>NW_024543067.1:39917500-42417500 GCF_018167655.1 Microtus oregoni | reverse complement strand
TATTATTAAAATGCCAGAGTATAGTAGAACAATACTTTAACTGTATAAAGATGTGTTATATTTATTTATGTTACAGAATATTACTTTAACTATATAAAGGTGTGCTACATTTATTTATCTATGTAAAGATGTATTGCATTTGTTTTACCTTGCCTGCCTAAGGCACCTGATTGGTCTAATAAAAGGATATGTGGCATTGGCAGGCAGAGACGAGAAGTAGGAGATGGAATCTAGGTTAAAGAGGGAAGAGAAGAGAGAAGAGAGAACTAGGAAAGAGGGGCTCCTGGGGCCAGCAAGCCAGGTAGCTGCCAGACAGACATACAAAGAAGAAGCAGGAAAAGTAGGATATACAGAATGAAAGAAAGGTAAAAAGTTCAGAGGAAAAGCATAGATGAAGAGAGACAGGTTAAAATAAGTTATAAGTGCTTGTGGAACAAGCATAAGATAAGGCCAAGCATTCATAACTAATAGTAAGTCACCATGTCATGATTTGGGAGATGATTGGTGGCCTATGAGGAAGTCTGCTACACCAGAGTCCTGATATGACAAATGTCCTCACAGATCTTGACCAATGAAATAAATTTTATCTCAACTCTATAGAAAACTGCCTAGGCAGTGTGACAGAGAAAGAGGTATGTGCTAAATTTGAAAGATGTGGTACCTAATCCTGTCATAGCCCTTGACATTTGAAAGATCTTTGTACCACTCTGGAGCCATGGTCCCCACTGGTACATGATACAGTTTAGATGGTAATGCTTAGAGCTTTACAGTCTGTAAATGTGAAAGTGTCCCAGTTCTTGAGATTTCCAAAACTGACATTTTATATAAAGAAGTGGATCTTGCAGTACTTGCTTGCTGTGTTCCTTCCTATGGCTAAAAACTTTTTACTGCTTTACAGATTATTTGTTAGGGATCTTAAATTGTACAAAGTTTTAGTTATGGATTTAAAAAGAATCTTTTGAGCATTACTAAAATTTTAAGTTGATAGGATCCTTATCCACCAGTCTGATAGTGGTTAAAATGTAGCCACCTGACTATATGTGTGGCTTATATGAAGGTCAAAGAACATGTTAGTGTAACCCCATGCACACAGACAACATAACCTGGTGAGAGATAAATGGGAAAGAGATGGTGATATGGGATTACATTCTGTATGCTGTGAATATGCTTTATTATCATTGGTTAATGAAGAAAGCTGTTTCAGCCAATAGATTAGCAGAGAAAAGTCAGGTGGGAAGTCCAAACAGAGATATATAGAGAAAGTAGGTGCAATCAAAAAGATGCCATGTAGCTACTGAAGGAGAAAGACACCAGAACAGAACCTTACCCAGTAAGCCACAGCCTCGTGGTGTTACATGTATTATTAGAAATGGGTTACTTTAAGATGTAAGAGTTAGTAAACAAACAGCCTGAGCTAATAGACCAAACAGTGTTGTAATTAATATAGTTTCTGTGTATGGGTGGCCAGGAAATGAAAGAGCAGTTTCCTTTGACAAAATGGTGCCTAACATGGGACCTATACATTTCTAACTAATCTGCATGGCCAGCTACACACTTCAGGTTGAGGTACCTGTATGTCAACTTGGGTTTAGGAGGAAAATAGATGAGAGCGTACCTGCCATTCTGAACCTTGCCTGGGAAAGCAGCTGGATTGGATCTGCTAAGCACACAAAGGCAGGAATGCATGGCAGATTCACACCACCATACATGAAGAGATTAACAGGCATGCTGCATGGCAGACTCAGATTTTATTCATACAAAAAGGGTTTATGTGCTGTATGGTGCTTCCCAAAGGTGAGGTGCTGAGCATGGCTCCTACTCAGAAGTTCCAGAGCTGGCAGTAAATGTACCTTTCCCATATTAAAAGGCCAAGAGAGGTGGAGCCAGCATCCAGAGCTGCTGCAATTACACTGTTTACCATTTCAATGTGCTCCTTTGTCAGAAATATAGCTGTCTATGGTTCTTTGGCTTTGACTTTCTATGACTTCCTTGGTGTCTGATCAATTGAGCATTCAGACTGAGGGACAAGAAGGAAGGCAGGTCCTGAATATGAACAGTATCTCTATACACTTTTTGGCCAGTGCTGACGAATAGAAGGCCAAAGTAACTGCAGTAGGTTGACATCAGGAATGAAGAAAAACCACATGATATCAACCCTTGAATTCCCCAAGGGATCACAGTTGAGCAAATAGTGACAAGATGAAGTACCCAACTGGGAAAGTACCAGAAACACAGTCTTGTGGTTTCTTACCATGACTCTAGCTGAGAATAATGGACATTCTGTAAAATTTTCACTCTTCTGCCTCTTCATTAACAGTTAGCTTCTATTTATCAAATAAATCTTCTCGTGGAAGAATTCTTAATGATCTTGACAGATTTTCCCTTTTCACTTTCTTCTCCCATTTCCCTTGCCCTCACATCATTTCAGATATTGCCCTTGGAACCCTCCTTCCTCCATCATGGGAAAAAGTACAACATGGACCTTCTTATTACGTGTGGTTTGGAGAAGATAACAGGATAATGGGGCAGGCAGAGATTGAGGCAGTGGGGAGGTGGTTGGGAGGGTAGGCAAAAGCCCTGGGGTGGGTTGCCAGGGATGAAGAGATAAATGAGAGGAAGAGAGGTAGAGGATAGCTTTCCTGAGGGCATCACATATGTAGACCCTAACACACAATTAAGTAGAAGCACTTGGAAAACCCAAAGATTTTCATATTCTGGATTGAAACATACTTTAGCCATAGACATACCTAGAAGACTTCAGGAAAGCAGTAACAATCCACAAACATATTGAGAAATGCTAGAACTCTAAGTCCTGGAGCATCTCTGAAGGTAGAACTTGCCAATTTCTGTTTTCAGTATGAATGAGGTCATTATCTCTGAGAAACTGTCATGAAATTCTAACAAGAGAAACTTAGTAATTCTTAGTGCTACACAGATAGCAATGTTGTAGGAAGCTCCTTGTTTGTTCCCAGCTGCTCAGTCCCAAAATAACCACACAAAAACTGTATCAATTAAGTCACTGTTTGGCCTATTAGCTCTAGCTTTTTACTGGCTAACTCTTAAATATCTTAATTTAACCCATTTCTATTAATCTGTATATTGCCATATGACTGTGGCTTACCGGGTATAGTTCCATTCGGTGTCTGTCTCTGGCGGGGCTACATGGCATCTCGCTGACTCTACCTTCTTTCTCCCACCATTCAGTTTAGTTTTCCCTGCCTAGCCTAGCTGAGTTCTGCCTTGCTATAGGCCAGAGCAGTTTCTTTATTCGTTAACCAATAAAAGCAACACATAAACAAGAGGACCTCCTGGTGCAGGAGAATTGTTTGTATTCTGTCAATCATGTTTCAAGTAAATGCTGTTTGGCCAGGCAGGAAGTTTAGGTGGGAAAACCAGACAGGAAGTTAAAATGATGCTACCTCCACAATCAACAACTCATAGGGAGGTAGCGATGCACTTGACGCTTAGGTTTTCATTTAATAACGCATGTCTTCTTTGAGCAGCATGACTCAGCCATGCAGGGCACCTCTGTTCATACTCCCTATTAATTTAGCTTACAAACTAATAATGATATAACTTCTTCCTACATTCATAGGTTTAGCTAACCCAGAGGCCTTTTCCCTGATTAAGCATTTAGCTCCTGACATCTCCCAGTCCCATTATTCCATTTCACATGTGTTCCACTACTTGATTATATATGTTTAGCTTGGGGGTAAGATCATATGTTCTCATGTAGCTTCATCAGGCACATTTCATTTTTGGATGATGATTCCCCATTCCCACCACTCCACTAACTACTTTTCTGCTTCCAGTATCCTCATTATATACTTTCTTTTCAACTATTTCCTGTTATTCTCCCTTCCTCTGTGCATAATGTGACCAATTTCTGGTTTCCTGGCTTCCACATATGCTCTGAGTTAAATACATGCAGCATAAACAAATGTAACACATCTTTGCCTAGTTAAATAGTTATTCTTCAGCCTTTTGTTTAAGTAAAACACTCCCATACTACCACATACATCCAATTACACATACGTATAAACCCACTCCCCTATAAACAGAAAAGGCTTGTCTTTCTCATAGAAAATTATAGAAATAAGGCTGTTTTATAAGAGTTGATCAGCACAGACTTTGTTTTATATCAGTGGTCAAAAATGACAAGTCTCTAGGGCCTGAGAAAGGATAGACAGTAATAAGACAAAAATGTGGGGAGCCAACCACTTTGGAACTGTCTAAACAATTAGGTGTCTCGTCCCTGAGGCGGTCTGACTCTCCTTCTCTTAACAGTTACTAATTGCCTGTAGCTCTTCATCTAGGGGATCAGAATATGATAACCAAGGATTGAAGATCATATGCCTGTATGGAATACCACAATGAAATCATTGTTTTGTAAAATGAATGGATGTTAATAATTTTTTTAGGTTGTTTCCAGGTTCTGGCTATTACAAACAATGCTGCTATGAACATAGTTGAGCATATACTTTTGTTGTATGATAGGGCATCTCTTGAGTATATTCCCAAGAGTGGTGTTGCTGGGTCCAGGGGTAGGTTGATCCCGAATTTCCTGAGAAACCGCCACACTGCTTTCCAAAGTGGTTGCACAAGTTTGCATTCCCACCAGCAATGGATGAGTGTACCCTTCTCACTCATATTTAGTTTCTAGCCATAAATAAAGGACATTGAGCCTATAATTGATCCTAGAGAAGCTAAATAAGGAGAACCCAAAGAAAAACATATAGGCATCCTCCTGAATATTAACCTTCATCAGACGATGAAAGGAGACAGAGACAGAGACCCACATTGGAGCACCAGACAGAAATCTCAAGGTCCAAATCAGGAGCAGAAGGAGAGAGAGCACGAGCAAGAAACTCAGGACCACGAGGGGTGCACCCACACACTGAGACAATGGGGATGTTCTATCAGGAACTTACCAAGGCCAGCTGGCCTGGGTCTGAAAAAGCCTGGGATAAAACCGGACTCACTGAACATAGCGGACAATGAGGACTACTGAGAATTCAAGAACAATGGCAATGGGTTTTTGATCCTACTGCACGTACTGGCTTTGTGGGAGCCTAGGCAGTTTGGATGCTCACCTTACTAGACCTGGATGAAGGTGGGTGGTCCTTGGACTTCCCACAGGGCAGGGAACCCTGATTGCTCTCTGGGCTGACGAGGGAGGGGGACTTAGTTGGGGGAAGGGGAGGGAAATGGGAGGTGGTGGCTAGGAGGAGGCAGAAATCTATAACAAATAAATAAATTAATAAAAAAAGAAAAAAATTTTAGGAAGCAGTATGTTAAAAATGAAGAGGACAGAGTTTACCATGATACAAATATATGAACCTCATGAAAATGAAAAGCAAATTATACCTCACCAAGAATGGTCATTTACAGTAGATATTAAAGTTCATTTGTTCCTCCTTCTCCAGAGTTCTATTTCAGCTGTGATCAAAACTTGGCTTGGTGAGAGTACTATTTTCTCTTACATTGCTTTCTTTTAGTAGGTTTAAATTGTTTTGTGTCATTAATAATGTTTTTTGTAAGTGTTTTACCAAATGCGTTATCTGTACTTTGCAAAAGACTTTGGTGTCCCCATGCCAATCAGTGTCTAGTCTAGTGATATTTCTATAACTATGCATGGATATCACATGGGACTGTGACTGACTGGTTGACTATGCTGCTGAATACCTATGCGATGTATTGTTTACCTTTGTGAATTATTTTCAAAATTTTCCATACCTCAAAATGATTGTATCTGTCTTATGAAAATGAAAAGATTTAACATAATGTCAATACAAGAAATAATCAATAAAGTTAATACTGATAAAAATGGAAAAATATAAATTACCACTGCAGCTAAGGTTGACAGTATTCCTGTGATTAAGATTCAAAAATGTGTAAACTATAGACTTAAGATCTTTGGTTTTTCTCTTTCCATTCATAGTACTGATCTGAAAAAGTATTTCCCTATTTGTATATGTGCACCCTTTTCTGCTAGTCTGTACCATTAGTAAGAAGAAATTTGGCTTAAAACAAGGCTAATATAGAAGACTAAGATCAAGTATATAAAGTCACTATTTCTATGAATGTATACATTAATTAATTTTATACATTCATCTACATGACATTAGAAAATCTATGGGATTTGTAATTTTATTACCAGCTTCCAATTTGAAGAATAACTTGACAAATAATTAGTAATATATTCATAGCAATCTTCTCATGATAAGTGGCAAGAGAAAAAAAAATTGCTCTTTAATGATGAGTCCTCAAGCGATGCCTCATTATTACTTTCTATGTCATCCTATTTGGTTATTAAGGTTATCATGAAGGGTGATCATATTCCTTTTTACAGAAAAGCAACCTGAGATCTTTTTATTTCAGTGTTGCCTTTTTCTTTCTAAATCACCCTATCCCTATGTAGTAAATTCTGTTTATTTTGACTGGGGATATATTTCCACGATAGAACAATTGATTAACACAAATAAGACCACTATGGAAAATTTATATACTAAATTGAGGCCTGATTCCACCTCACTAATTATAGCACTTACTCTGTCTTTTGAGCTGGTTTCATTCTTTATTCATTAACTCACTGTAGACACCCAACATTTGGCATCCACTGAAGAAACTTTGGATCTGAAAAAAAAATCTAAAACATCTGGCAAAATGCTGTGGGCCATGTAATTGACAATCTTATGTATGGGTCAATCCCAAGGAGTATCCATGAAGAAATAATTGAGGAGAGATCAATGAGTCTTCCATCTATAGTTTCCTGGGAATATCATTTGTTTTTCACAGATAGTTTTGGACTCTAGTAGGAAGACAATACTCATTGTAGCTCCTGCTGTCTCTCCCCAAGATCACCTCTGTTCTTATCTTGACAAGATCTCAATTTGTATTAATATCAACACATCATGAAAAGGGCCATTTCAAAGCTTAGTCTAACTCTGTATCATTGAGGATATCTGTCCTTACTAATCCTATTTATGAATGTAAATTTTCTTCTAGGTACTTTTAAAAAAATTTAATGATTTCAGTATGAACGCATTTTTTAAAAATGTCTTTATGATGTCTTTTCTCAATATTTTCTTGACTATATTAATTCTGTATATCACAATGCTTTTATGTATCTATTATAAATATGGCACAATTAAGTACCAAACTAAATTACCTCTATTAAAATAATCATTGTTGAATAACTGTAGAGAATGCAGTAGAGCAATAACCCTTTAAATTTTCACCCTTTCACAAGTGCAATAAATTTTGGTTAAAATAATTTTTAATTTATTAAAAATATTTAGGACTCAGAAGATTTAAATACTTAGAGGAAACTTGGTGCATATATCTAAGAAAATGACTGTATTTCTTTAGAAACAATGTATTTCACTGCATTTTAACTTTCTGTACATGTTTTCTTCGCATCAAGAGAGGTCAATGTTATTCTGGAAGAATAGGTTGAATTTCTGTTACAAAACCAATCAGGCCTCGAGATACAGTTCAGTGAAAAACCTTTACCCAGCATTGCCACGGCCTGAGTTTCTAGTCCCAGTGTTTCAAAAACAGAGCCAGAGATTGCTGTCTTTTAAAGTTCATTTCAAATACAAAACTTAAATAAAGCCCAGAAACCAAAATCAGATAACAACCTGAAAAAATGAGAGACTACAGGGAGCCGTGGAACTGGCCTGGCATGGCTGCCTTGAGAGATATGTGTCATATATTTTATCAGGCTGGAGTCTATGGTTCCTGGGGCACGAAGTGCATGCCGGTTCTGAAAGACTGATGCACTCCATCTGGCAATGAAGAGTTCAGGTCACTTGGTGTTTCTCTGTATATTCCCTTAGTAGTCAAGGAAACACGAAGACGTGGAAGGACAATTGGTCTTAGACATTAATCTTGAATACCCTGTATGGCTTGCAAACTTCACTGTATCCTGGCAAATACAACTATATTGATCCTGGCAATTGCCATTTTATTCTGCTTCTGATAAACATATTAAAAGTCTGATTGCGCTCAATTGTCACAGCCTCAGTCTTTGGGTGGCTCCTCCAACACAACCATACAAGATGATCTTGGCCCAGTAAGCACTAGCACTTATAATAGACCAATATCCCTGATGAACAAGTATGCAAGACTCTTAAAACGTTTATAAACCACATTTAATATTAAATTACAAAGAACGTATGTCACGATCAGACTGGTTCTATTCTGGGAGTGTAAGGAAGTGTCTACATTTGCAAAATAATAAAAAGATGGACACGCTGAAAATTTTAAGATATTGACAAAAGAAATTTAAGAGCTCATGGAAAGAACTGTGATTATGGGCTGGCAGAATTAATTTTGTTGAAAATGGTTATATTACTTAAAGTATTCAACAGATTCATTGCAATGTCCATCAGTATTACAATGACTTTATATATATATACATATATTTATATGTATATATGTATAATTAGTAAATGCAAACGTAAAATTCATATAAAAGTATAGAAGACTAAATAGACAAAGCAATCCCAGATAGGACGATTAACACTGAAGGTATTGACATACCTGCATTCAAACAACAATTCACACCCACAGTAGCAAAAAACATTAAATGGTACTGACATGAAAATAAACACATGGACCAATAGGATAGAATTGAGGGTCTGGGAATAAAACCACCCAGCTACCTAATTTCTCACAAAGGCACCAAAATCATGGGTTAGAGAAAAGATAGCCTATTTAATGAACAGTACTGGAAAACTGAATATCCACACACAAAAGAATGAAGCTGGATCCCTTCCCTCAAACAGTATGAAAACCAGTGGAAAATAGATCAAAGATGTTTGTATGAGATCCAAAACTCTTCAGTTACTTGGGAAAACATCAAGGTGCTGGTATTGAAAAGGGCTTTCCTTAGCATCACCAATACTTCAGAAAGTAGTAGCAGGAATTGATGCATGCAATTGCATAAAAAGACATCTTCTTCATAGCAAAGGAAATAATCATTAGTAATAATCATCAGATTGAAAAAGAACAGAGTAAAAATATTTTCTATTTAAATATCAGAATGGATTTATAAATAGTATGTATAAAGATTACAAAAAATAAACATTAAAAATTAATTTATTCTTGTTTAATGTTTATTTTTATTTTTTGAAGGATAAGGTTTTCTATTTTCCCACACTGGTCTCAGACTTTTGGACTCAAATTATTTGCCAACTTAATATTTGCAATTAGCTAGAAGTACAACTGCCTTCTGACAACAAAGGTAACTTCCGACAGGGTCTCACTGTGTGTCTCAGACTGGCTTTAGTCTTGTCCCAGTCTCTGAAGTGCTGAGATGATAGGGGTGTGTGTGTGTGTGTGTGTGCGCGCGCGCGTGCGTGTGTGTGTGTGTGTGTGTGTGTGCGCGCGCGCGCGTGCGTGTGTTTGTGTGTGTGTGTGTGTGTGTGCGCGCGCGCGCGTGCGTGTGTGTGTGTGTGTGTGTGTGTGCGCGCGCGCGTGTGCGTGCGTGTGTGTGTGTGTGTGTGCGTGTGTGTGTGTGCATGTGTGAGTATCATTACCTGGTTTCAAATCAGGTAGCCTTTGGAACTGTCCTATTGGATGTTGAAGGAATAGCATAACATGCATACTTAACTCATCAGCAATTACTAGGGGCTTTAATGGTTCTCTGTCTTAAATAAACAGCTGTATAATCAGCTGACAATCTGAGGTAGATTGTGTAGGGTACATTTAGGAAAGTCACTGCACAAACATATGCATCAATAGATCAACCCACATGCCCTGAGGGGGAAATGCAGTTTCCAAAGTTCAGATATTTCATTGAATAGAGTGGATAGTTTAAAAAATAGCAAAACCGACATATTCAAAACAACAACAAAAATTGAGTCACTCATGCAAAGAAAGCAAATGGAAAGAAATCATGAGGACACCAAGGTGTGTGTGTGTGTGTGTGTGTGTGTGTGGTGTGTGCATATATATATATACATATATATATATATGCATGTATGTGTATGTATATGCTAAACTTTGAGAGATTTTAAGTGAGTTCAAATATCATATCTAAATAACTTAAAATAAAAGTACATCTTATCCAAGTCAAAATGTTAAGTAAGTTGCACATTTGAAAATAACCAAGTAGAAATTCTGGAACTGGAAAGTCAAATGGCTACTTGAAATATGCACTAGAAGACCTTAATAGTATATTTTAAGCATGCAAGGGATAGAACTGGGGGCTTAAGAAGTAGATTAAATTTTATTTACCAGACTGCAGAAAGAAGATAAACAGGAAAGAATTTAAAAAGAAATGAACAGAGCCTCAGGGATCTGGTCGACCCTTCAAGTGCTCCAATATGTGTCTGACTGTCCATAGAGGAAAGGAAATGATAAATGGAAATAACAAGTATTTGAAAAGTAATGAATAGTTTTTTACATTACATGCTGGCTGTGTCAGTGACTGAAACCCAAGCTCTGAACACGGCAGAGACTGGCAAAGCACTGGGTCTTGCTGGCCACCACCTCTCTGAAAAGGAGCTAGCTACAGGTTTAGGGACTGAAGCTGCTTCCAGGGAGCAAGGGAAAGAGGTTAAGAGGAGGTATTTTATGTATGCATTTGCATATAGTGCTAGCTATTTTTATGTTAACTTGTCACAAGTTGGAGTCTTTCAGGAAAAGCAAGCCTCCAGTGAGAAAATGCTCCCTCCAGACTGGTCTCTAGGCAAATCTGTCAGGCATTTTCCTGTGTAAAGAATGCCATAGGAGGGACAAGCTCACTGTAGATGATGCCAGTCCTGAGCAGATGGCCCTGAAAGGACAGGAAAGCAAGCTGAACAAGCTATGGAGAACAAGGCAGGAAGCAGTAGTCTTCCATGGCTTCTGTTTCGGGTCCTGCCTTTGACTTCACCCAGTAGTGGACTGTAATCTAGGAGACAAAATAAACTACTTTTTTCCATCTTGATTTTGATCATGATGTTTTATCACAGCAACAGAAACTCCAGCTAAAATATATATACTACACATAAACACGGGCACTGAGACAAATGGAGAATTGTAAAAACAGCCAAAGAGAAGCCACTCACCATGCCAAAGGGGTCGTCAGTAGTTGCAAAGAAAAACAGATCCACGGAAGCAGTGGAGGCCCTAAGACTATGTGGAAATAATACAACAAGCCAGCAGACTTGTTAATGGAGAATTCTATACTCAGTGTATTTCACAAAGTCCAATGTGTTTCCTTGATGCGAACACTCAATAAACTAGAAATAACAGATTTTTGGAGTTCATCTGTTTGCTTTTTATGGAATATGCCGTGAGGACTATCATCAGCAATTTCCTTTCTGTGCAGTGTGGTCAACTATACCTGCATAAATTAAGATGACTGCTGTACCCCCCAGCAATATGATTGCTGTTTGTGTATGACTGTATGCATTAATCTTTTAAATCTTTAAAACTGTTGAAATAATACTGTTCACTGAGGTTACCAGCTGCATCGTAGTACAGCTAGGATTTAACCCAAATATAAATCACCAAATCTGTGTTCTTAGACATGCAACATCTGAACTACACCTTAACTTTGTAAGGGACTTCAAATGCAGTATCTTACTTTACCTCCATCACAGCCGTGAAAGCAAGCAGATGAATAAAAGACACACTTCTACTTTATTTATGTGACCGCCAAGAATCAGGGATCTTATAGTCAATTTTCCAAGACGGTCCATTGATAAGTTACAGGATACGATATAAACCGAGTTCTAATCCTGATGCTAGAGCCATGCTTCTCTTATAGGCTAAGTCATACTCTCTCTTAAACATACCCAAAGTGCACAGCTCTTTGTGGTGGACATCGAGAGAATCTGTGCACTGAACAAGATATGTGCATGCATATATTTTATTAAGCAGCTGAAATAGTAGGTTTTCAAATGACTTTCTTCAAACTTCCTTAATATTATTAACCCCCTCTTCTATACGGCCCCATTTAAGTCCTCTTTTTCTTAGTCCCCTTTAACCTTTTGTCTTTGCTCTACTGAAATTCTACCATGTCCCCTTATTAATTTCTTGATCTCTATGGGTATTACAAATGGAACACACATCAGAACAGTCAAAGCTAACATCCACATTTGAGATAAAACATGTGACTTGTGTCTTTCTAGATCTGGGTTGCCTCACTCTGAGTGATTGTTTCTAGCTCTACTGAGATGAATTTCTTATTTTCATTTTTCTTTTTAACTGAACTAGATTCCAAGGTGTAAATGTAAAACACTGTTATTATCCATTCATCAGCTGATGGACATCTATGCTGTTTCATTTCCTGGACTTTAATAGACCAGCAATGAACATGGCTAAGCAAGTATCTCTATAATAGAAATCAGAGTACTTTGAGCATATACTCAATACTGACATAACTGGATTATTCTTTTTTAATTTTGAATTTTTTAAATTTATTTTATCTACCAAACACATTTTCACCTCTGTCCTCTCCTTCAGTTTCCTTCTCCAAGCTCCCTTTTACTCCCCCCATCCACTCTTCCTCTGTCTCCATTGAGAAGAGGTAAGGTCTCTCATGGAAGTCAACAAACATGGCGTATCAACTTGAGGCAAGACTAAGTTCCTCTCCCTTGCATCAAGGTTGAACAAGGCATTCCACCACAGGCAATGGGGACCAAAGAGCCAGCTCACGGAGCAAGGTCAAGTCCTGGTCCCAGTGACAGTGACCCACAAACAGACCAAGCTCTACAGCTGTCACCCAGATGCAGAAGGCCTAATTCAGTTCCTTGCTGGCTCAGGTCAGCTGTCTCTGTAGGTTTCCCTGTCACGATCTTGGTGACCCTTGGGCATAACTGAATTATATGGTAGATCTGTTTCTAGCAATTCAAAGAACCTCCAAACTGATTCCTCTAATGCTGCATCAGTTTGTAGTCCTGTAAACTGTAGATGCGTGGTTCCCTTTTGCCACATCCATGCCACCACTTGTCATCATTTATTATGTTTGATATTAATCATTTTAATTGTGCTAAAATGCAATCACAAAGTAGTTTTAATTTGCATTTCTCTGATGGCTAAAGATGCTGAGCATTTTAAAAAATATTTCTCAGCCATTTATAGTCCATCTTTTGATAACTCTGTTAAGTTCCATGATCTATTTTTTTTAACATACTAGCATTTATATTTATTTTACGTACCTCCTCCCATCCCCTCCCGTTTCCCCATCCCTATCCACTCCTCCACCATCTCCATTCAGAAGATGACAGGCCTCCCAAGGGCTTGCATAAGGCATAGCAAATCATGTTGAGGCAGGACCAAGATCCTTCCCATACATTGAGGTATTGAGGCAGGGCCAGGTAATCCAGCATGGGGAATAGGTTGCCAAAAATCAGCTAAGTGCCAGGGAGAGGTCCTGCTCTCACTGTAATAAGCCTTACTAAGAGATCATGCTACATGATTTTTGCACACATGCAGAGGGCCTAGGTTGGTCCCATTCAGCAGGTGGCCCCCAGACTCCTGATAGCTAAGGATAACTTTCCCTAACTGGCAGCTGGAAAGACTCTAACCATTAAGGCTCCCACCAGTCAGCCCCTAGACTAATCTTTCTTTCACCAATCAGTCCTAGATTAATCCTTCCTCCCTGGAATTCCTTAACTCTTATTAAAAGGAGCTTGTGACCTTCCTTGGGGGTTAGCCATGTGCTACCCCAACATTAGAATTAATAAAACACTCTTGTTTATTACATATGTGACTGTTGATCTTTTCTTGGGGGCTTCTCTCAGACCCTAACAACCTTCAATAGATTTTTTTTCAGTTGTTCAGGATTGCTTTGGCTATCTTGTATCTTTTATATACCCGTATGAAATCTCAGGACATTTTTGAGATTTTTGTGAAAACTCTCATTGGAATTTTAATGGAGATTGTGTTTAATCTGTATATTGTTTTTGGTAGATCAGCCATTTTCACAATATTAATCCTGGCCATACGTGATCATGTCTTTTCACCTTATGGGATATTTTTCAGTTTCTTTTATGAGTGTCTTAAAGCTTCATTATACAACTATTTCTTGGTTATATTTACCTGAAGTTTTTCTTTCCTTTTGGCTGGTGTATATAATATTATTTATTATTTGTATAGAAAGGCTACTCGTTCTTATGTGTTTATTTTGGGTCCTGCTGTATTGCTGAATGCTCTCGGGGCCGGATGCCCCAACATAAACTAACTTTCCCTTTCTGGACTGGTGTGGAGGCGTGGGGAAAATTGATACACAGTTCACACAGCAATAGTCTCAGGCTTCATTCATTCCTGAGGACCACTAGCTTTTATTTTTCAAACACCTCTTATTCCCCAAGGTAAACTAAGGTGGAAGTTCATTAACATTCTCTTTCTGGGGGTAGCAGGACTACAGTAAAGTCCACAACTGGGTCACTAGCTTGGAATTCACACCTCTTCTCAGGCGATCTACATAATTACCAAAGAGAAGGAGCAGTACATCCTAGGCTTTTGTTGGGCAAGGACAGCCTGTCTAGAGGGTACCTGATTGCTTTGGATACCAAGGAGAACTTGGCACTCACACCATGTAGAAATATGGGCCTACAGAATGCATTTATCTGGCAGTCTTTAGGATCTTTTACATATAAAATCCTATCATCTGCAAATAACGTTACTTGGACTTTTTCTTTTCTTGCTCTAATATACAGTTTCTGTTTTTCGATTCCGTTCAACATCCTGTTTAAATCCATTATTGCCATGTATAATGAAGAATGCCATTTCAATTTTCTTATATTTGTTGGAAATTCTTTTGTGTCCTCGTATGTCATTGATTTTGGAGACGGTCCCATGGGCTTCTGAAAATAATGTGTATCCTTTAGTATTTAGATGGAATATTATAATTATCTGTTAGGCCCATTTGATTTGTAATATCCTTTGACTTCAGGGTTTCTTTGTGTAGGTTTTTTTCTTTTTTCTTCAAAAATGATTTGTCTATTGGTGAGAATGGATTATGGAAATCATTACTATCACTGTGTTGGGTTTAATTCTATACCCAATAGCATTTTTTTTAATGAAATTGAGAACTACTGTGTTTAGTGATATATGTTTGGTATTCTAATATCCTGCTAGGGGATATTTTCCCTTTAATGAGTATAAAGTTTCCCTTCCTATCCTTCTAACAGGGGCTTTTGTTTGAAGTCCAATTGCAAGGTATTTGAATAGCCATTCTTGCTTCTTTCATACTTCCATTTGATTGGCATGCCCTTTCCTCCTCTTTATCCCAACATGTTATCTAGTGTTGATGATGATGTCTGTTTTTTGATGGATATAATTTCTAATACAATCTGTTATGGTCTTTCTCTTTTGGGAGGAGTTAAGAGTATTAATTTTGAAAATTCTTTTGAGTAAATATTCTCAATTTGTTTATTTATTCCTTATGCCTTTTCTTGGAAATAATAACCTTTTCTTCAGATTTAAATATCCCTTCCATTATCCTCTATAGGACTGGATTAGCAGGCAGAAATCAGTCTGCTAAGCTTTAATTTTTTTCCTTCAAATTTAGTAGATAATTTTTCCGGGTATAATACTCTGAGTTGACAGTTGTGGTCTTTCAGGACTTGTAATTCAGCTTCCTATTCCCTTCTGGCTTTAAAAGTGCTCTTGATGACTCTGCAGTTCTCACAAAACAAGTGCTGGGGGAAGCTGGCGCCTTTGTCAGACTAGAATGTTTCTTTCAAAGTAAAGATGACCAGCAGGGGTAGGGTTCCTAAATCCTAGGAGGAACAATCTGGAACCCAGCATTGGAAGAGATTTCTGTATTCTTCTTCATCTAATATGGATTGCTATGATTCCATAGACTTAGCTAAAAGTGAGCCATGCAGGCAGCATGTGATCATCCTCCACTAAAATTCTGGTAATCTAAAAAGTCGCTAAAAATATCTCTCATGATCTCTTGTGGTGGCTCATTCTGTCATCATTTATGATAACCAGGAGAAGGCTAGTATCCTGATGACGCCATGCTACCAAGCTTGCATGATCTGGGCATCAAACACTGAATGCTCACATCCCAACTGTTCTTACCATCTAATATCACATGAGGGAAAATAAACATATTTTGTTGCCCCTACAGACAAGCATTCTACTCGCTAGGCAGATCAGCCTCAGTTGGATGTTTTACCATCTGCTGTAAGAGTCATACATCTTCTACCCAATTTATCTTTGGTTCCGGTTGTGCTTGTTTGGGTATAATCAGATTATGTGAATTTTCCCCGAGACACACAAACAAATATCTAGCACACCTCAGAGAAGGTGCAGACAACAGGCAAGAGAAATTATTCCATCCAGTATACCTTAGCAAACCAACTGAGTTTACTACGGTTATTAAAGTAGCATAGGTAAGTAACTTTAGGAACACGGGTGATTTAAGGGCAGCTGCATCACCCCAGCCTGAGTGATAACTTAAGAAAGCTGAGTCCCTGAAGCTCCTTGCATTATTCACAGGCAGTTTAGACAGTCTGGGAGTCTTCTCTCTAGCAATTACTTGCTCTTTACATAAACCTTGGGAGTGTGAATTTTACAGTGTTCAGGAGTTCCCTCAGCATCCCAAGACTTATTAGCTTCCTGAATCCTATGAGTCCCCCTCCTGCCTTTTTTCTACCCTCCAAAAGAGAGTATTTAATTTAGAATAAACAGCTAGAATTGCAGGGATGTGCCACCACACACCCAGATGAATTTAACAATTTCATTGAGTTCTGTGAGCTCTCTAAGCAAAGAATCAAAGCTTAAGATGGTTTGGGAAACTGTTCCACATTTGAAATTGGCTTTGAATGTAATGGATATCTTGTAAAGGTAGAACTAGACATTTGGCAAAAGAGTTGAGTGGAATTCAAGGGCACTAGAAGGACACCTAAGTTTCAACTGTTCTAAGATATCACTGCAGAAGTGATCCCAAAAGAAAAGGCAGAAGGAACAGCTGCAATCTAATTTAAGGGCAATTAAAGTACAGAGGTACAAGTCCAGGTCAGGGGAAGAATTCTTGTCTAACATACATAAGACCATGGCTTTCATCCCTAGCAAAGCGACATATTAGTAAGTAAATCTTTTTTGCTTGTTTGTTTGCTTTTTGTTTTATTTTATTTTGTTTTTGTTTTTGTTTTGGAGACAAGGTTTCTCTGTGACTGCCATGGCTGCTCTGGAACTCACTCTCTAGACCAAGCTGGCCTCAAACTCACAGAGAACTCGCTGCCTCTGCCTCCTGGGTGCTGGGATTAACCGTGTGTGCCACTACTTCCTGGCTGAGTAAGTAAATCTTAAAACAGTCCAACAGGAAGAAGCACAACATGTAGACATGGACATTGACTTACATATGTGCACACAGAGACAAACACACATTCAGTGTGCACTCATAATACACATATACATACATGTACCTTTACATAAACACACACACACACACATTCACAACACATACAAACACTACACCCCAGAAACTTGAGGGATATGAGAGAGACAGAAAGGTGATTGATTATCTTACCTCTGTTCTAGGTACACAAATTGTTTTAAATTTTATAAAGTTTCATATGAGACTCTCTAGCATAGAAGGGGAACAGAGGAAAACAGGAAGAGGACACTAAGAATTAAGCACTGAGGTATAGGGTGGGAGGTTCATGTAACAAAAGCAATGGCCTTAGCAGGCTCTGCCATGAACCCAGGCAGGCTCTCCTAGCTCTCATCACAACAGCAGGGTATTGTCCCTCCACCCCCGCAGAGCTATATCTAGTCTACCTGACACTGGAATATGATAACTGAAGATGCTGGGCCCCAGTAAGAAGAAGGACTTCTTTTGCCAGACTAGGGAGGATACTAAGGATGGAGGTAGTGGGAGCCCTGCAACTGATAGTGGGAGCCCTAAAAACAGTAAGTGAGATGGGTAGCCAAGGAGGCATGCAGGAGCACCCAAAGATGTCACCCATTTGAAGGTATGTTTTGCATCTTATCCTTTGCTCAAAAACACTTAAACATAAGCAGCATAAGTCATGTCACTAATGTATTCTTCTCTGCAGAGCTGGGGTCTTTCTCTGGTGGAGCTGGGTCAGCAGAAGCCCAGGACTCCTGGACACACAGCCGTTTGTGAGGAGCCCAGTATGGTTCAAAAGGTCTACACTGCCAAAGTGTGCTGTGTATCCATGATTTCAGAGGGATATTCTCCAGACTGCACATGTGCTCATCCCTGCCACCACCATCATTAGCACCCACGTAACATGTGCGGATGAAAAGCCACCTCTCAACCCATGTCCTCACTTCCCTACCAAGTCATCTTCCAGCTGAATGTGCTGGAGATACCTGGTTCCAAATTTGTCTTTGATGAGCCAGCATCACCTGACTCTGAATGTACTCTGTCCTTGCTCTTCCTTTTTCATTGTTACTAATTATTGATTTTATTATCAACATTTCAACTGCAAAAAATTATTCTCCTGAGAAAAGGTCATACAAATTAGGATAAATTTTATTTTTGTTAGTTTTAATGATTTTTTTGAAAATTTTCTGTGTTTACTATATTCACATCATCTTCCTTTGACCTGCAACTCTTTCAGTATTCCCTGAACTCCATCTCAAATTCATGACCCCTTTCTCATAAATACATACATATATATTCATATATGTGTGTTGGGTGGGTGTGGCCATGTGTTGGGTGGGTACGGCTGTGTGTTGGGTAGGTGTGGCTGTGTGGTGGGTAGGTATGGTTATCCGTTGGGTGGGTGGGGTTGTGTGTTGCATAGGTGTGATTGTGTGGCAGGTAGGTGTGGCTGTGTGGTAGGGGGTGTGGCTGTGTTAGGGGGTGGATGTGTGGAAAGTAGGTGTGGCTACGTTGTGGGTAGATGTGGCTGTGTGGTGACTGGGTGTGGCAATGTTTTGGGTGGGTGTGGCTATGTGATAGGTGGGTGCAGCTGTGTATTGGGTGGGTGTGGATATATGCTGGATATGTGTGGTTGTGTGTTGGACATGTAGTGGGTGTGGCTTTGTAGTGGGTGGGTGTGGCTTTATGGTAGCTGTGTGGTAGGTAGGTGTGGCCGTGCATTTTGTGGCTGTGGCTGTGTGGTGGGTGGATGTGGCTGTTGTGGGTGGGTTGGTTTTGTTGTTGGTGGGTGGGTGTGGCTGTGTGGTTGGTGGGTGTGGCTGTGTTTGGTGGACGTGACTCTACACCTGGGTAGGACTATTGGTTGCTTTTCTCTATTTAATCACTTAATAGCACCTTCAGATTCTAGGAGCGCTGGTTCTCTAGAGGAAGTTTCATGGTCAATTCCAGCTACTGTGCTTGTGTGCCTAAATTGTGCACCATTGTCAGCCACATGATCTTAACTTCAAGTTCTCAGAGTCAAACACAGGCAATGGCAATGGCCTACATTGTTTTGTGAGTCTCTTGGCTCCCCGGAGCACCCATTCAAGAGGCAGTTTTCCCTGCTTTGAACTCGGGTTTATTAGGTGGTCGATGACTTTTTGGAGGGGGCATCTTCTCTTATAATCCCTTGTGTTTATATATGGACCACGTTACCCATTGTGTGTATATACGGAACACGTTATCCATTATGTGGATAAATGGACCACATTGTCCATTGCTCAGTTGAAGGACATTTAGGTTCCTTGCCTTTCTTAGCTGTTGTGAGTAGTGAAGCAGTGAGCATGACTGAGAAAGTATCTCTATAGTCACATATTGAACTCGCTGGTTAAAAAACACAGTGATTGAGCTGGATGACTTGGTAGATCTTCTTTGAGCTTTTTGAGCAGTTCTCTACATAGATTTCCATAGCAGCTGCAGCAGTTTGAAATCTCACTGACAGTGAGTAAGTGTCCCCCCTTCACCCATATTCACCAACATTTGTTGTTAGTTGTTTCTTGATCTTAGCAGTTCTGACTAGGGTGAGATTAACTGTTCAAGTCATTTTAACTTGCTTGTCTCTACTCAGTGTGAATGCTGAACACCTTTTAAAAATAGATTTCCTCTCAGTTTTTATTTCTGCTTTTGAGAACTCTCTGTTAAGCTCCATAGGCCTTTATTTAATTCAGTATTTTTTATTCTTTGTTTTGGGGTTTTATTTGTGGATTTCGGACATTAATACTCTTTTGGATGCACATCTGGAAAGGATTTCTCCACTCTGTGGGCTTCTTCACTTGATTGTTTGCTTTTTAGTTTAATGAGGTCCCACTTGTCAGTTGTTGGCCTTAATTTCTGAGCAAATGTAGTCTTCTGTGCTATTGCAAACCCCTCTCTGCATACAAACTTCCCAATAATTCCCAGTTTTCTCTCTTCTCTTTCATAATCTCTTTCCTTCTCTCAGCTCAGCCCTCCCCTTCTCCCTTGCCCCCTTCTACAGCTGGAACCAAGAAAATGAGGCTTCCTGTGAGAGTGGTCCTTTCCAAACTCCAGGAGCTGTCTAATTGCAGCCTTGTCTCCTGAAGTTCCAAGTTTTTCCTCTGCCCAAAGCTGGGCTGCCATTCATGGGCCCTCCAGCCTCTGCAGTAGGAGAGGGAGCTACCAGGGAGGGTCCTGTGCAGCCACTGCTGAGAAGACAGAGCCTCTGAACTAGGGAGGAGTGGAGGATTTCTGCTTGACTTAAGCACAGGTACAGAGTGAGATATCTTGGTGGCCTGGGTTGTCCTTGTGATGATGACACTGACCTGTGATCCTCATCTTAAGATGACTGGGTGGTTCCTGTAGAGATGACACTAAGCCCTGATCCTCCTGTCCCTATTCTCCTAGGGCATGTCAGGAAACACCTGGAATAAACCACTCACCCAGAACATTTAAAACTATTGCACAAAGAAGGACTGAAAATCCATTTTTACAGATAAGGCAAATTTGTTCAGACTCATGCATGGTCTTTAATTAGAACAAATAGTCTTAGCCACACAGAAAAATAAAATTGATGACCTGCTGACAGCTAATCTCTTCCAAGAAACAACAGATCTTAAAATGAAGATATATTTCACAGTGGTTTCTTCTCTTCCCCCACCCACTACTAAAAAATAGCACTTCTAGTTGATTGAATAATATATTACAATGATTAAGTTGTTAATTTCAAATATGTTGTTTAGAATTTATGAGACATGTGCTCTGTGAGGAGCCTTGGGAGGAGCTGGAATGACAGTAACGCTAAGTGAGAAGCTGAGTGCCCTGGGCACCTCTGCTGTTTAGAACGGGGAGACCCTGAGAGGCCTTCTTGGATGTGGAGAGACAGGCATTTCTGTGACAATAGACCTGAATCCCAGAGCAAATTCTCAGCACAAAAGTCTCAGGAGCAGTTGTTCTGCAGCGACTTCAGTCAAATCCAACACCAAAGGTCACAGTCACGGACTGCAGCTGTGAGGACATGGCACAGACTGTGAGGTGCTGGGCCTCCTCTCCTAACTCCTGACCTAAAGTAAGCAAGTGGTTATAAGAGGGTGGTCAACATGAGCATCTGTGACAATGGCCTGGACTGTGAAGTCCGCCTGAGGGCAGTGTATATTATATATACTAGAAGATGCTACAAAAGCCCGTCGAGAGGGTGGTATTCTCCAGCTGACTAATCTCTGGTGTCACGATGCTATCCACATAGGAAAGTTGAAGATTTTCTCTGAGCCACTTTGGAAGTCTGAGAACAGGAATGTTGGGGGTAGAGTGCAGCGTGAGGACAGGATAAGGCTAATGCTGCGGTTCACACACTCAGGCAGAAACACATTCTATCTCAGACTTTCTTTCTGTTCTTCCTGGAACCTCAACAGGTTGATTCATGCCATCCATACTTTCTTTCTTTTTGGTATTTTGTTTTTGTTTTTCGAGACAGGGTTTCTCTGTAGCATTGGAGCCAGTCATGGAACTAGCTCTTGTAGACCAGGCTGGCTTCGAACTCACAGAGATCCGCCTGCCTCTGTCTCCCGAGTGCTAGGATTAAAAGTGTGTGCCACCACCACCCGGCAATACTTTCTATTGATCAGTGTATCAGTTCAAATGTTCATCTCATCCAGAAATTCCTTCATGGATGACCAGGAATAATAAGTGACTAGGTACATTATCTAGGAACCCCATGGTCCTTCTGATGTGTAATATTTTTAACATGCCCAGTCCAGTTTGGCTAAGTGGTTTTCAACTCTAAACATATTCTTCATTTAACACAGCAGTTCCATGTGTTGAACTTGAGTCGGCAGGAGAGAAGTGCTTCTCTTTGGGTGTCTTTCTCCCTGAGCTCCTATACAGTGATGATGGTCCTTAGCATCACATCTTGCATCAGCTAGAGAATAATAATAAGTTAGCTCAGATTTCTCATCTGTAGGGCAAGGCTTAATGTTTTAAAGGCCAATAAGTTTCAAGTTATGGAAACTTGCTTTTCGGCCGCAAAAGTAAACCTTTTAAAAAACTTTTTCTGGATTCTTTGTGGATTTCACACCATGCACACTGATCCCACCCATCTCCCCATCCCCTTGCTTCTGCCCTCTGTCCTTGCAACCTCCCCCTAAAACAAAATTTAAAAGTAAAACCAAACCAAACAAACAAACAAATAAATATCTTGGCTTGGAAACTGTAGTGTGACACAGGGAGACACACAGTATACCCATTATTCTTTACTTGCAAGGGTTTATTACAATGAGTCATTGGTCTGGTTTGAGGTCTCTGGCTTCTGCTACCCCCTTGATACTGGGTTGTCATTGGGACTCCTCTTGGATATCCTATTGTCGCTTTGTGTCCTGGAGATCCTGTAGCTTTGGATATTCATATCTGGCCCTTGCACATGCTCCAGTAATTCATAGATGAGGTCGGTGTTGGGGTGTGAAATGCAAGAAGAGGAGGCGATCAACCCCAGAGGTGTTGCTAGAACTGTAGCATCAATTGCACCAACATTTTACCTTGTGCTTATTGTTCCAGAAAATCATTAAATGCCTTGGCTTGCTTGCTGCCTAGTGTTGTCTTTGATTCATGTAAATAAGGTCATGTCGTTGATGGGGAGAAAGGGGAACAGGAGAATCTCTTAAATGCAGAAGAGGGGCACAAACAATAGCTGATGGTATCATCCTTATAAATTGGGGGAGGAGGGAGGAAAGACTCAAAGAAGTTAGGTGACTCTTTCCTAAGCAAATGAGCTAAGTGTGATGTGGAGAACTTCATAGACCTGAATGCAGAGTTCCAAAGAACTCATGGTAGATCAATATTTTTTATTGAAAGAGTCTCAAAGTCCGTGCAAGTGTGTAGGGTCTATGCAATATTAAATCATACCTTCATCTAATTTATGCAGCTTGATTTTCTGTTATTTTCTTTGTCTCTAGACTGGTATTATTAATTTTAACTAAGTAATTGTATTTTATCTTGTTTTGTTCTGTTTTGTTTTTGAGATAAGGCTAATTACTATGAAGCTTATATTTGCTTCAAACTTTCTTTGTAGCCTAGGCTTTGAATGGTACCCCCATGCAACGACTTCCTATATGCTAGAATCATAGGTGAATGTCACTAAACCTGGCTGAAGTCAGTTTTAACTCATTATTATAAAACATGTTGATTTCAATTTAAATGCTTTAAATATAAAACATATTTATGTATTTTCATTGTATAACCTAGTCTTCTGAAAAATGGAGAAGATCACCAATATTAGACATACTGCTACTATCAATTTCATGTATAGTTTTTCAGAGATAGTCTGGGTACAGAAAAACTGCATATGTCATTATTCAGCATTTAACAATGAAAGCATATTCCAAAACAAATGTTATTAGTTGATTCTATCATGCAGAACCTCATAGTATACTCAAACAAACTCAGATGAGTGAATGTCACTGGGCCATATAATCTTATGGGACCACCTGAAATATTAATTTAATTTAAACTTAAATATTGCTGACTGGAGCACCATTATGCAGAGTGTTTTTACACTTAGAACACCTCTATATTTTTAGCATCTGTGCCTATTACATAACTGAATTTTAATTCAACCTATCTCAATTTTGATGTGTGTCACATGCTAGTCCTTTGAAATGAGCGTGTGTGCACACATCTACATAGGTTAGTGTACAAGAGAAATTTCTAAGAGCAAAATATACCTTTCTACCAGTTCTCCCAGCCACAGTGAGGACTTAGGTTGTCTGCTTAGAGCCAGCTATCTCGAGGATGAATCTTGAAGTGAGTGGCTAAAGACAATTTATGGGTTAACAAGGCATCAGTGCAAGCCTAGCCCTATCCTTGTGTGAAATCTCATCTCCAGCGTTGTTCTTGGCTCTCTTCTGTATTTTATGGTAAAGTCAAATAGTTGTTGTTGTGCCAAGAATTTTCATATTTTATTTCTTACTTCAGAAATAGATTATGCTACATGCTGAGTATAAAATATATCCTCTGCTATTAAATAAGAGAGTGAAATGTTGTCACATTTAATAGAATATAATTAATTTGTAACCAAGTAAGCTTCTACAACACCTGGAATGTTTTCCCATTTCCTTATGTCTACTTTAAGAGTGAGCTGTCATTATTGTGATCTCATTTTATATTTTTTAAATGTATGAAGCTTTGTAAAGCATTTTCAGGCTTGAAAATTACCTTTTCTCCCATTTGCTTCTACTTAATCTGCTTTTTCAAAATAGTTTTCCTGAATTAATTTGAGTCATTTTTCCCTTTGCAATAAAATAAGTTATACACTTGTATGGAGTTTTATTTTCATCCCTCAAATTCTGATGATTTAATTTTATTAAGTTAAAAATTATTATTTTTTTCATTTTTAAAGTTATACAGTGCACACATACATTATATTTAATGTTAACCTCAATATATTATCTGCCACTGTTCCCTCTATATTTTTATAACGTGTTACTAAAGTTTTATAAAGTGTTTCTGTGGAATTGACTGAATGTTTGGCATCTTTGGTCAAGTTACTGTGCCTTGACTTCAGTTGAGGGAGCTCTGAGAGCCCCAGGCCGATGATGGAGGTCATCAGGAAGCAGCTATATAGGAGAAGGCAAAAGAGGGAACACAGCAGATGAAGCTGTGCCTGGTGGCAGGTGTGCCTCTGCCTGTCTAGAGCTCTTCCAGACATGCCTGAGGAAGAAACCTGCCCATTATTGGTTGGCATGTCACTAGGGATGACCAAGAAAGAGCCTGCCAACTATACAAATAAGTCAGGAAACCAGTCAGGGGGCATGGGTGAGGACGGTTCCAAGGGAATGGAAAAGAATGCAAGTGGTACTAAACGAAGGGGGAGAAATGGGGGAAAAAAAAGGTTAAATGGGATGGAGGCTAGGAGGGCTAGGTACAGGGGGAAGCATGCAGAGAGATAGCTAACACTAAAAATCTTTTAAAATGCCATATGGAAGTCTATCAGTTTCCTAAAGTACACACACACACACACATACACACACACACACACATATATGCACACGTGACATATTTGAAATACATGTATATTTGAAAGAGTTAAAATAGTTACTTAATAATGGAGGAAGGTCATTGGCTAATAGAGGAACTGCGTTGGCCCATTTTATTGGTTAGAGGATAGGTGGGAGGAGTAAACAGAACAGAACGCTGGGAGGAAGAGGAAGTGAGCTCAGAGACTCCACAGCTCTGCTCTCCAGAGCAGACGCCTCAGCAGAGACGCCATGCTTCTGGCTCCTGGGCAGACACACGCCATGAAGCTCCTACCCAGGATGGACTAGGCTAGAATCTCCCCGGTAAGCGCACCTTGGGGTGCCATACACAGATGATTAGAAATGGGCTAAATTAATATGTGAGAATTAGCCTAGAAGAGAATGGGCCAAGCAGTGATTAAATGAATACAGTTTGTGTGTTGTTATTTCGGGGCATAAGCTAGCCGAGCAGGCGGCCGGGGTGCTGGGAACGCAGCCCCGCCGCCCTTATTACTTCAACTTAATAAGAAAGGGGGTTACATCTTTCCCAGATATCACAAGCTACCAGTTATGAGATACGTCTTTGAGTAGTTGGTTAGCAGGGTCCCAGAGAGCTCTCAAAATATTACATCACATGGAGGGATCAACCTTGAAGCTTCAATTATTCTGACTGGCATCCATACTATTAGAAGTTGCTATTTATATTATGAAGGGTGATCTAAGACAGCAGGTCATTCTTCAGTGAGAGGCTTCTGAGAAGAAAGACCAGGGGATGAGAAATAAAAGACAGGAAAGTTTGGGATTAGGAGGTCTCACATGAGCTGAAAGCTCACGCTAGAAAGTTTATTAAGAGGTATAGTATCTTATATACCATTTGCAGGGGGAAATGAGATAGAGTCAGCAGAACACTCTCATAAAATGATAATAATTAAATGTTACACAAAGGGAACACAGAGCGGTGGCAGACACAAGCGGCGGAGATGGGCACGCAATAACAAGAGCAGATCGCCCCACTACAAGTAAATCAAAGAGAAACCCCGAGGGGGGTCCGGTGCAGCCACAGACACAAGCGGCTGGGACAGGCCCAGCGGCAGACACATGGGACGGGCACGCAATTACGAGAGCAGATTGCCCCACTACAATTAAATCAAAGAGGTAGGCCTTTTGTTGGCGAGGTCACTGGCAAACGGGGAGCCTGGTCCTGATCCTGTAGATGCTTCGGAGGGGTGAGAGGGTTCTTGACCTGCGGCAGGAAACAGGAAACAGTGAGGGCAGTTGATAATCGGAACTCTTGGCCAGCAGGGAAACCTGATCCGGTTTTAAAAGACCCATTAGATAGGATCAATAGAAAAAGATGGGCAGGCGCCAAGGCAAGAATTCAGCCAATAATCTGATAAACAACATGAAAACACCAGAACCCAATGATCTTACAACAGAAGTATTTGAACACCCTACCACACAAGAAGTGGAAAAAATTGACTTTATGAAAGCAATAGAGTCCCTTAAACAACATGTAAAAAACGCCCTTATAGAAATGGACGAAAAGTATAACAAAAAGTTTGAAGAAATGAGTAAATACATACATGATACCCTGGGAAACCAAGAAAAAAATGATCAAACAAGTAATGGAAACAGTTCAAGAATTAAAAACTGAAATGAAGGCAAGGAAGAAAACACAAACTGAGGACCAGCTGGTTATGGAAAATCTAGGTCAATGAGCAGAGTCTACAGAAACAAGCATAATCAAGAGAATACAAGAGATAGAAGAAAGAATCTCAGATTCTGAGGACACAATAGAGAAAATAAACACACAGATCAAAGAAAACAGCAAAGCCAACAAATTCTCAACACAAAACATTCAGGAAATATGGGACACAATAAAAAGACCAAACCTAAGAATAATAGGAATAGAAGAAGAAGAGTCACAGCTCAAAGGCCCAGAAAATATTTTTAATAAAATTATGGAAGAAAACTTTCCCAACCTAAAGAAAGATATTCATTTAAATATTCAAGAAGCATACAGAACACCAAAACAGACTGGAACAAAGAAAAACATCTCCTTGCCATATAATAATCAAAACACAAATATACAGGTTAAAGAAAGAATATTAAGAGCTGCAAAGGAAAAAGGGCAAGTAACTTATAAAGGTAAACCAATCAGACTTACACCTGACTTCTCTATGAAAACCATGAAAGCCAGAAGGTCCTGGATAGATGTACTGCAGAAGCTAAGAGACCATAGATGCAAACCCAAACTACTATACCCAGCCAAGCTATTGTTCATTATCAATGGAGAAAACAAGACATTCCAGGATAAGAACAAATTTAAACAATACGTAGCCACAAATCCAGCCCTACAGAAAGTAATAGAAGGAAAATCGCAACCCAAGAAATCCAACATTGCCAACACTGCCTACAATAACTCAGGCATCTAGCGACCCTTCACCAGCACATCTCAAAGAAGGGAGACACACAAACTCTACTACCAAAAACAATAAGAATAACCAGAGTAAACAACCACTGGTCATTAATATCACTTAATATTAATGGGCTCAGTTCACCTATGAAAAGGCACAGGCTAAGAGATTGGATACGAAAACAGGATCCAACATTCTGCTGTTTACAAGAAACACATCTCAACCACAAAGACAGACACCTACTCAGAGTAAAGGGTTGGGAAAAGGTGTTTCAAGCAAACGGTCCTAAGAAAAAAGCAGGTGTGGCCATACCAATTTCTAACAAAACTGACTTCAAACTAAAATCAATCAGAAGAGATCGAGATGGACACTTTATACTCATAACAGGAACAATTCAATCTCAGTCCTGAATATTCACGCCCCTAATATAAAAGCTCCCACTTATGTAAAAGAAATATTACTAGAACTCAAGGCAGACATCAAACCACACACACTAGTAGTAGGAGACTACAACACACCTCTCTCTCCAAGGGACAGATCAATCAGACAGAAACCTAATAGAGAATTAAGAGATTTATTGGAGGTAATGAAGCAAATGGACTTAACAGACATCTATAGAACATTCCACCCAAATAGGAAAGAATATACCTTCTTCTCTGCAGCCCATGGAACCTTCTCAAAAATTGACCACATACTCGGAAACAAAGGAAACCTCCACAGATACAAAAAAATATCAGTGTCCACCTGCGTCTTATCAGATCACCACGGATTAAAGTTAGAATTCAGCAACAATCCTACCTCCAGAAAGCCGACAAACTCATGGAAACTGAACAGTCAACTACTGAACCACACCTGGGTTAAGGAAGAAATCAAGAAGGAAATTGAAGTCTTCCTGGAATTCAATGAAAATAGAGAAACAACATACTCAAACCTATGGGACACTAGGAAAGCAGTGCTAAGAGGAAAGTTCATAGCACTAAGTGCCCACTTAAAGAAAATGGAGAATGCATACATTGGGGACTTAACAACACACTGAAAGCTATAGAAAAAAAAGAAACAGACACGCCCAGGAGAAGTAGAAGACTGGAAATAATAAAACTGAGGGCAGAAATCAACAAAATAGAAACACAGAAAACAGTCCAAAGAATCAATGAAACAAAAAGTTGGTTCTTGGAGAAAATCAATAAGATTGACAAACCCCTATCCAAACTAATTAAACAACAGAGAGAGAACACGCAAATAAATAAGATCAGAAATGAAAACGGGGACATAACCACAGACACAGAGGAAATTCAGAGAATCATTAGATCTTACTACAAAAGCCTGTATGCCACAAAACTGGAAAATACAAAAGAAATGGACATTTTTTTTTAAATAGGTACCATATACCAAAGCTAAACCAAGACCAGGTGAATGATCTAAATAGACCTGTTAGTTGCGAAGAATTAGAAACGGTCATCAAAAATCTCCCTTCGAAAAAGGGCCCAGGACCAGATGGTTTCAATGCAAAATTCTACCAGAACTTCCAAGAAGAACTAATACCTATACTCCTTAATGTATTTCACAATATAGAAACAGAAGAGTCATTGCCAAATTCCTTTTATAAAGCTACAGCTACCCTGATACCAAAACCAAACAAAGACCCAACCAAGAAAGAGAATTACAGGCCTATCTCACTCATGAATATAGACGCAAAAATTCTCAATAAAATACTGGCAAACCAAATCCAAGAACACATTAGAAAAATTATCCATTATGATCAAGTAGGCTTCATCCCAGAGATGCAGGGCTGGTTCAACATACGCAAATTTTTCAATGTAATCCACCATATAAATAAACTGAAAGAAAAAAACCATATGATCATTTCATTAGATGTGCTGAAAAAGCATTCAACAAAATTCAACACCCCTTTATGATAAAAGTCTTGGAGAGATTAGGGATACAAGGGTCATACGTAAATATAATAAAAGCTATTTACAGCAAGCCGACAGCTAACATTAAATTAAACAGAGAAAAAATCAAAGTCATCCAACTAAAATCAGGAACACAACAAGGCTGTCCACTCTCTCCATACCTCCTCAATATAGTGCTTGAAGTTCTAGCAATAGAAATAAGACAACATAAGAGGATCAAGGGGATTCGTATTGGAAAGGAAGAAGTTAAGTTTTCGTTATTTGCAGACAATATGATAGTATATATTAGCGACGCCAAAAACTCTACCAAAGAACTCCTACAGCTGATAAACACCTTTAGTAATGTGGCAGGATACAAGATCAACTCCAAAAAATCAGTTGCCTTCCTATACAATAAGGATAAGGAAGCAGAGAGGGAAATCAGAGAAGCATCACCTTTCACGATAGCCACAAATAGCATAAAATATCTTGGGGTAACTCTGACCAAGGAAGTGAAAGATCTATTTGACAAGAACTTTAAGTCTTTGAAGAAAGAAATTTAAGAGGACACCAGAAAATTGAAGGACCTCCCTTGCTCTTGGATTGGGAGATCAACATAGTAAAAATGGCAATTACCGAGCTACAGTATTGAAAACAGCTTGGTATTGGCATAAAAACAGAGAAGTCGACCAATGGAATCGAATAGAAGACCCTGACTTTAACCCACAAACCTATGAACACCTGATTTTCGATAAAGGAGCTAAAAGTATACAATGGAAAAAAAGAGAGCATCTTCAACAAATGGTGCTGGCAAAACTGGATGTCAATCTGTAGAAGAATGAAAATAGATCCATATCTATCACCATGCACAAAACTCAAGTCCAAATGGATTAAAGACCTCAATATCAGTCCGAACACAATGAACCTGATAGAAGAGAAAGTGGGAAGTACTCTACAACACATGGGCACAGGAGAACACTTCCTACGCATAACCCCAGCAGCACAGACATTAAGGGCCTCATTGAATAAATGGGACCTCCTAAGACTGAGAAGCTTCTGTAAAGCAAAGGACACTGTCACTAAGACAAAAAGGCAACCCACTGACTGGGAGAAGATCTTCACCAACCCTGCAACTGACAAAGGTCTAATCTCCAAAATATATAAAGAACTCAAGAAACTAGACCGCAAAAGGCTAATCAACCCAATTATAAAATGGGGCACTGAGCTGAACAGAGAATTCTCAACAGAAGAACTTCAAATGGCCAAAAGACACTTAAGGTCATGCACAACTTCCGTAGCGATCAGGGAAATGCAAATCAAGAAAACTTTAAGATACCATCTTACACCTGTCAGAATGGCTAAAATAAAAAACACCAATGATAGCCTTTGCTGGAGAGGTTGTGGAGAAAGGGGTACCCTCATCCATTGCTGGTGGAAATGTAAACTTGTGCAACCCCTCTGGTAAGCAGTGTGGCGGTTTCTCAGGAAATTCGGGATCAACCTACACCTGGACCCAGCAATACCACTCTTGGGAATATACCCAAGAGAGGCCCTATCATACAATAAAAGTATATGCTCAACTATGTTCATGGCAGCATTGTTTGTAATAGCCAGAACTTAGAAACAACCTAGATGTCCTTCAATGGAAGAATGGATGAAGAAAGTATGGAATATATACATATTAGAGCATTACTCAGCAGTAAAAAACAATGACTTCTTGAATTTTGCATACAAATGGATGGAAATAGAAAACACTATCCTGAGTGAGGTAAGCCAGACCCAAAAAGAGGAACATGGGATGTACTCACTCATATTTGGTTTCTAGCCATAAATAAAGGACATTGAGCTTATAATTCACGATCTTAGAGAAGCTAAATAAGAAGGTGAATCCAAAGAAAAACATATAGGCATCCTCCTGAATATTAACCTTCATCAGGCGATTAAAGGGGACAGAGACTGAGACCCACATTGGAGCACCGGACTGAAATCTCAAGGTCCAAATCAGGAGCAGAAGTAGAGGGAGCACGAGCAAGGAACTCAGGACCGCGAGGTGTACACCCACACACTGAGACAATGGGGATGTTCTATCAGGAACTCACCAAGGCCAGCTGGCCTGGATCTGAAAAAACCGGACTTGCTGAACATAGCAGACAATGAGGACTACTGAGAACTCAAGAACAATGGCAATGGGTTTTTGATCCTACTGCACATACTGGCTTTGGGGGAGCCTAGGCAGGTTGGATGCTCACCTTACTAGACCTGGATGGAGGTGGGTGGTCCTTGGACTTCTCACAGGTCAGGGAACCCTGATTGCTCTTAGAGCTGATGAGGGAGAGGGACTTGATCGGGGGTAGGGGAGGGAAATGAGAGGCGGTGGCGGGGAGGAGGCAGAAATCCTTAATAAATAAATAAATTAAAAAAAAAACAAAGGGAACACAGAATATTTCAATTGCACCAGTGACCAAATGCTCAGTATCCTTAAGACTGATGACCAAAGCTTTCCAATGTTGGGAGAGGATGAATTCCCAGGATCTGAAATCACAGCTCCACACAAGGCTCTAGCCCCCATTATTGGCCTTGCTAAGAATTTTCCTCGGATTAAACAAGGAACTAAGTTCCTTGAAGTGGGATTCCCTTCTGTACATGTGTTGGTTTTATTGGTTAATGAATAAAGCTGCTTTGGCCAATAGATTAACAGAGTAAAGTTTGGTGGGAAATCCAAACAGAGATATAGTAAAGAGTAGGTGAAGTCAATGATATGCCATGTAGCTGCGGCAGGAGGCAGAAGTACTGGAACCTTTCCAGTAAGCCACAGTCATGTGGAGATACACAGATTAATAGAAATGGGTTAATTGAAGATATAAGAACTAGCTAGAAATATGCTTAAGTGATTGGCCAAGCCGTAACTTAAATAATATAGTTTCTGTGTGGTTATTTCTGGTTTGAGTGGCCAGGAAACAAACAAGCAGCCTCTGCCAACAGTTTCTTTCATTTTTTTGGGGGGGGGGTTAAATTTATTTATTTATTAATGATTTCTGTCTCTTCCCAGCCACCGTCTCCCATTTCCCTCCCCCTCCCCCAATTAAGTCCCCCCCCCAGCCCGAAGGGGTGCACCCACACACTGAGACAATGGGGATGTTCTACTGGGAACTCACCAAGACCAGCTGGCCTGGGTCTGGAAAAGCCTGGGATAAAACCGGACTCTCTGAACATAGCGGACAATGAGGACTACTGAGAACTCAAGAACAATGGCAATGGGTTTCTGATCCTACTGCCAACAGTTTCTTCTCCATCCACCAGGACCTGAGGAAAAGTCCTAGGCCAGCCTGGCCCCCAACAGAGAGAAAAAAGTATTCAACAACATTACCCCATGTGAACTCTATGGGGGACAATAATGACTAGCCTGATCATATATGTCTAGTGATGCAAGAGTGGCTTTAGTTTTTTGTGAGTAACCAGTCAGTTTCTAATTCAGTTGTCTCTGCTCCACAAGCCGGAACTCATGCTTGGTATTGTTAACTAAGACACAAACGCTGGGACCAGCTACACGCAGCCTTTAGGAAAGAGTCTAATACAATTATTCTGCTAAATGGATATAGCATAGAGCCATCCCCTAAGTTCTTATCCATATACTCATAGATTAGTTCATTTCTGAACCCTCATCAGTGATGTTTCTTTCTGCAGTGGATGGTGATGAATACAGAGATCCAGAGCCGATCAACTTGGAGAGAATAAGACAGCTTGGAATGTTCAGTTCTAAATGGAATATCTATACTATGTCCCCAACCCTTAGGGACCACCTTACAGAGGGGACATAAAGAATGAATACCCCAAAATAGTGGACATCTGCAGGGAAACTATTTGCCAGATGAGCTCACAGCAGGTATTATTACTCCTTGCCCAAGACTTGCACAAGATTGAGATATCTGAAAACCAGAATGGATGATGGAAGGGCCCACTCACAAAGTCCTACATATAGCTGGGAATCTATTAGCAATTACTTGCTGGGGATGAAGAGTAGATTGTCTTCAGGAATGTGACCTCTAAAATCCTACCCATGATCCAGTAGGTGGTCCTACACACACACATACAGGCAGTATTAATTGGGGTCTTGACTTAGAAAACAGGGGGGAGGGGAAATAGTAAAGGATAGAGGAGAGTAATTTAAGGGGAGGGAATGGGCTTTGGGTTTGATCACAAATTTATATGCATGTATAAAGTTTCCAAACAATAAAATATTGTGATATTTTAAAATAGGAAGAATCTGTTTTGTTGGTCCGCAATCTGTTATTGCAGAAATCAAGCCTTCCGGATGGCCCTAAGGCGTTACTTGAACAAGCAGCATAGCCTTACTCTAATGAAGCCATGGCCTCTGGCTCCACTCTCCCGTTTTGTTGACAGTCAGTGGAGGGTCTCAGAGCCCTCTGCACAGTCTCTCTATGGAGTTTTCCTTTCATCTCATCCTTGACCTCATTATGTCTGTGTACTAGATGAAGGAGAAAATTCTTATGCTTTACTCTCTCAACACAATGCTTCTAAATGCTTTGTTGATTTCTAAATATTTCCTAAGCATAAATTTGTATTTCATTCCATTGAGCAAAATCCACATTCAAATGTATTTGAGATAATCCCTTAGCTGTCTCAGATTTCCCAAGAGACTATGGTGGCTGGTAGCTTAAACTTCTATATTTATTTGTTTGTGTTTAGCTTTTGTTTTGCTTTTCAATTAATGCTTTATTCTTAGACAAACACACATGCATTTATATATAATAAATTTAATATATATTATGTTATATATGTATACATATATGTATGTGTACATCTATGAATTTTGGTCAGTTTTACATCCTGATTAACCTCTCTCATCCTTCTTCCTCTCCCACTGAAACCCTTCTTGTTCTCACAAGTCCCCAGCCTACCTTCTCATCTTCTGATGTACATTTGTCACTCTGAAATAAACAATATTGTTTAAATGGGAGTGGAAACACTTAAGTGGTGGTGGGCTGGGGACAAGGGAAGAGCATCTGGTAGGAGAAAGGTTTAATCAAAACGAAGGTTGCTTGGTTTTTTGAAACAGATCCTGCTAGACTAGAAGTGATGACCCTACCACAGGGTCCAGAGTGGTGGGATTATGGGTGTGCACCATTATGCCTAGCTTGCCCTATTGCTTTTTAGTAGATCTGTCATCTTTTAGACAGGCCCTTGATGATCTCATATCAAAGTGAATGAGACTTATTTTGCAATCTGGATTGCCAAGAATCTTTAATTTAAAATATTTTCTAAGGTATCACCAGAATAAGAGAAAGTTTTACTTAAGAAACAAAATAAATAAGTAAAAAGAATGTAAATAAAAAATAACACATCAAGCTGGGCCGTGGTGGCGCACGCCTTTAATCCCAGCACTCGGGAGGCAGAGGCAGGCGGATCTCTGTGAGTTCGAGACCAGCCTGGTCTACAAGAGCTAGTTCCAGGACAGGCTCCAAAACCACAGAGAAACCTTGTCTCGAAAAACCAAAAAAAAAAAAAAAACAAAAAAACACATCAATCGGAAATTAATATTGCCTTTGTATTTTATTCCACAATTTTATCTATTTTATATGCCCTTTATTATTAGTGGTTAAAGTAAACTTGTTTATATTCTAAGCATTATTCCCGGATATTTTACTGTTTAGATTTGTCAGTTTATCACATACTGATTAGAAATTTTCCACTGTAGCACGGGGAATAGACTTCGCTGAACTTGTCATTACTATGTAGAAGGATTTCTTATTCCTCTGCCCACTAACAAGTGTTTCCTTAATCCTTCCCCAGCATAACCCTAAGTTGGTAAATTCCAAATAACAGTCTCCAAGACACCCTCCTCTTTTCTAATACAGGACAGGTCTGACGTCAGTGCCATGTTTCTTAGGCTTATGACATGGCAGCCTCTCAAATCCAGGTGTAAAATTCTAGTCTCTGTACATTTGTGGTATCATAAATTATATGCCATTTCCTCACTTAAAATAACCATTTTTCTTTGTTAACATTTTGAAGGGGCAAGAATTTGGAAAGGGCTACCCTGGGTGTTACTAGAGAGTGTTCACTGGACATAAAGTCATCTGAGAGCTTAGCTGTGTCCCATGGAAAAGTTGTTTTCTTTCTTGGACGACCAAAAGAGGCAGCTCTGGCTGGATGCTCAATCAAGGTGTTGACTAGCGTACCTTCATGACTCTGTCCACAAGACCTTCTTAGATCTCAGGGTTTTGAGAGTCATGTGCCTGGTTTCTGTCTGATATTGGTGATATTGCATGGGCTATTGGTGCTAATGGTCATGTTGGATCATCCTGCGGCATCTCATCCATCCATGGTGCACAGTCAGAAAGTTCTGATGTCTGACGTTCTCTTCTCGGTTTCTTGTTAGGCATGCCTTCTATTCATTCACTCACAGTTCCCTTAACTACTCTCCCTAAATCCCCTCCTAATTATTTAGGACCCTCTCAAGGATCAGCTTTTATCAACAGCAAGAATGGTTTCCAAACTTAAGATGCTGTTGATTCCCATCTTGAGACATAATCACAGATCCATGAAAGTTAAAGGGCTTGACTCAACCTGAAAATGGAGGTTAAGAGTGAGAAATGGAAAAAGTATCAAGATAATTATAACACATTACTATTAATATATCACTTATTAATATATTTCTGTTAATATAAAGTATTAACATATTAATTTTTGCCACATATATAAGCATTCCTGTGATCCAGAGATGAGAAAAGGAAAACACTTTACTCACATGTATTGCTAAGATCTGAGTTTGGCTGCTTTTAACGACCGGAGTGTAACCTAAGGTAAATTAGTTAATCTCCATTAATGGGGCTGTGGAAATTTGCACTATCCTGTGTGAATTCCTGCTCATGGTGCCATGAAGCTTCATGGGGATTAAAAGAAGTAGCAATAGCTGGTGCCATTTTTAGAACCATCGCTTGTGGTTATTAGGTATTCTGGTTGAGTTCCATCAAGAATATATTAGGATGGCAAAAGTTATTTGTAAACTGATCAGCAAATTCTTTATATTTTTAGAACTAAATTATTGACAGGGTTAAATAAATTCTGTTAGACTTGCTGGGGCAATAGCAGCTCCCACAGGAAGTCCCAATGAAGGGAAACAGAACTCAGCCCTTTTGGGAATGGGTTTCTTTGTGGCTCCAGCAGAGAACATGCAGCAGACATGGTCCCTGGAGGCATTTTCTGAGTCCTGTGTGATTGCATTCACCATCCTTGGAACAGTACTCTGGAAATGCTTTACAAGCAAGCTCTCAGATTCAGCTTCTCTCTCAGCTCTCTCAGCTCCCCTGGCAGCTTTTTCTGTGAGGAGTTCTGGGCTCATGCCAGCCATTGTTAGAGACCCCTTGAAAATAAGAGATGTCAGAATACTCTGACCCCTCCAATTTCTTCCCTGGCTAAGGGATTCCACAGACAAAAAGTGGGTATTAGTAAATGTTTTACATACATTTCTAAAATGTAAGCAGGTAGAATGATAACCAAGGATGTTAAATCCCATGTGCTAGTACCAATAGTCCTAGAAGAATGCTTGGATTTGTGAGGCAAATGATCCTGGGGAATTTAAAATTTAGGAGAGCAGCTCTGTCAGATCCTAGAAGAACAATCCAGAGGACACAGGAGACACAGAAGGATCTGAGCCAAGAGACTTATGTTTTACTCTTTCCCATAGCCTCTGGGGTACTTTTTCTTCTATGTCTCCTGCCCACTTGTTATTCATTTCCATATGAGAACTGTTTCACCCCATGTGGTCAACCATTGCCTCAGAAGGCAGGTACTGTGCCTGATGAGGCCACAAGCCTATAAAACACTCTAGCAGATTGAGATTAGTATCATCATCAACTTCAGGTGTCGATCCCTTAGTAATGAACCAGCTGTGAAGGATGAGTAAATATGGAAATGCAGGGTCAGGAAGGGATTTGAGAGGGACATGATCAGATTTTAATCCATTTGGGCAGTGTCAGTGACTAGGCACCATCACACCCTGAATATGGCCAGTGCTACCTGGTGTGTAGAGTCGGATAAATAAAAGAAGCAAACTCTAAACCCCAATCAAAGAAGCCTCTCTTTCTGTGGACAGAGGTGAATCCAGACACATGGTTGCCCAAGGTACTGAGAATAAGTGCTTCCTATTGCTTCCTCAGTTCTAAATAAGAACCATCTCTGCTAGAGCTCATTGGATTTTGCATATGATGGGGCAGAAAGACTTCAAGAGCCAGAAGATAGGGAAGGAGGCTGTGTGATGGAATCTTCTGAATAAGACACAGTTGTTGAACTCACAGACTCACAGAATCTACAGGGGTGCATTTTGGTCTTTACAGGAATGGACTCCACCTTACAGTTAGACAATGGGATACTAACAGATTCAGGGATGAGAATGTCATTGACTTAGTTGATTATCTACTGATGAACCCTCCAGGGCCCAGTGGATAGTTTCAAGCCATTGACCACACAGAGGGCGCTAGTTAAACTAAATCAAATGAAAAGTCTTAAATACAGGAAAAAAATTGGTAAAGATAAGGGGGAGTTTGATATAGATGAAATGATAAAAAGAGAACATATGGAGAAATAGTAATCAGAATCCATTATAAGCACATATGAAATTGTTAAAGAACAAGCTTAATTTTCAAGAAAAAAAAAGAAAAGAAGAGAAAGACAAAGGCCTAGTGTCTATGAACAACTTTAGCTATATCCTCAATCCCTAAATTCAGAAATGTGTGAAATGTATAGTTTGTATCTCTGGAGTCTGCAGTATTTGGCTAGTTCCCACACAGCCCTCTTGAAGGAGAATTAGAGGGCATTTGGTAGACAAAGTTAAGTGAAAGCATGTTACCCTAGGATGATGGCTTCTTGTTCCAAAAGGACATAGTGGGGAGAAATGATGGGGAAGAGAGACAATAGAGCTAAGAGAGGAAGAGTCCCTATAGAATACCCAAACCAGTATCTGTTTAGTGGACTCATAACCTTAGGGTCCTCTGATCCCCAAGGAATAAAGCTGTTAACTTTTGCGTTCTATGGGGATTAATCTTCCATATTTTCTGGATGAGTGATTCTTTGCCTCCAGATCCCCTACACCACCAGCAGTGCCCATGCTACATTTCTTAGATCTCTCTGGGATTCGAAAACTCCTCTACTCAACACCTGATTGAATATCATAGAAAAAGACTCAGAAGTAGCTGTGATCAACCACCAAGATGAAATTCCAAGAGCTACTTCAGAGAGAAAGGACCTTCTCAAAGTACGCTTAGCACAGTTAGTCAGACCACCTCTATTGAAAGTCAGAACAGTAGAGGACCAGGCTCTGCCAGTCCTTTATAAGGGATTTGATATCATGTGGTTGGTAGTTGAATGGAAATTTCTCCTGGGTGAAATCAAATGACAGGGCAAACTGGACCTCAAGGAGCTGATTACCTTCCTGGGAAGAAGGGTGGGATGATAATGATCATATTTGTTATTTTGTATAACATTTATCATTATTTTATTATTATTATTATTATCTGAGGGAGTAAATTCTATACTAAACAGAGCTTAGAAAGGTCCACAGGGAAGGCCCGTGATATGTTGAATCACTTCCTTATATCATACTTGACTTCTCAGCCCTTGAACTGGGAAACAGCGAACTATAGGCGGCACCTGATTAGGCTCCGTCGGGGAAGGAAAATCTTGCTCACTTTTCTGTTGCCTAAGCCATTCTAGCATGCCAGTGAAACCTGAAGCAGTCTTACATTTCCCAGTGCATAGCTAAGAAAGTGACACTCAGTTTTGAGTTTGAGGTGGGAAGTGCCTGAAGTTCAAAAGGTGATGATTAAAAGTGAGATACAAGAAAGAATTCCGTCTCTGTATAGGAGAGCTGCACTGCAAGCTAGAACCTTCTGAGAGGTCTTGCCTCTTTTTCCAGAATCCACGTGGCTACTGAAATCTTCAACTTATTCTTCTTTGGTGTTCTCAAGGAGTAAGAAGTAATGTTCTGACTTGAACTCTGAGGCAGGGGCCTGGACTGTCAGGTGACAGCTCTGATCTTCAAATGGTTTCTTCAATATACTTCTCTTCCCCAGGCCAGGCACTTTTATGTTTCCATATTGTCTAGGGAGCTCTGTGCTGACCTTGCGGAGACAGTGGCTGTGAGACTCTTTGGACTGCTGGGGAAGAGGAAGAAAAATGGCATGAGTGCTGTGGAGGTTGGGGGGGTGCTCAGCAGTAGGCGTGACTAAACACACACAAGGCCCTTGGTTATACTATACCAAGTGATCATTTCTGAAATCATGTATATACAAAAACTAAACAGACTTTAAGTTGTAACTCTCTATCTACATACATGCATTCATGTACACACACACACACACACACACACACACACACACACACACAAACAATAATCATAGTAAAAGAGGCCATGAATTGAAGACAGATTATAGAAGACATGGAAGAGGGGAAGGGAGAAGACATAGGAGGGATTGGATGGAGAAATGATGTAATCAGATATTGTCCAAAGTTTTAAAAAAGAAATTAATAAAAGGGAATTAATATTAGAGTATATAATGAGAAATTAGTTCCATCTATTTTCCTACAAATCTCATGATGTCATTCATTTTAATGAGTACTCCACTGTGTAAATTTACCATAGTTTTTTTTATTTGGTTGAGGGACAACTAGGTTGTTTCCAGAGTCTGGCTATTATAAATAAAGATGCTCTGAACATAGTTGAACAAGTGTCCTTGTGGCATGGTTGAGTATCCTTTGAGTATATGTCCAAGAGTGGTATGGTTGAGACTTGGGATAGATTGATTCCCAATTTTCTGAGAAACTGTCATACTGTTTTCCAAAGTGACTGTACAATTTTGCACTTCCACAAGCAATGGATGACTGTTTCCCTTGCTCCACATCCTCTTCACCATGAGCTGACATTTGTGGTACTGATATTAGCCATTTCAACAGGTGTCTAATGGACTCTCAAAGAAGTCAAGTAACAAGGAGGGCACAAGGGGGCCCTCACTGTGAAGGGGAAATAGAATGGGCATTGCCAGTGAACCAGAGGAGAAGTCTGGAAAGAGGCTGCAGTGGAGATGGGAACAGGAGGGCTCAGGTTGGAAGAAAGTGGAGGGATAGAATACTGGGAGAGACAACTGGAATCTGGGGGCATCTCTGGGGGGAAAAAGAAAAAAAAATAAAAAGAACATATAAGGATGAATTAAAGTAGAAAATTCTATAAAAATCTGTTACAAAGAGAAATTTCTTGGATGAGGGGTTAGAACTACACTTATTTGTACTTATAAGGGTATTTAGAATGCAGTTAGAGATTGTGGTAGCTTAGTTAAGCAGCTGTTATAGATTCTCCTCCAAGATTCATGACTTCACTAATCCTAAGCAGTTGGCCAGCTTTCTAGTACCAGGTGTGAGTCACTTCTTGTTGAGAAGTGTTAATTCTTTGAGAGAACTGTTAGCTACTATTAAGGTTTTCATGACACTATTGCAGCCTAATGACTATTGCGCCTTTTTGGTTATTGCTATGGTTCAAATGTATCTTTGCTGGGTAGGACTGTTGGTGGCTTCCGTCTCTTAGAAGCTCACTATGCACCCTCTGGTCCCAAGAAAGCCAGTCCTTAGGGAGGAAGCTTTCACGTCAGATCCAGCTCAGATCCTCTGGGTCCTGGTTCTGAAGTGCAGGGTGTCTTCAGCAATAGAGACTTACTGTCCACCTCTGGGGAGTAGTCAAGGGCAATAGCAATAGCCTGTAAAGCTTTAGGAGTCTCTTAGACAACTGAGGACAACTTGAAAGAAAGCTTTCTCATGCTTGGTGTTGGGGTTTTTGTTAAGTAGTCCATAGCTCTTATAGGGGGAACATTGTAGGTAGGAAAGTTCCATTAAACTGTATATGTGTACACAGAATATGTACATGTGTTTTGTGTGTATGTGCGCACACTAATATATATATAAACATATATTAATATATACTAATATATGTAGTAAAAGGGGCAGCGGGGCTGCGTCCCCAGCACCCCGGCTGCCTGCTCGGCTAGCTTATGCCCCGAAATAACAACACACAAACTGTATTCATTTAATCACCGCTTGGCCCATTTCTATCTAGGCTAATTCTCACATATTAATTTAGCCCATTTCTAATCATCTGTGTGTAGCACCCCAAGGTGCACTTACCGGGGAGATTCTAGCCTATGTCCATCCTGGGTCGGAGCTTCATAGCGTGCGTCTGCCCAGGAGCCAGGAGCATGGGGTCTCTCTGAGGCGTCTGCTCCCGAGAGGAGAGCTGTCGAGTCTGAGCTCACTTCCTCTTCCTCCCAGCGTTCTGTTCTGTTTACTCCTCCCACCTATCCTCTAACCAATAAAATGGGCCAAGGCAGTTCCTTTATTAGCCAATGACCTTCCTCCATCATTTCCCCTTTTTCGGTTTAAACAAAAAAAAAAAAGGCTTTAACTTTAACATAGCAAAATTACATATAACAAAACACTTATCAAGTAAAAGTTACAATAATCTTTATCATAACTAAGGAAAACTATAACTAACTATTCTTAACTCCATCAAAGACTCCAGAAAGATACAACACTATATAAGCAAACAAGAAAAAAGCAACTTTAACGTGGACAACTGCTTCCACATAAAGCCTGAGACAGCTTGGGAAGTAATTCTAGAACAAAATGAAAGCATTGTGCCTGGTTTCTTGGTAGCAGCAATTTCTCGGTTCTACTCTGCTTGCTAGAGGCAAAGAAGCACCTCATCCAAGAGAGGCTTCCTGACTCAGCTTTAGCTGCAAAGCCTGCAGCTCATTAAGAGGTCCTGCCACGAAACACTTAAACGGTGTTGACGAAAATGACGAAAAGCTGAACACATGCTTTTCGGTTTTCAGCCATAGCAGGAAAAAAACTGCGCCGTTTAAAAATGCCGGCTTTCTGGGCTGTCCTGCCAGGGCAAACTCTGACTCTTTTACGCAGGCGGTTTGTGCGGTTTGCAAGCACAGGCTGCTGAAGCTCGCTTGCTGGCTACAGCCAGTACCTCAGCCATGAGGCTGGAAAGCTAAGGAATGGGCTACATCTAGCTGGCAAAGCCACGCCTTTAATCCTACTGATATTGCTTGGTAAATCAAAGACTCATGTGGTCAGAAAAAGAGAGATATACAGTAAAGAGAGATTCAAAGACAGAGAAAATTTCTAAATGGTTTGAAGTGTGTTAAAAATATATGCAGACTAAAATTTGAAGTTCTTAAAGTAAAAAACAAAAAAAGGAAGAGAGTTGTTGTGTGTGGTAGCACACGCCTTTAATCCCAGTGCCTAGAAGGCAGAGGCAAACAGATCTCTGTGAGTTCAAGGTGTAATAGTGTACACCTTTAATCCCGAATGCCTGGGAGGCAGAGACAGGCAGATCTCTGAGAGTTCAAAGACAGCCTGGTCTACAGAGTTACTTCAGGTCAAAGATACAGAGAACCTGTCTCAAAAAGCAAAGAGTTAAAAGTAAAAATAAACAAAATAGAGGTTAAAACAAAGCTGCACAAAGATGGAAAATACACAGAAAATTTTAATACTGTATGCTATTATGCTCTCTTTAAATTATTTAAATGCTGAGGAAGGAGCAACAGATGCTAAAAGATATTTATTTATAAATGCTGCTGAACTAATCCAACATAGATATTTTGATGCCTTGACTTTGAAATTTGGATCTAAGGCCATGATGCTTTGGAAAGGAGTTTCTTCTTTTGTTTTCACAGAGGATCAGACCTTGTGGATTGCATTTAACCTGATATGGTATGATGGACCACGCCCTCCTGAGGGGTTGGTGTGAACACCTTCAGAAAATTGCTTCACTCAACTGCCAACTGAGATGAAGCTAGCTCACAGGTTATACCATGAAAGACCTAATTAACGACGCCCCCATTCAGCAGGAAGCAGTTTGGAGAGAAATAACTGCGCCCATATTCCCAAAAAATGTTTATAAATGTTCTTTTACATTTAAAGGGGGATATGATATAGATATGAATAATTTACATTAGTATAGATTTTGCTTTATTGATAGAGATCTAAGGTCAATTTTATTATATATATAAGTGTTTCTGATTTTGATTAAGGTATTGTGATTGTGTAGTTCATTTAAATATGTACTGTATAATTAAGAAATATAGGTTGTTAATGGATAATCATCAATAATAGTAAAGCTTGTAGTCATGTTAGTTAGATTTTCTAGATATATAGAGATATATTTTAGATAGACATTCTTCATGTCTTTCAAAGATTACAGAATAGGACATTTAATGCTTTAATAACTTATGACTTTTCATGACAATGAGACACTCTGCTCCTTGCAACACCAATCTACTTCAAGAGGAAGATGGGCATCGAAGAGGACCCTTATGGAGTTTGATAGCCATTTGGGCAAGAAACTGCTCTTGCCTGGAATATTGCATAAACTGGACACAGAGAACCCGCAGAGAGAGGACTACTGAACTTACCTAAGGTGAGATGATCTTTCAGGGTTCCTGATTCATGAAAGAGTCTGCGAGACATTCTGCAGGACACAACAGATAGTGACTGAACTGACTTTGAATTTTCCTGCTTTATGGAAATGTCTGCTGGATAGCATGGGCCTGAAGGCTGAAGATGGATGCCCCAACGGTACAGAGGAACTTTGGGTGACTGTCCAGGCAGTGAGATGTCTCTGTCATTTCTAGAGTTTTAAAAGTTGCTTTTTTCTTGTTTGCTTATATAGTATTGTATCTTTCTGGAGTCTTTGATGGAGTTAAGAATAGTTAGTTATAGTTTTCCTTAGTTTTCCTTAGAAGTTAGTTATAGTTTTCCTTAGAAGTTAGTTATAGTTTTCCTATAGTTTTCCTTAGAAGAGGCTAGATAGAAATGGGCCAAACAGTGACTAAAAGAATACAGTTTGTGTGTTGTTATTTCGGGGCATAAGCTAGCCGAGCAGGCGGCTGGGGTGTTGGGAACACAGCCCCGCCGCTCTTATTACTACAAATATATATAGATAATAATGGGATACTTTATGGGTTTTTCAGACTTCATTATTGTTATTTTTACCTTATACTTCTGAATGTATATCTCCCCCTTATCCTAACTTAAGGAGCCCAGTATTCCCATTTCCCCAGTCAAATCACTTGTACCCTGCTGTTTGCCTCTCTATGGTTCCTCCCTGCTCCCATAGACACCTTTTACTTTCCTTGTTTCTGCAGATACTCCACATTATATGCTCACATCGCAAGGTCTGAAGGTTGGAACCAGAGATAAGATAAAATACACAATGTTTATCTTTTGGGATCTGGGTTACCTCACTCAAAATATTCTTTTGCAGTTCCATCCATTTATCTGCAAATTTCATGATTTCATTGTTATTTACAGCTGAATATTCCTCCATATGTATCACATTTATTTTTATGTTATCCATTTCTCAGATAAAGAGATTTGGGCTGTTTCCATTTCCTGGCTATTGTGAATAGAGAAACAATGAGAATGGCTGAGCTTTACCTGAGGGTAGAATGTCAAGTCTTTCGGGCATATGTTGAAAACTGATAGAGTTGGGTCATGTGGTAGACTAAAAACTGCTGCAGATTCAATACAAGCAGGAAGTGAAGACTGTGGCAGACATAAAATGAGTTGGTGAAGTACTTACGATTTTTCCCAGATCCCTCCCCCTTCCTTATACATGAACACGCACACTGAGACACACACACACACACACACACAACCACTCATACACCCTGTCACACACACATATGCACACATATACATTGAAATATACAAAACAGTCTGCCTATTAGAAAACATCTTTGATTACTCAGGAGCAGGTGCTAATAATCAGTTTGTTCATCCATAATTCTCATTTCTTTATAAACTTCATGAATTTTGTAAAAATGAGAAGATTGACTATTATAATAACGTTGTAAATCAGATTCTTTATCTCCAGATTTCCAATCTCTATTTATCCTTCGTACTTGGTGAGGCTATAACTTTTTGTAAATTCTGTAATTTTTGTCATATGTAATTTCTAAAGTCTCTGTACCTATAGTTCATGTTCAGTAAATATTTGACAGTATTTTCCTTGAAATTCAGAAGCCAAAGTACATGTGTGAGCATATTCTGTGTGTGTGTGTGTGTGTGTGTGTGTGTGTTTGTGTGTGTTTCTGTGTGTGTATTTGCAAACACATGTAGAATACATCCTGTGGGCGTCAGTTCTCTCCTACTATAATGTAGGTTCCAGGGATTAAACATGGGTGTGCAGATTCAACAAGTGACCTTTCCTGGCTGAACCATCTCACTGGCCCCAGAGACCATTCTAAATATGCTTTTTGAGATAAAAGAAACAATAAACAACAAGCTAAAGCAACCCAGAGAAAGCTACATTTCATGTCCCCAAATATCAATAGTTAAACTAAAATTTGGAAAATCAATCAAACAAGTTCTAGGATAGGCATGCACAATTATTGAAATCACACTACAAAGTTTTGATAGAAAATTTGAGTGAGCAGAATAAGAAACTAGAAAAGTTGAAAAGAAATAAATTGTATAAGTAAGAAGACTAGAAAGGAAAAAATTGAAAAAAGTGAAGATTTCACAAGACCTGTGAGAAATCACTGAGTGTAGCAGAAAACACAGGACTGTAGAATCTAAATGATTATCCAAAAAACTTGGAAAATTAGGTATATCTCCGTTAAGGCCACCTTGAAACCCGACAAATAGGGTCACAGATACCTACACTGAGAAACATCAAGTTGCTTAGCAATACAGAGAAAGGACAGAATCTTAATAGCAGCAAGAGAGGTCATCACAAAACTTAACTGCTAAGAGTTCACCAGAGATCACAGAGACAAAGAACTAGAAAATCCAATGCAAAGGGTTCCAAAATTAATAAATGACAATACATGAGACAGCCCACAAATGTATATTTCAAAAACACAGAAGAAATGAAGATGCTCAGAGGGTCTGTCACCATTAGATCTACTCCAGGAGACATGTTAAACTGAACATTAGGGTTCAAATAAAACTGCTATACAATGAGTCAAAGACCCAGGGGAAATAGATAGTTCCAGTAAGAGTGATTGTGCAATTAATGCAAAAGATACTATTATTATATTTTTGTTTTGGAATTCGTATCTTATTCCCACTATTATTTAAATCATAATGACAGAAAATAATTATAAAATATTGAAGCACAATAAATCAAAACTCAGGGTCAGAAATTGAGGTTCAACCTAAAGATCTGAAGAGCAAAACAGCCAGCCACTGGCTCTTACCTGGACATCAGTCTGAAGTGGCGATCCTGCCTCAAGGAATCTCAGAATGAGACTGTGTGTTGAGAGCTGTTTCCTCCTGTTTTATAATCCTCTCTAGGGCTCGGATTAAAGGCATGAATCAGTGTGATTAAAGGCATGCACCATCCAATTTCTATGGCAACTAGTGTGGCTACTGGGATTAAAGGTGTGTGTTACCAGAATCTGGTCTATAAGGGTGACCAGTGGGACTGATTTACTCTCAGATCTTCAGGCAGTCTTTATTTATTAAAATACGATTGAAATGTCACTACATTTATGCTAAGGAAAAAATGTATAAAGATACAAACTGCGCTAGTGCCAAGACACACATACACACACAAAGATTAGAAGTAGAGAATTTTAAATGTTTTGTTGAATTTAAAACTTTTATCAATTTAAACTAAATTACAAATTTAAAGTATTAATTGTAATCCCAATTGTAACATAGAAAAAATTTAAAGGAAATATAATCATTATACCAAAACTAGTTTACATTGGAACAAATAGAAGATGAAATAAATGGCAAAGAGCAAATGACAAATGACAAATATAAAAGCTTATTTGCTTTCTTGCTAGTAACTAATTTAAAGATGAATAATTAAGTTTCCTAATTAAAGGACAGAGAGATTCTTACATTAATGTAGCCTGATTCAGCACTGCAGAGACATCTCAGTGGTAGAAATAACTTGTTGCTCTTTCAGAGGATCTGGGTTCTTTTCCCAGGACCCATACATAACAGATCACCACCTCCAGATCCAGTGTTTCTGATTCCTGCTTCTGGCCTCTTTAGACACTGTGGTGGTTTGAATAATACTGGCTCCAATAGGCTCATATATTTGAATGCATGGTCATCAGGAATGGCACTACTTGAGAGGAATTAGAAATGGTGGCCTTATTAGAGTAGGTGGGACCTTTTGGAAAGAACTCTGTCCCTGTGAATGGCCTTTGAGATTTCAAAAAGCACATTCCAAGCCAAGAGACTTTCTCTCCTTGCTATCAACATATCAAGATGTAGAACCCCCAGGTCCCTCTCCAGTACCATATCTGCCTGCATTTTGCCAAGTTCGCTCCCATGATGACCATGGAATAGACCTCGGAAACTGTAAGCTAGTCCCAATTAAATGATTTCCTTTATAATAGTTTTGAGGTCATGGTATCTACTTACAGCAATGGAACACTGACCATGACAGACACCTACGTTCCATGCAACACACATATGGATACACAGGTACACAAATACATATGGGAATATTTAAAATTTTGTTAAAAGAAAACATGATATAATTATATGTTACAAACAAGGCATAAACACACTCAAAGTGACAAGACATAAAAAGACATTACCTGCCAATAACAACCTAAAAGGAGTTGTGGCAACTATCCCTTAGTAAGTAAGATCAATTCGAAGCATAAAACTGTTAGGAGATAAAAAAGATGCTGATAAAAGTATGTGTTCATATAAAAATATGTATTCACTGGAAAACAAAACTCTGAAATATCGGTAACAAAACTGAAAAGAGAAGTAATATTTTTAAAGAGTAGTTGAAGACTTAATGACCTTATTTTTAATAATCAGTAGAGGATGCAGACATAAAATCCATAGCTTAATAGAGAGTTGAATAACACCATAAACCAAGTATATCTGGATGATTATATAATGACCCTAGAATGTATGCTTTTTCTTTCTCTTTTTTCCAATTACACAAAAACACTACACCATTTTATTGACTAGACTTGAGCCTCCACAGATGCTGGCATCTATGCAGAGAACCTGGAATTAATCTCTTTGGATGCTGAGGACAACAGTACATTTGTCAGTCGTCTCTATACATAATCTGAGGGCTCCATGTATTCGATCATTTCTTTCCTTTTCTCCTCTCCCAAGTCCTTCTGTATCATCTCCCTATCCCTACCCAACCAATTTTAAGTTTTTTCTCAAAAAAAAAGCAAAAACCCAATACAACAAATCCTCCACAACCAAAGAAAAAAATAAGATAACACCCAAAAAACTAAATCAAACAAAACACTAACCTATAATAACCAAATAAAAGCACAGAAAAAAATGTGGAGTTTATCTCTTCCAACTTTGATGTGGTAGTTTTTTGTCTATTTTATTTTATATATAAATATAAATTAATGAATGAATAAAAACTTAGTCACTAGATTAAATGTTAACAATTGAACTGTCATTTAAACCTGCTGGGAGAAGGAAAATCAGTATTTTCCAATGGATCCACCACTATAGGGTGAACCACATGTCTAGTAGTGATAGATCAACATATAATGTACTATACTTTTCTTAAAGTGTTATTCAAGCCTGGTTCTAGCAGACCATGGTTTTGGCTCCAAGTCAGAACAAATAGATTCTAAAACAATAACATTATTTAAACTGCTTCATAGAATAGTCAAATAATTCTAAAAATCAAAAACAGAAGAAAAGTGGGGGTATTAAAAAAGACACAATGTACCCTTAAAAGCAGATTGAAGAAAGTAATTATAAGATAAAATTTTAAATCTCACAAAAGAAATAAAAATACCACGCAAAAATGTATGGGACGCAGTAGATATAGCTTAAAGGAAAGCTTGAAATTGTAACACCTGCCCTCACTGAGGAGGAAAAAGAGCTGAAGTGAATAACTAGCATTGAGATTAAAGATATAAGTAAATAAGAATTAAATGAACAACCTAGCAGAACAAAACAAATTTAATAAAAATTAGATCAGAAATAGAGAAAATAGATACTCCAAGAATAATAAAAATAAAAGAAATTAAGTTTTGTTTTTTTGAGACACTAACAAAAAGTGTAAAACTTAGCTGAATTGTCACAGAAAATAATAAAATAACAAGATTAAATAATAAAATGGGGACTTAGAGGAATGCAGTGCTTTAAGAAGAAAAATATCTCAACAAAGAAAAATGTAGGACCAGATTGTTTTGTTGGTGAACCTTCCAAATCCTCAAACTGAGAGAAGGAAGGGAGGCAAAGGGAGGAAGAGAGAGAGACACACACAGAGGGTGGTCAAAGAGAGGGAGGAGGAAGAAAGAAAGAAAAAATGAGGGAGAGAGAAAGATGTGTTGTGTGAGTGTGTGTGGGGGGGAATACCATCAGAACCTAAGCCTGTAAAATCTCACCAAGATCATCACCCAGACAAACTGAGCAAGGAGAGCACCAACAAATGTGCCAAACTGAAGGGAAAGGTTCATGAGGTTCCATCTCACACAAGGACTACAGGCAACTGAGCAAAGCTAGGAGGAACACACCGACTGGGTGTCTGGTGCCAAATGAACAGCCCTGAAAACATACACACATGTAATATTACATGCATCCAATCAGTTATATTTGGAAATATATGTATATACAAATATATAAGTTCATGTAAGAACAATGAATGAAAAAGAGGCCATGAACTTGAAGGAGAGTGGGGGGTGGTACAAGAGGCTTCTGAGGGAGGAAACTGAAGGGAGAAATGTTAATTCAAATATAATCTGAAAAATAAATAACAAAAAGCTACCACTTCTTTACAATAAAAACCTAACTCTTAATTGAGAAAGAAAAGCATGTACTCAGTATGATAGTGGACACATGAAAATACCACAAATAACCCCACATTAATGAAAAATTGAATCAAAACAAGGATATTTGCCTTAATTGCTGTTATTCCGTATTGTTTTGGCAAGGCAAGCCAGTAAAAAGAAAGAAAAGATTTCCTAGCAAAAATTAAGAAATGATCTCAACACTCCAAGATGGCAAAATGAAGATGGTGTATTTAGAAAATCCCAAATAATAAATAGTCACATAAAATACTATCATGGTTCATTCATCAGCAATGAGTCATAAAAATTTAAACTCTAGTTCTATTTACAATAGCTTCTACAATGAAAGAATAGGGATAAGGCAGAGTAAAAGCTTAAAACTAAAAGACTTGTATACTGGAAACTACACAGCGTTGCTGGGTGTCTTAAAGAATGGTTAATTATCCAAAAAGCTACACTGGATCCATAGATTCAAAAACTAAATATTGCTTGGCAGAAATCATATCCAAATACAAATATAGGTTGAGTAAAATCTTATCTTTTTTAAGAAGTGAAAGAGATGATCCTTCAATGTCTATGAATTTATTGGGAACTGCAAATGACAAAAAACATATGAGAAATTAAAAGCTGGAATTTACCCCTATTTGAGTGAGTCCTTATCTGAATATAAGGCAGAGTAAATCAATTTAAAATGAGTTCTTTGTTTTGGGTCATAACCCAGTCTGACAGACTGACTGACGACAATCTGATTAATAACTGACAGGAAACACCACGTGACAATGAGGGCAGGGGAGAATAGGGAAGCCGATACCAGGGAGCAGTTTCCTGCCCAGAACTTAGAGGGAATCAAAGCTGGCTGTCACCTTATTAGAAGTTTGTCCCTCAGAACTGTAAGGCAGCACATTTCACTTTTGTACATCCAGCTTGTGATACTTTGTTATAGCAGCCCTAGAAAACATTCTAGAAACTCTTATTTTCTGATTTGATGATTCCTTTTGAGTTACAGTAACCTGTGAGATACTGGTGCAGGATGTATATATTGGCAAAGGGAAGAGAATTGAGAGCCTGTTAAGAAACTAACTTATTTAGAACCAACTGATTGTTTTACAAAGGTATTAACATCATCCCTCAGGGAAAGAATAAAAAGAATAATCTCCTCCACAAATAACATGAAAGTAACTAAATATCAATATGCAAAGTATCTAACTGGATGTTTCTCATATACCATATAAAGCTTAAATTAAATATACAAACTATATATAAACACAGAACCTTTGGAGAAAGTGTTATGGGTATATTTTCATGACCTTATATTTGCCATATTTGAAGATAAACACAAAATATGCACCTCAAAGTAAAAATAGTCAAAATTTACTTAGTTGAAATATAAAAATAACAGACCTAGTAATATTTACTCAAAAAACAAGAGAAAATATTTGCATATAAGTTCATATTTATTGAGCTCCTTCTATCAATCAGATACTAAATGGGAATATAATCAATTACTTTATGTCTTTGAAAAGGAGAGTTTTGAGCTGTGATGAGGAGTATCAATAACAGAAAGGGACTCACACATGCCTTCTGTTGGATAAAAACCAGTAGACAACTCTTCAAAATTTGGAGGAAGTAAAAAGGAGAACAGGTATAATTTGGGTTTAGTTGTCTGTAGGCAGTGCCTACTGCTATTCACATCCAATTTCACCAACAGTCAAAATCACGTGTCTGCATTAGAAATTGACAGCTAAGGAAAGAGAATGGCAAGAGTATGTGGACTAGGTTCCAGTCTGAGATAGTGGATGGCCTGTCCTCCCAGGGATACCTAACCCACCTGTCTTCTTTTGTTCCAAACTCCTATTCATGAGATACACTCAGCAGCCCTTGTGAGAAAAAGAGCAACAGCAGTTTCCAAATAAGGGCTACTAGGGAGACTGCCTGGATGCTGGTGTGGGAGGAGAGGGTGATGGAGGGGCATAGGCTCACAATGCCAAACAAATTTCCCTTTGTAATAATACTGCATAATGAATAGACTTTGGGAAGCTGAAGTTGATTTTCGGGGAGCTAATGCATGTAAAGATATCCAGCTATAGTAAAAAAGAGATTGCTTTCATTTTCCTACAGACAATAATAGCTCACTATGCACTTTGAGAACCATGTAATTATATAAAATTTGTTCCATCTATTACAAAAAAGTTCCTCACTCTTTCAGTATTCTGATTTTTTTTCTCTCTCTTACATTTTCTGCATCCTCTCCATGTGTTTCCACCTTTATTTCTGTGTTCTTTTCCTTCTTTCTGTCTTCCTGTAGAGACTATCAGAGAAGTACTGTTGTGGGAGGCTGCTTGTTCATTTCCTGGCTGTCCAGACTCCCGAAATACCACACAGAAACTGTATTAATTAAATCACTGCTTGGATAATCACTTAAGCATATTGCTAGACAACTATTACATCTAGAATTAATCTATTTCCATTATTTTATATTTTACCACAAGGCTCGTAGCCTACCAGCAAAGTTATAGCTGGCAGCTAGTGTCTTTCCCCTCTGGCAGCTCCATGGCATTTCCTGACTCCGCCTTCTTTCACCCAGCACTCAGTTTAGTTTTCCTGCCTTGCTCTACTCTGCTAATCCACTGACTGAAACAGCTTCTTTATTAACCAATGGTATTTACAGCATACAGAGGGAATCCCACATCATAATGTCATCATTTTGCCTTTCTGCTCCCAGCCTTCTATCTCCAGTTTTCTATCCTCCAACCTCCCCGCTTGTTGCCTCTACTGGTCTGCCATAGAATAAGCCAGCCACAAGGTCCCAAGCAGAAATCTGTCCTATGTAGAGTCAAGGGCCAGCCCAGTGTCCACTGTGGTTGTCTGGGGAGGAGAGCAGTGTTGGCCATATAACTTAGATGCTGCTCAAGTGTAGGTCTGAGAAGAAGCTTGAGGTATGCAGGGCCAGGCGGAAGGAAAACATCATACCTGCTGCTGCTCAGGTCTAAAGGGCCTGGGTCCTTCAGTTTCACAGCAAGCTTTCTGTTTCACAGGATATGGAAATTGAGGGTAAAGCTGGAGGTACTGTTTCCCTCCACCAGTTGTTAATCTATATCTCTTCTCATCATTGCCAGAGTGAATTTGCTCACAGAACTCTCATCACCAGTGTATTAGGAACCTAGATCCACCAGTCATTTATCCCATAACCTAAGCACAGTAGGCAAGGCTTCTGGATCTCCATCATCCATTCTCCACACATTTCTCACCTTCAGCACAGTTCATTGTTTTAAGTTTTTCTTTACCTGTTCCTGTGATGTTTGAGACTATGATTCTAGAGTAGATGAGCTGGTTACCATACTCCTATTTTGATTTGACTGGACCTCTCAAGGCAATTCCCTTGCCTTGATCTGATGTAAAATAACAATAAGTTTAGACCACCATCTAAGAAATGTCTTACACACTGGCATATTCTAGTATACAGCTATTGTCTCAATTATGTTATGCTCCATCACTAAAATAAATGTACAGAAAAAAATTCTTCTATGCCTGCTGGGCATAAGAACAAATCCACTTAAGATGACAACCCAGCGTTGGAACAACCCTGGAGGTTTAGTAGATAGCTGGAACTGTGAACATCTTTAATATTTTTGTTTCTTCCTGGAATATACACAGAGCAGGCTTGTCAGCATTTATCACTAAGGTTCTCCTGGGTTGTGGAGGTAGTTTTGCTCTGGCTGCTAGAGCTAGCAAAAGAATATTCTGCAGATCTCCAGGGACCCTGCCAGAATGTACAAAATAGCCGGTGTCACTGATCTCTTATTTAGTTTTATTTTCAATCCTGTGTCTACATTACACTCACATAAAAGTAAAAATAAGTTATCATTAGGTTGATGCCAGGAATGCCAGTTGAGAGCTAGCTCTGGGTTGCAGGTCCCTAGCTTAGGCAGCTCTCAAACAACAAACAGAAGAATAGAGGATATCTCTGGACTGATAATGGGCAGAAAATGTTGTCATCATTTAGTGGGCTATCTTTTGAAAACAAACAAATCAACAAATACAAGTTATTATCCTGAAAAGGAATCTGGTTACAGAATCCTGTACTCCAGCCTCCCCCCTGCACACACCAGCATGGGCTGGCTATAGGCACACAGAAGGATGGAATGCAAATCTCTGTGGCATACACTGTCTGGTTGGGCAGCAACCATGCTGTTATTGTGAGTGTCAGAGAAGCCTGGGCATTAACACTGTGCCCTTTCCCCCTGCCTTCTCATTTTATACTCCACTGAATACTGTGCTACACTCTGGAGACACAAAATTACCTTCATAAAGTGATTACATATTATTATAAAGCAAACATGTAATGAATATTGTAAGGTAGAAATTATATAAACACTTAATTAACTTCACATTTAATTAGTAAAAGCCCTGCTCAAACATTGCCAACCTTAGAACAGGCACTTAACCTCTATGTACTTCAACCCATTCATTAAATTATTTCAACATTCCACAGATATTTATGGAGATAGCAAACATGTTGGACATGAACTGGATAATACTGGACATGCCCTGAACAAATATGACTTTATTCATGACATTCACAGTCCAGCAGAAAAGAGCTATGAAAAAGAAACACAAACAACATATTTCCTTATTAGTTTTCTATGATCAGATTTTTTTTGATATTTGGATAGCTTTATGCAGTGAAAAAATAACACTGGAGAGAGATATCTTGTATTTCATCCAACTTTATTCAATAAATACTTGAAAAGCAGTGATAACTGATAGCAAACTACAGCCTATTTCCATCCTAATAAAAATCCCTCTCTGCTTGTGGGACTTTCTTTTGGACACTGTAGAAAACAATTCAGCATTTTCTAAAACAGGAAAAAAAAAGCACATAGCTGTCATATGACCTATGCATTCCTAATTATGTGTCCAGTAAATTTAATAAAAGGTAGTGTCAAAAGTTTCATCAATATTCTCTAGGAATTCTGCTCACTTGATAATACTTTTAAGTAGAGTTAATCTTCCCTAACTTGAGTGTTATTTTGTTTCCTAATTCACCAGGTTACATATTATCTCTAAGTGATAAGAGACCTCTCCTCTATTACTTTTACACATAGGCCAGGTCCTAAGTGATGCTGACCTCTCCTGGCTTCTGGTTGACCAAAATCTTGCTCTTTTTTCAGTCCTACCCCACTTACCCCAGACCCTCATCCCTGCTCTTGATTTCTCCAATCACTCTGGTTGGAATGATCTTTTACACTGTTTGTTATTTGCAGCTTCCATTTGTTTGCCAATTTGATTTTCAACCTTTTGACTCCCAGTTTACGCATGTCTTTTCTAGTTACATCAGTTTCTTAAGGATACATGCCTTCAATGCATGGGCACAGGAGACTACTTCCTAAATATAACCCCAGTAGCAGAGACACTGAGCATCAATAAACAAATGGGACCTCCTGAAACTGGGAAGCTTCTGTAAAGTAAAGGACACAGGCAATAAGACAAAAAGGCAGCATACTGAATGGGAAAAGATATTCACCAACCCAATGTCAGACAAAGGACGGATGTTCAAAATGCATAAAGAACTCAAGAAATTAGACATTAAAATTCTAAATGAACCAATTAAAAAAATGGAGTATTAAACTAAATAGAGAATTCTCAACAGAAGAAGTTCAAATGGCCAAAAGACACTTAAGGTCATGCCCAACTTCCTAAGCGATCAGGGAAATGCAAATCAAGACAACTTTAAGATACCATCTTACACCTGTCAGAATGGCAAAAAAAAAAAAAAAAAAAAAACACCAATGAGAGCCTTTGCTGGAGAGGTTGTGGAGAAAGGGGTACACTCATCCATTGCTGGTGGGAATGCAAACTCGTACAACCACTTTGGAAATCAGTATGGCGGTTTCTCATAAAATTGGGAATCAACCTATGCCAGGACCCAGCAATAGCACTCTTGTATATATACCCAAAAGATACTCAATCATACTAAAAAATCATTTGTTCAACTATGTTCATAGCAGCATTATTTGTAATAACCAGAACCTGGAAACAACTTAGATGCCCCTAACTAAAGAATAGATAAAGAAAGTATGGCACGTTTACACATTAGAGTACTACTCAGCAGTAAAAAACAATGACACCTTGAAATTTGCATGCAAATGGATGGAATTAGAAAACACTATCCTAAGTGAGGTAACCCAGACCCCCCCAAAATAAATATGGTATGGACTCACTCATAAGTGGATACTAGCCATAAACAAAGGAGATTGAGCCTATAGTTCATGATCCTAGAGAAGCTAAGAAATAAGTTGAACCCAAAGAAAAACATATATTAATCCAAGTGGAAATTGGAAGCAGACAAGATCGCCTCACAAAATTGGGGGCATGTGGGCGAGGTGTAGAAGAAAGGGGAGAAGGGGAAGGTTGAGGAGAAATCGAGGGAATGGTATAGTCGAGATGAAGGACAGTGATGAGAGCAAAAAAGAGATATCTTGATTGAGGGAACCATTATGGGGTTAGCAAAGAACCTGGCTCTAGAAAAATTCCCTGGAATCCACAAGGATGACTCCAATTAGGACCCTAAGCAATAGAGGAGAGGGTACCTGAAATGGCCTTGTCCAGTAGTCAAACTGATGATTATCTTAAATATCACTACAGAACCTTCATCTAACAACATATGGAAACAGAGGCAGAGACCCACATCGGAGCACTGGACTGAGTTCCCAAGGTCCAATTTAAGAGTAGAAGCAATGATAATATGAGCAAAGAGGTCAAGACCATGAAGGGTTCATCCACTGAAACAGTTTACCTGAGCTAAAAGGAGCTCACCAACTCCATCTGGACTGGGAAGAAACAAGCATAGGACCAAACTAGTCCCTCTAAATACGGTTGACAGTTGGAGCAGACTGAGGGGTCACTGGCAGTGGCACTAGGATTTATCTCTACTGCATGCTTTTTGGGATCCTATTCTCTTTGGATGTATACCTTGCTCAGCCTAGGTGTAGTAGGGAGGGCCTTGGACCTTCCACAAAGCAAAGTGCCTTACCATCTCTTAGGATTAGAGGGGGTGGGGTGGGAGGGTGTGTGAAGGGAATGGGAGGAGGGGAAGGAGTGCGATTTGAATTGGTATTTTTAATATATATATATATATATATATATATATATATATTAATAGATATAAAAAACAATGTTCTCTTAGTTGCTGTGGTGTGGGGGGGGGAGGGTGATACAGATGTCCTATGTATATCTGAACACTTTCAGTTACTTCTCAGCACTTTGAACAATAATTAACCAGTGCAATAGGAAGTTTCTCTGACCAAGGTGTGGAACAGCCCAAATCTATGCCTATAAATAATTATTCCGAAGGTAGTTTGATAGCATGAAAATTTACCAAACCAACAGTAAGTTCTCATATAGAACCCATGGCTTTCCAAACCATGAGTTTTGACTATTTTATAATACCAGAAATGAATGTTCTCCTTTGGAGTGGGCCTCAAGTCCAATCAAGACAGCAGGTGGTTACCCCCATGAACAGTTATCACTATTGCTCCAGTGAGCACATCTTTCTGGCGAGTTAGTATTGGAGCATGCTGGGTCCAGTGCTGAGTAAGACCACTGATTTCCCTTCTCCCCTAGCAGCCTTTGGAGCACCTTCCATCACGATGAAAGTTAGTCAGCCGGGGGGGCGGGGTTTCCTGGTCACTTATATACTGATTTCTCTGTACCCTAAAATTTGTATTGTTTTGGGTGGCACTGGGGGCTTCTCTGACCAAAACTCATAGAGAGGTAGCCTAGGCCTGATGCTGAGATTTTCATTCAACAATCTATGTGTTCTTGGAGCAGAATTGTTTACTAATTTGATGAAATGCTATACAAACTTCTCTCTCTCTCTCTCTCTCTCTCTCTCTCTCTCTCTCTCTCTCTGTGTGTGTGTGTGTGTGTGTGTGTGTGTGTGTATGAGGTATGTGTGTGTATAATTAGCTTACAAACAAGTAGTTTCCTAGGGTTTTTATACACTCTTTGATTTAGTTAATCCACCCAACCCCTCTTACTCCTTTTCCCCATTTGCTGTCTCTATTGCCTCTTAAACCTCTATCTCCTAATATTCTTCCTCTGTTTTTTTATATCACATACATTTCAGTCTTAGATGTCAATATTTTAGGTTCCCAAATAGCTTCTTCATAGATACTTTATTTTAGTTAAACTTTCCCCTAGTCTGCTATTCCCTGCCAGTGTCATTTCACTGTAGGTTTGAACATTTGTTCCCCAAATATTTCTCCTATCTACTTTAATTTCAACTCTATGCTACTGTCTTTTTCCTTAAATGTAGCAGCATCATCAATGTTCTGATTCTAGTTTCCAGCTTCTACACAGACATAAAATCAAAAGATGTAAAGATAAGGCCTCATATGAGGGAGAACATGCAGCATTTGGGTTTGTAGGTCTGTGTGGCCTTACTCAGTATATTTTTTCCAGTTCCATTAACTTACCTGCAATTTTTGTGATTTCATATTTTCAGAATTGAGTAATCTACTGTGTTCATCCACCACATTTTTATTATGCATTTGTCAGGTGCTAGACATCTAGAATGATTCCATTTCCCAGATATTCTGACTAGAGCAACAAGGAATATAAATAAGAAAGCATCTCTGTAGTAAGTTATAAAATCCTTTGAGTATTTGTTAAGAAGTAGTTTAGATAGGTCATATGGTTGTCCTCTTTAATAATTCTAATAATTTTATAATGAAGTTAGAATTATTCTTGTCTCATAAAGTGACAGTACTAGATTCTCCTCTAAGATCTGCTACCTCCCTAACCCTTGGTAGTTTTCTAGGTTCTTAGTACCAGGCCTGGTTTCCCTATTGTTGAGTGAGCCTTAAGTTCAGCTAAACAACTATTGCTTAGCATCATTATATAGGCGCCATGATTGTAGCTTTATAAGTTATCTTACCATGTTGGTCATTGTTGTGGTTCATAGGAATCATAAATGGATAGCAGTGTTGATTGCTTCTTTCCCTTGGTAGCATGCCCGGTATTTTTTGGTACTATGAAATCTAGACAACAGGATAGAGGATTGTATGCGAGATCAAGCCTAAGTCTTCTGAGCTCTGTGGCTAATGTGTGTAGTTGGGGGCATGGCATGTAGTGTCTTTAGCAATAGAAACTTACATTCAACCTCTGAAAGGCAAACAAAGGCAGTAGACATAACCTCTTATGAAAGTCATTTGAGATACCCCAATCAAGAACTCAGATGAAGGTTTCTCATGGGTATATAGGGTATATGTTAGAGAGGTTTTGTTCTTGTGGAAAAATAAAGGCTATATATGACAAACTCGCATCCAACATTGTCTTAAGTGCAGAAAAACTTAAAGCAATCCAATTAAAACCACGAAAAAAATGAGACTGTCTATTATTTCCATTCCTTTTCAATTGAGTGCTTAAAACATAGAAATGTGGCAAAGAGAAATTAGGAAATCAAAGAGATACACGTTGGAAAAAAAGGAAGTTAAAACCATTTCTATTTATAGGTGACACAATTTTAACATATGATATCTTAAAAATATTTAGAGATGACCAACAAAATCAGCAAAGTAGCTAGATATAAAATCAACTTACAAAGATCATTGGTCTTTTATTCACCATCAACAAGCATACTGACCAAGAACTCAGGAACACACTCCCATTTGCTAGAGACTCAAAGAATAAAATGCTAAGAAATAAACCTAAGCAAGGTGAAATAACTCTATGATAAAAACATCCAATCTCTGAGAAGAAAAAAGTACTGAGGAAGACATTAAAAATAGGAAAGATCTCCCTTGCTCACAGAGTAACACAATCTATATTTTAAGAGAATTTATATTATTAAAAGTATCATTTTACTAAAATAAATTTATAGATTTAATGCACTATCAACTAAAATACCAACATAAATCTTCATAAAATTAGAAAAAATATCCAAAATTTATAGGCAATTAGAAAAGATTCTGAACTTCCAAAGCAATCCTAAGCACAAGGAACAATACTGCATGGATTATTATTTCAGATTTGATCATATATTATAGAGCTATTGTGTATAGGTTTGGAGAAAAGGGGATAAATAAGAGTATTTTTGATCGAGTTATTAGCTATAATCCATAAATTGGATATTTAATATACAATAGTATGCTGTGGGATAATGCTCTATACATTGTAAAAATTTGTCACTTGTATTGGTTTAAAAAATGCTGATTGAGTAGTAGTCAAAGAGAAATACTTCACCTGATGGCCTAGCAAAAATATACTTGTGACTGGCATACAGGGAGAACGCTGCAGTTGTTGTAAACGTGACTGTGACTTTTCATTGACATGGAGATCTTCTGTGGCTGGTGCAAATGCCCTTTTTCTGAATGTATAAGCAGGTGTTTGGCCCAGTTGGGGGTCATTTGGGAGACACCCTCCCATGCAGCCTTCTCTGTTATTGCTACAGCCAACCAAATAAAAGGTTTCCCACAAATGGTTTTTCTTGCCTTCTTTTGATACTCATCATTAATGGAATAAAGAGATGCTAGCATGGAGAAAGTAAAAGTGACAGTAGTGATGACAGTGGAATGGTTAGAAGTCTAAGACGCAGAAGTGATTGAGACAGAGTATAGTCAATGGTTTTGACAACCACAGAGGAGCCATGAAAACAGCAGCAATAGTGGCAGAACTAGCATCAGTGGCAAAGAAATGGAGATAGATGTCACCTCAGCACCAGCAGCCTGGATGGTAACTATAGTGACTTCTAAGTCAGCTGAACACACTGGGAGAGTAGCCAGGGTAGGAACAGGAGGGAGAGAAGAGCAAGTGGGAGAAACCAGAGAGTTGAGATGGGAAAAGACAGAAATCAGTGAAGAGCCAGAGAAAGAAATCTGTAGGTCCTGGTCCCTGGGAGAGTCTTGGAAAGTCGGCCAAGTAGTAAATCCAGAAAATCTCAGAAACTCCAGGCTCGGGAGCTCTAACATTGGCCACCGTTTAGAGCTGGGAAATCCAGATAGTCGCCAGGCATGACAGAGCTCTTCACTTTCACAGACTGAGAAGCTATGACTCCCTTAGCCTCTGTAAGGGCTGGGACACTAGAAGGCACCACTGGCTACTCCTGGCAGTCTGCTCCTTAGAAGGTCTTGCCCTCAAACATAGAGGGCCACAAATGTTACAAGGACCAGTGCCAGAATAACTTCTTGCCTAGTTCCAGTTTTTATTCAGGCAAAGCAAAAAAAAAAAAAAAAAAAAAAAAAAAAAAAAAAATCAGCAACCCAGAGAGCTGCCATGGGAGGTCATAGGAATCTCAGGCTCCAAGGAAACAAAGTTTCCCTACGAGTCCTGTGACACATAAGATCAGAAACAACTTAATAGGGGCCAAGGTGAACATCAGGTAAGAGCAAGTACTTGCCTCTTTCAGAGAGGCAACAGAATCCAGAAGCCCATGGTAGTCATCTGGTCAAGCATTGCTTTATTTTTGAGAATTAAGATTCAGTTGAAAGACTTAGAAACTCAACTTCGATCAAGTGTCTCTAGTCAACCCATCACACAATCTCTTCTTTTTTTTTTCCAAGACAGAGTTCCTCTGTATCACACACTTCCCTCTTAAATGTGAGAGTGAAAAAACTAACAAGTGCCTCCAGCTTTATACAAAAGTCATGAGAGTGCTCAGTTTGAGTCTAGCTAAAACCATGGCTCTCAAACTTCCTGATGCTGCAGCCCTTGACTACAGCTCCTTGTGTTCTGGTGACCCCAACCATTACATTATTTTGATTTCTACTTCAGAATTGTAATTTTGCTACTATTATGAATTATAATGTAAATACGTGGGTTTTCCAATTGTCTTTGGCAACCTCTGTGAAGGAGTTATTGTACCACAAATGGGTCACAACCTACAGGCTGAGCATGTCTGGTCTCTGCCCTCTGTGACCTCACAGCCTGTCAGTGAGCTAGTAGCCTTGATGACAATGCCTGGAGTTTTTCTTGAGAACTTCGGTCCCACTCTTTGCTTCCAGTTCCTGTCCCTCTTGCATAGTCTTTCCTCATTCTTTCTATCCTCTAGCCTCCATTCAAGGATTCTTTTCCTACATCTTACCACTTAAATTAGACTTCCTCTTGAAAAGGCCCTGGCTGACTCTAGCCTGAAAATAAATAGTCACTTATCCCTAATCCCACCTGCATGTGCATAAAGGTCAATCAGCCGCAGTTTTTACAGTCATTGCTGAGTGCCATCCCATAGAAATCATTAAACTTTGCTATATTCAACACTTAGAAGTGCCTAGCATTCTATCATTCCTATTTTGAGGCTGATAAAATGAGTTGCAGAAAATGTGTTCGCTTGTCTTTTGTTGCTGTGACAAAATATCGAAGAGAATTATCTTTAAAAAAGGACCCAAAAAGAGGAACATGGGATGTACTCACTCATATTTGGTTTCTAGCATAAATAAAGGACATTGAGCCTATAATTCGTGATCCTAGAGAAGCTAAATAAGAAGGTGAACCCAAAGAAAAACATATAGGCATCCTCCTGAATATTAACCTTCATCAGATGATGAAAGGAGACAGAGACAGAGACCCACATTGGAGCACCAGACTGAAATCTTAAAGTCCAAATCAGGAGCAGAAGGAGAGAGAGCACGAGCAAGGAACTCAGGACTGCGAGGTGTACACCCACACACTGAGACAATGGGGATGTTCTATCGGGAACTCACCAAGGCCAGCTGGCCTGGGTCTGAAAAAGCATGGGATAAAACCGGACTTGCTGAACATAGTGGACAATGAGGACTACTGAGAACTCAAGAACAATGGCACTGGGTTTTGATCCTACTGCACATACTAGCTTTGTGGGAGCCTAGGCAGTTTGGATGCTCACCTTACTAGACCTGGATGAAGGTGGGTGGTCCTTAGACTTCCCACAGGGCAGGGAACCCTGATTGCTCTCCAGGCTGATGAGGGAGGGGGACTTGATCGGGGAGGGGGAGGGAAATGGGAGGCGGTGGCAGGGAGGAGGCAGAAATCTTTAATAGATAGATAGATAGATAGATAGATAGATAGATAGATAGATAGATAGAAGAAATTAAAAAGGATAAAAAATAAAAAAGACATTATTATTTAATTCACAGTTTCAAAGATTTTAGTTCAGGGTTTCTTCTTCTTGATACTCTGATTTGTGGTGACACAGTACATCATGGCAGGAATGTAGTGCCGCCGAACCCTGTTCATGCCATGGCAGCCACTAATAAAGACAGAGATGCGGGGGGATCAGGGTCCTAAATCTCCTGTCTTTCCCTCAGGTTCAATATGCTTAAGGTTCCACCACAGTCCCAAGTTCCAGGGACCATCTTTTTAACAAAGACTGTTATTGTGTATGTATTAGACTCCGAGGTTTATTTGGCTCATAGTTCAGGATACTTGATAACTAGTTACTAGTTTCAACTTGGCTTTGTTGATGGCTGATGTAGGATTCCCCTCTGTATGCTATAAATACATTTTATTACCATTGGTAAATAAAGATGCTGCTTTGGTCTTTGGCAGGGCAGAATATAGCTAGGTGGGAAAACTAAACTAAATGCAGGAAGAAAAATATCTGAGTCTGATATGGGATTCCCCTCTGAGTATGTTTTATTACCATTGATTAATAAAGAAGCTTTTTCGGCCAATGACTTAGCAGAGTAAAGGCAGATTGGAAATCTAAACAGAGATATATAGAGAGTGTGGGTAGGGTCAAAGAGATGCCATGTAGCAGCTGAAGGAGAAAGACAGTGAGAACACAAGAACGTTACCAGTAGGCCATAATCGTGTGGTAATTCACAGACTAAGAGAAATGGGTTAATTTAAGATGTAAGAGCTAGCTAGAGTTATGCCTGAGACATTGGCCAAAAGAAGACACTAATATTATCAAAAGAAATCAGAGAACAGTAAATAAAAAGGAATGAAGAACCCACACATAACAACAAAATAAGAGAAATCAATAAAAACAAATCATTAATAATTTTCAGTATTAGTGGTATCAATTACATAATAAAAGGACATAGTTAGAAAATAGGATCAGTCTTTCTGCTGCATCCAAGAAACATCCTCATCATCATGGATAGATATCACCTCAAGGTAAAATGGTGAACAAAAGTATTCCAAGCAAATAAATCCAAAAATCAAGAAAGTGTAGCCATTTTATTTATCTGACAAAGAGACTTCAAGTTCTAACTAATTGAAAGAGATAGGGAAAGACTACACACACATCTAAGGAAAAATCTACCAAGAGGACATTGCAAATTATTATGTATGTGTATGCATCAAATACAAGGGCATACAAGTTAATAATTATGACTGCTACAGATAAAATCACATTTTGACCCTAACATAGTGAGCGATAAAGGGACACTTCATATCCAGCTTTCACCAATAGACAAATTATCTAGACAAAAACTAAATAGAGAAATGCTGGAGTTAAATAAGTTCAAAAATCAATTAGTCTTGTTATGCCCAGTCCGTGGGGACCCTAAAAGACCACCAGATAGACCGACTCACCAAAATGCAAAAGCAAGGTTTATTGTGTGTGCAATACAAGCTGGCAGGGACCTTGTCACAGCAGCAAGAGGAGGTACTCTGCCCTTCTAAAGGGCACTATTTAAAGTCAAATGCCAGAAAAATTACAGTACCAGGATGTGGGGGGACAGGTTCAATCCTGATCGGCTTGTGTCTAGGGACTTCTCAGAAATTTTATTTTCAAACCTCACCTCTTGCTTATCAAGTTTTCTTATCTTATTGGCTGACCTTTGGGTGGGTGCATTCTTCAGTTACCCATATTCTCCAGACAGCTACCCTGTTACTTTTGCTCCTAGCCATTTCTGAGGGCTGGAATGTATTACTGGAAATAGCTTACATTTGACTCAAGATGGAGGCAGAGGACAAAATGAAGGAACTTTGGTTTCTCAGTCTTAGCAGATATTTCACACAAACACAAAAGAATATACTTTTCTCACAGTAGCTCATGGAACTTTCTTCATTGTTTATCGCATACTTGGACAGCAAACAAGTCTCAACAGACATAAGGAAACATCCGGCAACCCATCTAAGCAACAAGGATTACAACTGGATATTAATAACACAGAAAGTATACAACACATAGAAGCTGATAAAATCTCTACCAAATGAAAAATAAGGAAGAAAAATCTTGTAGGAAATGATGTGGGAGTGATTTCTTATTAATAAAGAAACTGCCTAGACCCATTTGATAGGCCAACCCTTAGGTAGGCGGAGTAAACAGAACGGAATGCTGGGAGAAAGAAGCTGAGTCAGGGAGTCGCCATGATTCTCCCACTCCAGACAGACGCAGGTTAAGATCATTCCTGGTAAGCCAGCTCGTGGGCTACACAGATTAATAGAAATAGGTTAGATCAATATGTAAAAGCTAGCCAATAAGAAACTGAAACTAATGGGTCAGGCAGTGTTTAAAAGAATACAGTTTCCGTGTAATTATTTCGGGTAAAGCTAGCTGGGTGGCGGGACACAGCCCACTGCTTCGTATTACAACAGAGAGGCGCCCAGCCCGCCGCTTCGTATTACAACAAGGAAATTAAAAGGGTTTTGTTTTGTTTTTGTTTTTTTAGAATTGAATGAAAATGAATACACAACATACTCAAGCTTATGAGACACCATAAATACTGTTCTAAAGGGCAAGTTTACAGCACTAAGTGCCTAATCAAAAGATTGGAGAGCTCATATTAGTAACTCAGTGACACAACTGAAAGTTCTAGAAGTATAAGAAGTAACACCCAAAAAACTAGATGGCAGGGAATAATCAAACTCAGATTTGAAGTCAGCAAAATAAAAACAAAAATAGTCAATAAAATAAAGAGTTGTTTCTTCAAGAAAATCAGTAAGATTTATAGATCATTAGCCAAACTAACTAAAAAAGAGAGGATCTAAATTAATAAAATTAGAGATGAAAAGGAGGTCATTATAATGAATACTGAAGAAACCCAGACATATTTTAAAAAAACCTGTACTCCACCAAAATAGAAAACCTAAGAGAAAACCTCCAAAAGGTAAATCAAGATTACATAAGCAACTTAAATAGACCCATAACCCATAGTAAATAGAAGCAGGAATGAAAGCCTCCCAAAGAATAAAGGCCCAGAACAGATGACTCATCACAGAAATGCACCAGGCCTTCAAAGAAGAACAACCATCAATGCTCCTTAAATTATCCACAACCCAAAAAGTGGAAGAAAACTTTTCTGATAGTTCCTATCAGACTACTTTTATTCTGACAATAAAACCACACAAAGACCCAAGAAGAAAAGAAAATTATAGATCAATATCCCCTATAACCATAGATCTAAAACTTCTCAATAAAAAACTTTAAAACAAAAACCAAGAATACATTAAAAAGATTGTCGAACATTATCAAATTGGTTACATCCCAGAGTTTTGGGATCATTTACCATATGTAAGTCAATAAGTAAAATCCATAACATAAACAAACTGAAGGAAAAAACCATATGATCTTATTAGGTGTAGAAGAGCCTTGGACAGAAACTAACATCCATTCATGATAAAAGTCCCCAAAGGACAAGGGAGAAAAGAGACATACACCAACATAATAAAGGCAATTTGCAACAAACTGAAAGCCAATATTATTCTAAACAGAACAAAAATCAAAGTGTTACCAACAAAATCAATAGCAAATCAGATGTCCACCCTCTCCTTACATATTCAATACAGTACTTGATGTCTTGGGTAGAGCAATAAGAGAACTGAAGAAGACCAAAGGGATATAAATAGAAAAATAACTTAGTTAGGGTTGTTCTTACTGTAGTGAAACACCAAAAGCAACTAGAAAAGGAAAGGGTTTGTTTGGCTTTTATATCCCCAGACACAGTTCAATGAAGAAGTGCAAGGCAGGAATTCAGACTAGGAGGGAACCTGGATGCAGGAGCTAACACAGAAGACATCGCAGATTGCTGCTTACTGACTTGCTCCTCCTGGCTTTTTAAGCTTGCTTATGGAATTCAGAACCACCAGCCCTGAGGTTGCACCACCCATAATGGGCTCAGCCCTCCCCATCAAATGCTAATTAAGAAAATTGCCTATGGACATGCCTAGAACCTGACCTTCTGTAGGTATTTTCTCAATAGAGGTTCCTTCCTTTCAGATTACTATAGCTTGTGTCAAGTTGGCATAAAACTACTCAAACAGAAAGAAGGAAGTCAAAGCATTTAAATTATATGATTTTATACATAAAAGGTCCTGAAAACTACACCAGAAAACATCTACAGCTGAAAAACACTTCCATCAATCGAGTTGAGAGATAGCAAAAGATAGAGCAAAGTTAAAGGAAGATAAAGCAAGCTGTGATAGAAAATAAATTAGGTACAAGACTTTGAACTCACCAAGACAGGAAAGATATGGAGTATTTTCTCTGAATTTGTCAAATGCAAATGGATCAGACATTGTTAATGTATTTATTGCCTTTATATATTATATATAGTTATTATACTTATGCATATAGTTTTTCATAAATTTGTTATAGCCTTCTTTTTTATTTTAGACAAAAAGGGGAAATGTAATGACATTTCATTTGAATTTTTATAAATAAAGCTTGCCTGAAGGTCATAGAGTAAAGCAGCCTTATTGGTCAGCCTTACAGATGAGGTAGTGGTGACACACGCCTATAATCCCGATAGTCCCACTAGTTTGCCATAGAAACCAGGCAGTGCATGTCTTTAATCCGAGTGGTAAATACCTTTAATCCCAGCCCTAGAGAGGATTATAAAACAGGGGGAGACAACTATAAATCACAGTCTCATTCTGAGATTCCTGGAGGTAAGCTCTCCATTTTGGACTGAGATCCAGATAAGAGCAAGTAACTGGCTGTTTTTTTTTTTTTTTTTTTTGGATCTTCAGGTTGTACCCCAATTTCTGTCTTTGATTTTTTATTAATGGCGCTTCAACTACTACTACTCACACGCATACCCATAGTTTAATGCCTTCTCATCAGAGAAGCTTCTTCAGCTCAGAGAGTGAGAGACCTTGGAACACTCAAAGCTAAATGGTATATCTCTTCCAATTCTTTCCCCTCAATGCTCAAGGATCTATGTGAAAGAGGAGGCAGGAAGACTGAGGGTCAGAGGTGATGGTTAACTCCAAGGAAACAGTGTTTTCCAGACACAAGACAAATTCACATATAAATTCATAGAGATTGGCAGCATGCACAAGACCTGCACAGGTTCCAACCAGATGGGATCCCAGCACTGAGAGAGGGAAGAGATTGCAGGAGCTCACCCCTAACCAGGAATCTATCACCAATGGATACCCTTTGGTAAAGGGAAAGTCAATTGTATCCAATTAAGTCTTATTAGATATATTAACCACACTTAATTGCAGGCCAACACAAATTGAACTCAATGCTAATTTTGTAGATGTTTTGCCTCTTTTTGATTTGTTTTTGTATTTTTGAGGGTTTTATTATTGTTGTTTTTTTATTTTGCTCTTGTTTCGTTTCTTTGTTTTTAAAGAGAGAATATAAATTTGAGTGGATACGGAAATGGGAATGATCTGGACAAAAGTGGGGGAGGGCAACAATATCATCAAAATATAGCATAAAATTCTTTATTAATAAAAGCATGACCTTACCATCCACTGAGTACAGGTTCACGCCATAACAGGTAACTCAGGGGTTGGTTGACTGATCCTTTCCTCCCTTGGACAGCGGCTGCCTTCCCTTACCAGGAAGATACTGGTGTACAATGTCTAGTGTGTCAGCCCTAGTTGTGACAGGACAGTGTTGACTGGGGCCTTCTTCAGAGCCTGTCGGCATAGGCACTTAGATATGCAACCGCCAGTCCTCTCCTGCTCCACTTCTTTACACCCAGCATGGCCTATTCCATATGAAGAGAGTTTTAAACACGCAGGATCCTGCACACAGAGGCAAACTCATCTTCAAATTGCCAGGACAGCAGCAGTGTCGAAATGGAGAACACATCTCTCTAACCTGGACTCCTCTTGTAGAATAAAAGAGCAAGTAATCAGGGTGTGAGAAATGTCCTCCTCTTTATCTTTACAGGGGCCTGTAAAGAAGAAAAAGCTCCGTTCTCTGTGGCTCCAGAGATGAAGGCACTGGCACTGGCACTGTGAGTGGGCCAGCCAGGCTGGAAGCTCACCATGTGAGTAAGAGGGCACAACTCTCTCAACTTCCTCTTTGAGGATGGGCAGGAGGACCCAAAGTATCTTCAGGACTATGGGAAAGAGCTTTCTGCAGGGTTTCTGTGTTTCACTGCATCATGGAGAGAGAACAGGAACCCAGTGTAAAGAAAATTACATGAGTACAAATGACATTGTTAAACTGTACAGGGTCAGATGTTCTACCTGCAAAACAGGTGAAGGGGCTTTAACAGTCTCCCATTCTTTCATTAGGATTAGAGAAATGCTATTTATATCTAACAAATAGCTCTCTAATTGTGGAGAACTAATTTATCTTATTCAAAGTCATATGTCTACAGAGGGTAGCTGGTGGGGACGATATTCTAGGCTAGGCATGGTGTGAAGAATATATGCTGCTAACCTCTTCTTATGCTTTTCCTGCAGGGCCCAGTTAGGAGCACCTCAGAATACATGCAAGTACCTGAGAGCACTTGAGAATATATGAAAGTAGCCAAGGATGCCTGAGAGCCTGGAACATGGGAAACCCCGTGAGTCCTGAGATGAGTCAAGGCTGGCTGAGAGCCCTAGATTCCATAAGATCCTCTCTAGGAGTGCTGGAGAGCACCTGGAAGAACTCAAGAGCTGGGAGCCATGAGAGTGCTGGAGAGTGCTTCAGAGCCTTGAGAGTTCCTGGGGGCCCCTGAAGACACCTGAAAGAGAGCTGCTGCAAGAGGCTGGGGGAACCTCCAGGCCACCTGACAGAACTCTAGAGCACCTGAGTGCCTGGGAGCTCCTGAGAGCACCTGGCCCACTCCTTTCTTCCACTATAGCATAGGGGAACACGCACCCTGCCATGGAGCTGTATCCCATAGATGACAGGCACTGGTTGGTTCAGGATTCAGGAAGACTGACACAAAAACAGCCCCTGAAGACATAGAAATCTTAACCTACAATATAAAGCTTCTGTGATCCACAGGCAAAGCCAAGGTACTGAGCAGGTGCTCATTTTATCCGTTTCCTTTCCTGCCCAGATCTTTGCAGCCAGAGAACTCTAAATGCAATTTCCAAGCTTGCAGGCAGCGTGGAATGGGCATGGCAGAGCAGATCCTATTTAATTAGTGCATTTGCTGAGCCGTTCTGCAGGCTCTTTTGTCAGGTCAAATTTCCTGCACATCCCTGGGAAAGCTGTGGCCTCTTAATGAACTGGTAAAAATAAGTGCCGATTAGAAGCATTCAGCAAGCTCAGCACTGGCAGCCTCCAGTCTGTTGGTTACCCAGGTCCAGCTATTAAATTAAGGGTGGTTCCCAAAATACCATGCTGGGAGCCATTCAGTTCTGGCCAGGGTCCTTCCCTTCCAGGCCATCTGTGCACAAAAAGGTTCAAGGACAATAGCAAGTCACATAGAAAACAGATTTTTTTCCAGAGAAGAAACACATCTACAAGAAAGACAAAATTTATAGATTTCTGATCCAATGTTGCAAATTGAGAAATTTGTTTTTTAAAGATCTACAGCCTTCCAGAACACTATCTGAACACTATTTGAACACTTGACAAATGCCTTAGCTGTGTATTTACTTCTTCCAATCCTTGAGAAATATTCTCATCCACATTTATAATCCTTCCCAATGACTCAGAATACAGAACTACCTGGTTCATGGTCACCTAAATGATAAACAATACAACAGTAGGATGAGACTTTGCTTGAGCCTCTCTTTTCCAAATCATCTGGGATCTGCTTTGATCAATAAAAGTGAATGTGATAGCTGGGCAGTCATATCACATGTATTTAATTCTAGCACTCTAGAAGCAGAGGCAGGTGGATCTTTCATTTCAAGGACAGTTTTTTCTAGAGCAAATTCCAGGACAAAGCTACCCAGAGAAACCCTGTCTCATAAAACCGAAAAGAGGAAAAAGTAAATGTGACTACTCCATGTACAACCCTATGATCTGGTGTTGTTATAAGTATTCTGCCCAAATTAGCTTGATTAATGTGTACAAAATACTTAATGAGTAGTGTGCCATTACTTTTGTTTCCTTGGGGTAGCTAAGAATATGGAAGCCTGACTGGGGAAATGGGTACAAGTCCTGCATTACCAGGTAATGATGAAGGAAATCAGAACTGAGAACTCTGGTGCTATAGAATATCCCTCTAATGTGTCTACTGAGATAACTAAACTTCTATCCTTTCTGTGAAGATGAATCCTGGCAGGGTAGTTCATGTCTGTAATATTCGTACTTGGGAGGTAGAGTTAGGAAGATAATGAGTTTAAAGCCAATTTCAACTGTATAGGAAGACCTTGTCTAAAAATTAATGTTTTGATTTTAGCAACAAAATACAATGGTCTGAAATTCACAATTACTCCATGATTCTAAGGATGTCTGGCACAAACTTTTATGTACAGATGCAGTGATCATGCCTTACATTTATTTAGAACCTTGAGTTAGAAGTGTTCACCCCTGGGATGCTCACTGGCTTCGAGCCATTTTCATCTGAGTCAGGGTCTAATATCTCTACCTCTGACTGTGGAGCCTGATTTAAGCACACTTAGGTATTCAGGGGCAAGGTAGAAACCCAGTGTAATGGAAACTCCCTGGAATCTATGAGAGTGACCCTAGGTAGTGACTCGTAGTAATAGGGGATAAGATACCTGAGCTGGTCATCTCCTGTAACCAGGCAAGGTTTCCAGTAGGGGAATTGGGACACAAACCCAGCACAAAACATTGAACCTACAGTTTTCCCTGCCAACAAGATGAGCTGGGGTAAAGGTGGAACAGAACTTGTGGGAATGGCCAGTCATGAGAAGGTGCCCATACTTGATTTCCTGGAGAGCCAGAAACCAAAGGATGAATAGTCTAGAGATCTAGTACAGAACCAAGCACAACTGGTAAAAAAAAATCAATGAAACAATTTCTAATAATAGTCTTCTGTACTTGTAGACCAGAGAGGCTTCATTCAGCAACTGATGAGAGCAGATGTAGAGACCCACAACCAAATATTATGCAGAGCTCTGGGAATCCTGCAGAAAAGGGTGAGGAATGACTGTAGGGGCTAGAGAGGTCAAGCACACCACAAGAAACCTTCAGAATCAACTAACCATGCTCATAGAGGCTCATAGAGACTGAACCAACAACAGGGAGTCTGCATGGATCTGATCTAGGTCCTCTGAATTTATGTTATGGTTTTGTAGCTTAGTCCCCTTGTTGGACTCCTAACAGTGGGATCGAGGGCTGTCTATTACTCTTTTCCCTACTTTTGAAAATCTTTTACATCATCCTTGGTTGCCTAAACTAGCCTTAATATGAGGGGATGTGTCTAGTCTTATTGCAACTTGATATGCATTGTTTGGTTTATATACCTGGAAGGCCTGTTCTTTTCTGATGGAAAACAGAAGAAAAGAGTGGATCTAGGGAAGAGGGGAGGTGACAGGGAGGACAAGGAGGAGAGGAGGGAGGGGAAACTGTGATTAGGACGTAATATATGAAAGAAGAATAAATAAATAAAAACAGGGAGATAGAGACAGAGACCGTCATAAGAGGAACGGACTGAGCTCTCAAGATCCAGTTGAAAGGCAGAAGGAGGGAGAAGATGAGCAAAGAAGTCAGGACCGTAAAGGGTTGGTCCACCAACTGAGGCAGTGTGCTTGTTCTAATGGGAGCTCACCAAATCCAGCTGGACCGGGTCTGAATGAGCATGTAATCAAACCGGACCCTCTGTGGCTGACAATGGGGGCTGACTGAGAAGTCATTGATAAAGGCACTGGGACTTGTTTTTATGGCATGTTCTGGCTTTTTGGGACCCTAGTCTATATGGATGCACAGCTCCCTAGGCCTGGATGTAGGGGGGAGGGTCTTGGACTTCCCATAGGGCAGGATTCTCTGCCCTTTCTCAAGGGTGGGAGAGGAAGGAGGGGATGTGGAGGAGCAGGATGGGTTTGGGAGGAGGGAAGGAAGTGTAAATAATTGAATGGAAAAATAAAAAAAAAGAAAAAATAAATAAAATAGAAATATTGATGTTATTCCTCAAAACCAGAAATAACTGTTTTCTACTTAGCTTGGGATCCTTGCTCAGGGAGAAGGAAAATGCTGGGAATTGGTGTGAAGACTGTTCTAGCTGGAATGTTGCTGGGAAAGAACCCCAGGTGTTTCTGGGGCTGAATAGACCCCTGATTCTGGATTTTTACAGAGCTCTATACACACTTGCTACTAATCAATAACATGAAGGATTTTGTCTTTGCATGTATATAATTAGAGATTTTTTAAAAACAAAGTAATCAGAAGCATGATTGATTTTTAAATGGGGATGTTCTACTGGGATCTCACCAAGGCCAGCTGGCCTAGGTCTGAAAAAGCATGGGATAAATCCGGACTAGCTGAACATAGCGGACAATGAGGAATACTGAGAATTCAAGAACAATTGCAGTGGGTTTTTGATCCTACTGCACGTACTGGTTTTGTGGGAGCCTAGGCAGTTTGGATGCTCACCTTACGAGACCTGGATAGAGGTGGGCAGTCCTTGGGCTTCACACAGGTCAGGGAACCCTGATTGCTCTTCAAGCAGATGAGGGAGGGGGACTTGATCGGGGGAGGGGGAGGGAAATGGGAAGCGGTTGCGGGGACGAGGCAGAAATCCTTAATAAATAAATAAATTTAAATAAAAAAAAATAAATAAAATAAAAAATAAAAAAAATAAAACAAACAACAAAAAATAAATCATGAAAATCATGCCTATGTGATAAAAATGTTGGTTTTTAGACCAAAGAGACACATTTTTTTCCCAGAAATCTGTCAGTACTTGATGGCTGTTTGGGCAAGAAGTTTGATAGAGATGGAGATAAATGCATAAATCTTAAGGATGAGTAAAAAGAAAGAGTTTTCAGTGAATTGTGTTATGTGGTAAAGTAAAGCAAGAAGGCAGTGAGGGAGGAGTCTTTGCATCTAGCAAATGGCTAGATATTCATTCATCTATTTTGTTGGGGGATATTTCAGGAAAAGGTTATGTTTAGAGTGATGAATGGTATATAATAAATTCTTAATAACTTTTGTAGATCCCTTGAGACATCCAAGAGAACAAGCAAACAAACAGGAGGGGCTGAAATTTGGAAAGGACTGGACTGGATATAAGCAATTCTGTTACCTATGATTAGAGGTGACAAGATTCATAAACATATACAAGATACTGTGGAGAAAATATCAGACGATATGCCAGGAATAGTCACTTGAGATCTAAGTTTAAAGGATTCCGTCATAGCATGGATAGAGGAAGTTGAGCCAGGATGGTCAAATGGCTACCTCTGTCTTCAGATGTTACTAATTATCTCTATTTTCTCTCTCTCTCTTCTCTCTCTCTCTCTCTCTCTCTCTCTCTCTCTCTCTCTCACACACACACACACACACACACACACACACACACACACTTACTCTCCCCTTCTCTCTCTCCTATTTCTACAAAGGTCAGCAAGAACGGACACATGAGGGTTGTGCAGTAATTATAATGTACAAGGAAAAGAGAAATCAGTACCAGAAAGGGCAGGTTGACAAAGGAGAAAGAACCTGGTAGGTTTGTGTCTGAAGATAACTAAACTACCCTCTATAGGTCCATGTATGCTTTCTTATGCTTTGTTATTTGAATGTTTAGTTATCATGAAGTGTCACTATTTGAGGAGGATTAGGAGATGTGGCCTTGTTGGAGTAGTGTGGCCTTGTTGGGTAAAGTTTGTCACTAGGGGTAGACTTTGAGGTTTCAAAAATCCAATGTCTTAGTTAGGCTTTGTATTGCTGTGAAGAGACACCAAGACCACAGAAACTCTTATATAGGAAAACATTTAATTGGGGATGGCTTACAATCTCAGAGGTTTAGTCCATTATCTTCATGGTGAGAAATATGGCAGCATACACAGACATTGTGCTAGAGAAAGAGCTGAGAGTTCTACATATTAATTTGCAAGCAATAGGAAGTGAGCTGTCCCACACTGAACATGGCTTGAGCATTTATGAGATCTCAAAGTCCATCCCCACAGTGACACACTTCCTCTAACAAGGCAATGCCTACTTCAACAAGGCCACATGTCCTAAAAGCGCTATGGGGTCCATTTTCCTTCAGACCACCACACCTAAGCTAGACCTAGTTCTCTCACCATATCTGCTGCCTGTAAATCAGGATTTAGCTCTCAGCTATTTCTCCAGCTCCATACTGTGCTGCCTGGTGCCATTCTTCCTCTCCCCACCGGGATGATAGTGGACTAAGCCTCCTAAACTGTAAACAAGCCTCCAGTCAAATGTTTTGCTTTGTAAGAGTTGCTATGGTCATGGTGTCTCTTCACTGCAATAGAATAGTGACTAAAACACCTCTAACATCTGTCAGCCTACCTAGAGAAGGATATTGTATCTTTACCTCTGGTTCTGCAAAGCAGTCCTTTCACCAGTGGGCCAAACAGGTGGCTAGAATAAGAACAAATGTAATGTTTCAGACTGTTTCTAAGCCTGTCAACTCAACCTTGACCAGTAAGGGTCCTTACTTCAGTTTTCTTTCTTTTCTATTTCTGCCTCTCTTTGGAATATGGTATGAGACATGTGCTTGGTAATGCCACATTGAACTCGCCTGAGAGATGGAGGCTGATCCCCAGGAAACAGTAGCAAAAGTAAGGTTTCTATGACAGCCAAGCACCTGGCTAAGAACATCTCTGAGGCTCAGCTATTCCTGGAGTTTATCGATCTTGTTATATTCTTTCCAACCCTCACTGCTGTACTGTCTTCTATTAAATTTTAAGCATATGTTTCGAGGACATCTGAGTTCCAGACTTGGTGTTCCCTTTAGGGTTCAGAAGAAGACCCACAGCAAGCATGGGACTAGATCCGAGGGTGAAATGAACTCTCCACTATGTAATTTTCTGCATCTGTTTCTTTATCTTCTCCCATTGTTTTTCTCCTCCTATTCTGTAAAGTTTCCAGTCTATATACACAAGCTAAACAAAGGCAATTCTCTGAGCTTGGACGTCCCTTTATCTTTGAAGGTCCCAACTGTGATCTATATGAAAGACTCCTTTCCTGACTGCACATCCTGCCAAATGGAAGATAGCTGCAGGGAGGTGGCTTTTAATGTATCTCAAGGAACAAAGTGAATGAAGATTAGACTGTGGAAATCAAGATTATTGAATATGTGACCATATTTCTCACTGGAGGTCCCACAGAGTGGGGTGGGGAATGACTCAATATACCAGTGCATGAAAAAGAGCTATGTCTAACAATCCATACTCTGCTGAATCTTGCACCAAGGGAGAATACTTATGGCTTCAAAAGAGATACACTGTGAGAACCAGTCAATATGCAAAACTGGAATTGCACTTGGCCAGTGATATTGATGCATTATGAACGAATCTCTTAGGAAATGTTCTGCACTGAGACTAAGAAGTGGAACTGACTCAAGGAAGATGCAAATATGTGTGACTTTTTTGTGTGTCCAATAAGGGTTATACTGTATGAACTAATATCTGTGATCTAGCCGTGCCATAGCCCCTTACAAACACTTAAGCTTCATGTCACTGTCCTTGAGAGAGTATGCTCTTATGCAGTGGAATGAATGGTCTCAGTTCATCAGGAGGAGGATATCTTTTAGCAGTTGCTCTAATTGAGCAACCTTTTGTTCTATATGAATGGAAACTGTGCATCAGCAAGCAGGTCATCAAATGCTGACCTCAGGAAACTTCCATCTTCTCCAGTGCTGGGCAGCAGCAAGCATTCGCAGTGGGCACGAGCACATGGCATCTTCCTACTGCATTACACTTCTCACAGAGCCCATAGGTATCAGGGTTCTTAGCCCTGTGGATGCTACAGCTCTTGTGTGGACTCAGAAAGATGAATTCTCAGTCCTTGAAACCAGTTACTGTTATAGCTCTTGTGTCGGTCTAGGAGTTGGGATTCCTCAGTTCTCAATAGCAGGCCATGTGAGAACCCTCAGTCCTGGTTTGAAACTATAAATCCTAAAGATATGACAGGGCTTGGGGACTTCTCTGGTAGCAGGCTCTGATTTCTCTTCTTTGGATCCTTACAACCTTGTACTCCTCTTTGGCCTCAACTCTCTGCCTTCTATCACCATCTGTTTCTTCTACCCTCCTCCTTCCTGCCCTGGCCACACTTCAACTGCCCATCTCTTTGGCCTGTTAGCAGCAGTCACCACTGCTGTGGTTCCTTTGTCTTCACTATTCCTCTGATGTCCCTGCTGCGTCTTTCTTCGTGGTACCAGTTAAGACTGCACCACTAATAATAGGCAAGAAAGAACCATCTGAGAGATGCTTTCATTGCACTTGATGTTGCTAAATCAGGGAGGCAGTACAGGCGGATGTATGTCTATCAGCTGTTTCAAGTGAATATGAGCAGCCACCTGCTTATGTACTTTAAGAGCTGGGATTTTGATTGAATTTCACTAAATCAAATGGATTTTGTAATCTATGAGTGGTTTTTGGTAAAATGGGTCATTTTCACAACATCAATTCTACTAACAGGGGCATGAGATGTACTTCCACTTTTGAGCGTCTTTATCTCCTTCTACAGAGGTTTCAATTTGCACTGGAAAAGTCCTTCACCTTTCTGTTTAGGTTTATTTCTAAATATTTTATTTTCTTTGAGTCTATTGTGAGTGGAAGAGCTGTCTATGGTCTCGTTCTCTGTATATTTGTTGTTGGTATATAGAAAAACTTTTGATTTGTGCAAATTGGTTCTGTACCCTGTCAGATGGTTGAACTTGTTTGTTATTCCTATAAGTTTTCTGGTAGAATTTTGGAGATATGTATAGTATCATGTCATCCTCAAATAAGGATAGTTTGATTTCTTATTTCTTTAATTTCCTTATTACCCCAGGTAGGCTATTAGCACAATATAGGAAAGCAGTGTGAAGAGCAGGCAGCCCTGTCTCATTCTTAATTTCAGTGGGATTGCTGCAAGTTTTTCCCCATTTAGGCTGATTCTAGCTGTTGTTTTCTCAGATAGATTTTATTTTGTTGAGGTATGTTTCCTCTAGCCATGCTTTCTCTAAGACTTTTATCATGAAGGTATGTTGGATTTTGTCAAAGGTTTTGGTCAATTATAGTCATTTGTTTGGATCAATCACAGCCTTGCATTTTAGCAGCAATTATAGCTATTGAGGCTTGCATTTTAAACCACTTAAATCTTTCTGTTTTGTACCAATGATAGCCTTAATTTTTAGTACTCATTACACCCATTAAAGGCAATGATTTTGACTAATCACAGACTAGCCTCTTGGTACCTGTTATGGTGGTTCCTACGCTAGCTCACCAGGGAAAGTGTTTTCCTAGTTTAGGTAAAAACAGTGACAGGATCATCTAGAGAATATTGGTGCATATTATATCAAAAGACCAGATACTATTTCAAACTGTCCTGGCCTAGGACAGGATCTGGGGCAATCAGCTGTTATCACCACTGTAGTTTTATCAAGGTGTCTCAGGAAACTGATGCTGGCATTAAGCTGGTCTGCCTAGCGATTTGCCAACTATTTACGTTTTGCAAACATCCAGGGAAACAAGGAAATATCTAATGACTGCCAATTAAAGAGTCAAATGGTCCTACTTCTACTGTCTTTACTATGAACATCAGTAGTGTTTGCAATAAAAATTTAAACGATCAATCCTTAACATTAATAATGACTTCAGTAGATCGTCTCAGCACTTCCCAGTGTTTAACACCTGCCCAGTGTCCTTGGTAAGGGTGGTCATCTCTCATCTCATTTACTTCCAATTTGAGGCAGAGCAGCATCATAACCAGCAGCATCTTTCATATGGGTTATGTAGTAAGAGGTGGGATCACGCTTGTGGGGATGCAGACTATGGCAACATGTGGTGTCAGTATGTGTGTGTCATATAAAAATACAATAATCTAGAAAAAGCATTTTAAAATGATGCTTAGAACTGAAACCAGAATGCTCCTTAAGTAAGCTCTTAAGCATTGATCTATGAGCTTTTCCTCCAGTCCTTGATTTTCAGACTTTTACTGGCCTCAAACTTCCATTCTACTGCCTCAAGTTCCAGATTATTTAGATTATAGGTGTTCTCTAGCATGCCTAGCAAAAACTTTAAGAAAATAGTTTTCTCTTGATCATCCAAGTTTACTATAAATAAATCACCTTATGTGAATGTGTCTGATCTAGTGGATAGATTCTATGAAAACAGTTAACCACAGTAGCTAACATATTTTCTTTCAAGATGAATATCCTATGTCACTTAACTTAGTTAGGGTTTCTGTTGCTATGAAGAGACCCCATGACCATAGCAACTCTTGTAAGGAAAACATTTATTTGGGACTGGCTTACAGTTCTTAAGTTTGTCCCCTGTTATTATGGCAGAGAACATGGCAGCATGCAGGAAGATACAGTATTGGAGAGATAGCTGAGAGTTCTGTATCTGCATCTGCAGGTAGCAGGAAGAGAGAGCAACACTGGGCCTGGCTTGAGCTTCTGAAATGACAAAGCCCATCCCCCAGTGACACACATATTCTAAGTCATACCTACTCTAACAAGGCTACATGTCTTAAACCTTTTGAATAATGCCACTACCTATGAGTCTAAGCAGGACATTTTCATTCAAACTCACTCAACATTGACTTTTTTATTTCTAATATTCTCAATGAGCCTGCAAATGAACATCTTTATTTTTATGTCCGGGTGAGGACATCAACTCAGAGGAGCATGTGACATAGCCAAACTTTCAGTAGACAAGGCCAGATATGTCATACAAGTATCTCTTCATGAGTCTGGAAATTCCATTGTCTCCTACTTGACTGTCTACTTAACTAGGCCAGGAAGTTCTCTGAGCTGAGAGAAACATAGATAGATTTAGTCAAAATGCTGAGCTGTGCTCTTTCCAAAAGCTGCCAGAGCCTCTGCCCAGAGTTCTTAAGGGCACAGTTGGGTATGATTCCCTTCCTCTGCCAGCACTTCCTACTCATCCTCTAGTGGATTTTTTCATGTGTGTCTTTTTTTCTACTTTCCACACAGATATGCCTTATCTTCCACACTTTTCCTCTTTCTCTCTCTGGAAGACGTTTATTTCTTCGTCTATTTTATCTTCTTAGCATTTACCAACATCCCTAGCTACTCCACTTTGCTCCTCCTTCTCATCTCACAAATATTTACCCTGTTCCCCTGGTGTGTCCATGTTGTCCTTTCCCTGGATCTTCAGTTACTGCATTCTGTTTCTAAGGATGAGGTCAGACAGCAATACAGATGTATTTAGTATTGCCTCGTGTGGTTCACCAAGGTTCTTGCCAGGACACTATAAACAGAAAATCTGATCTCTAGGGACTCACATTCATTTGGGCTAAAATTTATTGGTATTTATTTGAACCATAATCAATTTCTTTTTCATTCTTGGTAATGACCCATATGTGGTATAAAAAGCAATCCATGCCAACTTTTCATTTTTTTGCCAATTTTGTTGAGATTAGGAGTAGGATGAAAATTGAATATTCTTCTATTTTCTGCAACTCAAGAACTTCCAGCATTTTGACACATATAAGAAAGGTTCAATAAGTATAAAAGGCTTCTGTGGGCAGAAGGAGCCATGGGGAAGGGCTCATACTTAGGCAGGTGTGAAATACAGGCCATGGTCAGAAGCTGAGATGGGACTTATTTTAGTTTCTTTCCCCATAACTTAACATCTCTTGTTTGGAAATCTCAGTACTGCTTGACTTCCCTTGACTCGCCTTCTGATACTCTAGGTGTCCGTTAGCCAAACTGTTTATATGAACATTCTTTCAAGGAACGCTGTATGTCAGCTCTACTGGGACTCAGTATTGAAAATACTGCTACTTTGATTTTTTCTTTTACCTCAAAATAATTACTCTGGCTAGGTGGCAATTGTGTGTGCCTTTAATACCAGCACTCAGGAGGCAGAGGCAGGCAGGCAGGCATATCTCTGTGAGTTCAAGGTCAGCCTGGGCTACAAGAGCTAGTTCCAGAACAGGCTCTGAAGTTACAAAGAAAACCTGTCTTGAAAAACTACTACTAATAATAATAAATCTGTCAGATACAGCATTAGAAATGCAGATATAATGCAAAAACTAATGAATAACCTCTTCTATATGAAAGCCTGATGCTTCTGTCTACACACAGAACACACATGAGATCTGGACACATAGACTGGACTGTGTCTCCCCATTTCATACATTCAATAGTACATATTTCATCCTGAGACCTCAGGAAATCAGAAGGGATAGAGATACCTGGATAGAGGAGACTTATGAGGACCCTTCCAGAGAGATGCTGCAAGAAACAAATTCCAAAACTATAATACTTTCTCATTGCAGTGTAAATCAATTTATTTTCTATTCCATCTTGAAACTAGCTGAACCCTAGGATTGCTGATCTTGTCAGACTCTCAGGACCAGAGGAGGAGCAGTCATTGTTCTTCAGAGCATCTCAGACATAACTGGGATCAAATTGTTCCCTGAATCTTACATTATAAAACATTGATAGTCCTGCTCTCACGTTTGTTTGTCTTCTCTTTCTCTTTCAGGCCTTACAGAAATATTCTGGAGGTGAAGGAGTGGCTCCCCTGGGCTGAGCCATGGCCTCCCTTTATGGTGGTGTTGTTTTCTCTACTGACAGCCTAGAAGCAGAGAGCAGGATATCCGCACCTTGAGTTGAGATGAAGTACACAGTTAAAAGTGATGCCGGATTTATCCCATGCTTTTTCAGACCTAGGCCAGCTGGCCTTGGTGAGATCCCAATAGAACATCCCCATTGTCTTAGTGTGTGGGTGCACCCCTCGTGGTCCTGAGTTCCTTGCTCGTGCTCCGTCTCCTTCTGCTCCTGATTTGGACCTTGAGATTTCTGTCCGGTGCTCCCGTGTGGGTCTCTGTCTCTGTCTCCTTTCATCGCCTGATGAAGGTTAATATTCCTGAGGATGCCTATGTGTTTGTCTTTGGATTCACCTTATTTAGCTTCTCTAGGAACATGAATTATAGGCTCAATGTCCTTTATTTATGGCTAGAAACCAAATATGAGTGAGTACATCCCATTGAACATAGCGGACAATGAGGAATACTGAGAATTCAAGAACAATTGCAGTGGGTTTTTGATCCTACTGCACGTACTGGCTTTGTGGGAGCCTAGGCAGTTTGAATGCTCACCTTACGAGACCTGGATAGAGGTGGGCAGTCCTTGGGCTTCCCACAGGTCAGGGAACCCTGATTGCTCTTCGAGCAGATGAGGGGGGGGGGACTTGATCGGGGGAGGGGGAGGGAAATGGGAAGCGGTTGTGGGGACGAGGCAGAAATCCTTAATAAAAAAATAAATTAAAAAAAAAAAAGTGATGCCGGGTGGCGATCACATGCTACCCTGCAATGCTGCTGCGGGCCTTTCAGTACACTGAACACTTACACCATGATTTTCTTCTTGAAACTATGCGCTGTGTATTCATGAACCATCTTTCTAACAGAGATGGACATACAGTCTGATTTCATGTGTATACACTAGATTCTATTGATATAAAAATATTTGAAGCTGTATAACTTATGAAGAAAGGAGGTTTATTAAATTTGATTTAGAGGTCTCTGGCTTCAAATATCTGGGCAGGAAAGGAAGCAGATAAATAAGTCACTGCCCTCAGCACCTGCTCAGTACCTTGCTTTTGCCTGTGGGTCATAGAAACTTTATATTGTAGACTAAGATTTGTATGTCTTTAGGTAATGGTTTTATGCCAATTAGACATGCATCCTGAATCCTCTGTATACTTGTACCAACCAGTGCCTGTCATCTATGGGATACAGCTCCATGGCAGGGTGCGTGTTCCCCTATGCTACAGTAGAAGAAAGGAGTGGGCCAGGTGCTCTCAGGAGCTCCCAGGCACTCACGTGCTCTAGCGTTCTGTCAGGTGGCCTGGAGGTTCCCCAAGCCTCTTGCAGCAGCTCTCATTCTGGTGTCTTCAGGGGCCCCTAAGAACTCTTAAGGCTCTGAATCATCTGAGAAAGGTTAGCACAGGAGGACAGTACAAAAACTACCAAAAACAGTGACAAAATATTCCTGGAAAGTACAATAAATACTTTTCTATATAAATACTTTGGGCGATTAGGATGATGGTTTAGGGGATTCCTTAGACTTTTGCTTCTTTGTTTCACTGAAAAACTTCTAGATCAAGAAAAAAATTGTTATTTTATAAAGATAAATAATATGTATATAAATATAAAAACTTTATTATAAAAACGTCAGACACAAAAATTAGCCAGACCCAAAGTACTCACTGAACTTCAATGTAGTTTGTATAAGCATCCAGAACGGAAGCTGTGGAGCTTCACAACAAATTCTCATTTCAATATTGCATATACTCTATGCTTTTGTCCACCTCCCCAAACAAAATTCCATGGTAGAAATAGAGCTAGAAAAGCCATTAGCTTTGCACCCACTTTTAAGACTCTTTCTTGCCTTCTGTGCTTCCTTATCCTCTTTTGTTCAGCGTCTCTTGCTCTTTTCTTTCTTTTTATTGCTGCTTTAAAGTTTTGATATGAATATGTCATATATAATATATCTCTTATATACTATATATTTGCATATACTAAAATATATTATATATGATGTATATTGTATTGTAGTATAATACATATGTATACATATATGATATATATTACTCAACTCTAAAGAAAAATGAATTTAAAAAGTTGCAGTAAATTAACAGACTTAGAATACATAATATGAAGTAAGATCATACAAACTCAGAAAGAAAAAAACTACATGTTCTATCTCATGTGTAATCTAGCCAATAATATATGAATATATGTAAACAAATATACAAGATGTATTTTAAGTGGGGCAGTCAAAGTGCACAGAAATATTCATGTAGCTGTCTCCTAGAGTATGCAGTAGCTTTTTTTATTCATATTTGAGTCATGACTGAAACACCTTTCTGGCAGCCTGTTTGGACCCAAGTCTACAGTGGAGATAGGGGAAAGAGAAGTTGACTCCATGACTCTGGCTGGGCAGAGACATTCTTCTCTCAAACCTGCCTTTTCCTGCTCTCAAACCTTGCCTGCTCTGGCCAGCTTTTAGCATTGTTTTCACAGTTCTGGATGTTGAAGACTTAAACCACGTTGGCCCAGGTTCCTCTGTGAGGTCACTCACCTCTCCAGGTGGAGCTATCAGTGAGGTTGACAACCAATGTATCTTCCTAACAAGGTGCCCTGCACACACGGACACTCTAATGAGTCTGCTGGGATTTGTAGCTGACACTTGCAAACACAGAGAGAGAATGATTATAGGGCCCTGCCATTGGGACAGGGAGAAATCATGCAGACACCCGGGGAGCCAGCAGGTTCAACTGGGCGATAAACCTCTCAGCAGAATCACCCACTCCCTGGGAACATTAGGAAGACTGACAGATACTAGGGTGTGAGCAAAGGGAGAGAAGATAGATTACACAAAGGGACATTCCTTGTATGGCCAGAGAGCATCAGGCCCCGCTGTAGCAGTGTCCCCTTCTACCTGTTGCCTTGTTAGCTTGTCAAAAATGTGGCTTTGGTCTTTTGAGGGAAATCCATCCACCATACACAGAAGGTATCAGTGAGCCTCAATTAAATGACCTTTCTAGATAAGCAAGAATGGTGGAGGGCAGATGAGTGTTTAGAATGAGACTTTTCTCCTTTGAACCTATTACAGCAACATATGAAAACCTGGTCCTTTCCTAATTGCTCTCCCCATAAATGAGACTGTTCAGAAAGGTGGGCAACTATCGTTCAGTTCTGAGCTCCTGAGTACCAACAGATATGACACAGAATTAGGATGCAAAAAGAAGGGAAATGAGAAGGAAGGAGTAGTCAAATAACAGCATAGGGGAATGGCAGTTCCTATCCTCTGTGTAGTGCTGAAGAGAGTCTGTGCTTAAAACATGGACATAATCTGCCATGGTTATGAGGATGTAGTGACAGATGGCAAATGCTGAGCACAGCATCTAACACCCAGTCAGCAGTGTTACCTGTTCATTTAGCATATGGATGCTATTTCTCCTGCATTGGGGGAGGTGTAAATAAAATAAAATAACAAAAAGGACCACATTACCTCCACTGCCTGTTTGGTGACTTTTATTATCTAATGATGCCTGACCCAGTGAGGTCCTCTGCTGACAGGAGAAAGGAGAGAACAGAAAGACAGAAAGGTGTGAAAGGAAAAAAAAGAATTGTGAGGTAGATGTTTAGAAAAGGTCCAGACAGCAGTGACTAGGTAAGAGGAACATGGCTGGATTGTCAAGCACTGTTGCAGCATACATATAAATATGTGTTGATGACAGACATGTAGATAATGGTTTCTTCTAATGTCAGTAGACAGCAAAATAACAATTGAGTGATAATGAGATAAGAAAGTTAAGTTTGTCTACCAGGACCAGAGATTTAAGGTACATAGCAAAACAAATGGACTTCAGGAGGCATGGATGGATGAATGGATGGGTAGATGTGCATTTGGAGTCATGGACCATTGATAGCAAGTCCGATGACAATGAATAGCCATTGCTATGTGAATTCATGGATGTCAGAGATGTAACAGATCTCGGTGATGTTTTGATCATGCCAATGGGTGTGCATGAAGAACAGCCCCAAGAGATGAGATCGATGAAAGCTGAGAGGCCAGGTATGGACAGATGTTGTGGTCAGGGAGGACCTCAATAAAAGAACAGTAGTATGAAACAAAAGGGGGGCAATGAGTGGGTGCTGAGGGTTGTAAAGATATAGGGATAAAGGTCCAACAAGTCAGGGCGACAGCGTCTAGAAGGGAAGGAACTCCATCTCCAAGGCTTCTGAAAGAACTGTGAAAGGCGCCCCAGGATGGGAAGGGAAACTAGTGTCTCACTACAGTGCCACTGTATGTCATCCCCATTGTCACAGCCACTGCCTGCTTCACACAGCTGGCAGCTTTGACTTCTCTTCCATTGTGCTTTCTATTCTAGTAACACAATGCTTTCAGGAAACACTTTATTTAACAAAATGCAAATCTGCTCATTCTCCTGCCTCATTTACTAAGGTAATTTCCCCAATAAAAGAAACTTTGTCTTAATATTCTTACAACGCAAAAAAGGAACAGAAATACTCATTACTAGTTTTTAATGTGTTTCCTATTAAATTTAAGTGGATTTTGGCTTTCTGCTTTTCTAAAATTGACTGTCAGGAAACAAACTTATGATTGCCACTGGATAAGACCCTTCACAAATCAAAATCTGTTTCAGTAGCAGGAGACACCTGTGCTATTTTAAAGCTTCTGGGCTCCTTTCAATTAGAACATTTCTCCAACTGTAGTGTGAGGCTTCAGGGATTGAAGGCAGCATCTCCTCGTGGGGAAGATCTGCAGCAGGTTGGAGACTAATGCTCGGGGCCACCTTGACAGTGCACACTCGATTATTTATCTTCTGGGGGTCACCACCTCCCTCAGAATCCATTATGTTGAATATGGGACTACAGAGTCACTTTCGATAGAGATCCTGACCTACATAATACATGCAGTGTTTTATAAGGCATTAGCATGATGACTCCGGGGTGTACTGGGTAGAGGCTCTTGCTTACCATTTTCATCTTGGGTGATTTTGACAGTGATAATAATCATGGGTACAAGTTTCCAGCATATGTTGTCTATAAAAACACTAAGCATGCACTTTGCATACATTTAGGTGGATGCTACAGTCATGCTCAATGAAGGCACCATGCTGTGTGGCAGGTATCTTAAACTTGCCCAGCATGCATGTGTGACATGAATACCTATTTAAACAACTGCTCCCTACTTCTTCTTCAGCCCGGTACCTGAAAACGGCTACTCTGACTCTACAAGTTTGTCTGCATTAAGTGCAGTATATAAGTAGATTCACAGTATTTGTCACTGTCTGTGATTGGTTTAATTTACTTAGCAAAATGTCCTTGTAGTTGTTATTTAAGCCAGAATCCCCTTTTAAGTTTAAGACTGTATAATATTTTGTTTCAAGTTATAACATTTTCTTCATCCCCTCATATGCCAGTGGCCACTTGGCTGGCTTCTGCATCTTAGCTATTGTAAATACGTGTGCAGTCACGTTCCACTTTTACATCATGTTTTAAAGTAGACAATCCAGTAATCCTTGCTTTGGGAATGAGACCACTGAGCCAAAAAAAAAATACTTTGAACAAGAGCCCAGAAGTTTCCACTCTTCAAAAATAGGAATCAGGATTTTCAGAGACGAAAGAGTTAGGACCTCTGCTCCAAACAAGGTTTTCCTCTGTATTCCGTACCACTTTATGAACCTAATAATGATGTTGAGTAGGAGAGGTTTGTGAGTTCCCTCCTTCTTCCCTTTCTCTGCCTGGCATAGAGAGAGGAGGCTTTTGCACAGAGCTGAGAATCTTTCTTTCCCATTTGGAAAGGAGCCCCAAATGTATATATTTTGGCAGCTGGAATACCAGGATATAGTTGGATTAGTTCAGGATCTTTTTCTGCTTAGACCCACTTCAAGAAACTCAGTTAGTACAGTGGGAACTCTCCACAAGATGTGGAGTCTTGTAAGTCATGGCTGCAGGTTTCTGGTCTGATCTACAGCAATAATAAGGGCAAGTATAAGAAGAGGGCCTAGAAGAAAACTCACTTAGCTCAGGGATTTGAAAAAATTCCACAGAAATGCCCCTTTCCCAGGAGACTCCACAGTACTCAGGACATTGCCAGCCATGACCCCTCATCGTCTTGTCACTATTGCCACCAAAGACTCCTTACAGAAGCACATAAGCTTCCCTCTCTCTGCCTATCAAAAGAGGAGAGCTCCTTGAGACTCACTTTTGCTCCCAGAAAAAATTCCTGTCTCCAGAGTCTGAGGGGAACAGATTCATCTATCTCTTCTCTTCAATTATACCTGGCCTAAAAGTTACACCTACATGTGTCTTACCTCACATTCTTTCTGCGCTGCTCCCCAGGGAGAAACTGGCCCCAGGCCATCTGTACATCCTTCTCATGTATTTGTCCCATTCTGCAGTCTGTTGCTGCTGTGCTCAGCCTGTCTGTAGGACATGTGATCCCTACTTCACCAGCTCTCACATGCTCAAAGCACCAAGCCTTCCTGCTGAGGTCTGACACAAACCATCAACTTCAGCCTGTGGCCATCAAAGATGACTAGAGCCTGGGTTTCAAAGTATGTTTCCTCCCTTTTGCTACCCACTAAACCTGGCAACTGAGACCCAGAAAAGTGAAATAACTTTCTCATGAATGAAAATTAGTGGATGGTAAGTACATAGTACCTACACTGCTCCTCCTGGGGTGTACATACAACAACAGGAAAAGGTGTCACTAATTCATTTCTTTAACAATGAGTTAAACGAAGTGAGAAGTTTTAATAATAGTAAAATAAAGCATCCATAATACCAACCTCTATTGGCAACTCTTTATTTTCATATTTCTGTCTTGAAAAAAAAAGAGATAAAAGAAGAATTTATCTGTGTGTTCACTGGCCTGTTACTAGAAGCCTCAGATTTTTCTGGGAAGGGGAATTTAGAGTTGGCCAGCTCTCTTTGGATTTTATGTCACAGCTTAATATGAAGAAAACTTGTCACAGTAAGGCATTTTGATATCCAACACTCCATTCTGTCTATCTGTGCCCTTCTCGGGCTTGGTGTTTTTATCACCCCTGGACGATATGCGGGAACAAACCCAGCACACAAAAGCAACATTACTCAACCCTCAGTTAAGTAACTCAAATGACAACTCTCAGAGTGGTGGACCATAAAGTCAGAAAGGTAATTAAAATGAATTCCATTGTGGGGACTTGTATTTAAGGCGTGGTGTTTGCAGCACGTCTAAGTGTAACTATTAGACGTGAAATATCTTAGAGCACAGGAGCAAGTGAAGCTGGCACAGTAAGGGTGTTTCCGTCTATTGCATTGAGGCTGCGTATGTGGTTGGTGATAGTAAATCCTCAATGGAAAGGCTGCTGTCATGATCCAAGAGGATGACCTCTAGCCCATGAGAGTCACAGTGGAACGGAGAGAAGAAGAAGTCAGAGATTGACATGTCTGGGCAAAACCGGGAAGACTCAGATATTGGCCATGAAATGTGAGTGGAAACCATTGTGAATTAGTGTGGCTCTTCAGTTTCTAACTTCTGTGATAGATACAGGAGTGTCATAGGGAACAGGGTTATGACTATTTCTTGGAAAAAGTGACTGACCAATATGATCAAAGTTTCCATTTTCAAAATTCCTCATAGCACACTATCTAAACTGTTATTAAGTACCCAGCCCTGGGCTGTAGACAAACACAGGATGAAATAATGAAAGCTGTGCTACCAATGGGCTTTTACTCTCTGTGGGGAAAGCATACTGGCCATAATTGAGAGTGTGATCACAGGACAGCGATTAGTGTTATAGATGAATGCCATGAGGTCAGAATAAAATAATAAGGGGAGAGAGAGAGACTCTGAGAGAGCTTCATGAGGTAGGAGGGAAACAAACTGAGCCTAGCAAATGGGGACACGGCTGTGTAGACACATGAAGAGGGGTTTCTTGGAGTAGGTGTCACAGGCATGAGTATAGCTTGGGAATAAAAGCAAGGCATGACTGACTCAAATCAAGAAAAAAGCTTAGAAGGCTCAGAGAGTGTGTGGAGGTTTGGGAGAGTGAAGACAGCAGTCCTATGCTTGACTTCCAGTAGCCTCAGGACTACACTGCCATATAGGATCAGTTTCTGAACATCTCCCAGCCTCAGTACCTTACACGCAAATTAAGAAGAGAGCCTACTCTGCAGCGTGTGCATAGGATTAAAGCTGTGTCAATCCAGGGTCTTAGTTCACAAGGAATGAGTGAACACAAACTGATTTTTTACTGTAATGAATTTAACAAATGGGTGGGACAAAACCGTGTTGTGAATCTAGTGACATTATCAATGCCAGGTTAGAGATGTGGAAGTGCAGGTCTCATTGCTGCCCTGCCCGTGGGCCAAATGTTCCATTTTCTTCTCTACCTCGGATTTCCCAGGCTCTGGACATCTATGCAGTCATCAACACTTGCCACTCTCATCCTATCGCCTTCTTGGAGACATAGGTGTGAGCAATGGCCTCCAGGGAGACAAAGTAATTTGTCTAAGATTCGGGAGGTATGTGAAGCTTAAGATAGCAGGAGGCACAGGAGTGCACCCAGCTGCAGGCATGCTGCAAAGAGCCTTGCATCATCAATGCAGCATTAATGTCTATCCAGCTCCCCAACACTGTACCAAGTGGAGATTGTCTTTAAAGAAAAAGAAAAGGAAATTTAGTTGAATGCAACAAGAAGGTCCACTTTCAAATAGTATGGATGCCATTCCTAAAGAGCTTGGACATTTAATCCTTCCATCAAAGCAGACTAGTTAGGAACAAGGCCAAAGATATGAGTGTTAGAGATAAGAGTTCTAATATCCAGGCTGCAGAAATGCTTGAATCCTTAAGAGCACTGGAGCTTTCCCAGAGCATCACTGTTAATTCCCAGCATCCACATGGTGCCTCACAACCATCTGTAACTTCAGCCCCTAGAATCTGAATGATGTCCTCTTCTGGCCTCCTTAGACACCTGGTCACCAACTATGCATGTGCTCAACAAACATACACACAGGCAGAGCACTCATATATCTCAAACAAAAGCATAAAATGAACTTGCTGGGTGGGCTTTCTCAGAGTCCTGGTTTCTACCAGAGCTATCATACATCATCTTGGGGATGCTGGGCAGGCACTGACTGAAGAATTAGAAAACTCCCTAGGTGGTGGATATTGTGACAAAACCGAAGTCATTAGATGATAGACACTAGAAAACAGACAAAGTAAACGGCAAAGGCTAAGGAAACATATACTTGGAACATAATAAGCATCTTTGACCCCTAAGTAGGAATGACTTCCAAGAACTGAGGATACTGGATATCAGAAAGAGGCCCACTGGGTCAAACTTAGAGTATTTGCCAAGTAGTAGAGTCACATGCTGGGATCAGAGTTTTAGAGGAAACAGCTAGGTCAAACAGACGAGGCTTAGTCATCAATTCCAAATGACAACTCAAGAGACTAGGGATGGTGAAAAACAGAAATTCATGTAACCACATGACTTTCAAGGACAATAGAGTGGGGTCCAGTAATTTCAGATTTGTCTTTGGGATGCTAATAGAAAGTTTAGATTTAAATAGGTGAAGAATTGGGGCAGGGGATAAGAAGTGTGCATAATTAGGCAGGCTACATTAACGTGTGGTCTGGCTGAATGTTTCTTCAAAGTGGCCTGAAGAAGCTATTATCACTGCCTGCACTGACATTTTTAAGTGAAAGTATAGTGAATCTACTCAACTAGGCCATTCCACAGGCATAAAGAAGGCTTATTGTAAATATGAAATGACCACATGGCTATCTCTCATGTAGTAGAGAGAAAGAATAGCCAAAGTCTTTGGGAGAGGGATTCCATAGCTACCATGTAATGCTGCTTCTTGTGGACAGAGTGAGTAGCAGAAGGTGGAGAAAAGCCCTGTCAGTTATGAAGAGGGAGGGCAGCTGTCAGGAGGGAGGTGTGCAAACCTGAACAGTCGGGAAGTGTAGAGTAGTGCAAAGGAGATGAGAAGAACCAGGAGGCCAGCATGGGGACTATGGTAACCTGATACAAGTGTCAACAGAGAGCTAGATGCCCATTTGTGAGAGATAGAAGGCAATGAAGGAAGTAGAGACATCTCCTGGTAAGAAAAACTCATTTTTTACAGGTTTCTGCAGAAGGATGAGTGATACCATTTTTCCATCAGCGAGCAATCTTTCAGTTTACTTTGTCAGGTTCCAGCCTAAGCTGAGACCAGACTGTCATTTTGGGAATTGTCAGTGGCACTACTGTTTTAAGGACTTGAGGGAAGAGATCTGGTTTCTACAATTGGTTAATCTCGTCATCATAAAAAAAAAAATGTTCTCTGGTGAAGATGTACATAGTTTGTTGATGTTTTTGTGGATAATAATTAACTGGTAAGGACTGAAGGGGATCCAATAACACAATCAGCACAATGCCTGGCCTATAATATCATGGCAACTACTAGCATTTTCTGATAACCATGTACATTCTAAAGCTGTCTTCCGTTTTCAGACATATTCACATCTATTTTCACACTTAATTCTCAGGATACTCCTAGCAGGACAAATCAATGGAGACAGTAATGTTCAGACAGATTACAGTGATGATTATTGTTGGTTGTTTATCTTACTCTTTGGCTCTTTGCTCTTTGAGGAGGGGCAGTTATTCAGCTCCCATAAATAACACAGAGGCTCATTCTTACTTTTAAATGCCTGGCCTTAGCTTGGCTTGTTTCTAGCCATCTTTTCTTAACTTAAATTATCTCATCTACCTTTTGCCTCTGGACTTTTATCTTTTTCTATTTCTCGATACTTTTTTTTTTTTTTTACTACTTTCTCTGTGGCTTGTTTGGTAGCTGGGTAGCAAGCCTCTGGTGTCCTCTCTCACCTTCCTATTCTCCTTCCCGGCTTCTTAATCTTCCCTTTTCTCTTTCCATTTTTTTTTGTCTTCCTGCCAGCACCACCTATCCTTTCTCATGCCTTGCTATTGGCCGTTCAACTCTTTATTAGACCAATCAGGTGTTTTAGACATGCAAAGTAACAAAACTCCACAGAATTATGTTCACACAAATGCAGCATTATGCAACACATCTTTGCATTATTAAACAAATGTTCTAGAGCATAAACAAATGTAAGACATCTTAAAACAATATTCCACAGTAGATGATGTGCTGCTTTTGCCTCTAAGTCATGACTCAGGGTTAGATCATCTCATAATATAAAAGTAGACATGGATTAATACAAACCAGAGCTATTGCCTTACAGATGATGGCAATATAATACAATTACAATAAGCCCCCACCTTTGGTTAAATCAAATATGTACACATGTGGACATTGTACTAAAAAAAGAAGACATTAATTTTCTAAAATTAAAAATATTCCTACGAATTAAAAAAAGAATGTCATAAATTACTCTCTGAGAGTATGCTTGCACATGTTTGTGTGTGTGCACGTGCATGTGCATGTGTGTGTGTGTATGTGTGTGTGTGTGTGTGTTGAATCAGAAGAAGACAGATGACAAAGATGACATCTGTATAATTTTCCCTTCTCTTTTCTTTCTCAAGGCTGTCTAGATGTCATCATTTCTGGGCAGACATCCAATCACAAAATGTTGCATGTTACTTCATGGTCAATTCTCAGAGAACTACCAGCTCAAATGGTTGCCAAGAGACAATACTCTCTAAATCTGGGTTTAGGCTGCAAAACTTCAAACAGAAAGGAAAAGACAGGCCTCAGCATCCTGGTACATGCCTATAATCATAGCACTCCTGCACTCGGAAGGCTGAAGCAGGAGAATCAAGAGGCTAAGGTAAATTTAGATTATAAAACAAATTCGTACCATCCCGAACTACCTAAGTAGTATGTGGCTATTCTCAGTTGTCAACTTGACTACATCTGAATTAACTGAAACCCAAATGATTGGGCAAACTTGTGAGAGTTTTTTTTTTTCATTAAATTATTTGAAGTGGGAAGACCACTTCTATTCTTGATCTTTGAAACAGGAAGATACACCTTTAATCCAGATTTTTTAAATTGGGAAGATCCACCTTTAACCTGAACCACATATTCTGTTGGCAGCCTACATACAGGACATGGAAGAAGAAAGGTTTATATTTCTTTAATTGCTTGCTTTTGATTTTCCTAACAAGTCTATTCCTTCACTGGCATTACAGGCTACTTCCTACTGAATCCAAAATGTACTAAAGACCCTCTGAAACTCCCAGCCATGTAGAATGAACAACTACTTCTTGAACATTCTGTTGGTAGATTGCCATTGTTGTACTATTAGCTGAACCGCAGCCTGTAAGTTATTCTAATAAATTTCAAATATGTTCATTATGTTATATATTATATATAAATAAAGATACACACAAATCTATTATAACAATTTGCATATATATTTATTTTACTAGTTCTGACCCTCTAGAGAACCCTGATTAAGACAGACATAGGTACCAGCAGTGGTTCTAGAAAAACAGAAATATAAGGATAAGCTTTTAAAGTAGCTGGAATAAGCTTTCCAATTTGCCAACACCTATTGAAGCTTCTCCAGTTACTGAAGCCCTTGGTGGAAGTTCAGAGAGTAAGGAGAGCCTATTGTGTGAAGTATTTAATAAACTGAAGGATGAAGCATTTGGTTATCCTGCTTCACCAACTGTGAAAGTAGGAAATGTAGTCCGTGAGAAGGTGCACTACACCACTACAGAACTAAGTGAGGTTGCCAGTCCATTCAAATAGAAGTCTGGGGAATATATGTGAGAGGGGATTTTTAAGGGTGTGGGATAATGGTGGAAGGGATATTAAACTGAAAAAGACTGAGGGTGTTGATAAGGGTCCTCTGAGTGAAGATTCTAGGTTTAATATAGAATTGCACACAGTTTTAAAAGTGTCAAAAGTCTATCTGAATGATTAGCCTACACATTTATCAAAAGATGACCTACTGAAAAGGAGTTGGAGTAACCTGGTATCTCTTAGCGTAGTGTTGATGAGGGGATTTTAAGGCTAAAGAAAATTTCAATGCTAGAGTGAGTGCGTGCTTTAAAACCTAATCCTCCACAATGAGATGGCCCAGATGACCGGCTGTTTGCTAATCCTAGGACACACAAAATAGTGAGAGAGTCACCAGCACATTTGAAGATCTTTGTTTTCACCCTATTCTGTGTGCCAGACCTTATGTCTGAAGGCATTTCTGCTCCCTTGGATGAATTAAATGTAATGGGTTTAGTAAGGCCCTGAAGTAGCAAGGGTTCAGGTGGCAGCACTGTTTTGTCAAAGGCAAGGTGATCAGAATTATTGTAATAGGCAGCAGAGACAAAGCAATCAGTGTCTATGATGGCCTGACTATCGCTACTGAATTGACTGGATTGGTTGGGATGTGGAAAGAGCATGGTTAGAAATTCATGAGAAATACATCTAGGGAAGAAGTTTGTGGATAGATCTCTGCAAGCAGGCTAAGAATGTAAAGACGCTTATCTCTCATGAAAATGCTCATCAAAGGTGACTTCAACTGAGGAAGAATTCAATAATCAAGCAGGTTGGATGGCCCATGCTGTAGAGATCAGCCTCTTTCCCAAGTCATTCCTGCCATTGCTCAAAGAGTCTGTGAACAATGTGACCATTATCACAGAAATTGGAAGTACACATAGGTTTACCAATATAGACTACCATTCACTAAGGCTGACCCGCTAACAACTGCTCCTGACTTCCAGATCTGGCAACAGAAGAGACAAACATGTTCCCCACCATCCTGAATCAGCTGATCTAGAACAGGAAAAAGAGAAAAAATGATGGAATAACCTGTTGAAGACACACTTACAGCACCAAGTATATGACACAAATCTGGAGGGCTAGGGCAGGGTTTTTCAGAAAATAGTGAATGTTTTGAATTAGTGTCCAATATATGGTATGCTTTCTCTAATAGCCAGGATACATAGGTCAAGGAATCAAGGCAATGTTTGGATAAAGTTAATATTTCCACTCGCTATCCCTTCTAGTAACTCACTAGGAAAATGTTTCCTTCCTGCTCTCAGGAAGAGCAGTTAAGTTCCTCTGGAGGTTTTGGATCTAGAGGGGGAAACACTCCTTACAGGAGACACAGAAACATTTCATCAATCTGGAAGCTCAGACTTCCCCCTGGCCACTTTTGGCTTCTGATGCCCTTAAGGAAACAGGCTAAGAAAGGAATAACACTGTAATGGGGGATGATTAATCTGGATTGCTAACAGAAAATTGGATTGCTTCTCCACAGGGTAAGAACAATTACATGTAGAGTGTGGGAGACTCTTTGGGGAATCTCTTGGTGCTACCAAGTCCTTTGATTAAATTAGATGGGAAACTACAGCAACATAACCCCGACAGGATGACAAAGGGCACAGAGGTCTCTGAAATGAAGATATGGTCACTCCTCCAGGAGAAAGGCCACAGTCAGCTGAGGGGCTTGCTGAGAGTGTAGGAAATACAGAATGGGTCTTAGAGGTAGGAAGTGATAACATCAGCTAAGACCATGTGACCAGATTCAGAAGTGAGGATTATAGCTGACACAAGTTTTTCTGCCATAGTTTGTTAACAAAGTATTTATATTAATATTTGTGCATTCTTTCCTCAATTCCATTATCATTGCAATGTAAGATTAATTAAGAGAATATCAGAGGTTATAGTATTTAAGTTTGAGATACTAAAAGATTTCCCTAAGGAGATATTGCCATTTATTCTAAAATTTGTAGTGAATCTGCAGTTGTATGGGGGATAGTTATATGATGTTATAACCTGATTATCATTTTCATATGGAAATTAGGCATAGAATAAGGAGATATGATTGTGTGTCAGGATGACAAGGGGTACACTTATAATGTCTATTCGTGGTTTCCAACTTGATGACATATGGAATTAACTAAAACAAAATGATTGGACACACCTGTGAGGAATTTTTTTCTTAACTAAATCATTTTAGAAGTATAAAAACCCACTTCCAATCTTATCTTTGATGTGAAAAGGTAAACCTTTATAGAAATCTTTAATGTGGGAAGGTACACCATACTTTTTTCTGGCAGCCTACTTAAAGAACTTAGAAGAAGGAAGCTTGCTTTCTCTCTTTGCCTGCTTTCTCTTGCTCTTGCTAGCAAGTTCTTTCTTTCACTGCATTATCACCTTCTTCTTTGGGCTTCTCGAATACAGTGAAAAGCAACTCAGACATCCAGTCCTCTGAACTTAAATACTACTGGATTCTTGGGCTTTTCATTGGTCGATAGTCATTATCGAACTAGCTGGACCACAGTCTGTAAGCTATTTTAATAAATCTCATATATTACGTATAAAATAAGTTCTGTTTCTCTAGAGAACCCTGACAATACAGGTGAACACTTTTCTAAGAGATGTTCCCCTAATTCGTATTGAATCTGCTAGTCTGTTTGAAGAGCCAAGGACTGTACAAATTTAGATTACCCTAATTATTAAGAAAATATAAATCACAGAGCAATTTTACCCAGTCAGGAATCCCATTCTCTGAAGTCCTTTAAAAGTTACTTTAGAAGTTGGGTTTGATGCTGCTAAAAGTGAATTTGTCAAAAGGTTGGGATCAAATGTATATTCATTATCAGGGAATTGATTGTAAATCATGACACATGCACAGAGTGAAATGATATATAATTATAAAAGAGAATAAAGATTTTCCATTGTGAATGTGAAACATGGCTCTTTCCCCAAAGATAATAAGAGATTTTAATTTTGCATCAAATATTAGGGACCATGGTGTTGGGACACAGATTCAGTTCCCCCGGATGTCATGACCTACTGTGAATGCAGTTACATGACCTATTATAATTATAGAATTAAAGAAAGTCATCCAAACATTTGTCAAATAAAGTGATGGGAGAGTTGGGTAGGAAGGCTATAGCAAATTGAGGAAATCTCTACTGTAGGTCTCAGAATCTATCTTCTCAAATTCATAGCTTCTGGGTTTGTGAAAACTACCTATCTCCCAACTTATAATCACAGGTTTTACCTAGTCAAAATGATGATAGATTAGATACAGTGGTGATTAATATGATATTAAGGAAACTATAGCTTGCCCAAGATAATTTTTGGCTCTTGTTATGCATCATCATGACTCTCTACAATCCCAAATTTGTCATAACAAACTTACGTGGTTCTTTCTTGGTACTTCAGATCATATTTCATGTGGATTTTTTTCCTACGATGAAAAACATTCAATAAAAATATAAGGCAGGGATTATGTGTACAGAAGTGTAGAGAGCTGCGTGGAATCACAACTGATGGAGATGTATAATCAACTCCTATGGCTAAAGTCTGACCTATGCTATGATCACGCAATGATTATCAGCTGCCTGCATATGCTTGAACCTATGGACAGTGCCCACCTGGGATTGGCAGCCCATGCCTACTTAAGGGCTGGGAGAGGTTTGCCCTGGGAGAGAGGTCAAGGAGAGAGAAAGGAGAGAAGAGAGAGGTTTGCCCAGAAAGAGAGGAGAGAGAGAAGGGAAGAGAGAGAGAAGTGTAAAAAGTCCTGGAATAAAACTTCAATGAGAAGAGCTCCGGTGGTCGCGTCATCCTTGCGGGACGAGGGTGACCGTGACACAAAAGCCTATCTTTTCCAAAAAATACATATATTAAAAACTTAAGAGTTTGAAAATGATGGACCACATATAGTCATAGTTTCCTAAAACAGGCAGAAAATAAACTAGGGAAGGATTGATGACAGCTCTCAGGATAGAGGAGTGATGTTCCAGAAGTTCTAGATGTAATAGCATGTGAAACAGGAAACTTTCAATACCAGAGAGAAGGACTAGAGTCTGTCCCAGAGGAGCGGTTTGGTTTGGGGAGCTCCCTAGTCTTAGTGGAAGGGAGAACCAAGAAGAGGTGGCAGGAGCCACGGTTTAAGACAGCGAGCCTCAGATATTCTGCACTGTACTTTTACTAACTGATACCTCACAAACCAGAAAATAGGAGGTATCAGACAAAAATTGGTTTGACAGAACTGGCAGAGAGAGAAGAGACACCAGGGAAATGATCTCTTCTTGGCACTTAACTGGAGTAGTTGTAGGATGACCTTTTAGAAATAAACTTGCTGAGTTGGTAGCTTGACAACCCTGGAACTGCTACTGACCTCACTATCAGGAATCTCAGAGAAAATATCACAAGACTGAGTGCTGAAGCCTGGACAGCTGAATATCTCTAGACTAGGGAAAGACATTAATCACAGCCATGCAGTATTCGGCAAGGGAGAGATATGGATGGAGCCAGAACATGAGGGGCCCAAGTAGTATGCTAGACATTGAGAAGACACACACATTGGAAAGGACTACATAGACACTGGGGAGGACCACACAGACATTGGGGAGGACTACACAGACATTGGGAAGGTCTACATAAGGGTGAAACCAATATTCAGAGCCTGGGCTATAAAGTGGGATCAGCACCTGTGACCACTATCTGTTCAGCAGAAGATCCCTAATTTGTAATAAGACACCTTCAGGTTTGATCAGCATCTCTGCATCTGTGGCTCAACCTGTGAAAGACCATTTACTTATTAGACCAACACCTATAGGTCAATCCCCTAAAAAGACAGTTCAAAGTCAAAAACAGCATAATAGCTCAGCATATGTAACTTGATCCCTAAAGGACTACAGAGATGTATGACCAAAATCCAAAAACCGTCTACACAAATAAACATCAGGGATATGAGAGACATCTAAGAGCATGGTAAGGAATGTCAAGAGACTCAAGACTGTTAGGCATCCAAACAGAAAGCTAGACATACAATATTCATACTCTATATCACCATCCAGTTCACTCTTTTTTTTACATTTATGCCTCCTTTATTTAATGTCTGATGTCAATTTATATAGTAGGCAATCTATTTGCTCTGTTATTGAACTCTTTCTCTCTTTTCTATCATTTCATTCCAACTTTTATCCCTACAGGATAATGCCTAATATAATTCTTATAATGCCAAATATAGTTACTCCCACTTTAAAAGTTTCCTTAGTCTTTAATATTCCTAATATTGTTTAAAGGTCCAAATCATGTCTAAGAGCCCAATATAATAAAAGCAAGTATAATTTTAAATAAAAAATACTCCAACATACCATGACACACAATAACACTTTATTGAAAAATAGAAGGAATGGGAATATGACAAAAAATGATTGGGTCAAAGCAAGACTGAAACCTACCAAGGCACATAATCAAATTCTGAAGAAGCATGTCTGGCATCTTGTATTCATGATGGAACCATCTAGTGTCAAATGTCTTATATTGCCTTGCCTCTCAACCTCAGCTGGCTGGAGAGCATTGTCTTTTTGGCCAATCCCAATCTGCCTGAAACTTTCCTAAGTAGACACTCCACTGTTCTGGTGTCTTCAGTAACCTGGGGTCTTATTGCAACTTGGCCTTCTGTTTTCAAGACTCATATAGTAGCCTCTTGGGACTTTTACTTTTTTGCAGGAGTTCCAACTCTGCTCCTCATTCCTTAGTTTCAGAAACTCTCTGAAGTCAAAGGCCTAGAGCAAGATACCCTCAGTCCTGCATCTTTAATGACCAGGACCACATATATGATGTGCCTAGTCCTGTGTCTTTTTTAGGATGAAGGCCAGTCCATAGTATGGAGGCCAGTCCCCTTGGAGAATAGCTGTATAAATATATACCTACATGGCTGAATCTGTCAAAGTCATTTCGTAGGCTGATGGAGGAGGGTCATCTGTGTATGTGTTACATTCTTTGTTTAATAAAGAAACTGCCTTGGCCCTTTGATAGGACAGAAAATTAGGTAGGCAGAGTAAACAGAACAGGATGCTGGGAGGAAGAAGGCAGTGAGGCAGTCATGATGAAGCTCTAGCCCAAGATGGACATAGGTTAGAATCTTTCCTGTAAGCCACCACCTCGTGGAGCTACACAGATTGTTAGAAATGGGTTAATCAAGATGTGAGAGTTAGCCAGTAAGAGGCTAGAGCTAATGGGTCAGGCAGTGTTTAAAAGAATACAATTTGTGTGTTGTTATTTCTGGGGCTAAGCTAGCCATGTGGGAGCCAGGCGGAACAAAAAGCAGGCCTGCCCACTCACCTCTTCACTACAGTAGGCAGTAATTTTTGAGTAAGGAACTTATTCTGTATTCTTACTGCAGGCTTTCTTCTTTGTGAAAATGTAAATTGAAACCTTAGGTGAGTGGAGTCTTGCCTTCTGATAAGCTTTCCTATTGTCCCAGTGAAAATTAGCTTTCTGCTAGAGATTAGAGATGCTTTGCTGTCTAGTTTCTCTTTATTTCCTTCTGAAAATCCAGGTTTCCAAACTCCCAACAAAATGGCCCATTCTACACTGTTCATTGACCTCCTGTTCTTTGCCAGCTGAAGTTCTAAATCCTTTCACATAAAGAGATGGAAAGCAAATGGTTCTTCAGTCTCATTAGTTCTTTTGTTGCTGTAGCAAAACACCTGATGGAAGTCACGGAATGGAGAAAGGTTTCAGTCTGCCATGGCAGGGAAGTCATGGAAACAGAAGCTTGATACACAAGGTCACATTGACTCAGGATGCCAAGAAGAAAAGGGCAATGAATGCTAGTCTGAGACTTCTTTCTCCTTTTCTACTCAGTGGAGAGCCCCAGCTCACAAATGGTATCACACACAGTTAAATTGAGTCTCCCAACTTCAATTCACCTGATCAAGATAATGTCTCATAGGTATGCCCAGAGGCTTTCCTTGTGAATGATCTAGATTCTGTCATGTAGAGAATCAGCACTCACTATTGCACTTGCCTTAAGGAAATACGTTGGCCAGGTTTGGAGGATCTCTGTATCTGAGTCTAGCAAGAACTGAAACTGACTTTAGTTACCCGATTTCATTTCTTAGTCCCACCTCCCCCCATCTCCTTTCATTCATTCATTATCCTAAACTTCCTCATCACTCATCTCCTAATTATTCCCCATCCATTCATTTTTTTACCTCTTTTCTATCAAGTCAATAATAATTACTTATCATACTATGTTATTTCTCCTTGCCACTCATATCTACAGTAACTAATAGATTAATGGACATACTATTTCCCAACTTCCTTTACTTTCTAAAATGATGGTCACCTAAGGTGGCTAACCCTTTTAGTTCCAGGACTTGGGAAACAGAAGAAGGAGGATCTCTGAGTTTCAGGCCAGTTTTGTCTACAGAGGAAATTCCAAGATAGTCAGGGCTACACAAAAAAACCCTGTCTTGAAAAACCAAGGGCTGATGGGTAATAATTTTTATTTCTGTTTTTGACTATTGCTTTATATTTCATAGAGAACCTATCTTTTTGGTAGTCATTGTTTTTGCACAGAGTATTTATCCTGGGGATCAAGACTAGTGCCCAGAACACCAATATAGCAAAGGAAAACAATGCCTCAAGGATATTACAAATTATCTCTGGGATATTGCAAACACTTCTACTTAAAGGCTAAAAATGACTTCCAAAACTTTTTCAATAACCTAACCGCATATATGAAAGTTCAAAAACATAAACACATGAAAAACTGAGGTAATAAGACAGCTCCAGAAAGTACTAATCCCAGAGGAATTAACTTAATCCCAGTGGAATTAAGTTAAATCCCAGACAAGAAATTCAAAATAGGGACTACAAATATGTTCAAAGAATCAAGAAGATATAAATAAACTCAAAAATGAATTCCAAGAGAATACAAACAGTTGATTTTAAAAAAGAATCTTAATGCAAGATATAAATTTGGAATAAAATAAATAGAAATACTAAAGCAAAGTAAAAATATAATCCTGGGAATGAAAAGTTCAATAATATAATCTAAATAAAATGCTCCATAGAAAGCTACACCCCATCAACTGGAGGAGGGAAATCAGGGCCTGAACAAAAAGATACAGAGACAGGAACATTCAGGAAGTGGTGGTGATAAATTAAGTTTGGTTCTTTTTAATATTCTTTTTCTTAATTTCTTTATTAATTCATCAATTCATTTGTTTTTGCCCCAACCCAATCACAGTTTTCTCTCTATCTTCCCTCTCCTCCCAGTCTCTCCTTCAAACTTCTCCCCTCCCACCATCTATTCCCTCACCCTTCCCTTCAGAAAAGTGCAGGCCTATCATGTATATGAGTCAGCCATTGGATATCGAGTTATAGTAAGACTAGGCACCTCCTCTCCTATTAAGACTGGACTAGGCCACCCAGTAGGAAGAAAGGGTTCCAAGGGCATGAAGTAGAGTCAGAGACAACCCCTGCTACCTCTACTAAGAGCCCCACAAAAGACCAAGTTACACAACTTCAATACAAGCATAGAGGGCCAAGGTAAGTACCACAGAAGTTCCCTCATTGGCAGTTCAGTCTCTGTGAGCCCCTAGATCCCAGGTCAGCTGACTCAGTGTGTTTTACTATGGTATCCTTAAACCCTCTGGCACTCATAATCCTTTTACCCACTCTTTCACAGGATTTCATAAGGTCTGCCTAGTGTTTGGTTGTGGGTCTCTACATCTGCTTCCATCAGTAGCTAGGTGAAGCCTCTCCAATGATAAGTGGGCTAAGCACCCATCTATGAGTGTTGCTGAATATCATTAGAAATCATTTCATTGACTATTTTTTCTTTTTCTTTTTTGCTTGTCATGTTTAGTTCTGTCTTAAGTATCTGGGATATCCAACCTCTGGGTTCTGGCCCTCCAGGGATTGTTAGGGGAGGGTCTCATAGCATGAGTCTCAAGCTGAACCAGTCATTGGTTGATCACTCCCATAATTTCTATGCCACCTTTGTCCCAACATATCTTTTAGATAGGTCAAATTGTAGGACAGAGGTTATGTGGCTAGGGTGGTATCCTAATCCCTGTAGTGGAAATCTTGCCTGGTTACAGAAGACTGGTTCCGTCTCCCTGTGTCCCCTATTGCTAGGAGTCTTAGCTAGGGTCACCCTCATAGATTCTTGGGAATATCAATTGCACTAGGTTTCTAAATTATCCCAGAGATACCCCTGATTCCAGTTGTCTTCCCTGCACTCTCTCCCTCCATCCTCTGCCCACCTGATCCCCCTGTTCCCATGCCTACCTCCACATTCATACCTCTCCCCACCCCATCCACCTGTGATGTTTGTTTTATCTCTCTTCACATTGACAGTCACGTGCCCCTCCTTGAGCCTTCCTTGTTACTTAGTTTCTCAGGGTATGTGGCCTGTAGCATGATTATCCTTTACTTTACAGCTAATATCTACCTATAAGTCAGCAGATGACGTGTTTTTTTTTTCTGGGTCTGGGTTACCTCACTCAGGATGATCTTTTCTAGTTCTGTCCATTTCCTGCAATTGTAATGATATAATTGTTTTGAACAGATGAGTAATACTCCATTATATAAATGTACCACATTTTTAAATCCATTCTTCAGTTGATAAATATCTAGTTGCTTTCAGTTTCTGGCATTTTGAACAAAGTTGCTATGAACAAGTTTGAGCAAGTGTCCTTGTGGTATGATAGAGCATCCTTTGGGTATGTGCCTGGTAATGGTATAGTTGGGTCTTGAGGTAGATATGATCACAGTTTTCTGAGAAACTGCCATATTTATTTCCAAAGTTGCTGTACAAGTTTTTATTTCAAACAAGTATGAAGTATTCCCCTTGCTCTATATGCTCACCAGTATGAGCTCTTACTTGTATTTTTGACCTCAATCATTCTGACAAATGTAATATGAAATCTCAGAGTCATTTTGAGTTGCATTTCTCTGATGTCCAAGGCTGTTGAACATTTTTAAGGTGTTTTTCAACCATTTAAGGTTCCTGTTAACAATTCTGTTTAGAGTTATACCTTATTTTAAACATTTTCAGTGAAATTAATTGATAAAAATAAAATAGATAAATAAAATAGCCCTCCAATACACAAATGATAAATGGGCTGAGGAAGAAACTAGTAAAGCAATGTCTTACACAATAGCTACAAATAGTGCGAAATGTCTTGTAGTAACTATAACCAAACAAGTAAAATGTCTGTATAGCAATAACATCAAGTCTTTAAAGAAAGAAATTGAAAGAGATATCAAAACATGGAAAGATCTCTCATGTTCATGAATTGATAGGATTAACATAGTAAAAATAGTCACCTTATCAAAGCAATCTACAAATTCAATGGAATTACCATTAAAAAAAATCTAACAAAATACTTTATAAAATTTGAAAGAATAATACTTAACTTCATATGGAAAAACAAAAAAGCAGAATAGCTAAAATCAATCCTGTAAAACAAAAGAACTTTTGGAGTCATCACCATCCCTGACTTCAAGTTGTATAGAGTTATTTAGACAGAAAAGAGGAGGTGATATGGGATACTTTTCTTTAGACTGTGAATATGTTTTGCTACAATTGGTTACTGAATAAATCTGCTTTGGCCTTGGCAGGGCAGAATAGAGCAAGGCAGGAGTTCCAAGCAGAGATAGAAGAGAAAGTATTAGAATCAGAGAGATGCCATGTAGCTGCCAAAGGAAACAGACACCTGGAACCTTATCAATAAACCATGAGCACTGTAGTAAAATATAAAAGAATAAGAACAGGATAATTTAAGATATAAGAGCTAGCTAGCAATATGCCTAAATGGTTGGCTAGCAGTGTTGTAATTAATGTACTTTCTGTGTGATTATTTTGAGTTTGGGCAGTCGGGGAAGAACAAGCAGCATTCGCCTACATTTGATTTTTGACAAAGTAGCCAAAATTATACAATGGAAAAAAGAAAGCATCTTCAACAAATGGTACTGGTTTAAGTGGATGTCACCTTGTAGAAGAATACAAATAGATTCATATATATTATTCTATATAAAACTCAAGTCTATGTGGATCAAAGACTTCAACAAAAAAACTAGATATACTAAACCTGATAGAATAAAAAGTGGGGGAATAAACTTGAATACATTGGCACAGGAGACAACTTCCTGAATAGAACACCAATCTTTCAGGCACTAAGATAAACAATTAATAGTAGGACCTCATGAAATTGAAAAGATTCTGTAAAGCAAAGACACTTTCAAAACCAAAATGATAGCCTACAGAATGGATGAAGATCTTCACCTACCCAGCATGTGACAGAGGGCAGATTTCCAAAATATATAAAGAACTCAAGAGACTAGGCATCAACAAACCAGATAAATTAACATCTAAAAGCACAAAAGGAACATTTGCTATCAGTGTTATACTATAAAAACTATAAACTATGGACATAAAAGACAACAAAGTATTTCATGCAAAATGAATAGGGCATATATTTTAGTAAATTTATAATAAAAAATTTCACCAATCTACAGAAGGAGACACCTGTCCAAGTACAGGAGAATTTAGAATGTCAAATGGACAATACTATTTAAAAAAAACCTCCCCACAACATAGCATTATTAGTACACTAAATTCACAGAACAAAGAGAGTACATTGAAACCTACAACAGAGAATTTTCAACTTGCATAAGAAAGTAAGCCAACAAGAACAACAAATTTCTCTGTAGAAACCTTAAGATGGCATGGTTGAGGATGATTTTCTTCAAGATTTAAAAAGCAACTGTCAAAGATTCCAGAAAAATCTAACTATCATAGTTGAAGGAGAAACTAACTTTCTATGATAAAATAGGCAACGAGTATTTGTAACCACTAATCTGGCTCTACAAAAGATATCTAAAAAATTCTTCAACTGAAAATGAAGACAAATTCATCCATTACATTACAAGTCTGAACATTCCAAACCAACGGAGTAATAAGGAATGGGAAAACACATACACACAAATACACACAAATACAAAATTACAGAAAGTAGCATATACATTCCTATTTCTATTATAATTGTAAACATTGATTGTCTAAATATCACAACTAAAAGATACTTACTGGCAGATTGTATTAAAAAATAAAATTTGTCAGGTTGCTGCTTCCAAGAACTACATATCACCATCGAAGACATATGCACTTCATGGTGGAAGCATAAAAATGATTTTCCAAGCAAACATACATAGAAGACCAGATGTCACAATTCTAATCTGACACTATAGGTTTCAGACAAAAATTAGTCAAAAGAAACAGAAACAACCGCTTCATATTGATTAAGTAAATAAGTCATATAAGACATCAAAAATTTTAACATATAAACATCAAAGACAGGTGTATCAAATTTCATAAAACCAACAGCACTAGATATAAATACATAAACTAACAAAAGCATACTAATAGTAGATGACTTCAGTACCCCTCTCTGACCAATACACAGTAATATTGGTAAAAATCAACAAATACCCGAGTTAAATGATATCATAGATCAAATGGACCTAATAAATATCCTGGACAGGAAAGTGTGGCAACAGGTATCAGGAACAGGACACCGCCTGATCGATTTTCATCTGAATATAGAAACCATAGAAAGATCAAATAATAATAATAATAATAATAATAATAATAATAATAAAGCAAGGCTAAAACCCCTCAAATCCCACACCCAGTTATGTACTTCCTAAAAGACGGAGTCTCCTAAAGGTTTCATAAACTGTCCCAAACACTGCCACCGTGTGGAGAGCAAGTGTTAAAATACATGCTTCTATGAGGGAGCATTTCTTGTTTTTTTTTTTAAGTTTATCATATCCTTTATTCCTTATAATATCTTCCATTTTAGGTTTGCTAGGTTAGAAATTCTCTCTCCAAATGTGAGTATGAATGTGTCAGCCCATCAGCAGAGGGCAGGGGCAGACACAGCATGAAAGTCACCTTTCACCTACTCCTCCTGCCAATTCTTTTACTTAGTAAGGGTTGCCTGGCAGGTGGGCCAAGTGCAAATATTTGAGCTGAATTCCTAGAGGTGCAGAACAAGGCTAAGAAAGCAAAACGTCTTTAAAACAAAGGGCAGGCTGCTCTGTGTTCGGGGTTAATTGAAAGGAGAGTCTCTGGGAACCACCCTGTCTCCTTGAGTTCCACTTGTAGGAATTTTCTCTTCCCCATGATGGAGTCTGACCTAAACACTTGGCATGTGGTTTAAAAGTTTTCAAGGTTTATCTAGTGGCAAACTAAGAGTTATTGATTTAGGCTAGTGGGAATCTTCAATCTATTTTGCAAAATTCAGATCAAAGTGTTGAGGTGATGGCTCTATACTTCATTGAATATCTGTTATGAACCATATTCCTCAAATTTATTTTACATACTGTCGGTCACTAAATCTCATTATTTATAGTGTGTCTTAACTTCATGTTATAGATGAGGAAGTCTGGACTTAGGAGATGGTTTCTCCCTAGTTCAAAAAGTTACAGAGAACAGTAGAACACAAAGTCAAAACAGCACAACCTGGTTCTAGCTCCATATCTTAGCTACTAAGCTTTTATCGTGACTCTATATTTACCTTCTAACATGTACATTTTGTCCAGTTATGTGTTAAATTCTTCACATTCAGCTCACTGGGGTTGGTCTCTATAGATTCCTGTTGAATGAATGAGCTTCTTTCACTATCTACTTTTCAAGGTTATTGTGTAACTCTGGGGGGAAAAAACCCTGTGGAGACTTAAGACCAAGGATCCTATTTTGTGCTTTGATTTTTTTGCACATTGCATTTCTTGTTTAATGGCAGCATTCTATCTCTTGATCCCCATGGGCTCAAGGCAATATCAGGATGTAAAATGCATTCAGTCCAACTTCAAATGTCTCCATAACCTTTGAAACACTCAACTTTATTGAAAAGTCCAAGTCTCTTCTGAAATTCTATAAAAGCCATTAATTAAAAGGAAAAAATACTAAATACAGACAGAAGTATGGACAAAATGTATCATTGTGATAGATAGTGCTATCTACTTGACTGAATCTAGAATATCCTAAGACATGGGATTCTAGGCATGTATATGGGACATTGTCTTGATTATTTCAACCTATGTGGGAAGACAATCCTTTTTTAGAGACTGTAATTTAATTACATTTTCTCCCTTCCCCTTCCTCTCTATAAACGCTCTCATATATTCCTTCTTGCTGTTTTTCAAATTCACAGCCTCTTTTCCCACTGACTGTTACTGCATGCTTATATGTATTTGCATATGCATATATATTCTTATATACAAACTGTTGAGTACATATAATGTTATCGGTATATATGTTTTCAGAGCTAGCCAAGTGGAACTGGGTGATGAATTGGTATGCTCTTCCCTAGGGAGGATTCCTTCTTCTACTCCCAGATTTAATCAGTTGTCTATAGTTCTTCGTGTATGATTGAGTCATCACGAGCTTTTACCAAGCAGTTTGGCATGTTGATGGGTGTCCTCTTTGTTCAGCTAATATTAGGGCAGTCATATTGGTGAGAATTTATGAATATAACCTCTGATGGTACTAAGGGACACAAACTCACAATAAAGTTTCCAATCCCCTGGTTCTTACAATCTTTCTACTCCTTATTCAGTGTTCTGAATCTATTGGGGATGAACTCTGCAGTCTGCATTTTGACTAGTTATGGTTTTCTGCAGTGGTCTCCATCTGGGGCAAAGAGAAGTTTCCTTAATGAAGAGTGAAGACTATACTTACCTGTGGATGCAAGGACAAATGTTTATAGATTCTTGTTAGGGATCATACTGGATTGATAAATCACTGGTTGTAGATTCTCCTCCAATGAACTTTATTTCACTAGTGATAAGTAGTTATCAAGGTTTCTGGTACCAGGAATGGTATCCCTCTACTTGAGTGGTTCTTAAGTCCAATTAGAGAGCTGTTAGCTACTGCCATGGTATATGTAACACTACCACAATCTGTAGGATTTGCATGCAAAGTTGGTCATTGATGTGGTTCATCGGCATCATTGTTGTGGGTTGCCCTACCTCTTTAGGACCTTGCATGATACATTTTAGTACCATTAAAGCTAGCCCTTGTGGGGGAATCATTCATGTCAGTTCATCTCTGGGGCCTTGTTTCTGAAGTGCACAGTTTCTTCAGCAGATTGAACTTACCTTACATCTCTGGTTGTAATGTAGGGAAACAGAAATAGCCTCATGACTGAGAGTTTCTTCAACAACCCTATCCAACAATTCAAAAGAGGGATTCTCATGTCTGGTATGGGTGTTCTCGTTAAATAGTCTTTGGCTCTTTACTGGCTTACTTTCTCTGGCTTTCTCAGCCTGCTTTGTACAAAGCCTAGAACACCAGTCCAAGGAAGGAACTACCCACAATGGTCTAGGCCTCTCCTTATCAATCTTTAATTAAGAAAATGCCTAGCAGACAGATCTTACTGAGGCATTTTCTTAATTGAGGTTCTCTCCTCTTAGTTAATTCTACTATGTTTTTCAATTTGACATAAAACTAATCAGCACATGTATGTTCATATTATGCCTACCTTTTGATTATAACTGTTTTTCATATAGTATTCTCCTTTCATATATTACCTTAATCTGAGCCTGATACCCCAGCTACCAATCTAGAAAAATACCTACCTCAGCCTTCTTTCAACCTAGTATCTTTTAAACACTGCAAAATAAATGCATGATTTAAAAAAAAAACAACCAAAGTACATAAATCTCTATCAATATATAAATAGCAGCTATGGCAGCAAGAGTCCTCTCATTCCAGAGTAATGGCCTCCAATGAGAATGAGTTTGATTAAATCTAAGACAAATAAAACAACAGAATTATTTTAAGACTGTTCAAGGAATTCAGAGAAGAAAAAGTATCTGAATTAATTCCAAAAGTACTCATACAATTAAATTAAATGAGGATGTCAATACAGAAGATAAATATAAATTAAATTAAGTGGTAGCAATGCTCGGAGAAGGCATGAAATACTGGAAATGAAAAATTCACTAAGGCGAGAGCTGGGGGTGGCTTACTGGTTAATAATACTGGTTTCTCCTGTGGAAAACCTAGGCTCAGTTCACAGCATATGCATGGTGGCTTACAATAGTCTGTAATAGAGGAGTTCAATACCTCTACATGTGCCATGCACACAAATAATGCATATATACATATATATGCATATAAAATATTCATTATCTTAGTCATGGTTTCTATTGCTGTGAAAAGACACCATTGCCATGGGAACCCTTATAAAGGAAAATATTTAATTAGTGCTGGCTTACAGTTTCAAAGGTTTAGTCCATTATAGTCATGGAAGAAAGAAGGCAACATGAGGTAGACATGATTCTGGAGAGGTAGCTGAGAGTTCTACATCTTGTTCTGCACGCTACAGGAAATGAACTGTGTTCCACACTGGGAATAGTGTGAACATATAAGACTTCAAAGTCCACCCTCACAACTTTCTCCAACAAGGTTGCACCTACTCCAACTAGGCCATACCTATTACAATAAGGCCACACCTCCTGATAGTGACACTTTCTATAGGCCAAACATTCAAATACATGAGTCTAAGATGGCAATATCTATTCAAACTGCCACATTCTTAAACAAAAAAGTCAAATAAATATATTTTTATTTTTATCCCCTGGATCTCCTTTTGTCGTCTTATTGTTTTAGCTAGAACATCAAGTATTATATTGAATAGATATGGAGAGAGTGGACAACCTTTAAAAGATAAATAATCCAATAAAAATGGGTACAGACCTAAACAGAGACCTCTCAACAGATGAATCTAAAATGGCTGAAAGACACTTCAGTAAAAGCTCAGCATCCTTAGCCATCAGAGAAAAGCAAATCAAAACAACTCTGGGATTCCATCTTACACCTGTAAAACTAGCCAAGATCAAAAACACTGATGACAATTTATGCTGAAGATGTTGTGGGGTAAATGGAACACTCCTTCATTGCTGATGGGAGTGCAAACTGGTACAGCCCCTTTGGATATCAGTATGGTGATTTCTCAGAAAATTAGGAAATAACCTTCCTCAAGACCCAGCAATACAACTTTTGGGTATATACCCAAAGAATGCTCAATCATACCACAAGAACATGTGCTCATATATATTATAGCAGCATTATTTGTCATAGCCAGAATATGGAAACCTAAATGACCCTCAACCAAAGAATGAATAAAGAAGATGTGGTACATTTACACACTGAAGTACTACACAGCAGAAAAAAATAATTGCATCTTGAAATTTGCAGGCAAATAGATGGATCTAGAAAACATCGTATGGAGTGAGGTGATCTAGACCCAGAAAGATAAATATAATATGTACTCACTCATAAGTGGCCTTTATACATAAAGCAAAGAAAAACCAGTCTATAATTCACTATCCCAGAGAACCTAGACAGCAAAGTGGACCCTAACAGAGACATACATGGATTAAATCTACATGGGAAGTAGAAAAAGATAAGAACTCCTGAGTAAATTGGGAGCATGGGGACCATGGAAGAGGGTAGAAGCTGAGGAGGGAGGAAGGGAGGGTAGCGGAGAAAAATATATACCTCAATAAAAACAATTAAAAATGAACATATATATATATATATAACAGAAAATTTTTACTAAGACAAATAAAACATTGCATAAAAAATCTCGTCAATAGGATGGACCAAGGGAATGACAAATATTAGAGCATAAAGATAAGGTAGCGTAACTGGTTCATTCAGAAAAGTGACTAACATAATGAATATGAAGTTCAAACAGATCATCCAAAATTTATGGCATAGTATGAAAAACCCAAATATATGAACCATGGGCATAGAAGGCGAATAGTTTCGTGGTTATGAATTTATAATAATATCATATCAAAACATTTCCAAAATCTAGGGAAATAGATATCTATTTGTGGATAAGGGCCATTTTGAGCAATTATAGTCAAAGCATTAAATATATAGAAAGAGGAAGTATATTCAAATCTGTAAGAAATAAAAATTCCATAGAGAAGCAAGCCTTCCCTCTGCCTTTTCCCTATTAGAGCTCCTTTATTACTCCCTTCAAAGCACCTATATCAATGCCCTGCTTTGACAGTGAGAGCAGAGCCCACAATATTGTTTAATTCAATAGTCAAAAAGAGCAGCAGAAACATTTTTTTTCCTAATCCATAGACTGTTTTTGTGTCTTTGTGCTACTTTAATTTTTTAAAGACTGTCTGTAGGATGCTTGTCTCTAGACATTACCTTCACGCTACCCTTCATCTTTTCAAGCACTCTCAGGTTTTCTGCTTTAAAAGCAGTTGTTTTTCTCTGCTTGCTGATAAGTGGAGCAGTTTGAAAAGGGGCTATTATACTTTGGTTGAAATATTTGTGCTAAAATGCTTTTCTGCTAATGAGTGTGGTAGTTATCGGATTTATTTTTCCTGCTATTGATCTTATCAAGGCATGGATGTTTAGAGTGTGGGACTAGTGTCATTAATTTTTTAGTATCTCAACAACAGCTATGGCCTTTAATGACCTGAATAAGGTTTTTTTTCCCCCTTCTCTTCTCTTTCAGTAAGCCCAGTAATGTTCTAACTGCAAAAATGGAGATTTGTCTTCATGGTTCAATACCCTTAAATAAAATCTGAATTAGGAGTGTTCTCTTAGACATATAAAAAAAGCATAGATGAATTTACAGAACCATGTGTTTAGTGACAATTGATGTAAGTCATTAAATGTGTTGCCATTGAGCATTTAACAACACATGAAAGAATTTCTGGACAGTGCTTTAAAAATAGCATCGTTATACTATTGCTAATCTTTTGGCAAATATTCCAGATTTGCTTATACTCTGTATCTTCAAAAATTTGGGATGAGAAAAACTGATAGGCAAATGTCTCTTTATCTTGAGAAACTAGGAGTGTAAATTGTTATTACAAATATCACTGTGACCTCTACCACTTCAGGACTGGATTTCACTAGATCCTTTTCAGGCAGCAGCTTTGACAGGCTGATAACGTCCAATCTCAGAAACATGGGAAACACTCATGTTTTATTAACACTGCTCATAACCATCGCTAATACTTTGAAAGCTTCACACTGTCAGTACTTACCAGAGGCTCGGGAAATGTTCTCATTAGATTTTACGACAAGGTACAGGAGCTGAGTTGTCTCTCATTTGACTTGAAAGGGAAGTTTGATACACCCTATTTATCCTGCAGGGTAAATTTATTATTATTTCCAAAAAAGCAAAATCAAAAAAAATATTTTGCAAGATGTTTGTGCACATATATTTGAAAATGTGAAAGTACACAGTAAAATGGACTTGAATCATTTTAATTGAATGTCACGAAAAATAAAAAAAAGAAATGATAAATAAATTTATAGAGTTCATGAGCCACTTTAGCATGGAAAATATCCCCTTCCCTCTCCCTTTCCTCCTTTATCTGACCTCATTTCCAGAACCACAGACCGAGTCCCAGGCCCCTGGCCCCTGAAAAGGCAAGGATAAAAGAGGCATGGAGCCACCTACCTGGACACTCTGGTCCATGATGGTCATGGGCCAAGGGACTTGGGACAGGCCTATAGATGTATAGATGACTGTAGTGAGGGGAAAATGTAGATAAGGAAGAAGTAACTTACCCAGCAAAACCTGCATCTCCTGGTCCAATCAAACAGCTCATGTACCAACTTTACTAGCTCTAGTGACATGGTTTATGCCCTGGCCTAATTTAAGTCTGTCCATGGTCTCACATCACACATACATAATCAAAGAACAAATGCCTCATACCCAGGTTGTATCTCAAAAACAAAATGGCAAACATATCTCACGCACATTAAAACTACTAGTTACATAGAAATGTTATCTAATAAGAATTACATAGGTGAACCACCCGGGCACACAATTTAAAAGAACAGTCATGCAATTTATCAAAGAAACTGGAAAGTGCACAGAAGAAAACAATTTGATGAGTTTCAGAACACAAAAGCAAACCAAAGCCAATGTATTTTACATTAAGTTGGAAAATTTGTTAAAAAGATGAATTTTTTATTTTTTCAAACTACCAAAGTTAAGCTAAGAAGATATCAACAACCTAAACAGACCCACATAAAATGAGGAGATTGAACCTTATGAGAAAAAAACAAATATAAAAACTAACAGAGTCATAGGCCAGATGAAGTCACAGCAGAGTTATACCAGACTTTCAAGAAATATCTATAGTTAATCCTTCTTAAACCATTCAAAAAAACAAACAGTTCTTTACGTATTGTTGAGGCTTTATGAGCTTTCTTCCACCCATATTACCATATTTATCAGTAACATACATGTGCTCAAATTATATTTAGGCAGTCATGATGGTTACTCTATGGGTATAGATTTCTGTCATTCCTAAAATATACAGTGCCACAGTAAACTCCCTGTTTCTCTGGGGTTTAAATTTTTCTATGCCATCTTCCACAGTGATAACTGAGCTCAGTTTAAAGATTTATGCTGTAGATGTCAGTTGGGAACATTGGGACTGGGTTCCACAATTGTGTTTTAATTGGTTTTGGTTTCCTGAAATGGTCCCCAATGTCACAGAGAGAAGTTTCCCTTTTGAAAGGTAAAGACTACACTTATCTGTGGGTATAAGGACAGGTTTTATACATTTTGTTAGGGATTCTGTTAATATTATTTAGTAAATATTGGGTTGTAAATTCTCCTCCAGTAGCCATAATTTACTAGCACTGATTAGTTAGATATGTTTCCCGTACCAGGCATAGTATCCTTCTTGTTGTGCAGGTCTTAAGCTACATGCAAGCAATGGTAAACTTCAAGGTATATATGCCCTTACTGAACCTGTAAGGTTATAAGAACTACAACTATCTGTGAATATACAGGCAACTGAGGAATACTGAGAGCAGGAGAAATAGTGTTCCCCAGGAAAGAGAACACCAGTTAATTTTCTGATATCAAACATTCAATCTTTAAGACATATATACTTAAGAAACATTATACAGTTTAATGGAGTGTCTTTGAATATTTATGACTATATGTGTAACTACTTAGATGTATATAAGAACAATTAATTTCAAAATATGCCATGAATTTGAAAAAAAAGCAAAAATATATTTTTGGGAGCCTAGCCGGTTTAGATGTTCACCTTCCTAGACCTGGATGGAGGGGGGAGGACCTTGGACTGTCCACAGGACAGGGAACCTTGACTGCTATTTGGACTGGAGAGGGAGGGGGAGGGGAGGGGGTGTAGGGAATGGGGAGAGGGGGAGGGAAAAGGGAGGTGGGGAGGAGGCAGAAATTTTTAATTAAAAAATTTTAATTAAATATATATATATATATATATATATATATATATTGGGGGGTTGGAGGGAAGAGAGGAAAGGAGAAATATAAGTATATTATAATCTCAAAAATTAAATAAGTATTTTTTAAAAATTAAAAAGAAGTAAAAGGTGCACTACCAAACACTCTCTGTGAGGCCTGTATCAATCTAATACCAAAACCAAATACTAAAGATACAGCAATAAAAATACCACAGTCCAGTAACTGATGAGCACAAATGAAGTAAAAATTCCATAAAATGCTAGCAAAATGAATACAAGCACATATCAGGAAGATCATCTGCCAGTATCAAGTTGGCTTTATCCAGGAAATGCAGTAATGATTCAAAATACAGAATTCAATAAATATAAAAAATCATATAAATAAACTTAAAGACAAAAATCCCATGTTTTTCTCAATAGATAAATAAAATAACCTTCCTCAAGACCCAGCAATACCCAATACCACTTTTGGGTATATATCCAAAGAATGCTCAATCCTGACATGAGGACATGTGATCAACTATGTTCACAGCAGCATTGTTTGTCATACTCAGAACCTAGAAACAACCTAAATGTCCCTTGACCAAAGAATGTATAAGGAAAATGTGATACATTTACTCAATGGAGTACTACATAGCAGAAAAAAATAGTGGCATCTTAAATTTTGCAGGCAAATGGGTGGATCTAGAAAACATCATACTAAGTGAGGTAACCCAGACCCAAAAAGACAATTATCACATGTACTCACCCATAAGTTGTTTTTAAACATAAAGCAAAGTAAAACAGACTATAAATCACAATCCCAAAGAACCTAGACAACAATAAGGACTGTTGAAGGAGCTGCAGGCTGCATTCCTGCCACCCAACTCCCTGCTGCCTGGTTAGCTTATGCCCCAAAATAACAACACACAAACTGTATTCATATAAACACTTCATGGCCCATTTCTATTAATGTGTGTAGCACCACGAGGTGGTGACTTACCAGGGAGATTCTAGCCTACGTCCAACTTTGGTCGGAGTTTCATGCCATCTGCCCCAGAGTGGAGAGGCATGGCGTCTGCCTCACTTCCTCTTCCTCCCAGCATTCTGTTCTGTTTACTCCACCCACCTATGTTCTAACCTATCAGGCCAAGCAGTTTCTTTATTAATTAACCAATGAAAGCAACAGATTGATATATGACACTCCCTAAGAGAAACATACATACATCTAATTCACATGGGAAGTAGAAAAAGACAAAATCTCCTGAGTAAATTGGGAGCATTTGGAGCATTTGGACCATGGGAGAGGGTTGAAGTGGGAGGGGAGAGGCAGGGAGGGGAGCAAAGAAAATTGTAGAGATCAATAAAAATCAATAAAATAAAAAGAAAACTTCTTTGTGCAGATGAGGATGTTAGAGAAATCCATAACTAGTCAAGATACAGACAACAAATGACTGTATGGTACCCATCCATCATATGATACATCCACATCATAATACTTATATGTAAGGCTTAGAGAATATTATAGAGGGGACAGAAAGATTGTAAGAACCAGAGGGTCAGGAAGTCTCATGTGAGATGGTCTTCTACATAGGACATGGGATTTGCATCCATGTAATCTCAATAACATGACTGCATCAAGAAGACCTAAACAATGACAATATCAGCTATTTAATCACAAGTGTTCATCATGGTTAGGAGATCCTGAATTTGAGAAGGAGTGGAAGGGTATAGGGGGTTGAAGAGAGGAGATGTAATGGAAGACGTGGCTTAATTATATTTTAATTACAAAAAATAAACTTTAAATTAATCTATTAAAAACAAAGCTTTATATGACTCAGGTTTGGGGAATTTCAGTCAACTAGTATCTAACTCCATTATTGTGAGCTTGTGAGATGTCAGAACATCTAGGAAACAGAAGAGGAAGACTAAACCCACCAGTGTCCCTGAATCAACCTCAGAAAATGTCCACAAGCATTAACACCTCCACTAGGTCCCACTTCTCAAGTTTTCTATCACTTCCCAATGATAACAACCTAGAGGCTTCAGGATATAGGCCTTTGACTCTGGTATCCAAACTATGGTAAATAGATTAACAAGAAAGGGAAAAGAAAGAAATTAAAAGGAAAGAAAAATGTGGTTTTGCTAATTTAGTATATTGATAACAGCTTTCCATTTCAAATTTTACTGTGATTTTAGTGGTCACACTAAGCTTATAAAACTCACCTTTAGACCTGGAGTCCTAGATGCGACTTTTATTTCAAATGCAAAAATATATTTAATAGGTAGTAATATGTCTTTCTTAGGACATTATGAGTCATACTCCATCAAATTGTACCTAATTAAGTGATTAACAACAGGCCAGTTTCTCAAGTGGTATATGTGTAATTTCTCAGCTTTAAAAGGTTCTATTGATTTTCTGCCTATTTGCTTTAGCTTTCACCGATAATCACTGCTAAAATCTAATATTTCATTAATGGTCAAAAAAACTCTATTGATTTAAAAATTCTGTTATTTCTTCTTTTTGATTAGCTTGAATTATTTTATTCTTTAACTATTTGGACACTGTATATAGTTCCACCTATATAGAAAAAGGCCAAATAGGTAATAAAGTGATCTCCTTTGATGAGCATTTAGATTAATGAGCATGTGTGTTAGCTTTCATCAAACCTATAATAATTTTAAAATATCTTAAAAGCTCATGTATTTGAATATATTTTGTTGCTTTGATCGGTGAACATTGGTATTCTTTTTGATGCATAGATTGTTCATTCAAGCTAGTGACAATTCATCCACTGGCATCTGTTTTTTATTCAATATATTCCTATTTTATGGACAAAACCCTTTCCAGGAATTACCTTGTATGTATTGCCTCACATGGGACTAAGCATTCCTCCCAAAGATCTGTTATATTTTAGAGTTGAAGCAGTATTCAAAGAAAGTAATCTCAGAAGTTGGGATGCATATTGTTTCTTAATATAATTCTTAACTCTGTTCACTGCATTCATCCAATTTTAATAAACAGTCTAAAACTTAGAGGAGTTGATAAATACATTTGAGATCATGAAACTCTTTAATGGCAGGAATCAAAACTCTTACAGATACTATGGCAGGACACAAATAAAGAGATATTATCTTTGAAATTCACTCTCTGTTTGAGAACAAATTAAATTGTACAAGTATGTTATAAAGAACACAAATTGTAGATATTTGATTTCAAGGCAATAGAAAGTTGATTACTGGAATGAGTCATTGATGTAAGAAAAGGTTTATAGAAAGTTGATCTCATACCTTGTCAGCAAAGTGACCTGTACTATTAGAAATCTAATAAAAGTAATGGCTAAGAGTAAGAGGCTCTGGTTTTCTTTAAAAATCAGAGCCTAAGAGGGAGTTGTGTGACAATGGTTTAATAGAAGTCCTGGGAAAGTGGAATGACTCAGCAGAGACTATTAGAAGAATGAGTAACTGCCAAACAAAGGGAGACCTTTGGGTTTCAAGGGTCAACTCTATAGTAATTTTAGCAAAATATGTAGGACCCCTCCAAAACTAAATTTTAAAAGCATTCATCTTATCTTCTGGCCTCTTCTGTATGTATTTTTAGGTAAATCACCCGCTTTGCACTTCTATGTTTGACTGGCATTGGATTAACCAAAGAAATGTTTCACGCTGAACAGCAAAGGAAAGAGGTCTACACTTGAGCTAAATCTTTTCATCAATGTCCGAATCTTTCTGTTTGTTGGAGATAACTTGTGGCACATTGTACTGATTTTGATGAGAATAGTATTTTATAGGTTCATATATTTGAATAATAGGTTCCTAGTTGGAAAAACTGTTTGGGAAAGATTAGAAGGTATGGCTCTGTTGGAGAAGATATCACCTGGGGTGGACTTTGAGGTTCAAAAGATTCATGGCATGCCCAGCATGTCTAATTCTTATATATCAAGATATACACTCTCAGCTAGGCCCACTGCCATGCCTGTACTCTGCCATAGTGGACTGAACCCTCTGAAAATGTAAGACAATTTAAACAGATTTTTATCAGGTGTCTTGGTAGTGTCATTTTGTCACACCAATAAAGATGACTGAAGTTGGTACAAGGGAATGGCTGTTGCCATGGCCAATAATCATGTAGTTTTGGAGGAATGTGGAAGACTTTGGAATATTGGACTAAGAAAGCAGTTGAATGTTGTAAGTGAGGTTTAATGGGTGATCCTAGTAGAAGCTTGGAAGACAGTAGTGCTGAAAGAGCAATGTGGACTTTAGAGATGGAACTCAAGGACAATACTAGCAAGTGACCACTCTTCTAACAATTGGGCAAAAAAAATGTGTCTGTTTTCTGCCCTTATTCTAAGAATTTCACTGATGCTAAATTGAAAAATAGAGGACTTATTTCCATGGGAGAGGAGTTTTCAAGACAACTTAATTATAATAAGTGCATTGTGTGGTTTTTGGGAATCACTCTTATGAAGGTCTACAATGAGAAAAAGCAAGTGAGGGCAAAAGAAAGAAATGCACACGCTAAAGAGGAATAATACCAGAAAACTTAATGTTAGAGCCAGTTTGTGCTAAAATATATGAGAAGATTCAAGGGAGTCCGTGCCGTGCCTTCCCAAGTTCTTTCTAACTGTTCTAGCACCCTTCTCACACGTTGGAAGAGCAAAAGGAAGAGGAAGAAGAGGAGAAGAAAGCAAAAGGAACCAAGACCCTGTGAGCCCCTTAAGAATGCTTTTTCTTGTATAGTACCATTTCTGGGAAGAATATAGAAAATTTTTTATATCCTTTGAAGATTTGGTAACTTAGACTATTAAATTGTTCAAGAGCAAACAATTGCCCTGAAAAGATGCAAATTTATTTCATTAAAATTAATTATTTTATTAAAATTAATTTATTTATTTTATTAAAATTAATAAAACCTAAACACTCAGTAACTTATCCCAAAAGCTTATGTAACTTTTGAGTGGAAGGCAAGGTGAGAAAATAATTTTAGGAAAGATAAATCCTCAAAAGAATAGGTACTAGCAAGCTTAAAACAAAGCCTTTGTAATCATGGTGTCTACTCCCAGTTTCTCCTGTGATGGGGGTCAATTTGTTCTTGTTAATGGGTTCCCTTGGTGGGGGGAAGATTTCTGACAATTGTATGTCTACTTGTACCCAGAGAGAACCTCTTTCCCTGTATTTGCTGTTCTCTAGGTTTTCACAGTTTGAAGTAATTGCCATACCAAAGTGGTGTCCTGTGGGGTATTACTTCCTTTCTCAATATATATGATGAAGGAGGATGTTATGTATAGTGAGGTGTGCAACCCCATTAGTCTCTATTAAATACTTTTCTGTTGAGTATTATGCATATTATGACACTGTGACCAGGCCTTTTTAAGCTAAGAGAGTGTAAACTAACCATTCAATAATGAACAATAGTTAATAACAGTAATGCTACTGCCTAATCCGTCTTCAGAGGAAGAAAGGTGGTTGCTATTTGTAAAGAATGGGACTGAAAAGTTTGCATTTCTTAACCAATTTATTGAGTTTCTCCTTATGACTCTCCTCATGTGTGACATCAATGAATTGCTTTTCATTCTGAAAGGACATTATAAAATGAGCAAACTCATTTGAACATTTTCAACAGTTCCCAGAAAAAGTTACTGTTATATTTCACTGTGACCCAAACATATTATTAATAGCTGAGAAGTGTTTTCTACAGATTAATTCACATTTTATTGGTCTTCAGTATCATCCAAGGTCATTACTGTCTCTTATCAAATCCTGTACTCATCCTATGAACAAATAGATACCAAGATTGTTTTTATGGTATGGCCTGACTTTGTCTGGAAGATTCTGTAATCATCTCTACTTCCCTAAGTTGCTTCACAGCTCAAGATAGGATCTCAAATATGTTTGTCTTATTCTTCGACAAAGAAGTTCCACGTGTTCTCTTGGGTTTATTGTAGATACCCATGACCCAGATTCCTTTTTCCCCAGTTACTTCCTCAGAGAAATCAGCAAATAACTAGGCACCTTCTTTTCCATTCTTATGCTTCTTTTCCCTAAGTCATAATGTAAGGTAGCCCTCTCCTATTAATACATTCAATCTGCCTGCAAAGGCTTGTACAGTTGTACATTTTTCTATTGTTTGTATACACCACATTTTTGTTAATCACAAGGACATATAGGTTGTTTCCATTTGCTACGTTTGGTGAATAAAATGGCAGGAACCATGGCTGAACCAGTATCTGTAGAGTAGGATATCAACATAGGCCAAGGAGTGGTATAGTTGAGTCATATGGTAGATGTACTTTTAGTTTTTGAGAATTCTCCATGGGGATTTCTAGAAGTGTGTGCATCTGTTTGTATCCCACCAACAGTAAATACAGGTTCCCCTTTCCAACATTCTCATAAACATTCTTGTCAGTTGTTTTCTGATCTTGCCTATTCTAAGTGGGGTAAGATGAAATCTCAGTCATTTTAATTTGAATATCTCGAATTGCTAAAGATTTTGCACATCTTTTAAGATATTTCTTTGTCACTTTTATTTGTTCTTAATATTAATCCTCTATCAGATATATAATGATCAGGGCTGCTCTACCATTCTGTGGGCTTCGACGTCAGCTAACCATTGCCTTGATATACAGAAGCTCTTCAATTTTTATTATTCTGTGAGATTATAGTATAATTAAATCAAACCCCCATTCCCCTCTTCCCTACAAACTCTTAATATGCCCTTCCTTGTTCTTTTTTCATTGACATTAATTCCTGGGCAAAGGAGTCCTCTTCAGAAAGTCCTCTCTTACATTTATATTTTATGTTGCCTGTGATTTCTTCTAGAAGTTTCAGCATTTTAGATTCCACACTGATGTTTCTGATCCACTTGGAGCTTAGTTTTGTGCTGGGTGATAGATCTATGACTCATTTAATTCTTCTATGTGTACACATCTAGTTTTCCTAGCACCATTTGTTGAAGAGGCTATCTTTTCTCAGGTATATATTTTTGGCATCTTTTCAATTATCAGATTCTGATGTTATATGCACTCATATTTGGATCTTTGTTTTTTTTTATTGATCTACATGTCTTTTTTGTAGCAGAACAAAGCTCTATAATATAGCCTGAAATCTGCTATGGTAATTCTGTAAGTATTGTTATTTGTGCCCAGGATTGTTTTGTTTATCATGGGTCTTTTATCACTCCATAAGAATTTTAGAACTTTTTTTATGATTCTGTGATAACTGCTTGGGCATTTTGACTGTAATTGTACTGAATCTGTAAAATGCATTTGGTAACATGGTCATTTTCACAATATTAATTCTACCAATCAATCCATAAGAATGGGATGCCTTTTCATCATCTAGTATCTTCCTTAATCTCTTCCTTCAGAGTTTCGAAAATTTCATTGTAAAAGTCTTTTACCTTCTTTGTTAGGTTTATTTTCAGATATTTCATTTAAGTGTATTGGAGCAGCTGCAAATGGAAGAGCTTCCTTAATGAATTTATTTATTGGTGTATAAATTTTACTCATTTTTGTACATTAATTTTGTTTCTAACCATTTGCTATACATTTTGATCATTTCTAGACATTTTCACATAGAATATTGGGACTCATTTATTATATCATATCAACTACTAGTAGGGATAATTTGGCTTTTCACCCCAATCATATCTCTTTAAGTTCTTTCTTATTATTTCCACTACCACTCTAAGCACTATATGGAAGTGGAGTGGGGCTGACTGTGTGGCCCTGGACAACGAGTTGGTGGTGATCTTTCCTGGGAGGGTCTCCTCTCTTTATCCTACCTTTACTCAGTTGCCAATATTTCTTTGAGTAACAGGCTTTTCCCCACCCAGTTTGGCATGTTCATTGGCATTCTCCTTGTTCAGTTCATGTTTGGGCAGTTATGTTATTGAGATTTTACAGTGTTTGAGGTTCCTAGAAGTCACAAAATTGAAACAAAATCACTGATCTGTTGGCTCTGAAAATCTTTCTGTCCTCTCTTCAGCACCGCTTCTTAGCCTTAGTCATTAGGGGTGCTTTGTAAATGCATCTCTTGGGTCTGGACTCCATAGCTCTGCATAGTGATTGGCTGAAGTTGCCTGCAGTGGTCTCAAATGATCAGTCCTGAAAATATACATACAAATAACATTATACAGATGCAACAGCTTATATTGGTAAAATGTGTGTCTATTCACATATATAGATGCATGCCATAACAGTGGATGAAAAAAGAGGCCATGAATTTGAGGGAGACCAGGTTTGGAGGAAGGAAAGAAAAGAGAGAAATTCTGTAAATAAAACACAATCTCAAACAATAATGAAAAAGTTCAGGGGTGGGAAAATGACAGCCCTTTCTCAATCATGGAATAATGGAATAATCAATAATGGAATTCTTTCAAGTTTTTCTCTGTTTACAATGATGATAGCTGTATTTTGTCATATGTAACCTTCATTATGTTGAAGGAATGAAAAAATGAAACATAAAAACAGAAAAGCAGCATCAGAATTAAGTGCAAATATCCATCAAATGTACCTCAAATATATCTACGAAATAATCCCTGAGACTCTAAAGAATAGACATTTCATCTGGCAATCTACAGAAGTTTCTCTGAAATAGGCCACATAATGGGATGCCAAATAAAAGTCAATACATTCAGAAATAATGAAGTAAATCTATGAATCCTATCTGGACACATGCAATAAAGCTTAAAACCAAAACCAAACAAATCTCTAGGAATTTTACAGACAGATTAAACAGTACATTTCTGCAACCTTAGTGATGAACTGATCAAAGAAGAAATGGGGAAAAAAAGATATTTTTTTTTAAAAAAATCTTCATGGAATTAAATGAGAATAAAAGCATAGTACAGCAAAGGCATAGACATACACACTGCAGATAATTCTAGCGGGAGACGTACACACTGCAGATAGTTCTAGCAGGAGACGTACACACTGCAGACAGTTCTAGCAGGACACATACACACTGCAGATAGTTCCAGTGGGAGACATAAACACTGCTGCAGATAGTTCTAGCGGAAGACGTACACACTGCAGATAGTTCTAGCAGAAGACGTACACACTGTAGATAGTTCTAGCGGGAGATGTACAAACTGCAGATAGTTCTAGCGGGAGAAGAGACATACAGCTCTAAGCCCCATATTATAAAATAAGAAAGAACAGAATTAAATGACTTTATGATACAATTCAAGAATTTGGAAAAGCAAGAACAAATCAAGCTCGAATCTAGTTGATGGGAAGATATATCAAGAAAACAGAGAAGAAACCATTGAAATAGAATAATACAAATAACAAATCTAAGAGTGAGTTCTTTGAGATGATAAACAAGATTGACAGACCCTTGGCTCAAAGCTAACCGAAATAAAGGAAGAAACCAAACTGATAGGAAAAGAATGTACAGGGAAACAATCATCAATAAAATCAGAATATTATAACAGAATTATTTTCAAAGCTTCTCCTCCTATTCTGTTCCTAAAAGAAACTGATAAATTTATAGATTTATCAAGATCACCAGAGTCAAACAAAAGAGATAAGCAACCTAAACAGACGCATGAAAAACAATGAATTCAAACAATGATAAAAGCCTCTTGACTAAAAAACACACAGGCCCAGATGGATTACTCATAGAATTTTGCCAGTCTTTAAGGTGAGATCAAGAACCAATTCCTACTTTCCTCTTCCAAAACTCCTTAAATTGTTACAGAAGAACAGAAACAGGGGAATATTTCCAAACTTCTATGAAGACTCCAAGACCAAAACCTGATAAACACATGACAACAAAATTATAGGTCAATATTCCTGATGAACATAATGTAAAAAGTTCCAATAAAATAACTACAAAATCAATTCAGACAAATATAAAAAAGATCATCCATAATGATCAAGTTGGTACCAGAGACACAAGGATGATTTAACATACATAATTCAATAAATATAATATGTGATGTAACTGAACCATTTTTATTCAAAAAGTTTGGAAGATATTTGGAATATAGATATGAAGTTTATTTTAATATGTTTATTTATTCTTAAATCATTTTATATACACATACAATGTATAAAAATAGTATATGTTTTTCATTTCCTCCTCCAACTCTCTCTGTTCCCATTTCCCTCTCTACTTCTTATCATTTTTTTAATCTTACCACATCTTATAAAATTAAAAAAACTCACATAATCCAATAATGCCATTTTTGGACATTTGTCTATGTGAATTGAAAATAAACATTAACACAGAACCCATTATGTAAATGTTTATAGAAACTTCCTACCCACTTGATACAGAAAGCAAACTTATGTAAACTAATGCTAGTTCATTTTCACTATGGAATTCTACTCAGTAGTAAATTGATTTAGCCACATAAAAGGATTTTAAGCCCCAAAATCTGTGAACATTGTTTGAAATTATTTGTTATATTCTGGGCAAAGTATAACTATAGGAACGAAAAACAGATGAGTTCTTCCCAAGAGAGAGGAGTGAGGAGTGGAGTATTGTCATGATATTGTCATGATAAACATGGGGCCCTTGGAGATTATGGGACTGTTTAGCATGACCCATGTCTCTGTACCTGCACACGGATTATACATCTATAAGTTCTGCCAACCACCTACAGCTAGAAGAGTGACACTTGACAGCAGTGGGAACAAACAGGATCCAGATCTTGGTTTCTAAATAACATTGTTCAATTAGAGGAAACAGGATTCTTAGAGTAATGGCTCATTCCAAAATTAGAACAAACAAAATGCAATCTTGAAGTCTAAGTGGGGAAAAGCAGCCCTGAAAACAACAGTTTTGGTGCCAACTTAAATGAGATCTGAATAATTAATTTATAGTTTAATAAATTATATTATTCCAGTGTAACTTCTAAGTTTTAATAAATAAAGTATTGTGCTGTAAGGTATCAACACTAAAGGACCTGAATCAAGGGCATGAAGACATTAGCATCTCTGTAACTTTTACAAAAGCGAGTCCTTAAGAAGCTAGGATGAAATTTAGATCTTCTATCTTTTTTTTTTTTTTGAAACAGGATTTCTCTGTAGCTTTGGAGCCTGTCCTGGAGCCAGCTCTTGTAGACCAGGCTGGCCTTGAACTCACAGAGATCCGCCTGCCTCTGCCTCCCAAGTGCTGGGATTAAAGGCGGGCACCACCACCGCCCACCTTAGACTTCTATCTTAACAGACCTCTAGGATTCAAGAAACCCCACAGAGGCACAAACCAAGTGGTACCTGAAGTGATGAAACATCATAGTAAAGTGACTTTACAACCAGCTTCTTTCAAAATGTTGCCACTGGCCTTCTGTTTACTGTTTACCCAGAAACACATGTACTGTCCTTTGCAAACCATACATAATTTGGCATCTAGTATGACCATTAACTCTCCTAGTCTATGAATTTTTTCCAACAGATGCTTTAGTAGTAAAAATTCCATGATCAAGCGCATCTAAGAACTGTGATGCTCTGTGGTACCTCTGCCCCTGAACTTGCAAAGGCAACTCCCCAAAATCTCCAAACTTGCACTTATTTTTATATTGTACTACTATTAGTTCTAGTCTTGACTGTTAACACAAAACAAGCTTATTTGGGGGCTAGAGAGATGGCTCAGTGGGCAGGCATTCTGAGATACAGGTTTTATCCCTGAAACCCCACATGGTAGAGGGAGAGAACTGGCTCCAAGTTGACCTCCAGTTATCACACAGTACCATGATACATGCACACCCTGAGAGTATGCACACACAAAATAAAATCAAATAAATTTAAATTTTAAAAATTAGCTCACTTCCAGGTTTATTTTGCAACTAGCCAAGATGGGACATCTTCTGTGATATAATGTCGTCTTCACCTAGAGTTTTTATTGTTGTAATACTCATGCCCTGTGATACCTTGACAAGCCTAAGGGTAGCACTGCCCATAGTGAGCTGAGACTTTCCACATCATCACTAATCAAGAAAATGCCCTGCAGATTTGCTCACAGGCTAACCTGGTGGTGACATTGTCTCACTTGAGGTTTCCTCTTCCCAAATGACTCTAGCTTGTGTTAAGTTGAGATGAAGCTAGTCAACATACTTCCATATATGACAGAGAAGCTGCATTCAGGAAATCTTAACAGTATCATTTCCTAAGCAAGGTCTCCCCAAAAATACTGTGCCAATTGATATGCCAGTATGGAAGGGGAAATTCTCACAAGGCTTCACCCACAGAAGATGAGAGACAAGAAATCAATAGTTGCTGAGAGAGGAATATTCAGTGCTCTCCTGGAACGAGCCCCCTGAGAGTCTAGCCAGTTTCAAAAGGTCAGCCCAAGCTTGTAAGAGCAACAATAAATGATCTCAGCAGGTTGTATTTTTATACACACACATTCATGTGCACACATGTTTGTTTGTATATATTTTATTATTATAGTATAGTATAATTAAAGAGTAAGAAGGCCATGAATTTGAAGAGCTGAAGGGTCATGAGAAGAACTAGAAGGAGAATAATGTAAATAAAATATTTATATATGAAATTCTCAAAAATTAAATAAAATAATTTTTTTAATTTATTTATTTATTAAGGATTTCTGCCTCGTCCCCACAACCGCTTCCCATTTCCCTCCCCCTCCCCCGATCAAGTCCCCCCCCACTCATCTGCTCGAAGAGCAATCAGGGTTCCCTGACCTGTGGGAAGCCCAAGGACTGCCCACCTCTATCCAGGTCTCGTAAGGTAGTGGAGAAAGGGGTACACTCACCCATTGCTGGTGGGAATGCAAACTTGTGCAACCACTCTGGAAAGCAGTGTTTCGGTTTCTCAGGAAATTCGGGATCAACCTACCCCTGGATCCAGCAATACCACTCTTGGGAATATACCCAAGAGAGGCCCTATCATACAACAAAAGTATATGCTCAACTATGTTCATGGCAGCATTGTTTGTAATAGCCAGAACCTGGAAACAACCTAGATGCCCTTCAACGGAAGAATGGATGAAGAAAGTATGGAATATATACATATTAGAGTATTACTCAGCAGTAAAAAACAAGGACTTCTTGAATTTTGCATACAAATGGATGGAAATAGAAAACACTATCCTGAGTGAGGTAAGCCAGACCCAAAAAGAGGAACATGGGATGTACTCACTCATATTTGGTTTCTAGCCATAAATAAAGGACATTGAGCCTATAATTCATGTTCCTAGAGAAGCTAAATAAGGTGAATCCAAAGACAAACACATAGGCATCCTCAGGAATATTAACCTTCATCAGGCGATGAAAGGAGACAGAGACAGAGACCCACACGGGAGCACCGGACAGAAATAAAATAAAATTTTAAAGCATTTTAAGCAACTTGAGTAGGAAAGGGTTTATTTAATCTTACAGGTTCAGCATCAATGCCATCATCAAGGAAAACCAGAGTAGCAACTCAAGCAAGAAAAAGAATGCCTCACTGTATCTTTTTACACGGCTTACTGATATACTGCAGTAGACTTACAGAGATCGTTTTCCCCTCACTGCAAAATATCTCTACCATTGGAATAGATAATGATTGTATGTAAATTCATGTTTACTTGAAAAAAAGATTATTATTATTAGTCCATACATTACCAACAGGGTCCCTGTTTCCCACAGAGGAAGAAATTTGATTCTTGATCATAGATTCTGCTCCTCCAATTGCCACAACACATAAACAGCTACATGGGATATCTACGGTTTTAATTTTATAAGGGAAGAAGTGGGAGTACTTACAGAAATAAATGCATTAAAGGGACTTTGGGGAGTTGATTCAATAATGAAAGAAGAAAACAGATTAAGAAACACTGTTCTGAAACACTAGTTTTCAACTTCGTATGCAATTATAATTACCAGGAGACATAAAAAGTGATGAAATGAGTCTGTGCCTACCGATTCTGACTAATTAATCTTAGATGTATCTTGAGTATAAAAAAAATCGAAAGAATAAAAACCTACCCAAGTGCAGCCAAGGCAGAGAAGTACTCATTTCCAACATCATGCTGTAATAATTGGACCAGTTGCAACAGCAGCCACTGGAAAGCCGTGATGAAGTTAAGATATAATCCCCACCCCATGCCTGTGGACTCAGATTCTAAATTTACAGGTTTCCAGGTGATTCATTTGCATAAATATGGTGAAAGCATTGAGCTGTGCTTGTGGTTATCAACCTGTGCGCCTGTTAGAATAGCTACTAGTCTAAGTATACAGAGCTCTGGCCCCCTCTAGAGCCACTGAATCAGAAATGTTGACCTTGGGCACTCACTCCACTTTTTTCATACATTGTGATGATAATTCTGGTGCAGAGCTCTGGATAAAATCCAGGGCTGGGGTGCAGAAACATTATACTAATTATAATAGAGATATAATGATAACCTATTTAAGGATAATCATTGGTAGAAAAAGAAGCTTATATGGGTTTCCAGTGAAAACTCCTTCAATGGACAGATGAGACTGACAGCTACTTACCAAGCACATATACCTGAAGTCCAAGTATAGAGCACATTGCAAGCCATGCAGAGTTACAACATCAGGAGCATAAGAAATATGCATTGACAAGTTGGTTTCTTTTCATAATACAGTATTTACTGAATGATGGTAAATTCACAAATTATTTCAGTTTCATTGAATGTAGTAATCCTTTTTTCGCTAAATAATAAGTTAAATTCATTTCAATAATAATAAATTTACAGCTTAGTTATAATCATGTAACTAAACAATAAATTTCACTAAATGATCCTGATTTCACCTGGTGATGGGGCCATTGGAGAGCCCGAGCTCTTTTATTTCAATCTTAATTACTAAAATTGTTTCTTAGACCACACATTACATTTTGCACATTGATTAAAGAATGAGAAAAGTACCTAGACTAAATGTCAACAGGGATTATAGAGGCTTACTAAAGGTGACAGTCATGAAGACAAGAGGAAAAGTCTCTTTAAGGGACTAGGTAATTTTACTGAAAATAAGCATAGCAGGTGGAGCTTCCTGAAGAGGGCTTATGTCACAGAGTTCTGCAATATAGATTTGGAAATGTGGAAATTCAAGTGTGCTATACCAGGCAGTAAGGATGTAGTGAACTGAAACCCCAGAACAAGAATAGAGTTTTAATTGATGCTGTTGTCACACACACACCAGATGGACTGAAGATGGATCTGTGGGTACCAAAATGACAGTATGAGGCTTTCCCGTTTTATATGGTGCATCCTTTAGTTATGCCCCTAATATGGTGAAATATCAGTGAAGAAACTGTGACCTTTGCCAGGGATGCATAGTCTTGGGAATTAATTTGAAAGTAATCAGTGCTATATGATATTTATATTCATCAAATGACTGTTTTACTTTGTATGCAAGCAGTCAAACTCTTTAAGGAGTTCTTGAGGAATGCATTTCAACTAGGTTAAGCCACCTTGTGAGAGGTTGTGTGTTTCATTGAATGGCTTCTTGCAGGATGAATTATTATTAAAGAGCTGAAATCATGTCATTTGCTAGAAAATGCATTCTACTGGAAATCATCCAGACGGTGAGAACAGGAAGCGTACTGAGCACATTTTGACCCAACATGGAACATAGAGAGCAGGCAGTGAGAAGAGACTGTCATCCTTCATGGCCCGCTCCCAGTAACATTCTTCACCAAAAAGGCTGCACCTTCTATCCAAACCACCACAAACCAGCAAAAGACTGATATCTATAATACACAAAATTCCCCCAAAAGTAAATAACAAATTGAACAATCCAATCAATGGGCTAGTAAGCAGATATTTCCCAAAAGGCAAAATGCAAGTGGAAAATCAACATATGAAATAAAATGTTCAGCATGACTAGCCATCACAGAATGCAGCGAAGTTGGAATTTGGTTACATTTCAACCCAAGGAGGGTTGCAGTCATTAAGAAGCAAAAAGGGGGAAAAACACTTGTGAGAACACAGAAAAGGGGAAATCATCAGTCACTGCTGGTGGAAATAAGCATGGTAGAAAATAATACAAAGACATCACACACACACACACACACACACAAAAAAAAAACTTAGAACAACCTGCTAAACTACTTATAGGGATCTACTCAGAGTACACTAAGCAATCATATCATACAGAGACTTGTGTATCACCCCATTTTTTGCCCTAAAGAAAACAGTTCTACAATATGTGACTATACATATCTTTAATCTAAGCACTCAGGAGGAAAAGACAGGCAGATCACAATGAATGTAAAGCTTACCTGAGCTACAGAGCAAGTTCTAGTCCCTCCCAGAGCTACATAGTCATGCCCTGTTGAGAGTTAGACCAATCCAAGTGTTTCTCACAGGCATTGATGAAACAACAAAAGGAACCTAGTTCTGTGTCCTTATTCATAGGCAGACTTGGCAAGGTCCAAGGGGACTGGAGCAAGGGACTGACAAGAATTAAAGTTTAAAGTCCTGGGAACTTATCTTTTACTGCTGAAGAGACTGGAATTTTCAGTCTCAAGGTTAATGTGTGCTTGGTTTCTGATGCCCTTGAGATATTCTGTGCTTGTCTTGTGCTTGTTTAGCTGTCTGTTGATTTTGTACCATTTCTCTCCTAAAAACTGTGTAGAAGATTATGTACATTGTAATAAACTTGTTTGACAGAAGACATAGCTGGTATAAGACCTCGTGATCCCAAAGGTTTCTATCTCCTTGTCTTCTGATCCCCTGGTGCTTTTGCTCAGTACTCAGTCACTGAACAACAAGTTTCTGGTCCAGGTCAATACTCTATCTCAAAAAACTGTCTCACACACCACTAACCTGTAGGCTCCTCCCATCCCATATTCCAAACTCCCAGCCAGGTCCTGCACACCATTCGTCAGGGTCTAATCAGGTGAATCCACCAGATCCTCCCCCATGTGCCCATATCAACTCCCAAATCAGACCCAATCTCCAGGCTTGAGGCAAAATGAGGATCTTGTATGCCAGCCCAGTGTCTTGTGCCCACCTGACTTTCTTCCACCTAAGCCATATCCAGCCTTTGTGCCCAAGTCACACACATTATATGTTTTGTCCCTCCCTGTTCTTTCTATAGACTCAGACATAACAAAAGAAATACACATGATCAAACCTTATCACAAAAGCACAAACAATGGGAAAGACCAAGGCAGCATCTTTCATCCCAAATCAACCAGTCCTACAGGAATATTTGCCAATGAGAAATATCTACATGAATCCCAGGACACAAAATTTAAAGGAACAATCATAAATGTCACCAAAGAGTTTGAGGAATTTAAAGACAGTAGAAGAAAGATCTCAATGAAATTAAAAGGAATAAGTGCTTGACACAAACATAAAGTTGATGTAAATGATAGAGACAATTCAGGATTCGAAAATAGATTTCAATAAAGATACAGACACATTGAAGAAGACTCAACCTAAAAAAAAGATACAATTGAAAAATTCCAATAATGAAAAAGAAACTCATAGAATAAATTAATTAGAAGGTAAAATATTAGGACTCAAAGATAAAGTATGATCTAGACAGAATAAGCAAATAATATAAAAATTAAAACATATGCAAACACAGGAAAGGAATATGAAGGAACTATATGAAACCACGGAAAGATCAGACCTTTTTATTACAGAAGTCAATAAAAGAAAAAATAATCTTAGGATAATAGTATAGACCAGATATTTAGAAGAAGAAAAGTCTCCCAAACTAAATAAAGACTGAAAGTATACACAAATACATGCAGAAAGAAGAAAATGAACAGGGAGTTGGGAAAGGCTAAAAATTTTCAAAGACTATCCCCAGTGACATACATCTACCACCAAACCTGGACTTCCTATAACCTCCTCATAAGCATTCAAATATACTAGCTTGTGGAGTGCAATCTCATACAAATTTTAAAAGAAATCCAGAAATGGAAAATGCAGGAAATATAAAACACCATAGAGAAGCTGAACAAATGAATAATAGGAAAACAAAAAGAAGGCAAAACCCAGCTTGAAAGCACAGAAAATATTTTCAACAAAAATCATATAATAAAAGTTCCCAGTTCTAAAGAAAGAGATGCCTATCAAGGTGTAAGAGGCAGCATAATATAGAATAGACAGGATCAATAAAACTCCCCACATTCTATAACAGTCAAAACATTAAATGCACAGAACAGGAAAGAATCATGAAAGAAGCAAAACAGAAAGACAAAGTCAAATAAAATGGCAGGACTATCAGAAGTAGACCTGAATTTTCTTTTTTTGAAATTTATTTTATTGAGCTATGCATTTTTCTCTGCTCCCCTCCCTGCTTCTCCCCTCCCCTTCAACCATCTCCCATGGTCCCCATGCTCCCAATTTACTCAGGAGATCTTGTCTTTTTCTACTTCCCATGTAGATTAGATCCATGTATATCTCTCTTAGCATCCTCATTGTTGTCTAGGTTCTCTGGAATTGTGATTTGTGGGCTGGCTTTCTTTGCTTTATGTTTAAAACCACTCTTGAGTGAGTACATATGATAATTGTCTTTCTGGGTCTGGGTTACCTCACTCAATATAATGTTTTCTAGCTCCATCCATTTGCCTGCAAATTTCAAGATGTCATTATTTTTTCTGTTGTGTAGTACTCCATTATGTAAATGTACCACATCTTCCTCGTCCATTCTTTGGTTGAGGGGCATTTAGGTTGTTTCCAGGTTCTGGCTATGACAAACAAAGCTGCTGTGAACATAGTTGAGCACATGTCCTTGTGGTACAATTGAGCATCCTTTAGACATATACCCAAAAGGGTATTGCTGGATCTTGAGGAAGGTTGTATCCTAATTTTCTAAGAAATCACCATACTGACATTCAAAGGGGCACTAAAGATTCAATACATCTGGATTTTCAATGGAAACCTTTCAAATCAGAAGGTCTCAGAATGGTACTCTGAAAGCAGTAAAAACCACAGATATCAGACCCAAATCAAGTCCAGAAAAATTATTAACTGTAATCCAAAGAGAAAGAAAAACTTTCTATGACAAAAACAGATTTAAGGTTTATATCCATAAAGCCAGCTCTACAGAGAATAATAGAAGTAATAATGATTTTGTCTGAAGAGAAGATTAAATATATCCTAAAAGACACAAACCAAAATAAGCTTTCTTTCATAAGTTACTTTTGTAATAGCATTCTATCACAACACTAGGAAAGTAAATAATGCATCCAATTAACGAGAGAGAGAAGATCTATGTTAATAAAGTCAGAGATGGAAATGGAAACAGTACAACACATAATGAAATCTTAAGGTTTCTAAAACCTTCCAGACACTCGCCAATAGAACACTAAAGAATGCTTCACCTTGAGAAGCCTATACCATGTGCTGAGGGCTGCTTCATTCTTTCTCTAAGTGCCTTTCCATCTATTTTTAATAAGTCCCAACTGTCCTTCATACTGGATCATCCTGAAATTCATTTCTGTGATGAGTCCAGGCATCCAGCTTCACCTGAGTAGATTAAGGGAAATCCTTAGGCTGCTTGAAGCAGAGCTGAAACTGGCCCTCTGCTACATCCCTCCTGACAATTCTGATGAAACCTAATCAGTCATAAGCTTCACCACCTAGGCCTGTATATTTGTAGATGGGACTATTTGGTCTCCAATGCAGTGGACAGAAAGTTTGTTAGTGACTCTGACCCTTTGGATCTTACTTACAGAAGGAGTTATTCATCATTTCAGAGAATGGCATCTATTATCTACAGCAAAAGCTATGGGACTGAGTGAAATGTTCCATACTGAGGATAATGATTTGGACCTGGTAAATGAATAAAGTGATTCTGTTTACCATGGAACCAGCAGGCATAGAGAAGGACTGTTGGAACCTATAACAGGTGCTATAGTTTGAATGCAGAATGTCTTCCAAGGGCTCAGTTTGTTTCACCAGGTAGTTCTCCTAGGAGGTGGTAGAAGTCCTAAATGGAGTGATATTGTAGGTGGTTTCAGATAATTGTGACATCCTCTCCTCCCCCACCTCATTGTTTCCTGCCAGTCATTAGATGAGCAATTTAAACATGACTGCATCAACATCAGCAGAATAAAGATGCCACTAACAGATATGCTAAGGTCGACCAGGAAAAGCTCATGATGCCTCGTCTCTATATAAAGAATTACAAACAATGAGGAAATGTTGAGGGTGGGGAGAAATAGTCTTCCCCAGGGAAGAGTACACCAACTGGTTATCCAATACCAAATGGCTAGTCCTGAAAACATACATGCAAGTAACATATTACAAACGGATCAGGTTATATTTAGGAATACACACACACACATCCATGTATATGTATACGTGTGTATGCAAAAACACATGTACAAACAATGACAAAGAGAACCATGAATTTTAAAGAGACTGTAGAGGGGTATATAGTGGTACATTTGGAGGGAGAAAAGACAAAGGACAAAAGTTGTGATTTTGTTATAATATCAAAAATAAAAACACAAAACAGATGGCATCTTATGCCCCTAGCATGAAATTCTCACTAATTCACAGGCCCAAAAGTTGGGGGGGAACTAGTTGTGAGGGGAAGCGCCCAAAACTATGAAATGAAAGAGAATTTTCCACTTCAAAATTGCATCGGGTGTTTTTATAGGAATGAAAATCTGACAAAAATCCCTGGTGATTTCAAAACACAGAAGGAAAAACAAGTAAGTAGCAGTCTTATATTCCCTTTGGTTTCTAAAATGCCAACTATTGATTGGCAAGGCAGTAGCTTTGAAGTCTCACTAGTCACAGTGTTTTTCCTTCCCTGATGCTGTGCACAATTGTTTCCAGATGTGAAGTAGAAATGACTTTACAGCACTTTCTCATCTGTCCCTTCAGATACAATCAGTTACCATTTGGCAAAGTAATGAATCTGCCTGTAAAGGAATTCCATGAGTTTTTTGATAAGACCTGAGCTCTCAACTCCCCTTTCTCCAATTCTTTCTTACCCTTGAAGAGTTTATTGTTCTTTCTCGAGTTTCTTGCCAGCCTCTATCATGGAACTATGGTCTGAAAATCTTTAGCACTTAAGAAGACAATGGGCTGCCGTGTGGGTTGTGGAAGAATGAGAGAGCGATGGCAGGAAGGACAGGAAGGAATAGAAAAGAAGAGGAAAGTGAAGAGAAGAGAGAAAGAACTCAGACCGCAACTACAAGACAGAAGTCCAAAGACTACAGCGGAGACAGCCAGAGTGGGAGGAGCAATGGACAGTAAGGAGAATATAGTTTTCAGTGCCTTCAAAGATCAACTTAAAGCCCATAAAACCAATTTAAAGACATAAGAATAAAATATTCATTAGCTATAACTATACTCAAATTACCTAATGAATTATCTAACAATCTATAAATAAACAGAAAAAAACAGAACAGGGAATAAAAGCAAACCCAATAGATCCCACTTTTTTCTTGCCTCCTCCAAATGTCAAAGCAAGTTATTTTCAAGTGATGAAAACCTCCCTCAGAGACTGCTGCTCATTTTTATTTTCAGTCTGAGCAAATTCACAATTTATGTGCTTGCCCGTGTTTATGAAATTCCCTGTAAGTGGAACTTTTCAATCCTGGATGTAAGTGCTTTTGACAACTCACCATTTCCTCAAACGCCAGCACCTTTGGTGGGCTTGGGCAAGTGACAGTCCTCTGGGGCTCATTCCCCAAACCCTGACTTTAGATATACTCTACAAAAGATGAATTTATTTCTTCCCTTGGCCTGGAAGATATTTTTCATTAGGTAGAGAAATTGATTTCAACTTCCAGGTACTTAGGATTACATTCCATGTCATTGTTAAAATATAAATAGAAAAGTTGTTTCCAATTTATCCCAGTAGAGAATGAGAGTCCCAGAATTCTTTTCAAAGAAAAAAATAATTTTGGGTTCAAAGCCTAAAAAGTCTTAATAGTCAGTATGATTTGTCACACAGCATCACAGCCTGTCTGAGACTGCCTCCCTCCATCCATCCCCAAAAGATGTGGAATGTTCCATTGTACAAGGATACAGTGCCTGAAAAGGATCAAAAGATGACAGTACATGACCCGGTGGGCTATTGAAGAATAACAGGGGTGTAATTCATGGATATTTTTCTAGCTATATAAGCAGAAGCCATAACAAGAAAAGTAGTCAGCCTTGGAACAATCTGGGAGGGAGGGGTTTGGTCTAATGGAGCAGACCTCTAACTGGTGCACTGAAGAAATTTATTTAAAGTGATAGGGACACAAAAACACCATCAATTGGGATGTAAATGGAAGGAGTGAAAGAGGATGGAAAAAAAAATTGTAGAGTTCCCAAATTGCACAAGCGAGAGCAGCTAACAAACACATCTGGTTCATACACAGAAAATCCTTTAGAAACACAGAAAAGATGTGCTGAAGCCAGATCTATCAGTCCAGAGAAGATGCCCACATAATCCAGCTGGACTGGGACTGAACAAGCATGTGATCAAATCAGGCTCTCTGATCATGGCTGACAATGGGGGATGACTGAGAAGTCATTGATAAAGGCACTGGGACTTGCTTTTACGGCATACTCTTGCTTTTTGGGACCATAGTCTATATGGAAGCACAGCTTCCTAGATCTGGATGTAGGAGGGGAGGGCCTTGGACTTCCCACAGGACAGGGTTCCCTGCCCTCTCTCAAGCAGGGAAGGGGAGGGAGGAGGATGAGTGGGGGAGTGGGAGGAGGGAAGGAAGTGTAAATTTTTGAATGGAAAAATAAAAAAAGACTCAAAAATGAATAAAATATTCCAACTTTGAAAATGTGGAGGGTTAGCTACTGTTTTCTTCTTCTTCCACTTTGAGTTGATTATCTACAACTACGTCTGTTCAACAATTGTATTTTGGAGAAAATGATGGGCCGACTCATTTCAGAGAGGCTGGGATAAAAGGTTTTTTTTTTTTAATCTAAGATAGAAAAGATTGTCAGCTTGAATTCATGCTAGGAAATTATTAAACATTTTGCAACTTTGAATATAATAAATCTACTTTGTATGTTGGGTGAATGTGAACCACTAGCATGGAGAGGGGAGTCTAATAATCTAAACGATTCACTTCTTCCAAGAAGAGGATACTTTGATCACAGAGTAGGAGTCTATGTGCCCTTGCATGGAGGAAACTGGAAACAAAGGACTGAATTTTGCCTAGGAATTCCACAGGAACTCAGTCTAGCCAATGATTGCATTATAGCTTAGTATGACCAAAGTGAGAATCTTCAACTAGAGAAACTAATCATCAGTCTCACAGCAATGGTGACTGTAGTGTGTGGATAGGACTGTATGACTCTCTAGGTGTCAGGCATGAAGCTCATTTTTCAAGTCTTCAGAGCCCACCGCTCTTCCTTCTGCTATTAGATATTTTCTTGATCCCTCCAGAAAAAAAAATTCAGGGTCAAGTTATCTACAGGCCTTTAACAATGCCTGATTCCATTCTTATACAATGCGGGCTGCTGGTCCCTCGTGGGGGCATTGTAACATGAGTAACTGTTAGACCCCCCAAATACCCGGGGGCCCTGCTCATCATCAGATAGGAAGACAGGGAACATCCGTCTTTCTAGTCTCCCACCAAAATGAAACAGCAGCCCAGGCATGGCTATGTAGGGATGAGAATGGTCAGTCTCTGCTGTCTCAGCATCAGTGTGCTGGCCTGCTCCTGGAACTTCCTTTCCCATAGACTTATGCAGCCTAGTTGGTATCTGAATTCTTTACCTCCTTCTCCAGGATGCTTTCTGAGACTCACTCTGGTACTTGAAGTCAAGCTTGGCTTTTCAGAAAATCCCCGAGTACTATACTAGACCTCTCCATCAAAAAGAGGGTCAGAAGCAGATAGAGAAGATTGCTCATTACATACTCATAAAACTGTCCCTCAGCTTAATACACACCAATATCATCAGTTCCCTGAAGGTCCCCACTGAAACAACTAACAGACTTTTCTCTGTTTTTCTGGTCTACCGAAGTGAGGCAGATGGTGGGTTCAGGGTTCATGCCAATTATTAAGAAACTACATACAGGCATGATATTGCCCACTTTTATGCTTCAGGATTCTAAGGCAGTAAGATCATGACTTTGAGGTCAGCCTGGGCCATAGAATGTCTTAAAGCAAAAATAGCTTGAGACTGTATTTCAACAGTATAACACTGCCAAGCATGTACAAGACTCTGGCTTCCATCCCTGGTATCATAAAAAGAAAACTAAACCTCGGTGAGCTTATTCTATGAGTAAGGCTGCTGGAAATTTAGATGTTTAACTTGAACTTCAATTGTGGTAAATGTGTGTGTGTATTTTGTGGGAGGTGTTGTTACTTGCAACATCTGACTGACTTTATAAATGGATGCACCAAAGTTGCAAAATGATTTATATCAAAGGGATTTGAGAGCCCATGAGATAGCTCTGTAAGTAGGGCCACCATTCACTAAACATGACCCCCTGAGTTTTTTCTCTAAGATTTATATGTTAAAGATAGAGAAGGGCCTCCTGCAGGTTGTCTTCTGACCTCTATAACGTGGCATGTCACACACACACGCACACACACACACATGCACACACACATACCACACACACACACACACACACACAAGCAAGCGAGTTTGCAAGGTTAACAAATAAAATGCAATGAAAATTCTAAATGAACTAACTAGAAAGTACAATATTATACTCAAATAATGCATGTAACAGTGGATAGGAACTCTGAGGTAACTTTGCCCTATATTTGCAGGTAAATATGATGTATAGAGAAAGCAAACATCTTCAAAATTTTACTGAGTCAGGAATGAAGTCCCAAAAATCATTAATTCCTGATGTGGGGAGTTTCTGTCATGAACTCTACTGCAATAATCCCAAGTGAATTAGATCAATATGGTCGCATTTTGACATGACAAGTCTTTCTTTTAAAAATCCATCTATAAATTATAATATATATGTATATGTATGTATGTATGAGTGTGTATTTTTATGTATATGTATCATCACATCTGGATTCAGAAATCAACCAGCTCATACTACATAGAAAGAAAGCTCTGTTCACATCAGGGATAAAGAGGGGGTAAATGGGAAGGGAGCTTGATTCATGCTGGAAGATGGGAGGGAAAGAAAGAAAGAATGAGAGACCCTGAAACCTCACAATAGGAAGAATGTGTGTGTTGGTGGAAGCCAGAATTAGGGAAGTATAATATTTGGATTTCATGACCCAGAATATTCTTACTCCTATTGAGGCAGACACAGTATTTGGTTCAGACTTTCCTCAATTATTGTATTTGCTACAAAGTCTTGAAACAAACTCAGTATTTCCCCAGCCCCTTTCTTAGGAGCTGTCATAAGTCATTTCTTTGTGCTAAGGAATAACAGATATTTATTGGATGGCTAGGAATTTTTTTCTTTCCAAACAGAAAAGTTGAAACTGATGAAATCACTTCCTTTTTTCCTACACTGAGTTCAGAAATTATGGCAGTGGATGAGAACTGCCGTGTATTGATGATGCCTCATGCATAACAGTAACACTAATGGGATCAAATGAAAGCTATCTAAATTTGAAATAATGTCATCACATGCTTATCTCTAAGTTTACGCTTTTGATAAAATAATAATTTATAAATGATTTCCAATTTGATTCAAATTAAAATTTTAGGGTCACTGACATGATCAGAAAATTTGATTCTCACTTAACTCGTATTTGGTATTAAAATGAGATCAGGCTTAATTAATAGAACTGTCCAGACCATTAACCGAGAAACACAGGTAAGAATGTAGCAGAATCTAACGCACAAAAGACATTTCAAACCTTATTCTCTACTACTACCTCCTCCTCCCCTCTCATGGAATGTTCACACCCAAGGCCAACATGAAATAAATCAGAATGTTCTTACCCAGATGGATTACAAAATCAGAGATAAACTCGTGCTTTGTTTAAATAAAGGAATGAGTGACAAATGGTTTTAGTAATCCTAAATGAAAAATGAACCAGGTGACATATTGATTTACAGAACTATCCACCATGTTTTCTGGACTCTATATTGGTTTTGTTAATTATTTTAGCGACTTACTTGCTTTAAGTACTGAATTGCAGAATGTCTGAGTTTTCAGCTAAGTTCCAAATGTCTGCCCAACTTTCATTTTTCTTCATGTATGTTTTTATGTGTAGTGTGTGTGTGTGTGTGTGTGTGTGTGTGTGTGTGTAAGGAGGAAAATATTGCCGCTAGCTTAATTTTTGTTTTTCACAGAATGGTTCCATTTGAGTAGGATGGTCCTGAAGTTAGAAGCATTTTAAAGTGCGACACAGTAAATACTTTGTAAACATGTATTTTGTTACTTTGAAAGATGACAAGACACTATCTGTGGTAGAGGAAAGGAAAAAGAGTCATCTACCTTCATTTTGTAAAGGCTCTATTGAATTAGAATCATTGTTGAAGCAGAAAACCAGTTCAGGTTTTCTAAGCATTCATGCAGACCCAGTGATTTGTTGACAGCCTAGACTGTGATATTTTAATTGATGCTGATAGTCTAACCTTTTATGGCTTTCACAGCCATTATTTATAGGCTGTAAAGTATCTGGGACGCTTTGAAGCAGAAAAAATAAATTTGCTTCCAACAGTCAAGATGCATTTGCTGATATTCCAAGGCCGAACATATGATTTGAGCTTATATACTGGGCTTGGGAAGGGAGCCAGTCTTAGGGCCATGCTACAGCAAGTAGCTTAATCTGTACCTAAAAGGGAAAGTGTGTGACTAAGACTAGAGAGGAGAAAAGAGCCCATTGGGCTGAACAAAGAAAAAAGGCAATAATGAAAGAGGGATACTCACTTTCCTTTACAAATTGAATTAACTTGTTTCTTTAGCAATAGGGTACAGTTTTTCTTGTTTTAATCAGAACCAATTATTTTATATAAAATCATATATTTTATATAAAAATTAAATGAATGTTTTTCTCATATCCTGACTTTTTTCCTTTACTTTATCTCAATATGTAAAGGTCTCCATTCTTTCTCCTTGATTCTTTACACAGATGTCATTGGACTGGTCTTGATTTATTTTCGTAAGTGATATTTATCCAGAAAATTGCCCATTTCCTTTAAGTTTTCCAATTTTGTGGAGTACTGGTTTTTGAAGAATGACCTATGATTCTTTGGATTTCCTCTGTGTCTGTTGTTATACCCCCCTTTTCATTTCTGGTTTTGTTAATTTGGATATTCTCTCTCTACCTTTTGATTAGTTTGGATAAAGGTTTGCCTGTTTTGCTGATTTTCTGTAAGAACCAGCTCTTTGTCTCATTGATTCTTTGTATTGTTTTCTTTGTTTCTATTTTGTTGAGTTTAGCTCTTAATTTTATTATTTCCTGTCATCTTCTCCTCCTGTGTAAGTTTGCTTCTCTTTGTTCTTGAGCTTTCTGGTAATCTGTTAACTTGCTAGTGTGGGATTTTTTTCAGCTTCTTTATGTAGGCATTTAATGCTATGACCTTTCCTCTTAACACTACTTTCATTGTGTTCCATAATTTTGGGTATGTTGTGTGGTCACTTTTGCTGAATTTTAGGACGTTTTTAATTTATTTCTTCATTTCTTCCTTGATCCATTGGTGATTCAGGTGAGCACTGTTCAATTGGCGTGTGCTTGTGGGCTTTCTGGGATTAGTGATGCAGTTGAACTCTGACTTTAAGCCATGGTTAATCTATAAAATACATGATGGTATTTCAATGATTTTTTTATATATGTTGAGGTTTGTTTTGTTATTGAGTATGTGGTCAATTTTTGATAAGGTTCTATGAGGTGCTGAGAAGAAGGCATATTCTTTTATGTTTGAGTGGAATTTTCTACAGATGTCTTTAAGACCAATGAGTCGTAACATCTCTTAATTCCCTTATTTCCCTGTTAAGTTTCTTTCTGGCAGACCTTTACAGTGGTGAGAGTTGGGCATTGAAGTCTCTCACTATTAGTGTGTATGGTTCAATGTGTGATTTAAGCTTTAGTAGTGTTTCTGTTACATATGAGGGTGCCCTTGTATTTGGGGCATAGAAGTTCAGAATTGAGATATCCTTTTGATGAAATTTTCTTGTGACAAATATGAAATGTTCCTCTTTGTCTCTTTTGATTAATTTTAGTTTGAAATCTATTTTGTTAGATATTTTTATAGCTATACCGGCTTGTTTCTTAGGTCTATTTGATTAGAAAATTTTTTCTCAACCTTTTACTCTGAGGTGATATCTGTCTTTAAGGTTGAGTCATATTTCTTATATGCCGCAGAATGATAGATTCTGTTATTATATTCAGTCTGTTAGCCTGTGCCTTTTTATAGGTGAGTTAAGTCCGTTGATATTAGGGGATATTAATGACCAGTGATTTCTTGTTCCTGTTATTTTTGGTTTTGTTTGTGATGTTATTCTGTGTGTGTTCCTGTTTTTTTTTTTATATTTGCTACTGTGAGATCATCTATTGTCTGTGTTTTTGTGGGTGTAGCTGACTTCCTTGGTTTGGAGTTTTCTTTCTAGTACTTTATGTAGAGCTAGTTTTGTGGCTAGGTATTGTTTTAATATAATTCTGTCATGGGATATCTTGTTTTCTCTGTCTATGGTGATTGAAAGTTTTTCTGGGTTCAGTAGTGTGGGCTGGCATCCATGGTCTTTTAATGTTTCCATAACACTTGACCATGACCTTCTGGCTTTCATTGTCTCCATTGAGAAATCAGGTGTAATTCTGATAGGTCTGCCTTTATATGTTACTTGGCCTTTTTTTCTTTGCAGTTCTTAATAATCTATTCTGTGTGTTTAGTGTTTTAATTATTATGTGACAAGGGGACTTTTTTTTGGTCCAGTCTATTTGGTGTTCTATAAGTTTCTTGTGTTTTCATAGGCATGTCCTTCTTTAGATTGGGAAAGATTTCTTCTATGATTTTGTTGAATATATTTTCTGTGTCTTTGAGGTGGACTTCTTTTTCTGTCTCTATTATTGTTAGGTTTGGTCTTTTTATGGTGTCCCATATTTCCTGGATATTTTATGTTAAATTTTTGTTAGATTTACCATTTTCTTTGATGGACTAAACTATGTTCTGTACCATATCTTTAATGCCTGAGATTCTCTCCTCTATCTTTTGTATTCTGCTGTTTATGCTTGCATTTGTGACTCCTGATCATTTATCCATATTTTCCATTTCCAGAATTTCCTCAGTTTGTGTTTTCTTTATTGTCTCTGTTTCGGTTTTCAAGTCTTTAATCATTTCTTTCACCTGTTTGATTGTTTTTCTTGGTTTTCTTTAAGAGTTTTGTTTATTTCTTCCAAATTATTCTTTGTCTTTTACTCCACTTATTTAAGGGGGTTTTTCATTTCCTCTTTAAGGGCCTCAATTATTTTCCTAAAGTTATTTTTAAAGTCGTTATCTTCTCCTTCGTCTGTGTTTGCATGTTTAAGTTTTGCTGTTGTAGAGCCTCTAGTTTTTAGTGGTGCTGTATTGCTCCTTGTGTTTTTGTGTTCTCACCTTGTTGTCTATCCATCTTTTCGTCCAATTGGTTTAGTTGTGGCTGTATCTCCGATGATCACTCTCCAGGTGCCAGTGGATCCAAGGCTCAGACAGTTGTTCCTTGAGGTGGAGTTGGGGCCATGTTTCCAGTCAAGTGGCACTCTTGGTGATCGCTCAGGTCTTCCTGCCTTCTCCCGGAGGTCACTCAGGCCTTGCTTGCCTGTTCCCAGAGGTCCTTTATATGTCTTCTTTGAATTGCTTGACCATAGTTATAATAGTTCTTCTTAATTCTTTGCCTAAGAGTTCTTCCAGGCCATTTTTCAATGGAGTTTATTGATATAGGATTTGTAATTTTTGGAGTAGATGTGTTACTTTGGTTTTCCATGGTGCTGAATCTCTCCATTGGTATGTGCATATCTGGGATTAGTTGGTTAGTTGAGGTTTTCTTTCTTTTGAATTCACCTTTCTTCTTTTGGCAGAGCTGTTTACAATGTTCTGGAAGGAACAAACACATAGGATTGTGTTATCAGTTTTCACTGATTGCCTGGCACTTAGTGCTTCGTACTCTTAACTGTTTGTCACAGTCTGATGTTTTCAGTAAGGAATCTCAGAACAAGTTCCCCTCACAGACCAAGCCTAATCATTGGTCTCAAAGTCAGAAGGAATCACCTAGCCTACCTGGATCACTGAGCTACCTTTGATAGTCAGAGACTCCTTGGAAGAAAGCAGGTTAGAATCTGGTGAATCCCAAAGGGTGGGAGATATACTTCTTGGAAGAGGTGATAGTCCATGGCAAACAGCCCCATGACATCCTTGACTCATGTGTTAATCCACGGCAAACAGTCCCATAACATCTTTGGCCCATGTGAAAGGGGTCAGACAGAGGCACAGGTAGCTGAAGTCTCAGTACTGCATGTACATTACCTCACCAGCTCATCATGACATGTTTTGCATTTTAGAGAGGATACTGGAACTTAGAGGTCTTAACGAGCCTGCTGGAGGTCCTCTGAAGAGTAAGGATTGGAGCAGGTTTTAAACTGAGAGCCAGTTTAAGTTCCTTTAATTTATTTAATCAATTGTTATTTTCCGAAGATGGGACATCGTCTTGTTACCAGTTATTACACAAGCATTTGGGATATCACATCCAGATTTAGCCCTTCTTTCAAGAAGGCTTCATAACTACAATCGAGGACTCTGTCCATGTGAAACGGAAGTTTCTACACATCAGACAGTGGGCCAGGCTCCTAAAGCCCACTCAAAGTAAGCAAGAAAGTCCTCTTGCTTTCACTTCCTATAAAAATGGGAAATACTGTGTTCCTCCTACAATTCTTCTGCCTAACATTCTTTCCTTGTGATTTCAAGGCCATGAAATACCAAATGATTCAGATATTGGACTTGTCAATCCTCATAATCATATAGCCCATTCTCAAAAATTCCTAAAATCCCTTTCTCATATTTTAATTGAAACTGCATATAAGCACTCATATATACATAAAAGTTTTTGTATATATATACACACATAGCAAACATATGTATACACGGATAGATGTCCTCTTTAGAGAAGCAAAACTAATAACAGATATCTATCATCTCCTTATCTCTTTTCTTTCAGATTTCCATCATTACGACAAAACTCCGAGACAGACAATTCACAAGGAAGAGATTACTTTGGCTAATAACTGTAGAGGTTTCAACCCATGACCACATTGTCCTGCTGCTCTGTAGCTATGGCTTCTAAGTATGCCACACAAAAACATGTTCCTGTCATGTTCTGGAAGCAAAAATAATCAAGTAAGATGAAAGGGTCAAGGTTCTAAAATCCTTTCCAGAGGCATAGTCATTAACTCCCTTTCGCTGGGCCCCAACTCCTAAAGTTGCTAGCATCTCCCAAAAGAATCACAGGTTGGAGAAAATGCCTCCATCACCCAGATATTCCAGATCACATGTGCATCTCTGTCTATATTAGGCATGTTATTTGAAACAGAGCCATCAGGACAGATCTTCAGGCTCTCTGGAGACCATGGGTGACATAGTAAATTAGGAGGAGGGCACAGGTATGAGGACAGAAAAGCACTCTTGTTCCCATCTGTATCCACAGTGTTGGAGTGTTTCAGATAAACTGCTATTACAAAGAGTCAATGGACATAGCCAATGGCTCCGGAAGAGGCACATCTGGCCCATGTACCTTGTATAGCAGCCCTGGACGTGAGCCATGTTACCTGCTGCTGAGGCTGCCATAGAGAAAAGATGCCTTCAGGGTTGGTGAGCCAACTTAATTTAAACTAGTCTCTAACTAGTTAATAGACTGGGATTATGTAAAAATACCACAGAATCTCTGCCACTGTAGGGTTTGATACTGGGCTGAGCATAATAGTAGACAATCTGACAGAAGCGAGGTTATCTTAAAAGTACCTGAAGGTTGCACAAGTTTGCTTTCCCACCAGCAATGGATGAGTATACCCCTTTCTCCACAACCTCTCCAGCAAAGGCTATCATTGGTATTTTTTTTTATCGAGAAAAAAAATTTCCACCTCCTCCCAGGCTCCCACTCCTCCCCCCTCCCCCCAGTACACTCCCCCTCCCCCCACTCCTCTCCCCCTCCCTCTCCAGTCTGAAGAGCAGTCAGGGTTCCCTGCCCTGTGGAAAGTCCAAAGTCCTCCCCCCTCCATCCTGGTCTAGGAAGGAGAACATCCAAACTGGCTAGGCTCCCACAAAGCCAGGACATGAAGTAGGATCAAAACCCAGTGCCATTGTCCTTGGCTTCTCAGCAGCCTTCATTGTCCGCCATATTCAGAGAGTCCAGTTTTATCCCATGCTTTTTCAGTCACAGTCCAGCTGGCCTTGGTGAGCTCCAATAGATCAGCCCCACTGTCTCCGTGGGTGGGTGCACCCCTCGTGGTCCTGACTTCCTTGCTCATCTTCTCCCTCCTTCTGCTCCTCATTGGGGCCTTGGGAGCTCAGTCCAGTGCTCCAGTGTGGGTTGTTTAGCCTTTTGCGGTCTAGTTTCTTGAGTTCTTTATATATTTTGGAGATTAGACCTTTGTCAGTTGCGGGGTTGGGGAAGATCTTCTCCCAGTCAGTGGGTTGCCTTTTTGTCTTAGTGACAGTGTCCTTTGCTTTACAGAAGCTTCTCAGTCTTAGGAGGTCCCATTTATTCAATGAGGCCCTTAATGTCTGTGCTGCTGGGGTTAGACGTAGGAAGTGGTCTCCTGTGCCCATGTGTTGTAGAGTACTTCCCGCTTTCTCTTCTATCAGGTTCAGTGTGTTCGGACTGATATTGAGGTCTTTAATCCATTTGGATTTGAGTTTTGTGCATGGTGATAGATATGGATCTATTTTCATTCTTCTACAGATTGACATCCAGTTTTGCCAGCACAATTTGTTGAAGATGCTTTCTTTTTTCCATTGTATACTTTTAGCTCCTTTATCGAAGATCAGGTGTTCATAGGTTTGTGGGTTAAAATCTGGGTCTTCTATACGATTCCATTGGTCGACTTCTCTGTTTTTATACCAATACCAAGCTGTTTTCAATACTGTAGCTCTGTAGTAGATTTTGAAGTCAGGGATGGTAATGCCACCAGAAGTTCCTTTATTATATAAGACTGTTTTGGCTATCTTGGGTTTTTTGTTTTTCCATATAAAGTTGATTATTGTCCTCTCAAGATCTGTGAAAAATTTTGATGGGACCTTGATGGGGATTGCATTGAATCTATAAATTGCCTTTGGTAGAATTGCCATTTTTACTATGTTGATCCTCCCAATCCAAGAGCAGGGGAGATCCTTCCACTTTCTGGTATCTCTTAAATTTCTTTCTTCAATTCCTGAAAGTTCTTGTCAAATAGATCTTTCACTTCCCTGGTTAGAGTTACCCCAAGATATTTTATTCTATTTGTGGCTATCGTGAAAGGAGATGCTTCTCTGATTTGCCTCTCTGCTTCCATATCCATTGTGTATAGGAGGGAGACTGATTTTTTGGAGTTGATCTTGTATCCTGCCACAATACTAAAGGTGTTTATCAGCTTTAGGAGTTCTTTGGTGGAGTTTTTGGGGTCGCTTATGTAGACTATCATATCATCTGCAAATAATGAAAGTTTAACCTCTTCCTTCCCAATTCGAATCCCCTTGATCCCCTTATGTTGTCTTATTGCTATTGTTAGAACTTAAAGCACTATATTGAAGAGGTATGGAGAGAGTGGACAGCTTTGCCGTGTTCCTGATTTTAGTGGGATGGCTTTGAGTTTCTCTCCATTTAGTTTGATGTTAGCTGTCGGTTTGCTGTAAATAGCTTTTATTATATTTAGGTATGACCCTTGTATCCCTAATCTCTCCAAGAATTTTATCATAAAGGGATGTTGAATTTTGTCAAAAGCTTTTTCAACATCTAATGAAATGATCATATGATTTTTTTCTTTCAGTTTATTTATATGATGGATTACATTGATAGATTTTCATATGCTGAACCAGCCCTGCATCTCTGGGATGAAGCCTACTTGTTCATAATGGATAATTATTCTAATGTGTTCTTGGATACGGTTTGCCAGTATTTTGTTGAGGATTTTTGCGTCGATGTTCATGAGTGAGATTGGCCTGTAATTCTCTTTCTTGGTTGAGTCTTTGTGTGGTTTGGGTATCAGAGTGACTGTAGCTTCATAAAAGGAATTTGGCAATGACTCTTCTGTTTCTATATTGTGAAATACATTAAGGAGTATAGGTATAAGCTCTTCTTGGAAGTTCTGGTAGAATTCCGCATTGAAACCATCTGGTACTGGGCTTTCTTTGGTAGGGAGAATTTTGATGACAGCTTCTAATTCTTCGCGACTAACAAGTCTATTAAGATTGTTCACCTGGTCCTGGTTTAACTTTGGTATATGGTATTTATCTAAAAATGTGTCCATTTCTTTTACATTTTCCAGTTTTGTGGCATACAGGCTTTTGTAGTAAGATCTAATGATTCTTTGTATTTTCTCTGTGTCTGTGGTTATGTCCCCCTTTTCTTTTCTGATCTTATTAATTTGCGTGTTCTCTCTCTGCCGTTTGATTAGTTTGGATAGGGGTTTATCAATCTTGTTGATTTTCTCCATGAACCAGCTTTTTGTTTCATTGATTCTTTGGATTGTTTTCTGTGTTTCTATTTTGTTGATTTCAGCCCTCAGTTTGATTATTTCCAGTCTTCTACTCTTCCTAGGTGAGTCTGCTTCTTTTTTTCTAGAGCTTTCAGGTGGGCTGTTAAGTCTCCAATGTGTGCTTTCTCTGTTTTCTTTAAGTGGGCCGTTAGTGCTATGAACTTTCCCCTCAGGACTGCTTTCATAGTGTCCCATAAGTTTGAGTAGGTTGTTTCTTTATTTTCATTGAATTCAAGGAAGATTTTTATTTCTTTCTTTATTTCTTCCTTGATCAAAGTGTGGTTCAGAAGTTGACTGTTCAGTTTCCATGAGTTTGTAGGCTTTCTGGGGGTAGCATTGTTGTTGAATTCTAACTTTAATCCATGGTGGTCTGATAAGACGCAGGAGGTTACGAATATTTTTTTGTAACTGTGGAAGTTTGCTTTGTTACAGAGTATGTGGTCAATTTTCGAGAAGGTTGCATGAGCTGCAGAGAAGAAGGTATATTCTTTCCTATTTGGGTGGAATGTTCTATAGATGTCTGTTAAATCCATTTGCTTCATTACCTCCATTAATTCTCTAATTTCTCTGTTAGGTTTCTGTCTGATTGACCTGTCCATTGGTGAGAGAGGAGTGTTGAAGTCTCCTACTATTAGTGTGTGCGGTTTGATGGTTGCCTTGAGTTTTAGTAATGTTTCTTTTACGTACATGGGTGCTTTTATATTAGGGGCATAGATATTCAGGATTGAGACTTCATCCTAATGGAATGTTCCTGTTATGAGTATAAAATGTCCCTCTCTATCTTTTCTGATTGATTTAAGTTTGAAGTTCAGTTTGTTAGAAATTAGTATAGCCACACCTGCTTGTTTCTTGGGTCCATTTGCTTGAAATGCCTTTTCCCAGCCCTTTACTCTAAGTAGGTGCCTGTCTTTGTGGTTGAGGTGTGTTTCATGTAAACAGCAGAATGTTGGATCCTGTTTTCGTATCCAATCTTTTAGCCTGTGCCTTTTTATAGGTGAGTTGAGTCCATTGACATTAAGTGATATTAACGACCAGTGGTTGTTAACTCTGGTCACTTTTTTAGTAGTAGAGTTTGTGTGTTTTCCTTCTTTGAGTTGTGCTGGTGAAGGGTCTCTATCTGTTTGAGTTATTGTGGTCATTGTTGGACTCCTTGGTTTGTGATTTTCCTTCTATTACTTTCTGTAAGGCTGGATTTGTGGCTATGTATTGTTTACATTGTTTTTATCCTGGAAAATTTTGTTTTCTCCATTTATAGTGAACGAAAGCTTGGCTGGGTATAGTAGTCTGGGCTTGCATCCATGGTCTCTTAGTTTCTGAAGTACATCTATCCAGGACCTTCTGGCTTTCATGGTTTCCATAGATAAGTCAGGTGTAATTCTGATAGGTTTACCCTTATAAGTAACTTGACCCCTTTCCTTTGCAGCTCTTAATATTCTTTCTTTATTCTGTATGTTTTGTGTTTTGATTATTATATGGCGAGGAGGTGTTTTTTTTTGTTTTTTTTGTTTTTTTTTTTTTTATCCTGTCTATTCGGTGTTCTGTATGCTTCTTGAACCTTCAAAGGAATATCCTTCTTTAGGTTGGGAAAGTTTTCTTCTATAATTTTATTAAATATATTTTCTGGACCATTGAGATGTACTTCTTCTCCTTCTTCTATCCCAATTATTCTTAGGTTTGGTCTTTTTATTGTGTCCCAGATTTCCTGAATGTTTTGTGATGAGAATTTGTTGGTTTTGTTGTTTTCTTTGATCAGTGTGTTTATTTTCTCTATGGTATCTTCAGTGTCTGACATTCTTTCTTCTATCTCTTGTAATCTGTTGTTAGTACTTGTCTCTGTAGATCCTGTTCGTTTACCCAGATTTTCCATCTCCATCCTTCCCTCAGTTTGTCTTTTCTTCATTGCTTCCATTTCATTCTTCAAGTCTTGAACCGCTTCCCTAACCTGTTTGATTGCTTTTTCTTGTTTCTCTTGGTTTTCTTGAGTGTCTTTGAGCGATTTATTCATTTCCTCTACCTTTTTGTTTGTAATCTCTAATTGTTTATGGCAGTTTTTCACCTCCTGTTTAAGGTCTTCTATTATTTTCATATAGTTCACTTTTGAGTCGATTTCTTCTAATTCTTCTGGAGTAGGGTGTACAATTCTTCTTATTTCGGGATCCCTGGATTCTGGTGATGTCATGTTGCCTTTCAGGTTGTTGGAGGAATTCTTGCATTGGCGCCTTCCCATCTCTTCCTTCAAATGGAGCCAGGAGAGGCCTGGTGTCTTGGTCCAGTCTTTGCTGTGATTGACTCTCTGGGTGTATCTCTTCAGTGTAGAAGCAGGAACCGTTCCTGTCCAGATGAACTCCTCAGCACCAAAACATGGACGCCTGGTAGACCAATGACCAGAGGATAAAAGGGGGAACTTGGGGGACAGGGTGGGGACGAGTAGAACATAGGACACCCTGCCGCACAGGCTGAAGGTGCGTGTGCTCCCTTACCTGGGGTCCTTGAGGCCTGCCCCGTAAGTAGGCTCTCACCGCTCTGGGTGGGTAGTCTTAGTGTAGGAGCAGAAAACTGTTCCTGAGCAAAGGACCTTGCAGAAAACTAAGACTTGGGGGCAGCGGGGAGGTCGTGTGTAAGAAAGACAGCCCTGCAGAAGGAGCTGGGGGAGGGGGTTTGCGCTCTTTTCCCGGACAATTTGCCCCTGGATGGCACACACTCACTCGTCCAGATGGGATTCCTCAGAAACTAAACAGGGCCGCCCAGTAGCCCAATGATCCGGGGACAAAAGGATGAAAGGAGCAGGGGAGGGGGGCTGTATCCAGAAGAGCACAGGAGAGCCTGGCGCAGGAGCTGAAGGTGCCCGGGCTCCCTTACAGGAGACCCTGAGGCCTGCCCAGTAGGCAGGCACTTACCGCTCTGGGTGGGTACCCTTAGTGTAGGAGCTTAAAACTGTTCTTGAGCACTGGTCCTAGCATACAGCAGGGCAGGGTTGGGGAGGGATGCTAGGGGGCTGGGTCGTGCAAAAGAAAGACAGCCCTGCAGAAGGAGCTGGGGGAGGGGGGTTTGTGCTCTCTTCCGGGATAATCTGCCCCTGGATACCTAGATAGCACACACTCACCCGTCCAGATGGGATTCCTCAGCAACTAAACAGGGTCACCCGGTCTATCATTGGTATTTTTGATTTTAGCCATTCTGACAGGTGTAAGATGGTATCTTAAAGTTGTCTTGATAAGCATTTCCCTTATCGCTAAGAAAGTTGAACATGACCTTAAGTGTCTTTTGGCCATTTGAACTTCTTCTGTTGAGAATTCTCTGTTCAGCTCAGTGCCCCATTTTATAATTGGGTTGATTAGCCTTTTACGGTCTAGTTTCTTGAATTAGTTATATATTTTGGAGATCAGACCTTTGTCTGTTGCGGGGTTGGTGAAGATCTTCTCCCAGTCAGTGGGTTGCCTTTGTGTCTTAGCAACAGTATCCTTTGCTTTACAGAAGCTTCTCAGTCTCAGGAGGTCCCATTTATTCAATGAGGCTTTTAATGTCTTTGCTGCTTCTCAGGAAATTTGGGATCAACTTACCCCTGGACCCAGCAATACCACTCTTGGGAATATACCCAAGAGAGGCCTATCATACAACAAAAGTATATGCTCTACTACGTTCATAGCAGCATTGTTTGTAATAGCCAGAACCTGGAAACAACCTAGATGCCCTTCACTGGAAGAATGGATGAAGAAAGTATGGAATATATACATATTAGAGTACTATTCAGCAGTAAGAAACAAGGACTTCTTGAATTTTGCATGCAAATGGATGGAAAGAGAAAACACCACTATCCTGAGTGAGGTAAGCCAGACCCAAAAAGAGGAACATGGGATGTACTCACTCATAATTGGTTTCTAGCCATAAATAAAGGACATTGAGCCTATAATTAGTGATCCTAGAGAAGCTAAATAAGTAGAACCCAAAGAAAAACATATAGGCATCCTCCTGAATATTAGCCTTCATCAGGCGATGAAAGGAGACAGAAACAGAGACCCACATTGAAGTACCAGACAGAAATCTCAAGGTCCAAATCAGGAGCAGAAGGAGACGGAGCACGAGCAAGGAACTCAGGACCACGAGGGGTGCACCCACACACTGAGACAAGGGGGATGTTCTATCGGGAACTCACCAAGGCCAGCTGGCCTGAGTCTGAAAAAGCATGGGATAAAACCGGACTCTCTGAACATAACGGACAATGAGGACTACTGAGAACTCAAGAACAATGGCAAGGGGTTTTTGATCCTACTGCATGTACTGGCTTTGTGGGAGCCTAGGCAGTTTGGATGCTCACCTTACTAGACCTGGATGGAGGTGGGGGTTCCTTGGACTTCCCACAGGGCAGGGAACCCTGATTGCTCTTTGGGCTGACGAGGAAGGGGGACTTGATTGGGGGAGGGGGAGGGAAATGGGAGGCGGTGGCGGGGAAGAGACAGAAATCTTTAATAAATAAATGAATTTAAAAAAAGTACCTGAAGGTAAATGGAATCTCAAAGGAGAAAGAGTACTTTCTCTCTGCTTCTGTTCTGCCTGTGTTCACATGACTCTCACTTCTGCATCACTCCTGGGTGTTTGGCCACCATCCTCCACACTATTCTTCCATGCTGGAGATCTTGCCCAGTTCAGACATCGGGCCTACAAGACGGACAATGACAACAACTGAGGAAATGAAGGAGACTCTGGGAAGCTGAATGTGGAGGACTTTAAAATTTTGTTTAAAATACTATTGATCCCAGATCAGGAAGGCAAAGTTTGGACAGGTGCTTATAATAATTGATGACTATTCTTCATACTCCACAAACCGGCAATGATGATTGTAGGAGATCACTGGAAAAGAAGTCAGAGAAAACAGCCCTGCAAGAATTAGAATCATCGAAAAAGAAGTGTCTATGTTTTATTTGGGGGGTGGGTTTTGTGTTTGAGATTGGGCCCCATTATGTAGCTGGCCTTGGAAGCATGCTTCTAACTCAGTTAAAATTACAGCATCCCCACCTCATAGGAAGTATTTTCTCATGGAACTTGTCAGGACAAATTCTTTTAGAGGAAAATACAGCATTTCTGTGTGTTACCTCTTGAGTTCCCATTTTTCTCAGGTCCTGTGGGAAGTGATGTGGAAAGACTCCTTCTTACATATGCTCTACAAATCCTGAGCCATGTGCAAGCAGGCTATAGAAGTGATCCGTTCCTCAACTCCTGCAACAACCCTGAATAGATAATGCCATCCTTATCTTACAGACAAGAGCACACGCATGATCATACATACATACATACATCTATGGCAGAAGGATGTTAGCTACTGAGAGCCCCTCTGTCTGCTGGTATTGGTTTCAAAATGAACAGGGAGATGGATAGTGGGGCTTCCAAAAATAATGTGGCATCTATTATTTATCTTACTCTGGACCCAGATAATTGGATGGATGTTGCTTTGGGGAGAAGTCGGTGAGTGAATTGGAAGTAACTCCATGCCAGCTGTATACCTGACATCCCAAGCCAAAGCTCTCAGGAAAACGCTCGGGTTCCCAAATAGGAGAAAATTTCTTTTATTCTTCAGAAAGAACATCAGTTCTCCTGCTAAGGCATGCAGGAAGCAGAGAAAGCAAAGCTGGGACCCCAGCCCGAAGATAGCTCTAGAAGCAAGAGGAGAATTGAAAGGTCAAGGCTGAGGGTAGGCGCATGCCCAGCATTCAAACATGCCTTTAGCAGGTGGGAATTGAACATCTAGGCCACCAGAACTTAAATCCATGGTTGAATTTTTTTTCCTTAAATGAAGTCTCTGTCGTGACTCAATAGTGTCAGACCTAAATTTCTACAATTCCTATGACCCCTTCTTCTTTATTCATAATATGGTAGCCATGACTTGGGATATTACATTATATTGAGAATGAGATATATTGAAGAAAAATAAGGTTTTGTTTGGGAAAGCTAAGTTTCTCTGCTCATTGCAGAAGTTGTGTCCTATGTCTGATCCAGGTTTAAGAAGTGGAGCTATGATTTCCTACATTTCATACCGTGAGCTGAATGTCTAGAAGGGAACTGACTGTATGTTAAGAACAGGAACTGACAAACTAACAAAAAAAAACTCTAAATACCTCCAAGAAACCTCGAAGAATGAACATTTTGCAAACTTCTGAGCTTCTGTTTGCTATAGAAAGATGGGAGGAGGGAGGTGAGCCATAACAATTCAGCTATAAATTTGACCTCCTTTGCCTCCCTCTGCTGGTATATACCTAGAGATTTTTGTTAATGTGTTTCTTCTTAAAGGGCCCTTCTAGTATGTTCAATTGGACAGCCCCTGCTACCTTCCATCCTTTATTTTCTCCTATTATTGACAGCTTTAGTTAGGCTTACTTCACCAGTCCTCAGAGTCACAAGGCAGCCTTCTAGCTAGCCTTCTCATATCAAGATTTCTGCTTACAGCTCCTCCTTTTATACAAAGTCCAAGTGAATCTGAGACATAAATTTGAACACATTGCCCTGAAATGTCAAACTCTTCAATTCCCTACCCTCATTTCCCAGAGAACACATATGAGCACAGTGATGTCATACACAGTGCCTGTGGGTGAGATTTTTTTCCAGCTTTCCCTGAGTTTATTACATCTTTATGCTTCTAATCTGTTTATTATTCAAATCTATTGCTCCAGTGAAGGATTAAGTACAGATTTGGTCATTGCATGGCTGTGCTTTACCTTGTCTCTGTCCTTAATAATCATGTGACTGTGTACAGATTTAATTTCTCTGTTCTATAAGTTTGTGCATACATTAACCAGAATGTTTCCCTTATAGACTTTGAGGATTAAAAATAATCATTTATGTAAAAGATGCAGATTATGTATTTTTCACCCCCAAAGAGCTGGATATTTCCTGCTCCAACAAGAGAAGTTAAGAATGAGATACACTTCATCAGGATAATTTTTGAGTCTCAAGTCTGACTGTAAATAGTAGAATGATCATTTCTGTCCACGACTTCAGCCACAAAATGAAAGTTATAATCCAAGTATCATGAAGCCATGATGGTAACTAAACTGAAACATATGCTTGCACACCTAACATCACATCTGGTCCATGTGTGAGCTCAGTACATATTGACTATTCTGGTTCTTGTAATTACCACTGCACATCCCAGGTGTCTGCTTTAGAATCCCTTCTCTTATAGCATTGCACTCCTGTCTCTGTGCTGAGAGAGCCCTCTAGTGCAGCCCCTGACACACTCCATGCAAATGGTACATTTTTCACCCTGCCAGATGTAATAGCCCTAGAACAAAAATTCTGCCTCTTGTATACTGGTAAATTTAACAGCTTTTTGTGCTCATAGAAATGTGAGTAATTCTGATTCAAGTTAATTTTCTGACAATAGAAACTTAATACAGTATTTTGATCAAACAAACTACTTCATTTTATAATGTAGAATCATCAAAAAAACATGATATCTGAGTGATGACTCTGTCTCTCCTGCTGGATCTTTAAGAACTAAGCTAGGAAATTCATTTTGAGAAGACAGGGGATTGGGGAGCCTCATACACTGTTCTCCAAACAGATATTACTAAAAAAGACCTTAGTCACATTGACTATGCCAGTTATGAATAAGACAACACTTACAAATGCTCCCAGTATTTGACTGAACATGTTCCAATTGTTTTACCTGGTGTTAGGAATCCACTATAGACTGTAAGCCAAGACTTTTATGTATACATAAATAATCCTTATAATTAAATGTGTTTTCCATCAAAGCATTCTTCCTGCAAAAGTATTGCTTAAGATACTGGAGCATCATCCTGCTTGGAATTGTCTCAGAAGTGCATCTGGACTTGTTCTTGGAAAAAGATCTGATAAGTAAATGAATTTGTAAATGATTTAAACCATGTGGTGACAAACCAAAGAAGGTAAGCAAGCTGTTAGAAGCTTCAGAGCATGCTTAAGAATGGTGAGACTTCCAAATGACAGGACTAATGTTGAATCTTACGCTTCAAATTGGTGTTTAAGATAGCTGTGGAAGATAAGAATGGAAGAGCCATTTAAAGGGCAGTGCTAGGAAGGGGAAGGTTTGCCATCAATGGACAGAGCCAGAAAAATCTGTACCTGCCATGCACAAGCTCCTTATATTTTGGAAAACCCAGTTTCTCTCCTTCTCCATTCTCTCTCTCTCTCTCTCTCTCTCTCTCTCTCTTTCTCTCTCTCTCTCCTTTCTCCTCTCTCTCTGTATGTATATTATATATTATATGTGATAAGTTAAAAGTTTATATAAATGTCTAACATACATTGGTGATAAACACAGATGAGTGATTAATTTTTAAAAATTACTATTTAAAATTACATTAACTTCATTGTAAATAGACATACAATCTTCCTAAATAGCTAAAGACAACATGTTTTGCCTATAGTATTTATCTATAAATTGGCTAAGCTATTCATCAGCTACATATTGCAAACTTGTTTCATACACAGTACAGTTTTAGAGTAGGATATAGCAAACAAATTCACTAAAAACACAAATAGCCCACAAAGAAAGCATTAGTGCCAAGAAGTAATAAAAAAATAAAGGAGAATAAATGATATGGGAAGTAACATGAAGGCAGCTGCTGTTTTATACAGGGCAGTGAAGGAAGATTAGCAGGCAAGAAAAGCCTGAGTAAATAGAGAAAAGCATGAAAAAAACTCATGGAGCTCTGGATAAAGGAAGTTTCTCGTCTAGATAAAATCTTTGACTATGTTCCTTTCCAGTGGATGGATGGCTCTAGATGGCTAGGGTGGTATCTGATCTGGAGGTCATTCTGACTGCGTGTGGAATCAGCTAATACACACGTTGTTGGGTACTCCTATGATGGGCTTTCTTGATCTCTCACAGAGAGACCAACCCTACACATGGGAAGCACCTTTTGGTAGCAACTAAAATAGAAGGACTTGGAAGAATGATGAAAGTGTCACTTTTTGCCTTGTTGACCTCATTCTTGCTGGTAACTTGGTTTATCCTGGGGTTGTAGCTTCCTTCAGTGATATTAGAGTCAAATTCCCCTGAATTACAAAACAGATTAATGAACAGGCTCCCCAATAATCCTCCAGTCCATTAGCACCTGATAGGGACTAATAGACATTCAGCTTCATGGACTGAAGAGCTACAGGAATCTTGGCTTGTCTAGTATGAGACAACTATTCTTGTACTACTTGGGCTGCATCTTGTAATGATGGAGGAGGGACATCTGTCTATCTGTTGCTTTCATTGGTTAGTTAATAAAGAAACTGCTTGGCCTGATAGGGCAGAATTTAGATAGGTGGAGTAGACTGAACAGAATGCTGGGAAGAAGGGAAGTGAGGCAGTCACTATAGCTCTGCTCTCCAAGATGGATTCAGGTTAAGATCCTTCCCGGTAAGCCACCACCTTGTGGTGCTACAAAGATTATTAGAAATGGGTTAATCAAGATGTGAGAATTAGCCAGTAAGAGGATAGAGCTAATGGGCCAAGCAGTATTTAAAAGAATACAGTTTCTGTTTAATTATTTTGGGTGTAAAGCTAGCTGGGAGCCGTGCCCCAGCCCGCCGCTTCCACTACTACATTGTAAGCCAGTCCAATTATCTCCTTTTATAGCTGTCTCCATTCTATTAGTTCTGGTCCTGTAAAGAACCCTGACTAACACAGTGGGTAGATAGATGATTCGTTGATTGATAGCTATAGCTGGTATCTTAGGTTTTCATTATTGTGATTTACTAATAGGGGCCTGCCAAAGGCTCAAAACAAAATCTCTATATGCCACTGACACCTCAAGTACTATTGGGTCTTTAGGATCACATTTTCCAAGTGGTAAAGGAGCTGGTCCAGCATCCTGGACCTGTTAGAGAGCCTTCTTCTGTTCCATGTCTGTCTTAGTTCTGATTTGTGTTGCTGTGATGAAACACCATGGCCAAGGCAACTTGAAGAGAAAAGGGTTTATTCAGCTTATGCTTCCATATCACCATTTATCATCAAAGGAGAATCAGGACAGGAACTCAAGAAGGGCAGGAAACAGGAGACCGGAACTGAGGCAGAACCGACAAAGGAGAGCTGTTTTCTGGCTTTCTGTCCATGGTTTGCTCAACCTGTTTTGTTATAGAACTCCCAGAACATCAGCCTAGGGATAGCACCAACCACAAAGAGCTGGGCCCACCCCATCAATAACTGATTAAGAAAATACTCTACAGGCTTTCTTACAACTGTATTTTATGGAAGATTTTTTCATAGTTGAGATTTCTTCTCTCAGATGACTTTAGCTTGTGTCAAACTGACATAAAACTATGCAGAATAAGACCAAACTCAAAGGTAGATGCTTTCCAAGTCACTTGGTATATGGGCTGGAATAGCACACCTAAATGAAGAATGTACTGACTCCGGAATCCAAATAGAACCAATAAACATTGTGTTTCTTTCTTGGTGGTAGGAGAAATCAGGCACAATAACTTATCCTCCTTGGAAGGAATAACACTTCTCATCTCACACCACTGAACTCCTAAGAATTTCACCGAGGTAGAAGGCCCTTGAATTTTGGTTAGATTTATTGGCCCTATTCTCATGAATATGTGTGATACCAAGAAGTCCAAGAGGTTGCTACTCTTCATCACTTGGTCCAATCAATTAATGTCATCAATATCATGAATCAATGCAATATTTTGTGGGAGAGATGATGAAGATCCTTTTGAACTAAGTTATGACACATGTCTAGAGAGTTAATACATCCTTGAGGTAAACTTATAAGGGTCTATAGCTGGTCTTGCCAATTGAAAACAAATTGTTTCTGGCAGTCTTTGTAGACAGGTACCAGGAGAGCTGCATTAGCTGGATCAATAACTGCATACCATGTACCAGGAGTTGTGTTAATCTGCTCAAGTAAGAACACCACATCTGGTAGAGCAATTTAATTGGAGTCACTACTTGATTGAGCTTTAAATAGTCAACTGTCATTCTCCACAATTCATCTGTCTTCTGCACTGGCCAGGAGAGCTAAGGTGACATGTGGTGGGAACCACCAGCCCTGCATCTTTCAAGTCCTCACTGGTGGGATTAATTTCTGCAGTTCCTTCTGGGATATGATAGTTATTTTGATTCACTATTTTCCCTGGATGATGCAACTCTAAAAGCTTTCATTTATCCTTCCAACCCTAAGAGCCCTCACTTGGCATGTCAGGGAACCAACATGAGAGTTCTGGCAACTTCTAAATGTATCTATCCCAATTATACATTCTTGGACAGGGGAAATGACCACAGGATGAGTTCATGGACCCACCGAACCTACTGTGAATTGAACTTTAGCCAAAATTCCATTGATTATTTCATCTCCATAAGTCCACACTTTAATTGGAGGGCCACAGTGTTGTTTAGGGTTTTGTGGAATAAGTATCAATTCAGAATTAATATCCAGTAGACTCCAGAAACTGATTGTTTTTTTTCCCCAGCATTATAAAAGTTCTCATTATAAAAGGCCATGGGTCCTTCTGAGGATGAACTAGAGGAAGGTTAACAGTAAAACTCCCAAGTATTTTCTCAATGTCCTTCCTCACAGGAGCCTGGACACCCCTTCATTCAAGACATTCTGAGTCTGCAAACTGGATCAAGTCTGGAAACTGATTCATGGGTTAAGACTCCCTTTTGCCATAATCCAATGGAGCCTTTCTTTTACCTGTTTGAGAATTTTTTTTCCCACTTATACAGATCAAACAAAAATTCAGGAGGCTTCTTACTTATTTCGTGCATGGAAACACCATGACTGACTAGCCAGTACCAACAGTCCATATGATTCATGCCACCATAAAAAATTGATTTGCGTGTGCTACCTATTTCAGGTCAGACTGTTATGGACATTGCTTCGTCTGTGATGTCCATTAAGATAGCTGTGATCACCTTGGGTACTGGTTGGTTTTGTTTGTCAACTTGACACAAACTAGAGTCATCAGAGAGGAAGGAGTCTCAGTTCAGGGAATGACTCAGTGAGATCCAACTGTAAGGCATTTTTCTCAATTCATGACCAATGAGAATAGGTCCAGCCCATAGTGAAAAGTACCATCCCTGGGCTGCTGGCCCTAAGTTCTATAAGAAGATGGGCTGAACAAGCCAAGATATGCAAGCCAGTAAGCAGCACCCCTCCATGGTCTCTGCATCAGTTCCTGCCCCCAGGATCCTCCTCTATGTGAGTTTTTCTCCTGGCTTTCTTCTGTGATGAACAAAAATGTGGAAGCATAAACCAAATAAACCTTTCCTCCACAACTTGCTTTTTGATCATTTTTTTTTCAGTAACCTTGGGGATTTTTTTTTCTTTTTGTGACTTTTTTTATTAAAGGAAAAAAAAAGAAATTCCCGCCTCCTCCCAGCCTCTCATTTCACTCCCCCTCCTCCCACCCTTCTTCCCCTCCCCCCACTCCTCTCCCCCTCCCTCTCCAGTCCGAAGAGCAGTCAGGGTTCCCTGCCCTGTGGAAAGTCCAAGGTCCTCCCCGCTCCATCCAGGTCTAGGAAGGTGAACATCCATACTGGCTAGGCTCCCACAAAGCCAGAACATGAAGTAGGATCAAAACTAGGAGTGGAGGTATTTCTATAACAGATCTGAACAAGTTTGGGGGAGAATTGTACTTTGGAACTTTGGGCTTGAAAAGCCATTGAGTGTTAAGAGATCTGTGGGAATGTTGAAGATAAGGACCTTGAGAACAATGCAGAGGATGGAGGCCTGACTTATGAAATTCCAGAGGAAGTCTAAAGACTTTATGGGGCAATTTTATTATTTTTCATTAAGGTCCTGTGGTTCTGGTTAGCTGGGACTCCAGAATCAGCTGCAATTAACAAGGCACCAGAACTTCTACTACAGAAAAACTTTGCTTTGCTGGGATACTTGATGCTAATTGGTTGGAGCTAAGAAGTTTGCGGTGGTTAAGAAGATACCAGCATCACAGATGAAATCTTTTGGTGTTTCATCACAGCAACAGAAACCCTAACTAACACACCTTGCCTTTGGGATTCATTGCGATTTCCCTGAGCCTTAAAATCTATTCATCGTCTGGTGGTCATGGCACACACCTTTAATCGCAGAACCCTGGGAGGCAGAAGCAGGCAGATATCTGTGAGTTTGAGGCCAGCCTGGTCTACAGAGAGAGTGCTAGGGCAGTTAAAGCTGTTACATGGAGAAACCCTGTCTCAGAAAAAAAAATATTCATAGATACTAAGCCGAATGATATCAGGCATTTCCAACTATTTTCATTAGGCCATCTTTTGACAAATGTTTCATTCAACCATATAAACAAACTGTTGATACTTTTTTTTAAACTGCGTGAACTTCCATTTTAAACCTATAATCACCACAATGGGCCTATATCAATAAACTCAGCCTGACCCAGTAATGTTCATTCTACCATTATCTCATACCCTTAAAATCTATTCCCACATATATTCTCCAGACACATTAAGCTCTTTACTACTATAGCACATCTCCTCATGGACTACAGTTTCTACTTCTCCTCTAGGAAGTTGATTACACTTTAGTTTGGTTATAGGCATAGAAACAACTATTGGTGGGCCCAAGGAACAACAATATTGTCTAGCTTAGTTTATCTTCAGAGAAAGTCAATGCTGGTTTATCAGACAATGAAGTATTATTTTCCACAGTCAAAGGCAGAAAAGGCAATATTTCAGAGGCTTTGGGGGGAATACATCTTCTGTTGAGAGTGATGAGACTACTTTCTTAGGTGAGATAAACCATTGAGAATCTGATGATTCAAAGATCTCAACTGCACATCCCCATCCCAAGTTACTGGATTACATTCTTTACCAATTAATATCCATACTTTAACTACCAGCACCTTCTGAGACTGGAAATTGTATATTCATTTTAAACCAGCCACTCTTATAAAGAGGGCTTCAGTTTGATTTTCTACAACTTGAGCTCTATTTCTGCTGGAGAGAAAATTTGTTTTTGGTGCATCTTTAGAAACTTATGGACTGTTTAAGCACATCTGTAACAGGTCAATTTTATCACTGAATTCTTTGTTATCCTTCACTATATTGTGGGATGTTAGAAGTAGGTTAATTTTACCATATATAATATTTCTCCATTACTTAATTTATCCAAAGGTACTAGGAGCAACAAACCACAATGATTATTTTCCTTTTTTCTACAAATTGTCAAAAGTTTTACATACAGAGTCACCAAATCAATTGTCTCTCAGAATTGCTGAATCAGAATAATCAAATACATTTGTTTCCTTAATTTTGTAAAATAATTCACACCAATTGCTTTCAATACTCTATGAGCTCCTAGGAGAGATTTCAGTAACTGAAAAGGCTCCAATAACCATAGGCATTAGCTGATTGTGAAATCTATTCCAAAAAATTAAGAAATTCATCTTTATACTTCTGTTGTTCTAGAACTGCTTCTGGGAACCAAATCTATATTAGTAATGGTTCTCTAGAAGACAATAACTTATAGAATAAATATATAGATTAGTATTAATAGTATTAGTAATGTTTTTATTAGAGTAGTTTATAGGCTATGGTCCAGCTAGTCTAACAATAGCTGTCTGTCTACCAATGGAAAGTCCAAAGATCTAGCAGTTATTCAGTTTACAAAACTGGATGTCTTAGCGGGTCTTTAGTATATTCTGGATTCCCAAATGAGTAGGCTTTAATGCCAGTGAAGGAATGGAATTGCCAGCAAGAGTGAGAGGAAACAAGCAAAGAGAACAAGTTTCTTTCTTTCGTGACTGTTATATAGGTTTACAGCAGGAGCTGTGGCGCAGACTAACAGTATATATTCTGCCCCAAAGGATCCAGACTAAAAATAGGTCTTTCTACTTTCAAAAAATATTCCTAACAGGTGAATCCAGTTACTTGGGTTTTATTTAATTCCAGATTTAGTCAAGTTATCAACCAGGAATAGCCATCGCAGGGATGAGCAATGAATGACAAGTCATAAATGATGTGAATATCATGTTCCTTGGAGACTGTATGCAATGATACGAAAGGCTTTCCATCACAACATGGGCAAATATGTACAGGCCAGGACAGAACAAAAGCTTCCCCACACTGACTGGGTAAGGCATATAGGACATGGAAGACCCCCCTGAATTAAGCATTTTACTGGAAATGGAGGCATTGAATACGCTCCCCAAATGACACTCTTCCTGTAGTACATCGCAAGTCCCTTAAAGTTTTCCCCCATTTGTGGCCACACACTAGGGCCCATGGCTCAGGATCTCCAACTCCCAAAGGCAAAGGTTGACATGTTATTAGAGCTGCATTGGGAGATCTTAAGACCTATCAACAGTTCCATACTTCTTCCATGACACTGGTCATATCTACAAAACTTACAAGGCCATCTCAACATCCTTGAAAGCCTCAGTCAACCCTGTTGTCCCATTACTCCTCCTAGGATACCCAAGATTACAAAAAGGTAGTCTTTCCAGATAAAGCACAGGATGGAAGTTAAAATCTTTAGTACCTCTTGCAATAAGCGTGACATATTAATTAAAATATATATTATCTGAGATCTAATTAGACTGTTCTTTTTTTCCATATCCCATAAACCTGTAATCATGGCTTTGTAAGTACACTAACTATCTGCTTATCTGCTTTTGTCAGAAGGTCAAACTTGGAAAATACTCCTGAAATTCTCCTTACTGCCTGCCCCTCATTACCTGCTTTGGATGGCAGCTAGTAGAAAACAAATATGTTGCTTATTCCATGGAGAAGCTTCCTCTAACAGCATCTAAAGAGGAACTGATGAGGAGAATGGAGCAGATATGCAATTGGCACATTTACACAGTTGGCATTGTTCTACACAGGTATAAACTCATCCTAGTGAGGTTATCTGTTACCATGGTAACAAAGCAGCCAATGATTTTCCTAAAAGGATAGTGCCTCCTTTTTAAATATTAGTGGAGTTTTATTCAGACCATTTGAATGAATTTACTGATCTGAATCCTCCCAGCATCTCAGTCCATCACTGTACATACAGCTTTAACTCTGTGAAGTATATGTTGCATTGGAAATCCACAGCGTCTACCATTGACTGCCAATAGAGATGCTGCAACAGCCTTTAATAGATTAAAAAATAAAACAGAATCCAGGATTATTTGAGTCCTGGGCTTCCCAGCCTGTTAACCCACATCTAAGTTCCCTTGTGTAAGGAAGTTGTCCAAGAGCATGGACATTCATTAAAAATGTCATGAAGTCAACAGGTCTATGGAAATGGAAGTGGCCTCTCCTACCGAGTTCAACAGGGACTCATGACCTACAATCTCAAACTCAATTTTCTTCTCAGATCTTTCTAGAAACTAATCTTCCTCGTCTTTCTGCTTTAACCACATGTAACTTCTCCATCATGATGGACTGTGATTTCTCAGACTGTGAGCCACATAAATCCTTCATCCTATAAGTTGCTTCTGTCAAATATTTTGTGCTTGTGATGAGACTCTTGCTACAGGTTTTTATTATTATTGCTCAATATGCTTAACAAGGGAAAAAATCATCAAATCCCACAAACTCTAAAAGGTATATATGATTATAGATGAGAACCTACAACCACCACATTACTAAACAGCATTGTTCATAAATACATTCTAAATAGCCATCCTTACACCCATAGATAATTGTAGTTATCACCCCTAACCAAGGAAACTTTTCTTTTATTTAATATATATGTATATATTTATTTAAATGCATCCTGGGACTGTCTCCTTTACTAACTGTACCCCCAGCTCAAGCTGTCCCTATGTAAACAAGCTCAGAGCCCTTGTACTCCAAGCAAGAGCTCAAGCATTAAGCTATCGTTTCAGAATCAGGGCTACTTTCATTTAGCCTTCTAGTAGTTGAACCTTGGAGTTATTTTAGTCATATAATTCCAATATAACTTTGATAAGAATGGCATCACCAAAAATTGATTTAGAAAATACAGCCTTTTGTGAGTCACCATCCTACAGAGAACTATAATGTCTTGGTGTTTTTTAAATCAACTGTTATGAAGCTCTGAAAATTTTGTATTTTCTTCCCAGATATCTAGTTTGTTTACAGATTAAGCTACCCTTACAGGTCGATATTAGTTTTATTTGTTTGTTTGGCTTCTTTTTTTTCCTTAGTCACATTTCTTTGGTGTGCGTGTGCGTGTGCATGTGCGTGTGTGTGTGTGTGTGTGTGTGTGTCTGTACCAAGGCATGCTGTGAAGGTAAGAGAACAAACAGAGTCAGTCATTCCTCCCCTTGTACCATGTGAGTCCCAAAGATAAATCCTCAGGCCTGGCACCATTCATCTTTATTTGTGAGCCATCTCCCCAGCCCTGGTTGTTATTTTATTGCTATATAAATGATATTTTTCCAGTATAGTGAATGACTGTTTGTTTTATATTAAACTAACAATAGTTATAACTATTGTGTCTCTCTAATGTGCTCTTATGACCTTAATAATGTTTTTGATTAATTCTCTTGGAATGATTAAGCATGAGATCAAGCTGTATGCAGAAAATGATTATCTCCCATCCCCTCTGCTTCATCATCTACAAGAGGAAAGCACCTGATTATTGCTTTATTGATTAGTGCTGGGGATAGAACTGGAGTGTCTTGCAGATAATTAAGACCCACACTTACTTTAAACAGTCAAAGAAATATCATGTAATCCCCCATCTGAACTGTGCAGGTGATGCAATGTGTTTGTAGCCCACAGCAATGCAACTTCCTGTGCAGATGCGGGTCCAGCCATGTAGCAAGTCCTTCAAGTGTACTTCCTTTACATAAATGACCAAGGCAGATGGAGATCATTTATGAAAATCTAATTCATGAACCTGAAATGGCCCTATCCTATAGCCATACTGATGAATATCTTGCATATCACCATAGAACTTTCATCTGGCAATGGATGGAGATAGAGACAGAGACCCACATTGGAGCACCAGACTGAGCTCCCAAGGTCCAAATGAGGAGCAGAAGGAGGGAGAAGATGAGCAAGGAAGTAAGGACCGCGAGGGGTGCACCCACCCACTGAGACAGTGGGGCTGATCTATTTGGGAGCTGGACGGAGACTGAAAAAGCACGGGATAAAACCAGACTCTCTGAACACGGCAGACAATGAGGGCTGATGAGAAGCCAAGGACAATGGCACTGGGTTTTGATCCTACTGCATGTACTGGCTTTGTGGGAAACTTTTCTTGACAAGAAAGACAGTTACAGAAAACCACAACTGATCAAAATAGAGAGTTGTGTAGCCCAGTCCCTACTGGAACACCTAAAATAAACTTGTTCACCCAAGGCTCAGTGGTCATTGGGGAAAAGAAAGCAGAAAGATTAAGAGTCAAAGGAATAGGAAGTTTTCTGTGAGTGTGAGCTTGTGTCTCCAAGAAATGTCAGAGATACAACAATGAAGTATCACCAACAAGGCTACCTAAACATGACCTGTAATGGAAAACATCAATAGATATACAAATATGGAAGAGTGAAAGATAATGAAGGGTAAATCCTAAATAAAGAGCCACCGGAATGCTGTGAGCCGGAAAAATAGTCTTCCCCAATGAAGATCACACCCATTGCTTATCCAATACTAAAGTGTCAATCCTGAAAACATACACATATAAGTAACATTATATAGACTGAGAATGTTGAATTGATATATATGTGAATATATGTATATGTATATATATTAAACAAATAAAAGAAAGTGGTGAATTTGTGAGAGAACAAGAAGAATATGTGGAAGAGTTTGGAAGGAACAAAGGGAAGGGAGAAAGGAAATAATTAAACTATAATGTCAAAAAAAGTATTTTGGCAGGATTTCCATGACACAAGACAATAACAGGATAAAGAGCATTTTCAATGAGATCCCATTATTGATGGTGTAGCCGAAACCAGAGGCTTTGAGCCAGACCAATGACTCCAGGCAATGAACACCTGCAAGTAAAGATGATGTGAAATCCTCAAAGAATCAGTAGAAATAAAAATTTTTACAAAGGTGTTTTAAACAAAATTTCACAGACATCTTTGATGTTCACCCACATAGAATGGATATTCCCTTTAGATGTCTTTCCTAGACCCTGACTTGGCTTTTGTTTGTTTGGAGATCTTCTAACACCTTCTCTCTCACAAGGTGTACATGCTTCTGCTTTAGTCTCCACATTTCGGTCAAGAAAAATATCTTCTCACTTTCAGATCAAGTCCTTGCCTCATCCTAATATGCATGAGAAGGGAGAATATCTCAGTGAGCAGTAGGTCTCCAGGAAGATGAGGATCAAGATAAGGGCCACACCTGGAGGGAGAGTGGCACCCTGAATGTCATGAGAAGGGACATGGAAAGCAGACATTGCTGCCTAAAGAAACTTTCATGTTCTCATTGTCATGAGAGAAAGGCAGTATCAATCAGTGACTGGGCTCTAAAGTATAAGGGTTCTGTCTGCGTAAGGATCGGGGAGCCTTCAGGTGGCCTGGCAGCATACTATAAATCTTCATTTCCTTATTGCTTAATTAAATTGGTTTTTCTCCTGTGAGCCCTAAATGAACTGAACAACATGGAAAAGGAGTAAACAGTGAAAACAAGAAAGCATCAAAGCTGTGAGCATAAACCTGCAGTGACACACACTGGTCCAAAGTCAAGGTTCGCTGATGTGAACTAACTTGGATTTTCAAGGCTAAGGCTGTGGAAATGGCTAAAATAGCCTGCTGTCCACTCCTTCTGTCTTATTAGATAGAAATACTGTGTTCAAGAGGTTGACTAAGGACCAGAGAATCAAAGTCTGTGTGTGTTAGTCACTCAGCCAGCACACTCTCATCGGAAACAGCTGGTTTAGGCTGAAGCCACTGTGGCCCACTTACTATGCACATAGCTCTGCAGACAAATGGAACTTGGAAAAGCCTTTCAAAGTCCACTTGATCTTAACCTTTGAAATAGCTACTAAACAGTCCCCTTGGAGCTCTGGAAAGTGAAGCTAAATTAACTCTTGTTAAGTATAAAACTGTGGCATACAGTCAATATTATTCCATCTTATCCACAACACAAGCCAACTTTGCTAGGCTCTTAAAATTACCTGCATATTTGTTTATTTAATAAACTGTGGGCCCATCTGGTCAAGATGAAAATTGATTCATTGCCCATACTTTGTATCAAGGAGGCTGTGTCTCTCCCTTTGGTCATCCCAAGTACCTTCTGCTCACAGAAGTTAGCATGCCTCAGAAATTGTAAGATAATAGGGTCTCCCAGTCCCTTGCCCCATTGATCTGGAACACTGGTTCTGCCTCACCATTTGCACTTTGATGGAGTTCAGAAGTAACACCTGAAGTCTCATCACCAGCCAGGAACAATGAAGCTATGTTCCATTTATTAAACACCTCTGTCAGAGGCTTCATGGAGACATAGATGACAAACCTGATAATTTTGAGTGGCCTGGCCTTCAGCTTTGTCTGTACCTCAGAGATCTGTCTTCAGATGAAGTAGCTCCCCCATGTCAAATTATACATACAGGAGCAGTTGCTATATAGAGCTACACAGGGATTCTGATAGGGAAGGATTAAACTACATATCAGCAAAATGTGTAAGATAGCTTAGTTTCAGAGTCATCCAGATTTGGATTAGAATATACTCACTGTGTGACTCAAGGATAGCTGTTCAGTGGCTCTGAGTCTCCTGTTTTTAATATATAATTGTTTCTAGATAATTGGCTAATAAGATGTTTATGCAAAACATGTGCAATGCATAACAAGTTGTGAATTTTCACAACATTGCTGTCGATGCTGTTCTGCTGTCACTTTCCATGTAAAGATACAAGTGCCGTGTGTACACACAGACACCATTGTCATTTGGAAACATCCAGGTAATAAGCAAACTGGGGCAGGAGTGTGGGACAGATGAATAAGTAACATAGTCAACAAGGATAATCATTTTTAGAGAGGGGGTTGGGACTCCTCATTTCAGCTCTAAGAAGAGAGTAACAGCATGCACTTCTGGGCACAATCTTTTGTGATGTTTCCTTGCCTTGTAAATATAAGCAGAAAAGATGTTTGTATGTCTTCTTGCTGCCTTCTTTTCATACTTTACTCCTTCCCTTCTAATGAGCAACCTTGTGAAATCCAATCAGACACAGCAACCTGTATGTTAGAAACCAAAGAGTATTCCTTTCATAATTGGCTGTGTAGTCAGAAATGACCACTGAACTCTCAAATAAGTCATCCACTTGCATCATGGAAACCCATCACATAGCCACTTCTCCAGTGACTGGAGAAACCGCTCCCCACACACACACACACACACAAGGGAAATCCATATAGTGGAAGAACAAATTGTTGCATGATCTTTTCCTGGGAAGATGTAAATGAGAATTTACTTACTCCCGATGGGGCACTAATGTCAGGTCAAATGAGCAATCAAACCAAAGTCAATATTGGCAAGTCAATGTATTTACTGGGCTTGTATACAGTGCATGGATCATGGGTTACTTACAGGGTTCTGAGTGAGCCAAAAGCAGCCTCATCATTGATGTCTCATACCAGAATGGATGACAATTTCTTCATAGCTGCATATGTGAGGTGTTCCCATTCTATTAACCTTACACCTACTTTACATTACCTCCTGGGACCATTAGTCCATGTGAAGCTAGGACAGAATTATGTTAAGTTGGGAAGTGGATGTAGGAAGGAGCTCCTAAAATATCAGGTAGAGGTCTAAGATCCAGTCTGCCGCTGTCTGCCATAAGAGAACACTAAACAGGATGGATGTTGAGTGTCTCTCACAAATAGTCAAAGTCGTTCTGATAAAGATGGTAACTAATGACTCTAAATGGATAACATTCTCCAAGAGAAACTCACGTGGAAATTGCCTAAAGAACTTGATTATGACATAATATTGTTATTTAACCAGAAGATTGGCCCATGAAAAATGCAATGCACAGCATACATAATCTTTGTACTGTAATGTCAAAGAAACCATTTAAAAGATTTGGAGCATCCCTAGTGAAGCCAGTTGTATGGTTCAGCTTTCAATTCTTTGGAATTGCATGGTGATTGAAGAAGAGACAGCAGGCTTGTTCCCATTGTTTAATAGTAGACATGGAGTAGTGACCTTAGTCCTGAGCCAGATTTGATGAGAGAATTGACTTCTCATGACCTCCTTGCTAAGATGCAGAACTCGGGTATGTTGGCATCAAATTCAGAAGCCATCGATACAGGTCCTGTAACTATCTAAAACACACTTTAAATTCACTATTTTGAAGTACCCTCTTTTGTAGCCTGTAGTCACAGTCAGACTTTGAAAAGAGATTGCAAAATTCCAATCATTGAGAGGCTACAAAATGTTGATAGGCTATACATGTGACACATCCTTTATAGTCTCAAGATGAAGTTGATTACTCAATTCTTAATCAATTTTAAGCTCTAATATGGTCCACTGACTTCTGAGTCTACATAATAAATGGGAAAACTATTATCAAAATATAATAAAATAATATTAGTTAAAAAGATGAAGATGACTGTCACTTGGAGAAACGTCCTAGCTAAATTATTTAACTGCAATGAATAATATCTAATCATCTTTTTCCATTATGAGAAATGATTATTAGAGCATCACTTATGATCATCAGCTATGGAAGAAAATGTTTAAGCATTTATCTCACCTCTTGGAGATACTGCAGTGTATCTTCAGTTAGTGATACACAGTGATCTGCCTTAGAATGCTAGATAGTCAAGGTAAAGATATTCTACATTTGGAATATCTGCTCAGTTATGTCATTCATGTGAAAGTTGTAAATATATGCAAAAATGACTTGTGGAAAGATGTCTCCATAACTCCAAAGAACCATGCTCACAGACTGCCTTAAATGGACCATAGATGGAGGTCGCCATCTGGATAAACTGATCAAAGTCAGTGTTGCTAATGAGAGAACATGTGTCTCTTGCTACCAGAAAAGATGCAGAAAAAAAAGGTACAGAAAGGAACACTTTTGCTAAGTAATATCTAACCTCATTCTACCTGAGCATTAGAGTCAACTTTCAGTTTGAAGAAAAGGGAAACCTCAAAGTTACAACCAGGAAATGCAAGAAGGCAGGATAGCTGATCATTGAACAAACAAAGAAAAGAAACCACAAAACAAAAAAAGTAGGGAACAAATCCTGGATGACATAGAATAAAGACACACCAATAAAACTAAATCAAACAAACATTAAATTAAATTTTGATCTGAAAGTTCTGTAAATGTCCCCAGGTAAAAGGGCCTGGAGCACAGATAATTATCAGCCTTTTTGGTGGTTTGAATGAGGGGCATTCATCCTCCACAGGCTCATATATTTGAAAACTTAAGTCCCTGTAGTTGGCGCTATGTGGTATATATGGAACCCTAGGTGTGGAGCCTAACTGCAGGAGAGACAACACTGGGGTTTTCAGCCTCACTTTGCTTTCGGGTCTGACTCTCTGTCCTTCTCATGTGTGGTTGAGATGTGACCTTTCTACTTCTGTTTCTGATGCTATGCCTTCCTGCTGTTCTGGACATTTAGTCATCTGAACCATAAGCCAAAATAAACTCCTCCTTCAATTGCTTTTGGTCATGGTGTTTTATAACAATAGAAATATAACTAATACAACCTTCCTCTAACCTTTGCTTCAGAGGCTTTTCAAAATCAATCTGACAACCCCCAACATCTTCATTTCTTTTTTTTCTGTATTTTTGTTGTTGTTTTTATTGAGCTTTATATTTTTCTCTGCTCCCTTGCCTTCCTCCCCCTTTACTTTCTACCTTCTCCCATGATCCCCATTCTCCCAATTTACTCAGGAGACCTTGTCTTTTTCTACTTCCCATGTAGATTAGATCCATGTATGTCTCTCTTAGGGTCCTCTTTGCTGTCTTGGTTCTCTGGGATAATAAATTGTAGGCTGCTTTTTTTTTTTTTTTTTGCTTTATGTCTAAAAGCCACTCATGAGTGAGTGCATACAATACTTGTCTTTCAGGGTCTGAGTTACCTCACTCAGTATGATGTTTTCTAGATCCATCCATTTGCTGGCAAATTTCAAGATGTCATTATTTTTTTTCTGCTGTGTAGTAACTCTAATGTGTAAATGCACCACATTTTCCTTATCTGTTCTTCAGTTGAGGTGCATTTAGGTTGTTTTCAGGTTCTGGCTATGACAAATAATGCTGCTATAAGCATAGTTGAGCACTACCCTTGTGGTATGATTGGGTATATGTCCAAGAGTGATATTTTTGGGCCTTGTGGTAGATTGATTCTTTTATTTTCTTTCAGTTTATTTATATGATGGATTACATTGACAGAATATTTCTTTCATTTTTTTATTTTTTTTATTAATTTTTTTTTATTGAGAAAAGGGAAAAAAAGTATCTGCCTCCTCCCAACCTCCCATTTCCCTCCCCCTCCTCCCACCCTTCTCCCCCTCCTCCCAAACTCCTCTCCCCCTCCCTCTCCAGTCCAAAAAGCAGTCAGGGTCCCCTGCCTGTGGAAAGTCCTAGGTCCGCCCCCCTCCGTCCATGTCTAGGAAGGTGAACATCCAAACTGGCTAGGCTCCCACAAAGCCAGTACATGAAGTAGGATCGAAACCCCGTGCCATTGTCCCTGGCTTCTCATCAGTCCTCATTGTTCGCCCTGTTCAGAGAGTCCAGGAGCCCAGGGTGATGTCCCCAGATAGTCCCTTGGGCAGCTGAGGATAGGGAACCTGAAATGGCCCTATCCTATAGCAATACTGATGAATATCTTGCATATCACCATAGAACCTTCATCTGGTGATGGATGGAGATAGAGACAGAGACCCACTCTGGAGCACTGGACTGAGCTCCCAAGGTCCCAATGAGGAGTGGAAGGAGGGAGAAGATGAGCAAGGAAGTCAGGACCACGAGGGGTGCACCCACCCACTGAGACAATGGGGCTGATCTAATGGGAGCTCACCAAGGCCAGCTGGACTGTGACTGAAAAAGCATGGGATAAAACCAGACTCTAGATTGATTTTTAAGTTTTTGAGAAATCACCATACTGATTTCCAAAGCAGCTGTATAACTTTGCACTCCCACCAGTAATGGGGAAGGGTTCCCCTTTTTGCACATCCTCTCCAGCATAAGTTGTCATCAGTGTTTCTGATCTTGGCCATTCTCACAGCTGTAAAATGGTATCAGTGTTGTTTTGATTTGCATTTCTCTGATGCCTAAGGATGTTGAGCATTTCCATAAGCGTCTTCAGGCCATTTGAGATCCCCCTGTTTATGTCTGTACCCATTTTTATTGGATTATTTGTTCTTTTTATGTCTAGAACTTCTTGAGTTCTTTCTATATTTTGTAGATTAACCATCTCTCAGATGTGGGTGTGGTGAAGATCTTTCCCCATTCTATGGGCTGCTGTTTTGTTTTGTTGACCATGTCTTTTGCTTTACAGAGGCTTCTCAATTTCAGTAAGTTCCATTTATTAATTGTTTCTCTCAGTGTCTGTGCTACTGGTGTTATATTTATGACATGATCTTCTGTGCCAATGCATTCAAGGCTACTTCCCACATTCTCTTCTGTGAGACTCATTGTGGTTGGCTTTATGTTGAGGTCTTAGATCCATTTGGACTTGAGTTTTATGCATGGGGATAGATAGAGATCTATTTGCATTCTTCTATATGTGTATATACAGTTATGCCAGTACCAGTTGTTGAAGTTGCTTTCTTTTCTTTATGTTATAATTTTAGCTTCTTTGTCAAAAATCAGGTGTTTATAGGCATATGGGTTGATATCTGGATCTTTGCTTCAATTCCATAGGTCATCCTGGATGTTTTTATGGCAATGCCAAACTATTTTCATTACTGTAGCTCTCTAGTGGAGTTTGAAGTCAGGGGTGGTACTGCCTTCAGATGTTCCTTTATTGTACAAGATTGTTTGGCTATCCTGGGTTTTTTTGTTTTTCCATATGAAGGTGATTATTGTTCTTTCCAGGTATGTGAAGAATTTTATTGGGTATTACATTGAATCTGTAGATTGCTTTGATAAGATTGCCATTTTTACTATGTTGATCCTACCAATCAAAGAACATGGGAGATCTTTTTATTTTCTGGTCTCTTCTTCAATTCATTTCTTAAAAGATTTAAAGTTCTTGTCATACATGTCTTTTACTTGTTTGGTTAGAGTAATGCCAAGATATTTTATTTTGTTTGTGCCTATTGTAAAGGGTGATGTTTCTCTGATTTATTTTTCAGTCCATTTACTATCTATGTAAAAGGAGGGCTAATAATTTTTTTAGTTAATCTTGTATCCTACTACACTACTGAAGGTGTTTATCAGTTGTTGGAGTTCCGTGGTGGAAATTTTAAGAGTTCATTTTAAATGTCTTTTTGCATCTAATAGTTGAAGAACTTGGATGTGTTAACTATCTCCATTAATTCTTCCTATACTGTATATATTCATCAAATAATCACAGCACACTACACAGATACTCATAGCTAATTCTCACTTAAAAATAGATAAAAACTGAAAGCAAGCACAGTGCTTGTGAGAAATTGATTGACAGAATCAAGAATCTCCTAAAAGACAAACTTCTAAGCATGTCTGTGAGGGAGTGGCTAGAACAGTGGTTTTCAACCTGTGGATCACAATCCCTCTAGAGGTCAAACAACCTTTTCACAGGAGGGGCAATCAGACATCCTGCATATCAGGTATTTATATCACAATTTGTAACAGTAGCAATATTACAGATATGAAGTAGCAATGAAATAATTTTATGGTGGGTGGTCACAACATGAGGAACTATATGAAAGTACCATAGCATTAGGAAGGTTGGAAATGACTGGACTAGAATAAGTTAAATTAAAGTCAATTGAGACTCACCCCATATGAATAGCACCAGCCCATGGATTAAGTTCCCAAACTGAATTTATCAAGGCTAGTAAGCTAATTATTAGCATTCATCTCTCTGCTTCACATGTTGGCTGTCATGTATCCTCACACTGTAAGCCCAATAAACCTGCTGTTTTTGTTGGATGTTTGTCAGAGCAAGAAGAAAGGTAAATGATGGAGAAAACCTGTAATGGAGAGGGTACTGCTATGGTAAGCCCAAAATTGTGATTCTTAAGACTTACGGATTTGTCTGGGGGAGGACTGTGAAACTGTTAGGAATTTTGGGACAAAAAAAAAAAGATATTGCATGTTGTAAAGAAAGCTTAACTAGCAATCCTGTTAAGAGCTCCAAATACTGGAAACCAAGAGAAACATGGACAGTGGAGGCCAATGCCTGAGATCTCAGAGAGCAACAGAGATTGTTAGGAACTGGTCTAGGAGTCATTCACATTATGTTCTGGAAAGGATTTTGGCAACATTCTCCCCACTTTCTGAGAATTTGAATAAAGCTGAATTGAAAAATAAAGGGCTAATATATTTGGTGGAACAAAACTCAAGATGGGATACCATTCCAGGGGTTCTACAGATAAAACACTAATAGGAGCAGAAAAAAAAAACTGGTTGAGATGGGAGAAGGAGAGCAAGAAAAGAGGTATCTGCGGGAGTCATTATGGACTAACAAGAAACCTGACACTAGGAAAATTCTCGGGTATCCACAAGGATGACCCCAGCCAAGACCTTAAGCAATAGAGAAGAGGGTGCCTGAACTGGCCTTGCCCTGTAGTCAGATTGATGGCCATCTTAAATGTAACCATAGAAACTTCATCCAGTAACTGATGGAAACAGAGGCAGAGACCCACAGCAGAGCACTAGACTGAGCTCCCAAATTCCAGTTGAAGAGTGGGATGAGTGAGAATATGAGCAAAAGGGTCAAGATTATGATGGGGATACTCACTGAAACAGGTTACCTGAACTAATGGCAGCTCAATGACTCTACTCTGATAGTAGGGGAACAGCATCGGACCAGACTGGGCCCTCTGAATGCGGGTGACAGTTGTATAGCCGGGGCAGACTGGACCCACTGGCAATGAGACCAGGATTTATCCCTGCTGCTTGTATTGACTTTTTGGAACCTATTCTTTTTGGTGGATTACCTTGCTCAGCCCAGATATAGTGTGAAGGGCCTTGGTCCGGTCTCAAAGCAATGTGTTAGACTTTGTTGGTTCCCTTTGGAAAGCCTTACCCTCTCTGAGGAGTGGATGAAAGTGGCATGGAAGGATAGGACCAGGAGGAGGGGAGGGAGTAGGAACAGGGATTGGTATGTAAAATGAGAAAAGACTTTTAAAATTAGAACAGTTAAAGTTGCAGACAAGGCAGATGCTGAGGCAGTAGCTGTAATTGTTAAGGGGATGAACACCACTCAAGAGAAACCTTCTTACTGGGTGTGCCTGGTGCGGCAGGAAAGGTGCCCTCAGGGCAAGACCTAAACCAAGAGAAAGCTCCAATGATGCAAATACAAATTAATGTATTTTCTCAAGGAGGAGAAAGCCTTGAATCCCTGGGGTCATCTAGGGAAGTACCTTCTCTTCTGGAGAAGATTTACAACTTGCAGCAGAGGCTTATCTTGCAAAAGAGGACTGAAGCTGAGATTGCCCTGGACAATGGACCAAATGAGACCAGGTATAGTGTATGTGTACATCTTGCTTTCCATTTAAACCCAACCCTCACAACAGGACTCAAGGAGGCAAACTTGTGGGGTACAAAATGTCTTTATCTTTCTTCCCAATGTGGCAACATTGAATAAGTCTTTGTTCTAGTTTCATATTAAAAATCCAGCAAACAAACAAGACAGAGGAAAGATTAAGTTGAAAATGCTGAGAAGATTCCTTGCTGCCTGGCAGTCACCTAAGGAAGTATTTCCCAACACTGAAGGTATACAGAGGCAGCTGCCATTCCAAAGGGGTCAGTCTACATCAGAGGCTGCCATCCGAGCTTGACACCATCATCCAAGTAGAACTTGATTTTCGGGCCTTACAGAAATAATACTGAGGGAATCATGACAAGGTTCCGGAAGAGCTCTGAGCCTAGAAAATGGATGAATGAATTAGATTCACTTCAAGGAAGCCCTGAGAGAATATTTAATGTGGTTAGGAAAGTGAAGCCTAAATTTCGCTGGAGACTACAATTTATTAGCAATGCCAGGACTATGCAGTGTTCATCAAAGGAAGTTGTGTGCATGGAGGGGAATCAGCCTAATAGAGGCTATATGTGCTCAGTAGCAGAGCTAAAGGGGCAAGGCTACCTCAGATCTTTTTTTTTTTTTGATATTTATTTATTTATTAAAGATTTCTGCCTCTTCCCTGCTACCGCCTCCCATTTCCCTCCCCCTCCTCCAATCAATTGCCCCTCCCTCATCAACCTGAAGAGCAGTCAGGGTTCCCTGCCCTGTGGGAAGTCCAAGGACCTCCCACCTTCTTCCAGGTCTAGTAAGGTGAGCATCCAAACAGCCTAGGCTCCCACAAAGCCAGTACATGCAGTAGGATCAAAACCCAGTGCCATTGTTCTTGACTTCTCAGCAGTCCTCATTGTCTGCTATGTTCAACGAGTCCGATTTTATCCCATGCTTTTTCAGACCCAGTCCAGCTGGCCTTGGTGAGTTCCCGATAGAACATCCCCCTTGTCTCAGTGAGTGTGTGCACCCCTCCCCTCGCAGTCCTGAGTTCCTTGCTCGTGCTCTCTCTCCTGAGTGAGGTATACCTCAGATCTTTGAAGCCCAGATAATTCTTTCAGTGGCTCAAGATGCCAAACAGGCAATTTCAGAACTTGATGTTTATCCTTCTGTGTTTTGGCCTTCCTTTGATCAGATAAATCATCTCTATTTGAACAAGAGTGCTTATTCTGTGCCATTGTACACTTAACAGAGACTTAGGACTTTTGGTTTTTGGATGGTGTTGTGACTGTTAAAGATTATGAGAACTTTTGAAGCTAGACCAAGTGTATTTTCTGTTATGAGATGGCTTTGAATATATGGAACAAGGAGTGGAAATGATACTTTAAAAAATTACCTGTTTGAGTGTCAAACTGACAAAGGATGGACTTGAGATGGTAATATTTTCAACCTGACAGGATCTAGGATCTTGTCAGTTGGGAGACAGTTCTCTGAACATGACTGGGAGGAATATTATAGATTAACTTAAATAAGGTGTAAAGATCAAGTATAAATGTGACTACACCATGCCATGATTTGGGGTCCCAGACTGAGTAGAAAGAAGGCAAGCAGGGCACCACCATTTGTCCCGTGTGTAGATGCGAAGCATCCATCTACCTACATTTCTACTGCCAACCCTTCTCTGCTGTGAAACACTATGCCTTCAAAATGTGAACCAAAACAAACCCTTCCTTCCTTAGGTTCCTTTCACTAAGAATATTTGTCACAGCCATGAGAAGAGCACCTAGCACCATGATGTACCTGTGATCCCAGTATTTGGGAGGAAGAGAAAGGAAAAATCACAACTTCAATACCAGTCTGAGGTATACAGAAAGAATCTGTCTCCAAAACAAGAAAAATGTATAGATAAAAGAGTAAAATATGAACTAGAAATGTAGCTCAGTTGGTGTAGCACTTGCCTAGCATGCACAGAACCCTGGGTTTAAGTCACTACTGTAGTTTCTACTGTGGCTGAAACAAATGATCACAAATGCAGATGTGTAATGGCTTACAGCACAAATACGTTATTTCACCATCTGGCCTAAGTTCAACACGGGACTCTTGTCTTGTTCCTTGGATAGGCCACAGGAGGAAGAAAACTGCCCCTTGATTTTCTATCTCCTCAAATGTCCCGTGTCACAAGCTTCACTTGCTGTTCTTTTTACATCTTCAAAGCAGCTGCCCTGCCTTTGTGTGGGTGTATCTGAAACCATGTTCTTCTAACTCTGCCTTATTCTCCCATTTTTAAATACACTGTGATTATACTGAGCCCCCATCTCTAGATCTTGTCACCTTGCCATATCCTTTGTCATATAACCTAACATTTGGCCAGCCATATTTGAAAGGACCACCTAACTGTACTCACTATGGTAAGAGTTTCATGAGTCTGCATCTCAAACACAATAGGAGCTTTTGCCTGAGTCCCCTAAAACCTGTCTTTTCAAGTTAGTACTTCACCCAAGGAGACTCTAGTGCTTGAAAAGGATGAGGAAGTAGTATTCAAAATACCATCTGAATGAGAAGAAATCCCAGAATCTCAGGAAATAGGGAGATTCTGAAGATTCTGCATGTGGGTGAGGAGATTTAACTTCCCTACAGTCTTGCTCCAAAAACAAATCCATTTCTACTTGTGTTTTCTCCTTTCTGCTCTCTTGTCTGAGTTACTTACAAACTTCCTTCTTTTCTCTCCTAGCTCATCTCATCTAAGTTCTCTTCTTTTTTACTCCTCATCTCCCTCTCTTAGCCTTGCCTTATTCTTGGTTCCGTTCCTATAATTCCAACTCCCAAAATGACCCAGAAGCTTAGGAGGCCACCATGGGCCCGCAACTTTCCTTAGGTGACTGACCCACTGCAGAGAGTAAGGTGTCTGTCATGGACTCTGCAGTCTCCTTCCCGTGGAACCAGAGCTGCTGCAGCAGGTGGGAGAGAAAAGCACAAGCTGGACTTTGATGCAGGAGACTGAAGTATTCCTGCAAGGAAGGCACCACAGTCACAAAACCGTCGTATCCCTTTTGTTGCTCAATGATGCTGATCTGAGAGCCTTAGGGCAGTTCTACAAGCAGAGCAGATAGTGCTTTCCCACAGTCAGTGATAATTTCTGGAAAGAAGCTTTGTCGGTGGAGACTGACAGTGATGTGGAGAGGCTGGGAATGCTGCAGGTCCAGAAACTAATCACCTCATCTCAGAATTGCTTTAAGCTACATTAACTCTCAGAATTAGTTAATGTTTGTGAATGTAATTAACTCAGAAAGATAAAAAAAACTTTGGAGACCCTTAATACAAGCATCTGGGAGGAGCTTTGATTTAGCACAGGTCAGACATGAATGAACTGAGACACTGACTTCCGGGGCTTCATCCTGGAGGTTCATAAGCGGAATGATTGCTGTTCAGATGAAAGGTCAGGATTTCAAAGAAAACACTCCAATTTTAGAATCATCCCCCGTAGAGTGAGCAAATGTTTGTCATGAGAGATGGTGGGTGGAGAAACTCCCTCTTGGTATAACTATAGCTGAAGAAATTTAGAGAACTCAGGGAGAATCGACCCAATCTACAGAGCAGGACCCCCATGTTCAAAATAGACATCTCTGTTCTTTCACAGAAATAAATATGAGTATCAGAATATCTCAAGATGGCTAAGGTTGGGACAAAAAAAGTATTAATTTGATGTTATGGAGTAGAGGCTTTGATCAGGTTTCTCGTAATCTTTTTATTAATTCTTCAAGAATTTCATATAATTTCTTTTGATGATATTCACTCAAACCCTCCAAGGTCCACCCCCATGTCCCTACCACCGTGCACTATGCCTCCCATTTAATAACACATTTAGTCCAATTTGTGCTGTCTATATACTCTGGGCATGGGGCCATCACAGGCAAATGTGACCTATGAGTCACCACACCCTTAAAGGAAACTGAGTCTCCCTCCCCCAGAGCCATCAATTTTTACTAACTGCTCGGAGGTGAAGACTCATAAATGCCTTTCCAGTCCATGCTGGAATTTTGACTGGGTTGACCTTGTACAGGTCTTCTGCAGCCAACGACAGCTGCTGTAAATTCATGAGTGAGGAGCTCCTCTTCTGTCCAGAAGGCGTTTACACTCTGCTCCTCCTGACTCCTAGCTCTTACAGACTTTCCACATCTTCTCCTGCACTGCTTCCTGAGCCTTGGGGAGAGGGTGTGTTACAAATGACCCATTTGTGGCTTAGCCTCTGAAGTTTGACCAGTTGTGATGTCTGCATTAACTACTGTCCACTGCACAAAGAAATTTCTCAGGTGATGTCTTAATGGTGAACTAAAAAGTATGAGTAGAGACACAAATTTAGACGATAGTTTGACACTATGTCCATTTAGTAGGGAGAATGATAGTAGGTTCACTCCTGAGAGCTGGGACCTCCAGAACAATGAGTTTTGGTCCAGATTTTCAGTACTAGGCATATATTTCCTCCTGTGAATGAGGCCAAAATCTAATCAGAAAGCTGCTGTTACACCCATAGCATTTTCCACCAATAGGACTCTATTACCACATTGGGAATTATTGCAGGTCACAGGGGTCACATCTTGGAGAGACTATTGATGACTTTCCCCTCTCGCAACTCGAATAGCACCTCACACTATGCTGGCCCACACGAAAAGGCTTTTTTGTCAGTACAGAGTTGATTTATTTACATCCTGTGACTCCTAAGTGTGGTGTCTTAAGGAATAAGGTCTTACTATCAAGTTCTGGTCATTGTCCAGTTTGTGTTCCTCTATGAACTTGGGGTTCAATTACCTGGAACAAATGAAGTAGTCAGGGAAATTAGTGGGAAGTGCAGCTTTGCAAACTTGTAGTCACCTCCAAAAAGAAGCCTTGATCTCAACAAAAGGCATAGCCTTAATCAGAATGGCACCACACAGACATACATATCAGGGCCTGCAGGCTTCTCCTAACACCTAGCTCTATTCATGGACTCCTTCCACATCTATCCATGCTCTTGACTATCATAAAAATTATTTTTAGTTATGCTAATAATGACCAAAAAGTACAATGAAATAAAGATTTTTTTAAAAGTTGCATTAGGTTCGAAACCCCAAATGTCAAAATCCCATTTACAATGTCATTAATTTAAAACTAAGCTCTCCATGGTCAACAAGACAAAATGGCAGCCTACAGAATGGGAAAAAATCTTCACCAGACCCACATCAAACAGAGGGCTGATCTTCAAAATATACAAAGAACTCAAGAAGTTCTAGACATCAAAAGAACAAATAATCCAATAAAAAATGGGGTGCAGACCTAAACAGAGAACTCTCAACAGACAAATCTAAAATGACTGAAAGACACTTAAGGAAACGATCAACATCCTTAGCCATCAGAGAAATGAAAAGCAAAACAGCTCTAAGATTCCATCTTACACCTGTAAGAATGGCCAAAAGCAAAATCACATAATGACAGCTTGTGCTGCGGAGGCTGTGGAGTAAAGGGAACACTCCTGAATTGCTGGTGGAAATGCAAATTGTTACAGTTGCTTTAGATATCAGTATGGTGATTTCTCAGAAAATTAGGAAACAACCTTCCTCAAGGCCCAGCAATACCACTTTTGGGTATATACCCAGGATGTTCAACCGAATCACAAGGGCATATGTTCAACTATGTTCATAACAGCATTATTTGTAATAGCCACAACCTAGAAACAACCTAAATGCCCCTCAAACAAAGAATGGATAAAGAAGATGTGATATATTTACATAATGGAGTACTACATAGCAAAAAAAATGACATCTTGAAATTTACAGGTAAATAGATAGATCTAGAAAATATCATATTGAGTGAGGTAACCCAGACCCAGAAAGACAAATATTATATGTACTCACTCACTCATAAGTGGCTTTTACACATAAGGCAAAGGAAAAACAGCCTACAAATCACAATCCCAGGGAACTTAGACAACAAAGAGGAATCTAAGAGAGACATGCATTAATCTAATCTACATGGGAAGTAGAAAAAGACAATATCTCCTGAGTAAATTGGGAGTGTGGGGATTATACAAGAGGGTAGAAGTGGAGGGGGAAGAAAAGAGAGGAGTGGAGAAAAATATATAGCTCAAAAAAGCAATTAAAAATAAATAAATATATGTTTTAAAAATAGAAAGCTTTTACTAAGACAAATGAAAAGTTGTAAGAAAAAAAAATCTTGTCAATAGGCTGGAGCAAGGATTCTCAATGCCCGTCTAGATTCTGTTGGTTTTTCAGCCCCAGAAATGTTGAGGATACTTGGCTTTCATATTATCAAAGAAGGTGGTTGTTGTAATTTAGAAAAAAGCAGCATGAGAGAGAAAGATGCTATGTGACAGTGTTCATGTGGAAGGGGTTTTTATTAGGGACAAGGGAACCTGGACTGTAAAAAGAGGGAAAGAGACGGGGGAGACTGGCCTCTGAGGACAGGAGCATCAGAAGAGAAGGTGGGAGGAGACAGAAAGACAGACAAAAAAGGAGAGTGAGGGGGGGAGGTGGGTGGGTGCCTGGGGCACACAGGAGGTGCTCTTAGTGGCTACAGCTGAGGACTTAGTCTGCCAGAACCCCAAGTACAATCCAGTCCAGATGCCTGAATACTAACAGCAGTGTTATCAGCGGCAACCACAGTGTAGATGTGCTTGTCAGCAAGAAGAGAGGGCACACCTAAAGGAACCTTTATCCTGGGACATCTGTGTTTCTGCTCCAGCAGAAATGTCACCTATTCTTAGGGAGGTTGTGCCACATTCCGTGAATACTTTCTGGAAATGTCCTCACAGGCCCACCCAGAAGATAAAAATGACATAGCAATTATTTTGTTTGTTTTATAGACTTCCTGGTGGGATTTGATCTTTTACATGAACTGACTGTAGTTAACTCCTTGAAAGCAAGGGGTTGAGAATCCCACTCTGAGGCTCAAAATTAGGGATGTAGAGCCAAGCATGGTGGTGCTCCCCGATGATGTTTTGCAAATATGGGCACTCTCTATTTTCATGGCTTTTAATCATTTCCCAGGTGTAGTCAGACCAGAGGACAAGGAAGGGACCTAGGGCAGCAGCTGGAAATCAGCCACAGCCCTCCCTCCTTTTACTTCCCTCATTTCCTTCCTTCCTTTCTCACTTTCTTTCTTTTTTTTTTTTTTTGAGTTTCACTATGCAGAAAATGTTTCAGCATAGCCTTGAACTACAGAGATCCACCTGCCACTGTTGGGAGAAGGTCTCTTGTTGGTTCCCGGCTGCTCAGACTCCCAAAATAATCACACAGAAACTGTATTAATTAAATCGCTCTTAGCCCATTAGCCCTAGCTTCTTACTGGCTAACTCTTACATATTAATTTAACCCATTTCTATTAATCTGTATATCACCACATGGCTGTGGCTTACCAGCTAAAGTTCTGGTGTCTGTCTCCCGTGGAGCTGCATGGCTTCTCCCTGACACTGCCTTCTTCCTTCCAGCATTCAGTTTAGTGCCCCCCCCCCAGCTAAGTTCTTCCCTTCTATAGGTCCAAAGCAGTTTATTTATTCCTTAAAGGTAATCACAGCACACAGAGGGAGATTCCATATCTTGCCACTGTTTCTCAATTGCTAGGATTTAAAGCATGCACACCATGCCCACATATGCCTCTGGCTAGATGACTGACCTCAGGTAAACCCTTAGCCTTTAGTCGCTGCTCAAGCAGGCTACAGTATGCATATGTGGCAGAAAACGCTATATCTAGATTTTAGGGAGAAGGTAAGCTCTCATAAGCATCAGTAGTAATAACTGTGTTTATGTGATATGTGTTCTGAACAAGGACTTTCGGAGCCTGGATTTGCTCTCCTTTCAGAGAAGCGAGGAGCCATATGGCTGTTTGCCAACCTCCCAGGGTGAGAGCACTCCAATAGGAGAAGGAACAGGAAAGAGAAGCATTCATTCATCTAAGAGCATTTTCTAGGTTCTTTTCCTTGTGCAGAGAGAAAGACAGACTCCGTTACTGCTGCAGATGAAGGCATCAATTCAAAGGAAAGCTGAAAATTCTATCAGCTAATAGCCCACAGGTCCCACATGTTGTTAGTCTTTCCTGGGCCTCTAGAATTCTGGAACAATTTGGGAATTGAAATCGGAGTCTGGGAACACTTACCCTGCCCCGAGGTCCTATTGGGGAAAGCAAACTGGGTCCCAAGTTTCCTTAGAAACCTAGCTTCCACATTCCACCCCAGCCAAATCCTTCTGCTTGTCACACAGCTGCCCTCCCAGCTGCACACCAGGTGCTCACATGTTGGCAGCAGTCAACCACTGGAAGCTGGCAGGGTTGGCTCCCTGCTTACCTATGTATTGCTATTGAACTTTTGTAGCTCTTGACTGTAATGGAAGACAATTAGCAATTCCCAGGAATTGTTTCTGAGTAGAAAGAAATGGATACATATGGGTTTCTCTGAATGAGTTAATTAAAGGCTCTACATGATGCAGCAGATGATACCACATTGATTGGCCTGACACAGCAGGTTCCCCAAAGTGGTGGCACTGTAGTCAGTCGCTTGTCCTGCCTTTCCAGTGCCTTCCACAGTTTTCCCTAAACTCATGATGGGGCATATTCCTTGGCTGAGGTTTATCTAAGCTCTCCATCTGAACATGCAATGCTGGGAGGAAACATTAGGATAGCTGGCCCAAAGGGGGCCTGGACCAGAACAGTAGTGAACAGTCAACATGTTGCCAAACAGGAACGCCACCAAGCTCTTACATATAATTCCAAACCTGTGGCCCCACAGGCAGTCCTGGTTAAAACTGGTAGATGAGAAAATGAAACCAAAGTCATATATGTATAGGAGGAACATGTAGGGTGGAACATGTAGGGCATCTGATAGGTTGGAGCAAGATAAAGTATAAGGCGAGAGTAAAAAATATGTATGTTTGCAATTTTTCAAAGAACAAATGAATTTCTTAAAAGTTTGTGGGTTTGGGGAAGTAATTAAAATTCGTTGGTTAATCTCTTGAAATACTCACAATATGACAGTATTGCTAGACAATACTAGAAAGCAGGAAGACGTAACTGGAGGAAGTGGGTCCCTAGAGGATACGCAGAAGTAGAGATGGCTTTTCCCCAGTCTCTTCTGTCTCCTGGCTGCATGAGGTGAGCAGCTTCCTCCCACCATGCCTTTCCTTGTCATAGTCCAGAAAGTCAACTATGGACTTAAACTCCTGAACCCATGACTCAAAACAAGCTCCTCCCCTCAGGGAATTTGTAACAGCAGCTAGTTCACTTCTTAACTGCTAAGATAAAACACTGACCATAATCCTACCGGGGAGGAAATGGTGTATTTGTCTTATAAGTTATAGTCAGTACATCATTGGGGAACAGAAGGCAGGAACTGAAGCTGAAGCCATAGTAGGAACATAGCTGACTGGCTTGCTCCCCATGACTTTCTCAGCCTGCTTTCTTGTACAGTTCAGGCCTTCCTACCCAGGGGACTGGCCTTAATGGACTAGGCTCTCCCACACCAATCAACCAAGAAAAAAAAACCAGAGACATGCTCCCAGGCCAATCTGACAATGACATTTTCTCAACTTAAAACAGAGTCAGTGAAATGGCTCTGTGAGCAGAAACACTTGCTGCCAAGCCTGAACGCCCCAACTCTGGCTCTTAAACCCACATGGTTGGAGAGAGAACTGACTTCCTCCAGTTGTTCTCTGACTTCCACTCATGTATTATGGAACATGTGTGTGTGCGCGTGCATACACACACACACACACACACACACACACACACATAAAAAAGATAGTTGAAGTGTTAAAGCAACTGGCTTTCTTTCCAGTCAACCCTGGTTTGTGTCAAACTGACAAGAAGACAAATAAACACAATGACATTTCAGATATCTTAGTTGATTCTGGAAACGGGCAAGACTTTCAAAACTGCAAGGACAGAATGAATGGATTTTGCTTGCAATAGACATGATTTTTAAAAACTGGAATAGAATGTCATGAATTAACTGAATGTTTGATCCCATTAAAATTCCTGTGTTGAAATCATCTCAGTACTGGTGGATCTTGGTTATCAAGTTAATGAGATTTAGGATCCTGGTGGGAACACACCTCTGGGTGTGTTTGTGAGTGCACTTCCAGAAAGTTTTAACTGAGAAGGGATGATCACTCTGAATATGGCCAGAATCATTCCATGGACTATGGTCACAGACTGACTAAACCCAGAAAAGTGAACTAAGCCCTCAAATTCATCCCCGTCTACTTCCTGACTACAGATGTGATGTGATCAGCTACCTCACTTCTCTGCTACCAGGACTTCACCACCATAGTAGGCTGTGTCATTTTCTTTAAGCTGAAATAAACTTTTCGTTGTGGAATAGAATACTTGTTTAGCTAGGCAGAGAAGAAATAGGCAGGGCTGACTTTAACCCACAAACCTATGAACACCTGATTTTCGATAAAGGAGCTAAAAGTATACAATGGAAAAAAGAGAGCATCTTCAACAAATGGTGCTGGCAAAACTGGATGTCAATCTGTAGAAGAATGAAAATAGATCCATATCTATCACCATGCACAAAACTCAAGTCCAAATGGATTAAAGACCTCAATATCAGTCTGAACACACTGAACCTGATAGAAGAGAAAGTGGGAAGTACTCTACAACACATGGGCACAGGAGACCACTTCCTACATATAACCCCAGCAGCACAGACATTAAGGGCCTCATTGAATAAATGGGACCTCCTAAGACTGAGAAGCTTCTGTAAAGCAAAGGACACTGTCACTAAGACAAAAAAGCAACCCACTGACTGGGAGAATATCTTCACCAACCCCGCAACTGACAAAGGTCTGATCTCCAAAATATATAAAGAACTCAAGAAACTAGACCGCAAAAGGCTAATCAACCCAATTATAAAATGGGGCACTGAACTGAACAGAGAATTCTCAACAGAAGAAGTTCAAATGGCCAAAAGACACTTAAGGTCATGTTCAACTTCTTTAGTGATCAGGGAAATGCAAATCAAGACAACTTTAAGATACCATCTTACACCTGTCAGAATGGCTAAAGTAAAAAACACCAATGATAGCCTTTGCTGGAGAGGTTGTGGAGAAAGGGGTACACTCATCCATTGCTGGTGGGAATGCAAACTTGTGCAACCACTCTGGAAAGCAGTGTGGTGGTTTCTCAGGAAATTCAGGATCAACCTACCCCTGGACCCAGCAATACCACTCTTGGGAATATACCCAAGAAAGGCCCTATCATACAACAAAAGTATATGCTCAACTATGTTCATGGCAGCATTGTTTGTAATAGCCAGAACCTGGAAACAACCTAGATGCCCTTCAATGGAAGAATGGATGAAGAAAGTATGAAATATATACATATTAGAGTACTACTCAGCAGTAAAAAACAAGGACTTCTTGAATTTTGCATGCAAATGGATGGAAATAGAAAACACTATCCTGAGTGAGGTAAGCCAGACCCAAAAAGAGAAACATGGGATGTTCTCACTCATGTTTGGTTTCTAGCCATAAATAAAGGACATTGAGCCTATATTCGCGATCCTAGAGAAGCTAAATAAGAAGGTAAATCCAAAGACAAACATATAATCATCCTCCTGAATATTAACCTTCATCAGGTGATGAAAGAAGACAGAGACAGAGACCCACATTGGAGCACCGGACTGAAATCTCAAGGTCCAAATCAGGAGCAGAAGGAGAGAGAGCACAAGCAAGGAACTCAGGACCGCGAGGGGTGCACCCACACACTGAGACAATGGGGATGTTCTATCGGGAACCCACTAAGGCCAGCTGGCCTGGGTCTGAAAAGGCATGGGATAAAACCGGACTTGCTGAACATAGCAGACAATGAGGACTACTGAGAACTCAAGAACAATGGCAATGGGTTTTTGATCCTACTGCACGTACTGGCTTTGTGGGAGCCTAGGCAGTTTGGATGCTCACCTTACTAGACCTGGATGGAGGTGGGTGGTCCTTGGACTTCCCACAGGGCAGGGAACCCTGATTGCTCTCTGGGCTGATGAGGGAGGGGGACTTGATCGGGGGAGGGGGAGGGAAATGGGAGGCGGTGGCGGGGAGGAGGCAGAAATCTTTAATAAATAAATAAATAAATTTAAAAAAAAAGAAATAGGCAGGGCTAGGAAGCAGAGAATAGTGGAGCTGGCCAGTCAGCTAGGAAGCCAGCCAAACAGACGTGGAGGAAACAGGATAGCAGAATGATCAATACATGGATGAAGTCAATGAGCCTCGGGGCAGCAAACAGATTAATAGCAATGGGTTTGATTGTGTTAAGAAGGAAAAACTAGCCAGAAACAAGCCTAAGCCAAGGCCGAGCATTCATAATGAATGATAAGTTTCCATTTCATGATTTTGGGACTGGTCGTTCAAGGAAGCCTGTTACCCTTTTCCTTCTTTAAGTTTGTTCCAGTCAAGTATTTGGTTACAGCAACCAGAAAGCAACAAATACACTGTTTTATCTGATTCTTGCCATATGAGGTTACAAATTAAAACCAGAAAGATGTCCTTACCACAACCAACCCATGGTAGAACCTTGTACCATAATCCAGAACTGAGAAATCCAGAAAGTTGCTGTCATTAGAAAGCCAGTCTATAACAATAATACTTTCTTGTTAGTAATTTGATATTGTAGCCCCAGCTTTATCCTGGTCTACATTTTTCTATTCATCTTTTCTCTCTTCTTTTTGCTTCTTTTCTTGTCCATCTCTTTTACTAATTCATTTCACCATCGCCAGCAACCCCCTTTTTATTTTTTTTTCTTTTTCTCTTCTAAAATGCCCCTGCTGTCTCCAAACTACTTTGTGCACTAAAGGATTTATCCAAAGGTGAAAAGAAGATGGTTTATCCAGTTCTAATGGCAATCACAACTATTCATTTTCTGACATTTAGTTCTCAAACAATTTGTATTAAGTTACTGCAGATAGTGGGAAGTTGTATGTATATAATAAGGACAGCAATGGGAAACTTTTTAAATAAGAACAGAGAACATCTCATTCCACTGGCCAGGTCACTGATGAGACATCCCCTCCAAGCCACTCCCCTCTGAAGACCTATGTGGGATGATCTTTATTTAGGAGCTAGCACTCTGTAGGTAGACAAAGAAGCCCAAGGTGAAAACTTCAAACTGTCTATTAGCATACCAAAATGTCTGCTTGCCTCTAGGCTCAGTGAGTACCCGAGGCTTCTTCTCTCAGCTCTTCTCACCCCACCCCTACCCTAAGCTCCCTGGGCTTCCCTTCCCCCAGCTCCTTTCTCCTATAGAACCCTGCCATTTGGCCATGCTCTCCATTTGCTCTCTGGTTCTCTTCTTCTCCCCTTTCCTTTGTCCTCCTCTCTTGCTCTCCTTTCAAGGCACAGTGCAGTCTGCTGGTCATGTTCAGTTCTAGATGTCTCTTCTCACATTTTCCCTCACATCTACAATAAAAACCTTCTCAACTATCAATCCTGAGATTCACAAAGGAAAAACCAGTACCACAATTGTGAGCCAAATTTGAAGCAAGCTTTAACAAAACACTGACCAGGATGGTCAGGATCACTCCCTAGAATCCCAGCTGCATGGCCACAAGACACATGTTGTAGGGAATATTTAAGGACAAACCCATAGGACCACTGCATTTTCCCATGTTGTTTCTCTGTTATTTTCCAAAAATACAGCTTCTGGCATTTCAGGAAGTTACCTGGTTCTCTGAAAGGTGGGGATTTGTTACAGGTTAACTTTGGGTCTTATACAACCATACCTTGGAGTGATCATGTCCTCATTTAATTCGGTCATTCTATCACCACCTCTGACAGCATCCTCACCAGTGTTATCACCATCACCACCACTGACACAGCATCCTGACCAGGGTTTATCACTATCACCATGGAAACAGCATCCTCACCAGGCATCACCATCTCCACTGACACAGCATCCTCACTAGTGTTACTTTTGTCACTGTTATAAGTCTCATAATTGGGCTAAAAAGCAGTGTAGGTATCATTACCCTGTATTACAGATAAGGGAATGAAAATGAAAGGAGAAGAATGGTGTCTTTAAGGTAAAAATGAACCGTGAATCTCTTAGGAAATGCCTGACTATTGCGGTGTAATTTATTATGCAAAGTTGCCCTTTCTGACAATCAGCAATTGAAATGGTAACAGAAGGCTTTCAGCAGGCAAACAAACCCAACAGGGAACCTGCCCCTGGCCCTTGTCTCTCTGCATGATATATCATTAAGGCAGACACCTTATAGGGAATGGCCAAGAGGAATTCAGACTTGTGTGGCCTGTGGTCATCTGATCATGTTGAAAATTCAACATGAAAATTCAACTGCTGGTGCTGAGACAATATAATGGCTACAGTCAGATTCCTTATATTAATTCTTCATCTCTGAGAATGACAGCCACCTAGAGTGAAGGCCCACTGCTTGTTTTGAGGAAGAATGTATTATGTGATTTATGGGTACAAGTGAAGTGTAGGGATTTATTACACACACACACACACACACGGCTGGGAATGAAGTTGAGGAAAGACATTACTATATGCTTTCTGTCAACCAGTGATGCAAAGATTCTAACAAGTATTACATGTTCTTTTCCTTTTCAAGCCTCTAATTTCTTTCCTGTCAGATTTTCATTTCCAGATTTAATTTGGTATCTTTTAATAGGAGAAGGAATGGGTGACCCTGTGCCATGGCTCTTACTGGTATGGGAGTAGCACAAGTCACCGCTGATCTTGGGTCACCTTTATCATCATTCAAGATACTGCATCTCTCAGAATACTCTTGTGAAGACTGACTTCCACATCAAGTGAAGGAAAGAGATGGCAATGGTGCAAAGGTCTCACACCCAACCTCCAAACTCATCCAATCAGATGCAGACTACCTGAATTAAAAGGTAATACCACCACAAACAGAAATCATTTTCTGAATGCTAGAGGCAAGGGCAAAGGGTTCACAGAGGAAAGGACATTGCCATGATACCACACCCCCAGGAGCTACATGCTAAGGTGTTCACTGTAGTTGGAGCATGAACAAGCAAGAGCCCTGACATGGACACCCACATGACTCATATCCAAGTTTGAGATGCAGACGGGGAAAGGAACAAATAAAAATGCTTGAAATGACAATAAGAAATCATGTTATATTTACCGTAAAGAAAATGCATGTAAGTATACTTATGTACATATGTTTAAATGAAATTATGCTTCCTCGCATAATAATACTGTCTGAAGAGCACCACTCCCTGGGCTCCATATGCCTGCCCATAACACCAGTAAATTTACCAGAGGCCAGGCTGGATCTAGGGACCCCAGGTAAGACATTGTCCACACCTGCTAACACTCCTTAAAGCCAGCGCAACTACCGCAGACTGTACCTCCTCCCACCTGGGCTCCATATTCTGGCCTACAACTTCATCAGAAGAGGACTCCTTTATTAGCAGTTAGACTGGAACTAGGGGACACAAGGGAAGACACTCCCCACAGTCTGCTAATATTCTAAGCCCACCCAAGAATCCCTGACTGCACTGAGTTCCATATCCCAACCCACAACATCAGCAGGAAAGTTCTGCTGTACTGAAGGCTGCCTCATACTAGGATTCCCAGAGGTCAGGCAGGCACCCTGAACCCCAGAGGCCACATGGGTACTTGAAACCACAGAGGTAACTTTGGCACCTAAAACCCCAGAGGTCTTGCAGTTCCCCCAAACCCCAGTGGAGACACCCTATGAAAATGAAGAATCCCAAGTCGACAAAATCCTTGGCTACTAAACAGAAAATAAGGACCAAAACACCCATTCAAACAAAGACAAACTCAGGAATCAACACCTAGACCTATAATCACCTCAAACCCAGGTACCTAAACACCATTGTAAGAACACAATAAACAGCAGAGAGGACAATATGGCACCACCAGAGCCCAGGTATCTTATGACAGCAAGACCTGAACGATCCAACACAGTTGAAGCACTAGAAAACAACATTTAACACAACTTTATGTAGAGCATAGGGGGCTTTTAGGGGAAATGATAAAAGGCCTTTAAGAAATTGAGAAAAAGACAAACATAAATTAGAGGATAATACATTAAATTCATTAAATAATAATGATAATAATCCTATAAATCCATTAAAGAATGCCAAGAAAAAAGTTTTGAATCATTTGCTCATGAAAATGTAAATACAAGCAAAAATGAAAACACAAACTGAGGGAATTCTGAAAATGGAAAATCTGGGCAAGTGAACAGTAACTACAGATGCAAGCATAATCAACAGAATACAAGAGAGGGGAGAAAGAATCTCAGGGGCTGAGGATACAATAGAGGAAATAGATTAATTGGTTAAAGAAAATGTTAAATCTAAAAAATTCCTAATACAAAGCATGTAGAAAATCTGGGACACTATGGAAAGATTAATACTAAGAATAATAAGAATAGAAGAAGGAGAAGAATCTCAGCTCAAAATCCCAGAAAACATGTTCAACAAAATCATAAAAGAAAAATTTCCCAACCTAAAGAAAGACATGCCTATAAAAGTATAAGAAACTTATAGGACACAAAATAGACTGGACAAGGGAAAAGGTCCTGACACTACATCAAATTCAAAACAGTAAACATATAGAATAAAGAAAGAATATTAAAAGCTGAAAATGAAAAAGGCTAAGTAATACATAAAGGCAGACCTACTAGAATTACACCCAACTTCTCAGTGGAGACTCTAAAAGTCAGAAGGCCTTGGACAGAAAGATATCTTGCAGACATGAAAAGGCCCTGGGTGCCAGTCCATATTACTATACCCAGCAAACATTTCAATCACCATAGATGGAGAAATAGGGTATTTCATAACAAAGTCAAATTTAACAATATCTTTCCACAAGTCCAGCCCTACAGAAGGTACTAGAAGGAAAATTCCAACCCATGGAGGTGACCTACAGTCATGAAACCATAGACAATAAATAATCTCATAGCACCAAAACTGAAAGAAAAGAAATACGCACACCACCAGCATAAACAACAAAATAACAAGAGTTAATAATCAGTGGTTATTAATATTGCTCAACATCAATGGTCTCAATTCTCCAATAAAAAGACACAGGCTAACAAAATGGATATGAAAACAGGATCCATTCTCTGCTGCACACAAGAATCATACCTCAACATTAAAGAAAGATATTGCCTCAGAGTACAGGGTCGGAAAAATATTTGTCAAGCAAATGGACCTAAGAAGCAAGCTGGTTTTTTGTTTTTGTTTTTGTTTTTGTTTTTGGTGTGTGTGTAGCTATTCTAATATCTAACAAACTAGACTTCCAACCAAAATTAGTCAAAAGAAATGGAGAAGCAAATTTCATGCTCATCAAAGGAAAATTCCACCAAGAGGATATTTCAATTCTTAATATCTATGTTCCAAATGCAAGGGCACCCACATTTATAAAAGAAATATTACTAAAGCTTAAATCACACATCAAACCCCACACACTAATTGTGGGAGACTTCAATACCCAACTCTCACCAATGCACAGGTCATACAGACAAAAATTACACAGAATTAATGGAGTTAATAGATGTTAAGAAATGAATGGATCTAACAGACATCTACAGAATATTTCACCCAAACACAATGTAATATACCTTCTTCTCGGCACCTCATGGAACCTTCTCCAAAACTGACCATATACTCGGCCACAAAGCAAGTCTCAACAGATTTAAGAAAATTCAAATAACCCTCTTACTTTATCAGAACATCACAGATTTAAGTTAGATTTCAACAACAGAAAGCCCACAAACTCATGAATACTGGACAAATCTCTACTAAATCATCACTGGGTCAAGGAATAAATAAAGAAAAAATTAAAGACTTTCTAGAATTCAATGAAAGTGAATGTGAATGTGCAATATATATATATATATATATATATATATATATATATATATATATACTTAGAGATCACAATCACAATGAATGTGGTACTAATGAAGAAAGTTCACTGAAACAAATGCCTTCATAAAGAATGTGGAGAGATCCCACACTAGAGACCTAATAGCACACCTGAAAGCTCTAGAACAACAAGAAGCAAACACACCCAAGAGAAATAGATGGCAGGAAATAATTTAACTGAGGGCTGAAATTTAAAGAACAATATTCAATTTTATATGGAAAAGCAAAACACCTAGAATATCTAAAACAACTCTACACAATAAAAGAGCTTCCAGAGGTATCATCCCTGATTTTAAGCTGTGCTACGGATCTATAATAATAAAAACTACATGGCATTGCTATAAAAACAGACAGCTTGATTATTGGAATTGAAGATTCAGACATTAATTCACATACCTATGGACAAATGATTTTTGATAAAGAAGTCAGAAATATATAATGAAAAAAGAAACATCTTCATCAAACAGTGCTGGTCTAACTGGTCTTACTGGATGTCAGTATATCTGATATACATTGGAAGTCTATCCATTTCTGAAGAGAAAGGAGGATGAGTGGATGGGGGTTGGGGAGCAGGGAGGAGAAGAGGGAGGCAGGAAAAATTGTGATCAGACCGGAAAAAAATATTTATTTATTTTAGAAAATAACAGCAGCAATAATAATAATAACAATAATAATCTCTAACATTTATAGACTAAAAAAAAACAGTACTGGGCACAAGAAAACTCTTTCTCAATCATTGATCAAGGGAGTCGAAAAGACTCTTCAAAACAATGTATGCTACTGTTTTTACTATGATTGACTTCTAGAAGCTGAAGATAAATGTCTGTTGTTAAAGGTATCATACTCTTTGAACAAAGAACTCAGAGGATGTAAACTGTATGACTTAACTCCCCACTGAGGATGAGCTTTCATAATACCAGGAGGTGCAAGCTGCTCAGGGAGAAAACCATTCAATATTCTTACTTAAATGTGAAGCCTATAAACCACAACCATAATCATCGCAGCAAGATCTCCCTAAATGTAAGTGGCACTTATATCTGGAATGGTAACCATCATTGTGTAATTGGACTTAAGGCCCACTAAATGGGAAGGATAATGACCGATGCTGTAAACCTAGCCACCAACACTAGTGTGTGAAATCAGAGATTTTGGAGAAAAACCTACTACTGCTATTTCCAAGACCAGTATAATTCATAAATGTTTTCAAAATATTTATCCTCATGTGCACAGACAAGCGTATTTCTTACCTCTTACCAAAGGAGCTTCTTTTTGAAGCAGACAGAAATAGTTATGGAAATGATAACTAATCAAAGTGCAGAGAATAACTGACTGTGGTTGCCCATCCCCAGTTGACACATCTACAACATGACACTTGTACTCAAGACTAATGGAGCATCATAGACGAAGGGGAAGACAGATTTAAAGTGCCAAAGGATCAGGAAGTCTAATGCAAGATTGAGTCTTCTGGACTCCATGGTTAGGCTACACTCATGAAATCACAGCAATATAACTGCTTAAACAAAATGTGAATAAGGAAAACACCATTGTAGTTATGGGGAATCACATGGGACTACGGGTAATCAAAAATTACTGAGAGAAAGAATTAGTCTTCCCCAGGGATGAACATCACAATGGGTTAAAGAATAAGAGACCATAAATTTGAAAGAAAACAGGGACCATGGGAGGAGTGAAGGAGAAAAAGGGAGGTTAGAAATGAAACAATTGTATTTTATATTGAAAATATATAATGCTAATTAAAAATTAAGAAGAGAAAAATAGAATAAAGCAAACTCACACGTTTAAAAGAAAAAATAGAGATGCACCACTTGTATCTAGAACTGCCCTAAACTCCTGAGAATGTCACCCAAATGTGGTGTGTTAGAAGAAACTAGAACTGCCTTAACCTCCTGAGAATGTCACCCAGATGGGGTGTGTTGGCAGAAACTAGAACTGCCCTAACCTCCTGAGAATGTCACCCAGATGGGGTGTGTTGGAAGAAACTGTAGTTTAGAATCATGTGATTCTTTTAAAAAGATATTCTGCAGCAAGTGTTCATTGACAGGCTTTTCTCTTGAACCCAGGGCCATGAAAGGATGCCATAGACATAAGCCCTGATATTCCTTCCTGGAGTATTATGTGTGCCTCCACACATGGAGGATGGCTCCTTCCCTGAGCTGTGCATTCTGTTCAGATGGCACAGATAAACAGGGATGAAGACAAGAGTCCAAGAGCTCTTGCTTTACAGTATTCTGAGATTCTGACATTTGGATGTAGAAGCAATTTGGAGGCACAAGATTCGTGCTCCCTCATGAGGTAATTAGTCCAGACAATTGAAAACATCCTGATGTGTGTGGTACGAAGATCTCTAGGCTTCATGCCAAAGCTAATAAAATCAGAATCTCTGGAAGATACCCTAAAATCTACTGCCCAAAACAAGTCTGTGGCTTATTTTTATACACAATTTAAACTTAAGTGTTTAATGTGTGCCTCCCCCCAAACACACACACATACACATGCACACACACTCACACAAATGCACACACACACACACACACATTGCATTTTTAGCTCCCTTGTAACAGCTATAACAGAAAGAAACCCACCTAAAAGTTTGTACTCTGAGTGACTCTAAAATGAACCCATGAGAAGCGTGGCCAGCAAAGATTCTCTTCCCGCTTTGAGCTCCTTTTCAGTCAACTGGGTTCATAGTTGTGCCATTTTTGTTTTCATTTTATTAGGTCCCATTAGTCAGTTGCTGGCTTTAAGTCCCCAGGCAAAGGGAGGCCTGCTCAGAAGTCCTTTCCCAAACCTGTAATTTTAGGGAACTGCCTATGTTTCCTTCTTGGTGTTTCAGGTTTCACGTTATGGGCTTTGATCCATTTGAAGTTAGTTTTCATGTAAAGTGATAGATGGGGGTCTAATTGTATTCTTCTACATGTGGACATTGAGTTTTCCCAGAACTACTTGCTGAAGGTATGTTCCTTTCTCCTGTGTATGCTTTTGGCATCTTTGCCAAATATCATATGGCTACAGTTAACATGCACTCCTGTTTGGGCCTTCTGTTTTGTTTTACAGATCTTCTCGGCTCTATTTATGTCATGCTGCTTGTGTTACTATGGCTCAATTCAATGTGTCTTGAGATCTGGAATAGCAATCCCTCCCTCCTTGTCATTTGTTCAGGCTTTCTTTCACTTTCCTTGTTTTTGTTTCTGTTTTTGTTTTTGTTTGTAATTCAAAGTGAATTTTCAGATAGCTTTTCTATTTGTGCAAAGAATATTGTGAGGAATTTTCTTGGAATTACATTGAATTTGCAAATTCCTTTTGTAGAATTGTCATTTTCACAACATTTATTCTTCCAATCCAAGTGTATAGGAGGCTTTTTTCTTTGCCTAATTTCTTCTTTAATCTCTTTCTTCAGAGATCTGCAGTTATAATTTTGGTTAGATTTATTCCTAGCCTTTCTGTGGTTGTTGTGAATGGAAGTTTCCCATGGGCTCTTTCTGGTTGTTGTTGGCACAGAGAAAGTATACTGATTTCTGTGAGCTGATTTTGTATCCTAACACTTAGCTGATTCAGTGATAAATTCCAGAAGTTTTCTGGTGGGATTTTTAGGTTATCATGTATAATATCAAATCAACTACAAACATAATTTTACCTCTTCTTTTCCTTTCTGTACCCCTTTAATGTCCTCCTTTTGTCTTATTGTTCTAGCTCATGCTTCAAGAACTATATTTAAAGGATGTAGGAATAGTGTAATTCCTGTATAATTCATGATTTTCTTGAGATGGCTTCTGTTGTAGGAAGCTGCTTGTTCATTTCCTGGCTGCCGTTATGCTGTATGAACTGGACAAGCAGAACCCACAGAAAAATGACTGCTGAACTTATTTAAAGATGATCTGGTCCTTCAGGATTCATACTTCATAAAAGAGTCTACAAGATATTCTGCAGGACACAGAAGAAAGTGACTGACAAATTGCCAATATAGGTGGAACTGTCTTTGAAATTTTCTGCTTCATGGAAAAGTCTGCCAAATACTATGGGCCTGTAGGCTGAAGATGAGTGCCCACAACATCACAGAAGAGCTTTGGGTGACTGTCCAGGCAATGAGATATCTGCGTCAATTCTAGAGTTTTAGAAGTTGTTTACAATGCACTTTCTGTTTACTTAGGTAATATTATAGCCTTCTGGATTCTTTCATGGAGTTGAAGAATAGACAGTTATAGTTTTCCTTAGTTATGATAAAGATAAAGTAGAAATAAATATTATAACTGTAATTCTTGCTTGATACCTGTTTTGTTATATGTAATTTTACTATGTTAAAGTTAAAATCTTATTTTTTATTTAAACAGAAAAGAGGAAATGGTATGGGAAATCCTTCTGTATGTGTTGCTTTTATTAGTGAATAAATAAAGAAGTTACTTCCAACCAATGGCTTAACAGAATATAACCATGCTGTAATATATGTAGAGTCAAAGAGATGCCATGTACCTCCGCAAGAGACAGGTGCTGGGCAGAACCTTGCTAGTAAATCACAGCCACATGGCAATACACAGATTAATAGAACGGGGTTAAATTAAGATGCAAGAGCTAGCCCATAAGAAGCTAGATCAAATAGACTGAGCAGCGATTTAATTAATACAGTTTCTATGTGGTTATTTCGGGCCTGAGCAGATGGGAGCAAACAAGCAGCCTCCTGTAACAGGCTTCAAATTTTTCTCAATGAGGTACAGTATTAGTCCTGGGTTTTTCATATGTAGTCTTTGTTATATTGAGGTATGTTTCATATAGTCCTACTATGTCTAGAATATTCATCATTAACGTATGTTTGATTTTGTCAGAAAGTATTTCTGTGTCTATTGAGATAATCATGTAATTTTGTCTTTTAGCTCATTTACATATTTTTTTTAAATCAGTAGTTCTCAACCTTCCTAATGCTACCACCCTTTAAAGCAGTTCCTCATGTTGTGGTGACCTCGAACCACAACATTATTTCATTGCTACCTCAGAGCTGTAATTTTGCTGTTGTTATGAATCATAATGTAAATATCTGATAGGGCAATGTATCTGATGTGTGGTCCCTGTGGGGGTCAGGTTGAGAACCACTGAATTAAATCTATTGATTTATGTATGTTGAACTAGTCCTGTATCTCTAGGATGAAACCAACTTGATTGTGATGGATGATGTTTTTGATATGAATCTGCATACAGTGTGTAAGCATTTTATTAGAGATAATGTCATCTGTGTTCATCAGGGATATTGGTCTTCTTCATATGTCTATGAAGTGGCACTTGCTTCATTGAGGAGTTTGGAAGAATCTCTGTTTCAATTTTTTAATAATATTGAAATATTCATTTTATATCTTTGAAAGTCTGGTAGAGTTCTGGTGTAAACCATCTGGGCCTGGGATTTTTAATTGGAAATTTCTATCTCCTCATTTATTATGAGTCTGCGTGGGTTGTTGACCTTTCTTGGCTTAGTTTTAATAGTTTGGCTAATATTAGAATTCTATCCATTTTTTTAGATCTTCTGTCTTAATAGAGTACATATTTTAAACTATTCTCATAATTTTCCAAATTCCTTTGTTTATAATATTTCCTTATTCATTTCAGATTCTGTTGGTTTTTGTTATCTATTTCTTTCTTTCAGTTAACTGGGTAAAGCGTCTGTCAGTTTTATTTATCATCTCAAAGATCCAGCTCTTAGATTTATCAATTCTTGTTGGGTTTTTTTTTTTTGTGAGTGTGTGTATGTATGTGTGTTTCATTGATTTCTGCTCTGAATCTTATTAGTTCTTGTCATCTGGCAGGTTTGAGTTTGGTTTGTTCTTGTTTTTTGAAATTCTCTTACACATTAATTTATGCTTTTATGTGCTTTCTTATTTTTAATATAGAATCTTAGAGCTATGGATTTACCTCTTATATATGCTTTTCATGTGTTTCAGTAATTGTTCTGTGTCATATTATCATTTTTATTTAGTTTTTGGGACTCATTTATGTTTAACTTCTTTTTTAACCCATTCATTGATGAGATGTTCAATACCCAAAGTTTTTGTATTTACTAGAGATTTGTGTCTAGCTCCTGATTCTAGGTGTTAACGCATTGTTGCAAGATAGGCTACATGGAGTATAACCTATTTCAGTTCTGATTTTGTAAAGATTTGTTTTGTGTTTTAGAGATTTATCCATGACTTTTTGGTTAAATGTATATTCTTTCATGTTGGGGTGAAATAGTCTATAGATATGTATTAGGTCATTTGATATATGATATCATTTAATTGCACTGATTTGCTTTTTATTTTTTGAAGAACTAAAAAAAAAGTCAAGAAAACAAATGACCCAATAAAAAGCAGGCCATGAATCTTAACAGAGAGTTCTCAAAGAAAAAATTTCCAAGGAATAGCTTTTTAAAAATGTTCATCATCCTTAGCAACTAGAAAATGCAAATCAGGAAAAAATTTAAATTTCTTCTCACTGCAGTCATGGTAAAGATCAACAAAACAACTGAGAGCATATGCTGGAGAGGATGTGGGTGAACGTGGACACATATTTACGGCTAATGGAATTACAAACATGTGCAGCCACTCTGGAAATCAGCGTGGAAAGTTTCCAAAATTCTAAAAGTAAATCTAACATATAAGAAAGATAAGTGATTTCCTGGTATTTCCCCAAATACTCAACATCCTTCTCCACCCATACTTGTTTGGCCATGTTCATTGTGCCTCTATTCACAATAGTTAGGAAGTAGAAAAAAGTCTAAATATCATCCAGCTGACAAAGTGATAATGAAAATGTGGTAAATGTACACTATGGGACAATATTCAGCTGTCGTAGAAATTAAATTATAACATTTGAGGTGAAATGGGTGGAACTAGAAAATATCATATTGACTGAAGTAACAGACCCCAAGAGACAAATATAACATGTTCTTGCTCACCTGAGGTTCATAGCTACAATTCTTCAAATGTGAACATAACCTGAAATAACAAAAGTAACTAATAAAATAATAAAGGATTATGGGGGCACTACTAGAGAGCACAATATTAGGACACAAGTTATAAGAAGGAGTATTGGGGACCAGCCTCAACAAAAATACCTCTTGTCGGGGTAGAGGCATGGGGATTTAGAAATATAGTGAAGAATATGAATATGCAAATGAAAATAATAAAATGGAGAAACATAGAATAGTATTGGGAGGAAATTCCAGTTAGTACTGAAATTCACCCATGTTTAATGTCCAATTGTGTTAAATACACCTGGCCCCAAAAAGTAGGAATAAGACAGAAAACTGCATTAAGATGATACAAGGAAATGAATAGACCAGTTGAAGGTTGTGGGCTACATACAAAGTTAAATATTGTGTTGCTAGAACAAAACAAGTCATGCTCACACCCTAGACCAAAACATTCTGTAGGCAAGCACTCCCTGGGTAGAACCCAATGTTATCTCCATAAGGAACAGACCCTTAGTCAGACCCTTAGACTTTTGTTTGGGGTAGAAACATGTACTTCTCTGTTCCTGAAATACAAGGTCTGGATATTAGCCACAACTGTTAACAATAACCTTGAGACAGCAGAACTCTCTGAGCTAAATCTAGCTCTTTGCTTGAGGTAGAAACACAATGACCTCGAAGGAATAAAGGTAACTTCCAATTCTGACCTTTGGTCAATATGGAAATAGGCTCACATTTTTGGGCTTCCACAAAGGAGGAAAATGTAAAAATTGGGGAGATTTAATTGGGAAAGGGAGAGGGAAGTCAATATAAGAAGATAGGGAGGGAAAGGGTGGAAACACTAAAAATTTGTAGAAAATATAGAGAACAATATTATTTCTTATTTACCCAAATTTATATAAAAGACATATAAGTATGGATATATACATATACATTTAATAAAGTTATGCCCCTTAGACTGACAATTTGAAAAAGAGTCATTTAATATATAGCAAAAAAAAAAGTTCTTGGCATGAGAAATCCCCTTATGAGTTTTTGTGAGAGAAATTTAAGAAAATCCACAAACAGTATAGGCTAATTCCACTTAGTTGTTTCCCAAAGATTGAAGGCTAGTCCCTATTGCTGAAGACAGCACACACTTTAGACAGAGAATTTGGAGTAATCAGGCTAGATCTGATTCAAAAGTCTATACTTAAGGACTATCTTTTGTAGCCTCAGAAAGCACTATACAAAGATGCCAAGGTACAGAAGCAACCAATAGTCCTACCTATCCATGATGCTTATGAGCCAAAATAATGACCAGCATGACAAAATATCCTGAAAGGTGCAATAGTTGCATTTATATCTTGGTGGTAACCAACAACTCTTTAATTGGATTTCAAGCCTTCTCAATAAGGAAATCATGCCTAATCCTGAAACATAGCGAACAACCTGTGGCTAATGGATCATGAATCTTAGATGAGAACTTTCTATTACCTTTACTAAACCAATATAATTCCTAACTGCATTCTAAATACTTATACCTGCAGATAAGTGTAGCCCTCATCACTCATCAAATAATCTTCTCTTTGCAGCAGATGGAGACCATTATGAAAAACATACAACTGGTCAAGATACAGAAAACAACTGACATCCCAGAGTCAGTGGGTTCATCTAAACACAGCTCTTGCATATAAGGCTTAAAGGGAACAGGCAGATTATATGAACCAGGAAGTCTGTTGTGAGATAGTGCTTCCTAGAAATGACAGGGAAGCTAGACCCATGATATCTCAACATTATGACTGCCTAAACAGGACCTGAACAATGACAATAACAAAAGACAGGCTATTGTGAGGAAGCTAAATCTCATGGGGTTTCATTCTTTGACCAAGAACTATAGGCAACTAAGAATCAAGGAGAAAAGGAAAAATAGCTATTTCCAGGGATAAGCTCCTTGATTCGTTGCCCAATTCCAAGTAGTCAGCCCTAAAATCCTATGCATGTAAGCAATACTAAATGAACTGAGCAGATTGTTCATATATTTAGGTGTGTGTGTGTGTGTGTGTGTGTGTAACAATGACCAATGACAAAGAAAAATAGAGAGGCTTTTAATTTTATAGGTAACAAGGATGGTATGAGGAAGGGGTGGGAAGGAAGAAAGGGAAGAAATAATATATTCATATTTTAATTTAAATATATGTTAAGATAAAAATAAAATAAAATGATCCTGCGAAATCTTCCTCCTTCCAAATGTTCACCTATGTGTGGACATCCCATTCAGGCTTTTCAGAATTATCTCACAATCACCTTCTTTGTGAACCTGTGCTTAGGCTCAAACCTTTCAGGCTCATTATAACTATAAATGTTGCTTAAAGTACTGGAAACACATTTCTTATTGTTTCAAAAGCTTACAATTTACTTGCAGAGAGAAAAAACAAATTGATAGCCACACGTTCTATGCTTGTAAACATAAAACAATCTCTTTGCATCTTTGTACAATGTGTTCAGCCAAACAATGGGTACCACAGTGATGCTGACTGGCGTGTTTTTCCAGAGGCATTCAAAAGGTCCCAGAGAAAATAAACTTGATCTGTGATGACATTTAAGCCCATCCAGATGTTCAACCATTACTTTGCTCATGTGTTCATTCGTACAAATACAATGTGTGCAAAACAAAAGGTTATTATGCATATATGATGTTGGATAATAAGTCCCAGTTAGAATTATTAAGTAAACTAGCTTATTGGTGATTCACACTGTAGCGAGACCCAGAAACTGCATGACTTGGGGTAAATTATACTCTCCAAAATATTTCACTGTACCCAGAGGGTGGAGGCTCTCAGTCGTGGATGGGTGGTTTTCAAGCAGGAAAGGGGTTGAGGTGAGTACCTGAGACACTGCTTTGTGAGTTAGGAAAGTGTGGATGTGTGCAAAGCTCCTCAGTATCACTATGCCAGGGCACTGTGTGTGGGCCATTTGCACACTTACAAATCTTTTTTGCTTTGTGATACACATATATGCACTTCAGAATGGCTAATCCTTAACAAACATTTATAATTCTTCATGCCAAGTATTATTCGGCCAGCCCTAAAGGCAATCCCATTTTATTTCCGTAAGACTCTATTAGACCAGGATTGAACCCTAATGCATGTCCTGTCTTGTGAAGCCCACTCTCTATGAAGAGATACCTTGCTCAATCTAGGCATGGGGTGGGGCGGCAGCTTGGTCCTTCTTTAAAGAGGTGATGTGATAGGACAGATTTAGTTGACTTCCCAGGGGAGGCCTTACCTTCTCTGAGGAATGAATGGGAGAAGAATGTGGGGGGATGGGAATAAAAGAAGGAGGAGGTCCTGGGATTGGTATGTAAAAATACAAAACTCTGACAATTGTGTAAGTCATCATTCAATTACTATAACAAAATATTTATATAGTTAAATTATGAGGAGAAAATTATTGTTTGAAAGGTACAAGTCTATAATTGGCCACTTCCATCATTAAGGCCTTTGGTGCAGGTGCCAGATGGTTTGACAGGGGACAAAGAAAATTTTCTTACCTCAGAAGCCACACCCAATAAAGATATAAATCCCCCCACTAAGATTTGCACCACCTTCTAAGAGCTCCACCAATCCTTTAACACAAGGGCTGTCATATATACATCAAGATCCAAACTATAGCCTGAGGAGTATGTGAATACTCTCCTGGGAGCAGCAGCTTCCAGGCTGAGATGCATTCTGAAGGAAAATGTGTGGTCTTGCTTCAGAGTCAGGTACTGAGACCAGGGTTGTGTGTCCATGTGCAAATCACAAATTACAAACAAAGAGACTGATGTCATATGTATTTTATTGGGTCTGCAAAGCATAGGGAAAGACAAAGCGAGGCTATTTTCTTTTATTTTTATTTAAAATGTGGAATGCATCCTAAAAGGTGTGCATATAATAAATATACAGGTGGGTGAATTTTCTAGAAATAACCTTTAATTTATAGGTATGCTTTAGAAAAATATTTCTGAAAATGCATTGAAAGGGTTGTTTCGTAAAAGTCATGTCATCAACTTGCCTTAAAAATATTTATGTTGATACACAGAGACTTGGGCTTTTCTCAGCCTTAGTCAAAGAAACCTCTTTTTGCTGCGGCAGTGGTTAGGGTAGACTCATAACTTGTCAAGGTTCTGAAAAAAAGTAACTGTGAGTGTCCAGACATAAATAGGACATCTATATCAACCCCTCTCAAAAACCCCAAAGTTCAGGAAGCACCATGGAAGTTTGGGAGAAAGGATGTAAGAGCAGAGGTTGGGCAGAGTGCCTTGAATTACCATCTGGCAAACGTGACGTGGCTATTCCTACAGGAACTCACAAGAACCATGATTACCAGGACAAGATCAAGCTTGTAAAAGTCCATATTGGATAAGGTGGATTTCTTAGGGTCCCTTCCCTAACCAAGGTGCTTTTTCTAAGTGATTTCATTTATGGTAGGGAGAGTCACTTTTTACTCAGAGGTCACCTATGCCCTAGTGAATGGCCCCACACTGATGCACAGGCAAGACTAATTGGACTCAATAGATTATATACTTGCAAGAAAGAAAGAAGGAAAGGAAGGAAGGAGAGAGGGGAGAGGGAGCGAGGGAAGAAGAAAAGAATTAACTGGAGATATCCATCCATTTAGTTTTGAAGAGTACTCATTGCTCTTGCAGAGGACACTTGGGTTTGATTCTCAGCACCCACGTGGTGGCTCACAATCATAACTCTAGTCCCATTACATCCAATGCCCTCTTCTGACTTCCACAGACACTGGACACTTATTGATGCAATCTATACATATAAGCCAAGCACTGAGGACCCTAAGAGAGACATAAATGAATCTCCCCTACATGGGAAATAGAGGAAGGCAAGATCTCCTGTGTAAATTGGGAGAGTGGGGATCATGGGAGAAGGTAGAAGGGGAGAGGGGAGGAAGGGAGGGGAGCAGAGAAAAATATATATCATAATAAAAGCAATTTAAAAAAAGAAGAAAAATAAATAAATAAAATATATAAATCTTAAAAGGATATTAACTTGAAAGATGTTTTGGGGGTGCTAGTAATAATTAGAGGAGAAGAGTGAGGGTACATATGATCAAAATATATTTCATACTTGCATTAAAGTTTCAAATCAGACAAAAGTTATTAAAGATAAATAATCTCAATGTATAATTTTCTGAAACACAGTTGTGAACATTCATTTGCTGGTCTTAAACACAGAGCCCTAAAAATTCATTTTCCCTAACCATCTTCCCCATAACATCCTGGCCTTGATAATTGTTTCACTTTTTCTTTCTAGAGTCAATTCCCACAGAAGACATCTTCCATCTGCCTCGGGCTGGGGGAGCCTTTCACTGCAGCTTCCTTGAGAAGCAGAGTTATTAATCCCCAGTGTCCTAGCCAGCTAGCACTAGCTTGCTTGAGGAGGGAGCGGTATTCCCTAGCTGCAGAATGCTTTAAAACATTTTTTCAGTACTTCTAATAATTCTGCTTCATCTGGTCACAGAAAACCCTCACTTGAGAGTAGAGTTGGAGACAGGTTCATGGAGAGCACAGTGCTGCAGGTTTTAAGATGTACCCGAGGAGATGAAGCTTTACGTTGTTTTTATTCTCTCCCATAACGTCCTCTTCTCTTTGTCTTCATTTCTCAATAAGTTGGTGAAGGGATTTCTTAATATTCAATTTAGAAGCAGATATTATCATCCATCTCTTCAGAGCATTAAGAGGAAACCAACTACATTCGGAAAAGTGTTTCTAGGTGCAATATGACCTGTCAGTGAGGTATGGAGACAGGTCTCCTCCATCTTCTTTGCTCAAAGCAGAACACTCTAGACACACTCCATGGGCCCAGAACTCAGCTTTCTTACTCTATACCAATGCCTCAGTATCCCTAAGGCTGCTATAGGGCACATCACAGAAGTACTCAAAGCAGAAATGTGGATCACAGAGCATGCATAAAAGAAAAGTGCCCTCTCTCTCTCTCTCTCTCTCTCTCTCTCTCTCTCTCTCTCTCTCTCTCTCACACACACACACACACACACACACACACACCAGAACTACACATGAGAAGCGTCTAATTTAGTGGACCAGGCAACTGTCCTAAAGCAGGCAATTCAGGCCTCTTACTTTCTCTATATGAAGGCCCTCCCTTGCCCTCACCAATATTCTGCAGGTGTTCTAGTATGAGAGAAGATGCATTTTAAGTGAGCTGAGCACAAAAGGGTACCCAGCAGAAGAAGTGATACTGGATTATGGAAAATTAAAGGCATCCTACTTAGAAGGGAAAAGACACGGAGAAACAGCAGAGCCAGCAACAGAGCTCCTAGTAAGGACACACAGTGAGTCATTAACCTCAGAAATACTTTATGCTAAGGAAAAACAGAAAATGCCCAAATGTCCATAACTAAGATGGAGAGCTATATGAAGATGGAAGGGACTAGGCTCTCACTCCTCCAGGTAGATCCTGTCACATCCCGATCTTGTGAAGTCATCCTCAGAGTCAGACTCTCCCAGATCCAGTATCTGAACCCCAGCTGCTTCACCTTGAACAGGATAAATGACGAGGTTTAGATCTGTTCCCTTGTTGGCAAAGTGGGAGTAGTGATATCTTTGGATAGTGAGATCAGGAAGATGGAGACTAACAAATAATGACATGAAAAATCAATAACAACAACCCAGAACCCTCTAAGGTGATGCTAAAGCAACACAATAACTTCCTACTACTACTAGGCGGGGATCAGAGAGTGACCTCACAAGACAGAGATGGATGTATTGAAGAACATCTTTTCAGGATAAGCACCCTCTGGTAATTCTCCTCACAATCAAGCAGCTTATAATTGGCAGTAAACATAAAGCAAATGAGAACTTGGCCTAGCCGGCCTTGAGGAGATACTAAGGACTTGCAGGTCTCCAGCCTCCAGGGATGGTAACTGCTTTAGCACGTGCTTCCAACCTGGCAGGTCTGCACCATTCTAGCTACGGCAGCAGGGCAGGTGCAAGCATCTCTAAACTGCTTGTGCTATTTTGAGCAGATGGAAAGAGTCCTGACGCTATTCCCAGAGTCTTGGCTCTCCCTCATTCAAAGTCAGTCAACTTTGAATTGGCTCCTGATCATTTTGTAAATTCTTAATTCTCAACCATGAACCACGCATGCCCTCGCATCTTCAAAGGGCCTTATGTTCATTTTAATAACCAACTGGAGAAAACACCAGAAGGCGGGTACATATGCTGAGAAGTCCCTTGATCTTCTTGAAGGTTCATTTGGGCAATTGAACTGCTGTCTTGGAGTTTCCAAGCTATGTTCAGCTTCTCTGTGTACAGTGGAAAGGGAACACAGGCATCCTCCTTGGGACACTAGGTTTATTGGTTACTTTTCTCCTTGTTGCAACATAATACCTAACAAAAGTTCTTAAGAAAGAGGGGGTTTATGTAGACTTCTAGTTCATCATGGTAAGAAAGTCGTGACATTGGGCAGTTAATGCAGCTAGCTCTTGACTCCGCTGGTCACAATGCATCTGTTGTCAGGAACAGAGAGCATCGAGTGCTCCTACTTAGACGTCTCCTTCTCAGAAGTCTCCTTTTTACTAGGTACAGGGCAACACAAGGAATGACGTTCCCCAAATTTTTGAGAGGTTGACCCATCTCAGTAAACCTAATCAAAATAACCATTCAAATGCGTGTCTCATCTGTTAATTGTTCTAGATTTTTGTCAAGCTGACACTAGTTTTTAACCAATTCACTGAACATCCATACAGAGAACTGCCTGTTTGTATCACCCTGGCGGTGATCAGACTCTTGTAAGTTGTCAAGGCCTCTGTGTCCTGAGCCGGGTCCAGGGCATAGTTTTTTTCAACTTTTTCTTTTTCCAAGACAGGGTTTTCTCTGTAGTTTTGAAGCCTGTCCTGGAACTAGCTCTCGTAAACAAGGCTGGCCTCAAACTCACACAGATCCACCTGCCTCTGCCTCCCAAGTGCTGGGATTAAAAACATGCACCACCACTGTCCGGCACACATGGTCTCTTTCAATGGAGACTCTGGTGTCTTCTAGGAGCTATTCAAAACTCTTCGCCCGCCTGCTCCCAGGACATTTTCCAGACAACAGCAGCCCCAGCCTCTTTACAAAGACATCAATCAAACTCTCAAGGGCACTTGACCTGGTCACATCTAGATTCACAGACATCCTAAAGAAGGGCTTACAACCCCGTGGGGCCAGGCATGCTGTCATATGCCTGGAATTTTTCCATTCTTCAAAAGGCCCAGAGAAAAACACCTCTTACCTTTGAGAGATGGCCATGTAGGTTATTTCTCCCCTTGTCTTATTTGCTGATATGTGGCTTATAGGTGTGCCCTCTACTCAGACTAATCAGGCCTCTTCAGAAAGCCTTCCCCTTTCCCCCCTCCTTCCCTTCCCTGATGACTTCACTACCCCGGTACTTGAGTATGTATTTATTCACCAAAGACATTCACCCTAGACCTTAGAGTTTGCTCTATGCCAGTAAACATGGATTCATATAGTGTTTCAGCAGCAGATGTGTTAGATCATTAAGCATTGCGATCCCTCTGTCTGACAAAATCACTTACTCTTATGGGTTCCATTGCACAGAATGAGTTCATGAAACTCTCTGTGGATGGGACCCCCTATAGATAAATTTCTTTTTTGCTTTTCTATCATCCATCTTGTTTTAACCTTTTGCTCTTGTCTTGGGTTTATAAAGTAATGGCAGGAGGACCCATGTCATGACCAGACCACTATTCCTGTGTGATCTTCTCCATGTATAACTCTTGGTACCAGATTTTAAAAGGTGAGCAGCACCTGCTACTTAGCAGCTCAGTCACCATCATCAATAAGTCAATTAGACTTGCAAGTAAAACTGAGAAGAGGGGCAAGGATATTTATTCAGTGTAGCCACATTTAGAAGAGAAATACTATTAGAAGGAAACACAGGCAGTTCCCCAGCAAGATATATATCCAGCATATAATTTTCTGTATTTAACTCCATTAGTTCAGAAATTAAGGCCAACAGTTGACAAATGGGACTTTATAAAGCTAAAAACCATCTGTAAAAGTCTGTAACAGCAAAGGAAGCAATTAATCTAGTGAAGAGGAATCCCACAGAGTGGGAGAGAATCTTTGCCAGCTGTACATCTGAGAGAATTAATATGCAGAATATACTCAAATCCAAAAACAAAAAACATAGAGTTGGGAAAACAAATGACTTCGTTAATTAAAGTAGACTATAGCTATGAACAGAGAGTTCTTAAAATAGGAAATAAAAATCTCTAAGAAATATCTTTAACAGTGTTCAACAGTCTCACCAATACAGAAATGCGAAATGAAACTATTTTGATATCTCATCTTGCCCCTGTCAAAATGGCTAAGTTCAACAAGTCAAGTGACAACAGAGTTGTATGGAACATGAAGGACAGGAACACTCATTCGCTATTGATGGGACTGCAAAGTGATGGAACCGCTCTGAAAATCGGTATGGAGAGTTCTCAAACAGCTGAACTAGATCTACCATACAATCCAGCTGTACCACTCCTGAGAATATGCCTCAGAGGACTTGACGTCCTACTTCATAGACAATTGCGCAGCCATATTCTTTGCCATTCGATTCACAATAGTGGAAACAACCTTAATAGCCTTCAGAAGATGAATGGACGATGAAAATATGGTACATATACACAATGGAATTTTATTCAGCTGTGAAGACCAACGTAATTATGAAGTTTTCAGTTAAATGGATGGAACTACAAAATATAATGAGTAGGACAGCTCAGGCTCAGAAAGAGAAATGCTGCACGCTCTCTTAAAATCTTCAGACTTGGGTATTTTCATACTCAAAAAGTAAAAGGGGACAGTAGAGAGGAGGAAAGTATGAGTTCAAGTGAAGGGGATACTAGGACAGGCTTGCTATTAAAGGAGGATGAGAAAACAAAGGCTGGGATCTTTAACTTGGGAGAGGGATGAGAGAGCAATATAAAGGGAAGAGAGTTGGGAGAAAAAAGTAACACTAAAGATACTTGAGAAATCATAGGGCAAAAGGCTGACATTTGTTATGGGATAGCTAATTGCTTTTCTTTTTCCTGAGGAAGGCTTTCTCTCCTACTCTCAGCACTCCTTGGTTGCCTGTAGTTCTTTGTAGAGGGATTCCACATGTCTACTATTGTTGTCCACATTCAACTCATGCTTCGGTAATCATGGTAATGAGACTTTATGACATACAAATAACATACAGACTGAGGATGTTGTACTTGTGTATTTAGTAATGTATGTGTGTGTGCGTGTGTACATGTGTCCGTGTGTGCATGTGAATCTTTCTCTGGGAACAAACTTTGCACTTGCCTGGCATGAAAGCCTCAGGATTTTTCTTCTCTCAACAAGACATTCCTAGGGAAATTCTAATCTCATGGAGACCATTGTTCAAATAGTATAATGGACAAAAGAAGTAGCTTGGCATATCTTCATTACTGCCAGGACAGTTACATCCAGAAATCTATGCTCAATTTATTGCTCTGAATATTGGTATTGGCCTTCCTGGTCATTATACTTATCTCAATTTTCATTGTGTAATTTTCTACTCAAATTTAAAAATCTATATCTATATATTTTACTTTAAGCATGCAAATAAAATATTGTCCAGTAAAGAACCCTGAGTGACTAATACCTAATGAAGACAGAAGGGTTTAACTGTGTCTATATATATATTACTTTAAGCATGCAAATAGCATATTGTCCAGTAAAGAACCCTGAACTACTAATGCTTAATGAAGACAGAGGAGTTTAACAATGCAAAATCATATGCCTAATGAACTTAATGGTACCATTCTTTCAAGCTGTTGAAAAGTTCTTATGAATATCATTTATTCTCTAGACTCATTTGGCAGATCTTTTTAAAACACATAATAAAAAATAAAGATAGCTTTTGAATGAACTAAACTTCTAAATTAGGGAAACCTACATTACTGATGTTGTGTCAACTTCTAGTTTGTTTTCTCTGTCCTTAGATTATATGTGTGAGTAGAGCAGTGTGTAGTTCAGACTGAGCTGATGTCAGTCATGGAACCAAATGTTCAGAGGGGTTCAGTCAGTGTGGTCTTTTATGAACAGGGTCCCTATGAGGTGTGGTCTCTGAGCGTGCCACTCTGGGAGAAGTTCACTAAGGCAGCAACCAAGTAGGAAGGTGAGTTTCAATCCTAGCCACTTCCATAGGTTCTCATAAGGTCTGAGAGATGCTTCACCTCTGGAAAATACAAAAGGTTCTTTGTTGCTTCTGTGGTATTTAGGGCCTTGTAGAAAAAAATTATTAATGAGTATAAGAATTTTTTTAAGATTCAGGGATCTTTATGCAAAATAATAGTCACAGAGTAGAATGAGAAATTCAATGGGTGCACCTGTGCACTCCAGATGATGTAACACAGTATCATAGATGCAACAGCTCTAAGAAGAGATGTATCTTGAAGAATAGAAACCTAACACCAAAGCACCACGATTTGATTTCTCAAGAGTGTCTTTGCCTGTTACACAAAAGGTACCTTCCCGCTGTGTTTGTGATGAAAGGGATAGGTTTCTGAAAGTCCTGTGAGAAGAGAATTAATCATTGTCATTAGGCCCTGTCTTCATCAACACATCACCTGCCAAAGTCTCTGTCTCCTAATACTATCAGTTGGGGAATAAAGATTTCAATATATACATTTAGAGAAAACAGATCTTTCAGACAGTATCAGAACTTCAAACAAACCTCTCTTACCTCTTTCCAGAAAGAGCATTTGGGGTGTTTTAGAGAATCCCTCATCTTTGCAAGATCTAGTTTGGTCTCCATCAGGAAATAACATTTTAGGAGAATGTTCTGCTCCTGTGAGGCACAGTTTCATTAGCCTGGTCAGATCTTGTTCTGCAACTCCCCCAAACCCCTCTTGGATGTATGGCAATAGTAAGTCCTTTTAACCCAGAGACTCCGGTGATGTGCTATTGCACTTACAGTGTATTGGGAAGCGCTGGCTGCGTTATGAATGGCATCACTAGGCCAGGGCCTGGTATGGGATGGGCGTTTATCCATAGAAATGATAACTGTCAGTACTCATTTTCTTCACAGCCTACTTGTGAAGACAAACATTTCAATTAAGAAGTAGCCTTTGTAATTTAAATAAATATTATAGCCAGCATTCAGTTAATTTGTGAACACATTTGACTTCCATTTCTAATTACTTGCGCATGTTACTGACATAACAATTAACCACATACACTGAAAACAATTCAGTCTATGAGGTCAAGGGCAGTGTGTATCAAAGATACAGCTAGGGTTTGTTAAGCCATTCGTAAGTGGCTATGAGAATCATTTTTTCAATCTGAATTATTGTTTGAAGTTTAATTTCTTAGGTTCGAAAACAATTTAATAGTGAGAAGTGTGTTAATTTCATTCTGATCTTTCCTCTGGATATGCACATATATATTTAGCTCATGAAAATATGCCAAGTTCTATGGGTATTTGTAACTATTATGCATCAATAAGTAGCAAAGAAAGTTGTTTTAATCTGTGAAAATCAGATGCCCTGTCACTGTAGGTGTCTCTCATTATGATGTTGGATTGTTGGATAATATAAAACACAAAACAAATTTCATTAGATCAATAGCAACAGGAAAGAAGACTTCAGGATAAAACTCAGCTCACCTCTGAAGACAGCAAAGATAGCACAAGGATTATAGACAATGAACATTGGGGGGTAGTGGGTGAAAATGACTAAGAAAATTCAATTAGACATCAAAGATGAGAAATTATGTCTTAAATTGTCTAATGAGAAATGCTGTAGTTAAATCGTAGTTTCTAAAAGCTCTATGTATTAAAGTCCTTGTCATTAGAGCATTAATTTTGAAAGATGGTTAAAATGTTTGGAGGTAGAAACTCCTGCAAAGTCATCAGATTATTGTTTGTTATTATTGACCCACAAATGGAACTGTGGATCATCAGCCCCTTCTTCTATCGCTTGGTTCCACCTTCTGCTCCAAGATGGCGTTCTTCCCATTGAGCAAAGCAACTGGAGCTATGTAACAAAGACTAAGATCTCCAAAACCATGAGCCAAAGTAAACCTCCTCTGTCTATGTGTTAATTTATCTCAGCTATTTAATATAATACAAGAATCATAGACAGAAGATTAGTTAATGTAAGACACTTACTAAAGGCAAGCCAAAGGTAAGGCGATTATTATTAATCAGGATTCTTATCTCTTAAAAGTAGATTTGGCAGTTCTTGCTTGCTTGTCCTCACCTTGCCAGCACGTCCATCTAGTAGGGAGTCTCTATCCAAGTTGGGAGCTGGTTGTTTGACAGTTATCTTGGCCTTTGGTGCAGTAGGGGGTCTCTGTTCTTCTGATGGGTATGGCTTGCACTTGTTCTGACTGGTGTGGCCTGCACCTGAGCAACTGAAGTTTCTTCCGGCTGATGTGGTCTATGCCTGAGTGGTGGAAATCCACTGAGTTTGGGGCAGCAGAGTGGGAAACAAGATGTTCTTTAGACAGTCATAGTCTGCACATGATGAACTTGGGGCAGGGTCTAGCAGCAGGGCCTGTGATGAACTGGAAAAGCATGAGAAGCTGTAGTTCATCTAAACCAACAATGGCTGGCTGTAAATGGAAAGTCAAAGAGTCTAGTAGTTATTTAGTCTCACAAGGCTGGATGTCTCAGCTGGTTTTCTGTATGTTCTGGAATCCTGAAGAAGTATTACTTAAATCTGCCCTATCAAAAAGCCAAGGCAGTTTCTTTATTAACCAATGAAAGTAACACATAGACAGATGACCCTCCCACATTAGCAGTGAAACAGAAGGAAAGGAGGGGACCAGGGGAGGGGGCACCCAGGAGGATATGAGGGAGGGAAAATTTTTGTTGAGATACAGAAACAAACAAACAATAAATAAAAGTAGGCTTGACAAAGAGAGGCAACACTCCAAATGCAGGCCTATCTAAAAATAGACTTTGTAAGTCTGACTGGAGCTTGGTCAAGGGGGCAGTTGTTGGTGCTACTAGTGTAGATACTATTGAGATTTTCCTGGGGAAAACCTCTGAAAGAAATATGTCTTTGAAAAAAAAATAAAGCATGGTGTAGTGATCTGAGTCTTGTGAGGATTGACAGTTTGGGATGTGGATCTGAAGTGTCAAAACATACTCAAGGCCCTTTCGAGTGTAAAGTGAAGCTAACTTCTTCCCAAGAAGCAGGGGCAAGAGTGGTTATCCACAATGAGAAAAGCAATAGCCAGGGCAGGTGCCGTAGATTCAGAAAGCGGACAGTTTCAAGGGTTAGTCAATACAGCAGAGCAGTATGAGTATGGGACTCAAAGCCTGGAGTCCCACGGTCTTGTGCAGCTGTTTCTACCACCCACAAACTTAGAGATCTTGGGGAGGCACTTCACCTCAGAAAGACTCTGTGTACCTCTTCTGTGAAAGCATTGGGTATTTGTTGAGGGCAGGGCCATTATAAGGCTTACACACAAATCCCTTTGTGTGGTGGTACATGGACTACCAACACACACTTTTGATGCATCAGATAGTCCTCCTTTGATGATACTCAGCTATGTCCTCATGTCAGCCAAACTGGACACCATATTGTGTGTGTTAATTAAGTTTACAGCTGCCTTATTGGAGGATCAAGTATGTATTGATTGCTATGAAGAAGTGTAGGATACATCTCAGAATATCATGACAGAACTGGCCCATTTTCAGAGGCCAAAGTGATAGCATCCGAAGAGATCATGCAGAGAAAACATTAGGGTCCAGAGAAAATTTTTGGAACCTTGATGATCTTGAGTTCAGGTGAGTTGAGTAACGACATTCATGTCCCTTTTGTTAAGTGATAATGATCAGGAATTGTATCGCAGAGTCCAGAACACAGAGGGCAAAGTGACATGAAATGCAGCAGGAAAGGAGAATGTCTGATATGTGGCAAAGCTGATACCAGGATACGAGTTCTCACCATTATCCCACCATTGCTACCTCATGCTCATTCTCTCTCAGTCACGGTTCTCCTGGGGGGATGGATCGAGGTCACCACAAAGGCGCTGCCCTGGGTGAGGTCCTGAAGGCAGTGACTATAGCACAATATCTTGTCAACTGGGCCCATCTTGGCAGCTTCATGCATGACCACTGTTTAACGACTGGTTAGAGGAGTCTTCCCAGCAGTCATACTGTTGAGGTAACAGCACCTGGTGCCATGGTCTGATTTCTTTAGCTGTAGCATTGTGGGACAGGAAGACCTTGGGTTGTCTTCAGAACTGGGGATCATGTAAAAAGAGAACTCCTGAACTGCTGTGTACACAACAGTTGTACTTTACCAAAAAATGAGAATATTCACAGCTGTGGAGTCCATGCTGAGGTTATGGAAAGAGGTGTACCCACACCCCACACTGGCAACTGGCAAGGGGAGTTGCCAGAAGGCACCAGGTGTCAGAGATGACTAATTTAGGCTCCCAGTGGCTTACGTGAGCAGCCTTCACAGAACTCATTGACTACAGGGAGTAATGATTTCCTTAGAATTTTATCCCAAAGTACCAATAAAGTAGAGGCCTCTAATATCTGGATGTGAGGATCTTATTAAAATGATAAATGACTTCTCCTGTTCTCATTAGTTTGTAGCCCAGGGAGAGGAAGCAGATGTGGCTGCTTCCAGGGGACAAAACTCCCAACCCAAGATGTAAACCAGTAGATCCAAAATTGGAGATGAATGAGTCTGATTTCCAGGATCGGGGGCACTAAGGACTGGGCAAATACCTTAGGCCATGCTGAGATGCTCAGCAGAAGGAAGAGAGCTTGCCTTAAAAAGCCTATTTCTCAGCAGCCCCTTCAGTGGCTTAGAGCCTCCTGCCCAGCTCTGACCCACCTGTGGTCTATGACCTTAGGATAGTCATTGCCCCCTTCCTGTGAGCCTCCGGTTCTGCAAGATATTAAATGTTATTTTTCTGTGGAAAGCTACATGTGGGTCAGTCTTTCCAAAGTCTATGATGGGCTAGCCACAAGATTATGAGTGAAAATTAATTTTACAATTAATGGAGATTCAGATGTGCACATATCAAGAAAGACAGAACACAGCCCAAGAATCCCTGTGTGTCTACTCGTCATGTGGAGAATGTACCTGACGTGGTTTGTTGCCAGTGAGTAGCAGAGTTCCTCTGTCTACAGTCATATCCTCTATGAAAACCAGTTGCCTTTCCCCTCGATGCACGTGGAGCTGCAAAGAGTGTCTGTCAACCTTTGTGATGCTTTCTGTGCACCTGGAGCACATCACTTCTGAGCATGGCATAGTCACTAATACTAGACTTAGCTTCCTGACATAAAAAAGCACATAAAACTGAATAAAAATAATGAGTTAGTTGTTTTCTGGAACTCATCACCCTAGAGCAAAGAGAAGTGGTCACAGAGAAGAGGCCCACTGCAGCAATCAGATGTGTCCTGCCTAAAGTCAGCCCACGTTGTGGAAGACAGGAGCTTTGGGGATTTACTTTGTTCTGGATTGTGTTTGCATTACACAACGCAGCTTTGGTTCCATTTTGAATAGAGGCCAGAGGACATGATGATTGTACCTTCTCGCGCAAATAAATACCACCACCTTCCCAGAACCTACCAATCACAAACACAACGTATGTGTAAAAGTCAAAAGACACCACCCTATTTATTTATCAGTCAATTAAGGCCATCTGCACACATGGGCATATTAAAGCCATATCAAAAAGAAGAGCCCTGTTACTAATCGAATATACCAGACTATGGAAGCATCTCAGCCCTGTCAATCAGACACAGAAAAGCTGTACCTTCCAGGCTAGTATGTACCATATAAAGGTGTCATCCTGTGGTGGATAATGAAAAATAGCCAGAAATACACCATAAAAGGAAGTAATCTGAGCATGATTGGTCCAACAAATCTCCCCCTAAACTCTCTCTGCGATACACCTGAATGGAATCATTCCCAAAAGACCTTTCCACTATTCCTAATGTTGCCCATTTATACAATACCTGCATCTAGATCCTTCCAAAGAGGAGCACACCTCATGTTGCCATAGTGATGGCCCCTAACTACTAGTCCTCTGAGACACATTCAGAGACGAGCAACTCCTCACTGTGCCTGAGGATTCAGATCCTCTTGGCCCCCACTGATACTGCAGCGCACTCAAATTGCCACCATGGTTCTATGCCATGCCTTTTATGCTTGACTCAACCCCCAAACCCAACTCACTTCTGTGACCCTCAAAGCTCCTCAAGCCCTGATCTAGACTCTGCACCTCCAGCAACTCTCCAACTGGGTTCCTTAGTAATATCTCTGACTATTTCAATGACTCACTTTGAGTTTATATATGTTCCAGTAAGACCTTTTTCTGACTCCTTGAACTCTGTTGATGCTTTTTTAGCCATTTTGTAACCATTTTGGAAACCACATTTATACATAAATGCCCACATATATACATAAATAAATATATATATATATATATATACAAAAATACAGCTCAATGGGTAATAGATAATCTGTGACTTAATTTTAGTAACAAAGATCAAAATAGAAGAATAAATGTATGATGGGTTAGTTTCAGCTGCCAACTTGATGGACTCTAGAATCACCCAGAGAGGAGGACTTGTGCTTATGGTGTGTCTATAGAGGACTGTCTCAATTATGATGATTGAGATGAGAAGACCCTTCAACCATGGGTGTCACTTTCCCCTGGGTCAGCACTCAGGATTGTTTGAGTGAAAAGGTGAGTGAGCAGTCCACATATTTATTAACTCACTGCCCTCTGCCCTCGCCAATGGACATGACCTATCAGTTGCTTCAAACTACTGCCTCCTTGATGTTCCCAGAATAATGGGCTGTAGCCTGGAATTGTGAGCCAATTCCTTCTACACTAGGTTTCTTTGTCAGGGTATTTTTTCCAAAGGAGCCGAAAAAGAAACAAAGGCACCATGCTTGCCAACAACCAGCTTTGGAGAGAAATTAAGACAAATGGCGAAGTTTCTGCCAACAAAGTAAATGTTCCTTGTGAATTTACTATTATTCAATTAATTGACTTACTTTTCAGAAAGTCACATGTATATCAACCTGTGTTTCTGTCATGGAATGTTCACACACACAAAGCAAGTCTTATAGCCAGAAGCCTACCAACCTTAAGATAACTTTTGAGCCTATTGAGAGAATAGAGAAGCCAAAACTCACTAGTCCCAAAAGCTGTAGTGCACCAGAGTCTGTGGTAGAGGGAGGGAGCAGAAACATACATTGGGCCCTTCTCCTGAAGCAGGCTCTCATGCGCAGGCTCATAATCTCCTCCCTAGCAGAGGGACCTCCATAAGGTGAGACCTGAAGGAAGGCAGAAGAAGCCCATCCAGGACTGCAAAATGGAATTCCAGTCCAGTGTGATTGAGGAAGCTCATTAGTACCTCAGCCCAGACCACCAAACTTTAAAAGGCCTCATTTTATATGGCCCATAGGAAGGTCTTTCTCTGGATTGAGTCATAAAGGGGAAACGGGAATATACCACCAAAGCAAGTATAACAAGTCTGATGAATTCGAAAAAAATCTATAATTCAACTGCTCTACAATACAACCTAAACCTTAAAAGGAAGCATATGTGTGTCACATTCCAGTGGAAGGCCACACATTCAAGACTGTTTGGACAGTGTGATTCAGCTTCACGGACAGGGGGAAAAGATAGAAAATTGAGTAGGTAGGAAAGGTGGTGGATTTTAGTATAGTTGGGAGAAAGGGGGTGAATATGATCAAAACACCTTGTACAAAGTCCTTAAAGCACTGGTTAAACTATATTTTAAGAAAGAAAATATCACAGAGGGAGCTAGGAAGAGTGGAGGAAGGGAAACCGTGGTTGAGGTGTATTATATGAGAGAAGAATCTATTTTCAATGGAAAACAAGCAAACAAATAAATATAAACAAATACAAATAAAACACACACCTACTAAGACATTCTCTTATTCTTCGTGCTTATAATTTACATTTTATCTTTCTCTGTATCGGTCCTTTTAGGACTAGCAATGCTGTAAAATTTTATTAAGTAAGCATCTCTATTCCCTGGCTTGTAATTCCTGTAGTCATTCTTGGAATGTCCAAAGTGCTAAATGTATTTTTGTAGGCTAAAAATTGACTAAGTTTTGGCAACATAGAAGTTGTTTCAGGATAGTCTTTGGTCTCTCAAAATACTAACTGAAGATTAACTGATTGAACTTTAAGTATTTACTTGTCCCACTTAAAGTAGGAAATGGAGGTTAAAGGTTAAGTTGATCACCAATGCCTGGTTATTTAAACCAACATGTCAGAATAATTTTATTAGTTGGGTTTTGTTCGTATGATACAAAAAATACCATGAAAAAATCAGTTTATAAAAGAAAGAGTTTATTTTGGCTTATGGTTCCAGAAAAAGTTCGGATTAGCAGAAAAGACATGGCAGCAAATGGCTAGAGAACAAAGCTGAGAGGCCACATCTTCAGCCACAAGCACAGAGGAGAGAAAGAAATAACAGTGGGTAACGCTTGAAACTCTGAAAGCCTCCCCAGGTAAGCTACTCAGTCCAATGATGCTACACTTGATAAAGGGTCTGCATCCTCACTGGTCAGTGCCATCAGCTACTGACCAAGTATTCAAAGGCCTAAGACTATAAGGAACATTTTTCATGTAAAGCATCACATTCCACTCACTGGCACCCCATAGGCTCATGAATGTATGATAATACAAAATATATTTAGCCCAAATTGAAAAGTCTCAAGAACATTTTACAGACGCAACACTGTTTAAAAGCCCAAATTATCTCCTGAGATTCAAGGAAATATATTTTTTAACTGAAGTGGTTTTTTTTCATACAATATGTTTTGATCATTCTTCCCGCTTCCAGTTCCTCCCAGATCCTCTCCAACCTCCTTACAAACCCAACTTTATGTTTTTTCTCTCTTAAAAAATCAAAAACAAAATAGCACTACCAACACAAATCAAAATATGGGGAACAAATAAACCCCCACAAACTAGGAAATAAAAAAGAACAATCAAAAGATCATTAAGACAAAAATGTCCAAAGAAAAATTGGACAAAAATTCTATGAAAATACCATCAAGTTTGTTTTGTAATGTCCAACTACTCCAGGGCATGGGGACTGTCCTAAAGTATAGTGAATACACTCAGTGAGAATCCATTAGAGAAAACTGATTTTTTTCCTTTGTCAGTGGGTACTAATTACAGATGACTTCTGGCTAGGGGTTGGAGCCTGTGCCCATTTTCCATCCTCAGTGATGGGACCCCATTTGGTTTTTAGAAACGTGTGCAGGTTTTATGTATGCTGTGACAGTCTCAGTGAGTTCATATATGCTTCAGTCATATCGTGTCTGGAAAATACCATTTCCTTAAAATAAACCATCATGTCTGGCTCTTACAATCTTCCTGTTTCTTCATGCAGTAGGTTCCTGAACCTTGAGAGGAAATCTTTGATGAACAGCCCAATTAGAATAGAGTGCACCAAAAATCTCTCACTCAGCACATTACCCAGCTTCTCTGATGAGGGTTGGGTAAGGCACTGATCTCTGAGTATAACAATATGTCACTAGGAGTCATTTTCTTGCTATGTTTTGTAGAAGAATAATACTTGTCTGTTTTACCCTAGGGCCCATGAACTATCTAGTATCAAGTTCTTGAACACTTTAGTAGTGTCAGATACAGGTTCCATCCCATAAGAAAATGGTTGGTTAGTCTCATAATTTTGTGTCAATGTTGTATCAATATATCTTGCAGGTGGGACACTGTTGTAGGTTGTAGGGTTGTAGCTGGAAGATTTTGATGACTGCCTTTTTCCTTTAATAGTGTGAGGGGTAACTTCCAATACCATGAATGCTTCTAGTCCGTAGGGATGAAGTTTCTAGTTAGGTACCATCTAGACTTCTTCATGTTCAATGACATAAGTAAGTGTTGTCTTCAGCAATAGGTAAATAGGTCTTAATTGTGATCGCTGCAAAATAAAAAGCAAATTGTATACTTCCATCATACAATGATACAGAATATGCATTTCCAGTCCAAAGGAAAGGCACAGTGAGGAAATACTGAACCAAAGCAAGACTAAAAACCAGCAGGCCAAACACCAAATCCAGTACCTCCATGCCTGGTGTCTAGAACACAGAGATTAGATGACTCCATCACTCCAGTTTTGCTGCCTACAATATGCATCTCTTTTTTGGCTGCCTTCACTCCATATCTGCATCTCCCCTTGTCAGATATTTCACAGCTTCTGGGACTCCACTACTCAGTCTTCAATTTCATAGCTTCATATAGAAGTCTCTCATAGCTTTCTCACGGGGAATCCCCCACCACACATTGCCTGGCCTCAGCGGCAGCTCACTAACGCCATGAAAGAAAAATACACACCACTGTCATTCTTGTGTCCTTCCCTCATGCTTCCAAAACCAGTTCCATGAGGGTAATATTGACAAGCTCAGCTGACAGGCTGAGATGGACCATGGCCCCCTTCTACCGCATTTCTGTATGTAGAAACAATTGCTCTCTAGTAGACAGAAACACGTAGACATCCCCCTTTCAAAAGTTAGAGCTCAGTTGGATGGTGCCTGAGGGCACCCTTGTCAGTATTTCAGTGTAGAGAAGGAGGCCTCACCTTAACGGCATTAATTTCTAGTTACACTCTCTTCCAGCCCCATGCCCTAGCTGCATCACGAAGCTTCTCAGTGCTCTTTTCCCTTTGAAACTGTGCATTCTGTACCCTTTTCTGTCTGATTTCTTCTTTTTCCCTGCAGACCTGCATAAGTATTAATAAACATCAAACAGAACCAACATTATGTTGACTTAAAATAGCCTCTGCCAAAGAAATTAGTATATTACTTTTTAATTTAGCCTCATGGATATTCTCAAGACATGGGCAGAAAACAACCAGACTCTTTGGCAAAATATCACATGAATAGCTTCTAGTCTGGCTGCTATTAGAGACCAGTTCCCCTTTGAACCCTGCTGAACCAGGCATCCAGAGTCTGCAATACTCTCTACTATTGTATTCCAGGTTCCTACTAGAATCACCGGTTTAAGCTATGCTTATGCCATTCAACAGCTTTTCTCCTTCACAGTTTCAAAGTTCTCCACATTATTGCTGATATTAAACACTATAACTAAGAGTAGTTAGTTAAAGAGTTTATTTTGGCTTGCTGTTCCAAAGGAAGAACCCATAAGGGCAGGGAAAGTATGGCAGCAGGGAGCGAGAATGGGAAGTTGAGATATGACATCTTCAACAGCAAACACAAAGCAGAGAGTGTGAACAGAAAGTGGATGAGACTATAAACTCTCAAAGTCCTCTCCAGTGATGTACTTACTCTAGAAATGCTATACTTCCTGGGGGTTCCACAGCTTCTCCAAACAGCACTGCAACTATGAACCCAATCTGTGAGTTAAATCCCAAGAGTAATGAATCGTGCATAAAAAAATAAAGAAAAAAAAATCAAACGACTTTAAGAGTCCATCTTACCCTGTTATGGGCAAGGTCTTTTTATTGCTAGAAGGTCAGGTTTATCGGCACAAAACACCAGCCTCCTCAGAAACAGTCTCCTTAACAGTTACAGGTGCTTTGCTGTCTCTACAGGCTCCTTGTCAGAAGGTCACATGCTACCTAATCAAACATCACATTTAGTTATATTTCTGGACTCTCTGTGTCTGTGTGTGTCTCTCTCTCTACATCTGACTCTCTGTCTCTGTATCTCTGTTTCTGTTTGTCTCTTTCTGTATCTCTGTGTCTCGATGTCTCTGTCTGTCTCTTTTTCTCTCTCAATTTTCTCCACCAAATAAATTAGTCTATTTTTGTTTAAATTTGACTTTATTCAAGTCCTCAGAATATGGGTAGAACACAGCTATAGTCCTTGCCAAATTATCAGTGAATGACCCCAACCCAGTTTCTGAGTGAGTTCCTGTTCTCTGAAATCTCATGAGTCAAGCAAGCCTCCCCTGTCCACATTTTTCTCAATGTTCTTGTCCTCCCAGTTGCCATTAGAATGGCCCAGTAAGCTCTGTTTATAGTACTAAGTACCCAAAGTTCCAAATTTTTCCACAGACTAATTCCAAAGGTTCAAGACTCACGTCATAAGGCTTATCACAGTGGTAGCTTCACTCCAGTATCGAGTTTGGTTCCACATTGCTGGAACCAAACACCTCACCAAAGCAACTTAGAGAGGCAGGTTTTTCTGGCTCTTAGTTCCAGGGTACAGTCTGCTGTGACAAGGACTCATGGCCACAGGAGCCTGAAGGAGATGGTCACGTTGTGTCTGCAGTAGGAAACAGTGACTGTGAGTTCTTGTGCTCGGCTCACTTCTCCATTACACACAGCCCAATACCCCAGTCCATGAGATAGCAGTGCCCATGTTTAGGATGAGCTTTGGTGTGGAAGAATTATCTGTATTCTGTCAGTCATGTATTTTAATAAAACGCTGATTGGCCAGGCAGGAAGTATAGGTGAGTCAACCAGATAGGAAGTGGAGGTAGGGCGATGAGAACAGGAGAATGCTGGGAAGGAGGTAGCCCATTCCTCCCACTCCTGCCCAGACTTCAAAGAAGCAACATGTGATCTGCCCCGGCTGTGAAAGGTACTGAGCCACATGGCTAACATAGATCAAAATAATGGGTTAATATAAGCTACAAGAGCTAATAAGTAGCCTGAGCTAATGGGCCAATCAATTTTATAACATATGGAGATCTCTGTGTGATTTTCTTTGAGGCTTGCCAGCTGTGGAGTACTGGGTGGGACAGAAACCCCAACAAGCAGGCCCCCTCATGTTACAGAGCTTTGCCACCACAATTAAGCTAACTGAAAGAATCTTTCACAGACATGTTCTAAGCTTTGTTTCCACAGTGATTCAAAATCCAATAGAATTAACAGTTAAGACTAACCATCATGTATACCATCAGGGAAGCTGGTTTTCCCCTTCCTTCCTTTCTTCCTTCCTTCCTTCCTTCCTTCCATTCTTTCTTTCTTTCCTTTCTTCCTTCTTTTTCTCTTTATTCTTTGTTTCAAGGTCTTTTCTGGGGCCATTTTTACAGGCAGGCCCCAGCAGCCTCCATACTTTTTTTTACCTCTAGTCCTCCTAGGCTTGCTGAGACAGAGACAAGCTGCCTGTGTCTGTCTGTCAGCCCACATCCTGACAGCAGGTTTTTATCCTCAGCATGTGCTCCGTCTGTGTCTAATGCCACATCTCAAACATCATTTCCTGATTTTGCTAAACAATATGATTTCTGATCATTTTTGGAAACATTTACTCCTTTTCAAATAAATATCAAGTCTTCCACTTAAGACCTGGAATTTACAATGTATTTGTTGCACCCTGTTTGGTCTAGCATGAAATTGTTTTCCAGGTACTAATTAATCCTGTCAACACTGCCTTTCATAGCTGGATAATTTGTGGCTTGGGGATGGAGGATGTTGCCAAAGGTATCACAGTTTCCTCAGACATTGTCTCCCCTGTGGTCTTCTATCACTCAACCCAGTTATCTTCCTTATTCATGTTCATCAGTTGCTTTTCCCCACAGGAAAAGCTGTGCTCCCGAGAGTGTTTCCAGTGTGACTGATCTGCAGATATGAAGATGCATGAAAGAGACATTTGTGTTCCTCGCTTTGACTCTCAGGCTATGGAAACAATGGATTTCAAAACACTGGAATTTCCCTAGGAATCTCATGCTTGGGGAGGAAAAAACCTAATGCCTGGATCGGCTTGAGGGAACTTTTCTCCCAAAAGAAATTACAAATTGTCAGGCCACTTTGCAGGGTAAGTAGACCATGCAGTGGATCTACTTGAACCACAGTTTGACCAGGACTGTTTAGACACGCATAGCTCTGACCCCCCAGTTAAACTAAACTGTAATGACAGATTCTAGAATAGGGCTTGGGCGGTATCATTGCATATTTTTTCCCCTCTTTCTCATGTGGCCACATTGGATAAATCTCTTTTCCCTGCCTTTCACTATTAACTTGGCTCTTTTTATTGGTTTATTAATGAAAGGTGAGTGAACCTGGCTTCTTGGGGTGAGGATGAGAGTGTAAACCTGGTAACACTAGCAAGATTCCCAGCATGGTTGCAAAGGTGAGAAGCAAAACAAACGTTAGTTAAACCTAGATCATTGGCAGCGCTGTTCAGCTTCATCATCTTAATTCTCCTTTGAAGACCCATCTGTGACTTTGCTGGAAGACAACTTGTCAAATGGATGTGGATAGCAGAGGAGACATCAGCGCTCTCATACATGGCGAGATCTGGAATTTGGAATTACAGGAAGATGGGGCCCATGGTGATCCCTCCTTATGGAGCAGAGCCCCTGCCATCAAGCTAGGTAGTGAGCTGTTCCTCAGAAAGGCCTTGGTGACCAGGAATCACAAAAACTTTGGGATATTTACACATCTGGTAAATCAAGGTCTAGTGTAGAAATATAGGCATTATTCATATTGAAGCCCAAGGGGGAAACAGACTTTGGGGACCAATCAGATCACAGGAACTGTGTCTAGACAAGAAGTTAAGAATCTTTAATGTCAAGTCTGCTTATTTGTCATTAGAAACTGAAGTTCCCCTATGAGGACACCTCTCAGGAAGATAATCCCTTTCGCAGATGGGAATCAAATGGGAATGAGGATGAGGCTCCATGCAGACACTGGAAACTGGACTGAGCCTGAAAGACTGGAATGTTACTAATAGGTTGGATGTGTGGTTTTCAGTTCATAGGACATCCTAAGTGTGATGCCATTGCACAGTAAATACCTGATGTTTGGGTGTTCTTTCAAAGGCGCTTTACTACAGGCAGAAGCATAGATAAGCAGGAGAAAGCTATAATAGTGAGAGGCTGCCTCATTTCACATGCTCAATGAACCCTGCCAAATTAATCAAAGACTATGACATGAGACAATCTCAGTTGTACTGAGAGCTCCTTGGGTGAGAAAAAATTGCTGCTTGACTGGGGCATGGGCAACAACATGACAGAGGTTTTTGGAGCATTGATCACAGGATACCTGTTAAAGGAGATAACCTAGATAAGTAGTTTGACATTCTATGGTACCTTGTCATATTATACACCTGTTTACATTCATAGAAACCATGAAATTGTAACTACTATCTGTGTATTTTTGATCATAAAATTGAGCCTCAGGAAGACAAACCTTTAAAGAGTTAGCACACTGACACTTAAACCTATGAAATATGAAACGTGGTAGGGTGAGAGGGTTTCTGTTCACTACTGATGGAATTTAGTTCCCTAGAAATATGAATTCATTGAGATGGAATGTAGGGAGTCAATATTAATGACTTTTATATTCTTATCCAGCAAAGGAATTTTGCTCTGTAGTATGTAGGCAAACCTGGGCCCCAGGAGACACTAAGAACAGAATTTCAGCCTATGGATTGTGTTTGAGGCATGAAGGGAAATGCAATCATTATATTCATATCAAAGGAAGGCTTCAAAAGAAATTAGAAGATTGTAAAATCTCACAAACAGGAACCAGGAAGAATCTCACTAAGCTTATGAAGAGTGACCAGATAAGAGTGCCCACACGTCTGAGGGACTTATACCTGAAAGGCTGGACTTCTAACAGTTATTCTGAGACTTCAGATTTTTTTACAGCAAATAGGGGCCTCGCTATCATGGCACTCTGGATTCAAGCATGCTTAGTACACAATAGCTAAAGCCAGATTAAAGAAAAGTACAGATCACTATGTAGACAAATGCTAGTCTCTCTGGAAGATTCAGACCCTTGGAAAACTATGAAGGAATCACAAAAGAAAAACACTAAACAGGCACAAGAAAAACTGCCTCGGGGTTTTATAACTAATGACCTATTGTAAGTCTCACTTCCACATATAGAAATAAACAGTCCAGGCCAGTGAGATGGATTAGCAAAACCACTTTCTATGCAAGTCTGACAACCTAAATTCAATCTTCAGATCCTACAGTGGAAGAAGAAAACTGATGCCCAAATGTTATCCTCTGATCTCCATATATGTGCCCACAATCATCCCCCGAAAACACACACACAAAGGAGGAAGAGAAAGAGAAGAAGTACAGAAAGAGAGAAAGAGGAAGAGAGGAAGAAGGGAGGGGAGGAAGAAGAAATTTGAATTCATCTGCTGTTATGAGATTGTCTTTATATTTAAATAAAACAAAAACAAAGTGTGGCCGGGTGGTGGTGGTGCACGCCTTTAATCCCAGCACTCGGGAGGCAGAGGCAGGCGGATCTCTGTGAGTTCGAAGCCAGCCTGGTCTACAAGAGCTAGTTCCAGGACAGGAACCAAAAGCTACAGAGAAACCCTGTCTCGAATAATCAAAAAACAAAAAAAAACAAAAAAAACAAAAAACAAAGTGTGTGTTGTTTGAGTGAATTATTCAGAACATGGAGGAATATGCTTTTGAAGTATCACTCATTTCCAGCACTGTAAGTATATAGGATAGTGAAAGGGATCCATCACTCTTTTTTAGGGAACTGTCAAAGAAATAGCAATCTGAAAGACTCATCAGGTAGATCTGTGATGGGGAAAGGGGACTCGGAGCAGAGGATACTATCACTTCCCTGTGATTCTGAGGATCTTAAGAGAGAAACGTGGAAGTGATGTGGGATCTGCATCAAGGCTTGTGGATGTGCTTGAATTTCAGCATTTTGTACCTGGTTCCAGGCGTCCACACAATGCATCCTCAGGAATATACATCCCGAAGCCCAGGAGGGCTTATAAGAGATGACTTTCTGTCTTTATATTTCCATCCACTTCTAGCCCTGTTTCCCACCATAGACTTCATTGTTAAACAGGAATCTTCTCAGCTCACCTCAGCTCTGTGGTGTCTGAGGGCACACACAGAAAGCAGTATTTGGGGGCGTGGGGTGCTTTACTGAATGACTGAGTTTCTCCCATAGCAATGTGCCTGGTCCATCCCTCAGCACTTTCCTCGAGCTCTCTACAACACAAAGTCACACAATTGTTGAGGCTCTGCTCTGTGAGACCTGGTCCAAAGTTTCTCTGACCCTGTGACTACATGGCAGCCCTGGCTGCCTCCAGCTGCCCTATGAAAGTCAAATACTTCACCTGGCAGCCATCTCTGCAGACACTTGTCAGTATAATCTTGGCATTTTTCTTGACCCGTGAAGAATTCTTTTTTTCACTCTCTAGATTTTCAGCAAGATTTAATTTCTATATCAGATAACCAGTGAAACATTATGCCCTGTATTATAGCCCCCATGTCCTTGGATTTTTTTTTTCGGTGTCACTATTCAGATAATGCTTCTCCTGGCACAGCTGCAAAGCTTGGATCACAAGGACAAACAAAAGCCAGAGGATCAATACCCAATTGCCCAATCACATTGTGACCATCCTTTGGCAAGGCCTTCGGCTATTTGATTCTTTCCAGTTGGCTGCAAAAGTAATATATATACCACCTGGAAGCCACTTAACCTGGCTTAAAAGCTGAATGAATTGTAAGTGAAGCCTGATTCTGTTTTCGCAAACACCTGGCCAGGCTATACTGAGGACAGGCCATAGGTCATAGCAGGCTCAAAAGACTCAGCAGCTTGTAGTGGGTTATGGCTGTGGAAAAGTAAAGACATTGGCAAGTCAAGACAGGCTCTCCAGGGTCTGTGGTATCCCCCCCCCCAGCATGGCTCCACACAGATGATCACTTGAAGTGGAGGAAGGAATTCAGTGCTATAAGAACAGCTCTTTCAGATTCTTTCTTCATAGCATCTCATGAAACAAAGACAAGACGAGACCCGAGATGGAAATGGTTACCTGTCCATCATAAGCACCAGACTGAATTGCTATGGGTCTAAACCCCTTTGTACTTTCTATGTTTCACTTCTCCTTACCATCCCTTCCCCCACTTCTCTCTTCTACCTCCTTCCTTTTCTGCTCAATCTTCTTTGGAAGGTGATGAGAGAGAGAACAGCATCCTCGTTCCTTTGGTTAACTCTTCCAGAATCTCTTCTTCACTAGAATTCCTCTCTGTTTCTCCATCATCTCTCTTCTCTCCTCTCTCTACCCTGGCAGATGTCTCAGAGAATAGGCCCCCTAGGGTGGACATGGAGACTTCCCTTCTTCTGCTACCTGTCATATGGTCTTGAAGGTACTTCAGAAATAGAAGGCCTGGCTAAGTGATCTCTAAGAGCAGGAATGGCAGCTAGAGATGAGTGACAGAAACGCTCCCTCTTTCGTCCTTTTGCCCACCTCCCAGGTCTTATTGCCTCAAACAAATGAAAAAAAGCAGGGAGCAGATGTGATGGCTTCTATCAACTCATCGGGGTTTTCAATGTGCACACTGCGCTACTTCTGCTGGTAAAAGGTTCAAACCTGATATAAGACTGGACAATTTTACACTGATGGAAACAGTGAAAATTAACTCAGTGGGCTGCTCTTTCCACTGCATTATTCAAAAATGACTTTTTTGAAATTGCAACATTATTGAGGCTAGTTTGCCACATTGTATTCATCCCTATGCTTCTGTAACAGATTACACAAATGTAGGCGCTTACAGCAACACAAGAGCTTCAGGTGTCAGCCTTGTCAGGTATAGCTTGACATACTTCACCATGGTGTGAGGAGGGCTGATTGTTTTGAGGATACGCTCAACCTTCAGCTCCATCTCTTCCCTCTCTCTTCTGTGTCAGCAGCGTAGAATCTTCAGAGACCTTGCTCCTATTCCTCCTATAGTATTCCCCCTTAGTCTGATCTTTAAGAGCCATGTGGTGACATAGGTCTACCTGGATACTTGGAAATAATCCCACCCTGGTGTCATTTAATTGAGCTTATGTTTTCTGCAAAGCCCCTTTTATGACCACAAGTTCTGGAGAAAAGAATTTGGAAATCTTTGGGAGCATTACTTTGATTATTTCATATCTTCCCTCCTCCTTGAAATGTGGAGAAAATGCACTCATCAACATGTGAAAGTTAACCCAGACTGGTTTGTGGTTGTGTGCTTGTTTTCCCCAGGCTGGGCCATACGTTAGGAATGGGACCACTACTCTGGGTTTAAGATTGGACCCTGAACCCAGCAGTTTGTCATTTTTATTATTTGGCCACTCTTTATGGACTGAAGTAGTGTGGGTAGCAAACAACTCACCAGATGACAGGATGCCACTACAAATTTAATACAACCAATTGCTGTGATCTATGCAACACCCAGAAACAGTGGCAGCCTGGAAAGCCTTCCTGTTTCTTTAAGGCTTTGTCACCTGCCTAAGAAACACTCCTCTGAGGGATGTTCTTGATCAGATTATTTTAAGCAGGCAGACCCACCTTAGAATTGGGCAGCGCCTTCTGGTGGCAGCTCATATAAAAGGACACGTAAGAAGTAGCAGTACCCAGCACTTGGGAGGCAGAGGCAGGCGGATCTTTGTGAGTTCGAGACCAGCCTGGTCTACAAGAGCTAGTTCCAGGACAGGCTCCAAAACCACAGAGAAACCCTGTCTTGAAAAACCAAAAAAAAAAAAAAAAAAAGAAGAAGAAGAAGTAGCAGTAGCCTGGGAGTCCAGCTCTTCAAGGCCAGGATTCGAGGAAGAGGTCCACAATGAAGCGAAATGGATTTAGGGTATTTCTAATCTGAGGGATTATGGAATAACTCACACATGTGCTGTTCAAGAATGTTCTTTATTCTTCTGGCTCAAATTTCAAATCTCTACAGTTTATATACACATACAATCGCAATTCTTTGGCAATAGAAAGGTTACAAGGTTATTTCTCGGGGTCACAAAACATTCTTTGTAGATAAATAAGTAAGAGACACACACAGCAAAAACTTTTTCTGGCTGGCTGTGTCTGTGGCTGTAAGGCATTCCAATCTCTTAATGGGAGTGGAGTCACAAAGGGGAGAAACTAAACCAATAGAGAAATCTAAAGACGGAGCAGAGAATTCATGCGCTAGTCTACATTTCTAAAATGCTAAAAGTTTGTGATCAGTGCAACCCGAAAAAGGCAAAATGTCATTTTCTCCCAGCACAGGGAGTGCAGCTGCACTTCAGAAGCTGTGTCAGTGAGTAACCATGGCAACCTGCATAAAGCCAGGGGGGATGTGTAAAGCGCTGATTCGCATCGGTATACTCGCCAAATGTTAGCTGGCATTAAAAATCCTTTTAAATCTAAAAATACATCTTCTACCCTATGTAGTTAGAACAAAGAAAGGACCTGTAACTATGTTGTTGAAAACTGGGACCGAGCACCTCCCCACTGTTCTGGCCATCTGCTGTGTTCGCTTCCCAAGTTATCTGTGTGAGAAAGCAATTTCTCCCAGGACATGGTTAATCCGTAAACAACCTTTTCCTCTTTGATTAAGAGGAAATCTCAGGGCTAATAGTTTCCTCGGATTAAAATCCTGTATCAGTAAACGGAGGTGAAAGTGTACACAAAGTGTTAATAGCCTTCCACGTCAAAGCGAAAAAATACTGAGTTTTCAGCAGGCCTGATGAGTTCAGGCACTCTGTTCTCTTTAACCCCTGAGGGGCTTGGATTAAACAAATCCAGACTGCAATTCTGTCTTTGAGTAATATCTGCAAAAGTCCCATTTGGTCTATCTAAAGAGCACCTTGTCTAGCCAAGTTGTCCTGTCAGTAAGATAATTATAAAGAGGAGGCATCTAAGATTTTTTTATTGTAATGTGGAACAAAAGTTTGACTGTGTGACTTACTTTTATCCCCAGGATTACACAGTGTGGGGAGAAGTCATCCTTCTGCCAGTACACAGGAATGACTGTGCCCGACAAATGAGGAATATGCTGCTAAGGTTGTGGGACAAGTCCCAGAACTGAGTTAGAGGGAGATCACAATATCACTCAAGAGAGTTGCGGTTAGAGGCATCCAGCTATTCCAAAGACAATATTCTTCACAGGCCAGGCCTCATGAATTTTGTCTTCCAGTAGATATGTATATCTCTGGTGTGTTAGCCTTCTAAATATCAGCTGCAGTCCACTGTGTAACCTTGCAGACTCCATCAAAGAAGGAAATGAAGAATGCTTATACTCAGCTTGCTTTCTACATGTAAACAGTCCAGGACCCAAGTCCCTGGAAGGGAACAGCTATAATCCACATTCATGATGGTTCTTCCAACTTCAACTAACCTAACCTAGAAAATGTATCTCCACGGTAATTATAAATCCCATCAAGTTGACAATGAAGAGGAGCTATCATGCCTATTGAGTCAACTTCCAAAGGAAATGGAACCAGTATGCCAAAGAGACACTTGCACCTCAGTGTTAATCACAGTACTACTCACCATTGCCAAGGCATCCAATCAACACCAGGGTTCATCATCTGGTGAATTACGAAAATATGGTGTTTATTCACAATGGAATACTATTCAGTTATTAAAATAATGAAGCCTCTTGCAGGATATTTGAACAAACTGTGTGAAGATGTATCACTGTTTTACCTTGCTGGCCTAAGGCAACTGATTGGTTTAATAAGGAGCTGAATGGCCAATAGTTAGACAGGAGAAAATAGGCAGGACTTCCATGGAGAGAGGAACTCCAGGGAGAAGAATCTAGGTGCACAAGATACACCAGCAAGACACTGGGGAAGTCAGACATACAGAAAGGAAGAGAAGTAAAAAACCATGTGGTAGAACATAGATTAATACAATTAGGCTAATTAAAGTTATAAGAGCTAGTTTGGAACAAGCCTAAACTCAAGGCCAAGCCTTTATAATTAATAAGAAGTCTTTGTGTCATTATTTGGGGCTGGCAGACCATTTGACAAGACCACACAGATGGAGAAGTCACGCCAAACAAAATCACCCCAGTTGCCACCTGGGCCTCTCTGTGCGCCTTCACAACAATTGGCTACCACACACAAGGAGTCCAGAAAGCAGGCACAATAACTTCCAAGGGTTGGGTTGGTTAGCCACTGCTAGGACAGTTAGACACAGCTCCTGCTGCTGCCTGCACACCTGAAGGGGGCAGAGTCTTCAGTACTATGTGCTAAGCAGAGCCATGCCATTTAAGATTTGGCTCCCACAGTCAGCAAAGGCTACAGACACAAAAGATCAGGTCCAGACTGACATCAATAACTACAAGTATCCCAGGTGATCCAGCCTCTCAGAATACTTTTGTTACAGTTTCTCAAGAATCTTCATGCCAAACAACTTCAAAGCTGCTAGCTGAGATGGTCCAGCCTCATAGACTATTCCTGCCAGGACCTCAGATAAGCCCCGCACTTTCCCATTACACGGAGACTGGAGATCAAATGAAACAGTTACCTCTCCCAGTTTTTGACCATTATCCCAATTTTCTCAGGGTTCTCTAAAGATTCCCCCTAGACAACCGGAAACAGTTTAGAGAATATGACACCCAAATTTCCCAAGAGATAGGGTGGACGGTCTTTGGTTGTTTTATGGTTATGGATATTTACCATCTCTTAGGGGGGTTGGTTGCAAGTTGTTACTGCTCATAGTAAGAGAGGAAGCTAAGCAAGTGATGTTGGATGCAACGGTCTCTTTCTGAAAAGAAAATGGTAGGCTGAAGAAATAATAGGACAAAAGGGTAGATCGCTGAATCTACTTTTAAACTCAAAGGCAACTATTAATCTCAAATAGCTTACATTGGTACGGATTTTTGTATATTAATACAAATTTAAGGATATTTTTGTTTTAATATACTGTATACATGTTTATACTCTTATTTATGGTATTGTACCCATGCAGCTCATTAAAGATATGAGAAATTAAGAGATGCAAGTTAGTAGTTAGTCACCTAAAATAATCAAACTTGTAGTCATGCTAGGTATGTTTTCAAGGTTAAACAGATATATTTTAGAAGATCGAGGGTCTTCAAACACTTCAGAGATATACTGAATATGGATATTTATGGTATTTTAATAACCTGAAGCATTTCATGACAGCAAGGCATGTCTGCTCCTGGCAGCACCAATTTGCTTCACAAAAAGATCATGGGCATTGGTGAACCTCCAGATGGAGTCTGCTTTCATTGTGGCAAAGTTAGCCACTCGGCAAGAAACCATCCATGCCTCAACTGCTGACAGTATGCTGTCCAAATTGGACAAGCAAGACACAAAGGAAGGTAATGGCTGAACAAGACAAGGCAAGACAGTCCTTTAGAACTCCTGCTTCACAGAAAAGTCTGTCAGATATGCTAAGGCTGTAAGCCAAAGAGGGATGCTCCAAGATTGCAGAGGAAACTTGAGTGACTGTCCAGGCAGCCAGATGTCTCTGTCATTTCTAAAGTTTACTCAGATAAAATTGTATCCTTCTCCAGTCTCTGATGGGGGTGGAATACTAGATAGTTTTACCATTGTTTTTGTTACCAAGATCAGAAAAGAAACTTACAGAAAAGATTTAAAGTTTATAAAGCTGAAAGACTAAGAAGTTTCAGCTGTTTATCTAAGAAAATGTTTTAAGTTCTAAAAAGATATTTTTAGAATGGTAATCCAAGTTATAATAGAAAATGGTTTAGGTATAAAATTTTGGACTCATCAAGATATGATAGATAATAGAGTAATTTCTCTGCATTTTTCAAATACAAGTGGACTGGACATTGTGGGTGTATTTATTGTCTGATAATTGTTCTTATTAAATATAGTTTTACTGTGTTAAAGTCGAATATTTCCTTCTTATTTAGACAAAAAGGGAAATGTGCAAGATATTTGAACAAACTATGTGAAGATGTATCACAGTTTTACCTTGCCTGCCTAAGCATTTAGTCAGTTTAATAAAGAGCCGGATGGCCAATAGCTAGGCAGGAGAGAACAGGTGAAATTTCTGGGGAGAGAGAGGAACTCTGGGGAGAAGGATTTAGGCGCACTAAGCGACGCCAGTGAGACACTGAGGAAGTCAGACATACAAAATGGAAGAGAGGTAAAAAGTCGTATTTTAGAATATTAGATTAATACAAAGTGGTTCATTTAAGTTATAAGATCTAGTTGGGTAAAAGCCTATGAAAAATGCTTTCATAATTAATAAAAAGTCTCTGTGTCATTATTTGGGATCTGTGATCCCCAAAGAAAGTCTGGTAAGAAAGACTAACTTTGAAAGTATTACTATTTGTGATAACTGAATAAAGCTGGAGAGTATGCTACATAAAATAAGCTCGGCAAATGAAGACAAATGTTACAGGAGCTCATGCACATGTAAGATATTAAAAGATAATTTCATAAAAGAGGAGGGAAGAGTAATGATTCTCAGGTGCTATGGAGAGTAGAGGAAATGAGGGGTAGAGAAAACATTAACCAATGAGTATTAAGTTGCAATTACATAATAAATAATTTGGTTAAGGTGTTATTTTGTAGAATTACTAGAGGCTGCAGTAATGTATTATGTCTCTCTAAAAGCTAGAAGGAAGAATACTGAATATTTTTAATATGAAGACATGATAAAAGATAGAGGAGATATTTAACTGTGCCTTGGTTTGAACATTTTATATCTATATAAAGAGATCATTGTAATATATGCAATTATTTATGTTCTATGTATCAGTTAAAATAAAATATAAGCATTTTATAAATAACAGAAAGAATAGTGGTATTCATTTTTCATCCTCTTGCCTTTGGTTTGTGCAGTTAAGCTCTATGTGTCTTCTCTACTGGATTACTCTCAAATATAATCTTCCTTGCCTATTTAATTGTATGATGCAATCTTTCTTTGACATTCTCAGTGCAAACCACTGTAAACTGGGCCAAGCATTTGAAAGAAATGCTTTCATCTATTGAAAAGCGGCTAGAACGGGAGCAGTGTTCTCAGGAGAAGTGAAGCACACACGCATTTCCACCTGAGTGCATTCCAAACTGTGGGTCTTAGCTCTCAATTTTTATATCAATTGCTGATGGAAAAAAGATTAGCACAGTGGCTTGAAATAACAGAATCATATTATCTTATAGCCATTATTTCCTAAAGAAGCAATATCTGGAATGATTAAAAAAATTAAATCAAGCAGTCAGAAATGTTGTGTTCCCTGTAGAGCCTCTAAGACATTTTCCTTCTCTTTTTTGGCCTTTATATACATTTCCTTGCTCATGGTCCATCTTTAAATCCCAGGCTGCAGTGCTTTCAAATGTCCGGATGGACTGCATTCTGCTTCTGAACACTTAAAGAATCCTTTATTTCATCAATCCTACTTGAATAGTGCAGGGTGGTCTCCTTAAAGCCACCCACTTGTTAACTTTAACTCCATCTGTAACTTTAATTCCTGTTCCCATCAAGGACCATATCACCCATTCCAAGGATTACTGACTTCAGAGGTTAGGGGTTGCATTAGCCTGCTACGCTAAAGCTCAGATTTAAAAAGTCAGTTGCTGTGTTCCTAAGTGTTTGCTGCTCCAGGAGTCACATGCCAAAACCGATGTGCAAGTCCTAACAGAAGAAGCCTTTTGGAAGTGGTTAGATCAAAAGATTAAATACTTCACCATTGGAGCTAAAGCCCACAACAAATCATCCAAACGCAGACCATTAACTCCTTCACCATGAAAAGGTAAGCATAAAAGTAGAGTTAGACACTGAATCTTCTATTACAATGACCTTGGACATCTCTACTTTCAGAAATCTAAGAAAAATGATTGTTTTCTATAAGCCAGTACCATAATTTTGTTATAATAACTAAAACAAAAATTACAGTTACTCACTGAGGAGTAAATCACATGGGAAGTATTATATAACTAATCATGTGCTTAACTTGGAAATAAGTTGACCTAGAGACAAAAGAAGCATATGGAGAAAGTGGCACGGAAATCCACATACATTTGTTTTTAGTGTTTGCAGTGGCTGGAGGAAACAAAATTTCATACAGGACTCTTGCAAGGAGAGGGCCCACTTGTTCATCCCAGCGCCCAGCTAGCTTAGCCCTGAAATAACCACACAGAAACTGTGTTCATTAAATCACTGCTTAGCCCTGAAGCAACCACACAGAAACTGTGTTCATTAAATCACTACTTGGCCTATTAGCTCTAACATCTTATTGGGTAACTCTTACACTTTGATTTAGCACATTTCTATTAATCTATGTATCACCGTGTGGCAGTGGCTTACCAGATAAAATTCCCAGCATTTGTCTCGGGCGGATCCATAATGTCTCTCTCCCATTCTGCCTCCTTTCTCCCAGCATTCCATTTAGTTTTCCCCACCTACCTAAGTTCTGCCCTATTAGGCCAAAGCAGTTTCTTTATTCATTAACCAATACAAGGAACACATAGAAAGTAGGACTTCGTACACCACAGCACAGAACCAAGACTGATATCCATATGAGCCAAGATGACTAAGACTGGACATACAGGGAGTTACGAGTCAGCAAAAAATTCAGGTATCTGGGGCACACAAAACTAAACAATGATGCATTCTCTGCTGTAGCTATTCCTGACAAAATGTCACTTATTGTGGGATTCTGTATAAATACAGCCGTGAGGCCAGAAGTGAGAGCCTTTTGTCTTCTGCCTTTGCTAGTCAGTTTGTGTAGCCCTGTGTGGCCTGCCTAAAGCATGTGTACTGGTCTGCATATATGCTCATGCTCCCCTATGCATAACCCATATGTGCTAGCATTGCCTGGGTACCAAACAGGGTCTGTCTGCTTAGCAGTCTGTGTGTATGAGAATGAAAACATGTCTTATCGGTCTATGACTCCTCACATTCACTTCAGCTTCATGGCCCCCCATGACCCCTTCATTTCTTAGCTGGCAGTGAGGCCCCCCATCTGGCATAGTCATCAGGATGCAAATACAAGAAGATAGTGTAGAAGAAATAGACAGGACTCCTGAATTGATTGGGAAACTCCCAAGGTCCAGAAGCCACTCAGCAGGAGAGGGATGGAGTAACTACAGCAAAGCCTGGTGGTGTTGACTCTGTTAAAGCCTGACATGAGAACAATACACAGACTGGAGAGAGCAATCAAAAATCTCAGGAATGTGACTCAGAGGCTGAGTTTATTAACCCATTTATCAAAAATGAGACCATCTATGAGAAGTTGCCAACCTGTGCTACGTGCCAGGCCAATAACAGAGAGAGGAGAGACCTTGAGTCCAAATTAAGTCTATGGACAGAGGACAGCTGCAAAATCCACATTCCCTATACAATGCCAAGATTGCAGAACTGACAAAGCTGTACCAGGGGACAAATAGGCTCTCATTGATATGGAGGAGATAATAAAATGAGCTTCCATTACCACCTACCCCTCATTAAGGCAGTGCCTGAGGGAGGCCATAAAAACAGGGAGGACACTAGCTAATGAAATGGGTGATGGGCAGAGTGTGTCTCTTATGGGCCGGTGTTGATGACTTATCAAGAACTGCGTAAATGGACCTCCTGCATAGACTTAATTCAGACAGATATTCTGAGAGCTAAACCATGCCAGCCCCCCTGAAGTGTTTGCAGTTCCTCCTGCAGCATGCTGGAGAAGCAGTGAGCATCCCATGCTGGAAACAATGGGCTTCAGTAGGCAGAGCTGTGCAGCACTCCCTCCATCCTGCAGCTGGGTGCATGTCAGGTGCTAAAGCTGCCTGGGTGCAGCAGGGGATCTGGACACGCATGCAGAATTTGCCAGTGTAAGCAAGTACTTTGGACCCCCATGTGCAGGCCTCCCACCATGCCGCTGCTGGTGGACGGCTCTCAGTGACCAAGTAAATCCTAGAGGTGGCTATTTTGTGAGGGACAGTTGCTCTCCAAACCAAGTCCTGTAAATTCAGATTGTGAATAAGTATTGAAAAGCTAGGGGTGGAGGATGCCTTCACTATCACCTGGCAAGGCTGCCAACCTCAAGGGGTGCTCCACATGAACCGACATCAGTCTGGGGGGGGGGTATTCAGATATAACACAGCAACTAAACTCTTACAATGTCCCCCGTGACCTGTGCCCAAGCTGAACTACACTTTACAAACAGTATCGTTGAAAACAAGAGTCCATGATTCTGAAGAAAAGCAAGGAAGAGTATATAGAAAGGCTTAGAGGGAGGAAAAGGGAGAAATGATGCAATTCTATAGTAATTTAATTTTTAATAATTAAAAAAAAATAACTGTGGCCGGGCGGTGGTGGCGCACGCCTTTAATCCCAGCACTCGGGAGGCAGAGGCAGGCGGATCTCTGTGAGTTCGAGGCCAGCCTGGTCTACAAGAGCTAGTTCCAGGACAGGAACCAAAAGCTACGGAGAAACCCTGTGGGTGAATGAGAAGCACTGGCCACATCTGTGCTCTTCATCATGGTGCTGACGCAAGGTGTCTGGGGGGGGGTGCCTCTATGTGGTGGAACAGGAGCAATTTGTTTACACCTGGGACAGTAGACAGGGGACATTGGCTGTGTGATGTCCCATTTGTCATGGTTTAGTGACTCATGAGTTGGGGTCCTGAAAGAGAGCTAAGGTAGTCACTGTATCATTATATTGGTGATGTTATGCTACCTTCATATTCTCAAGCAGATTTGGAATCCATGCAGTTCAGTCAGAGCTGCGCTAAGTTCATGGGGTGGGTAAGAACCAGTTCCAAAATGCGAGGATCTGATCTGTTCATCCCAAAAGGGGAAAAGACACTAATACACCCCTGAAAAAAAGGCCATCCCATGTGGCAAGACCCCGATACCTGAAGTGAAACTTTGAGCTTCAAAGACCTCAGGATACAGAACCCAGCTGCCATAGAGACCTACAGCCTGAGAGCCTGGGGAATCTAGAGTCTGGGGACCTATGCAGTCAAATGTCTACTTTTAGACACAGGACCTACAGGATCTGAGCACCTAGGAAACCTGGGCAGCTGAAAACACACAGAACAGTGTTGTTATGGAGACTATTGCTGGAAACTATGGTCCCGGGGAGCATCCATGTGAGCCTGTTCCCATGAAGTGCTGCTATGTAAAACTGACAGATCAAATATAACAAAAGGCCATGTAGGCAAGTTTATGTTTAGACAACATAGTGCTGACATAGATTTCCTGCACAGGTCAAGACAGCTAAGGTTGGACGTTGAGGGTACTGTGAGTCGGCAAACAATATCTGACACTGGTTATCTTGGGGAACCCCAAAGTAAGCAGTGAGGTGATCTATTCTATAGCATTTTCTAGCACAAGTGTGGCTTTTCTGTGATTCTGCATAAATCCAAACTTGAGGTCAGAGATTATTGTCTTTTGTCTGTTCCTTTTTGCCAGTTGACCTGTGTGAGCCTGTGGATGTCTACCTACGAGCTGTGTGCTGATCTGCATGTATGCTGATGACTGCCTGTGTGTGGCAGGTATGTGCCAGTATGTGCCTACACGCCTATCAATGTCTACCTGTCTAGGGTCCTAAGTGTCTGTGAATAAAGTTCAGAATAAAGTGTCTGGGAATATCTGTCCACGATTCTTCATATTATTTTCAATATCATGACTTCCCATAACCATCAGAGTTCAGAACTCAAAACAACTCCTCAAGGATTGTCAGAAAAATGGCCTTTTGAGATTTGTAAACGGAATGGGTGGCCTTCAGGCACAGTGGTATGCATGAGTAATCAATCCCAGCCCTGGAGTAGCAAGTCTAGCCTACTCGGTGAGTACCATGCTAGCATAAGACAATGGGGTAGAGCATGAGAAATGAGAAACGGCACCTCACATTGTCATCTGGCCTCCATACATGTACCCCCCCACACACACACATGCACACCCACCCATATACCATACACATTACACACACAGACATGCACACACACAGATATGTACACACACACACCACACACATCACATACATAGACATGAGCACACACACCACACACATTACACTCACAGACATGTGCATACACATCACACACAGACATGCACACCCCCCCATACCACACACATCACACACATAGACATGAGCACACACACACACCACATCACACACACATACATGCACACACACACCCATATAGCACACACATCACACACACACAGACATGAGCACACACACTCAAACACTATATGCACACACACCCACATACCATACACATCACACACACACATGAGCACACACACACACCACACATCATACACACAAACATGTGTGTGCTCACATGAGCACACACATTCAAATTAAAAATAGATGTTAAAAGAAATAAAATAACAGGATCGTGCTAAAGCTGTCTCTCTTTATGGTAGAGCCCTTGCCTAGCAGGTGCAGAACATGAAATCAAAGAAAAATAAAAAAAAAATCAATGAAGTAAGAGATGAAAATAACAAAAGATTTTAAGTACAGGGCCAGTGAACTAATAAAAGCTGTTGCTGCTAAGCTGGGGACCTGAATTTGATCACTAGAACCCTCGTGGTAGAAGGAAAAACCCAAATCACAAAAGTTGTCTTCTGACCTCTACATGTACACACACAAACACACACACACTCACACACACACACACACTCACACACACACACTCACACACACACACACACACGAGTGGATAAACGGTAAAACAGAATTTAAAATAAAATAAAAGATTTTAAGTGGTTAAAATGTTTAATTGCTCAAGAAAAAAGAACTGCAAATACCAATATTTATAATGAAAACAGTATTAAATCCTTCAGACATTAAATGGTAAATATGAAAATATTATGAGAAATTTATACCAATAAAGTCAATTGTTAATGAAAGGGGATCCCAAAAAAATTACTTAAACACATATAAGATAAAAACAGAAATTCTATATTTCTGTACATACATTCACATACATGGGCACGCACACACACACATACACATACTTTAAAGGAATTGAGTTTGCTGTATGGATATAGGGTGTGTGTGTGTGTGTGTGTGTGTGTGTGCGTGTGTGTGTGTGTATGCTTATGGGACCCTTACCACTGCCTCTATCTTTTCTTTTCTCAACTTTTCACCCTCAACAGCCCACACTGCATCATTTTCCTGTAAGGCCCACATTACACACTGGAATAAAACTGATAAAGAAAAATGATGGTTGCTGCTTTTAGAGTTCTCTGGGCGAAGAGAAGCTTAAACTACTTTTTAGGATGAATATAGTTCAGGAGGATGGAATGTATATTTTCAAACTAATTTACCAAACTTCCTCTAGAAGCTTTTCTTCACAAGTAGACATTTGTAAAGAGGTTTATTTGGAAATTTTAGCAGCAGTAAATGTGACTATGAATTAGTCACATTGTAGGTACTTCAGGTGCTTCATGGCCACATAAACAGAAAAATGCCAGCTACCCATGGGCTTGATCTTTTCTTTGTCTTTAATATCCCCTGGGGAATAAATCTGGAAAGTATATGGTCCCTCCTACTGAACTTACAATCCATCACCCAGCAGGAAGCTCAGCATTATTTGTATAGCCTGGTTCTAATTTGCCCTGGTGAGTCAGTGCGATTAGTTTTACGAGGTTCCAGAAATACACCATTATTATTGCCATTCAATATTTCCATGCTTTTGTTTTGCTTTGCATTTCACAGTAACATCGCAAAATAAAGCACTGCTTCCTTAGGGGAGTGGACTGTACAGACTGCTGAAAGCAGGTAGGATGGACGGCCCCTCCTGCCCCAGATTTACCTGTATATCCTGGCTCTGCCACACATCCTCTTCTGCACGCAGGGCTTTGTTCCCTAATGCTGTTCCAACAGCCTCCACAGTTTCTAAAGCAGCAGGGGATTCAGCCAGCATTGGTGCTTTATTGCATTTGAACAGAACACCCCAGGCTCAGTGGCAGGTGATGGGGAGAGCCGTGCCCTGGCCAACAGACCTGTCAAGGATTCACCATGCACAAGGCTTTCACCCCATCCACCAGGGCCTCTTGTGCCTTCAGTGAGCAACGTACTGCACTGTGCTCTGGTTTCTAGACTCATGGTGGGAATTTGCACCTGTAGCTCTATCACACAACCAGGCACTGACAAATGAAGAGTCTGCATGCTTAGCATCTGTCTCCCTCACAATAGCCTTTTGAGGTTACTATTGTTGTCATTTCTATTTACCAGATGAGAAAAACTGATGCAGAAGTTGTCTGCCTCTCAAAAATGGACAAAACTCTTGTGTATCAATGCTCAAGACTAATTCTTTCACCCACTGCTGGCCTGCCCAGAGCTTTCTACCTGTTTTCAAACCACCCAGTCCTAGCATAAGAAGCCTGGCAGCAATGTGTCATGAAACAAAAGACAACAGAACAAAAAGATTACAACTCATTCAGGGGAATGTGGCTCTGGCTGGTAGAAAGAGCAATTGGATATCTGAAGTTGATGGCAGAAAGGGGAACAGCTACTTCGTTAGGACAAAAGTGGCTGAATCCTGCCAGGAATGTGCTTGTCTTAGCTTACACTACTGACAGAAGGACAGTTCTCTGACAGTGAAACTCCACTGTGACTTCGATGTTTGTGGTTTGTAATTGGCTGAGAAAGTCTGCAGCAAAACCCAGCCAAGAATACTTAAGGGCAATGGTGGTATCAAGCTGAATCCATGCAAGTTCATCTTCACAACTACCTCAACTGCAGGGACTTTTTACACCCTGTCCACTTCTGGGTGGCCAGCAGGGACGGTTCCACCAGTCTCAGCCTGGGAACTCTTGTGAGAAAATCCACTTCCAAAAACTTGTGTGGTAGTTTAACTCTGCATCACCTTTCCTCGGTTTCCTTCACTTTCCACTTTGGTGATCAGAATCTACCTCCCTACCATCGTGGAGACAATCTTTTGATTATCAACCTCTTGAAACACCATGCTCAAATATCAAATAATATGTGGTGGTTATAACACTGAGACATTGATCCACTGACACCTGTAAGATTGACCACCAGAGTCACAAACAGCCCCAACTACAGAGGAAAAGATGGGTAGACAAGGTAAGAACAGACACAACACCACAAATAGCAACATGACACCAGTAAAAACTAGTGACTATACAACAGAAAGACTTGAACAACCAAATATAGATGAAGAAGAAGAAAATGACCTAAAATAACTTTAGAAGAATGTTTGAGACCCTTAAAGAGAAAATGAAATATTCCCTCAATGGAATGGAGGAAAAGACAAACAAAAAATTGGAAGACATCAGAAAATTACTTAAAGAAAAACAAGAAAAAGCAATCAAACATATGAAAGAAACTATTCAAGACTTGAAAACTGAAATAGAGACAATAAAGAAAACACAAGCTGAGGGAATTACAGAAACCGGAATAATGATAAAATGAACAGGAATCAAAAATGCAAGCATAAGCAGCATAATACAATAAAATGGAAGAGAGAATCACAAGCACTAAAGATACAATAGAGGAAATAAACTCATCAATCAAAGAAAGCATTAAATCTAACAAAAGTTTAAGACAAAATATCCAGGATATATAGGATATCATGAAAAGGTTAAACCTAAGAATAATAGGTATAGAAGAAGGAGAAGTTCAACTCAAAAGCAAAGAAAGTATATTTAACAAAATCATAGAAGAAAACTTTCCCAACCTAAAGAAAGATATTCCTATGAAGATACAAAAAAGTTTACAAAACACCAAATAGACTGGATTTAAAAAAAAAAAAAAAAGTTCTCTCGCCACACTAAAAAAGTTCTCTCAAAACACTAAACATACAGAATAAAGAAAGAATGTTAAGAGCTGCAAAGGAAAAGGGACAAGTAACATATAAAGGCAGACCTATCAGAATTACACTGGACTTCTGTGAAAGCCAGGAGGTCCTGGTAAAGTGTTATGCAGAGATTAAGAGTCCACAGATGCCAGCCCAGACTACTATACCCAGCAAAACTTTCAATCACCATAGCAGGTCAAAACAAGATATTCCATGACATAACCAGATTTAACTAATACCTAGCCCCAAACCCAACCCTACACAAAGTACTAGAAGGAAAACTCCAATCCAAGGAATTGGGATACATCAACAAAAACACAGACAACTGATGATCTCACAGCAGCAAATCCCAAAGAAGGGGAAAACACACAAAATAACTTCATCAACAATGAAAACTAAATTAACAGGAGATAGAAATCACTGGTCATTAATATTCCTTAATATAAATGGAGTCAACTCACCTATAAAAAGACACAGGCTAACAGATTGGATATAAAGAACAGAATCCATCCTTCTGCTGCATACAAGAAACACACCTCAACCTCAAAGACAGACATCGCCACAGAATAAAAAGTTGGAAAAAAATTTCCAATCAAATGGACCTAAGAGAAACAAGCTGGTGTAGCTATCATAATATCTAACAAAATGGTCTTCTAACTAAAATGAATCAAAAGAGACAAAGAAGGACATTTCATATTGGTCACGGGAAAAATCCATCAAGAGGAAATCTCAATACTGAGCATTTATGCCCGAAATACAAGGGCACCCCTCATATGCAAAAGAAACACTTCTAAGCTTAAATCATACATTAAACCCCACACACTAATAGTGGGAAACTTCAACACCCCCCTCTCACCACTGGACCGGTGAGTCAGACAAAACATTAACAGAGAAATAAGGGAACTAACGGATGTTATGACTGAAATGGACTTAATAGACATCTATAAAACATTCCATGCAAACATAAAAGAATATACCTTCTTCTCAGGACCTCATGGAACATTCTCAATAACTGACCACATACTTGGTAACAAAACTAACTTCAACAGAAAAAAAAATTGGAATAATCCCATGTTTCTTATGAGATCAACATGGCTTAAATCTAGAATTCAATAGAAACACTAATTCCAGGAAGCCCAGAAACACATGGAAATTAAACAACACTCACCTGAATCATCAATGGGTCAGGGAAGAAATAAAGGGAGAAATTAAAGACTTTCTAAAATTCAATGAAAATGACCGCAAAACATAACCAAAATTTTTGGGACACATGAAAGCAGTGTTAAGAGGAAACCTCATAACATTAAATTCCTACATAAAGAAGCTGGAAAAATTACAGAACATTTGAAAACTTTAGAACAAAAAGAAACAAACTCACTCAAGAGAAATAGATGGCAGGAAATAATCAAATTGAGAGCTTAAATAGAAACAAAGAAATCAATACAAAGAATCAATGAGACAAAGAGTTGGTTCCTCAAGAAAATCAACATAATAGACAAACCTTTATCCAAACTAACATAACAACAGACACAGAAAAAAATCCAGAGAATTATCAGGTCATATTTCAAAAGCCTGTACTCCACAAAATTGTAAAACTTAAAGGAAATAGACAACTTTCTGGATAAATATCACTTGCCAAAATTAAATCAATACCAGATAAGCAAATTTAACAGACCTATAACTGATGAAGAAATAGAAACATTCATCAAAAGTCTCCCAACCACCAAAAAAAAAAAAAACCCAGGAGATGATGTCAGCTCAGAATTCTAAAAAATTTTCAAAGAAGAACTAATATCAATACTCTTCAGATTGTTCCACACAATAGAAACAGAAAGAACATTGCAAAACTCTTATTATGAGACTACAATCACCCTGATACCCAAACCACAGAAAGACATTACTAAGAAAGAGAATTATAGACCAATCTCACTCATGAACATTGATGCAATAATACTAAATAAAATACTGGCAAATCAAATCCAAGAATACATCAAAACCAACATCTACTATAATTAAGTTAGCTTCATCACAGAGATGCAGGAATGGTTCAACATGCAAAAATCTGTCAATGTAATTCATGATATAAACAAACTGAAAAACCGAAACCATATGATGATCTCAATAGATGCTGAAAAACTTTCGACAAAATACAACATTCCTTCATGATAAAGGTCTTGGAGAGAAAAGAAATGCAAAGAACATACCTAAACATAATAAAGGCAATATACAACAAGCCAACAGCCAACATCAAACTAAATGGAGAGAAACTCACAGAGATCCCACTAAAGTCAGAAACAAGACAATAAGACAAGGTTTTCCACTTTCTCCATATGTATTCAATTTAATTTTTGAGGTCCTACCTAGAGCAATGAGACAACAAAAGGAGATGAAGAGGATACAATTGAAAAGAAGTCAAACTCTATTTGCTGATGATATGCTAGTTTACATAAGCCACGCCAAAAATTCTACCAAGGAACTTTTACAACCAAAAAGCACTTTCAGTAATGTAACAAAATACAAGATTAACTCAAAAAAATTAGTAGCCTCCTTTACACAGATGATAAATGAACTGAGAAAGAAATCAGAGAAACATCACCCTTCACAATAATCACAAAAAGCAAAAAATATCTCAGAGTAACTCTAACCAAACAAATGGAAGACTTGTATGACAAGAACTTTAAATCTTTGAAGAAAGAAATTGAAGACACTAGAAAGTGGAAAGATCTCCTATGCTCTTGGGTATATAGAACTAACATAGTAAAAATGGCAATCTTACCAAAAGCAATCTATAGATTCAATGCAATGCCCATCAAAATTCCAACAAAATTATTCACAGACCTTGAAAGAATGGTACTCAGCTTCATGTGGAAAGCAAAAACCCTAGGATAGCCAAAACATTCATGTACAATAAAAGAACTTCTGAAAGCATCGCAATCCCTGACTTCAAACTCTACTACAAAGCTACAGTACTGAAAGCAGCCTGATATTGGCATAAATACAGACAGGAGGGCCAATGGGACTAAATCAAAGACCCAGATATTAATCCACATTCCTTTGAACAACCTGATCTCTGACAAAGAAGCAAATAAAAATTTTAAAAAAAAAGTTTTTAACAAATGGTTCTGTCATAACTACATATCAACTTGTAGAAGAATAGAAATAAATCCATATCTATCACCATGCACAAAACTCAAGTCCAAATGGATTAAAGACCTCAACATAAAGCAAGCCACACTGAACCTCATAGAAGAGAATGTGGGAGGCAGAGTCAAGCAGATTTCTGTGTTCGAGGCCAGCCTGGTCTACAAGAGCTAGTTCCAAGACATGTCCCAAAGCTATAGAGAAACCCTGTCTCAAAAAGTCAGAGAAGGGAGGGAGAAAGTGGGAAGTACACTTGAACGCATAGGCATAAAAGACCACTTCCTAAATATTACCCCAGTAACACAGACACTAAGAGAAACAGTTAATAAATGTGACCTCCTGACACTAAAAAGCTTCTGCAAACAAAGGACATGGTCAACAAAACAAAATGACAACCTACTGAATCAGAAAAAATCTTCATCAACGCTACATCAGACAGAGGTTTAATCTCCAAAATATACAAAGAACTCAAGAAATTGGTCATCAAAAGAACAAATAATTCAATAAAAAATGGAGAACAACCTAAACAGAGAACTTTCAACAGAGGAATCTAAAATGGCTATAAGACACTTAAGAAAATGCTCAACATATTTTACCATCAGAGAAATTCAAATCAAAACAACTCTGAGATTCCATCTTACACCTGGAAGAATAGCCAAGATCAAAAACATTGATGACAAAGTTTTTATGGAGATGTTGTGGGATAAAGGGAATACTCCTACATTACTGGTGGGAGTGCAAGCTGGTACAGCTCCTTTGGATATAAGTATGGCAATTTCTTAGAAAATTAGGAAACAATCTTCCTCAAGACACAGAGGGTATATATCCAAAGGATGCTCAATTGTTCCACAAGGGCATGTGCTCAACTATATTCATAGCAGCTTTGTCTGTCATAGTCAGAATCTGGAAACAACCTAAATGCAAGTGCCCCTGAAACAAAGAATGTATAAGGAAAATGTGGTACTTTTACACAATGGAGTACTACACAGCAGAATAGAATAATGACATCTTGAAATTTGCAGGCAAATGGATGGAGCTTGAAAACTTCATATTGAGTGAGGTTACCTAGACCCAGAAAGACAATTATCATATGTACTCACTCATAAGTGGTTTTTAAACATAAAGCAAAGAAAGCCAGCCTACAAATCACAATCCCAGAGAACCTAGACAACAATGAGGACACTAAGAGAGACATACATGGATCTAATCTACATGGGAAGTAGAAAAAGACAAGATCTCCTGAGTAAATTGGGAGCATGGAGACCATGGGAGAAGGCTGGAGGGGAGGGGAGAGGAAGGGAGGGAAGCATAGAAAAATGTATAGCTCAATAAAATCAATAAAAAATAATGTTCAACAGTCATTAGCCAGTATTTTCTGAGATTCATTTTTGTTTTTGAGATTAACATAATTACATTTCTGCCATTCAAACTCTCCTACATACCTTGCCCCCACTCTCCTCCAAATACATAGCCTCGTCATTTATTAATTGCTATTGGATGCATATATAGTTCTAAATATAACCTGGTCAGTTTATATAATGCCAATTGTATGAATGTTTTCAAGGCTAGGCATTTGGTACTGTATCATTGATTGTTGTGCTTTTCCCTGGGGGACAGAGCATCCCTGTACCTCTTAGCTTTACTTACTTCTAGTTCTTTGTGCAAAGTTGAGACCTCAGAGACTTTTTCCCATTCACTTTGGCATGTCCATTGCTGTAGTCCTTGTACAGCTCATGTTTTGGGAGATAGGTCAGTGAGACTTTCTGAGTGTAGCTTCTAACATTGCTAAGTGACATTCTCACAGCAAATTCCCTGATCCTCTGACTCTGACAGTCTTCCTTCTCCTTCTTCCAAAATGTTCCTGAGCCTTGGGGGCAAGGACGTTTTGGAGATGTATGCCTTGGTACCGGGCTCCACAACTCTGCATTTTGACTGGTTTTGGTTTTCTCTAGTAGTGTCCATCTGCTGCAAAGACTGGATTGAGAGTCCCCTGGGTTGGAACTGAACTGAATGCATCCTTTCATTAGGATACCACAAGATACTAAGCAAACTTCCAAAGGAGGAAGACAGCCAACAATTCTACCTAGTTATGGTGCCTGAGAACCACATCAATGACCAGCATGGCCAGATAAGCCTGCAGGTGCAGTAGTAGCATGCACACTTGTCTGTAACCAACAGATCTCTAATTGGACTTAAGCTCTGTCCAAAAAAAGAGGGAAATCATTCCTGGTATTAGAAACCTAGCTGACTAGTCAGTGTTAGTGAAGTCTCAGTTACTGGAGGAGAACATACAACTACTTCTTTATTGAATTAGCATAATCCGTAACACAATTTATAAACATTTGTCCTTATAATCATTGAATAATTGTGGTCTTCTGAGATAATTTTAAAATTAAGTTATTTTTGTTTTCTGAGCGTTTCATATATCTCTAAATGAATTTTAGTTCTTATCACCCTCTATTACTCTGTTTCTTTCCCTACTCCATCTCACTGAAATCATTTTCCTTCCGAATAAATCATCTTCCTTTTTTATGTTTTTGTGTGTGCAATTCAGAATTTAAATAGAGTTGCCTACATGATCATGAATAAGAGGTTATTTACAGGGGATTGAGAAACTTATCAGTTATCACACCGCTGAAGAAAGTGACACCCCTCCCTTACCTACCTTAACTTTCAAAATTCCACAGGGAGAGGTGAAACCTCAAGATCCATTCAGGACTCCACCTCCAGACTTCATCAGACACCAATGTCTCCACCTCCTAATATTATACATTTGCAAGTTAAGACTTCAGTACATGAATGGGTGGGACAAAAGCAAACATTCAGATCACAGTATTCAAGGAGGTCCCAGGTACTTATTTTGCTTTCCTTGGGATGGAGGAAGAAGAGAGAGACTGATTGGAATCCAATGACCTTGAGGAAATCTACAGACTGAGATGCATCTTTAAGGAGAAAAGAAATTTTCTACCTCTCTTGCTTTGATATAGTCTTAACTGATAACCCTGTGGGCTCCCAAACCTACGAGGGTTACAGAGCTCATTTCTGGATTTCATCACAGGTAAATCTAGGAAGGGACTTCCTGACTGTCGAGCTGTTTCAGTAGTGAGCTCATGTCAGCCTAAAATTTGAACTGGTGTAGAAAAGTAGAAGATTGCTATAAACTTTGTAGAGCCATGGTGACTTCCTAATGAGCAGAATGGAGGTGAGCAGAGTCTGAGAAGGATGGAGGAACACAGGGCATAAATTGGTGAGTGGAAACAATGGTGCAGTTGGATGGAAGGAACAACTTCTAATGCTATACAGCACAATGGGATAAATGGCTGATGCTAATGTGTATTCTAGAGTAGCAGGAAGGTGTGATTCTGAATGTTACTGAATCTAAAGATAAATGCTTGAAGGGATAGGCCAGTTACCTTGATCTGATCATTATGTTATAATCATTTATTAAAATGTATCCCATAAATATGTATGATTAATATATCAATTAAAATTATATATAACAAACAGCCTTTTTAATGCTTAGCACCATTAGCAGAGCAAGAAAATACAAACTAAAACTAACTTGGAATTCCATCTCATCCTAGTCAGAATGGCTACTTTGACGCAAGACAACAAATGCTGATAGAATGTGGGAAAGGGGAACCCTTACTCGTTGTTGGTGAGAATGTAATCACAGCCACAATGGAAATCAGTGTAGAGGTTTTATAAGAAGCTAAAAATAGAACGATGACATTACAAGGCTGTGCATTTACCTAAAGGACTCTGTCCTATGTAACAGGGATAGTAGCTGACCCAGGCTCATTGCTGTTCTCTTCACAATCGCTAAGAAATGGAATTAGTCTAGATGTCCATCAAAAGATGAATGGATAATGAAAATTTGATTCATGTACACAACTGAATGTGTATTACATTAAGATTTTTTACTAAATCATAAATTTGCTGAGAAATTAATGGAACTTGAAAATACCAAAGAGGGATAACCCAGCCAGAAAGACAAATTTACCATGCTCTCATTCATTTGATGATAGTAATTTTGAATTGTTAACATTTATGTGTTTGAGTTAAAATGAGTCTTTGTAGCTGACAGAAAGCAAAATGTGATCCATGATAAATAGCCAGAGAGACCTCTTTGGAATGAGGAAACAAGTAATATATGCTATAAAAGTAGAGGTAATTAAATACCAGATCAGAGGCTTTTTAAAAAAAAATCTATTTATTTATTTTGTATACAGTATTCTTAGTATTCTGTCTGCATGTATGCCTGCAGGCCAGAAGAGGGCACCAGATCTCATTACAGATGGTTATGAGCCACCATGTGGTTGCTGAGAACTAAAGTCAGGACCTTTGGAAGGGCAAACAGTGCTCTTAACCACCTTCAGCCCCAAATCAGAGGCTTTAAATGACAATAAAGGATAGTAGGAAGGAAGGGGTTGAAAGAGACAGTCAACTAAAACTAGGGACTATGAGAAAATCCTGTAAAAACCAACTACAATATAAACTAAAATGTACAATGTTTTAAAAGTGATTTGTTCAAGTTTCAGTCATGTAAAATCCCAGCATAGAGACAAGAAGGTAGCTAAATAATAATTCCACCAAGTGCAGAGTTATTAACATGTGATGACTTCTGAGAAAGGTGGAGTCAATTTTCTTAATGATATGATCCCTGAAAAACTGACTACTTACCAAAGTGGGCTCGAACCCTAAGACTACTAAGCAACATAAATTGGACTCAATGAGGAAAAAAGAATGAAAAACATGCAATATCAAAGTTGTATGGAAAAAGATAGAAAAGCTGAGAAGACCGGAAAGAAAGAATTTGAGGTAGAGAATATATTCAAAATATATTGCTTGAAATCCTCAAAGAATTCATTAAAAAATTGTTTAGAGAAGGAATTAAATGGAGGCACCATGTGTGAATTGATGATAATGGTCTCAGAACCAGAAGGTGATATGCACAATACTAAAGGAAGAAAGTAATCAATAGTTCTGTCCAGAAAAGATGCCTGTGAACCACACTGACCAGCATGGCAACATATCCCTAAAAGTGTAGTAGTGGCATTTACATCTCAGCAGCAACCAAAAGATGTCTCATCATACTCAAGGCCCACTTTAAAAAGAGGAATTATGCCTCATCCTATAAACCTAGCCAATTGCACAAGGCTGGTAAGGTTGTGGATCTTACAGGACAAGCTGCTACTTGCACTCTCCTAAGCCAGTATAATTCCTAATTGCACCTTACTCATCTTCTGCATGCAGATCTGACCCTTCATCAAAGAAGGAGACAAGTACAGAAAATCACAACTATTCAAAATGCAGAGGACAACTGACAGAGTGGTATCCAGTACTAACTGGTACATCTACAACACAAATCCTACTCTTGAGGATCAGCGAACATTACAGGAGAGGTGGCAGAAAAAAAACTGTAAGAACAAGAGGGCTAAGAAGTCTGCTGTGAGGCTGTGCCTTCTAGTTATGAGAGGGAAACTGCACTCATAAAATGTCAACAACACGGCTTCCAAATAAGACCTGAACAACTCAGGTAGATGAGAGAAACTCACAGGGCCACCCATCCCTAGATTAAGAGCTACAAATAATTAACTACTTAGAGAGTATTAGTCTTCCCCAGTGATGAGTCCCATGATTGATTATCCAATACCAGTGCTGTTGACTATTACTTTAACTGAGTGAAGGTGTGTTACATTTGTTTATGCTGCATTTGTTTAGTTATACAAAAGATGTGTTGTTATTTAACCTTGCCTGCCTAAGATACCTGATTGGTCTAATAAAAAGTTGAATGGCCAATAGTGAGGCAGAAGAAAGATAGGTGGGGCTAGTAATGTAAAGCATAAATAGAAAGAGACATCTAGGCTTGAGAAGAATAAAAGAAAGAACAAAGGAGAAGAGAAAGAGGAAAAGGACACACCCAGGGCCAGAACTTAGGCAGCCACCAGCCAGGCATGAGAAGCAGTGAAAGTAAGATATACAAAAGGAAAGAAAGGTAAAAATCCTTGAGGAAAATCATAGATGAAGAGAAACAGGTTAAGTTATAAGAACAAGAAACAAGCATAAGCTAAGTTGGAGCACTTATTACTAAAAATAAACCTCTGTGTCCTGATTTGGAGGCTAGTTGGCAGCCCCCCAAAAGAAAAAACTGGGTACTTTGTGCATTCCAACATGGGCCCCAAATTTCCACATAGGGCCTGAGAAAGTTGGGAGGAAAAGAAAAAAGGAAAACACCCCTCCACCCAAAAAAATATGAATATGGCTCCTTTAAGAGGCTATGCCATATAGCAAGTGCTTGAGCAATCAGTACACTAAGTAACAGTGAGCTTAATAATGCCTGCTGCAGCATGGGTCCCAGAATTCCAGTGCTGGGTGGGATGAATGCAGTTCCTGGTCAAATCATGATTTGGAGACTTATTAGTTGTGAATGCTTGGCCTTAGTTTGGGCTTGTTGCTTGCTAGCTCTTATAACTTAACCTGTTTCTCTTTATCTACATTTTGCCTCATGACTTTTTACCTTTCTTTCCGAATAGCCTATTCTGTGTCTACTGGCAGATAGCTGGCTGACTGGCCATGGGTGTCTCCCTCTCTTTCTTCCTCGTTCACTCTTCCTTCTTCCTCTCATGTTTCTTGAACCTAAATGTCTCCTCCTATTTATTCTCTCTGCCCGCCAGTTCCACCTGCCCCTCTTCTGCCTAGCTACTGGCTGTTCAGCTTTTTATTAGATCAATCAGATGATTTAGGACTGTACAAAGGTATGGATTCCCAGCAGAATCACTGAGGGTCAGCTTAGGTCAGAAAAATTCAAATACTTGTGAGTGCCCTGTGAGTGCCCTCACAGAGCAATATAAAAATGTTAGCACTTAATTTTTATTTGATTCAAAAATGAAACTATAGTGCAAATAACAGAAAATTCCTGAGCCACCAGTAGGATTGCACCACTCCCAGTGCTGCCTGGGATACGCACTGCTGGTTATGTGGTGCAGTTACCCCAGCTTTTATTCTTTCTGGCGTAATCAGCACTGGAAAAAAGGAATTCTGCCGCTATATGGAATTGCAAAGAGGTCTTTATGGAAATAGCATTGCCCTCCTGACCGTCCCATGTGTTTGAGACATTTCTAACATCCTCTGATCTTCTCACTGGTCTCAAACGCAGCAATTCCACTTGGAGGCAGAGAAACAGAAGCAGCTGGACTCTTTATGTATGGGAGAAAAAGAGAATAAAAGAGAGCGAGACTGTGTGGGCGTCAGCGAAAGGTCAAGAGGGATAAGGCAGGAGAAGAGGAGAAAGGATCCGAAACAAAGGCAGGAAAAGCAAGCACATTCTACAGGCTCTAAGGCTGTAGTTTGTATCACCACAAAAATTTAGGCAGAAGCACATAAAATTAATTACACCCTTTATAAAATTCTACAAGGCAAACACACATTTAAAAATGAATTAACCAATTCATTGCCAATCTGCAAACACACAAAATAAAACAAGGCTGGTTGTGGGCTACAAGAGAGGGATTTCCTCTCCCTTTTTGGTCCTTAACAGACCAAACAAGTTGTTTTCTTCCCCTAAAAGTACCTCTGGCTCTCATTCCTTGCTTGCAGTCTTTAAGCTTAATAGAGCCATAAATTCCATGTCTTGCTGTGTGAGATTTTGCCCCCATGAGGATTGTCAATCATGCTAACAATGAGTATGATGGATAGCCTCCAATTCCACACCCTCATTCCTTGCCCTCTTATGTAAGTGCTTTCTCCAGGTGTAGCAATGGTTCCCTCTTACATTCCAGAGAGGCATTGTCACTCCTTTTGTTTCCAGTGCACTCCAAACACAGTCCTTTGGGTTGATGTTATTATTTGTCACCGATATAATATGATATGATTAGTACTGAGCAGTATTCGACATCACTAATGATCTGCTGTGTCTCTTCGTATCTGTGGGAGTTTGAGTCCAGAACTTCTGCATACCAAAATCTAGGGATGTTCAAGCCCCATATATGAACACGTGCAGTATTCACATACCGCATATGCGTGACTTCCCATAGACTGTAAATCGTCCTCCAAACTATGGTGCCTAGCATGATGCAAACACTATGAAAGTAATTCTTACTCCATATTGTTTTGGGAAGAAGCAAAGTATACAATACAGATGCAATTTTTCCTCAGTATTTTCAGTCATCAGTTGATTTAACCGATAGACGCAGAACTGGAGGACACCGAGGACTGTGTTAAGAATAGGAACACTCGCAGGGCAGTGGTGGCGCACGCCTTTAATCCCAGCACTTGGGAGGCAGAGTCAGGTGGGTCTCTGTGAGTTCGAGACCAACCTGGTCTACAGAGCTAGTTCCAGGACAGGCTCCAAAACCACAGAGAAACCCTGTCTCGAAAAACCAAAAAAAAAAAAAATAGGAACACTCTTTGTAACCATTTGACTCCTAGTTTATGAACTGAAGCATGCACTTCTGTGGTGATCTGAATAGGAATGGGCTCCGTAGACTCACAAGTGTTTGAAACCTTGGCTCATGGGGAGAGGCACTATGAGGAGGTGTGACCTTGTTGGAGTAGGCATGGCTTTGTTGGAGGCAGTGTGTCACTGTGGGGGTGGGCTTTAAGTCTCAGATGCTTAAGTCAGACACAGTGTGGCATTTTCTCTTCCTGTTGTCTACTGATCTGGATGTAGACCCCTCAGCTCTTCCTCCAGCACCATGTCTGCCTGCACGCTGCCATGCTTGGCACCATTATGATAATGAACCTCTGAAACTGTAAGCGAGCTCCCAATGAAATGTTTTTCTTTATAAAAAGCTGTCATGGTCATGGTGTCTTTTCACGGCAATGAAAAAAACAAGCTTCGCAGACTTTTCAAAACCATCACTAAAGTTTTCTGCAGATTTGCTATTCATCATGATGTGTCTTGTGCTCTACATTGTTCAAAGAAGTCTTTCTCCTCTGTTCTCTTCTGCACACTCAGTCTCCCAGCTTCCTCGAGGCTGGGCGTTTTCAAAGTTTGTCATCATCTTCTATGACCCATCTGTTCCTACAAACCAGAGCTGTTTCCTTGGAAAAGCACGGAAAACCACGGCAGACATCAGTGAGCCTGGTTAGGTGGGTCTGGTAAGGCTTATGTGCTGGTAAAGCTGCCTTCTACTAGGCAGGGGCGCCCCCATGTGTCAGCATGTGAGAGAGCAGTTCCTTCACCAGAACCCTGATGCTGGAGAGACTGCCTTGGGGCCAATGTTCTCAGCAGGACTGCTGAGGAGGGACCAGGGTTCCTCCTCTGAGTTCTAAACGCCCTGGTCGAAGACTCTTCCTGTCTATATCAACACTGGTAGAGGCAGTTGGTTGGGACAATGTAAGAAATCAAGTGTTTCCCTGTAGAAACTGTGGCTTGAGGATACAATACTCCAAAATTGTAACTAGAAATTCTATGTAAATGTAATCTGTAGTATGGTAAAAGTGTGCACATGTTAACACATGTATAAATGTAAAATTATTTAAACATAGATAGGGGAACTTTCACAGTACTGTTGGCAAAAATAATGGTTATATGAAATACAACTAATTACAAAATAATGTCCTACTCTGATAAACTGACATTGATTATAAAAAATCATCCTCTGGGTAAATTTTATTAAAATATGGGAAGGTTTGTCCAGGGTTCAGATAGTTCAGACTGGATGACCTCAAACTCACAATCATTCTCCCATCTCAGCATTGCAAGTGCTGGGCTCAGAGATGTGCATCGTCATACACGGCTTCTTAAAGACATTTCAAATGATACCCACATATTTGCAGATATCATGTCAATGATATTTACTATTATCCCAACCAATGTTGCACACATATAACCTCCCAGGTGAGCTCAATGTAAATCTCACAAAACCCTGTGTGATGATAATAATACGGATAAGTAATACAACTTTATTGGAAAAGCTAAAACCAAGGAAAAAGAAAACTATGGAAATTGCATCCAAATCTTACTTAAAGATGGGTCTCATGACTTCCTAGAGAGTGCAATTTTATGGAACCACCATGTATTTCAATAATGTGATTACACCTGAAGTCCATAGCAATCTTACATGCAGGTAAGTTTTTTCCCCTTGGAATCCAGTTTTTATAGAGTAATAGAGCCCTGCTTCAGAGAACAAGCCACTAAGATCTTAGGGGGAGGGTTTGATTTTTGTGTTGATTTTTTCTTTTTATGAGAATTTCAGTGTACAATATCTGAAATGCCAATCCCATATTCTACGATTCTGAAAATGATGGTCATTGCCTATCCCAGAAGGGATTTTATTTCCTGCCATTTACTATTCAGAATAAAAACTCAAAGTGCTTTTTCCCCATTTTACTGGTGAAATAAAAGTGGTCATCCCACTGATTTGCAGAAGAATTTTTCTCTTCCTAATAAATGACAGTTTCCACAGAAGCCCCACTCTTTTTTCTTTCTGTGAATGTAAGTGAACTGTGTGGAGCTACAATTGCAATCTTATAAACACAAGGCCCCATACAAGAAGGAAAAGGCAATCAAATCACAAAGCCACTAAAAGTGACATTTCAACCAAATCCCAGCAGCTTCTGAAAAAGATGAAAGCACACTTCTTCAAACCTCCATAATCAAGTATTTCTTTTATATTCTACTGAGTACATATATAACTGGCAGAACTGTTCATGACAAGGTGAGATCATAAATGTCATCACTGGGCTGGAAACATTACAAGACTGCCTAAGCAAAAAATGGTGTCAAGATTATTCACCGGGGGAACATAGACGGGTGACTAAGGGCAACTGCAAGACTTAATGGACCTTTCCGTCAGCGTGAACTACCCACTCTACTGCCTTTGCTGCTGTCTGTTATGCTTCTTTCTGAGATGTTTATAACCTAGTAAATGTGAAATTCAGTACAACATTCTTTTCTAGTACATTCCAAGATGAAGGATAAATTTAGCGAATACATAAGTGAATGGATAGATGGATATAGTATGGCTGGTGAATTTGTGAATGGTGGATACAGATGTGGATGGACAATTAATTAGGTAGATTGGGGGTTGACTCTGTTGTTGTATAGCTGACTAGATAGATAGATAGATAGATAGATAGATGACTTCTTGGGGTTAGCTACCATTATGTGGTGAAATTGATGGTTGCTGTGGGAAAATGCTCTTGTACCCTGCAAAGATTCGTCACTTGTAATAGTTTAATTAAACACTGATTGGCCAGTAGCCAGGCAGGAAATATAGGTGGGGTGACCAGACTAAGACTGGGAAGAGGAAAACTCAGTCTGCAGTCATCAGCCAGGTGCAGAGAAAGTACAATTAGAATGCCTCACTGGTAAAAGGCACCAACCCACACGGCTAACATAGACAAGAACTGTGGGTTAATTTAAGTTATAAGAGCTAGTTAATAATTAGCTCAGGTTGGCCTGAGCTAATAGGCCAACCAGTTTATAATTAATATAAGCCTCTGTGTGTTTTGTTGGGACTGAATGACAGCAGCACCAGTCAGGACAGAAACTTCCACCTACGGGTGATATTTATATTTATCTAGGAATTATAGCATAAAATATCTCAGAGTAACTCTAAACAAACAAGCAGAAAACTTGCATGACAAAAACTTTAAATCTTTGGGGAAAGAAATTGAAGAGACACCAGAAAGTGGAAAGATCTCCCATGCTCTTGGGTGGTAGAATAGTAAAACTGTCAATCTTACCAAAAGCAATCTACAGATTCAATTCAATGCCCAGCAAAATTATTCACAGACCTCAAAGAATGGTACTCAACTTCATATGGAAAAGCAAAAAACACAGAATAGCCAAAACATTCATGTACAATAAAAGAATTTCTGGAGGCATCACAATCTCTGACTTCAAACTCTACTACAGAGCTACAGTACTAAAAACAGCCTGGTACTGGCATAAGAACAGACAGGAGGACCAATGGAACTGAATTGAAGACCCGGATACTAATCCACATAGCATTGAACACCTAATTTTTGACAAAGAAGCAAAAAATATCAAATGGAAAAAAGAAAGCATATTTAAAAAATGGTTCTGGCATAACTGGATATAAATATGTAGAAGAATGAAAATAGATCCATATCTATCACCATGCACAAAACTCAAATCCAAATGGATCAAAGACCTCAATGTAAAGCCATCATACTGAACCTCATAGAAGAGAAAGTGGAAAGTACACTTGAATGCATTGGCACAGGAGACCACTTCCTAAATATAACCCCAGTAGCACAGATACTGAGAGAAACAATTAATAAATGGGACCTCCTAAAACTGAAAAGCTTCTGTAAAGCGAAGGACATGGTCAACAAGACAAAACGACAGACTACAGAATGGAAAAAGATCTTCATCAACCCCACATCAGACAGAGGTCTGATCTCCAAAATTTATGAAGAACTCAAGAAATTGGTTATCAAAAGAACAAATAATCCAATAAAAAAATGGAGTACAGACCTAGAGAGAGATCTCAACAAAGGAATCTAAAATTGCTAAAAGACACTTAAGGAAATGCTCAACATCCTTAGTCATCAGATAAATGCAAACCAAAACAACTCTGAGATTCCATCTTAGACCTGTAAGAAAGGCCAAGATCAAAAACACTGATGACAACTTTTGCTGGAGAGGTTGAGGGGTAAAGGAAACAGTCCTGCATTGCTGATGGGACTGCAAACTAGTACAGCCCCTTTGGATATCAGTATGGTGATTTCTAAAAAAAAAAAATAGGAAACAACCTTCCTTAAGACCCAGCAATACCACTTTTGGGTATATTTCCAAAATATGCTCAATTGTGCTACAAGGACATGTGCTCAACTATGTTCATAGCAGTATTGTTTGTCATAGTCAAAACCTGGAAACAACCTAAATGCAAATGTCTCTCAACTGAAGAATGAATAATAAAAATGTGGTACATTTACACAATGGAATACTACACAGCAAAAAGAAAAAAAAACATGACACACGACATCTTAAAATTTGCAGGTAAATGGATGGAGCTTGAAAACATCATTTTGAGTGAGGTAACCCATACATAGAAAGACAATTATCATATGTACTCACTCATACATGGTTTTTAAACATAAAGCAAAGAAAGCCAGCCTACAAATCACAATCCCAGAGAACCTAGACAACAACGAGGACCCTAAGAGAGACATACATGGATCTAATCTACATGGGAAGTAAAAAAAAGACAATATCTCCTGAGTAAATTGGGAGCATGGGGACCATAGGAGAGGGTTGAAAGGGAGGAGAGGGGCAGGGAGGGTGCAGAGAAAAATGTAGAGTTCAATAAAAATCAATAAAAAAGAACTCCCATGTGTATGTGTTCCATATTTCTATTCTTCATTCCTCATTAAATGGACATCTTGGCCGCTTCCCTTTCCTAGCTGTTATGTACAGAGCAGCAATGAATATTATTGAACAAGTATGTCTGTAGTAGGATATTGAGTCCTTTGGGGATATGCCAAGCAGTACAGTGGCTATAGCAATGAAAACAGCATGAAACTGGCAGAAAGACATGAAGATCAATGAGAGAAAATAGAAAACACAAATGTGAATGCAAATAATTATAATTAGACAAAGATGCAAATGTCCATGCTAGATGAAAGAGAGAATCTTCAACAAATGCTGCTGGGAAATTGGATGTCCCCACGTAGAAGAATATGCACAGTTTGTAATCCCACCAACAGGGAATGAGGCCACCCCTTTCCTCACTCCCTGCCATCATTTGATGATGTCAGTCATTCAAAATGTTGTAAAACGAAATCTCAAATTTCTTTTAATTTGAATTTCTATGACTGTTAATGATTTCAAAAACTTGTGCCGGGCGGTGGTGGCGCACGCCTTTAATCCCAGCACTCGGGAGGCAGAGGCAGGCGGATCTCTGGGAGTTCGAGGCCAGCCTGGTCTACGGGAGCTAGTTCTAGGACAGGAACCAAAAGCTACGGAGAAACCCTGTCTCGAAAAAAAAAAAAAAAACTTGTAAATATATTTCTTTTCTTCTTTTTTGTTCTTTTTATTAGAGCTCTGTGTTTAGATCTGTGGCCCCTTTTTAGATGCATCCTTTTTTCTTGAGTCTTTATTTTGGGTTGTTTGGTTTTGGGGTCTTTTTTTTTTTTTTGTATACGTTAGACATCAATCTTCTATCAGCTGCATAGCTGGCCGAGATTCTTTCCCATTCTTTCGGCTCCTTCTGTATATAATTAATTTTATTTTTTGCTGTTCAGAATCTTATTAATTTTATGAGGTCCCATTTGTCAGTTGGCCTTAAATCCTGAGTGAATGAAGTCTTTTTAGAAAGTTCTTGCCTGAATCTGTATTTTATAGGATACTTCCTATGCTTTCTTCTAGAAATTTCAGCATTCCAGATACTACCTTGATACTTGATCCATTTGAAGTTTATTTTTGTCCACGGTGATAGATACAGAGCTAATTTCATTATTCTACATTATTCCAGTTTTCCCAGCACCATTTGTTGAAGACACTTTTACCCTAGTGTGTATTTTTTGCATCTTTGTTCATCATCTCTTTGCATTTTCTATTCATATTTGCATTTTCTATTTTGTTTCACTGATGTTCATGTGTTTTGACAGTATCATACCATTTTGATTACTATAGCTCTGCAATTAAAAAGATAACCAACAAAAGAAATCAGCTCAGTGCAGCTGTGTTGCAAGTGATGAACAGCAGCAGTGTAGTAGGGATTACCTTGAAGAGCATAATTTAATATTCTCCCAGTGACATTGTCCAGAACCCTTGTTAGATCTTCTTCATACCTTATACAGAAAATATCTTCTTTTAGCTGCATGGAACATTCCTGCTTCATTCCTCCATCATATGCTGCTATTTCAGACTTGAGCTACAAAGAAATGAAATATGATCTCTATGTGGGATATTCAGGTATGAGAAGGAAGCCAGAAAACCCCAAATCTACAGCCCAAAATAATAAGTATGAGTTAGTTACTTCTTAGTAGTTGTGACCAAAGCACCCATGTAAATAGGGATTTATTTGGGTTCATCTTTCAGACACTTCAGAACATGGTAACTTGTTTCAAAGCACTTTGATGGAATATCATAGCATAAGAAACATGTGTGAAAGACTAGGCAAGTCCTTTCATTACCATGGCTTAGAGGTTAAGAGCACTGACTGCTCTTCCAGAGGACCAGGTTCAATTCCCAGCACCCACATGGCAGCTCACAACTGTCTGAAAATGCAGTTCTGTGAGATCTGACACCTTCACACCAATGCATATAAAATAAAGTTAAATAAATCATTAAAAATATTTCTAAAAAAGAATCATATTGAGAAAAAGCAGCCCATCTAATTATAGATGTGCAGCTATAACAGAAGGGGTTTGAGACAAGATAAAGCCACCAATGACACGCTCTTCAATGACATACTTCCTTCAATATAATGCCACAATCTACTATCTCTCCATAGTCTGCTTAGACTCTAAATCTGTCCATAAATTAAAGATTTCATGAAGTCAGAGCCATTATGATCTATTTATCTCTGGTAAGATTTTTATAAAAGCACGAAGAGGTGTCCTCCACTGTTTTTGTGTTTTTTAACACAGTCAACTTGGCAACAAGATTAACCCTCACAATATCACAGGGAGATTTCCTGCAGTACACCATAGTGATGGCTACCTTTTGAGGGAATTATTTGGGTTTAAAAAAGTAATCCCATTCATTCCAAGGTCTCCAGGGATCTAACCTAATTTAGGGCAAAACTCAAACAAGCAGCCAAACTCTCTGGTGAACGCTCAAGATGATGGATACACACTACAGTCTAATTCTCAGTTCCTTCCCAGCACTCATTTTCTCTAGTTCATCTCTGGTGATTACTTGTCAACCCACATGAAGGAGATTTGAAATGATGTTGACAGCATTGCCTCTTTCTAAATTTACTTTCCTTGATTGTTTATAGGTGGCTGAGGACAGTGGTATTTAAAACTGAATAAAAGAAATGGCATCAAGTTGAGATCTAATCTCACTTGCTGGTTTATGCAAGGTGGGTTTAACTACTCAGAGTAAAAGGCCATCTGTACCATCAGACATCAGTCCTAAAACTAGACATGTGAATCCAAAAAGAACACTCAAGGCTGGAGGGTAAATAGACATGACATGATGAAGAGGGTAGGGAAAAAGTGAAAACAAGGTCAAACCATTCTATGCCTTGAGAAATCCAAGTGAGATTTTCTTCTCATCTTAATCTTTTATTTTCCACATTACAAGTACTATATATTGAATATCCTTCTCCTCTGTTGTTCATTATTTTACTATTTGGCTCATAACAAATTTTACTTTGATCTATACAGATTCCAAATCTTCTGTCTTCAAATCCCTCCCCAGCCCAACTTCCTCAGGTAATGTCTCAGTATGTAGCTGGTGCTAACCTGTAATTTTCTGTGTTCCGGTTAGTCTCAGACTCACGGTTCTCTGGCTTCAGCCTTCAGAGTACCATGATTATAGATTTGCATCCCATGTTTCCTTACATTATTTCAGTGGTTTTTGTGGTAGTTAATTTCATGTTTCAATTTGGCTAGGCTGGCATGGCCAGATATTTGATCAACACTAGACTAGATGTCACTATGAAGAAGACAGAGAGCATATAGCTGTTTGGGATTCTGATACTTTTCAATTCCATCCCCACTGTTCCCTAAATTGTGGGACACCTCGAAGATGAGTTCCATGACACCAACAGGGTTTTCCCCTTGGGTAATTCTGCTTTTATAAACTAATTCCCATAGAACTCATCTTTAAACAAACAAGGAAAAGCAAAATCTAACTTCAGAGACACAAAAGACTATTGACAAGATGTGTGCTAAGAATCCACCGCATGGTAAAAAGTGACTTGATTGTAATAAAGATTGGCATGGCAGTCAAGGGGGTAAGTTGTTTGAAGGTACATTGAATACATTCTGGCCACTGTATTTGAGACTTTAAGAATAAATAAATAAATTAGATGAAACAGGTTCATTTCTGTGATAAATGTGGATTGAATATTAGAAGATTATGGAAAGGGTCATGCAAACATTTCTGTTTGTTTACAGTTGCTATAAATGTGATGTTTTATTCTGCCCTCTGACCTCAGTTACAGACCCAGAGATAACGAGTCTTAGCTCATGGACTGCACTAAAGGGCCTCCTCCATGAGGAGCTTATATCATTGAGATCAGATGGGACTGTGTCTGGCAATATACTTCGAACTGAATAGAGAGGGGGCAAAAATCTAGCATATAGCCAATCTTTTAAACTTTGCCTGATGGAGGAAGGTACAGTGTCTCTGCTGAAGGAACTATACAAGACTATAGAGTCTTGTGTCATGGAGTGATCTTAAATATTTACATTAGTACTCATTTCAAGTAATCTGTTATAGTGCAGACAAATGGCTCAGTTGAACTCAGCCACATTTTAACAGTGCTTCCCTAGTGTAGCTAATTGAAACAGAAATAAACATTTGTTTTTTTAAAAAATCTAAAAGAAATCAACATCCCATTTTTAAAATTACTGTTTTATTCAGACCCAAGGTTTAGTTTTTTCTTAATCTATTTTTGTTAACCTGTGTAAAAGGATTGAATTTCAATGTGAATTTAAGGGCAGTCACACAGTTTTTCAAAAATCATATTTTTAACACTAATTTCCCAAATGTACAATAAAATCCTAAAAGTTTAAGTGATTCTTCGAAATGGGATCAATGTTTTAAACCAGCAGACTTTAAATAAATAGATTGCCTTTAATAATTTCAGTGAATCACCTTTCATCTGTGAGAGACTAAGGCCTGGAGGGGGGGGGAGGAGAGAGGGAGAGACAGAGGAAGGAGGGAGGGAGGGAGGAAGGGGGAGATTAAAATATACCCTAGCAAAATAGAATCAAATCCCACAATTCTCGTGATTTTGGAAACTTGTCAGTAATGAAAATGAGACCAATAACAGGAATTCAGCTTCCAGCTGAAGTCTGAATAAGGCCTTTGAATGGCTCATGAAGGGACAGGGAGCCAGATTTGCTGTCTGAGCAGTAGGGAGAATCACACAGAACCATCAGAACCCTCAAGGCTGGCACACTGGCTGAACTACCCAGTGAGCATCTGCTTCCTTCCTTAGAATCCTGTGTAATTGTTCCAAGACCCACCATCTCAGATGAGGTGGACGGACAGCCATGGGAGGGGGTCTGAACGGCAAGGATATATTCCTCTCTTCTCTCCACTCAGTGACCTTCTGAAGACCTAATTTCAAGTTTCCTGTTGGGAGAACAGCCTTGCTTTGCAAGTATAAAAGTATCTGTCGCTTTCCCAGATTCATGACTTTCAGTTTTGTTTTGTGACTCATTTAGCTTAACCAATAGCATCAGATGACTATTATATTTGAACTAATTTGAACATAGATGCAGCCTAGTATCCATCCAAATGAAGACAATGGCTCTGTCCTTCAATCTGTCAGTACAAAATAGTTCAGCATAGTTCCCTACTCCGTCCACATCTGGCTACTGATGGGCCCGTTCTTGTGCAGACCCAGTACAAACATGCACATCTGTTGAAATTTTGTAATTACAGTGACTGTATATTGCCAAGTAGACAGAATTTTACACCCTTTCTCCCTACCTTCTGGCTCCTGTTTTCTCTCTGAACATCTGACCATCGTTTATTGTGAGACTCTTGTGCTGCCGTGAGTTTCAGTATTTACTTCACTTCACTGGGAAGAGATTTCTGTGTTTAGGCTGAGATAGATGCTTGTCTATGAATACGGACACGTATAATTAGAAGGTAGCCTGATGTTACATCAAGTTAGCTAAGGAAAACAAATGTAAGCTTTCCCCCCAGGGCCTAAGATCTTCACTGCCATGGACTTTTGAGCAAGTTTAGAGCCCTAGCTATAGATTTCCTCCCATGGAGTAGTCTTCAAATGCCATAATAGAGCAATGGTATTCCCATAGTGGCCATGACACTATCGTGGAAGTGGGTATATCTTGCCTGGCAAGTTAGTATCATAATCTAAAGGGTTCATATCTGAGTAAGATATCTCCCCCATCCCAGAAGCCTCAGCACATGTTCCAGCACCATGAGAGCTAGCTGGATTTCTCCATTGTCTGCAAACAAGTTGTGTGTGTGTGTGTGGTGTGTGTGATTTCTACAACAAAAGGGTGTTATCATTTAGCACTGGTAGATAGCCGAGAAAAATGGCAAGAGCCTTTATTATTGGGAGTCTCTAAGGCCTCGCTGATCCACAGCTCATAAGAAGTCAGGCCATACCTGGAACTGGAGATTTTGTTTAACAATGTATAATTTCTAGAAGGAGTCTTTTCTGGCCATACAGAGAATGTCATTTCCAAATTACTCTGTTTACAAAATAGTAGGTTTCAGTGTGATTTTTTCAAACTCTTTTGTTTTGGATACCCCTCTTCTTCACCCCTTCATCTCCCCTATTCCCTTTCACCCCTTCCTTCTCTTTCTTTCTTTCTTTCTTTCTTCTCTCTCTCTCCCTCTCCCACTCTCTTTCTTTGTATTTTACATCCCTGACACAATTTCCCCTCTTTCCTCTCCTCCCAGTCCCTCAGCTCCCCTACCCTTACCCTCTCTATTTTCGTACTACCCTGTATTTTACTATCTATTCTCCCTTAAGGTATCAATCAGCCAATTACTCTCATTATAAATTCTTGTCCTCTCCAAAAACTCTAAGCTGAGCACACAAAATTAGATATTCAAATCTTGACCCGCATAAGAACAGTTGGCACTTGTTTTTCTGCACCTGAGTTACTTCACTTAGTGTAGTTTCTACAAGTTATATATATTTACCTGTAAATTTCATAATTTAATTTTTTCAGCCACATTTGCCCTATCCACTTATCAGCTGATTGACACCTAGGCCATTTCCACTTTCTAGGTATTACAAAAAAAATAGCAACAAACATAAATCTTGGTAGTATGATATAAAGTCCTTTGAGTGTATACCCAGGAGTGGAATGGATGGGCCACATGATAGTCCTGTTTCTAGATATTTGAAGAATCTCCAAACTGATCTCAGTTGTTGTAACACAACTCTGAACTTTGACCAACAGCAAATTAAGTGTTTCTCTTTCCCCACTTCCTCAACAGGATGTTGTGTCAATTGATTTCTTAATGATAGCCATTCTGACAAGGGTGAAATGGCATCTCAAGAGAATTTTAAATTAAATTTCCCTGGTGACTAAAGATATTGAACACACTTTAGACTGTTTGTTACCCATCTCTACTTCTTTTGTGAATTCTCTGTTCAGATCTTTGACTTTTTTTTTTTTTGGACTGGTCATTTGTTTCCTTGATTCTTTTATTTTGGTTTTTTAAACTTCTTTGTACATTCTAGATATTACTCTTCCATTTGCTAAATAGCTGGCAAAGGTTCTCTCCTATTATGTAAGCTGGCTCTTCATTTGATTGAGTGTTCCCTTTGCTGTGCAAACCCTTTTTAATTTCATGAGATCCCATTTGTCAAGTGGCAATCTTATTTCTTAGGCACCCAGAGGCCTAGTTAGAAAGTTCTTACCTGTGCACCAATGCTGGAGTGTGCCCTACCTCCTCTTCCAGCGTGTATCTTACCAATATCAGGTCACTTCCATTGCAATGGCTTTCTCATATAACTTGATATCTGGTTGTAGTAATTCCTCCATCATTATTCTTTTTGCTCAGGTTTCTTTGGACTATTGTATAAATTTTAAGTTTTTTCTGTGAAAAAACCATCATGATTTATATTGCATTGAATCTGTAAACTGTTTTTGATACAATGGTAATTCCTACAAAATTAATTCTACCAATTCATGATCAAGGGAGCTTTTTCCTTCTTCTAAGTTCTTCCATGATTTCTTTCTTCATAATTTTAAAGCTTTCACTAGATAGCATTCATTTCCTTGGTTAGGTTTACAACAGATTTTTCTTGGTGTTTGATGAGTTGGTTTTATTCTTGTTACTGTTTTGGTTTTCTAGTGTTTTGATTTTTTTTTTTTTAATGTACGAGTGTTCTGCATGTATGTCTGCATGCCAGAAGAGGGCACCAGATCCTATTATAGATGTTTGTGAGCCACCGTGTCATTGCTGGGAATTGAACTCAGGGCCTCTGGAAGAGCAGTCAGTGCTTTTAAACACTGAGTTGTCTCTCCAGTCTCTGTTTGGGGATTTTTTTTTTCCTATTATAAATAGGACGGTTTCCCTGCTTCCTTTTTCAGTGTATCATTTATATGTAGCAAGACTTCTGTTTTGTGTGTTGATTTTGTACCCTGCTTCTTTTCTCAAAGTGTTGATCAGTTCTAAGAGATTAATGGTGAACTCTTCAGGGTCTTTTGTGTAAAGCAATATGTTATCTTTAAACAGGGATGCTTAGACTTCTCTTATTCTTTGTATCATTATTTATCTTTTCTTGTCTTATTTCTGTAGCAAAGACGTCAAATACTATATTGAATAGAAGTAGATTTAATGGATGCCCTTTTAACTTAATGATTTATTTTACCTTTATAAAATGCATTTATTAATTGAAATGAAATTACATTATTTGACCTCCCCACAATTCCTCCTATATTTCCCCACTCTCAAGTTGATAATCTCTTTCTGTTCTTTGATTGTTACTTTTAGATGTATATTGTTAATCCCAAAGATTGGAGGGAGAAAGACCACTAACCCAAATCATCACAGCTGAATTAATTAAAGCAAGAAATTAATTAAAGCAAATTGTTTTATTTGTATATATGGTTGCCTCCCCATAAGGTGGGGTTTGAGAGGAGGAAAGCAAGGTTTTCTGATTTTTTAATTATTTATTATTATTTTTATGGAGCTATATATTTTTCTCTGCTTCCCTCCCTTCCTCCCCTTTCCCCCTCTACCCTCCCCATGACCTCCACACTCACGATTTACTCAGAAGATCTTGTCTTTTTCTCTTCATTATGCAGATCCATGTGTGTCTCTTTTGAGGTCCTCTTTGTTGTCTAGGTTCTCTGGGGCTGTGGACTGTAAACTGGTCCTTCTTTGTTTTATGTCTAAAAGCCACTTCTGAGTGAGTACATATTATATTTGTCTTTCTGGGTCTAGTCACTTCATGTGCAAGGAAGGCAAGGGTTTTATAGCTTTGGTGTAGGGGCCTTCCGATGGGGGATTTGGCAGACAAAAGAGGTGAGGTTACAAAAGCAGAACATAAGCATAATAAATTAGTAAGGACATGACCTCCAGAAATAAGGATGTTATTAAAAGATGGTCATAACAACAGGTAGTCTTAACAATGTTATCATAATAACATTTCTGAAACAAAGATAGGGCTGCAACATTTTTATCAACTTTTTGAAACAAAGACATGATTCTCATTTCTGGAGTATTCTGTACAAAATCATTTGTAAAGGTTATGGGGGGTATAGCCCAATCCTTGAGAAAAAGAGGTTCAATCATAAACAAGAATGAACTGAATTGGCCTTTACTATAATACGGCTTTTGAGACTAAGATGGAGGCAAGATGGTTCTTCGATATTTGTATGTGAATATATGTGTGCATATAAACACCATCTGCAAGTGCCGATTTTTGTTGTTTATGTGCATATGGTTTCAGGGCTGACAACTATGTATCATACAACCGAACAGAAATCTTATCCCTGGGAAAGGCCAATTGGGGAATCTTCTGGATTTATTGAAGATACGTTCTGAGTCTTTGGCCTGGAATTCTTCACTTTCTCAGTCCATAATGTTTACATTTGATCTATTCATGACCAAAGTTCCTACATACTCTTTTCTCAAGGCCCTTTATTATTTTCTTATTTTCTTTGATTGAACAGTCCAGTTCTACTTTGACTTCAAGCTTTGCTATTCTTTTTTCCACATGGCCCATGGTTGGGGAGACTTTCCACTGAGACTTTTAGGAAAGTTTTGAATTTTTCATTTCCATTCATTTCAGCTTGGGTTTCCTGCCACATTTCTATCTCATCATTAAACTCAATTGTCATAGTTTGCATTGTCTTCATTATTTCATTTAGTCCTTCCCTCATTTCTTCAATTGGTAGGTAGTTGGTTATCTGGCCTTCCATAACCCAATGGTTGATGCTGCAATGACTCAAGATGCTTGCTTCAGTTGAAACTGCATCTGGAATCCTGGGTGTGAATTTGGGTGCTCTACTCATGACAAAAACTTGATGTTAGGAATGGTAGAGATCACTTGATGTGGATGTCTTAAGAAAGATGGTTTGCATACCATACAGGGTCAGCACAAGGTCCTTCACCAGGTAAGTAAACAGCCTGAGGCTGATTTGATTTTCAAGCAGTTGTTGCCAACACCTACACTCCGAATCCAATGCCTAGGCTCAGAAACCATGTTCTGGATACAAGGTGACTTGTTTAGGAGCCCAGCACCAGGACAGAAATCTTGGGCATGCACCAGGTACACCTCAGAGGCTGCAGAGATCTCTTCGGGGGACAAAAGGATGCTTCCTCACCCTCTGCTGCTTTCCTCCTGCTACCAATTCAGCCCACACTACTGAAAATAGGTAAGAAAAAAATATGGGACAATAGTAAATTTTTTTAAGTCGAATGTCAATTCTATCCATAAAAGAAGTTCATTGAGTTGTGTAAAATTTGAGTCTGATTAATTTTGGTGTGTGATGTTTTTACAGTTTCTTTTATAATAAAGGTTATAAAATTAAAATAAGTAAATAAACAAAAATAAAGGTTATAAAATTAAAATAAGTAAATAAACAAAAATAACACTAGAGTAGAGCCTTAGGGGACCTTATGTTATAAACCTAGGGGTAGAAGCATGGGAGAGGGTGGGTGTCCCAGAAAACTCTCTGAGTGAACCTAAACAGCTGCTTTTATAACCCAATAAGGGGTATTTGGACCAATCCCATCAACTTCTGTTAACGTCAACCATAAACATGGGGTCTGGGCAGTGCTTCTTAACACTAGCATTCCCTAGTACTTATGGACTGCTGAGTGGTGGTGTGTGGTCGGGGAGAGGGGAGCCATGTACATGCATCCTTCCTGGTGAGTACTGCAGCACCACTTTGTGTCCCACCATTATTACTAGGATCATACAGCCACCAAGCCCTGACCAAGGTGGCCAGATGGTGAGAAGTTAGTGAGCTGGACTAACTTCACAGTGCCAGTCAGCGAAACGCCAGGGTCGGCAAGAGTTTATTTGTGAGGCAGCCAAGCATGAGTGAAGGGAGACCCACACCTTGGTCCTATTTTACTGATGATCGGGAGTGGATGTTTCTGGGCTGAGGTGTGGGGAAAGGAGAGCAGAGATAACTGAGATCAGCTAAAGTGATTTAAATCTAGAGGTTTCAGGGTTTTCTCTTGATTTCGAGGGCAAAGGAAACCGTGGTGAAGAGACAGCTGATCTGAGAACACAGAAAGTTCTGAGAAGTAATTCCTCTGAAAAAAAGGTGGGGACATTCCTTATTGGAAATTTTTTTGGACATCCTTATTGTCATTTTAGCTCCCTCCCTTTTCCTTCTCCTTCTTTATTTACCAACCTTGCATCATAATTGCTATTTTGAAGTCCTTGTCTTGGACTTCAGCCAAATTGATTTTCTTGGGACTTATTACAGTGGGGTTGTTGGTTTCTGAAGGAAGCATATTTTCTTGGTTGTTGACATCCATGCTTTGGTATGGGGATCAAGGCATCTGGAGTTGTGGCGTTGGTAGTGTTCTTGTTGTAGACGTCTAGTCTCATCTTTGATGGAAGATGTTCAGGTCTTTGTTGCTATTACCCTAATCTGAGTCCTGGCAAAGTGTGACATCTCATGGGTCCCTGGTGGGCCAGTTCTGTGGGCCGGCAGGAAGTTACTAAGAAATGGAGATGGACTAAAAAGAATAGCTAGAATCTAATCAACTGTGGTGAATGTGGGCTCCCTGGTGGAGAGCAGTTCTGTGGGGCAGCAGGGAGTCATTAAGAGGGTGGAGATGGGCCAGAAGAGAAGGCTAACAAGGAGAAAGGAAAGAACTACGGGGACCCAGGCTCTTCAGCAAGAAGCTGAGTCCCAAGGAGAGAGAGGTTGATGGGAGGAGCTCAAGGAAATCTTTCAAAACTTGTGTTTTCTTTTAGGCAATAATGTCTCAGCAGCACTTACCTCTCTAGCATCCTCAGGCATCCACTGAGTGACAGAGCCTATTAAGTCACAGATTCCTTTCGGTGGTGGACCTGAAACAGTGAAGAGGGAGGGGGATGAGTGCAAAAGTGCTCAGAAAACGGAAGCTGGAGTGAATCCTAAGGGACACAAGGACGGGTGTATTTGGAAAGACAAAATCAGCCTCAAGTTCTGTCCAAAATACCCCTGAGACAAATATGGCCTTGGGATCTGATGGATGCTTGTCATCATTACAGACCATCTCTCACCCTGGGATGGTGTTAAGCGAGCAGGTGCATGAGAGCAACTGGGTTATCTTAGTCAGGAAGGAAACCACGAAAATAAACCTGAAAGGGTGTGTGTGTGGGGGGGGGGGGTGCTGGCTTGAAATATTCAAATTAGTCAGGTGTGCAGTGGCAGGACAAAGAAGACAGGTGTGTCCTCAGCTGACAGCCTCCATGTCTTCATATGTGATGGGATCAAGAAATGAGCAAATGTCCACCACCTGCAAGACATTCTTGGAGCTGCTCCTCTTCAATCTCCCCAGCCTCCTGCAAGATCAGCTGCTGTTGGCTGCTGTTAGAAAAACCCACAGGCTGCGCTCCACTTTGCACAGCTGCCTGTGGCTGAGAGAAGTGCAGGACTAGAGGAAGAATAAACTGGAGATCATGCAGAACTCCTGAAACCACTTGTCCCTGCCCACGCCAGCCCAAAACCCCCACACCCCCACACACAGACACACACAAAGAGGGGGGTCCAGAAGAATCCTGAATCCTTCACTGACGTGGGTTTCTATCTTTCAGGGGACATGCATGAGGATGCAAAGCTGGGGATTGATTTATGCCCCTCTGTCTCCTTCCCCTGGAAGGCAGAGAAATAAGGAAGCCACCGATTTCGCCCCGCTGATGGACTTGGCAGAGGATCCTGAATCACAAGAAAAGCAAGCAGACCAGAGAAATCTGGACACGGAACCCACTCGCTCTAAGAACACTAGGACATACCTTAGGGGTTAAGTGCCTACAAGCGGCTAAAATGTCAGGACCCAGAATACGCCAGAAACTATGTGCTCACTAAATCTGGTCCTTGAATCTCACCTCAGTTTGTAGCATACCCACTGTGGCCTTGGGCAGGTTACTTGTAATTACTGAGATTCTGTGTCCTCCACTGCAAAGTGGGAGTATTAATGAACGCTATCCAGAAAGCTTTTGTGTTGAAGAAATGGAAATGGGAGAGAAAGGAGGAGTCGAAGCTTGCATTGAAGCAGTCATCACGATGCCTGAGAAACATTTGGTAAGTGTTAGGCATAATTTGTTACTAACACCTTTGAAGACTCAGTTTAGTCAATTGCTCTGGGATTTCTAGGCCTCAAAGGTTTCTTGTTGCAATATTGCCCTCTAGTGTCCATATAGTTGATTGCAATGAGCCAGCCTAAAGTTAGAAATCCTGCACTTTTCTTCCTCTTCTCACTATATAAATCTCAAAATATAAACCTTTTAAAAGATTTTTAAAAACACACCTTTGAAAGTGTGTTTCTATTTGAGGTTTTATATAGAAGAGGCGGTCCCTTTGTTCTGAGGCTTAGGAAAATGTGGGTTTCTACATAAACCCAGAGCTAAGATAAACACTACATAGAGACCATTTGTATTTGTCATGTGCTCTTTGAGAGTTCTTCGTTACTTTTGTGAGGTGTTAGACAAAACTACAGATTCTCCCACAAGGCAGAAAGTGGATGGTAAATAAAACACAGCTCTGGTTTTTTGTTTGTTTTGTTTTGTTTTTCCCTGAGAAGCATGGTGAAACATGTGTGACCAAATGCATTTTGATTTTTCTCTTCTAGAGTGTTCTGAGGTCTGATATTTGTTTCAATGGTGTGCCACGGACCACTTGGAGACATCTTTGTGTGAGCTGGCTAGTGGCCCCAATGACTTTCTTGCTGCCTGCTGCTTTAGTTTGAAACATGGCTGTCCCTGCAATGGGCGTGATTAAGTTAAGGATCTAGGGCAGAACCATTCCGCCAGCCTTATCCTATCTCACAGGTGCCATTACAAAACAGAGGCAGATGATTGCTGGGCTCCCTAGAAAAGGACAGATATATGGAGACAACCGTGTGAAGACAGAGGCCGGACGTAGAGTGAGGCAACCACAAGCCCACAAATGCTGTGGCAGCTGTGGGAAGCCAGAGCAGTAAGGCATGGAAGGTAGCTCTGTAGCCACGGAAGGGAGCAAGGCTCTGCCAGACTTCTGATCCCTTGATCCTAGATTGGAAGAGAATAAGATTCTGCTGTCTGAGGCACCATGCTTTCAGTAATTCCTTAGAGCAGTAACGGGAACCTAGCTGTCACCACCATGGTGGGAGGAGCTGGTGCTCAGAATGGGCCAGTGTTCTGTTGTCCAGATGGTGCCAAAGCTTTGTCTTCTAATGGGAAGGCTGTTGTGCAAAATTGCTGATTCTGGAAGACATGGGCAATGGTTAATCTGGTAAACAAGAGGGTCTGTCTCTCCCTGTCCACTGGGCAGCTGTACAGCATTGTTAAGGCACTGTCAGATCTATCCAAGTGGCTATTAGTGTTAATGATAAGTTCCCAAAGTTCATGCGGGGAGCTCACCATCTGCCATTCATTTTCCTGTGAATAAGGAAGGCACTGGAGATGAAGCAAGTGGACACCCTAATTAGCTGCACGTGAACCCTCTCACAACCTGGGCTGACTTGAGCACTCAGCCCGCTAACCTTCGTGCCCGCACCAGGCATCTCAAACACCCCGTGGACACCTTAAGATGATTGTGCGAAAGACTGTGGCTGACTTCCCTGGTTCCCGAAGGCATGGCCCCACCTGGAGTTGTTGAAGCCATTTGTACCAGGTTTTTTCAAGCACAAGACTCAAACCATTTTTTTAACCTCTTCCAAATGAGGAGTATTTGAGGGAGGAGGGGCATCTGTCTATGTATTATGTCCATTGGTTAATAAAGAGACTGCATCGGCCTTTTAATAAGGCAGAAAGCAAGTACTTATGCTGGTAGCAAGGCCATGCTTGATATAAATCAAAAATCCAAGTGATGATAAGTGATGATAGAGGCAAGCCTATGACTAGCCAAACAAATGTCTGTGAGTGATCCAAGCAGCCCTTCTTGTGCTGCATACATAAGAAGGCTGCTTTGGGCCACTGGGATGATCTCTCCTGGGCTACCTCTCCAGTGATGTGACATCAGGCCAAATGAAGAGTTCCAGAAGTAGACTTTGCTTGCATAATTTCAGTAGTGCCGATGCACAGGAAACATAGAGGAAGCAGAAGAGACTATGGAACAGTAAGGATGGTGGTTGGGAACGTAGAACCACTGAATAAGCTCCAACCTCATATAGTGGAGAGTGTTTGATCCCCAGAACCTGGTTTTAAAGGGGCCACCCTGACAGCTGAAGTTCTACAAGGGCATGGAAATCCAACCCCCTGCTGGGCATTAACTGGTATGACACCACTAAGTTCCACCCTGTGCCTAGATGCCACTTCCTTTCCTTGTGTGTGTGTGTGTGGGGGGGGGGGGGGGGGCGGGTGTTCCTGAACTTCCCAAGGGATTCTGAGTGTTAACGTGACAGCACCCATTTGACAACTGCAGGAAGTCCCAGGGGCTGCTTCTGATTTCTGATACCTGTCACCCTGGCTCCAGGAGATCTCTGTTTGTAACCAGTTCCCCTTTCTTTTTTTTTTTTTATTGAGAAAAGGAGAAAAAAAACAAAAACAAAAAAACAAGTTTCCACCTCCTCCCAGCCTCCCATTTCCATCCCCCTCCTCCCACCCTTCTTCCCCTCCTCCCACCCTTCTCCCCCTCCCCCCACTCCTCTCCCCCTCCCTCTCCAGTCCACAGAGTAGTCCGGGTTCCCTGCCCTGTGGTAAGTCCTAGGTCCTCCCCCGTCCGTCCATCCATATCTAGGAAGGTGAACATCCAAACTGGCTAGGCTCCAACAAAGCCAGCACATTAAGTAGGATCAAAACCCCGTGCCATTGTCCTTGGCGTCTCATCAGCCCTCATTGTTTGCCATGTTCAGAGAGTCCAGTTTTATCCCATGCTTTTTCGGTCACAGTCCAGCTGGCCCTACAACAGATGGGCACAGGAGATCGCTTCCTATGTATAACCCCAGAAGCACAGACATTAAGGGCAACATTGAATAAATGGGACCTCCTGAAACTGAGAAGCTTCTGTAAAGCAAAGGACACTGTCACTAAGACAAAAAGGCAACCTACTGACTGGGAGAAGATCTTCACCAACCCCGCAACAGACAAAGGTCTGATCTCCAAAATATATAGAGAACTCAAGAAACTAGACTTTAAAATGCTAATTAACCCAATTAAAAAATGGGGCACTGAACTGAACAGAGAATTCTCAACAGAAGAAGTTCAAATGGCCAAAAGACACTTAAGGTCATGCTCAGCCTCCTTAGTGATCAGGGAAATGCAAATCAAAACAACTTTGAGATATCATCTTACACCTGTCAGATTGGCTAAAATCAAAAACACCAAGGATAGCCTCTGCTGGAGAGGTTGTGGAGGAAAGGGTACCCTCATCCATTGCTGGTGGGAATGCAAACTTGTGCAACCACTTTGGAAAGCAGTGTTTCGGTTTCTCAGGAAATTCAGGATCAACCTACCCCTGGACCCAGCAATACCACTCCTGGGAATATACCCAAGAGATGCTCTATCATATGACAAAAGCATTTGTTCAACTATGTTCATAGCAGTATTATTTGTAATAGCCAGAACCTGGAAACAACCTAGATGTCCTTCAATGGAAGAATGGATGAAGAAAGTATGGAATATATACACACTAGAGTACTACGCTGCGGTAAAAAACCAGTTCCCCTTTCTGAGTCATAAGCCCTTGCTTTTCATGGTCAAGCACAACTGCTCATCGCCTAACTTCTGAAGAAGCCACAAGGAGGAAGCTTTGGCACCACCACTTGCCAGCAGAAGTGTCTGCCTGTGGAAGCTCCAGAGCCTGCCATTGGCAATGCCCACAGGTCTGAACACACCAGCAACACCTAAGATACACAAAGCCTCAGGATGCCAGCTAACCCTCCCCCCGGACACCCCTTCTGCATCCCTGCTGGGATCCAGTCTCACAGTGGAAAGGACTGCCTGTACCTGGTCAGTCGGGTGGGGCCCAGTGGCAATTCCTGAACCAGCTTCCAGTCTGAACAATTTGAGAGTTGCCAGTGTGAGCATTATAGCTCGAATGGAAAGGTATCCTGGCAGTGGGGAGCCAAGGAATACCACAGAGTCACACCGCACAACCAACCACACAAGAGATTTATTGGGAGAGGAAAAATTCTGCCTCTGGAGAAACAGGTGACTGAACAGGACACGGGGCTTATATAGAGTTTCTTGGGGACAAGGTGGAACTTTTCAGAGTGAAGCTTTTCAGGGTGGAGATTGGTGGGATTAGGCTTTTTTACTCTGTAAGATGGGGGCAGGGTGATAAAAATATTCCTCCTAACCAGGAATAACTCCACCAGTACAATAAGTCAATCAAGCCGAATGAAAGTCCAGGTTTTAATCTGAGCAAAGCGTTCCCGGATGGTCCCAGGAAAAGAGGAAAAATCAGGAGGGAAAAACACCTGGCAGGTTAGGATCTCATCTTAAACAGCCTGTAGACAGGGTCTTGGGCATCTCAGGGGGCGGAGATGATTCTCAGTGGGCCCTCCTTAGGGGCAGGGTCTGGAATGGGAGGAATGAGGCCCAGTGGGGCTTCCACCTAAACACAGGTTCTAAGAGTTAGGGTAGTTAGAGTGTTTCTGTGGGTGGAATCTGGCAGTTGGAAGCCCTTGGGGGCGGGGCCTGGCCACTTGAGGGGCTTACAGTCAGGGCAAGGAAAGTGAAGTAGAAATAGAGGCTACAATAGAGCAGAGAGATCGTAAGGCCACAAAGAGTGAGAGAAAAGAAGCCTGCTGTCTGTGCTCTCCAGAAGAGCCACTTAGCCAGCCCAAGCCTCCAAACTGAAGGTGTGAGACCACAGATCAAGGGGTCCCAATACCTAGTGCCGGAGGCCTGCCTGGAAACTCTTACACTTGTAGCAAGTACTCAGAGTCCCAATCCTATCACCCAACACTAGCACAGGTTTGTAACATTAGAGTGCCACTTGCCATGGCTTCCACTGGCCTACTGCGGCAACTCTCTGCTGCCAGACCAGAGACCAGCACTGTAAGCGCTTCTTGCCAACCACAGTTTCTATCCAGATAGAGTCCTCACTTGGGTGAGTTGTGGCAAGGTGACCAACCCCAATGTGCTTCAAAGTGTGAGGGTGGCCTTAAATTTATAAAGCTGGTGTCTGTGTGAAACCCTTAATAGTAGGCTAACCTGGGAAGAAACTTCTATAACAAAAGAAGAAACCAGCAAGAGATGGGCCACTGAAGTTCTTCAGTCTGTTTTCTCTTGCAGTAACAGGATACCCAAGACTGGGTAGTATAGGAACAGGATATATTTGACTTATGATACTAGAAATTGAAAATTCCAGGGTCAGGTGAACACGAGTGAAGGCCGTGGGCTAACTCACAGGATGGACTCTGGGAGACAGAAAGGCACACCCACAAAGAAAAGTGAGCGTGAGCGTAACCATTGTGCTAACTAACCTATTCAAAGGAGAAAGACATTATCCATTTAGGAACGCATTGCCTCAGTGATTCAAATACTTCCCAAGTGGCCCCGCCTCTCCACATCTGCTACATTGAGAAATTAGCATCCCAGCTTGTGATTGTTTAGGGGACTGAGGGATGCTGTGTAGCTTCTGAGGAATGTACTCAGCTTTTTCAAAGACAGCACAATGCATTTCCTCTCCTTTCTGCTCCTCTCCTCTCTGTCGTAGTACTTTTTGTGTTGGTACTGTCAGCCAGGAAATAAAGACAGGGAGATGCTGACAGCGTACCTCAGGTCTGCTCTTATCTGCCTTTTGACCTTGAGAAGATTCAAGTTCAGAGAACTGCCTTTGTTTTGTGTGTGTATATACAGTGAAAGCTTAGAATGAGGATGGAATAAAGAAACTGATGCAGAGAAGTACATAGTAGAGGATTTAAGTCCTGAGCTTGCTGTAAATCTTCTTCTGGACCCCGAGGGGACACTGAGGCTGGCACTCAGAGGTTTGCAATACATCATACTCTAGTAGTGTACACTGTATTGGAAAGTGTGACAGATGTCCCCGACTGCCTGAATATTTTTGTAGAATTGTATTGTTCTGCTTGGAAATGCTCTTGTGAATGCTTTCCTATGAGAAACTGTCCTTAAGATGGGTGAGATGACAGGTTCAGAGTGTCTCAGAAGGAAGTGATTTCTCCTCACTATGCGCTTCCTGTTGTAACTGTATATTGGTACTTAGTGGAAGAGGTCGAGAATTACAGTCAGGGCCCTTTTATTCCTAACAAGTGGATACCCAGCTGGTTCCCACAGAACAATTTCAACCGTGAATCTAAACTTAGTCCCTTCAACTCTTATGCCAAGATAAATCCATCACTTTTCTAAAAATTAAAAACAAACAAAGACTAAAGGAGTCAGGAGTTGTGACACCTTCTATAGTCCCAGCATTCAGCAGGTTGAGACAGGACATTTATGAATTGGGGCTAACCCAGGATACATATTTTTGGAGTAACATTTCTCAGGGAGAAATGAAGAAATATCTACTCTCCACAGACAGAGCACTAACAAAGAAAAGAAATTATCCTACTGAAGTCTGTCTTGGTGACCCTATGAGTTTTGTGGGGGTGGGAGGAGGAAGAGCACAGCAATAGGTTACTAGTATTCTTTCTTGATAGCTAAACTTTCACTATGGAGTTTCTTTGAAACTTATGAACATAAATCATCTTTTCAGATGGACTTTAATGCTCTTGGACACCAATGTAAAAGCAGTAAGAATGGTGGGTGCATTTAAAACTCCCAGATCTCTCCAGAATTCGCATGGGTTCTCCGGAATCACTCACTCATTCAGGGTCAGATTGTGTGGTTCAGTTCTAAGAACAACTTCTAGAGCAGGAGTGCCCCAAAACACAGATCCTCTCAGAGGTCCATATTTGATACAGGGGTCCCCTTCATCAGTAGAGATTTGAGAGCAGGAGAATTCTGTACAGGGAGAGACATGTGTTTTGACTCCCAACACCATGAGTTTCATGTTTGGTAAAAACCATTCTCTCTTGATCATTAAGAAAAAAAAAAGGATAGAATGCCATGACAAAGTCAAGTTAGAGATGAAACAGTTTATTGAGGCTTAAGGTTTCAGAGGGTACGCCCATGGCTATCATGGTGGGGATCATGGCAGCAGCAGGCAGACACGGTTCTGGAATGGTAGTCAAGAGCTACATTCTTATCGACAAGCATGAGGCAGATGGAGGGGAGAGGGAAGAGAGAGAAAATTGATAGATAGATAGATAGATAGATAGATAGATAGATAGATAGATATAAATAGATAGACAGACAGACAGACAGACAGATAGATATGCAGACAGACAGATAGGCAAACAGGCAGGTAGGTAGTAATGATGCAAATGTTAATTGGAAATGAGGCTGGTTTTTAAACCTTCAAACCCACCCCCAGTGACACCTCTTCCAACAAGTCCACACCTCCTAATCCTTCCCAAAGATTTCACCTGTAACAATCAACCTTTCAAATAAATGAGCCTTGTTGTGGGAGCTGTGGGTTGCATTCCACCACCCAGCTCCCGCCACTGGCTAGCTTTACCCGAAATAGCAACAAACAAACTGTATTCATATAAACACTGCTTGGCCCATTTCTATTAATGTGTGTAGCACTCCAAGGTGTGCTTACCGGGAATATTCTAGCCTATGTCCATCCTGGGTAGGAGCTTCATCATGTCTGCCCTGGCGATGAGCTGCATGGTGTCTGTCTGAGGCGTCTTACCTCACTTCCTCTTCCTCCCAGCATTCTGTTCTGTTTACTCCACCCACCTATGCTCTAACCTATGAAGGCAAGCAGTTTCCTTACTGATTAACCAATGAAATCAACAGATTGATATATGACACTCCCACATCAAGCCTATGTGGCTCTTCTCATTCAAACGACCGCATTCCTCTCCCACATGTTCTTGCAATCACATCATAATGCAAAATATATTCAGTCCAGTTTCAGAAGTCCTTATAGTCTTTCACAGTCTCAACACTGTTCTAAAGTCAAAGACTTGAGGCAATCTCTGAAGTGTAATCCCTATAAAATCAAAAGGAAAATTACATAATTCCACATACAATTGCACAGAACATACACTTTTTTGCTGCAGAGTAATAAACACTCCGTTGTATGAAGGTACCACTGTGCCACACTTTCCTTATCCATTCTTTGGTTAAGGGCCATCTACGTTGTTCCAGGTTCTGGCTATGATGAATAATGCTTCTATGAACATGGTTGAGCAAGTGACCTGGTGGGACGATTGACCATCTTTGGGGTATAAGGCCATTAGTGGTTTTGTTGGATCTCGAGGTTGGTTAATTCCCAGGTTTCTGATAAACTGCCATACTGATTTCCAGAGTGGCTGTACAAGTATGAACTCTGGCCTGCCGTGGAGGAGTGTTCCCCTTACTACACATAAGCTTGCCACCAGAAGCTGTGACCACTGTTTATAATCTTAGCCACTCTGACAGGTGTAAGATGATATCTCATTGTCATTTCCATTTGCATTTCCCCACGGCTAAAGATTTTGAGAAATTCCTTAAATGGCTTTGGCCATTTAAGATTCTTCTGTTGAGAATTCCCTGTTTAGATATGTACCCCATTTTTTAGTTGGATTATTTGGTATATTGATCTCTACTTTCTTGACTTCTTTACATATTTTAGAGATCAACCCTCTAACAGATGTAGGGCTGCCGTTTTGTCTTATTGACCATGTCCTTTGCTTTAAAGATGCTTCTCAGTTTCAGGGGTTCCCTTTTACTAATTATTGCTCTCAGCGTCTGTGCTACTGGTGTTATATTTAGGAAGATGTCTCCTGTGCCAAGGCATTCAAGGCAGAGAAGACTTCAAGACAGTTTACTAACTGTCTTGTGTGGTTATCAGAGATTAGTCATTGCTATGCACATCTACAATGAAAAAGATCAAGCAGGGCACAAAGAAATACAAGTGCACAGTTGGAGGGGACAAAGAACACAAGAAATGCAATGGTGGAGCCTTGCTTGGTGCTGAAAGAGATAAAGAAGAAGGGAGTAAAGGGAAGGGTCTTCTTAGGGAAAGACCCCAGCCAGATAATCCTGCAATTGGTGAGAGGAAAAAGCCTTAAGGGATGTCTTGTCCCTAAAGAGCAACAACAAACCAAAGCTTATGCCAATACAATTCAAGAAGAGTCCTGGTTCCAAGCATCACGCGAAGCAGGCAGCAGAACTTGGCTACTTTGGCCATGTGGTTCTGGAGTTAGAGTCATGAAGGGAACATGAGTAAGGAGTAGTGGCATCATCCCCTGTGCTTAAGGAAAGCTCCTGAGACCAGGCATATGTCAGGGGTGTCCCTGCATAGAGGCCTAGAGAGGCCAATATGTGAAGCTATGAAGGTGAAGCCTAGAATCCTTGGATACCCCAAGATGTCGGAGATGCCAGAGCTGTGGATCCCTGTCAAGGAAAGCTGCTGACAGGGAGTGGAAGCAGCTCAAGAGAAGGAGTGAGCTGCAGTCAACAGGCTGAGAGGACTGGCGAGCTGAAGGGCCCTTTGATATCCGACATGGAGGGGCAGAGCTTGGAGTTTGCCCTGCTGGGATCTGGTCTTGCTTTGGTCCAGCCTTTCCTCACGACACCCTCTTTTCTCCTTTAGGAACAGAAATATGTTTTCTGTGACATTGTATGTTGAAACAGGCAATATGAGTTTTAATTTTATGTTAGGTTACAGATAAGAGATTGACTTGAGTCTTAGGAGACATTTTGGATTGTGAAAGACTTTTGAACTTTGATGAAGTGAATTCTGCTTTATGATACTGCTTCAAGCCTATGGAGAATCGACTGTGGTGGGTGGAATCAACCCCACAGGCTCATGTATTTAAGTGCTTGGTCTCCAGTTGGTAGAACTTTGGAAGAGATTAGGAGGTGGAGCCTTTTGGAAGAAGTATGTCACCTGAGGTGGCTTGGAGGACCCAAAGCCCACAGAACATAGACAAGCCTCTCTCTGTGGGTAGGAGAGGAAGAGAAAATGGACAAGACTCTATTTCTGATGGAGTGTGCAAATTAATTAGAAACACACACAAAAGGCTGTGGAGGATGGAGCCCAAGTAAAGGCTAGAGGACAGGGAGTGTTTGGGCAGCTCTTGCAAGCCCCTCCTTCACACTCAGGAGTCCTTTGTGACAGGGAGACAGGCCCTCTGTGATGCATGCCTGGCCCAGCTGCCAACTCCCAGAGAGACCTCTCAGAGTTCAGTTGCCTGAGAGCAGCACTGTGATTCAGATGGAGAATTTTCTCTCTCTTTTGGAAAGCGTTGATCCTTCATGGCTGACCCCCAGCTTCACCACTTGGGCAATGGACATGATCTTTGCCTTTGTGTGTGGGCTGGGGCTCTTCCTCCTAATATTACCCCTCCTCCCCCTTGACTCACCCTCACCTCCACCAGCAGAAAACACCACCACCAAGAGGGTAAGTATGCCTTAGGCCCAAAGCAAGGAAGAACAGTTTCTTCGCTCTCCAGACTTCCCTTTCCAAATCAAATAGGGAGGTGGCTGACGGGATCTCAGCCAAGAGCCGGACCCCATCCTCTTGAGAACTGGCAGGTAGGGCAGAGGGAAGAGTGGGCTACAAGGTGTCTGCTCTCAGACCATCATACCTAGGAGAGGCCTTGTAACTCAGTGGTCAGGGCAGTGTTCCTTGGTTGGTTAGGGACCTCTGAGAAAGGAAAGGTTCTGAGCGATGGTTTCTATGTCCCCCTGTAAAATGTATGCTTATAGGTTTGATCTAGCTGATATGAAGGGGGAAAAGACCCCCCTCCCAGGACATTAGGAAGTGACTGCTGGTAGTTCAGAGCTGAGCCTCTGTTTCTTCAACAGAACTTTGATCAGTGACATCCATGGTGGATCTCACAGCCCCCATTTGAGTTTTCTGAGAGAAAAACCACACGTTTGTCCACATTATAGACCTATGAATGGGCAACAGGTGCTGTCTCTCTCTGTCAGGTGGTGAAGAGCAAAACCAGCAAAGTCAGGAAGAAAATCAGGACCATGAAAGGTAGGCTACTTCCTTCCCCTGGAGAGGCAACTTCAGCCCCTCTGCCCGTGATTACACTTATGAGTTGCAGGACCCTAGAAACAGCTCCTGGGCAGGAACCCAGAATTGAAGACATTTCCCAGGTTCTGTGCTCAGAATGAAGCTATGGACAGCCAGGACTGGGTACTGCCTGAGGAGGGAAGGTGTGGGAGGAAGTGGTTCCATGGGATGAAGTAGCGCCAGGCCCTCTGATTTGGAGGTAATCTGGTTGTTTGCCTCTGAGACATTTTCCTCTTTCAGAGCGCTGGTCCTGCCCCTCCACTGCACAGGGAGATAATGACAACTATGGAGGTCAGTAGAAGTGGATGTGCCTGGTTCATGGCATTGTCCTACCCAACATGCACCTTGCTCTCCATGCATTAGAACACCCGGCCTGGCTCACAGATGACTGAGCTCCTGTTTAACTTTTCATTTCTACAGAAGGGACAGTTCACTCAGTCTCTGGTAAGATACCCTGTCCCTCCTATACCCACCAATAACTCAGTCTCCATTTCCAGCTTACAGAGGCAGCAGGAAGAAAACTAAGGAGGATAAGGTACTGGGTTTACTTCCGCACAGGTGAGCGATGTCCAATTCTCTCTGGCTCACCCCTATTTCCTGCTATGTGATCACTCCTGACCAGGGCATGAGTTATCCTGGAAACAGGGGCCTTCTGGATGGGTGGGATATGAGTACAGCCCTGGAAGTTAAGAGCTCAAGGTCTTATAAAAGAGCAGAGTGTGGCACGGTGGTTGTGATGGGCTGGGAGTGTCCTTCCTCATTCATCTTGCCCCACAGCCTGGCCCCATGAGCTCCTGGCTGCAATCACATCTCCTGTCTCTTACAGCATGCAGGAGAGGCTTGTTAATACGATCAGCATTTGCCAGGACTTAGGACAAGATGCCTCAGGTGAAGCATTCAAACCAGATGCTGCCAAAGTCCACCTGCCACCTAGGCAGCTCACAGAGGAGTCTGTGGCTACTAGTTCGTCCCTAGAGACTTCCTCTGCTCCTCGCAATGAACACCTGTTGCTTCAAGATTCTAAGCCCTTGTCTCCTGTCCTGCTGAAGTCGTCATCGATTGAGCCACAGTCCTCTGTGAGTGCCTCTTGGCCACCAGAGACGTTGACAACTGGAAGACGCCATTCACCACCACAACAACAGGCACCTTCCTACCCATCTCATCCTCTGGATCCTGTGGCTTGTCCTCCACCCATGCCAGATACCAGCTTGGCAGCTCCTGAGTTTGAGTGGAAAATATTGGCAACCTCACAGAGCACAATTCTGCAAGGTTTGTCTGCTCCCATGCCAACCACCCCAGGGCTTAACCTCTCAAGGAGGCCTACCTCAACTACCCTAGGCCTTAACTACTCTAGCAGGTCTACTTCAACCAGCTTAAACCTTGACTACGTAAGCAGGCCTACCTCAGTCACCCCAGGCCTTTATCATTTAAACAGGCCTACCTCAACCACCCCAGGCCTTGACCATTTAAGCAGGTCTTCCTCAACAACTCAAGGCCTTGACCACTTAATCAGGCCTACCTCAACAACTCCAGGCCTTGACCCCTTAAGCAGGCCTTCCTCAACAACTCAAGGCCTTGACCACTTAATCAGGCCTACTTCAACAACTCCAGGCCTTGATCATTTATGCAGGCCTACCTCAACAACTCCAGGCCTTGATCATTTATGCAGGCCTACTTCAACAACTCCAGGCCTTGAGCATTTAAGCAGGCCTATCTCAGGCCCTTTCAGATACCAGGTAGCTACCAAAACCTTGTACCACTCACACCTAACATGTGATGAGTCCTTTCAAGAGGATCTTTCACTCACCATCCACAAGGCCTCATTCAGGACAGGCCCCACAGACTGTCTGATAGAGGCTGGGGAGCCCTCTTTCATCAACCGTGACATGCAGCAAATGCTAGAAGTACAAACTAGTAAAAGAGGAGTCCAACTAAATGTTTGGAAGCAAAAAGAAAAAGTAAGGACAGACATTTGCTGGCTGCACTCCTGGAACAGCAAGCAGGACAACATCACCTCATGCCTCTTTTGGAAGAAAAACTGCAAATCTGAACAGTTTTCGGCTCACCAGATGGTCTTAGGCAACAATTTAAACGAGACATATAACCAGCTTTTCTGGGGGCACCCCATTCTCCACAGTGAGTCCCTTGTGGCCAATGTCAGCATGGCAGGGGATCCACTCCATCGCCCCACCATCTTGTTCAATGGAAGCTCTGCTTACAGCCCCTTACAAGATCAGACTAACGACCCTCCACAGCTCTGTTCTCCACAGCCCTTGCTTCATCACTCGGTCAAATCCCAACCTATGACTTCAAAGTTTTCCCGGTCCAAATCTCCACCAGAGACTAGACTCCAAACCCAGGCCTGTGACCCATCCCCTCTCTCTAAGCTACCATGTGATTCAGCTCCAATTAGGGATGATGGGGTTCCTTGCCCTACACCTTCAGGAACCCAAGTTATTGTCCCATCTGCTGTTGAACACCTAGAGCGCCACTTTTTAAAGAAACACCGAGAAAGTATGGGTGATTTACCAGTCATAGTCAAAGAATCACAGGAAGCATTTAATGAACACAATTCCAAGAGTTGGGTCTCACAAGGCCAGGGTTCTGCTGTCCATCTCCAGGGGGAGTTCATTAGCCCAGAACTCGGGCAGCAGATGGAAAAAGACTTTAAAAAGACATTCAAGCAACAACAAGGTCAATGGCCTCACAAAGCCCAGCTATCTCTGGACCTGGAACAGGCACAACTGAATCACAGAACTTCATGCACCTCGGCACTGGCAAATGAAAGTAGTCAGCATCCACAGAGTGTCTTATCAAATGGTCCAGAGATATTCCATCCATGGAGGAATCTACAGCAGGATCTGACAAAATGTCTGCAAAGAGATTTGAAAAAACCTCTCTATAGGAGCCTAGAAGTTCTTGAGACCATCTCTGAGCCCGAGGAAAAAACTTCCCACAATAGACACCCAAGAAGTATTGTGCCAAGTGTTTCCCCGGTGGAACCAGGAAAGGAAGAACTAGAAGGCACCCTGAGAAATGATGAGTGGAGAGAAACAAACGACACTTTGTTGCCCAAGGGAACATATCGTGTGATATATTTAGACCATGAATCAGTCCCACCTAAAATCTCAAAGCCAACTGTGGATACTCGAAAAAAAACATCTTTCCATGATTCAACCACTAGCAAGAAAACTAATAATGAGAATTTCATCATAGATCTGGGCATTCAGAAGGTATTAGAAGGACATGTGACAAGACGCCTGGTGAGGCACAAATGGAGGCTGCCCCTCAGAGTCCTCAAGACCATACGTGTTTTAAATATGAAGGCAACTACAACTTTGCCCTTTCCACAGTCCTCCAATGCCTCTCTGCCCTGGGAATATAGAGACAACTCCATTATCCATAAGGCCAGTGCCCTGGGAGAACCCTTCCAGAAAGACCTGGAAAAGGAAGGGACAAAGAAAGCTCCCCCTGTGAAATCTCAATCCACACAGACCTGTCCTTCTCTTCTCCAGGTAGAATTCCCGAGAGAGGCTCCACCTGGTAACAACTCTGGGCCCTGTGAGGCCCCTACAACTGCCCAGAGGGACATTTTGACATCTGTTCAGGAATTCAGTGTGCCTTCCCAGTCCTCAAATAGCAGGGGTATCAGGGAGCTGGTGGAGACAGAGGAGGAAAAGCCCTGTGACTGGATACTCCCCTTGGAAGCCGGGGGGTTGGGTAATATTGAAATCAATGAATTCCTACAGACCAATGGGAGTCTATCATCCCCATCTGAAAGCTTTTCCCAGGAGTCAGAAGACTTGGGCCTGAGCACACCTCACTGTTCAACTGATGGTGCTGGCCTGCAGGAGTGTTCCTTTGATGAGTTCTGCCAAGTCTGGGTCCCCGAGGTTCTGCTTGCTGCAGAGAGCCTGGTTTCCAGGGTCTCCCAGGACAGCTTTAAGGTTGTGTCCTTTAAATCCAAGTCACCCTTCAAGGACAGGTACCCTGTCACCAAGAATTCCAAACCAGAGGAACAACAGCATAGGAACATCATTGTTACAAACAACCAAAAATGTACATCTGGAAAGCCAAAGCAGGAGAACATGAAAGTTAAAGGGACCAAGTCTGTTCAAGGCCACAGGTCTAATAATGAAAAGTTAGGAGACAAAATAAAAAGCTTTGTGCAGTCAATTTTAACTCCCAAATACAAAGAGAAAGAAACCTCTAGGCAAAAATGCAAGGGTTTACCACCAATGACCCAAAGTCAACGATCAGTCACAGGCCAACTCTTCATGCCTGTCGCTGAACAGGTCGCTGAAGGACAAAACGTCACGACCTGTGTTGGACAGAACCTAAAGAAGAAATTGGGGGTTCACAATAGCTGTGTTCCCCCAAATCCTGTGAGTAGGCCTGGATCCCACAACAGGATTCCAACAACAGAATCAAAGAAAAACCAAGGAAACAGCATAGTTTGTCAACCAAACCTCAACTTACAGAGCCAACCTGCCCAGGACAAAGGGATGCCCTGTGGAAACATCCAGACCCAGGTATCCAGCCCCTATCAGTTCAGAGCTCAAGTTACACATGTCCCTGGGATGCCTGTCCACTGTCCGAGGCATTGTCTCTACACAAATATATTACCTAGAAGGCAAATGCATTTCCCAAGCTAAAATAAACTTTTACTCATTACTTCCTCTGAGTATGCTTTTTTTCTAAGTTGTATCTGCATGCTAGGCCACAGAAAAATGTCTGCATCTGGTCCCCCTTAGAGTACTGCTCCAGGAGAGGATGTGGATCCCCAAAGAGGGGACAGAACCATCTCCTAACTCCATCACTGTAGTCAGAGTCAGTTATACTGTAATTATGGAAACAAAAGTTTTTAGGGTGTGTGTGTGTGTGTGTGTGTGTGTGTGTGTGTGTGTGTGTGTTAGGGGAGATGTCTAAATAAACCTTACAAGACCCAAACAAACAAGAAGCCTTTATGAATGGGGTAAGTGCTAAGTCAACAATTAAGACTCAACCCTTAGGGTCAGCTCACCATGTGTTTCTCCTTAGCTTTGTGAAGAAGATGTGGACAGAGGCACCAGAGAGCCAGACCGGTGTCTACCCAAGTCACAAAGTAGGCACAGTCATGTGGATGGTAATGGGGCATCCTTGAGTTCAAAGCAGGAGAATCATGACCTCTGGATATCCTGCCAAAAAACAAAGGACCTAGGGACCTTAGGGACCCTCCAATTCACCTCATTGGAGACTGCCAACCAGCTGAGTTCTCCAGACCCTCCCAGTTCAGCCTGGATGGCAAAGCAGTGTCACCCTGTCCTCTGTCTCCCTCAATGCCAGAATGGTGGACAGCATGGGAGAGAGAACTTTTCATGAGGATGTCAGCTGCAGAGTGGTTTCTGAGGCTCCCATAACCCCTGGTCATATGCCATTGCATCTGATCCACTGTATATACAGTATCCATCTGACTGTGGGCACGATGAGCCCAGGGAGGTGGTAGAAAAAAGGTTAGATCCAAGGCAAGAGGCCATGTAATGTGAGAACACACTAGAAGTTTGCCTGCATGTACTGCCCTTAAAGTACAGACTGCTGACATTGGGGTCTGAGCCAAGCAACTTAGCCTCAGTCCAGGCTCTTCACCATGGACTGGAGGAGCCCTTTAGATTTAAAGGACTCAAGACAAATCCCGCAAGGATGGAAGATTAGCTTCCCAACAGCACGTCTAGGAATCTGCATGTTCTTACCTTCTCAATTCTAGAGAATTATCCCACAGCTCTTCATAGAGACTTCTACAAGAACCCTACAGAAGTAGGTTGCTACAGAATTCCTGACAGAAATCCTCAGGTAGAGAACCCTAAAGCTGCCAACAGAAACTTTCAGGAGATGTCCACAGACACTGCAGAGTGGGAGACAGTAATGAATAATAAGATCTGTGTGGACCGTGGGAGAAGTCCACAGATATGCATAAAGATCCTTCCAGGGAGATTGTCATTGGCATCTCCATATAGATCCCCAGAAGCCCACCCAGCCGTCCACAGGCGTGCACACAGAAATCCACACACAGGCCTCTATGAAGACCCTCAGAGACATCAGCCACAGATTCTAAGAAACACTCACACAGAAATACCCTACACAGATCCACATTGAAGCCCTGATAAAAACCCCCAAAGAAACTCTGATGATTGATACATTTTAAAACAGGCAAAAGACAATCCACAGAAACAGCACAGAGTTTTCGGAGACTTTTGATAGAGACACTAAGGGAGACCTCAGAAACTTTCTAAAGTATATATGTCACTCAGCAACATCTGGGTGCCACACTGCACTCCCTCACAGAGATATCACCCAGACTTCCAGATGTCACACAGGACACTCAGAAAGATGACCATAAGACCCCCAGACCTCTCAAGACACACAAAGATCATGCAGACTTCCACAGACCTGACATCATCCCTTGGAGTTCCACACAGATTATGGAGAGGTCTCTCAGAGAGATACCATGCAAAGACCTATTGAAAAGTCACACACAGTCACCAGGGGAGACGGCAGACAGATTGTCATCAGGGCCTCATGCAGCCCCATGACTCAAGAGGGACACTGAGATGGACTGCTTGGAGCATGGAGGTTATTAAAGGAGTGATCCATGCCATGGGCAGGCAGACAATGCCTGATGGAGGCTCCTAGGAGTGTTAAAGGTCCACAGCAGAGAGAGCATAGTGGTGTTGGGGGAGGGCACTGAAGAGAGGGCTCCTACTGTAGTCATAGAGGTTCTCCTCATGCCTTTTTGAGTATGAGGGAGATTTCAAAATACAAACTTGCAGCCCGGCACTCTGATTCCCAGGCAGGAGGAAGCGAAAGGACCTAGGAACAGGATGTGTGTCCATAAATATCCCCTATGTTGTAAAATCACTTCTTATGTGAGAAATTTTTTTCTGGGTCATGAACTCTGTTATAGTAATAAGAGTGGCTGCGGGGCTGCATCCCTAACACCCCAGCCGCCTGCTAGTTTATGCCCGAAATAACAACACACAAACTGTATTCTTTTAAACACTGCTTGGCCCATTTCTATCTAGCCTCTTCTAGGCTAACTCTCGCACCTGGACTAGCCCATTTCTAATATTCTATGTAGCACAGCTAGGTGCGCTTACCGGGAAGATTCTAGCCTACGTACATCCTGGGCCGGAGCTTCATCGCTTGTGTCTGCCCAGGAGCTGGGAGCATGGCGTCTCTCTGAGGCGTCTGCCCCCGAGAGGAGAGCTGTGGAGTCTGAGCTCACTTCCTCTTCCTCCCAGCATTCTGTTCTGTTTTCTCCACCCACCTGTGTTCTAACTTATGAGGGCCAGCCAAGCAGTTTCTTTATTTTTTTAACCAATGACCTTCCTCCATCATTTCCCCTTTTTCGGTTTAAACAACAAAAACAAAAAAAAAAGGCTTTAACTTTAACATAGCATAATTACATATAACAAAACAGTTATCAAGTAAAAATTACAATAATCTTTATCACAGAGAAACCCTGACTAGAAAAACAAAATAATGACAGTATAATAATATTTTTATCATACATGTCTACAATGTATCTTAATGACCCCAACTCCTCCTTCCTTTTTTTTTAAAAAAAAAAGAAAGATTCTCAGAACAAAATTCAGATAAGTACACATCTAAAACACTAGAAGGTGAAGCTTTTCTTCCATGGCCACTGACAGAGAAGAAGAAGCCATCCATGCCAATGCCCGCCTGCAATGCCTGAGTCCTAGCACTGAGTAAACTCAGATAGGAGGATCAGCACTTTTACCTGGTTCAGCATGAAAGTGTTAGGCTAGCCTGTCCCACTGAGTGAGATCCCTCTCTTATAAAGTAAATTAATAAATAAAAGAGGAAAACAGAATAATGAGCCACAATAATAAATATAATAAAACTGTTTTACATTCAAACATTTCTGCAAACCCAAAGTAAAATAACTACTGAGGAAAAAGTGCTATACTTCTTAGGAAGTTTTATGTGCAGTCAGACAGGGATTTGACTGAGAAGCTGTACGTCTTTACACATAAATGTCTTAACATTTCCCTTTTGAAAACTAGGTCCTGTGCTGTCTGTTACTAATCTGGGTTATTTCAGAGACTGAAAGGACAGTTGGTTCTCATTATTCAGTGTACTTACATTCTGGAAAGGTAGCTCACACAACGGCATGGGGTCCTAAGGCTGAGCCATTGCTGCTGGGCTCCTGTGAGCTGCAGTCAGGACACAGCTGGTTTGTGTGTGGTTCTGTTTAAGACACCTTCTCCTCTAATACAGGCTGTTGATTCATCCACACTGGACTCCTGCCCGCAGCTCTCTAACTCAGGCTGAAGGAAGTTTCTCCAATGTCTGTATTCCCAGAATGCATTTCTCAACCTTTCTGCCTCAGAGAATACTTGAAAGCTGATTAGCAGGGACAGTGCGAGCAGCAGAATCTCTAGTGATGGCACAGTGATGTGAAATGCTTGCTTCTTCAGAGGACAGTGACCTCTGTCCTCAGCTGTGAGCACCCGCTGCCTGGTAGCTTGCTCATTTCTTCACCACCGCACACACGTGAGCCTTCGGAAGGTTTTGTGGGTATTGATTTTAGAGTCATGGATTTTAACAAGTAGGTAAATTTGCAAATACAGAATTCATAGATTGAGGGGCAACTGTCAATACTTTTACAAGGTTAATTTTTTTTTCCTACAAAAGACCTTCTGTATGCTGTTAATAATGATACTATTAAGTCCTGTTTAATTTATCACCTAGGTTTAGTTAAAATACATATATAAAGCAAGAATCTTTCTTTAGAAAATCCTTTCATTTGGAGTCCTTGGGGAGCATGGGTGAGGAATCAGGGAGCATTATGGGATCAGGGTGAGTTCTCATTGGTGGTGGGGCAGCTCTCCCCTGTAGGAAGCCTGTCAAAGTCATGAGAAATAACCTTTATTGAATCAGACGTTCCTAAGGTCTTGATTTCTGGGTGGATCTGGGCAGCCCAATCAGGGACTTTGTCTTCCCTCTGGAATTTTTTTTACCTGGGATGCGGGTGGGTGTTAAACTTGGCTTTTCTTGTCTCCTCTAGAAGCATCTACTTTTGTATTGTATTATTAAGGTCAATAAGAATTTCCTTAGGAGCTGGACATGGTGGCACATGCCTGTAATCACAGCAGTTGGGTGGGAAACTGAGGCCTTCAGGAACTCCATAAAAACAGCAACAAAAATGGTTCCCTTAGTCCAATAGAAGACTTTTTTAGTATCTAAATTTCTACATATAATCTGTGGCAGTACATCTGTACAACTGTGCCATATACATGTGTATGTGTTTGTGTAGGTGGCATTATGTGTGTACATCTTTAATATATAAAATTGACACCCACGCATGCATGCTGTCAAAAACACTACTGAGAATAGCTTCAGCAGAACAACTAAAGCTTAAACAGTTGGGGTAACACTGACCCCTTTCCTTCCACCCAGAGCCTTCACAGCATTTTAGAGTAAGAATCTGGGCGTGTGGAGGAATTCATGAGCTGGTCCCATCAAGTGCCTAAAAAAAATCACCCTTTATTTGTCTTTTTGTTTGTTTGTTTGGTTGGTTCTTTGTAGGCACTTTTGCAGTTTTAAAGAAGAAATGCCAACACATCCACAAATCTCTACAAGGGTGAGCACATAACACGTGTCCTCCCACACTCAGCAGCACTGCAGTTCTGAGTTTTATGGGCCTCTGGACATTTCACCCACACTGCAACCAGAGAAGCAAAATCTCAGTCCTGGCTGCTTCAATACAACTGGACCAGCCATTTGCCACTCCCGTCAAGAGAAGGCCTTGTTCTAGTAGTTCTATGGCATGTAGTGGGCACTGTACTAACCAGGAGGAGAATAAGCCGCCGCTGCTCTCAGGGGTGACCCAGGTGCACGTGGTTCATCTCATCTCCCCAGAGACAGGGCGGTATTGTGACATTCTACTCTTAGGAAATCAAGTTAGTCATTAGAGAAAAGAAAAGGAAATCTTCAGGCTGCTCTTGCATGGTTCTAGATCTTTTCTTTTGCTTCTTCAGGAAATGTGTGCCTCTTGAGTTGTGAAAGTTCTTTCTTTTTTGTAAGATGAGGGAATAGACCCTGTGCTCAAAGAGAGGGCAGGTGAGTGGGTGGGGGCAGCTGTTGTGTAGAACAGGCAGACTGTGGTGTCTGTGTGTCTGCCGGGTGGAGAGTGTCTCTTGTATGCTGTATGGTGGGAGGGTCAGGGGTGTTGCTGCACACTGTTAATTGTCTGGCACAATAGAGCACATCCACTAGCACCAACCACAGCATCCTTGTTGATGGTGCTGAGCTTAGGACTTGGCCCAGGGTTTGGTGTTTACTGGTCTTGTTAAATGGGTATGTTGCCAAGCGTGTAATAGGCTCAGAAGCAAAGCACCTCAGTTTGTGAACTTCAACTATCCCTACGTCCATCCTGTGTCGGCACAGACACAGGCTTTCTGTTTCATTCCTTCCTCCAGCAGCCTGGTCTCCCCATGCATGGCACATCTGCTCAGAGCCCACGCGAGATCCGGCCCTGCTACCCTGTGTGTACCGAAGGGGACTCAGTCATTTGTGATGATGTTGATATGTATAATTTCTAAGGTCCTTCTCGAGGGGACATAACCTGAGACACTGACAGATCTTGGGAGTGTGTTGTGTAGTTTCTGCCTTTGTGAAAGCTAAGGTAGCTCTCGCCACACTGCAGATACCCTCAGCTCTCAAGTATAAACTCTGACCTGTGCCTCGCTGTGTTGAGAAAACCTAATGTGTTGAAGTTTACATTCAAATAAAGAAGACAGCAATGTGTGACCTTTGGGGGTGGCTTGTAAACCAGGTGAGATGAGCTGCCAGCTCCCCAGGGTTCCTGTAACAGCTTCCATTACTGAAATAAAATGCTTCAGGCAACTACTTAGGAATTGAAAAGTCATTTTCTTCATGATTTTTGTGGTTCTACTACAGGATTCCTTGGGCATTCTGAACAGAGTCAAGGGACAGAAAGAAGCAGTTAGGATCCACATTCCCATTTGGGAGGTACACTCAGGGGACCTCAGGACTTCCCACCTTCTGAAGGTGCATGACACCTGCCAGGAGTGCTCCCTGAGACCTGAGCAGTGAAGACATTCTTCAGGCCATGGGGCAGTCACTAAATCTTACTGAGTCCTAAGCTGGGAGTATCCTAAGAGCTGTCCAGAGTTTTGTTTCATTCTGAGGGTAAACTTGGGCCAAAGAACAAGGCGCTGAGCAAAAGCAGCCAAACTGAAACAGGGAGCCTGGTTTCACACAGGCCTGCATCCCAGCTGTGCCCAGGAGATGGATAGCATGGGTGAAAGTGAACCCGACTGAGGACCACTCAGAGTTGCCCTGCAGCTCATTTCAAAAGACAAGATTTATCCTAAAGGAATCTGTCTTCTTCCCTGACATAGCAGGTTTCAGTGTGTTACTCTAAGAAGAAAATGTTAACGTACATAAGATGTAAAAGAAATCACACAGATAAGACAATCATCCCACCTAAACCTATTGTTGATAGTCAAATATAATGGTATCACTTCACGTCTCTATGACATCCTGAAGCCTAGATAATAGGCAAGGCAGCGTGACAGTACACAGACCTGAAGGAAACCAACAGGACAAGTCATAGCAAATGGTGGTATATGTTCTGCTGGAAGTGGGTCCCAATGGAGGTCCCTCCAGAAAGGCAATGCGATCTGGGAAGTCAATATGGGTAGTTTTCTTGCGAACAAGGGAGCAGTGTATATGTGGTGAAGAGATGGGAGGACCAACCCCAGGGCTGGGGGGCCGTGAGAAGAGTGACCTTGTCGGGCAAGCAGCAATGATGCCCAGACTCCCATGGGAGACTGAAAAGGCCGCAGCATCCCATGAAGAGGAGGCTTCATCCCAGGCCTCTGCCCAGAGAAACAGACTCACAGGCCTTTCCTGGACTGGGAGGCACTGCCCAGCACATGGCTTCTCAAGATGGAATTGTGCCATGCAGTGTAGCTCACTTCCACCTCCCCATGTCTGCTGTTAGTCCAGGGGGCCTTGACAGGGCTGAATATCTATTTATTATGTTTTATCTATGGCTTTGGGGTCTGAACCCAGGGCATCTCACATGTGAGGCAAGCATGATGCCCTGAGCCCCGATCCTGCTCTGACAGTTACACTGTGTGTGTGTGTGTGTGTGTGTGTGTGTGTGTGTGTCTGTGAGCCTGCAGTGTCCCGATGTCATGCTTGTTTGTTTCTGCAGCATTTCTGGTTTAAATGAGGTGGGGGAGCCCCTGTCCCCATCACTTCACCTCCAGCTGGAAGAGAGCACAGTGACTCAGGAGAAGGACATGAAGCTGCTTCAGGAAATTTAGTTCAAGTAAGAGTGCCCTTGAGCAGTGGCCTCGGCAGCCTGTCCACCGCCGCTCACCTCCTTTCCAGGAACACCTCCCTACTGCAAACCATGGGGTATGCCAGGAGGAGATGGTCGCCATCTCATGATGCTGGCTGACTACTGTCCCTAACCCTCCAGACAGCCCTCTGAGCTCACAGGGTGCCTGAAGTGCTGGCTAACGGTCTTCTCTCCCCTTGTATCACTCAGCTCCTGAGATTGTGGACCTGCTGCTGCCTGTGGATGCCTGTGCTCAGCTTCCCTCCTGAACAGCCCTGCAGAACCCTCTCACACTCACCATCTGTGTTTTCTGAGATAAGGTGTCTCCGTCAGCACCAGGCTGGCCTGAAACTCCCTGTGTAGCCAGGCTGGACTTCCCACTCAAAGGTCATCCTGCCTCAGCTTCTTGAGTGCTGGAGTTGCAGGTGTGAGCCACTACTCCTGACTTAACTCTTTAGTCTAGTTTCCAACTCTCTGACCTTTGGTCAACGTGGAAATAGGCTTACATTTTTGGGCCTCCACAGCCAGGCCAGCTGTCCAGAGTCCAGCACGCTTCCAGTTCTCTCCCCAGATCTGAAGTGAGCACGTGACTGTGCTGCCATCCGCATGGTCTTCCATTCTGCTCCTAAGTTTGTGGTCAACTTTCTTTGGGATGATGCTTTTACTGGTAGGAAGTTGATACCAATGCTTCACTTTTTTTTTTTTTTTTTTTACTAATTACTGCTAAACTGTTTGCTCTGTGTGCTCACTGCACAGTTGCTTGCCCCTCCTCCCTGCAGCAGCCTCCCTGAGGTCTTCCTGCCTTTTCTGCAGGCTCTTGCCCTCTCTTGCAGAAATCCACTGTGCTACAGCACAGGGGTTCTGCACATCTGGGGTCATGCTGCCTCCCTATGGAACCTGGCATGGGCCCTTTATACATTAGAGGGGGAACCAAAGCTTGATTCCACTATGTTACTCCCTAATACAATATTACCAGGCTTCTTGAAGTAACTAAGAAGCCTACCCCTTGTTACCTTGCATCCCTGTGACATGTCTGGATGGCACTGCTGGTCACGTGATATTTAGTGTGCAACTGGTGTGTTGAGACCTCCTGTGGTTGCATAAGCTTTCTGGGCCATTCTTTTTCCTACCATGTTTTACTTGTGTGATCTGAAATGAGTCTGTGCAGGGCTGCATACGGTAAACACCCTCTTGGCATCAGCTGCATTAAAGTAGAATTGAAGATTCATAATTAAGGGCATAAGTCAGAGTATGATGATCAGGCCAGCAGTACTTGCCTGGCTGGAAGTGGACACATCACACATGTCCTTTCATGCTCAGCTCTACAGGCCTGAGGAGAGACAGACTTCCTTAACTGGACAGAGCTTTTCTCCAGCTCCCTCAGCGCTTGACCCTAGCTATAAACAAACCTGAAAATGAGCTCGTGTTCAGAGTTTTAGGCGAAGGTGAAAGCAGATGCACACGTGTAGAACAACTAAACGGACAAGCCAGTGCAGCTCAAATGGAGTCCATTGCATCCATGTGGCCGCTGAGTCTGCTGTTTTCAACAGGATTTCTCCCATTGGCAGGCCTGCTAGTCGACACAGAGCAGAGGCCCCATAAATGCTGTGTGCCTCTGTTGGAGCCCACAAAGGGAGCCCATTGTTTCCTGTCTCCCCGGACTGTGGCTATGCACTGCCCCTTGGCTGGAGTGACCTTCATGGCAGTATATCTGCTCTGAATTAGCCCAACTCTATTCTTTTCCTTAGAGCAGGGAAGCGGCTTTTCAGAGACCCAGGGCCGTGTGCAAGCTGTGGGCAGGAGCAGACTGCATGCACAAACATTCTCAGAACAAACTGAAAACAGGGGCTGGAGAGACAAGAGCCAGGTGTCGGAGACCAGCTTCGACAAAATTACCACTTGAGAGGGTAAGCATATGCTGGGCAGAAAATTAGAAAAGAGGACAAAGAGTCAAGTGAAAAATAACAAAACAGAAAACAGGATAGTACAGGGAGGGAGTTTCAGTGAATACTGATATTGCCTGTGTTTAATTTCCAATTACTTAAAATACCCCTTCCCCCAAAAGGTAGGAGTAAAAAAAAAATTGCATTAACATGATACAAGGAAATGAACACACCAATTGAATATTGTGGGCTACACTCATAGTTAAATATTCTGTTGCTAGAACAAGACAAGCACACTAGACCAAAACATTCTGTTAGCAAACCTTTCCCTGAGATAAATCCATTTTTATCTCTTTAAGGGAGTAGGATTTAGTTGGACCCTTAGACTTTTGTTTGGGGTAGAAACTTATCTATTTCTTCGTTCCTGAAACACACTGTCTGGGTATTAGCCACACCTGTTGACAATACATTGCGAGACCAGAACTCTTGGCTCTAAATCTAGGTGGGGCCTTTGTTTGAGGTAGAAACAGACGATAACCTTGAAGGATCAGGAGTAAGTTCCAACTCTCTGACCTTTGGTCAACGTGGAAATAGGCTTACATTTTTGGGCCTCCACAGCCAGGCCAGCTGTCCAGAGTCCAGCACGCTTCCAGTTCTCTCCCCAGATCTGAAGTGAGCACGTGGCTGTGCTGCCATCCGCATGGTCTTCCATTCTGCTCCTAAGTTTGTGGTCAACTTTCTTTGGGATGATGCTTTTACTGGTAGGAAGTTGATATAGTCAGCCTTCCCTTGTGCACCATGCCTTGAATTGTGCACCGTGTGTGCACTTACATGCACACACAGGAAACACAGTCGATACAACCCTGGGGAACTTGCCATTCAGAGTCCTTGGCTGTATCCACGGGTTCTGTATTATCGCTGTCTAATTCCAGAACTAATTTCACAGCTCTATCTGTACAAACTGCTGCCTTGCTCGAGGTTCTGGGCTTTCAGTGTACAGCAGAGGTCTTTTCAGTTAGACAGGTAAACAGTGGGTGCTGAATGCATAGGACAGCTCAGAAAAGGCATTGTCAGTGCCAGACTCTTAGGGCGTTGGAGCCTTTGCCAAGATGGAATCAGGGACGGTCTCAATGTGGCTGTCCCCCTATAGCTGCTCACAGAGGCAGTCCTGCCAACACTGTCTGCACACAGGACTTTGTTTCTGGCCTCCCTGTGTCCTCACTCTGCTTTGTGTGAAATGGTGTCTCTTGCTCTCTGTCAGTGTAAGTGAAGTGGGTCAAAGGATGTAGAATCAGATTTGCAGGTGAAGAGAGCCTAGCCATATCTCCCAAGGGTTCAGCCATCACACAGGGTCTGTATCTACCAGAGCCATAGCCCAGCACATCTCCATCACAGAAGGTCTGAGTCCTAAACAAAGGTTCACCTTGAAATTTCAGTTGGGGCACATGTGCTTTGTCTCCTTGACTCTAAATACAACTGTGAATGGCCAGTACTTTCAAAGGCAGAGTAGATCTCTCCAGTGTGGTCTAAGTCTGGATTATTAATAACCCTCTCTTTCTCCCTGCTGTCCATGAACAAGGGCATCACGTTGACTCAGGCACGGTACTTGGACAAGGACGAGAAATGCCTTCCTCCTCCAAGGTTGGTTAACGTCAAAGCACAGCACCACCTTCCCGCATTTCACTCTTTGAAATGTGTGATGTTGGGAAATGTTACAGATTATTGCAGGATAAGAATGTCCTTAAAGTACAACCCATTCCTGGGTTTGCTCTCAACTACATGGTTTTCATTTTCCCTGAAGAGTATCTCAGGACAGAGTGGCCTCCTAGGTGACTGGAAGGGTCATCTAGAGACCCAAGAGTGAACAGATGACAGACTCTCGGCAGCTAATACCACCTGGAGTCCAAACCTAATTTGCGCTATGGCGATATTGTTGAGGGAGAGAGCAGCCTGGATGTGGTCACCGTCCTAGCTGCACTGGTGGGAGTCTGGGTGCATCATGCTGTGGACCCCGAAACTACTTCAGGACTGCAAAGCAAAGGGGAGGGGGGATTCGCACATAGGCTATTGAGACACAACTCTGACCTCAAAGTGCCTGCACTGTTAGAGGAAGTGCACACCCTGACCCCCACAGCCCTAGGTCAAAGAAAAATGAGAACTTCTTTTATCCTATAAATTCTATAAATAAGAAAGATTACTGAGTTACAATATATGAGTATTGTATTAGTACATACTGGGGTAAATTGAGAGCTATACTTGTTGGATGGATCTGGGCTATGGCGTGGGGTCCTGTTGGTATCCTAGGGCTGTCCTGCCACTGGGATCAAGCCAATCTGGATGGTGTTTGCCGCCACCTGGGGCATGGTGACATCCTGGTAACTGTTGCCAAGGACCATGTCTGAGCCCATAGTCCTACCACAGTCGGGGTCTGTGTTGAACTCTGTGGCACACATTGGCAGCGGGGCCCACATGTAGGTCTGGAGTCTGGGCCACAATCTGTGGCCTTGTTGGAGTCTGAGGCCCAATATGGAGCCAGGGCTATTTATATCTGAGAGGCCTGTGCTGCCATCTGGGGCCATGGTGTTATCTAGACCCAGCCCTCTTCGCAGGGGCATGTCTGGGTCTGTGCTCTGGCTGAAGCTGGGATCTGTGTTGTTATTTGTGGCCCGTGTCACCTTAGGGGACATAGGAGTCATGTATGATGTAGGGCCATGCTGAGCTGCCCCATCCTTTACCTGGGCACTTAAGCAAGAGATCTGGCTCCAACTCTCACAGAGTGCTGGCCACTCAACACAGGCCAGTGTAGCCCGAATAATAAAAAATCAGAGACAGATATTGGGGTTCAACCTGAAGATTAGAAAAGCAAAGCAGCCAAACCAGTAGAAAGCTAGTACTGCTAAGAAATCCCCAGAATGAGAGAGAACGAGTTCCTGTCTCATCCCATCTTATATCCCTCTCTAGTGCTGGGATTAAAGGTGTGAGCCGCCACCACCACCTGGAACTCTTTCTACCATGATCTTGTGAAGCCCAGTGTAGCCTTCAACTTACAGAGATCCATCTGCCTCTGCCTCCCAAATCCTGGGATTAAATGTATGTGACATCACTGCCTGGCCTTGTTTACAATTTTAACATTTGACATTTGATTTTTCCTCAAACTTCTGGAAATCACTTCTCCTAGCCATGCCTCATCATGTTCATGGGATTCAATATTAATTGTAACTCAGATCCATTCCTCCAAAGGTGCTGACCTTGCCTAGAACAGCCTAATTGTCCTTTTGCATAGAGAACTGGCTTTCTCAAGAGCCGAAGTTTCAATTATTATTTGTCTATCTTCTGAATTTGATATCATTCTATTTAGTGCTAGAGTCGATCTTTGTAAGAAATCTGTAAGGGCTTCCCTTAGGTGCTGTAGAACTTCAGTAAATGATTCCATTTTCTTTCCTATTTATCAGCTGCCACCTAAACTCCACAAGTACCAGGCAGCCCCTCCCCACCCCCACCAAAGTGCTTTTTCAGACAGCTGGCTCTTTCTCTCTCTCTCCACTGTGGGTTGTGGGCTCTCCCAGAACACACTTATTTGGCTTCTGCCAATTTACGTACCTGATTTAAAATTTAATCAGGCTTTTACTTTCTTACACAGCAGCAATAAGCCTCACATCTTCATCAACATCATTGGTAGATTTGGTAAGACAATTCGGAATTCTTATAGAATCAGTTAAAAGAGAATTTTTCCCACATTAAAAAATAGGAAACCCCATTACAATGGATGTATTTGGCTGTCTGATGATAATATACTAGACAGTGTGAAAATGGACCAATTAAATGAAAGCATATCTAATTTAGATGGGATTACATCATGTCCAGTGTAAACGTTATCAGAATTATCATTTTTGTCTGATTACTAAGAAAGGTGATTCATCTGAGTGCTAAGATACAGGCTATAGAGAAACCTTATAAAACAGATCACAGAGTTATTCAAATCCAGACAGAAGAATAGTCAATTTCAGAAATGTATTATATGAATAGAGATGAATACCTAAGGTTTTCAGATAACCAACCTTAATATATCCAGTAACCATAGAGGAATTACCAGATGTCAGAGGTTCTGTTAAGGCTGACTGGACTCGTGTGCCAATGTTGAAATGAATAAACAAATAGGAAAAAGATGGAAGACGCTCTCTTACAAACCAACCTGCTTATTCAAAAACCAGGGTGGGGAGAGAAAGGTACCATTAGCACCTGGGGCAGTGATGACTCCTGCATGGAGACTAACATCTACAGGAAACACTGCAAGAAACTCTATGTTTGAATTTCAGAACAAATGTCTCCCTATGCTGATACCATACAGTGGGAAACTCTCCAGGCACCACGGGCCCCTAGACAGGACCAAGAAGCAGAGATGTCTATGGAATGGTAAGGTTAATGGGCATGGTTGTGTTTAATGTTCTTGCTGAACCCCAGTGTAAGTGAAGAAAATGGCAGAGGAGTGCAGTTCAGGGACATCCTACAGGAAGAACCAATGTACTTTGTGCACCAAGGCCAATGTTGGGGAGGCAGACGAGGAAGGACAGAGGACCTGTCTGACTACAGCATACTAGGGAGCTGAAAGGACACCGGTGACTGGACACACAGCAGGGAAAGGTGCAAAGCTCTGCTTGGGTCTGTGACTCATTAGCAGCACTGCATTGATGCCAATTTCCTGGGTTTGTGCTTAGGGCTCTGTTATACGAGATGCAGCAGTGAGGAAGCAGGAGTATTGCCACTCTCTGTTCTATGTGTATAGCCTTCTTGTTGGTCTATCATGCAGGAAAATATGTGTGTGTGTGTGTGTGTGTGTGTGTGTGTGTGTATGTGCGCGCGTGCGTGCGTGCAGGTGCCTGTGTGCATAGTGTACATGGAAGTCAGAGGACAACCTCAGCTGTCATTCCTCAGGTGCCACCTACTGGTATTTACAGACAGGGCCTCTCATTGGCCTGGATCTTGCCACACAGGCTACACTGGCTGCAGCACACTCCTGAGTGAGCTATCTCTCAGCTCCTGTTCTAGCATTATTTCAGAATATGAAAATGGCAGGGAATTCATTTGGTATGCATGGGACCTTGATCCCCAAATATACTGGAGGTTTGTGCCCAGCACCCTACAGGTACATATGGGGATGAAGCAATGATTTCGTGGAAGATGGGCTCTGACCCCTGAAGCTTCAGGGCTTAACTCCAAGGAGCTGACATCCATTTGGAAGCACTCATCTGTGATCTGGCCACTTCTCCACAAAGAAACCACAGCACCCCAAGGAAGTTGAAATAGGAGATGATTTGTTCCATAAAACACAAGGAGACATGGGCTGCATATAAAAAGAGCTTCCTCATGCTGGCAAAACCTGACCTTGCCTTGCCCTAAGAAGAAACTTAAACAACTTTGGGCAAGCTTCCTGAATTGGGTTTGAAGGAACTGAGGAAATACCATCATAAATTTTCTCACTTTGGAGTTCCCACGGACGGTATTTGTAAATGGAGACTGCTTTCATTTCCTATATAACACATAGGAATAATCACACAAAATTATATTAATTATAACACTGTTTAGTCAATGGCTAAGACATATTGCTAGCTAGCTCTTACATCTCAAATTAATCCACTTCTATTCATCTGTGTATCACCATGAGACTGTGGAACTGGTAAGGTTCTGACATTCTCCTTCTGTAGCTACATGGCACATGACTGGCTCTGCATTCTTTCTCCCTGCATTCATTCAGTTTAGTTTTCCTATCTCGGTCTATTCTGCCCTGCCATTAGCCAAAGCAGCTTCTTTATTAACCAATGGTAATAAAACATATTTACAGCATACAGAGGGGAATCCCACATCATCTCCCCTTTTCTGTTTAAATAAAAAGGAAAATTTTAAGACTAACAGTGAAATTACATATACAAAACAGTTATCAAGCAAGAATTATAGTTACAATATTTAGTCTATTTACATTTGGTAAATTAACATAAATACTTTATCATCTATCCTATCTATGAGGGTCCAAAATTTTATATCTAATTTATATTTTTTTAAATCTGTCTTCAACTCCATCAAAGACTCCAGAAGGATGTAATAATATCTAAGAAAACAGAAGTGCATTGTAAGCAACTTCTAAAGTTCTAGGAATGACAGAAACATCTCCCTGCCTGGATAATCACCCAAAGTTCTTTTATATTGCTGGGGCATCCATATTTAGCCTATAGGCCAATAATATCTGGCAGACTTTTCAGTGAAGTAGGAAATTTGAAGACCTTTTCTGCCTCCATTGGCAGTTTGTCAGTCACTTTCTTCTATATCCTGCCGAATGTCTGGCAGTTTCTCTGGTGGAGCAGAACCCTGAAGTAGTGCCTCACCTTCTTCTGGCAAGTTCAGCAGTCATTTTTCTATGGATCCTGGATGTCCAGTTTATATATCATATTGTCAAGCAGTCCAGGCAAGAATGGTTTCTTGCCCAAATGGCTAGCTTTGTCATATTGAAGGCAAATTCCATGATGAGTTTCTTCAATGCCCATCTACCGTTGGCAATAAAACTTATTCACAGCATACAGAGTAGAATCTCACATCAGGTACTTGGGGAAAAGTCCATGCAGGAACCCCCGAAGATTCCATCAACATAGGTTCCCTGCCTTGGTATTCCACCAACCAGAGGGCTAACTTGGACATGGGACAGAAGACTGCAGTTGAAATCCATCCAGATGGTCACCTGGAGGCTGACACCCACCTAGATCATCACATAGCATTCTGGGGACTCATTCGTCTTTCTCCAAGTTTATTCTCCTCCCTATTGCTCCCCCTGCCCAGGGGAGGCAGAGAAGCTTCCAGATCCATCTAGGATTAGGGATACCTGCTTTGCTTTCATGATAACCTTGCTAATCCTCCATCCGTTAATATGTCTACCATTCACTTACAGACCCCATGCTGGAACCTGTTGTGTGTTGTTTTTGTTCTTTTAGCTTTTTGACTGGGCGTACTACCCTGATCCCAAAAGAAACACACATGGAGGCTTATCCTTACTTATGAATGCCCAGCCTTAGCTTGGCTTTTTTCTTGACAGCTTTTCTTAAATTAATTTGACCACCTTTTGCCTCTTGGCTTTTATCTTTCTCTATTTCTGTATACCTATCTTTGTTTCTGTCTTCATGGCTTACTGTGTAGCCAGATGCCTGGACCCTGGTGTCCTCCTGTCCTTATTCTCCTGCTCCTTGTTCTCTCTCCTCCAAGATTTCTCCTTCTATTAGTACTCTCTGCCTGCTAGCTCTACCTATCCTTGCTCCTCCCTTGATAGTGGCCATTCAACTATTTATTAGGACCATCAGGTGTTTTAGACAGGCATAGTAACACAGCTTTACAGAGTTAAACAAATGCAGCATAAACAAAAATAACATCTGAAAATAATATTCCTCAACAGGAACCATCATAGTGAGGAGGAGACTCTTTTGCCTCCAGCAGTTTCATGTGTAAAATACGTGGCGTCCCTATGTTCACAAGTTCTCTGCCAGGGGCAGCAGCAGTATTCCTCTTTCCAAACACTCAATAAGCTGACCAGTAAGATAAAGAGTCAGCTGGGCATGGTACCCAACCTGCAATCAGCCCCCGGGAAGTGGAGGCAGAAGGATCACAAGTTCACATTCATCCTTGGTTACAGAGTGATTTGAGCATAGCCTGGGTTACTTGAGACCCAGTTTGTGTAGTGTTGGGACAGAATTCAGAGCCTGGGGGATTTGAGACAACCACTCTACAATCTGAGCTACATCCGTTGGCCTCCACTCTGAGGGTGTTTTTCTTTCCTCTCCTCCCTGGTTCTACCCAGTCTATCCAAACAGATCTGTAGATGGTGGAGAAATATACAGTTATTTTCTGGACAACCTGTTGCTCAAAGTGCATACAGGGGTGGAATTGCCATTGGCTTCTCCCCAAACATATGAGAAATGCTTTCTCTTCCCTAGCATAGATGGAGTGAGAGCGGAGAACTCCCCACTGTGGGTAAAGGCTGGAGCACACTAGTCAGCCTCTGTCATCTTGGCACGAGGACTATTTGGAGTCATAGGTGAATATGAAGGACAGATACAGGAGAATGCTTTGTCGTCTTCATCCTGCTTCCCAAGACAGGACTTGGAAGGGGAAAGGTAAACACATGCCCATTCACACCCCTATACAATGAGTAAAGAAATATAAAAATATTTTAAGTGCCCCTTTCCTCTGAGTAGAAAAGACAGAGCTGGTACTAATCAACTCAACAATAGCCCTGGGGAGGCCCCAGGGCCCTAGGTGACAGTCTGCCAGTCACCTCCTATTCCGCTCTTCCCTCCATCTGCCTCCCCACAACCTGCTGCTGCCTCTTCAAGCTCGGCTCTTTTCCTGTCTTTTGCTTACTCTATAATTTACTGGTTTGGGTTGAGATGATAAACAAGTCCCAATTCTAAACCATCTGTTAGATTCTCTTTTGGGTGTTTCCCCAGCCCTCCATGTATACGCAACACTTACACTAAGTGCTGGCTTTCTCTTGTCAGATTTCCTGTCTGCTTAATTACAGGACCATAAGCAACGAGCCAAAGACAAAGGGAAACTATTTCTTACCCTTCTGAACTAATCTCGCTTTAATCCACACTTGCAACTCTACAAAAATGCCACTCGAGCAGCAAGTGTAGGGTTTCCAAAAACAGTAAGGTGCTCGTAGGCATTTATCCTGGAAAATAAATGAACCGTGCATTCTTATTCCTGGAAAACTCAAGAGTAATAAGGAAACGAAGACACAGCATTCTCTGAATCATTCAACTAGCTGCAAGAACACTCCTAACGGGCCTCCTTCCTAGATCCCAGCATTCCGATGGTGCTGGAAGCTCTATTTACAAGATGCCTGGTAAAACACAGATGGAGCCTGCCCCTTAGAGCCCTCACCCCATACTTGTTTCCAATGTGAACAAGGCTGCAGCTTTGCCATTTCCACAGTCCTGCAATGCCTCTTTGTCTTTCTGGGACTGTAGAGGTGAATCCATTGTCCAAATGACCAATCCTAGGAGAACCTTTTCAGAAAGCCCCAGCAGAGCAAGCGACGAAGAGAACTTCCACTGTAGAAACTCTGGCCCCACAGAACCCTCCTTCTGACATCTAGCTCCAATTCCAGAGAGAGACTCCACGCAGTGACAACTCTGGGCCAGGAGGACAGTATGACTTTTGTGTCTACCCCACAAAACATGGGTAGAGCCTGGCATGGTTATATGGTTCTTGGATTTTGGACAGACAACCTAGTGCCAAATCCGGGCCTAGTCAAGGGTTTCTGTGGGTCACAGGAGAGTGGGGGTGTGGTGTATATCAAGAGGTATGATTTAAGAGAAATATACTAAGAGGTGTCATTTTGGAAGATCACCATGGCTTCCAAATCATCAAGTAGCAGAGATACCAGGGAGCTGGAAGAGACAAAGAAGGAAGAGTCCTATGCGCAGGCACTCCCCGTGGAAGCTGAGGTGATGGGTAACTCTCAAATCAATGATGAATCGCTGGAGACCAGTGAAAGTCCATCCCCTTCGAGAACTACTTCTGAGGATCCAGAAGACTGGAGCCTGAGCGCATTTCACTGCCCGGCCACTAGTGTTGTCCTGCAGGACTGTGCACAGAACATTCTTCAAGAGTGTGCCCCCGAGGTTCCGCTTGCTGCAGATTTCCTGGCCTTCAGGGCCTCCCAGGCAAGCTTCAAGATCTACAACTAAGTCACCCTTCCAGGAGAGTGCCCTTTTTTGTCAAGAAAAGGGAATGCCCCCAAGATTTCAAAAACCCAAGAAGCATGGCATAGCCATATATTTGATCCAAATAGTGAAAAAATATAAATAAAGACGTCACAGACAGGACATAGAGCTGATGGGTAGGAGGCCTGTAGAAGCCGACAAGACAAATGATAATGAAAAGAAATTTGGGGACAGGATAAAAGACTTTTTGTTTTTAATTTTGACCTCAAAATCAGTGCAGAACTCTCCACAAAAACTCAAGGGCTTATCAGCCACGACACAAACACAAGAGTCAGTCATGAGCAGACTCTTCACCCCACCAAAGGTGGCTGAAAGACATGACCTCATGACCTCTGTAGAGAGAAAAAAACATAAATCAAACAAACACTATCAGTGTTCACCAAGACAATCTTAAGGTGCACAGCCAGCCTTTCACAGGCAAATGGATGCACTATCATCAACCTACGTGCAGAGAACCTGTGTCCCTAGCCAAACACTTTCAGCATAGGGTACTGGCACCACATGTTCCAGGGATTCCTGTCCACTGTCCGAGGTACAGCCTCTGCAGAAGTGTACTATATGCGAGAGCAAATGCTTTCCCCAATTTAAAGCAATTAAATAAACTAACCAGAAGGAGAATATGACTTTTGTGTCTGCCCCACAGAGCCTCATGGGCAGAGCCTGGCACAGCGATATGATTCTTGGATTTTGGACAGACAATCCAAAGCAAAATCCAGGCCTAGTCAAGGGTGTCTGTGAGTCACAGGAGAGTGGGGGTTTGGCTTTAGGAGATTTGTGCAAAGGGTGTCGGATCAGGAGATCAGTGTGACATCCCAGGCACCAAGCAGCAAGGATACCAGGGAGCTGGAGGACAAAGAAGAGGAAGAGTCCTGTGAGTGCACACTCCCCATGGAATCTGGCGAGATGGGTAACTCTCAGATCACTGCAGACTATTTCCCAGGATCCAGATGACTCAGGCCCAAGCACATCTCACTACTCGACCACTGGCATTCTCCTGCAGGACTGTGCCCCCGAGGTTCTGCTTGCTGCAGATATCCTGGCCTCCAGGGTCTCTAAGCCTAGCTTCAATTCTGTGCCTGCTAAAACCAAGTCAGCCTCCCAGGACAGGAATCCTTTCCTGTCTAGAGAAGGGAATGTCCCCAAGATTTTAAAACCCCAGGAAGCATGGCATAGCCATAAGCTAAACCCAAACAGTAAAATAGAGGGGACTGGAAGTCCCAGGCAGGACAAACAGCTCACAGGGATGAGTTCTGGCCAAGTGTAGAGGTCAAATAATAATAAAAAGAACTTTGGGCACAGGATAAAAACCCTGATATTTTCAATTTTGATCCCCAAGGTCAAAGTACAGGAGAACTCCCCACAAAAACTCAAGGACTTATCAGCCAAGACACAAAGCCGAGGGCTAGCCATGAGCAGACACTCATGCCACAGGTGGCTGAAAAACAGAAACTCATGACATTTTGTGGCTAGACTCCAAAGATGTGATCCCTCAAATCAAACAGGATACATGGAACCAGTCCAAGATCCCTGAGTTGTCCTGTCTTCCATCACAGGATTCCAATGACAGAAAAAAACAAAAAAACAAACAAACCAGAAAACAGACACTAGCTCTGTTCACCAAGCCAATCCTAAGGTGCACAGCCACACTGACACAGACAAATGGGTGCCCTATGGTCATCCTATGTGGAGAGAACCTGTGTCCCAAGACAGCTATCCAAGCACAGGAAACAGGCACCACGTGTTTCAAGCATCCCTGTGCAATGTCTGAGGCACTGCCTCTACAGAGGTGTACTATCTGGGAGAGTGAATGCTTTCGGCATCTTAAGGCATGTAAACCTTAGGCATTATGTCATCTGTATATGTCTTATCTTGGCATCCTCTCTGCAGTGCTCGGCCACAGGAAAACATCTGCATCTTGTCCACCTTGGAGTACTGTTTCAGGTAGAGGATATGACTTCACAAAGAGGTGATAGTGGCATTTGAGGTCTCACCATCTCCTACTTCCATCACTGAAGTTAATGCCAATTATACTGTAATGAAGGAAACAAGTCTTTAGAATTTTTTCTCAGGGCTGGAGAAGTCAGGCTAAGTCAACCCTACCAGACCAAAACAAATAAGAAATCTTTAGGATTAGAGATTTAGGTGCTAAGTCAACCACGTAAGACCCCATCATGTCTTTCTTATGATTTTCTCTAAGCTGGCCTTTGAGTAAAATTACCAGAGAGCCAGCCAAGTGTCTACCTAAGTCACAAAGTAGACATAGTCATCAGGAATATGGTGACCTATGGATATCATACCAAAAAATAAGGGGCCAAGGAAACCTCTGGATCCCCTAGTCAACTCATTGAGGCCTGGCAAACAGCTGAATTTTTCAGGCCTGCCCAGCTCAGCCTGGATGACAAAGCAGTGTCACCCTGTCCTTATGTCTGCCTTCAATGCCAACATGGTGTCCAGCAAGGCACTGACAATTTTTCATGAGGGTGCCAGCTGCAGAGGCCCCTGGTCATTTGCCATTGCATCTGATCCACTGTATATACAGTACCCATATGACTGTGGGCACGATGAGTCTAAGGTGAAGGTAGAAATACAGGGATTAGAGCTAAGGCAGGAGGCCACATAACTTGAGGATGCCCTGAAAGTTTCCATTCATGAGAATCGCCTTCCCTTCCAGTACAGATTGATGACATGAGGGTCTGAGTCAAGCACCTTAGCCTCAGTCCAGGCTTTGCACCATGGACTGGAGGAGCCCTTTAGCTTTAAAGGACTTGAAACAAATCCTGTAAGGATGGAAGATTAGCTTCTCAACAGCAGGTCTAGGAATCTGCATGTTCTTACCTTCTCAGTTCTAGAGAGGAACTGGTGAAAGGCCAGAAGTTAGGAATTCCGAATTTTCCTCACTGCCTGGTGCTTTGCATGCACATGTTGTGCCAGCATTACTCCCCCAGGAAAGGAGGACACCTGAAAAGGGTTGAGGTCACACAGCGGTCATTCTAGGATCCAGCCCTTGCCTTCCCATGAGCCCAGCAGAGCAGGCTCCCTCATAGTGCTGGTTCACACAGTAGCAGAGACTTGTCCAAAGTGCAGGTGCTCTCTAGATCTCTGGGCCACACAAATAGGGTCCCTTCCTGGGCATCACTCAGCTACCTTTCCAGGTTTCTGTGCCCCAGGCTCTGTTTCTTAGGAACAAGTTGAGGTAACTGCACACAAGAGCAGCCAATTCCTGGGAGGCCTGCACTGCTCCTCACAGAAGGCAGCCAGTCAACAGCTCCAGCTGCATCACTTACTCCCTGGTAGAACACCTTGTTTTAGAAGGTCCCACCAGAGTAGAGGGCAGGGACCTAAGGCCTGTTCCAACACACGTTCTGAGACTCTACATGTGATGCTCACAGCTAATTACTGGACATGGCAAAAACAGGCTTGTTGTTGGGGTTTCTGTTCCACCTGGTTCCTGCAGTCGTTAAGTCACAAAGAATCTCACAGAGGACTACATTAGTTATAAACTGATTGGCCCATTAGCTCAGGCTTTTTATTAACTCTTAAACTTATATTAGCCCATTAGGCTGGGTACCTTTTCAGTGAGGCAGTCACATCTTGCTTCCTCTGTATCTGGGTCAGGACTGGAGAATAAGCTTTCCTCTTCCCAGAATTCTCCTGTTCTTGACAGCCTGCCTCTACCTCCTCCCTGGTTATCCTGCCTATACTTTCTGCCTGGCTACTGGCCAATCAGCATTTATTTAAAATATATTTGACAGAATACAGACCATTGTGTCATGGCTTTAATCTTCTCCATGTTGCTTAGCAAATTAAAGACTCACATGGTCAGAAAAAGAGAGATATACACTAAAGAGAGATTCAAAGATGAAGAAAACATCCAAATGTTTTAGAGTGTGTTAAAAATATATGAAGGCTTGGGAGAAAATAAAGGTTAAAGTTCTTACGAGAGAGAGAGAGAGAGAGAGAGAGAGAGAGACAGAGAGACAGAGAGACAGAGAGAAAGAGAGTAGTTGGGTGTGGTGGCACACACCTTTAATCCCAGCACTTGGCAGGCAGAGACAGGCAGATTTCTGTGAATTCAAAGATAACCTGGTCTACAAAGAGAGTTCCAGGACACAGATACATAGAGAAACCCTGACTCAAAAAGCCAAAAATTAAAAAGAAAAGAAATAGAGGTTAAAATAAAGCCATATAAAGATAAAATACACAGAGAGTCTGGATACTGTATGTTATTATGTTCTCTTTGAATTGCTTGACAGCTGAGGAAGGAGCAACAGCTGCTAAAAGACATTTAAATATAAATGCTGCTTGATTAATAAAACAAATATTTTGTAAATGCCTTGACTTCAAAATTGAAGTCAAAAGTTACGTTTCGTTGGAAAAGAGGTTTTGCTTTTGTTTCCACAGAAAATAAGAAACTATGGATTTATTCTGAAATAAGAAAAATCAGGTTTGATCAAGGAAGACCACATGAGCAATCTCCAGTAGGAACAGATGGCCCAGACATATGACTTCTATATCAAAAACAGATTCAAGATATTGCCCGAGATGATCAGGCCTCACAGGATACTCCAGTCAGGACTTGAACATAATTCTAAGTCTTCTTTAGGACCCCATTAGATTATCAGCACCCCCAACAAGCATAAAGTAGCCTGAAAAGTTTGGCCCACAGTACTGACCCAGCCATAGAAGAGGCAAGGTATAACTGCCTTACCGAAAAAAGTAACAAGATCCATGGCTAACACCGACAAGAATAATGGGCTAACATAAATTATAATAGTTAATAAGAAGTCTGAGCTGCAAGGCTAATCAGTTTATAACTAATGTAGACTCCCATGTGATTCTTGGGACTTAACAACTGTGGGAACCAGGCAGGACAGAAAACTCAGTCAACACAGGCCTCTTCTGAGCCAGCTCCATATCAATGAGGGCGACCTCTCCAGTAGTCCGAGAAGCCAGAACCCTGAGCCTGGCATTTTGCTGTCCTCTCAGGAGCCCAGCAAAGCCTTGGGAGTGGGACACAGGAGTCCTTAGGGTACAAGTGCTAGAGATAGTGGTATCAAGAGACCAGGCAACAGCAGGAATGGGGCTACCATTGTCAGCCCTGTCAACTATAATGGATATGCTCTGGGCCTGGAGAACCTCACTGAAACCTCGACAATATTCTCTCTGTTCGCCCACAGAAAAGTTCTCTACACAATCACTGATATAACTTCACACTGAGAAACATCCCAGAATTTTAGAAACTAACCCTAGTGAACTTTATGGATAAGAACACAAGATCCTCATACCTCTCTGATGTGGCAGGTGAAGTATGCTGTCAATATGTTTTATTGCCATTGGTTAGTGAATAAAGAATCTCCTTGGCCTGTGATAAGGTAGAGTAAAGCTAGGCCGGAAAAACTAAACTAAATGCAGGGAGAAAGAAGGCAGAGTAAGGAGACTGCATGTAACTGCTGAAGAAGACAGAATGCTCGGCATTCTACCTGGTAAGCCACAATTGTAGAGACTGGCAGATTAATAGAAATAAGTTATGATATAAGAGGTAAGTAAAAATAAGCTTGAGCCATTGCCCAAACAGTTTTGTAATTGATATAGCTTATGTGTAATTATTTCAGATCGGGGGGGGGGGGCACGAAATGAACTAACTAGCAGTCTCTAGTTACACAGTGATACAAACCTGGGCCAATTACATCCACATAAAACCTGATAGAGCTTGGGACAGAATCCTAGACACAAAAAGACAGAGTTAAGAAAAAAAAGAGCAGTGCTAAGGACAGCTCATTGGTAGCAGTGTTCCCTCAGGTGGGCTCCAATTTGCTGGCCACAAGCAGAGGCACATCTTCTTCAACAGAAGGCTTCCTGACTTAGCCTTAGCAGCAAAACCTGAGTGGCTTCTTTAAGGGTTAGCTTTCTGGTTTGTGCTGGTAGCATGCAGCTGTGGCTCTTTTGGGAGGTCCTGCACTCAAATGGGGTCTGTGAGCAGTGTGCTACTAATTGCTCAAAAGTGACACAGACCCGCGGTGTATCTGGAGCTGAGGAGGTGAGCTTGGCGGGGGAGGACTGAAGGGTGATTTGGGAGGAGAACTTGAGGAAACAGGAGAGTCGAGATGAAGGAAGGATAGAGATGAGAGCAAGAAAAGAGATATTTTGATTGAGGGAACCATTATGGGGCTAGCAAAAAACCTGACACTAAGAATTCCCAGGAATCCACAAGGATGACCCCCCCACCCCAAGGCCCTAAGTAATAGAGGAGAGGGTGGCCAAACTGATCTTAGCCTGTAGTCAGATTGACAAATATCTTAAATGTCACCATAGAACCAACACTGGATGGAAACGGAGGCAGAGACTCACAGCAGAGCCCTGGACTGAGCTCCCACTGTTCAGTTGAAGACTGGGAGAAGTGAGAATATAAGCAAAGAGGTCAAGACCATGATGAGGACACCCACTGAAACAGTTTATCAGAGCTGATGGAAACTCACCAACTCCACTTGGACAGGAAAGGAACCAGCCTAAGACCAAGCTAGACCTTCCTAATGCGGGTGACAGTTGAATGGCTGGAGCGGAAAGCAGGGCCCCAGGCAGTGGCACGAGGATTTATCCCTACTGCTTTGAAATCCATTCTCTTTGGATGGATAACTTGCTCAGCATAGATATAGTGGGGAGGCCCTTCTTTCCAAAAAGCCATGTCACTTACTCTGTCTGAAGAGTAGATGGGGTGGTGTAGGGGAAATTTGGAGGGAATAAGAGGAGAGGAGGAACTGGGAACTGGGATTGGTATGTAAAATGCAAAAAGATATAAAAAAAAATAAAACAAAAAGCACCTAATTATCCTTTTCATTGAGAATTAGCATTTTCAAAAGCTGTATATTCAATTATGACTTGACTAGCTTCTGAATTTCATATTATTCTATTTATTGATGTAGTTAATCTTTGGAAGAAATCTCTGAAGGTTTCCTTTGGGCCCGGCATGACTTCAGTAAATGACTCAATTTTCTTTCCTATTTCTCAATTCTGTCCCAAGTTTTCAAAGTTGCTCCATGGCCTAAATCCAGGATGTGGTCATCATATAGAGATTGCCATTGTACATCATCATAACCTCCATCTCTAAGAAGTTGATCTTGAAAGATTTCCATACCTCTAGCCCTGTTCCGTTGTTTACATGTCTCAGCCTCTTCTTAGAATCAGAAACTTCCCTGTAACTGTGGACCAGGCTCTAAAACAGCTTTAACCAAGTCAATGGTGTCTTTAGTGTGAATTCTATTACAAACTGACCATAAGCTTAACACCTGTTTCACAGATAGATTTCTCAATTTGTTCTGGGTTTCTAGGATCTGCACTGTGACTTTGTACAATGCATTTTAAAAATTTTAAGCTATGGAAAAGACACAGGAAATAGTAATATAAGAAACAGGTGCACAACATGTCTAAGCAATGAGCAATATCCCTACCTTTGGTGTTGTTACCCCCTCCCTAATCTCTACCATGTTTGTATTTTTTTCACTACATAGATGCTTCTGTAAATAATGAACTATTTCATTCTGTAGAGTTCTATACTTCACACAGAAGGAGGAATGGTATAGCATCCAGGACACTTTGCTTTCCCTGGCTGTATTGATGTGGGATGTGCTGCTGTAAATGTGTTGCTTTTATTGGTTAATGAATAAAGCTGTTTGGCCAATGGCTTAGGCATATTCCTAGCTATCTCTTGCAACATAACCCGCTTCTATGAATCTGTGTATTGCCACAAAGCTGTGGCTTATCCAGAAGTTTCTGGTGTCCTTCCTCAGCAGCTACATGGTGTCTCCTTGACTATGCCTACTCTCTCTCTATCTCTGTTCAGATTTGCTGCCTAACTATACTCTGCTAAGCCATTGGCCAAAACAGCCTTAGTCATTAGCCAATAAAAGCCACACATATACGGAAGCACATCACACATCACCCTATAGTGAGTACACTTGGCTATGCTGACTTCACCTGACTGTGTCCCAGTAGGATACAGCCCACTTATTTCTTGACTTGAAGAAACATTGTTTCCCGTTTTTGTTAGTACACAAGATAGAAGATTTGCCAGGCCATCCATCCTGCAGGGGGATATCTACCAGACAGCTACACCCCAACGAGACCAAGCCACGTGGGCGTCTCTGTCAAGCTGACACTGGCCCATGGCTCTGCCATAATTAGAGCTATAGTGGATTCACATCTACATGATTCCTCAAGATCCACCCATTGTTTGGTTGGTGGCTAAATTAGAAATACATTCTCAACTTGCTTTAAGTGTTTTCAAATGAAGTCACCCCTAAGAGCAGTGGCGGCTTATTCTCCTCCTGGTTAGTACAGTGCCCACTACATGCCATAGAACTACTAGAACAAGGCCTTGTCTTTACGGGAGTGGCAAATGGCTGGTCCAGTTGTATTGAAGCAGCCAGGACTGAGATTTTGCTTCTCTGGTTGCAGTGTGGGTGAAATGTCCAGAGGCCCATAAAACTCAGAACTGCAGTGCTGCTGAGTGTGGGAGGACACGTGTTATGTGCTCACCCTTGTAGAGATTTGTGGATGTGTTGGCATTTCTTCTTTAAAACTGCAAAAGTGCCTACAAAGAACCAACCAAACAAACAAACAAAAAGACAAATAAAGGGTGAGTTAGAGAGCTGTGGGCAGGAGTCCAGTGTGGATGAATCAACAGCCTGTATTAGAGGAGAAGGTGTCTTAAACACATCCACACACAAACCAGCTGTGTCCTGACTGCAGCTCACAGGAGCCCAGCAGCAATGGCTCAGCCTTAGGACCCCATGCCGTTGTGTGAGCTACCTTTCCAGAATGTAAGTACACTGAATAATGAGAACCAACTGTCCTTTCAGTCTCTGAAATAACCCAGATTAGTAACAGACAGCACAGGACCTAGTTTTCAAAAGGGAAATGTTCAGACATTTATGTGTAAAGACGTACAGCTTCTCAGTCAAATCCCTGTCTGACTGCACATAAAACTTCCTAAGAAGTATAGCACTTTTTCCTCAGTAGTTATTTTACTTTGGGTTTGCAGAAATGTTTGAATGTAAAACAGTTTTATTATATTTATTATTGTGGCTCATTATTCTGTTTTCCTCTTTTATTTATTAATTTACTTTGTAAGAGAGGGATCTCACTCAGTGGGACAGGCTAGCCTAACACTTTCATGCTGAACCAGGTAAAAGTGCTGATCCTCCTATCTGGGTTTACTCAGTGCTAGGACTCAGGCATTGCAGGCGGGCATTGGCATGGATGGCTTCTTCTTCTCTGTCACTGGCCATGGAAGAAAAGCTTCACCTTCTAGTGTTTTAGATGTGTACTTATCTGTATTTTGTTTTGAGAATCTCTTTTTCTGAAAAAAGGAAGGAGGAGTTGGGGTCATTAAGATACATTGTAGACATGTATGATAAAAATATTATTATATTATCATTATTTTGTTTTTCAAGTCAAGGTTTCTCTGTGTAGCCCTGGCTGTCCTGGATGTCTCTCTGTGGACCATGCTGGCCTTGAACTCACAGAGATCCACCTGTCTCTCCCTCTTGAGTGCTGGAATTAAAGGTGTGTGCCACCACCGCCTGGCAGTAGACATGATGAAATTATTAAAGAATAAATAAAAACATTGTTAAAAAGCTTACCAACAATGCATTAGAAAATGATAAATGCATGTTTGTGTGCATTTTCCCCAATTTGTAATGATTTTAATCACATATAATTTGCACACTCTCACTGCACAACCAAATGAAGGCACAGCCTTATGAGCAACTGAACTTTTAAAATGATGAGAAACAACTGGGCTGCTCCGTCTTCCTGATTCTTCCATATTTTTTGGGTATTAGACTCATACTTGAACTATTACAATTTCAGTACCTAGCTCTCCCTCCTGCTGCAACCACAGAAATGGACGACGTAGGGACACCTTTGTAAGAGCCAGCCTTTAACTATGACAGGTTCAGTAACTAGTCCCTCCTCCACTACAACCACAAGCTTTATTTGTCAGAAAAAAAGCAAAATATGACACAACATGCTCCCTTTCCTCCCTTTTGTAATGATAGTGTGTGCTCTGCGCAATTGTATGTGGAAGTATGTAGTTTTCCGTTTGATTTTACAGGGTTACACTTCAGAGACTGTCTCAAGTCTTGGACTTTTCAACAGTGTGAAGACTGAGTGAGACGATGGTGACTTCTGAAACTGGACTGAATGTGTTTTGCATTGAGATGTGGTTGCAGGTCCATGTGGGAGAGGAACGTGGTCGTCTGAAGGGCCACATAGGCTCATATATTTGAAAGTTTGGTTGCCACAGGTGAAACTTCGGGAAAAATTAAGAGGTGTGGACTTGTTGAGGACATATCACTGGGGGTGGGTTCGCAGGTTGCTTTCAAATCCAGCATCAGTCCCAGATAACATTTGCATGCTCATCATCTGTCTGTCTCTCTGTCTGTCTGTCTCTCTTTCTCTCTGGCTGTCAGTCTCCCTGCCTATCTGTCTGTCTGTCTGTCTGTGTATCTATCTATCATCTATATATCTATCTGTCTGTCTGTCTGTCTGTCGGTCTGTCTGTCTGTCTGTGTATCTATCTATCTATCTATCATCTATCTATCATCTATCTATCTATCGGTCTGTCTGTCTATTTATCTATCTATCCCACCTACTTCCTACCTATCACCTATCTATCTTTCTATCTATCATCTTTTCTCTCCTCCCTCTCCCCTCCATCTGCCTCATGCCTGTGGATCAGGATGTAGCTCTTGACCACCGTTTCAGAACCGTGTCTGCCTGCTGCTGCCATGATCCCCACCATGATAGCCATGGGCGTACCCTCTGAAACCTTAAGCCTCAATAAACTGTTTCATCTCTAACTTGACTTTGTCATGGCATTCTATCCTTTTTTTTTTCTTAATGATCAAGAGAGAATGGTTTTTACCAAACATGAAGCTCATGGTGCTGGGAGTCAAAACACATGTCTCTCCCTGTACAGAATTCTCCTGCTCTCAAATCTCTACTGATGAAGGGGACCCCTGTATCAAATATGGACCTCTGAGAGGATCTGTGTTTTGGGGCACTCCTGCTCGAGAAGTTGTTCTTAGAACTGAACCACATAATCTGACCCTTAATGAATGAGTGATTCTTGAGAACTGGTGAATTCTGGAAAGATCTGAGCGTTAAATGAATCCACCATTCTTACTGCTTTTACATTGGTGTCCAAGAGCATTAAAGTCCATGTGAAAAGATGAATTATGTTCATAAGGATCCAAGGAACTCCATAGAGGAAGTTTAGCTATAAAGAAAAAATGCCAGTAACCAATCGATGAGCTCTTCCCTGGAAAAGACTGTTTCTCCTACTCCCTTTCTTCATCAGTAGTTTAGTGAGGATGGCTCGTCATAGTTCTCCTATTGACCTTGGCATGGCCATTGTTGTCCTTGTTTAGCTTATTTTCAGCAGTCAAGTTAATGAGACTGCATGGCTATAGCTTCTGACATTTCTGGGAGACACTGTCTCATAGCAAACTCCCCGATCTCCTGTCTCTTACAATCTTTCCACCCACACTGTTGCAATGTCCCCCGACCCTTAGGTGTGGGAATACTTTTCTACTGTATCCATTAGAATTGGACCCCACACCATGCCCTTTTATTGGCTGTGGTTTTTTATACTGGTCACCATACCAAACGGTCAGCTCTAAAGCATGCATACACGAAACATTATGCAAACTTAGCAGACTACTCTGAGAGATCTATATAAACATTTGCAGCAACAATTTGTGAAAAAAGGGCCATGAGTTTGGGAGAGCTAGGAGTAGTATATAGGAGTAATTGGGGGAAGAAAAGAAAGATAAATGATACGCTACAGACTCAAAAAAGAAAAGAAATAAAAGCATAGATGTTTATGATTTCTTTTTTAATCCTAAATTTACTGCTTACTCAATGGTCAAACCCCTCGCTTGTACTTTGTATGTGTGTATGTGTGTTTGTACTGTGGGCTTGTGCACACATGTGTAGGTGCATATGTAGGGAGGTTGAGGACAGGGGTCAACACTGAGTGTCCTCTTGGGTAATTTTACACCTTGTGGATTGAGATAGGTAGGATGTCTCGCTGATTGGATTGACTGGCTGGTCAACAGCCCCAGGGATCTGCCTATCTCTGTCCCACTAGCACTTGGGTTTCAAATGTGTTCAGTCAGCCCCAGCTTTTCATGTGGCTTCTGGGAAATTGAACTTAGATCCTCAAGCCTGTGTGTAAGAAGAACTTCAGGGCCCACATTATCATCCCTGCCTCTCCAGCATTCTTCTGAGTTGGGCATATGCAGTATCAAGGACTTTTGAACAGGATTAATATTTCCAAATTCTGGGCTGCTTTCTCTCTATCATTTTCTGATGGAAATGTATTTTTCAGACTCACAAATTCATGAAGTCACCTCACCTGTTGATACATGTTTGTGAGAACTGCAGAACTGCTTAGCACCAGCTATGGGGGCTGAAATATATTCTCCATCTTCCCCAGAATACGGTGACACACTTCCATAGGTGACTGGGTCCACATGTCTTTGGAGTTTATTGGGTTCCTATTGCTCACTAGTTCTGTTTCCAGACTAAAGTATTCAGCTCTCATGAGTTCAGAGTTCAGATCTTGTCTACAATGAAATAAGAAACATAAAAAAGTGGCTCTGATATCAGTTGAGTAGCTCAGAACCAGAACGAGAAAACTAAGACACTTCTTCTGAATAGAGCGTGGAATACCTTCTCATGTCTAAAATGTGTGACCGTATACCATGTTGTAAAAGAATTTTTTTTCCCTTTAGAAACACAATACATAGATGCCTACTTGCCCCTGAAAGAAAACCAACCAGAGACTAAATTATTATTGCATCATAGCCCAGCTTGGGGAATGAATGAGTTTTATTACTGTTGCTAACAGTAGAGGGGAAAGGGGTCACCTTTGAGACAGGAATGACATAAAGGCAGCTGCATCACTGAAAAGCCTACCCTTGCATGGTGACAGTTCACAGCAACTGTGACTTTGAACTTCACACACCTGCAAGCAGCTTGACCTGTTCAAGTCTTTCCTTTCCAGAGCTCAGCGGGTAGAAGTTTCGTCCCAGGAAAGTCCTTAACTGGTCCTTCTAGAAGTCAGGGAGAAACTTTCCCAGACATGAGAAGTCTCCTGAGGTTCCTGCCCCTCCTGATAGGATTGTGACAAGTCTGAGAAAAGCGCTCTACAATAAGCAGGGATCAGCAGGTAGAGTTGTTGAAAAGCCCATAGGAAACACAATGTTGATGGTATAGGCACTAAATCTCTAAGTCTGAATAGAGGTCAAAGATTTACAAGGGGAAATCTAAATTCCCATGCTTTGCCCCAAGCACAGAACTCAGTTTGTCCTTATCTGATTGTGTTGGGCTTTAGGCCAGGATCCCTCTGGTGAGGCAAGTCTTTTAGGGAAATGTCTGTGGGAACTCTGAGATGTCTGTATGCTGGGATTCTATGCAGGGGTGAGTACAGGTCTGGAGCAGTGTCAGGTCTCTGTGAGATCTCTGTACTCTCTCGGAAGACTGAGACATGCCTGGGTGACTGTGAGTTAATGTAAGGCTGGGACTCAGGAAGATATCTCTCTGTCTGTCTCTCTCTGTCTCTGTCTCTGGCACAGCAGGCACAGCAGCCCTTTCCATCTCATAGTAGTGAGAAGCACCATATTGCCACTGTCTCTGACTTTCCAGCTAACAGAAATCATGTGCCAGGCAGTATTTCTCACACGGAAAGTGATTTTACAACATAGGGGGTATTGATGGAAACACATCCTGTTCCTCACCCCTTTGCTTTCCTCCTGCCTGGGAATCAGGGTGTTGGGCTGCAAGCTTGAATTGTGAAACCTCCCTCATACTCAAAAAGGCATGAGGAGAACCTCTATGACTACAGTAGGAGCCCTCTCTTCAGTGCCCTCCCCCAACACCACTATGCTCTCTCTGCTGTGGACCCTTAACTCTCCTCAGAGCCTCCATCAGGCATTGTCTGCCTGCCCATGGCATGGATCACTCCTTTAATAAACTCCATGCCCCAAGCAGTCTATCTCAGTGTCCCTCTTGAGTCATGGGGCTGCATGGGGCCCTGATGACAATCTGCCTGCCATCTCCCCTTGTGACTGTGTATGATGTTTCAACAGGTCTTTCCATGGTATCTCTCTGGGGGACTTCTCGATAATCTGTGTGGAACTCCAAAGGATGATGCCAGGTCTCTGGAAGTCTGCATGATCTTTGTGTGTCATGAGAGGTCTTGGGGTTCTCTGGTCATCTATCTGAGGGTTCTGTGTGATATCTGAAAGGCTGGGTGATATCTCTGTGAGGGAGTGCTGTGTGGCACCCAAATGTCTCCGAGTGAAATCTATACCTTAGAAATTTCTGAGTTCTCCCTTAGTGTCATTATCAAAAGTCTCTTGGAAAACTCTGTGCAGCTTCTGAGGCTTGTGACTTTTGCATATTGTAAATTGTATCAACCATCAGAGTTTCTTTGGGGTTTTTATCAGGGCTTCAATATGGATCTTTGTAGGGTATTTCTATGTGAGTGTTTCTGAGAGTCTGAGGCCAATGTCTCTCTGTGAAGGTATACATAGAGGCCTGCGTATAGATTTCTGTGAGCATGCCTGTGGATGGCTGGGTGGGCTTCTGGGCATCTATGGAGATGCCAATGACAATCTCACTGGAAGGATCTTGATGCATCTCTGTGGACTTCTTCCAAGACCCTCACAGATCTTATTAGTCACTACTGTCTCTGACTCTGTGGTGTCTGCCGACAACTCCTGAAATCTGCCTGGATGTTTGGCTGGGTCTGTGAAGATGTTTGGAACTGTAGAACATCAGTGTGAAACACAGCCAGGGACTAATGTGTGTGGTTTCTGTGTTGGGGAAGTCTGTGAAAGTGTCTGTTTGCAGCTTTAGGGGTCTCTATCTGTGGATTTCTGTCAGGAATTCTGTAGCAACCTCCTTCTGTGGGGATCTTTGTGGAAGTCTCTATGGAGATTTGTGAGATAATGCTTTTGTACTCTGTAAAGATTTTCCACTTGTATATTGGTTTAATAAAACATTGATTGGCCAGTAGCCAGGCAGAAAGTATGGGTGGAGTAACCAGAGTAAGAATTCTGGGAAGAGGAAAGGTAGAGACACGGTCATCTCCAGAAGCAGAGGAAGCAAGATAAGAATGCCTTACTGAAAAAGGTACCAAGACACGTGGCTAAACATAGATAAGAACTATGAGGTAATTTAAGTTGTAAGACCTAGTTAGTAATAAGCCTGAGCTAATAGGCCAGACAGTTTATAGGCCTCTGTGTTTCTTTGGGACTGAACAGCAAGAGAACTGGGCAGGACAGAAAATTCTGTCTACAATGGATCTCTTTGGGGATCTCTATGTTTTGAACCATAAAGGTCTCTGGGAGTAAATTTCTGGAGTACTGGGATGTTTCTCAGTGTGGACCTATATTAGAGATTTTGTAGAGATCTCTTTGGGATCTATCAGTCAGAATTATTGTAGAGGTCTCTGTGAGATTCTCCAAGCCCAGAGCATATCCGTTATAGTTGACAGGACTGACAGTGACAGCCCCATTCTTGCTGCCTGGTCTCTTGGCATCACCATCTCTAGCTCTTGTATTGGGAGGACACCTTGGACACACTCCCAAGTTTTTGCTGGACCCAAATGTGCCTCCTGGGTTCCTGAGAGGACCCAGTAGTCCCAATCTCAGGGTCCTGTCTTCACTCTGTCTTCTGAGACAACTGTAAAGGCTTCTCTCATTGAAAGGGGCTACATCAGAAGAGGCCTATATTTTCCATATCCACTCCTACAAAGCTGCTGAGTATCACTGTAGACACTTGAGAAGTGATAGAGATTTTCTTATGTATGGTATGATTGCCATGAATGAATAAAGAAATTGCTTTGGACCCATAGTAGGACAAAACTTAGGTAGGCGTGGAAAACTAAACTGAATGCTGGCAGAAAGAAGGGTGGAGTCAGAGATAAGACACATAGCCCAGCCAGAAATGGATGCTGGAACTTTAGCCAGTAAGCTACAGTTATGTGGTCATACACAGATTAATAGAAATGGGTTAAATTAATATGTAAGAGTTAGCCCATAAGTAGCTAGACCTAATGGGACAATCAATGATTTAATTAACACAGTTTCTATGTGATCATTTTGGGGCTAAGCATCCAGGAACCTACAAGTGGCTCTCTCCTTCACAGAGAAGTGTGCTGGAACAGGCCCCATGTTCATGTCCTCTACCTTCGTGGGACCTTCTGGAATAAACTTTTCTACCAGGGGATACATGATGTTGCTGGAACTGTTTTCTGGTTGCCTTCTGTGAGGAGCAGTAGAGGCCTCCCTGGGAATTGGCTGCTCTTGTGTTCAGGTACCTAACTTGATTCTTATAAAAAAAAAAAAAGAGCTTGGGGAGTGCTGAGGAGTTCCATCTGGACTGATGAGTGAGTGTGTGCTATCCCGGGGCAGCCTGTCCCAGAAGAGAGCACAACCCCCCTTCCCAAGCTCCTGCTGCAGGACTGTCTTTCTTACACATGACCCAGCCGCCCCTCCCCCCAAGCCTGCCTTGTTGTCTACAAGGTCCTTGGCTCAGGAACAGTTTTCTGCTCCTGCACTAAAGCTACCCATCCAGAGGGGTGAGTGCCTGCCTACCAGGCAGGCCTGAAGGTCACCAGCAAGGGAGTGCAGGCACCTTCAGCTTATGCGGAAGGGTCTCCTGTATTCTACTCGACCCCACCCTGCCCCCCATGTTCGCCCTTTTGTCCTCGGTGTCTTTGGGCTACCAGGCATCCTTGTTTCAGTGCTGAAGAGTTTTATCCTAACGAGCTATCCACCCAGAGGTGGATACCAGGCATCCCTGTTTCTGTGCTGAGAAGTTCCATCCAGACAGGAACAGTTCCTTCTTCTACACTGAGGATATCCAACCAGAGAGTCAGTCACAGCAAAGACTAGACCAAGACACCATGCCTCTCCTGGCTCTATTTGAAGGAAGAGATGGGCAGATGCCTATGCAAGAATTCCTCCAAGAACCTGAAAGGCAACATGACATCACCAGAATCCAGGGATCCCGAAACAAGAAGAATTGAACACCCTACTCCAGAAGAAATAGAAGAAATCAACTTTAAATGGAACGATATGAAAATAATAGAGGACCTTAAACAGGAGGCTAGAAACTTCCATAAAGAAATAGAGATGACAAACAAAATGGTAGAGTAAATAAATAAATCTCTCAAAGATACTCAAGAAAACCAAGAGAAACAAGAAAAAAGCAAACAAATGGGTAAGGGAAATGGTTCAAGACTTGAAGAATGAAATGGAGGTAATGAAGAAAACACAAACCGAGGGAAGGCTGGAGATGGAAAATCTGGGAAAATGAACAAGAACTACAGAGACAAGTATTACAAACAGAATACAAGAGATAGAAGAAAGAATCTCAGATACTGAAGATACCACAGAGAAAATAAATGCACTAATCAAAGAAAACAGCAAATCCAACAAATTCTCATCACAAAACATTCAGGAAATCTGGGACACAATAAAAAGACCAAACTTAAGAATAATAGGGGTAGAAGAAGGAGAAGAAGTACAGCTCAACGGTCCAGAAAATATATTTAATAAAATTATAGAAGAGAACTTTCCCAACCTAAAGAAAGATATTCATATGAAGGTTCAAGAAGCATACAGAACACCGAATAGACTGGATCAAAAAAAAAATCTCCTTGCCAGATAATAATCAAAACACAAAACATACAGAATAAAGAAAGAATATTAAGAGCTGCAAAGGAAAAAGGTAAACCTATCAGACTTACACCTGACTTCTCTATGGAAACCATGAATGCCAGAAGGTCCTGGATAGATGTATTTCAGAAACTAAGAGACCATGGATGCAAGCCCAGACTACTATACCCAGCCAAGCTTTCATTCACTATAAATGGAGAAAACAAAATTTTCCAGGATAAAAACAAATTTAAGCAATATGTAGCCACAAATCCAGCTTTACAGAAAGTAATAGAAGGAAAATCACAACCCAAGGAGTCCAACAATGCCCATAATAACTCAGACATCTAACGACCCTTCACCAGCACAACTCGAAGAAGGGAAACACACAAATTCTACCACCAAAAAAAAAATACTGAAGTTAACAACCATTGGCCATTAATATCACTTAATATCAATGGACTCAACTCACCTATAAAAAGGCACAGGCTAAGAAATTGGATACTAAAACAGGATCCAACATTCTGCTGTTTATAAGAAACACACCTCAACCACAAAGACAGACATCTACTCAGAGTAAAGGGCTGGGAAAAGGTTTATCAAGCAAATGGACCTAAGAAACAAGCAGGTGCGGCCATACTAATTTCTAATAAAGTTGACTTCAAACTAAAATCAATCAGAAGAGATGGAGAGGGACATTTTATAGTCATAACAGGAACAATTCAGGAGGATGAAGTCTCAATCCTGACTATCTATGCCCCTAATATAAAAGCACCCACTTATGAAAAAGAAACATTACTAAAACTCAAGGCAGTCATCAAACGACACACACTAATAGTAGGAGACTTCAACACTCCTCTCTCACCACCAATGGACAGGTCAATCAGACAGAAACCTAACAGAGAAATAAGAGAATTAATGGAGGTAATGAATCAAATGGACTTAACAGACATCTATAGAACATTCCACCCAAATAGGAAAGAATATACCTTCTTCTCTGCAGCTCATGGAACCTCCTCGAAAATTGACCACATACTCGATAACAAAGCAAATTTCCACAGTTACAAAAAAATATTAGTAACCACTTGTGTCTTATTGGATCACGATGGATTAAAGTTAGAATTCAACAATAATGCTACCCCCAGAAAGTATACAACCTCGTGGAAACTGGACAGTCAACTACTGAACCACACCTGGATCAAGGAAGAAATAAAGAAAGAAATCAAAGTCTTTCTTGAATTTAATGAAAATAAAGACTCAACATACTCAAACCTATGGGACATTATGAAAGCAGTGCTAAGAGGAAAGTTCATAGCACTAAGTGCCCACTTAAAGAAAGCGGAGAAAGCACACATTGGAGACTTAACAGCCCACCTGAAAGCTCTAGAAAAAAAAGAAGAAGAATCACCTAGGAGAAGTAGAAGACTGGAAATAATCAAACTGAGGGCTGAAATCAACAAAATAGAAACACAGAAAACAATCCAAAGAATCAATGAAATGAAAAGCTGGTTCTTGGAGAAAATCAACAAGACTGAAAAACCTCTATCCAAACTAATCAAACGGCAGAAAGAGAATATGCAAATTAACATGATCAGAAATAAAAAGGGGGACATAACCACAGAAACAAAGGAAATTCAGAGAAACATTAGATCTTACTACAAAAGCCTATATGCCACAAAATTGGAAAACATAAAAGAAATGGACATTATTTTTAAGATAAGTACCATATACCAAAGCTAAACCAGGACCAGGTGAACAATCTAAATAGACCTGTTAGTCACGAAGAATTAGAAGTTGTTATCAAAAACCTCCCTACCAAAAGAAGCCCAGGTCCAGATGGTTTCAATGCAGAATTCTACCAGAACTTCCAAGAAGACCTAATACCTATACTCCTTAATGTATTTCACAATATAGAAACAGAAGAGTCATTGCCAAATTCCTTTTATGAAGCTAAGTTACCCTGATACCAAAACCACACAAAGACTCAACCAAGAAAGAGAATTACAGGCCAATCTCACTAATGAACATCGACACGAAAATCCTAAATAAAATACTGGCAAACCGAATCCAAGAACACATTAGAAAAATTATCCATTATGGTCAAGTAGGCTTCATCCCAGAGATGCAGGACTGGTTCAACATATGAAAATCTATCAATGTAATTCATCATATAAATAAACTGAAAGAAAAAACCATATGATCATTTCAGTAGATGCTGAAAAAGCATTTGACAAAATTCAACATCTCTTTATGATAAAGGTCTTGGAGAGATTAGGGATACAAGGGTCATACTTAAATATAATAAAAGCTATTTACAGCAAGCCAACAACTAACATTAAATTAAACGGAGAAAAACTCAAAGCTATCCCACTAAAATCAGGAACATGACAAGGTTGTCTACTCTCTCCATACCTCTTCAATATAGTGCTTGAAGTTCTAGCAATAGCAATAAGAAACATAAGGGGATCAAGGGAATTCATATTGGAAAGGAAGAAGTTAAACTTTCGTTATTTGCAGATGATATGATAGTGTACATAAGTGACCCCAAAAACTCCACCAAAGAACTCCTACAGCTGATAAACACCTTTAGTAATGTGGCAGGATACAAGATCAACTCCAAAAAATCAGTTGCCCTCCTATACACAAAGGATAAGGAAGCAGAGAGGGAAATTAGAAAAGCATCACCTTTCACAATAGCCACAAACAGCATAAAATATCTTGGGGTAACTCTAACCAAGGAAGTGAAGGATCTATTTGACAAGAACTTTAAGTCTTTGAAGAAAGAAATTGAGGAGGCTACCAGAAAATGGAAGGACCTCCCTTGCTCTTGGATTGAGAGGACTAACATAGTAAAAATGGCAATTCTACCAAGGGCAATTTATAGATTCAATGCAATCCTCATCAAGGTCCCATCAAAATTCTTCACAGATCTTGAGAGGACAATAATCAACTTTATATGGAAAAACAAAAAACCCAGGATAGCCAAAACTATCTTATACAATAAAGGAATTTCTGGAGGCATTACCATCCCTGACTTCAAACTCTATTACAGAGCTACAGTATTGAAAACAGCTTGGTATTAGCATAAAAACAGAGAAGTCGACCAATGGAATCGAATAGAAGACCCAGATTTTAACCCTCAATCCTATGAACACCTGATTTTCGATAAAGGAGCTAAAAGTTTACAGTGGAAGAAAGAAAGCATCTTCAACAAATGGTGCAGGCATAACTGGATGTCAACTTGTAGAAGAATGAAAATAGATCCATATCTATCACCATGCACAAAACTCAAGTCCAAATGGATCAAAGACCTCAATATCAATCTGAACACACTGAACCTGATAGAAGAGAAAGTTGGAAGTACTCTACAACATATATGCACAGGAGATCACTTTCTACTTATAACCCCAGCAGCACAGACATTAAGGGCAACATTGAATAAATGGGACCTCCTGAAACTGAGAAGCTTCTGTAAAGCAAAGAACACTGTCAGTAAGACAAAAAGGCAACCCACTGACTGGGAGAAGATCTTCACCAACCCTACAACAGACAAAGGTCTGATCTCCAAAATATATAAAGAACTCAAGAAACTAGACTTTAAAATGCAAAAATGGGAACTTGGGCATGGTGTGGGATGGGGGTAAGGGGAAATGGAAAGAAAAAAGTGAGAAGGGGAGGATGGGGGGAACTTGGGGGGAATGGAATGGTTGGGATAAAGGAAGGGTGGATATGGGAGCAGGGAAGTATATATCCTAATTAAGGGAGCCATCTTAGGGTTGGCAATAAACTTGACTCTAGAAAGGCTCCCAGGTGTCCAGGGAGATGTCCCCCATTAGTTCCTTGGGCAGTTGAGGAGAGGGAGCCTGAAATGGCCCTATCCTATAGCCATACTGATGAATATCTTGCATATCATCATAGAACCTTCATCTGGAGATGGATGGAGATAGAGACAGAGACCCACATTGGAGCACTGGACAGAGCTCTCAAGGTCCAAATGAGGAGCAGAAGGAGGGGCAACACAAGCAAGGAACACAGGACCACGAGGGGTCCACCCACTCACTGTGACAGTGGGGCTGATCTATTGGGAGCTCACCAAGGCCAGCTGGACTGGGACTGAATAAGCATGGGATAAAACCGGACTCTCTGGACATGGCAAACAATGAGGGCTGATGAGAAGCCAAGGACAATGGCACTGGGTTTTGATCCTACTGCATGAACTGGCTTTGTGGGAGCCTAGGCTGTTTGGATGCTCACCTTCCTGGACCTGGATGGAATGGGGAGGACCTTGGACTTCCCAAATGGCAGGGAATCCGGCCTGTTCTTAAGGCTGGAGAGGGAGGGGGAAAAGAGTGAGGGGAGGGGGAGAGGGGTGGGGGGAGGGGGAGAAGAGGGGAGGAGGGGGAGGGAAATGGAGGCGGGAGGAGGCAGAAATGTTTTCAACAAAAAAAAAATTAAAAACAAAAGAGCTTGGGGCACAGAAACCTTGAAAGGTAGCTGAGTGATACGCATGAAAGGAACCATTTGGGTGGCCCAGAGATCTAGAGAGCACCTGCACTTTGGACAAGTCTCTGCTACTGTGTGAACCAGCACTATGAGGTGGCCTGCTCTGCTGGGCTCATGGGAAGGCAAGGGCTGGATCCTAGAATGACTTGCTGTGTGACCATAGTGCATCCCCTCAACACTTTTCAGGTGTCTTCCTTCCCATGGGGAGTAATTGTGGCACAACATGTGCATGCAAAAGCACCAGGCAGTGAGGAAAATTCATAATTCCTAACTTCTGGCCTTTCACCAGTTCTTCTCTATAACTGAGAAGTTAAGAACATGCAGATTCCTAGACGTGCTATTGGGAAGCTAATCTTCCATCCTTGCGGGATTTGTCAAGTCCTTTAAAGCTAAAGGGCTCCTCCAGTCCATGGTGAAGAGCCTGGACTGAGGCTAAGGTGTTTGGCTCAGACCCCAATGTCAGCAGTCTGTACTGGAAGGGCAGTACATACAGGCAAACTTCTAGGGTATTCTCACATTATGGGACCTCTTGCCTTGGCTCTAAGCCTTTTATTTTCTACCACCTCCATGGGCTCATCCTGCCCACAGTCAGATGGGTACTGTATATAGAGTGGATCAGATGCAATGGCAAATGACTAGGGCTCATGGGAAACACAGAAACCACTCTGAAGCTGCCAGCCTCATGAAAAGTTGTCTCTTGCATGTTGGACACCATGTTGGCATTGTGGGTAGACATAGGACAGGGTGACACTGCTTTGCCATCCAGGATGAGCTGGGAGGGTCTAGAGAACTCGGCCTAATGTTAGCAGTCTCCAATGAGGTGAGTAGGGGGTCCCTAAGATCCCTAGGTCATTTATTTCTTGGTAGGATATCCAGAAGTTATGATTCTCCTGCTTTGAATTCAAAGATGCCCCATTACCATCCACATGACTGTGCCTACTTTGTGACTTGGGTAGACACTGGTCTGTCTCTCTGGTGCCTCTGTCCACAGATTCTTCACAAAGCTAAGGAGAAACACATGGTGAGCTGACCCTAAGGGTGGGATCTTACTTGCTTGACTTAACACACACACACACACACACACACACACACACACATCCTAAAAACTTTTGTTTCCATAATTACAGTATTACTGACTCTGACTACAGTGATGGAGTTAGGAGATGGTTCTGTCCTCTCTTCAGGGAGTCACATCCTCTCCTGGAGCAGTACTCTAAGGGGGACCAGATACAGACATTTCTCTGTGGCCTAGCATGCAGATACAACTTCAAGATAAAACATACTCAGAGGAAGTGATGTATAAAAGTTTATTTTACCTTGGGGAAAGCATTTGGTTTCTAGGTTATATATTTCGGTAGAGACAGTGCCTTGGACAGTGGACAAGCATCTTTGGGACCTGTGGAACCTGGGCTCTGCACTGATAGGGGCTGGAAACCTGGGCCTGGATGTTTCCACAGGTCATCCCTTTGTCCTGGGCAGGTTTCCTGTGTAAGTTGTGGTTTGCTTGATGAACTGTGCTGTTTCCTTGGTTTTTCTTTGATTCTTTCATTGGAATCCTATTGTGGGATCCAGGCCTACTCACAGGACTTGGGGAAACACAGCTATTGTGAACCCCCAATTTCTTCTTTAGGATCTGTCCAACACTGGTCATGAAGTTTTGTCCTTCAGCGACTGGCATGAAGAGTTGGCCTGTGACTGATGGTTGACTTTGGGTCATTGGTAGTAACCCCTTGCATTTTTGCCTAGAGGTTTCTTCCTCTTTGTATTTGGGAGTTAAAATCGACTGCACAAAGCTTCTTATTTTGTCCACGAACTTCTCATTAGTTGACCTGTGGCCTTGAACAGACTTGGTCCCTTTAACTTTTATGTCCTCCTGCCTTGGCTTTCTAGATGTATACTTTTTTTTGTTTGTAACAGAGATGTGGCTATTCTGTTGTTCCTCTGGTTTGGAATTCTTGGGGACAGGGTACCTGTCCTTGAAGGGTGACTTGATTTCAGTGGACGCAACCTTAAAGCTGGCCTGGGAGGCCCTGGATACCAGGCTCTCTGCAGCAAGCAGAACCTCAGGGACCCAGTCTAGGCAGTACTCGCCAATGGCACACTCCTGCAGGCCAATGCCAGCAGCTGAACAGTGAGGTGTGCTCCGGCCCGAGTCTTCTGACTCCTGGGAAAAGCTTTCAAAAGGGGATGATAGACTCCCGCTAGTCTCCAGGAATTCATTGATTTCAATATTACCCAACTCTACAGTTTCCAAGGGGATTATCCAGTAATAGGGCTCTTCCTCCTCTGTCTCCACCAACTCCCTGATATTCCTGCTATTTGAGGACTGGGAAGGTATACTGAACTCCCGAAAAGATGTCACATTGCCCCGCTGGATGACTGTAGGGGCATCAAAGGGCCCAAAGTTGGTAGCAGCTGGAGCTTCTCTCACGTATTCTACCTGGAGAACAGAAGGACACTTCTGTGTGGATTGAGATTCCATGGTGGAAGTTTTTGTCCATTCTTTCTCTGGGTCCTTCTGGCAGGGTTCTCCCAGGGCACCGGCCATTTGGATAGTAGAGTTGTCTCTAGATTCCCAGGGCAGAGAGGCATTAGAGGGCTGTGGAAAGGGCAAAGTTGTAGTTGCCTTCATATTTAAAACACGTATGGTCTTGAGGACTCTGAGGAGCAGCCTCCATTTGTGCCTCACCAGGCGTCTTGTCACATGTCCTTCTAATACCTTCTGAATGCCCAGATCTACGATGAAAGTCTCATTATTAGTTTTCTTGCTATTGGTTGAATCATGGAAGGATGGTTTTTTCCAAGTCTCCATAGTTGGCTTTGAGATTTCACAACAGGTTCCCGTGGGCAACATAGTATCCTTTGTTTGTATCCATTCATCATATCTACGGGTGCCTTCTAGCTCTTCCTTTCCTGGCCCCACCATGGAAACACTTGGCACAACACTTCTTGGGTGTCTATTGTGGGAAGTTTCCTCCTCGGTCTCACAGATGGTCTCAAGAACTTCTAGGCTCCTGTAGAGAGGTTTTCTCAGAGCTCTTTGCAGACGTTTTGTCAGATCCTGGTGTTGGTTCCTCCGTGGATGGAATTTCTCTGGACCATTTGATGACACACTCTGTGGGTGCTGACTACTTTCATTTGCCAGTGCCAAGGGGCATGAAGTCCTGTGATTCAGTTGTGCCTGATCCAGGTCCAGAGATAGCTGGGCTTTGTGACGGCATTGACGTTGTTGTTGCTTGAATGTCTTTTTAGTGTCTTTTTCCATCTGCTGCCAGAGTTCGACGCTAATGAATTCCCCCTGTGAGTCCCATCTGTTGGAAGTGTGTTGATGAAATTCTTCCTGTGATTCATTGACCGTGACTGGTAAATCACGCATACTTTCTTGGGGTTTCTTTAAAAAGTGGCGCTCTAGGTGTTCAACAGCAGATGGGACAATAACTTGGGTTCCTGGGGGTGTTGGGCAAGGAGCCCCATCATCCTTAATTGGAGCTGAATCACATGGTAGCTTAGAGAGAGGGGATGGGTCACAGGCCTGGGTTTGGAGTCTAGTCTCTGGTGGAGATTTGGACCGGGAAAACTTTGGAGTCATAGGTTGGGATTTGACCGAGTGATGAAGCAAGGGCTGTGGAGAACAGAGCTGTGGAGGGTCGTTAGTCTGATCTTGTAAGGGGCTGTAAGCAGAGCTTCCATTAAACAAGATTGAGGGGCGATGGAGTCGAGCCCCTTCCATTCTGACATTGGCCACAAGGGACTCACTGTGGAGAATGGGGTGCCCCCAGAAAAGCTGGTTATATGTCTCTTTTAAATTGTTGCCTAAGACCTTCTGGTGAGGCAAAAACTGTTCAGATTTGCAGTTTTTGCTCCAGAAGAGGCGTGAGGTGATGTTGTCCTGCTTGCTGCCCCAGGAGTGCAGCAAGCATAGGTCAGATCTTTCTTTTTCTTTTTCCTTTCGAAATTTTAGTTGGACTCTTTTGCTTATTTGAGCTTCCAGCATATCCAGCATGTCACAGTTGATGAAAGAGGGCTCCCCAGCCTCTATCAGACAGTCTGTGGGGCCTGTCCTGAACGAGGGCTCGTGGATGGTGAGCAAAAGATCCCCTTGCAAGGACTCATCACGTGTTAGGTTTGAGTGGTATGAGGTTGTGGAAGCTACATGATATCTGAAAGGGTCTGAGATATGCCTGCTTACATGGTCAAGGCCTTGAGTGGTTGAGGCAGGCCTGCTTAAGTGGTCAAGGCCTGGGTTAGTAAAGGTAGGCCTGCTTAAGTGGACAAGGCCTGGGGTGGTTGAGGTAGGCCTGCTTATGTGGTTAAGGCCTGCAGTGGTTGTGGTAGGCCTGTTTAAGTGGTGATGGCCTGAAGTGGTAGAGGTAGGCCTGCTTAAATAGTCAAAGCCTGGAGTGGTTGAAGTAGGCCTGTTAGAGTAGTTAAGACCTGGGATGGCTGAGGTAGGCCTCCTTGAGAGGTTAAGCCCTGGGGTAGTTGGCATGGGAGAAGACAAACCTTGCAGAGGTGTGCTCTGTGAGGTCGCCAGGACTTTCCACTCAGACTCAGGAGCTGCCATGCTGGTATCTGGCATGGGTGGAGGACAAGCCACAGGATCCAGAGGATGAGATGGGTAGGAAGGTGCCCATTGTTGTGGTGGTGAATGGCGTCTTCCAGTTGTCAACGTCTCTGGTGGCCACGAGGCACTCACAGAGGACTGTGGCTCAATCGATGACGACTTCAGCAGGACAGGAGACAAGGGCTTAGAATCTTGAAGCAACAGGTGTTCATTGCGAGGAGCAGAGGAAGTCTCTAGAGACGAACTAGTAGCCACAGACTCCTCTGTGAGCTGCCTAGGTGGCAGGTGGACTTTGGCAGCATCTGGTTTGAATGCTTCACCTGAGGCATCTTGTCCTAAGTCCTGGCAAATGCTGATCGTATTAACAAGCCTCTCCTGCATGCTGTAAGAGACAGGAGATGTGATTGCAGCCAGGACCTCATGGGGCCAGGCTGTGGGGCAAGATGAATGAGGAAGGACACTCCCAGCCCATCACAACCACCGTGCCACACTCTGCTCTTTTATAAGACCTTGAGCTCTTAACTTCCAGGGCTGTACTCATATCCCACCCATCCAGAAGGCCCCTGTTTCCAGGATAACTCATGCCCTGGTCAGGAGAGATCACATAGCAGGAAATAGGGGTGAGCCAGAGAAAATTGGACATCGCTCACCTGTGCGGAAGTAAACCCAGTACCTTGTCCTCCTTAGTTTTCTTCCTGCTGCCTCTGTAAGCTGGAAATGGAGACTGAGTTATTGGTGGGTATAGGAGGGACAGGGTATCTTACCAGAGACTGAGTGAACTGTCTTTTCTGTAGAAATTAAAAGTTAAACAGGAACTCAGTCATCTGTGAGCAAGCTGGGAGCCCAAATGCATGGAGAGCAAGGTGCATGTTGGGTAGGACAATGCCATGAACCAGGCACATCCACTTCTACTGACCTCCATAGTTGTCATTATCTCCCTGTGCAGTGGAGGGGCAGGACCAGCGCTCTGAAAGAGGAAAATGTCTCAGAGGCAAACAACCAGATTACCTCCAAATCAGAGAGCCTGGCGCCACTTCATCCCTTGGCCCCATTTCCTCCCACACCTTCCCTCCTCAGGCAGTACCCAGTCCTGGCTGTCCATAGCTTCATTCTAAGCACAGAACCTGGGAAATGTCTTCAATTCTGGGTTCTTGGCCAGGAGCTGCCTCTAAAGGGTCCTGCAACTCATTAGTGTAATCACGGGCAGAGGGGCTGAAGTTGCCTCTCCAGGGGAAGGAAGTAGCCTACCTTTCATGGTCCTGATTTTCTTCCTGACTTTGCTGGTTTTGCTCTTCACCACCTGACAGAGAGAGACAGCACCTGTTGCCCATTCATGGGTCTATAATGTGGACAAACGTGTGGTTTTTCTCTCGGAAAACTCAAATGGGGGCTGTGAGATCCACCATGGATGTCACTGATCAAAGTTCTGTTGAAGAAACAGAGGCTCAGCTCTGAACTACCAGCAGTCACTTCCTAATGTCCTGGGAGGGGGGTCTTTTCCCCCTTCATATCAGCTAGATCAAACCTATAAGCATACATTTTACAGGGGGACATAGAAACCATCGCTCAGAACCTTTTCTTTCTCAGAGGTCCCTAACCAACCAAGGAACACTGCCCCGACCCACCAAGTCACAAGGCCTCTCCTAGGTATGATGGTCTGAGTGCAGACACCATGTAGCCCACTCTTCCCTCTGCCCTACCTGCCAGTTCTCAAGAGGATGGGGTCTGGCTCTTGGCTGAGATCCCCTGTCAGCCACCTCCCTATCTGATTTGGAAAGGGAAGTCTGGAGAGAGAAGAAACTGTTCTTCCTTGCTTTGGGCCTAAGGCATACTTACCCTCTTGGTGGTGGTGTTTTCTGCTGGTAGAGGTGAGGGTGAGTCAAGTGGGAGGAGGGGTAATATTAGGAGGAAGAGCCCCAGCCCACACACAAAGGCAAAGATCATGTCCATTGCCCAAGTGGTGGAGCTGGGGGTCAGCCATGAAGGATCAACGCTTTCCAAAAGACAGAGAAAATTCTCCATCTGGATCTTCATCTCAGGTAACTGAACTCTGAGAGTTCTCTCTGGGAGTTGGAAGCTGGGCCAGGCATGCATCACAGAGGGCCTGTCTCCCTGTCACAAAGGACTCCTGAGTGTGGGGGAGGGGCTTGGAAGAGCTGACCAGTTACTCCCTGTTCTCCAGGCTTCACATGGGCTCCATCCTCCACAGCCTTTTTCGTATGTTTCTAATTCCATCTGCACACTATTTCAGAAATAGACTCTTGTCTATTTTCTCTTCCTATCCTACCCCCAGAGAAAGGCTTGTCCATGTTCTTGTCCAAGCCACCTCAGGTCACATACTTCCTCCAAAAGGCCCCACCTCCTAATCTCTTCCAAAGTTCTACAATTGGAGACCAAGCACTCAAATACATGAGCCTGTGGGGTTGATTCCACCCACCACGGTCAATTCTCTGGCCCTCCATAGGTTTGTAGCAATGTCATAAACAGAATTCACTTCATCAAAGTTCAGAAGTCTGTCAAAGTCAAAAATCTCTTCTGAGACTCAAGTCAATCTCTTATCTGTAACCTAATATAAAAGTAAAACTAATATTGCCTTTTTCAACAGACAATGTCACATAAAATATATTTCCATTCCTTGAGAAAGGAAAAAGGGTGTCATGAGGAAATACTGGACCAAAGTAAGACCAGATCCCAGCAGGGCAAACTCCAAGCTCTGCCCCTCCATGTCGGATATCAAAGGGCCCTTCAGCTCGCCAGTCCTCTCAGCCCGTCGACTGCAGCTCACTCCTTCTCTTGAGCTGCTTCCACTCCCTTTCAGCAGTTTTCCTTGACAGGGATCCACAGCTCTGGCATCTCCGACATCTTGTGGTATCCAAGGATTCTAGGCTTCACCTTTATAGCTTCACATATTGGCCTCTCTAGGCATCCATGCAGGGCAACCACTAACATATGCCCGGTTTCAAGAGCTTTCTTTAAGCACAGGGGATGATCCCTCAATCCCTTACTCATGTTTCCTCAGTGACTCTAATGCCAGAACCACATGGCCAAAGTAGCCAAGCTCCGCGGCCTCCTTAGCATGATGCTTGGAACCAGGACTCTTCTTGAATTGTATTGGCATAAGTTTTGGTTTGTTGTTGCTCTTTAAGGGCAAGACACTCCTTAAGGCTTTTCCCTCTCACCAATTGCAGGATTAGCTGGCTAGGGTCTTGCCCTGAGGAGACCCTTCCCTTTACTCCCTTCTTCTTTATCTCTTTCAGCACCAAGCAAGGCTCCACCATTGCATTTCTTGTGTTCTTTGTCCCCTCCAACTGTGCACTTGTATTTCCTTCTGCCCTGCTTGATCTTTTTCATTGTAGATATGCATAGCAATGACTAATCTCTGATAACCACACAGCAGAGACAGTAGTAAACTGTCGTGAAATCTTCTCTGCCTATTGAAATCTATGAAATTAGTCCACACCTTTCCATTTTAGCTTCAGGCAGACTCTTTGGACAAGGGCAGAAAGTAACCACATTTTTTTTGCCAAAATATCACAAGAACTATCTCTAGCCTGTTGCTAATATTGTTCTCCTCTGGAGCTAAACATCTGGGCCTCTCTAGTTAACTATAGTCTCAGCACTACTGTCTTCCAAGCAGCTACTAGGACTTCCCTTAAAGTCTTGTCTTAATTGTGGCAAACAACATCACCTAAAAAGGGATTGTAGACAGGTCATTACTAGAAAGACTGTTTCTTCTAGGAATAATCAAAACTGAAGGCCCTTGCCTAAAACTGAAGGAGTATGCAAAATGTATGGCAAAGGCCAATATTGGACTAATGAATGCAGATCAACAAGGCACTGACACGGTGACTTTTGCCATTGGGAAACACTTTGTGGGGGCCTCTTGCATGCCCTTATGCCAAATTTGATTCAGTCATTCCCTGTCACTATGGGGGAAACTCCTTCCCAGAGCAATTAAAGAACCTAATGTTTATTGTAAAAAAAAAAATCATACTTCTCTGGATGATAGATTAGCTTTAGAAGTTAAAACAAAAGTTTCAGGAGAAACAAGAACAAGAGAGAGATCTTTGAATTAGGAGTGGCGATAGTCCAGGAAACAGCATGACCATTAAATCTAAACTAACAAATACTTTTCATCTGATCAGATATAAGTTGCCAAAAGGTAATGTCCCCAATGTTAGGGTTGGGACAGGGTTTTGTTTTTGGCTTTTCAGGAAAATGAAGGCATCCAGCTAAGGAATCTGAAGACCACTGAACAAATGGGATGAATCATCCAGAGAAAATGTCCCAAGAAAAACACTAAATTGGCCTATTAGTATATCATATTTCCAATAGGATAATATTTCATAAATATTTTCAAATGTTTGTTTCTGCTAATCTCCACAGACATATATGCAAGTAGCCTCTTGCAGTTCCAGTCCAATTAAAAATTAAAGGTGGTTTCAGGGTTGGAGTATGACTCTCTCGTCTAAGCCCAAGCATGCTTGTTATAGGAAAATCCAAGATCTCTGGCTCACGGCAGAAGCCCTACCTGATATGGGATAGAAGAAAAACCAAAATTAACAGACTATGTTATTGCCACTAATCTCATAATTATTTGGTTTTATTTTGACCCTTTAAACCTTGCATATTATATATATTTAAAACTTTTTGTCATGATACTAATGGTCATATAGAGTACTAACTAATTCTCAAAAAGGGCTTCATCTAGTAAAGCCCCCGTCAGCATCAGGGCATCTAAGAAAATCCACGAACACAGTGATAGCTTAGGAAAAATTCTTAGTGATCTAATAATTAGATCTTTTTATCTTGGGGAGGAGGGATAAAGAAACACAGATGCTTTCTGATGGTTGCTTTTCTTTTACTTCATCTAAAATAATTCTCTCTGAGAATCTGTCTCCACATTGTTGCAGTTTTTTCAGCTTCCTGATTAGCCCTATGTAGTCCCTACCCCTTACAACTTCTGCCTAGTTCTCCCTTCTCTGCCCTCTGCCTAGTTCTTCTCTAGTCTTCTTTTTCACTATCCCCACAAGTGTCCATCTTTCTCTGCTACATTGTTGCTGCTCTCCTGCTGCTTCTGCAGCTTCTGCTGCTTCCTCGGCTGCTCTTTTTCTTTACTCCCTCCTAGCCAAATTCTAGGCAATTATATGCTAACACAAGATAAGTTACATAGTTTCTCTTAGGCTAGGACAGTCACAATGACTGGCCAGTGAGCAACCATGGCCTTGCATGTAGCTCTAAATTGGTGAGGATTCCCAGACAGTAAACAATTGGCTGAACCTTGAGGTTGGGGAATATATGCAGACTAAAGCTGCTTCACAATCTGACCTTGAATCTGACCTGGGAGAATGAACTCATGTATCTGTCTCTAGGGGCAACCAGATATTGGTCTTTAGGAGCGACCAGCCTGCTTCCAATCTGCTCTGAATTCCAAATTAAGCTGTCTGTGTGTCTTTATGACTAAGAATCCTATGTCAGTCTGAGCAATATAAAATATCCTAGTATTATTTTTATTCATCAAAATTACATAACAAGAAGAATCATCTTCTTACCATCCTCAGCTATATGTGTGCCCAATAGATGGAATATATTCGTGAGATAAGCAAGCAGTGAGAATACAAACAAAGATGCTCTTAGGGAAGAAATGAAGTTATTAGGGAAGAGGTGAAGTGACTTATGAGCAACTGGTTTCCAAAGCCAATGATCCCATGTCCTTTCCAGGTGGGGCTCCCCACCAAAGAATCAGGCATCTGATGGGTTGCCTTGCTGAACACTAATAGTCACTTGCTGTATACTTCCACAGTAGCTCTTAGTCATCTAGCTTCTTGTTCATGATTTCAGGTTTGAGTCTCTATCACGTAATAAGGAATTAAGTTTTTGTACTCTGGTTGTACATAATAAATTATGGTCCTTTAACCTCTTTGAGATGGGCTACATATGACTTTTTAAATGCTTAAGTTTTCATCAGTGAACCAAGACCATGCCTAGCAGTGGCCTTTGTAAGAGTCTTCAAAAGGAAGATGAGGGCCCCCACAACGATTATTCCACCAGAACTATGATATTGCCACTAAATGGACAAACACCACCCAAAAATTGGCTTTGAACTACAAACTGCTCAGGAAAATTTTAAGTTGGCTAGCTAAGATGTTGGCACCTCACATACCACTCTAGCCAAGATTTGGCATAAACTTTGCACTTTCCCATTACACAGAGATTTGACAACAAATGATACCATTAGCTCTCCCAGGACTTGCTAATTATACCAATTCTTTTTTCACGATCCCCTAAAGATGCCATCACTCCAGACATCAGAAGTTAATTTTAGGAACACAACACCCTCATTCCCAAGAGGTGGTGTGGATAGTTTTTTGTCTTTCTTTGAATTATGGATATTTGTCATCATTTAGTGGAAGTGGTTACAAGTTGTTATTGGTAATGGTCAGGAAAAAGCTGAACAAAAAAGATTAGATTCAGGGTTTCTGTTCTGAAAAGAAAAAGGATGAAATAGATGATATGATATAAAATATGATATGATATAATATAAGGGTAGATTGTTAAATCTACTTTTAAACCAAAAAAACAGCTACTATTTTTAAAGATTTTACATTGGTATGGATTTTGTATGTTGATACAAAACTGAGGTTATTTTTTAATACTGGATATATGTTTCTACTCTTGCTTAAGGTATTTTTGTATATTGATAAATATTTAAGGTTATTTTTGTTGTAACATACTGTACAGGGCTGGAGAGGTGGCTTAGAAGTTAAGAGCAATGGCTGTTCTTCCAGTGGTCCTGAGTTTAATTCCCAGCAACCACATGGTGGCTCACAAACATTTGTGATAAGACCTAGTGCTTTCTTCTGGCCTGCAGGCATTCATGCAGGCAAAATATTGCATACATAATAAATAAATAAATAAATAAATCTTTTTTAAAGAAAAAGCCCATGCTGTACATATATTTCTAATTTTGTTCAAGTTATTGTACCTATACAGCTCATTTAACAATGTAATGCAAATTTCTAGTCCTTGAATGCTATTATTACTATTTCAGACAATGAAGAAATGCAGGTAAACAGAAACCTATTACAATCAAACTTGTAGTTATGTTAGGTATGTTCTCAAGATCAAGCAGAAAAGTATTTTAGGTACAGAGGTCATCTTCAAACACTTCAGAGATCTAGAGAATATGGCATTTAAGACATTTGGATAACATAGGTCCTTTTTATGATGATGAGACATGTCTACTCTTGGCAACACCAATGCTTCAGAGAAGATGATGGGCACTGAAGAGACTTGACATGTAGCTTACCTTCTTTGTGACAAAAGTTAGCCACTGGGCAAGAAACTGCCCTTGCCTCAACTGCTGACAGCATGCTCTCCAAATTGGACTAGGAGGACAGAAAAGAAAGTGACTGCTAATCCCAGCAAAATTCTTCACAGACCTCAAAAGAATGGTACTCAACTTTATATGGAAAAAAAACAGGATAGCCAAAACAATCCTGTACAATAAAAGAACTTCTGGAGGTATCACAATCCCTGGCTTCAAACACTAATAAAAAGCTACAGTACTGAAAACAGCCAGGTATTGGCATAAAAACAGAGAGGAGAAGCAATGAAACCAAATCAAAGACTTGGATATTAACCCACACTCCTTCTAACACTTGATTTTTGACAAAGAAGCAAAAAATATCAAATGGAAAAAAGAAAGCATATTTAATAAATGGTGCTGGCATAACTGGATATCAACATTTAGAAGAATAAAAATATCAATCATCATGCACAAACTCAAGTCCAAATAGATCAAAGACTGTATATAGTTTTTCTATAGTTAAAACATATGCCTTTTATTTAGCAATACAGATTAATTAAAATTGAACTATTTCCTGAGCATTTAAAATTAATAAGTCTCTGAATGATTATTTGGGAGCAATTGTCGAGATACAGAGAAACTTGACCTACAAATCGTGCCCAACATAGGGCACCTATATCCACATAAGACCTAAGAAAGTTTTTTTTCCATTTTTTTATTGAGAAAAGGAGAAAAAAAAAAACAAGTTTCCACCTCCTCCCAGCCTCCCATTTCCCTCCCCCTCCTCCCACCCTTCTCCCCCTCCTCCCACCCTTCTCCCCCTCCCCCCACTCCTCTCCCCCTCCTCTCCCCAGTCCAAAGAGCAGTCAGGGTTCCCTGCCCTGTGGTAAGTCCTAGGTCCTCCCCTCTCCGTCCATTTCTAGGAAGGTGAACATCCAAACTGGCTAGGCTCCCACAAAGCCAGCACATTACGTAGGTTCAAAACCCCGTGCCATTGTCCTTGGGTTCTCATCAGCCCTCATTGTTCGCCATGCTCAGAGAGTCCAGTTTTATCCCATGCTTTTTCAGTCACAGTCCAGCTGGCCTTTGTGAGCTCCCAATAGATCAGCTCCACTGTCTCAGTGGGTGGGTGCACCCCTCGTGGTCCCGACTTCTTTGCTCATGTTCTCCCTCCTTCTGCTCCTCATTGGGACCTTGGGAACTCAGTCCAGTGCTCCAGTGTGGGTCTCTGTCTCTATCTCCATCCATCACCAGAAACAACCTAGATGCCCTTCAATGGAAGAATGGATGAAGAAAGTGTGGAGTATCTACACATTAGAGTACTACGCTGCGGTAAAAAACAATGACTTCTCGAATTTTGCATGTAAATGGATGGAAATAGAAAACAGTATCCTGAGTGAGGTAACCCAGACCCAAAAAGATGAACATGGGATGTACTCACTCATAATTGGTTTCTAGCCATAAACAAGGGTCACGGAGTCTACAATTGGTGATCCCAAAGAAGCTAAGTAAGAAGGTGAACCAAAGGAAAAACATATAGTTGTCCTCTTGGCTATGGGAAGTAGACAAAATGGCCAGGGAGAAAATTGAGATCTTGGGGGTGGGGTGGGATGGGGGTAAGGGGAGATGGGGAGAGAAAAGGGAGAAGGGGAGAATGGGGAGAACTTGGGGAAAAAGGAGGATTGGGATAAAGGAAGGTTGGATAGGGGAGCACGGAAGCACAATTCTTAGTTAAGGGAGCCACCTTAGAGTTGGCAAGAGACTTGATCCTAGAGTGGCTCCCAGATGCCCAAGCCAAGGTCCCCAGTTAGTTCTTTGGGCAGCTGAGGATAGGGAACCTGAAATGACCCTATCCTATAGCAATACTGACGAATATCTTGCATATCATCAAGAAAGTTTTAAAAAATTCTAAACACACAAGAATAGAGTCAAATATGACTTCTGAATCTTGTATTTCTTATGATGGCCACAGTAAAGAGGCATGTCTCCTGGCAGTTGCCAGAACACCATGGGCTAAGTCACATTGCATGTTCCTGCAGTCTCTCTCATGGGCCACAGCACAGAAAGGAGTCTCCCAGCTGCTTCCTGTGGGCTTGAGCCATCAGTGTGAGCTCCACCAGTGTGTTGGATGGCAGGTTTGGGGTTTTGGTCATGCAGACAGAACAGGTTAGAAAAATTCAGTAAATACAGACCCGGATGGATAAGAAAACATCTCTAAATGGATTATAGTGTGTTTAAAAATGTGAAAAGGCTTGTGTGAGAAAAGAAAAAGGGTATTGACAGTCATAGAAAAATATGCAGTTTTAAAATAATAAAGTCTGATTTCGGGTTGATATGTATCAGGTTTGATTGGCGAAGACACCTGAAAATCCTAACTGCAACATAAAATAATTAACCTAGAAGAACTACAAAACACATGATGATGTCTATTTTACATGCTCATACATAAAACAAAAAAATTATCTTTGACTGACTCGTGTACAATGCACAGTCTATACTTGTATTAATACAGATATGCATGTTACCTTTAAAAGTTTAAGTATTTTCAGAGCAAGGGGACCAGACACCAATAAAAATGGGTATCCCAAGTAATTCAGCATCTTGCTTTTGTTACAGTTTTCTCAGAGTTCTGCATCCAGAACAGCTTTAAGGCTTCAAGGCTGCTGACTGAGATGGTCCCGCCTCACAGAAGACTCCAGGCAAGGCTAACAATTATCCTGACTTTTCTTAAGATTCCCCAAAGATTTCAGCATCCCAAGACAACAGGATGTAGGCTAGAGAAAACAATACCCACGTTCCCCCCAAAAATGAGTTATTGATGTTTGTTATCTTTAAAAGGTTTGATAACAAACTGTTATTGGTCTTAGTTCTTTTAAAAAATCTAACCAAAAGAGTTAAATTCAGAGATCTCTTTCTAAAGGAAAAAGATGGATATGATATACAAATGATAAGGGAAAATGGCAGGTTACTGATTCTACTTAAATCTAAAAAGTAACTATTAATCTCAAAATACTTTACATTGGTATGGATTTTCATTTATTGACACAAATTTAAAGTTTTTTGTCTATTACACGCATGTTTCTACTCTTGTTTGTGGTATTGTGCTTATACAGCTCATTTAAAATATAATGTACAATTAAGAATACAGATTAGTATTTAGTCATCTATAATAATCAAACTTGTAGTCCTATTAGATATGTTTTCAAAGTTAAACAGATATATTTAGATAGATGGTTTTCAAACTCTTCAAAGGCCTAAAGAATATGACATTTAAAAAAATTTCAGTAACATAAGACACTTCTTGATAGTGAAACACACCTGCTCCTGGCAGGTACAATGTACTTCAAAAAAGGATGATGGGAATCGAAGAAACGCCACATGGAGTTTGCTTTCTTTATGGCAAAAGTTAGCCATGTGGACAAGAAAACTGTCCTTGCCTCAATTGCTGACAGTATACTATTCAAACTGGACAAGCAGGATGCAAAAAAAAAAATAAATGACTGCCAAACTTTGCCCAGACAAGGCCCTGCTTCTTAGAAATGTCTGTCAGATATACCAGGCCTGTAACCAAAGCTGAATGCCCCAACATTACAGATAAGCATAGGGTGGCTGTCCAGGCAGCCAGATGTCTCTGTTCTTAGGTAACATCTCACCCTTCTGGGGTCTTTGATGGAGTTAAAGACTAAATAGTTAGACTTACTAAAGTTTTCCTTAGTTATGTTAACACGTCAAATAAATAGAAAACTTCAGACACAAAAAGATAAGATAAATAGTATTTTCTTCAATTTTGCCAAATATGAATGTACTGGATATTGTAACTATCTTACTTGGTAACATTTGTTGTATATAATTTTTACTATGTTAAAGTGAAACCCTCTCTTTTTAATTAGATGAAAGGGAACAGTTTCTGTACACTCTAAATATGCATCGCTCTCATTGTTAATCAAGCTGATTGATGTCTAGGCAGGATTTTGGGGGCAGAGAGAATGCTGGGAAGAAGAAAGGCAGCATCAGAGGAGTCTCAAGTAGATGTAGAGGAAGCAGGACGTGTAGAAAATGAGGTAACAAGCCATGAGTCACGTGGTAGAACTCAGATAATATGTATTAATTTAAAATGTAACAGTTAGCTGATAACCAGTGTGATCCAACAGCCAAGCATTTGAAATTAATAATAAGTCTCTGAATGGTTACTTGGGAGCAGCTGCCAAGAAACTCTGCCTACCAAGCCCCTTCCCTTGTTGCAATAATTGGCTTCCAGTGATGTGGACAGAGGCTGCAGGAATGGTAGAAGTTGCTTTACCTCTCCTACACATCTTATTTAACATCTGCTAATGTGAGCTCTGATCAGGTTGATTACAGCACACATTCCCAGATCATTATTACACCCTTAGATTGGAAACTTTTTATTTACTTCAGATGTGAATTTTCTTCAGACAAAAGAGATGGAAAGTGATTAGCCTTAAAAGGCAGCTTGTGGTCTGTTTGGATTCAGCAGGGGGCTCGAACTTTGTGCAGGTGCAGTTGCTCTGCCTTGTGTAGATCGCCCTCTAGTGGTCTTCAGGGTGAGCATACAGAGGTGCCAAGTTTCCAGAGAATTGCCCCCAATTATCTCATATTGGCCTTGTTTCTAAGACTGAAAATTGGTGCCCTTCAATCTTTGTTGAAGGCTTTGTTTTGTAATTTGTACATTATTTTCCTTTATAAAACCCCATTTTCTCCAGAGGCAGAAGAAAATCTCCATTAAGATGTCAAGAATGGGGCATAAAATAGGTAAATACTTAACCATTTTAGAAAGGAAAGAAGCTAATTTAGAAAAGAAATTCTATGACTGTAAACTTTCATAAATGTAATCAAGCTGATTTATAGTGCTTTCTCTTGAACTATAAATCATGTCATAATGGGGGCATCATTAGAAATATATATAATCTTACAGTTTAAACTATTTAAAAGTGACATTTACTCGTTTATCCATGGGTGTGGGGGGACACATGACTGTGCCAATGTGGAGACCAGAGGACAACTTGGGAAGTCTGTTCTCTCCCTAGACCACATGAATCCCAGAGACTGAAGTCAGGACATCTCACCTGTCCCAGGTTTACCACTTTAAGCATACAATTCAGTGGCAACAGGCACATTCACAATGTTACCAACACCAACAGGAGTCCTACACACCTCACCTTTCCCCCAAACTCCCTGCAGGCTCTATGGCCCTTTCTGACTCCCTGAAATCGTCTATTCTAAGGCAAGTTCAGTCCTGTGGGACCAAGCCCTTGGCCACACTATGTGCTAAGAGATGCTATGCAGTGTGTATTAAGTGCAGAACCTGTAGGTGTCCACCAAGAAACAGGGTATGGGTGGAGATGATGTCTCACGATTCTGGTATAGAAGGGTTTTGTATCCTGATGAGCATGAGGGGTTGGGGGAATATATTTAGGACTGACAATCCTGGACTGTTTGGTAACGACATTTTAGGAGCAGCCAGACTTTGGTGCACAGTGGAGGCACCATTTCTATTTTCATCAGCAAAGAAAAGGTTCCTTTTCTCTACTTTCTTACCAACGTTTGTTATTATCTGTCCTTTATATAATTGCTTTCCTAGTGGATATGACTTCCTTGTGGTAAGCTTATTTTCTTCTTATTTTTAAAGCAAGCACACCACACATTTATAATGATATTTAAGCTTTATTTTTATGAGTATAGATGTTTGCCTCTATGTGCACCATGTGGATGCAGTGATTACTGAGACCAGAAGAGGGCATCAGATCTACTTAAGGTGGAGTTACAGGTGCTTGTGAGCTGCTTAATGTGATTGCTGGGAACTGAATCTTGGTCCTCTGCAAGAGCATGTGTTGTTTGTGTGTGTGTTGGGGGGGGGGGGGGTAGAGACAGGGTTTCTCTGTGTAGCTCTGGCTGTCCTGGAACTCTCTCTATAGGCCAGGCTGGCCTCAAAGTCACAGATCTCCACCTGTCTCAGCTTCCCAGGCACTGGGGAATAAAGTTGTGCACCACCACTGCCAGCAGCAACATTTGTTCTTAACTATTAAGCCATCCCTCCATCTCCATTAAACTCTTTCTATGCAACACTGATACATTTTTTTTCTAAATATTTTTATTAGTAAATAAAATCTCTCAATCTAAACTTACTTTTTTATAATTTGAGATGAATAGAATTGACATTCTTCTAACATCAAATCGTTTTCAGAAGTCTTGGCTTTCAACTATGATTCCAACATCGACTTTTGTGCTGAGATTAGATTTTTTTTTTTTTAAATAATTTTTTTTTATTAAGAAAAGAAGAAAAAAAAACATAAACAAAAAACAAGTTTCCACCTCCTCCCAGCCTCCCATTTCCCTCCCCCTCCTCCCACCCTTCTCCCCCTCCTCCCACCCTTCTACCCCTCCCCCCACTCCTCTCCCCCTCCCTCTCCAGTCCACAGAGCAGTCCAGGTTCCCTGCCCTGTGGTAAGTCCTAGGTCCTCCCCCCTCCGTCCATATCTAGGAAGGTGAACATCCAAACTGGCTAGGCTTCCACAAAGCCAGCACATTAAGTAGGATCAAAACCCCGTGCCATTGTCCTTGGCGTCTCATCAGCCCTCATTGTTCGCCATGTTCAGAGAGTCCGGTTTTATCCCTTGCTTTTTCGGTCACAGTCCAGCTGGCCTTGGTGAGCTCCCAGTAGATCAGCTCCACTGTCTCAGTGGGTGGGTGCACGCCTCGTGGTCCCGACTTCTTTGCTCATGTTCTCCCTCCTTCTGCTCCTCATTGGGACCTTGGGAGCTCAGTCCAGTGCTCCAGTGTGGGTCTGTCTCTGTCTCCATCCATCACCAGATGAAGGTTCTATGATGATATGCAAGATATTCGTCAGTATTGCTCTCGGATAGGGTCATTTCAGGTTCCCAATCCTCAGCTACCCAAGGAACTAACTGGGAACCTCATGTTGGGCACTTGGGAGCCCCTCTAGGGTCAAATCTCTTGCTCACCCTAAAGTGGTTCCCTTAACTAAGAATTGTGGTTCCGTGCTCCCCTATCCACCTTTCCTTTATCCCAATTCTCCTGATTCCCCAAATCCCCCCTCCTTCCCTTCTACCTTTTCTCTCCCCATCTCCCCTTACCCCCATCCCACCCCACCCCCAAGATCCTAATTTTCTCCCCGGCAATTGGGTCTACTTCCCTTAGCCAAGAGGATAACTATATGTTTTTCCTTGGGTTCACCTTCTTACTTAGCTTCTTTAGGTTCACCTATTGTAGACTCCGTGGCGCTAATTTATGGCTAGAAACCAATTATGAGCGAGTACATCCCATGTTCATCTTTTTGGGTCTGGGACACCTCACTCAGGATAGTGTTTTCTATTTCCATCCATTTGCCTGCAAAATTCGGGAAGTCATTGTTTTTTACCGCAGCGTAGTACTCTAGCGTGTATATATTCCATACTTTCTTCATCCATTCTTCCATTGAAGGGCATCTAGGTTGTTTCCAGGTTCTGGCTATTACAAATAATACAGCTCATCTAACCAAGGAAGTGAAAGATCTATTTGACAAGAACTTTAAGGCATTGAAGAAAGAAATTGAAGAGGATACCAAAAAATGGATGGACCTCCCTTGCTCTTGGATTGGTAGGATCAACATAGTAAAAATGGCAATTCTACCAAAGGCTATTTATAGATTCAATGCAATCCCCATCAAGATCCCATCAAAATTCTTCACAGATCTGGAGAGGACAATAATCAACTTTATATGGAAAAACAAAAAACCCAGGATAGCCAAAACAATCCTATACAATAAAGGATCTTCTGGAGGCATTACCATCCCTGACTTCAAACTCTATTACAGAGCTACAGTAATGAAAACAGTGTGGTACTGGCATAAAAACAGAGAAGTCGACCAATGGAATCGTATAGAAGACCCGGATTTTATCCCACAAACCTATGAACACCTGATTTTCGATAAAGGAGCTAAAAGTATAAAATGGAAGAAAGAAAGCATCTTCAACAAATGGTGCTGGCACAACTGGATGTCATCTTGTAGAAGAATGAAAATAGACCCTTATCTATCACCGTGCACAAAACTCAAGTCCAAATGGATTAAAGACCTCAATATCAGCCCGAACACACTGAACCTGATAGAAGAGAAAGTGGGAAGTACCCTACAGGAGCTGGGCACAGGAGATCGCTTCCTATGTATAACCCCAGAAGCACAGACATTAAGGGCAACATTGAATAATTGGGACCTACTTAAACTGAGAAGCTTCTGTAAAGCAAAGGACATAGTCAATAAGACACAAAGGCAACCTACTGATTGGGAGAAGATCTTCACCAACCCCACAACAGACAAAGGTCTGATCTCCAAAATATATAAGGAACTCAAGAAACTAGACTTTAAAATGCTAATTAACCCAATTAAAAAATGGGGCACTGAACTGAACAGAGAATTCTCAGCAGAGGAAGTTCAAATGGCCAAAAGACACTTAAAGTCGTGCTCAACTTCCTTAGCAATCAGGGAAATGCAAATCAAAACAACTTTGAGATATCATCTTACACCTGTCAGAATGGCTAAAGTCAAAAACACCAAGGATAACCTTTGCTGGAGAGGCTGTGGAGGAACGGGTACCCTCATCCATTGCTGGTGGGAATGCCATCTTGTGCAACCACTGTGGAAGTCAGTGTTTCGGTTTCTCAGGAAATTCGGGATCAACTTACCCCTGGACCCAGCAATACCACTCCTGGGAATATACCCAAGAGATGCTCTATCATATGACAAAAGCATTTGTTCAACTGAGATTAGATTTTTTAATTTACTTTTAATGACAATTAAATATTCTTAAGGATACTTAATTTGCTTATCTCTCCTTACCCATAAAGAAACACACCATTCCCTATATCTTGCTCTCATCACAAGGAGCAGCTGGAGCTGCAAGGTGCTGGGAATGGGAGGGCCTGGCCGAGAAAACAAGAGCCTAGAGCTGAGCAAGTAGAGCCAGAAGGACCTCGCAGGAGCTCAGCTATGCCCAGTGGATGTGAGCGCCTGGCTCGATCCATCCTCAGGGCACTCATTCTGCTGTGTGTGTAGATCTGGGGGGCAACCATGAGGAAAAATGCAGGTGAACACAGCAGATGATGAAAACTTGGTGGGCAGCTTAGAGCTGGAAGTTATACCTCTACAAAGGAAACTGGGTTTGTTACTAAGATTGAAACACCAGGAAAGTCATGGTGGGACAGAGTGACTTGGTCTAAGAACACAAAGAGTGCTTTGTCTTTCTGTGAGCACAATCCCAGACTGTTTTGTACATTCATGGAAGCATTATCATTCTAAACCCTTAGCTAGACCTGGAGACCGCAGAAGGGTGGGAGTCATCTGAGACTCTCGGGACTGCAGAACCCACAGATGGATTTTGTAACTGTGTGAAGAAAGAATCTAAATAGGGCCTGGCCCTCAGTGCTTCTTCCTGTTTGGGTGCAAGCATTGTGCTTGCTGCCTGTGGAGCCCACCACAGCACTGTACTGTTCACACACAGGGAGGCACAGCTTCGGGGCGGGAGATGGGGGAGGCTAACCTAATCTCTTTGGGCTTGTTCAGGAAGGTGGACCCCTCTCCTGGTCTGTGGCTCTGACAGAAAGAAACCAGCCTGCCATTTGGAGTCCTTTGAAAGTGTGGAGGCTGCAGTCTATGATTTGTTCTTGGGTTCGGTGAGACAGCGTTCATGTTACAGTTCTGGGCTAGCAAAGGGAGATGCAGGCAATATGTACAGCTGACCTCAGGGCTGTCGGTCTCGCACAGAAAGTTCTGGAAGTTTTTTGCTGGCCATAATCAACATCATGGGGCTGTTGGTTTCCTGAAGGCTTTTGTAGAGTCCCGTGTCATTCTTTCATGCCTTCATCATGTTTAAAAGCTTTTACAAGAAGGACTTGTAGGCAGGAGGGCAGCATAGATTGTATATGAAAATGTACATGGTCAAGTCAGAAACCGCCTTGGCTCTACTATCCAGATTTAGCTTTGGGGCAGCTCTGTGCCCCCAGAAAGTTTGCTATGATGGTTATAATACTTCAGTAAAGTGGCTCTTCTGCCCAGCCATCACAGCAACGTGGCTGTGATAACCGAGTGACCCTGTGAGTCACTCCTAATCAAGGCTTCCCTCTCTCTTTCATTTGACACTGCCTTGTGTTTTAGACATGATTCTAACCCAGCTGGCTTGTTGGAGAGTCACCCAAGGTTCCTCTGTAACATTGAGGTATCCATCTTCAGCTTACGGGCCTAGAATAGCTAACAGAATTTTTCTATGAATCAGCAATTTTGAAGTATTAAACTATCTTGTCTTGGCAAAGTTTAGCAGTCATTTTGTGTTTGTTTGTTTGTTTTATGTCCTGCCTGCTCATTCAATTTGGACAGAATACTGTCAGGAGAGGACACAAGGTCAGTTTCTTGCCCCGTGGCTAAATTTGCAACAAAGAAAGAAAACTTCATATGGAGTTTCTTTGATGCCCATCATCTTTTCTGCAATAGGTTGGTGCTGCCAGTAGCAGACACATCTCATTGTTATTAAAAAAAAAAAAACATGTTATTAGAACATCTTAAACACCATACAAGAATCCATACCAATGTAAAATATTTAAGACTGACTGCTGCTTTTTTAGTTTAGAAGTAGATTCAATAATCTATCCTTTGATCATATCATTTCAATATCCCCCTTTTTCTTTTCAGAATGAGATCACTGAATGTAATCTCCTTTTTCCAGGTTTTTCTGACCATTACCAATAACAACTTATAACCACCCCCCAAATGATGACACATATCCATAACCCACTGAAATATAAAAAGCTATCCAACTCCATCTCTTGGTAATGTGGACATTGTGTTCTCTAATTTTTTTTCTATTCTCTGGGGATTAAGAGCATCTCTAGGGGACTCTGAAAAAAACTGAGAAAATGATCAACTCCTGGGAGAGCTAGCTGTATCACTTTTTGACAGTCTCTGTACAAAAGGAAAGTGCAGGGCTTATCTGAAGTCCTGACTGGAGTAGTGCATGAGACTGGACCATCTCAGCCTTGAAACTGTCCTAATCAGTTTGTAGTCTAAAGTAGATCTTTTGATGGTGTTTGTTAGCTTCATGTCATTAACCACAATCCTGGTCATTACAAAATATAGTTTAAAAATAATAAAGTCTTTAAAGAATAAAAGATAGAAAGGAAAAAGCCACCAAAGATGAAAAATACACAGGAAGTCTGGATTCTGGATGTTACTGTGTTGCTTTTGAATTTTCTGATTGCTGATGTAGGAATGGCAGCTATTAACAGACCTTGGATTATGAAAACTGCTGAATTAAACCAAGCTATGTACTTTTAAAATGTCTAGGTTCAAAATGGAAGTCAATGGTATATTACTTCTGGGAAGCAGTTATGCTTTTATTTCCACAGGAAATAGGGGGTTTGGATTCATTTTAAGTTGATATATATCAGGTTTGATCAGAGAATACTCCCTGAAATCCTAGCCAGAAACATACAGAAATAAACCCAGAAAAGCTGCAAAACAAGTCATGTATATTTTGCTTATTCAAACATAAAACAAAAAAAAAATCATCTGTAACTAACTGTACACACCACATATTCCATACTTGTAATATATGTTGCATTTGAAAGTTTATGTATTTTCAGAACAAGGGGGACTAAACACCAATGAAAATGGATGGCCAAGGTGATCCAGAATCTCAAAATCCCCCTGTTACAGTTTGTGAGTTCTACATCTAGAACAACTTCAAGGCTGCTGGATGAGAGGATACAGCCTCATAGACTATTCCAGTCAAGACTTAACAATTATCTTGAATTTCCTCACGATTCCTCCAAAGATACCCAAACACCCAGACAACAGATTCAAATTTAAAGTTAATTTTGTTATACTGTATGTATGCTTCTACTTTTCTTTGGAGTATTGTATTTATATAGCTCATTAAAAAATATAATGTATAATTAAAAAAAATATAGATTAATAATTAGTTATCTATAATAGTCAAACTTATAGTCATGTTAGGTATGTTTTGTTGTCTTACACAGATATATTTGGATGAATAGATAGTCTTCAAACACTTCAAAGACCTAGAGAATATGGCACTTAATATGTTTAATAGCCTAAACCTTTTCATGATAGTGAGAAATGTCTCCTCCTGACAGTATCAATATACCTCAGAGAAGATGATGAGCACCAAAGAAACTCTTTATGGAGTTTGCTTTCATTGTGGCAATGTTAACCAGTTTATTTAAATTGTTTTTTTTTTGCCTTTGACAGCTGACAGAATGCTGTACAGACTGGACAAGTGGGGACACAGAACAAAAACTGTTGAACTTTGCCAAAACAAGGTAGGACAACTTTTCAAGATTCTTGATTTATGGGAGAGTCTGCCAACTATTCTTCAGGACATAGAGGAAAGTGACTAACAAACTTTGTCAGAACAAGGCAGTACAGTCTTTCAAATGTCTTGCTTCACTGACAAGCTTTTTAGATACTCTAGGCCTGTAGACTGAAGATCAATACTCCAATGTTGCAGAGGAACTTTGGGTGACTGTCCAGTTTGCTAGATGTTTCTGTCTTTTGTAGAGTTTTGGAAGTTGCTAGCAGTGTACTTCCTGTTTAGTCAGGTAATAGTATGTCCTTCTGGGGTCTTTGATAAAGTTGAAGACTGATAGTTATATTTGATTTTTTTTAATTATGATAAAAGATAAATTAGGTATAAAACTTTACACTTACAAAGATAAATAATTGAATATTTTCTCTAAACTTGCCAAATACAAATGGACTGTATATTGTAGCTATAATTCTTATTTAATAACTGTGTTTTTGTATATAATTTTACTTTGTTAAAGTTAAAACTTTCCATTTTATTTAGACAAAAGGGGAAAATGTGGAATACTTCTGTACACTGTGAAAGTGTGTTACTCTCATTGCTAATAAAAAGCTGATTGGCCAATAGGTATGCAGGATTTGGGGGGGGGGGGGGGCAGAGAGAATGCTTGAAAGAAGAAGGACAGAGTCTGAGGAATCTCAAGAGATGAAGGAAGAAGCAAAATTAATGTGCTGTGTGGGAAGAAGGGATCAGCATGTGCTAGAGGATAAATAAGAAATACAGATTAATTTAAAATGTAAAAGTTAGCTAGTAACAAGCCTGAGCTATCTGCCAAGCTTTTGTAATCAATATTAAATCTCTATGCATTTATTTTGGAGCCAGAGGTCTTAAGAAAAGTTCTGCCTACAACTGGCTGCTTTTTAAGAGGACCTGGGTTTGATTTCTAACATCCACATTGACTGGCTCACAACTATTTATAACTCCATCTTTGCAGGGGGGATGGGGGACTGAGGTCCTCTTCTGGCTTCTGTGGTTACTGTACACATTTACATGTACCCAGAGATCAATGAAGCAAACACCCACATATATAGAATAAAAATTTTTAAATGAACTAGAATATAAATTAATTTATTTATCGCCTAATTGCCAAATTATTTAACATGAAAAATTATGTTTGTAATTGTATAAACATTTCAAATGTTTAAATTGACTTGTTTCACATATTATCAAACACTTTCTGGTGGAATCATTTAAAATCTGCCCTTTTAAGGCATGCTAAGTGGTTATTAATTAGTCATTATGTTATGTAATATATATAAACTTACCCTTCTAACTAGGTGAAGTTCTGTATCATTTAATTAATACCTCAATCTTCAGCATACACCCTTAGCGCTGTGTGTTCAGTTCATTAACATTGTAGCATCTGTCTTTCTGGCCCTCTTATCTAGGTGAAATTCTGTATCACTTAATTAATACCTCAATCTCCGGTGCACACACACCTTTGACTCTGTATGCTCAGTTCATTGCCCTTTTACATAGAGACCATGTAGCATCTGTCTTTCTGGACCAGACGTATGTCACCCAGAATAAAATCTTTTAAAGTAATTCAGGTTATCACAAATGTCACGATTCTGGAATTGATTCTTTAAGATCGAACTTTGTTCAGAGAGCAACTAACATGAGACACATCAAGTTGGAGAGATCAAACCTCCCATAATTATTTTGTTTATTGATATTGTAAGGAAAACATCGAAAACCAGAGTCAACATGTACAAGACAACAGTGTTAATAGATTTCAGAATCAAACACCTGTTACTGTTACAGAGCAAAGTAATCCAATCTGAACTATAATTCATGGCTAAGAAAACATAGTATGTTTTCACAGCATGTGAATAGGATTCTGGTCACAATACTATATTAGTCTTTGTCTTAGCGAATGGCAGCTCTGTCTTGTCCATCTGAAAACTTTATCATTGAGAGGTTGGCATCACTACAGGTGGTGGGCATCACTGATTCCTATCAGGACTAGATTTTTCCTGTATCATGCAGGGTGAGTAAGGAGGAAGCGGAATCCTAACCCATACATTCCATACATATCAACATGAAACCAGTACAGATCATTGCCCGTTATCCAGAAATGCATCTTTTTTTTTTCCTTTTGTGGCCCAGAGATTCCATACTTGAGTCTACACACTCAAGGGTGTGGGCTCATCCACAGAAACATGAACAACCTACCAGCTGCCAAACCGCGTCTCAAAACATACCCAAATCCAACACTATATTTAATCCATAAATAATATAACAACTGTCAGATTTTCAATAAAAGATTTAAATTACGTGTGAATTTTTCTTCTTATCTGGGGGAGGGACATTTTGACAATGAGAATTTAATGAAACGCAATGGTTTTGTCAGAGAGAAAGAGCAGCCAGGAACAGAATCCCCAACCCAGAACATTTGTGTTCCAGAAAGAACAGAGGTTGCTTGCTCTTGCTGAACCCCAGCTCTGGCTAGGACTCTGGTGCCCAGGGGCATTAAAGCCCCAAGTGAAGACAGCCTATAGGACGTGAAAGAGAAGTGAATTCCGCCACCTGGAGGCAGGCGGCACTCAGTTCACTAGAATACCATCTGTCCTTATTGTCTTCTGTGTTTCACAAGTCCCAGCTCTGCTCTCCTAAGGCTGACCCCTTGGATGAGATGTAATGTCAGTTGTCAAGTAGATATTACAAGCGTGGGTGCTGGAGAACCCCGGCACCACACTGTCCTCAAGCCTGCTTGCTAAACCCTGTGGGGATTCACTTAGGCCAGACTGATTCTCAGGGTCACCATGACAGTACAAGTTTGCTAACCTCACTGGCCGGACTTAAGACTTCACCTGCCCTGGTTGTTGATCATCTGTGCTTTCCCTGTCTCTCTTTTTCAGGGGCTCCCCAAGTATTAATGACACGTCTCTTACTAAAGGCATGGGGGACAGACGTCAATCACTGCCCACATTCATGATCAACCAGTTCTAGAGCCAATAAAGTAATTCTGTCTTCAGTTCAGTTTCAGTGAGATCCCCGAGATACACGAAGCATAAAAAGCTGTTTGAATCTACAACATGAGTTATTGGCCTAAGAGTCTGTCTCTGCTGTTTGCAGAGGCAACATATCTCCACTGAAAGATAACTAAAGCCGTGACTGAAAAATATTGCTCTAATTGACAGAGCATAATTATGTAATTTACAAGGGCTTGATGATGCTTCATATATTTTTCAATGAGGAATGAGAAAAACAATGAAACTAATTACTATTACATAATCACATAATCAATATAATTAGTCTGACATTTACTTTGTATGTAAATGCACACACAAACACACATCCTTGACTTCCCAATATTTTAACATAATTAATGAATGGCAGTCACAAAATTTGAGTAATGCATATGGGCAAATACATAAATAGGGAAATTTTAAATATTACTGAACTTCTTTGGGGACTATTGTAGGAATTTGGGTACAGAAATTGAGCATTTCATGGGATTTTATAGAATAAGTGGCAATTGACTTTAGAATAGGAAATCTCAACAAAACCCAAGCATACTGGGCAGTTTTTTTAAATCCACAAATTGACCCCCAAATCTGTTTTGGATTTATCTATAATCGTGGCTGGTCTCTGCTAAGGAACTAAAAGTAACTGAGATCTCTTGAAATCAGGCATTAGAGCAAGGTCAGTACAAACACCAGACGTCAGACCTCGGCTTCACCCCAAGGCCCAATGTAGTAATAAGAGCAGCACCCCAGCCGCCCACATGGCTTATGCCCCGAAATAATTACACGGAAACTGTATTCTTTTAAACACCGCTTGGCCCATTTCTATCTAGCCTCTTTTAGGCTAGCTCTCGCACCTGGACTAGCCCATTTCTAATAATCTATGTAGCCCAAGAGCTGGCTTACCAGGAATGATCTTAGCCTGCGTCTGCCTGGACTGGGAGAATCATGGCGACTCCCTGACTCAGTTTCCTTCTCCCAGCATTCTGTTCTGTTTACTCCACCCACCTAAGGGTGGGCCTATCAAATGGGCCTAGTAGTTTCTTTATTGCTTAACCAATGAAATCAACAGATTGATATATGACACTCCCCCATCAGCCCAAGCACTGGCTTGACAGGTAGAGCGCTAGCGACTTGAAGTTGCCTCTTCTTGCCACCGGCTCAGAAGAAATCACACTGGGAAATCTGTTTCAGGAATGGAGGTGGAGGCTGCCCGTTTTTAAGATGTGTGGGTGCTGCTTGCTGTGGACCACTGCTTTATGCGTCAGGGACCCCAGTTGGTGGAAGGTCAGGAAGTAGGAGCAAGGCAGGTTCACCCTGCGTCAGGCCAACCTCGAGCCAGAAGTTCTTAGGTTGGGAGCCAGTAGGCGCCCAGTGGAAGAGAGTCTCAGGTGCTGCTGGGTGGGTTCACTGCTCAGAACTCAACAAAGTAGAGATGTGACTCTCTCCTAGGGCAGCAATGCAGAGAGCTGTCAATCTGTGGATCCAAAGCTGCCTGCGAGTGGTGATAGGAGTTTGTGTCCGTCCTCGCCCCAGCGCCCCACAACAGTGCTGCCTGCAGGAGCCTTTCCAGTGTGTCAGGCTGTGGTCTCAGTCGCCTCCTTCTCCTCCTTCCTTGGACAGTTAGGTGATGTGGGAGTGTCATATATTAATCTGTTTATTTCATTGGTTAAGCAATAAAGAAACTGCTTGGTCCTCATAGGTTAAAACATAGGTGGGAGGAGTAAACAGAACAGAAGGCTGGGAGAAAGAAGCTGAGTCAGGAGTCGCCATGATTCTTCCACTCCAGACAGACACAGGTTAAAATCATTCCTGGTAAGCCAGCTCGTGGGCTACAACAGATTATTAGAAATGGGCTAGTCCAGGTGCGAGAGCTAGCCTAGAAGAGGCTAGATAGAAATGGGCCAAGCGGTGTTTAAAAGAATACAGTTTCCGTGTAATTATTTCGGGTAAAGCTAGCTGTGGGGGCGGCCGGGTGCCGGGGACGCAGCATCGCCATTCTTATTACAACAGTTAGGACCATGTAGCTCTCCTCTTTCGGTGCCTCTTGGAAGAAACATAACTCAGATCAGAGTTTGGAGAAACCTCATGCTCCAGGCAATGCGACAGAAGCCAGAGAAATAAGGATAACTAGCAGTTCTTTTCAGAGCTGTCAAGCCAGTCTCTCTTCCTTGGGTTCCAAACAGGACACGGGAACATTCCACACTGAAGCCTCTGTTTCCTGGAGGTCGGTTGGGTCCGAGGACTTTGCACCGTTTTAACTACAAAACAGTAAACTTGATTGTTTTTGTTTTCTGGACAAAAAGGTTCCTAGATACATCACTAGAGAAGCAGTTGGTGTCCCGTCCATCCCTCCTGCCTCCTCTCCAGCCCAGCTTAAGTTTGACTTCCTTTTTAGGAAAGTGGCTCCAATTACAGAGCTCTGCTCTGCTCTTCCCTAGAGTTTGAACTGAGGACCTCAAACACTCTAGGTATTTACTTACCACTGAGCCCCGGGCTCAGCAATTTAGTCGGACCCCTCCTCCTGAGTGCTGGGGTTATAGGCTTGGACCACCCTGCAGGCTCCTGCAGACATTTTTCAGGGCTGAGGAGAGAACCCAGGGCTTTGTGCACACTGAACAAGACCCTCTTCCCCATCATATCTATCTATCTATCTATCTATCTATCTATCTCTGTCTGTCTGTCTGTCTGTCTGTCTGTCTATCTGTCTGTCTATCTATCTATATCGATACGTGCTTTGGTGTTCTGACTGCATACAAGTGAGAGTGTCAGGCCCCCTGAAACTGGAGTTACAGGCACCTGTGACCTGCCATACGGGTGCTGGGAACTAAACCCAGGTCCTCTGGAAAAGCAGTGATTGCTCTTACCTGCTGAGCAACCTCTCCAGCCTCGAGAAAACCCTTTTAAAAACAGATTTTGTGAATTTATTTCAGGCTTTCAGAAAGTTCCAACACAGATGTTACGCAGGCAACCCTTTCAATTTCAAAAAGTGCCTGTCTAGGCCAGCGTTCTGTGCTATTTGGATCTGGGGATCTGGACAACATCCTTACAACTTGTGACTTTCCTCTTGCACTGTGGAAGATTGAATATAAACCTCTGAGTGTGTGTATTGAATAAATCTGCCAGGTATTGAGATTAGCACACCTGTCTAGCTGTGTTCTGACAAGGATTCAGTCATGTTCGGTGCATAGGATGAACACCTCCTTGGAATAGACAAGCTATCAGAAATAACTCTTGGCAGCTGGAGAAACGGCTCTGGGTATTTACTATTGTTGCAGAGGACCCAAGCTTAGTTCCCAGTACCCACATTAGGCTGTTCATAACTACCTAAAGTTTAGCTACTGGAATCTGAACTCTGGTCCTCATGATTGAGCAGTAAGTATCTTTAGCTGCCGCTCCATCTCTCCAGCCCTCCATTACCCTCTCAAGGGGCAGAATATGTTTTCTATAAAAGAGGAATCAACCTGGACAGGCGATGCAAGGTTAACTGTCCTGTGTGTGTATTGTTGACAATAATGGTGAGATGACTCTGGAAGTGTTTTCTTCCTTGATATGTTTCTGACATGAGTGCCACTGTGTGCCTAGATTTCAATGACTGATCATCACATTAACTATTTTGGTCTGGTGGCTACTCTAATATCACCATCTCAAACTCCCACTGGTTTAGAAGTGATGGTACTAGCTAAGTAACCATGGGCTCTAACTAGTTTAAGACTCTCAGAGGCTTCTGTACCATGTCTCTCATCTGCAGGGACCCATGAGTCTTGTAAGTCAGACCATGGTTGCTGGGAAAGTTAGAAAAATTAGGAGGGAAACTCTCATGTTAAATATGGATAATACAAATGTGGCTGATTATAGTGATGGTGATATTTTTCACAGAATTTTTAGATTTTTGAAACTTTCATCATTGTTGTGGTCTGCAAGAATCATGCAATGAGATTTCAGCTGATAGAGCAGAAAGCTGACCCAGAAGGAATGCGTTCTGATGGAGGCAAACCCAGTTGGCAAGGCGCTGGGCCTACCACCTTTTGCATATCTACTGATTCTCACAGTGCATTTCTTGTGAAGCCATAAGCACTCTCTCAGTGCAGGATTCTGCAGAGTATAGAAAAGTGAGCACAACTTTTTCCCATGCACTGGTTGGTATCCCCTCCCACTGCAACTTTGTGAACCTCCAGTAGGAAACTCAGTCACGCAGTCAATAACCCTGGTTCCCACAGTCTAATTGCCGCTTTGTTCCCTGAGACAAACTCAGTAGCCAGCTCCCTGCGACTATCTTCTTCTTGGCAGGACATTTGGCTAGGAGAGGAGTCCTTTATATGGCTCACTTTCCGGACCTCTTAGATAGAGGTGGCACACCCCAGCATGTTTGATTCTTAATCCTTCCCGATAGAAACTGGTGCCCTACATCCTCCTACAGCTGCCTTAGGATAAGTGCTAGCCTCAGTTAACTTCCCGCTCTGCCCTAAGAAAGCTATTAAACCCCTTTCATATGAACTGCACGGAGGACAAGCACCACCATTTGGCTCAGGTGGCTGAAATTTGTTAGATTATGAATTTTGTACTTTATTACCACAAATCCCCCTTGTCCTAACCATATAGATACAATTTTCAGATCTGAAAAGTCCCCTTTAGCTAGCCACATTGACAAAAATGCTAATGTAAATCAAACACCACACATTTCCCTTCAGCAGCTTACATGGCTAGCCATGGCCACCATAAACACTGTTCCCAGCATCTGCAGGTGAGGGAGTGCCCAGAGAGCACAGAGCTGCTGCATTTCCTCCCCTTTTCTACATTCTTTGATTACAAAATTCTTGTTTAAGTAACCACACTTAAAATGCAGTTTAACTTACAAATTCCCCTTCTCCTCCTTTTTAAAATTTAGAAGCCTCCTAGGTGCTTTTCGGGTGTCTTTTCCGGCCACACCGCCCCAGGGCCATAAAAGTCCAGCTTTGGCTTAGGCTTGCTCCTAACTAACTCTTACAGCTCAAATTTACACATAGTTTTTCATCTACATTTTTTTTTCATGAGGCTCATTACCTCATCTCCATTCTGTCCCTCTTGTTTCCTCCACGTCAGGCTGGGCCCTCCCATATCAATCATTGATCAAGAAAATGCCTTGCACATTTCCTCCAGGACTGGAGGAGTTTTTTCTTGATTAAGGTTCCTTCTTCCTAGAGGGAACTCTGGCTTGTGTCAAGTTAACAAAAAAAAAAGAACACGCACATTACCCAGAGGCCTTCTAGTCAGCCTATCACACCCGCACACAGATGTTTCTTAGAGCACTCTTCACAATAGTGAAGTCATGGGACCAAGCTCAATGTGCAATAACAATGGAATGTGTAAAGAAAATACCTTATGTATACATGACGGATTACAGTCATAAAGAAGAATGAAGTTATGTCATTTTCAGGAAAATGCATGAAACTGGAAATGGTTAAGCCAATTCAGTGAGAAAAATACAGCTTGTTTTTTCTTACAGTTAACTCAACACTTAACGACTTAGCACATATTCCTCAGTGTCTCAGAACTCTAGCGACCACATGTTTTAAGTTCTGAATGCAGAAGACTCTTAGAAGCATAAGGTCATGTTTACTTCTTCTACACAGTGTAGGAAGAGTGTGATGAATCTTGCTTCATGCATCAACACATTCCAGATCAATTCTTTTAAATATTTTATTCACTGAGTGAAAGAAAGCAAACATTAGAACATTTGGAAAGCAGAAGGTCAGAAACCTGTGGATGTGTTTGCTTCTTGCACTCCTTGAGAGAACTTGGTATGTGATAAGTTAACACAATACTCACTGTATAAAAATGTGCATTTGAATGCCTGTCTGAACATATGCATCCATTTGTGTATGATTACATATTTGTGTGTGTGTGAAATTGTGTGTCTCTGTCTTCAAGTGTGCATTTCTGCATTTGTACATCTTTTGTACATGTTCAATATTTTGGGTGTGCTTGTGTGTGTGATTGTTCTCTTGTTAAGAATATACACCTGTGCCTGTGAATGTCATGCATTTATCTGTTTTCATGTGCAATGTCTGTATGTGCATGTGTTAGTGAATATCTATATGTCTCTATGTGTCCATGAGTTGGTGTGCATAGACATAACTTTATTTATATACATACAAGTAAGTATTGATATGTGGTTGTGCATATGCATATGTGATTATGTATTTGTGCAAATGTACAATTGTGTATTTGTGCATTTTGGAAAGTGTGCACATGTGTGCATTTTTTGCCTTTGTGAATGCATTTTTGTATTTATGTTTTAACATGCTTATATGTTTATCTTTGTGTTTATTCACGTGTATATGGCTATTGTATCTGTGAAAGCATTGCATTATGTATAGTCCTTACTTATGTATGTGTGTACATGTGTGACTTGCTTATATGTATATGTATGCATGCGTATATGCATGTGTGGTTTGATTTAGGCATATATATGTTTTAGCTCCCATATAATTACAAACATGCATTTATACAAGCGTGTGTATCCACATGTAAATGTGCATGTATACCTATATATAATCATGTGTTGTGTGCATGTTTGCGTGTATAGAATGGTGTATTCATTGGTGTGATACATACTTGGAATTGCATGTCCATATTGTGTGTGTGTGCGTGTGTATGTACATGTGCGTGTCTGTACATGTGTTGGGTCATGGGTTTGTGTTATTTTGCCTATGAGCATCTTCTGGCAAAGCACCTCTTTTTATGAGCATGTGTTTTCATTTATGCCTTTGTTCACGTTTGAATATGTGTTTGTACCTGTGTTTATTTACATGTAGGCATCTGAGTTTATGCATGCATATGCATTTGTGTCTACATATATTTATATATATGGATTTGTGTATACATTTGTTTATGCATAGAGGTGTGTGCTTCATCTGCACATGTGGTTATGTAAGTGTGTTTTTATGTGTGCTGTGTGCATGTATGGTAATTTGGACATGTACACACAAACATATATACACAGAACATATCACCATAATACCATAACAGTTGTACATAATATACACATTCACATGCCCACAGACACACAACTGAGTATGTGTATATACATATGCTAAGCCACTTACACATGTAAAGGCAGAAATTCATATGCAAACATACATAAGAACATGTATGCATGCATGAACACTTTGCATGCATACACATGTGAACACAAGCATATCCAAAATACAGATGTATGTAAAGACATGTGTGCACACAGTCGCATGCAAAGGCACACGCACCTATACACTTGCACATTGTACACGATCCCAAATGTATTCTTATAGAGGCACACAAGGACATGTATACACATATGTACAAATATACCTGAACATGCATGTGTGGTTGACATAAGGAAAAGCTCATTCAAACACCTGTATAAACAAAGGTACAAATGTTCTAACATGATGTATATACAGGCCTAGAAACATGAAAATACATACCAGGATGTACACACATGTGGTCACATGAGTACAATACTTGGATCTACACACACATATATACATGTACACACAAAGGAGCACATACAAATACAGACACACAGACTTATGAAAACACATGTGCTAAGTCCCCAGAATTGTCTATTTGTGCACATAAACACAAACATGCTTGTAAACACATGTCCACATAATTTGGGTTAATATGTAGACACACATACAAAATAGTAAAATGAATAAGCATATACATGTATATATTTATAAGATCAAGTGACATGAGTGCAAAATAAGTATGTAGATAAATGGACACATTTACATACATAAGCAGACATATATGTGTGCACACACATTTACTCAAATATCCCTATGCTGTTGCACACAAGCATGCACACCTTCACAAACTCCATGATGCTTGACAACACGTATGTGTGCATGCAGGCACCATCCACATATGCACATTTGGGAGCATAGACTCAGAAGAATCCGTACGCATAAATGAATACAAACATTTGTACGCAGAAATGCACCGAAGCTCATGGAAAAACAATATACATAGATATATCCCCATATATGCATGAAAAATGAACAGAAGTAGATACTGCACTATATGTCTACACACACATACATAGATATCAATGTATGTGTGTGTATACATATAGATGTGTGTGTTCCAAACTTTTGGACACAAGTATGCACATATGAACATATGAAACACATAGATGGATACATATACGCTTTCACACAAATGTAATACACACACAGATATGTTCACAGGCCTGAATGCATACAAATAAATATAAGAATATGAGTACATATGCAAAAACATGAGGGTGCACATGACACATAAACACATACACAAGTGATTAACACACGTAAGCTTATATATGCATTATACAGAGACGTGAAAATATGAATTGCACACTTACTAAGGACTATACACACATTCTACTCAGGTGTTCATGTAGATATGCTCCTAAACACAAATACACATATGTGAACATAAATACACAAACACCCTCTGTCACTTGTACATGTGTGCAAAAATGTAAATACATACACACAAACATATATACAAACACATTTTTGTGCACTTTTATGTACAAACTCATGATAAAACACACAAATAAAGACACACATGCTTATAAATATAGGCATGCACACATGCGCACATATGTATATCCACACATGCAGGAAAGGATATGTTTATATTCACACAGACACATACACACAAAAGTACACATACACACAAACATGTCTATATATACATATATATATATATGAATGTATACACATATACTTAGGTGTACATGTTCACACATACACATTTGCAAACATGCCATACTTATGCATTTACAAACACATGAACACATGTGTTCATATAAAACACATGCACAGATATACACACCAAGGACAAAAAAATGTATCTTGGGCCACAGTTTGAGGATAGTGTCCATTATACTTGGGGAAAGAGTATGAGGCACCTGGTCACCTCACATCTGCAGTCATGGAGCAAAAACAGACATGGCACTTGCTTTCGCTTTTTACTCAGTCCAAGACCCCCTGCATGGCACCGTCCACACCGGGGTCAGTGTTCACGAATATTTCTGGAAACAATTTCCTGATACACTCAGAGCTGTTTGCACATGATTCTAAATCCAGCCCAGCACAGTAACTATTCACTATTGCCCTGACAGTGTGTGCTATTTCCTCTCCGTGACATTGTGTACAAGAAGTTAATGAACCTTTCATATAACTTCAACACCGTGTTCTAAAGACATACTTCTCAGTGCTCATAAATGCTGTGCATGGTGTGGAGAAGCTTACATGGGTTTTTAATAAAGCAATGTTATTCAGAACCTTCGAGCCTTTGGATGTGTTTTCTTCTATCCCATGAGACAACTTAGCGTGTGGTGCGTCTTCGCCTTAGGATTAACCCAACTATGTTTAGAAGCACACATTCCTTAATGTTCTCCATATTCTCTCTGATGATATGCTGCTCTGCACACTTGGCAGAGAAGTCCTTACACTCCTGAAGGCTTGGTTTTCTCTTTCTATCATGTGACAATTCAGCATGAAACATATGTTTCATTGTGCAGCAAAAAAACTGATTTATATAGACAAATGTTTCCCATTCCAAATGTTGTATCCACACTGCAAATAACAGCTTCTTTGTGTCTTGGGGAAAAGACTTCTGAATTACCAACACGACTTATTCTTCCCTCCCAGGAGACACCTAGTGTGAGATGTGATTTTCACTGAAAACTGACTACTTTGTAAATATGCATTTATTAACGATTTTAAAAGCTTTGTATGGTGGGGGGGGGCTTCTTTGAGCCCTTTTTTAAAAAATCAAGTATTTTCAAAATCTGTGAGTATTTTTAATTATTTGAGAATTTCTTCTTTAAGAATTTCATATAATGTATTCATATAAAGTATTTTGATCATTTCCCTACACCAATTCCCCCCAAGCCCCCCACTCCCATCCCATACCCACCCAACTTTGTGTCCTCAATCTTTAAAATCTATCTGGTCCAATTTGTTTTGCCCATATGCTTTGAGTATGTGGCCATCCACTTTGGCATACCAGGGACTAACCCCTTAAAGAAACTGACTCTCCTTTCCCCAGAACCTCTCAATTGTCAGTAGTTCCCTCGGCTAGGCATGGTATTTCATGCCCACCTTCCCTCCCTATGCCATGATTGTGTTTTTCTGCTTGGGCTTGCACACTGTAACAACAGCTGAGTTCATACATGCAATTGTTCTGATGTGTCCAGACAACACTATTTCCTTGTTGTCTGTCTCTACCTCTGACTCTTACGATCTCTGTCTCCTCTTCTACAACAATCCCTGAGACTTGCTAGAAGTTGGTGTAGTATAAATATCTCGTTTAAGGCTGAGCATTCCACAGACTCTTGTTCCCTGAACTTTGACTAGAATATAATTTAGTATTGTGCTTCTTTAATCCCAGACCAAAAAGCTTAATAAGTCCACATCATTTCATGCTTATAAACATTGCATCATTTATGCATTGACTGTCCTACTCCTGGCAATGTGGCTTTTATTTTCCATTTCATGAGGAGACTTTAGCTTCATCTAGCTTCAAAACAAACTGGTTATTAAGCACGCTCTCATTAGTGTTCATAGATGCAATGTTAACTGTGCGAAAAGCTTCTTGTTTGCATCTTTGAGATGGATGAGAAGGCTATCAGATGCCCAATGATGTGTTTGGCTTCCCTTTGTGAGCTCATTTTAGTTTGTGATTCATCATTCACACACAATCAAACCGAAATGCTTTGTGAAATACACTCTTCGGTGCTCATAATTGCTGTATCTTCTCTGTAAAAGATGCTTGCTTGAGCCTTTGGGAATAAATAAGACTGTCTGAGATAAAAGAATGTGTTTTCTAGGAGACCACTTCCTAAATATAGCACCAGTAGCACAGATACTGAGAACGACTATCAATAAATCGGACCTCCTGACACTGGAAAGGTTCTGTAAGGCAAAGGACACTGTAAATAAGACAAAACGACAGCCTATAGACTGACATTTGAGAGAGGGCTGATTTCCAAAATATATAAAGACATTAAAATGCAAAGTAATCCAATTAAAAAATGAGGTAGAGAGCTAAACAGAGAATTCTCAGAAGAATCTCAAATGACTGAGAGACTTTTGAAGAATTCCTCAACATCCTTAGCCATCAAAGGCTTGTACAGCCATGTTGGAAATCAGTACAGCAGTTTCTCAGAAAATCAGAAAATCTGCCTCAAGGCTCAACAGTGATACTCTTAGGCATATACCCAACGGATACTCAAACATACCACAAGGGCATTTGCTTAACCATGTTCATAGCAGCATTATTCATAATAGCCCCAAACTGGAAACAACCCTAATGCCCCTCAACTGAACAATGGATAAAGAAAATGTGATTCATTTACACAATGGAGCTGTAAAAAACAATGACATCATGAAATTTGCAGGCAAATGGATGAAACTAGAAAAGCCATCCTGAGTGGGGTAACCCAGACCCAGACAGACAAACATGGTTTGTACTCACTCATAAGTGGATATTAAGATGTAAAGTGAAGGATAATCAGACTATAATTCATAGCTCCAGAGAAGCTAGGTAACAAGGGAGACCCGAAGAGTAAGAGGGGCACATGGATTGGCCTGGGAAGGGGAATTAGATGAGATCTTCTGGGTAAACTGAGGCCGATGAGGAGAAGTAAAGGGGAGGGGAGGGGGATGAGAACGTGTTGGAAAGGGACGGGCAGGGTGTGACAGAGTCAGAGAGCAATGAAAAAGATCTTGATAAAGAGAGTCACTATGGTGTTAGGGAGAAACCTGGTGCTAGGGAAATTCCCAAGAGTCCACAAGGATTATCCCAGCTAAGATTCCTAGCAATAGTGGTGAGGATGCCTGAATTGGCCTTCCCCGGTAATCAGATTGATGAGTACCCCAACCATCTTCATGGAGATTTCATTAAGTAACTGGTGGAACCAGATGCAGAGATCCAAAACTAAGCACCAGGCTGAGCTCCAGGAATCCAATTGGAGAGAGGGAGAAGGGAATATAAGAGCAAGGGAGATCAAGATCATGATGGAGAAATCTACAGAGATAACTGAACCAAGCTCTTGGAAAGTCATGAACCCTAGACCAACAGCTGTGGAGTCTCCATGGGATGGAACTAAGCCCCCCATATGTGGGAGACAGTGATGAAACTTGGACTATCCAAGGGGCCCCAGGAAGTCAGACCAGGATTTATCCCTGGCGCATGAGCTGCCTCGTTGGAGCCCATTCTCTAGGGTGGGGTGTCATGCTTAGTCTCAGTGTAGGAGGGAAAGGCTTGGTTCTGCCCCAACTTGATGTGCCAGACTCCCTATGGGAGCCCTTCACATTAGGCGGAGTGGATGAGGTGGTGGGCTGGAGGGGGGTGTAGAGGAGAAGGTGGGAGGAGGGATGAGAGGGAGAACTGTGGTTGAAATGAAAAATGAAATTTTTAAAAGGTAAAAAAAAAATGTGTTTTCTTCTTCTTCAGTTCCATAAGACTACTAACATTGGTTAAGCACTCGCACAAGCCGATTGGTAGGAAGACGTTCCTTACGGCTTGCTAAACTTTCACTCAGAGTGCGAGAAGTCCCTTGCTTTTGATTTTAAAGAAGAATGCACAGTGTCTGTCACTGTGCTTGTTCTTCCACTGCCTAAAATTGATTGGTGTGGAGTACATATTTCATTCAGTATCATTGTGAGCTATTTTAGAACACATTTCCTAGTGCTAATGAATGTTTTATTCACTTTGTCAAAAGCACCCTGTTTTTGTCTGTGGGAAGGAAGACAGGCAGGTGCCAGACATTCCATGCTCTACCTCCCTCCATAATGGCGCCCAGCATACAGTGCTTCCTTTATCTAGCACCAACTCTGTTTTAAAAGTGCACATTCCTCAGTGTTCATAAATTCTGCATTTGCTATCACAAAAGACCCTCATTGGAGCCTTAAAGCGTGAACCAGTTCGAAGCCTAAAAAAAAAAAAAAAATTCCTCTTCTATTCAATAAAAAAAAAATGTGATGTCTTTTTTTCTTCAGAACCAACAAAAATGTTTTATGAAGACATGAATATCACATGAGGTACATGAAAAGCATCTTGTTTGTGCCCTTGAGAAAGAAAAGTATCAGGTACCTGATAATGAGATGTCTTCTTTGTTTCCATGGGAGCACGCAATGTGTGAGACATCAAAAGTCGACACGAGCTGTCATCAAGGCGTACCTCTTACAGCTCATAGGCATAGCAGCATAGCACATGAAAAGCAACTCGTCTTTGCCTCTGAAAGAGGTGGCTGCGCACAGATACGGCGCTCACTCTATGAAGGAAGCTAGCTGGAGCTGTTGAATCAGTGAGGCTTCTCATGGTGAGAGAGTGTGGCTACTCTTTCCTCCTTCCCATGATCTTATGCAGTGCATGGTGCATATTTGATAGAGCATCACTATGGAATAGTTTCTAGGCCCACGGTACCTCTTGCGCATGACTGATTTAGCATGTGAAAAGCATCTTGTATCTGTGTGAAAAGTAAAGAAGAGTGCAGGCTGAAGAGACCGTTCAGCAGTTAAGAGTGCTTGCTGTTCTATCAAGAGGTCAGAATTCAGATCCCAGCATTCATGTTGGGTTGTTCACTAAGTCTTGTAACTCCAGCTCTAAGGGATCTGACACCTTCTTCTAGATTCTGTGGGTATTCATGTACACACATACACACAACACACACTCTCTCACACACACACAACACATACACACACAAATAATTTTTTTAAAATGAGTGCTATGTAAGTGAAAATGTGATTTTTTTTCCGTGCATTGTAAATTTAGTGTGTGGTGCATCATTCATCCTCCATGAAAACAAAGCGGCTCATAAGGAAACACATTCTATAATCTACATGCATGCTCATAAGGACACGCACATTCTATAACCTATATACACGCATGCTCATAAGGACACACACATTCTATAACATATATTCATGCTCATAAGGACACACACATTCTATAATCTACATACATGCTCATAAGGAAACACATTTTATAACCTATATACATGCATGCTCATAAGGAAACACATTCTATAACCTATATACATGCATGCTCATAAGGAAACACACATTCTATAACATATATTCATGCTCATTAAGGACACACACATTCTATAATCTACATGCATGCTCATAAGGACACACACATTCTATAACATATATTCATGCTCATTAAGGACACAACACATTCTATAATCTACGTGCATGCTCATAAGGACACACACATTCTATAACATATATTCATGCTCATTAAGGACACACACATTCTATAACATATATTCATGCTCATTAAGGACACACATTCTATAATCTACATGCATGCTCATAAGGACACACACATTCTATAACTATATTCATGCTCATTAAGGACACACACATTCTATAATCTACATACATGCTCATAAGGACACACACATTCTATAATCCACATGCGTGCTCATAAGGACACACACATTCTATAATCTACATGCATGCTCATAAGCCTCCTGTTTATTAGGTGAAAGCAGCCTTGTGTGGCTTTTTAAAAAGGAGCGCCAGCTATCTGATAGCATGTGTCTTCCTTCCTTTTAGTGCACTTAGTGTGTACACCTCTTTCATCCAGCATCAACAAAAGCTGACTCAGAAGCACACCCTTCCTAGTGCTCATAAGTACTGTATTTACTATTTGAAAAGCTTTGCTGGGCCTTTGAAAACATAATTTTCCTCTTCCCCAATGAGTGTGGCATGCCCTTGAAGCTCTAGGCCCACACATTTCCCTGGAAAGCACAACCTGCCTGGGAGGCTCCAGCACTGCCTATTACCCCCAAGGTCTCCTGAGAAATTGGGAGCATGGGGACCAGGGGAGAGGGTTGAATTGGAGGGGAGAGAAGGGGAGAGGAGCATAGAAATATGTATGGCTCAATAAATCAATAAAAAAAAAAAGAGTGTTCCAGATCCCCTGGTACTGAAGTTACAGATGGTTGTGACATGGTGTTTCCAGCATCCACATGGTGCTTGAACCTAGATTCTCTGCAAGAGCAGCCAGTGCTCTTAACCACTGAGCCATCTTTCTTTTTTTTTTCTTTCTTTATTTTTTTATTGAAAAAAAATTTCCGCCTCCTCCCAGCCTTCCATTTCCCTCCCCCTCCTTCTATTTTTCTCCCCCTCCCCCCACTCCTCTCCCCCTCCCTCTCCAGTCGGAAGAGCAGTCAGGGTTCCCTGCCCTGTGGAAAGTCCAAGGTCCTCCCCCCTCCGTCCAGGTCTAGGAAGGTGAGCATCCAAACTGGCTAGGCTCCCACAAAGCCAGAACATGATGTGTCTTTTTTATTTTTATTGAGAAAAGGAGAAAAAAAAACAAGTTTCCACCTCCTCCCAGCCTCCCATTTCCCTCCCCCTCCTCCCACCCTTTTCCCCCTCCCCCCACTCCTTTCCCCTTCCCTCTCCAGTCTAAAGAGCAGTCAGGGTTCCCTAGGTCCTCCCCCCTCCGTCCATATCTAGGAAGGTGAACATCCAAACTGGCTAGGCTCCCACAAAGCCAGCACATTAAGTAGGATCAAAACCCCGTGCCATTGTCCTTGGCGTCTCATCAGCCCTCATTGTTCGCCATGTTCAGAGAGTCCAGTTTTATCCCATGCTTTTTCAGTCACAGTCCTGCTGGCCTTGGTAAGCTCCCAGTAGATCAGCTCCACTGTCTCAGTGGGTGGGTGCACCCCTCGTGGTTCTGACTTCTTTGCTCATGTTCTCCCTCCTTCCGCTCCTCATTGGGACCTTGGGAGCTCAGTCCAGTGCTCCTGTGTGGGTCTCTGTCTCTATCTCCATCCATCACCAGATGAAGGTTCTATGATGATATGCAAGATATTCGTCAGTATTGCTCTAGGATAGGGTCATTTCAGGTTCCCTATCCTCAGCTGCCCAAGGAACTAACTGGGGACCTCAGCTTGGGCACCTGGGAGCCCCTCTAGGGTCAAGTCTCTTGCCCACCCTAAAGTGGCTCCCTTAACTAAGAATTGTGGTTCCGTGCTCCCCTGTCCAACCTTCCTTTATCCCAATCCTCCTGTTTCCCCAAGTCCCCCCATCCTTCCCTTCTACCTTTTCTCTCCCCATCTCCCCTTACCCCAATCCCACCCCACCCCCAAGATCCCAGTTTTCTCCCCGGCCATTTTGTCTACTTCCCTTAGCCAAGAGGATAACTATATGTTTTTCCTTGGGTTCACCTTCTTCCTTAGCTTCTTTAGGTTCACCTATTGTAGACTCCGTGACCCTTGTTTATGGCTAGAAACCAATTATGAGTGAGTACATCCCATGTTCATCTTTTCGGGTCTGGGATACCTCACTCAGGATAGTGTTTTCTATTTCCATCCATTTGCATGCAAAATTTGAGAAGTCATTGTTTTTTACCGCAGAGTAGTACTCTAATGTGTATATATTCCATACTTTCTTCATCCATTCTTCCATTGAAGGGCATCTAGAGTGGTATTGCTGGGTCCAGGGGTAGATTGATCCCGAATTTCCTGAGAAACTGAAACACTGACTTCCACAGTGGTTGCACAAGATTGCATTCCCACCAGCAATGGATGAGGGTACCCCTTCCTCCACAGCCTCTCCAGCAAAGGCTATCCTTGGTGTTTTTGACTTTAGCCATTCTGACAGGTGTAAGATGATATCTCAAAGTTGTTTTGATTTGCATTTCCCTGATTGCTAAGGAAGTTGAGCACAACCTTAAGTGTCTTTTGGCCATTTGAACTTCTTCTGTTGAGAATTCTCTGTTCAGTGCCCCACATGATGTGTCTTTTAAACTATGCCAAGGCACGCTGTTTCTAAGCACACACTCTGAAGTGCTGCAAAGCATTCTGTTCACTGTCTGAAAACACCTTAGCTATGTCTGGAAAAAGAAAAGAGAACGCTGGATATCTTACAATGCATGTGGCACAGGAAACCATGTGTTTAGCAAAAACCGTGTTACAAGCACATCTTCCGTGTGCTCATGAACTGTTTGTTCTGTTATCCCACTGTTGAAGGAGAGCCTGCTTGTTCATCCTGGCTGCCCAGCTTAGCCCCAAAATAACCACACAGAAACTGTGTTAATTGAATCTCTGTTTGGCTCTAGCTTCTTATTGGCTAACTCTTACATCTTAATTTAACCCATTTCTATTTATCTGTGTATCGCCATGTGACAGTGGCTTACCGGCAAAGATTCAGCATGTCTGACTCTGGTGGCTCCATGGTGTCTCTGTGACTCTGCTTTCTTCCTCCCAGAATTCAGTTCCATCTTCCCCACCTACCTAAGTTCTGCCCTATCAACAGACCAAGGCAGTTTCTTTATTCATTAATGAAAGCAACACATAGACAGAAGGACCTCCTACACCAATCCCATCTCATGAGAAGCAGCCCCTGTGTCTTTGGAAAGGGTATACAGTCAGAAGCAGGTTTGCCCCTTACATGGCAGACATGTGTTGCATCTTCTACCCAGCGTCCATATAGACCCAGACCTATTCATAGTGGCTATAGTTGGTATTTGAAATGAGGTTGTTTGTTTGAGCCATTTGAAAAAGTAACCTGCCAGCAACCTAAAAATGTCTCCTACCTTCCACTCAAGTAGCAACTTCAAGTGCTGTTTGTCTATCTTCTGCATTCAGCACTTTAAAAACATAAATTCCTTAATTCTTTTAGCACCATATTCACTATGTAAACATAGGCTCATTTGTGTACTATTAGAAAAATAATTCTTTTCTGTTCTGTTCTTTCTTTGCCTGACATCACTTGGTGTGTGATGCATCTTTCGTGCAACAGAAGCATGCATGAATTGTTTTATAAGGATGCATTCCTCAGGTCTTCTAAGTATTGTACTCACTACTGACAGGCAGCATGCTGGGGTCTGAACAGTGAAGGTTTCCAGCTCCCTGACCAGGTGTTCTCTTCTTTGCTCCCATGAGACTCCTCAGTGTTTGGTGCATCTTGCATCATCAACACCAGTGTTTTATAAAGACATGCTCCTTAGTGCTCAACACGAGTGTTTTATAAAGACACGCTCCTTAGTGCTCCACACGAGTGTTTTATAAAGACACGCTCCTTAGTGCTCCACACGAGTGTTTTATAAAGACACGCTCCTTAGTGCTCAACATGAGTGTTTTATAAAGACACGCTCCTTAGTGCTCAGCAACACGCTATTCACTTTGTAAACATATGCCTTTTTGTGGCTTTAACAAAAGTGATCTATGGTGGCAGACACTGAACTGGAAGATCTATGCAGCTGGATGCTGGCCCAGGATGAACAAACTCAGTTGTCTTCTGGGCCCCGATCCAGCGTTTTGAGTCAGTGCAGCCCAACATCTGCTCGATCTATGAGCTACTGGAGCACATGAAGGAGCAGGTTCTGCAGAACTAGATGTCATTACCGAATAGGGCCAGTCCCAGGCCTGCCAGCCTACACCCACCATGGAGCCTCCCCTTCTGCAGCCTGGGCTATGGAGCTCCCAAAACCTGCCCCAGGACCCCCTGCCTAGTCACAAGATCCCCATGACTGTGGCAAACAGAAGGCTATCCGAGATGAGTCCAGATCCATCCATTTACCTATAAATTTTATATTTTTCTTCATAGCTAAATAATATTCCATTGTTTATAAATAAATCATTATCCATTCATAAGTTGATGAACAGAACCCTAATAGTATAAGTGTGAAGATGAACAATTAATAAATGGAAGCTCACAAAACTGAAAAGTTCCTGCACAGCTGAAGACACCATTGTTTGAGTGAAGATGCAGCCCACAGAATGGAGAGATAAACTTTACTAGAAATAGCAGACAAAGGGTTAGTATCTAGAATATGCAAAAAAACTTAAATATCAAGAAAACAAACAATCCAATTTTAAAAAATGGGGCATGTAAATACAGAGAAAGTTCTCAAAAGATAAAATACAAATAGTGAAGGAAAAGGATTTTCAATACCTTTGGCCCACCAGGGAAATTCAAATTAAATCTACTTCGAAATTTAATCCCAACCATGACTAAGATAATGATGATGATGTTGATGACAAAGACTGGAAAGGATGTGGGCCAAGGGGAACACTTATTCACTGATGGTGGGAAAGCAAACTGGTGCAGCAACTATGAAAATTACATGGAGGTTCCTCAAAACCTGAAACTAGATCCACCACACACACAGCTGTCCCACTCTTGAGTACATACCTAAAGGAATCCATACCCCACTATAGCCATACCGGCTCTTCAAAGAACCGGCTCTTCATTTTATTGAATCTTTGCAATTCTTTTTCATTTCCATTTCATTATCTACACTGATCTTATTTCTTTCTTTCCATCTATTGTATTTTGGCTTGTTGTTTGTCCAAAGCCCTAGCTTGCATCACTAAGCTATTTATTTGAGATTGTTCTATTTTGTATGGAGGTATATCTATGTATGAATTTCCTGTTTAGGCCTGCTTTCAATGTGTGCCATAATGTTGTATATTTTCACTTGATTCAAATAATTTTTAAATTTCCTTCTTGATACCATCCATGACATATTCATCATTCAGCAATGTGTTGTTTAATCTCCATGAGCTCATGTATTTCCTGTAGTCCTTTTTTTGTTATTAATCTCTTCACTGTGGTAAGATAGAATGAGATATTATTTGTTTTCCTATATTAACTGAGACCTATTTTGTGCTAATATAGGATATACTTTATTAATATTTCATAAGCTGAAAAGAATAAATATCAATGTACATTATGCACTGTTTGAACAGACTGTTCTTTTAAGTCTGGTTAACCTATGATGTCATTTAATACATATGTTTTTCTGTTTACTATCTGTGTGAGATGATCTGCCAATTGGTGAGTGAAGGATGTTGAAGTCACCCACTATTATTGTGCTTGGTTATCTGTTACTTTACATCTAGTTATATTTATTTTATGAAATTAGATGCATTCCTGTTTGGAATATGGATGTTTGGAATTATAATGCCCTCTTGATGGATTAGTTCATCAATTGGTATGAAGTGGCCTTCCTTATGTCTTCTAATTTTGGTTTGAAGTTCCTTTTAGATCAGCAATGTCTGCTTGCTTCCTTATTCCATTTGCTTAGAACTCTCTTTTCCAGCCTCTCACCCTAACACAGTGTCTGTCTTTGATGGCGAAATGTGTATCATGGAGACAATTGGTAGATGGAGCCTTTATTTTAATACAATTTGCTTGTGTCTTTTCATTGGGAAAGTTGAGACCATTGGTAATTAGTTATTATTAAATGGTGTTTTTAATTCTTCTAATTTTATTATTTCTGTTTTCTGGTGTTTTCTTAGTTTTCATTGGATTAACTACTATTCTACTCATTTATTCTATCCTGCAGCCTCTTCATTGTGTTTATCTTTCTGTTTAGTTTGAATAATTCCTTCCTGTATCTTCTCTGGAGCTACTGTAGGAATTACAGATCCTCTTATCTATCTTTAAGTATGGTAAATTTTTATTTGTCCTTCAGTTATGACTATTTTGTTGGTTATAGTAGTATAGGAGACGAGGTCTCGCTGTGAACTCAACATGTCGACTAGGCTGGCCTGGAACTCAAGGTGATCTACTTTCCCTTGCCTTCTGAGCTGGAACTAAAGGCTAACACCAGCACACTTCTGGTTCTAAAGTTTCTACTGAAAAGTTACCTTTTATCCTAGTGGGCCTGCCTCTCTATGTGGTGTTGCTTTCAGCTTTCAGTATACCTTCTGTATACTTAGCATTTTAACTATGATTACAAATGTTTGTTTTATGTTCTATTCAGTGTTTTATATATGTGTATCTTGATTCTAAAAGTATCTTTCTTTGGGTTTGAATTTCTCTGGTACTCTTTATTGAAAATAGTTTCCATAAATTTAGTATAGAATTATTCTCCTCCTCTTTTTCCTCTCCATCCTATGACTACTATTACTCGGCCCCTAAATCACACCTTTGGTCTTTTGACAGTATGCCTAGTCTTATATATGATTTAAACATTTTGATTCTTTTCTCTTTGTCCTTGACTGAACGTTATAATACTCCACTTTGTCTCTGAAACCTGTCCTGACCACTTCCTTTTCTATTCTACAATGGGGCTTCCATTGTTCATTTGACTTACTGAATTTTCCCCTGCCCTTTGTGTTTTCCATCAGTATTTCTGTGTCTTTTTTTTTAATTTATTTATTTATTAAGGATTTCTGCCTCGTCCCCTCAACCGCTTCCCATTTCCCTCCCCCTCCCCCGATCAAGTCCCCCCCCCTCATCTGCTCGAAGAGCAATCAGGGTTCCCTGACCTGTGGGAAGCCCAAGGACTGCCCACCTCTATCCAGGTCTAGTAAGGTGAGCATTCAAACTGCCTAGGCTCCCACAAAGCCAGTACGTGCAGTAGGATCAAAAACCCACTGCAATTGTTCTTGAATTCTCAGTATTCCTCATTGTCCGCTATGTTCAGCTAGTCCGGATTTATCCCATGCTTTTTCAGACCTAGGCCAGCTGGCCTTGGTGAGATCCCAATAGAACATCCCCATTGTCTTAGTGTGTGGGTGCACCCCTCGTGGTCCTGAGTTCCTTGCTCGTGTTCCGTCTCCTTCTGCTCCTGATTTGGACCTTGAGATTTCTGTCCGGTGCTCCCGTGTGGGTCTCTGTCTCTGTCTCCTTTCATCGCCTGATGAAGGTTAATATTCCTGAGGATGGCTATGTGTTTGTCTTTGGATTCACCTTATTTAGCTTCTCTAGGAACATGAATTATAGGCTCAATGTCCTTTATTTATGGCTAGAAACCAAATATGAGTGAGTACATCCCATGTTCCTCTTTTTGGGTCTGGCTTACCTCACTCAGGATAGTGTTTTCTATTTCCATCCATTTGTATGCAAAATTCAAGAAGTCCTTGTTTTTTACTGCTGAGTAATACTCTAATATGTATATATTCCATACTTTCTTCATCCATTCTTCCGTTGAAGGGCATCTAGGTTGTTTCCAGGTTCTGGCTATTACAAACAATGCTGCCATGAACATAGTTGAGCATATACTTTTGTTGTATGATAGGGCCTCTCTTGGGTATATTCCCAAGAGTGGTATTGCTGGATCCAGGGGTAGGTTGATCCCGAATTTCCTGAGAAACCGAAACACTGCTTTCCAGAGTGGTTGCACAAGTTTGCATTCCCACCAGCAATGGGTGAGTGTACCCCTTTCTCCACAACCTCTCCAGCAAAGGCTATCATTGGTGTTTTTTATTTTAGCCATTCTGACAGGTGTAAGGTGGTATCTTAAAGTTGTCTTGATTTGCATTTCCCTGATCGCTAAGGAAGTTGAGCATGACCTTAAGTGTCTTTTGGCCATTTGAAGTTCTTCTGTTGAGAATTCTCTGTTCAGATCAGTGCCCCATTTTATAATTGGGTTGATTAGCCTTTTACGGTCTAGTTTCTTGAGTTCTTTATATATTTTGGAGATCAAACCTTTGTCAGTTGCAGGGTTGGTGAAGATCTTCTCCCAGTCAGTGGGTTGTCTTTTTGTCTTAGTGACAGTGTCCTTTGCTTTACAGAAGCTTCTCAGCCTCAGGAAGTCCCATTTATTCAATGATGCCCTTAGTGTCTGTGCTGCTGGGGTTATACATAGGAAGTGGTCTCCTGTGCCCATGTGCTGTAGAGTACTTCCCACTTTCTCTTCTATCAGGTTCAGTGTGTTCGGACTGATATTGAGGTCTTTAATCCATTTGGATTTGAGTTTTGTGCATGGTGATAGATATGGATCAATTTTCATTCTTCTACAGATTGACATCCAGTTTTGCCAGCACCATTTGTTGAAGATGCTCTCTTTTTTCCATTGTATACTTTTAGCTCCTTTATCGAAGATCAGGTGTTCATAGGTTTGTGGGTTAATGTCAGGGTCTTCTATTCGATTCCATTGGTCGACTTCTCTGTTTTTATGCCAATACCAAGCTGTTTTCAATACTGTAGCTCTGTAATAGAGTTTGAAGTCAGGGATGGTAATGCCTCCAGACAAACCTTTATTGTATAAGATTGTTTTGGCTATCCTGGGTTTTTTGTTTTTCCATATAAAGTTGATTATTGTCTTCTCCAGATCTGTGAAGAATTTTGATGGGATTTTGATGGGGATTGCATTGAATCTATAGATTGCTTTTGGTAGAATTGCCATTTTTACTATGTTGGTCCTCCCAATCCAAGAGCAAGGGAGGTCTTTCCATTTTCTGGTGTCTTCTTCAATTTCTTTCTTCAAAGACTTATAGTTCTTGTCAAGTAGATCTTTCACTTCCTTGGTCAGGGTTACCCCAAGGTATTTTATGCTATTTGTGGCTATCGTGAAAGGTGATGCTTCTCTGATTTCCCTCTCTGCTTCCTTATCCTTGGTGTATAGGAAGGCAACTGATTTTTTGGAGTTGATCTTGTATCCTGCCACGTTACTAAAGCTGTTTATCAGCTGTAGGAGTTCTTTGGTAGAATTTTTGGGGTCGCTTATGTACACTATCATATCATCTGCAAATAACGAAAGCTTAACTTCTTCCTTTCCAATACGAATCCCCTTGATCTTATGTTGTCTTATTGCTATTGCTAGAATTTCAAGCACTATATTGAAGAGGTATGGCGAGAGTGGACATCCTTGTCGTGTTCCTGATTTTAGTGGGATGGCTTTGAGTTTTTCTCCGTTTAATTTAATGTTAGCTGTTGGCTTGCTGTAAATAGCTTTTATTATATTTAGGTAGGACCCTTGTATCCCTATTCTCTCCAAGACCTTTATCATAAAGGGGTGTTGAATTTTGTCGAATGCTTTTTCCGCATCTAGTGAAATGATCATATGGTTTTTTTCTTTCAGTTTATTTATATGGTGGATTACATTGATAGATTTGCGTATGTTGAACCAGCCCTGCATCTCTGGGATGAAGCCTACTTGATCATAATGGATAATTTTTCTTATGTGTTCTTGGATTCGGTTTGCCAGTATTTTATTGAAGATTTTTGCGTCGATGTTCATGAGTGAGATCGGTCTGTAATTCTCTTTCTTGGTTGGGTCTTTTTGTGGTTTTGGTATCAGGGTAACTGTAGCTTCATAAAAGGAATTTGGCAATGACTCTTCTGATTCTATATTGTGAAATACCTTAAGGAGTATAGGTATTAATTCTTCTTGGAAGTTCTGGTAGAATTCTGCATTGAAACCATCTGGTCCTGGGCTTTTTTTCGAAGGGAGATTTTTGATAACCATTTCTAATTCTTCGCGAGAAACCGGTCTATTTAGATCATTCACCTGGTCTTGGTTTAGCTTTGGTATATGATACTTATTTAAAAAAATGTCCATTTCTTTTGTATTTTCCAGTTTTGTGGCATACAGGCTTTTGTAGTAAGATCTAATGATTCTCTGAATTTCCTCTGTGTCTGTGGTTATGTCCCCCTTTTCATTTCTGATCTTATTTATTTGCGTGTTCTCTCTCTGTCGTTTAATTAGTTTGGATAGGGGTTTGTCGATCTTGTTGATTTTCTCCAAGAACCAGCTTTTTGTTTCATTGATTCTTTGGACTGTTTTCTGTGTTTCTATTTTGTTGATTTCAGCCCTCAGTTTTATTATTTCCAGTCTTCTACTTCTCCTGGGCGCGTCTGCTTCTTTTTTTTCTAGAGCTTTCAGGTGTGTTTTTAAGTCCCCAATGTATGCATTCTCCGTTTTCTTTAAGTGGGCACTTAGTGCTATGAACTTTCCTCTTAGCACTGCTTTCATTGTGTCCCATAGGTTTGAGTATGTTGTCCCTTTATTTTCATTAAATTCAAGGAAGACTTTAATTTCTTTCTTGATTTCTTCCTTGACCCAGGTGTGGTTCAGTAGTTGACTGTTCAGTTTCCATGAGTTTGTCGGTTTTTTGGGGGCAGCGTGGTTGTTGCCTTCTAACTTTAATCCGTGATGATCTGATAAGACACAGGTGGACACTGATATTTTTTTGTATCTGTGGAGGTTTCCTTTGTTTCCGAGTATGTGGTTAATTTTTGAGAAGGTTCCATGAGCTGCAGAGAAGAAGGTATATTCTTTCCTATTTGGGTGGAATGTTCTATAGATGTCTGTTAAGTCCATTTGCTTCATTACCTCCAATAATTCTCTTAATTCTCTATTAGGTTTCTGTCTGATTGACCTGTCCCTTGGAGAGAGAGGTGTGTTGAAGTCTCCTACTACTAGTGTGTGTGGTTTGATGTCTGCCTTGAGTTCTAGTAATATTTCTTTTACATAAGTAGGTGCTTTTATATTGGGGGCGTATATATTCAGGATTGAGACGTCCTCCTGATGAATTGTTCCTGTTATGAGTATAAAGTGACCGTCTCGGTCTCTTCTGATTGATTTTAGTTTGAAGTCAGTTTTGTTAGAAATTAGTATGGCCACACCTGCTTTTTTCTTAGGACCATTTGCTTGAAACACCTTTTCCCAACCCTTTACTCTGAGTAGGTGCCTGTCTTTGTGGTTGAGATGTGTTTCTTGCAAACAGCAGAATGTTGGATCCTGTTTTCGTATCCAATCTTTTAGCCTGTGCCTTTTTATAGGTGAATTGAGCCCATTAATATTAAGTGATATTAATGACCAGTGGTTGTTTACTCCGGTTATTCTTATTGCTTTTGGTAGCAGAGATTGTGTGTCTCCTTTCTTTGAGATGTGCTCGTGAAGGGTCATTAGATGCCTGGGTTATTGTAGGCAGTGTTGGCAGTGTTGGATTCCTTGGGTTGCGATTTTCCTTCTATTACTTTCTGTAGGGCTGGATTTGTGGCTACGTATTGTTTAAATTTGTTCTTATCCTGGAATGTCTTGTTTTCTCCGTTGATAGTGAACGATAGCTTGGCTGGGTATAGTAGTTTGGGTTTGCATCCATGGTCTCTTAGCTTCTGCAGAACCTCTATCCAGGACCTTCTGGCTTTCATAGTTTCCATCGAGAAGTCAGGTGTAAGTCTGATCGGTTTACCTTTATAAGTTACTTGCCCTTTTTCTTTTGCAGCTCTTAATATTCTTTCTTTAACCTGTATATTTTGTGTTTTGATTATTATATGGCGAGGAGATGTTTTTCTTTGATCCAGTCTGTTTGGTGTTCTGTATGCTTCTTGAATATTTAAATGAATATCTTTCTTTAAGTTGGGAAAGTTTTCTTCCATAATTTTGTTGAAAATATTTTCTGAGCCTTTGAGCTGTGACTCTTCTCCTTCTTCTATTCCTATTATTCTTAGGTTTGGTTTTTTTATTGTGTCCCATAGTTCCTGAATGTTTTGTGTTGAGAATTTGTTGGCTTTGCTGTTTTCTTTGATCTGTTCGTTTATTTTCTCTATGGTGTCCTCAGCATCTGAGAGTCTTTCTTCTAGCTCTTGTATTCTATTGATTATGCTTGTTTCTGTAGACTCTGCTCGTTGGCCTAGATTTTCCATATCCAGCTGGTCCTCAGTTTGTATTTTCTTCTTTGCCTTCATTTCAGTTTTCAATTCTTGAACTGTTTCCATTACCTGTTTGATGGTTTTTTCTTGGTTTCCCAGGGTATCATGTACGTATTTACTCATTTCTTCAAACTTTTTGTTATACTTCTCATCCATTTCTATAAGGGCATTTTTTACATGTTGTTTAAGGGACTCTATTATCTTCATAAAGTCGATTTTTTCCACTTCTTCTGTGTTAGGTTGTTCAAATACTTCTGTTGTAAGATCATTGGGTTCTGATGTTTTCATGTTGTTTTTCGGATTATTGGGTGAGTTCTTGCCTTGGCGCCTGCCCATCTCCTCCTATTGATCCTATCCAATGGATCCTTTAGAAACCGGATCAGGTTTCCCTGCTGGCCAAGGGCTCAGCTTACAAAATGCCCTCACTCTCTTTCGTGGTTCCTGCTGCAGGCCAAGAACCCTCTCACCCCTCCGAAGGATCTTCAGGACAGGACCAGGCTCCCCTTGTGCCAGTGACCTGGCCAACCAAAGGCCTACCTCTTTGATTCAATTGTAGTAGGGCGATCTGCTCTCCTTATTGCACGCCTGTCCCATCCGCTTGGGTCTGGCCGCCGCTCCGCTGCGTCTGGCGCCGCCGCTGCTGCGCCTCTGTGCGTCTGGCGCCGCCGCCTCTGCGCCTCTGTGCGTCTGGCGCCGCCGCCGCTGCGCCTCTGTGCGATTTCTGTGTCTTTATTGAATTCCACTTTTCTTTCTTTTTTTTTAATGAGTCTGAAACAACTTAATTTTAATGCTTTTTTTTTATTGAAAAAAAAATTTCTGCCTCCTCCCAGCCTCCCATTTCTCTCCCCCTCCTCCCGCCCCTCTCCCCCTCCCCTGTGCTGAATGCCTTATTTCATTCAGCCATGTGTTCTCTGGGAAGTCACTGAAGTTTGCTTGCATGTTTGATTTCCCGATACAGTTATCATTTAGTTTGAACTCTGTCTGGCGTTTCCCCTAAGTCACTCATTGATGACCATTGCTATGGATGTGGTAATTTTTGAAGGAGTCTTACACTGATTTTTCATGCTGTTTGCATTTTGCACTAAGACTCACATATCTGAACTTAAACCATAGGTTGGTGGAGTTTTTGTTTCTGTTTTTTTTTTTTAACTTAAATCACTTTTCTTCTTTCTAAGGGAAGTACTTGCTGTATAGTAAGGTGAGGTGTCATTTTCTTCTGTTAGACCTGTGTTTGGGATAATGGGTTTCCAGGACTCCCTTGAGAATAGACTGCCCTCTGCAGCAGCAGTAGCCACCAAGGAATAGGCCCACTGTGAAGTCACAGGAAGTAAACTAAAACACTGTTTTCTCTTAAGCAGCAATTACTTTAAAGGGCAACAGGGCATGGGCTGTAACCAGCATATTAGTTACCGTATGTTTGGAGAGAAAAAGCAAAGAAGCAAGCAGAGTAAGACTTGTGATGAGTGTGGTGCTGACAGAAAGTAGAGGAATGGAATATGAGTAGAGAGAACTGCAGGAGTAGGGGGTGGTGGTTAAAGGTGGCCTGAATAAGGGGTAAATAAATGCTATCGGATATAATAAGGTAGCCCACCTCTAACGCGTCTGAGCCACAGACAACACGCAAACCAGGACAGTCTATGTTCTTTTGGGTGAGAAAATGAAAAAGAGTAAGGAGAAAAAGAACAGGGCAGGACCAAATTGGAGTATTAAATTTACACTGGGCATAAACATATGGTAATGAAATGAATGCCAAGGAGAGATGGACAGGGATGTGGCATGTGAAAACGGATCAGCCCGATTGTTGGGTTCATTCTCAGATCTCTCAGAATTCTGTGTCACCCTTGAAAGCACCCTATGGGGGTCTTTCCTTAGAATCAGATTACAGATGCTCGTCCAATCCTCATAGCTGTTCTCTTAGGCTGAGCTGCATCTGGTGTTCATGTCCATACTCCTTCAGGGTTCCGGTTGCAAATCAAGTCCTGCCATCACTTAGGAAGCACCACTCAGGTAATAGCAGATCTTGGCTTTGCCACAGAAAAGCATTTCAAACCAAGCAAGCAGAAGGCAAGTAGACGCAGGAGCTTATTGGGTGTGTTCTTAACAGGTTATGACCAGAAGCTGATAGCAAGAGCTGCACTCAGAAGACAAGGAAGACACACCCAAGAGCATGGGTGCGGACATCTCAAAGGGATTTGTACTTTGTTGTCTTTATCACAGTTAGGATGTGGGTAGTTTCTACAGCTCATTGTGTTGCTAAGCGATTCAAATGAGATCACAGGGTGGCTTCCTGGGGTATAGCTGACAATATTAAATGAATAGGGAAAACTTTAGCATCTAAGGACACAGGCATTGCCGGAGTTGTAGGATATGTGGGTTTGACTCCTGCTTGGCTCACCAAAATGGTTACTGGAGTTTTTTCAGGTCAGAGTCTGGGCCCTGGAAGTCCTAACCACATGGGCTTGACAACTGCCTTCAATGGGCCTCTTACAGAAGCAAAGTAATAGCAAAAAAAGAAAAAGGAAAAAAGAAGATAATGTGGTAACACTGGGAAAAGGAACAAAGAAGTCTAGTGACCTCTCTTACCCTAGCGCATTTTCAGGATCCTAACATGAGGTTCAAGTAGAGGGGAAGGGGTATTCACAAGTAAGCTGGCCCAGCTAAGGCGTGGTCCTGTTACTGTCTCCACTCCAATCTCCACAAGCTGGCATGCCATGTAAATCATTTCCCAAGAGGAAAACTTCCCAGTGGACTGGCATCAGACTTCAGTCTTTTCCTCCTCCTGGTATGAGATTTCTGGGGAATTTCCAATTCTGAAGAGTCCATTGTCTCAATAATCCAATAATCCCCCTCCCCCAGTAAAAGAGGCAAAGGCATCTCCTTAGATTGTCTTCATTCTTGGTAGAATGCTTCCGTGAGCAACATGGCAGGTAGGATATTTTCATTTTTTAAGAAAAAAGGGTAATAGTTTTGTTGAGCTTCTCAGAAAATACTTAGGAGAGTTAGGGCTCTACTCAAGGTCATAGGTCATACACACTCATATCTTAAAACTGACTTATTGCTATGTTGGCATTTCAATTATTAAATACTTCTTTTATGTTGGTAGCCTTCATAGTAAATGTTAATTGTGCAGGAATCCTTGATTCTCATTGAAGATGCTTCAATGAGACTCCAGAGAGGGGGGCTCCTTTCCTGGCCTGGGACTCAGTAGTTTTCTGTCTTTCCAGCCTTCCCTGCCTATGCACAAGAGGAGAAGCAGGCCCAATTCAAAGGAACTCAAAAAAAAGTGTGTCTGAAGGGCACCGATTGCTTTTGCTTTCCTTTGGATCCCTAGGGAGAGAACCATCTCATAGGCCAGGAGGGAATCTGATTGTCCTCAGTCATTCTTCCTTGGCTTCTTGACAGAATAAGTTCTGACTAAAGCCAGCAGCATAGCTGTGGTTGCAGGCTGCAAAGTGCCTCCTAACAGAAACGAAGCTGGCTCCACTCTCCCGATAACAGGCAGGGAGAGCATAGTCCACTGAGATGTACCAATAATGGGGGAGTTGGAAAACTCTGGAGGCTTCCACTGGGTGCTTGCTGACTTTAAGAGCTACTCTAGTACCTAATAGCTTTACTTCCAAAAACCTAGGTTAGTGTCCAAAGACCCCCATTTGCTTCTCCCTTGAAATCCTTCACAGGTAGGCTTCTCTGACTCTCTGGCAGTGCTGGAAGGCACAGAAAAAAAATAACCAGAAGGACAGGAGGAAACCAAATGGTGTGATTATAGACAAAGTTAAGGCTGAACTGGGAGGACACCAGAGAGGACAAGGCTTAGAAGGAGTCAGTTCAAGGGAAAGCAGATCAGTTCCATACTGGGGGATATAGTTTAACGAGAGAGAGAGAGAGAGAGAGAGAGAGAGAGAGAGAGAGAGAGAGAGAAGAGGAAGAGGAAAAGAGAGGAAGGAAGGAAGGGAGGGAGAGAGAGAATTCTAAGTCTCTCTCTCTCTCTCACACACACACACACACAATCACACACACACACACACACACACACACACACACACACACACACCAAAAAGAAAGGAAGGAAAGAAAAAATGTCAAATGCATTTGGCTGGGAGAAAAGGTTACTTTGAAAATTTCTTTTCTGTATGATTCCAAATCTATGAAGCTGGCAAAGGTAAAACTGTGAAGACAGACGGGTGGTCTCCACAAGCTACAAGGTGTGTGTGCTTGCTGCTCTTAAGCCACCTCGACACAAACTAGAGTTATCTGAATGGAGGGAACCTCAATTGAGAAATGCCTCCTTAAGATCCCACTGTAAGGTGTTTTCATAATTAGTGACTGATGGAGGTGGGGGAAGGCCATCCCTGGGCTGGTGGTCCTGGGTTCTATAAGAAAGCAGGCTGAGCAATCCGTGGGAAGCAGGCCAGTAAGCAGCACCCCTCCATGACCTCTGCATCAGCTCCTGCCTCCAGGATCCCGCCCTGTGTGAGTTCCTGCCCTGACCTCCTTCGATGATGATGATGAACAGCACTGTAGAAGTGTAAGCCAAATTAACCCTTTCCTCCCCAACATGCTTTTGGGTCATGGTGTTTCATCACAGCAATAGAAACCCTAAGACAGCATGGAAAAGTATTGTTTGTGAAGCTGTAATGTGCTATGTGCCATGTTACAAATGGTCCCGCTTACCGTTTGACTTAGGGGTTGACTTTAGGATGGTCTAAGAATGATTCGCATTTGGTAGAAATGGGGGGGGGGTGCTCTACCTTCAGCTTCCTCCTGCTGAAATGTGATGGCTTGATGGGGATCTGATGGAGTTGATAGCAGTCCCATCTCACTTCAGCTCCTCCTTCCGAGCTCCGGAGCACCCACCTCTCCCTCACACCAAGTGCATCTCCTCCTCCAGCACCCCACCCCACCCCCCCCCCCCCCCCGGTTACTTTGCCTCACAAGAACTAAAGTCCTGGCAGACAAACATCTTAAGACAAAGAACCAACTCCCGCTCCCACTCCTGCCAGGCAACAGAGCGAGTGGTGCTGCACAAAGCTCTGGATGGGGACCCTGAGAGAGGGCCCAAGGAAACCACTGGCAGACTAAGACAATCGGGACCACTGCAGGGGAAGTGTAGTTACCACCCTCCCTGCTTTCCTGCAGAGCTTTGAGATCACAGTGAGTGCTCAAGAACCAGGTTTCGGGTCTTTACTCCGTTCTTCCCACTGTGTTATGCTTCTTACTTGCTTTCAGGACTGTGGGCCTTGGGCTGTTTTTCTGGGATGTGTCCCTGAGCCTGGTCTGTTGGGATGTTTTAGACTTTGGCCTGCATTCTGGTACCAGAAACAATGCTTTGAAATTTGAGTTGCCAGTGATACACATCTAGTCCTCTCAGTGAGGCTGGGCAGGCCTAGCCCATTGAAGGTCATGCCATCTGGGCTGGTGGTCCTGGTGCTATAAGAAAGCAGGCTGAGCAAGCTATGAGGAGCAAGCCAGGAGGTGGCCCTCTTCCATGCCGTCTGCACCAGTTCCTGACTCCAGGTTCCTGCCATTTTTTTTGAGTTCCAGTCCTGACTTCTTTCAGTGAAGACTATGACCTAAAAATAGTATGCTGAAATAAACCCTTTCTCCTCCAAGTTGCTTTTGGTTGTGATGTTTTACGACTCTAACTAATATGACAGCTATTCCTACCTGTTATATCTGGAGCTTAACTGGAGAGTAATCTCACAGTAAATTGAGGTGAATCTGTATGCTTGTCATAGGCATGGGGTGCACAACAGAGTGGATCCAAGGTGAACAGTGGACTTTAGTAATGTGTCAGCATTGGCACAGCAATTGAAACAAATTGCCCTGTTGTAAATCATGTCAATAAGAAATTGGGGATGCTATTAAACTATCTTTTGTGTCAGTTTTCCTATATCACAAAAATAGCTCTTAAAATTGAAGGTTACTAATTTTTTAAAAAGTAGAACAAAAAAGTCCAAATCAGAACCAAAACCAAGAGGGCCTAGAATAAAAGCAATGGCCTGCGGGCCCTGCTCCTGGGGGTCTGATGTCAGAAGCAAAGAAAGCAATGATGTGGCTGCAGGCCAGCGGCTATCACTTCAAGCCTGTGGTGAACAGTCATGACATGGCCAATGGTACTCTGAAATCACAGCACTATGATTGCTTACGCAAGGCCCTCACAAGATGGGACACACTCCTTAGCAAGGGTTCACAAGCTACACAAGGCAGCCCACAAGGGACTCGCTCAGAGGTGACACATAAAACCTCATGGGGGGCTCCACCCCTCCTCCCAAAGATAAAGGCTTTTCTTCAGTGGTGTAGCTGCTTCTAAGTCCCCCATGCTCCTGTAAGTAAATTCAAGTTCCTCATTCACCAAGCTAGATTTGGGCCTGTTGGTGGTAAGCATGCATTATTCACAGCTCTCCAGACAAAGCTGACAAGACAGGAGTGAAGACACACTGCTCAGTGACAGGGACAGGTTCTCTGTCTTGGGTCACACTGCACTTGGTGTAGAAAAGATAATACACCCTTAGTCCACAGGAAATGGGAATGACCTAGAGAATGTAAGACTAAGATTTATGCTTTATTTTTATTACTTTACATACATGTTAAGTGTAGAGTTGACATTGTGAGTGGGTTTTAGATCCAGAGAATCCTGGGTTTGAATCCACTTATTTACTTACTAGTTGTGTAACTGTCAGGAGCTGTGAAATGGGCAATATAACCCTGGAGTCACTGTAACTGTTGTACGATGTGCCTAAGGCAAACAGGCTCAGGCTCAGAGAAGGGTGTTATGTGATATTCTGACTGCATTCTGATGCTTTTGAGACTGGCAATAAAGTTTGCTCTGTATCAGAGAGTGGAACGAGCTGACCAAAATCAGTCATTAAAGGACTGAGGAAAGAGAGACACAGGAAGTGGTAGGGCGGGACTTAGAGAGAGCCTTGGCCTTTTGGAATCAAGGAACAGGAGAGAGAGAAGGTCATTGGTTGGTTCTCCGCCACCTCTAATCATTCAGATTCTTACCCCAATAAAAACCCCAAGTTTTTATTGATAAAGAATAATTAGATACATACTTAATAAGCGGGCCTCAGACAAGTTCACTTATTCTTGCTTGCCTTATTCTCGTTTAGCCTCCTGCACACCCTCAATCGGCAATCATTCCCTAATATCCATAGGGAACTGGTTCCCAGCCTCTTTTTTCTCAAGCACAAAGTCCCAAGATACTCAAGTCCCTTACACAGGGTACAGTATTTGCATATTGCCTTCTCACATCTTCTCACACGGTAAACCATCCAAACAATATGAAGACCTCCAAGACAATGTAAATCCTATAAAATGGTTAGGCTGTATCATTTAGGGAATGATGACAAGGAACTGTATTTGTTCAGCACAGACACAATTTAAAGATACGTTTTCCTCTGTGGTTGCTGGCTCTGTAGTGCAGAATCTGCTGATACAAAGGTCGGGTCAGAATCAGCAGAGGAAAAGCTCTGACTAAGGACACGGTGGAAAGTGGGAGGAAATGGGTGTTTCTGATAGGATTCTTGTCCCACACTAAAGCTAAGTGGCCCTCCCAGGAAATCTGATGAAGTATAGATGAAGGAGAAGCTGGGAGGGAGGAGATAATGAGGATGATTGGCATGTGAAAGTAGGGTCTCAGGTAGGGACATAAAGGGACAGGGTAGAAGAAGGCATTTGCGAGTGGGTAGCCATGGCCCACAGGGAGGATGGATTAAAGTGACAGAGCAAGGCACCCAGCCCATACCCTTACTGCAGCCAGTCAGAATAATGTTTATTAATTATTTTTTTCAAAACAAAACTAAAAATCTTTGAGAAGTGCTTCCATCACAGTTAAAAGCTTCCTGGACCTGGTAGGCAGAACATGGCATCCCCGCGAGACAGCACTGATAGCCATCGCCCCGCCTCCACTCCACCTCCGTTGCTGTTCTCATGCCCCCATGCAATGCAGCCGGCAGCGCCACCCCCGCCCCAAGCCAGAACTCAGCTGCCCAGCCTCAAGACGTTGCCGTTCCAGCCAGCTTCGCCCTGGTGCCTGAAATAGCCAGCACCTGACAGGCTCCCCTCAGGAGAGGTTCTAAAGTGTTCACAAAGTAGGCAGTGGCCCAGGGACCAGACCAAGGTCCTCAGAATGATGACTCAAAGGCCCCAGATCTTCTCACCCTGTAGTGCCAAGCTCCTTCCTTTGCCCTCCTGAGTCAGAGGGTGAAAGCGGTGATGTCATCATCGCTCGTGCTTGATGTTGGCCTCACTTCGCTCTAAGGTGACTCCATTGCCATTCCTGGGGACTTCCTTCTTGCTCCAGTCCTTCTCCATATACAGCTCAGCAAGGATAGGACAGTGCTCAGAAGCTACTCCACCCCAGGACCAGTTATCTGGAATCCACGGGTTTGTGAGACCCTCTCTCACAACAGCCCAGTGACCTGGAGAGAGAGAGGAGACCAAGAATTAGGACAAGGGCTGATCAGCCTGCTCCTCTGTAAGTCGAGGTGCCCTGGTGGCCTTCCTTGGTAAGCTGGCCTGCACAAATGAAAGCCCATGGCCAATTTTATCTTACTCTTCACACAACATAGAAGATGGCAGTTTTCTCACATAGGCATTGAACACACTCAGAAACCAGGCCCCTTGTCTAGTCAAACAGTATGCAGGAGGACCTATTCCTTGCTCACACCTGACACTAATATGGACAACCAAACTAAGTGACTTTTTTTTACCATTATTTTTGTTAATATTTTAGCTTATTCCTAACATTTCTATGCATATATACAATGTGTCTTATTCATATCTATCCCACTCTCCCCAAACCCACTGATCCCCCAAATACATCTCCCTCCCAACATCATGCCCTTGTTTTTTTTTATTATAAACTGAGTTGAATTAGTATTTTTAATTAATTTTTTTTCAGTGCTAGGGATTAAATCTAGGACCTCCCATATACTAAGTAAGCACTCCTCTGCTAACAACAAATGAGTATTTGATGGAGCCAACTGAAGACTTGCTTCACAAAGCAAACAATCACTTAAGAGGGTCTAGAGGGACAACTTCTTCCTAGAGAAAGGATGGAAAAGAGAAACTTAGAGTGGCTGCTGAAAAGCAATGCTACCTTTGAAGTAAAGACAGAAATACATGAGCTAGAATCATATACGAAAACAACAAAATGATTACAAGGCACTGTTGCAGTCCTCTGTGATACGTGACGTCAGGGTTAATGTAAGATCTGAAGGGCCTGGGTACCATATCTGACAGCTGTGTAGTGAGGGACCTTGTCCCTATACCTCAGCTTACACACCTTGAGGTGGGGGTGGGAGCAGAGGAAAGGATGGTTCAGATTCACTATTCCTAATAGATACGCTTCCTACAAGAGTCCTCCAGGGAATCTAGTAGGCCCTGGCCTCCAAAGCACTTCTGTAAACTACATCCTGCCTCAGATCGGACAGCCAATGCCCACTGGAGCCCAGTAGGAGACCGGTGTCCAGAGAGAAGAAAGTGCAGGCCACACAGTCATCCACACTGAAAATTGTAAATTCCAAGGAGCTGGGCCCTGACTGTGTGGTAGTGCGCGTTGCAGTGGAACCCAGGAACTGCTTCTTTTCCTGTTTAAGTCCCTCACTGAGGTACAAGACGCCTTGCACTGGGGTTCTGCAAAGTGTCAGGAGAGGCTGAGAAGGCCATGCTTGTCTGTCATCAAAGACCCCACCCCCTGCAGGTCAGGGGATGGTGCTCAGCATTCTGAGCCTCTGAAGGCCCTATGGCCCCTTCCATCTGCAGCAGCACCCTTTCACACTGAAGAACCTACCGTTCTTCCATAAGTTGGCTGTCTCCCGGCTCTGGGGGTCACAGTCTGAGGAACGGCGGCATATCCACCATGCTCTGTTCCTTGTGGAGCTCTGAGCCCTTCTCCCAGCCTGCTGTGATACTATGTGTTCTGATTTCGTTCCTAACTGTTCCATAAAGCTCATGTGTTGTAGACTTGGTCCCCAGACGATGGGAGTAGTGGGAGCTGGCAGAAGTTTGAGGGGTGGGGAAAATTAAGCCACTGAACTCGAGCCCTCCCTGGATTCTTCCCTTTCCTTTCTGGCTGCTTTAGGAGGTGATGAGGGGAGGGGGCAGGTGAAAGAATGGCTCGAAGTCATGATTCCTGACACAGGTACCTTCCACCAGTGCACACAAATCTCAACCACGATGTGCTATCTCACCAGAGGACTAAAAGCAGCCGTGCCCAGGGACCATGGATGGAAGCCTTTGAGACTATGAGTCACCGTAAACCTTCCTTCCTTATACACTGGTTATCTTGGGTATATTTGTCACAGTGACAGAAATACTAACAGTGACATGTCTCCTCGCCCCTGAAAGTGTAGTATACCTCATTCCACAGCACAGCATTTGAATAGTTGACGGTGTTCATTGAATGACTAAGCGTACTTATCATCTAGGTAAGTTATCAGTTCATCTCTGAATCATGACCCCGATGGCCTTCAGAGGTGACTACAGCCGGGTTTCCCTGTAAAGTGCTTACACGAACTAATGGTTACCTTTACATTACTTATTGCTTGTCACTTGCCCTTCCCTCTTGGATGTGTCTCTGACCAAGCAATGACAGTGTTTCTTTTACCATAACCCTGTAAGTATCTGGGGAAGAGGGAAGACAGTATTGGTCACCTCAGATGCTTATAGGTCCACAGCCCACTAGTGAACAGAGACGGCATGGGGTGGCAGAATGCGGGGGACACTTCCCCTACCTGTGAACACTTTCTTTAAGCTTTTGCTGATCCAGATGTTGTCCACTGATTTGGAGCCTTGGGGATTCCTGGTGCTGATGTTGGTGAAGGTGTGAGCCGGGACCAAGTGGTGGAATTTTTCTCTCCTTAGGATATCGTAGTCATTGCTATCTGGCCCTTGGCCAAAATCCCCTAAAATAACAACATCCTTTTCTCCTGGGAATGGAAGAAAGAAAATCAACAGGTAAATAGCAGGTAGGAAGCAAAATCTAAGAGTGGCCCTGGCCACTTGAGGGGACGGGGACACCTTGGCTTGGCCACTCAGGGTTGGGGCCACAGATCTAGTTCTTGTTCTCCTGTTATTTTTGTGTACCCACTGATTTTAAGCATAGGATAATTTGAAAATGAGGGGAACACCCCATTGAGTCTTCAGGCCCTACACTTACAGTGGGAAAAAAGGAAAAGGCCTTGCTTAGAAATCTAACAAAAGTTCAGCAAACCTTGACCAAGCACCTCCTCAGAGTCTGCCTGTGTGGGAGTCAGGGATGAAGGAAACATAATACCTGCCCTCTAGGACCTCAGACTCTAAGAGAGAGACAGGGGAGGAGACCGCCAGGAGCGAGTGTAGGTTCAAAACCAGAAACAGGTACTGAGGGCAAGTGGCACAAGGAGGGTACCCAGAGCGGATTCTGGCAGGTGATAGCTGGCTCTGGTCTTAGAGGATGCACAGAAGCTGTCTGGACAATAGGGACGGGAGGAATGTATTTGGGAGCTAGGGGTAATGAAGCAGTCCGGTTTCTGGGAGTGTATGGTAAATCCTGGAGTAGCCGGATGCTTCCAGCATGAAGGTTTAAGAAGCCAAATGTGGGCTAAAGCTGCCTGCTGTCAAGCCTCGTGACCTGAGTTCAATGTCCATAAGTCACATAGTGGAAGAACAGAACCAACTCCTGTAAGTTGTATTCTGACCTCCACGCAAGAGAGGCAGGGGGCTGCTACTCTCTGATTGGTAGGTATGTTTTCTCTATCTGGGCATCAGGTCAGAACAATGAAAGAACAGGGGAAAGGCTGGGTGTCTTCCCCACACTCAGTGAGCAACTCAGGGCATCCACTGCCCCAGGCGATACACAGTTTACTATCCTCCTGTTCTAGGCCATTTCTTAGATTTCCCCCGAAATTTACTGCTGTGAGTAACACTGATGTGAGAAATTCACCCAAGCACGTGTTGCTGCTTTCTTAGTACAGAAGACCAGTTAAAAGTGTGATCATTGTTCATATTCCAGATGCTGCCAGCCTCATTGCCAGAGGCCGTTCCCACGTCAACCCCGCAATGTGCAGAACGTCTCTCTGTAGTCCCACCAACAGCAAGCATCATCACTCAACCATTTGGCCGGTCTTCTTTCTACGCACAGAGAAATAAGGTGTGTTCCATGGTCTCAAGGATGGGGTACCTACACAAACTATTTAGAAATCTGCACAAGAATTTACCAATTCATCCAGGCATTTGTTTACATGAGCATGAATGCCTGATTAATTATTTTAAACCCTGAGTGATAATCCAGCACTGTGATTATTTACTTTGTTATTCCATTTGTTTTTTTCCAGCAAGGAGCTTTTAGTTTTTCTCCCCATGTTGTTTTTGGTTCAAGTGCATTCATTCTTTGTGACCTGCCAAAATGCCGCAGCATCACCTGTATCTCTTCTAGCCCAGCCCTATAGTTAGCCAGTTCTCCAAGGAACCCTACCTCCCTGACCTGAAGGTGTGTTCGAAACTAAGAGCCGGAGCTGCGCAGACTCTTCTCCCCTCTGGTACTAATGATTCACTAGCTGATTGCAGAAACTCTGCAAACATTAAAGAATAGTGACCCTCAGTCACATAGAGATGCATTTCACACCTTGCTACAGTGACGATGATGTCAAGGAAATGTTCACCTACATTTCTGGTTTTAATTCCCTCTCCCTCTCTCTTTCTCTCCCTCTTCCTCTTCCTCCCTCTCCCTCTCCCCCACTCTCTCTTTGCAGGGTCTTGCTGTGTAGTTCAGAATGGACTAGAATTCAAGATTATCCACAGTTGGGATGATAAGCATGGACCACAGTTTCATTTCCTCTTTCTTTCTGTTTTACATACAGGAGATTGACTACAGTATGCTCCAGGCAAGGAGTCTATCTAGTTCTCTCCTTGCTTATTACTTTGAGACAAATTAATAACAAAGTTGCCCAACACCCTGTAATCCAGGCAGGCTTTGGATATGCGTTGCCCTGTCTCGGCTTCCCACACTGGCTAGCAGAGTGGCTAAGCAGATCAACTCTACAAAGTAGCTTTTCAGTCAACACTGCTTCCTGTCCCCATCCTAGAAGAAAGCAGCTGGGTGACTCTGGGCACTGCCACCCTCTCAGCATTTTCCTGATGGTTGCTGTTGGATGTGGAGGACCCGAGTTCCCATGAATGCCTGGCACAGGATCTCCCAAGCAGCACGAGCCTCCTTCCTGATGCCCTGAGCCACACTAAAAAGGTTCTCCCAGAGAAGCAGCAGCAGAAATGACTTCCTTGTGTATAAGGGAGGGCTACAAAGAGAGGGCAGGGGCTGAGTGGAGGGGCTGTCTCTTTGAAGTATTTTAGATGTTTCTCTCACAGCCTGCAGGAAATGGAATGATTATGAAGTGTTTCCCACGTAATGTTCATAGGAATTCAGAAAGAACAATGGCCACCAGCCAGGCTCTGCCAGATTCCCAGGGACAGGGCTGACCCTTGTGGGGAGGTCACTGTAGGGGAGTCACGGGCCGTAGGTAATGAGGTTTCTGATGTGCTCTGTGACAGGCACTTTAGAGAAAGCAATCCATAAACAAAATAGCATACCCAGCCCTCCAGCAAATTCCTTCTCTTCGGTAGAGTATGCAGTATTAGTAATAGCTGAAGGGAAAGACATGTAAAGTGAAATGACACAAAAGGCCAGCAGGGGGCACCTGTGTGCTGCAAATAACGCCCTCCTCCAGCAGGACTCCATAGAAGTCTCTCCTGCTACTCCACTTCCTCACATGTAGATTTCGTGCACAGTACAAATCTGGGTGAGCCCGGGCTCTTTGGGGAAATCAATGCCAGTTTCTAACAGTAAAACCAACTTGAGAGTATTGCTGACCACAGTCCATACATGACCAGGGTCAATGAGCCCTTGGTGACCAGGGTTACCAAGCCCTCCCTGACTACTCCTTGGACAGCAAATCATTTAAGTGCCACAGTTCCCATGAGACAGGCGAGGCCACCTTCTCTTCTTTGTAGGTAGAAAGCTCAGACTCTGGAAACTGAAAAATTTGCCCAAAGTCATGGAGGTGGCCCTCAAACCCAGAGTTTTTCACAAAGAGGAGGGAGGAAGAGGTCCAGGGCTGCTGTTCATCCTAACAAACGAAGAACTCAGACCAGGGCCTGCTGCCCATGAGACAATGAACCGAGTGTGGTAGGAGGAAGACCTCTGAATAAAGGCAAAAGCTACCACATGGACTGGGTAGGGAAACCCAGCGTTCTGGGAGACCGAGGCACACAATTCCATATAAATGAAGAAGGCTTTCAGTGGGGGTGCAGACCTGAGTATTGGTGGGAAAACGCAACTCAGCGAGCGGGAGGGAGGCTGGTGTCGGGGTCGAGCCGCCAGCTCTGTGTAGTTTTGCACATGAACACAAAGGCTCCTTTTGAATGGGCACATCCATATTTCTTAGAACTTGTTCTTCCGGCTAAATGTGTGTCAGAGGTGACAAGGCAGCAGCTCTGCCCCTGAGAACGTGCGGCCACAGAAGCCCAAATTCGCCTGCCAGGGTAGGCTCCCTAGTCACCATTCCCTGAGTTCCCATGAGGGGAGAAAGTGCTGGGCCAATTTCCCCAGAGATTCCTGATTTAGAAAGGGCCAGTAACAATGAGTGAAACAGCTCTCCACTGAGGTGCACTCCTCCAGATGTGTGAGCAGGCACGCTAGGAGACCCCGTCCTCAAGGCTTCTTAGCTAGTTCTGGAAAAGGACAAGCATGGGATCCCTGGTGCCAAGTGGGATTCACATTCTAGACAAAGGCAGAAAGGCCTGGAGTTTGCAAATCAGCTGCTCTTTCTTTCTGTGGAAAGGCTTTATCTCCCTTTGAACAGAACCCCGAGCTCATCGATTTTCCTTTGCTGCGGGCTGGAGGACTTCCTGAATTTGCTGGGTCACCAGTTAACATTTAACTTGGTATTAGTGACAAGCAGGGACGTGGGGGGTATGAGTCACTGTCCCTACCTGGATGTGTCAGAGCTGAGTCACGCTGTGGGTCAGTCAGCAGTCCCTTGGCAATGTGGAGCCTGCCTGAAATTTCCTGACCAAGTCCTGAGTTTTCCCTGGAGCCAGGGGGCAAATCGGAAAAAATATGAACCAGAATCTTTCTTTCTTGCATCTCTGAGACAGAGACAAATAGAAATGTCTGCCGATATGCACAGTCTCAAGCCATCCTTGGAATAAGTGAGAGAGTAGCTGTGAGTGAAGAGTTTCCCACACAACTACTTGTTGGATGGGGTGCCTCAGTTTGAACTGTTTGCTCAATTGTTTCTCAGCCCCAAGAGTCATCATCTAAGTAGAATATAATCAGAGCAGGTCCTGACTTAAAACATACACCTGCACCTTCATAGTCACAGTGCACAAAAGCGGAAACAACGAAGAGCCAACCAACAGATGTGTGCATAAACAAGAAAACGTGGCACACATGGACAAGAGAATATTATCTAGCCACAAAAGGATGGAACGCCTACCACACAATACAACACACTAATCTGGAAAGTATAAGCTAAGTGAGAAAAACCAGACAAAGGGAACAAAATATCATGTCCTTATACGAAGCATGTTGTCAAATTCGCACATACGGAAAGATAGTATGATCAGGATTCAGTGGGGCCAGTTTCTGGAGGAAAATGACCGTGCTCTGGAGATGGGAGGTGGCGACAGATGCACAATGGTGTGGACGCACTGCACTGCACACTTACCAATCATCATAATGGTGTGCACTGCACACTTACCAAACATCATAATGGTGTGCACTGCACACTTACCAATCATCATAATGGTGTGAACTGCACACTTACCAATCATCATAATGGTGTGCACTCCACACTTACCAAACATCATAATGGTGTGCACTGCACACTTACCAATCATCATAATGGTGTGCACTGCACACTTACCAAACATCATAATGGTGTGAACTGCACACTTACCAATCATCATAATGGTGTGCACTGCACACTTACCAATCATCATAATGGTGTGCACTGCACACTTACCAATCATCATAATGGTGTGAACTGCACACTTACCAATCATCATAATGGTGTGCACTGCACACTTACCAAACATCATAATGGTGTGCACTGCACACTTACCAATCATCATAATGGTGTGAACTGCACACTTACCAAACATCATAATGGTGTGCACTGCACACTTACCAAACATCATAATGGTGTGCACTGCACACTTACCAATCATCATAATGGTGTGAACTGCACACTTACCAAACATCATAATGGTGTGCACTGCACACTTACCAATCATCATAATGGCAAGCTTTATGTCTGTTTTAAAATGCAGGTTATAACGGAACAGAAACATGTCTGTAGCTAAATATTTACCGAGTCTCCCACTGTGATGGGACAAGTTGATGGCAAGAAGTCTCGGAAGCTAGGGGAGCAGTCAAGACTCAAGAATACGGGAGGCATCTCAAGGTCTCCAGATGTGATTCTTTCACCTCCCCACCTCCTGTTTCTCTTTCACAAGAGCTTGTGCAGATCTACAGGTGGTGCCCCCAGAGGAGTAGACCAGAATGTGTTGTCACAGGGGAGGAATATCACCACTTACATTTGCTCCTCCAGTTCTCTTTATCCAAAAGGCTGAGAGACCACATTGCTGACAATCACACCCGCTGGAGAGGCCCTCAACACAAAGGTGGCTTACGTGGAAAGGTCAGTTAGGCGCCACGAGAGCAGGGAGTGTGGTTGCCCCTGAGTCCATGACTGCTGGCGAGTGGCTGGGCTAAGAGGCCAGAGAGATGTCTGGAAAGAGGCACCACTGCCTGCCCTAAAGTGTTGCCCAGTCACAGAGAAAGAGAACCCGTACCTTTCAGAGTTTCCTGCAGAGTTAGAGCAAAGTTCAACAACCGGTGGCCATCGCCTTGATTCTTGCCTGAATTCTCAGCTCCTGGGAGGGCCAGGGCTGTCAGCTGAAGGTTCACCAGGGTCAGGTCGTTATTTCCCACCTAGATAGCAGGAAACGCAGCAAAAGGAAAAAGCTCACTCATGTTTCTTTTATCTTTTACACCTGATTAACAAATAGCTCCACGCACACAGTTGACAATGATAAACAGAAGCAAAGCTAGCTCACACGCAGAGGAGGCAACCCGAGGTATTTTATTTTAAATTCCTGTACTCTAAAGCCCAGCACTAACACCCTTCCAGCCTCCTACCTCTATTCCTTCAGATCTAAAAACCTTCAAGTATCTGGAAGTGTTCTGGTTTTTTGAAAACCTTTTGAGCAATAGTATGCAAGAAGGAGGTGTCTCTAGCATCTAAATGTTACAGAAACAAGGCTGTGGTCCACAAGACTAGCCTGAAGTTCCCCCACCCAGTCCTCTTGGTTCCTTTGGAACCAACTGTGTGCTAACATCCACTTTAACCTGATTTCCTCTGTGAAAACCAAAGTTCACCAATTCTGGGCAGAAGATAAACCCAGAGACTGGGCACCAAGGTGGCCCTTGTGGTCTTCAAGTGTGTACATATAAGGGCAGTTTATCTTCTGGGTGATCGTGACATTGCTAAGCTGCTCTGGGTTTAGCAATTCTGCCACTGCAATTGCCATGGCAACAAACACTAAACACTTCTGAGAAAGAATGACTGTAGGGGCCCCAAGAAGTGCAGAGGGCTGGTCTTGTCTTATAGATGTGCCCCCAGTTCACCATCATCACACCCAGGACTCTACAACTGCTATTGCCACTGCCAGAGAAACACCTTAAGACTTGGCCTGGAAGGATACGCTCTCTGTGTGTCCTGCACCATTGGTCTTCCTTGATTCAGGATTTGAAGAAGAAGTCAAGGGCTGCCCTGGGTGACTGCTTCACATGACTTGAAGCCATCACTCCTGATGTCACAGTTAGTATAGTTTTTATTAGCCTTTTAAAAATAAATTACTGGGACTGAAGAAATGGTTGAGGGGTTAGGAATACTGGCTGCTCTTCCAGAGGACCCAAATTCAATTCAGAGGACCCACGTGGCAGCTCACAATTGTCTACAACTCCAGTTCCAGGAGATTGGACACCTTCACACAGACATACTTACAGGCAAAAGCCCAAAGTACATGAAATAAAGTTAAAAATAAATAAATTAATTAAAAAATAAAAATACTTTGCCTTTTCATGTTAACTTAAAAGCAGTGTTTTACAAGTTGTTTTTGTGAGGTGCTGGGTATGGTAGCTCACTCTGTATACCAGCACTTGGGAAGCTGAGGGGGCAGAATTGGGAGGCCACTATGCAGGCCACACAGGGAGATTCTTTCTCAAAAAATAATAATAGTACCAAAAAATATATACCAGCTTGCCTTTTAGCTACTTGAGCTGGTTGTGGGTGCTGATTCAGTAAACCAGGGTCAGAATAATTAGCACTTAAGTGTGGTGTCAGGTTTAAAGACAGTCCTGGCCAACTCATGTATCAGAACCACAGGGGCCATATGTGCAGACAGAACCTTGTCGATATAGCAGGAAGAGGGATGGAAGGAGCCATTGCGTACCACAACAGACACATCTGCATGTGAGCATACACCAATCCCATAACCTCTGCAGCTACAAATCTAAGAGATGATGCATGGGCTTAAACATCCCATGCCACAGGCTGTCCCCAAGCCCCGCCCCCTGCTAGAGCTAAATGGTGCTGAGCTTAGAGTTGCTGGGGAGCAAGGGAAAGAAAGACTCTCAATGCCTAGTAGAGAACGGGCTTCCTGGGCTCTTGCAAAGGATCAAGCTGTCTGACTTGGAATTCACAGCTAAGTAGTGATGAGGTTCATTGCCTCTGTAGTAACCTCTGGCTTCCTCCCTTGTGTTGTCCAGCATCAAAGCATGTGGCTATTCAGAACTCTCCCCAGAGGCATGCAGGCCACAACAGGATGGCACTCAGATCTACCTGCCTAGCTGTTCTCAGACACAACTGACAGGGTTCCTTCACGGGCAAGGATATGGCTGGAAATGCCAGTGACAGGTTCCGTAAGCCCAGAACTCCTTCTAAGCTCTCAATGGGCCCCTTCTTTCTGTCATCTAAACAATGAGACCTGAGGGGCAGCTGAAAAGGTGGGGCTCCTTAGAACAGCACCATTGCACACACTAACTAGTACCAGGCAGGTAGGGACACTGTACACACTAACTAGTACCAGGCAGGTAGGGACACTGTACACACTAACTAGTACCAGGCAGGTAGGACCACTGCACACACTAACTAGTACCAGGCAGGTAGGACCACTGCACACACTAACTAGTACCAGGCAGATAGGACCACTGCACATACAAACTAGTACTAGGCAGGTAGCACCACTGCCCACACTAACTAGTACCAGGCAGGTAGAACCGCTGCCCACACTAACTAGTACCAGGCAGATAGGACCACTGCACATACAAACTAGTACTAGGCAGGTAGCACCACTGCCCACACTAACTAGTACCAGGCAGGTAGGACCACTGCACATACTTCTGAAAATGGCCTGGGCCCTATCCCAGAAGGGCAAAGCTTGGGAATGCCTGATCTTAAGAAAGGTGATTCTGCTGTACATCGTGTTTGGGAACAGCCATATGAATTAGTTTTCTACTTTTCTTCCTTCTCTTCTGTCTGTCTGTCCATCTGTTTGTCTGCTGTCTGTCTATCAATCTATCTACCTGTTTGTGAGGAGTTTTGTTACACTGCCTAGGATGGTCTTGAACTCCTGCGCTCAAGTCATCCTTCTGCTGAGACAACAAAGGTGTACCATTCCTTCCAGGTGACTGTCTTCCTTCTGATCATGGTTAGATTTTTCTGGGGTTAAAAGTCCCTCAAAAATCCCTTCACTACTATCCTGTAGAAGGTCCCCTGCTGGGGGAGCCTCCAGAATGGGCACTGATCCTCCTCTAAGAGAAAACAAATCAAGTGAGAAGATGTGACTTCTCTGGGTCCCAGTGTCACAAAGACTTCCCCTTTTGAAGGGACTGGATTTCAGAAATGACAGAATCAAGTACCTTGAATCTCGCGAGGAATGGGCTTGGACCCACATCCTTCCCATGACCGTTGTTGGGTGAGTTCTCCTGCCCGGAGATGTCCCTCAGTTCCACACCAGCTGCTGTGTCCCACAGGAATCCAGAGAAGCAGGGGCCCTGCAGTGTAGATGGAAACATGGTCTTGGTACAAGAGCCACACAACAGAGAGAAGAGCAGAGACCAAACAGACTCAGCAGCAGGCTCTGCTTCTCAAGGTCACTCACACAGGGTGTTAGCCACAGGGCACCCAGCACCCATGCCCATGCAGAGTCTTACTCATGGCCAAGGCTGCCCATCTCCTCCCTCTATGGCAGGAGGTATGGGGAACATAGAACAGGCCCAGAGTCACTTTTTAAACCCTCATATGCCACAAGGCAACAGCCCACATCTCCATTTGACAGATGAGGCCACTGCTGCTCAGAGAGATTGAGTAACTTCCCTAAAGCCCCACGGCATAAGTGCCAATGTGAGGGTTCAAAGATAAGACCCTGAGGGGCAGGCATTGCTTCTTGATAAGTCACTGCTTACAGAAATGGTGCCCAGCACCCAGTCATTTCTCACCTGGTATTTGCCGGACTAACAGAAGCTAACGGTTCTAGTGATTTGAACAAGGGCCCTCTGCACATAGATGGGCAGGGACGCACACAGGTCTGAAGCCTGGTTCGGAGGCCCTGATGAAGAGGTGCAGACAAACCTAGAGTGCAGTGGACACAGTTCTGGGACACCTTCTGGCTCTAGGAATCAGAGAAGTAGCTTCCACGCTGCCTCCTTCTTCCCATGCCTCTGGGAGCTTGCAGAACAAGAAAAGCTTCGGTCTGTTTACTCCAGCTGAGCCACTGCTAGCCACCAGGGCATTCCTAAGTGTGTGGTACCAGGGACAGATCAGCAGGCCACCAGGCTACCAGGCCAGCAGCACTTGTCACTGCTCCTCTTTGTTGAAGTAACCCTGGCCACCTCTGAACAGCTGCTGTCACACATACAACGTCAACTCAGATCCCAGACGGACATCTGACAGGTACCCTTGAACAGGTGTGTTCAGGACAGAAATAGGGGGGGCACGAATGTGAGCCTTTTATGCTGTGCAAGATCCCCTTGCCCACCACTAAAGCAGGCACTAGTTTAAGCATGGTCACACCTTGGTCTCAGTCCAGCTGTGTCCAGGAACCATGGGACCCAGGCAAGCCCCGCAGGGTGTCTAGGGCTCATGAAGAGAGAGAGAATGAAGCCACGGGCTCTGGAGTTGAGGCTGTTGTTCTGTTTATTGTTCTCCGAGGAGAAGTTCCAGGGCATCACTCACGCCATCTGCCTAAAAACCACCCCAGCCCTAGAATCCTCCAGGACACGGGAGGAGGAGGTTTCCCGAGATGACTCCCTTCCGATGCACCCCCTCAGGCCCAATTAACACACGCCCAGCTTCTCTGGACCTTTCTCATCCCTACACATCTTCCTTCTGACCCCCTCACAGGCATGGGTCCCAAATATGATCTAGGTCATATTATGCCAGGATGGACATAGCCATAGAAAAGCGCTTATGCCAGAGATAGTTCACTGGACTCAGGGTAGATTGCCACTTCCAATCACAGGGGCCTGCTTTGGGGAAAATAATTTCTTCCCACATCTCTCTGCTTTCTCATTGGAAACTGGCCCTCCGGTTGGTACCTGGATATGACTCCAGGACTCAGAGACACAACAGCTGGTCAGCATATAAACTGTAGATGGCCATGGATATATGATGTTTGACTCACATTGCGTTGAAAATTAATTCTTGGATCTATGCATTTTCAAAATTAAGCAAACCACACATGCCATTAATCTGGGTGGCTCTGACCCACTGAACTCATAATACTCCATGATAACAGGTGGCCAGGCCTAGATATGGCTGCAGCCCTGGTCTGTGCTCCGGTACTGAAGTACCCCAGCACTCACTGTTTCCTCCTATACTGGGGCTGTCCTGTGAGCTAAGGCAGAGGCTACAGATGACAGACACAACTAAGGCCAAGAGCCCTCAGTGACCATACTCTGATGACCTGGGCTCCCCTCCTAAAGCAACGTGACCTGACTCGTTCCACTAAATGGCTGTAACTTGGTGAAAGAAGCTGTGGTATCCAGCAGTTCTTGAAAAGAGAGGTAACAGATAGGGCTGGTCTGCTGGTCTGATTTTCCTCACACATACACAAATAACCCCTCATGAATGGTTTTCTGAATGAATGAGTGAATAAAGATGAATGGACTCTAAGAGTCACATGAATTTTTACACACTGATATCCATGTGAAATGCTATAATAATAATGATAATAATAATAATAATAATAATAATAATAATAAAAGCAATGTGGCATTGCTTTTTGTGTAGACTGAAAGGAAGGACCCTGGGCTACGTTCTGAAAACCAGATGCAGCCTGCATGAGCTCCTTTCAGCCCACTGTGAACTCACTGTCCACTGTGAGGATGTTCCCACTCCTAAACAACAAACCCAGGGAAAGGAGCGACACACAGTTTTCAGTGGTCACTGAAAAGAGGAGGGTCTTACAGTCAATATGAATAAATGGACAGATAACTTTAATTCAGTTTCCATTGACAATTTAAGAGCCCAAATTACAAGTATCCATTATGTAAATACAATTCATAATGTTGTAGCTGAAGAGGTATAGTAGAACCTTAAAAATATCTGCATTTGTGCAAAAATCATAAAAATGTTTTTCAACTCAAGTAATTATAAGAAATATTCTTAAAAATATAAGAACCTAGGTTAGGGAAATGGCTCAGTCAGTAAAGTTCCTGTTACCCAAGCACAGGGAGCCCAGAACCCACCTAAAAAGCTGGATGCAGTGGCCTGTGCCTGTAACCCCAGTGTTGGGGGAGAAGGCAGAGACAGTGGATCCCTGAAGCTCACTGACTACCCAGTCTGAATCTGTAATCTTCCAGTTCATTGAGAGATCTTTTCTCAAGAAAATGAAAGACAGAGAGCAATGGAGGAAGACACTGGATGGCAACCTCTACCTTCACTCCCCCCAAAATATAAATTGCTTTTGATTTGTGGGAAATATTGTGTTTAAGTACAAAAACACACAGGGCAGTTGTGCAAGGCAGGTACCTTCTGGAGCTGACTCGAAGGCTTCTCAGCAATAACAGACCGCCAGCATCCTCGGGACCCCTTCCACTTTCGGATGTTGGGCAGGATCGGCTGGTTTAGCTCTGTACAGAACTGCAAAGACAGAAGACAGGTCAGTGAGTCTGTGTCCCTGGACACGGCATCCTTAGAAACTAGTCACATTGATTCTGAGACAACAGTTAAAGACCCCCAGGAGAAAGTGTTCTTGACTCACATTTTTCCCTGTGTGTGTGTGTGTGTGTGTGTGTGTGTGTGTGTGTGTGTGTGGTGTATGCATAGGTGTGTGAGAGAGAGTGCACACATCCATGCATATTCATGAGGAATCCAAAGGATGGCATCTGGTCTTATTCCTTTGAGACAGGGTCTCTCATTGAGCCCTGAGCTAGGCTGGCAACCAGCAAGCCTCAGCAATCCTCCTGCCTCTGTCCTGGACAGAGCTGGCTTATAGGCACACAGAGTCATGGCCACTGTTTTGTGTGGATGCTGATCTGAACTCAGGTCTTCATGCTTGCACAACAAGTATCCCTACCCACTGAGCCACCTCTCCAGCCCAGTTCGTGGCTTCCTCTGAGCACCACATACTTTTGCTCTTCTGAGCTGCTCTTCATCAGGCCTATCTAGTCCCATAGTGCCAGCTTAAACCGCAGTCTTGAAGACGCCGAAATCTATATCTCTGGTTCAAAATTATCTCCTAGAGTTTTCTATTATTGCTGATAACTCCACATTTTGAGATATGTCTTACTATATAGCCAAGACTGGCCTGAAACTTATCACCCTCCCGCCTCTGCCTCTGAGTGCTGGGATTACAGGTAAGTGGCATCACGCCAGGCCCTGCCTGAGCTCTGAGTCACACTGCTAATTTTAGCCTCTTTCACATTCATGTAGAATCCTCCAGTGCTGCCTAAGCATCTACTTTCTCTTGTCCCGAAGGACCTTCTTCCCCTCCCAGGCCTCTGTCTCACCGTCTCACCTGTGTTCTTCACATTCCTTTCCTAAGGGCTCCTTTTACTCCTCTCCCCAAGCCTAGGAATTCTGCTGTCACCTGAGTGTGAAGTCTCTTTCTTTCCAGTCCCACTCTCCCTCATGGAGACACTGCATAGCTTCTGAGCCATCTCAATCCACCCACCAGAAACAGTGGAGCACACCGAGGCCCCACCCTATGGTTTTTCTGTGTGATCCAAGGGACAACAGCATCACCATGACCTAGATATTACTAGAAATTCTCTGACCATGTAGTAGGCCTGCTGGATCAGAACCTCCTAGGTGGGACACAATGATCCACCTTGTAACCAGAAAATTGGGTAATTAGGTTTGAGAACAGCTCTGGCTGCCTCAGTTGGCCTACGCACAGACCCTGGAGGCTGCAGGCCCCAGAGAGCACCCGGGCTGGAGAAAGCTCCTTTCACACCCTCTGGGCAGCACACAGTCATACAACTGATGGCCAAGGGGCAGACTGGGGAGTTCTGAGGAGACACAAGCAAGGACTGGGTCCATCACTTCACAGGAAGTGCTACAGAGAAAACAAACCAGGTGGTGGGCGGTAACCCAGGAAGTTGGCTTAGGAGCTGTTTTTACAGTCATCTAAAATGTCTATGTTTCCCCAACAGTGGACGCTGTCAGGACGAAGTCTGTGCCTTTGTAAACCCTTCCCGGCACAGAAGCCGGGAGTTTGCTAGTGAGTAGAAAATATAAGTGGACACTAATCTTCAAATCCATGCCAGACAAACAGAATCTCCCGGAAGTTCCTACCTCGGTAACTGTCTCCATTTTAACTGGGCATTTGGCAAACAGGTGTATTTCTGCATTGCTATGTGGGGGGGAAGTGTCTACCCAGGTGTATTGTCACCAGAAACTTTCATTGGTTTTACCATCAACACCACCTGCTGCACAGCAATGGAGGACAGTACTATTCTGGGCTAGTAAGGAGGAGAGATGGGGCAAATCCTCTTGGCCAAAACCCATCCTCTGTTGGCGTGGTGTAATTGTAAACATGACAGGTTTTCAAGTCACCTGAGAGACAACCTTCTGGGCGCGTGTATTGGAACTTCATGAGGAGATTAATTTATGTGGGAAGATCCACCCTAGATGTATGTGACATCATTCACTGGCCTGGGGTCCTAGACTAAATTCAATAGGGAAATGCAAGCTGAGCACCGACGTTCATCATTCTGATTCCTAAGTGCAGACAGAACGTGACCAGCTGCTGCCATGCCTTCCCTGCCATGATGTGTGCAAAGAACACGGTGAAGCACACGCTGGGGAGGAGAGGAAGGAACCCGTCTGGGATGACAGAATAGATGCTTACATAGGACTGGATAATCTTACATGACAGTTATTCATGAGGGACTCATCGGTACAGCTCAGGCCAGGCGCCAGGCATGGCATAGTGACACATACCTGTAATCTCAGGGGCAGAAGGACAGTGATATTCAGGATAACCTATGCTATAAGGCAACTGTTTACCCCTAAACCGTGAGCCAAATGCAATCCTTCCTTCTTCCAGATGCTTCTATCAGGTAATATCACAGTAATGAGACAGGTAACTAATTCAGATGGGAAATAAAATGCTCCTAAAAATGCAGTTGCGATCTATATAAAGATAATACATTTCTGTGAGTTCAGATTTAAAACTCTTTCATCCATTGGTAAACTCTAGAAGCCCAAAGGAGGCATCATGACTGTGAGCCATCTTAATTTAAAACATGTGCAGCCTGGCCCGTGCCATCCTCTTTCAGCCCACACAGCCCATTATCCCCTGCTCTGTCCTCGTCCACATCTCTATGCCACTGAAGACAAACAGAACCCCAAGAAAGTGAGGAGAGAGGCAGATGACTTCCTGATTTTCAGGACCAGAGTTAAATAAGAGGTAGGAGACTTGTCTGTTCTTGGACTGGAAAGGAGAACTCTCTGTCTATAAAGAGAAGACTGCACTTACAGTTCACAGCTAACCCACACAGTAGGACTCCTCTCAGGTCCTTGCTGATCAAAGTGAGGTCCACACACCAGCAGCATAACCCTCAGCAGGACCCTGAGACGTGCTGTTCCCAGGATGAGCTGTGAGCTGGGGAAGCTGTAGCACGCCTGCCTTCCTCCTGGCCTCTCTCTGGCAGAGGCTTCACAGAGCCCACAGCTGTTCATGAGCAAAGCACCCAGACCACGTGGTTTTCAGTCCACGAAGACACAGCTGGCAAGCGTGCTTAATGGGAGGGTCTGGAAATGTGTCTTCTCTGCTGCATCCCTTGCCTGACAGGAGGGTCGGGGTGTATCAAGGTTAGAGGGGCTGGGGTCGGGCTCTCTCTAAGATCCTTAGATCCCAGCAATGTCAACAGGAAGTAAAACCATCATCAGAAAGTGTGTTGACCATGAAGAATGGTGTTCTTTTTAGTTACAAAGAACAATTTTCTATAATTTGCAGGAAAATGGACACATCTGGACCTGACTGTATTAAGTGAATTAAGTTCGTTTCAGGAAGACACCTGCCAGATTTTTCTTTTCATTTTTGGCTCCCAATTTTTACAGACATGTAAAATCATGTATGCAAATATAATATTAAAGTAGAACCAAAACTATTTAGGGGAGTAAGGGCATCTAACAGGAAGGGAAAGGCATGGGTACGGGACAAGAATATACCCAAAGGACATTATATATTCATATGAGAATCTCTTTATGTAACCCAGGGTCACTTATAATGAATATACATCAATGGGACTGAGAAGCATCTTGTTAACTACTCTCAACCTGGACTGTGCCTAAAACTGCTTAAGTCCACTGATTCTTAAATATTCTCTTTCACCCACCCAACCAAAAAGAAAAAAATAATAGCCTCATGAGTTACAACTGGGTCACCTGGACAGAAAGACCAAAATGGCAGGAAAGGCTGAAGAAATGTGTGCGTTATACAAAAAAAGGTGTCCCTGTAATTCTGATTTTTTTCAGTCCTAATACCAACACACCACCCTCCTTCATATCTCAAACTCTGAGGTCTAAATGATTATCAACCTAAATCAGAATTGAGCTGGCTCCATTTGTAAACTAACTATTTAGTATTATTATGGGAGCATAGTAGGGTATGCCAGGGCACACGTGTGGAGGTTCAAAACACAACCACATGGAGTTGAAGCTCTTCCATCTTTACCTATCTACGCTCAGGTCTCTCTCCAGGCTTATACCATCACTTGCCCCCCTTGTCCTTAGTATAGTTAATTAATAAACCCTGTTCCTAATTGACTGACTCTGGGGTTAAGGCAAGGTTGAAGGTTGTGACAAATTTCTCCATGCAAGTCTCAAGTGTGAGAAGCTCAGACAAGCTTGCCAGCTGCTACTTTTCTTACTCACTGTCTGGGAGGGCAGCTTTCATTCTTGGAAACAAAAACCATTTTAGCTTTTCAACCCCACACCTTGAAAGTGTCTGAGTATGGCTCTCTCTGCAGCTGATCCATGAGCTCACAATAGAACATCTGAGGGAGCCAGCAAGGTGCACAGCAGGCATGCAGTCGGGCTTGTTAAGAGTAAGTCAACGGGGTTCCGCCCTCTACTCTCTCCCCCAGCATGAGTTTCAGGGATGACCAGGGACAGAACTTGTTTCTCTAGCATCAATCCAGAAGGGAAAAATCACTTTTAATATTCGTTCCACGTCAGTGACCAGAAAGATGATCAGTGCTATAGTGTAGATACAAAATGTACCCCAAACCTATGCATCAAAGCATGGGTCTACCCCATCCCCTGAAGGTGGCTCTATGGTGAGGGGGTAGAATCTTCAAATGGGGCTAACAGAAGAATAGGGTTTCTGGGGTCATGTTTCTGAAAAGATATTGGCACTGTGGCCCCTTCTTTTTGTTGCTTCTTGGCTCCCAGGAGGTGAGTAGCTTCCTCCTCCACTTCAGGTTCCACCTTGCATAGGCCCAAAGGCCACACAGCCAACTGGTCATGGAATGAAATGCCCAAAACCATGAGCTGAAATATTTGTCACTGTCACCGAAAATGAATATAACCAATAATGAAGAAATGATGGGAATTATTTGATCACCACTCCACCGTAGGTCTTGGCAACAGGAGGTCTCCCAGTCAAACATCTTAATGGCAATCTACAAGATGCCCAGGGCACTGACATTGGGAAATGTCAAGATAAGAGACTAGGGTGGCTGCAACCTCAGTGCTTGCTGCATGCTGGGTCTGTGCTGGACCAGCTGCGTGCTTATCTCTGCAATTACCTAAGGGCCCTAAAACTTGAAACAACTGCTTTTCTCAGGAACCTTTGTACTTTTTTCTTTACTTTGACCTCCTCTACTTTCGAAAAAGAATATACTTTAATTTGATTGGCCATGATCGAGAAAGAGAAATGACAACAGTCTTCCAACCTTCTAGGTTTTAAGCTTCCTTTTCTAATCAGGTTGAAGAAAGCCCTGGCTCTGTTTATAAAGATGTATTGCGAATGGTGAGCACACAGTTAATGGGAGGCAGGTATTCTAAAGCCAACACCTCAAGGCTACTTCATCCTGCTTCCTGGAAGGATGGGGAGGGTCGGCTCCAGGATGAAACCTCAAGATCAGATTTCCAGATGAGTTTATTTCCCTGAATTGGGATTTCATTTGCTTTCTTCATTTTGGACGTGACTTCCCTTTGACAATGAGTTTACCATACGCTGAGAGCGATTTCCTCTGTGCTTTCAGTGAGGCCACTGAAAAATCCAGTCTCTTTCAGTGGATGCAGTAGGTGGAGTGCTTTCTCCTTATAAAGATATATTACCACTACAAAGAGAAGACGCCCAATCTCAGCTCATGTAAGGTCAAGGGAGTCGACTTTCATCGGAATATGATACATGGCAAAAGACAACGCTTGTCGAAATCTTAGTGGGGAGTGAGGGCTCATCCTTATCAGAATGTTTCGAGTACAGGACATGACATGATATTAGAAACCAGTAGCCCTCACGTGGTAGGCAAAAGGAATGAATGGCCAAAGTGTATAAAAAACATCAGCCTGTTACATAAGAAAACTAAGCAAACACTAATTACGTCAAGTATAAACTAAATAGCAACCATGTTTGACCTTCTAAACACAACAAACCTATTGTAAAGTTTCTCTAAATTATCAAGACTTTGGAAGGCCATACTGCCTATGAGACAGAAAGAGTCTTCCTTTGCTCGGTTCTACTGGGAGTTAAGTCTTTGGTGGAGATAGGCAGCCTTAACAGCCCTGGCACATGTCTCAGGCAGAAAGCAGCTCAGCACAGTCAGAGAGCAAAGCAAAGAGCATCTCCACCTCCCCTTTCCCAAAAACCTTTATAAAAGGAAGACAACTTCCTGGACTATATTGTTTAAGGATGCGCACTGTGTTCCTACACAGCCGAACTGCAGCTATCTTGGCTCAAATGCAAACAGGGGTGCTGGGCTCCAAGGCCTCTCTGAAACCCACACGCAGCACTGCCTGCAGGACCTGTGCCCAGAGACTCTGGGATCTGTAGAGAAAGCAGAGAAATCCATTTCAGTCCCTGCTACTCAGAGGCCCAGAGAGCAACTGGCTTTTTCCAATAGCAGAGAAAGAACCCAGGAAGAAGACAATGGCACTGTCAGAATGCTGGGGCCTGGTTCCCCCAAAAAGGGCCTACACCAGCTCCCTCAATGCCTCCTGAACCCCACACCAGGCCCCCTTTCTAAAGTGCTTAGAACAAAAGCTTACTTTTAATACTAGGTTGTGATTCTTGTAAGCTAAATCCAAGTAAATCCAATAATGAGAACACTCAAATACCTATTCATCTACAAGCAGGTGTGATTCTGTTTTTTTTTTTTAAAAAAAAAAAAAAAGAGTGAGCAGGAAGAGTAACAGGAAGGGAAGGGAGACATTTCCTAAGTGTCTCGCACACGGCAGCCACTTCACACACATGGACACATTCTTTCCAGCGTGCCACAGCAGTGGTTCCTCTAGGTAGACAATACTTCCATTTGGCTCCGAGGGTTGACATGACGGGGCCAATTACTGCCAGCAAGGGGGCCAAGATGAAAAGCCAGAGTTGGCCAACTCTATTGCTCCAAAGCACTCAGAAAACATCAGCCAATTGCCCCAGAGGACAGTGTATGCCTGCCTTCACACAATGGCTGTTAAAACTACAACACGTTAGTTCCATGGAATTGAAGTCTGAAGAGAAACCGCCCTGCTGAAATCAGCTTTGCCAGTGATAGCCAAGAATGCCATGCCCCAGATCAGTCTTCTCTCTGATGGGGACCATAGTCATTCTGTGCCACCTGCCCAAGGGTTCACAGTATAGTAAGGGACCCCTGTTCTAAAGGCTCTGTCCTGCCCTCCTCTATCCAGAGAAACCATGGCTGTCAGATCCTTCAATATCACATGTCATTATGAGGGCAGCTCCTCAGCTCCTCTTTCCACAGGGACCAAAACAAAGTTCCAGATGGATGTCCATCCTTGTCTAAGCATCCTTACTCCACAGAGGAAGATAACGAACAAGCAACCTCATAACCATTTAAGTATTACCTGCTTGCACACAATCTGTCTGCAGTGGCTGTTGGCTGGAAATCTTTCCGTGTTCCCAAAAGACAGCAGGCACAAGACAGTAACGTGTACTGAGGAAGGACACACACACACACACACACACACACACACACACACACAAGTCTTTGAAAGGAAGTTTTTTTCAAAATCAAGAGAACTCATAGAGATTGAAGGAAAGTTAGAAATGTGGATAAGAACACTCCTTATGGATTTTATGTTCAAACTGCCAGCCTGTCATTGTGCCATCGTCACCATCTATTTCTACCTTTCAGAAACAGTCCCCAAACTCCCTGCCTTCTCTCGTGGTCTGTGGGAGCTAGACTTCATCTTAAATGGTAGCTAAGATCCGATGGCAATCATGTCCAACTGCTTTGTTTTTGTTTTTATTAAATTGAGGTTAATGGCTGGCATAAATAATATAAGCCTGGGTAGTTTATAAAGCAAAGATGGGAGAAATAAGTGCAATACCACTGTGCAAAGACCATTAAAGCTAACATTTCTAGTAAATTCTTTCGAGGCTGCTTCCTATGAATTTCATCAATAGGCTTTCTCTCTCTCTCTCTCTCTCTCTCTCTCTCACACACACACACACACACACACACACACACACACACACACACAGAGTCTGCTTTTCCTATAACTATGATCCCCTCACCCCTTCTCTGAGACAGCATCTCAGCATGGAGCCCAGCAGGCTAGCCTCAAACATACGATCTTCCTGTCTTAGCTCCCCAGTAGAATTATGGGTAACCGCCCCCTGCCTGAATTATATGTACCACACTTGTAGAAACTCTCCAGAAACCACTTACTGGGCTCTGCAAACCACTATCATCTACACGGCATCCCCTGATAGTGAAAGTCTCACTACCTGGCAGGGACATCTGCCTTTCGGAGGCGGATTTCACTCTAAACAAAACTCAAGTCACCTCACAGGCTGGCGAGCGACCTTCAACCACTCCACCCTCGCACGTGCAAAGTGCTTTTTATCCACACGTTTAAAATATCTTAAGAATTTAAAATTGCACTGTCTGTGTTTCTGAGAGTAAATTGAGAGTATTTTGCTTTGTTTTAAAATGTACCTGTGGTAGATGGCAACACAGGGGCCTGGAGAGGACAGGGCCAAAGACACACGCCCCTTCCTGGGACCTGTGACCAGAAGGAAGGTGACACTTTCTCTTTTTAAAACATCTGATGGGCACAAAAGAAAATCCCCACCAAAAATAAAAAAAAAAAAAACCTTTTCTTTCTTTCACCGGGAGACAGACAATGCTTCTCTCTCTCTCTCTCTCTCTCTCTCTCTCTCTCTCTCTGTCTGTCTGTCTCTCTCTCTGTCTCTCTCTCTTCCTCCTTATAATAAAATACCTCTATGGAGAATTTCTCCTGATGCCAGCCTGCATTTGCTAGTACCCTAGGGTAAATGTAAGGCCCCTAAGTACCTAAGTAGTTTGGTTGTTTTTGAGTTTGACAGTGTCATTTGATCACCTGCCTAGAACTCTGTGGAAATGTCTGAGGTCAGCTCAGGTGCTTGCCACAAATCCACCAGATCACACCACTGCTGCCACTTTTGTTCCCAAATGCCCCCTTTTTGGGCCATGTTCATTTCTTAGGAGCAAGATCTGCATTCTTGTCCCCTTCATTCTACCTCAAAACCCACCTCCCCGTGGGGATAAAGGCCTCAGTGCACAAAGGCTGGAGGAGACATAAACATTTGGCCCACAGCAGTTCTGAACCTCCAATAGTTAGGATAGAACATGACTGCCTGCCTAGCCTAAGCTGGCTAGGAACAAAGCCTGGGGAACAGAGGTGGAGACACAAGGCTAATCAAATAAGAGCCTAAAGCAAAACGGTACCTGTGACTCATGCGTGACTCATGCTCCCAAGACCTGAGTAGAGAACCCTGGGTGTATATGCTGCTGGTGGGGAGCCTGCCTCCGTTAGAGGAGGCTGCTGTGGAGGCCAGTTCTGAGCTCCTAACTCAAAAGGGGCCAAATAGAGAAGGAAGAAGGGGGAGCATTTCAGAAGCAAAGGAAGCAAAGAGAAGACTGCAGGAGGGAAAGCATGAGGAGTCGCTAGAACAGAGAACTATTTAGCTGCAGAGAAACAGAAGAGGCGGGATGAGCTTGTGGGGTCCTAGCCAGGCAAGGAAAGACTGTAGAGAGGGACCCTGCAATCTCAAGGGCTGCACAGCTGCAGTGCAGAATGTGGGTTGATCTAATGGGAACAAAGAGGTCAGGGCCCACAGTGGGGAAGTAACTCAAGATTTCTCTCCTCACACTTAGAAGAGGACTGCATGGCCCAGTAATTCTTCGAAAACTGGAAGGGAGGGAACTGGAAGCTCTTTGAAGTGAGGGGAGGGGGCGGATCAGTTTTAGGGCAAATAAAATAAGCTCTTCTTTTCCCAATTAGGCACTAAACTTGTGAGTAATGATTGAAACTAATTATTCTAAGTGGAAGCAAGTCTAAAAATAGCAATGCGTTTTGAAGGATTTTGCAGCTATTTTGGGAGAGCGTGGGGGAAGTTGCAGGCAGCCTGAAGCACATCCCACAATAGAGCAAAAATACTGGGATGGCCATGCCAAGGTTTACAGCGAGCACACTCACCCTCAGAACCTAAAGTTTCAATAGCCCAAGAAACACGCTGGTAGTGAGGGCTGAGGAGAGCTGTCTGATAGTTCCTGCCCTCATGCTGAAAGCCCAGTTCAGCAAGACCTGTCAAGCTGTGGGTTACAACATGGAACTTGTGATCAAATGCACTTGCCCTGAGCTTGCATTGCACGTCAACATTTCTCCTAAGACAAGCCTTGCCAAGTTAGCCAAGCACACCCCCTCCTTTCCAGATTCTTCCTTCTGCTTGGATGTCAGATGAACAGGCTGGGAGAACAGATAACATGGTCAGAAGGAAGAGGCCGTCCCTCGCCTCCCCCAAAACACCCTACAACAAAGTGATTAACAAGAGTGTGTGATGATAAATCATTCCTAAAGTTTTTTTTTTTTACACTTAATTTGTATGTCTATGTGTCCTTGTGAACATCTGCCATGTGTGAGGAAAGGATCAACTCCCCTGGAGCCACAGTTCTAGGTGGCTGTGAGGCACCTGAGGTGGGTGCTGGGATCCAAACTCAGGTCCTCGAGGAGAGTAGAAAGTGCTCTACCACTGAGCCATCTCTCCACGCCTATGGGGTTAACCTTGATCGTCAACTTGACCAGATTGAGAAGTGCCTGTAAATTAGTAAAGTGGGCCTTGGGATATATCTGAACACATTTCTAAAAACATTAACTAAGAGAAGAGGATGGGACTGGCACGATCCCCGAGGCTGGGACTGCTGCATGCAGCGAAGGGGAAAACGAGATCCAGCTATGCCAGCAATCTCTCCATCTACTTCCTGGCTGCCACAAGGTGCAGAGCCTCCTGTCACCATGATGAATGGAGCCAAGGACTGGGGGTTAAACCTCAGGGACCATGAGTCAAAGTCACCCCTGTCTTAAGAGCTGTAGGTCAGCAATTTCTGTCAGAGTGATGTAAAGTAACTCCGGTGGGGTAAGGATCAGAGATGGCAAGAGAGAGGACAAGAACAGAGGAAGAGAAGCTGAGAAACGAGGAAAAGGCAGCAGCATGAGGCAGGGCCAGTGCTCTGGAGGACAATGCCTTCAGGGCAGAGCAAAGCCACTGTTCTCAGGAGCTCCCAGACCTCTTGTGTAAACAACCAAACATGTTTAAGCTCCGGTCACACTTTCTTGGTCTTACATGTTGACATCTATCTTCCTCTCTCAAGCTCTCTAGACTCCGGAGCACCAACACTACCTACATGTTCCTCTGCGAGGGACCCAGAGTTGTTTAGGAGTTGTCACATTAAACAGAATTAGCACGTAAGAAACCTTGGGGAAAATGGCTCTGGCTGACATTAGCCTTATGAAATGCCAGTCCCCAGCTATTCTAAACTATATTTATATGACCTGCTTCCCTCTGCAATAATCATAACAAAAGACTTCAGCGCCGTGGGTGAGCGCATTTCCAGTTCAAGATACTTTCTACTTAGATTTGCATTGTACCAAATCCTACTCTCTAAAGTCTCCACTTCCTATTTTCGTCCCAGTAGACTAAAGTGTTCTTTCCTGCGTAGGCAGCGAAAGATAGAGAGCCCCACAATTTTTCACTCCCAGAGGCTTGGTGGCAGCGAGAAGTGGAAAATGTCTGAGATCCATTAATTCTTAATTTTTCTAGGCTAATGGGGAAGGAGAAAGCCAAATCCCCATGGTGTCTTTCAGTCAAGTTGTTTTCTCATTAAATTTCTGACCAGGTGCAATGCCAAACTATACAATGTTAGCTTCTCGGGCTTTTCTGGATCCTTCCAGGATGCAGGTGGAAAATGGGCTGAATGCAAACTGGACAGAGAGGATTAGAAAAAGGGTACCAAAACCAAGCCGTTGCATCTTGGCTGCCGTGGCAGTGCTTGCAGGACAGGGAAGCCATGCCACATTAATGCGTCAGATGTCCAGCATGTCTGTCTGATGTGGGAGTGTCATATATCAATCTGTTGATTTCATTGGTTAAGCAATAAAGAAACTGCTTGGCCCTGTGGGTGGAGTAAACAGAACAAAATGCTGCGAGGAAGAGGAAGTGAGGTCAGACTCCACAGCTCTTCTCTCGGGAGCAGACGCCTGAGAGAGACGCCATGCCCCGCTCCTGGGCAGATACACGCCATGAAGCTCCGACCCAGGATGGACTAGGCTAGAATCTTTCCGGTAAGACTGGTTCTCACAGATTATTAGAGATGGGTTGATCGGGATGTGAGAATTAGCCTGTAAGTGCTAGAGCTAAAGGGCCAAGCAGTGTTTAAATGAATACAGTTTGTGTGTTGTTATTTCGGGCATAAGCTAGCCGGGCAGGCGGCCGGGGTGCTGGGAACACAGCCCCGCCGCCCTTATTACTACATCTGTCCAGGTCCAGCATCTCAGCTCCCCTCTGGAGCACATACAGCTGGTCTTCAATACCCACAGATGCCACACTTGTATTTGTGGGTTCAACCAGCTGTCAATTAAAATTATTCACAAAGAAGTACCAGTGTGCATACTGAACGTGTGCAGGTATCCTTTAGCCTTGTTCCCTCAAGAATACAGACAACATTTGCAGTGTTTGTATTGCACTGAGTACTGTAAACTAAACATGATTAAAGGGAATGAGAGGATGCGTGTAGGATACATACACGTACTTTGTTATTTGGGGGAACTGGTGTAGAGGGGTCCTAGACAATGCTCTGAAGATACCAAAGGACTTCTGTACAAATACTAGGAGAGAAGGGTTACCCTAAAAACGATATAAACGAGAGACTGAACGACATTAGAGGAACCAAATTCTAATCTTATATTTCTCTCCCAGCTTTTCAAATTCTAGGAATTTCATGTACCAATGGTAAAAAATATCAATCAGTTGGCTTAAACTTTACCCATGTAGAAGACACAGGCTTTCTTGTCTCCACTCGCGGCCCCTTCTTTTCCATAAAAAAAATCTCATTAACCGCTGTTACCAAAACCTCAAAACTGCCCCTGCCTCGTCCTGAAATGAAGCACAAACGTGTTACATCTCTCATTCACAAACATATTCATACCAACTAAATGACAAAAGGAGACATGCTGCAGAGAGAATGCAAACCAACAATCAAAGAAGAGCAGCCAATTCTCCATCTGTGGAGACAAGAGGGAGGAGAGACTGGCTATGCCGCAAACCTGCAGTCTTCCAGGCCAGAAGCCTTGGAAGTTTGATTGCCTTCTCTAGCAACTTGTGAAAATAGCGGTATTTAGGCAAAACCCCAGAACTTCTTCAATTTGGGTGTTCTGTATCATAAATGCTGGGGATATGCATTAGTCCTGGGCACTTCTGGTTCCTGGAGATCTGTAGCGCTAGAAGAGTCACAGTGGGAAGACGACATGGTGAATCCTCTGTGCGTCTGTAGGACCATCTACATAGAGAGCCACTCTTAAGACCTCCTGATATCCATCTACATAGAGCCACTCTTAAGATCTCCTGATATCCATCTACATAGAGAGTCACTCTTAAGATCTCCTGATATCCATCTACATAGAGCCACTCTTAAGATCTCCTGATATCCATCTACATAGAGCCACTCTTAAGACCTCCTGATATCCATCTACATAGAGCCACTCTTAAGATCTCCTGATATCCATCTACACAGAGAGTCACTCTTAAGATCTCCTGACCATCCATCTACTTAGAGAGCCACTCTTAAGATCTCCTGATATCCATCTACATAGAGAGTCACTCTTAAGATCTCCTGATATCCATCTACATAGAGAGTCACTGTCAAATAAAAACACTAGGGCAGGGGACTCAGAGCAACTCAGAGATGAAGAGCTGTTTGGCTTGCTTTGGCTCTCTGCTTCCACCCTAGTTAATTCTGTATGATGTATCTGTATTTCATGGGCAAAGTTTAGGTGGAGCAGGCTTAGGAATGGGCAGGAGTGAATGGCAGCAGTCATGTGTGGGGGGGAAGCCATGTTTAGGATCGGGACACAAGTCTTCCATCCCTATATCAGTACACACTTCTTAATCACTACCCAGATGGGTCAAAATCTCTTAAGCCAGGTTGAGTACTTCCCAAGGACTGTAGAATCTTAATGCCCAAACTAATCATCTCAATGTCTTTGAAGGTCAATAAAAAGATTTTATCAGCTATAGGAATTACTCATCCTAAATGCAGAATTGACAATTTGTTAGAATACTCCTCTGAATCATTTCTTGCAAAGCAAACTTTCAGGGCCAGCTCAGTCAGGATATCTTGCCGCTGAGAAGAACATCCACAGTGATGTCTCTAATGACTCGGCAAAACCAGCTTCACCTGTATGCCCTTTGTTTCTTTTCAATGACCGACTATTCCAAACTCTGCCGAATACAAAGTCATTCTTCAGAAACCAATGAATGGATAAAATATTCAGGAAAAGCCTAAGAATTTTCTAAAAAGAGTGAACTGAAGGTTCTTTCCAGGACTAACGTGTTGCTTGCATCTCCTGATAAGATAAGCACTGAGGATGGACTAAAATGTCAGGAAACTGAAGAATACCTGTCACATGGCTGTCTCAGCATCTATGGGTTGTGTCGGCCCTGTGCAGCCAATGTGAGGGCCAGTGCTGATCTGAGTGTGTTTTTCTTTTTGTTAAAAAGTGGAACAGAGACAAGCAGAAGTCTTCCAATACTGAACATCCCACAGCAGCCATCTTCCAAGCAAACATACTAGCAAGGCAGCTTTCACACATTTCTCGCTAGGCTTCGCTTCGAGCAAAAGATACAATTTTGTAGGGATAAGTCCCGCCCCTTAGGGGGCGTGTTCGCCTCGGGCTAATGTTTGCCTATAAATTTGGCCGCTGCTTCTGCTTTCCTGGTCTCAGCGGGAATGGTGGTTCTGTAAGTCTATTTCTCCATTAAAGCTGTATATATATTTTTACAATCTGTCTGCATTTGCTTACGCCGTTACATTTTAGTGTCCAACGTGAAGTTTGTCCGTTAGAGATAACATCTCATCTCTGGACATAATTTTTATGGCATAAACCGTGCCTTCTTGTATTGACAATTTTTCCGTCAATCTGTCATAAGCTTTAGACAAAATCTGATTGTCACATTCAGCAGTTTTGATTCTCTCAGTTAATGTTTCATTTCCTACAGAAAGGGACTGAAGCTTACAATCCAAATCAGCTGTTCCCTCTTCCATAGTAATGAATTTCTCCTTAATATCAGCCACTAATGTTTCAGTTCCTACAGAAAGGGACTGAAGCTTACGATCCAGATCAGCTGTTCCCTCTCCCATAGTAATGAATTTCTCCTTAACATCAGCCTAGAGAACTTCAAACTGATTCTTGAGAAGATTGTTGTCATTCTCAATTGTTTTTAAGTGTTCAATCTCTGCCTTAAGAATCCTGGATTCATCTCATAAAGACTTTATCATATTTATATTATCAAACCATTTAGTGCCAATGAAAACTACAAATCCGAGAAGGATCCATAGATGTGGGGTGATTGACACCTCTTGTAAAATCTCCCACATGGTACAATTAAAAAAAACTGTTAAATTCTTGAATACTAACGTGTTCAGACATTTTATTTATAAAAGAAAAATTTTTTACCTGCAATGATCAGTTCCTGCCAGTGGTGGTCTCTGTGTTTTTGGAGCCTGTCCTGGAACTAGCTCTTGTAGATCAGGCTGGCCTCAAACTCACAGAGCACGCTCGCCAAATTTATAGGCAAACATTAGCCCGAGGCGAACATGCCCCCTAAGGGGCGGGACTTATCCCTACACAATTTTATGTGACAGTCTGATATGTTTGATTTCTCTCTGTCTTCCTGTCATTCAGCTATCCGGTCCATAAACCTACTCACTCACCTAACCATGTATACATTCATGTGCTCATGTACCCATATACTGAAACATATGCCCAGGAGAGACATACTAAACTGATTTTGACATCCAGTATTTGAGAGTCAAACACAGTGTCTGCTCATTACAAAATCCTTGCCATTGCTAGACTATCTTGGATTTTGTCATTTTTGTTTTCCCTTGTGAAAATTTTGTTGTGCTTTCTGCAGATAATTCCTTAAAGTTCATCTCAAACCAAAGAAACTGTGTCATAAGGCAGAACCAGCTTTAGGACACTAAGGAAATATGTTCGAGTCACTCTTAAGTAACCTAATAGATCAGATATTGCATTTGGTTAACATGGCAGTGTCCACCCCAGGAATATAACCAGTTGTCAAAAGTCATTTGTTCCAAGGGTGATTGATTACTAGACTTGCAGAATAACAATGGAGGCCAAGGGCAGTAAAATAACATATTCAAGCCAGGAGGAGTGGTGATAATCCCTATAATTATATAAAATCCATGATCTCAACATTTGATGATGAAGGCAGGAGGATCAGAATTTCAAGATCATCCTTGGTCATATATTAAGTTCAAGGCTCGCCTGGGCTACATGACACCTTGCCCTAGAAGAAAAAAGAAAGGAAGAAAGAAAGGGATGGAGGGGAGGAGAGAAATGCCATATTCAAAGTGCTGAAAGAAAATGACTGCCAACCAATTTCACAATCAGAAAAACCGCTTTTCAAAAGCTGCAATAGAATAACATTGTAGATAATCAAAACCATGTGAACTTTTTGCAGAGACTTGTCTGATGGGAAATACCCTAAAATTATAACCAGTATAGCGATATATCTGTAAAGGAGTAATAGTGGCACTCATATCTTGGCAGTAACCAACTGCTCTCTAAATGTACTAAAGGCTCAAAAGGAGGAAATTATGCCTGGTACTGGAAACCTGGCCAACTACTCAGGGCTAGTGAAGTCATGGATCTTAGAGGAGAACATACTATGACTGGCATAATTCTTAACTGCATTCTAAAATGTATCCTTATATCTACATAAAGTGCAGCTCTGAGCTCATCAAAGAAGCTTCTCTTTGCAACAGATGGATACCATTATAGAAAACCCCAACCGGTCAAAATGCAGAGATCAACTGATCCTGGGATGCCAGCCTCAGGGGATACATCTACAACACAATTCCTGCACCTAAGGCTCAGAAGAATTGCAGGAGGCCAAGGACTAGAAAGTCTGCTGTGAGGCCACGACTCCTGGAAATGGCAGGGAGACTGTACCCATGGTACCTCAACAGTCTGGATACTTAAACAAGACCTGAACAAGGACAAGGCAAATAGACATGCTATCACAAAGAGGGAAATCTCATGGAACCCCAGCCCCAGACAACGAACTACTGGGAACTAATGATTACTGAGGGAAGGAGAATTAGTCTTCTCCAGGGCTGAGCCCTCTAATTGTCTATCCAATACCAAGTGATCAGCCCTAAATTATGTACATACAAGCAACACTAAACAAACTGACCATGTTGTATTTATATATTTATGCATTTATATATAATACATATATGAAATTGCAATATATATATATATATATATATATACACATACATACAATAATAAAGAAAAAGGAGCCATGAGTTTAAGAGAAAGGACATGGGTGGGGTTGATGGGAGGAAATGGAAAGGGAAAAATGATATAATCACATTTTAATAATTTAAAAATAAATAAGTTATTTAGGTTAAAAGCAAGTGATGTCGCACTAATGGAAACCTTAAGAAGAAAGACCAACAGCCTTAAAAGCAAGTGTGGCTGTTGTTATGGGAGCCTGTTCCTACTCTCTTATTAGCTCATTTCAGAAGCAATTGCAGGGGCTGGGGTGTGGCTCGGCTGTGCAGAGCACTCAGCACGGACAGGGTCCTGAGTTCCATCCCAGAGCCATGGGGGCAGGGACCGTAGAATACAGCATACATAGGATTTTATTGTTGGGCCTAGAGTGTTCAAAAGCACAATACATTTATATCAATAAAGTAAAAAGGAGTTTGGAAGAAATAATGATGTTTCTTAGTAAGGAAATCACAGCAAGTGATTTCACTCAAATCCATGGCACAAATAATCAGGTGTGATTACAGAGGATTCTCAGAGCTAATCTAGGCTTGCTCTGCTTCTTGCCATCTTTAAAACACATAAAAATACAGAAAAAAGAATGATAACAATGCATAGTCAGTCTGTAAAATACATATGAATATGTACAACACTAGCATAAAAGGGGGAGGAAGGACAGAGTTCTAGAGCACAAATGTTTCTACAGTTTACTGGAATTGGTGGCATAAATCTGAGACAGCAGACATCTGAAAGTGGCTATTATAACCTTGTAAATTAAGGTATCATGATAAATTCTGAAACAACCACTAAAAAAAGAAGACAAGAATAGATGTGAAAAAAGGATTAAAGAAGCCAAACGCTACATTATAAATATTTACTTAAGCTAGGTGAAGTAGGTTATGCCTATAATACTTTCCTTCAGGAGGCTGGGGCAGGAGGATTGCCACAAGTTCAAGGCTAGTTTGGGCTACATAATGCGACTGGTTACAAAACATCGGTAAATAAAAATAAAATAAAATAAAATAAAATAAAGGGGAAATATTTGCTTACTATTTAAGAGTGAAGTAGTGGGGAACAACACAAACAGAGTAAAGACAAAAACGCCAGGGAAAAGGTGAAAAGGTGGACACACACATTCCACGTTGGTATTCACAACATTAAAAGTGGATGGATTAAAAAGTGGAGATAATAGAGCTATAGAAATACCAAGACTCAGCTATATACAGCATACAGGAGTTACAGCTGACACTAAAGCACAAGGAGAAAGTGACAACAAAAAGTGTGTATCATGCAAAGGCTAACTATGGTCAGGTCAGAAGAACGGACCGCAGTCAGGTGTGGTGGTGCACACCTTTGATCTCCTAGCACTCGGGACGCAGAGGCAAGCATAGCTCTGAGTTAGAGGTCACCCTGGTCTACAGAGAGAGTTCTTGGACTGCCAGGGCGACACAGAGAAACCCTGGCATAAAAAATCAAAAAAGAAAAAAAATGACTTCAAAACAAAACCCATCACTAAAAATTAAAGATGATGAAAGAGCAATATATAATTTAAAAAAAATCAAGTGATTAGAATGATATAATCATTATAAACCTAATAATAGGGCCCCAAATACTTGAACCAAGAACTGGTAGTATTAAAGGAACAGGTAATTCACCAACAGGAATTGAATGGATGGTTTGACTAGTCAGGTGATTGACAAGGACACAACATAATTCAAATACATGAACCAAGGAGGTCTACAGTCGCTGTAAACATCTAGTTATACACACCTTCTGATGTACACCTGGGTGCTCTCCAGAGAGATCACACTGGGCCAGGAAACATGTATCAACACATTTACAAAGATAAAAGTCAAAGAAGACATGTTCCATGATCACAAAATAAAATGAAATGAGAAATTAATAAGAAAAATAAGTTTAGAGAATTTACAAATGTGTGGAAATTAAACAATTCACTTGGAAATACCAAAAAGGTTACAAACAGATCACAAGGCCATGTAAAGATATGGATAAAATATGGGTAAAGCTGAAGATGGAATATTCCCAAATGTAAGGAACTCATCTAAGGCAATATTAGAGATCAATTTACAATTGGGGGCATTTTTATACCAGTAAAGAAAACTGAGTTCAAATCAATAATCTAAGCTTTCAAAGCAAGAATAAGCTAAAGCAAACGCAGGGAGAAGAAAACAGTAACATCAGAAGACAGAAAACAACCCAGGAGCTGCAAGCTCTCACAGAACATTCCCTACTCCCCTGCAAACCTTTTGCCAGGGCTGTGGCTTTCCACAGACTGCAGAGCTAAGACAAGCCACAGGGGAATGGACCTCACTCAATGCAGATGCTCCCCCTTACTTACAGCTACTGTAGTGTCTGCCTGCTTTGGCTGCCCCTTGGGGCCTTGCAATACTTGACTGCATCTTACCCAGTTTATAATGGTAATGGAGGAAAGGTTAATTTGATATAAGCTACACAAGCATGATCAGAAGTGCAGACTGAGATAGCAGAGATGGGAAGGCATCTCCAGGTGGGCAAGTCAGCACAGAAGAAGTTGTAGCCGGCACATGGACTAGGAACTTCACAAAGGCGTGAGACACGGTGACAGGCCAGCAACTCTCTCAGGTTGGTGGTAATTGGAAGTCTTAGTAAAACACAGAGGGCTGGCTTCTCAAGGCAAAAATAAAGCTAGTTCGCCTGCACACATAGACTTGAGCAACTTCTAATGGGCCAGGCTCCTCTGCTCTTGAGACATGACTGAACTGGCCTCTGTTCCTTTTCTGTAGACCCAGCCATGGCCTCTGCAGACATCTATGATCCACATGTACGCAATCTCTGTTCATGTCCTCTATAAATAAAGACTAAGATGCAGTGATTAGAGCATGCAGGAAACCAAATTAAGCCATCAGAGGAGTGCCCCCCCCAATACAACCAGAAGGCAGAAGATGACAGACATGAAACTCCCCAGAGGGGTTCAGCTGACAGGCCACACATGCTCCAAGGGTGATTGATTTCATTTTCCTGCCAATTCATACTTCTGTGACTTCGAAACATTTTTAAAGGTAGCTGTAGTGGCACATGACTCTAATCTCAGCACTCGGAGGTAGAGGTAGGAACTTAGGGGTCTAAAACCAGCCTCAACTACTTGAGATCCTGTCTCAAAATACCCTAAATAAAAAACAATTAAAAGATATTTTTAAAGCTAAATCAATAGATTTTCAATATCAAAATATAGGTGTACAACAATTACTCAAGACATTACATACAAAAATTTTAACATAATAATTTAACAATAACCTTTACTAGCAAAAAGTGAAAATTTATCGTACACTGTGTATGTGTGTGTGTGTGTGTGTGCTCTGTGTATGTGATTACTTAGGAGGTCAGAGAACAACTTTCAGGAGCCAGTTCTCTCCACTAGTGAGTTCCAGGGATGGAACTCAGGTCATCAGACTTGGCAACGAGCATCTCTACCTGCTGAGCCATTTCTCTGGCCCCAGAGTGAAAGTATCTACAGCTAAAAGTGCTTTGAATTAGATAAGAATTTGGCTAAGGTGAGCTATGATTTACTAGCTTGTTAATATTATTAAATAGGGACCAGGCGGAAAGGGGGATGAAGCCTGGCTATGTGCAATGAGACTTATATTTGAGGAAGTGCCAGCAAAGAGAAACAGGGCAGTGGCAAAGAAGAAAACAGGTCAAGTTTCAGCCCATGTCGGGTTGCAGGAGAGCTAAGTATGTCTGATGGGCTAAGAATGTGAGCACAGATGCTCTGACAGCCAGAATACACCCCTTGAAGTCCCCACTGGGAGAGTGCCCTCAAGCCAGAGAAAGGAACTGAAGGGACCAGCAGGATACAGTGTGCAAAATCTGACCATATGCGTCCACAAAATCCCTCTCCTTGACCTTAGGCACTGCGCTCCACAAATCTTCCCATTTGTCTTGGGCAAATTCATTCCATGATTAAAACCACATCTACAAGAGGCATCGTTGAGGACAAGAAGAAATGACTCAACATACTTAGTGTGGAGCAATGAACCTACCTTCTTCAGGCCTGTAGGCTACTGGAATTAGGGAAGTTGACCATGTGTAAAAGTTTATACATGCATTTTTCTGTAGTAAGAGCATGTAGTTTCCATGTGACTCCTAAAAAATACCATTAATCTAGAAGAGGCATCAGCAAATTGTAAAAAAAAAAGGGGGGGGGCAACTGAGAGATAACTTGAGGTCTGCGGGATAGACTATCTCTGTTCCAGCCCCTGGACTCTGTCCTGTGGCTTGAGAGCCGCCACAGACACTAGCTAGATGGGTGGGTATGCCTGCATTCCAGTGATACCTCATGAAGACAAGACAGCTGTTGTGACCTATCAGGACCCACTGTCAGGATGCCAGGCCATTCAGAGCGGCTGCTCCATCTCTGTGTACCTACCACCCCACCCCTCAGAGACCATAGGTCTCCTTCCTTAACGTTCCTTCCTCCTGCTCCTCCTACTGCATATACCACGGGGGCCTTACGAGGTCCAATCCAGGAATATTCCTCAATCGCAAAGGAAAATAAGAACCTACCCAATTACGTGTTTCTCGTCTTTCCTGGATGCAATGAGAACATCAGGTTAGGGCCCCTTTCCTGACAACCAGCCTTTTCTGTTTTGAGTCTTTTAGCTTCACTAGTGTAATTAAATTGCTAATGGTGGTCTCCTCATCAGCTGCAACGGGAGCTTCTCGTTCACAGATGTGGACATCCACCAGCACAGTGTCTAACAGGAGACAGGGTTCAAGAAATATTGGCTGCCGGAATAAATGCATATTTACACATGGCTGTTATCAAGGCAAGTAGAAGCTGAATCTCCTTAGTAAAAAGTGTACCACATTCCTACCAGACTAAATGTTTCTTATTTATGGTCGACCCATGCCCATTCCTGAAGCCTGCTTACCACAGTCCTCTTTAAAAGCTAGCCTTCCTCTACACCACTGCCCTGCCTTCCAATTGTTCACAATTGAAAACTATGTGACAACGTGCTTACCGTCCACCTATCTTCATGGACTGTTTCCTAAGGAACATGACCAGGAAACCTCCCCTGCCCTGGTTAAAGGGTAGGAGCATCTCTGAGGCTAACAAAGCACAAGGATTATTTGAGGGTCAGCCTCCTGTCACCTGCCTTCCACAGAAAGAACCATCAAGCTGCAAGCAGAGACTGCAACTTTACTCATGATTTTTAAAACTTGGCTAATATCAATTGAAAGCCACCTCTCATTAGGTATACGCTTACTTTTGATAAAGCTAAAGAGATTTTAAAAGTTTCATATGGGGAAATGGAAAGACCATGTGAATCCCTGAATTCACACACACACACACACACGCACGCACACATACACACACACACACACTCGCACGCACGCACACAGACATACATGGGGATGTCAAATTCCTTGCCCCCACTCTCTTGCTGCTCCTGGGGAATGAAGTCAGATCTGTGTCTGTGTGTGTGTGTGTGCGCGCGCGTGTGTGTGTGCCATAGGCAAGCACTCTGCCACTGAGCTGCACCCCAGCCCCACCTCCTTTAAACAGACTCTAGAGTCTGGCCCACAATTCACCAAAACACTCCAAGGTCCAGCAGTAAGGTTGCTGGGTAGACCCCAGGGTGCTGGTTTTGAAAAGTGGAGTTGCCTGGCAGCTGGAAGCTGCAGCAAGCCTCTGTCAGAGTCAGACTCCACCATGGGGACTGTAACCTCCCCAGGGATCCCCATTTGTGCTCACTAGTCCTTTCAAAGAGAAGTGGTCAGCTTCCTGCCAGGCAAAGGATGGCAATGAGATTAATTATGACCACACACAGCTCTGCTCAAGGCAGCGAGAAAACAAACAACCTTCATAGATGTGCGAATACCAACGGCTCAACATGACCTTCACGCTAAGCTCCAACTAATGAGGAACTGAGTGAGAGAGGAAAACAACACCCAAGAGCTGAAGGAGCTCACACTGGTATTTTTAAAAGATGTGTTTCCCAGAAAGTATCTTAGTCCAGATGCAGGGTGTGGCTATTCCATGTGCTCCGTCATTCTATACATTCTTCACCAGCTATGTGACCGTCTGGATATGGAAGCCGGGCCAGTAGGTGGAGAGGTCCTTGCCTGAGTAACAAACCAGCCAGAGTCCCAGGAGAGATGAGCACCTCAGTACTCTTGGTCTTAGTGTGCTTTCTGGGAAATGTATAGGGTTGATTTCCATGGCTTTAAAAGTCTTCCTGGGTTGGAACATTTTGTGATTCCACACAGACCATTCAAGTGTAAAGTTTTCTAACTTTGCCCTCGTTGGTATAAAGTACAATTAGGGACAGAACAGCCACTGCACTGTCACACAAGCTACATTAACTGGAAGCCCAAATCACAACAGAAGCCACTGTGAAGGCGTGCAACAGAGACAAGGCTTTATCTAGTGCGTTTCCGTGAGTCTAAAACACCAATGACTGCCAGGAACCTAGCATCTTTAGCTTAGTCACGCACATCTATATGAAGATGGTTTGCCTCCTGTTCCTTCTGAAGATCTCTAGGGAACCATTAACTTCCAATTCCGACGTTGCTCAGCACTTGGGTCTGGCTGGAAGAGTGACTACTGTATCAGGTTTAATTTTTCTAACCCCAGGCTTGCTGGTAAAATGTCTATACACTCGTCATACATACAAAACACTTGGTGTGGCTTAGAGATCATTTGTTCGACCTACCAGAAAACTAAACAAAGAGCTGCATTTTAAGAGGGACACTTCACAGCAGCAGTAGCTGAGAGGGACAAAGGGTATCTTGCTGTCTAAAGTCTGGAAATGGCGGCGGGAGCGGAGGGTATGGCTTTTTCCTTAACATCTTCTAATGGCAACAGTAAGGCTCAAATTAAGCTTCTCAAGAGAGGAGGAGGCAACAGTGACAACGGGGAAAATGAACATGATAATGAATAGCATTCAGTGGCAGTGGTGGGGTAATTAGAAGCTGACACACTGGATTTTACTAATACATAGTCTCTTTGCTGCATAGTTATTCCAGTTAGTTCTCACAAAATCCCAACGATGTCCTTACAACTGTAACTTTGCACGCTGGAGGTGTAAAGGGGAAAAAAAGCACCTGAAGTTTGTGAGGTAACCTGCCCAGTAGTCCTCTCCCTGGTAAATAACCAAGCTGGATTCAAGCAGCCTATCCCCCTCGGAGCTCAGCTCCAGAAGACTGATCTTGGACTGATGACTAAGGGAAGGTCTAGAGAACTAGGGGTAGGTCAGACAGTGGGCTGGGTGGCCTGTGTCCCTGGTCCCTGGGAGGCTGGGGCCAAGATGGGCGTTGATCACAGCAAGTCAGCTGGTGGCCCCCCTCTAGACTGCCAGGGTTGAAGGTCATCTCTAGCCAAACTATTGTCTGCAGCCTTGCAGGAAGCTGTTTGAAAGGGTCATTGAAAAACGATCTTCTAAATCAAGCTGGAACAGTATTTTGATTTCCTTTCATGTGATGCCGCATTTCAACGCATTAGACGAGTCTGTTCTTAAATCCTGGAAAACAAGTCCCAGTGACTTGAGCTCAGGAAAACAAAAGGTCCAACACTCACAGCAAAAAATCACAAGCAGTTGACAAGCATCCTTCTTACTGTTCGTGGAACCTAAGTATTGTATGACATGAAACACACACACACGCGTGCGCGCGAGCACCCAAAATTTCTTTTTCAGAAAAATCTCACATGCTTTGTGATAAAATTCTCATGATTCTAATAATTTTTTAAAATAAATATAGATTGTTAATTTTATTTTACCTTACATTTAATTATTTTATATTTAATTTAATTTTAAACTTATTTTTAAAAGTAACTGGCTAATTGCTGTGCCTAATCTGAAAACAAGGCCTTGTATAGTGTTAAAAAAAACAAATTCAGAGCCATGACTTGCTAGATGTCCTTGGGTTTCTCCCCAACCCACAGCCCTAACTTAAGGCTGTGGCTCAGGCCTGTAACCCCAGCACTGGGGAGGCAGAGGCAGGATGATAACGGTACATGTGAGGACAGCCTTGTCTACAAAGTAGTAGTTCCAGGCCAGCTAATGCTCCACAGTAAAAACCTTTACCCTAGAAAACCAAACCAGCCGGGGGTGGGGGCGGGGAGAGTAGTCAAGAAGTCAAAACAGGAACTCTTGAAGTCTCTCCATTGGGGTCACCAGCGTTCACAACTCCTCTCTCATAGTGGTTCCCAACTTTCCTAAGGCTGTGACCTTTTAATACAGTTCCTCGTGTTACAGTGACCACAAACCATAAAGTTATTTCTTTGCTACTTCATAACTGCAATTTCGCTACTGCTGTGAATCGTGTTATAAATACGTGACACACAGGATATCGGATGTGCAACCCCAAAGGGGTCGCAACCCACAGGTTGAGGACCACTGTTCTACCGGCATGCTAGTTTTGACGCTAAATAGGACAGGTAAGTCACAAGGCCCCCAAAACCAGCAAGGAGCACTGGGAAAGTGGAGAAAATAAAGTCAGGGTAAAAAGACAAAATGTCCCCTTAGTACAATGTGGCCAGGAATCGGTCTGACAAGCAAGGCTCTAGAGTGTGAATTGGAAGGCACCATGGAAAACAAGACCAGAGGTGAGGAAGGGGACCCCACCTCCAGGAGGGTTTTCTGCCAGCTACAGAGTCACAGGGAGCTACCGCGTGGCTAGAAGCTGCCCCAGCTCTGGGTTCTGCAGACAGCAGGAAAACCTCAGCTAAAATATTAAGATCAGGATAACAATGGTTAACAGTAAAGGAACGAGCATAGGAAATCTCATTTTCTGAGACCTCCAAACACTGCCAATCTTTCATGTTATGTCTTACACAACTCAAGCCTTTACTGTTCAGATCTAACCTACCAGTGCCTGTGAGAGAAAACACCTTACTGAATCACTACCACCTTCAGAGATGGAGGCTTACACAAGCCGCTACTATTAGGACTGAAGTCACAGGTTCTGACATGGTGAAGTCTCAGGAATTCAGTGGCTGTAAACTCCAAAGGTAGGCTTCCATTTGAAGTCAGTGGGAAAACAGTGAAAGAGGTTTGAGGCTTGCAAGTTGTACTTCTGGGACCTCTCTTGGCTTCAGCTGTTACCAGCAGGACAAGTAAGTTATAAATGAGCTTTGAAGAGGCTGGGGACATGGTTCAGTGGGTAAGAGTGCTTTGCTTTGCCAGCATGAAGACCTGAGTTCAAATTCCAGGATCGACATAAAAAAGCCAGGCATGGCTGCACATGTCTGTAACCCTAACCCTGCATCAAAGACAGGCAGATCCCAGGAGCTTTGTGGACAACTGTCCAGTCTAGCAGAAATGGTGAAGTTATAATTCAGTGAGAGCCTGTCCCAAGGCAATAAGGCAGACAGTGATGGAGAGACTCCTCTCCCATTCTGCTCTGTCTTCTAAACAAGTATATGTGCTGGTGTACCCGTGTGCATGCCACACACAATGGGGGATTTACAAATAGATGGGTCAGCTCCTTTTCAGTCGCCCCCCCCCACATACCTCCCAAAGGAACTTCATTGGATATAAAAGGAAAATTTCTGCCCTCTTATAGGTTTCTGACTATCACAGGCTAGTCAATAATCACTGTGAAGATAGTAAATAATCCTCTCCTGAACAGTTCAGGAACCTGGGGTCTCTGCACAATGTGGCTCTGATTTAATGGGTCTGAGATAAGGGTCAGAATTCCACATCTTTAATGACCTTCCAGAGCTACTGATGCAGGGACAATACTTTGCATAGCAAAGCTGCATGCGGCTCTCTAGCCTTGACCAGGTGCAGAGGAATCTATCATCCACAAGCGGCTCTCTAGCCTTGACCAGGTGCAGAGGAATCTATCATCCGCAAGGCTCTTCAAGGAACATATCTTATTTCAACAAATCATTGAACCAGTCTTACTGAAGGGGGAAAGAAGGGGGGGGACTAATAGAGGCAATATACCACGTATCACTCAAAATCTAACTGGATACTAAGTGCAGAACTGCTGGCTGCTTCTGGGATTTTCTAAAAATGTTTACTACTTGCCCAGCACACAGAAACTTCCACAAACACGCTCATGATGAATGTGCAAGCATGAATATGCAGACAACTAACAGAAGAGGGAAGCGAACTGCGAGAATGTGGCCCCCATCAGTCCCTGTGCATACTCCAGTGGTCCGATAAAGTTTTCTGCTGGTCATCTGTCAAGATGAGATGATACAGACCACCATCGGGCTACTGAACGGGAGTAAGGGAGGACAAGGAGAACAGCTGGAGGTGGGGACAAAGGAAGCAGTCCGTACAGATGCCACCTTCTGGAGACCTCAGACCCAGGTGGCCCACTCAGCACCTTTACCTAGACTGCTCACTTAACTCTTTTCCAAACCTCTGTGAATTAGGGATTACAGTTTTCATTTTACAGCTGGGAACCTGAGGCACAGAGGAGAAACAACACAAGATAATTCAGGAAGGAAGGAGAAGGCAGGCTTTGGAGCAGAGCCATAGAAGCCTGGTTCCCAGGAGGCACAATGGCTCACTGGCTGGCAGTCAGCCACAGCAAGCCTGACACCACTGCTCTGATCCGTTTTGCAGGTCCTGGTCGCCTGAATCGGCCTGGCTACGTGACCTCTCTAAATTGGACAGTAGTCATGTCAAAGATATAACTGGTATTTTTGGTGCCTGTATTTTTATTATACGGATGCACTGACTGTGGAGGCTCCATGTGTGGCAAGATTTTCTTTCTAGCTTTTCAAAGGCAGGAGGTAAAGCAAATGGGTGTAGTGACTACCACTACAAAGACAAAAATGGAGAGGGTCTTTTAAACAGTTTCAACATACAAAGAACCCTCATATGCCTGTTTATACAAAAGGTTCAATGGTCTCTATTCTACCCATTCTGTGTATCTCCTCCCCCGATAGATAGATAGACAGATACATACATACATACATACATACATACATACATGACAGATATAGATATGGATAGACATCCCTCCCTTTTCCTCTCTCCCATTTCCTCTTCCCTTCTTCCCCTCCCTCTCCCCTCTCCCCCATCTCTCTTTCTCTCCATTGTCTTTGGAATCTTTTCAGAATGATCAATAAGATCCGTTCCTATATTCCTTCCCGTGATTCCTAAAGACCAGGCCATTCTCTTACATGATCACAAACAAGTCATCAGCTTCAGGAAAAGTTACTGTTCATTTAGTCCCTTTATCTAATCTACCATCTACAACCAAGGCTGCCATTTGGCCCATTGATAGCTTTTGTAGTCATCACAGTATGTTTTAATAGCTGCATGTATATGAAGAATTGATATGAATAATTAAGAATTAATATGAGCAGAGTGTGTGGGCGTCCAGAGAGCCATTTGGCCCCAGTAACTCAGTTGCCTCGCACATTGCCTTTCTAAGATCCAGTGGAAGCACGGTCCCTGCTTCCCCTATCATGGAAAAGAGGCCAAGGGGAGCCTCAGAGCTTGGGTCATTCCCAGAGCACTGCTCAGTGCTGACTTTAAAGACTTTCTCCCTTCCCATACCAAGAGACTGAGCACTAATCTAAACATTTTAAACTCCTAAAATAAATACCATTTGGATGTTTATCTCTCTAAACACTCACTTTTATGTCAACCTACAGACTACAATCAACACCCGCAACTACGGTGGTAGGAGAGTCCTGAGCTAGGCCAGGGGAGTGTACTGCAAGAGTACGATAGGTCCCTCAATGGCATTTTAGGGCCTGACCTCTGCAGCACCAGCCTAGCCTGCGTTGCTGAACCCATTCCTCCTTACACCTAGAACCCCAACCCACAAGCAAAAGACTGTCAGTGCCAGGGTTGGCCTCAACAGGGAAGGCAAAAAGGCACCAATATTACCTCCCAGGTGAGCGGGTGATTTCCCAGGCTTCAGCAACAGCCTAAAATGATGCACCATCACAACAATGTCTGTTCAACAGTGAAGCCGCCGTTTCAGAAAGGGAACTATGGGGTTCAGATCCTCACACTTCCCCTGGGTTCCTTTGCCTTGGGCTGGTTACTGAGAGTGGCTGGACCTCAATCCCTTCATCCACACACTCAGATAATCAAACATGCAGCAGAAAGGAATGGACAGCAAGCTTGAAGGCTAGCACGTGGGAGGCCTCGTTCTTGTTTCTGCTGCTTAGAAGCACAAGAAACCTTCTTCTGAAGGTGGCCTGGCTTGCGACAAGCAAGCCTCTGCTAGCCGCAGAGTCTGGAAGGAACAGGGCAAGTTTAGGTCTGTAAGTGTGAATGGAGCATGCCTGGAAGTTTTGACTGAGAGTCTGCAAGGCTCACTGCCTGTGGGAAGTACAAAGAAGCAGGACCCTTCCGTAGTAAGTGCTGCCTCTGGTCGGGGATCAGAATTTTGCTTGTGTGGCAGGAAGAACAAAATATTTACCTTTTCCAGGGCCTCTTTGTCAAGCAGCTCTTGCACAGCTAGAAGTTTGATGCTGTAAGACAAAAATGAAAGCAGCGCATGAAACAAGTCATTTCGTGTTACCACCCATCATCCCACAGGGCACAAGAGTAAGCATGTGAACTCTCAGCCCCTCTTTCTACGTCGCATCCTACCTCAAGGTGCCTCTTCTGTTGTTTCTTTCTTTGATTCCAAATGACTGTTCCAAATACACTTAAAGTGTTTCCAAACTCTAAAAGTAACTTCATCACAAGGTTATACACTTCTATTTTCAGTAGACGTTGAAAGTCAGCCCTTGAAAAGGATTTGCACACCAATGTTCACACTATTCCTCATAACCCAAAGATGGAAACAGCCCAAATATAAATCAGCAGACTAAATGAACAAATGCAAATGCAAGCTGGTGTGTGTGTGTGTGTGTGTGTGTGTGTGTGTGTGTGTGTTATTCATCCTTAAAAGGAAGGGTATTCTAATACCTACAACATAGATCATAGATGTACCTTGAAGACATGCTAAGTGAAATAAGTCAGAGACAAAAGATTTAACTTACATGAGGTACTAAGAGTAGCCGAGAGGATACAGACAGAAAGAGGAGTGGTTCTTTCCCAGGGTTATGGGTGAGGGGGTGGAGAGCTATTGCTCATGCGGTATGGCACTTCTGTGTAGGATGAAGAGAAAGTTCTGGAGTTAGACGGTGGTGATGGCTACACAACAGTGCAAACATGCTGCTACCACAAAAATGTGGGCTTAATGACTGATGGTTAAATGGTAAATTTTGTTATATACATTTATCACAAAACATCCTTACAGTGACTGAGAACTGTTTCATACAAAGAGCTTGGGTAAGTTCCAAGGAATGTACGAATTCAACAGTTACTCGTGTTCAAATTAATCTGCACTCACAACTCTTTCTGTGATGCTGGACAAATAGTAATCACCATGCACTGCTCACCGTGTGCCCCACTGTGTGTCTGAGGCACCGATGGTGACTCACTGTGTTCCCACTGTGTGCCCCACTGTGTGCCCCACTGTGTGCCTGAGGTTGGGAATGAGCATGACTTAGGACATGCTGCCTCCCTGTGAGGAATTCAAGGCTGCTTGGAAGCCAAGGTCACATCAGGATATAAAGTGAAATGTGCCAACTGGATGCGCAGAGCTACTAAGGGAACCCTGGCTCCACAGAGAGCATAGGGGGCCTTCTGAAGGGACCAAAATAGCCTTGAGAGGTGAGAAATAGGGATGAATGCTATCTGTAGAGCAGTGGCTCTTAACCTGTGGGTCGAAGCCCCTTTGGCAAACCTCTATCTCCAAAAAAACTTAAAATTCATAACAGCAGCAAAATTACAGTTATGAAATAGCAACAAAAATATAAGTCACCACAATATGAGGAACTGTATTAAAGGGTTACAGTATTAGGAAGGTTGAAAACCGCTGCTGTAGAGGAATACCCAAAGACATCAAGAGGAGTGGGTAGGAACCCAGTTTCTAAGTTAAGGTCTGGAGCCTTGACTACAACCAGCGACTGAGGTGACAGAATCCAGCAGTGGATGTAGATTATAGGACAATGCTTTCTTTAATGATCTAACTGCTTCTAACACTTCTGTGGGCAGATGCATGAGAATCCAGACATGGTTTGGAGAAGAGTTGGGTGGTAACATTCCATCCCCAAGGCTGATGTACCTGTTTGCAGTCACTGGACATTGTGGCCCACACTTTACAGGTGGTGCGTAGCAGAGGGGGACCCTGATTGCACACACAGCTGCTCACGGGGATAATGCCACTGAAGGCTCACCAGCTCTCATAAACTTCTTCCCACTCTTGATACAACTAAGCAAGGGCATCTTACCAACGCAATGGCTTATCTTACTAGCAGGTCCAGGAAAGGCAACTGGTGCCTTCACGGCCTATAAGAAGCCTACCGCTACCTCCATCCACAGTTTGGCAAAGATAGGTGCTAAAAGACTGCCTCGGGGTATTTTCTCCACTACCCACGACTTCTCTTCCATCCACTGGGCAGATTTGTTTCCACTATTTCTCAGACTTAGGGGACACTTGTGTGGCTGTTCCCAAACAGCTTTACTGGTCAACCAAGGCAGAGGATTTCTACATAAACGCTGTTGTACTCAGGATACTTAGTGCTCTACTCTCTTTAAAGTTTTCATTTATGTTCTCCCAGCTACCGAAGCACTTTTAGGCCAAGGGCTTAGATGTTCTTGCCCATAGCTACACTTGTAATGTCTACAACTGACATGTGTAAAACATTCAAGGAGCATTTGCAACTTCATGGGCCAAGAGGCCTGAGGGCCACGTTACTTTGAAATCTTCTACATTCCAGTACGAACGAGTCAAACGCCAAGGCATGCCTCGGTTTCTCCGTCTGAGAAAACAAAGGAGGTGATGGGACAAGTTTACCCTGGGCAAAAGCTACTAAACATGGTTGTGTAACTGACTGTTGCTATAAAACAGACCCAGTGGCAGCTCAAAGCCATTAGTCCCTTCTCAGCACATTCTCACTACCAAAGCAAAGAGTCTAGGCTAGAAATGTGGGCAGCAATGTACGCGCTAAGTTAGGAGTATCCAGTCATAGCTCAAGTTACAGAAGCTTAAATTGCCTCTGAAATAACTACTGGAAAACAGTTACTGTGGAGGGACATGGTAAACAGCCTCCTGTTCCTGCGTGTTTGTGATCACAGGGTCTAATCAAGTGTCAAATATCAGAGAGGTGGAAGCTGTTCAACTTTTCCTCCCCATCCACAAAGGCATCACATTCAACCTACTGAGGAGCACCAAGGGAAATCTCTGGAAGAAAAATGAAATTAAAATAACCTCCATCCACTCCAGGCTACTACTCCCCACTCTATAGAACAGGTGTGGCATTGGCGTGGCTCCTCTCCAATCATCCCTGTCCCCTTTTACCTCTTTCCATGGGGCTTCCCACCGCTGAACTTCAATTGAACTTCAGAATCCTTCTCTGTACCCCAGCAAGCCATGGGCAATCTATCAAACCCACTTAATATCTACTCTGAAACCAATACTAGCATTAGTATCATTGGGAAAGGGCAGAACGAAACAGACATGCTCACACTTAAAAGCCCAACCCGAGATGGGGGGCGGGGAGTGATGATGATGAGATACTCAATCTAGAGACAGTTTGTGTCTCACCCCAGGAGCAGGGCAAGTGTGCAGCTGCCTACCCCAGGGGTTGCTACATGGAACCCTTCAGAAAGCTGTGGCTCTTACTCCTGAGACCTACAAGCACTGAAGGGACCCTTAGATGTCCCTTTAGGCACTGTTAAATCTAATATTGGGTGCTCAAGTCTCCATTATTTTTATCAGTACTGATGATATCCAATCTTCTAACTCACCTGGCACACTCTGGGAAGAGATTTCACACACATTTAGGGGCAGCAAACCTAGTTACCAAAGCTTCCATTTGACACCATCTCACTTCATACTTGGGAAGATCATTTTCTGATACGTTGTTTTCAGTTCTGCCCCTTCTCTATCCCTCCTTCTTTCTGCTACTTTTGCAAAGAAACACTACAGGTTTCCTGCTGTAGAAATTGCATCATGCTTGGGGGTGGGGGAGCACATGTGAGCACGTATTTGGCCCTGCCTTCAAGAGCTGAAAGGGATGAAGAAAGACGCTGCTTAGGTACATGCTCAGAGGCAGGAGTGTGGATTATTTAGACTCTCTCTCAGGCTCCAAACTGGATCCAGGCCTGAGCGCATGTCTGTGCGTGGCCTGACACCTAGTCAGCATTCTCTGAGATCAGCAGAGGCCAGACAGATGCACAGGAAAACAAGCAGTCTGTCCCGTGTCTGCACCCCACTTAGGGAAGAGAGGGAAAGTACAGAAAATCAGCTAGCAGCACTGATAGGATTCAAAAAAGACAACCTCCGTGGCAAGTCCTGAAGACAAGCAACACTTAGAAGCACCTAGAATACACACAGTTAACTTTTGCCACATAAGCCTCAAGGAAGCCACGTGCGGGGTAGGAGAGGATGCTGTCTTTTTCAGCAGGGCAACATCTGGCACAGGGAGGTCTCTAAGAGGATTAGAAGAGGCAGTGGGGAAGAGTGCTGAGTATGCTCCCACAGTGGAAAAAAACCTCAGAGATAAGCCGGGGGCAGCTGCAATCTGAGTGGCTTGGAGCCATAGACTGAACAGACCTCAGTCACCCAAGGGCAAGGCACTCCATAGAACCTACAACAGTTTTTTTTTAAGTGTTTGAGAATTTTATACACAAGTAGTGTATTTACATCATTTCTAACCCCCTCCACCCCATCCAACTCCTCCCAAGCCCAATTCCCTCTCAGATTCTTAACCTCTTCTTTACTTATTATTGTTTTATACATGCATATACACGTATGTATACATACAAACACATAATGAGTCCACTGAGTGTTGCTCATATGTATACGTGTGAAGGGCTGACCTCTTGAGATTGGATAATCTATCAGGGGCTCAATCTACCAGATAGAAGACTCTCAACAGTCATTAATCTCATGTAGCTCTCATCCAAGGTGGTATAGTGTGAGACCTCCCCCCCACACATTGCAATGTGAATTGGTATTATCATTGTACTGCTTTTGTTCAAGCAACCTTATTGCTGGGACCCCATGGGTGTAGCCATGGAATATATATAACATATATAACAGACACTATATCACAGCAGACACTCTGGTCCTCTGGATCTTACAGTCTTTCTGCCTCCTTTTCTACAATGTTCCCTGAGCCTCAAGTGTAAAGGCTATACAGGGGCTAAAACACATTGTTGTCTAGAGACCGGTATACATTCAGGGAGATTATACCCTAGTAAGAGGAAGACCAGAGTCAAGAACCACAGTGTGTAGGACAGAATGGCATGTGATAAATCCATGATGACATATGAACAAAACATTTAAGACTCCTGTTTTACACATCAAGCACTCCTGGGAGACACTGAGAAGCAAGGGTGGCCTTTGCCTTACAGCACCTGTTTGATAAAAGAACCAGATAATCCTATCAGCCACAAGGCCAGCATTCCCCAGGTCAAATGTACTATACAGCTCACTAGAAGGACACCAAGGCCAAGGGGATCCTTTTGTTTTGTTTTGTTTTGTTTTGTTTTGTTTTGTTTGAGACAGGGTCTCACTATGTTACTTAGGCTAGCTTGAACTCATGATTCTCCTGCCTCATCCTCCTGAGTATGAACTATAATCTCAGCAGGGTTTTTTGACAAATATGAGAAATGAGTGGATATGAGAAAGCCAAGAGAAACTCCCCTCAATTTCTGGATTAAAACTGGCAACTGGAGGGAATGCATAGTTAGAGAGGAAAGGGGAGATGGAGAATGGTGACTTATATCTGGAATACTCTGACACTTAGGTCTTGCGGCCTTGGAGTACTGTATGAGACAGTACCTGGCTATAACTCAGCAAGTCCTGGGCTCTAGAGTTGGACAACGGGGTAGGAAGATGGTGTCAAATGAGTGAGCTTCCTCAGGAGGATAAACACAGAGAACAGTCAACAGCAGATGCCCTAAGCCATAACCATTTTTTATATTCATTTGTTTTCTATGTGCATGTATATGTGTGTGCTGTGTCTGTGTGAACCATACATGCATGCAGAAGCGCAGGGAGGTCTGAGGAGATGTCAGATCCCCTGGAACTGAAGTTAGGCAATTGTGTGGGTTCCATACAGGTATTGAGAATCAAACCCTTAACTGCTAAGTCACAGCCATTTAAGAGGTAGAAAGGCACACAGTATGGCAATATACAATGTTGATATAATCCCGGCACTTGAGAGGATGAGGCCAGGAGGGAAGCTATTTCTGCATCAGCCAGCCCTGCAGAGTAAGATAATGCAGCCTGAGCTACAAAGTGAGAACCTGTCAAACAAAAATAAAAAAACAAAAAACACCAATAAAACTTCTTTTTGAGAGCAGGGAGGACTTCCAGGAAAGTGGAGGGAAGACCCTGAGCCCAATACCCATCTCACACTTTAGAGAACAAAGATTGGTACCCAGAGAGAGACTCCAGGGAGTGATTATGCTATAATTCAGGGGACCAGAAGTAGACAGGAGTAAAAAGGGAGACACATTCTGTGCTCTCCTAATATAGCTAGCCTTGTCCAGGAGTGGAGCTTGGGGCTCTCACATTCTATCTGTCTCTATCCTACCCCAATCCCTTTTGCTTCTCTTAAAGATTTTGTTTGCTTTGTTGCTGTTATTGTTTGGTTTCTTTTTAGACAGGATTTCACTTCATAGCCTAAGCTGTGTTATGTGGCATAGCCTCATACTTGCTTTTGCCAAGCATCCTGCCTCAGCCTCCCAGGTGCTGGGATGACAAGAGTAAGCCACCATCCTCAGTCCCTGCCTTGATAAAATCAAAGAACTCAGTTTTGCTCAGAATATGTGATCAACCTTTGCATATTAGGGCAGAATAAAAGATTCCAGAGAGTTCTAAAGAGTTCCCCCAGGGCAATTCTATATCATAATACAACATTGCCACAGTCTCCTCTGCAAGGAAAAAGGAGAAGACTGTGAGAACTTTCCACTTCAGGAGCCTTTACCAAACCATAGAGAATCCTGTAGTCCCAATACATCCATCGTGTTAACTTTGGGATCCAGAGGAGGACGAGCCCCTGCCTTAGCAGAGGGAGGCTATAACAGGCCCTTGACAGGAAGCTCCCCGCAAGGGCAAGAGAAGGAAGGGGGTGAAGATGCAGCCACAGCCAGGCCTGGTGACCACACATCAGAGCCACTCTATTCCTCTCCCCTGTATAGTGCTTAGGAAGTTGAACAAGTCAAGGTCAGAAACAAAGCCAAGCCAGTTGCCCAGGCTCTCCTCCCTTCCCCTTCTGAGGAGGCTCCATATGAGCAAGGTCATGAAGGTCTCCAAGCTTCAGAAGAGGCCATGAATGTAACAGGCAGACATGTTTTCTCTGACGTTTAACTTTTTCCCACCACTGGGAAACAGGGATGCCAGCCCCTGCTGGAGAGCAGACTTCTCTGAGAGAAGGCACAGGCCCTGCCGTCCTCAGGCATAGCTGTTGTTACTGCCAACAAACAAAGCTGAATGCTACTGCATACCTCAGCTCGAGAACAATCAGCACACAATTCAGCCTGCAGCCTTTGCCCTTGGGAGTCCACAGAACAGTCTGGTCCTCCTCTAAGGACTGTCCCCAGAGTTTTTATTCCATTTTCAGGTTTTCAACTACTTGAGTTCATTATCATAATTTCTATTTTTTTTAGAAATTTATTTGGTTTACTAATACTTTCAAATTTTGAGCAAACTACCCTACTAGAACAAACTCTTCATTCAAATCTACTCCCCCTTCTTCACTGTTTCACTTATGAAACTATTTTTTTTTTTATCTTGAGAGCTGTGTTTAGGGCTAGCAATATGGCTTGGTGAGTGAAGGTGCTTTGCTGTGGAAGGTGCAGTCTCTGATTTCGACCGCCAGAGCCCACGTAAAGGTTACGGTAGGAAGAAATGATGGCACAAAGTCGTCTTCTGACTGCTACGCGCGCACACGCTGTGGTTAAGGCAAGCCCCTACCCATGCACACACACGAATAATAAATGAAGAGTTTTTTTTAAAGAACTAAGTTTGTGAGAATGCAGTCTACAGATAGCTGGAGCTGGCACTGGCACCACCCTGTCCCCAAACAATAACTTGTTTGTCATCCAAAGGAAGAGGGGGTGTGTGTGTGTTGGGGGGGGGGGTGCCTTATTTCCTTGAAATTAAATATGTGAATTTCCCCGTCATTTCTGTTTTTAAAAATATCAAGGGGGTTGTTTGTTTGTTTCTCTGCTCTATTTTTTTTTAATCTTATTTCCTCCAGAGGGGTCACTGCAATGATAAAAAATTAGTTGGCGATAATGCTTCCCCTTATTCTAGTCAACCTGGTGGTGGTGGAGGTGGTTCTGGTGAGTGTGTGTGCGCGCGTGTGTGCGCATGTGCGTGTGTGTGTGTGTGTGTGTGTGTGCGTGTTTTACCACTCACATAATTTAAATTTTTAATTTTTTGAGAATTTCATGAGTACTGTATTTGTATCACTTCCATCCCTTCTTCCCTGCCCCTTCAACTCCTCTGCATTCCCCTCACTCCCTCTCCAAGCCATGGCCTCTTCCTCTTCAGTTATTATTGTTACATATGTGTGCGCATATAAAACCTATGGCGATCATTTCGTGTCACTCATGTGTTTAGGGCTGACCACTCGGGACTAGATACTCTGCCAAGGAACTTAACTGAAGAAAACTGGCCCTTTCTTTCTCATCACCCACTAATTGCCATTAGCTCTTCATCAAGGGCGGGGCCTCATGAACATCTCCCTATGCTCACTGGCGCATTGACTGGTATTATCATCATGTAGGCCTTTCGTAGGCCACCATAGTCTTTAGATTTCATGGGTGCAGCAACCCTGTCACATCTAGAAAACATAATATCACAGCTCTTAACAGTCTTTTCTGCCCCCTCTTCCTAGGTGTTTTTTGTTTTTGTTTTTGTTTTCTTTTGTACTTATTGTGTTCAGAAATTACTTGTTTCCATATCAATAAGCATAATAGAGCCCCACATGAAGACACTTCAGTCAAGGGTGGCCTGCGTATGCACCAGTGTTCCCATACGACTTTATTTCCAATGCTTTTGGAGCCTACGCAGTCTGTATGAGTGCATTCTCTAATGCACGTACAATAAGGAAATCACCTCATGACTCACTTCTCCAAATGTATCTGCGTTGCTAAGTGATACATGTCTATCGTTGGGTTTGTGGACTTTTTTTCTCTAATTCTAATGTGCCATACAGGATGTACCCTGTACATTTTTCACTTTTTAAAGCACAGTAGGTCGTGGGTGCTATGTGCAGCTTGCTACTTATTTAAGTTGTCCTAGACACCCTGGAGATAGGCCTTTCCAATGACTACAAATGCCACTCTCCTTTTGTTGCTCCTTATTTAGGTTCCAGGTTAGTATATATGAGACCTTTGGATGGAACCAGGGCAAGGTGGCCAGGGCTCACACTAAGTCTTTATCTGCAAGGTCAGGGTCTCTGGCTGCTGGAGGTTCCACATCTCAAGCAAGCAGGCTTTATCGAGTTTAGTGTAGATAAATACAAAGACATAGCAGACAAGAACAGCTCGTCCTGAAGGACCGGAGTCAAAGGCATCCACAACTGTGGTTCCATGGGACAAACAACAGAGCCCCGCACAAGTGAGGGCTTCCAGTGTGCTGCCTCTCTTAATCACAACCACTAACAAATTCTCCTTCCTAGCCAATAAAAAGATAAAGCCGATATACATGCAATGATAGCACTAGTGGGGAAAAAGCAGGATTGTGGGTTGGGGTCAGCAGGGGGCTGCGCAGCAAGTGACATTTCAGAGTATTTGTTCTGATCTCCTTTACCTCTTTGCTTTTATTTCTCAAAGGTTTGAACAGTTCGAAAACATCTGTTTGGAGATCTACAAGTGTTAGCTCTAAGTTTCTTCAGCGTGGTGCAGGGAGTAAGACACGAGGGTTAAAGTCAGTGTGAGTGGCGCTGCCTCCTGCTTGCAGCATTTCAGGAAGCTCGGGAGCTCTGGAGAAGGTGAAGAGAGACCAGCACATACTTCGGTGGTTCTGAGCAGGGACTCGGGTTAACACTGCATGTGGCTCCTAGGAAGCATCCACCACACAGGTGGGTGTAAACACTCATGCTACTCTGGGACTTTCTTTAGTCATTAGCACTTCTGAAGCTGAGAAAGGACTATTTGAGGGAAAGACAAGCAGCATAAAGAGTTTCATCTCCTCTCCCCTTGTGGATTTCCATTATAAGATTTGGGATTGTTTTTGAAACTCAATTGTGCCGCTCTTACTCAAGGACTCTATAGATGACATTATGTTGCAATGTTAGAAGGCTGGGTGTGACTGTGGACAGGCCTCCCACACCGAGTAAACTCACTGGGATGTCCTTTCTCTATAGAGCAGGAAAAGGACTTCTGATGCTAGGGACCACTTGATGGTAAAATGTCAGCAGTGCTCTCTAGGGCTACTGGTTTCAGAACTTATAATAGCCATAAAATAGTCATTCTCATTGCGACCGGTTTCAAGCCAGAGCTGGGAAGAGATGTGATCAGCTGGCTCTTCCGAACCCTCAACACCCCAGCTGCAGAACTCTCTAGTGAGAAGGGGCAGAGCCTGGATGCATGTGGCCCTTCAGATTAGTATGTTAAAACCCAGTAGCCCTCAATGTGACGGAGATGGGAGGTGGTTGATTGTGCCATGAGGCTTAACTTATTCTGCTGTGCTGTGAAGATTCTATATTTAGTACAGGTGAAAGGTTTGTAGAAACCCTTTACTGAATAAATCTATTGACAACTGTGTAATCACCCTGCATCTCTTTCCCATTCTCAGAGTGTTTCAAATTTCTGCATTATTGTTATATATGTGACCAGTGATCTATGATGTTACTACTGAAATAGTTTTGGATTCCACGCAAGTACCTATAACACAGGAAGTTTAATTAGTAAATGTGCATGTCTTCTGCCACTGAAAAGCTGTTCCCCATCTCTCTCCCTCTCCTCAGGCCTCCCTAGCCTCTGAGACAGGCCTGTTCATCGCCTTAGAGACATCTGTGAATGTCCATGTATAGGGAAGAGCGTAAAGCCTCCCACTTTACAGCGGTTCTAAACCTTCCTGATACTGTGACCCTTTAACACAGTTCCTCGTGTTGTAGTGACCCTCCCAGCCATAAAATTGTATTCAAAGCTTCTTCGTAACTATAGGTTGGCTACTGTTATAAATCACAATGTAAATATTTGCACTTTCCAATGGTCTTAGGTGACCCCTGTGTAAGGGTCACTCGACGCCGCCAATGGGTCACAACCCACAGGTTGAGAACCACTGCTTTTAATCAAAAACAAGACATGAGCAAGCTTAGAGGAAAAGAATCACCAAGCAAGACAGGATGCATGTTCCTTCCACCTCTTATGCCTAACACTTAGCCAAGTTGTAAATGCAAAGGAAAAGTCCTTTATAAATTTTTATTTTTAGTTAAGTAATTAATCCATGCTGGTGGTTGCAGGAAAGGTTCTTGGGGAAAATGAAAAGCGATAATCCAGTGAACACAGAAAGGATAAGGAAGCAAAACAGCCTCATTGTTGATAGGGAAATGTTTTAGTGGTTTGGGATAGACCAAACCAGCCACAACAGATGCAAAGTCTAATCCAGATAAGGCCCTACACTCTGGAACTGACAGGGCTGTGGGAGCTGCAGAAAACAAGGCTGGGGCTTCAGGATGGAGCCATGCCCAAAACACAAAGTGCAGGGGAAGCAGAAAAGCGGTTAAGTGCTGATGAGGGAGCCACGGGAAGCATCCAGGGCTCCTGCACCCACCGGTGCAGGCTGAACCAGTCGCTAGGACCTCAGAGCCAGAGGCATTAAAGCCTGGCTTTAGAGCATTGTGGACGTACTGTCTCTCTTGTTAGGAGTTAATGTAACTGATGATTTTGAGTTAAGGTCAATGATCACTAACTGTCCCCAAATTACTAGTGCCCCTGAGGATGATACTGCAATCTACTCTGCCTGTGCTCAGGAAACGGGGTAGCAGTGTATCCATTTGCAACAAGCCTTCCTAAACATCTGCAGCTTACTGTTATGACCTACTTCCCAGAAAAGCTTCCTTTCAAATATTACTGAGCACCCATAAAACACCTGGTCACTCACGAGCTCTGGCAGATATAGCCAACAAGATCAATGCCACTTTTATACCTGCCAACATAGCTGTCCATTATGAAGCTATACAGGCTTACTACTTAAAATATGCATTCATAAGACCTGAGCCATAGATTCTTCTAATGGATATGGATGGCATGAACTGGGAACCTGCTGGAAAGGATTTACCATTCTAGATGCCATTAAGAATATCTGAAATTTATGAGAGGTAAAGACATCAATGTTAACGAGAGTTTGGAAGAACTTGATCCCAATCCTCATGAATGATTAAGGGGTTCAAGGCCTGAGTGGAGGAAGTAACTGTAGAGGTGAGGGACATCACAAGGAGCAGGAAGTAACTATAGAGGTGAGGGATACCATAGAGAGCAGGAGCTGGAGGGCATGCCTGAACTGGCAAGATGTCATGTTAAACAAGAGGTGAGGGCTTGCTCTTAGGAATGAGCAAAGAAAGTCATCTCCTAGGATGGAACCTGCGGCTGATGATAGTGCCGTAAAAGATGTGGAAGTGAGACAAAGGCTTCTCAGTGCTAATGTAAACTCAGCCGATAAATGCATGAAAGGATTCTCTCTAACTTTCAAAGAGGGTCTGCTATGGGCAATGCTATCAAACACTATCACATTCTAGAAAGAAATCCGAGAGAGAACAATCCAGACAGCAAACTCCACTGTTATTTTAAGAAGTAACCTATGGCAGCCACCTCTTTGATCAATATGCAACATCATTTAGGGAAGACCTTCCCTACCCCCAGTGAATACTACAACTCACTGCAGGCTCAAATGAACATATGCTGTTTTCAGCAATAATGTATTTTAAATGTGAGCATTCACACCTAGTAGACTATATTCTGGGGAAAGAATATGTTTTGCTCGAACTTAAAAAACCAAAATTAATTTCGCTATCCCTATAGAGCAAGCCATCTTTCTGCAAAGGGACCATGTGCGCATGCCAACGAGTTCTCAGATAGCCCTCCTCATTTCTAGCACAGAGGATGTAACTTCAAGGCATTTTCCAAGTACAGACTAGGAGGCAGTCCTCGCAGGATGACAACTTGACTGGCAGCTTTCTCTTGGACTTCCCAGACTCCAAGGTGGAAGAACTTAATAGCTGTGGTCATCGGCTCTACCGTATTTGGTCTCAGTACCCTGAAGAGACTAAGACAGACCAGAGCTACAACAACCTAAAATTACAAATAGTTATAACTATTTCTATAACAGTCTGTGATAAATTATACCACTACAATGTGTTCCACAGAGATGAACTCATAAAAACCAAAGCAGAGCCAGTAGGTAGAATGACGGAGCACTGGGAAGCATGTGGCCAATGGGATATGGGGAAGCTGGTGAGGATGCTCATAAAGAAGGCATTTGGGCCCACTGCAGTTTCGCCTCTGTAAAAATCAGGATAACAATCTAATTTAACAGGCCCACTGTGAAAATTCAATGAAATGCCACATGCTTGCAGCACACAGTAGATACTTAATAAACTGTACCTAATGATATGTTTGTGCATTGAAATGAACACAATTATTACCGTCTTCAGAACTGGAAAGTACACAGAGAGCTGTCACTGATCAAAATAAAAATGGTATTTTACAATTAAAAAGAAAAAATGCTGCAAATGACCACTGCCAACAAATGGAACCAGACCTGTGGAGGTGGAGTCGCTAAGCAGGCATTTCACACTACCAGAACTTTTAATGGTGACTTTAGGGATTGTTGTGTCCCTGCTCTCAGCACTGAATCACTTAACAGTAAACACTGTCACCCTGATCCATGCAAGGCATGTCCCCTCAGAGACTACCCTAAGTTCTCTAATGTTGACAAGACTACACACTTTCGTTCTTCATTCCTAAACTTTAAAGGAAAAAGTATGGAGATAATTGACAAACATATATAGATTGACTATTTATGTTTATTTATCTTAATGTTTAAGGCCTGAAAGACATACATAAATATATGCACCCCTGTGAGTGTGTGTGTGTGTGTGTGTGTGTGTGGTGGGTGGGAAGAGAGATAGAAGAGGGGAGGGAGAAGGGAGGAGAGAAGAGGAGGAGAGGAGACCTAGGAAGAGAGAGATGTGCTGGGGCACTGAACTCTAAACAAGAAACCCACCTGAGTTTCATAAAGACCTTATACACATACCCTTAAGCCTGTGTTCTATATATAAGATATCTCATTAAGGTCAGGGTTGGAAAGTTTGTGATTTTTATATATTTCAGATTTCAAATTAGAAGTGGTCAGCCTATAAAACAGACCCATTTCTTTAATTTAAAAATATGGTCAAAATTCCAGAAGTTAAAATACAGGATGCTGAAGAGGAAATAAATATCAGGACATTTTAAAGTGAGAAGTGAAATGCTTCCCTTAAACTACAGAAAAACCTGTTACTTTAAGAATGTTGTGTAGCTATTGGTGGGAAAGGAAGAAGAAAAAGCACTTTCTTCTGACAAACTGATCTACATGCTTCCTAAACACTCCTGTTTGCACATCAAAGTCACTGGCATCACGCCTACTTGAAAGGCAGGGACATCACCATGGGCCAGGATACCTCGTGAGGACAAAGCCTTCCCTCTCACCCAGCGCATAGGAGGCCAGAACCTCCCCTCCATCCTAAACCTCTTCCCAGCATCACACCCAGTGGGGAGAGATGAGGCTGCAGAGCACCCAGGAGCATCTTGGTGGTCATTTCTAATCCAAGTGGTGATGCCCAAGTCACATGTGCCTACAGCAAGCTCAGCACTGTTCACTCCCAGTGAACTGGGGACCTCTAAGGACAGGCTACAGGCTTCTCCCTAGGCCTTCCTCTGTGCTTCTATAGACTCAAGCCCTTCCCAAGCTGAATGAGGTGGCCATCCCTCCTCCCCATCCCTCCTGTTGTCCTCACCCCTGCTCTAGTGCTTCAGTCTAAAGCCCAGAAAGTGATGATGCTGGAAATGACCTGCTTCACATATGGCCGTGTTTCCTACACAGAAATTAATGTGAACATTCCATCCACGCTGGAATGACTCTGAAGTCCAGCTTCACATATGGCCGTGTTTTCAGACAGGAAGGGGCGCCATGTTTCCTACACAGAAATTAATGTGAACATTCCATCCACGCTGGAATGACTCTGAATTCCAGCTTCACATCTGGTCATGTTTTCAGGCAGGAAGCGGGTGCTGTGTTTCCCACACAGGAAGCAAGGTCGCAGGTGAACAATCACTTCTGCAGCACTTTAAAACAGAATGAGCCACCACGCAGCGCTCAGAGCAACCAGGATGCCCTGGATCCCCAGCTAGGCTCACTACGGGTCTTTTCAGTCCATTTCAACATCTTAAGAACATTGTTCCTCATTTTATGTTTCTAAGAAAATGTAAAAGGGCTTAGCAGGGCGTGCAAGTGAAGAGGGACTTTCTACTTTCAGAGCACACTGGGAATTAGAAAGTTCTCTAACATGGCACTGGCTTGGTGGCTCCAAATTACCGTTCCTGCCGGAACTCATCTGAGTTTCAAGGCTGACCTTTCACCTCCTCACAACACTGTTCTTCCTTCAGGACCAGATGAAATCCACCCTGTTTTGTCAGAGGCACAGCCTCCCTTCATCAACAAAAAGCCAACCTCCCCCCCTCCCTGTAATGCAAACCAGCCAGTTGGATTTTCTACTCAGAGAGCTGTGTAAAGCAGTGGCTTATGGGGTCATATTTCAAAGAAGTCTTTTAGTTAGGTTTTAGAAATAAGTTTTCTACAAAGCTTTTCTTTTTTGGAATACTAAGGAAATATAGAGGGAAAAAGGGGGGGAGCCTGAATCAATCCTGCTACCTGGGAATTACCATTAGGGTCTTAATTACACATTCTAGGCCTCTGAAAAGTGGATATAATGCCCAAAGGACTTAACATCCAACTCCACAGATCGCTGTTCAGCCATGCCATCGCGGCTGCTGCTCTACTCACAACAGCTGGGAAACGGAAACAACCTAGACGCTCTTCAAAACACTAACAGACAATGAAAATGTAGCACATGTATACTATGGAAGACTATTCAGCTATAAAAAAAAGAAGAGGAGGAGGAAAAGGAGGAGAAGGAGGAGAAGGGGGAGGATAAATCATGAACTTTGAAGGTTTTAAAAAACAAGGATAAGACTAGAAAAGATGATATTAGGTGAAGTAACCCAAACTCGGAAAGACAAATGTCACAAGTTCTCTCTCATCAGAGTCTCTAAACTCCAAATTTTCAGATGTGAATAAGTATTCTGAAGTAACTGCCGAAACCAGGAAAATATAAAGGGACCATTGTTGGGGTGGGGTGGTGACGGAGCAATGGAGGGGGGGATAGCAGGGGGAGGTGGGAAAATGGGTGGGCTCTAATTAGGGAGGGGGAATTACACAAGGGGGAGGATTGATAAGATAGCAGGATGTCTGTAAAGTCACAAGGAATCACACTATTCACATCTGCCTTGAAAAAGTATAACACATGTAACTCTACATATAAATGCTCATACTTAGTGAATACATGAATTTTCTCATCTAGTCTGAAAATACTCCCTCAAGAACCAAAAGATCATCTAGCAGAAACTCCAACAAGCAGTATAAGAAGCCTGTTTTAAGTTGTCATTTGGGACCATCCAAGAGACTCCCAAAACACACAGCCTGCTGTTATTTCCCTTAGCTGGCCCCAAAATGTAGAAGATAAGTCCCTACTGCTGAAGACGCAAGGCCCTTCAGAAACAGGGCCTGGAAGACCCTGAGCTGGAACTGACCTGAGGACTAGCTTTCATGGAACCTGAAGGCACCATACAAGATTCCAAAGGAGGAAAGCAACCAACAGTTCTACCCAGCTACGACATCTATGAACCACAACAATGAATAGCATAGCATGCTACCACTAAGGGTGCAATAGTGGTACTAGTAACTTGGGAGCAACCAACAGATCTCTGATGGAACTTAAGATTCCCTCACAAGGAAAACCATGCCTGGTACTGGAACTTAGCCAACTACCCAGGATAGTGAAATCATAGATCCTGGAGGTGAGGCTACAACCACTACTTTTCTAAACCAGCATAATCTCTAACTACATCCTAAAAATTTGTCCTTACAGCCAGAGGTAAGTGTAGTCTTCAGCCCTCATCCAGGAAACTTCTCTTTGCAACAGTCAGAGGCCATTACAGAAAGCCATAACCAATCAAAATGCAAAAAGTGGAGTCTAGCCAGACAGGGACAACTACAAAGCACTAAGGCTCTGAAAACATTACAGAAAATGGGCAGAAAGACTGCAAGACCACACTTTGCAGTTGGGAAAGACAAGCACATTTACTAATTAAGTGTCCTGTGTTATATGGTACTAGTATGGCATCCAAAACAATTACAGTAGTAACATCATAGAACACTGGTCACATCTATAATAAGAATGCAAAAATTTGAAACTCTACAAGAATGTGACAGAGGGGCTGGAGAGATGGCACAGTGGTTAAGAGCACTGGCTTCTCTTCCAGAGGACCTGGGCTAAATTCCTGGCACCCACACGGCAGCTCACAACTGTCTGCAACTCTAGTTCCAGGGGAAATGAAACCCTCACAGAGAGTAAAACACCAGCACACAATAAATAAATAAATATTCCTTAAAAAGAATGTGACAGAGATGCAAAGTGAGTACACGGCTGTCAATAGATCTGCTCTAAGGTTTCTACAAACCTTTCATTTCTAAATTCAGAATTTGCTATGACTGCATCTCCTGGGAAGGTCAGAAGTTGCAGCCATACAGTCTCATCAATGCGACTGTCTAAACATGAGCTGCACAAGAACAACAGCATTGCTAACATGGGCAGGGGGAGCCAATGAGACCTCAGCCCTACGCGAAGAACTACAGGAAAATGAAGAATGTACAAGGCAGGAGAAACATCCTTCCCCAGGGAAGAGCACACCAACTGGTTATCTAATACCGAAGGCTCAGCCCTGAAAATATCTGTACAAGTGACATCATACAGACTGAGCAGGTTGCATCTGTGTATTTATTAGTGTGTGTGTGTGTGTGTGTGTGTGTGTGTGTGTGTGTGCGCGCATGTGCATGTGACAACAATTAGTGAAAAAGGAGGCCATGAACTTAAAAGGGAGCAAGGAGTGGTATATAGGTGGTTTAGAGGGATAAAAGGAAAGGGAGAAATGACATAAATATGTTATACTCTCAAAAAAGTAAAAGAATTTTTAAAAAAGAATCAAAAGGTGAAATAAATAATTTTAAGGTTGAATGTGGTTGTGTGGGTCTTTAACCCAGTGCTGGTTCTGGGGTGGGGGAGGGAGATCTTGGAACTCACTGGATGGCTAACTAGCCTAGCAAAATCAATGAGCTCCAGGTGCATTTTATAAAATTGGAATATAATCTATACTGCTTTCTATCATTTGTAACTATCAGAGTAATATAAATGATTGGTATGTTATATCATTAACTGATGCATTCTTGGAAATATTTACAAATACACAAGTTTATGCTATGATTTACTAAGTGGATAACAGGGTTTCAATCTTTCATTGTTCTCATTGGCATCTGGATGAAGCCCTTTGAACATCATGCTTTCTGCATGACTCCAACTGCTTCCAACAGTAAATTCCTGGGAGTACAATGTCAAGGGCTATGTAAATTTCTGAGTTTTAAGAACTGCTGAGAAACTGCTCTTCAGATTCTACTAGAATTTGCTAGGAGTCCACTATCGTTTTCCAATCTACTCTCTTGCACTGGGTCATTAAAAAACCCCGATCAGTGACTCAGTGGAGAAAAGGATTATACAATTTAAAGTCACATTTATTTGATCATTGGCCACTCTCAATTCTTCCTTCATCTGAAACAGTGAGTGATGGGAAGACAAGGGAGTAGCCCCAGGTACCTGCCTTCACCACTAGAGCTGTGCTAGAGGGTCCAGCGAGCCCAGCACTCCTGTGCAGAACAACCAATGGACACAAGGGCCTTTGTGCCTGATCAGGATCACTGTCCTTGTGCCTCTGATTTCTTCTTTTCCTTTATTAACTGGATCTATTTCCTTGAATAAGTCAAAATGTCATTAGGAGCTTTTTAAATTCCCAAACATTCCTGTGGGAAGCTTCTGGTGTTATCTGCAAAAAGTTTTGCTTGGAGTCCACTAGCCAAAATAAGTAGGACTAAAGTCTCGTCACTGGACAGGAGCATTTAGAAAGATTTGTTTATTGGTTCAAAATCATGAGTAGAAAAGATCCCATGGCTGGACTCACACCCTCCCTGTGGCTCTGGAAATAGCAAAGAGTCATCTACTGGAGTGACATGAAAGAATGCAGCTGTAGTGGACATATGTTGGGGCCTGCATGGAAACCTAGACGTTTTCCAAAAAAGAAGGGGATGTGGTCACCAACCTGCTCGCCTGTGCCATCTAGGAGCAGACCCACCCACCATCAGGAGGGAAAGATAGGCTCTTGCTCCCAAGATCTACCCACAACACTATTCAACTTGGACCAGACTCCCAGGCATCAAGGAAGGTTCCCCAAACACTGCACAACAGGCTTTCAGAACGTAGGTGAGCATCCACTCAAAAACCAAGAAGCACCCGCTGCATGTCCAGCACCTTGGCTGTGAAGCTGCACACTGGTTTCTGAGTTATCTTCAGAAACAGGAACCTGCCTGGTCTCTAGCTTTCCACATTATAAAAACACTACACTCACTTCTGGTGCAGTTAGCATCTGCTGCCGAGTCTCCAGGCTGAGAACTATAGCAGAGAGGCCTGGCCCCTCCAAAGCAACGGCAAATGCTCTGCTAAGCCCGTTTTTATGGAAGAGGTGGGTGACCTGGAGTGCAGTTAGGGGCTACATGACCCGCTGTGGGTAGAGTCACCGGGAGGACTGGAGTCAGGGGTCTGGGTCTGGTTTCTGTTAGGCAACAGCCTCCCACCCGTCTTCAAAGGCATGAGTCCCAGACCCCAGAGCTATGGATTCCAGCTGCTGTGTATGAAACCTTATCCTCTAGCCTGCAATTCCGTTCCCTTCATTCCTCCAGTCTGCAATTTAAAATACCAAATTCAGGAGGCCCGTGAGTCCCATCTCTGGCTCAGAAACATATGCAAATCACAGCCAGGACTGGAACACTACCTGGGATCCCAGCAGAACCTGCAGACCCTGTAAAATGGGACAGTCACGTGACAGGGGCCTCTAATTTTATCAGCCCAGTTCCCCTAGCTTAGGGAATTCAGAAGCAGGTTTCAAGTAGACAACTTCAAAAGCACTTTCACGAAGGCGGAGGGTGTGGGGGAGAAGGGGGCACTCAGCCCAGTTCAGAGGCTGCAGAAAGGTCAACCAGGCCTGACTTTGTTCACAGCAGCCGCTGCCCTGTGCTTTCAGAGCAAGACAGTCGGTCTTCCTCTTAACTAGGCCCCAGGGGAGGCTTTCGAATTAGCATCCTAATAAAACCTGAGGGTGGGCTGGGTGCTGCCAGACTGTTATACCTCAGAGGACTTATCACTTGGAAGCCTCATGAGGTACACCTCAGACTCACGGTAGGCTTTCGTGAGGATGCAACACCAGCAACCGGGGCTGGAACACCAGCAACGGGGCTGGGGGCACTGATGGCCTCTCCTGGGGACACCCAGTGACTCTGAGGATAGATATGGAGCAATACAAGACAGCTCAACTTCACTTCTCAAACAGGATGTCCATGTCTTTTGGACACTGTGAACAATCAATTGCCATCGTCTGAGAGGATCAGCCCAGGGGACAGTGAGGCAGGACACCCAATCTGTCATGCGACCACCTTTTTCCTACTGACGCGTTGACCATCTATGTTCTGACCATCTATGGCTGTTTGGGGTCTGTTTCACGTCGAAGCTTTCTTCAGCTTGTCCATCTGTGTTCTTGACAGGTCATTCACAATCTTTCCCTACGGTCCTGCTTGTATTTTTACTCTATCACAGCGTCTGTATTCTTGGTCCCCTAGAGCCCATCTTTCTCAACACTAACACTTACCTTCACGGGTGCCTCTTCTGTCCTTGAAACTCTACCAATACTTTCACAGATCCTGACATCTCTATCTTCCTCCTCCACCTTCATAGAACCTCCAGATAGATCCTACTTCCCTGGTTTGCTTGTTGGATATATACCTGAATTCACTCACCCTCCCAAAAGGCCCTGGGCAACAGTGACTAACAATCAGACAGATTCCCAGCTCCCATGGAACTGACAGCCTGGTAGAGAACATGCCCATCAACGAGCTAACGACACAGTCTTCATGGAGTTACAAATGGCCAACTGGTCCAGATGAGAGGTGCAGGATGCCAAGGCTATGTAAGATGAGACAATCTGGGATGTGGGCAGCAACAGCACTGTGTATACAGCGTTTAGAACAGGCATTTTTCCTGACTCTTCCGCCAGGGCCTTGAACCTCAGTGAACCAGGCCTATCTTCTGCCATCTTTCCATCCGTCCCAAAACTATTGCAGGCCATCATCTCTCTCACAATGATCACTAATATTCAAGAACTGACTCTTTCTCTCTTGCCCACTCCCCTTTTCTGTCCTCTCTTCTGAACTATGGCTATGTTAGTTCCAGTGCTTCCTGTATCTCCAACTACAGTGCTTCAGAAGAACCTCAAATTCAATATATTAAATGAGATTATTTTTTCCAAGTGAAGCTACCCCACAGATCTTTCCCCCTTCTTAGACACTATTCAATCAAAGCTACATTATTATTGAACCAACCTAGCCCCACCACATGCATCATATCTAAAAATCCCTATACTGCTTAATTCTGTCACTCAACCACATCCCAAATGCATCCATTATTGTATCAAATGTCCCAAACCCAGAGCCTTCTTAGCCCAAGGAATACATTTTTCTTATTATAATAAATTCCGTTAAACAGAATAATAAAAAACAACAACTGATAAAATACTTGTATATCTCTATATATGTGTGTGTATATGTGTGTATTAAGTTTGTGAACTATAACATGCTATGAACATATATAGTAGACGTCCACACTTCTGCTGCATCTGGACTTGATCATGCGGCTTGCTTTAGGCAAAGAGATATTGGCAAGAAGGACTCAACAGAGGGTAAAAATGACAACATTAAATATTCTGTAAAATACTTTAAAGGCCACGTATATTCTGTATGTGCACTGCTATAATTTATTATTCTCTATTGTTGGGCACTTAATATTTTTAACATTTCTGTGATTTATGATAAATATATGTACACATATTGTAAGCATTTTAGATATTTCCTTAATCTGAATTTAGAGAGTTGAACTTACTATCTTTAAAAGAAAGTGTATGTAGTTAAGCCTCTTTAAAGCCTGTGCCAGAAAAGTGATTTCTAGTCTTTCTCCCACCAGCAGTTTGGAGAAGTGTCTTAAGGCAAGCCCTGCTGCAATAGCTGATAAGCAGAAAAATGTTCTCTCCTTTTCCCTCGCCTCTCTCCAGCTGTCAACATGGTGAACACATCTCGTATGTGGCCTGGCTGCTTATAATTCTTCTGCACACGATCTCTACCTGTCCTTGGGCTGATTTTTCTATTAGGGTAGAAATGGTGGGGCTAGAAGGAAGGTTCAGTGGCTAAGCGCACTGGCTGCTCATCAGGAATAAGCAGATTCCTGGCACCCAGCCATGGCTAACAACCATCTCTAACTCCAGTTTTCCAAGGGATGCAACACCCACCTTCGGCCTCGCTGGTCACCAGGCACGTGATGCACAGACAAACATGCAGGCAAAACCTCCATACACACAATTACTTTTAAAGACAGGAATGACTTTCCCTGTTGATTTATAAGAGAATATATATATTAAAATATTTAAACTTTTTTATACTTGAGCCAAGTTTTCAACACTGTCAAGTTTTGTTCCTAATGCTTGCGATATACAAAAGTTGGTTTTTAAAGGTCATCCAATCCACTCCTCTTTGTCTTTTCTCATATTTTCTCTCGCGGCCTGTGACTTAAAAGCCAGCTCTTCCCTTGAACTCCTGGTTAATTTGAAAGACACAGCTATAATTCTTTAACGCGCACTGTGCGGGAAGGATGTGATTATTTGTCTTTGGTCACTGATGCACTTAGCCAGCCTGCTGCTCTGCAGTGCCCTGGCATCACTCGCTAAGTACTCTGGAAGGCTGCATTGCTTCTGAGATGCTCTGCTGATCCTGTAGTCTGTCCCTGCTTGTACTCTATCTTCTGTTTAAAGCATTGGCCACTTATTGCATGTTCTGTTCTCATGCTTTTATATGTTCACTCAACAGACATTAACTGAGACACTAGGTACCATGCACAAGTCTAGTAAACCACACTAAATCAGGAGATTTAGTTCCCCTTTCTAGTGGGTGGCGAGGGAGACTGAGTGCTGAAAAAAAGCAACATTTATGGACTGTTTACTCGATGTTCCAGGCTCTGCTAGCACCTGCTGTGTCATTTTAATCTCGACAGAGGCCCTAAATGTGTCTTCCCAGCACTTCCCCATCCCTACCTCCTCACTCTCAACTCCCTGTTTCATCCATCCTCTCTATCCATGGGACCTACAAATTGGCTCCACACCCTGCATCCTCCTCCAAGCTCTCCTGGAACCCCTAACAGCTCCTAGGGAACTGAGGGAACCATCACTTCAAGTGTCATTCACGGCCAAGCAGCTAACCTGAGGTCAGATGTCAGGAGATGAATTATGCCTGGCGTGAGTCAGGCTCTGAAACCTGTCCGAACCCAGTTCATGTGAAACTGGATGAACAAGCAGGCTGGGGTGCAGTTCCTTCTGTTGGAGGAAAGAAACCACTGCTCCGGAATGCCCCTGGGCTGTCTATGAGGGAACTTGCAGACCCAAGTGAAGGGAGGCCCCAGGACACTCCAAAGAGACCCTGAAGGGGGTCCCATACAAGGTATGCCAAATACTATATGCTAACCAAATACTTCCAGAACTGCTTCCAGAAAAAGCATACCAAAAGAGATGCCTCTTCAGGTGCAAGACGCCTGTCCTGCTCACCAAGTAAGAGTAAACACCATGAGTTTCTTCTACCAGGAAGTCGTCTGACTAAGAAGTGTGGGTCAGTTGGGTAAGGGAGGCCTCAAGAGCCACAGAAAGCAATGCAAGCAGCTGCCTGGGTGAAGGGCCTCAAAGGAGCACTATCTGCTGGCCTATGTTTAGACAGAGAGCTGTCCTGTACCTGAAAGAAAAGAAGGGACAAGATGGTGGGTATACGGAGGCCCACGAACACTTTGGATGCTTAGCTAGTCTCAGGGGAAGCCAGATACGATCAGAGATGGAAAGGGGAGGAAGGGAGGCAAAAGGAAGGAGATACGAATATGTTGCAAAATGGTATAGCAAGGATGAGAATGAGAGGGAGCCAAAGCTGTCCCCAGTGTACCAAGATGGACACATACTCCTCCAGACGAGACGCTGCAACCGGGTAATAGGACAAGGGGACCTTTTGTTATGAGTCCAGCCCCACCCCAACACACAGACACTAGTAAATGGAACTGGGCCTTGGGAAGGTTGTTTTCCTAAGAAAATTAGCTCTCAACAACCTTGAACCAAAATAGCTCACTCAGCTCACTCTCCTGAAGCCTGGACCAGAGTGTCCACTCGAACTGACCACTTCCTCCAGTAAACACAAGGCCACAGCCGCCATGACAGAGGGAGCTGACATTGGTGGCAGAAGGAGCATCCACCCTAGGGCCTGGGGGCAGGTGGGCTTTGGCTGCTCATTTGAGGTCATAAGAATATTAGAACCAGTGCCTTCTGGGAAAAGAACCTTCAAGATGCAGAGAAGCTTGGCTCAAGTATTTACTCTGCCACATGAGTGGCTTCCAGGGGGACAGCTCCAAGAAAACAGGTCTAGCCCTGCCCCTACCCCAGCTTCTAGAAACATTCAGATACAAGCTCCACCACACAGAGAGCTTCTGCCTCTGTGGCCACGGCTAAGCACTAGAAAAGAACACTTGGCTTTTTTGTCTTATTTTCCCCATCGGCAAAATGGGGCTCAAAGCGCCTAGTGGTCATGAGATGGACGGATGCTTGGCTAGGCTTCTCAACATCCGGACTCAGCACTCTGCTGTAGCCACCAACATCGCATGTCCTGCAGGAGACGGCATGGGGTCCGAAAGCACATTAACTACCAGCCCAGCTGCTACCCACAAACCACATGGAATGCCCGGCAAATTTGCTCCAAACATGCACTCCACGTGATTCCTTCAGCCCAAAGTATTCAGGGGAGATGTTACAGCTCTTCCCACTAAACACAGGCACAGAAAAAGATCAGAAACCCACACCAAGTTCACAGCAGGAAGGGAGAACATACAACATCCCACATACCTGTGACAGACATAACAGCAATAGGAGCTCAACGCGGCAACCTTGGGCCAGAAAATCCTTCTCTGGGCAATGCAAACACAAACCAGAGCTGGCACTAAGAGGAAACCACATTGCTAGCCTTGGTCTACAGACAACCCTCGTTAGAGCTAGAAAATGAGATGCCTTAATCGCTAAGTGAATTAGGTTTCTAACAGACAATCAGTACAATACAGTGATTAGACAGCCTTGAAGTCAAACAGAGCCAGGATCAAAGCTGACTAAATTCGAGTGTTAGAGCAGCGCTTACCATATGCCTACCATATGCCTACCACATGCCCAACCCTGAAGGCCCACGGCACCTAAAAGACAGGCACTGTTAGCAACCTTTATCTACAGGGGGAGCACTAAGACACAGTATGCTCACTCCAGTAATCCAATGGCATATACATGACTCAGTGATGAGCCTAGCCTAGTCTCTTCTTGCTAACTTGAGTACCCAAGATTTCCTAGACATCATGGTCACCTGGGGTAGGAATGGGGCGTTCATTAAAACATCCTGGAGTCTCATTCCCTTGACTTGGGTGGTGCCTGAAACTATGTATTCCTGAGGAGATCCCATCCAGCTAATGACCACACGGGTGTAGGAACTATAGCCTTATGGAAAACTGCCATTCATGAGGACAAGTGTACAGACGGTTGTAAAGAACCCTTGGGGCTATCTATGAAAGCACTTACCCCAGTTCCTGGTAGGGTCTAGCGGTTCCACAAATATCCTTTGAACTGATTCGGAATCAGGTGTTTGGACCCTCTCTGTATCTAACATTCTTCGGCCTATCTCATCCACTGCCCACTGTATCATCACATCCTGTATGACCCCTCTCCTCCTGAGCACCAGGCAGTCAGGCACCACTGACTTCAAAGTCCCAGGACAGGAACACGCCTCTGGGCTCTAACATAGACATTAGTTATGCCCCCCATCCAGTTCTGGACAAATGGGAAAGCGAAACGGGCTGAATGCTGTCCTGCCAGGCACCCACAGAATCACTGATACGCGATTCTGCAATTCACAAAACTAACATTCTTACTTGCATCAAACTGTGCCTGCTCCTTCTACTATGAAGGGACGTGGGGGAAGAATACAGCCCGGCAGCCACCTGTTTCTAGTCGCAGCAAGGCTGCAAGGCCCCTGCCCAACCATTTAGGAGCCAGCATCTCTGCTTCCAAGACCCAGGGGCACCTTTGAACTCTAATAACCTGGTCCCACTGGCCCAGGCCCAGGCAGACTGCTCATTCGGGTCACTGGGATTCACACTTCAAAAGCAGGAACAAGCTGATGAGATAAAAATAAAACTGCTGAGACAGAGGGGGGGCACTGTTCCTGGAGGGCAGCAGGCTGCAGGCTAATGCTGTCTCTGTTCCGCCCTAGGGGCGAGCAAGGACCCAGAGCAGACACAAGGCAAAGAACCCAGCTCTCTGTCTAGGTTTTAAAAACCTGCAGTGAGATTCCCTTAGAGAAGCCCGTTCACATAGGTTTCACAGAGTACTAGCTGGTTTTGTGTTGATACAAGTTGATACAAGCAAGAGTCATCAAAGAGGAAGGAGCCTCAGTTGAGGAAGTGCCTCCATGAGACCCAGCTGAGAGGCTGTTTCTCAGTTACCAATTGAGTGGGGTCCAGGCCATGATGGATGGAGCCATGTGGTTCTAGAAGAAGGTAGGCTGAGCAAGCCATGTGGAGCAAGCAGGTAAGAAGCACCCTCCATGGCCTCTGCATCAGCTCCTGCCTCCCAGATCCTGCCCTGAGTGAGTTCCTGTCCTCTTCTGGCTTCTTTCCGTGGTGAACAGTGCTGTGGAAGTGTAAGTAAAAACCCCTTTCCTCCCCAGCTTACTTTATGGTCATGGCGTTTTGTCACAGCCACAGAAACCCTGACTAGGACACACGACACCCCACGGCTCCAGAGTAGTCATGAAAGACAAAGCGCGGAATGCACGTATTTTTCCTGGATCGACGTGACTATGCAGAACTGCAGGAGCAATAGTCTAATTTCGGATCTCAAACAAAAACTGTGGGAGCTACAGGCAAAAACAACAACAATAAAAACAATCCCTAACAACAACAGAGAACTGAGGCCATGCAATTAGCAATTCCCAGCACTGGTCACCTTGTGAAGACCATGCCCAAGAAGCCCTACCCATTATGAGAAGCTGCCATCCACACTCCTCGCTTCCTGGCCTTTCCTATAAACACCCAGTGGGGTGCTAAGCAGGGACCCTAACCTGTCCAGGCTGTCAAGAAGACATGTCAAGCTGGGCCCCCACTGAACAGGCAGTGCTGAGGACCCACTGCCTACCCCTCTCCACCTGCTACCACAGAGCTCTCACCTACACCTTCTACTCAGAGCTTGCCCTCAGGAGAGCCTCACGTACAGGGCAGACCAAGGCTTTTCTCTTGTGCTATTCAGGTAACATACTCACAGGTTTCCAAAGGGTCGCAAGAGAATAGAAGACACTTCCACAATAATTTTATATTGACTATGTGCATAAATGTTTATATTTTGGATGTAGTGGATAAAATAAAAGCTACTAACGTGAACATAACCCGTTTCTTCTAAACTTTGAAACTGCTACCAGACTGTTTTAAAAGAGCACCCACAGCTCTTACTGTATTTGGCTGTGAAACTGTGCGAGTTGGGGATTTGAATGGCCTTACATTTAGGCCAGAGTAAAGAAGACAAATAAGCCGAGCTTATCTAATCTCTCCCGATTTGAAAGACAGGGTCTCCTCACCAAGGGCCAGGGACTGATTCACCCACACACCACAATGTCAAGCACAGACCCAGTACCTAAGAAGCCTACATCACAACACAATCCGAAGTAGTTTTTAAAACCCACTGGCACACAGTAAAGTCTAGCTCAACCCACAAGACTCTGAAGAGGGAGAAGCAGTACACACCAGGAAAGTGGCAGCCGTGGTGAGAGCCATCTGCATTCCAGGCTCATGACACCTGCAGGCACACTCTCCTGAGGTCCCCAGTCTGCTCTAGACACAGCAAAGACGTCAGAGGTCCCCTCAGCTGTGACTCTCATAAACCTAGAGCCTGGGATAAGGAGGCAGATGACCCTCATCCACACAGCAAATGGGCTTTCAGCAAGGGATATTAATGGTTCAGGTTCTACCCTCCCTGAAATCTGTTTCAATCACTTGCAAACCCCACCTTGGTATATTAAATCAGTTTTCCTCTTTTTCCTAAGCCAATAACAATAGAACATGTGCCCAGAGCACTGCACCCAGCTAGGAGAGGGCACATGAGAAGTGGTTACTGCCCACAAGGAGTTTTCACTCTGAGAGACACTAAATCAAGAAACTCGACTAACCAACCATATGAGGTGGTGTGTAAAGGCCAAGTGAGCAATCTGGTACAGCTGGTCCTACAGAGCAATCCAGGAACTAAAGATCAGGTCCTCCTAGATTCCTAGGTCACATGGAGTAAACCAAGGCATAGAGGAAGGATCAGGGATAACAACTCTTTCTATAACCCACAGATCAACACTTCACAAGTGCATTTGGTTTTTTTTGACCCAGTATGAACCTAGCTGGAGTATGTCTTAGTGGGAGAGCACTTGCCTAGCATGCTGGAGACCTAAGCATAGATTTGACCCTAGTACATGTGTACACACACACACAGAGAAAGAGAGAGAGAGAGAGAGAGAGAGAGAGAGAGAGAGAGAGAGACACATGGGGGCAGTAAATGGGAATAACAACAGTGCTAATCTCATAAAGCCACGTGATACAAAATCAAGTAAAACTTAGACTAGTTCCTGACACAGATCAAGTTCTAAACAAAAGTGCCTGAGTCGTCCAGCCAGGCACAGGAGTAAGTGCCGACCATCCCCGAACGGGGAAGGCTGAGGCAAGGCGAGCCCCCTGAACCTGAGGTCAGCCTAGGATACACAGTGGGTTAAGGGTCAGCCTAGATTCTGTCTCTAAAACCAGCACCACCGCATCACTATCACTGAGGCTGCTGTTTGTAGATAACAAAAGCGCTAGGAAGCCTCGTGTGAACGTTTTCAATACCGCTAAAAAGGGGGATCTAATGACTCGGGAAGGACTAAAGTACTGAATTAAAAGGTGGCCCCGTAAACGCAGATAACATTTAACCGCGGATACAGGAAAGACACTAAAGGGATGTTTGCTGGGGCCTGAAAGCAGCCTTGGGCCCATGGCACTGTGGCAGCTTTGCTTCTGGGACACTACATTTTCAACCAGATGTAGCTTTTCCTAATCAAGCAGTGAGCGCACAGTAACTTCGGGCTCACAGCCTGGTCTTTACTACTCCACTTGGCCAGATCTTAGACCCCTAAGAAGAGGGTCTAAGATCTGCTGTTTGCTTGTGTTTGTTTGTTGCCATGTTCCTATCCCGACACAGTTAATGACTGCTCCTCAAGGCAGCTCTGTAAAATGTTGCAACGGTCTTTCTTCAACAGCTAATCATGTCTGAACAACTCTAAAGACACCTTCTGGGCTGGAGAGTCACCGTAAGAATATATCATACCGCAGGAGTGAATTAACTGCCCAGTGGTTTTCCACTTCCCTCTGTTCACCTGTCAGAGGGGGAGAAAGGACAGAAACTGGCCACAGACCAGAAATGCTACTGGATAGTACTTAAAGATGAATTGCAGTGCTTTCCTGAGCGACTTCCTCCTGTACACAGCCCCCTCTGATCCCAACAAACCACACATCACGGCTACTAAGTGAAACCAAAGCACAGACCCCAGACTGTCCGGAGGAGCCTCGCCATGATGAACACTCTTCACCAACAGTAAAGGAGGTTCTGCCTGAGGCACTCCAAAACTCTCCCCTCTTTGGACCTAGGGACTCAAACCCAAGATGTCAAACCCAAAACATTCCCCCAAGGTGTGAAGAGAGACCATCAGCCACAGCCCCTTCAGAAAGCCCTGCCTGCAGATGTGCAGCAGGAGCAAGCAAAAGAATGCGGAAGGAATGACAGGATAGCCTCTGACCTTGCCCTGGGAAAACAACAGCTTGACCAGCTGCCTGAAGACGAGCAAGAAAAACTGAGTTCACTGCAACAAGGGGCTCAAGACCCAGACTTGAGACTGGGGATCTGCAGGCTCAAAGCCCAGTTACAGACGCAGGCTATATGACCTTGGCTCTCACTGGCCTTCCTAAAGCAGGCTCAGGGTTATTCTATGGTGGTTCCACTCTGTAGGCTTGTGTCACAAAAAGCAAATGGCTCCGTGCTCAGACACACGGAGTCATCCAAGAAACACGGGCTCAGATTAAGAACAGCCTGTTCAGCACCTGAATCAAGCTGAGAGTTCTTAGGACTCGCCACGGATACACAATCTGTGCTGCTCTTTTTCCAGATACCCTGTCAGGCCTGGACACCAGCCCCGTCACAGTTAGAACCAGGTGACAGTCCCAGTCACAAGGTGGTCTGACAAGCAGTTCCTGCCAGCAGCCACCCAGCGTACTTGGCACAGGCAAGAAATGGGGCAGGAAACACAAATCTAGGCCAAAAAATAAAAAGTACTCTGAACCCTGGTAAAATCCTGCCTAGAAAACCCCTATGCAAAGGCCCTGACAGAAAGTCCAGGCTGTCTCCAGGGAGAGAATTCCACACAAAGGCCTGGCTGGAATGGTCTATGTCCTGAAGATCTTTCTTACCCATGGTCCTAGTTCCAGCTCTCCACTGTGAGGGCACACAACAGAAGGCAAACTGTCCTCTCAGCTTGGGGACCAACTCCTGTATCAAGGTGTCAAGTGGGGGGCATCTCACACTTGAGTCACGGGTCACCCGAGAACCCTGGAAAAGCGCCAACACTGAGCACTGTGTCTGCAGCTCGAACAAGCTCTCAGATAATGCTAACTTTGCTGGTCCAGGGCACCACGGTTAGAATGACAGAGGACTGGAACTCCCTGAGCAAGAATTCTAAAGGAAGAAGAGCTAGATAAATGGTTGGTATGGACCAGGGCTCAATCCTACATCACAGGCCTCACCCAGCAAGGGCTCTGGAGTTTCTCGTTATTTCCAGACAGTGGTAAATGCAGGCGCAGCTTTCTAGAAATACCACAGAGCTGGGTCTGCAGTGGCAAGAGCTGGGAGAGGATAAAGTCAGAGAAAAGACCCCAAGCAGGGACAAAGGCAAAGTGAGGTCCGCCACCGAAGGGGAAGAGCAGAGGTCAAGGCCACATACCACAGGTCACTTAAAGTGTCCTACTCATCCTCATAACTGCACCAGGTAGGTAGCTTATGTTTTCAGAGGAGGAAAAGCCAAACTCCATTAGGTCTTAGGATCTGTCTACAGCAATTAGCTAACACTGACTGGAAATAAGACTTGAAACCAACCAAGGCCTTCCAGGCTTCAAAAAATGAGTACTCTTTTTTTTTGTTTCACATTCCCATTATGAGAAAAAATGTAGTAACCTTTCACGCAGTACACGCCCCCCCCCCCAAAGCATAACACTTGTTAAACAGAACACATAGATTGGGGGTGTCGGGGAACCACAGGTGGCGTGACTGAGTTCTTATCACCTACACTGACATTCCGCCAGCTACAGCTGGCAGTTCTTCTGCTGGAGCAAGCTCAAGCCAGGACTCCAGAGTACACTTCATTACTGGGACTCCTCTAATTGCCCTCTACTCTCTATCTTCCAAGACTTGACACACAAAATGTTCTTGCACTCGGTGATTAGGATATTCCTATTTGGGTTTCTTAGCTGTTTCTTTGTGCTTATGCTCTGATTGAGTATTTTCTGGGGGAAAAAAACAATCCCAGAAGTGCGACTGAACCTTGCGGCGGAAGGCTTCAGTCAGTCAGGACATTGCGGAGGAAGGCTTCAGTCAGTCAGGACATATTAGTGATTAAGGATATGAACAAATGATATTAATTCTGGTCACCTGGTAAAGTGGCAGCTACCAAAGCCAAGTGTCTCCACTGTCTTCCTGCCACAGCCTTCTTGTCGTAATGCATTCATTCATTCCTTTACTCTCTGGAAGGCACGGAACTGAAAAATATTCTAGATTGTTTTGTGTGTGTGTGTGGCGCTGGAGATGGGGCCCATGCTCCATCACTAAGCACATGCCGGGTCCTCCAGCTCCCGGACTGTCATTACTTCATCATCTGGCAAATGTAAAGACATGTGAGCCGCAATATTCGGGACCCCTTTCTACAAATAAACACAGATTACATGGGGGTGGGCTCATGCGCTACAGAAAGACACTTAAGATCCTTTTGACATGGCATGCAAGCTCTCTCACAGGGCTCGACCCTGGTCAGAGGAATCTGAATTTCTCCCTTGGGCACACCATGCACACTCCCTCTACCTCCTCAGGTTAGAATCTGACGGGTCTCAACGTCCCCTCTTATGGGGACCAAGAATGCAACTTTTTGTGCATCTGAGAAGTGGTGTCCCCCTCACTGAATGACAAACTCAGTATACAAGAGTGAAACATCAGAGGCTTCCCTGATCCTTCAGAGTAAGTCTACACCTCTAGGTGGTCCTGAGGCCTCCCTGGAGTGGCCCCTCTCCTCCTGGCGCCTGCACCACACCCTTATCCGAATTTGAAGTGTCTCTTCTCTAGTCAGTTTCCCTACTCCATGACGCTAAATGCAAGCCTCTGCGTCCTGACTTCAAGTCTTTGTCCATTCCCTCTGTCCAGACCTCTGGTCTCTGGGCCTCCTCATCTAACTTCTAGGCACCATTTCCAACCTTGCTATTCCCCGTCTGTTCTTCCGGGATTCATCCTATACCCCACCCACTCAAGACTGATTTTATACCTCAGCTATAAACAACTATGGGATCCCACACCCCACCACAGCACCCACTCTGTGGTGCCCTTCTTGCTTCTCTTGTTGAAGCAGACGTTCATTCTGTGTAGGCTCAGACCAGGGCCCTAGAGGATCCAGACGAGACCCCGAAGAGAGCAGGGACGTCAGATGCCCTCCCATCTCTCCTCCATCCTATGACCTATGGAAAGAAGGAACACTCTACCAGTCTTCCCTTCTGATTGAGAGAGAGCTGGGCACTATTCCTCCTCACAAAGAGCAAGCAGCTCAACCACTGTCCCCCTGAACTGGGAACAGGGAAGGCAGCAGAATCTTCTGGATCTCATCCAAGAAAACACAGTTCTGTGCTTTGGTCCTGCGAGTGCCATTTCTACTCCTGCTTGCATTCTAGTCTCACTGTAAAATACCAGCGGCGCCGCGTTATGGAGCAGGCTGTGACTCTGGAAGCCACGCCTATGCCCACGCTAAGTGTGGAGAGACAGACCTCCCATGGATATACAGATCACAGTACTGCAGGTTGAAGCTAGGGTCCTGAGCATGGGAGGCTGAAACCACTGAGCTACATCTCCACTCGTTCTATAGAGATATTAACTGATATAAAGCAATACAAAGGTTCAAGATACAATAGACAACGTGATACAATCATATGTTTGATGACCCAGGCAAAGTAGTTATCACCTCCCTCTCTCAAACATTTAACTATTCCTTTCTGTTCAGAAGCTTCAAACTCCTCTCTTCTAGATCTTCATAACTTATACAGCAAATTACGGTAAAGTATGGGCATCCTATGGGCTTCCTCTATGCGCTGAGCCCCCTCCCAACTTTGCACCCTCGACTGGCTATCACTATAGCTTCTACTTCTATGAGATCAATTTGTTTAGTTTCCACATTGATGGAGACAGGTAAGGCTGCTCCAGTTACTACACACTTCTAGTCACCATTCTCAGTATACACACACACACAAAAGAAACCGCGAAGAACTTGTTCTCAGAGAGAAAGAAGAAAGAAGTGCCCACGGAGATGAACAGCATGGTCAGCTACTCCAAGAAGCAAGCCATCCACATCCTGCCTCTTCCTTCCAGGACGCTCTGACCTCTGCCACTGCTCAGCAAAGCCTAGAGCTCCGCTAGAGCGGAGCTTTTCCCTCCATTCACGTGACTCGGGGAGCTGGGCGCATCTGCTCTTCTGCCTTCTTCTCTTTTAAAAATAATTTGTGGTTTGTGTGTTTTTGCACAATACAGATTAGCTGGCTGTGGATGCGTCATTGCTCACACGCCATCGGGAGTTTAAAAATAAAAATCACATCTGCAATGCAAAGCTCTCAGGCTCCCCTTTTAGAGCAGGGTGAAAGGCTTTGGTGCCCCGTACATTCTTTTGATTTCAATTCGGGCCTCCAGATGCCAGGGCAGGGCAGAGAAAGGTGAGCAGGTTTGACCTGTGAGAGTTTGGCATTCTGGGAAGAGCCACGATGTTACTAAACCTTGACTCTCTAGCCTATGCCTTCAAACTCAAGGGCATGTGACAGGAGTCAGTGAATAATCTCGTTCTCCTAGACTTCCAAATCAGAAGACCACAGTCTCTGGTCACAGACTGTCCCTATGGTGAGCGCCCTCAAAAAAAAATAGCAACTTTCTAAAATAAAATGTGTCCCATTATAGCTGGGCAATGGTGGCACACGCACTTGGGAGACAGGCATTTGCCTCTCTTTATGCCTCTCTCCAGGCCTGCAGCATGACGTACCTCTCTCCCATGTTCACCTGGGAGCTGGGCTTAGCTAAAATACTGATTATACAAAAAGCCATCCCTGACTTTTGGAATGACTTCAGCTAACCTGTGGCCCTGTGTCCTGTCCTATAAACTGCCTCTTGCACTCCAAGCCCATGCTCAGTTTTCAGACCAGTGATGGAAATACCCAAGGCCTGGTATGAGCCGATACTTCTCAGAACGTTTCTTTGACAGAATCCATAGTCACTCTATCTCCTGGTCCCAACATAACTTCCAAGGACAGTTTGGTTTTCTACCACTTGGCCTAACAGAGTAACTCTAAAGTTCCAGAGTAAGTGCAAATGTAAAAGTTATTTCAAGTTCAGTGACCTCCTAAGTATTTTTTCTGGGAAAGAGGTCAGTGACCAGCAGTGACTTGACAGAAGACAGACGATAAAAGACCAGAATAAGGAAGTTGGAGCATTCCAGTTACCAGTTACGGTGTCTAAAAATCTTGTGCCAGCCAGCCCTAGGACACAACCTCAAGAGAGACACGTGGTTCCCGGAGGATCCTAGCCAGCCCCACTGTTGTCACCCTGAAAAAGGAACTTGCTTTGCAACAGGGCTTACAAGAGACATCTCATTGTGATAAGCAGTCCCAGCATCCCCTTAACAACACAGCAAACAAGCAGGGGGCAGGGGCACAAGCAAAAGCCTGGATTAAACAACCAAAGCTGCCTTGGAAGTATTCAAAGAAGAATGGGTAGGGTTCTCCCTAAGGAGTCATCTCCAACTCCAGACACATAGGGTGGAAAGGGCATCTTTCCAAACGCAATGGATCACAGCGATGGCGTATGGCGATGGACCGCAGCAACGGGATTTAGGGATACTTGGCGCTTGTGCATTCAATAAAATACAATTTCAAATGCTAGCCACTCTACTTTTTAATCTATTCCCATGAGAAATACATATGGACAAGAATGTTCCCAGCAGTACAGCTTGCAATAAGAAAAAACCTGAAACCAACCTAAATGCTCAACAGCAGAATAGATCAGCACGTCATGGTACACCCACCCAATGGAATACAGTACTATGGTAAAACTGAATTAATGACAGCCAGGAGCAAAAGGCAAGAAGGAATCTCAGGAACAGGAGATGCATGGAAGGAAAGCAAGCTGCGGGGGCCTGCATGGGCTGTTACTCCAGTTATACACGGCACAGCGCAGCACATCTATCTGTTTAGGGACACGAACTCCTGTGTAAAACCACAGGGAGGCACAGGGACAACAGGGCACCATTTCTTCCAAGCAGTTACCTCTGCACAAGAAGAGCACAACAGGAATGCCCAGACAATGAGGTTCTCTTGCTGAAGCTGCATGGCAGCACATAGGCTACTCACTGCAGTGTTATTCTGTCTTCCACAGATCCTTGGAATGTCTGTTTACTTTGCTGTTTTGAGACACAGTTTTATTACCCAGGCTGGTTCTGAACTCTTGGGCTCAAAGGATCCTCTAACTTCAGACCCCCGGGTAGCTGGGAATACAGGTATGTGCCACTGTGACTGACTTCTGAGTATGTGTGACATCGGGTACTTCCACCAATTATTCTCTGTCATATGCATGAACACAGGGTCTCTCGTTTGAACCTCAGAGCTCAGCAAGCCACAGGGCTCCCCTATCTCAATCTTATAGGAGATGAAACAGCAGGTACCATTTTTAATGAAGATATTTCTTAAAAAACAAAGAGTCAGCAACCTGCTACAGGTTCTGAAAGAATTGTATGGATTCTTTCAAGCCTAAACTGAAGGTGCCACCAATCCTCAAGGAAGGAACAAAAAGAAACTTGCTGTCGCAAACCTCAGTCCTAGCCTCCATGGCCCTAGGTCTGACATTCCCAGGCTACATGTACCTTTTGACTCTGTCACTTGGTTAAGATGGGTCGTGGCTAAGCATTGTCTGTGGCGGCTATCAGAACACCATGTGTCCAGAACTCAGTGCTCCAGAGGAAGCGTCTGCCTCCAGTCCCCGCATTTGCATAGCTTCAACCAGCGAGCTATCTCTCAAGACTGATTTAGACATTTTTAAAATCAAATTTGACCTTTGACAATTTTGTACATGTCTATCATACATTCTAATTGCTCCCCTTTCCATCTCCTCCCCCCCTCACCTTTATTTGAGTATTTTAATAGTTTAAAAGTAGCAAAAGGAGAGTACACATTTCATAGTATAGGAAATTATATGAAACTCAAGCATTAGTGCTAACAAAGTTCACTGGCAAACATTCCTATCTGTGTATGCCTTACCTGAGGAACTTTAGGAGACAGTATAACCTGCCTACGAGAAGGCAAAAAGAAAAAAGCCTGAAAGATTTACTTTACGCCTAATCCATGACAGAAAAGCTAGTTGCCTCCTACACTAAAACAATCAGACTAAGTATAAAAGAACACAATAATACAGTTTTCTTCTTTGCTTAAACTGTTTATAAAATTACACACACTCTATAAAATATACTTTTAAAAAACCTGAAGCCTGGGGTCAAGAACATAACTCATGTAACTCAGTGACAGAGCATTTGCCTTGTACGCGCAAAACCCTTGGTTCAATTCCCAGGACCACAAAAATCAAGTAAAACAAAACCCTTATGCCTCAGGGCCAGGAATCATCTGGAAACAGCAAGAATGTGGGCCCAGAGAAAGCCCACCAGGAACACTAGCACATCATTACCACTTCTGAAACACATGCCTGTCCTGAGCAGCTAAAGAGGAAAGGTACGCTAATGTGGAAAATGTTCGTCTGAAGCAAACCAAACCACAATAGCTGCTCAACGCTAAGCGGCTCTGTCTCATCAGGTGCAAAGCGGGCACGCAGATTGGCCATGTTTTCACAACATCCTCAGCGCCAAAGCATTAACAGGTTCTGAGGGTGCAGTTCTGAGCTATTATTGAAGCAGAGCTGTTCTGGGGGCGTCTGGCAGGCTAGATGCAAAGACCACTGTGACACACTGAACCCATGCTCTGGCCCACACTGCGTACTCTATGATCTCTGAGGAGCACAGACTTGCATTAGCCAACTGCAGACCTTGTGCCAAGAGAGCCAGGTTTCTGAGTCCCTGTGGAGAACATGACAATGAGGGTGCCATCTGCACATCACAAGATATTCCAGGATGGCCCATAGCTCACTATTCAGTGTAGATGAACAAACAGCACGAAGGAGCCCTGAGCTAGCTCAGACACAGACTGCCATCCCCCGGCCTCCTCTCTAAGGCCTGCCTCACCCCAGCCACCTGGAAGCCCTGCTCATCCCAAGTGGCCCCTTCTGCTGATGTGTGGCTCCCGCTTTTCATGAAGGAAGAAGAAAGAGCCCATAGTACAAAAGACAGCCAGCAAGGGTCTAGTTGAATGTGGCATGCAACAGACTAGGAGGCAAAATGTAAAAGGTGAAAACATAGACATGAATTTAGGTTCGTATTGCTGCTTTAATGCCCGAGTCTGTGTGCTGCCCTGTATCAACAGTGGGAGAGAGGTAACTCCCTGCTGCTTCCGTTATACGAAGGCCCTGACAGTCTTCCCACAAAGACAGAGTGGAAGGTCTCTGACTGCTGTGGGAGTTCAAATGAGCAAACACTATTGGTTGGTAGTTGGATTTTAATTATAAAAAAAAAAGTCTATTTATATACCTTTAAAATGAAAACTTGGGTTCCAGGTATTGTTTTTGTCTAACCTTCAGAAAGGTAACAGTCCCAGAGTTCAATAAGCACCATAATATAAAGAAAGACACATGAGAGGTTGGGCTCTCACCCTGTCCTCCCTTGATTGTCATTTAATTGACTAGTGTCAAACCAGGATCTCTTAATGTACCAATAAACAAGAATAAATACGTAATCTCATCCTCCCTTTCTTACATGAAAGTGTGTCAACCTGCAGGTCAAAGGGGGTCAAAGGACACTTTCACACTAAGCCCGTCAGAAAACATAGACACATTATGATTCATGACAGTAACAAAATAACAGTTATGAAATAGCAACAAAAATAATATATACTGTTCTGTGCTATATCCTCTGAACAATGTAGACTAGGAGCTTTTCGGTGTGCGGTTCCCCGCCCTCTTCTGTCACAGCTCTCATCTTTTCTGAGTGGCTAGAGCTGTCTGTTCCCGACAACACAGACTGTCACACCAAGTATACCGCCATGTGTAACTCTCCACACTTGTTTGCAAGATAAATCCCCAGCAGCAGTATCACAGATTTTAATTTCCTCTCATGCTACCAGTTTATAAATCATCTCCATTGTGTGCAGTGCTATGACTCCTGGGGAGAAACAGAAACGATAGGAGCTGAGGCCAACAAAAGTCTCAGGAACCCTTTTTTTTTTTTTTTTTTTTTTTTTTGCTGTTGCTGTTAGCAATATTAGCAAAGGAAGAACAGATGGGGCAAGGCTGTGCTGTTGGTCTGCAGTTTCTCCTACTCCTGATGAAAAGGGAAAGAAAGGACAAATGAACACGAGATACAAAAATAAATGCACTTAAGAATTCCATAAAGAAGGAAGCCAGAAACCCCATTTCATCTGAGCATGTCCTGACCCTGCTGCCACGTGTGCCCTTTCGATGATCATATCCTCGTTAGCTTACATCGTCCTCAACATGGGGGATGGCTCCCAGGGAGAGGGGAGGTGTCCTGGACACAGACAAGTGAGGCTTTGCGGATTAACGGCTGGCTCCTGACTACTCTCTCTTAGCGCCATGCAAAGAAAGCATTTATACCGTGGGCCCAGGAGATGCCAAGATCAGAGGCAGAAAGGATTTTCCCCATGACAAGCTCCATCCACTTCATGCAAGGCCAAGAGCCCTTTCCCAGACACAGTCAAACACTAGAAGTCAGAAAGGGTTTTCTCTTGAATAAAGAGTCACAGAGTGAAGAGCGCTAGACCTTGGCTTTAGATTTTGTGTGTTCACTGTATATGGTACTGACTTTCATAAAGACATTTCATTAATTTGGGGAGACACAGGGAGAGGTATAAATACATTTATTCATTTATAAATGAATAAATGACATGCAGGACCAAATCTTCTTCTTGAGGGCAACTGAAACAGATCCACTCCCCAGAGAGAGTCTACTTTCTTGGTTGCTGGATACTGTGCCAGGTACTACGGTGTTGACACATATGCAGAACGTGGGTCATTGTGGCAATGACCACACCTAAGGACTTGGGGGCAGGGGCACAAAACTGGAAGGGCCAAACATCAGTCCAGGCTGTAAGGAAAAATGGGTTGGCAGGAGAAAGGCAATTAAGAAACTAGAAGTCTGACTAACAGAAACACAGTTCAGAGATGTGGGACAATGAAGGGTTCAGTGTCACCGGGTCCTCCCTGTCGGCATAGGGCATTTGAACACACACACACACGCACATACATGCATGTATGCATGTGCACAGAGAGAGAGGGAGAGAGAGAGAGAGAGAGAGAGAACATATACAGGCACCTTCCTAAAGCAATGCTTTCAGGAATGCCGGGGTGTTTATCTTGGAAGCCCCACTCTGATAGCAGCCTGTGGGCTGAGATTAAAGGCATGCGCCACCACTGCCCAGCTTGAGGGCAGCATGTGGACAGGTGAGTAAGGCTCCACAGTGAGCCTGAACAAGGAAACCAGGTCTATGATGGGGACAGGGAAGAAAGTGACAATGGCAATGGATGATGATCATGAACCAGGAGTGTCCCAAATGCTTTGTGTTAATTCCATGAGTTAACACAGCATCACCTTGGTTTCCTAAAGATGATCCCTGGGGGCTAAAATGGATTATTTTACATATAGTACCTGTTAAAAAAGACTAATCAAACAAGGAGACATAAAAATGGCTAACTTGTAGCAGACGCCATTAAAGCAAACAGCAATAACTTTACATAGCAGAGAACCCGCCCACTGCAGTGCGTAAGAGATAGCAGGGTGGCCTTTACCACGCTCATCCCCAACCTTCCTTGTGCCCATCTGCAGCTGATCCTTGTTCTCACTTCAGCCCCAGTCACCGACTACACAAACACGCAATAGCAGTTTAAGTCAACGCACAGTAAATCATGCCCGGACTTTTTTTCTCTCCTCCCACCAAAGGCATCCCAAGTACCTAAGAGCTACTTTGGACGAGGCAGCACTACTTTTAGCATGTACAACTCCATGCCATATGCCATCCCCACCCATCTTTTTCCCCACTGACAATGACTCAGTTGGTGTTTTGGCACTAGGAATTTAGTTTGGATCGTATTTATAATAGGACTCAAACACATATCAAATTAATATGATCCAAAGTCAAATACAGTATCTTTTAAATTTTAGGTGTTCCCCCACACAGCAAACAATGAAAACATTATTCCAAAAACACTTTGGTTGTTATAATCCCTGCAGAGACTTACAAACATTAATGCCTCAGTATTTCAGACCCTACAAACACTCTGCTGGTGAAAACTACAACAGAGATGGCTTAGCACATCTGAACTGAGGCCATATTGCTCAGACAGTCCCTGGGGCTCCATAAGCTAATGTTTCCTACCTTAAATGGTAGCACAAATGTTAAAAAAAAAAAAAAAAAAAAAAAAACACTGTCCTTTCAGACTCCTGTCCTTTCTCAGAGGAAGATTATCTTCCAGCTTCTCTTAAACACTCAGTCTTCCAAGTGACTCGACACTCCCTCCCTCCCACAAAATCTGGACAGCCTTGCGTTACATTCCCTAAGAGCCTTTCTTCCTTCAGGCCTTTGCTTAAGTTCCCCTGCCTTTTCACATCCCCAGCCCAGCCCAGCCTCACAATCAGCTAAGCAGACCAGGCATTAGATCTCAGCACCCTCCTCTACAGAGTAAATACCAGTGATGGCTGGGATAGCTGAGGCACCCTGGGCCTGGCCTTCCACTTTGCCTATGTCTCCTTCCTTGTCACATACCAGTGTCTCAAGACACAAGAGCCCCCTGCCCTTGCCTCCAGGCTCCACCTGTAAGAGGCTGCCCGCATGTACTCTTTAATGGCACAGAGACAGAGCAGGCACTCCCTCAGAATTGCTCCCCGACAGCTCCTCCCCTGCCCAGTTAAGGCCCCAGGTTCATAACCTCTGCACTGGGCTTCTGTTTGCCTGTTGATTGCCTTCCCTCTCCTACAGCCAGGGAAATCACTTAGGAATGGTAGAGTCCCCACACGACTCCTTATACTGTTAAAATGCTTCTAGAGCACTGGCAGGGACCAGTGATGCCCCAGGGAACACTGATTTGGAGATTTCTCTCCGGGCATCTTTGGTTATCACAAGTGGATCCATGTGGTATCTAGTAAACAGAAGCCACAGCCTTATTAAATATCTTATAAAACATGGACCAGTCCTATCAAAAAGAATAAGCTGCCCCAAAATATCAATAGAATATGTATTACAATCACCTTGATAAGAAAAGTAAAATTTTAAAAATCAAAGCTGATGGAACTGAGACCAAGAGAGCCTGACATAAATGCCCAGCCTTTTACAGCTTCAAGGGCCAATGTTGTCCTTACCAATCAGTTCAACATTAGTGTTTAAAAAAAAAAAAAAAAAAAGGCAAACCTTAAGAATGTATTTGTAGACTGAGGAAGACTGTGACCTCGGGTGCAAGCGGCCTGGCCTGTGCAGGGTCTGCACATAGGAAAGCACACAGCATTTATTGTGCTTGTGAGAAGGCCAACATGGAGGACATAAATAGCACTCCTGAAAACAAACTGATGGACCAGTGGCCCGCAGTCCCATGACCATCCATGGGTTGTTGGCAGGGGACACAGCCTAGTAATGGGAGCAGAGAGGCAGGCTGACATTGAGCCCAAAGATTAAAAAGATGTCCACACAGGATTTTGCCTGTGTTTCTTTTCATGGTGAGCCTCCCCTGCCCCCACATGCTCTCTGAGCTCTAGTCCGGAGCAGCGCATCTCTTCCAAGTATGGTATGTTGTGTTTCCCCATAAGACGGTGGTTCTCAGCCCTCCTAATGCTGTGATCCTTTAATCCAGGTCCTCATTTTGCAGTGACCCCCACTCATAAAATTATTTCATTGCTACTTCATAACTGTAATTTTGCTACTGTTATGAAACATAATGTAAATATCTGATATGCAGGATATCTGATACATAACCCCTGGGAAAGGTTTGTTTGACCCCCCCAAAGGGGTTGAGACCCATAGGGTAAGTACCACTGTTTTAAGATTTCATTTAAGGGCTGCACGGTTGTGGTGCACACCTTTAATCCCAGCACTCGGTAGGCAGCCTGATCAACAAGAGCTAGTTCAGGACAGACTCCAAAGCTACAGAGAAACCCTATCTCAAACAACAACAACAAAAAGATTTTATTTAAGGAAAAATGACCTTGACTGAAGAGTTTTAAAAAACTGTCCAGGATTTGGAGCTACAGCTCAGGAACAGAGTGCTCACTTGGCACACAGAAGACCCTGGGTTCAGTTCCTAATGCGGTAAATAAACAGATGCATTGTCCAGGGCCTATGCATCGGGGTATATCCACCCAGAGCTACAGCTGCAAGAAACAGAGACCAGCACGACTGGTTCGAGGAGGCACTGCTACGCAGAACCCTTCAAGGGCAGTTCTACAGGCAGCAGCCCTTGACACCACCACTGTGCCACCAGCCAGACAGTCTGCTGTCTGCCCAAGACCTCCATCCTGGGCCAACTGTCCCTAAGGCCAAATGGAGCTCTTCATAGTCCCTATGCTTTTGGACAGGGGCCGCTGATCAATCCCAGATCAGCAAGGACACATTCACTGAGCTGGGCAAAGAAGCTTCATCAGTTCACCAAGGGGACTTAGCAAGGTGATTTCTCAAGCTCCGAAGGAATTCAAAGGAACAGCACCAAGGTAGAAGGCACCGGGATCTCAAGAGCAGGAGCCCAAGCATTGTTTACGTGGTTTTATGTTTTCAAAGTTTCACACAAAGCTCAAGAGCTCTACAAAGAGGAAAAGAAGAAAAGTGTGCCTCACAGTCTGGCCTTGACCTACTCAAAGAGCCAAAGTCAAGGTTCCTGGCTCCAGCAGCCACCAGGCCACTAGACAGGAAGAGACAGTCCCTGTTTCCACCGGGGTCGCATGGATAGTAAATCAGATGCCAGGTGCCACCATGCTGGTCTGAAACAAGCTGCAGAGAAGGCCCGCAAACAATTAGTCAGAAGGCAGGATGCTGCCAACTGCGCACAGGTTCTCGCAACTCTGCTTACTCACTGAGAAAGTGGAGGAAGCAGAAATGTAATTAGCACTAAAGATAAAGATCTATTTTTAAAGATGGGTATATTTATAGCTCTCACATAGCCAGACACTCAGTGGGTGGAGATACACACAAACATATGTCTATGGTCAGACACAGACAAACCTGGGGACACATGAGACACAAAACTGGTTTCCAAAAGTAAGACTCCATTAACTGATACTTTTTGACCATGAAAGATCATTTCAAGGTTGCTGATCTCAAGTTTGACCTGTAATAAAGTCTGACTCATTGTTATATTTATTTTGCGCAAATAAAACTGGGTTAAAATTTAAGTATTTCTAATTTAAACACATTTTTTCGTCTCTTTGCTTTTAAACCAGCAGCATAAGTTTTGGGTTTTCTGCTAGGTCCATCAGTATCTGTGCATCTATTCATACAAAAATATACCTGGAAAATCTAAGGTATAAACAAATAAATTCATTTTTTTCTTAAAGATATAAAGCATGGTAAGCTGGAACGACAGTTCAGTTGATAAAGTGCTAGGCAAATCTGGGGTCCTGAGTTCAAAACCCCAGTACCCATGTAATAAGCTGGGTGTAGTGGTACACACCTATAACCACAGCACTGGGAAGGAAGGGCAGAGACAGAGAGATCCCTGAAGTGCCCTGGGCAAGGAGCCTAGCAGAATCTGTGAGCTTCCATTTTGGTGAGAGGCCTTGTCTAAGTAAACAAAAGTGGAGAGCAACCAAGGAAAGTAAGTCAACACCCATCTCTGGTTTACACATGCACATATGTGTAAACTACACTAACAAGAACATACACCACACACAAATACACACAAAATTAAAATTAGACCCTTTGAAACATACAAAGCATGGGAAGGGTAAAATTAACTAAAATGAATGGGAATGACATACGGGATAAATATGAAGTAGGCAGAGCTGAGGCCTCTGAAGATACGAGAGAACTTCCGAGAAGTTGTGATCAACTGGTATTTAGTTCTAATTAGGAAGGCTTTAGAAAACTAGTTCTGAATTACCAGTGGTTTGAATGTGCCCACACAAAGTGTGACTTAAGAACCTCACACTTAGTGAAAGGTGTTGGGCCAAGTAACAGGGGATTAGGACAAAGTTTGCGCTCCCAAATGGATTGCCCTCATTACTGTGGGAACACATTGGCTATCAAGGGGCAGGGTTTAAGGTGTTCTTAAAAGAAGACAGGCTCCATAAGGATGTATGTTAGGGAGATCACTGGGATGGAAAGAACAATTAACACTAGAACAGATCTCCATGAGAGATGGGAGCTGGGGCTGCACAAACGTGGCTGATGCAGAATGAACTAACGGCTTCTGAGTGCAAAGCCTTCAGAAGAGTGCACTTTTATGAATTAACAATATCATAATTCCCACTGACGTGTCTAGGGACAGGTAAGTATCTCTTTGCACTGAGAGTCTATGGGGGAGCATGAAGGAGAAATGGCAATTTAAACACAAAAGCGACGGGAAGTGGAGTCCTGCTGATGACAAGGTCCCATGAAGTAAAGGGCATGACTCAGCTTGCCACAGCTGTGGTGCAGAGGGATCAGGAAATAAACACGTTGCATGTAATTTCATCTGTGCATGCTGGCTTTGCCCGTATCCTGTAGCAGGCTTCTTCGGGGCACTTGCCTGGCCTGGGGGCCTGGGAACTGCAGATCCTGTAGTGAGTCCAGAAGTTCACGTCTGACCACGATCCCTGGCACACTGTGCATTCCCTTCTGGCTTCAGACAAATGCATTAAACTCCCATCCAAAGCACATAACTTAAATGTGAAGTGGGAGGACACTCAGAACCTCTGAAGGACTCGGCTAAAAGTCCAGTTTTGAGACATACCACTCCTGCCAGAATGACAGAGCACTCCAACCAGAAACCGCCAAGATCTTCCCAGGTGGAGGTCCGTTTTCCCAGGCTGTCGAGTGCTTTCCCTATTACAAAGAAATTAGTCCAGATTATGTCCTCGGGCAAGGACTCCATGGCTAAGCAGGAAAGAGAAGACGGGTTGTCAGCACAGTATCTTTTATTCAGGCTAGCAATAAATTTGAAAATATCCTATCCCAAGATCTAAATATAGACATTTCTCCAAAGAAGAGAAGTAAATGGCCAATAAGCACACAAGAAGATGCTAAACATCACTGATTATTAGGGAAATGGAATTCAAACCCTAGTAGCACTATTCCACACCCAATAGAATCACTATGGTCAAAAATAAAGAAAAAAAACAGTAATAAGTGTTGACAGGAATGTGGAGAACATGATCCTTCATTCACTGCTGAAAGGAATGGACAATGATTCGGCTACTCTCGAAATGAGTCCAGCAGCTCTTCAATACGTTAAACATAAAATTAACTCTGACCCAGCAAACCTGACTCTCTGTATATAGTCAAGAGCAGTAAGTATACCTTCCATTTAAAAATGTCTTCATGAATGTCCATAATAGCCAAAAGGTAGAAAAAAGCTAGCATCTGCCAATATAGTGAACGCAGCTGACAAGGAAAAATGGAAAGCTGAGCCATGTTGACACTTGTCACAGCACAGCTCAACTCTGAAACACGCAAAGTGCAAGGAATCTAACACAGAGAGCTAAGAGTCCACGGGAAGAAAGCGCAGGCCATGGGGGTGACACCTAGGGCGTGTGAAGCTTCTTATGACCTGATGAACGTGCTCAGGAATGAGACAGGTGACAGCTGTACAGCCTTGTGACCATAATAAAAACCACTTACCTGTCACTTCACTGTGGTGAGCCGCGTGGCCTGGAAGTCATATTTCAACACAAGAACAAACCCAGCCACCACACAGCCCAGCACTGCCGGCCTCACGTGACAGACAGTGTGACTTCCTGCATGCCAATTAACAACCACCTTGAGCTCACTCAAAGACACAGGGCCCCATTCCACAACTCATGCTGCCTCTCCAGCCTCTCTAGGTATAAAACTGTCTTCTTTTTGACCTCCTGTGACCCCCTCCACATTTACACAATCTCTAACTCTGAGTGACTCCCTGCAAGCTTGCCTAAATTCTGCAAGGAAGTTCTTGTGTGTCTGATAGAAATACTGTACCCACTTGCTGGTGCGAGAATAAAGTTAGTTACTGCATATAAAATGCTTATAGTGTTACTTAAATAATAAATGGAACCAAGCATATATTCTTGCCATGAACTTCTTGGTGCCGCTGTGCCAAAACCATGCTACTGAACATAGCCCCTACCTTCGTGACACCTTCAGTCTAGGAGGGTGGATAGCATCTCCATGCATCTTCATGCAATTGCAGTACAGGGCCTGCTATGGTGGGGGAGATCTGGATAGGAGCCCTTAACTGGGCACTCAGTAACAAAAGTCAGAGAAAGCTCCATTGGCATTGGCTCTACGACAGGTACTCTGGATCTCACTGCAGGTCTAAGGAACACAAAGTTCTAGACAACAGACAGACACTAAATCCTACCTGAAGTGAACGGCTAGCGCCTGGCAAGCTCATGTGCCAAGATTACCTGAGGCGAAGGGCAAGCACCAAAGTTGGCAGACTGAAGGCCGCTGCCTGGGAGTGGAGGTGGACCACAAAGCTTCAGGCTATTGATGTATTTCCAGGGGGATGTCCAGGCTGGCACCTCTGAAGGACAGTGCAGAGAAAAGCTAGGCCAGACCTACTGTGGTGCACAAGAGAGCTGCCCTTGTGTCAGAGGACTGTGTTACCCCAGTAACGGAATGCCAGCTTTAATCTGAGCACTCAATACCTTGATAACTTTCACCAGGAAAATTCAAAGATGTGTCTTCCTCACAAATGGCCAAGAAGGGACACACTGGTCACTTCATCCTAAATTATCTTCTTATACACTGAATGGTGTCTGCTTAAACTTCACATGTTAAGTCCTAATCCATAGTACCTCAGAATGTGACCATTTGAAGTTAGAAGTCTGTAAAGAGGTAACGGCAAAATGAACCATCACCTCTCATCACGAGGAGAGGAAACTTGAATTCAGATAGGTAGAAGGGCCATGTGAAAACAGAGAGAGTCAGCTAGGGGGCAGGGACCCAGCCGTGGGTAAAACATGAAACAAAGACAGCAGCTATATCACTGCTTGTGGTTTCTCTACTCCAGCACTGAGACAATGAACTTCAGTTGTTTGCCCCCTCAATTCACAGTACTTTACCATGGCAACGCTCTTGACTAGTACACACCCCATCTACAGAAACATTGCTCCCTCTTCTCAGAATTCCAGGTACTTGGCAGAAAACAGAGATCACCTTTCTTCCTAGTGGAAAAAGCCTCAGAGTCGAAGGGACTTCTGCAATTTAGAAGAGATGTATACGACGTTCTCCAGCAAAACTGATCAATCAAAATATCACACAGACACCCTTCGGCCCTCCACCTTTTCTTTCTTCCTCTCTCTTTGTTTTTGGATTTTATTATGGGAGAAAGGCAGGCCTTAAGACAAGACGGGGTCTCACCATGGAGCACAGGATCCCTGTTCCACAGAGCTGGAACAATAGTGCCCCACCCTCCCGGCCTAACAATAGTTTTGATGAACACAAATCTGGTATCTGATCCCAGTGTGGTCGCACACATGTTTAATCCCAGCATTCAGGAGATATAAGCAGGCAGAATTTGAGGGCAATCAGGTTTAAATAGAGAGTTCTAGAGTTCTAGACCATCCAGGACTACAGGACTACATAATGAGACCCTGTTTCCAAAAAAAAAAAAAAAAAAAAAAAAAAAAAAAAAAAAAAAGAAAGAAAGAAAGATGTAAATAAAGAGAAAATAGTATATCTGAAATCAGGGCTTATGGATAACCTTGCAATCTTACCTCCCATCCACCATAGTTAAGTTTGCATATGAACCACCATCTGATATACTCTTCAATTAAGCTTATTCCAGGATTAGAAAGATAAAAACTTTACTTCTAAGTCAAAACTAATGACATCTGACAATGGCTTGTATTTTTATTACAAGTGTGGAACCATCAAAACTACCGCCACACAAGATCACGAGTAACCATCACTTTGCCTGCTAGTTGACTGTGTTCAGTTCACATATACTGAAACGCTCCCTGTGGTCACTGAGAGAGATAAGCCATATTCTACATTCTAAAAAGTTAAACTTTAAAATTCAATTCAGAACAATTTAAAAAGACTGTGTTAACTTTAAAACTTAAAAAAAAAATGTATAAGGCATCAAATCCAGCCTTCCTTCTTAAAAATCCATGCCAGCTCAGAGCCATTCACAGCAGTAAATTATAAAATGGTGGCTCTCAATCTTCCTAAGGCTATAATCATCTAATACAGTTCCTTATGCTGTGTTGACCCCAGCCATAAAATTATTCTGTTGCTACTTCACAACTGCAATTTTGCTACTGTTATGAATTGTAACATAAATATCTGGTATGTTACCCTTGTGAAAGGGTCACTTGACCCCCTTTGAGGGTGTCACAACCCACAGGTTGAGAACCACTATTTTTAAAACCTGTTCACCAATACAAGTTCTATGTCAAAGAATATAAATAAAAGTGCATTGCTAATTATCTTTCTGAAAACTGAAATGATGAACTTGTGGAGAATTGGTGCACTGGAGCAATCAACTTGTGAGTTTATAACTAGCCACATCTTTTGAGTCGGCCTTTAAGGGAAAATGATAATGAGAGAATAACTTCAGTTACTGCCAGGAGTCTGCAATCTCCATGCCCTGCAACGCTCTCTAAACTACATAACCTGGCACAGGTGCCGGGACTCGTTTTGTTTTGTTTGACTGGAATTTTGTTTTATTTTGTAGCTCATGCTGACCTCCAATTCACAATTCTCTTGCTTCTGCCTTCCAACGAACGCCCCACCAAACCTGGCTAGTGTGTTTTGTGGTTCCTCTGGAGGTACTGGTAATTTTACAGACACAGAGATGTGGTGTTTTGTTTTGCTTTGTTTTGTTTTCAGCAATTCAATTCAAGAGATCTACCCAACTGTCCCCATCCTCTGTCAATGCAGACTCAGGAGATCCATGGCACTGCACATTCCTGACCAGAAAAGCCATGCCTACAGGAATCCATGCTTACCAAGAGCCAACTATACCTGGCCCTAGACTGTTAATGCCAGGGGCACATATTACTACCACCTTTTAAAATGTGACACCAACTCATGAATAAGAAGTGTGAACAGAAAGAGAAGTTCCTAGGAAAATGAAGATGAATATCTGAAAGGCTTCTATAAAAGCAAATTATGTAAGTAAGAAACTGCTGACAAAAAAAAAAAAAAAAGCTGTGGGCCAGCAAGATAACTATAAAAGACTCAAAAGTCATAAAAAAAAAAAAGCAGTATCCTACACCCATTTTGCTTTGCAAATATCCTTGCTCTCCTTCGAAGAAGCAAAGGCCAGAGCAAACACATGCACTTATATGCATGATAACCAGAGCAAACGCATGCACTCACACACATGATGGCCAGAGCAAACGCATGCACTCACACACATGATGGCATTGTTGTGAACCCACATACTGAAGGATCCAGAGAAAGTGGGTGGCAGAGCTGCTAGTCTAGACGCAGACTGCAATAAGGAAGATTGAACTTCCAGGCACTTTCTGAGTTCTACCAAACTCAGACGCTGACTGCTGAGACCATCATTCACAGTCCACTATTAAAAGTCATGTGACCCTAACAAAGGGCTCCGCTTCCCTGAGCGACATCTTTTATGTCCATCAGACAGAGGCAAAGATGATGGCTCAAGCCTCAGCCCCAGCGATTCCAGTGTTAATGATCTGGTTTTGTTCTTGGCCTATGTAGCATTATCAAACAGACAAAAGCCCCAGCCCCATCAGGTAAGGAGACGGGCATGGAGTATTCTGCTGTTTAAAGTGAGACTTGAAGGTTGAAAGACTGGAGATCAGTTTGTTAACAAGAGCAAAGGGCAAAATGACACCCAGACCTGTTGCTGCAACAATTCCTACCAAGGGAAAGAGGAAGCGAAGTCAACAGCAAGAAGACTAATTATCGTTTCAGACCACAATTGTTTCACTTTTTCTTCTACTTAAAATAACAGAAGATGAAATCATGCCATTTGCAGGAAAATGGATGGAACTGGAGATCATTATGTCAAGAGGAACAACCCAACTCACAAAGACACTCATGCCATGCATCCTCTCAAATGTGGGCTCTCGATAGTTTTTGAAGACGTGACTTTGTAGGAAGGTACTATCTGGGGAGAGCAATGGAAACAGCCATGGGGCAACGAGAATAATGGTGGGTGGTGGATGTTAGCATGTACATTACACATGCACGAAAGTGCCATGGTCAAACTGGTTGCTTTATAAAAATAACCGTTAATTTCTTTAAAAGGGGTTTTTAAAAAATATAAGTCAGGCTGAATTTGCTCAAACAGCTTCGGGAGAGGTTTCTTTTGAATCAGTTATTGGATCAATACAATCTCCCTTAAGCAGCCCTCTTAGACTCCAAGCTTTTAGCCTGAATTGAGACAAAGTATCAATGTGACCCTGCAGTGTTCTACCAGCAAAGATTGCAAATCCCAGAACAGCAGGATGTAGGGGGTCACAGACAAGCAGGGTAGCATTCCCCTGGTGAAGCACTCCATTTCAGGACTTCACGGCAGCCTCACAATCAAAGGCCCAGCCTAACAGCTTAATCAGGTAATGGCTGGACCAAAATAGAATCCTCAGGGGAAACAGGGGCTGGTTGGGAATAAGCACAAACCAACATTAGTTCGGGAACTATAGCCAGAAAAAGAAAAGAGAGAGAGAGAAAAAAAAAAAAAAAGACGGTTTCTTTATGTGGGATTTTGAAGGATTCCAGACTTCTTTTCCATGACATGTTTACTTTAGGATTCCCTCGGCAGGCTCCTAGCCACTGGGACCCACATGTGTGGCAGCTATCAATCAACACTGCAAAAACTGTGATCCAGAATAAGGCCTGAGTGCCTTGCATGGAGTCAGGCGGGGAAGCTTTCACCCAGCGTTCCTGTGGCATCTCCTTCGAGTTCTGATGGGAAGAGGAAGAGCTTAGGCTCCCACCTCGCTGCCTCTAAAGCACAGAGACAAAGCATCTGTGAGGAGCAACTGGAGCGTCAGTGAAGGGCATCATTTTATTTGCTCCTACCAGAGATTGCTAAAGATTATGGATTAAGACACTTGTTTTTATTTGTTGTTGCTGCTTGTTTTTTGTTTGTTTGTTTAAAGACAGGATCTCTATACATAGTCTGGCTGTCTTGGAACTTGCTCTGTAGACCAGGCTGGCCTCGAACTCACAGAGATCTGCCTGCCTCTGCTTCCCCAGTGCTGGGATTAAAGGTGTGCCACCCTGAAAGGCTCAGAGAATTATGATAAAGGAGTTTGCTTTTATGTTAATTATTTGTATATTACTCTAGAAGAAACCTTCTGTGTTTCTAAGTATTATACATTTCAGGCCTGCGTGGAGAGCCCAGCTTAACCCTTTCAGTCCTTTGCTCTACCAGAAAGGGAAGGCAGGGAGTCGCCGCTAATTAGTAGTCCCAACCGTTGTCACATCTCTCCCTGCTAAATGCTAACCTTCCTCCCAGTGAGCTTGTTCCCAAGTTGGTGCTCACTGCCCCCTAAGGCTGGGGTTTCCACATACCCTGTAGATCCCAGCAGACTGGTACCCTGGACTCTCTGGCTTCTCGACAATATTCACTTCCTCTCTCATACTGCAAACTGCCTGTCAGATTCCTACCTCTCTTCACAACTGTCAGTTCCCTTAACATGGGTCAGGACTCTGTGCCGCTGACCTCATAGAGGAAGAAGCATAGAGGAGGTGCTCCATCAACACGGATACAAACTAACACAAGTATCTTCTGATGAAAAGCTACTCACAATCCTAAACACCACTTTGTTCTACCTGTCATGGATGCTAAAAGCATATGGAGCCTTGCTAGATGCCACTCTGGGGCAGAGGACAGGCCATGGCCTCAAAATGCTTCGGGCATCAAACACCTGACCCCTTGACCAGAGTGCAGCTTACACAGGGAGGAGAAGTGAGGTCGGAGACTTGTATCACGTTGACACAGTGCAGAAACATGCCAGTTGACCCCAGAATTTCTCAACTGCCATTGACCCTCTAGTCTAGGAAATTCAATGTGTTTCAAACAAGTCACCACCTCTTCCTCACACCGACCCAAACCCAGATAAATCCCTTCCGTTTTCACCTCCAGTAGGTCATTCACTTCCACCCACTTCCTCTCCCAGTCGCTACACCTGAAGCAACAACAGCCTCTTCTTTTACAGGTCACAGAACTCAGTCCATTCCAGGTTGCAGCCACCTCTACTTCTACCCCCAGATTTTCCATGCCTGGCTCCTTGACATCCTCCAGCAACTGATGGACAAGCTTCCCTTTTCAGCAGCCTCCTTACCCTCTGCCTTGCACCTACCTGCAGTGAGGTGCCTGTGTGCTAACATGCACACCTACTTATCCAGAAGGGAAGTTCCAGCAAAGCAACTGGCTTTGCCTGAAAGAGTCTGTTACCCAGAGAAAGCTCAAAAAAAAAAAAAAAAAAAAAAAAGAATAAGAAAAAAATGCTTGAATGAATGTTTAATCACCTGGAAAAATCAACAGTATCAGGACCTTGACATTAGACCCCAAAGAAATTCAACCTTTCTGTAAAACAAACATAGCCCTTTTCCTTCTGTGAAATAACCCTGCCCACGCTGAGACCTCCCTTCCCTCACCCCACCTTCTTACAAATCCATGACAGCCTTCGAGCCGACCACCTTTCTGTCTGAAAATGACCCAGAATTCCTTGGCTCCGTAAACCGGAACTCCACCTTGGAGTGGAGCCCAAGGTCTCAAACTCTTATACTTAGCGCCAAACAGAGAGGCCTTGGCGTCCTCTGAATTTGCTCCACACATCTGGTTACCACCCCATCCTTTGGAGGAACAAAAACAGGAAAGGCACGGAGTGCTCCTGAGGCCAAGACAGTTTCAGGGATTTGGGTGAAGCCATCCTTCACCAAAACCCCTGATGCTTGACCCCAGACAGTGAGGAAACAGTGAACTGTGGGCAAGCTAGGGTCAGCAAGAGGACATAGAAGAACATATTGAATGTGGTAAAAATAATATGCACCTAGTCCTGGCTTTGAAATCAGACAAATGCCTAGCTTCAAATCCTGGCTCCAGCATCTATATTTCTGAAGGCCACTGGGATGCTACCTCAATCCTCCGAGCCTCTCCTTCCACAGCTATCAAAAGAGATGTCACAGTACCTACTTTAAGAGGATTGTTGAGCAGTTTTGCGCCTGGATTTTATATTGGGTTCACCTACCTACTCTTTAATTTCCCACCACGAGCCAATTATTCAGACAGAAAAAAACGCAATCAGATACCAAATCAGTCTTTGTGAGTTAGCAAACCATCCTGGGTTTACCACGCTGTTTTGACATTGAACCATACAAACGGACTGACATTTACTTAACTCTCTCATGGAGGTGAGCCAAGCTGATCCCTGAATTGTGTTTATACATGTGCACAGCAAGTGAACATTCAATATGTAATTTTCAATGAAGGAATCAAATGACAAGATGAATTCTGTCTGGGCTGATCCCACTAATCAAGTCTGACAGACTAAAATCTGTTCTTGGTGGGTTCTGTTTTCTCACGGTCCATGTTGCCGGGCACTAATCTACCTGTGCTTTGCCGGGAAAGACACAGCAAGAAACTAGATGGAAATCATTAAAAAGCTACCGACTTTGACACTAGAGTTTCCTGTTCATATAGAATGTGGGGGAAACAGGCAGCTGGGATGTTAGATCTCCTTGTTTCTTTTGGAGATTATCTGCCAGTTCTTCCTTGAGTCTATCTTCAGAAACCAAAGGAATTCTTTAAGTCGGAATGATGAGTCAGCAATAAATAAACAGTAAGCCATCATTCCTCACGCCGACTGTCACCAAATTTTGCAAGGATATTTAGCAGAAGCATTCCTCTTTCAATCTTGCTCCATAAATACCGAAGGAGGAAGAACATTGCCTAAGACCAAAGTTTGACAAATGAATCTGATGAAACCGGCAATGTATAGACACATGCCACACACAGCATGGTGTCCCTGAAGGCTCCTGGTGACTAAAATTATCTAGCTCTCAGAGGTCCTACCTTAGGGTTCACAAGCAAAACACAGTTTCCTGTGGCTCAAACATGTCCATCTATCAAATCAGTAGCACATCAGGGCAATAAAGACTCCAATTCCCATCTGGGCACTTCTCCACTAAGAAAATGCACATACTTGAGCAAACTCACAGAAGGAAGCTAAGAGATAGCCATTCCCGCTGCAAAACTGCCCAGGGCTTGCTTTATAATGCCTTTATAATGGATCTAATGTCTGTGACAGGTAAAGGAATCAGCGAATACCTTTGGTTCAATACAGAATGGGGCACCTAACCAAGGAACAGTGTGCAGGGGCTATGCCTAAGTAAACACCACGCTTGCAACGAGCATGGTATAACGGCAGCTGGTCTTGGTCCCTGTCCCAGGTTGGTCACAAATGAGCTGTTTCAGAGGCGAGTGGTTTAACTCCTGTATCTTATTTCCTAACCCAGAGATGGAGAGTATCTGACAAAAGCAAATAAATATTCCCTACTGTTTATAATTACTGGGGCAATCAGATGGATATGGAGGCTGTCAGAAAACACAAAGGCTAAGCACAGGGCACTCCTCTACTACACACAGACGCATACCAAAGTAAGAGCCACCTGGAAAACTCCCTGCACCCACTCTTGCTCACACTGAAAATGCTTCCTGTTATGAATGAAGGGAATTCCTGGGATGCCGGGAAACTTCTGTGAATCAGTGTGAACACACAACTCTTGGAGCATGGGCACTGCCACCCGTCCTTAAGGACTCCGTGGCAGTTTCTGGTGCCCTAGGACAGTCACACAGGCAAATGCACCCACCCCAGCTTTGCACGGATCAGGCTCTAAGCCTATTACTTGGGTTTTACCAGACACTAACTATGTGCTAAGATTCCTCAGAACACCGAGTGCACCATGATCAGGGCAAAGGAGTCACGAACTCACAGGACTCGTAGGCTAGTGTGAGAACACAGTGGGGGTGGAGGTCACCTTCCCTTTGTTTATGACAAGTACGCTCTTCTATACCTTGGGTTTGGGTGAACTTAGCTGAAGTCAGCAGATAAATGTCTTCAACAGTATAAGAAATCAAAAACCAAAACAGGACAAAGCCCCAAGGACTCATACCGGATAAGACGTGTTGCTCTGTACTGCCCCTCTCTAAGCAGACCCTGGTGGCTCCAGGCTTGATAAAGAGCCAGGCCAGCTGCCTGAGGAGCTCTGAGTACCTGGAACTACAGGATCATGTCCAGTTCTCACCCTCCCTTCCTCCACTCTCCACATGCGTAAGTCCTAGAAACTGCTAAGGCCCTCAACTCCTTAGCAGACTGAACGTTATGTGAACAACTAACCTCAGGGATGACCAGAACGATCCAAGGCGAGGACAAAGTCACAGAAATGCTCAACACAAAATCATAACACAAATGCCAGTACATGGGGATGGTCTTTAAAGAGAAACTCAGAAGCACAGAGATGGCCCAGAACACATGCTTCTCAAACTACACCAGAAGTACCTGGGGGTGTGGTGAAACCTGACACCCAGGGCTTCCTAGGCAATGGTCCAAGGGCCATACTCCAGAGAACACTGATGAAATAAATGGACAAGGACTGCCCAGGGTGCTGTCCCTCCCGAAAGACTTCAGATCCTGATTCATTCCTCTCTTTACTTCACACCAGGCCTTATGAAAGCCCCCAATGGGAATGAAGCCACCGTGCTGCTGGCCACTGTCCCCCTAGGCAGCTGCAGGGGACACTATTGCCGATCCTGTCCTGGTCCTGATGGCTATGAACAAGATGAGTTTGCAGAATGAATGAGTTGGGGTGACAAACAGACAACACGAAATGGGGAAAGAGCACTCAGTGGTCTCCTGGTCCTGATCCTGAGGACTGTGCGGGGGATCGGTGATGAGGCTCTGCCAAGAGATGGTGCCAAGAGAATGCTGTGACCTGCTTTTCCCCTCACTAATTTGTCCTGGTGACCTGCCCCAATACACTGATTTCCTGCTGAGAGTTCACATCTCACCTCCAGACACCAAGCTGCCACCTTGCCAAGCTATCACCCCCCCCAAAGGAAGGCAGCAGGGAAGCACCTGCAGTGCACCCCAGATCCCTGCAGATCGGGACCTGAGGATTCCTGACCCAGAAAGGAGCTAATGGGATCACACTGCACGCTGTTGCTGTTTTACAAATAGCAGGAGTTCCTGCCATGATGTATTGTTCTGTGTGTGGGGAGTTAGCAGATGTTCCTAACAGACAGCGACTGTGTGACTATTGAAACAGTCTCTGCCACTGGCCTGACCTGCCAGATTTTTCTCCTTTAGCTCAAAAGGAACAATCTGCCCAGTATCCACACCCGAACTGGCCTTTTCTGGCTAAGGGACAGGAGAAGGAGCATGCGAAAAGCCAAGTTCAGGTTCAACAAGGAAAGGGAGGTGCTGGGGGCTTTGTTCCCATCACCCTGGTGAAGACAGCATATGTGTTTGCAAACACGATGATCCTCTGCATGCAAATACGTATATCTGATGGGAAAACATGACTTTCCTTCCCAGTCATAGAACTTTTAAAAACTCAGTTTTTTCTCACATGCAAAACTATACCTCAGTTCCCAAGTCCCTGGCTCAGTTTAAACTTTGTGAAGCCTTGTGAGCCAAACCTTCCAAAGCAGAGCCCAGGACCCACACAGCCTCCTCTTAGGAGGGGTCCACTGCACAGCAATCAGCTCTAGGTGAGAATACTGGCCGGGACCTCAGGAGCACGGATTAAACGCTCTTCCCCTCCCTTGCCCCCCAAGGGATCCACTCATTTGTACCCTCGGATGAGACCATGTCAGCTGTCTTCACTTCCAGCACCCTTGGTGGTTCCTGTCCTCACCTGTTTTCCAGAAGCGTCATGCAGACCACCTCTCTGACGCCAGGGTTGTTGGCCTTCTCCACAGAGCAGCCCTGCAAGTTCCAGGTGGCCAACCTAAACACAGGCCGCCCATCCCTCATCCCTCCGAAGGCTTCCACGGAAGGCCTCATGGAGATGATCTGTGTGGGCCCCCCTGGTGGCAGGTCCAAGTCCTCGCTCTGCAGGCTCAGAGAGGTGGGACTGGGATGAGGCTTGGCGGTAAAGGTAAGACCTCCATTGGTGTGAGTAGATGGGGGCCTGGACCTCTCTGCAAACACCTGGTGTCTGATTCTGTCCAGGAAGGCTGCATTGATTCCGTCCATCCTCACCAGGTCCTCCACACTGCGAAAAGGACCGTGTTCACGGCGGTAGTCCACGATGCTGACAGCCATCTTCTCCGTGAGGCCTCGGACACTCATGAGCTGAGCCAGGGTGGCTGTGTTGATATTGACTCGCGGAGTGAGGGGCACGGTGGTGGCCAGGTGATGAGACTGCTGCTCAGCCAGCAGGTCCCGCCTCAGGGAACTGGGAGAGTGCTGCGCGGAGTTACCCTTGCTGCTCACACAGATTTCAAACTTGACCTGTTCCAGTTTGGTGGCCCCTACGCCGCTGACCAGGGCTAGATCCTCCACCTTCTTGTAGCCACCGATATATTCTCGGTACTCCACGATGCTTCTGGCCACTGCGCGTGTCACCCCAGGCAGGGTCATCAGTTCCTCCTCAGTGGCGGTGTTGATGTTTAGCCGCTCCTGATTCACCAGGATGTTGCTGAAGTTGCAAGCAGCACTGAATTTACGGTTATGTGACAGGTCTGAGGGGTCTCTAGGGATAGAGCGATGGCAGCCCAGGGTGCTCCCCATGGCCAACCAACACAGAACAACTCTGGATAGAGAAGCCTGGGAGCCTTTAAAAGCACACAAGAATGGAAGGCTGCAGGACTTACGGGTCGAGGAAGTTGCTGCAGACAAACATCAAATCTTCCATGGCTAGTGTTCAAAATTTTGCTGAGCCACCTAGAAATTGACATGGAAATTGACTGAAATTAATCAATCAGCCCTTAGCACTCCTGTAGTGTTGGAAGTTCATAACTAGTGGGGGACAGGTCAACTCCTGAAAACGCAGACGCTGGGAGGCTGCCCCTTGTGGGTTTTCCTCGGATTATTTATCATACAAGCTCCAAAAAGCGAAGACAGCTATCCCCACTAGCCTCTCTGCTCTGGCAGCGCTGGAGCCACCTCCTCGCTTCGGACGCCCCCACCGGAGCTCCTGCAGACAGACCAGAATACGAAGCCCCTACCGCAGCGCGCAGGAGGGCACTGTAACTTGGGAACTCAGAGCTGACCGAGCGAGGGCAGACACTGAGCAGAGGCTCAGGGACCCACCCCCGACCCTCCGATCCCGTCCCACCTCTCCGCCGATCTGCTGGGGTCGGCCCCCGGTTCCTGGGGCTCGCCGCGCGCGTCCCGGCTCCTTCTGCAGGGGAAACTCAGTGCCGTTCTCCCGGGGCAGGCAGTGTCTGCTCAGGAGCGACAGGAGCAGCGGTGAAATTCGGCCCCCGAAGCTGACCAGGACTTGCGGCGTCGCCTCTGCGTTGATCCAGCCAAAGTCCGGCGCCCAACTCGGGCGCGAGACACGACGGAGCGCGTCCTGAGCCTCGCTCCGCGCACCCGACACTGCTCGCCGCGGGTGTCACAGCTAAAGTCGGGTCTCGCCGCCCGCCCGCGCCTCCGCCGGCACAGCCACGCCTCCTTCGCGCCAACTCCTCCTCCCGCCCTCCCGCGGCACGTAGGGGCGGGGCGCGAGCGCCAGTGGGCGGGACCATTGGTAGCCCTGGTGGGGCGGAGTCGAGGGCGGGGCTTAGAGACTGGGCGGGCAATAGGGATGGCCCACAGGGTTCCTTGTGAGCCTCTCTGCTTTTTCTGGAACCTAGGCTCCTACTGAGCTGTTTTTGTTGGGTGGAGCTGTTTAAGGCCGCCCGGGGCAATCTGGAGTCTTTCAGGTGAGGTAGGTTTGCCCAGCGAGTCCAGGGCTCCCGAAAGTCTCAGGCAGGGGATCAAATGGTCTTTACCACTCTCAGGCCTTTTCTCTTCTTAGAGTGACCTCCAGGAATGCCTGGACACCATGTGTCTCCTGTTTGTTCACAGAGGTTGTACATATGCTGCCCTTTTGCAGATGTAGCTCTCTGAGAAAATAAGGGCATGTTTCTGTTAAGTATTAAATCTAATCACTAAAACGGAAGGATATGATATTGGGAAGTGCAGGCTGCTTTCCAAAACAGTGTTTGGATCACATTGTGAAATGATAATGTAGTTAAAGATTAAAGGGCCTGATGTGTTACAAATGGATACCTGAAGCAGGAGTATTTGGTTAAACAAACCCGGCCGTGTGGCCGTGATATGGTACTATGATACGTTGGATACTTTGACCCAAGGCTGTTAGTGATCCCTAAAGAATAGATCTTAACCCAACCATCTGGCCAAGACTTCTGATTTGAATGCCGGCAGTCGGTGTTCAGATGTGAAATGCTAGGGATATTAGGACCCTCACTACTACAACTGAAGGACACCCCAGTAAGATGAGCTTCAACAAAAGGGGAGGGGAGTCCTGGTCCCTGGAGAATAGTTTTGGAGTCTACCTTGCCTCAGGCAGGCCTGCATCCTCACCAAGGATGGCTCCGGCTGAGCTGACTCTCTCCAGTCGGCTGCCAACTTTCTCTCAGTCAGCTCGATTCACAGGCACGCTGATCTCACTTGACAAGAATGCCCAGAGAAAGGAATACGAAGACAGGAAGGGAAAAAAGAAAGGAAGACAGCAGGTAGATAAACAGAAGTGCACTGATAACACCTGGACAAGTGCACACACCCCAGGATGACAGCATCAGGCGACTGATGATCAGACCGGCGAAAACACAGAACAAATGAAACGCCCACACAGCACCAGTGGGAGCTGAAGGTGGCACAGCCACTTCGCAGGCTAGCTCCACGGTTCCTTGAAAGTTAAGAGTGCGCTTGGCGTACGTCGCAGCCATTCCACTTACGGGTACACATCAGAGAGAAAAGAAAGCACAAAGCCCCAAACCCTCTACAGGGGTGTTTGTAGGTTTGTTGTAGTCAAAGATTGAAAACCTCGACTCCATCAGTTTGGGTTTGGTCTAAGTTTGTCCCCAAGTGGTTCAAGTGTTGGGAACTCAGCCCTCAGGATGATGGTATTTGGAAGTGGTGGAATTTTAAATTTTAAGGTACTTCTTGGGAGGTCACTGAGGTGCCACCTGTTGAAGGGAGGAGTGGGATGTTTGAAGGTCCCGAGTCAGTCATTGGAGGGCGTTATTACAGTAGATCAATGCTGGGTCTTGTGCTCACTATGGCTTCCAGTCTCTTGATTACCCCCTTCTTCTGCTATTATGATGCCATGTGCCATGAGGTCTTGCAGAGATGGCAACCATGCCAGCACTCTGCCCTGATGAATCTAGGACTGTGTGCCAGATAAAGCTCTTCTTCACAAGTACCTTGCTTCGGGTCTTTCATTTTAGCAACAGAAAACAAGTAGCGGAAAAAAAAAAAAAACACTTCTGGAATATTGTTGAGCAATAAAGGCAAACTATTTAACAAAAGCAGCAACAGAAAAGAAACTCAAAATCAGTTCACAGCATGAAAGACTCCGGGGAAAGAGAGAACGTGCTGCATGATTCACATACAGGCTAGAAAGTAGAAACTGCCCATGTGCAGACAATGTACCAGTGACTGTGTGGGGATGGAAGGAGGAAGGAACAGACTAAAAAGGGCACGGAGTACTTTCAAGGTGGGTGGTTGAAATGTTGCTTGAGAGGCACTGGTTGCTTATGTCAAAAGCAGTAAAATGGTATGTTTTAAATATACAGTTTGGGGCAGCTAAATTGTATGTCAAAAAACTTAGGCAAATCTTCAAAAAACAATAATTCTAAAGGAATATCTTTCTAACTTAAGGGATGAAAACGGGGGAGGGCAAGGTAAGGCAGAACTGAAAGAAGGCTGGGACTTGAAAAGGGTGAGAGAGGACAAGTTAATAGGAAAACCAGCCTGGGCGACAACCTAGAGCATATTGGACTTCCCAGAATCCACACTAACGTGGAGAGGTTGGTTACGGGCTTATTATAGAAGGAACGGGAGTTTAAATGAACGTTCTTCATCCTCTAAAGATTAGCATTCTAGCTGACCATTGAGACACATGAAGACGGCAGAGGTTGTATCATCCCAGCCAAATGCCACACGGAGTGGCCTTTGCCCCTTATAACCCAGTTCTCATTTAAGGCCCCGTCAGAGAGGAGCAGGTCAGAGACCTTTCACTTATTAGTCAGTAGTTTCAAAGATAAAGAGTGACCAGGGAGAGTGGTGGAAGTTTGGTCAGACTCCAGTTTCGATACCATGGTACAGGCTCTGGGAGACAGTAAGGAGTCCAATTCTGGTTTCCTCTACTCCCAGAGCCCTTGGGCATCAGGGATGTAGACAAGGAGTTAGGGAGAGTACTGAATGTTAAAGAGGAGAAGAACGGGACATGACCATAAAATAATGATAGCATACTCTAAAGAACATTCCAGGGAAGTGAGGCTTAATGTAAAACTTGAAAGTAATGAGGAAATGATGTCTCAACCCACAAACTCCCAGTCCCTTCAAAGCAAAAGTAATCCCCACTTCCCAAATCAATAATGTCCAAACAGCTTCTGACAGGAACCTTGGCACCAACCTTATGAATTGGTCAAGACAGATGTTGTTCTGAACAGCAGTGTGACAAAGCAACAACTCCTTTTTTGTGTGACCTCGACAGTAGTTCTGTCCCTGTGTGCTAAAGTGTTCCCTGTGTTTGATCTGATGAACGTCCTGGCATTGTCAGGGCTCTGGAACGTTCTGGATCAGGCCTGCCCCACTGCAAGTCATTCCATGGGGTGGCAGAGAAGGACAACTGATAGATACCTGGACAGTGTCCACAGAAGTTCCTGTGGCCTTCACACCCGGTTGTGGAATCTGCTGTGGACGCTCAGCTTAAACTCCACCTAGCAACAAAGTCCGTGTACTGGCCGGCTTTGTGTGTCAACTTGACACAAGCTAGAGTCATCAGAGGAAGAAGCCTAAGCTGAGGAAATGCTGCCATGAGATCCAGCTGTAAGGCATTTTCTCAATTAGTGATGAATGGGGGAGGGAGAGCAGCGCCCAGCCCATTGTGGGTGGTGCCATCCCTGGGCTGGTGGTTCTTTCTATAAGAAAGCAGACTTAGCAAGCCATAGGAAGTAGCCCCCTCCGTGGCCTCTCCATCAGCTCCTGCCTCTAGGATCCTGCCTTGTTTGAGTTCCTGTCCTGACTTCCTTTGATGATGAATAGCAATGTGGAAGTATAAGCCAAATAGACCCTTTACTCCCCACAACTTGCTTTTTGATCATGGTGCTTCATCACAGCAATAGAAACCCTATCGTAAGACATGCCCCCACATCTCTGAATATCCTGTGCTCTGCCGCAGCCCAACCTGAGGAGGCTGTGCCTGCTGTCCAGGTAAGCCAGCCTCCCAGAGGCCTCCGCACCACATTCCTCTCGCCATATTGTGGCCCCTCGCTGCTGGACTGGAGACATCTAGCTCCTCTGCAAGGAGAGGCCACATGGGGGAGAATCAGAGCAGCACAGCCCGTTCAGCTCCCAGGCCCAGCGCTGCGAGGCCTCTGGAACCTTCATCCAGACCAGCTACAGCAGATGGGTCCATAGGAGGAGTCCAGTAGAGACCCAAGGGCAGAGAAGCTATTCAGCAGTGCCCAGGCACCCAAAGACTATGAGAGAGGTCAGAGGTCAGAAGTCAATGCATATCACTATCACGGTGACCCCTCACAGCAGGCTCATCACACAGTCTGTGGCCTGAGTTTGTTTCCCAGCAAGAAGAGAGTAGCACAACTCCCAAGGCAGCCCTGTTCACACACAGGAACGCCCAGACCCTTTCTCTCCAGGTAGTGGTTTCCTTCGGGAATGTTTTTGTTTGATTTTCGGTTCGGCCACGAGATGATTTTCAAGCACTCAGGGACTTCCCCTTGCAAAGTTGCAGAGGATGGTTGGTGACAGGCGCATCTGTCAGAATAATGTGTCAACTCTGAGACGAGAACCACGGCTTTGCTCACCACTGTGTGTTTTGTGTTTTCTACAGGACAAAGACATGGAACAGAGTAGAGAGGACGTGAGGGGAAGTGGAGAAACAGGCAGTTCAGTCTCTGAAGTGCCCAGCCTCGCTCCTCTGTTTTTGGGCTCCTTACAGCTGAACATGAGGCAATACTTCTGAGGGCCCTGGAGCAGCTAGGTGCCCTGTCGACTAGATCTGGCTATACTAAGCCCTGGCCATTTCTGTACTTCCCAGCTCCACTTCGTTCAACAGTGTCAGCCAGGTGAGTCAGGGGTGCCACAGCGTGGGCTTCCTGCTCTCACCCCCCTCTGTCAGCATCTAATCTACACTGTTGTTTCCACTGCTGTGGGCTGGCTTTTGTCTACATCTTTCTGTCTTGTTGGCCTTTTGCCCTGAAATTTGGCTCAGGCTCTGGATTTCTGTGTTGCTTTGTTGTTGTTGTTTTTGGGTTGTGGTTTTAGTTGTGACACCTCTCATGAAGCACTGAGGTAAGAATGGCAGCCATACTGAAACTTGGCTTCTTGGGGTTTCCAAGGATGCTGTGTGCTTCCTTGCAAGCTGAGGAAGCAGCACAGATAAAGGTGGAATTCGTGTCAGATGGAAGCTTCAAGGTGAGAACAGCGCTGTCCAACCTAGATCTCTTGGAGTTCAAGATGAGCGGGCAGCTCCTCTTCCTACTTGTAATGCAAGCCCTGCATCCTCTCCTCTGTATGAACCATGGACTCCATTGGTTCAGTTTTCCCAGTTTCTTTACTGTGACTATGTGGAATGACTATACGTGACATTTTACTTCTTCCTTCAGGTCATGTCATCCATCGATCCCTCTCGCCTTCCTCCAAAAGCTGCTCCTGCTGGCTAAGGATGAGGCAGTTTTTAGGATGACTGAGCTCTCCCTGGGAAAAGAATACAGAAACAAGTGTAATTGCTCAATCTCATCTTCAGTTTTATGAGCACGACCAAACTACTTTCCAAAGTGACTGCGCTGTTTTATATTTGCACCAAAAATAAGCGAGAGTTCCTGTTGTTTAACGGTGGCACTGAGGACTCCGAGTCTGGCTATTCTAATAAGTGTGCAGTGGCATTTTACTGTGGTTTTAATTAGTAGCTTGCTGCAAAGTGCGACGTGGAGCCTTTGACTGTTGCCATCGTATCTCTTCTCTGGTTGACCTGTGAGCGATTTTTAAAATTCTGGCACAATAGGAAGCCAGGGGTCAGCCTCAATGCCATTCTTCAGAGCCATTCAGCCTGCTTATTTTTCTAGCAACACCTCTCATTGGAACCTGAGGCAGTCTGGTCAGCAAGTCCCCAAGGGCTGCCTGGCCCCGCCTCTTCAGCTCTGGGATACAGCCACAAGTCCCCATGTTTTGCTAGTGGGTGCTACGGGTGAAACTTGTACAGCAGGCTCTTTCCTGACTGAACAATCTCCCCCCAGGCCCTTAAAAAATGCTAATCAAGTTTTACATTTCCCTTTGCCAAGTTTGTAATGTTCTTTGTACATTTTACATAATAGTCCTTTATCAGACTTGTCTTTTGCAAATAGATTTTTCCAGTCTGAGTCTTGCCTTCTCGTTCTCTTGGTAGCGCTTTTTGGAGAGGTTTTTAATCTTAAACAATTCCATCTTATCATCCGTTTCTTTCAGAGACTATACCTTACAAGTCCCCACCAATCCCCAAATCCTTTAGAGGTCTCCTTGGGTGTTATATTATAGAAGTTCTATAGTTTTATATTCATGTCTTTGCTATATTTTTAATTTTGTGGTGAGACTAATGCAGGAAGATTGTGACTTAAAATACATAACAAGATCCAGAGTCAAAAACCAATCTGCTGACTGTATTTATGTGAGTCTATGCCTGGGTTCTCTGAGATACTTATTGATACGTTGGTTGGTGCTGGGAATTGAACCTTTCACCTCACGCAAGCAAGTGGTAGGCAAGTGCCCTACATTCTTTCCACGCTGCCTTGGTTACTTTAAATTTTACCATCTCAGATTCAGGCAGTGACACTTAAATGTGTGATTCTCCCTCAGTATTAAGTCGGTTACTATGTATTTTGTCTCCATATGAACACTTAGAATCTGTTTTTATCATTGTTGTATTTTGGTTTGGGATGGTTAGGGGGTTTTGATTTGTTTGTTTTTAGCGTCTAAAGATAGCATGCTAGGTTTTTGACTGCTATTGTATCAAATCTGTAGGTCAGGTTTGAAAGAACTTGACCATGTTAAATCTTCTTCATGGTGAACAGGAATTCTTTCCATTTACTTAGTCCTTTTAATTTATTTATTAAACATTTGCTTTCTAAGTGTGGGAGAGAGCATGCATGCCACGGCGCATGTGTGGAGGTCAGAGGTCAGCTTGTGGGAGTCGGTTCTCTCCTTCCACCATGTGGGTCCCAGGGACCAAACACGGGTGTCAGGCTTGAAAGAAAGTGTCTTAACCTGCTGCGACACGGTACGGCCCAGGGCTTTTATATTTTTATCAGCATTTTATGTACTTCCCATAGGGATTCTTACACATGTTTTTGTTAGATCTATACCTAAGTATTTACTTTTTGAGGAAATTAATATAAACCATATAGTTGCTGTTTTAATTTCCCTATATGCATTGCTGACATGAAGGGACATGACTGAGTTTTATAGATTAACCTTTTATCTAGAAATCCTAATAAAATTGTTTATAAGCTATAGTATATAGTGTGTATCAGTTATCTTAGATTTGTTGTATATGTAATCATGTTTTCTACGAATTAAAAAAATGTCTTCTTTCTTCTCAGTCTATATACCTTTATTTCCTCTCCTTACCACATTGCACTGGCTGGATGGATACCCTGCATGATGTGGTCATGATTATCTTTGCCTTTTTTCTTATCTTAACAGGAAAATTATTGTTTCTCAACATTAAGTGTGATATCACTTTTAGGCTTTTTGTGAACTTCTTTGACAATTTGAGGAAGTTCCCCTGTGTTCCTAGTTTGATAAGTTTATAGCATGAACAGATACTGAATTTTTATGAAGTATTTTTACTCTACTGATTGATATAATCATGTGTCTCTTTCCTCCTTTAGCTTGTTGATGTGACAAAGGACATTTCAACAATAAACAAAAAAAAATGTTTCTGAAGATAATCCCTACTTAAAGTCTCTTTGCTTTTTTACAGATGTGTCGATTGATCACATATGCTAGAAATAGAGAACTCTGCTTCTTCCCAACAGATACATGTGTAATGGAAAAGAAAGAAATTCCAAATACTCTGCTCTTTAAAAACCAGCATCACTTTTAATAATAAAGAAAGTGACAAAAATAATTGTATATGATGCTTAATATACATTTTAAATAAAGACAAAGGCTGTTGCATACACACTGGCACCAAATAAAGAAGATACATCTGTAGATAAATTTTATTTTATATATAAGTTTTGGAAAGTTACTGTCTAAAAAATGGCAGCCGAGATTTGTTTTTCAGTGTTGTTTAATCTGTATCTTGACTCACAGGAGATTCCCCACCAGTTAAACAAAACAATTGCTCTCTGGCTCGGAGGAAAGTGGCCTATGGCTTTACAATCTCTTTCCTTACCTGATTCCAGCTTTGGAAACCCAGATATTTGCTATTGGTCCCTGAGGCTTTGAAAATGAACCAGCACTTCTAGTACTTAAAGGCCACCACCCACTGGAGAGAAGATCTCTACTTAATAGATTCTAGACCTATCAGATTATGTTTCCTTTTTGTGTGTTTATTTGAGTTTTATAATTTTTGCTATGTAACCCTGACTGGCCTATTCCTTGCTATGTAGTCCAGCCTGGCTCTAAATGCTCAGAAATACTCCTGTCACAACTCTTCAGGTGCTGGGATTACAGCCACACGCCACTGCCTTAGAGTCTCTATTGCTGTGATAAACACCATGACCAAGGCAATGCATATAAGGAAGGGTTTGTTTGGGGCTTATGGCTCCAGGGGAATAAGAATCAGTCACCATCATGGGAGGGAAGTGGGGCAGCAGGCTGCCATGACAACTGGATCTGGAAGCTGAGAGCTGAGAGCTCACACCCTGAACCATGAACATGAAGCAAAGAAAGAGAATTCAAAATGGCAAGAGTCTTTTGAAACCTTAAAGCCTGCCCCCAGTGACACATTTCCTCCACCAAGGCTATTCCTCCTAAGCCTCCCCAAACAGTCACCAACTAGGGATCAAGTATTAAAATGCCTGAAGAATCAGGAACATCTCATCCAAACCAGCATAGCTGCCATGCCTAGCTTTAAATTGCTTTGTAATCTAAGAGAGAGGGAGAGAAGGAAGGAAGGAAGGAAGGAAGGAAGGAAGGAAGGAAGGAAGGAGACCAGCATAAAAATATTCTTAACCTCTTCAAACTTTCTGGTTGCTATATGAAACTACCTGCAGATAAATATAAGCTTTTCCTCACGTGCAAAGCTACACAGTAGCGTGAATTCTAGGGTGCTCGGAAAGATACATTGCTTAAAGAGTCAATGTAGTGCTGTGGCTCAAAGACCTCTGTCTCCCTGCAAATGTGGTCTCCCCAACCAGCAGTGAACAAACACAAGGTATCAATCATGTTCTGGATCTTCCTTCCTCCAGCATTCCGTTCTGTGAGCACTGCCCCTTGAAGGGGGCAGCTATACTTTCAGAGGATGACCTTGGTATATTCTAGGGCACAGTCTGGACAGGTAATGTCAAACCTTTCAGGCGGGTAAGTTGTCACAGCAGAGGTAAGGTGACACTGAGGGTTCCAACTAGCCCCATATGGTCCCCCATGAGTGATGAGGTTCAACTGTGGTCAGAGGTCCTGAAACTCTTCATTGTTCAGGAACTGGTCTGTGAGCTCTTAACCCTGGTGAGAACACTTGGGTCAAGAGGACAAGGTTCGGAATCCAAATGCCTCTGAGTAGAGTGAAAGAGTAAAGTCTTTGTTAGGCTCCTCCTAGCAGCCCATCTCCATGGATGCTGGTACTAGCAATATGCTTTTCAGGAACTCCGTGGGTGCTCTCACCTGGCAGTAGAAAGTTTCATTCCTTCCTGTGGGTCTCACTCGCATGTGCCCAAGAAGAGTCAAGAGAGTAAGGCCCTGCCCGCATTGCTCATCACCATGGTCTGATGTCTAATTCAGGGCATATTATAGATAAGTGCACAGAACCTGCATTCATTTCAGTTTCTTCAAGTAGCTTAGTACTAGGCTCTCAAGTTGAGGCTCCTACCAATTAGAAACCAGAACACCCAACCACATCTTCCATAGAACTGAGGAGCCCCCATTAAGTCTGTCTACTGACCGATAGACTGTTCTACTCCATTGTTGATAATCAAACTCCTTCATCACTCTCCTGACATCCTAAAAAACTTCCAATTGGTCTTTTATTTTTTTATGGACCATTTGGTTGGTGATCATTGTGGTAAAGCCGTAACAGAATTAAGAGGTTTACTTACATACCCCAATGGAGAGCATTTCCCATCACAGGCCCACATACCCCTCCAGAATTACCATTATAGAATATAATGTTTATTAATCTTTAAACACATTAAAGTCTTGCCATGACACTTAAGAAATAAAGCTTCCATTTGCTCTACTTATTTCCCCTAAAAAGCCGAAATTCCAGTTAGTTTCAGTTTTCTATACTTTCCCTAGAACAGTTTATTCTGTTTACTGAATGCTTCTATGATATGTTCTTCTTGGTGGGACCTCTTACTTTGGTTTCTAAATTCCCAATGAAGAATCATTCTCTCACCACAGAACCACCTAGAAACAGAAAGGAAGCAAAACAATGGTTCCTACCTTACAACCTGTGCTCCTGCGGGTGGGATGGGGAGGCTCAGCCATAGGTCAGAAGAAAAGAGGCCTGTCTTGGACCTGGGGAACAGAGGAGGAAGGGTGGCACAGACATAGAGACAGCAGGTGACCTCACCTGTCCTATCTCCTACCCCAGACTCACCTGGCAGAAGCAGTAGGCTCGTCTTCGCTGTCAACACTAGCACCTGGTCATGCTCCTGATGCTGTTTTCTGTTTCTCCCTTCTTTTCCCTCCCAACATCACCATCAATATTCTTTGTAACCATGTTCTCCCAAATATCAGGAAACTGACTGTTGGTGGGTTCCCAACCCTGCAGCCTCACCTCCCTTAGGAATGAGTGAATGGCTCCCCCAAGTCTCACAGAGCATCCCTAGGGTGAGGCCTGATGGCTAAAAGGAAGGGGGATTTAGAAGGGCCCAGAGATGGCATTAAACACCATTAAGCTTCTCTGTGGGAAGTCCCTCCCTTTTAATTTCTCTGCCTGCCAACTAGAGCTTCCAGGAGAAGCTCTCAGTTGAGGCCGCTGTCACCATAATATGCTCTCACATCTGTTAATGTCTCTCAGGGGAAAATGCTGACCTCAGGCTCAGATTCAGGCAGACAACTGTGTTAGCCTGAATTGCGTTCTATTGTTTTCTCTGTTGGGTTATTTTGTTTGAATAGCCTCAACTTACAGCGAATCCTATTGCCTGCTGTCTTACACACAGGAAGGCATTCCCATATGCAGATGGTGCTCAATAAAATCATAAGTTGTGAAGGTGTACAAGAAGAGTTACAGTGGGGAGACAGTCTCAACAACAGTGAACCCAGCCCTGGCCAACATAAGAACACCCAGGACAATTGTCACAATCCCATCTTGGTATATCCAGTCTTTTAGCATTGCAGCATGGTGTTGTCTTCTATAAAGTTCACACTCAAGAAATGTGCAATCAGGGCATGGGAACCAGATTAAACACATCCCTGAGGCTTTTCCCCCAGAGTGAATTCCATGAGAAAATCAGAGGGATCTAAGTGTGTATGTGTGTGTGTGGGGGGGGGGGGTTGCTAAAGCTTCCAATGCCAAACCTGAGTCAGGACTCTAATCTTCCTTGAGTCTGAGTGAAATGTGCCAAACTTGTTCCAATCAAAGCATCAAGATCGGCAGCAGAATGCAACAGCCAACATCAACCACAGTCCTGACACTCTCACGCAATGAGTTACAGGACAGCAAAAGTCTGAAAAAGCCCAGAACAGCCCCTCTCTTCATTCACAAAGACCTTGGGGCCTTGGAAGGCAGTCATGGCTGTCTTAAAATTACTTACTAAGTCCCAAGACTGGCCCTTCAATATATCACATCTGACAGATGTATTCTGAGGGGAACTATGATCCTTTTGAAGAAAACGTTAAAGACAGAGGAAGAATTTGGGCTATTTTATCCACAAAGGAAGCATAAAAAGGAGCATAAAGAAAGTTTCGGGGAGCCCGTGCTGAGTTTTTGTCAACTGGCATATACTAGTGTCACCTGGGAAGAGGGAGCCTCAATAAAGGATAGCTTCCATCAAAATGTCCTGTAGGCAAGTCTATGGCATTTTCTTGGTTACGGAATAATGTGAAAGGGTGCAGCCCACTTTGAGTAGTGCCACCCCTAGACAAGTTATCTAGGATTGAATAAGAAAGCAGGCTGAGCAAGCCGTGGCGAGGGAGCCAGTAAGCAGCATTCCTCTATGATTCCTCCCTGACTTCCTTCAATGGTCCAATGTGATCTGGATGTGGGAGCCAGCTTTCCTCTCCTATTTGCTTTGGGTCATGGTGTTTATCCCAGCAACAGGACAATAACTAGGACAGAGCCCAAGAGGCACCATGGACAGTCTTCCATGTATGTTTCTTTCACAGGACTACCACCTTTTCGGAAAATACCGTGAAGTGTGAGTAGTCCTGTAACAGGCGTCTAGCCCTTATCACAACTGACACCATGTAGAGACCTTAAAATGCAGCATGTGGGCTCCAACACCTGCCAAAACTGGAACAAAGACCTAATCTATCAAAGACTTGATCCATAGTGCCAGGATCCAGAAAATCCCTAAATGTATAAACATTACTTTCTGGATTCTGTGGTTCTATTTCTTGCTAACTGTTCTTGTTGACTGAGGTGTGTCAACCAGAATGTGGTTTTGTGCATAAAAGACAAAGACCTGTGGATATGGGGCAGCATCATTTGGGAAAGTTCCTCATGTGACCACTGACCAGTGATGAAGACTTCCTTTTCAGCTTTTAGAGTGTCTATATGTGTTCTCTGGCAGACTTTCCTTGCAAGTGTAAGGTTTCCATTACTGTGCTAGAAATGCCTGAGACAGTCAGCTTACAAGAAGGGAAGATTTATTTGGGCTAATGGTTTCATAGATGCCCGTCCATGGCTGCTTGGTTCTGCTGCTTTGGGCCTGTGGCTTGATAATACTTTATGGGAGAGTTCTGCTTACCTTATGGGACACAGAAAGACAGATGAAGGGGCGGACACCCCCACAACCACCTAGCTACTTCTCTCTGGGTCTCCATCTGCTGATTCTAATGATTCCACCTCTCAATTATCCCATAAGCAAGCAACTAAGCTTCTAACACAGGAGTCTTATGTGTGAATGTGTATGTGTGTGTAGGGGGGTGTAGGTGGTAGGGATGGGTGGGTAGGGATCAGATCCAAACTATAGCAGGTCATAATCTCTAAACACTGTGAGTCACTCATTCCTCTTACCTTATTTTCCTTAATAGCATTCCCCTCCTCTACATCATATATTATTGCCAATGCCAGCTGGATGTCACAGGAGTACCCCCAGCACCTCCAGCAGTGTTTATCCCTTTCTTTATGTAAAGGTCTGGGAGGGATAATCTCCTGCAAACACCAGTACTTACTTGCTGGGACTCCTACTTCATTCCAAAGCTCTCCGCACAGCTTTATGTGGAAGTGAAGAAAGATGAAATCAAGAGGCACAGGCTGGCAGCCAGGCTCTGGCTTTAATTAACTCTGACACTTTAGACAAGTTGGTTGACTTTGCCAGGTCCCATTTTCCTCACATAGAAGAGTAAGAGTACTGGATTAGAGAACCTTCAATGGCCATTTGTTGTTGTAGAACAAGGGGTTGAATGAAAACATCTGATATAATCAAGACTGTCTTTATTTCTCCTGTGAAGATTTGTAAGGTTTATCTTTGTGTAGTTGCGAGCTCTGGGCATTTAAGGTTGTTCTAGCCTCCTGATGAAACTGGCCTTTGTATCATTCTGAAATTACCTTCTTTGTCCTTAGTGATATTTTCCCGCTCTGATATCTACACTGTCTGGTATTAATACATAAACTCCAGATTTTTTGAAAATAATACTAGTAAGGGACATCCTCCTCTCTCATTCCACTTCTAATGCATTTGTGCTTTTTATTTTATTTGAAGTGAACTTGTCATAGGAACAATAAGTCATGCTATTGTTTAATATGGCCCTCTCCTTTGCTCTTTCCTCCCTCTCCTCTGATATTTTCATACCCTTCTGACTTCTTTCCTGTGCCACTGCATTGCCATTTGGTATTACTGGCCGGGTCTCTACCAGATGCCAGTCCTACATTCCCAGCCTTCCCAGCCTTCAGAACCATGAGCTGAATATATTTTTGTTCGTAATCACATACTGAGTTCAAGTATTCTGTTATAGCGGCAGGAAACAGACTAAGAAAAGCTTGGTCTTTTTCTGTTGCTGCTGATAATCCAGTATCTGAATTCAAGTCTTCAGCTGAAGCACAGATGCACTTAGATGCAATGTGATGAGTGATGCCGTAGATTTAGATTGAGCAGTTTGCTTTTTTCCTATTTGCTCCATCTGTTCTTTTTCTCTTTTTCCTGCTTACATTTGGACTGACGACATTTTTATAACAATTTTCTTATAGTTCATACGCTATGAACTTCACCTACACAAAGTGCTCGCTTCAATCATTTTAAGGTGTAAAAAGTTTTGGAATCTTCATCATCAATTATAAAACATTTTATTGCTTTCTAAAGAATCCTATTCTTCAGCTGTTGCTGCTGGGTCCCCCCATTTTCATTACCCCCTCCACTTTCCCTAAGCACACAGTAGTCTATTTTCTGTTTCTATAAATTTTCCTATTCTAGACATTTCATATAAGTGGAATCTTATAGTACTGTCTTTTGTGACTGGCTTCTGTCATTTAGCATTAGATTTTTTCCAAGTCTCATTTATGTTACAACATATGTCAACACCTCACTCCTTTTTTCTTGAATGAATTTTACCATATTTATTTATCCATTCATTAGTTGGCTTCTACTTTCTGGTAACTTCAAATGATGCTACTGTAACACTGGGGTGTAAGACATTGAGTAGCCACATTTAATTTCTCCTGATGAGATTTACCTAGGATAGATTTGCTGCATGATATGGACAGTGGCCAAGCTATTGCAAAGTTACTGCCTGATATATATGTTCCCTCAAGCAATGTCTGAGTATTCTTCCTTCTCGACATTGTCTCAACATCTGTTAGTATCTGTCTTTTTGCCTGCAGCCGTCCTGTTGGGTATCAAGCAGAAAGTCACTGGAGGTTTGATTGGCATTTCCCTACAACTAATAACACCGAGAACCTTTGCCCGTGCTCACTGACTATTTGTGAATATTTCTTGGTAGAATGATTATTTTTATTTCGTCTAATCTCCTCTGTGGCTTCTCAGAGTTTCTATCTATATCATTATTTCTGTGGCCATTTCACAAATTTTAGTGTACACATTTAACTAATCGCTGCCTGCCCTCAAGTGGTGATATACTGTTTCGTGTATATATATTCAGAAACTTTACAAGTAGATATTTTCATTTCTCTACTCTTAGCTCCATGTTGTTATTGTCAAATCTCTAATTAATTTCTATGCTCTCTTCCTCTTTGTAGTACACGAGTACTCTGTTATCCTGGGAGAATAAGCTTGTCAAGGGCAGGTAGGAAAGAGACAATACATAATTAATCAAGTGGCTTCACATGGCTTCTGAAGGGCAGGGCTAGTCCAGAGATAGATCATCAGAGAGAAAATCAAGAGAGTCTTGAGCTCAAATGTTGGAAGAGAGGTGATGGTGGTGCATACCTTTAATCCCAGCATTTGGGAAGCAAAGGCAGGCAGATCTCTGAGTTTAAGGCCAGCTTAGTCTACTCCAGAACAACCAGCATCACATAGAGGAACCGTCTCAAAATTAAACCAAAACAAGAACGGCCGAGCCTGCTTAGGAATCCAGAAGGAATCTTCAGTCTTCATCAGCTTCCTTGTTCTGTTGGCAGTCTCCTTGTCCACAGCCCTCCGCATCCACTCTGCTGGATTTGTGACTAGTGTGTTTACCTCTCACAGAAAAGACATGTAAATCGGGGTAGAACAAGCAAAAGTATTGAGCTTGGGGACAGAGCAACTTGGATTCAAATGCTAGTTGTGCACTGACAGGAATAAGACTCTACTTTCTCGAGAGACTAGGTGCCCTCACCCGGAAAGTTGGAATTGCAAACCCTTAATTTGGTTGGGCATGGTGGTACACACCTTTAACCCCCGCAATTGGGAGGCTGGCACAGGTAGAACACTGTGAGTTCCATGCCAGCCACAGCTACATAGTGAGATACTGTTGCAAATAAAGGAATAGCAATGGCAAAGTCACAAGCAAACACAAGCCCTCTCAGCTGTTACTGAAAGAAGTAAGTTGCATTAAGAGAAAAGAAACATGGAGTAAGCTTCTCCTCTATGCCTGCTTTGTTCAATCAATATTTTACATTCGCTCCAATGTTTCTCAGGCACTCATGATACAGCCTTTGCCGTGGACACAGAGGAGGAGAGCTTCTCACACACAGAGCCAAAGAAGGATTCCTGCTGCTACCAAGCAAGGAACATCCACAGCCTTCAGAAGCCAGGAGAAACAAGGAACCTAAAGGCTTTTGGAAGTATAGACACGGCAGCCCTGGATAACAGACTTCCAGCGTCTAGACCTGCAAGGGAGTTGTTTCTGTGGCCTTTGCCACCCAGCTTATAGTTCTGTGAGGGCACAGCAGGGTTCCCTGCAGCCAAGGCCACGCCCCTATTCTGTTTTTTGATGATATTTTCCTGTTCTTTGGCCTCCAATCTGTTAGTTATCTGCTCATTAATCAAAGCCACAAGAGGTACTTAAAGCCGTAAGATACACGGGTGAGGCAATGATCTGTTGAGGAAGCGACAGCCTAAGGCCGGCCCAGGTGACAGCTGCCCACTCAGATGGCTTCACATGCACAGCCGCCACAGAGTAACTGTGCCTTATCTTGCTCTGTCACAGGAGGTACCCTATCAGTCCCTGAGATAAAAAGTGACTTGGGTGAACTCTGACTCAATGGACTTGGTGACCTGTAAGACAGAGATAGGGGAAAAGGCACCTGAGATAAGCAGGAGTGTGGTACAGACAGGGAACAACTGAAGGGGCCAAGATGGTACAAAATCAGTTGGAGGCAAGTAAGCCTGTTTCTGAGATTCTCCCAGTCAAGTTTCCATGGAATGGTCTACGTTAGTAGGATTCTATGCACAGGCAAGCCTGGGAAGTATTCTCCTCTTTCAACTCCCATGAGAGGGTCATAAGTTCCTTGCAGGGGTTGAGATAACTGATGGTAAAGGATATACACTCCAGTGTTTTTTCCAGGGTTCAGAAGCACATGCTGTGGCCTCCTAATACAATCAAGCCTGTATGTTTTGCAAAACCAGAAAGATTAGATTTTTTTTTTAAAAGGTCAATCAGATAATGAAGTCAACTCGTGTATTCGGTTTACCAAATCAATGCTTTTAAATTTTTCATTTCTTGTTAATTAATGAACCACTGTTTAAGTGATACTACGTAATGATATCCATATGCAAAAATGAATAACATGAGCTTTGCCTCATATATCATTTTGTCTCTGGTGTAAATTGAAGAGAAAATAGCAAACCACAGAAGCTGTAGGGAAAGGAATGGGAAAGAGCCATAACTCTGAGTGAATACAGAACTAGTTACTCTTCAAGTTTTAGGTTAGGTTACTGGCGCTATGGTCATTTCTTTTACCTGGCATCTCTGATGGCACCTGGCTCCTTCTGAGAACAGCTGGCAGCTGGAGGAGATGCTCACAAGACAAAGGGGATTGGTCAGGAACCACCAGCTCACAAGTTCCCTGATACTGTGTTTGTGCCACATAAACAGGATAGCCAGTTTGATTTCTTCAAAATTAAACTGTGGGACCTCGAAATAAGGAAGTGTCTACAGTCTAGAGAACATTTCAGGAGAGGAAGGGTTGCCTAGACGGGTCCTTGGTAAGCTAGGGGTTGGAAAAAGCCTGAAGCCTGAATAAGACATTGAGACACAGAATGGCAAAGACCACACAAAAGGGAAAGATGGGTTTGTCAGTGGCCTCCCTGCACCCATTCCTGGGAAATCAGCCTCCATCAAAGCTGCAGGCTTTGATGTGCACTTCTGGGAGTAGCCGTTCCCTTGGACATCCACAGTATCAGTTCACACACACACACACACACACACACACACACACACACACACAAAAGCACAGTTTGGTGACATTAAGTACATCATGCTGTTTTCCACCTATCATCTCTATTCGTCTCCAGAATTTAATCTTTGCCAAATAAAGCTCTGTACCCATTAAACAGTAACTCCCCATCTCTAGCCTGAGAAACTGTCTATCCACTTTCTCTCTATGAATTTGAGAACTCTAGGAAGCTCATGTAAATGGAGTTAGTAATATTTGTCTTTGGGAAATTGGTTTCTTTCACTTAGCATAATGTTCTCAAGCAAGTGGTGTCCGTATTTTCCATCCCCATCAACAATGTACATGGGCACATCTATACACGTTGTTGTTATTGACAATAGAGGAACTTCATTCTCTTTTAGCAATGAATAATAAATATTCCTGTGTCCATATGAAAGTTATTCCTTCATCCATGGAAGAACACCTTGTCTGCACTAAAGATAGACAGTTATCAATAAAGCTGCTAGAAATATTCGAGCATTCTTAATGTGTGTGGTTTTTTTTTTTTGGGTGAATGACAGTCTCATCCGGTTAAATGCTAAGGAGGGTGCCTACCAGGTCATATAATAATAGTGCATATAGTTTTGTAATAAGCCACCAAACAGTCTCTGAAGCAGACTTCATGTTTTATATTTTCACCAGGAGTGAGGGGTGTCCCTGTTACTCCCCATTCTCAACAGCCATTGTTGTCAGCATTTTGGATTTAAGATATTCTGATTGGTGTAGAGTACAGTCTAACTACTGGCCTTTCACCCCCAGATGGCATATAATATCTTTTCATTTGCTTATTTGCTTTTTTTTTATTTCAAGGCAGAGTTTCTCCATGTAACAGTCCTGGCCATCCTGGAACCTGCTTTGTAGATCAGGCTGGTCTCAAACTCACTGAGATCCACCTGCCTCTGCCTCCTAAGTGCTGGGATTAAAGGCATGCACCACTACCTCCCAGCCATGGCAATATTATAAGGGAAATATTTAATTGTGGTGGCTCACTTACATTTTCAGAGGTTCAGCCCATTATCATCATGGTGGATAGCATGGCAATGCGGAGGCTGATTGATATCATTGTTTTTTACTGTTGAGTAGTACTCCATTGTGTAAATGTACCACATTTTCTTTATCCATTCTTCAGCTGAGGGGCATCTAGGTTTTTTTAAGGTCTGGCTATTATAGATAATGCTGCTAAGAACACAGTTGAGCAAATGTCCTTGTGGTATGTGTGTGCATCTTTTGGGTTTATATCCAATGGCAGTATTGCTGGGTCCTGAAGTAGATTGATTCCCAATTTTCTGGGAAACCATCTACTGATTTCCAAAGTGGTTGTACAAGTTTGCACTACTACCAGCAATGGAGCAGTGTTCCTCTTATTCCACATCTCCTCCAGCATAAGCTATCATTGGTGGTTTGGATCTTATTCATTCTGACAGGTATAAGATGGTATCTCAGAGTCATTTTGATTTGCATTTCCCTGATGGCTAAGGATGTTGAGCAATTCCTTAAGTGTCTTTCGGCTGTTTGCAATTCTTTTTTTTTTTTTTTTTGAGAATTCTGTTTAGATCTGTATACCATTTTTTGACTGGATTATTTAGTAATTTGATGTCTAGTTTCATGAGTTCTTTATTTATTTTAGAGATATATCTTTCCGATATGGGGAATAGTGAAAATCTTTTCCCATTTTGTCTTAGTGACTGTGCCCTTTGCCTTACAGAAGATTCTCAGTTTCAGGAAGTCCCATTTATTAATTGTTGCTCTCAGTGTCTGTGTTATTGGTGTTATATTTAGAAAGTGGCTTCCTGGCCCATGTGTTCAAGGCTGCTTCCCACTTTCTCTTATGAGGCTCTGTGTCGCTGGACTTATCTTGAGGTCTTTAATCCATGTGGACTTAAGTTTTGTGCATGAGGACAGATATGGATCTATTTGCATTCTTCTACATATTGACATCCAGTTATGCCAGCACCATTTGTTGAAGATGCTTTCTTTTTTCCAATTGCATAATTTTAGGTTCTTTGTCAAAAATCAGATGTTCATAGGTGTGTGGATCAATATCTGGGTCTTCGATTCAATTCAATTGGTCCACCTGTCTGTTTTTATGCTAATACCAAATTGTTTTCATTACTATAGCTCTATAATAGACCTTGATGTCAGGGATGGTGATGTCTCCAAATGATCCTTTATTAGAGAGGATTGTTTTGACTATTTTGGGTTTTTTGTTTTTCCATATGAAGTTGAGTATTGTTTTTTTCAAGGTCTGTGAAGAATTTTTCTGGGATTTTCATGGGAATTGCATTGAATCTGTACATTGCTTTTGGTAAGATTGCCATTTTTACTATATTGATCCTACCTATCTAAGAGCATGAGAGATCTTTCCATTTTCTGATATCCTCAGCAATTTCTTTCTTCCAAGACTTAAAGTTCTTGTCATATAGGTCTTTCACTTGTTTGGTTAGTGTTACCCCAAAATATTTGATTTTATTTGTGGCTATTATAAATGATGGTGTTTCTCTGATTTCTTTCTCAGCACCTTCATCATTTGTATGTAGGTGGGCTGCTGATTTTTTTGAGTTTATCTTGTGTCGGGCCACATTACCAAAACTGTTTATCAACAGTTGATAAACTGTAGGAGTACCCTCATCTCCTTTGGGGGGTCACTTATGTATACTATCATATCATTTACAAATAGCAAAATTGTGACTTCTTCCTTTCCAGTTTGAATCCCTTTGATCTCCTTTTGTTGTCATATTGTTCTAGCTAGAACTTAGCGTACTGTTGAACAGGTATGAAGAGAGTGGACAGCCTTGTCTTTTTCCTGATTTTAGTGGAATTACTTTGCGTTTCTCTCCATTTAATTTGATTTTGGCTGTTGGCTTGCTGTATATTGCTTTTATTGTGTTTAGATTTGTTCCTTATATCGCTGATCTCTCCAAGATTTTTCTCATGAAGAGGAGCTGAATTTTTTAAAGTGCTTTTTCAACACCTAATGAAATAATCATATGGGTTTTTTTCTTTCAGTTTATTTATATGGTGGATTACATTGATAGATTTTTGTATATTGAAACATCCCTGCATCTCTGGGAGGAAGCCAACTTGATCATGGTGAATTTTTTTTTTCGATGTGTTCTTGGATTCGGATTTTATTGAGTATTTTGGTATCCATGTTCATGAGGGATACTGCCCTGTAATTCTCTTTCTTAGTTGCATCTTTGTGTGGTTTGGGTACTAGGATAACTGTCATCTCATAAAAGATGTTTGGCAACGCCTCTTCTGTTTCTATTGTGTGGAACAATTTGAAGACTATTAGTATTAGCTCTTTTTTGAAATTCTGGTAGAATTCTGCACTGGAACAGTCTGGCCCCAGTGGTTTTTTTTTTTTGTTGTTGTTTTTTTTTTTTTTTTGACTTTTGATGACTACTTCTATTTCTTTGGGAGTCTATTTAAATTGTTTATCTGTTTTTGATTTAATTTTGGTATGTGGTACCTATCCAGAAAATTGTCCATTTCCTTTAAATTTTCCAATTTTATGGACTATAGGTTTTTAAAGTATGACCTGATGATTCTCTGGATTTTCTCCGTATCTGCTGTTACTTCCCCTTTTTCATTTCTGATTTTGTTGATTTGCATATTCCTTCTCTGTCTTTTGGTTAGTTTGGATAAGGGTTTGTCTATCTTGCTGATTTTCTCAAAGAACCAACTCTTCATTTTAATGATTCTTTGTATTTCTTTCTTTGTTTCTATTTTATTGATTTCAGGCCTGACTTTGATTATTTACTGGCATCTACTCCTCCTCGGTGAGTTTATATCTTTTCGTTCTAGAACTTTCAGGTGTACTGATAAGTCACTTGTGTGAGATTTCTCCAGTTCCTTCACATAGGTACTTAGTGCTATAAACTTCCCTCTTAGTACTGCTTTCAATGTGTCCCAAAAGTTTGCGTGTGTTGTGCATTCATTTTCATTGAATTCTAGGAAGTCTTGAATTTCTTTCTTCATTTCTTCCTTGACCCAGGGGTGATTCAGTTGAACACTGTTCAATTTTCTTGAGTTTGTAGGCTTTCTGCCGTTAGTGTTGTTATTGAATTCTAACTTTAAGCCATGGTGATCCGATAAGATATGTGGGGTTATTCCATTTTTTTTTTTTGTATCTGTTGAGATTTGTTTTGTGAACAAGCATCTGGTCAGTTTTGGAGAAGATTCCATGAGTTGCTGAGAAGAAGGTATATTCTTTTGTGTTTGAGTGAAATGCTCTATAGAAGTTTGTTATGTCCATTCAAGTCTTGACTTCTCTTAGTTCTCTCATTTCTCTGTCAAGTTTCTGTCTGGTTGACATGTCCATGGGTGAGAGTAGGGTGTTGAAGTCTCCTACTTTTAGTGTGTGGGGTTTGCTGTACAATTTAAGCTTTAGTAATGTTTCTTTTACAAATGTTCTTGTATTTGGAACATAGATGCTCAGAATTGAGACTTTGTCTTGTTTGATTTTTCATGTGATGAGTATGAAGTGTCCTTCTCTGTCTCTTTTGATTGACTTAGTGTGAAGTCTATTTTGTTAGATATTAGGATAGCTACACCTGCTTGCTTCTTAAGTCCATTTGATTGAAATATCTTTTCCCAACCCTTTACTCTGAGTTAATGCTTGTCTTTAAGGTTGAGATGTGTTTCTTGTATGCTGCAGAATCCTGTTTTCATATCCATTCTGTTAACCTGTATCATCTTATAGGTGAATTGAGTCCATTGATTTTAAGATACATTAGTGACCAGTGATTGTTTATTTCTGTTATTTGTCAATGGTAGTGTCTGTCTTTCCCTTCTTTGGGGTTTGCTAGTGTAAGGTGTAAGGTTACTTATTGCCTGTGTTTCTGTGGATACAGCTAATTTCCTTGGGTTTGAGTTTTTCTTCTAGTACTTTCTGTAATGCTGGAGTTGTGGGTAGGTAATGTTTGAGTTTGGTTTTGTCATGGATGCTTTTGTTTTCTCCATCAGTGGTGATTGAAAGCTTTGTTGGGTATAGTAGTCTGATCCATGATCTCTTACTGTCTGAGGCACATATGACCAGGACCTCCTGACTTTCAGATTTTCCACTGAGAAGTCAGGTATAATTCTGATGGGTCTACCTTTATGTGTTACTTGACCTTTTTCCTTTGCAGCTCTTAATGTTCTTTCTTTATTCTGTATGTTTAGTATTTTGATTGTTATATGGCAAGGGGATTTTCTTTTCTGGCCCAGTCTATTTGGTGTTCTGCAAACTTCTTGTACTTTCATAAGTATATCCTTCTTTACGTTGGGAAAGTTTTCTTCTATAATTTTATTGAATATATTTTCTGTGCCTTTGAATTGGACTTCTTCTCCTTCTTCTATCTCTGTTATTCTTGGGTTGGTCTTTTCATGATGTCACAGATTTATTGGATGTTTTGTGTTAAGAATTTGTTGGATTTGATGTTTTCTTTGACCAGTGAATCTAATCCTCAATCATATCTTCAACTCCTGAGATTCTCTCTTTCATCTCTTGTAATCTGTTAGTTATGATTGCATCTGTAGTTCTCTGTTCATCTACCCAGATTTTCCAATTCCAGAATTCCCTCTGTTTGTGTTTCCTTTATTACCTCTATTTCAGTTTTCAAGTCTTGAACTCTTTGAGTTGTTTTTTCACCTGTTTGATTGTTTTTTCTTAGGTTTCCTTAAGAGGTTGATTGATTTCTTCCAATTTTTTGTTTGTCATTTCCTCCATTAATTTAAGGGAATTTTTCGTTTTCTCCTTAAGGGTCTCTAGCATCTTCATAAAGTTATATTGAAGATCACTTTCTTCTGCTTCTTCTGAGTAAAGATGTTCAGGTCTTCCTGTTGTAGGATCAGTATGTTTTGGTGGTGCCATATTAGTCTTTATGTTCCTATACTGCTTTTCCTTTAGGTGGGGGCTGTGCTTCAGGGGTCTCTCTTCCTCCAGTCAGTGAAGGGGAGGGCTGTGACTTAAGTGGTTGCTGATAGGGCTCTGGGGCTCCTCTCCAAGGACAGTCTGGGCAAAGGTTCCCATGGTTACAGATGTGGTAGAGGATGGTACTGGGTATGTGGAGGCTGCTCGTGGTCTCTGGGACTTGGTAGGTGGGGGTGGAAGAAATGGGGTGTTCCTCCCCAGGAAAGGGCCTGGAGAGCTGAGCTCTCTAAGTGGGGACTCAGATACTTACCTCTCCAGGTGCAGTCTGGGCAGATTGGGCCAATGCTCCATTGGTTATAGATGCCGTAGGAGATGGTAGTGAGTGTGTGGAGGTTGCTCAGGATTTCCAGAGCTTGGTGGGTGGGATGGGGGAACGGGATGTTTCTCCCCAGACAAGGACCTAGAGAGTGAGTCCTCTAATTGGGGACCCAGATGCTTATCTCTCCAGTAGCAGTCTCTGAGCAGTATTCTGAGGAAATGAAATTTCCAAGTCCATCCCCACAGTGACACACTTCCTCCAATAAGGCCATACCTACTCCAACAAAGCCACACCTCCTAATAGTGTCACTCTCTGTGAGCTTATGGGAACCAATTACATTCAAACTACCACATTTCACTCCCTAGCCCCTATAATCTTGTAACAATATCATAATACAAGATGTATTTATTCTAACTGCAAAAGTCCCCACAGTCTATCACAGTCTCAACAATGTTTAGAAGACCAAAGTTCAAAGTCTCTTTGGAGATTCATGCAATGTCTTAACAGTAATCTCCTATAAAATAAAAATTAAAAAAGAAAACAGATCACATGCTTCCAATATATAATGGTACGTGATTACATTACCATCCCGAAACATTGAGGAGGGAGCATAGTGAGTAAATACTAAACCAAAGCAAGACCAAAGCCTACCGGGTACTTCAAATTCTTCATCTCCATGTCTGATGTCAAATCACTCTTCAGATTTCCAACTGTGTTTAGCTCTGTTGACTGTAACACACTTCTTTCTCTTGGGCTGGTTCTACTCCTTGTCAGAGGCTTTCCTCAACAGGTATCCAACAGCTCTAGTATTTCCAACATTTTGTGTTCTCCAAGGCAATCCATGCTTAACTTTATAGTTTCACACAATGGCCTCTTTGGGGCCTCCATTCAGAGTGGCCCCGGGCACATGCCTGGCTTCAGTGGTTTTCCTTAATCTCAGGGGCAAATTTCATAAATTCTTTAACTCCAGAACCACATGGACAAAGTTGCCAAGTTCTGTTGCTTACCGGGGCTGAAACATGGCCTCCCTTGTTCCTTTACATCTTCCCCAACTTTCTGTCCTTCGCTGCCTAAATTTTGCTGTCCTGAAACTTGCACTGTAGACCAGGTTGTCCTCATACTCAGACATCTGCCAGTCTCTGCCTTCTCAAGTCTTGGAATAAAGACATGCCCCCACCACACCCAGCTCTAAACTTTACATCTTAATATGGAGGCAACAGGAAGTGATCTGAACTAGGTGTAGCTTGAGCATAGGAGACTCCAAAGCCCACCACCACTGTGACACACTTCCTCCAACAAAGTCACACTTACTTCAATTAGGCCACAAATCCTAATAGTGCCACTCCCCATGAGCTTACAAGGGTCAGTTATGATTCAAACTACCACACCTGGGAATACAACTCTCCAGAAATGTGAAGAGATGGCCCAAGTCTGCAGCAATGTCTTGAACACACATGACACTTTCACTAGGTACTGAGCTCATTAGTGACAAGTCTGTCCCAGAAAGTATCATCGTGAGAAATGACAGAATAAAGTTGGCCAAGCAGCGGCTTTTGTGGCAGCTGGAAAGGCTACATCTCTACTCCATATTTCTACAATCCCCAAGAGTCTTATGCTTAATTCTTTGTAAGCACCTAAAATATATGTGTGTATACAGGCATTTGCCCACAGTTCTATTCTCTAAGTGTGAATTTCTATGTCTTTGAAATTTATTTATTTTAAAAGTTATTATTTAGGGCACGGCTGCATGAATACTTAATTTTGGCATTGCAGAGTGGGGGATCATTCTGCCTTCAAGCAGGTAAAGGGATATTTTAGTTACTTACTTTGTTACTGCAGCAAAATACTTGACTGAAGTAGCATAAGGCAGGAGGGGTTGGTATTGCTCTATCTTGGCAGCAGGAGCGTGAAGTTGCAGATTAGCAATCAGGAAGCAGAGACCAATGAATGCTCGTGCTCAGATAGCGTTCACCTTTTATGTAGTCTAGGACTTCTGCCCATGAAATGGCGTTGCCCATACCAGGGTTAACTAAGTACTCACATGTCTCCTCGGTGTTTAGAACTAAATTCAGGTATCGTTTCTATTTTTAGGGCTTTATGATAATTTTTTTCATGTTAATCCAAGATCACTTTATACTATATCCATAGATGACTCTTTATCTCTATTCTCACTAAAAATTCTGATAAGTTCAAGATAGTGATTATGTAGCATATTAGTCATTTCTGTCCTTTTCTCCCAAATCATTAAAGACTGATGATCTGATTTAACAATATATACAGATTCATTTGGTGATTCCTCTTGTTGACCAGGAAATCTTACTGTGTGTCTGGAGATGGGGGTGGAGAATATAGGTGATAAACAAGACAAACAAAATGTCTGAATGACAATAAACATTGTGGGAAAAAAGTCAAACGTACCACGTGACATGACACTGAGATAAGGGGATGACTGCATATCAGATGGAGCTGTGATTAAATGTGTCAGTGACATTGAGCTGAAACCTGCCTATGAAGGAGGCAGCCTCGTATGGCCTTGCCGGGTGTGAACTCCCCTGCACTGTGGCCATTTGTTTGGATAGCTGTTTCCATATCATTGAGACGTGCCTGCCTGAGCCCAGCCCAGCACGGCCTACCTTTCCCCTTGTGTCCAGTTGGCAATGTTTGCAGAACAGGTGGAGTTCAGTACCTGCTTGTGGCCTTGTTGATAACAGTGACTTGGCCAACAGAAAAGCAGATAGTGGCCACTCTATGGAGATTCGTGGTATTTTGACTGAGAAAAAAAGACATACTGGAGGCTGGAGAAGTAGTTTAGTGGCAGAAGCATAGAGTATGTGCTTAACATGCATGAGGCCCTGGGTTTTGTCCCTAACACACACAACACACACACACACACACACACACACACACACACACACACACCAAGAACAACAGAAATCAGTCAAAAGGAATATATTATAATTATTGTGCTATCTATGAAGGAAGGATTTCAGCCATAAAACTGACTGGCCTGACATCAACACAATCCTAAGAGGGTGTGTGAACTCTGACTATTGCTGGGCTGCAGCTGAGAGAGCCTGGGAACTTAGAGACAATTCTAGAAATGTAATTCAATAAACTCTCGTCTAAAATGCCCACCAGGCGCCTCATCTAGGGAGTTATTTTGTATCAACACCAAATACCCCTTTTGATAATTCTACACGATGACCCCTTGTGTTACCACTCACAACTGCCATTCACAAACCTTCTGCTAATAGCTCAGGGAAAAGCACAAGTCTAGCATGAGTGAGTAGTTGGGATTTAATCCAGCACTGAAAGAAAAGAAAAGAAAAATTAAAGCAAACAAACAGAGAAAACTTTGGTCAATATCACATGATACTCCATAAATATACAAAAACATTATTTGGTTAATTAAAAAGTAAATTTGAAAAAGGAAAACATTTGATTAGAAACAGTATATACTGTGGGATAACACTTCTGCATGCTGTGAATGTTTTATTCCTCGTGGTTAATAAAGAAACTGCTTTAGCCTGTAGCAAGGCAGAATAATGATAGGAAGGAAAGTCAAACAGCAAATACAGGGAAGAAGGGTGGAGTCTGGAAGATGCCAAGGAACCACGGGAGCAGCAAGATGTACTAGGCCACAGGAAAAGCTACAAGTTATGTAGCAATGCATAGATGAATAGAAATGGGTTAATTTAAAAGTAGGAGTGAGTTAGTAATAAGCCTAAGCAATAGGTTAAACAGTTTGTAATTAATATTAAGTATCTGCGTGATTATTTAGAAGTGACTGCAGGACAGAATCGACAGAAAAACTTCTGTTTGCAAATATGTGACTGGTTGCAATGGTGCATTTTGTAGTTCTAGCTACCTGGAATTAGAAGGAAAAAGACTGTTTGAGCCCTAGAGTTCAAGTCCAATCTTAGCAACAAGAGTACTGGCTATTCTGCTTTCCATCAGCATGGATAAGCTTTAAGAGCTTTATAAGTAGGCGTACAATGTGTACTCTGTATATTCATGTGTATGTATGTGTATGTGGAAGTGTATATATATACGTGTGTGTATATGTGTTTGAGGTGCATACGCATGTGCACGATCATGTATGTGCATGCTTTTGCTTGTTTCTCACTCAGCCTACTTTTTTTTGATACAGATCTTCTCATAAGTCATGACCTTAACAAGTAAGACAGACAGACCGACCAGTGAGCCCTAGGGATTCACCTGTCCCTGGGTCCCCAGGGCTAGGATCACAAACCCACGCTGACCTACCCAACTATCTTTTCCTAGCAAATGGGCGATCTAACTCAGGTCCTAGTGCTCAGAAGGCAAGCAGTTTGCCAAGTAAGCTGTCGTTGCAGCCGCCCAATATGTACTTCTTAATTAATAGCTTCTTAAGGCATTTTTAAAAGTTTTTGAGATTATAATATAATTGCATCATTTCCCCTTTCCCTTTCCTTCCTCCAAGCCTGCCGTATACTCCTCCCTGTTCTTTTTCAAATTCATAGCCTATTTTTTGTTAATTGTTGTTACATACTGTAGTGCTTTAAAAGAAAATGGCCCCCATAGGGTGTGGCACTGTTGGGAGGTGTGGCTTTGTTGGAGGAAGTGTGTCACTGTAGGGGCAGGCTTTGAGGTCTCCTTTGCTTAAACTATGCCCAGTGTCTCAGTTCACTTCCTGTTGCCTCAGGATCAAGATGTAAGACTCCATGTCTGCCAGCACACTACCGTGTCTCACCACGATGATAAAGGATTAAACCTCTGAAACTGTAAGCCAACCCAATTAAATGTTTTCATTTATTAAGAGTTGCTTTGGTCATGGTGTCTCTTCACAGAAACAGAAATCTTTACTAAGACACATATATGTGTTGTGTTTTTCCTTAAATGTACAACTATAACCTGTTCAGCCTGTATACTGGTGTTTGTATGTATATTTTCAGGGTTGACCATTTGGTGTTCGATAACCAATTGATGTTCTCTTCCATGGGAAAGGCTGCTTCTCCCACATTCAGCCTCCCTTAGTTACCTGTAGTCCTTTGTGTAGGTTGAGGCCTTGTGGTTTTCCCTATCCACATTAGCGAGTCTATTGTCTTTGTCCTTGCTCATCACATGTTTACGTGACCATGCTGGTGAGACTTGATGAGTGTAGCTTCTGACAAAAATCTCACAGCAAACATCCCCGATCCTCTCCCTCTTGTGCTCTTTCTGCCTCCCCTTGTGCAATGAGCCCTGCAATGAACCTTAGGTACAGGAGCTGTGTTTAGATGTATTAGTTGGCACTGGACTCAACAACTCTGCATTTTGATTTATTGTGGTTTTATGTAATGCCCTCTGTCTGTGGTCAAGAGAATTTTCTTGATGAGGGAGTGAGAACTATGTTATGGGTATAAGAACAGATGTTAATAAAATAATTCTGGATTTCTCTGTTTAGTGAAGTGGTGGTTGTAGGGTCTCCTCCAAGATCCATGATTTCACTAGCCCTGGGTAATTGGTTGAGTTTCCAGTACTAGAATGATTTCTTTCATGTTGAGTAGGTCTTAAGTGCAATTAGAGAACTGTTGATTACCGCCAGGGTGTGCATACCTCTACAGCACCCTTAGAGCTATCGAACTATGTGGTTCATAGGTGTCAGACTGGGTAGTATTGTTGGCTGTTTTCCCTTCTTTGGAAGCTTCCACGGCACCTTCTGGTACCGTGAAGACTAGTCTCTAGAGAGGAGGCTTTAAAGTCAATCCATATCAGGGGCCTCTGGGCCCTGTCTGAAGTGCACATTGTCTTCAACAATAGAGACTTACCTTCTACTTCTAGTGGGCAATCAGAACAATAGCAAGCAGTTGCCTATAATGTTTGAGGAGTCTCTTAGACAACACTGACCAACAACTCAAACGAAGGCTTCTCATGTCTTGTGTGTTGAGACTTTAGTTAGATGGTCTTTGGCTCTTGGAGGAAGCATTGTTAGCCCAGATGGGAAGGTTTCATTTAAATTACATATGCATATTTATATACCAATTTACCTATACTATAGGTATTTTTAGGTAGAGAATTAATAGTATGATTCCTTATGACATTTTTGACATTCGTTTGGCTATACTACCCTGTTCTTTCCTTTTCCTGTATTTGTTTTTCACACTGTAAAAACTGACCTTTCCGAATATGTGAATATGTAGCTTGGTCATTCTTGATGCTGAATCTCACCATACTATATGAACATCCCATGATTAACTGAGAATTAATTATTTTCGGGTAACATGCCAGGTGTTGACCATGAACCAGGGAATGGGCCAAGTGTATCCATCTATGTCTTAGCTAATTCCCTTTACAAATCCACAAGGAAGAGATTGTCTTATAAACCTCATTTTAGAGAAGAGACAAAATAAGGCAAGAGAGAAATGGGCCTAAGTCTCAAAATTATGGAGTCACTTGTCTTTTGAGCAGGAAGTCAGCATCTGGATAGCAAAAATTCCGTGTTTTAGCAGGATCTCTTCCATACAAATTGCTTGCCAAAGTGGAACAAGAAAGAGATGTAGCACTGGCCTGCAGTATTCATTATCGACTGCTCTGAATTCCCCCGAGGGAAGCTCAAATCTTCTGCTTAAATTACTTGAATATCAGTCAAGCAATGTTGATCAGTCCAATGTTGTATTAGGACAAAGTCAGAGAAAACAGTAAGTACCTTCTGCAAGGATGACATTCAGTGTGTGCACTGCTTTAAAGACAATGGAAATAGGAAATCAAACCTGGATATTCAGTCCAACACCAAAATATATTTTCTTAAGCACTAAACCAGGTATCCACAAATTGTCCTGGGTTCTCCTGGGGCCTTTGAAATCCACAAAGTACAAATTCTTTTTCAATAATATTAGATCATCTTTCTTGTTTCCATTAGGTCTGTAGTGTCATTTTCCATGTGACTCATGTCTTTCTAAATATCAGGTGATATGGAGACATATGACATATGGAAACATGAAACAATGCCACTACTGTCATTCAGATTGTTTCTTCCAGTTGAGAAATAAATTAATTTACTTATATAGTCAAATAAATTACAAAATAAATGCTTCAAAAACACACTTGTTTGTGTGTGTGTGTGTGTGTGTGTGTATTTCTTTTTAAAAGATTTATTTAAAAACTTGAGGGTGTGGTGGTACGTGTTTGTGAGCCCAAGAGCCCACTGAGGTCATTGGCATCAAATCTCCCTGGAGCTGAGGTAGGTGCTGGGAACTGAACTCAAGTCCTGTACATGAGTAGTATGTGTTTTTAACTGATGAGCTATCTATCTAGTTCCTGGTTTGGGCTTTTAATGTTGATAGTTATTGCTTAGGAAATGTTTTTAAGGTACTCAGTAATCTCTCATCGTTTACAGGGTTCTGAGACGGCAGGGTTTGGGCTGGCCGCTATCACTGGCCCACACACTGTCCAGCCTTTTTCCTGTCATGAAACTGTGAGCCACACTGATAGTCAGTCCTCACCTTGCCCTATCCAGGATAGCGTTCTCCAAAAACATGTCTCCTGGGCATTAAGCTCTCCATGTCAGAGGGCTGAGGAGATTGTGGCTCTTCAGAGTGTCCCTTCCATCAAGGCTAAGCTCCTACCAAATCTCTGCTGTTCATGTCACAATGACGTAACAATAAAGTTTACACCTTTGAGGGAGCCAGGGTCTCTTGGCTGAAGGAACTCTGGGAAAACTGTCAAGCCTACTGCCACTGGAAATGTTCACGTGGACTCACTAAGACTGCAGTGGAGATGCAGTGTCCTGGATGGTATTCAAAAGTGACATAAAAAGACGTGGCCAAGATACCTGAGATGCCTGCTATTGAGAGCCCTAGCATAAAGGCAGGGCCATTACCAAGCCAGTAAACCATAGGAAGCAGCACCCAAGAGGATCCTACAGTAAGCCCAAACCTGGAGTTTCTATGAGCTGTTGTCTTCCCCATGGAGATTTCCAGAAACCACAGAATCTGCCTCCAGGAGTAAGGCCTAAGCCTTGGTCAGCAGATCCTGGCCCTAGGGGAGCATGGAACTCTGGGATGAAAGAGAACAGCTAGTGCCGAGGTCTGTGCACAGCTGGCTTCATTCTGGCTGCAAGGTTCCCTGCTCGCTTTCCAGCTCTTCCCAACACTCTAGAGGGCCCATCCAATGGATACAATTCCACTAGCATTCCTGGCAACCTGCTTTTGCTAGCTTCTAGACACACCCCGAGGACCCTCTAAGTTTCAACAGTGTGAATGGACTTTGAGTTCTGTTTGCTAATTTACTTGCTTAACACAGTGAGTTGCCTTTATTTGAGTGTGAATCTACATTTTAACATCAAATGCTCATAACTGGATGTTAACCTGTAGAAGAATGAAAATAGGTCCCCCAACATTCTTAACAGTGACTGATTGAAATATACTGTTGCAAGATATGTGATCACACTGTGAACCCTGAGATTGTGTTATTTACTGGAAAAACCTATTTCTAGTTGTGGTGTGTCTCAGCCCTAGCACACACCTTTAATTCAAGGGCTTTGTGCTTGGATATTGTAGACAGGATTAAATAAAGTTAACCATAGGTCAAGAGATGGAGCAAGCAACTGGGTAGCAAGTTAAAAAAAAAAAACCCATAGAGAGTAAGAGGGTGTCAGGAGAATGGATAGAGAGACACACAGGAGGTAGAAGGGAGGGACTCTGAATTTGAGGAGTTTTGTTTGAGATGGCATAAGGAAAAGAGCTCTTTTCTGAGACATTGGTGGAGGAGAAAGGTCAAGTGGGTGCTTTCTATGCCTCTCTGAGCTATCAGGTTTTTACCCCAGCATCTGGCTCCCAAATCTTTATGGGTAAAATAGAACAATAGAGACTTAACAACAACAATATACTTTCTAGATCCCAGAAGTTCAACAACATGAGCACCTGACAGGATGATCTGTTGTGGAATGAAACTTACACATTTCAAGTGGATAATGGCTTTCAAGCGGGAGCTTCCTTCCTAGCGAGATCTTTGCGACATATCTAGAAATGTTTGCCGTGGAAAATGAAGACTACTTATACTGCATGGAGGAGGAGAGGGCCATGGGGTCCTTTGTGGGTGATTGCTGTAAAATTGGCCCTTTGATGCCTGAGGGATTTTATATTTTCTTTATAAAATTTTTTAACATTTTTATTGAGTTATACATTTTTCTCTGCTCTCCTTCCTTCCTCCCTCCCGCTCCCCTTCTAGGATTTTATACCGCCTTTGGTCCTTCTAATCACTGAAGCTTTTGCGGTATAAATTGAATGCTATATGAATCCTGTCACTGTGCCAATACAGGCCTGTCTCGGCGGCCAGTCCCCCCTCAGAGCTATTACACTCCATTAATGATCATTTTTGTTACAAATCTTACAAAGGGAGAGGTTTCTGGGTATTTAGATCTACATTCTGTTCTGAAGCTGCGTATTGTTTTCATGAATCATTCTCAGAGGCCCAATAACTCTCCCTCTTTATCCCTATCGTATCTTCATCACCCCAGGTTTTGTGCCATCTCATACTTCTTTCTGGCATTTGCTGAGTTCTTCTCACATTTAAAAATTGCAAGGTACTTTTACTCCTGATCTCATGGTGGCTGCCTCTTGCGTAACTCTTTGAGAGATTTTAGGGATTGTAGGCATAGACAGGCACAGTATACATCCTGCCTACACTCTCAATACTGTGAGACTCATCCTTACTGAATGGGTAGCTTGTTAGTCCTCGCGGGTGTGCCACACACCATGGTATGGTTCTCCCATGATGAACTTGTCCATTCCTTGTTGATGGACATATGGGTGGTTTTCAGGACTTGGGTGTAAACAGTGCTGTGAGCCCAAGGTCTTTCCCTATGTGTGCTTTGTCAGCTACTTGTGTGGATTTCTCTCAGGTGAGTGACCGGAAGTAGAACAGCTGGACTGAACCACAGATGGATGTGTAACTTTATAGGAAGTGGCAAACAGCTGTCCACCATGGACACGTTGACTTCCTCCCTCCCATTCCTAGTGTTCTGTTTGTTCTTTCTCCCTTTGCCAATCTTGTTCCAGGTGAAAAGCCTGGAATGTGTCATTTTTGAAGCAGCCTGGGGAGTGTATGAAAGAATGGACTTTAATCAGATAGTCTAGAATCTTTCCCTGGTTTCACCCTTTCAATAGACTTAGCACATCAGCCAACCTCCCGAAAATGAAGCATTCTACCCCAGGTTCCTCATCTCTTAAGTGGGAATAACAACCATAACCTCATTCTCTATGACTTGTGGTATGTGGTTACCATTTATAAATGTGGGCTCCCCCAGATGTTCCAAGAGGAACTAGGGGGCCCTGGAAAGCGCTACCCTTGGCTTCTTTCCTTGCTTGTAGCTGGGATCCCTGTGGGCAGAGCACAGATGGTGCTCATGCCCGTATCAGCTCACTGAAGGGCTGAGTCCTCTCCCGAGAAGAGACTTCCATCTGAATCACCAGCATGGGAGCTGAGAACAGAGGGCAGAGCAGGGTTTGCTGCTCAGTGCTCCCGCAGGAGAAAGCATGAAGCGCATTCTCCTAACAGCTGCCTTTGGGCTTCTCTTCTTCCCGCTTTGCTATCTCCCCGATGTGCACTCGGGCCCTTAATTGCTTTGGAAGAGCTCAGTGTTGTGAGGAGGCAGAAATCAAGGGTATGGGAAACATTCAGAACCAAGTGCAGAAACTGATGATAACAGTAGTTAATCTGGTGGCTTTTGCTTTTGAGGAAATAAAAAATCAAACCCACCTCTCATTTAGGTTTTAGAAATGTTTGTTTCCTATCCTCTTTTAGTTTGTGACTTAGAGTTTTGGCTTACAGAAACCCAGAGAAGGTTTTCTCACTTTCTGAACCAAGCATGACTGTGAATTGTGCTGCATTAAAAATGAAAGTTTGTGCTCATGGCAACCAACAGCACCAGAAAATAGAAACGCGATCCTCTATTAAAACTGCATGAGACTCAGCACCCACGAAGAGAAAACCAGCCCTGACATTTATTAGGGCCAAAATACACACAAAAGATTCCGTACGTGTAGTCATGGCCAACCAAAAAAGCAGTTTTCTGTGAATCACAGGGCTCAGTTGGGAGACTTGGGCACATCACTTCTGCTTTCTGAGTTGTCGTTTCCACATCTGTGACAGATAGAGAACAGCAGGTCCTAGTACCTGCTTCCAATTCTACCGTGTGGCGATGCTGAAAGTGCCTTGGCCCTAAGATAAAAGCCTAATTTTCACATTTTTCTCTACCTTTGATGTTTTGCACCCCTCCTCCCTTTGATCCTAGCACTCTGCCTTACTCTGCCTGTTCCCAGGTTCACATGGGCAGAGAAAAGACACGCGTGAATGTGTTAGCATGGATGCTCTCTAGCAGATCTCAACAAAACAGGGAACCTGAGGCCTCTGCCTCTACTCAACCTCTAAACTCCACCCTTGAAAAGCTGATGTTCCATACTCTAGATGCTTTATTTTAAACCCTGTGGTTGTTGGTTTCCATCTGTCAACACAACTGGAGGACACAAACATCCCAGGCATTACTGAGATACACTTCCAGGCATATCAGCAGTTCAGAGGATCAGCTGGAGAAAGAAGACCTACTCTGAACATGGGCAGTACCATACCATGGACTAGGGCCCTAAGGAAATTAAAGGGGGGAGGTTGATAAGCCTGATAGTATTCTCTGTTCTCTGCTTCTTGGTCTGTACCACAAACCAAACTGGTCTCATGTTATGCCCTCGCAACCATGATAGACTGTGATCCTCCCAACTGTGAACCAAAATAAACCCTTCCTCCATTAAATTTCTCTCTCTCTCCCTATCTCTGTTTTTTTTTTCTTTCTTTGGTCAGGTGTTTGGTCACAGTTATGAGAAAAGTCTCTAGTGAAAACCCACAGACTGAAATCTCCAAGCAAGAGACATTTCAAGTTTAATAATAAAACAGAAGATGAAGCTCCATAGCTTCTCTCTGAAGGCCTATTCTAACTGAATAGTTCATTTGATTTGTGTAGATCTTGAGTCTTGTCAATTTTGGTGTGTGGTGCTTTTATTTATTTGACAGAATTTTACAATAAAGTCTGTAAAATAGTAATAATAATAATAAATCTTAGCCTTTAGGTCTAGAGAATCATTCTGTCTATGGGATGCTCACTCAGCCTGCTTCAGGCTCTTGGTTTGTTCCTTACTACTAAAAAACACAGAGGCAAAATCCAGCAAACAAACAAAAGATCCTAGTACAGTGTGGCAGTAGGTACCATTAGTCTCAGGTCTTGGGAGCATGAGGTAGGAGGACAGTGAGTTCAAAGCTAGTCTAAGCTATATAGCAAGACCGTGTATCACACACACACACACACACACACACACACACACTCCCCAAGAACGAGGACATAGCTCAGTGATAGAGAAATTGCCTATTACGTACCTTGAGGTCTTAGATTTAACCCTGGCACAAAATCCATCTACTGCAAAACAAAATAAAGAACAAAAAGCCTAAAGCTCACTCTAGAGATCAGCTCACTTAGACCTCTTGTTAAGACATAACCTGACTCACAGATGCGCTCAGCGGTCTCTAAGGTCATAACAGTTAGTGACAGAGCCCAAACTAAACCCTAGGGTTTCCTTTCAATGTCTTGTTTTTAATTAATTTGATGAAAACGGGCATCAACGAACACACCTAAAAACTGCTCTGGGAAGATGACATCACTGACAGCATCTCACCGATGAGCAAACTGAGGAGCAGAAGAACCCCCCAGCCTTTCTTAGTGGTGGAAAGTGCAAAAAGCTAGCTGCCAGAGCCTAGGCTCGTAGGCCTCCACCACTGGAAGCTGGGGTCATACAGAAGGACATGTGTAAATGCGCCTGATAGTCTCACTTACTGCTCTAACTCACCTTCTGACTGGATGATTGTGTCCTGGGCCACACTCTAGGATGACAAGATGACATGCTCAGTGGCTGTCAAGAACGGGTTTGCTGTCTAGAGATGGGGAAGCTCCAGATCACATCCCCGGAGTGCCCCAGAGAAGCCAGAGCAGAGAGGAAGCAGAAGGCATGAGGGGCTCCCTGTTCCTCGAACATTCAAGTGGGTGCCAAAGAGGGGAGTAGGAGCTGAGCCACACAGCTGCCTGCTGTTTGTCAAGAGCCATGGGAGAGGGTCAGGATTTATTCAGGTGAGAAAAGTGAAACTTTAGTTTAAATATAGATATAACTGTGTGGCCTGAAGCAATTATAAAAGACATAACCAGATATTGAGATAATCAGCAAGAAGGCTTCTGCTTCCCACACCCATCACCAATTTTATTAGTGTTATTTTAACTTCTCTGTGCCATTAATGGCCCATAGCCACCCACTCTTGAAGCCGCTGCCAGGCAATATCAGATCTCTGATCTAATTTTATCCTTGGAAATTTTGAGTTAAGAACATTTGCAGAAGCCTCCCTTGATAGAAGGCAGGTAGAACCCAGCCCCATGGGCCCTGGGGAGAGCACAGTGGCTGGTGGAGGGCTGAGGTTAACAAAACTCACAAAAGGCTGTTGGTCTGAGTGTCTTCTGTCATTGCCTGGCTAGTGGATTGCCCAGTGCTAGGGAGGAGTACACACAGTCTCCGGGGTATCTACAATTCTGTTATGAAGCCTCAGTTTCCTGCAATAAAATAGGTTCTCTTGGCCCTTCAGAGAAGAAAGGACCAACAGACTGACTGTCCAGGAAGGCGGTCTATTATAACCACCTCCTTTGTTATCCAGAGTCACGGGCCCCAGCAAACACAACTGCAGAGATGGTGTTGACAGCCTCACAAACAGGACAGTCTGATGACAGCCCTTGGCTCCCTTTGACTCAGCCCTGCAAGAAGAGTAAATGAAGAGACGGCATTGTCATGCATGATGTGACTCCACCATCCCTCTTAGCCCAACACGCTAACTCTTGGCTGTCTCTCAGCCCGTTATTCAAGAGACCTAGAAGACTTCTAGCAATTTAGTATCAATACAGATTGATTATTAGAGTCAATGCAGTTCCAATCAAGAAACAGGCCCTACAAAGACATTATCAAGAGGATGAAAAGACAGGCTAAAGAGTGAGAGGAACAATTTACAAAAGGCATTTCAGATACATGGGTGTTATCCAAATATACAAAGAACCCTTAAAATCACAGCTATACAAAACCAAAGAATCAAACTTTGAAAAGCATATGAGAACTGCACATGATGAAATGGCATGTGGAAAGGTTCTGGCAAATCCCAGCAGCGGAATTGAAACTACAATGACATGCGTTGTACAGCTGTTAGAATAGCTAAAATCTGAAGTGCTGGCAACATCCCATCTTGGGCTTGGATGGGGGAGCAGTAGGAGTCTTTGTTCACTCTTTGGTGGAAACGTGGAGAAATCTACTTTGGAATGCACTCTGAAGTTTCTTACAGAACTAAATGGGCCCTTATCTCATGGTCCAGCAATCATACTGCTGTGTGTAAGGAGGACGGGAAATTGCTCTGGAAGCTTCTGTCTTCTGCCATCAAAGGCTGCTTTCTAGAGGGAATCTTTAAGCATCCAGAGGTGAATGTGGCCAAGAGGAAGAACTAGAGCCTCAGACAGAACCGTGCCCTGGTCACAAAGAAGCTAAGCAGACTAAACGAATGGCTCACACAGAGCAAGCGATGTGGGACCTACATGGGTCCAACAGCAGGATAGAGTGTTGGCACCTGTGTACTCTGACTCCATGAGATTAGAGCTGGAGGGCTCCCCTGTCATCTTGGGAGACCCCCACGCAGTTGGTTCTACCAGGTACAGGTAAGATGGCTGTAAACTCCAACAGAGTTTAAGCATGCCTGACATTGCCACCTCAATTCCAAAGAAACAACACAGGAACTCAGAACCCAAGGAGAACCAAGAGTAGGAACAGAAATCCAGTAGCATAGCTTAGCTTGCATCTGAATCTAGATATAAACCTACCCAGACTGAGCACAGTGGAAGCTCTATGTCGTCCACACTCACTCAGTGGGGGGCTCCGGAATAGCCCCCCGAATATTCCCCTCTAGGGGATAGAAACAGGAGAGCTTGCCAGTCTGTTATGACCCCAGGCTTTATCTCTGTCTACACTGTAGGGGCCACTGGGAAGGTCTTCACCTTCCTCTAAGGACAACCGTTTCACATCAGCTAAAGAGGAGACACTAAAAATACATGCAGAGTTGAAATGGGAAGCCTAGATGTGGGTGGTGAGGCCATGGTGAAGAGAAGAAAGCCTGTGGGAAGGTCCACAGAGTAACTGTATGGAGCAGAAGGATCTAAAAATAAGTTGAGCCTGAGATGTTAGAAATGGCAGTTCTGACATAGAAATAAATGTGCTGGACACAGACAGTTGAGCAGGAAGCCCACACGGGGCTGCACACCTGACCCACCTGGCGGAGAGGGCTGAACATAGTGGAGCTGAGAAGTCTAGAAACAGCCAGGGTCAAATCTGGTTGACAGGATGCCTAGCTGCTTCAGGGCCCTCAGGAGTATTGCCTCAAGGTACATGTTCAGCTGTAAGGAGCTGCCCAGGAACAGAGGGGAGAGACTGCCTGGCCTGGAAACTTCAGAGTCTAAACTGCCTGTTTCTCCACTCCCCCTCATGTCCTCTCTGTATTCTGTTCCATGTCTTTGTCCTGTAGAAAACACAAAACACACAGTGGTGAGCAAAGCCGTGGTTCTCGTCTCAGAGTTGACACATTATTCTGACAGATGCGCCTGTCACCAACCATCCTCTGCAACTTTGCAAGGGGAAGTCCCTGAGTGCTTGAAAATCATCTTGTGGCCTAACCGAAAATCAAACAAAAACATTCCCGAAGGAAACCACTACCTGGAGAGAAAGGGGATGGGTGTTCCTGTGTGTGAACAGGGCTGCCTTGGGAGTTGTGCTACTCTCTTCTTGCTGGGAAATAAACTCAGGCCACAGACTGTGTGATGAGCCTGCTGTGAGGGGTCACCGTGATAGTGATATGCATTGACTTCTGACCTCTGACCTCTCTTTGGGTGCCTGGGCACTGCTGAATAGCTTCTCTGCCCTTGGGTCTCTACTGGACTCCTCCTATGGGCCCATCTGCTGTAGCTGGTCTGGGTGAAGGTTCCAGAGGCCTCCCAGTGCTGGGCCTGGGAGCTGAATGGGCTGTGCTGCTCTGATTCTCCCCCATGTGGCCTCTCCTTGCAGAGGAGCTAGATGTCTCCAGTCCAGCAGCGAGGGGCACAATATGGCGAGAGGAATGCGGTGCGGAGGCCTCTGGGAGGCTGGCTTACCTGGACAGCAGGCACAGCCTCCTCAGGTTGGGCTGCGGCATAGCACAGGATATTCAGAGATGTGGGTGTCTTTGCTGCTAAATGGGGTTTATGTGAATGTCTGAATGTAGATACCACCGCCAGGTGTAAAGCCCAGAAGGTAGCTTCTGTTGACACTGTCCAGGTATCTGTCAGTGATCACTATCTGGCCACCCAATGGAATGACTTGCAATGGGGCAGGCCTGATACAAAACATTCCAGCGCCCTGACAAGATCTGGACTTTCATCAGATCCAAACACAGGGAACACTTTAGCACACAGGGACAGAACTACTACCGAGGTCACGCAAATAGGAGTTGTTACTTTGTTACACTGCTCTTCAGAACAACATCCGTCTTGGCCAATGCATACGGTTGGTGCCAAGGTCCCTGTCAGTAACCTGCTTGGATGTTATTGATTTGGGAAGTGGGGATTGTTTTACAAGACCAAAGGTTTCTCTTCATCTTTCCTGGAGGCCAGAAAGAGTGTCAGATGCCCCCAAAGCTCACGTTTCAGGCAGCTCTGAGCAGCCTGATGTAGGTGCTGGGAACAAACTCAGTTTCTCTGGAAGAACAGTGTGAGCTCTTAACCATCACCCCAGCCCCCAAGCCTCGTCTTATTTGTTGCTTCCCGGGAAATGGTCCCACACGGAGTCGCTTTGGGTTCACAGCATTCTCCCCTCACACTTCCCTTCCTTTAGCAGGTCCTGTTCTTCCTCATCTAAGGTCTGTGTCCCTCGGGGATCACTCACCTCTATGTCCTGTGCCTGCACCAAAGTGTTGACATGGAGTAATGACCTAGGCTCTCCCTTCTTGACTTCTACACCTCCTTCTTCCATAAATTGCCATTTTTCCTTAAAAAAAAAAAAAAGCTGGTTATGAAGGAAAAAGCCCTAGGGGAAAACTGCTGGATGAAGAAGCTAAGTTAGATTTCATAACCATGTTCCAAGACATAAGGACAAATTTTCTTAAAATAAATAGAAAAATTGGATACTTCCTTAAAGAAACAGATGATAGAAAAAAGAGCTAGATAAATGATTTTTTTGGAACTGAAAATCACCATAATTGAATTAAAGTGTTGACTAGGTGGGCTTTGATTTCTGTGTCAACTTGTACTTGGTGTTTGTTGTTTGGCCTTTCACTGATACTCCTTGTCAAGCTGATTTAGGTTGTATCCTGGACATTTTCACTATTACAGATGACAATTTATGTCTTAGCTAAGTCTGAGAGGGAAATCAAATCTGTAGCTTGTTTACTTTCTTTCAGCATGTACTCGGTCTGGCCCATCTCTAACCACACGTTCTGGTTCATCTTCAGTCCACTGTAGTTCTGGTATCAGTGCAGTTCCTATGGAGTTGGTATTGCTGTGTGAATCTGGTGTGACAATAACAGCTTGGCTGTCACGTGTGCTCAGAGGACCTCTTCAGAACTTGAGTCAGTTGTTAATACAGCAATTTCCCAGGAAGTACCAGTGGTAACTAAAGTAGCCAATATTTGTTATTTTTTTTAAAAAAATAGATCTTTTTTGGGAGAAAGGAATGCAAAGAGACAAGCATGAGATGAATAAATTATAAGTGTGCATAGGAAAATGAAATAAAACCTAAGTCTTTAGGTTCTTATTCTGCTGCATGTCCACCAGGACACTGAGTATGGGGCTACTGTGAATAGATAAAACTTGGGGTTAATCCCCATTGCAAGGTATTAAGGGGGAAGATCCTCCCAGACTCTGTCAGATTAAGATTAGGTAAGATCATCAAGATACAGCTTGAATCCTAGTGCCTTTTACAAGAAGAGGCAAGAGACTAGACAGACAGCCACGCGTGCTTCTTGCCTCTTGCATGTGCCACATGAAACATCAGAGTCAAGGATGGCCCTCACAAGAGTTATGCCTGCTGTTTGGATGTTCATATCCTAAACGATAAACTTAATGATCTCTTTAAAACAAACAGGTTGGGGAACTGGCTCCCTCTGTGAAGTGCCAACATGAGGAATTGAGTTTGGATCCCTACATAAATACCAAGTAAGCTAGTATGGTTAATAGTCCCAGTGCTGGGAGGGAGGGCAGAAACAGATGGCTCCCTAGATCAGTGACCAGCTAGCCAATAAACCAGCCTAGCCAATCAGAGAGAGCCCCCATCTCAAGACAGAAGGTGAGAAACAACTAAGGTTGACATCCATCACTCAGGTCTGACCCCCACATGCTTGGGCATACAGGCACATACACCAATCCACACAAATAAATAGGTAAATTTTTTAAAATAAGGTTAGGCTGTTGTCTTAGTTAGGACTTCTATTGCTGTGATGAGACACTATGATCGTGGTAATTTTTATAAAGAAAAAGACTTCATTGTGGCTTGCTTACAGTTTCAGAGGTTTAGTCCATTAACATCATGGCAGGAAGCCCTTCATCATGCAGGCAGACACGGTGCTGGAGAAGAAGCTGAGAGTTCTACATCTTGATCCACAGGCAACAGGAAGTAAACTGTTCCACACTGGGAGTATCTTGAGCATATATGAGACCTCAAAACTCACCCACACAGTGACACACTCCATTCAACAAGACTATACCTACTCTAACAAGGCCACACTTCCTAATAGTGCCAGTCCCTATGGGCCAAGCATTCAAACACATGAGTCTATCGGGGCCATTCCTATTCAAATCATGATACATGTCTCAGGTGTTTTATTACAATAATGGAAAATGGACTAAAACGGAGATCAAGTAATGATAAGTAATAGTTGGTAGGGAGACACCATTCTTTTGAGACTATGGCTTTTCTAGTCCGAGAGCTCTAGGAGCTATTGTCACCATTGTTGTTGCTAATATCACTGTGAGATTGCCTGAAGGTTAGCGTGGAAACGCTTGAAAAAGGATTTACAAACCAAGACCTCCCCTCACTTTGTATGGTCCCAGGAATTCTTTCCTTGATCCAGAAGATGAAGGTTTTGTTGTTTTGTCTTTCTGGTTTTTTGTTTTGTTTTGTTTTTAGTTTTGTTACTCTTGGTGTGCTCATAGATTCTGGTTAAGTCCAGGCCGGTGATACTAAAGTGGAGAAAACGAGATTCTACTTGGATTTAGTGGTGCTCAACTTTTGGTCTTTTTTCCCCCAATCTAACCTATTGCCCCTTCTCTTGTCCTTCACTACTCCATGTGTCCTGTCCAGTGTATACTGTTGCATTCAGTGAGAGAGGTGGGTGGGCCTTCTTCCTCACGTGATTTCATCCAGCACTGTGAATGGCTTGGAGCTTTCTCCAACAATAAGTACAATGGCAAATTCTATCTACAGGGTTACCATTCACTTGGTCTCCAATGGCTGGGCACTCCCTCTGCTGGGTGGAGCTTGTAGGGTTAACTCAGGTCAGTAAAGGCAGGCACTGCCCTGATTGGGCACTCCTGGACCGTGTGACTTGAATAAATGCACCTCTCATCCTGTCGCAATATTGACTCCTGTTCTATCACCTTATATCCTTCTGCATAGTCCAGGAGCTAATTGGGTGGCCTGGTTTCACAGTTTGCTTGAGCCATGAGAGCAGCACCAGGGAGAGAGAGAAGTGTGAAATGCATAACTGAGAATCTGACCAGGACTTACATGTAACAAGAGCTGCTGAGGAGGCTCAGGAGCCTGAGCCTGTGACCGTTACCATGAAGATAAGGACAGCTAATGGCGGGTATCTGGGGCACACTGTGCCCTGTAGCGTCGTTGGATTTTTCTTTGGATGACCAGCTCACAAATAACGACATGGAGATGTATTATGAAAGCTTAGTCTTAGCTTAGGTTTGTTTTTAACTAGCTCTTATAACTTAAATTAACCCATCTATTCATCTGCTTTCTGTCAAGTACCGCCCATCCTGCCTTCTCTGTGCTTCTTCATCTCCCTTGCACCCATCTAGATTCCTCCTCCTGCTTCCTCTCTCTGCCTGAAAGTCCCGCATATACCTCTTGCCTAGCTATTGGCCAATCAGTTTGTTATTACACCAACCACAGCAATACACCTTCACACAGTGTACAAATATCCCACAGCACTGTAGCATTATGGACATAATTGCATTATATACATTACTACATTAGATTCTCCCAGCAGATTATGAGATACATACTGCTTTTCATCAGGAACAAATGAAGAAATTACCTCCATGAGGACATGACAGTAACATCAAAGGGTCAGGAAAGTACCATCCCACCCTATGTTGAGAAGGAGAACAGGACAACCCAGACACAAGCTGCTGGCGATGGGTTCAGCCTTCTCTTCCAAAAAGGGGCAGTGACAACAGTGGCCAGCTCCCTAAGCAGATAAGCAACAAGCAATCACATGTGTTTTATTTGTTTCTCTCCTTGAACCAAGCTGCATCGCACACAGAGCTCCACGAGTGACTCTCAGAAGACTGGCTGCTCCCCTGGACCACTTTTAGTAATAATTGGATGCTTATTATCACCCGAGGAGCTGACTTGACAGCTGTTTTACATTTTACCAAGAAAAAAAATAAGTAGTTGTGTCTTAGCGGCAGTCAGATGGCCAACACATTAAAATTAGTTCAATAAAGCACTACTTTACCTAAGGTCAGAATTTTAAAAACTTCATGGGCACTATTTAAATAAATCCATTAAAATGGTGCTCTGTGAATTTCTGTAAAGAGATAAACATATTTGTGGCAGGGTGACCTAGAGGGGTGCTGACATGGATTTGCCTTTAGCTCCCTTGCTTAATGTGTGAGGTCACCCTTAAAAGCTGCTTGTAACCTGTTTGGTCAAGACTTCAAGAGCAAACGGAGCAGCAGGTGAAGAACTGACCCCACTTATAAGCTGGGGGCCAATGGTTACATAGATAGTTTTCCCCCTGGCTTCAGTGAAAATCAAGGCAGAGGTGAGAAAGGAGGGAAGGACAGAGTGTCGGGGGAGCCGAGCAGTAACTGCATGGGGTGGACTTCATCCTGGTGTTGTCCATGTGGATTCTCTCATTGGTCCTCAGAGTGAATTCTGGGCAAGTAGAAACAGGTGGACGTAAAAGGCACTGCTAACAAGCATTTGCTCTTGGCAGGCTGCCAGGAGTGTTTGACCAGGGCTTGATTTCTGAATCTAAAGAATAGGAATGAAATTGCCTGCCTGCTGTGCTGTGAGAAAGAGCAGATGAGATAGGATGGGATGAACTGGGGTGGGAGGGTGTGGGATGGGGAGGGTGTAGCCACTGTCGGGTGTCAAGTCAGCCCAGTAGCACTCCTTGCGTTTGCCACGGAGATGGTCAGATGGCCAGCCATGTCCACTCTAATCCTGGATTTCAGTGAAGTCCTGACATCATCACATTACTTCTTCCACTCTGTGGTGGTTTGAAAGAAAATGGCCCCCAAAGGGAGTGGCGCTAATGGGAGGTGTGGCCTTGCTGGAATAGGTGTGGTCTTGCTAAAGGAAGTCTGGCACTGTGGAGGCAGCTTTGATGCCTCATATATGCTCAAGTCATGCCCAGTGAGGCAGTTCACTTCCTGTTGCCTACAAGATGTAGGACTCTCAGCTCCCTCACCAGTGCCATGTCTGCATGCACACTGCCTATCATGTCCCACATGCTGATAATGGACTAAACCTCTGAACTGTTAGCAAGACACAATTAAGACCACAATTAACTGTTTTCCTTTATAAGAGCTGCTGTGGTCATAGTGTCTTTTCATAGCAACAGAAACCCTGAGACATACCTATCCCTTCTATAAAAGTGCTTGGTGTAACCCACATATGCAGACACACACACATCTGCATTGATAGTGCTCGTACACACAAATACACATCCACTCATGTGCAATGCTCAACAGCCACATGTAGACACTCATTCTCATACAATATACCCCCAGATGCTCACTCACAGACCTATAAACTCACACACCTTTGCAGACATATATACCTACATATGTTTACAGACATGCACACTCAGAAATATACACTGCCACACCTTTGTAAACATACACAATCATACATCTTCATATATATGAACGCTCACAGGCGTGCACACTCAACTTTGCAGGCATGCATATTGCCACGGGCATGCCCATTTACACACCTCTACAGAACCACATATATTTATACTTGCTCGCATTCTTGCTTTACACAAGACTTTTGAGGGTGTGCACCCAGCTCTTCCGAGATCTCGGGGGTATGGAGGAGCTATGCTTGGCATAAGTGCAGAAGAATAAATACTCGCACTGTACCGCATTACATGCTGGTAAATTTGCGGGCTTGTTTTTCCAAAAAGGCTCCCCAGAGCCTAGCTCCTGGTAGTTACAAGCAGACAATGAGAGGTCTGGAAGTGCTTCACTTGGCCTGTGACAAGGGCTCTGCTCATGTCTCCAACAGAAGAGGAAGGGTACAAAGATACTGATGTGAAAGGGAGGATAGGGTTAGAGACAAGGTAGAGGACAGTGTCTGGTCAGGGTGGAGTGACACTCGGGGAGGGAGTAAGCATGCAGCCCGAGGGAAGAACTGTGAGGGACAGCTTGAACTGAGTGTACTTCAGGGAGGGGCCCATGGGACCTCATCTTTGCACACACCCCTCAGCCCTCTTTAAAACCCCATCATCTTTCTAAAGACCCCACATGCTTGTCATCCCCCAATGAAGATTCCATTTTTGGTATCACCAGGAACTTGGATGGGCACCCATATTTGTTGCTTTTGAGTCTGGTGTGCAAACAATACCAAGAATACCCTGGGGTTATAGGGTTTGTGGCCCCTTGACTTGCCTGTGCATGACCTTAATGTAATGTTGAATGTGGAAGGCGCCTGGGAGAGTCATGGAGCAACAGGCTGAGGTCAAGTCTCTCTGTTCCCTAGGTTCCTTGTTGCCTGATAGTCACAGAAGCAGGCACAACAGAGGACGGAGAGAGGACTGATCAGGCACAAGGGGCTGGGATGTGAGTCAGAAGACCACTTATGTATAAGGTGTCTCCAGTGTGCTCCGGGATAAGAGTTGGCCATAGATGGTTGAGGGGAAGAGCTCCCTCTTCTGGGTTCAGACTCTTTCTGCTGGCCCAGAAAACTGGGGGCTTCTCAGTTATTTCTATGAGCCAACTCATAAGCCCCCCAAGTTTCTCCTATCAACTGAGCACTGGTCAGGGACCGGAAGTTCATCAGGGAATTTACAATGTACGGTAGAGAGTGCTGGGACAGAGAAACAGCTGGAAGTGGATGCCTGGAGCCCAGCAGAGGATCTTCTTCCACCTACCTTGGTTTTTACACCATGGCCTTTGGCCTGTATGAGGAAAGGCAGGCAAAGATATGCAGACTGACAACAAAAGCTTAAAGGTACTGCCCTAGGACTCTCCTAGGCCTTGAGTTAGATGTTAGTTATGAAAGAGTTTGCCCTTATATTTTCATAGGCCCAGAGTTCTCAGAGGGTAAATAATGTCTCATTCTCGCCCCAGGACACTAGACTGCCCACTCAGAAGAACAGCTCTCTTGCATTGTTTCTGGATGTCATTGTACCATGGTAACTAGGCATGGGGACTCTCTTGCTGGACCACCTCTGCCATAGTCAGAGGAAAATGGCCAGAGCCCTTACCTGAGCCAGCTTCTTTCTTGGGTACTCTGGGTTATAAGGATAGGTTTGGAGACATGCCAAGATCAAAGGACAGAGAGAATGTGGCCCATCTGGTTTGCAGTTGCTGAGCCTCCAGGCAGATGGGATAGCTTTGGGTCTAGTTAACTAATTGGGACTACTACCATACCTTACCCAGCTCCCCTAGACTCATCTTTGGCCAGACATAATATGTAATTAGACTCATTTGGTGAGTCTGTTCAATTCATCCCTACTTCTTCATCCAGCCTAGAATATACTAATGCCTCCAGAATAATTTAAAACGGGAAGATTGGTTCCTCTTAGAAGATCTGACCTCATTAAAATCTCCCACATTTCCTCCTCAGGGAACTCCTGTTTTCTCTTACCCCAGTAATTAAAGATTTCTTAATAACAAATGGGTTCCAGGTCAATCTATAGGCCAGGCTGGATGCTGGATGGTCTGTATGAGAGTAAGGAGAGGCAGATACTGGACAGTTGCAGAGTCAGCTCAAGTGCTTCAAACAGCACAGCTTGATCCATGCTTCTTCTTCTTCTTCTTCTTCTTCTTCTTCTTCTTCTTCTTCTTCTTCTTCCTTCTTCTTCTTTCTTCTTCTTCTTCTTCTTCTTCTTCTTCTTCTTCTTCTTCTTCCTTTTCTTCTTTCTGAAACAGGGTAGCTTCAAACTCAGAAATCTGCTTTTCTCTGCCTCCTGAGTGCTAGGATAAAACCCACACCCTGTGATCCATGCTTTCTTGTTTGGTTTCTTTTTCTGTTACTGTGATAAAAAAAATTTTAAAAAAACCACCCTGATTAATCCAGGCATGGTGGCTCATGCCAATTAATCTCAGCACTTAAGAAGGGAAGACAAGAGAATCTCTGAATTTGAGGTTAGTCTGGACTATATAGTGAGTTCTAGGCCAGCTAAGGCTACCTAAGATATTTGCCTGGGTCCCAAAATTAGAGTCAAAAAAGTAAAAAGAACCAAAGACAGAAACACAGTTTGGCCCCAGAATCAGAGTCATCTCTGCCCCTGACACCAAACTAGCCAATCCCTGAGCAAGGAAAACAAACCAACCACTGAGCCCCCTAGAGGCTTGGACTGCCCCTCAGACAGTTACTGACAGTTGGGACTTCCTCTCCAGCCTGGAAATCCCCTTACATCATAGGTGGCAGCCAACCCCAAGTCTGGAAGTCTGGAAATCTCCTCACCCCACTAGGGAGCAACCAATCACAAGCCCAGAGGCTTGCAAGACTCTTCCCCTAAATCAACCCCCTCTTTTCACCACTCAGAGTCTCTGCTGCACTGTTTCTGCACATTGCTACTGCCACTCTGGACCGACAGAGGGACCCGAGTTAACTCTTTGCTTTTGCATCAGATACAGTCTTGTGGTGATGTTTTCGGGATCTGGAATTTAGGCGTAACAGAGAGAAGATTCTGTCACTGGGAAGCAAATAAACAATTTTCACTGCTCCATCTGGCTAGAGTTCCCAGTTCTTAGTGCCTGGGAGAATGTAGGGACACAATTTGTCCTTGGTACAAGTCAGGGATTCTTTGAGGGCTCCATAGTTTATTCTGAATTGTGGAATTGGCCACCTCAGCTTAATTCAATGAGAATTGATAATCAGGCTCCTCAGATTTTACTTATCGAAAGCCCATCCCCTCTCCTGCTCTGAACTCTATAGGCCATGGATAAGTGGGAAATCAGATCATTTATAGATAAGAAAGATGAAGATGACATGAACAATGAATACCTCCCTGTCAGCTTCACCCAGACGTTGCCCTGCAGCCAGTGCATAGTTGAGCATCCTGGGTCTGTGTGCAGAGACAGCTTCTGATTGGTCATTTGTGAACAGGGAGCAGTGGGTTTTGAACTATGAGTCATTTTCAAGGTCAAGTGTGGAGTATCAGTAGCTTCATTTCTGCAAAACTTCCTGCAGGAAGTTGGACAGCTTTTAGAATGGGGTTCCACACTCCATCTGCCCAGGGAAGCCTTAGACAGCCTGCATTTGGCAAGGCTTCCAGCTTATGTGAACACATACTCTAAACTCCAGGGTAAGCTTGGTAGATAACATGTACTATAGTCCTACGACTCAGGGGACTGGAGCAGAGGGCTCACAAACCAAAAACTCTAGGTGAACCTAGGCTACACAGGGAGTCTGTATTTGTTTCAGAATACAAAACAAAAGCAACTACAACAACAACAAAAGAAGAGATGCTCTGCTTAATCGGAAGTCCTAGACAGAGGAAAAATCTGTGCTGGGGGAAATGGCTCAGTAGGTAAAGTACTTGCTGCATGGGCAGATCTCCAACACCAGTGTAAAGCTGGTATAGCTGTAATCCTGGAGCTCCTAAGGAGAGATAGGAGAAAGCCAGAAACTGGTGGGCAAGCTAGCCTAGTGTATTCAGCGATAAACAAGAAGAGATCCAGTCTCAAACAGAGTGGAAGATGATGAGTGTTAGCATTCAGGCGTTTACACTGGCCGCTCTCAGGGGTCTAGCAGGACACAGCAGCAGCAGCAGCAGCCAAGATGTGCACTATGGCTGCTGCAGTCACTGAGCAGGGCATTCCCTGTGCAAATGCGCTATATCCCCTTAGAAAAGGCAGGCCCTTCTCATCCCTCCCTCTCTCTTTCCTTCTGCCCTGCTCAAAGGCTACCTCTGCACCCTCTCCCATAAACCTCTCAGGTGAGCTCTGTTGCCTGGTGTGACTTTGTGTGCCTCTTGTCTCCAACCGTCCAAGGTCACCTTCCGCTGATAAACTATGAAAAAGTTCAGCTCCACCTGCACTCGGCAGTGCACACCTGCACTCCCAAACACAGAGGCACGCATGCATCACATGAACATATATCACGCCCACACAGATTCAGAAAGAGGATATGGCAAGGATAAGGAAAAGGTGGACAGAGAAGAAGAGGATATTGCGGTTGTAGCTGTGTCTGAACATGAACAGCTTGTGAAATGGGATGTATAAAAGGGAACTGGATACAGAAAGTAATCAAACAAAAAGGTGGGGAATTTTTTAAGTAATGTTTGCGTTTCTTTACTATTTCTGCTGTAACAAATATCCACATATTTGATCATTTCTTACCTTGGTAAGTCATTTCTTACCTTGTAGATCTGCAGTTGAAAACTAAGAAATGTAAAATGGGTGTTTAAAATAAGAATGTCAGCAGGGCTACATTCCTTTAGTAGATTCTGGGGGAATCTATCTCACCACTGTATTCCTTGGCTTGTGGCCCCTTCCATGATTTTCAAAGAAAGAATAAAGCACCTCTCTCTCTCTCTCTCTCTCTCTCTCTCTCTCTCTCTCTCGCTCTCTCTCTCTCTCTCTCTCTTTCTCTCTCCCTCCCTCCCTCCCTCCCTCCTACCTTCCTCCTTCCTTCTTCCCTTTCCCATCATCACCTGGAATGCTGACCCTCATCCTCTTTCTCTCATAGGATTGTCATGAGCAGTTCAGGCCCCTCCACACAATCCAGGATCACCTTCCATATCTAGTCCTTCATTACAGACTCCCTGCTGCCACCCAGAGCAGGGTTCACAGGCTGCTGGCCTTGTGCTGTGACCCTCTGTGTAGCAGAGGGCACTAAATTCTCTCCCACTGCATTACAATGATCAGTTTTTACATTTTTCTAATTTGAATTGGTTTTTAGAGCATTCACAGATCATGCTTGATTAAATTCACCTCCAACTCTTCAAAGATCTACCTCCTTCCATACTCATCCTACTTTGTGGTCCCCCTGGCCCTGCTTTTTAACTCTCAAGACCAATTTGTGCTGCCTAAATATTTCTGAACATGTGGCCTTCCACAGGAGTATGGTTGACTTACCAGAGAAAACACTCTACCTCTCCTAAAAGCTAACAATTGTTAATAGTTCATGGCTAGGGGTAGGATTCCATGCCTAAATCCCTCCTCTAGGCTGGGATTTGGCCTGGTTTGGGATTACACAGGTCTCGTACACGCCGTTGAAACTCTCTGGGGTTCATGCATGCAGCTGGCCTGCTGTGTCAGGAAGACTCAGCTTCTTGTGGTTACACACCATCTCTGTCTGGTACATTATCTCCACCCCCTCTCCTGCAGTGATCTTTGAGCCTAGGGAGGAGGGGTGTGGTATGGATGTGTTCCAGTCTCTTATTCTCTGCAGCTTAGTCAGCTGTGGGTTCCCGTGTTCATCACCATCTTCATCAAATAGAAGCTTCGGTGATGAAACTGTAATGATAAGTCATTAGGAATGGTTTAATACTATATCCATGTAGAATAATAACAGTAGTAGATTCCCTTGGGGCCTAGGACCTGTCTGGGCACAGGTTTTACCAACAGTCTTCATTTTTTTTTTAATTTACGATAGCTTTACCTTTATAGAAAAGTTCCATAGAAGGTATGCTAAACAGTTGTGTCATTTAAAAACACATGTTCCCACCTGTGGCTCACATTGTAAATTATTTCAATGTTTAAAAAAAAAAAAAATCTTTCCAAAACAACTGTGAAAGCACTTGGAAAGCAAGACGTGAAGGTGATGTTTGTGGACACCAGCATTTGTGAGGTGAAGGCAAGATTGGGAGTTTAAGGTCATCTTAGCGAATACTGAGTTTGAGGACAGCTACCTGAAGCCCTGCCTCAAAAACAAAGCAAAGCAAACAAAGCCTTTGAGTGCTTTGAGAAAAGGGAACTCGTTGAGCACAAGGTATCTGTGATATCACCAGTCTCCGTCCACACAACACCGTGAGCTGTTCCCTGCTGGGAGGCACAAGATTCTCTCCCAGAGAACTCCCAATGGCTGATTCCTTGGAGCAGACTCTGACTTTGTGACTGCCATTGCCCCTCGCCCCAATTACAAGTAACTGACCACCACCCCTCCCCCCATTACAGGTAATATTGACATGTGCTCTTGGGAATATGTTTAACTACAGAGCATCAAGCTGTGTGTCCCCTTCTCCCTGTCCAGTTGTTAGTCACCTGCGGACCAGAATCCTGCAGTGAGCCATCTCTAAAGACTTCCTGGGAAACTCTGAAATTCTGATCTCCTTGTAGCCAGCCCCTGCCTAGGCTCCCTCCTCTCTTTGCACGGTGGAGCAGGGGATGACTAGGGAGTCATTTCCAGCAGCTAGCTGACTGCTGGCTTCCAAATACAGGTGCATGTTGGCGTTGCTGGCTGTACTTTGTCATGGATCAACAAGCCATACTGTGACCACACTGTCTCATTTACAGGAAAGCAAGAGATGACTCAGAGACTGGCAATCTAATCGTGTCAAAGGGGACAGCTTGAATGCTTCATCGGGGATTATTTGAACATGGAAATCAGTGTTAGTAATAGATTACACACCACCGCATAAAACAGAAACTACAGTCACACTGATAACGAGCTTAGGTCAATCCATAAGCAAACTGTCTTATTAAAATAAAGCACAGCCGTCATCCAGGAGCTGCTGCCAGAGTGGGCTTCAGACATCTGTTCCTTTAAAAGTACCCGAGTGGTACGTGCCTATAAACCTAGACCTTGGGAGGCTGAGGGAGGAGGATAGTGAGCTGAGGGCCAAGCCTGGGTGCATAGTAGGACCTCACATGAACAAACAAAAGCACACAATACAGAGGGTGAAGCTAGTCAAGACTTAGAGACACTGGTTAAGCCTCCCTAGATAAGTCATCCTCAGAGCAGGCACAGAAGAAGTGAGGGAAGGTGCCCCCCCATTCATCAGTCATTCTCTTCTCGTTCTTTGCAATGTTCTGCGTGTCAGGCAATGCACAGTGCTGTGGATACAGATGAGTTAAAGTATCTCCTGGTGACTAAGGGACTGCTGTCTAAGGGATGCTAGGACTCCACAGAGGGGAGCCTGGAGATCTCACAACACAAGAGAACATGAGGATTATGTATGTTGATCGAGGACCAAGAACATTCAGGTTCAAGGAAAACATGGCATTGTGGAAGTTTGAGGAGGCTGGACTCCATGTCAGACTAACTATCCCATGGCAGATGTCTGATATGCAGGACAGGGTAGGAAGGTGGTCAGGCTACAGGGTTTAGATGCACACATGATGGCATGTTGCAGGGTGCAGTAGCAATGGGAGGGGACAACAACCAACTCCCCCCCCACACACACCTGAGGTCAGGCACTAAACTGAACAGTCCTCCCACAGAGCACTGCTCTGCCACCACAGCCAATGGTACACAGAAGGACGTGGCAGAGACAGAGCAATGTTAAGGCTTCACAGAGCACACCCAACTCTTTGGCTGATGTCTAGGTCTTTGCATTTTAAGTGGCCAATGACTTTGGCCACACCTTGGAGTTTAGGAATGTATAATCTTGTTATGCTTATAGCCCCAGACTTAGGGCTTGCATTTGATTTGATGTGTATACATCTTGAATTCAGAGAAAGACATGTCCAATGGGACTCCCTGCCACCCACCGGGGGAATGGATTGACTGAAGAGTAGTGGGTGACAGGAGCAAGGGCTGATAAGACCAGGGAGGGAACTACTATGCTGTATATAGGAGCGCATGGGCCAAGTGGCCCTGACTCTGCCTGTGGCTTCTCTCTCCGTTTCGACTGTGGGTGTATGAGGAATGGTTTGTAGTGCTCTCCCCAGGGCACACGGGTACAACATAGAACTGTCTGTAGGTGGAAGTTTCTGTTTCACCAGCAGCTCTCAAGTAAATACACAGAGGCTTATGTTAACGACAAATGCTCAGACCAAGAGCTAACCCTTGCATTTTAAATTAAGCCATGTTTATTATCTACACTTTGCCATGAGGCTCGGTACCTTTTCTCGGTACTGCATGTCCATCTTCTCTCTGCCTTTGCTCTCATCTCCTCTGACCCCGCCATTCTTCCTTCTCAGTTGGGCTCTTCTGCCTAATCTTCTCCTGTCCAGCTACTGGCCAATCACAGCAACATATATTTACACAGTTTAAAGGAATAGCTCACAATGTCCAACAGAAGGGAGTTGTCCTGGTTGTTTTTCTGTTTGGTTTTAACGTTGTTGTTTGTCAACTTGACATAACCTAGAATTACCTGAGAAGGTTCCGCAATTAACAAAATGCCCTTCAATAAGATTGACCTGTACTCAAGCCTGTGGGGCCCATTTCTGATTAATGATTTCTGTGGTCCAGCCCATTGTGGGTGGTGCCAACCCTGGGTAGGTGGTCTGAGGGTGTAGAAGAAAACAGGCTGAGTACTCCATGGGGAACCAGCCAGTATTCGTCATTTCTCCAGGGTTTCTGCTTCAGTTCTTGCCGCTAGGTTCTTGCCTTGAGTACCTGTCATGACTTCCCTCAGTGATGGAGTGCAGCCTTAGAGTTGTAAGGTGAAATAAGCCCTTTCCTCCTCAAGCTGCCTTTGGTCGTTGTGTTTCATCACAGCAACAGAAACAATAAGACAGACATCATCAAGAAGGACAAGTTGTCCCAGGGCTTCCTGTCTACAATCTTTAACTGCAGACCAGAGATAGGCTGCTCACAGAAACCACACTTCTTGTGGTTTTGGCCTCTACACCCTCATCCTGTGTCTACAGGGATCTCTTCCCTTTGCCTGATCACTCCAGTCTCTTCCTGTGCCCAGCCCTATTGATTCACCTCAGTAGCAGTGCTGGGCCACATGGATGACACCAGCTAGAAGGTGGGCGATGAGTGTGGAAGTCTGCATGGTGTGGGCAGACCACTACCTTCCAGATGTCTGGCTCACATCCCGTCACTGGAATGAAGAAAGGGCCACTGTGGCTGTCCTCTGAGGAAAGACAAATTAGTCCAAAGTAGCAGCAACTGCGACAGAACTGGGGATCTTTTGTTCTGAAAAGCTTAGCCCACTGGGAAACTAAAATGTTAATTTATATCAAATGATGGCATAATCTCCTTGAGCTTCAACAATTGTTACCAGTCAGCCCTGATCCCAAATGACCTTGGGAGGGGGCTTCTGTCCTTGCTCATGGCAGCAGGGGTGGTTCTGTTCCCAGCAATTCCACTGTGTGTTTCCTTTCCCTGGCTTAGTTATTGACTCAGGATTTGAGAACAAAATGAAAATACATTTCCATCAAAAGGCATTTCAGTTGCCCTGGGGAGAATAATCACCAAGGCATTATGATATTCCCATGACTCAATAATAATTAATATTAATTATATTTATTGATGCTTCCTCCCTAAAAATTTCCACTGCCATTAGGTTGCTCCAAAACACTCTGGGAAAGTGAGACAGACTCTGCTCCCTTCATCCCCTTTGTGTGTTTTCCCTTCCATTGATTGCTTTGAGAGAAGGCTCCGGAACACCACTGTCCAGTCTGAAGCAAGACAAATTCATGCGCTGAAGAGCCTAGGGTGGTCACCTGGCTTCCAGCACGGGACTCCTGTGACAGTGAGGCTGAGAGAGACCAGGGCTTGTGTAGAATCCACCTCCGGACTGTCCATACACTTCTGCTCTCCCGTGAATACCAAAGAAGACAGTATAAGAAGGGAAATAAATGATTCAAGAGTAAGATCCACAGTCTGAGTCCCTGGGAGGTGAAGAAAGATGCAGGAACTTGGCAGAATAGTGTGCAGCCAGGTTTGGTGCTAATCCCCACTCCTGCCAAACCACATAATGAACCTCCAATCAGGAGAGCAAGGTGGCAATCTTGGTGAACCATAGGAAGAGGGGAAAAGGAGGTGTATGGGAGCTGCAGCCACTCTAGAAGGTGATCAGACTCCCAGAGAACAGGGTTTTTAGAGGATGTTTGAGATTATAATGACATCGTTCCTCCCCTTGCCTTTCCTCCCTCCAGACCCTCTCATGTACCCTGTTTGCTCTCTTTTCAAATTCATGACCTCTTTCTCTTTGCTTATTAGTGTGTGTGTGTGTGTGTGTGTGTGTGTGTGTGTGTGTGTGTGTGTTCTTAATCCATAAGCATAACCTGCTTCATCTGTAAAATGTTACTTTTTCTGTAAATGTTTTTAGGGCTGACGGATTGATACTAGGTAACCAATTGGTGTGATCTTCCCTGGGGAAGACTATTCCTCTTGTTTTCAGCATTCCTTACTTGTGCTTCTTTCTATAGGGCTGGGGACTCATCAGTTGTTCAGCCCATGTTTAGGCAGCCATGCTGGTAATATTTTATGGGTGTAGCTTCTACCACTCCTAGGAGACACAATCTCACAGCAAACTTCCCTATCCTTGGACCTCTTCCAAACTGTTCCACATTTTCCCTGAGCAGAAGTTGTATTGTAGATGTATCCTTTGGAACTGGACTCCACAACTCTGCAGTTTATTGGCTGTGGTTTTCTGCAATGGCCTCCATCTGTCGCAAAGAGAAGTGTCTTTGATGAGGGGTGAGGACTACACTTATCTGTGAGTCTAAGGACAAATGTGTGGAATGTAGTTATGGAGTACGCTGCTTTGATAAAGTGGAAGTCGTGTGTTCTCTTCCAATATCCATGGCTGCAATAGCCCTGGGTAGTTGCCTAGGTTTCCAGTATTAGGCATGGTTTCCCTCTTGATGAGCAGGTCTTCAGTCCAATTACAACGATGTTGGTTACCGCTATGGCATGCATACCACTAAGACAGGTAGGATTGTTGGGCCATGTTGATGGTTGTCGTGGTTCATAGGTGTTGTAGCTGGGTAGGACTATTGGTTGCTTCCCTTGTTTAGAAGCTTGCACAGTGACTTCCTCAGGGAGAAGACTTTCAGGTCAGAGTCATCTGGAGCCCTCTGGGTCTTGTGTCCAAAGTGCATGATGTCTTCAGTAATAGAGACTTTCCTTCCACCTCTGGGAGCCAACCAAGGGCAATAGCAATAGCCTGTAATGTTTTGGGAGTATCTTGGATAATTCTTACCAACAAATGAAAAGAGGGCTTCTCATGTATGGTGTTGGGGTTTTATTAGTTAGTCTATGACTCTTTGTGTCAGCCTAGATGGGAAATTTTCTTTTTAAACTATGCGTATTTGTATGTCAAGTATAAACAGGTATGTTTAGGTAGGTAGTAATATGATTCCTTATGGCTGTTTCAGATGCCCCTAGTGTTATTTACCCTCCTCCTGCATGCTTCTGTCTGCCTCCTTTCCCCCTCCCTAATTAGATCCCCCTCTTTTGCCATTTGCCCATTTCTGTCCTTTGTACCCTGCTGTCCCCTCTCTATTGCTCCTGCCTCTATTGCAATGGTCCATTTCATTCTCTCACAGGAAACAGTTTTTAGGTGGCTCTGGGTACTTCCATTTTTCAGCTCTGTGTTGCTTTGCTCAGGATTGGGGAGAGGAGCAGAGGAGGTGCATTGTGGCCAAGCAGTAACAGTGACATGGGCAGCTGTGCCTTGATCAGGGCCTCCTGTGCTAGTTGGAACTCCCCAATTCTAGAATGTTCTAGACTGACAGACTCCCTAACCTTACCTAACCTTACCTAGCCTCAAACAACAGTCTCCTTAGAGGTCAAGACAGACAGCAGGCTTGTGCCCTATTGCTTTGGCAGCATCGGGTCCCTGAAGGCCACATTTTCATGCTACACTCATTCTGTTGAACCTTGTCTGGGGTCCACATATCACTATGTTAACACATCCAGCATCCAGCCCCCCCTAATCGTCTGCTTCCTTCCCTGCAGTCAGTCCCATTGACTTCTCGGAATGCCGGAACCTCATTTTCCTTGTCTGCAAAAAGGGGTTAGTGCAAACTGGGAACAAACATTGGGGATATGTGTCTCTGAAACAGTAACTAGCCAAACCCGGCTGACTGCAGTTTTTACTTCCACTTACTGCTGTAGTGAAGACGGAAGGACAGGAAGGACAGCAGGCACCTGCCTAGCTTGTGGGACACTAACTTCAGGAACCAGAAGGAAGGCGAGCCAGGAGTCTGGATGGAGGAAATCTGCCTCCTCCGGCCCCAGGGAATGGTGACTTATGAGAACCCAGAGATCAGGTGCCAGCAAAGCAATGCGTGGTGCGTGGGCAGCTGCTGGCTTCCCTACCTCTGGGCACAGAGGGAGCTGCGTTTGTTCAGATGCTGGTGAGTTGAAAGTCATTTACCAAGGCTCACAGATGACAAATGACAAAATCATTATCTCTCTGAATTCTTTTTTTTTACAAAAATAAAGAAATATTTATTTTGGTTTGCATCTTCATAGTACATGAATTTATCGTATTATGGAAAATATTATTGCACTGAGAGTCTTCCCTGGCAGCAGGCATTTATGGCATGGTTTGTTCATACTTTAACAAGAGGGCTCAGGAGGCAGTCTGAGATTGGCATAATCCTCAATATCCACTTCCAATGACTCCCTCCTGCTAGCCAATCAAGAGTCACAATGGTTCTACAGCTTCCCCAATACATAGCCAGCTGCAAAACCAGATTCAAACACATGAGACTGTGAAAGCTGTGTTACACTCTAACAAAACAATATTTACTTGTATCGGCAAAATCCTTGCAGTTGTTGATGATGCTACACTAAAAAAAAGCAAAGTGCTCCCTCTGAATTCTTTAACATCTCGTGACAAGACATTTGAACAGACACAAGCTGTAAGCTAGAAGCACACCGCGTGGTACTAGCATCCGGCACCATGCGGCCCTCGCATCCCTGAAGAACAGCACTGCCACCTGAGAAATGAGGATGCTTTGTGTGTGAGAGTGGGCAATTTCCATGCTGGGATCCTGGACCGGCTGACAGAGGGCTTCATGGGTCTGAAAAAACAAAGCAAACGTGAGGAACACAATGGCTAGTAACTTACGTACAGCCAGCCAGACACTTCTTAAGCAGCTCGGCAGTCGGTGATTCTGAGCTCAGCTGTGATGAAGATCTGTCATGACAAGCTAGACAGTCAACCATGTCTTCCACGTCAGGGCCAAAAGGCAAGCTGTACTGTATGCACTGTGTGTGGTTCCTCGTGGGGTTCGGGGAGACACAGCTGCAGCTTTGGAACTCTCCTGGGCACTTTTGAGGTCTAACACCGTTGGTCTCCCTTCATTTGCAAGGAGAAAGTCTCGAGGCCCTCTCTGGAGAAGGATGGGAATGTGGGAGGAGGCTGTTAATGGCGTGCGTTTCTTATTAAAGGTCTGGTCCCACGGACTCTGTCCTCTTCCATTGAGCTGTGGCTGACACTGATACACCTTTGGTTCCTGAGTCCAGAAAAGACTCAGGCTCCACCTGAATTCATATGACCCGACAAAAGAAAAAGGGTTGTGGATTTAGACACCATATACGTGTCTTTATTCTTTCAGGACATTTCAGATTGGGCTTAGGAATGAAGAAACAGCTTTACTATGGCAATGACGAGCTTCCCAGAGTCTCAGAACTAACAGTGAGATCTACCTGGTTCTAAAAGCCCCTATCTACTCTCCCTCTTAGCTTCAGCTATCAACCTGACACAGATGAGTTTTAAGGGGGGGGGTGGGTGGCTCAATTGAGGAATTACCTCCATCAGACTGGCCTGAAGGCAAGATTGCAGGTGGATTTTTGATTGCTAATTGATATGCGAGGGTCCAGGCCATGGTGGGACTGCCATCCTCTAGGAAGGTGGTTATTAGTTGCACAAGAAAGCTGACTGAGCATGAGCAGAAAGGAGCAAGCACTTAGCAGCTTTCCTCCATGGTTCCTGAGACAGCTCCTGCCTATGTTCCTGCTCTGGCTTCCCTCAGTGATTGATGGTAACCTGGACGTGTAAGATGTACTAAAACCCTTCTGCCCCAGATTACTTTTGGCTGTGGTGTTTATCACAAGCATCGAATGCAAACTAGAACATCTGCTTGTTGTTGCTGAGACAGTGTCTTGCCATGCAGCCCAAGGAAGCCTCAGAATCAAGATCCTCCTGCCTCAGCTCCTCCCACATGCAGAAATTAAAGGTGTATGCCACTATACCCAGATAGCATTCCTATCTGGAACTCTACAGAGCATCATTGTGGGTGGCCCCTGTTATAAGTCCCCTCCTACAGGGGAGCCCTGGAGGGCTCTTAAACAGCCCACTATCATATCTTGGTAGGTGTGTGATGTACTATTCTGCTTTTCAACGTTGGAAACTTTGATCTAGCCTTGTGTGTTGAACTGAGCTCCCCAGAAAGATCTGTTCAAGTTCAAAAGTCATACCTGTGAAAGAAATTTCCATGGAAAGAGCCTGTATAAATTAAGTAGGCTAACACTCTGGGGATGGGATCATTCTGGATTTAAACCTAATAGCTAATGTTATAAAAGAAGAGAGATGTAAGACACAGAGATACCAGGGCAAGACCACACAAAGACAGAAACAGACACTGAAGTAATATGTTCATGATCCCAGGAGTGTCACCAGCAATGACCAAAAACTAATAAGAGGCAGGAACAGACTTCCCTTGACAGGAGGCACCAAACCTGATCCTTGATCAAATATCAAGCCTCAAGAACTCTTCAGCAATCAGTTTCTATTGCTAGGCTACCAAGGCTGTGGTCAGCTGGTCCAGCATCTGTGGGATGTCAGTTCAGGCCCCATCGCCACAGGTATTTCTTGCACGGTGTGCAATGCAGGTTCCACCAGCTCTATCACATGCTTTGCTCAGCGAAGCACATGTCACCACTCTGTCCTTTACTCAGATGAAGAAATTGGGTCTTAGATAAGCTATCAGGTCCAAGCTCACCTGGTGCCTGTGGAAAACACCGTGACCTAGGCCACTAGACACCAACCTCAACATTCTCAGACATCGTGAGTTGAGAATATCCCCCTCAGGACTCAGCCCTACTCTGTAAGTCCCATAGCCTCACAGCAGGGAACTAAAACCAGCCAGGACTTCCTCCTCCAACCCCTCCCTAGGAGTAGACCAGAAGTGCACCCCTTCCCAAGCACACAGCTGTGAGGTAGCCAGCCAGAGAATTCAGCATACCTGGATTCCAGGTCCCGTGTCCTAGAAACACCCATCAAGTAGACATTGATCTTTAAGGAGAAGTTAAGAAGATCCCTGCCCCAGTAGCCTTACCTGCCCACTGCCCACACCTACTCCCCTCTGTATTCAAATGCATCTTAAGCTTTAAAAAAAAAAAAAGTCCTTAAGAATAACTTACATCTCTGTGTATCTTCATAGTGACCCCTAAATCCCTGAAGCTCTCTCTCAGTACACCTGGAAATGGGTGAGCATGGGTGAGGTGCAGCAGCTGGGACCACAGCCTGGCTAGCCAGCCTCCAGATGGGAATAGGGTAGCAATCACTAGCTCCAAGAAAAGAGACCCTGTCCCGTGTCTTCACCCTTCGGGGGATGGCATCCGTCTTTCCCAGTGAAGAGAACCTGTGCCCCACATGTAGCAGATCTTAGAGTCCTCAGTCTTGACTTCATAGAAAATTCCCACAAGGGAAAGACTTCTTGTCCCCTCCATAAGGACCCCTTCCTGAGTGGGTAGGGTGGGTGGGAGTGTCTTCCTCTGAAGTGAGGGCACCAGGGGTGGGATCTACATCCTGGTACACAAGAGGGAAGGGACCACTGAGTATGGTATCTGACACATACTGCTGACCTCCAAGACCACTCACCGACCATAAGCAGAGACTGCTCTCGGAAGAGCTATGAGGAGCACACAGGACAGGCTGCCTGTCCATGGAACATGCACCTGGCACAGGCAGCCCTGACTCTAGCCTCTGCCACCACTTCAGAACTGAAGACAGGAAGACAGAAAGCAGCAGCAGTGTGAGGAGGGCATTTCCTCCTCATCCTCCCCTCCTGCCTACTCCTCTATCTCTGTCTTCATGTCTCTAAATTATGCCCTGTTGTTGGGGTGGGCTGCGCTGGGTATGTGGTGGTGGCGGTGGCGGCGGCACTGGGACCTGAAGCTGTGTTTGCAAATCAAGTTGAAAACAAAAATCCTGTAAAAGCTGAAAGCTCAGCAAATGGAATCCAATAACAAGAACTGAACTGAACCAGCGTGAGGCTGACATGCCCTTAGCATGACTGCCACACTTCAGACGTGAGTGGTCTTTTTCACGGTGCTGTTCCTCTGTGTAAGCAAACGTGGACGCACTGTAATTCCTTAAAAAGCTGGACAATCTTGGGAACGTGGTGAGAGAATTTCAAGTCAAAGGTTGTTGGTGCTTCACTCTAACTCAGTGATTCTCAACCTTTGGGGGGATCAAAGACCCTTTTAGAGGGTCAGCATATCAGATATTCTGAATATTAGATAGTTACATTGTTATTCCTAACAGTATCAAAAACACAGTTATGAAATAGCAACAAAATAATTTTATGGTTGGTGTCACTACAACATGAGGAGCTGTGTTAAAGGGCTGCAGCATTAGGAAGGGTGAGAACCGCTGTTCAAATGAGGCAGGACACTTAGCAACAGTGACCCAGTCAAGCCTGTGTGTCTCTGATCCAGGAGAGGGATGTCTATCTAGTATCCTAAGGGCTATCAGATGATTCAGGCCTTCAAGACATTTTCTCACCACAACAAATGACCCTCAATCTTCTGCTTTCTGGTGAAAAGGACGAAACTTCCCAAAACGTAATGTAATATAGCCAGGACACAGGCTGGCCAGACCTAGCTAGTGGAGGAAGAGAAAGGGATGTCCTAGTAGGCCAACAGGATGCGTCTGTGCCTGTCCTTTTGCCTGGCACACAGAGAGAACCATTCTCGAAGCTCCTGCTTAGAGAAGCGAGTTAGGATTTTGTGGGTGGTGAAAGGGTGGAAGGTGAGGATTATGTGTTAGACAAAGACTTGCCTTTAAGTATAAGTTTGAGATGATATTCTCTCCCCCTGTTTGACTAGTATTATGTCAACTTGATACAAGCTAGAGTCAGTTATGGATGGGGAACCTCAGTTGAAAAATTACCCTCACCAGATTGGCCTGCAGTACATTTTCTTGATTGATGATAGATGTGGGAGGGCCCAGCTCACCATGATCAGTGGTAGTGGTCCTGGGTGCTATGAGAAAGCAGGCTGAGCAAGCCATGTGAAGCAAGATGGTACCAGGTGCTCCTCCATGGCTTCTGCTTCTGTTTCCAGCCCCCAAAGTCTTGCCTTGAGTTCCTACCCACTCCAGGATATAGTGTGGTCTCTGAGTCATAAGCTGAAACAAACCCTTCTCTCCATGGGTTGCTTTTGGTCAAGGTGTTTTGTAACAGTAATAGAAACCCTGAGACACCCACTAAAAATGATTTAACATTGGATCTATTCATTAATTCCTTCTTGTTCTGTAACTTCTAGGCACAGGCTCGGCTCTTCTGTGCTGCAGAGGGCTCTTATTCATCCTCTAAAGCCCAGAACAGAATGCCCCTTTTTCCTTCTGCTGTTCTGTCCTCTTGCCTCTAACGTTCCTGATTGCAGCAACCCTCTGTTAGGTTGAGTATCCTAGCTCGAGCTTCTGATTACTTTCTGCCTACCATCCTGGGAACTCTTTGAGCAGTGGCTCTTGTGTCTCGTGAGCATTTGTGTGCCTCGTTCATGGTCAGAAACTAATCAGTTCCATATAGAACTGCTCAATCAGATTAATTAATTAAATGAAGCCCCCCAATCCCACCCCAGGGCACAATGTCTAAGTGTGGCCTTTGTAATTGGCGTGGATGTAGGGAGAAGAGGCAGGATTGCTGAGTGGCCTTGTTCCTTGGATCTCCTTAAGCTAGTGTGGTGAAGTGGACACCGGTGCTGAGTCAAGATGCCCTCGCCCTCCTCACAGGTTGTATGGCCAACTGCAGCTCCCAGTCCATATAGCAGTTCTGGGCCTCTCCTGACGTGTGGGGGATGAGCAGAAGGTGCAGCATGCAGGGAGGGCTTAGGAATTGAGTCCTTCTAAGGCAGATGACACCCGACAGGACAGAGCTGTAATGCATACCTCCTTTGCCCTGGGGACACGTTGAAACATGGATCGAGGCTGCAGCTGGGGTGGAGTTCAAAGCAGTGTCCGAGCTTGACACCCCCTGTCCTGTTCACCTTCTCCCAACTCCCCAGCAACCTAACAAAGCCTTAGGCTAAGGAACTGCTTCAGCAAATTCTGTGTCGCAGCTTCCCCACATATAAATGTGCCCTGGAAGTATTTGTGTTTAGAGAGCTGGGAAGACGGCTCCATGGGTGCCATCTGTGCAGCACAAGGACCTGAGTTTGACCCAGGACAAGCTTAGTGGCATGTATGTAATCAGCCCCAGGTGGGAGGCAGAAACAGGACACCCTGGAGTTCATTTGCCAGACAGTTTAGCTGAATGGATCCGCTTCAGATTGGGTGAGAGCCCATCTCAGAAAATAAGGTGGAGGACAACGCAGGAAGACACTTGGTGACAACTTCTGGCCTCTAGGTACATGTGCGTGCGCTCACGCGCACACACACACACACACACACACACACACACACACACACATCCACATACGCACGTGCACCAACACAAACATGTACGAACACCACACAAATCATTTGAGTCTGTCATGGGGCTTCAATAAATTCTCCCAACAGAGAATCTGATGTAGTAATAAGGGCGGTGGGGCTTCGTCCCCAACACCCCAGCCGCCCGCTCGGCTAGCTTATGCCCGAAATAACAACACACAAACTGTATTCATTTAAACACCGCTTGGCCCATTCTCTTCTAGGCTAATTCTCACATATTAATTTAGCCCATTTCTAATCATCTGTGTGTAGCACCCCAAGGTGCGCTTACCGGGGAGATTCTAGCCTAGTCCATCCTGGGTCGGAGCTTCATCCCGGGAGCGGGGCATGGCGTCTCTCTCAGCCGTCTTCTCCTGAGAGGAGAGCTGTCGCGTCTGACCTCACTTCCTCTTCCTCCCAGCGTTCTATTCTGTCTACTCCTCCCACCTATCCTCTAACCAATAAAATGGGCCAGGGCAGTGCCTTTATTAGCCAATGACCTTTCTCCATCAATCTGACTTTCAGCAAGTCCTTAGTAGCAAGAGTTCCGTGAGGAAGCTCTTCAATGTCAGCCAACATGCAGCCCCTCCCCAAACTCCGTATCGCCCTAGCTGCCATCTTTTGAGGCTCCACAAAGAGGGGTGACAACTGTCAACCAAGGACTTCTGAAAGAAAGCAGTAGGTGGTAGCCTGCCGGGGTGTCACCTACAGCTGAGAGAAGGGCTCTGCATGTTCCTTTGTTCTTTCTGCTATGGAACGTGGGTATGATGTTGGGTAAGAGGGCAGACATTACTGACAGTGGGGTAGAAGCTGTATGTTGAACATGGTAGCACAAAGGAGCTAGAGTTCTGTACGTGTTTGAGCTACTCTGCCAGCTCCAGAACATCTACCCAAAATGCAACACCAGGGAGGGATCACTACGCTCTTTAAAACAAAACCACTAAGTTCTTTAAAACAATGTGTTTAAATAGAATTCTCTTTATAACCACAACTGGACCTGTATCTTCATTTGTGTTAACTCCAAGTGGAATGACAACTTTAGGAGAGAATGTGGAAATATCATGAAACCGGACAACTCCAGCCCAAACACTATGAGAATCCTATTTATACATGCTTGATTTCTTGGCCTTCCCCCTATATAGGTCTCTGCATATGCAAACTGTAGCATGGGATGATACACTAGAGGGAAGAAACATGAGAAGTGAGAACTCTGAAGAGGAGGTCATCTGTACCCCTCACTTGAGCCAAGGTTGGAGGTGGGGAGCAACAGGGTCTCTCTCACCCTCTCACTCCCCTGCAAAGCTCAGCAGCAGTGGGGTGGATGGGCTGCATTCCCCGGGGCCTCCCCTGAAGTGGGAAGAATGAGAGGCATGCTGGTGCCACAACACTTCGCAATTCTGTGCAGAAGTCATGCAGGGCTGTTGCAACTTTTCCAAAGGTGAACAGCGCCTCAGAGGAGGAGATCAGGCTTGCTTCATCAATGAGTTGAGTCAGGGGCTTGGAGCCTCCTTCAGCGGACTTCTGTTGGCCACTGTTCTTTCCCAAGGCCACATTTAATACACTGAGAGTAAGGTGTGGGATTTATATATCCTTGTTCTTTTTATAAACCTGGGGTCAAGGCAAAAGTCAGTAAGAACAAGAGAGATGGTCCTCCACCTCCCACCCCACCAGGCTTCTGGGTGTCAGCCTGTTGACACAGTCTGCATAATTCCCCATTGTGGAGGGCTGTCCGGCATGTTGTGAGGGATTTAGCAACATCCACAGCCCCTCTCTTCTCACCCTGTATCAACAGAACTCCTGCCCACCACTTAGAAGAGATCCCAAACATCCTGTGGGCCCCAATCACTTAAGCCTCAGCTAAGAACTTGCTCTAGAGAGAGTCGGCATGGAAGCAGCATCTAAGGGGAAGCTTTTGTTATGGCTTTGGAGGTTTATTTCCCCTACAAATACCATAAAACAGCCCAGCTGACAGATGGAAGCTCAGAGAATGGGACATTTGGGTTTGGTTTTGTTTTTTTAACAGAAGCCAAAAAATAAAAAAGGTCCATAGCAAAAACGTAAAGGACTTGAGTAAGAGCAAAGGGCACACTGGGCAGAGAGAAGCACTGAGGATTTGGGAGGAAATGGGAACTGACAGAAACATTTTAAGACCTGCAGGACCTTCTCTCTGACGCAGAACCCATGTTCCCTGAGTTTGGCCCTGGTGAGGCATCCCTATGTCAGGTTGGTAAACTTCATGGGGTTCCATGTCACTGTCTGGTCCCCATGAGAAGTGGCCCTCACATGCTCTCACTCCACAGTGGGACATCTCAAAGCTGTTGTTTGTTTACAGAACTTGCTGCCTGGTGGCTTTTTCCCTGACGGCAGGGAGCAATTTGGCATCACATGGAATCCTGGATTACTGGCTTGATTAATATTTCATAGTGCCTGGTAGTCATTTACATTTATAGACATATGAGTCATGAAAAATTCAAGCTTTAATTGCTTTGAGCTTCTTCTTATTTATTTATTTTGGTTTAGGGTTTTTTTTTTTTTCTTTTTAGCTAAGGTGTTTTTCCAAGTCTTAAGACCAAAGGTACTCAAAAGAATCAGGGCATTGGAGACAGGTCTGAGGACAGGTTCTTATGGATTGGGACATGTCAAGAGGTGATGAAATCACAGGCTCAGGGCAGCTGGGGAATGGCGCCTGAGCCAATGTATCATTTTTCTCCATCAACAAAGGTAACCAGTTACCAGAGGGGGAAACTGAACCTTCAGTTTATAAAATTTCAAGCATGATGACAGCCTAGCCTTATCCATCATGAAAACCAATACACCGCATGACCTGACTGGTCCTGTGTTTTGACTCAGGTCCTGGTCCTGGGTCAGTGGGAACATTACTTGTCTCTGGTTGGCGCGGATGGAGCTGTCACCTAAGGACTTGTCCTTGAATGCTGTGCCTCCTCAGCTCACTGGTTCAGGACTCAGTACTGTGGCTGTCCTACATCTGCTCCTCTCTCTGAAGGCCAGGCAACTTGTATTTGACTTAGGTTTTCAACAAGTATTTGACTTCAGTCCTTTGAAATATTTTCTCCGGAAGTGACTGTTCTGTTAGGCTGACCATTGCAAGAATTTGCGAAGTGGTTCATATTAAAAACAAAAAGGAATTTTATCTATTTTGGGAGTGGGGGGGGTGGGGGGGAGGGATGTATGTGTGTGGGTGTGCAGTTGGGAAGCATGCATACTGCAGCACACCTGTGGAGATCAGAGGACAACCTTGAGAATCTGTTTGCTCCTTTCACCTGTCAGTGGCTCCAGGGATTGAACTCAGGTGTTAGACTGGCACAGCAGGCTCCTTCACCCACGGAGTTATTTTGCTGATCTGGAGGAGGAGAAACATGTGGATAGATTAGGTGCTGTTATTTAGAAAAGGTGGCTGATCCAAGCCTAGCAGAAGGCCTAAAAATCAGTTCTGAAGGGAAAGGCAGGCAAATGGCAAAAGTGAGGAGATGAGAAGGTGGGATTTGATAGCAGCTGTATGAACATCAGTCTTTCATCTGCAGGTTAGAATAACTTCTCTATAGGAACCAGAGGGTTCAAGGACACCCCAGGAAACAAGCCCACAGAATCAACTAACCTGGGCTCAAAGGGGCTCACAGAGAGGAAACCGATAATCAGGGAGCCTGAATGGTTCTGAGCTAGGTCCTGTCGTCTTTTGTATGTGTGGTTGTGGTTTGTTTTTCTTGTGGGACCACTAGCAGTGGGATCAAAGGCTGACTCTGACTCTTTTGCCCGCTTTTGGGACCTTTTCCTCCTATTGCTTTACTATGAGGGATATGCCTATACTTATCGCAGCTATCCCTTAACTGAAGGGAAATGGAGGAGGAGTGGATCTGGGGACAAAGGAATGTGTGGGGAAAAACTGAGGGAAGAAAGAAGTGAGAGGAAACTGTGGTCTGGATGTAATTCATGAGAAAATAAATAATAATAATAGTAATAATAATAATAATCCTCTCCAGAGAAGTTTGAGACTCAAACCTAATTGGCAATTAAACAAAAGTATAACAAGTCTTAAAGCCTGTCTAATTTATAGTAATGATTAAAACCTGCATTTTGACTTTAAGGTCATGGACATAACCAAGCCAACCACTTTCTGGTTGAACCTGAGACTCGCTCCATAGTGAATGCATGCCCAGTGCTGTTAACCTGATCAAAGGTCCACAGCCTGAGAGGTCATAGGCCCGAGAGGGAACATACTACAGTTGTTTTGCTAAATGGATATGGCATCAAACTGTCTTCTAAAATTCTGTTATACTCATAGATGAGCGCCTCTCTCACCCTTGGGGAGAAAAAGTTCTTTCTGCAGTGGGCAGCTAACCAGAGAACTGAGAATATTGTCTCTGCAATGCTCAGACCCAAATAGGACATCAAAGGAGACAGGTTAGGATGGAGTAAGGAGGGTGAGGGAAGGGTGCTGTGAAATGCTGTCTTATGTACAGGACGTGGACACTGCATTCCTGCATCTGTGGGTTATATGCACAAGACCTGTATGAGGTCGGGTAACATCCCAGCAAGCAGCCCTAGCTAGACTCTGGCTCACAATGGCAAAAGGAGAAGAAATGAATGTAGGAGGTCATGTTGCCAGTTCCTATGGGAAACTGGGGGTGGATATGATCAAGATACATTGTATACATGTATGAAATTTCAAAGAAAAAATAAAAGGTACTCTCTAAAATTTACATTTGAGGTAAAAATAATTATGTCACTTTGGCTTAAATCATTTTGTCATAGAAAATATAATAACTGAAATATAAATAAATTTTTAATCTCTAAATGGAGCAAAGTTTTGCCAAACTGAATCTATGGCAATATATAACCACTTCAACTGTGTATTATGTTAGATTGATCACAGATTATAACAGATAAATGACATTGACTATTAGATACTGCGTAAGTTTCTTAAAGGATAGTACAGATATTTAAAAAATTAATTCCCTTTAAGCCCCATTAGATTTTTACACACACACACACGCACACACACACTTTTCTGTGATGTTAATTCTTCAGTATTCCACACAACCCACCAGTATAGAGTACCTGTTAGTTCATTGAAACATGTCGTATAAGAAAGATGTCATTTGCTGTGATGGTTTCTCTAATATATTTTCATAGTATAGTACGGATTTTATCTCTTAATAAAGAGGTAGAAATATACTTCTACAACCCTGGCATTTTCTCTCCAGGTTAGCGCAGGACTGCCGGCTCCCAAAATAACCACACGGAGACTGGTTATAAATCCTTAGCCGGTAGCTTAGGCTTGTTACTAACTAGCTCGTACAACTTAAATTTAACTAGCTTGTACAACTTAAAGTAACCCATATTTCTCATCAGCTCTCTACCACATGGCGGTACCTTTTTTCTGCAAGACATGTTCATCTCCTGCTTCCTCTACATCTGCCTGGCAACTCTGTCCTCCTTCCCAGTGTTTTCTTACTCTGACTCTCCTGCCTAACTATTGGCCAGTTGACTCTTTATTAAACCAATGGGAGCCGAACATCTTCACAGTGTACAAAAGGATTATTCCACAGCAATTTTAAATGCCGTATTCAGCATTCTGAAGAGTTTGAGAACCGTCTATCAATAGGTACTTAATAAAGGATACCTGATTTAGTTACTTGCTTTAGGCTTAACTTTGAAGCATATACAAGAAACTAAATACAACATGACTAAAAGTGTAGCTCTGAACACATTGAAGAATTTGATCATTTATTATGTTGGTTTTTGTTGTTGTTGTTGTTGAGGCAATTTCTTTGTGTAGCCCTGGCTGTACTGGAACTTGCTCTGTAGACCAGGCTGACTTCAAACTCTCAGAGATCCACCTGCCTCTGCCTCCCAAGTGGTGGGATTAATGGTGATCACCACCATACCTGGCTAACTTGCATTTCTTAATTATCCTTAACAGTTTGCAATAGGTTAGTAGTTTTTATAAGTCTAGGACTTTACAGCATCAAAGGAAAAAACCAACATGGAACAACAGCATTGGTTCAGGGCACTGAAGGCGGAGTCCAGAGGCCTCAGATAAATTCATAGCTGCATTTTAAATCTGGACCACAGACATTCCCAACCCACCTTTCCAGGTGGGTGACCTTGGCACACTGTCCGTCTCTGCCAACGTCCTGTTAACATAGCCCTTCCCCAAATCACTCAGGCTGAAACCACACTCAGTCTCGTTCTTAAAGATCACGTACTCTCTCTCAGCCAGCACATACATCACCTGACAAAAGCCACACAACTTCCAACCTTCTGTGATTTAAGGTCATAAGCACTGCTGCCACAGTGTGAACCCCTGGAGCCTAGTTTCTAGACTGTTAGAATCTGCCCTTTCCAGAATCGCAATCCTAATTAATCCTCAACACGTCTAATCTTCTTTGTCCTCAAGAAGGATTAAATACAAAAATATTGCTTAACTTTTCCCTCCGAAAGAGAAATATCACACTCTACTTACGTGGTTATAAATTTGATAACAGAGAATTTTAAAATATCCTTCCAAAGCACTGAGATAATTGCTGGAAACATTCTGATGTGTATCCTTTGATGCTTTAAAAATTATACCCAGTATTGTTTTGTTTGTTTTGTTTTTTTGGTTTTGGGGGGTTTTCTGTGTTTTTGTTTTATTTTTGAGCTGGCCATCAAGTTTATTAGGAAAAAGATTACCATTTGGATATTTCTTCCTTTGAGCTCAAGGTTTGCTCCAGGGCACCCTTCCTTCTTCAAGTTTCCCTTCCCATGGCAGAGTCTGGGCTCTGGATGCTCACGAGCAGAGCAGTCATGTTGCACTGCAACCCCACACAGCACAAAGTCGCAGAAAGTCCAGAGAAACCGGGTCCTATGTAGCTGGTTGGCAGACCAGACACTGGAGATTGTACACCAGGCATCCCCAGCAGCCAACTGCAATCTGTTTTGCCTGCAGGGCTTGCAATATCATTTTTTCTTTATAAACATCTTTCTGGAAGCATCGGGATTTAAGCATCTCAGCCTTAAGGTGCTGTACCGGACCTGCAGGGTGGCTGAATGGCTGGAGATGTCATTTTCTGCAAAGGGAGACACCCCAGCTATGTGGTCAGGGGCAAACACGTTGGTCTTCTGCCTGGCCTTGTGGGACAGTCACAGCTGAGGAAGCACTGATGCTCAGTCAGAGAGGGGTTGATGGCATATTTGCCCCCTTTGGGAGTGGGCAGTGGGTACCGGAGGCCTCGAGAGTTCAGCACCTGGGGTTTCAGGAGAAATGCATACGCAAGGTGACATCATCATTGATAGTCACTGACACTTTCCTCAAGGTCTTGTTCCCATGATGCCCACAGAACACTCAATTCATGTCCGACATCGTCTTGAAGCAGCCATGACAGCGTAAGATGTAGCTCTGGGCCTCTAGGATCAGCCATTCTCTGCCACCATGTGCAGCCCCATCTGAAGCAGAACATTCTGCATGGCAAAGTCTGTGGTCACACACCCAACCCGTACCTCCTTTGGGATGTCACACTGCTCCAACTCTTGCTGGATCTGCTTGATGTTGCTGGAGGTCATCACTGCCTTCAAATTCATTCTCCTCTTTCTTCTCCCCTTCCTCCTTTTCCCTTCTGTCAATGAGTAGCTCCTGCAGTCCACGATCAGTGTTAGGCAGAGGGTTTCTCCAGAACCTGAAGGAGCTGAATTCCAGGTTCGCAGGCCCATCAGCTGGACACCACGATCCACCAATCTACCGTTTCATGTGAGGGTTTAAGCTTGGAGGACTAAGGCCATATCAGTCCAGCAGGCCTGAACTAGGGCTGTATTGTAACCATCTCTCTCTTGGGTGAGGCTATGTTGCAACCAGGTCTCTCATGCTCCTGAAAACAAGAACTGCTTGAACCCAGAGAAACTAGCTATGATTTTTTAAGTGACAGACACTTGCATCTTTTCCAGAAGAGAGGCCAGCAGCAGCAGTTGGCTCTGTCATAAAGAATTGATTTTTTTTTCATTTCTCTTTATTCTGAATATTGACCTGCCTGCAGTCTCCAGCAAACATACAGTTTTTATTGAAGGTGGTTAGATTCTAACAAGCAAGGACGAGTAGCTTTCATCTGTTGGGCCCAGGAAGAATGGGACCAGAAAGGTGACCAACCCAGTAAACTCATCTGAGGGGATCCTCTTTCCACACTACATGCCTCTGAAAAATAGAGCTTAGGTTTATATCAACAAGAAGTCAACAGTTTGGAAGAGGGTAAGAGAACAAACTGGAAAGACCCCCAATATCTGGGGCCCTGTTCTTACTCTCACTTCTTCTCCAGATAGACTTAGCTCTTCAGGACAAGAATGAGGATGTCATGGAGTCTCGCCCCATGATTCCAGAGAGCTACAGTGGCCGGAAAATGTGTGGCAGTATCAGAGTCCGTCCATGCCACCCCCTGAGAAGCCTCTGAAGGCAGCTGTAAAGGTGAAATCCGAGTAGCAGTGGAGACTGAAGGATCTTGGAGATGCCAGAACCACAGGACACAGGCAGAGGACAGCTGAGTGCCAAGAGGGAAGTTGGCCTGAGAGGCTACAGGCAGCAGAGTATGAGCTCAGGTTGAGAATATGCAAGCTCTTTGAAGCCCAGATGATTCTATTACTTTTGTGTTTGCATGACTGGGTATTGGTCTTACTTTGATCTCATCTTTCCTTGCTTTGCCCAGTTTTGCCCCTGTTGGAATGGGAATATTTACTCTGCCACAGTGTGCTGGACACCCATGACTGGCTTTTTGATAGTATGAAGCTTCCAGTTAAGAGATGATCTGAGTCTTGGAAGAGATTCTGAACTTTAAGTTTGAAAAAGCATTGTTAAAGATTGTGGGAAATTTTGAAGTTGGATTGGATATATTTCACATCATGAGATGACCTTGAGCCTATGGGAAGAAGGGTGGAAGGATATGACTTAAAAATGAAATGCTTGGGTGTTTAGTAGAGAAGGGATAGACTTGTGATTAATAGTGAGGGGGGAGACCCACCCTAAGTGTGGGCAGCACCATCTCACAGGCTGGAGTTTCACACCGAGTAAAAAGGATAAAGTAAACTACACCAGCATTCATGGCTCTGTTTCCTGGCTTTGGATGCAATGACTGTTTCATATCTCGTGTGCCATGCAATCCCTGCTATAATTTTAGGGTCAAAATAAACCTTTTTCTCCTGAAGTGGCATTCTGTTGTACATTTCAATCAGAAAATGAGAAGAGTAACCAAGACAGAAGGGCAATCTTAAAATGCACATGGCAGTGTTATTTGGGAATAGGGACTTCATTCAGAAGGCAATTAGGTTGGTGTGAGGTCAAGATAACGTGTTTCCTACAGTGATGTTAGTTGATTGTCACTTGCTCTGTTTCACTGTGTGATGCCCCTACCACGTCACGAGGCAACCACAAAGCTCCCACTCAGTGCCAATGCCATGCTCTTTGACTCGATCATACAACTCTTTTAAAAAAAAAAACAAAAAAAAAAACACCACTTCCCTTCTTTATAAATTGCCCACCTTGGGGCATTCTGTAATAACAACAGAAAATACAGTAATGGTTAATATTGTCACTTTGTCAAACTCTAGAATCACTTATGGGGGTAGCAAGACTCCGGGCACAGCTGTGTAGAACTGCCTAGATTAGGCTAACCTCTGGGCACAGCTGTGAGAAATGGCCTAGATTAGGTTAATTCATGTAGGCAGAATTCCCACTGAATGCAGATGGAGGGGAGAGTGGGAACATCTTCTAGTTTTAACCTAGAAGGTCCAAGGGAAAACCTTTTGCTTTCTGCTTGCCTGCCCCCTGTTAGTGAATGCTGCTGCTGCTGCTGTCCTTAGCTGACATCAGACATCTTCCTCAGAAATCAGTGCCTCTCAGGGATCCTTCAGCTCCAGGCCGAAACTGCTGAGGCATCCAGCCTTGTGGACCAGAGAGCTACCTGGTTTCTCCAATGGGCAGACAGCCGTTGTCAGACTATCCAGCCCATGTCATGTATGTTGGGCTATAAATCCCTTTTAATGTATTTCCGTTCTGTTGGTCTGTTCCTAGAGAGGACCTTGACTAAGAGAGACTCCTGCCACAGAGCTTTTAACTAGTCTCAATAGACATATGCATTGGTGGTGGAATGATTGCTCCTCTGAGGCGTTTGTGAGTGGTGATGTGGGGTGAAGTCAATGTGTGCAGGTGGACAGCTGATTCCATCGTCTCCTGAGTCCTAGAGTCATTGACATAGACGAAAGGACATACACATATGAAATGGAGGTGATTCAGAAAAAATCCCTGCAACCCTGAATATATATTAGAAAATACAATGTGAACATGTAAAGTGTGTCAACTCTAAAACCAGTATAGTTTTCTAACTCTTCACTTAGGAGACATGGGAATAATGAACCTTGGGTAGAGAAGACTGCCTCTGTCATCTAGGCTGAGATTTTATTCTTTGGAACAGGGTGTCATTACGTGCCCTCCCCTCAAATGTGCATCCTTCTGCCTCAGCCTCCTGAGTCCTAGGACTGAAGCATTCACCACTATGCCCAGCTTTCACTAAGGACAAGAAAATATTAAGGAAATATCCAGCTGCAGGTCCAGGTCAGAAATGTATAGTGAAAGCCTGCGACCCCACCATATAAACAGTAAGGAGGTAGCACAAGACCTGTCAAGTCCAAAAGTACTTAGAATCCCACTTGAAGAACTTCCCCTGTTTAGAGAAGAAAAGTTTGAACTTCAACAATAACAATTACTGCATCAAAGCTACACAGAGAAAGCCTGTCTAGAAAAACCAAACCAAAACAATTGTTAAAATGAGTGAAACCCACCAGATATGCTTAAATATGTGAGTTTATGGTATTTTCAAAGTAGGTGTTATCATGTAAGCTTCAGAACTGGTCCAATATCAAGAATGGTGGCAAATAAATGCAAGACAGTGGCGTTTACCTTTGTCTACTGAGTGACCAAATTATAAGTGAATAAATGCATCTTCCATGATAGCACTTCAACTGTTACATAAGTTAATAAAACATGCAATAGAAATTACAGAATTAAACTGCAACCATCTTTGTAGAATCAAATTATTGAATTAAAGGGCTCATCACATCAATAGTGGTCAACGACACAAGAGGGGAAGAAAGAGGAGAGAGAAGTGGAAAGTGTCAGGGAAGTGAGAAGGAAAGGAAGCAGCAGAGAGGAAAGAGAGAGACAGAAGAGAAGGAAAAGGGAAGGAAGGGAAAAGCAGACAGTATGTGCCTCCCAGAGAAAGAACATGCCATCACCTATAGTTTTGCCAAGGGGACTGGACATGAGAGCCATGACATTCCCAGACTCCAGCTGACAAAATGCAGGTTGCGCAACGCTCAGAGCACATGCTGAACTGCATGCACAATGAGTACACACGCAGTCAAACACAGACCAGAAAACCACATGCGCTCTGTCCTGCTATGCCAGGGAGGGGTCCAGGGATGGGGGCATCTCCAAATCCAATGAGACACAAAAGGAACTGTAAATGTTTTTAAGAGATAAGATTAACCTGTCAACGAGGAAAGCACGGTTAGATGACAGAACCGTGTAAAGGCACGAGAAACTAACAGCTATGAACGTCACGAGAGCATTTGCTTGTTCCTGCTCTCATTCAAATACATAACGCACTGCCATATGCTTGGATGAAACTCAGCGAGCTCAATTTTGAGTGAAAGAGATGTGGTCACTGTCTTTACAGCACTTATTGTATAATGGGGAAACCAACATGAGCTGTAAACACATAGCTAATGTACAATCATGGCCATGGTGAACTCTAAGAGAAGCTCAGAGGCTGCTCAGCCTGAGTAAGGGTCTTAGGATTTCTATTGCTATGAAGAGACACCATGACCATGGCAACTCTCATAAGGAAACATTTAATTGGGGCTGACTTACAGTGAAGAGGTTTAGTCCATTACTATTATCGTCATGACAGGAAACAGGGAAGCACACAGGCAGACATGATGCAGGAGAGGTAACTGAGAGTTCTATATCCATGCCAGCAGGCAGCAGGAAGACCATGAGACACTGGGCCTGACTTGAGCATCTGAGACCTCAAAGCCCACCCTAAGTGACCTACTTCCTCCAAAAAAGCCACACCTACTCCAACAAGACCACACCTCCTTATAGTACCACTCCCTTGGGGCCTATGGGAGCCATTTTCACCCAAACCGCCACAGTAGGCAACTTGATATGAGGTGGAATCTAAGCTGAGCTGTGAAGGAAGGGTAGAAAGAGAGAGAGAGAGACCTTCAAAGCAGAGAGCAAAACTCTGGGGACACAAGGAAATTAACTGAGAAATTCTGAGATGTCCAGGACGGTGTTAAGGGTCAAGACTGAAAGAATATGGTTTTGACATTCCTTGTGCCTTGCCTAAAGCAGCCACCACCCCTTCTCTGTGTCTGTGACACTTCCCAAAGCCAGCTGTGGGCTTGATTCATCTTAGGAACTTGAACATAATTTCCACCCCTGCCCAGTACTGTGACTATGTAGCGTGGGTGAACAAATGCAGCTGGGCCTTGCAGCTCCCAGACATGGGTACCTGGGGCTAGAAGCAGCTGAAGTGAAGTGGGAGATAGACAATTTGAATTTATTCTCAGCTCCTCAGTGTGCTCATCTGTCAAGCACAGGCGGCCAATTCTGCCGTGTGGAGCTGGAGCAGGGTTGTACAGGGTAATATTTGCTGAGACCCAATTCTGGGCTTGGTACCTTGGTTCATGCCCTATGACTATAATTAAGTTCGGGCATCTAAGAGGGCTATTTTTAGAAGAAAAACTCTTTTTATTACTCTGAAAAATATCTAGTGGTTTGAGGGATACCCTGTATTGCATCCCAAACCCCGGATATTCCTACTCCCCTTCCAGCCCTCACTGAGAATAGGAAACGTAAGGTCAAGGCTGTTTGAAATCTCTACCCAACCACCCCACCCCTAGCAATGATCTATTCCAAGATGCCCATATGCACGAATAATCTTTCCCCTAAAAATAGACAGTGGGCATGGTTCCATCTAGATTGGATTTCACCTCTTGTTTGTAAGGCTGTCAATCTGGCAGCCAGCACTAGGCTATAAATTATCTTCTTGAAAATCTTCAGTGATGAGAGGAAGGGCTCTGGGGTACGGATTCTTGGCAGTGGAACAGTTATGTGGCAAAATCTCCAGATCTGAAAATCTGAGCAACAGGCTTATTTACGCCACTGCTATTTATTCTTGCAAAATCAGCATAGACTCTTGAGTTTTTGCAGCCAGGAGGGAACTGCAAGAGCACATTCAGTAGATGGATTGAGAGGAGGATGGAGGGCGTGTTGCCCAAGTTGTCTATAGGGCCGGTGTCTAGTGTCTTCACTCAATTCTTTGTTTTTGTGGAGGTTTGGCTGTTGTTTTTGGTTTTTGAAACAGTCTTACATTAGCCTCATCTCACCTCTAACTCTCCATTCTTCTTCCCCAGCCTTCCAAGCGCCGGGTTACAGGTGCTTGTCTCATGCCTTAGTTCATTCTTAAAGGTGCTTTAGCAGAGAGAAGGGTAATATCTGGGGTTGGATCTGCCAACAGCCCTCTCCCTGTCTGCTCTGAGCATATCTGCCTCTCTGACCTTATAAGCTAATGTTTCAGGCTTTTCTGGGCCAGGCTTGCTCCTCCAGGTCAGTTTTTCCTCAAACTATAGGCCCAGGACCCTTCCTTTATTTATTTAAACACGACTAGCACAAGACAGTTGGGTGCCATCATACTACTAGAGCTTTTTTTTTTTTTTTTTTTTTTTTTTTTTTTAGGTTTTCGAGACAGGGTTTCTCTGTAGCTTTGGAGCCTGTCCTGGCACTAGCTCTTGTAGACCAGGCTGGTCTCAAACTCACAGAGATCCGCCTGCCTCTGCCTCCCGAGTGCTGGGACTAAAGGCGTGTGCCACCACCGCCCGGCACTACTAGAGCTTTGAAGTGTCTTAAGAAGAGAGAAAAGCAGAACAGGAAAATGGAAAAACTTCACTGTCAAAACCCTAGAGACCATGTGCTCAGCCCCAAAGGTCCCATGCCAACAGTCTCACTTCTTGGCTCTGCTGAGCTGACAAGTTGCTCTGGCCCTTCCTTGTCCTGAACTGGAAGCACTTTCTGCAGGCCTTTTTTACCCAGATCTGAACTCTCCCACCCTCTTCAGCTCCAGCATCCACATCACAGTCACCTTTGAGAATTCTTCCCTGTACCTGGATACAGAGTCTTTTGTATTCCAAATAATATGCAGGGGATTGGAAGCAAAAAGTCAACAATACCCAGGTCTGTCAATGAATGCTCACATTCTTTATGTAAGAGTATAGTATTCTCCTATAACCTATGTATATCTTTGTGTGTATCTTGAATCACCTCTAGAGTACATTTAATACCAAATACAATGATAAACCCTATATAAATACTATTCAAAATGGTTAAGAGAATAATAACATAAAACAAAGTCTGTTTATGTTCAGTGCTTGTGCAATTTTTCTGCATATCTCTGTTAAATCCACTGATGGACTCAAAGACACCAACTGTCCTTCCTGTTTCAGGCTGGAGTACCTACATTGTGTTTGCTTTCTGTGTTCAGGATCCCTTAATAGCAGGAGATAGACAGGATCTTGCTTCTATCTTAGGAGCATGAGCTCTCCCCAGACAATGCTAGTGTTTTCTAGGTCCAGCTTCAGGAAGACAGTACTGGCATTTAAACAATAGCAGCTTGCCTGCTGGCGTCTTATGCCTGCCATCTTGCTTCTCTTCCTGCCCTGTGGAACTCTTCCAGGGATTTCTACTATGTCTGGAGCTACAGGCTCAGTATAGTCATGTCTTGAAGATAGTGACTCCTGCCTCCTGCCCTAGAACCTCTGCCTCTACCCCAGGCTCTAGGGCTCAGGCATTGGCATGTGCCTTCATAATTCCATTGGAAACTCAACAGGAAGATGTGTCGCACAGAGGCGTTCCTCCTAGGGACCAAGTCCTGGGGAATGATCCAAGAGGGAGTGAGATGATGTGCACAGGCACCTGTGTTCAGGCATCGTCACTTGTGTGGACTGTGAAACCTCAGTCACGCTATAAAGTCCACGCAGAGATTTTGGCATGAGACATGATAAAGGGAAATACTCAAGAAAAAAATCTCAGAGATAGTTATATTGACAAATATTACCTCAAAATGCAAACATATGTAAGTAAAAGTCAAATTAGCAAAGGGGGAGTGTCTGAGTACTGTCTCAGTGCCACGGCAATAACCTTGGAGGTTTTGTTTTACCATCCCAATATTTGAAACATCATGTTATTTCTGAGGAATATCTTCTAGATTCCGAAAATGTGTGTGACTCTGACTCCCTCCACTAAACTTGTTCTCATCTCTCTAACCTTTGCTGTGTGTAGAAAGGAGCTGCGGGCTGCGTTCCTGCCACCCAGCTCCCAGCCGCCTGGCTAGTTTATGCCCCCAAATAACAACACACAAACTGTATTCATATAAACACTGCTTGGCCCATTTCTATTAATGTGTGTAGCACCACGAGGTAGTGACTTACCAGGGAGATTCTAGCCTACGTCCATCTTGAGTCGGAGCTTCATTGCATCTGCCCTGGAGAGTAGTGGTGTGGTGTCTGAGCTCACTTCCTCTTCCTCCCAGCATTCTGTTCTGTTTACTCCACCCACCTATGTTCTAACCTATCAGGCCAAGCAGTTTCTTTATTAATTAGCCAATGACCTTCCTCCGTCAGCTGTGTATCTTCATCCTCAGCCAATGGTCTCTCCTGGCTGTTAATTCTAGCAGACAACTCCTCATCTGCCCACCAAGCACCATGCTCCCCAGCCCCACACCCACACCCTGCACTTAGTCCCTCCTCCTCCCATGTTTCTCTGGACTCCCCACTGGCTTACAGAGTGGCTCTGTGTTCTTCCAGCAGAGGCAAGGGAACTGACGATGTGAGAGTGTGAGAATAATATGACAGAAGATCTCAAGGAAAGGACTTGGGCACAGTTTTCAGAAGTTTGTAGAAAGAATTCCTGTTGTGCAACATGTAACTTTTATACAGATCAACAAATCTGTAGTCTTATAAAATAGTCATACTTTATTAATTTGTTCTCTGAATAGTGGGGGACTATTAGCTAACTTAATTATACAACGAGCTATTTATGTTTCAAAATTTCTTGGACTTTTGGAGCATTTATTGGTCCTGAAGGACACTCTATGTGCCAAACATTGGCTGGACATTTTTCACATACTATCTTTTGGAACAGAAAAAAAATAAATGTAATAAAATTGAGTGTAGGGAGTGTAAGGGCACAAGTCCCTTCAAAGAACTGTGGCAAGATATTGAGCTGTTTCTTCCACTCATGAAGAAGTTAAATTGAGTTAGCCCAAGGGGGTAATAGATGTTATTTTCTGTTTCAAGCTGAAAATTTAATATAATCATCAGCATACAAAATTAATATAGGAACACAACTTTCCAAAGCCAAACCCAATAAAGTAGCCAAAGTGGACTCCATATTTTCTCTGTATGTCCTCAGTAACTGGGACTATCTGTGGTTACATGAAAATTAAAAATGGGATTAACCATGACTTGGTGTTTGGGGAGGGTACCGTCAGTGAAAACTTAATGGGGTCTTTTATTCTGAAGAAACTTGGCATGTGTGCTTCTCTAAATTAAACAGTTCCAGCCCTGATTAAACCAAAACAGTGTATTCTGTATGGCTCTGGGTGAACTGGAAACTGACTTTAAAGTGACTTCAAGAAAGAGCTCAGAGTCAGAGCAGATGGGCCTTTGGATGCCAAGGTTCACATGGATGATAACGTTATAGTCACCATGGCAAAGCCCTTCTCAGTGTTCCTAGTGTTCCCTCACAGCTTAGACTCTCAAGCCTTTCCTGGGTACTTGGTTAATACACAGTGGTTCAGCTACAGTCTGCCCTGGACCCCACTGACTCTGTGTGGGGGGAGTCTAGAAGGAGCTCTTTCTTATTGTTTTTATTGAGCTATGTATTTTTCTGTTTCCGTTCCTTCCTCCCCCTCATCTTCTACCCTCTCCCATGATCCCCAGGCTTCTCAGCTTCATATGAAAAAGAAAAAGCCCAGGATAGGCCAAACAGTCTTTACAATAGAGGAACTACTGGAGACATCCCAATCCCTGATTTCAAACTCTACTACAGAGCTACAGTACTAAAAACAGCTGGGTATTGGCATAAAAAGAGACAAGACCAATGGAACCGAATATTAACCCACAGACCTACAAACACCTGATTTTTGGCAAAGAAGCAAAAACTATGAGATGTAAAAAAAGAAAACATATTTAACAAATGGTGCTGGCATAACTGGATATCAACATGTAGAAGAATGAAAATAAATCATTATCTATTGCCATGCACAAAACTCAAGTCCAAATGGATCAAAGACCTCAACAGAAAACCAAACACACTGAACCTCATAGAAGAGAAAGTTGGAAGTATACTTGAATGCATGGGCACAGAAGGCCACTTCCCAAATATAACCCCAGTAGTACAGACACTGAGAGAAACAATTAAAAAATGGGATCTCCTGACACTGAGAAGCTTCTGTAAAGCAAAGGACACAGTCAATAAGACAAAATGACAGCCTACAGAATGGGAAAAGATCTTCACCAACCCCACATTGGACAGAGGACTGATCTCCAAAATATACAAAGAACTTAAGAAATTGGTCATCAAAAGAACAAATAATCCAATAAAAAAAATGGTGTACAGACTTAAACAGAGAACTCTCAACAGAGGAATTTAGAATGGATGAACGACACTTAAGGAAATGTTCAACATCCTTAGTCATCAGAGAAATGCAAATCAAAACATCTTTGAGATTCCATCTCACACCTGTAAGAATGGCCAAGATCAAAAACACTGATGACAACTTATGCTGGAGAGGTTCTGGGGTAAAGGGAACACTCCTGCATTGCTAGTGGGAGTGCAAACTGGTACAGCCCCTTTGGATGTTAGTGTGGCGATTTCTCAGAAAATTAGGAAACAACCTTCCTCAAGATCCAGCAATACCGCTGTTGGGTATAAACCCAAAGGACGCTCAATCACAGAAGGAGCTCTTTTTAGAGACATCCAAATATCAATCATTTCACTGAATACTGGGCACTTTTTTCCATCTCCTGCCTCCCTGATCTCTGCAGAGTGATTCTGCTCCCTCTGTGGAGAGCTTCGCCCCATCTGTCCTCCATCCAGCTAGCAGAGCCAACCTTTCTCCACATGCCCCTTTCTCCATCACCCCCTTGCAGCTGCTGCTCCACTGGCTGAAAAATGCTCTTCTCCAGCAGTGATCCCCTTCTTCCTCATGTGGGTTAGCCCCACCTGTATTGCGAGGTCCTCCTGTAACTGACCTTCCTGCCCCTCCCCTCTGTTTGCACTGACTCTGGTATTTCTCCACACAGGATCTCTCAACAGCCTGCTCTTCTAACAGGCTGGGTGATGCTAAACTCACCCTAGCTTCTCACTTCATCCCTGTTTCCTAGCACCAACTCCCCTGCCATCTCCTGAGGCTTGTCAAGTCCTGCTTCTCCTCACCTCAGTTGACAACTTCATCTTCTGTCTCACAAAAGAGAAGGAAGTCATCAACCAGGGCCTTCCTTTTGCTATCTTCAAACAATCCCATCTTCCTGCATCCAAATCCACACTTCCTCCTGGCTTCCTCTTGCTGTCTGTGTTCTCTGTGCATTCTGTAGCCTATAGCCTCTCACTTTCTCAAGACTTTCCTTCGCATGCATCCCTTCCCATGGGGCAATTAGTAAGCACATGAGGTGAACTAGTGTTTCTGGTGCTCAGACAAGCTTCCTGACTCTTGAGTCTCCATCTAACTACACCCCAAGTGTTTGGCACCTGTTGACAACATTACTTCTTGAAAGAATCATTATAGCCGATCTCCTCTTCCTCTTGTTCACCTTTTTCCTGATTCACTCCCATGAGGTAGAAGTAAATGAAAGAAGTAAAGAACTAGCATTATAGTTGATAAAGAACGAGGGAAGCGTAAATCTCTATGAAGCAAACACCATAGTAACAGTAAACATGGGAACATCCACTTATGAACCCCAAACCAGTAAGTTAGTAGTTGCAGTGACCTTGCAGTTACTCACTGCACCAAGATCTTTGTCAGTTATAATGGGGAAAATACCAAGTATAAAATGACCCCTCAGATTGCAAACTTGTGCAACCACTTTGGAAATCAATGTGGCGATTTCTCAGGAAATTTGGGATCAACCTACCCCAAGACCCAGTAATACCACTCTTGGGAATATACCCAAGAGATGTCCTATCATATGACAAAAGCATTTTTCAACTATGTTCATAGCAGCATTATTTGTAATAGCCAGAACATGGAAACAACCTAGATGCCCTTCAATGGAAGAAAGGATGAAGAAAGTGTGGAATGTATACATATTAGAGTACTACTCAGCGGTAAAAAACAATGACTTCTCGAATTTTGCATGCAAATGGATGGGAATAGAAAACACTACCCTGAGTGAGGTATCCCAGACCCGAAAAGATGAACATGGGATGTACTCACTCAAAATTGGTTTCTAGCCATAAATAAAGGACATTGAGCATATAATTTCTGATCCTAGAGAAGCTAAATAAGAAGGTGAACCCAAAGAAAAAACATATAGTTATCCGCCTGGATATGGGAAGTAGACAAGATTGCAGGGCAAAAACTGGGAACTTGGGGGTGAAGTGGCATGGAGCTAAGGGGAAATGGGGTGAGAAACATGAGAAGGGGAGGATGGGGGGAGTTTGGGGGAATGGGATGGTTGAGATAAAGGAAGGGTGGATACGGGAGCAGAGAAATATATATCCTAATTAAGGGAGCCATCTTAGGGTTGGCAAGAGACTTGACTCTAGAGGGGCTCGCAGGTGTCTAGGGAGATGTCCCCAGCTAGTACCTTGAGCAACTGAGGAGAGGGAACCTGAAATGACCCTATCCTATAGCCATACTGATGAATATCTTGCATATCACCTTAGAACCTTCATCAGGAGATGGATCGAGATAGAGACAGAGACCCAAATTGGAGCACCGGACTGAGCTCTTAAGATCCAAATGAGGAGCAGAAGAAGAGAGAACATGAGCAAGGAAGTCAGGACCACGAGGGGTGCACCCACCCACTGTGACAGTGGAACTGATCTATTGGGAGCTCACCAAGGCCAGCGGGACTGGGACTGAATAAGCATGGGATGAAACCGGACTTTCTGAACATGGCGGACAATGAAGGTTGATGAGAAACCAAAGACAATGGCACTAGGTTTCGATCCTAATACATGAACTGGCTTTGTGGGAGCCTAGCCTGTTTGGATGCTCACCTTCCTGGTCCTGGATAGAAGTGGGAGGACCTTGGACTTCCCGCAGGGCAGGGAATCTGGACTGCTTTTCATTCTAGAGAGGGAGGGGAAATGGAATGGGGGGGAGGGGGAGAGAGGGAGGCGAGTGGGGGGAGGGGACAATGGGTGGGAGGAGGGGGAGGGAAATGGGAAACGGGGAGGAGGCAGAAATTTTTTTTTCAACAACTAAAAAAAAATAAACAACAACAAAAAAAATGACCCCTCAGAGCCAAGATAAAGTGGTAGCCCATAGCCATGATTCGCTGCGCCTGAGGAATGTTTTAGACAGAAACAAGTAGCCGTCTAAGCATTAGAAGACTTCAGGCAGACTTCAATTAAGAGAAACTCTGTAGAATAATTTAGCAATGCTTTTTATAAGCATCAAGACCTGCAAGATAAAGATTAAGGACAGTTATACTCGATAGAGAACACGCCACAATCAATCGCAATTAAGGCATTTTAAATGAACAATATGACTAGGAGGAAAACAGTCAAGATTAAGATACATTTTGTTTCATGTTAATTTGCTGGTTTTTTTTAACTGTAGTGGTGCTGTCCAAGTGGCTACCACTGGGAAGCTGGGTGGAAACTGTATTAAGCTCTTTCTGCTATTTTTGCCGCATCCCTGCAGATATGCAATTATTTCCAAAGAAAGCATTAAGCAGTGGAGGAATAGATCAGTCTCCAAGTGACACCTCCATCACTTAAACAAAAGAGCTTTGAAAGTTTGACTCTCTGAGGCAGCAAAGAATTGAGAGGTGGACAGTTTAGCTCTGTAGAGTCCTTCGTACTCTGTCCACCTCAGTGACATTGTGCTTCCTCACAGACCTCGACTTCCCACTCACTTTGTCATGTCTCTGATGAGGCCATGAAGATGATCAATACCAAGAAACACCCACCACATCTGTATCAGGGCACCACTTGTCCAAGGTCATTTTGGAGATACCCATCTCTTGGTCCCTCATCTCCAGCCACAACAGGCAATCATCTGAGATATTTTTCTCCTCCTCTTCTTAAAATAAAAAAAAAGATTTGCCAAAATATAAACAGTTCACAAATCTTCCTTTTAAAACCTGTAGCCTAGGCTGGCCCTTGCCATGAACATCTGAGTTTAATTGTTAGATGGAGCCATATAGAGAAGGAAATAAATTAGTGATTACATAGAGTTGTCCTCTGACGTCTACATACCTGCACATCCTGACACACACTAATAGTAAATTTTTTAACAGAACATGTGAACTTCAGCAAAATATAAACTGCTTGCTTAAGGGGATATACACTGATATTTCAAGAGTAACTTGGCTTCTTATAGACAGAGATATGTTATTCAATGTTCAATTATAACCTATCAAAAAATAATCAAAAAGGCCCCAACTATAGCCCTTGACAATGGCACAGATCATTCCCACCATAGCAGCTTTGACTTTGTCGAGACAACTCCAGTGAAGGTGGATTCGACCATTGAAGCCAACACCAGCACCACATAGCTCTCATCTACAGAGTTCCTCTCTGTCCAGTGTAGACGGTTACAACCTATCACATGATCCTGTGGGATGGTTACTGTGTCCAGGCTCTTCTGTGACTCCCATCTTCAAGGCCCCATTGGGCTTCAGGATCCTGATTTCATCCACGCTGAACGTGCTTCTCAATCCACGGAAACAGACAAGGGATCATCTCTTTCTGTATGTTCTGCAGTCAGGCCCAGCTCAACAAGATGACTGTCTACAAAATTTCTGAGCAGTTGTAGAAGGTATGAGGCTCCTGTAACTTAAGAGTTTTCTGGGGGCAGATTACTTTAAGTCCTTTTTTCTAGGCTCTTTCCAAATATGGCTGCCCTGTCCTCCCCCTGACCCTCTGTCCACCTATCCTGGCCCTATGGGCGGCTACTGGACCTCTTCTGCATTGCCCTGGGTGATATCCTGCCTTCTGCCCTTACTTTTAACCAAAGTGGTGGGAGGAGGTCACAAACGTATCTCGGTGCCTTCATTTTCTTTCTATTACTGACCAAAAGCAAACAGAGGAGGAAAAGGTTTATTTGGCTTACACATTGATGTCACAGCTCCCTATTGAGGGAAGCCAGAGCAGGAGCCAGGAGGCAGAAACTGAAGAGCCCCAGAGGAGTGCTACTTACAGGCATGGTCCTCAGGCTTACATTCAGCTACTTTCTTCTAACTACCTGGACTACCTGTCCAGGAGAGGCGCCACTCACAGGACTGAGCTTCCTATGTCAGCCATAAAGGCCAAAACTGAAGTGCCCCACAGACTTGCCCCGCTCAATCTGATGGAGACATACTTTCAGCTAAGGTACCCTCTCCCCAAATGACTCTGGCTTGTGTCTGGTTGACAATGAAACTAACCAGCCCACCTAGTAAGCAAATTATTCCCTCGACACAAAAATAATTACTAAAAAAATGCCCTACAGGCTTGCCTGCAGCCTTATCTTATGGAGGTGTCTTCTCCACTAAGGCTCCCTTCTCTCTGATGACTCTAACTTATGTCAAGTTGACATAAAACTGATCAGCACAGTTATCCAATCTCAAATGGTCATACCTAAACAAATATACATGAGAACAATGCTAAATAGACTCAGCAGGGCAGATAGACAGACAGACAGACAGACAGATTGTAACTAAATAACAATTTAAAAAGAAATGCTCAAAAAATTTAAAAAGGAGTTGGGGGGACATAGGCATTGGAAGAGATTGGGGAAATGAGGGTGGAGATCGTATCAATAAGGACTCATGTATGACATTTTCAAATATACTAATAACAAAATAAAAATCCCTAAAAATTGTTCATCCTTTTAAATTGTTCCCTTGAGTGTTTGTCACAGCTTTCGCCTCCAATAATCCTGGCCCTTCTCTCTCTTCCTGGACCACAAGTGCTGCATGTAACTTGATAGATAACAAGGAAGCCACTCTAAGAGGCCTGCCTGTTATTTGCAAGAAGCATCTAGGCCTCATCAGGAAAGGTAGTGGCCCAGCATTTTCTGAAGTCCAGGCTCAGAAAACAAAGCAGCTGTGTAGTTCAGTGCCAGGGCCTGAGACTTCCAAACACCACCCTCATTCCTTCAGAACCATTTGCAGTCTCTGTGTGATCAGAGGCACAGAAATGGTTGCTGTAGGTACAGATTTGCCCTTAGGTCTTGGGCACATGCTAAATTCAAACTAGATCTCCCTCAGGTCACTCCCAACCCCTACCTGAGGGTGGTAACACACACACAGGGGCTCAAATCCCAGCCTCATGCTTACTGGCTGAGTGGCTTTGGGCAAGACACCTAAATCTTAGTGAACCTTCAGGTTTTCAGATTATCTCTCCTTCCACTCTCTGCCGCTCCACATTAGAACTAGGGGACTCTTCCTGCTGACCACAGATGCCTCCAACTTATGATGGCCACACTGAATACTTTCTCCACTTGGTAGTAGTGTCAAAACAAGGAGCAGCTGGACACTGTGCTTCCGGGGTGTGTGTGTGTGTGTGTGTGTGTGTGTGTGTGTGTGTGTGTGTGTACATGTACACGAGAGAAAGAGGGAGAGACAGAGACAGAGACAGAGAGTTTAGTCACCCTTGAGGGTATGTATAGGGCCAGAAGTTAACATGAAGATGTCTTCCTCAATGACTTCACCTTATTTTTTGAGACAGGGTCTCTCACTGAAGCTGGAGCTCTTTGATTGGGTTAAACTGGCTGGCCAGCAAAGCCCTAGGATCTGCTCCTCTCTGTCCTTCCCTCTCCCACTGCCTTGCCCATCATTTCAGACACACACAACCATGCCCCATTTTTATATGTGTGCCACGGAGCCCAATTCAGTGTCTCTTGCTCACACAGCAAGTACTTTACCCACTGAGCCATCTCCCCAGCCTGAACTTCAGGTTTTGAATTTTCATTTTCCCCAGTTAGCAATCTGTAGTTATATACTCTTGGTGCTGTGCTGAGAGGCAGCTCCCAGCTTGTCATCTGGTGACCCCATCATGAGTCCAGAGGAATCTGTATTTTGATGTAAATCACCTTGGATTTCTACATGCCTCTTGGACCTTCTATCTTTGTCAAGTTTATCTGAAGCCCAGGAGACAAGGACTGTCATCCAGAAGTGGAAACAAGAGAAGGAATGAGAGTACAGTAGGAACAAGCCCTGGCTGCTTCAGCAGGACATGTCTCCCACCAGCTTCTCCTTCTGACTGAGTCTGGGCAGCTTTCAGTAGCAAAGACAGTCATTCCAGAAGCTCAGACTGGTCCACTGTGGGAATAGGTGGCATTGGGAATCCCAGCACCACTGCCCTGACCCTTCATTCTTATTAAAGCTGGCTGCCAAATCCAATTCCATCCCTAAATATGGTGCAATCCACTCACAGACCTGGGAGGGTGAGGGCAGCCAGACCCAGCTCTTAAGCCACTGGTTTTCAGCATAAAGGAAATTGCTCGTTGGCACAAATTGTTGAAGAACTGATAACAATCTGTTGCTGAGGTAACTATTCTTCCAAGAAGACCAAGCGGAGAAATTACTCAGATGGACGATAATGATGTAATTTCGGACCTCTTGGCTACCTGGCTGCAAGTCAAGAAGCGTAGCCAAAAGCCGTGCACATTATTGTCTTTGCTTGCCATTCTTTTCAGAGTTCAGGCATGGGAATCTTGCCCCCTCCCCTTGGCCCTTCCAGCCAGAGGGAGCAGCAGCATTTGTCACCGTGCCTGGGAAAGAAAAGAGGGCCTTTGTGCAGCAACTTGAGAAGCTTTCGAGCCAAGGTCTCCCTCTCCCAGCTCTTGTCAAGGCTCCTGCCGAGGGGAGCCCAGGGAACAGCCTGTCAGCTCTTTTCAGAGCTGAGAAAGTCAGGTTTTTTGTCACCGTGGCTGGGCTAAGGAACTTGGATCACTGGTCACCAGTCCAGGATTTACACAGAGAAGGAAGGAAGGGGATGGGAAATGCCAGCCCTTTTGCTGTTTGAGAATAAGGGACTTTCAGACGTGGAGGAGTCCTCAGTGGAACCACTCTGCTCTTTGGCTGATGAGAGATGGAGCCACACTGTAGTCACACAGCTCAGGACTAGGGCTCTTGCTTGTCTAGAAGCAAAATCAATTGATAAATAAAGCCTCTAGATTGATATCTCCATGGTGAGATAATCACTACAGCTGCCCCACCTCGGCAGCTCAGTTCCTTCAAGCTCTTCATCCACCTCCACCCAGCAGCCATCCTCATCCTCTTCCATCCAGCAGCCATCTTCATCCACCTCCACCCAGCATCCATCCTCATCCTCCTCCACCCAGCATCCATCCTCATCCTCCTCCATCCAGCAGCCATCCTCATCCTCCTCCATCCAGCAGCCATCCTCATCCTCCTCCATCCAGCAGCCATCCTCATCCTCCTCCACCTAGCATCCATCCTCATCCACCTTCACCCAGCAGCCATCCTCATCCACCTCCATCCTCCTCCTCCTCCACCCAGCATCCATCCTCATCCACCTCCATCCAGCAGCCATCCTCATCCACCCAGCAGCCATCCTCATCCTCCTCCACCCAGCTGCTAAGATCACTGCTAGTCCAATTCTTTATATCTGGTTCCAGAGGGAGTCTTTAAAGCCAGTTGATGTTGAAAAGAGAACAGTCTTTAGAATTGCTAAGAGAGGGGATCAAAATTTGGCTCTTTTCTTTTACTTTATACTGATTATGTAACTGAAGTTTTCTGATTTTAAATGACATCTTCACACTAAAATGAAGTTAACAATTCACCTAAGGAAAGTTTTAAGAATCCACGAAGAGTTTGTAGGGTGTATGGTATTGGCACAGAGAGGCATCTGGTAACTGTCATCTGATTCCCTCTGAGGCCTTCTAACTACCCCTTGCTGTTTGGTGGCTCCCAGAAAAGCCATTTGGCCACTAGCTGTCTGCTTCATTTAATGATTCTGGATAAAATTGTTTCTTCTCTCAAGAAAATTTAGTTTCTGAAATGTTTCTGCATGTAGAGCTCATCCTGAGCTCCAGAGATTACAGAACCTACCACTTGGGAACCTAGGGCAGGCTGTAGGTAAGGTAAAAACACCAGCCTAGGAGGTCAGGTGAGGGCTATAGTACTACATAAATGAACTGTTCCAGCAAGAATTTCAGTCCCATTCCCATGCCAGGGATCTAGAGGCAAGGCAGGGAGCCCCCAGTGGGACAACAGTGCTAGAGAAGACACCTGAATCAAGAGCTCATCATAATATTAGTATGTCACAAGTCCCAAGAGGCTCTAGGAAGCCTTGGGCAGGGATTTGGTGCATGTGATTTATTGTGGGAGATGGGGGGCAATCTCAAGATTGTGGGAGGAAGGGAAGTCAAGGCTAGCCGTGCAGTCTCAGCAAGAGTCTATCTATGGTCTTCACACAGACACTCTGAAGCAACAACAGGACCGAGTTGACTCTAAGAAAGAAGAGCCCTACTTCTGTGCCACCTGCCAGAACCTCTGGGTTCCAGAGGATGTGGGTCACCTAGGCCTGGAAAACTGTGGAAAACAGGGGAGATCTGAGCCCTGAACAGTCCTTTCTACCAACAATCCTGAAAGGCCAGCGGCCTGTCACCATAATATTGTCCATTCAGAAGTTCTAGCCCAAGGAATCTACACAAAAACACACCCATGGGTATAGCTACCAGTGTTGACAGAAGTTTCTGTCCACCTGGTCCCACAGTGATTCAGCCCGTGTGATAACACACAGAGGCTTATAATAATTATAAACTGTTTAGCCTTTTATCTCAGGCTTATTATTAACTAGCACTTACAACTTAAATTAACCCATAATTCTTGTCTATGTTTAGCCACATGGCTTGGTACCTTTTATCTGTGCAGCATTCTCATCTTGCTTCCTCTGCATCTTGCTGGCGATTGACTCTCTGCCTTCCTTCTTTCCAGAATTCTAGTCTGGTCGTCTCACCTAAACTTCCTGTCTGGCTACTAGTCAATCAGCGGTTTATTAAACTAATACAAGTAACAAACCTTTACAGTGTACAAGAGCACTATCCACAGCACACAGGACACCTGGAAACCAGTGTGTTAGAACCAATCATGCCTTCATCTTGGACTGTCTAGTTTCCAGAATTGTGACAAGCAAAATGTTGCTACAGTTGCTAAATTCATAGTACCATGACAGCAACCAAGGAGGCTCAGTGTTGAGAGGAATAATACCATGCTCTCACCATATCTCCACACTTCAGTTTCTCTTTACCTGGCTATTCCTCAAGGTAGTTGTAGCAAACAGACTCTGCTCTAAGGCAAAGGACCCCACCTGCCTCCTGACCTCCTGTCCCCAAGTCTGAATTCTTCCTCACTGGAAATATGCCCAACAAATGAACTTTTATTTTCCTGAAGTGTGTGCCCTGCTGTGTCATTCCTCGCACTTGTAACTGGCTTTCATTGTCTTGGTCCACTTCATTCTCCAAGATGTCTTTTCAGAGCCACTGTTGGAGGGGACTCCCCCGGGTCTATCTGACTGAGTTGTGCTCCCTGAACTTGCCATTGCTCACTGCACTTTATACATTGCAGTATCAACCAGTACCATAGTGCTCTCACCAATGATGAGATCCCTGGAGAAAAGACCCAATATCCTGTGCATACAAGTATATATACTATGCTTAGCTGGGGAACTTCTCAAAAAATATATATCTATAAATATATAGATATAGATAGATATGAATGTATAGATATAGATGATATAGATATCATAGGCTGATCTCAAACTTGCTATGCTGCAGAGGATGGACTTTAATTTATTGATCTTCCTACATCTATCTCCGCAATGTTAAGGTTACAGGCATGCACCACCATAGCCAGCTTCATGTGGTGCTGGTGTTGAGTCCCAGGGCAAGTACGGCTACCCACTAAACTACCTCCCCAGCCTCACCCAGAAATATTTCTTTAACAAAATGAATGAATGAATCAAATAAAGTTTTTTCTCTCTGAATTTCCATGTGACTTTCTCTGACTTTCATAAGCCATTTTCAGTTCCCATATCCAACCTTGCTCTCTGAGCTCGTGTGCATACATGTGCACAGACGCACGTGGAGCCAGAGTTCAATGTCGGCTTTGTCTCACTGTTATTTCCCATCTCACTTTTAAGGTTGGGTCTCCTACTGAACCTGGAGCTCACCTATTTGTCAAGATGAGCTCACCAGAGCACTCAGGAACACTTCTGTCTCCATCCCCCCAGCACTGGGCTGGCAGGAACAAGCCACCGTGCCTGTTTCAGGTGGATGCCAAGGATTTGAACTCACAGCCCCGTGTTTTGTGCAGCAGGCGCTTTGCCCTCTGAGCTGTCTCCCCGAGATCCACTCGGTGAGCTTCAGGTACGCTCATCAAGGATGAATTTTGTGTCTTCTGCCTGTCACTTAAGAGGTCTAACTTATAATTTGATAAATTATTTTTACATCTCTAAATATCTAGCACAAGGACAGCAATAAGAGTTATGCAACTTGTTAAATTTTATTTAGGTTAATGGATGGGTTTTTCATTCAGTTCTGAGCTCATGCTGATTGGTATGTCTATGTCTATAACATAAGCAATTCAAATTCCTGGGAAAGCTTTTTTTTTTTTCATTTCCCTCTGTTAATTCACCATCTCTGAGTAGGTTGCAGGAAATGAATTTATTCAAGACTCAGCAAATATTTATGGAGTATCTAATAACATTTCCACCCTGGTACCTGGATGATGTCCCAGTCAATGCATCAGCAGGGAATGGAGCTTTGACTTTATTTATAGGCCGGGAGGCTAAACAAGCCTCTATTCCAACCCTGAAGTATAAGCTGCCAAGTGACTGAAATGAAAATCTGAGAATCCAAAGACTTCATAAGTAAACATATGGATGAAGAACAGCTTTTTGACAGTCTGACTTAGCACGCAGGTTGCTCTATCCCTCTTTCTTCACTCATCCGACCCCACTTATTCTTCCAGAATGTTCCACAGCTCACCTCAGGAAAGGGCTCTCTACAGACAGCAGGAGGGGCAGCAGGTCTACAATCTGGGTTGATCTCCTGAGCAACAGTGCAGGAACCCTTCAAAGAGGATAGGGTTGGGCTTCCTTGGCAAGTTACTTCAAGGTCTTCCAAATTCTACCTTAGTTTCTTGGGAAACAAACAGGGACCTCTTGGCTCTCTTGCCTCCTCTGTGTTTCTGAGATGGAAAATAACAATGGGATAGGGTGCGGAGTGCATTAAATTTTCAACACACCACTGAGAGGTCCAGAAGACATAGGTTTGGATATGGGTGATAAAATTTTGAGAAGGGGACCAAGTTCCTCCCTATCCATTCCTTCATCTCAGACCCCAGCTCCTGCTGGCCTTCCGTAAGAACCTGCAGGCCATTTCTGTTAAAGAAGCAGGTTGGCTAAATGAAGATCCCTCGCCTTTCTCTCTTCCAAACCCAACCCCAGTCTCAACCCTAGATCTGCGCAGAACACCCACTGCAGCCTCCACAGCCTCGCTGCCCCCACCTCCAGTGAATCAGGCAGACCTTCTCCAACATTCCCCCACACTCATCCCATCATCCCAACCTCCAAGTCCAGCAAGCCTTCCCTGGAACCTGCAAGCCAGAGAAGCAAGGAGGCCAGGGAGACAGGTAGGCGATCTTCAGATCTGTACTCTCTTTCTCCTTCAAATCCAGTGTCCCAGTCTCAGCCCCAGCTCCACAGCCACCCGCTGTGGCCTCTCCCCCAGCTCTATCCCCATTTCCAGGAGACTAAGCAGGTTCTAGTGCCTCACCTAGAGTGCCTCTAGTGCCTGCTTTCCCCCCTTCTGAGAACCAGCTCAGCACCCACTTCTAGCCCACCTCCATTCCCAAGTGTCAGCTCCTAGTACCTAGAAATATATTCTATCCAGAACTCCCAGTGACCACAGATGGAAGCATCTCAGGAGCGTTCCATACCAGGCAGCCCAGCTGCAAACCCTTACATCTGCCTTGGTGTCCTGCCTGCATGATACCAATGCTAGGGCATTGGCGGCACAAGTCTTGTGGGAGTAACCAAGCAGTGTCTAATTTGATGGAAGGCTCAGCAAAGGGCCATAGTAGAATACAGTGATTCACAGCATGGTTCATATGGTCAGTCGGGGGATGATCTGGTGCTGTTTACTGCGCTTGCCAGTTGGGAAACACTGATAAGAAACTTGTTTAATCTTTCAGCTACTTTTTTTCTCAGCTGCAAATCAAAAACAACAGTGTGTGCTTTAGTCATGTGATGGGCATCTGCTGCTCAAAAAGCTTTGGTCACTGAAGGGTTCTTGTAGGCCCCGGGAACTTGGCCTTGGGGTATCTTGTACTGACTTCATGGACCTTTCAGTCACAAGACAGGATTCCAGAAATGATCTTGCTGGTCAGCTGGCCATCGCAGAGAGGAGGGATGAAGGAATGTGGAGGTGAGTACAGTTAACATCCTCTGGCGGGGTAATAAGTGCTAGCATCCACATGCAGCTGGGCATCCTGTAGCTGAGTCCTGGGAAGCCTGCAGAATGGACTTAATCCCTCAAGGATGCAAACAATACCTTCCCCCACCCTACAAGAGTCACTACCACAGCTGCCTTCCCCACACAGGCAGTTTTTCCCTAGGGAGAGTGTTGGTCCTTCGGTGTTTGGGAATGCACAGTCCAGTCTGTGAAGACTAGACTGGTTTCTTTTCCTGCCTTCTGTCTCCCTGCCCTGAAGAAAACTGCCCCGATTTCCTTACTCCTCTTGATGCGGCTCACACAGTTGTGTGACTTTCCCTGATGCCCCTCGCAGTGCTGCGAAGCAGACCTGGCCTTCCATCTCTGCTGCCACGTGGCTTCTTTACAAACAGGGAGGACGTGGGTGCAGGAGTTGGTCTTGCTCACCTCTGTGTGAGGGGGCCGATTGTTTTGTTTTCTGCTCTCTTCTATCCCTGACCAGCTAAAGATGATTTTACTGCCACTTGCTCACAATTTCATTCTTCCCAACCCCCGCACCCCAAAGTTTAATCTTAACTAGGTGTGTTTTTTATTCTTCTCCTAACTGTGGCAAATGTTAGCCTTTGGCGATGTAAGGGAGGAGGGCTCGTTCTGGCTCTGTTTCAGTCCATCATAGTGGGGAAAGCATGGAGCGGCTTGGTTAATGGTGGTGGAAGCCTGAAGTGTGGCTTCCCTAGTTGGATCAGAAAAAAAGAGAGCGAGATTTGAAATGGAACTGGACTGTAACCCTCAAAAGCCCATCCCTACTGGCCTACATCTGCTACCTGGGCTCCAAGCCCCAAAGGATCCATAGCCTCCCAAAAGAGTGCTACCAGCTAGGACCAGGTGTTCAAACACAGGAACACGTCGGGGAAATTTCAGACTCAAGCCACAAGACTGGAGAAGATGCAAGATGTTTGTGATACACCAAAAACAAAGCTTGAGAAACAGGATCTGGCTGGGGGGAGCAAACAGGGCAATGTATACCCAGTGGGGAAGTTACTCTGCATAGCGAAAGGCTGTAGGACCTAAGGAGATAGGACAGGAAATGGAGCAGGGAGGCCCAGCAGGCATTGTAAAGAGTCCTGAGAGAAGAATCCTAGGTATCTTCTTACTGGGAAAGAAGCAAAGAGCATGTTGGAAAGGTGTAACAGATTGTGAATTTCCTTTCTTCATTAATATTTTTGCAAGATGAAAACAAATATAACCCGCCTTCAACTAAGTTTAATTTTTTGGACTGTCTTTTCTTTCTTTTTTTTTTTTTTTTTGTTTTTTTTGTATGTCCCATCATGCTCCTGAAATGTATCTGGTTTCTAACTCTGTCTCCTGAGCTAAGATATTTGGCATATATGTCAGCATTTCAAATGGTGGTTTAGGCTGAATGCCTCATACTGTTGCTAGGAAAACATAACCATATCTTGATGTCTGAGTCATCCCCATCATCATAGCCACAGTGATGCCACAACAAAGGGGGTTACTGTAACGGGCAGAGCAGTTTGCAGGGACATATTCGATTTGATGTGGTTTACTGCAAGGGCAGAGCTTCAGCCTTCAATATTCCACTAGAAGCTGCCTTTCTATCGTATGACAATGATCTCCTCAGCCAAATAGTCTATATGAAGATAATCAAATTCTCCTTCCTTAGACCTGGGATTGTAAGTAAGGTATTGGTCTCATATTAAGTGGCTCCTGGAACAGGTATATAACGATCCTGGGACATGAAGCAGCCATTTGGGGCCCCACACAATAAAAAGCAGTACAAGCCTGTCTGTAGAAAGAATAAGATGACAAAACAAGCAAGAGAAGATGTGATAAACCCATAAGAGACCCACGTTCTGGCTGGCTCAGAGATTGGTTTCAGATGACTGCTTGGCTGAAGCCAGTTTGAGGTAGATTGCTCTGATGTACAACCAGATGCGCTTGACCTGACCCATGACGTAAGTATCTTGAGCTTCAAGGCTTCAGCATTGTTGGCTATCCTTCTGCCAGCTGTTGTGTGACACTATTCCTGGGGAGACATGACCTTGTCTACTCACCCCAGGTAGGAAACTAATGACAGACTGAAGACCAGAAACCACTAGGGACCAATTTGGTGAACTCGTAAGTTGTACTGAGGTTTTTTTTTTACCGGGATATGGGTGAGTGATTACTGACAGGATTAGAAATGACTCAAAGACAGCTGTGTCACCAGGAAGCCATCATGGGTGACAGCTCATGAAACTGGAGACCTGGAGCACACTGCACAGCCTGCAGGCAGCTTGATAGGTTGGGGAGTGTTCTTGTCACATGACTTAGTTGGTCTGAGCCTCTTCCAGAAAGCTTGGCTGATCTCTGCTTTTCCTAGGCAGCCCTGTTTTCTGTTTTTTTTTCCAGGCAACTCCAGTTGTCTGAGAGTGTCTCTCAGCGCCTTTAGAGCAATGGTTCTCAACCTTCCTGATGCTGAGATCCTTTAACACAGTTCCTTATGTTGTGGTGACCCCCAAAGATAAAATTATTTTTGTAGCTTCTTTTTAACTGCAATTTTGTTACTGTTATGAATTGTAATGTAAGTATCTGTGTTTTCTGATGGTCTTAGATGACCTCCATAAAGGGTCATTCAACCCCCAATGTGATCACCACCCACAGGTTGAGAAACACTGCCTTATAGCTTATATATGTTAAGGGAGGGGCCTAGTGAATCTGATCAATTTGATGGACTCCCTGAAGGCTTGCTTACTTCCTGTGTTATTTACTGCCTGAGTTTAATGAGTGTCCCTGCAGGATGCAGTGTTTCCCCTCCCTGTGAATTTCTGTGTCTTCAGGAGCACTCCCCCTCAGAACATCATTTGTTTTGCTTCCTCTTTAATGCCCTGTGTTTTTTTAATTTTTTTTATTTTTCAACAAAAACCCTATCTTTTCTCATTTTACATACCAATCTGAGTTCCTACTCCCTCACCTTCTCCCATTCCCTCCATCTACTCCACACCCTATCCCCCGTCTACTCCTCAGAGAAGGTAAGGCTTCCCATGGGGAGTCAACAAAGTTTAGCACGTTTCTTTGAGGTAGGACCAAGTATATCTAGGCTGAGCAAGGTGTCTCTCCTAAGAGAATGGCTTCCAAAAAAAAAAAAATACAAGCAGTAAGAATAGTAGGGATAAATCCTGATCTCACTGCCTGTGCCCCATAGTCTGCCCCAGCCATACAACTGTCATCCACTTTCAGAGGGCCTAATTTTTCCTGTGTTGGTTCCTTCCCTGTCAGGCCAGAGTTGGCAGGCTCCCATTAGCTCAGGTAAACTGTTTCGGTGGGTGTCACCATCATGGTCTTGACCTCTTTGGTCGTACTCACTCCTCCCACTCTTCAGCTGTACTTTGGGAGCTCAGCCCAGTGCTCTGCTGTGGCTCTCTGCCTCTGTTTCCATTAGTTGCTGGATGAAGGTTCTATGGTTACACTTAAGACAGTCATCAGTCTGACTACAGGACAAGGTCAGTTTGGGCACCCTTTCCTCTATTACTTAGGGTCTTAGCTGGGGTCATCTTTGCGGATTCCTGGGAATTTCTCTAGTGTCAGGTTTCTTGCTAGCCCCCTAAGGGCTCCTCCCTCAATCAATATATGTCTTTCCTTGCTCTCCATCTCTGTCCTTCCCCCATCTCAACTATCCTGTTCCCTCAAGTTCTCCTTCCCTCTTCCCTTCTCCCCTCCTCCTCCCCATCTACCTCCCTTCTCTCCCCCCACTTCCATGCTCCCAATTTTCTCAGGAGATCTTGTCTATTTCCTGTTCCCAAGGGGATCTATGTATGTTTTTCTTAGGGTTCTCCTTGTTACTTAGCTTCTCTGGGGTCGTGGACTATAGGCTCCTTATCTTTTGCTTTACAGCTAGTATTCACTTATGAGAGAGTACATACCATGCTCATCTTTCTGGGTCTGAGTTACCTCACTCAGGATGGTTTTTCTAGTTCTATCAATTTGGATGCAAGTTTCAAGATGTCATTGTTTTTTCCACTGAGTAATACTCCATTGTGTAAATGTACCACATTTTCTTTATCCATTCTTTGGATGAGGGGCATCTAGGTTGTTGCCAGGTTCTGGCTATGACAAATAATTAATGCCCTGAATCTTAAGGAGCTTCCCAGGCCTGGTCACTGCAGAAAAACATCAGCAAAACTCCACAAAACCACAAGTGCTGCCCAGGCTGCTCCTTTATCCCAGCATCCCCTGGTACTTCTTCTACCTTAGCAAGGGGGAGAGAAAGAAGCCCTTATCAGCTCCAATGACACTTGACACTATAGAAAAGTCAGAAAAATACCTTCTTCTAAAAGGTCATCCATATTTTTGTAAGAAGCTGGAAAATACTTTTTGTGGTGTTGAAGATAATCAGACAAGAAAATAAGAATTAATGAGACATTAGCTTTGGCCTCAGGAAAACTGAAGGTGAAAATCTAAAGGCCTAGAGATTTTCTGATGAATCAGTGAAAGGAGTCAGTGCTGTCTGATTGCCAATCTTTGAAGCTGGGAAAACAGTTTATTTTTTTCTAGTATGTTTTTATTTTTATCTGACAGCAACAGGGAAAAAAAAATCCTGACTGGAACTCTGCAGCCGCTCCCGCCATGTTCTGTGTAATGCTCTCCTAAGTGGGGAGATGCTGGGCTTGCCTTGGAGGGCTTCCTTTGAAAAGAAACTCAGAAGTTCCCGGCACTAACTTGATGTGTGTGTCCATGTGTTTGTTTGGGGAAAGGAGCTTTGTAGACTTTCAAGTATGGCAAGACTCAAAATGGAGGAGTTCTGCTGGACTGTGATCACAAGATGGGGCTTAGGTGAGTGTCACAGAACCTGTGCCGATGTTGACCTTTGGCCCCTAGGTGTGGCTTGTGTGCGTGGATGTGGTTTTTGTCCTGAGCCCCAATACCTTGACTGGCAGAATTGTTGGGGACTACAATTTGTGAAAATTTTATATGACAGAATGCAACATTCTTAGATTTAAAAACCTACAATATGAGTGAACATTTTATTGTACAGACAAACACTCCTCACGACCACCCTGGCTACAGGGATAGTTTGGTAATTAAGATATATAAAGATAATACTAAATTGCAAAGTCTAAATGAAATTTTATTGATTTTTTGCTTAAGGGTGCAGGAGAGGAAATATGAAGATTCTATAATTATGCTTAAGAAAAACTCTGTAAAATTAACACACTGGGCTGGAGTGCTGTCTCAGTAGTTAGGAACACTTCACTTTTGAAAAGGGCCTGTGTTTAGATTTTAGCACACACATGGTGACTAGCAACACTCTCTAATTGCCTTTTTTGTTTTATTTTTTAAAAAAGAAAACAAACTCTCTTTTTTCATTTTACATATCAATCCCAGTTCCCAATCCCTCCCCTCTTCCCATTCCTTCCACCTTCCCTCCTAACAAACCCCCCATCCACTCCACAGAGGAGGTAAGGCACATTGCGTTGGGGAAGGTCCAATGCCCTTCCTGCTATATCTAGACTGAACAAGGTATCCATCCAAAGAGAATGAGTTCTCAAAAAGCCAGTACAAGCAGTAGGGGTAAATCCTGGTGCACTGCCAGTATTCCCACAGTTTGCCCCAGCCATACAACTGTCACCAACTTTCAGAAGGTCCAATTTGGTCCTCTGCTGGTTCCTTCTCTGTCCAGCTGGAGTTGGTGATCTCCTATTTTTCCTTTGTTCATATTCTCACTCCTCCCGCTCTTCAACTAGACTTTGAGAGCTCAGCCCAGTACTTCGCTGCAGGTCTCTGCCTCTGTTTCCATCAGTTGCTGGATGAAAGATCTATGATGATATTTAAGATATTCATCAATCTGACTACAAGGCAATGTAATGATGAGGCGAGCAGGCCTGCTTTTCGTCCCACCCTGCTCCCAAAGGGCTAGCTTTACACCTGAAAGAGCAACACACAAATTGTATTCTTTTAAACACTGCCTGGCCCCAGTTGGGGCATCCTCTCCTCTATTGCTTAGGGTCTTAGCTGGAGTCATCCTTATGGATTCCTGGGAATTTCTCTAGTGCCAGGTTTCTTGCTAACCCCATAATGGGTCCCTCAATCATTTAAATTATTCTAAAAATAAATTTCCATAAAATACTGAAAAGATAAGCTCTTCTTAAGTCTTTCTATTCTTTGTATGGTGTTAGGATGATTATGAATAGGAAGTCTTCAGACTCGCAGATGACCTGAGGTTCCCCGCAGAACTTCACCTTACCCACAGCCCTTCAGACCCTGTGACTTTGTCTCACATTCTCACTTTGGGCTTTGGAAAATGATATCACATTCCCCATTCTTTCCCCTGAGAGTTATCAAACGATGGTCCTCTGGACGAGCAAAAGTGCTATTAACTAAGAATACACCTCTCCAGCTCCCTTACTGGGTATCTTAACATTTAACAAACACCTATTACATTTCTCAAAAGCCCTTCAGCAAATATAATTCTCTTTTCATCTGTGAGGGTGTGTGTGTGTGTGTGTGTGTGTGTGTGTGTGTGTGTAGGGGGTTGTTTTCTATATTGGTGCTTAAGATTTTTTTCTAAAGCAGTATCAGTGCTAAAAGTAGCTTTAGAAACCCTTCAGGACACTAAGGAGGACAGTGACATTTTCCAGACCTTTTTAATGTGTTTACATTTTTTGAAATGAAAATATAATTACATTGTTTTCCTCCTTCCCTTACTTTCTCCAAATTTTCCATGTACCCCTTGCTATCTCTCATATTGATGGTCTCTGTTTCTTTAATTAATTGTTGTTTTACATACATAGATATGATATATATTCCTAAACCTGAATAGTCTTCTTGGTCTGTATAATATTATGCCTGTATGTTTTTCAGGCTGACCATTTGGTACTAGATAAGAAATCTGGTGTACCCATCCCTAGGAAAGACTATGTCTCCCACTCTCAGCATTCCGTAAGTGTCTTAGTTTTTTGTTTTTTGTTTTTTGTTTTTTTTTTTTTGTAGGCTTGAGGCCACATGGTATTTTCCCCTTCCACATTAATATACCTATGGTGTTCTCCTCAGTGAGATTTTGAGGGTGTAGCTTCCATGTCAGAACTAGAAGATCAAGGCTAAAAGCAGACTTGTTGACTATCTGCATCTTAGAGTCTCCCTAGTCCCTTTTCTGCAATGGTCATAAGGTCAGTTGTTCCAAATGTAATTAGGAATTATGGCTAGCTTAGTAAGAGCCAGAGGACCAGGACTTCTGCTATGAGTGTGTCGCACCCATGAAATTGTAATAATCTTGTTGCCTAAACAAGACCTGTGCAATGACAGCACCAGCTGACTTCCCAATGTAGAGGGGACTCTCACAAGAACCCACCCCCAGATAAAGAGATTCAGGCTGGTAAAAGAAAGAGAATTAGTCTTCTCCAGGGATAAGCCTCCAGTGGCTTATCCAGTTCAAAGAGTTCTTCCCTAAATGCGTGTATATATATGTGAGCAATATTAAATGACTCAGCAGGTTGTGTATATGTGTGTGTGTGTGTGTGTACATAAACATTTATATATGTATACACACATATACACACATATTCATGAACAGGAATTAAAGAAGAAGTCATGCAATTAAGAGGGAGTGGAAAGAAACTTGGGAAAAGTTAGATGCAGGAAAGTATGAGGTTGGAATGATGCAAATACAACATTCATATAAAATTCTCAAAAAAATAAAAATAAATGTTTCTTTTAAGAAAAAGCAGGCTGATACCAAAGGATATACCTAGCTTCTCATGAGTTCTGAGAGAGGAAAGGGTGAGTAGAGGACTGGGAAAGCCAGGACATGAATAAAAGCCAGCCTAGGAGACCAGCAAAGCTCCAAGACAACCCTTGGTGTTGTCTGAATTTCTCTCTGTACCATGGGAGGGGAGTTGAGCTCTAGATACAGTGGCCCAAACTCTCTCTGTGTTACCTGCAAACCATGGACAAACTATGTATTGTTCCTGCCCTTGATAGCATTGGTAAGAGAGGGCTGTGCAGGCAGCCAGGCAGATGAAGTCACACAAAGAGAGCAAGGGATGGCCCAGAGGTAGCTGCAGGTGGTGGGGAAATGGTTTAGGGATAAAAATCTCCTTTCTTGTGCCTCAGACATGGTAGGGTTCATATGGGGGCCCCACTTTATGTAGGAAAAGAGTAGGGTTTATTTTGCACATTTAAAAATACGGTGATTAGAAAGGCTGAAGAGTCGGGGCTGTCATTTGCTTTGTAGCTCTGCTTCCTGCGTAGGCTTTATGTTTCCTTCCCACTCCTGTTTTTGATGTCTGCCGTCTTCCTGCAGAAATGATATTTTTCACAAACTTGGGAAGAACAAACAAGCCCAAACTTTGATCTTTCTCTCTTGTGTCTCATGTACAAAGGAGCTACTAAATGTTCTACTGTTTTCTCAGCTGGTGCCCAAACACAGACATTTACATACATGGAGAAGTTGATAGCAAGGGAGCAGGAACACAAGCACAGGAAGTGGCTGACAATTTGCTGTACATCCTCATCAGGAACTCCCAATTAATCCATGCCTTTAATTTCCTATTTTACTAAATATTTGAAGTGAGATCTCTGTGTGTGTGTGTGTGTGAGTGTGTGCTCATGCATGTGTGTCTATGCATGCATGTATGATGTGAATATGTATGAGCATATACATGTGCACGAATGCATATATGTGTATGTGTGTTCATGTGTCTATGTATGTATGTGTTTGTATGTATATATGTGTGTGTGTGTGTGTACTTATTTAATAGACTATGATAACAAAGTGAAAATACAATCATGGAATGACAGAAAATGTTTTCATAGATTTTATGAGTAGCCAAAGACTCTGGAAGCTGAGGCAAGAGACACTTGAATTTAGACTAGGATACTTGTAATGAGTTCCAGGACAACCTGAGATACATAATAAGATCATACCCCACACAGTGGAGAAACAGGGCAGGAGGGCAGAAGGAAAGAAGGAAGGAGCCGGGCAGTGGTGGCGCACGCCTTTAATCCCAGCACTCGGGAGGCAGAGGCAGGCAGATCTCTGTGAGTTCGAGTCCAGCCTGGTCTACAAGAGCTAGTTCCAGGACAGGCTCCAAAGCTACAGAGAACCCCTGTCTCGAAAAACCAAAAGAAAAAAAAAAAAGAAGGAAGGAAAGAAGGAAGGGAGGGAAGGGGAAGGAAGGTGGAAGCCAGCGAAGCTGGGGAAATATCTTAGTCAATGAAGTGCTTGCCATACAAGCATGAGGACCTGAGTTCTATCCCCAGTGCCCAGAGAAAACGGTTGGGGGTGGCACATGCTTCTATTCCCGGTGCTGAGGAGGCAGGGACAGGCAGATCTCTGAGCCTCAATTGTCAGCAAACTTGTCCTTATTTCTGAGTTCCAGGTCCCAGTGAGAAGCTGTTTCTCAAAACAGCAACTGAGGAAAAACAAGGTTGACCTCTGACCTCCACAAGCACTTTCACTAACATGTATGCACACACATGCATACACACACATACACACGTGCGTGTGCATGCACACACACACACAAAAGGAAGGAAGGTAGGAGAAGGGGAGGGAAAGAAGGGGTAGGGAAAGGAAAGGAGGAGAAGGGAAAAAGAGAAAAGGGGAGGGGAGGGAAGGAAAAGAAAGGGAAAAGTTTGAGCACAGAAGTCTAATTTAACCCACTAGGACAAAACACCCACATGAGTCTGGGCCGCAATGGTTACAGTGCAATATTAATAACAGACAAACAGTAAAACAACCCTGTCCATCACCTGACAAAGGCCTGAACAGTGATCCCAGCACTGAAAGAAGCCCTGATTCATTCTATAACATGGGGAGACTTGGGAACACACTAGAGAAAAGAACTGTTGATTACATGACCCCATTTGTCTAAACTGTCCAAATCAAGCAAGTTCCTAGAGGCAGAAAGGAGGTCTGTGGTTGTTAGGGGTTGGGGTCAGGGTCATGGGAATGAGCTCAGGTAAGGCCTAATTTCCATTTAGAATAATAAAAGAGACCCAGTGCCAACTGTGGTAATGGGTACACCACTCTTCAAATAGTCTACGAACCATAAGTAAGCCTTTGATGGTTAACTGTGCCTTATAGCTCTGTAAAATTTCAGGTGAGGTGCTGGCTTCTCATTTCCAAGCACCTGGCTTTCTCCGCACAAACAGTTACCAGTGAATTCTAGCAGGATATGTTCAGATAATATTGAAAAATAATTTTTTGAACTAAATTCAAGTGTCTTGTGACTAGTTTATAATCAGTTCTATTCCTTGCTTATGGTTTTTGAACACAGAGCATTTAGCATGTCTGTGGCTGAACCAAATGCTTTACAGGCTGCAGAGTAGCCTCATCTCACAGTGACCGTGCAGAGGGCCCTGCGAGCCCAGCCCTAGAGCCTGTGAATGGAGGATCTGGGAACTGAGCCCAAGCCAGTCTGGCTCCCAGAAGCCTGCTCACCACTCTCTCACATGTTCTTGCAGAATTAACCTTGGCTTTATGCAAATTACATCTCCTTGGAGTAGAGCACTGGGTTATTTTGCTTCTCAAGTCCAGCCACAGGGACACTTAAAAGACTATTCCCCGGAGACATTTTCTTCTTCACGTTTCTGTGTTAGCTCAGCAGCTGAAATTTGACAACCCAACCAAAGGGGTAGAACACAAAGAAAAGCCAAATGGGAGCCCATTGGGGCCAGTGAGATGGCTCAGTAGGTAGAAGTGTTTGTAAGCAGACTTACCAGTCCAAGTCCAAGCCCTGCCCAGCTCATCCCCTGGATCCCACAGGGTGACAGGATAGAACCAGCTGCAGATAAATGTCCTTCCTTGACCAACACATATGCACTGTTGTGGGTGCACGCCAACACACACACACAGGGAAGAGGGGGAGAGAGAAAACCAAATAATTTTGGAATAATCTTAAAGATAAAAACCAATTGTTCTCTCTAAAGGCCTGGGTAAAAGGAAAGTGCACACAACGGGACAGTGGATTGAGGCGGGGATTTTGTTTTGTTTTGTTTTAATTTGATATATAAGTACGCATGCAGGTACTGAAAGGGTCAGAAAAGGGCATCAGACACTCTGGAACTGAACTTAAAGGAGATGGTTGGGAACACTGTGTGGGTGCTGGGAACCAAACGTAGGTTCTCAGAATGCTCAGTCCACTGAGTCAACTCTCTGGCCCCTGGATAACAACAGGTTGACCAGGGGAAACTGTGTCAGTTCACTGAAGCTAATCCAAATCATACTTTTGCCATTATGAAATTGTTTTTTTTAAAAAAAAACTACTTGCCTAAATAATAGAGAACTTCATGCAAAAAAGAAGAAGAAAGAAAGCATAACTTGAATAACTAAGTTTTTTAACTAGGAGAAATGAATACGTCAATATTACAAAGTTGTGCCAACGTTGCTAGAAACAGGTTGCTAGAGAAAGCATGACTGGTAAACTGTGCAACCATGTAAACACATGTCTCCATGAGCACCTGAGTTAAGAGTCACAGCACCCATGTAAAAAGTCAGACATGATGGCACATGTCTGTAACCCCACCGCTGAGTGGGGGGAGAAACAGGCAGGTCATACATACATACACCACACACAGATACACATACACAGGCACAAGCATGCACACATGACGCTAAAAGCAGGAGTAGAGTTGGATGCATAGTTCTGTGGAATACAAGAGGCTGCCAGGGGCAAAACTCAAGCAGCAAATCCCTGACAAAAGCAGCATTTCCAGCAGCCAGGAAGGTGACAGTGTCACAAGTGAGGACCAGATAGCGCTGAGAGAAACAGGGAACTTGGGTTCTCACTGAGCAAGACTTCAAACTTTCGGTATACCAATGGCGCTTTTGTTGGTTTTTGTTTGTTTGTTTTTATTGTTTTTTTTTTTTAAGATAGGGTGTTACTATGCAGTTCTGGCTGTCGTGGAACTCACTCTGTAGACAAGGCTGTCCTCGAACTCACAGAGATCCACCTGCCCCTGCCTCCCAAGTGCTGGGATTAAAGGCGTGCGTCACCTTTAAAGGCACTTTGTTTTTAAATTAAGGACAAACATCTGAGGAGGGAAAACGTTTTGCCATATATGCAACATATCTGACCATTTTCTTTGCCACAGGCTGTTATGAGTCAGCGAGAAATCTGCCCTCTCCCAGCAGACAAAGGACACATTAATAAGTGGACTTTAGAGATTAAATGAACCTACGAAAGAAAGGTCAATCTTTATACTAATGAAAAGTAGAAGTGAAAATGATAGCCATCAATCCAACTGTCAGGACGGACAAACTTTTCTACATTTTTTCTTTATTTGTAATAAATATTTTTGCAAAGTTTTAGGGTTACAGTATGCCTACGTTATTTTGGTAATTCTTCCTTTAGAAGAAACAAACACCCAGCTAAGGGGTTGCTAAGACCTAAGGATACATTCACATAACCTCTGCCCAGTCATTAGGAAGCTGTGGGACAGAAGCGGCAGTGTGCTGGCTCCCAGCCTACCACAGCAAGCTGCTGGAGTGGCTTCCGAGTGCTTATCTAGGTTCGGGTAAAATCATACTTGATGGGTTATTTCCATTGCTGCTGTCGAAGGCCCTGTGAGGACATGGAAAGATGCCCTATGTCTGCTTGCAACTCAACTCCAGGGGATCCAGTGCCTTCTTCTGGCCTCCATTGGCACCCACGCACAGTGTGCACATACCACCCTTATACATAGAGACACAGATAAATAGTAAAATAAATCCTTTTTTGTTGGAAGGGTTTTTTAAGATTTATTTATTTTTTATTTATTTTACGGCTATGAGTGTTTTGCCTGCTTGTGTGTCTATGCACCATGTGTGTTCCTGGTGTCCACAGAGGTCAGGAGAAAACTCTACAGCACCTGAAACTGGAGTGACCGATGATTGTTAAGTCTGTCAATTGTCATGGGGGTTCTGGGAATGGACCTCAAGTCCTCTGGAAGAGAAGCCAGTGCTCTTAACCACCAAACTGTTGTCCTGACTGTAAAATCTGTGATTCAGTCAACTGTATTGCAGCAATGCTAATTTCTTCATTTTGTCAACCATGGCCTGGTTTTGATAAGATGGTATCATTACAAGAAGTAGACAGAAGAGCGGGCAAGAATTCTCTGTGCTACCTTTGTACCCTTATCGTGAATCTGAAATTATTATTTAAAAAAATGTTTAGACAGGGAAAAATACCCACAGATTATCCTCAAGCAAACCTTTAACATGGTGCCATGCTATTGGAGATCATTTTTCAAATCATCCGTAAAGCAGTCAGGTCTAATACTAATAGTGAAACAAACATGCTGTGCAAGGCAGTGGTGATCAGTATATATTACCTACATGCCATGTGTTTTCATGTTCCCTTCCATGAATGTGCATGAACTTCTAAAAGTAATTATTGCTTTAAAAAGTATTTGGAGGAAAAGAGGCTGACTCTGGTCTGGGTTTAGGAACGACTCCCAAGGCCAGTGGACTGCCCCATTTTCACCCAGGCTGGCACCAAAAAGACAAAGAAATGCCTGCTGGAGAGGAAACAGAGGGCTTTCCAGGAAAGCCGGGCATTGCCATGCAAAGTGTGTCCAGCTCTGACACCCCAGCAGGACAAAAAAGCCTTCAGAACTGTTGGCAGACATGCACTTGGTGCGTGAGTAAGACAGGCATGGTGCTGGCTGTCTCTCTGTCCTTCCTGCTCCATCAAGGAGGCAGCGAAGGGCTGCCAGGCTCACATGGCTGGTCGCCAGCCTCTGAAATGGGGACAGCTGAAACATGATCTGGATGCCAGTGTGACCAGGACAAACGTAGTGAGCATGGGCAAGGCGGGTAGAGCAGCTTCTGAGTGGTTACACGGGCAGAAGGGAAGGTGGGGACATAAGGACATGAGATCCTGCCAGCCGTCTTGTAGATACTTGTTCTTATTGACCCTCTGTACTCCCAGCTCAGTGCTAACATTAGGGAAAGCAGTGAATTTACCCTGATGGCACTCAACCTTCTGGGGACAATGGTCAAACTCATACTAAAGGCACAGGATGATTTCAGTGGCAATTGTAGGAAGCAGGTGCAGAGGGGACTGTGGAGGTCAGCCGGAGCAGCCAAGTCCAGCCAGATGGTGGCTCTACACCCCACCTCCAAAGAACTCAGTGAGGCCAGGTCGCCCACAGAGTGTGTGCTTTCTCCCACAGTCATGCTGAATCCCTGAGATATATCAGAGACTGGGGATTTCATTTCAAATTCTAAGTTCAGTCACGCTGAAACTCACAGCACAGGACGTAGGCAAACAGTGGCCACTCCATCATGTCCCCTCTCACAGTTCTGGTAAAGTGATAGGCACTCACTTATCTCCTCCACATACCACACTCGTGCTGAAAACTCGGGTCCACAAGCACCTACTGTGCTCAAGTCAACAAAAATCCCAAGGAGGCTGAAATGTGCCCAGATGCCAATTAGAGCCTGGCTATGGAGGCAGTGGAAGTCCACCTAAGATTGCTCCAGCCAGCAGTGTACCAAACGCATGCCTAGAGAGGCCCCAGGCAAACTAACATTGTAGTCAGTGTGATATGGACACAGGCTTTCCAGATGAGAGAGAGACAGAGAGAGAGGGGGGGGGAGGGAGGTAAAGGAGGAAGGGAGAAGGAAAGGAGGGGGGAGGGAGGTCAACCTATGACAAAGGCAAGACTTTCTCAAAACCAAAAGAAAAATTTAGAGCCAGCAAGACGACTCACCAGGTAAAGGTGCTTGCCACCAAGCCTGATGACCTGAATTCAAACCCCACGTATCAGAAGAAGTGAACCAACAAATCATCCTTTGCTGTCCTTTGACCTCAATACATGATGGAGGAAGGCCATTGGTTAAAAAAATAAAGAAACTGCTTGGCTGGCCCTCATAGGTTAGAACATAGGTGGGTGGAGTAAACAGAACAGAATGCTGGGAGGAAGAGGAAGTGAGCTCAGACTCGACAGCTCTGCTCTCTGGAGCAGAGGCCATGCTCCCCTCTCTCCCGGGCAGCTCCAACCCAGGATGGACGTAAGCTAGAATGTTCCCAGTAAGACTGATGCTACACAGATTATAAGAGATGGGTTGATCGGGATATGAGAATTAGCCTGTAAGGGCTAGAGTTAATGGGCCAAGCTGTGTTTAAAAGAATACAGTGTCCATGTAATTATTTCGGAGCATAAGCTAGCAGGCGGCCAGGGTGCTGGGGACGCAGCCCCGCAGCTCCTACTACAAATACATGTGCTATAGCACATGCACAGATGAACATGTATGTGTGTTGTGACCCATACACTCACACACATACAATATATATGTAATATTTAAATAGTAAATAAATACAAAAAAAATCTTAAATCATTGCTTTGGGTTTTAAAAGGAACCAGTTAGAGTTTGTAGTGAGGTCTTGAAAGTTGTTCTACTTTCTGCCAAGAATTTTCCAAAACCTAGGCTGAAAATCCCTATAACTCAGTTGTTCATCTGCAAGAGACCAGATTAGGCTTTTGTTAGCATGAGACGTCTTTGACAGTGAAAAGCGGCCTTGTTACTAATCTTGCTAAGACAACAGATCATGAGGTCTGGCTGCGCCAAACTCAGGCATGTCTCACTTCTTATACAAACAGCAGAATCCAAATGCTTCCTCCTAGGGTCAGGGCAACCATGCAAGGGCACACATACGCTGTGCTCATGTTTGTGCAATGATTGGTGAGCAAGTTTCTGACATTACAGAGATGACAAAGAAATAAGCATGGAGCAGAAACCACACTCCACATTTGGAGCTTTGGTTTCTTTTCTAGGTTAATGATAGGAGCCTCTTGTTATGCTAAGCAGCACCGAGCCCAGCTCCCACTTACCAGGGCAGCCAAATAATCCACTTCACTGTGTTGCCAAGCGGCTAAGTTTGGGAGTAGATGCTTGAGAGTCAGATCCCCACTCTATCCAGAACAAGGAATTGTAAACAGAAGTTTCTGTCCCCAGTAGTTCCCAAATAAATACACTGAGGCACATGCTAATTACAATAGCTTAGGCTTAATACTAACTAGATCTTACAACCTAAATTAACCCATATTTCTTATCTAAGTTCTACCACGTGACTCATTGCTTGTTACTTTGTTTTGTACACATCCTGCTTCCTCTGTGTCTGACTGGCAACTCCTCCGACTCTTTCTTTCTCCCAGGATTCTCAACTATGCTCTCCTGCCTAACCTTATCCTGTCCAGCTATTGGTCAGTCGGCTTCTTTATTAAACCAATTACAGTGGCTTATATTCACACAGTGTAAAGGAATATTCAACAAGGGATCTTCCTCAACATGTTCATGGAGGCCAACTGGGAGTCTGGTACCTTTCCTGGTAGTGATTCGTCAGGGCCATAGTCACTGCCTCTGCCGGACGAGCGTAACAGTCATCTAAAACAGGCTGACTGGGGCCACAGCCTCATCACAGAGTATATAAGGCCCAGTGCCAATCAAAAATTCATTGCTGTATGAAGAACTGAAAATCTCAAAACACAGAAGAGGCAAGAACCAGTGGTCTGCACTCAGCTGGCTGAGTGAGACTGAGGGGAAAGGCACCTCTGGACATGCCTGAGGGGGATGTCTGTATTAGACTAATTGAGTTCTCACCCAGAGTGTGGGCAGCACCTTCCATAGATGGGGTCCTGGACTAAATATAAATGGGGAGGGGGGTGAGGAACCGCCACCTCTCTCTGCTTTGGAGCAGAAGCTCTAGCTCCATTGTAAATTACAGGGCTCTGGGTTTGATCCCTAGGACTGAAAGAGAGAAGTTTGGGGGCTGGGATAAATAAACCACAATAAAACACACAAAAAAATAACTTTAATTTTTACTCCATGAAGACTTATTCTTTAAAAAAAAATGAAAAAACAAACTACAGAGTAAAAGATATATGAAAATCAGTATCTCCAAACCATAATGAATGCCTACAGTATATTGTTATAATTTTCAAAATGACACAATCCAAAAGAAAACAGAAAAGGAGAAAGTGGACAAAGATCCGCAGAGACATTTTGCTGAAGAAGACACACAGATGTCCACTGAGACCTGGACCGATGGGCAACATCATTAGTACAGGAATACAATGGGAGCTTATGCCTCTGCAGTGCTCTCTGACTTAACAGAGGTTAAAGGAAAACAGCGCCAGCACTCAGCAGCGTCCGGGGAGACAGTCTGGATCACTCCTGCAGAGCTAGTGAAACAACCACTGGAGAAAGCATTTAGAAGTTTTACTGAAAACTCAGCATTCAATAGATAACTGTTTTCCAGGCATTATCTCAAAGAAATGCTTAGATATGGAGATTTGTACATAACTTTCAAGGCAGATTTATTCATAATAAGTAGCTCCAAGTGGAAACAGCTCAGATGACTTTTAACAAGAAATGATTACATGAACTGTGGTACTTCGTACCATAGAATATGACTCAGTTTATCACTTATGTGCCCAACAACCCTGGGAAGCCCCAGAGAATCAGGCTGAGTGAGAAAAGACAATACAAAATGTCATGTCATATGAGTCCACATGTGTAACACTCGTAAAAGAACAAAATTCCAGAAACAGACCCAAGATTAGTGTTTTCCAGGTGTTAAAGGAGGGAGTAGGTAAGGGCAGTTGTGGTGGTTTGAAAGAAAATACCCCCAAAGGAAGTGGCACTCAGAGGAGGGGTGGTCTTGCTGGAGGAAGTGTGTCACTGTGGGAGTGAGCTTTGAGGTCTCCTATGCTAAAGGTACTCCCTGTGTCACAGTTCACTTCATCTCTGGCCTGTAGATGAAGATGTAGAACTCTAAGCTCCTTCTCCAATACTATGTCTGCCTGCCTGCTGCCATGTCCTGCCATGATGACAATGGGCTAAACCTCTGAAACTGTGAGCCACCCAATCAAATGTTTTCCTTTACAATAGAGTTGCTGTGGTCTCCGTGTCTCCTCACAGCAGTGGAAACCCTAACTAAGACAGAAGTAGAACAGCCATACACAACAGTGTAAGGGACTGCACACTGACAGAAGTGTGCTGTCTTGGCTCGGTGTCAGCATTCTACTTGCAATACTATAGTGACATAGCAGGGGGACACTGAAAGACGCTGAGACCTCAAAATCAATCATTTTTTTTTACAGAGGCATGTGAATCTATATTTATTTCACAATCAATACAAAACCACATATGTTATAATTTCAGTGATATGAAGTCCCAGTTAGGCTGTTGTCACGGCCTGGAATCATCTGTGAGGAAAGGCTCCAATGAGAAATGAGCTATCTCCGGCTGGTCTCTGGGCATGTCTGCAAGGGATTCCATTATTAGCTATTGTATGAAAATCTAGCCCACTGTGAGCCCCACCATTCCTCAGGCAGGTGGCTCTGGGCTATATATAAAAGCTAGAAACATGAACTAGCAAGCAGAATTCCTCCATGGTTCCTGCTCCCATTCCTGCCCTGAGGTCCTCGGCTTCCATCAAGGATGGGCTGTGAACAGGGAGATGACATAACCTTTCCCTCCCGACATTGCTTTTGGTCAGAGTGTTTTGTCACAGCAAAGAAATGAACCTAGAAAACATTGGGCATGCTTAGGGCAAACATCTGGCTAAAATGTACACAGTCCTGCTCTTCCTGCTAAGTCCTGAGAAAAACTGTGGCGAGGCCTGGTACTGCTATTCCTCCTATTCCGCAGAAAAGAAAAAGGTTATTTTAATCATGAAGAATCACAAAAGGTTTTTTTTATTATTAAATGACTGATACTTGGTGTAAGCAGCACATTTACCTGCCTACCAATTGTGAGCCACTTGACAGCATCCCAGTGTGCCTGTGCTTTGGTGCTCTGAATTCAGTGTTCTTCGAAAGCCACACTTCTGGAAATGCATGCCATAGAAATTCCCAGAGCAGTCCATTAAGATATATGCCCATGATTTTTTTTTCTGAAATAAAGCGATAATCCAAAAGTAATCAGAAAGTCAATCAACAAATGTTGGAAAGATGAGCGGGTGGCAGACTGGCATTGGAAAATGACCAAGATGTTGAGATTAAAAAGAAGCAATCGCAGAAGAATGTGTCATGAGCTCTTGTTTTTCTTATATCAGATGATAGCCCTTTAAAGTAATAGATACAGAGAAGTAGCTTGATTTTTTTTAAAATTTGTTCTCTCTTACATTTTTATTGTTTATTTTTATTGAGCTATATATTTTTCTCCACTCCCCTCTTTTCCTCTTCCCTCCCCTTCTACCCATTCCCACGGTCCCCTTGCTCCAAATTTACTCAGGAGATTTTGTCTTTTTCTATTTCCCACATAGATTAGATCTATGTATGTCTCTCTTATTGTCCTCATTGTTGTCTAGGTTCTCAGGGATTTTAAATTGTAGGCTGATTTTTCTTTGCTTTATGTCTAAAAGCCACTTATGAGTGAGTACATATGATATTTGTCTTTCTGGGTTTGGGTTACCTCATTCAATATGATGTTTTCTAGATCCATTTATTTGCCTGTAAATTTCAAGATGTCATTTTTTCTGATGTGTAGTACTCCATTGTGTAAATGAATCATATTTTCTTTATCCATGCTTAGGTTGCAGGGCATTTAGGTTGTTTTCAGGTTCTGGCTATGACAAGCAATGCTGCTATGAACATAGTTGAGCACATATCCTTATGGTATGATTGGGCATCCTAAGCGTATATACCCAAAAGTGATATTGCCTGGGTCTTGAGGAAGGTTGTTTCCTAATTTTCTGAGAAATCGCCATACCGATATCCAAAGGAGCTGTACCAGTTTACACTCCCACCAGCAATGGGGGAGTGTTCCCTATACCCCACAACCTCTCCAGCATAAGCTGTCATTACTGTTTTTTATTTTGGCCATTCTTTCAGGTCTAAGATGGAATCTCAGAGTTCTTTTAATTTGCATCTCTCTGATGACTAAGGATGTTGAACATTTCCTTAAGAGTCTTTCAGCCATTTTAGATTCCTCTGTTGAGAGTGCTCTGTTTAGACCTGTACTCCATTTTTATTGGATTATTTGTTCTTTTGATGGCCAATTTCTTGAGTGCTTTGTATATTAGAGATCAGCCCTCTACCCAATGTGGTTTTGGTGAAGATCTTTTCCCATTCTGTAGGTTGCCATTTTGTCTTGTTGACCATGTCCTTTGCTTTACAGAAGCTTCTCAGTTTCAGGAGGTCCCATTTATTAATTGTTACACTCAGTGTCTATGGTACTGAGGTTATATTTAGGAAGTAGTCTCTTGTGCCAATGCGTTCAAGTGTACTTCCCACTTTTTCTTCTATGGTTCTAGGTTCAGTGTAGTTGGTTTTATATTGAGGTCTTTGATCCATTTTTACTTGAGTTTTGTGCATGGCGATAGATATGGATCTATTTTCATTCTTCTACATGTTGACATCCAGTTATGCCAGCACCATTTGTTGAATATGCTTTCTTTTTTCCATTTTATACTTTTTTTTTGTCAAAAATCAGGTGTTCATAGGTGTGTGGATTGATATCCGGGTCTTCGAATTGGTTCCATTGGTCCTTCTGTCTCTTATTATGCCAATACCAGGCTGTTTTCAGTACTGTGGCTCTACAGTAAAGTTTGAAGTCAGGGATAGTGATGCCTCCAGAAGTTCCTTTATTGTACAGGATTGTTTTGGCTATCCTGGGTTTTTTTGCTTTTCCATATAAAGTTGAGTATTGCCCTTTCGAGATCTGTGAAGAATTTTGCTGGGATTTTGATGGGCATTTAATTGAATCTGTAGATTGCTTTTGGTAAGATTGCCATTTTTACTATGTTAATTCTACCTATCCATGAGCATGGGAAATCTTTCCATGTCTGGTGTCTTTTTCGATTTCCTTTTTCTAAGATTTAAAGTTCTTGTCATGCAGGTCTTCCACTTGTTTGGTTAGAGTTACTCCAAGATATTTTATGCAATTGTGAAGGGTGATGTTTCTCTGATTTCTTTCTCACCCCATTTATCATTGTGTAAAGGAGGGCTACTGATTTTTTTTAGTTAATCTTGTATCCTGCTACATTACTGAAAGTGTTTATGAGTTGTAGAAGTTCCTTGGTAGAATTTTGGAGGTTGCTTATGTAAACTATTATATCATCAGCAAATAGTAAGAGTTTGATTTCTCCTTTTCAAATTTGTATTCCTTTGAAGAGAAGTAACTTTGCATGAGCATTTCTACAATGATCTTGGAAGGATTTGTGACAGGCTGTCATGTTCTGTGTAATTCATCTCTAGGTGTTCAAGCTATATTGAAGCCAGAGTTACAGTTGTAATTTAAAAATAAGAATGAGCATGTGACTGGTCATGATACAAGACCACTGACTCCCACAGGAGTCAACACAATGTTTGGGAGTCAAGGCTTTTCATGTTGAAAATGGGAGATTTCTTCCCTTGAGGAAATGTTGAGAATACCAAAAAGGAATACTCACAAACCAAGTTGGTTTTCAGTTCTCAATCAAGCTATTCTCCCTTCAAGCTACTCCTGTCACCCAGACTGAATAAGCCAGTTAACCTGCAAAGGGGTGAAGATGAACTTGATATTCAAGTCAGGGTGTAGGGCACAGAGATGATTGTGAGGTTTCATAAAACATCCCCCAAAATAACTAGACACAGTTGAGTGGTTTTCATCCCAGGCCCTCGGGAGGCAGAGGCAGGCAGATCTCTGTGAGTTCAAGGCCAGCCTGGTCTACTGTGCTAGTTTCAGGATAACTAGGGCTATTACAAATAGAAACACTGTAGTAGTAGTAGTGGTGGTGGTGGTGGTGGTGGTGGTGGAGGAGGAGGAGGAGGAGGAGGAGGAGGAGGAGGAGGAGAAAGAAAGAAAGAAAGAAAGAAAGAAGAAGAAGAAGAAGAAGACGACGACGACAGTACAATGGTGAGGAGATTCCCCTGTGGAAGTGCCAGCCAAGAGCAAATGTGTAGAGGAAGTACTAAAGCCCTTTCTGGCCCTTCACTTTCTCAGAAGCCAGGTGAGAAGGGGCAAGGCTATGGAAGGGAGTCTGAAGAACACTGTCAGAGGTCTGGTGTTGTTAACACCACCTGCTGACCTTCCCTGTGAAGTCCCAGGAGAGCCACTTAAGTGAGCCACTTAAGCTCAGAGCTCTTGTGTCCCTTACAGGAAATGGTTCCCAGGGGACTGCAGGGGGAAAGCAGATGTTTGAGCACTGAAACTCTGCAAACTCCTCAGGGCAAATGACTTGACATCTGAGGACTACAGGGCAAGGACTGCTAGGCATTATCAGGTTCTGTCTGATGGGCAGTCAGGAGAACAGAACAGGCAGAGGAGAGGCTGAAGGATTCTCAGGGGTGGATGTAGAGCAGCAACCAGGCAGCTAAAGCCACAATAGAGAGCCCTATGGTTATGGAAAGAATCTCAAAGAATCCAAGAAAGAGTTCCGTGGTGAAGATGATCATGCATTATCTCACACCATTTACAGTGGGAAAGACAGGGCCACTAGAAACATCTAACAGGAAATAGGAAGTCAATTTACAGCATCCCTGCCCCTCCCCTCCTCTCCAGAGCTCTTCCCCTGGAAGGTTCAGAATGAAGGATGCTGTAAACGGAGGCTACTCCTGCATTTCCAGACCCGAATAATCACACAGAAACTATATTAATTACTGCTTGGACAATAGTTAAGGCGTTTTCCAAGCTAGCTCTTACATCTTAAATTAACCCATTTCTATTCATCTGTGTATCACTATGAGGCTGTGGCCTACCAGTAAAATTCTGGTGTCTGTCTCCTTCAGCATCTACATAGCATCTCTTTGACTCCCTATTTCTACCTCTGTTTGGATTTTCTGCCTGGCTTTACTCTGCTAAGCTATTGGCCAAAGCAACTTTATTCATTATCCAATGAAAGCAACACATATACAAAAGAACATCCCTCATCAGGCTGCTGTGTAGAAAGCTAAGCCCCACCATTTCACCAACTGGGCTTGTTTTCCAGCCTTAAAGGAGAAATCAGAAGAAGCTTCAATGTTGAAAAAGATAAAGGACTGTGATATCACATGGAAGTGAACTTTTCTGAACATTTAACTAAGCCAGAACATAGCAAGATAGCTGTGATGCAGTCTTTGGTCAATATGACATAAACTGGACACACTTGGGAAGAGGGAACCGCAACTAAGAAAAATGCCTCCATCAGATTGGCCTGTTGGCAAGTCTATGGGGGGCATTTTCTTGATTAATGATTAACATGGAGGGTCCAGTCCACTGTGGGTAGTGCCCTGAGCACGTGGTCCTGAGTTGTCAAGCCGTAGAGTAAATGTTCTTCTGGTCTCTGCTTCAGTTCCTGCCTCCAGGCTCATGTCTTGGGTTCTTTTCCTAATTTCTCTTTTTGATGAACTGTAAGTTACATAATAAAATAAATTCTTCCTCCCTATTTACTTCTGGTCAATGGTTTATCATAGAGTAACAGAAAAAACAAAACAGGATACAACTTAGTACCAAAGAGTGGGCTATTGCTATGACTTAGCCAACTGCATTGATTTAGGAAGGATTGTGGAAAGGTCTGGAATTTAGGGTGAAGCAATTGTGTTCTCAGAGATCAATGAGCCGTTATGGGATCCTGGAAGATAAGAACTCCGGAAGAATGCAGACAATGAAGCTGGTAAAGTTTCAAAGGAAAGCAAAGACTCTATGGGGTCTTTTGTGTGGCATACTTGAGAAAAAAACAGTCTGTATTTTTTGATCAGCTGGATCTGAGAAATCAGCTGTGATTAAGAAAAGACTAGCTCAACTAAAGGAAAACTTGGTTTTCCTGAGGCAATTGACCAGTGTAGTTAAGAAGAGACCAGTATCACTGAGGAGAAATCTTCTGGGAGCACTTCCTCAGGGTCAGCACACAGGAGCTCTGACACGGAAGACATCGTCTTCTCGGAGCTGACAGTAGCAGCAGGGACACGTGGGGAAACCCAGGCCTCCGGGTTGGTGCAGTTCCACTGTGTAGTTTGATTGACTCTCCCTGTGCTCCCTGTGAGGTCAGCAGAGCTGCTGCTATGATCTCAGTTTACAGAAACAGTTCCAGTTCACAGCCACAGTCCAGAACCGGCTTTAAATCCCGTCTTGTGACTGCAGGGTCAGGTACTGCTCCTGTGCCCTCTTCGTCAGCCAGGACCTCTGTGAAACTGTCCCTCATCTGTTACCCTGAAACCATGGCCCTTTATCTCTACAAATCCCCTGCTGAGCCTCCGTGTCCAATATAAAACACACATCCTAGCCATCTACCCTCCTAAGTACTGCAAGTGCATAGCTCTGCAACTACAATTACCTCGTGGCTGTACCCCTGCACACATCACTTTAATTATTTAATGGATTTAAAGTAAAAACCACGCAAAATATGGCCTTCAGCGGTCATCATTTTTTTTCTTTTTCAGCAAACAAACAGAAATAGTTGTTTTGTATTCATAAGGCAGAACTCCCCATGCCCATTTGTCTTCTCTGTCCCTGCCCCCTTCAGCACCACTGGCCCAATGCCTACTTTGTCCCTTCTGGGTATTGTTGTGAGGCCTTTTGTGCTATGAGAGGAGCCCAAAAGGAGCACTTTAAGAAGCAGAAATGTTTGTTTGCTAAGGTCTTCAGCCCATCTGTGTGCCTGATTTAGGGCTCAAATACACACCAGAAAGGTTTGTGGTGGACGACTACAGCTCACAGTGGCCAGAGAATGGAGACAGGAAGGGGCTAGGAACTGAGTACCTAGCATGATATGTCTTCCTGCACTTCTCCCAATGGCCAGCTTCCTTCCTCAAAGTTCTGTCTCCCATTTTCTACCACCTCCCAACAATGTCACAGCACTACAAGTTCATCAAGGAATGACACCTGTTTGGGATATGTTGGCCCCTAGACCAAAGCCTTTGATGTTACCCCACTTTCTACAGAAGAAAGTCTGTGCCTTATAGGTTAATAAGATCAAGACTTTATCCAGTGATTGCAGTGTGTGACATGCCTCACGGGCCAAACATCTACCCCCAAGTCCCTTCTTTTTCCTTTCTTTGTGAGGATTGCAAAATCGACAAACTCACTTTCATTGTCTTTTCTTAAGACGAAAAATGATTTTAACAAATGTTTTAACAATCCCTATATAAAGACAGAACCAACCAGACATCTCTCTTTCTATCTTAGCCAAATACGTAATGCCAGGATCTAAGAAACAATCTTGTATCTGTGAAGCAAAAACTATGAAAATAGGGCACCCTTTTAATAACAACATTAACCTTTCCAAACAGTTCCACCAACTGGGGACCAAGTATTGAAACATAGGAGCCTATGGACCGTTCTCATCCAGACCACCACACTCAACATCAGAATTTCATAGCAGATGAGCAAGCTGATTATACTTGTATGCTCTGCTCAAATTTAACACAAAGTATAACAACTTCATAATTATGTGTACTTGGTGTGAGCAAGTGTAAGTACTTAACACTAGGAAGTATGTTTGCTAAGAACTTAACTGGAGTCCAATAAAAACCCCTAAAGCCAATTGTCAGATCGTAAGAAATACTACACATTCAGAAATAAATTAAACATAACAGATGATACCAACAGGAAAATACAGAATTGGAAAGTTCTATAGGACAGAGAAGGATTCTTCGATGAATAAAATATAACAAAAAACAAAAAAGGAAACCGACTGACTAAGAAACCAAGAGATATATCAATAAATACAATTCTACCAGTTCCACACCTGCTTAAAATGAATCTACAATTTGATAATTTTATCAGCATTGATGGTATAGCTCAGTGATAGTACACTTGCGTAGCTAAGTCTGGTCCTCTGTCTTCAAATAAATAATAAAACAATACAACAAATACAAAAACCAAGGTAAATAAAAACAAATCTTGGGGTCAATGAACCAGTTCAATAGGTAAAAGTACTTGCCACCAAACACCACAATCTAACTTTGACCCTTGTGATCTATGTGTGATCTACGTATGATCTATGTGGTGAAATCAGAGAAGTGACTCCCCAATTTGTCTCCTCTGGCCTCCACACTCACTATACAGCATGGGGCACGCACACACACACACACACACACACACACACACACACACACTAAATAAGTGTAAATTAAAAATTTCTAAAATCTTACTAGAACAATTTAGAGAATTTGAACATCGTGTGTTGTTGAAGGATGTCGTGTGGGAATTTCCTCTGAGGTTAAAACCTTTCATCTTGGAGGGAAACTTCTTAGGACAGAGGATATATAAAGGAAGTGAAACAACAAACTATTTTAGTATAGGATGTTTTAAAAGCGGTAAAACAAGATATCCTAAAGAGGGGGCTGGAGAGATGGCTCAGAGGTTAAGAGCACTGACTCCTCTTCCAGAGGATCTGAGTTCAATTGCCAGCAACCACATGGTGGCTCACAGCCATCCGTAATAAGATCTGATACCCTCTTCTGGACTGCAGGACACTGTATACTAAATAAATAAATAAATAAATAAATAAATAAATAAATAAAATCCTAAAGGGAGGTGAAACAGTCCATTCTACTGGGAAACTGGTTAAGACAGGAAACAAACATCTCAAAATAGCTCCAGGAAGTCCCTAAAACTGACTAGATTCATTGGGCCCCTTCTTCTTCAGGAGACTATAAGCAGTAAAGACCACTGAGAGTCATTGTCAGATAAGCCAAGCTACAGTGAAAACTCTCAGACAAGCCCAACCCTTTGGAACAAGCAGAAGACTGGCAGAACCGCCTGGAAGAGGCTCAGACCAGCTGAGCTATCTGGAAAGGATGCTATGCAACCTGTTGAGCTGCCTACAAGTTGCTCCAGGTTTCCGGGTTTTGTGAGCTGTCACCCATGCTAAGGTGACCTTTGGTGGTAATGTGACTGTCTGAATAATTTCTGGTCCTGTAAGAAACCTCAGTGTATTACTGTAAGTGGACCCAAAAAATCCATCAGTTCACCAAGGAGGACTTTCGTGTTAGCTAGAGTTTGGTCTGTCGTCAGTTTCGTATCTAGGGTGAGTAGACTTCGTTCACATCTCCTCAGGAATAGTGTCACGCAAGGCTGCTGTTTCTAATGGTTTTAATAAGAATGGCCCCCAGGGGCTCAAATGTTTGCATGCTTGGTCTCTAGTTGAAAAACTCTTTGGACAGATTAAAAGGTATGGCTTTGCTGGGGTAGGGATGTCTTTGTTGGAGGAGGTGGGTTGCTGAGGGGGAGCTTGGATTTCAAAAGCCCACTCCAGGCCCAGTGTGTCTCAGCCTGCCTGCCTGCTCGCCTGCCTGAGGATCGGGATGTAAAGCTCTCAGCTACTGCTTCAGCACCAAGCATGATGATGCAGGACTAACCTCTGAAACTGTAAGCCAGCCCCAATTAAATGCTTTCTTCTAGAAGAGTTGTCATGGTCATGGTGTCTCTTCACAGCAGTAGGACAGTGACCAAGACAATATTAGTTTCTCAGAGACAACAAATAACTTGGTCTCCAGGGGACTCATGTCAGTTAATCAAGACAGGAGTAATGGAAGCATGATTCACACAGCAGACTTTGCCTACAGTCGTTAGCAGATGCCCAGTTTGATAAGTAAAAGTAAGAAAAGAACTCTGAAGGGTGCACAGCCCCAAACTATCTTCCCAAACTAGCACAGCGGAAATGGACCTCACAGAGAAGCCTGCCGTCGTTGCTGAATTAAGATGCTCTTGCTGCTGTCACTCTTACAGAAAGCTCAGTGGCGCACAACACATGCGACATGTGCGTTAGTTTGCAAATTTGGAGGTCCAAAGTGGAGAAGAAGAAGAGAAAGAGAAAGAAAAAATTGGATTTTCTTCCCTTCTTAGTTTTTCTCCTTTTAAAACCCCAGAAGGTATGCAGAAATGTAAGAACATTTAGTAAACTTGCCATATACAAAACAGGACCAAAAAAACCATTGGTATTCATTCGCTGAACAATGTTTAAAACACAAGTTTAAATACAGCATTCATAATAGCATTGGAATATTTTTCGGTGCCCAGAAATAAACTTAATGAGGGATGCGAGAGGTCCGCCTGGCGATCAGATAAAGCTTTACTGAAACTACTAACAGTCTAAGTAGGCTAAGGAATATGTCACATTTGCGTGATCTTTAAACATCTGGCTCAGCCCACATCTGTAAACTAAAAACTGAAGGATCCTACAGAGATTTTGTATGTTAAATCATCTGTTCTCTATGCTAAGTTAAAATGGAGATTTTTATTAAAAAGATACCAACTCATTGAAAAATAACAGTAAACGTATTTCATACTAGCCTGGATGGTATTTATGGAAGAAATGGACATCTTTTTAAGAAGTGGTTTGACGTTGTTGCATTTGACATAGTGCAGACCCTGAGAAGACCGAGTCCTTCTCAACCCAACTACACCAAACAAGCCTCTCCCCCTCCCTTCTTGGAACAGACCAGCTTCCTGCATGTTGGACCCACTTCAGGTTGTTAGAACTACCTTCAAATGGGTCAGCCCCATTTGAATGTATCTGACTGCTCCTAAATTAGATCCATTCAGCCAGGAGCAGTCCCGTGGGCAGGCCTGGCCTTCTTCCATTTGATCAGCTTGCTTTCTGATGAGAATGGGCAAATCTGTGTTATCTTGGAGTCTCCCACTTCGGTTAGCAGAAGTAGGTGAGAATGAAGACATCTAGTCTGGTCCAGATTCCTTGAAGGGGCAGCCAGGGCACTGCACACCATTTGTCTCTGTGGGGCTGATGCTGGGGAAGAGGAAACCACAGGGTGGGGCTGCATGTTTCTGTCCTAACTGCTATCCAACACCGCTTGTATTAAGCCTAGCTACTATATGAGCCCTTACTCTGGGGATGCCAATAATCATTTCACAGGTCAAGAAATCCAGACACAGAGACGTCCAGTCCTTTACCCCGAGCTTCGTACTGAGACGCATGACAGAGCATCTTGCTTGAAGGCTCTCGGGCCATACCTCCCATATGCTGTCATAAAATGGGTAGTGAGAGCCTTGTCTCACACTCAAGAAAGAAACTAGCTCCAACTACAATCTCATCTAAAAAAGACAAAAGTAATTCCTTCAAAGTGATTTAAGGACTGGGACGATGACTCAGTGAGTAGGTATGGTTGCTCTGTAAGCACCCAACTCTGCGTTCAAATCTCTAGCGCCCACATGGAAAAGTCAGACATGACTTCATCGTGCATGGAACCCCAGCTTTGCAGGGACAAAAAAAAAAGGTGGATCCTGGGACTTCCCTGGTCAGTCAGCCTAGCTAAAATAATAAGCTTCCATTTCAGTGAGAGACCCTGTCTCAGGGCAGTAACATGGAGAATAATAGAGGAAGACACCATCATGTCCTACATGCAGGCTTTCTACATGTGAGAACACGCACACACTTATGACATCCATGTAGATGAAGATACTTAGGAACTTGCACCGATTGTGACTACATACACAATGCTGCGACTCAGCCATTCTACCCTAGAGCTGTATCTTGGAGAAATTAGAGACACGTGCACATTTCTTTTACAAAGTACACACTGGGACATACCTATCCTAGTGAAAAGCACCTTCGAATCCAATGATAAAAGGCAGATTATATCACAAATGCAGTTGTTATATACTTATTCACTGTGGGGGTGTTGGAGTGCTCACCCATGTTACCCCATGTCTGAACTCTATGTGAAAGACTGCAGTGTGTGATCCTTACAAAAAGGCTGCAAAATGCTTGCATGACTCAAAAGCAGGTGATCTATTGTGAGAAGAAAAAACACATGTTACAAAACTAGCTATAACCAAACGCGATTAAAACATGAAATTAATGTTTGTGATCTGAAGAATTTTCCAAATTCCTTCCATAACTATCATCTATTACTTTTTTACAAGCCTGTCTAAAAATAATACATAGCCAGGGTGTCGGCCCATGTCTGCAGACTGTGTGATCCCACAGTGTCAGGCCTCCTCAGGAGGAGGGGCCGCCAATAAACAAATAGGAGAGTGAGGAGAGCTGGTGCCACATCCAGTGAGCCAATGACCCCTGGAGCTGACCAGGAGAAGCCAGGGCCAACGGAGGTGACCAGAGCCCCACCCGCTGCTCTGAAGTTCTCCCACTGCTGCGGGTCAACAGGGAAGGCTCCGGTCACTCTGGCCAGCACTGAAAACAGTTTCAAAGGCACATTCAAAATAAGACCAAAGGTCTCAGTCCAGCATCCAGTCTGGCTCTTTTAGACTTCTTGACTGTTTTCCATGATACCACAGCCCTTCCCTGGAGAAAGACCATTTTTCCCTCGCACTGATGAAGTTTTTCCTTCTGTTGAGCACTCTGCAGTTTTCCTTCCCCATCCTCTACCCCCAAAATATCTGTCTAAGCCAAAAGATGGTGGTGAGCCGACTGGTGAGGGTAGTCCACCTGCTATGAGTTGGTTAACCACCAGATGAGCAGCCATGATATGTACCACTTATTATCAGCTATGTGCTACTTACAGGCATTACATCCCATTCAATCCTGAACGCCTATCACGGGAAGGTAGCGGTGCCTTTTCCCTGTAACGAAGATAAGAGACCCAAGGTTGGATTAAGTTAAGCAACTATTCCGTAGTCAGTAAACGGTAGGAAGCTAGTTCAAACTAAGGCTGGTCTGTGTCACTCACAGAGCACTGTACCGCCCGTGACTTGCCCACATCAGGGAGGCTGGGCAGGCAGGACCATCTGTGTTTAACAGGTGACAAAGCTGAGTCTGGCTTCTGGGAAATGCAGTAGTGGTCTGAGAATCCAGGCCGCCTGGATTCTCCTAGGTGTAGCTTGTCATGGCTGCCTGAGTCTGCATTCAGATCAGCCCAATGGTCTGGATCCTCTGTGCTCTTAAGACCTCTCTGAACTCCGAGCCAAGGAGAGACCCTGCTGAAGGTCACTCAGTGGATGACAAGTCAGACATGGTCTTCATGGATTCAGAGAGTTCTTGGGGAAAGTTCTTCACCAGAAGCCAAGCCTAAACAGATTGGAAGACTAATTTTAAGGAAAAATAAGCAATATTGTTCTTTTATAAAAAGCACAAATAAGCAAAACCCACTGAGGTCCTGAGGATGGTGAGTGGAAGCTTCGGTATTGCCTCTGTTGTTTGGAACCAAAGCTACTTGGCGAGGAACCCTGCATATGTATGCAGGCAGTGAGCAGCCCTGCATGCTGCATGTATGTGCAGGCAGTGAGCAGTACTGCATGCTGCATATGTGTGCAGGCAGTGAGCAGTCCTGCATAGACATGTATGTGCAGGCAGTGAGCAGCCCTGCATGCTGCATGTGTGTGCAGGTAATGAGAAGTTCTGCATGCTGCGTGTGTGTGCAGGCGGGGACCATTCCTACATACTGCATGTATGTGCAGGCAGGGAACAGACCTGCATGCTGCATGTATGTACAGGCAAGGAGCAGGGCCTGTGGAGGTATCCCAGCGGCTCATTTCCCTCCCATCTACCATCCCATACTTCTGATCTGTGCTTGTGTTGTGGACCGGAAGGCAGACAACCATGGGCTTCATCTCCTTCCTCCACTCCGTACAAATGTGTTTACTTTTGGGGAGTTGCAGCTAATGTATTGGGAGAGGCATGAAGTGGAATGTTTGTTCACAAGAGCTTCAAGCTGGGTCATTTGCCTGGCTCCACTTGTTCCCAGGCTGAGGTCTCAGTTACCATTCACTTCAGTCCCTGAACTCAACGAGGTCCTGTGTCCTGCCCAAGACATGGCAGGAGGAAGATTCTTTCACCGAAAGCAAAGCTTCTACTCGAGAAGCTGCATTGAGAAGCTCATCACAGGTCTATTTTTACATGCACATCGTAGGTCTACTTGTACACGCACATCATAGGTCTACCTGTACATGCACATCATAGGTCTACTTTTACATGCTCATCATAGGTCTACATTTATATGCACATCATAGGTCTACATTTACATGCACATCATAGGTCTACTTGTACATGCACATCATAGGTCTACTTGTACATGCACATCATAGGTCTACTTGTACATGCGCACTGTAGGTCTACTTTCATATATAGTCATTTCCTTTTACCTGACATCTTGAAAGACGGCCTTTGGGAAGTAACTTTTTATTTGTTTTCGTACATGGGAGAGTGACTGAATTAAAGAATTAACTTTTTTTCCCCACAGGTGGTCTAGACAAAGAGTAAGTAAAATTGGTTCACACTTTTTGGAGCAATTCATGCTTAAATACATGGGAATTCAGCCATATTTTTAATGTATCTATTAAGCTTTTATTGCAAAAGGAATTACACTATGAATGAGTTTAAACTAAGGTATCTGTATTCATCTATGAATATATTCACATATGTGCACACAGGTGATCATGCATGTGTGTGTGCATGCGTATGGAGGCCAGAAGTGGACATTGATGCCTTCCTCCGGCACTTTCTACCATTTTTTGAGGAAGGCTCTCTCACTGAATCTCAAGCTTGTGACTCGGCTAGACTGCCTGGCTAGCAAGTCCCAGGAACACCATTATCTCCTCATGTCTCATGCTGGAATTATGGGCGCACACCACAGCTCTGACATTTGGTGTGGGTTCTGGCTGGTCGAGTTTAGATCCCCGTGCCTGCGCTACTACCACTGTACTGGCAGCCATCCCCCAGCCTGTGTAAGAATCTTTAAAAGTAATCATCACTAAGTATTTGTAACATTTGCTAACATACTCCCTTATCTAAAGCATGTTAAGTCAACAATGTTCAGGATGTTCAAAGTTGTGTAACCATTGTCTTTTTCCCTTTTCCCCACCATTCTAGAAATTGATCCCACAGGCTCTCGCACACATGAAACAAATGCTCTATCACTTAGCTACATCCTCAGTCCAATATTGGAACATTTTTCAGCACCTGTATCTTCTTCTAGTGCTTCTTTCATGTAGCTTAATGTTCATCAGGCGGTAGCATGGCCTGGCGCCTTGTTGTTTTCTCTAGCGAGCAGCATCCCCTGGGTGGCTGTTCTACATCTCAGCTGAAAGATGAGGATCTTTCCACTCTCTGGCTATGAAAAAGAAGGCTGACCTGCATCAAAAGATCACATAATCCAATAAAAAAATGGAGTACAGACCTAAACAGAGAAGTCTGAACAGAGGAATCTAAAATGGCTGAAAGACACTTAAGGAAATGTTCAACATCCTTACTCATCAGAGAAATGCAAATCAAAACAACTCTGAGATACCATCTTACACCTGTAAGAATGGCCAAGATCAAAAACACTGGTGACAACTTACGCTGGAGAGGTTGTGAGGTAAAGGGAACACTCCTGCATTGCTGGTGGGAGTGCAAGTTGGTAGAACCCCTTTAGATGTCAGTGTGGTGATTTCTCAGAATGTTGGGAAACAACCTTCCTCAAGACCCAGTAATACCACTTTTGGGTACATACCCAAAGGATGCTCAATCGTGCCACAAGGACATGTGTGATGTTCATAGCAGCATTGTTTATCACAGCCAGAACCTGGAAACAACCTAAATGCCCCTCGACCAAAGAATGGATAAGGAAAATGTGGTACATTTACACAGTGGAGTACTACACAGCAGAAAATGACATCTTGAATTTTGCAGGCAAATGGATGGAGCTAGAAAACATCATTTTGAATGAGGTATCCCAGACCCAGAAACACATTTATCACATTATTCACTCATAAGTGGTTTTTAAACATAAAGCAAAGAAAACCAGGCTACAATTCACAATGACAGAGAGTCTAGACAACAATGAGGACCATAAGAGAGACATACATAGATCTAATCTATATGGGAAGTAGAAAAAGACAAGATCTCCTGAGGAATGAGCATGGAGACCTTGGGGGAGGGTTGAAGGGGAGGGGAGAGATAGGGAGGGGAGCAGAGAAAAATGTAGAGCTTAATAATAATAATAATTATAAAGCCTGACCTGAACTCTCATGAGAACATTTGTTGTGTGCATGTCTCCAGTACATCCCAAGCAATGTGATCAACTAACTGAGTGGCTAGAGAGAGGGCTCGGCAATTAAGAGCACTTCCTGTTCTTGCAGAGGACTGGAGTTCACAAGCACCTACAACTTCAGCTCCAGTAGATCCAACACCCTCTTGTGGCCTCCATGGACACCTGCAGCACTCAGAAGCACATGGCCACAGAATTTGCCTGTCTGCAGTTTCCATCTAACCTCTAATTGGTGTGCTTCTACTTCAGCAGGCAATTATTGTCCCTGTCTCGCATCCATTAACACTTGATAAAACTTCCCCTCTGCTTACATGTAGTTTGATGTTAGCAACTCATGAGTCATCCCTGGTGGAAATTGGTTGGCTGTAAATCTGAGAACCAGTGTCTGGATTCCCAGCTCTGTTCTGCTAAGGTGTCTACAGGCTGGTACCACACCTTCTTGACTTACAGATCCGCAGGTCTTGCTTTGCTCTTCCTTTTCATCGCTGTGTTAGCTACTCTGGTGTCATAGTTAATTCCAGTCGGCACTGTGAAGCGTCTGAGGACAGGGAACTTCAGTGAGGAACGACTTCCTTTGGGTAGGCCTGTGTGGCGTTTTCTTGATTGCTAACTGATGTAAGAGGGATCAGTCTACTGTGGGTGGTACAACCCTAGGCAGGTGACCCCCATGGAGGTACAAGGTGGTTGAGTGTGAGCCTGGAAGCAAACCAGCAGGCTCCAGCATTCCTCCGTGGTTCTGCTTCAAGCTCCTACCTTGGCTTCCCTTAATGATGCATTGGAACCTGCAAGCCAAGTAAACTCTCTCCTTCCTCAAGCTGTTTTTGGTCAGTGTTTCATTGCAACAAAAAAGCAAAGAAGAAAGATTGGGTTCCCTGAGTTTTGCTAGCATGAGGAACAACTTGCAGTTTTATCAAAAAGCCAGCTAACCGTTCCCCCAGAACTGTGTAAAATCTACAAACAAATCCAGGAAGTGTCTTCGTCCTAACAATATTTTGTCTTCTAATGTGTGGACAGGGTGTTCCTGTTCATTGATTTAATATTCTTGCAGCATTTGCCAACAATTTTTAAAAGTTCAGAGAGTAAATATATTTTTGTAGTAAATTTTTTCATAGTCTATTTTTTTAACCATGTTAGAAATGAAATTATTTTTTTATTAAACACTGCTGATTATTTCTCTGTTGGCTTTTTTCTCTGCTGGCTTTTTTCTCGGCTGGCTAATTTCTCTGCTGGCCTATTTCTCAGCTCCCCCCACCCCCAGAAGGAGTCTTTGGAGGACGCAGCACTAAGGGCCTAAGGTATCTCTGTAGATCAGCCTGTGTCACCAGCATTGGCGACCAGAACTGCAGTTATGTCCCATTTGTTCAACAATGGCAATCCATTTAGACCCCTGCTTAAGGGGCCACATCCAGGACTGACCAGGACTATCTGGATGTGGCCCAGCCCTCAGCTCCGCTTCCCTAAAACCCATATTGGCAGACTAGGTTTGGGCTGCAGACAGACTTTCTCTGTGGGGAGAGCAGGAGCCAACGCTCCAGGGAGAACTAATTTACCTGTAATGTCAACCCCGAGAGAAACCAGTGAGCAAATGCTGCCAAACAGAGGCTTTCTGTGTTTAGAAAACCTCGTGAATCCACACAATGCCGAGGCTCATGAAACAAAGGTTCAGGCACACAGGTACAGGAAGATCTCCAGACCCAACAGTTCCCTGCTGCCTGTGGTACTGGATTCCCTCAGAGGTCACTGCCCAGCATTTCTGCTTGGAGGTACAAGTGGGACCTTTACAGCGATTCCCCCTAGCTATATGCCTCAAGTTAGGAACCATCGCCACCTGGACCCAGCAGGTGCCCACTCGTTTCTCCATCACTGCCTTGGTTGAGCAAGTGCCCCCTCCCTTCTTTATTTAGGAAATCACATTTATCCTTGGGCCCTGTATCCTTCTCAAAATAGTTAAGATATCTCTTGGGGGGCAGGGGGAGCTAGGAACAAGATGTAATCTGTGTAGCCCAGCCTGGTGCTGGTTTCAGGGGTGCACCATCACGCCTGGCTTTATAAACATTTGCCGGTATTCCAAGCATCACTGCAAACACACACACGTTTATTTGAACGTAAGAACAGTATATCTGGCTTGGGTCCAGCTTCCTTACTCTCTGGCTTCCAGATATGGGAGCTTTTCGGCACTTCTTACACCTACAAGCTTGATGTCAAGAAAACCAAAACCACCAGAAGAGAAATACTTGAGAAGTTTTCCCTGGACGAGCCTGCTGGATCTCAAGACCTCAGAAACATTTTCTGTATTGTCTTCGCATTTCACTGGAGGGCCCCTCGAGACGAGGGCAGTGCCAAGCAGTTCCTTCTAGTTTATGTTCAACCGCTTCAGGCTGTCAGCCACTAAGAGAAGACACTGAAAATCATTAGAGGATTCAGAAAAAAAGTATTTGAGGATTCCTCCTTTTTATCAAAAAAAAAAAAATCCCTAGGTGAGAGTGAGGATGGACAGACCCTGAAGAGGTCCTCAGGGTGGGGGTGAGGATGGACAGACCCTGAAGAGGTCCTCAAGGTGGGGGTGAGGACGGACAGACCCTGAAGAGGTCCTCAGTGTGGGGGTGAGGATGGATGACCCTGAAGAGGTCCTCAGGGTGGGGGTGAGGATGGATGAACCCTGAAGAGGTCCTCAGGGTGGGGGTGAGGATGGATGGCCCTGAAGAGGTCCTCAGGGTGGGGGTGAGGATGGATGGCCCTGAAGAGGTCCTCAGGGTGGGGGTGTGGATGGATGGCCCTGAAGAGGTCCTCAGGGTGGGGTGAGGATGGATGGACCCTGAAGAGGTCCTCAGGGTGGGGATGAGGATGGATGGCCCTGAAGAGGTCCTCAGGGTGGAGGTGAGGATAGATGGACCACGAAGAGATCCTAGGGCTGGGGGTGAGGATGGATGGCCCTGAAGAGGTCCTCAGGGTGGGGGTGAGGATGGATGGCCCTGAAGAGGTTCCCAGGGTGGGATGAGGATGGATGACCCTGAAGAGGTCCTTAGGGTGTTCAGACCAGGAGTTCTTAGACTGACCACAGCAGCTCCTCCTGTATGGGGAGGGCTGCACACCTCCATCTCAGTCTCAGGGCTTCACCTCTCCACCTGCCAGGGTCCTGCCAAGAAATGGGCTTCAACACAATTTCACAGCCTCCCTACACAAGGCCCTCTCTACAGTGCCCACAACCTGGACCCCACTCTTTGCCCTCCACGCATCTTTCTCTCAGCAGCCATTCTTGCCCTCCCAGAGCGCCTGGCTTACTTTTGCCACTCCCGGAGACACTGATAGGCTCAAGGCTGCTGCCCATGTCCTGGTCACACAATCACAGCACACTTACTGTTTAGTGCATGACAGGCCCATAGCCTTGAACACACAAAGGTGCTTCCATCTTCTTCAGACCACAGGTGGGAGGGATGGAGTCAAGACCCTAGGAACAGCCAAGTTGAGTTTTCTGTTTAGGTGGAAGGATATCTTGCATGCCTTTTCTATGAGTCATAACTGGTCTGGCCCACCCCCACAGGCAAGAACGGGACATACTTGGGATAGCCCCAAAACCAAGCAGCCATGATCTCCGTTGCTCGTGCTATTGTACTGACTGAGCACACTGCATATTCTAGATGCTCTACAAATCAGAGAGCAGGCTATAAGCGAATGTTGTTTACACAAAGATGCTATGGGGTAGAGGAAAGTCTTCATTCTCTAAGTGAGCAAGACTTAACAAAGCCAAGAAGCTTGCAGCCCTTAGGAGAACACACGCTGCTCTTTCTGAAACTGAAGTTCCGTTTCCAGCACCTCCGTCTGCAGCACACACTCTGGCCTCTGTGGGTCACGTGCCCTCTTCTGACCTCCACAGACACTGCCTTGCTCAAGTGCAGATACAGACGCACATGCATAATAAACGATAACATACATCCTGATGAGAAGAAATGAAACTTGCCTTGGTTTCTGAGACAGAGGCAGGATGGGTTTGCCTCTGACCTCCATGAAGATGCACTGAGTGGAGTGGACCTTAAACCTCCCGCCTTCTAGAAAGTTGCGTTGGGTTTGCAAAGCCTTCTGGTGAGACAGGAGGGTGACCCTATGTGCTTGGGAGCTTGGTTTTTACCAGATTATTCCAACACCCCTGTCTTGTTTCCTTCTTCCCCACCCCCTCAGGACTCCATGCCTTCAAAGCCCAAGCCCACCACAGCTCTGGGAGTTGGCCTGGGGTTGTCCCACCCTGCTCTGGCTACCCCACCTTCCGCCTTCTGGGCATGGGTACTGCTCAGTGGTAGGACTTTTAAGACCTTGGCCTCTCTCTTTCTTTCTTTCTCTCTTACACACACACACACACACACACACACACACACACACGGCCCATATAAAAATTACCAAGTTCCTCTCCCTCCCTTTCAAGGAAACAATTCCCATTAACTGTAAAAAGGTCCTAGTAAACGGGAGGCCCTGGAATTGGGCACTCTGCAGTGGGTAGCCAAGGTCTGCCTTCACACACCTGCGAGAGGAGTCCTGGGCTCCGAGGTCTCCCCCTAGCCAGCCTTGATTTTAACTGAATCCCTTAGCCGGGCTACTTGACTGAAGCAGGGTACACCACACATGCGCTGTACACGTCCATCTATGCGGACAGGCTTCCTTTGCTCCCAAAGGATGAGCTCTGGGGACCGCACCGCAGGTGGCACATTTCTCTGAAGTGAGGCAACAGCTGGGCCAACACACAGGGGACAGTATTTGATAGCAGTCTTTACACAAGTGCTTCCATTTGGTAGATAATAAAACAGGCAAGAGGAGATAAACTTGCCTCTCGGAGAGAGCTGGAATACAGAACCAGGGCAGGGCTTTCCGTGAACCAAGTTCATGGTTCTCAGAAAGGACTTTTCTTCGCTTCCAGAAGCATTCATTACTTTAGCTGCGTGCGCTCACTGCCCAGCCAGGGACTAAAGTCAGAGGGTTCCAGAAGGTTGGGGCCGAGGCAGCACTGCCACCTAGTGGCTGCTGGCGCCTTGCTCCAGCTCTTCCCCAACCATCTCCCCCCCCTCCCCCCATCCTACTTCCTATCCAATCCTCAGAAAGGGTAAGATCTCCCATGGGGAGTCAACAAAGCCTAGCCCACCAAGTTGAGGCAAAACTAAGCCCCTTCCCAGCCTGCATCAAGTTTGAGTAAAGCATTCCATCATAGGGAATGGGCTCCAAAAATCCAGCTCATGCACCAGGGATAGATCCTGGTCCCACTGCCAGGGGTCCCACAAAGAGACCAAGCCACACAACTGTCACCCACGTACAGATGTCCCATGCCAAACTATCTAGCTGTCGGTCCAGAGTCTGTGAGCTCCCAGGAGCTCGGGTCAGCTTTCTCTGTGGGTTTCTCCATCAAGATCTTGACCCCCTTGCTTATATGATCCCTCCTCCCTTTCTTTGACTGGACTCCTGGAGCTTGGCCTGATGCTTGGCTGTGGATCTCTGCATCTGCTTCCATCAGTTACTGGATGAGGTTCTATGATGAAAATTAGGGTAATCACCAATCTGATTACAAGAGAAGGCCAGTTCAGGCATCTCCACTGTTGCTAGGAGTCTTAGCTGGGGTCATTCTTGTGAATTCCTGTAAATTTCTCTAGCACCAGGTTTCTCCTTAACCACATAATGGCTCCCTCTGTCAAGATATCTTTTTCATTGTTCTCCCTCTCCATTCCTCCCTCCAACTCAACCGAACATCTCATTCCGCATCCTCTTCCTCTATCACCCCCTCATATATATATATATATATATATATATATATATATATAATTGGTTTTGCGGTACAGAAACCAGAGGGTGGGACCAGACACTTGTTTGGCCCTCGTGTTAGCCCTTTCCCTGTCTGTGCCCTGGGAAGCTCTGTTCATTGGTCCCAAATGTGACTCCCCCATAACAACTGTTTCAGAAAGACTTGCAGAGATCTTCATTGTAGCAGCACCCACACCTGAGAAAGTATTAAGCAGCTGATGGGCAGGATGTTGAGGCAGCAGCAGCCCTCCAGTGCTCAGCTCTCATATGAAAGAGCTGAGGTGCATAACCAATAGCACACTGGGAAGTTCTGGTGTATGACTTCCCACGCTATGTCAATAAACATGGTAGCCTGTCCCTTGCTCTTTCTTGGATCACTTGCCTGGGAAAAAACACACACCTGTGTCCAAAAGACATTAACAGCAATAGTATAGAGAGGTTCCTGTGGCAAGGGACTGAGTCATCCTGGCATCAACTTGCCAGTGACATGTGGTCCTGCAGCTTCATTCAAGCCTTCAGCAGACTAGAGCTGGTGTGGGAAGTCCTTCTGTATATGTGTTGCTTTTATTGTTTAATGAAAAAAAAAGCTGCTTTTGGCCAATGGCTTAACAGAATATAGCCAGGCTGAGAGAGAGAGAGAGAGAGAGAGAGAGAGAGAGAGAGAGAGAGAGAGAGTAGGCAGAGTCAAGGAGAAGCCATGTAGGCCTGCCAGAGACAGACACCAGATGGAACCTTGCTGGTAAGCCACAGCCACATGACAATACACAGATTAATGGAGTGAGTTAGTTCAGGATATAAGAGCTAGCTAGAAATATGCTTAACCTATTAGCCAAGCAGTGATTCGAATGGTACAGTTTCTAAGTGATTGTTTCAGATCTGGGCATCCAAGAGTGAACAAGTAGTCTCCTACTACACAGAGCCTCGGTGGACATCCTCACCACAGACCCTAGTTGAAGATGCTGGCCAGTCCGTTAGACACCATCTTGCACATTGTGATGGCCAGTGCTGCAGCAGCAAATACTGCTACAGTGCTGCTGCAAATGCTGCTGCAACACAGTTCTGTCGCTAGGGCAACCTATCACCAGTGACACTGAGTATCACATGACCACACAACACACTCACAGAAGGGTTAAATGCTGAAGTTCTCCATGGGTTCTGGGGACGTGTGTGAAGGTGGTATTTGGCATGGAGAAGACACTCCACTCTTGTTGATGTATTCCTGATTCTCCCCCTTTCACATTTTTAAGCTCTCGCTCCCTTGGTTAATAGGTGTTCTCCCAGTGCTGTCTAAAGTGTCACACTGGAAGGACAGATGGGTGTGACAGTTCTTTTAGTTCGGTTGTAGAGAAAGATCATGTCCTACCCAGGACATGGACTGGATGATCAGGTCCATCTTGTCAGAACACAGATTAGGGAGAATTTCGTTTGTCTTCATGCCATGGTCTAAGAACCTGACCATGTGGGATGGTCTACTCCAGCACTAACAAGGTGAGGGGGTCAGGTAGGGAGATGCAGATTCTAATTCCTGCCCAGCAACTCCAAAGTAAAGAGGGAAATCACTGTGTTCCTGAGGCTAAGCTACTGAATCATGTGGGCTGAAGTTCATTGGAAAAGCCATCCTTAAATATTGAGTCTACAGACTTATTAGAATGGTCTGATAGTAGAGAGTTGAAATGTTACAGATCAGTAGCCAAAATTATCTTAGGTTATCTTTAATATTCTTAAGGGCCATTTATCACTTCTCTCTCTGACCTGGCATTCTTTTAACTAGCAGGTAAAACCTTTAGAATGTATTCTTAGCAGACCAAAAGCTAAAAGGTCACCAGATACCAGTGTAACTTGTAAAACCTGTGTGATGTCCCCATCAATGTATTTGGCATATACCTTACTTAAAAACAAAACTATTATGTATGTGTGTGGGTGTACATATATCACAGTACACGTGCGGAGGCCAGAGGACAACTCCTTTAGGGAGTCAGTTCTTGCCTTCTGCCTTGAAGCAAGCCCCCTGTTCCACTACTGCATTGCCTGGTCTACTCCAGACTACCTGTCCCACGAGCTTCAGAGGATTCTCTCATCTCTACCTTACACCTCACTTCCACACAGAAGTGCTGGAGTGACAGGTGCATGCCACCACATCCAGCTCACAAGGGCTCTAGGACTCAAACTCAAGTCCGCAAGCTTGCATGGCTAGTGCATGACTCACTGAGCCGCCTCCCTAGCTCCTGCACTGATGGATAACATTCTGTTCTGTGGCTGGAAGTTCATGTAGCCAGCTCAAGGGTAGAACTTGTCACTCGGAGCAACTCAGATCCATTTACACTTGTCTCACAGCACTCTCTGGAGCAAGAGCGCAAGCCCAACAACAGGGCTTGCTGAGATGTGACACACAGCTTCTGCAGCACATCTGCAGGCACTGTGAGCTGAAGACCCCCACAGACCACAATTGTGGCTTTGCAACAGAAAAAAAAAAACTTCCAATTTTGGATTTGGCTACTAAGGACTTTCTCCTGTCCAAGGCATGGATTGCATAGTTTTTCAGGCATGTGTTGGGAGCTGCAGATCTCTGGCCCCTTGACTTTCTTTATTTGCTTTAGACCCTTTGCCTGCTGGAGTGAACTGAGCAAAACACCTGTGCCTGCAGCTGCTCTGAGCACAAGACCTGGAAGGCAGTAGAGTGGGTTCTGTCAGCTGAAAGATCCCGAGAGTGAGGCGTGGCTAAGGATCCCTATATAAGCTGCCCCTGAGCATTGGCATTCTTGTATCAAGGATGATCCATGTCCCCGTGTCTTTGTCTGTCTGTGTGCATGTGTTCTTAAGTCTTCAGCTTAGTTCCTGGCTTGCATACCAGGAACTAGATGGGAACTATATGGGTGCTATAGGATCGTTTCAGCTGTTTACAAGTGGTGGCTCCCAGAGAGATCAGAAACTAGGGAGATGCTGAGAAGATCACCCTTGGGAATAGTGACGGTGGATTATATGGTGTATATGTGTTTTTTATCCCCAGATTCTTGCCTGATAGAGGTTCCAGGTGGTGCTGGCACCACCACAGGAGTCACCGCTGAGATAGGGAACTAGAGGTTCTCTGATGGACGCCCAGCAGGAAAGTAATAAAGAGGAGGTGGGAGGGTGAATTGAAGGCCTTAAAAGTTTTTTAAAGAGACAAAGTAAAGAGTAAGTTTTAAAAGACACAGAGTATAGTCAGATCAAAAGAAGAAAAGATGTACAGATGTGTGTTATTGTGTTGTCTTTTATGTTTTTGACTGGAGAAAGACATTTGATTCTGGGAATTGCCAAGAAAGGTATCTGGACTTAAATACGGGTTTAAGAATTTGTTGCTTTGGAAAAGAGGTTCTGCTTTTGTCTCCACAAAGGATGAGAACCTGTGGATTCATTCCAGGCTAACGTGGTTTGATACACCAAGACCTTTTGAAATGTCTCTGTGAATACCCCCTAAAGATACAGTGCTCCCAAACAGCAGAAAGTAGTTTAAGAGAGAGCTACACCCAAATTCCCAAAAATTGTTCTCTAGAGGTTGTGGGCCCAATGAGCAGGGTGCAGGTGGCGAGCTCGGCCCCTTCCATGATTCCTGAGAGCTGGCCTACCTGCTGCACCAGCCACCTTGGGGCTATGGCCCTGCTCCAAGCTGCGAGGCACCACCCCTCCACCAGCCCCGAGCCTCTTCCAGTGCCATGATGGTGGGCGGCAGGATTGTGACATTCAGCCACTGTGAGTCTTTGCAGAGAGGCCCGGAAGACAGTGGTGGTCTCTGGCTTTGCGCACCCAAGCGGCCTGAGCAGCGAGTTTTCCTGCAGAACCCGAGGAGCCCATGCGGCAGTCGCAGAGGGTCCCTGAGTGTGTCTGCTGCCCTGGCTCTCTGTGGCAGCCGGAGGCATGTTGCCCTGGCCTAGTCGGTACCTGGTCTGGTGGAGCTGTACCACTGGTTGTGAGTGGCACATGCCCGGTAGGATTTGCAAGCTGCGGGGGCAGTTCTGGCCACTAAACCTGTGTGGTATACATTAATAGACCAGGGCTTTAGCCCCGAGTAGAGGCTGGGCAGAGATCCCCAGGGGGATCCCCAGGCTGTTGCCAACGGGAAGGATTGACTGTGGAGTGTGGCAGGGACAGAACGAGGTTGGAAAATTTATTCTAAGGGCCACTGTTGAGCCACATGTTGCAGTTCCCATCACATGGAGAGAGGCCGGGCCAGTGTTGGTGAACGGTGGCCCCTATCAGTGGAAAGGCTACTGATTGCTCAGTAGCTTATGCAAAACAGTTAGCTGCTGGGCATGTGGTCCCATCCACTTCTTGGGAAAAGAAATCTGGCAGTTGGTGACTATTGCAGGACCTTAGGCAGGTTAAAATTATGGGATCATTACAACCAGGATTGTCCAGACCTGTGGCTATCCCTAGGGATTAGCACATGGTGGTGACTGACCTCAAGGACTGCTTTTTACTATTCCTTTGCATCCTGAGGACTCACCCAAGTTTGCTTTCAGTGTTCCCTCTCTTGACTTCAGAGAGCTGCACCAAAGGTATCAATGGGTTGTGTTGCACCAGGGCATGGCAGGTGGTTCGGCTTAGTGCCAGTTGTGTTTCCAGGGCCTTGCAGCCCCTGCGGGGGGGAGGGGCAATGTCCCCAGCTACATGCCATTCATTGTGGATGGTATTCTTGTTGCAGCTTCGGGGGAATGTGATTTGCATGCAGGGTTGGGGGCACTTTGTGGGGGACTGCTGCGGTCTGGTTTGGTTGTTGTCCTCCGGAGGGTGCGGAATATTTCCTTTTTGGTGTTTGGGCCGTAAGCTCCTACAGACTGGAGCTTGACCACAAAAAAACCACTCTTAACACTAGACAACTCCACACGCTTAATGACTTTCAATTAATTGGATTAGAAAACCCTCATTTGGGATCTTGGGGGGTGACTCAAACCCCATGTCTCCCAGGCTACTGACACCTGAAGGTCGTAGACTAGTCGCTGACACCTGAAGGTCGTAGACTAGTCGAACAGCGGTTAGCCAAAGCCCATCTAAATTATATTGATTATCGCCAGGCTTTGCTCTGCTGGTCTTTTGCACAGCCTTGCAGCTCACTGCAGTCTTTTGGCAGGAGGGACCTATTCTCTGGGTGCATGGACAAATCTCTCCCAAAGAGGTTGTGCAGCCCTATCATTTGCCTGCCTAGCTGGAAAGTCTCAGGATGTTTAGTAAAATCCCTGATAAAGTGATTGTTCCGTACAATAGGAAACAGCTTAACTGGCTCCAGTTATTTAGCCCAGAGCAGACCATCTTTCTAACCTCTCAGTCTGCTGAATTTGACAATCATTACCCCCTAGTAAATTAGTAACATCCCGGTTGCTTCCCTAAATTTATTTCACTAGCTCCCTGAGATTGCGCCCTTGATGTATTTACAGATGGATCTCCAATGGCACAGCTGCCCCGGTCACAGCCCGGAAGACTGTTAGGATGAAAGTACCCTACAAGTCCGCACAAATAGTAGAATCGGCTGCCATTCATTTAGCTTTAATTACCTTTCCAGCTGAACCTATTAATCGTTTTACTGATAAGATTTATATCGGCCACCTTCGGGCACATTCTGGCTTACCTGGCCCTTTTAGTGAAGGCAATGCAGTGCCCCACGCTCTCTTAATCTCTCTGCCCCAGAATTACTTGGCCTCTGCCCAGCAGGCTCATGATAAATTCTATCCTAATGTTACTTCTTTGAGGCTCACGTATAAAATTTCTGAGGAACAAGCTCTTAAGATTGTCAAAGCATGCCCTTTGTGTGCAGAACTTGCTCCTGTTTCTTATCTAGAAGTTAATCCTTGGTGTCTTTTGCCCAATCATATCTGGCAGATGGATGTTACTCATGTGGCATCTTTTGGTAAATGAGAATTTGTACATGTTTCTGTGGATACTTATTCAGGCATGTTCTTTGCCTCCGCCCACTCAGGGGAAAAGGTGAAGGATGTAAACAGTCATTGTCTCCAAGCTTTTGCCTACATGGGGGCCCAAAAACTGATTAGATATCAGCAAAGGCTTTCAATTATCCTGTGACAGTTTATGACATCCTTCATAAGACAGGAATACCTTACAATCCCCAGGAACAGGCTACAGTGGAATGGGCTCACTGAACTCTCAAAGACTTTATTCACAAAACAAAAAAAGGGGGATTATAGTATTCCCCGGGTATCTGGTAGTTTGTGTTTTAATTTTTCTGAATTTTCCTCTCTTTGTGCTGAATGTTGGCATGGTATTATGATTTGTGACCAGAAAGCATATTATTTTCAGGAGTTTCTTTTCCAGAGTCCAGCCCAATGTGGGATAGTGTCTTTCTTCACAGGATGGTATCTCTGTGGATTTGTGCCTGTTTAAACTTTAGATCCTTGGCTGTGCAGGGTTCTACCTTGTTTAATAGCACAGCAAGATGAAAAACCAGAGCCAAAATAGGGCTTCTCATGTGGTCGTCTATGGCTAATTATACCTTGAATGATCCTGCCCTTAACTGTTCTCAAGTTTTATGTCTTTTGAACAGCTGTTGGGCTAACGAGATGACTGCCGTTGTGGGCCGGGTTCCAGGCTTGGTGCCTGTTCCAGGGAGTCAACTGGTGCTGAGCCGTCCTGGCCAAGACTTCAGGACCACCATGGGTGGCTGCTATTGCCACCGCTGCAGCCTCTGAGACAACTGGATCCAGAATTCCCTATAAAACTTTTGCCAGGACTTTTTTTTTTTTTTTTTTTTTTTGGTTTGACCTATAGAACAGCAGAGCATGTGGTTGGCTGCTCCCTTTCCTTTCCCCTCCCATGCCAGTCCAGCCAGTTCCCTACAGCCTAGGCTTGCTGAACAGCCGGCTTTAGGAACTCTTGTAGCTAGAAGGTGTCTGTTGCTCTGCTTCTACAACAGGCATCAGCTGCAGCTACAGTGATGTAAATCACTATTTGCCCAAGAAAGTGGGCTTCCTCTGAGAGCAGAATGGGTTAGCAGGCTATGGAAAGACCAATGATCCAGAGATGGGTAAGACAGAAGATGGATAATATATATAATTAAACAGGCCTGGTCTAATTATATAGGAAAGTGGGAGCTGTTGGGAGCTTCAGACCCCTGGCCCCTTGACTTCAACACCCAGTCTCACCAATGAACAGGTCATTCAGACAGAAACTAAACACAGAACACAATGGAACTAACAGATGTTATGACCCAAAAAGACCTAACAGATATCTATAGAGAATTCTACCCAAATACCACAGAATATACTTTCTTCTCAGAACCTCATAGAATCTTCTCCAAAACTGACTGCATACTCTCAGTCACAAACCAAGTCTTAACATATACAAAAAAAAAAAAAAGGAATAACTCCCTGAATCTTATCACATCACCATGGATTAAAGTTGGAGTTCAACAATACCACAAACTACAGAAAATCTACCAACAAATAGAAACTGAACAACTCTCAACTGAATTACTTCTGGGAATAGGAAGAAAGAAATTAAAGACAACATAATAAAATCTGTCTATGTAACCCACCATATAAACAAACTGAAAAAAAAAAAACACATGATCATCTCATTGAATGCTAAAAAGGTCTTTGACAAACTCCAACACCCCTTCATGATAAAAGTCTTGCAGAGATCAGGGATATAACGAAATACCTAAATATAATAAAAGCAATATATAGCAAGCCATTAAATGAAGAAAAACTCAAAGCAATTCCACCAAAATCAGGAACAAGACAAGGCTGTCCTTTCTCTACATATCTATCCAATATAGTACTTGAGTAATATAGAACTTGAATACTAGCAAGTTCTAGCTAGGGTAATAACACAACAAAGGGAGATCCAAGGGGACACAACATGGAAAAGAAGAAATCAATGTTTGCATATGAGATGAAAGTATACATAGACGTCCCCAAAAATTCTACCGGGAACTTCTACAGCTGATAAACTACTTTTGTGAAGTAGCTGGTTACAAGATTAACTACAAAAAAAAAAAAATCAGTAACCCTCTTACCCTCTTATATACAAATGATAAAAAGGCCTGAGAAAGAAATCAGGGAAACAACACCCTTCACAATAGCCACAAACAATATAAAATACCTTGGGGCTAACTCTAACCAAGCAAGTAAAAGACCTGTATGACTAGAACTTCATGTCTTTGAAGAAAGAAACTGGAGAACTTCTCAGGAAATGGAAAGATCTTTCATGCTGGGGGTTGGAGAGATGCCTTAGAAGTTAAGAGTACTGACTGTTCTTCCAGAGGTCCTGAATTCAATTCCCAGCAACCACATGGTGGCTCACAACCATCTGTACTGAGATCTGGCGTCCTCCTCTGGCATGTGGGCATACATGGAGGCAGAATGTTGTATACATAATAAATAAATAAATCTTTGAAAAAAAAAGATCTTCCATGCTCATGGATCAGTAGGCTTAACACAGTTAAAAATGGTCATCTTACCAAAAGCAATCAAAAGATTCAACATAATCATCAGAATTCCAACACAATTCTTTACAGATGTTGAAAGAAAAATAGTCAACGTCATATGAAAAAACAAACCAAAAAAATCCAAGATAGCTACAACAATCTTACACAATAAAAAAAAAACAGCAGGATCACCATCCCTGACCTCAAGCTCTACTTAGAGCTATATTAGTAAAAATCGCATCGCATTGGCATAAAAACAGACACATTGATCAATGGAATTGGCCTGAAGACCCAGACATAAATCCACACACCTATGAACACTTGATTTTTGACAAATAAGCCAAAACTGTATGTATCATGCTTTTTCTTTTGAGCCACCAACCAGCTCCCAAATCATAAAACAAAGTCTAATTATTAGTTTTGAATGCTCTGCCTAGCTTAAGCACGTTTCTGGCTAGCTCTTTTTAACTTAAATTAACCTTCCTATTTTATCTACCTTTTGCCTTGGTGCTTTTTAACTTTTCTTTCTTGCTTGCTGTCTCTATGACTGGCTGGCTGATGGCTGCCTGGTTTCTGGCCCAAGCTTCTCTCTCACTCTCTCCCCTGTTCTTCCGCTCGTTCCTCTCTTCTTTTTGACTCAAGATGCCTCCCCCTATTTATTCTCTCTGCCTGCTAGCACCACCTATTGGCTGGTCAGCTCTTTATTAGACCAATCAGGTGCCTTAGGCGGGCAAGGTGAAACAGATGTAACCTATTTTACATATTTGAACACACATCCGTACATTAAACAAATGTAGCATAAACAAAAGTATCACAGCTTTACACAGTTTAAGTAATATTCTGCAGGATAAACAAATGTAACACATCTTTGCCTAGTTAATATTCTATAACAACTATGCAATGGAGAAAAGAAAGCATCTTCAACAAACAGTGCTGATAAAACTAGATGTCAGCATGTAGAAGAATGCAAATAGATCCCTATCTATCATCCTGCACAAAACTCAAGCCTGTGTGGATCAAAGACCTCGACATGAATCCAGTTACACGGAACCTGATAGAAGAGAAAGTGGGAAACTGCCTTGACTGCATTTGGCACAGGGGACAACTTCCTGACTAGAACACCAGTGGCCCGGACATGACGACTAACAATAAAAGGGACTTTGTGAAGCTGAAAAAAGGTTCTGTAAAGATAAAGGACACCATCAATGGGACAAAACGGCAGTCCACAGACTGGGAAGAGATTTTTAATAAACCTGCATCTGACAGAGGGCTGCTCTCTAAAACATAAAGAACTCAAGAAACTAGACATAAAAAAACAAATAATCCAATTTAAAAATGGGGTATAGACCTAAATAGAGAATTCTCAACAGAAGAATCTCAAATGGCAGAGAAACACTTAAAGAAATGTTCATCATCTTTAGCTATCAGGGAAATGCAAATTAAAATGACTCTGAGATTCCATCTTACACTTGTCAGAATGTCTAAGATCAAAAAACACAAATGACAGCTTATGCTGGAGAGGATGTGGAGCAAGGGGAGCACTCCTCCATTGCTAGTTTGAGTGCAAACTTGTATAGCCTCTTTAGAAACCAATATGGTAGTTTCTAGGAAAATTGGGAATCAATCTACCTCAAGATCCAGCAATACTATTCTTGGGCAAATATGCAAAGGATGCTCAATTATACCACAAGGGCACTTGCTCAACTATGTTCATAGTGCTTTATTTGTAATAGACAGAACCTGGAAACAACCTAGATGCTCCTCAACTGAAAAATAGTGAAAATGTTTACATTTACACAACAGAGCATTATTCAGCTGTTAAAAAAAATGACACCAGGAAATTTCAAGGCAAAATAATGGAACTAGAAAAAAGCCATCTTGAGGTAACCTAGACCCAAAAAGATAAACATAGTATGTACTCACTCATAAGTGGCTATTAGCTGTAAAGAATAACCATGCTATAATCCACAGACTCAGAAAGCCAAGGTAAAAAGGAAGGCCCAGGGCAGGGGCTGGTGGGTGAGGGGGGGAATGCACGGATCTCCCTGGGAAGAGGAAATAGAGATTTTTCGGGTGGACTGGAGGGATCGGGTTGGGGTGGGAGGATAGGGGGAGTGCTGAGAGAGATGACTAGAAAAGGAGGCTTTACAGGGTAGGGTAGAAGCCTGATGCGAGGGAGACTTCCACAAGTCTACAAGATCGGTCCCAGCTAAGACTCCTGGAAGCAGTGAATACATAGCTCTTGAACTGGCCACCCCGTGATTGGATTGGTGACTACCCTGGTTGTCAAGGGAGAGCCTTCATCCAGGGACTGATGGAGGCAGATTCAAGAGATCCATGGCCAAACACTGGGGTGAGCTTGTGAGGAAAATGAGGAGGGATTATAGGAGCTAGGGGTGTCAGAGGCATCACAGGAAAATCTGGGTGACCACAGATTAAACTGCCTGAGCCCTTCTCTCTCCTCCCATTTTATATTCCCTCTAGTGCTGGGATTAAAGGTGTTACTCCGCCACCACCACCTGGATTTGTTTCAGTATTGATCTTGTATAGCTGAGGGTGGCCTTGAACTCAGAGATCCAATTGCCTGTCTCCCAAATCCTGGGATTAAAGATGTGTGCCACCACTGCCTGACTTCTAGGGGCTTAGCTTTGCCCTTCTGATCTTTAGTAAGCTTTATTAAAACATAAATATCACTCACTATACTTGCACTCCATTTTCATATGAAATAGGTGAAGTTCAAAGGTAGCCAAGTAACCCCACAATCAGGAATTTGGTGCTCCATTTACATGTCTTCATGCCTGGAGGTCAGGGACCTATGTGGGCTCCACCCTGGAAGATTTATTAGCTGTGCCTAACTCCCCACAATTTCATAGCGTACATCCACAGATGCACAAAAGTGCCACCTATCCTACTCTCATTACTACTAAGGATTCAGGAAGACCAAATGCTATTAGATCTAGGGGTCTGTAAACTGCACTGAGCCCAGAGGTTTTGCTTGGCCAATAGGGTTTCCTGCTCTTTGTGAGCCAGTCTCCTTTGACCCAACTGTCCTTTGCCCAGGCCAATAATATTCCTCATTCTTCCCATGAAGCTCTCAAAATCTAAGAAATACAGGAAATCCTTAGCCCTCAAGTTTGGTGAAAACCATTTATACAAAAGCCAATACTGCTGGCACCACAAACTGCAACGTGCCTGCCAGAGATGGCTAGTAAACTTCATTTCTTACACAAGAGGTCATTCTGACTCACATTCTTAACCTCTTTAAGATAGTTACCACATTTCTAGAGTGCCCTACTTTCAAATCCAGAGTTCAATGACTCGAAAAATGTCAGTTCAGAGTGCTTGCTAACGTTCATAGAGGACCAGCTTCAGTTCCCAGCACCCACATTAGATCAACTACAAGTGGCTCCTGACTGAAAACTTTGGGGGGCCTGATGCCTTCTGGCCTCCAAGGACACCTAAATACACAGAGCATACATACACACAGACACATATACATAAAGCAAAACAAAATGTTTAAAAAACAAGCAGAAAGCAAATAAGTAGGTATAGATATGTACAGCAGCAGACACTTTAACCCCAAGGTCTGGACATCTCATTAAGTCACAAAGTTAATCCCGGAACACGCAAAGACATGAGCTCAATTTTATAGCTGAGAAAACACTGACTAATGGTGTCCAGTTCAGAGATGAGGTTTGAAGTCACAAAGCACCAAGGAGCATCAGTTACTAAACTGGAGAACAGCAAGCCTGACAGACGAAACCCAGTGATACCCTGAAACCCATGCACATGCTGTCACACAAGAATGTTCACCCATCCCCGTCAGGTACTACATTTGAGATGAGTAAAAGCCTCCAACCCGTTTTTACATCTGCAAACAATCCGTTAGCATGAAAGGCTAAACATAATACAAAACCAAAAAAAAAAAAATGGACTTACCTTCTAAAACAGTTCATAAGTGCCCGTGAAAGAAAAGTTGGATGAAGTGCAGGGACTTCTGCTTGTTTATCAAGGCTTTTTTATTTGAATGCCAGTCTGAGTATCAATCAAGTGTTGATTTCAAATCAAACGGAAGACAGTGTCAACTGTGCTTGCTTAGAGCAGTACTGAGTAATAACGAGTCTCTATACACTACTGTCAACATAAGACCTAGATCAGTGGCTCCCAAGAAGCATACTAAATGCTAAACTTACATTTCAATGACTTCAATGTTCACAGCAATTTGGTAGTACATTTTATAGCTTTATATATGTAAACACAGAACTATGGATGTATTCTCCAAAATACTTTACTAAGAAAGTAGGCTCCGGTTTAGGGCCAGGGACCTAGGCAACTTTCTAAGTCAACAGTGTTCTTGCAGAATTAATAGCAACCATGTATTTTCCTTTCTCCAGCTGACTTTCACTCCTAGATGAGCCTGAGAGGCAAAACCCCAACCCCTTTCTAGCTTTCAGGATTGCAATCTGAGCTACAGAGGAAAGAGAATCAATTAGATCCACCTCCACTAGGTGGCAGTAAAATCCTACTACCAGAAGTTTAGGCACTCCCATGTGATCAACACCAGCCTGGTCAAGCCCACTGGATAGCAAGCAGAAAGTCAGAAATCAGACAAACACAAATCACATGGCAAAACAGTAGTCACTGTGCTTAAAATCAAAAAATTAATGTTCAAAAACCCAGTAAACCTCCACAGCTACTTTATATGACTCAGTGAAAGGCCGGCCATAGAAAAGACTTTCATTTGCTTTCATTAAAAGTGGTAAATTGAAGGAAGTCCTATCAATAACACACAGACTACATGACAACTGCTTGCAGAAACAATAGTATTTAGGCAGGAGACCTCAATATTTTCATTTCCTATTCTTCAAACTTATTAATTTCTTAATAAACCTTTCTGAAAAGAAACATTAGTCTCTTAACACAGCACTAGGAAAAAGGCAATCAACCAAAAAGACATCCAAAAATTTCCTTACCATAGTTATTTTATTTTATAATACATATTGCAATTTCTTTTAAATTTATTTACTTATTTTGGACAAAGTCTCACTCTTAGCCCAGGCTGACCTGGAACTCATCATGTAGCCCAGGCTAACCTCACACTTGCAGCGGTAACCCTACCTCTGCTTCCTCAAAGCTGGGATATGGATCTGTGTCACCAGAGCAGATATCATATTTTTAAAAAGCTACAGTTTTCCAAAATCAGATGGTATTTTAGTATTTAAAACAAAGCACATAAGGTAATTTCAAATTGACGAAGGCCATCTCCTAAAAGTAAATGACAATTGGGTTTTCCTAAATAGTGGTTAAATGCTTTTAAAGTTCTACTTTTAAAATAGCCACCTTGGAGTGAATTTTTATGTAATAATTCTTTAATATGAGTAGTTTTAAAAATGCTTCAAGATCCCCCACAGAGCAGCTGTGAGCCCAAGAGCGGTGTATTCCCGCCATGCGGTGAGCAGGTGTGAGCAGGGACATGGGCAGACACATCGTACAGAACAGAACTGAATATTTACTACTTAGGAGAGAGAGAGAGAAAGAGAGAGAGAGAGAGAGAGGAGTGTGGGGGAAGGAGAAGAGAAAGGAGAGACAGAGAAGGGCCCGAGAGAGAAGAGAGACATGCGTGCCAAGAGGGGACAGACAGACAGACAGAATCTAAGGGGGGGGGTCTAGGGGTCGTCTGGAGTGGGTGTGGCTTGTCTCTTAAAGAGACAAAAACCATAACAAGTAATATTTCTAATTATTATTTTAAAATTCAGAACTAAGTATTTCTGAAAAGCAGTAAGCATCTTTCAAACATTCTGACCAGTCTTTCAGGCTCTGAATTAAGTAAAAACCACATTAATTAGAATGATCATTTATTTAGGCTTTGGTCATTAATTTAAAAAGCTATTTTGACTTTAATAAAAAACTACACTATACTCCTTTGAAAAAAGAAAAAAAATCCAACAGTTTCTGGAAGTTTCTAGACTACACACAGTCCAAACCTGAGTGGGAAAACACTTTCAGAGGTAACTTACTAATGCGCAGCAGTAACAGCAGAGGGTGCTGGCTCAAGAACTGGCGCATACACATGCTACCAAGATGGTCACGCAGCAGACCCTCGGAGGGAATTCAAGGCTCTGCCCAACCTGTCAGTGTACTACAGAATATGCAAGACACCGCACTTTGTTACATCACAACATTGTTTATTATGTGAATTTTTTTTACAATACAAACAAAAAATACATGTATGCAATATATGGATACAGCTAAATGCAGAATGGTGACTTTTTTTCTCTTCGAGAGGCCATGATTCCCATTTCTAGTAAAACAAAAGACTGAGTATAGGTAGAAACAGGTTGGTCGTTAGCTTCACAATTTGCCTAGAAATGATCTACAAATGCATTTTTCCTCCTGCTACTTACCAGAAAGTGTAAAAAGGAAATTAAAGGAAAGTTTCCTCGTTGGTTCCTACCATATGAAAGATGCTATATTCTATTTTAGCAGGGCCAATATGTGGAAAATATCTAAATTAAATGTTATTACAAAAATGAAGCAGTAATGAGATTCTGGCTAAAGGGGCACTAAATGAGAATAATATATATATATATTTAAAGAATCCAAAACAAACAAACAACAAAAAAGGCTGTTATAAAAAGCTCTAGGTGCACTGTAAGCATATAGGTTTTTTCCATGTGTACTTTTAAACAATGGAAGTGTCAAAAAATAGGGTCCACTGTGTTAGACTAAATACATTATTGTATAGGCTGCATCGAATGGAACCTCTGTATTATAATTATCATAGAGAAGCATAGTTTGCATCATATTATGGCAATTTATCCTCAATGAAAACCTTCCAGAGTCCTTTTAGAATATTCTGTAAACAATCAACCCACCAGAACATGATTGTACAACAGTAAAATGTTTTCTTGCATTAAACTGAAGACATCTTTTTAATTTAAAAAAAGAAAAAAAGAAAATGTAGAAAGGTACTCAGAGCTGTTAATTTCTAAGTACACAAAATCCTAGACAATTCAAGGCATCTTAATCTCCTTCGAGAACAACAACAAAAAAATAATTTTTTTCATGCTGTTAAATCCATCATTATGGATAAAATTGGTGCAAATTGGTCAAACGGATCCAACAAACACTGATGTCCAAGCTGGCATATTGGCAACTAATACATAACTGGTGGTCAATAGAGTTTAAAAGATCTTGCCTTTCTTCTTGTTCTTTTCCAAGGTTCTAAATGAAAAAAGAAAATAACGAAGATGAGTTGCTATATTATAAAAGCCAAAAGTAACAAATGGCAGAAACAGCTAATCCAAATACAACTATGTTGGAATTTCAAAAAATACATTTTCACTGTAAAAAAAATCTAAAACATTTAAAAATAAACAGTGAACCACTGTTATCACATAGAAAGTATTTTCTTAGACAATCAAATGTTTGACAAAATTCCAAAACAAGTAGTAAAAGACAGAGTGAAGCTCCATTTTACTCATTTTAATTTACAGAAGATTTTTTTCTAAAATTCAATTGTAGAAAATTTAAAAGATCAACTCTGGTGCCTTTTTTACTGTCAGCTGCATTCTTTATATCTGCTTTGACAAACGTGTTTTCTTCTTTGGAAAGAAACGTTCATAGGAAGGTACTACAACAATGGTTAAGTATGAAAGGGCCTCACTAGGAAAATGAATCAGAGACTCCTTAAAGGGACTTCACATTTTCAATTTTATTTTATTTTTTTTTAAATTTATTTATTTATTAAGGATTTCTGCCTCGTCCCCACAACCGCTTCCCATTTCCCTCCCCCTCCCCCGATCAAGTCCCCCCCCCTCATCTGCTGGATAGAGGTGGGCAGTCCTTGGGCTTCCCACAGGTCAGGGAACACATTTTCAATTTTAAATGACACTAATCAAAAAAAGAAAACTAATCTCTAAACAATATTGAATTTTATACATATCGAGATAATTAGCAGTATTACAAATTATATGTGTCATATTTACCTTAAAGAATTTATTCTAAAGATATAACTAAAGCATCTCCTAAGGGATAGGAAGCACAGATTCTGCCTAGTATTTGCAAGACATCAGGTTTAATCCCAACACCTGGAAACATCATATCCAACACTTGAGTTGAGGAGGTGAAAATACTATTACAGTACACCAAATGAACCTATTCATTTAAAAACATTTATCCATGAAAACAACTCTGCTTGGGGATTGTAATGGTTTTAATGAGAATGCCCGTAGAGGCTCACATTTTTATTTGAATAGTTGGCACCTAGTTAGTGAACCACTTGAGAAGGATTAGGTGAAGCGGCCTTGTTAAAAAGAGGTGTGTTGGGCTAAAAAGATGGCTCAGAGATAAAGAACACTGGCTGCTCTTCCAGAGCCCGAGTTAAATTCCCAGCAACTACAGGGTAGCTCACAACCATCTATGAGATATGATGCCTCTGCTCTCAGCTACTGCTCCAGCACCATACCTGCCTGCTGCCATCCATGCTCTTGTCATGAGGGTCATGGGCCATAACTAGCACTTTAAAACTGTAAGCCCCAAAATAAACTCCTTCTCTTCAAAGTTGGTCATGGTGCTTTACTACATTAATAGAAGCCTAACTAAAACAGAGATGTATAATAGCCTATGGACTTTTAATTTCAAAAATAGATAAAAGTTCTTTAAAATATCGATACATCCATTTAGGCATCCTGATATTAGTTACCTTGAAGAGTTTTGCTGCTCTAAAATGCGTTGTTGAGCTTCCCAGTTTGCCTTCTCTTCTTCAAACTGGCGACGTTTTTCCTCTAATTCTTTGTGTTGTGCTTCTAAATTCTTTTTCATTTGTTCATGACGCCGCTGAAGCTAATCGGAATCATAGATGAAACAACTGCTTAATAAATTTAGGACAGACAGTCTAGTGCCAAGTGTGTACACCAGTGTCACAATGCCAGGGTGCCTCTTAGCAAGCACTGCTGAGATTCCTCCCATTGCAGAATCTGCCACCCAAGCGTCTCCAGAAAGGAAAACAGAAAATAACCACTTTTTAAAATAAATGTAACAAACTTATATTTGTGTATATTTTATAACAGATGACTGTTTTCTCATCATCTTTTCTAATTCACAAGTGTAATGGAGGTTGAACAGACGAGGAAACAGCTGGGGACTACAAATCTGAGGGTGACAATATGGAGTACATAATCCCAAATCTCCTAGTTCCAGGTTCAGAGGTCTAAACCAGCAGCTAGAGGAAGTAGTTAACGAAGGACCTGTAAGTTCTAATGATCCTGGTAGTGGATAATGCCCCATAGTCCCTGGAAAGGAGTGGCTCCCAAACATTATTCTTGATACAAATTTTACCTGTGGTGCTTGCTAAAAATACAGAATCCTAAGGCATAATCTAGATCCACTGGATTAGAACCTTCAGATGTTACATGGAGAGATCATGACTTTCAAGAGGCAGGTCCCAATGATCCTATGCTCATGATCCTTCCAAGGCTAAGAACTAATGCTGTAAAGAATTGCCGGCTGATAGGTGTTAATTACAGAAACAAAAACTTGACATCTAATGAATAATCAGAAAAGTAACTCCATTGCAGCACTAGCCAATCTATTCCTGAAGAAAACAATCAACTATTAAAAAGAAAAAGAAAAAAAAAGGGAGAAAAAAAATAGAAGAAAAAAAAAGCAGATTGAGTCACACTACACCAGATGCTGAATGACTGTTGAGATTATGCAGTTGCCCCAGAATTATATGCACTAAAGATTTATTGGTAAATTAATACCTTGAATTTGAAGTTTAATATAACTTTCCGTACAATCTGTTTTATTTTGTGAACCCCCCCCAAAAAAAAATTTTAAAAATACTACTGCAAAGATTTCATCTAATTCCTATAAAAGGAAATCACACTTATTCTAAGGTCTGTAAAATCTGAGGTGAAAGCTTCTCCATGATAGCAATTTACTATGAAAAACGGAACAAAAGAGACTGTAAATTTTGTACCATAGTTGGCATAAACAAATACAAAGCAATCACATACACACAATTCAAAATAGTAATTTCCTCTAAGAAAGAGAGAAGACATAAAGACAAGGACACACAGAACTGAAATGAATTCATAGAGTTATATTTTTTTAAGCTGGGCGAAGTAGGCTCACAGCTGTTTACTCTTTACAAGTAAGTAATACTTACAATTATTTTACAAATGAATATTTTGTAAGTAAAAGCATAGATGACAATCAGTTAGCTGTATTGAGAAGTAGAAAATCTTTCAAGTATTAAAGAAGCAACAGGCCTGAAAGACAGATCCTTAGGTGGTAAAGGGGGCTGAGTTTAATCCCCAGACTCCACGTGGTAGGAGGAAAGAACTGGCTCCCACATGTTGTCTTCTAAGCTCCATACCAGTGCCACTATATGCATTTACCCACACACAAATAATAACTAAATCTTATAAAAGGATATAAATTATAACTTAAAATATACCTTCTGAAGTTATCTAGGGCAGCAACCATAATCAAAACACATACACATATTGTCTTTATGCTGGCTTATACAGCTGTAGCGTTGACTAATATATTTTATCCTTTCTCTCATGTAGATAAGTGAGGATAGGCAGTAATATCTATCTTATATGTCCACAGCATGGACTAAGTGACAAAATACATCAGAAACTTGGTATTGCCTATGACGTACGATGATGTTGAAGATATTAGCAGTTATGTCAAGTAATTGCAGCAGAATAGGTTCAAAAATAAAAGATGAAAAGGTTTCTATGATTTATTTGTATATAATATGTATGTTTATACATGTAAATAAAAGGGTTTACAAACTATCTTAGGGATGTTGGTAAGCATACTGGAGTGGGGCTCTATGAAATAAGAGGAATAGACACATTCAATAGGCAGGCATTTGGGAAAGGAAACTCAGCCCAACTTTCTTCACAAGTCCCTCCCCAAGAAGGGCACCAATTACTGGCATTTACAGGCAGGTGATAAAAATGCTAATTTGTTTAGAAAATGACTTATAATTGTGTTTCTTATTGTTCGTTATAACTAGTAATTTATTGTAGGTATTTTAACTATTTAATATTTTGTCCTCCTACTCAGTATACTGTATCTAAGCCCTTACATATTGAAATATGTAATTTTATAATAAAAATAGTACTTTTATTCCTCTACTTTATTTTACTAGTATATTAAACTATTTTTGAAAATGTATAGATGTAATTTACATTTCAATAAACATACAATTTAAAAGAAATACTGACAGCCTGTTAATAAAACTGATTACCTCTGCTTCAGAGTCCTTCAGTTTTTGAACTTTTTCTTTGACCTTCATCTCAAACACCTGTTCCATTTCCATCTCCATCTTCTTCATCTTGGCTACATGTTCCCTTCTTTCTTCTTCCATCTGTGCCAGAGGGCTCCTGTTACCAACAATTAAGAAAAAACATTAAGGTCTAAAAAAGAAAATTGTAATACTACATTCTGAATGAGCTGATAAAACAAATGAGATGCTATAGATGCCATTAACATTAGGCTGAATAAAAATATTTGCATCATTTTGACATAAATTCCAAATCTTATGTAACACAGATGGGTAAAGAATCCTTTAGAAACTGTAAAATATATAAATGTGCTTATAACCATAGAGGTTAACAGGTGTTCATCTAAATATCAAATGATTGCTATGAAGCAGAGTCTAAAATAAAACTGTTAGGAAGGCGCTTCTCTAAATCTTGTGTACCTCAGTCCTAAAGACAATTGCCCTGGCTAGTTTTTTCTCTAACTACATATAAGTTAGAGCTACCTGAGAGGACGAAGCCTCAGTTGAGAAAATGTCTACATAAGACTGGGCAGTAAGCAAGTCCATAGGTCATTTTCTTAATTAGTGATTGATAAGGGAAGCCCAACCCACTGTGGCAGCCATTAGCCAGCCAGACACAGAAACAAGAAGAAAATAAGAAAAGGTAAAAAGCCAAGGCAATAGGTAGATAAAGAGAAACAGATTAAATTAAATGAGCTAACCAGAAATTTGCCTAAACTAGGCAGAGCATTCAAAACTAATAATAAATCTATGTGTCATAATAAATCAACCACATACCAAAAGACACCCCAAAGTGCCCTTACCAGTTGAGCCATCTTATTAGCCCAAGAAATTGCTTGTAACTTTCTCTTCAAAATATGTATTTATCTGTTTTGTTTTATGCTGTATGAATTATAAATATGAATGGCAAAAGACAAGAAACATACTGTTCTTTATTTAAAAGAACAACAGAAAAATAACCATTCCAACAATTACAGGTAAAGCATAAAACTATCAAGACAAAACTTAACAGTAAAATTTTCTGCTATTACAGAGAATATAACTCAAATCTCCTAATGTAACAAGAATTTCAAGATAGGAAATGGAATATTTATCATGTAAACATTTTTTCTGTAGAGAAATATATACATATTCAGGTATATATATATACGTACTTAGTAAGTTGCCCTTTATTCTTGTTGTTATCCACGCCATTGTAAGTCACTGCGGCTAGCTTTCTGCTTCTGTAGTTCTCATAGTGCACATTATTAGTAACGTCTTTCAAATCCTGCATGTGTGTTCTGTCATAAACAGCAAGAGTTTGCTCATGTCAAAGGCACAATTAAAAACTTCACCAAGACAAAATTTCAGACAAAATATTGGTCATTCATATGTCTTCATTTACAAACAAAGCAGATTAAAACAAACAGGTTTAGGTTCCAAATTCAAGAGCCCTGAATCACTCAAACTACTGAATAAACTTTCTACCAAAGAAACAGTCATTGCCACTAGTTTAACTTAATTGAGAATGAAAAGTGGATTTACTATTGGAGCTCATAATCTAGCAGAAACTGTTTTCCTTTGTACAATTATTAACAAGGTAATATTGAGTTTTCACAGGTTAATTTATATAAGGACCTTTAAAACAACAGATTAAGTTATGTATCAACTATAGAACCAACTAAAAAATCTTTTGCTTGTTTTTTCCATGTAGCTCTGGCTGTCCTGGAACTCACACTGTAGATCAGGCTGGCCTCAAACTCAGAGATCCACCTGCCTCTGCCTCCTGGGTGCTGGAACTTTAAACAATGTAACAATTGCATACAGAAGATAAGATAAATGGTATTTAAGAAGGAATCACTATGTGAAATTCTCCAGATAAAGAATAAAGATAATTGTACAATGCTAACATGAAACAGTATTGTTAGCAGGATGTGGTGATGCACACCTATACTTCAAACACTTAGGAAATAGAAGGAGCAGGATGAGATCAACAGGCCAGCCTTAGCTACACAGAGAGTTCAAAGCCAGGCCAGAGTTCAAAGACATTACCTAAAACTACACCAAAATTAAAAACCAAAGGCAAAAAAAAACAGTATTTTATATATTTTAATACTCATTTAATCACTACATCATTAAGAAACATTATAGCAAAGTAAATTTATAAATAGAAATAAGATATTGCTAAACTCCATCTATTTAAAGTATCATTTAGCATAGCAATCCCCTACTTCACTAAACTACTACTCTGTGACTGTCTTTTTTTTTCTGTGATTGTCTTATTCTGAAGTTTAGAGGCTGAGTATAAAGCTGCATTTACTTCTATCCGTGTTTTCTTTTTGTAATCCATTCCTCCATCTGAAAACTCAATAGAAATTTTCTCTAGTTTCTAGGTTTTCACTGCTGATCACTGCTCTCTTCTCTCCTTTTCTTTTTTTCTACGTGATTTCTGTACCATTCACTCCTACACCTTCAAAACAGTGTTTCATCTTTCTTCTTCAGATGCTTCCCTTGGTTTGCCAACAGCAGTCAGTTCTTAGCAAAATGACACTTCTTTGAATTTACCTTTCCTAGAAGCAAGTATAAGTCTTAATGTTGGCCTGTAAGATAATTACTTGAGATTTAGACTGACATTGACATTTCCTTCCTTCAAATATTTATTAGACAACAGTAGGTGCCTTTGTCTTAGAAGTTACATGAAACACTTATCCTTCTTACAGCAAATAAAACTAGAAATTTGATTTTTATTTTATGTATATGGGTGTGTTGTCCACATGTGGGACTATGCATCACTTGTGTGGCCATTACCTGTGGCAGGCAGAGCAGTGTACTGGATTCCCTGGCACTGGAGTTAGAGTTGTGAGCCATCATGTTGGTGCTAAGAACGGAACCCACGTCCTTAGGAAGATCAGCCAATGCTCTAGATCACTGAGCCATCTCTTGAGCCCAATGCTAGAATTTATATTTTCAGACAAGCATGAGATGTCTTGCTGATGCACTTATTAAATCCTCCTGCAAGTTGGTCAATTTCCTCTGCAATACTTATATGAAGAAGTTCTCCTTACCAGTTGTGAGGCTATGAACATTCAAAGTGGCTTTTGAGCCCCTTCTACAATGTTTTAGATATGTAGGTAATTACTGGTTTTATATATATATATAAAATACATAAGAAAAAGTGATATGACAGTGAGAAGCATAGATTTAAAATCCAGATGGAGCACAATGATGTATTTAAATAGTCCTTATATGCTGTCATGAGACATTGTGTTTGTTTGTTTTGAGACAGGATCATGGGATGTAGCCTTGGGTGGTTTGGAACGCACCATGTAAGTAGGTTGTCCCCCAACTCACAGATGTCCATCTGCCTCTGCCTACCGAGCACTGAGATAAAAGGTAGTGTACCACCATGCCCTCCTGAGGTACTATATTCTTTGGAAATTTCTCCATAAGGATCAAAATGAAAGAGAACAATTGGCAACAGAACCTAAAGCATGTACTCTCAAAACTGCTGTGAAGGCTTTCCATTCTCACACACTTGATATGTTCTTACAATGTGAAGTAAACCCATTTATTACCTTCACTTTATCATCTACTTCCTGCCAGAGAACCCTGGACATGTGTTCTCTTGGAAAAGATGCTAAAGTCTTTGATGTCAAACTTTCTCTCATTGATTATCTAGCTTCTGAGGGAGCACTCTGAGTTTTGTGAATCATGCCCCCTTTCATTATGGTAATTACCTTGCTATTCCATGATTTCCAATTAGCATTCATAAATGTGTTACAATTTCTATAGTGCAAATGAGATTCCTATGTACTGAGAAAAATGAACAGTACTGTGAATATAAATACATCAACTTCAGGTTACATCCCAAACCAAGGCTTGAAGACAGCACATGGCAGGGGCTTGGAGAAAACAAGATAAAAGAGGAAAACTAGAAATAGAAGGAAAAGAAAGAGATGTAATACAGATTAACATGAAAACACTCATTTTGACCACCTCTCTGTTCCTATTTTCTCTAGTTCCACTATACTTTTTCACAATTTCCTCTCTGTGGCTACTATTCAAGTCCTTGGGTTTCTCTAATCAAAATATTCTCAATCCTACTCTCTTAACTTTCCTTCTCTTTCAGTACCAGGAAAAGTAGTTTAAAGAACTAGTAGGAAGATTGGTTTTGCTTATAAAGTTCCAGTATGTTAAATTGCTCCATTTACCAGCTACTAACCTGTGTACCTTATAAACACTCAAAAGTATTTCTTTTGACTAGAGCCTTTTCTAACCTATTTTCCAAATCTATTACTGAATTAAATCCAACATGAAGTATAATATTGAAAATATGAAACTACAGTTGCAATCAGAGAGGTTGCTTCCAGTAGCTGATGGGAACGGATGCAGATACCCACAGTCAAACACTAGGTGGAGAGAGATCCCAGGTTGGAGGTCTACACTGGGACCCTCCCCTTGAGGCTCAGGGGAACACCACAGAAAGGCGGATGAGGAATTGTGGAACCAGAAGGTAGAGAACCCCAAAGGAAGAGAACCCCAGCAGAGCACAGCCCATGAAAGCAAATAAGCAGGGCTCATGAGAGATCACAGAGACTAAAGTGGCAATCAAAGAGCCCCCATGGGAAAAGAAAATCGAATAATCAAAAGACAAAGAGCCCCCATGGATCTGAGCTATGTCCTCTGCATATATGTTATAGTTGTTGGCTTGGTGGTTTGTATTTTTTTGGGGGGGGGGGGGGGTTCTCTGTCAGTGGGAGTATCTCTGACTGTTTACTTGCTTTGGGGACCCGTTTCCTCCTACTGGAGACCTTTGGTCTTGCCTTAATGTGAGCTTTTGGAACTAGTATTACTGTATCTTGTACCATGTTCAGTTGATGTCTCTGGGAAGTCTGCTCTTGTCTGGGGGAAGAGTGGAGTGATGGGGGTAAATGGGGGAAAAGTGGGCTTGGAAGGGAACGGGGAGGGATGGAGGGAGAGGAAGCTGCAGTAGGAATTTATTGTACAAGAGAAGAATAAACAAAAGTTTTTTCAAAAAGGACTGTTGACAAAAAAGTATAAGACTAGTATTTCTTTGTATTCCTCACTTAATATTTTTGCTAATGACTTCAAAACCTTAGATAAATAATATAAATCATTGTCATGCATTATTATACTTCAACAGGAGACTGAAGATGCCAATATATAGTAGTTCCACTTACAGAGGCACAAAATAAGTCTTCCAAAGAAACTTTCTTTAGGTGATTAAAAAAAAAAACTTTGCTATTTTCATTGTTGCTCACACTTACCTTATCAACATATTTCTTAGAATTGTAAAATCACAATGTTCACCATTTTCAACTATAGAAAAGGAAGAGAAAATAGAGCACACATATTAACTTTAATAAAATTTATCTTTTCATAGAAATAAAAAAAATAATATCAAGGAGAAAATATTTAAAATCCCTACATGAGAATTTTATTAAGGTTTAATACTAACACAGACCCCCAAGGAACAATAGGCAAATGTACCCTAATACTAATGCTGTGGCATTTTAAACACACTACTTTTCTTTGTATGTGTGTGTCATATATATGTGGTGCATGTGCACATATTGTGAAGAAAAGGTTGACAACAGCTGTTTCCTCCACTCTCAATTTATTTACAGAGGCAGGACCCCACTGAACATTTTATCCACTAAGCCACCTCCTTAGCACTTCTTCATGTAGCTTAATCCTAGATGACAGCCATATAATGAATGAACTCTCTGGAAATAAACACTGGTAATTTGAAAGAAGAGGCACTTTCTGCTTATTAGTACAGAACACATTCATCATATGATATATTTAAAAAAAAAACAAAACAAACAAACAAACAAAAAACCTTAGCTGGGAAGTGGCAGTGGCACATGCCTTTAACCCCAGCACTCAGGAGGCAGAAGCAAGGCATGAGTTGGAGGCCAAATTGGTCTACAAAGCGAGTTCCAGGACAGCAAGGGACACACACACACACACACACACAGACACCTGCCTGAAAAACAAAAACACCAAAACAATAAGGCAAAAACAAAAAACCTTCATGTTGTGGTTGAAAATATTAAAAACCTCCTTAGGACAATCAAAATGAAAGGCTAATCAAGAGCTCTAAGATTCATTATTAAAAAAACAAAAACAACAACAACAAAAAAACACTAAATGGGGATAGCAAGGAAGTGGGAATAATAATAATAATATATAAATAAAGTAATTGCTTCAGAGCATATTTCTAAAGGATATAAAGTTCTAAAGCCCTAAATTGGTAATTGCAGGTTTCCTGGGAACAAAGTTGATGGTCCGTGGGCAAAAACCATAGATAAAGACAGTAACTTGGCATGATTTTATAAATATTGTGCAATTACTTCAACGCACAGAACAAACAGCAACTCCAACTTAGTACAATATAGATTAAATAGTAAACTAATATAATGAATACAAACTCAGAAATATTTCTATTGCTAATATGGTATCTAGGGTTTGGTGTCATCACTAAGAGTTTATTGGCATTGAAAACCAACAAACTAGTAAATTAACTAAAAAGGTGACCTCCTCTTTGAGGAAAGAAGAGGCACTGGTTATATGATTGTGGCTGGCTCTCTCCAAACTGCTCAGTTTCCAAACATTTGTAAGGTCCTAGGAAATAACCGTAAGTCAGGGGAAAACCCCTGAACTACAAAGCTCGTTTTCAAAAGAGACAGATACTGGCTTGACAGAGGTGCAGGCACAGTCAAGTGGTCAATGGCAACTGACTGTGAAGTATTACAACTTGAGGATTTGATCTGATTTAGGAAACATATCTGAAAAACAGAAATATCTTTAAGAAGAAAACAAAGACTAGGGAAATGAAATAAAAGCTATTCTTGAAAACTCAGAGTGTACCATACTCCGCATATTTTATACTACTTATAATACAAATTTTAGCACCTTTATGAGACCTTACATTAAGTTATCCACTGAAAAGAACCTTACCTTCAGCCACACCCCAAGGATACTGTCTTCCTCTGACTCTTTTGCCATTAACTTCGATGATAGTATTACTACCTACCACAGCAAGAGGTAAACGATCCTATAAAATAAAGTGTTATTGTAAACAGATCTCTACAGTACTCATGACTCAATTATAAATAATTTACAAGAGTCAACATATTACCAAAAATTTGCTTGGGTAGTACCTATATTATCAGTCAAGCAATAAATATTCAGGAAATTTTGGGTTTTTCAAGACACAGTTTTTCTGTGTAGCACTGGTTGTAGACTAGGCTTGTGTTGAACTCACATAGTCTCTGCCTCAGTCTCAAGTGCTGGGATTAAAGGCGTGTACTACCACATCCGGCCTAGAAATTGTTATTCAAACGGTATACTACCAAGGTAAACAATGAATAAAATTTCATTTTTGTTAAAATTTTAAGAATAATATCATATGCACTGGTCAAATTAGTTGTTAAAAATTACTCTAAAAACTGGGGAGACATAGAATATAAAATAAATTGATATTTAGAAGACAAAACAAAAATAAGGCCATGAATCTACCTGATCATTAACCTTAACACTATAAGGTGCAGGAAACATTCTGTTTTCTAAACTATAACTGCAGAACCTCAAACCCACTTTTGGATCTGTATTCACTTATTTTTAATGCAGAGTTTAACTTTTCGATATTTTCATAGCTACCAGAATTATAGAAGCTATTCTGCAAAACCTCTAAAATATGTCAGATATGAATATTTTATCAATTATACAGTAATTAGACCAGTATTCACTAAACCACTTTAGCTCCAGGTACTCAAAAACTATTTTAAATTAAATTAAAGCACACAAACTTTAATACCATGCATGATGGTGCACACCTTTAATCTCAGCACCTGGGAGACAAGAGGCAGGTGGGTTGAGGGCCACCTTCGTCTACAAAGCAAATTCCAGGACAGCCAGGGCTACACAGAGAAACCTTGCAGGGGCACACACACAGGAAAACGCACAACAACAACAAAAAAATTAAAATGATGTAGAGTTTTTGTTGACTTTTATGAAAAGACAAATGAAACAACAGTTTTATCAGGCTCCTGAGAGATCAAAACACACAAAAATCTCTTTCCTGCTCATATTTGTGTCTTTGTTTTGTTTTGTTGTTGTTTTTTCAAGACAAGGTTTCTCTGTAGCTTTGGAGGCTGTCCTGGAAACTAGCTCTTGTAGACGAGGCCTGCCTCTGCCTCCCGAGTGCTGGGATTAAAGGTATGCGCCACCACTGCCCAGCTTCATATTTGTTTCTTAAGGAGAAAAAAAACATAAACTTGAAACCAGTTAACTGAATGTGATGGTAGTCTCCCACCTACTCCATGCAATGCCCTATGCTATGTGTTGCTATTCAAAGGTAACTGTAAAGTTGATAAACATTAAGAAATATCAGTATTTGTTTTTGTAAGCCAAGTACTTTAAAAGTGAAACTTCTGGTTTTTTTTTTTTATATTAGAGTATAATTTGAAGGCCCAAATACTTCACTGTGCATGGAAACAAACCTACCTTTATCTTCTTAACCAGCTTATTCTCTTCTTCATCATCTGTTTCTGGAAATTCATAAATTTTAATTTTATGTTCTTGGATTTCTTTCATTATCTACAACAGAAGCAGGGAAAGGACACCACATATAATTATGACATACGCAGTTATTTTTCCTTTTTCTTGGATTTTCATGAGACACCTCATTTTCTGGTCATTTGTTGTTCATATTTAAATACCAAAACCTATTACTGAAGATCAGGGAGAGAAGGTAAAGACGCTTGCCATGAAAGTCTGGGAGATTTATAAACATAGAAGGAGAAAGAAAAAAAAAAAAAACAACTCTACAAAATTATCCTCCAACATCTACAAGTATGACGTGGCATATGCACCATCTTCCCTTCACTCTCGTGCACACACGCACACAGCAAAATGAAATTTAAAATATTTTTAAATTCAATTACTTCAGAAGTGTCAATCTTATGGTTATCATCCAAAAATAATTCTACAAATGAAAGAATATTTATTCTAGAATGGCATTTATCCAGGTGGTCGCTATCTACTATAATGGTTTTTGATCATTCGTTTAAAATGAATGTGATTCTTTCTCTTGATATAACTTACTATAAAACCTAAGCAACATAGCTTAAAGCCACCTAAAAATAATAGAAAAGGGTAAATAAAAAAATTACAACATTAGTCCTAGGAGAAAGGTATACACTCTAACAGAAAAAGTTATTGCATGAACAAGCATACACACATAAATCAAAGGCTAGACAAGCAAGTTAGGAGAAAATACACACTAGAAGTAAAGAACCAAGACTTAATAATAACAGAAATTATCTATTTCAAATTAAATTACCTTGTCTAAGAGGATTTTAAATTCACAAGGGAAAATACAGATGTCCAACTAACAGTCACCTACCTATACAATTCAAACTCCCAAAACAACCCTCCCCTTGTAACTTGTACTACTGTGCTCACAACAAAAGACTCCAACAGCCATATAGAGGCTGTAAACAAAATGAGTTATATGATTACTATGCTAAACAGAAATAAACAGGAGTAATCCCTGCATAGTGTAGTAGACACCTGTAATCCGAACACTTGGAAAGCTGAGGCCAGAGGACTGACAGTTCTTTGCTAGCCTAGGCTGAAGAGTGAAGACCTAGCTCAAAAAAGAACAAGTTATCAATGGCCATCAATAGGACCATGCCTTTAACATTGGGCATCTATCTACCCTAAAAATAAATCAATGGCTGGGCAAGGTGGCACAAACCATTAATCTCAGCACTCAGAAGGCAGGTTGATCTCTGTGAGTTCATGAAGTCATCTTGGTCTAAATAATAAGTTCCAAGCCACGAGCCACACAGTGAGACTCCTGTCTTGAAGAATAAAAATGAAAATACCATCCCACACACACACAAAAAAAAAAAAATGAAAATACCTTTTGCCACAGGCAACAAATAAGTAAGACGGACTCTACTAAGGAGAGGTAACAAGCCATGTGGCAAAACGTAGATTAATATCAACGAGTTAATTTAAGTTAAGAGCTAGTTAGGAACAAGCCTAAGCTAAGGCCAAGCTTTCATACTTAATAATAGGTGTCCATTTCATTATTTGGGAGAAAGTGGACAACAAAGAAAGTCCAACTATGAAAAATTGCAGCAGTGATCCTTAGTCAAAAGTTAAACACTAAAATTATGTAAATGAGCATTTTCAAAATAAATGCTAAAGCCCCAACTTCCCAACTAATGCCTAACAATTGTTTTGAAAAATTCCAAATCATTTCCTGAGTAAGAAATATGGCTCTAAGCATAAAGAAAAGAAACGAGCCTAGAAGCACAGTACAGAGTTAAAGTACATATACCAAAGGCCTTGAGTTCAATGCTGGGTGAAACGAAAGAAAAAGGATGGGGGATGGGGGCAGGGGAAGGGCAGTAGGCACATGACCAATCTTAAAGAAGAAATCATTACTAATACTAATGTATCCTTTCAACATCTAACTTCTCAGAATAAATCAGTATCAATATAGAGTTATAGACTATTCAAGGCAGAAATTTAAGAGGCAAAGATAGAATTGCCTCAACGTGGAGTCCAGTCTGGCTATAGTGACCCCATCTCAAATTACAACAATGGAGAAATAAGACAAAAGAAGAAAAGGAGGAGGAAAAGGGGCAAAGAAATAAATGAGGAAAGATGAAAAAGAAGAGAATGAATAGAAAGATGAAGAAAAAGAAGAGGAAAAACATATACCTGTGATGAAAATATTGGTAGTAAAAGCTGTCTAAAGATGCCAAAATTTGTATGAATTTAATACCACTTCAAGAACATTGTTCATTTTGTAACAAGTTTTAAGGTATTCTAAAATTCATATTTCAAAGGTCTTAAAAGGTATGTTGTTACACAGAAGCTTACAAAGATAATAAGATAACAAAAATATAAGGCTTATTTTAAATATAATACAAAATCATTTTTTTAAACACTGATCAAAAATTTAAAAAGACTATTGGAATAGACAGACTTTCAAAAATTTAACTTAGATTTCATAAATTCCATATATAAAAAACCGAATACAACAAAATGAAAAAAATGTATCATTAAGAATATTATTACAGCCTGGCAGAGGTGGCATATGCCTTTAATCTTAGCACTTGGGAAGGAAAGGTAGGTGGATCTCTGTGAGTTTGAGGTCAGCCTAGTTTAGAGTTCCAGATAGCCAAAACTACACAGAGAAACTGTCTCAAAAGAAGAAAAAAGCAAACAAAACGAAAAAAACTAAAACCAAAAAAGGGGTGGGGGTGGGGGGATTGCTACTGCAATAACAGGGCATGAGTTTGGGGAAGGAAGCTTAAATTCATATTTGTGTGTGTGTGTGTATTATTTTCTAAACATTTATTTTATTAAGTAATACAAACAAAAGATTCAAGAGAAAATATGGAAGATAAATAGACTAAAAATAACATATTGATTAAAATGGCTAGAAAATCCAAAAGTTAATTCATTCTTCCTTACCTGCTTTTTAAACTGTTGGCATTCCTCTGGTGTGAGTGTGTCTGCTTTGGCAATTAGTGGGATGATATTCACTTTTTCATGCAAACGTTTCATAAATTCAATATCCAATGGTTTAAGCCTGAAATATACAGTATTTAATATGACTGAATACATCTGTTTGAAGGAAGTGATTCTTCACATTAAATGCAATAAGCTACTTTACTTATCAGAAACACTTTGAAAATGTACTGGGTCAGCCAACAGGCAGAACAAGAAGGACTTTAAGAAGCAATGGAGTGGTTAAGAAGGCTTTTTGACTCTTGCCTTTGAAACACCCGTGTCACTGGGTTATGCCCCTAAAAGAGGAATTGAAAAAACTACAAAGGTTCCTAGCAGAATTTCCTAGAATCAGCTTTATATTTATTTATTAAGGTTAACAAGGTAGTTGGGTTTTTTCCTGTAAAAAATAGTAGTCCTCTTTCTATATATGCAATTCTTGCTGTCAATTATCTTTCTTAGACAAAATGCTAAAACGTCAATTTTCAATATGCCTCTCTGTTATTATAATTTGGCTCTGGCATCTAAGACTTCCACTATAGTACCTAGCATCACTAATTTGCCCAGAATTCAGCATCTAAAATATGATTGCTTCACCAGTTCTTCTAGAATCCTTAGGATTCTCTTTGCCTGTTAGGCATGCGATTTCCTCAGAATTCTCTGCTAGGTCACTTTCATTTTTAACCTTACATTCTGTATGACTAACATGAATACAATAATTTAGGACAAAAAAATTACCAAATCCATACCCACTCAAAATTTTATCTAACCCAGTAGTTAGATATGACATTAGCAGGTGACTGTAGAAGGTACTAAGACTACCGAGGGATGGAGAGAAAAGCCTGATTCATTTACCAGATTGTACGTAACTTCAGCCTATAGAGAGTAGGTCATTTGTAATTCAAGATCAAATTCACTACCGCATTCTTTCAACAAATCTACTAAGTATATATCAACAGGGAAAATTCTGCTCCATCTTTAAAAGTTATTAAGCTGAGCAACTGTTTAGGAACAGGCACAGGAAATAAAAATATTCCCTTATGACAAGCAAGAAATGGCTTAAAGTCACACTTATCATTTAAATCATATTTCTTCTCTTAAAAAAACTCTTTACTTCTAAGTGATTTTTAGAAATAAAAAATACCCCCAAAGGATAGAAGAATGTAATTTCATGAGAATCACTAACTCTTGGAAAGAGCCTAAAGGATCTGTTATAAATTCACTGATTCTATTAACTGTACATAGCATCACTAGGCTGACTTCTACGAAACTGTGCTAATAAAGTTAAACTAGGGCCAGGTGGTAGTAGAGCATGCCTTTAATTCCAGCACTCAGGAGGCAGAGGCAGGCACATCTCTGTGAGTTGAATGCCAGCCTGGTCTACTGAGTGAGTTCCAGGACAATTATGGCTTCACAGAGAAACCCTGTCCCCCCAAAAACAAAAACAAACAACAACAACAACAACAAAAAAAACCACAACAATAAAGCAAAAGAAAAAACCGTTATACTAGAAAGATTTTTCAAAAAGCATAAACTCAAGAGCTACCTAAGTGCTCATAAAAAGCAGTATATGCAGTGTGTGACGGTTTGGGGTTTGGTTTTGGTTTCAGGGTGAAGAATTGGCTTTCCTGAGAATTGAACACAGAACGTTAAACTGGGCTATACCATAGTCCATTTTTTCCTTTATTTAATTTTTTTTCTTTTGGTAGGGTCTTGCTATCAAAAAAGACATAGCCTAGCCTGATCTTCAGTTTGCAATCTCCTAGCTTCAGCAATCCATACTGAGACTGCCGACATGAACCACCGAAGCCTGCTGGCACATCTCATTTCTAAATTATTATTATTTTTTAGTCCTGTAAAATAGATGTGCTAGCTTAGTGACATAAATGCATAAACTTCTGACAATACTACACAATATTAAGCATAAAAGAATCCTTTTCAATCTTGCAAAAAATAGTAATTACATATAGTTCCTTGTTCTACCAGAGTGAAAAATGGGCATCATACTAGGCAGAAGAGACCAAAACCAGAGAATGAGTTTATACTACTCTAATTTGAGTACTGGGCGATAACACTACTTAGTTTATGTCATACAATAGTCTAGTTCCTTTTGGTAAAGAGTGGGTAGAAAGACAATGATTAGGTAGTTAGATTATGTTGTGATTTATCCCCCCCCAAAAGACTGAAGAGTAATGGAAATATTAATAGCTAATAATGACACTACCTACCCAAAATAGAAGAGTACAGTTTTTGTTTTCTTTTCAAAGAAGAGGTTAGCTATAATCAAAAAGATCAGTGTGAACTACTAAAAGATGGTAATTCTGACCTAAATACAGTAATCTTCACATTAAAGTGTGACAAAACATTTAGAAAGAAACAACCCAAGAAAGCACCTAACACTTACACTTTGTTTTAATTATTATCACTTTTTCTGTTTGGATTATGGTAAGTTTCCCTGTTTAAAGGTTGTTACCTTGGAGTTTCTTAGGATCTCCATAATCTCAACATCTATGGCTGTCTTTTTAATTTGATAATTTGACCTCTTACAAAAGCATGGCTAAAAGAAATACTTAAAAATCTGACTGGAAATTGGAAACACTTCTTTTTATGAAGCAGATGAAAATGACTACCCTAGGTCTTAAACCAGTTGTTCCAATCCACTTTAACATGGTATTAGGTTCTGTTATAAATGATCTAGTTATATGTACTCCACAGACACAATGTTTCTAAAATATTCACACAAGATGAGTAATATACACAATATAAACAATAAAATAGCAAAGCATCAAGGTACTGACCCATGTCCTGAAGGAGCAATGAAGTATAAACAACACTGCACCCTGTTATCGGGCATCTGACGTCTGTTCACTCGAGATTCTGCATTTAAGTAATCCTCAAATTTACTATCAATGTAGTCAATAACAGGCTGCCAGCTGTACAATGTAGAAAAATAGAACAATTAAGTTGCAAACCTACAAAGGAATGAACTGTTCGACAATTAAAGAATAGTAGTTTTAATTTGATTTAAAAAATAGTAGTTCAATAGTAGACAACATTTAGAATTGTTCTGCACACTGATTCAAAAGTAGGTAAAAATTAGGACTGGGGAGATGGCTCAATCAGTAAAGTACTTGCTTTGAAAGCATGAGGACCTGTGTTACAATCTCTAGAACCCATGTAATAAGCCAGGCATAGTGGCATGTGCCTCTGACACCAAGCTTACAGAAAAGTATTGGGCAGAGACAGATACATTTCTCAAGATCACTGAGCAATCAGTCTAGGTAAACTGATAAGCTTTACCCTGTCCCAAAAATTAAAGGTGGAGAGCAATTAAGGAGACACTAACCATATCTGAATGTACACACACAACATACATTCATGCATGAAAACACACACACACACACGCGCACACACGAAATAGCTTAAAAAAACTACATGAAATACATCTTGATTCGTTAATTTTTTTTAAAATGACTTGTCCTTTGTTAAAACAAAGTTCTGGTATACTATTTTCATTGATAATATTTTAGAATCTGAAAACAATTACATCTACAGTTTTAAATGTTCAACAAAGATTAAAGAATACAAAAACCTCATGAACTCAAAGATATGCCTGCCTCTACTACCCAACTCATGTGATTAAAGAAATGTGCCCAAAAAAACCCAAAATAATTAAAAAAAAATAAAATAAAATAAAAAAAGAAATGTGCCATCATGCCTGGCTAAGTAACTACACTAGTATTTGAAATGACCTGGGAAACAATGGAGACAAACATTTCTTACCAATTACTATTATCCACTGCATCTCCAAATCCTGGAGTATCAACTATCGTCAACAGCAACTGAACACCACCTTCTTTGATTAAAACTTTGGATTGTTCCACCTGTAAGAGTCATTGATGTACTTGTTAATTATATATTATGTGAGTTGTTTCCTATAACAAGAGGCAAGGACATTCAAGTTTCTCAAAACCAATTTGGAATTTGTTTACAAATTAAATCTAACCACCTACAAGTTTTCTGTCCGTCTGTCTCTCTGTGTGTGTGCATATGCAAATGTGCATGGTGTGTGCATATATGTACACATGTGTGCAGGTGCAGATATACCTATATGTGCATGGCTATAGAAGCCCACGGTTGATGTGGGAGTCCTTCATCAATTGTTCTTTATCTTATGCACTGAGGCAGGGCCTCTCGATTGAACCCAGAACCTCTGGCATCACTAGTCTGGCTAATCACTTTGCTCTGGGTTTGTCTCTGCCACACTGACTAGGTCTTGCCAATAGTTTTGGATGCAGATCACAACACCAGTCCTCACACTAGGACTGAAAGCACTTTTAACCACTGAGCCATCTTTTCAGCCCCTATATTTTCCTGAAAATGATTGTGGCCATTAGAGTCGAGTTACTTCAAAGAAAAACACATGTAAATAGTATGGCAAACTCATACTTCAAGTGTCTTCAGAAGTTTGCCTTAAACAACAGCTTTATTTCCTGACAGAACTTACAGGTTTTTTTTCCTTGAAGCCTGTTGTATGTCCAAAGGTATATATTATCTGTCCAAAGCATATGCTGTTGTACTAACTACAAACTATCAACTTTCAGGCATCTAAGAGAAATCAATCACTGTTTCTAGAAGCAGAAATACTTTCCCGGCTGAGGAATTCCATCTGGACGGAACCTTCATCTGGCGATGGATGGAGATAGAGACAGAGACCCACACTGGAGTACTGGACTGAGTTCCCAAGGTCCCAATGAGGAACAGAAGGAGGAAGAAGACGAGCAAGGAAGTCAGGACCAAGAGGGGTGCACCCACCCACGGAGACAGTGGGGCTGATCTATTGGGAGCTCACCAAGGCCAGCTGGACTGTGACTGAAAAAGCAGGGGATAAAACCAGACTCTCTGAATATGGCGGACAATGGCACTGGGTTTTGATCCTACTTCATGTTCTGGCTGTTTGGGTGCCTAGCCAGTTTGGATGTTCACCTTCCTAGACCAGGATGGGGGGGGGGGGGAGGACTTTGGACTTTCCACAGGGCAAGGAACCCTGACTGCTCTTCAGACTTGAGAGGGAGGGGGAGAGGAGTGGGGGGACGGGGAGAGGAGTGTGTGTGGGGGGGGAGTGGGAGGCTGGGAGGAGGCGGAAATTGTTTTTTTCTCAATAAAACAAAAAGAAAGTTAAAAAAAAAGATTATAATCTAAAAAAAAAAAAAAGAAATACTTTCCCTAGGGGCTGTAGATGTACTGATAATCTAACTTAAAGGAGACAAGATTTGTACTCAAACTTTGAATGTCAGATGTCAAAAATAACATTAACACTATCAGATGTGAGGGGGAAATGTGATCAAGGAAACATGAAAAGCAGTTTCAGCAATTTGTGTTAAGACAGTCTGATATACCTCTAAGGACTATGCAAATAAGGATACCTTTCCACTCCCATCTGGCACTTTAACACGTTTGCTGGTCAATAAAAAGTCTGTGAAGCTGAGGCTAGGGTGTTTAGGCAAGAGTCATTTGCAACCATGTCCAAAAATAGTACTTCTGAAGTGACAAAACTGACCTTCAACTCTACCATCCAGTACAGCAATTGCTGTAGTTATGTGGTTACTTACCTCTTGGAATGTTGATGCGTGCAATCAAGGAATTGAATATTTAGTTTTATTTCATGTGAATAAACTTAAATAGTTCATACGTAGCTGCCAAACTGAACATTTTATGTTTACTACAATCAAGAGTTTTTTGATAAAAGTAGCTTATTATCAGAAGCTACTGAAATTGGGGGAAAGAAAGCCAGTAATTCAGACATGCGCGTCTATGAAAGGCATGCTTCCTATCTCTCATAAAAGTCTCAAATCAATATTCTTCAAACTGTTTTGATCTTGGCTCATGTTATCGGTGAAAATTGAGTATCCCAAACATAAGCATATTTATCTACGGGCAATCTGAATATTTAAAAGTATTAATTAAATATTACTAAGTATGAAGTTTATATAGATTAAAAACTAAATACCAATAAACAAAGTTTTAACTATTCAATGTTAGATTATCAAGAAGTTCACACTTTAATTTTCTTATGGTTCTTTAGTCAAAGGATAATCTGATCTAATCTATATCTCAAAATATCTTGAATTCATTCCTAGTTCTTTCATAAGTTATTCATTAATGAAATATGTAATTAAAAGAAATTAACAGAGCCTAGAGAAATGGATGGCTCAGCAGTTAAGAGTACTTGTTGCCAAAGAACCAAGTTTGGCTACTACCAGTCACATCGAAGCTTGCAACTAACTCCAGTTCCAAGAGACGTGACAACCTCTTTTAAACCTCTGAAGGCACCGTGTACATGGTGTACATACACATACATATTTTAAAACAAATGTACTCCAAACAATTTCTGGTTTTCTTATTAATAAGTCCTATTACTCTTTCAGTAATAGCATATATTAATAACATATCCTAATTCGCTTGTATTTTAAGACTGTTTTGTATTAAGATTAGTCACAGAGTCTGTAAGTAAAGTGACAAAGTGATTATTTAGCATTTTCAAGAACCCAGTACCATTTTCAAAAAAAGTTCAATTTGTTGAAAAATGAAGCTTTTAGGTACTTTGATGGGTCTGTTTATAAAGATATTTTCTGTTTCTGGCCTATGAAATTTGGTGTATCAATAAATGATCAAATACAAAGAAGTCAGCAACAAATGGAAAAAATTTAAAAAAAAAATCTAATGCCATTCATAGTATCCAATTTTATCATATCATCTGGTTTTTTAAGTATTCTCACGGGATCCATGAAAAACAAACTAATACAAGCCCAGGAATTTCAAAGTTTTCAAACAATCTGTTCCAAATGGTCACTTTCCCATGCACTCTTCTTAAGCAGGTCACATCAGCACATTCTAAAGCATCTCAAGAGTTGTCTAAGATTAAATGTATAACTTAATGCCAATGGAATGAAGTGATACAAAGAAATGAAGCAAGGGCATTTTCTGCTATGGTTTTCTCTAGAAACTAAGTAAAACTAGATTTCATATTGTTTATTTGTGTTGTTGATTTATTGAGGCATGTTTTGATTCTCTTCATCCAACAAATGAAAGATACCACTATTTTAAAACTGTAGTTTTTCAATCTAGAAGCAAGTCAAGCCTTTAATGTTTATTATTTGGTTTTAAAACTTAAAGGACTACCAAGTATATTAAACTTTTTAATCTCATGTTCACAAGGTATTTATTAACATAAATAAATGTGTTATTTAATTAACTGAAAACCATATTGAAGAAAAGGTTAAAAATTTCTGTCAAGGATTTACACCTTTACTCATACTTCCTTAAGAAGCAGCAGCAAGGCCAAAGCTCTGAACAGACAGCCTGATGCATTTACCTGGCTCAAAGACGGACTATTTCATTTAATAATACCTCAAATGTTTCTTTAGAAAACATAAAGTGAAAAAGATCTGGGTGTGACAGCATAACATTGTAATCTGAGCACCCAGGAAGTAAATTACAGGCTAGCATTGGGATCCTGGGACTATTCATTTATAAGTATCTGCTCTAGTCCTTTTCTGCACAGCTATCGTCCCTCTTCACTGTTACTGCCTGTTGCCATCACACCACTTCACCGATTCTGAAAGGCACCTTACTAAACAGCAGCATCGTGTGATTTCATATTTTCTATGTTTTCCCACTAGAGATCCTTGAGAATGTTATGTCCTTCATTACTGTACAGACAAACCTAGTATGCAAAGCACTAAAATGTTCATGCAAACAACCAGCTCAAAAACCAAAAAAGGAGTATTATCTACAGGAACATTTAATCGTGCTTTATGAAAACTTTTCAATAAGTCCACAAATCTGAAGAGTTTATTTAAGAGTACAACTTATTGCTTTCAATTTTTCTCACCTCCAGAAATTGTAGAGCTACTTTACCTGTATCACTATAAAATGACGTCTAAAGTGATATACGAAACTTCACACCAAGAAAACATTCTACAGTATATCAACATAAATTTGCCAATCAATAAATTAAAATTGATATTAACTAAATCTCAAATAAAAGATAGTTTCCCCACCAAGGAAAGATAGTTCACAATCTTACAGTGACGAAAAGACAACATTTTTAAAAAACAATAAAAATATGAAATAAAATGTAATAATTATATACATATACTATGATATAGTTTGTTAAAATTTGTCAATATTGGGATCTATATTTGAAATAAGAACAAGAAGAGTACAACTTCTTCCCTTTTCTTTAATTTTAATAATCTACTGGGAAAAAACATCAACCAAGAGAGAAGTAATTAGGCACTATTGCATTCACTCTGTAATATCCTTAAAAGTACTAAGGAGAAACATTTCCCTCTCTGACCTTCTCCCTGAAATAAACTGAAAGCAGTTTACAACAGTCCAGGAGTATGTAAATACTCAACTTTGTAACTACAACAACTTGAGAATTTAAAAGAAAAGCAAATTATTTGGGTTTTGCCTCATCTGATATACACTCACACTGAGAACAATAGTATAAAGAAAGCCAGGACTAGAGTCTGCTCACATCTGGAAAAGCTCCCTAGAGGTCCTCAAGCAAACACAGGAGATTAAGAATTAATCTCAGAGTTCAAGTGAGACCTTCAATGAGGAACAGAGACCTCAGAATCGGCTCTCTATTAGTTTAAATACTTAGTAATCTTCCAAGACCATAAATGTTAACAAATCTCTCCCTCAAAACACAATTTCCTAAAAATATAACATTCAGGAAGGCGACTGGCACTGTGGTATTATTTATTAGGGTTTTACTCTTTGGTCACATCATAGGAGAGGATTTTTCTTCTTTCATTTTCTGACAACTGGAAATGTTCTAAAAATCCTTCAGATCTTCCTTTCCAATTCGAATCCCCTTGATTCCATTATGTTGTCTTATTGCTATTGCTAGAACTTCAAGCACTATATTGAAGAGGTATGGGGAGAGTGGACAGCCTTGTCTTGTTCCTGAGTTAAGTGGGATGGCTTTGAGTTTCTCTCCGTTTAATTTGATGTTAGCTGTCGGCTTGCTGTATATAGCTTTTATTATATTTAGGTATGACCCTTGTATGCCTAATCTCTCCAAGACTTTTAACATAAATGGATGTTGAATTTTGTCAAATGCTTTTTCAGCATCTAATGAAATGATCATATGGTTTTTTTCTTTCAGTTTATTTATATGCTGGATTACATTGATAGATTTTCGTATGTTGAACCAGCCCTGCATCTCAGGAATGAAGCCTACTTGATCATAATGGATAATTTTTCGGATGTGTTCTTGGATTCGATTTGCCAGTATTTTGTTGAGGATTTTTGCGTCGATATTCATGAGTGAGATTGGCCTGTAGTTCTCTTTCCTGGTTGAGTCTTTGAGTGGTTTTGGTATCAGAGTAATTGTGGCTTCATAAAAGGAGTTTGGTAATGACCCTTCTGTTTCTATCTTGTGGAATACATTAAGGAGTATAGGTATTAGATCTTCTTGGAAGATCTGGTAGAATTCCGCATTGAAACCATCTGGTCCTGGGCTTTTTTTGGTAGGGAGGTTTTTGATAACCTCTTCTAATTCTTCGCGACTAACAGGTCTATTTAGATTGTTCACCAGGTCCTGCACGGAGTCTCCAATAGGTGAACCTAAAGAAGCTAAGTAAGAAGGTGAACCCAAGGAAAAACATATAGTTATCCTCTTGGCTAAGGGAAGTAGACCCAATTGCCGGGGAGAAAATTAGGATCTTGGGGGTGGGGTGGGATGGGGGTAAGGGGAGATGGGGAGAGAAAAGGTAGAAGGGAAGGAGGGGGGATTTGAGGAATCAGGAGAATTGGGATAAAGGAAAGGTGGATAGGGGAGCACGGAACCACAATTCTTAGTTAAGGGAACCACTTTAGGGTGAGCAAGAGATTTGACCCTAGAGGGGCTCCCAAGTGCCCAACATGAGGTTCCCAGTTAGTTCCTTGGGTAGCTGAGGATTGGGAACCTGAAATGAACCTATCCGAGAGCAATACTGACGAATATCTTGCATATCATCATAGAACCTTCATCTGGTGATGGATGGAGACAGAGACAGAGACCCACACAGGAGCACTGGACTGAGCTCCCAAGGTCCCAATGAGGAGCAGAAGGAGGGAGAACATGAGCAAAGAAGTCGGGACCACGAGGCGTGCACCCACCCACTGAGACAGTGGAGCTGATCTACTGGGAGCTCACCAAGGCCAGCTGGACTGTGACCGAAAAAGCATGGGATAAAACCGGACTCTCTGAACATGGCGAACAATGAGGGCTAATGAGACGCCAAGGACAATGGCACGGGGTTTTGATCCTACTTAATGTGCTGGCTTTGTGGAAGCCTAGCCAGTTTGGACGTTCACCTTCCTAGATATGGACGGAGGGGGGAGGACCTAGGACTTACCACAGGGCAGGGAACCTGGACTGCTCTGTGGACTGGAGAGGGAGGGGGAGAGGAGTGGGGGGAGGGGTAGAAGGGTGGGAGGAGGGGGAGAAGGGTGGGAGGAGGGGGAGGGAAATGGGAGGCTGGGAGGAGGTGGAAACTTGTTTTTTGTTTATGTTTTTTTTTCTTCTTTTCTTAATAAAAAAAATTATTTAAAAAAAAAAAAATCCTTCAGATCACAAAAACCACAGACATTTGTCTTTCAAAACTCCAGAGAGTATGCCTATATTGGTCTATATTTATAAAATGGGATACAAAATGGTAGATCAAACCCTCTACTGAGACAATTTATTACATCAAGGACAGATTATCTGCTAGACTGCTGGGCCGAGGCTGCAAAGGATGATCACATTCTAACTACACTGAGGCCTCTTGACTCTTTTCTACGGTATGTCATGTTCTTCCCTGAAAGTAAATGAGTAAAAGTTTCAGCTTTCTAAATAGATTATAGCTGGGAATAAGACACTGAAATGTTTAAAATGTCAGAGATTCATATATAGATAAAGAACTCCTGGAAATAAGAAAAAGTCAGGAAATATTAAAATGACCAAAGCAGTTCAATGAAACCTAAGTAGCCAATGAGTAAAGCAGACGTGCTCAACTGAACTACAAATGGAAACAGATGAAAGAAGTAAAATGTCTTTGTCTTTACACATACATATACAATAGGATATTTAAATGAATAAAAAACAGAAACCTAAATGTTTATCCAAAACAAAAAGGACATGCTGTGATATATTTCTACAAAAACTGTAACTATCTAGTCTTCAACCTCATCAAAGACCTGAGAAGGAATGTAGTATTACCTAAGTTAAGTAGGAAGTGCAAGCAAATTTTGATTTCCGAAAAATGCAAAAAATGCAAGGAACAGCTGGCTGCCTGGACAGTCACCTAACGTTTCTCTGTAATGTTGGGGCATCCAACTTTGGTTACAGGCCTAGAATATCTGACAAGACCATTTTTAGAAGCAGGAAAATTTGAAAGACTGTCCTACCCTGTCTTGGCAATGTTCAACAATTGCTCTTCCTTGTATCCTGCTTGTATGGACTGGACAGCATGCTGTCAGCAGTCGAAGCAAGGGCAGTTTTCTGCCCATTAGGCCGGTTTTGCCAAGAAGAAAACAAGCTCCATATGGAGGGTCTTCAGTGCCCACCATTCTCTCAGGAGTAAATCGGTGTTGCCAGGAGCAGTTGAGCCTCATATCAACAGAATTCTAAGTTATTAAAACATTTAAATGGCATAGTCTATAGGTTTTTAAAGCATCTGAAGATTACCTAGCTTTATGGAATACATCTTTGTGCCATCTAGAAAAACTAACATAATGTAAGTATGACAAACATGAGTAACTATTAACTTATAATTCTTAATAACCTATATAGCTTAAAGAATAAAAGCTTCATATTATAAAAAGAAGCAGTCTTTAAACAGATGTACAACGTAAGAACAGTGACCTCAAAATCGTGACAATATATAAAAGTATCTTAATCAGAGATGGGAATGTATAATGCAATGACAAAAATATCCTTAATTTGCATCAAAATACAAAATATCCTAAACAGAAGTAGAAACATACATACAGTATGACAAAAACTTTACATTTGTATTAATATATAAAAATATTTTAGACAGAAGTAGGAACATTATATTCAATATGACAAATACAATTTTGAATTTATATCAATACACAAATTATCTTGGACAGGAATAGAAAAATAATTTTATATTTGTATCAATATACAAGAATCCATACCAATGCAAATTATCTAAAACTGATAGCTGCTATTTTAGTTTACAAGTAGATACAATAATCTACCTTATTATCCTATCTATCTATCTATCTATCCCCCTTTTTTCTATTCCCACATTGGGTGCCAGGTGAAGTGAAAATTCACAAAAGTCTAGTTTGTAATTTATTAAGGGGTACAATGGAAAAATAGACTCATGAATACAGAACAAGATATAAGCTACTACTGATCCAGCTGCGTTGTCATGCCATTTTTTTCAAGGGTGATGCGGACCAACCACAAGGTTTGCCCCTGCTCTGACCACCCAAGAAAGAGCATGCTACCCCCTCCTCAGTTTTATCTGGTCATGCATTCAGAGCAAACCAGATCCATAGGGTTAGTCACCCCAAATGTCATTGGCTAAAAGGGTTGAGCTCCCATAATACTATCCAGTAATGAGAAAGAACAAGTACAACAAGCATGAACAAGTGAGAAAAATAATTCTAGGTGAAAGAAATCAGCTTCAAGAATAAACCTACATGAAGTTCAAGAACATTCAAACTAATAAATCTAGAGAGGTGGGGTGCTTATCTTTGGGGAAGGAATGATTTTCAGAACAAAACTAAATAAAAAGGACAAAGGAAAAAATATCACAGTACTATAGAATATCAGTGACAGCTATGTTTTATGAATCCTACTTAAAAGATGCTTCTGGAATTTGTAGAATAACAAAATAACCATAACTATAATATCTCAATGAATGTTTTGTCAAATATATTTCTTTGTCTTAAATCCCCAAATTACACGTTAGTATTTTTATCTATTAAAACACCCAGTAACTCTTGCTAGTGTATTCCTCATTTCTAGGGGTGGGGAGAAAACTGTCAGTAAAGTACTTGCCACAGGAGCAAAAGGACCTGAATTTGATTCTCCAAAATCCATGTAAAAAGCCACTCAGGAGCAGCAGTGTGTATTTGCAATGTCAATGCTGAACAGTGGAGACAGGAATCCACTGGATACGTTCACTGGATAGACAACATAGCCTAAGCAAACTTCCAGCCAGTGGAAGACATATCTCGACCACCGTAGACTGCCATTTAGCAAAATAAATCCGAAGTGCTAACTTGTAAAACTGATAGTGCATTGTTATACATAAAGTAGGAAGAAAAGAAAAGCTAATCCTTTGTTTTAAAAGAACTGATTAGTCTATTCAACTCAGTCATTAAACACCTATAGCATGTGGTTATGGGTGTGTTTATGGGTGTGTGTGTGTGTATACAAACAGTTCAGATCTGAAACTTGTCTCTTTCATTTATTGCATGATCTCAGGGCACAGCACAGTCTGTCTCAAAAATCATTACTCACGTAGATTTGGAATTAGCTATCTACAAGTTAGAACAATGAGAACTTGAAAAATTACCTAACCAAGAATAGTTTTTTTAAGTTCATGACAATATCTAGCAGATTATTTTATACCAAATACATCTGAACTTAGACGCTATAAATTTCCAAGTTTTCTGATGTTCAATATTAAGATCTACATTTGAAGATAAGTTTTTCTTCTTTAAGATTAAAATCTTCAATATTAACCACAAAATAAGCCATGTAGGCTCACATTCTTAGGAACATTTTTCTGTAGGTAATTTAAAAGTTACATTTTATTCCTTCTCTAAGCTAAATGAGAAATAAAATATTTTCTTCACAAAAACACTCCTTAATCAAATGCACCAGGCAGTATGATATGCATGTTTCTGTCCTTCCATCTTGTACAGTGGTATAAATCACTACTTCAAATCCAGCTCTAAACCCACGTGCCTCAACAATATGCCATATCTTACTTTATCAGCCCACCAATAAGCTTTGAACCAGCAGTTGGAGCAGTGCTACCAAAGTAAAGTATATGGTGATCCGCATAAGCAGATTTAAATTTTTCAGTAGCCACTTTAAATATAGTTGATACAAAAACAATGAAAGAGCAGGATGGTGGTAGTGCACACCTTTAATCCAAGCACTGGGAGTAAATGCAAAGGCAGGTGGATCTCTGAGTTAGAGGACAGCCCAGGACTACCCAGAAAAACTGTTTCAAACAAACAAACAAAACAAAACAACAAGCAAATAGACAAAAACCAATGAGAAGTCAGATTCTTTTTTCTGCATGCTAAGTGTTGAAAATCATGAAGTACATTTTACAATTGTGGAATATCTCAATTTGGAATACACTTATTACAAAAGCTCAGGAGCAACAGGTAGTTACAAGCTATTGTGTTGCAAAGTATAGATTTAAAATCTAGAGCAGTGGTTCCCAACCTGTGGTTACAACTCCTTTTGGAGTCATGTATCAGCTATCCTGCACTTCAGATATTTACATCTGGATACAGAACAGTAGGCAAATTACAGTTATAAAATAGCAACAAAATAATTTTATGGTTGGGCCTCACCACAATATGAGAAGCTATAGTAAAGGGCCATAGCATTAGGAAAGTTGAGAACCACTGCACTAAAGTTTATAAAGTGTGTTCCACCAACCAGCAGCATCCACACTACTTGGGATCCAGTTAAAAATGCAGAAGTCCAGTCTGACCTCACACATACAAGACCAGGAACTATACTTAGTAAGATCTCAGCTCATCAGCATGTATCGTAAGACTAAGAGGTGAAAACTGGACCATATATAGTTTGGCAGTCTTACATAATTACCACTGCCATTTAGTTATCATATGGTATTAACTCATGCCAATAGGGGAAATGTTTTATATATGGCTGTCCAAAAAAAGAACCAGTTAGTACATGGAGCTCCAGAGTACTTGAGATGTTTATAATGTAATTGAGAAATTGCATTCTAAATTTTATTTAATTTATTGCTTTGACCTTAGTCATATGTGCATAATGGATAACATAACTCCAGAGTTACTCCTATATCACAATGCAATTTCTAGGAGGGTCATCAGATCACTTATGGCAGGTTCTAGTTAGGATAATACCTCTGATCATGTATATATGTTTTTGTTTTAGTTTGATCAAGTCGTGTTTAACACTTTCCACTAAAAGTCAAATATGAATCTACTTCTAGACACCAAATAAAATGAATGTGTTGTGTGCTAACATGACTGTTACTAATTAACAACAATAACATAATACCTGTACAGTCTTTTTTATTCTATGAGAAGGCCCTGGATACTCGGGAGAATATAAATCTGTGAGGAACAATGAGTTGATTAATGTTGACTTTCCTAGTCCAGATTCACCTAAAAGAAAAAAGAAGAAAAACCTGTCAAACTCAGCCAAATTATACAACAAATATAATAATGCTAGTGTTTCACTAGTTAGTGACATTCAAATATACTATAAAAACTCCACATTAGTGCTGGAAAGATGGTTCAACCGTTAAAGAATAAACTCACAATCAAAAATATCAAGACTTTATGTAAGAAAAAATTTTTTTCCTCTTTATTTATTCTTCTCTTATACAATACATCTACTCCTCCCAGTTCTGCGCACCACCTCTCCTGTCCAGATCCACTGCTCCTACATTTATTTCCCTTCAGAAAAGAGCAGGCTTCAGAAAATTTATGTTTGTCCTCAGTTTCACACTAAGCCTGGCCTAGGGTAATCACCCTAATAGGACCTGGAATCACCTAGAAGACAAACTTCCAGTATACTTATATTAGGTTAGCCTCTGGGCATGTCTGTGAAGGATTATTTGATTTGAATAACAGATGTAAAGAACCTTAAAAAGGAATATAAAAGGAAGCTAGGTGAGAGGAAGCAATCAACTTTCTCTGTTTCCTGCCTGGCTGCAGTGACCAGCTGCCTGAAGCTTCTCACACCAGGCCTTCCCTGCTCCGGACTGTGACCCCAAATAAACACTTCTTATTGTTGATCTGTCAGGGTTTTCTTTTCCTTGCTTTTTCAAGGCACGGTTTCTCTGTAGCTTTGGAGCCTGTCCTGGATAGAACTTGAAGACCAGGCTGGTCTCAAACTCACAGAGATCCGCTTGCCTCTGCCTACTAAGTGCTGGGATTAAAGGCGTGCGCCACCACTGCCTGGCTCTGTCAGGGAATATACCACAGCCACAGGAAGAGACATTGACCAAACAAATTCCACACTGTCAAAGGGTTTTAAAATGTTTAATAATTTACACCCATCTTTTAAAAAAAAGTAACAAATAATATTGTAACTGACACTTTAACAAAAATGTGTTTTAGTGACCAAAGACAGTCACATTAAGAAAAAAAAAAAAAGGTAAGCCGGGCGGTGGTGGCGCACGCCTTTAATCCCAGCACTTGGGAGGCAGAGGCAGGCGGATCTCTGTGAGTTCAAGACCAGCCTGGTCTACAGAGCTAGTTCCAGGACAGGCTCCAAAACCACAGAGAAACCCTGTCTTGAAAAACCAAAAAAAAAAAAAAAAAAATAGTTTACATATCACTGCTTCGTGAAAAAGTAAAAGTACTAATCTTTAGTATAGACAATAGTGAATGACTAAAGACATTAAAAAATGGAAATCTGGGACTAGAAAGATACCTGAGTAGTGGTTAAAAGCATACTGCTCTTGCAAAGGAACCAAATAGGTGCCCTATACCCATGTCAGGTAGCCTACAACTGTCTGTAACTCCAGTTCAAAGGGATCCAATGCCTCCAGCCTCAAGGGTACTTGCACATCATAGCACAAGCCCAACAAAGAAGAGAAAAGGCTAGGGCATGATTTCTCCTGTGGTATCTTTAATTTTTTATGCTTAGTATATAGTACCAACCATACCAGTTTTTCCAAAACATACATAGCTTTAAGGTACACATTATACAAGGTTAAATATGTTATAAAATATAATGATGATTGATGTAACAGTTCATACATTTATCTTTACTAATTAATGCACAATAACAGGCATGCTTTGAAATAGTAACATTTAAATATGCAGGCTGGGTTCTGTTTATAATAGCTCACAAAAGAGGTAAGATTCTTACAGCTATTAAAAAATCCAGAAAACAAATAGAATGGTGCAAGTTCTTCATTGATATTTACATTTGAATTTTCTAGCCTCAAATGGATAAAGTACTGTAAAATTGCATGGGAGCTATAAAGGAGTTACTTTAGAACTAAGAACACAAACAGGCTGGAAAGACACTTCATGCAAAAGAGGTAGAATAGTCATGCTAGTATCACACAAAATACATAAGTCAAAACTGTTAGTACAGTCAAAAAAAAACCTTGTATGTTTAAAAAGTATCAATTCACACTTATAAATATACAGATACCAAATAGCAAAATTTCAAAGCATGTAAAGTAAACTGTTAAAGGTGAATAGTTCTATAATTATAGCTGGACACTTCAATCATAAACAAAACTGTAAGAAGGAAACAAACTGAAGTCATTTTGGATAGAACTTCCATTTTAAATAAGGGTCAAATAAAGTTTAAGTTCCCAAGACCTCCCCAGACCTCCCTGGATAACTGACATCTTGGCTGACAAAGTGAGACATGAACTGTGGGCAAGACATTTAAGTAAACCAACCAATGAGAACAAGGTAAGTAAACCATATAGGGAAATGTTCATAGGACAGTCCCTAATCCCTGAATCCTGATTGGTGGAAAATGTGTAACTTGGCACAGATGTTTGTGGTTTTCAGGTTTAAAAACTCTAACATTCTGGCTTGGGGTCACAGTTCAGCTCCCAAGTCTATTCTGCAGCCCTGATCAATCAGTAGCAACTTAATTGCAGTAAGTTTTTGTCATCTGCATTGACTTGGTGTGTGAGTTGTGTTGGCTCCAAACAGATCCCATAACAAAACAACTAGATGGGCAATAAAATAAGGAAACAATAAGATCTGAGCTATATTTTAACCAAAGTAGACCTAACAATATAGACAAGACACTGAACCCAGGTGACTAATAGGCATTTTGCTCAAGTGTAAAGTAAACATTTTCTAGGATTGACTAAAAGTCTTCATATGCCTTTAAAAATACTAAAGTAAGTTCTCTGTAGTGCCTCCTAGGTGTCTGGCTGTGTGGAGATGAAGCTACCTGCTGTGAGAAACTCTGTAACTTCTGAGGAGCACATGGCCACACAAGTGGCTGCTGATGCTCTGAGTGAAGAGTGGAAGGATTGTGTTGGTCTGAGTCAGTGGTGGGTACAAGATACAAGGTTTATTCATGAACCAGGTGTGCTGATCCATGGCAGAGTGCTCCTGCTGTTGAGTAAGGGACAATCTCGTTATAGGCCATGAAGAACTGGAGAGAAGAAGCACAAGTCTGTTTGCGGATTTTAATCTAAGTATTTTCAACTTGGTTATTTAAAAAAAAAAAAAAAGATATAGCTGGCCTGACAGATACTTCTGTGTGTCATCGTTGAGAACTAAAAAAAGCTGGCAAAATCCAAAAGCTTTTCAATCTCTCTAAAGATGATGTCCTCCAAAATATTATCAGAAAGCCCTTATACAAAGAAGTTAAAAAGTCCAGGAACCAAAACACCCAAGATTTAGCGTCTTGTTATTCCATGTGTCCTGCAACAGAAACGCCGACTTACTGCCCTGAAGAAACAACACACTAAGCATGTAAAATATGCTAACTTTTGGCTAAGAGAATGAAGGAAGCCAGGAACACACTGCCAAGAGACAGAAACTGTCCTTGTTAAGAGCATCTACTTTTAAGTCTGAGTCCAGACTTTGAAAAAAAAAACTGAAATGAAAACATATTTCTCATCAAAATTAAATAAAACTGAGGCTGTGGAGACAGCTCAGTGAGCAAAGCACTTCGCAGTGAAAACGCAAAGACAAGAGTGCGATCCCCAGGAACCATGTAAAAGCAGGTTGAGATACTGGGGAGGGAGGCAGAGACATGAGTGTCCCTGGGGATCACCAGGTAGTCTAGCCAATCAGTGAGTCTAGGTTGACACCTGGGGTCAACTGCTGGCCTCCACATGCCTGGTCACATGAGTCTAGGTACAATACATAAAATTAAAATAAAAACTGAAAAATGACAACACAGTGTGCCAACCTTATGGCACTGAGAAAGTCAGTGCTAGGGAATTGTCAGTCATAAATGCTTACATAAAAATGATCAGATTAAAAAAAATGACCTTTTCAGCATATGATCTAGAAAAGAGTAAACTAAACACAAAGCAAAATGATGGCTATGGCAGGCTCTCACCCCTTCCAAATTAAAAAAAGAGAGAGAGAGAAAAGAAAATAAAATTAACAAAACTAAGTGAGCTGCCCAAAAGGGCCTTCAAAATTAACAGGCCATCAACTACACTGAGAATAAGAAAAAAAAATTCAAATTAATGAAGTTAGAAATAAAAAATGGGATTATTGTTATTCCATTTTTTTCTTATTGTACAGTAAGAAAAAGACTAACAGAATACTATTAATATACCAACAAACTGAATAACACATGCCGTCTGTAGATCAATCCGGCGAGAAAAGGAGAGAAGGGGTCTAAAATAGAAAACCTGCTTGCTTCAGACAAGATTTTTATTTTTATATTTAGAAAACTCTAAGGTCTATACCCCCGATCCTGCTGCCCCTCCCCCCCCAAAAAATTGTTCCCATACACTAATAAAAACTATACAGAAAATAAATCAATGGGAGTAGGGAGAAGAAACCCACTGACAACAGCCACCTAAAAATACGAAGAATAAACCAGGCAGTGGCAGCATACACCTTTAATCCCAGTACTCAGGCACTAAGCAGGAAGAGGCAGGCAGATCTTAGGCCAGCCTGGTCTACACAGTGAGTTATCAAATAAGAGAAATGGAAGACAACACAAATAAAAAAAGAAGACTATGTTTACAAACTGAAACAAAAATCAACATTGATAAATATCCATATTATTCAAGGTAAGAATTCCAACAACATTTTTGACCGATGCAAAAAAATGTTGAAATTCCCAGGGAACCACAAAAACACTCTTGAATATCAGGGCTGAGACATAGTTCAGTGGTTAAGTGCCCTGTTGCTTTTACAGAGGACCCAGTACCCCTATGATGACTCACAGCCATTCATAACTCCAATTTGTCCAAGGGATCTAAAACCTTCTTCTAGCCTGTATGGACACCAGGCACAGACATGGTACATATATACACACACAGGAAAAACACACACAAATCTAAAGAGAAAAAGATTCTGAGTATCAAAGAGTAATAAAGTAAGGCATTAGACTGCCAATTTCAGAATATATTACAGAGCTATTGTAATGAGAACAGCAATTGTACTGATATAAAACATACTAAATAACTAGAAGAGAAAACTCAGAAATATGCTTATGGTTTTCAAGACTGAGCATGAATGGGAAACACACACAGTGGAGAAGCCAACAGCTTTCTTCCATGAACAGTGTTAAGAATACTGAATATTCAAAAGCAAAATTTTAAGATTACAAAAATCAACTCAAATGAATTAAACATTTAAACATAAGACCTGAAACTGTATAATCCTAATGAAGAACCATAGGAAAAAGCTCAATGAAATAAATCTCAGCAATTACTGGCTGGTTAGGGTTTAAGAGGGCTTTTGATGTGACCCCAGAAAGTATGGACAGTCAACAGGGGATGGAGGAGAGGGATAAAAAGGACTACAGAATTACACCAAACTAAAACCTTTCTACATAGCATAGTGCATGTGCAGGGGGTTTGGTGGGGCTCAAAATAGGACAAAATATTTGGAAACAATGTATAATGGGTTACTATGCAGAATAGGTACAGGACTCTTACCACTCAACAACAAAATAACAACAAACTAATTTAAAATGGACCAAGAGACAACAGACATTTATTTCTCAAAGAACATACAAGCCAGGCAGAGACTTGTACTCACTGCAACTGGGAAGCACAAGCAAGATAAATTTAAGTTCAAGGCCAGCTTGAACTACAGAGCTCTAGGCCACTCTCGGTTACGTAGTGGAGCCCTATCTTAAAGCAAGAGACTTACAAAAGGCCACACATGTGAAAAGTGCTTGGTGTGATGGTTAACCTTAGTTTTCAATTTGTCCTGGATTTGGATTCAATGAAGAAATAAAGCACACAGTCACATACAAATGACCTTCTTGATCAGGTTATTTAAAGTTGGAAGACACACTCTAATTGTGGATGGTCCTTTCCTGTGGCAGCCAAGAGAAAATGCTTTGTTTGAGGCCTCAGTATCTTCATATTATATTGGTGAGTTTGTTTATCCTGTTGGAAAGATCATCTACCCTACTGTTGCTCCAGCTGTTGCTACTTCTACATTTCATCACTGATAACAGAACTCAACTTCTTTGGGGCTTCCAACATAGCCTGAAGAGTTTTCCAGTAATCCTCCAGACCTTCAGCATTTCAGTCTCATGACTGGCTTAGAGAGCTACTGGTAGAGAACCCTGATCAACACATTCAGTCTCACTAACCAGCAGGGAATCACAAATTAAAAGCACATCAGACCATACCTGCTGCAACACATTTAACTCAAAAGCATAAGAAATAACAAGTGCTGGCCAGGAATTGGAAGAAGGAAACCCTTCTGCACTGCTAGGAGTATAAACTGGTATAGGCGTTATAGAAGGCAGTTTGAAATAAAAAAAAAAAAAATAACAGTTAAAAATAAGGAATTGGAGAAATGGCTCAATGGATAAACTAATTGCCAAGCAATCTTGAAGATTCAAGCTGAGATAAGCAACAGACCAAATAGAAAGGCTAGATGTAAGCTCTGGTGAGTCAGAGCCCCTGAGACAGAGACAAAGATCCTTGGAGCAAGTTCAAGACCTTCAGGTTCAGCATGAGAATCTTTCAAGTAAATAAAGTGGACAGTGATTGAAGACAGACAATGGTTGTCAACTTCTGGCCTTCACATGCACACACATGTGAGCACAAAATCACACATACAAGAACACCATCACACACAAATATAGATGCAAAAAGGAAAATTAAAATGACTACATACCCAACAACCCAACTAATGGTTATATAACCAAATAAATGAACCCTGTGCATTAGAAGAGGTACCTGTACTCTCATGGTTACTGCAGCATGATTCACAACAACCAATTAGCAGATATTTAAAAAAAACTGTAGCACAAAAATGGAACCATGTTTAGCCTTAAAAGAGAAGTAAATCTTGTCATTTGTGACAACATGTACACACCTGAAGGACATGTGCTTTCCGTTTTAGTACTCTTAAAACTGCAAATGTCTAGGTAAATACATAGAACTGGATATTACAATGTATGAAGCAGATCAGAAACATGGAGCATAAACATAAAAGGGAAAACATTAATAAAACAACAAAATTTTTAGTTTACTTTTTCACTGTTTTGTTTTTGCTTTGTTTTTTGAAGCAGAGTTTCTCTGTAGAATCCTGTCCTTGAACTTACTGTGGAGGCCAAAAAATGTGAGCCTATTTCTACCTTGACAAAAAGTCAGAGAACTTAATCTCTACTCCTTCAAGGTTACTGAGTATTTCTACCTGACACAAAGGTCCCACCTAGATTTAGATCACAGTTCTGCTCTCTCAAGGTTATTGTCTCCAGGGGTGGCTAATACTCAGTCCTTCTATTTCAGTAATAGAAAAGTAGACGTGTTTCTACCGCAAACAAAAGTCTAAGATTCCTACTAAGCTCTTGCACCCTTAAGGAGATAACAATGTTTTGGTCTAGAGTGTGAGCTTTACTTGTCTTGTTCTAGTAACAAAATGTTTACCTAAGAATTCAGCCCGCAACCTTCAATTAGTGTGTTCATTTCCATCATATTAATGCAATTTCTTATTTTACACCTACCTTTTGGAGTCAGGGGTATTTTAAGCAACTGGAAATTAAACACGGGCAATTTCAGTATTCACTGGAACTCCCTCCCAGTACTATCTTATGTTTTCTGTTTTAATATTTTCATTCATGTCTTCATACTCTTTACTAACTCTTCTAATCTCCATGCCCCTACCCTGGTAAGTGGTATTTTTGTCAAAGCCGGTCTCCAACTCACTGTGTAAATCAGGCTAACCCTGAACTTAGACATCCACCTGTATCTGCCTACCAAATGCTGGGATCAAAGGCATATACCACTAGGATAGCAACTTAGTTTTATCCTTTTTTCCTTGTTCCTAATTAATATAGCATATGATATTTTTGTTCAAAATAATAGCAACAATGTAATCAATTCTATGTTTAGGTATACACCTTATGTTCATATGTATATGTGTACATATGCTTATACATAGGTAAACAGATTATTGGAACAGAACAGACTCAGAAATATTAAGAAATTCAGGGTCAATCTTTTACAGAGGAATAAAAGCATACTTCAGTGTAAAAAAGCCATTCTGTAGATAGTACTGAAACGACTGCATGTGTCATGCTTGACTATTCATAAATAATTCACTAAAAAGTCAATCTCCACACATTCCATAAAAAAAAAAAAACATTATCCCCAAATAGACAATAGCCCTATTTTAAAATGCAAAACTACAAACCTCATGGTAGATAATATGATGTAAGAGTAAACCTAGATGACCTTGACATAGCAATGACTTCTTAGAACACTAAAGGTAGGGCTCACGAAAAGAATCACTGATAAACTAGACTGTATTCAAATCTAGCACTTAAGCTCTGTAAAAAGAAATGAAAAAGAAAAACACACACAAACATGTGCACACACATAAACACACACACACACACACAAAATAAATAACATGTGTATACATACCTACCTGATAAAACACTATTATCAAAAAAAATATATAAGGACATTTTAAAACTGAATGGGGGAAAAGTGATTTAAAATGGACTAAATACTTTACCAGATACAAATAAGACATACAAGTGGCAAATAAAGTATATGATAAAGCAAACTATTTCATATTAAGGAAGTACAAATGAAAACAATAAGATACAGCTCTACATGTTCAGTTTCTGATCACCATTCAAGCAGAGGATTCTGATTTGTTTGTCTACCTCTAAATAAATAACCATCTATTTCTCAATTCTGAGCTAGTGTGGGATTTCTTTTAAGCGTCCTTCCTCAGTTCTGGATCTTAAAATTAAGTCACGAAAATGTATTAATAAAAACAGGCTTAAGCCAGGCATGGTGGTGCATGCCTATAGTAGTTGAGGCCAGCCTGGTCTATAAAGCAAGTTCCAAGACAGCAAGGGCTGCTACACAGAAAAATCCTGTCTCAAAAAACCACAGGCTTAAGACTGACATGTAATTCATAGCTTTATCTAGTATGTGCTTTATATAGGATATATTTTTAGGACTTCCTTTTTTCACCAGATATGAGATTTACTACTAAATATGATTTAGTGAGGTGTAGAACTCAGTTTAGTGAAAGCCCTCATGTCCAGTCACTTGTCCTGCACTGCTTTATTATGTGACAAACCTGGCATTGATTCTTGATGGTGGTGGTATTCTGCTTATGTTCTTTTTATTTGAGACAGTGTCTCACTGTGTAGTCTGGGCTGGTTTCAAACTTAGAAATCTTCTTGTCTCTGTATCCCAAGTATATCATCACACTCAGCCTAATAATGGTTTTTAATTAATTTTTAAAGAAAGATTTGCAAAAAAGAATACTCCAGCTATACTGGCTTCAGTGTATTCAATTGAGCATTAATATATACTCCTTTTTCTCATATGAGCCTCTTCATGGATATTAATTACAGAAAAAACTGGATTTGCAACTATGAGCAAGTAAGCTAATCTAATGCCTTAATTTCATATCTGAAATGAGTTGCAATGGTTACTATAGGATAATGACTTAACATACATAATAAACAAATGCCTGAAACATAAATGATGAAAATGCAGTGTGACTGTTAACCGTAAATGTCAATTTGATTGGATCTGAAATCAAAAAAGAGATATGGCTCTGGACATATAAGTGAGAAACCTTATGAAAAAGAAAAACAAAAACAGTATTCCAGCTGGGCACAGGTGCACTACTTCTAACCCAAGGATTCAACAGGCTTAATTAGGAGAATGAGCTCAAGACCAAACTCTGTTACTGTCCTGTTCGATTCGTTTTTTGCCGACTTGTCACAAGTTAAAGTCATTGGGGAAGAAAAAGGAATTTTAATTTCGAAAAGGTCTCCATCAGACTGTCCTATAGGCAAGTCTGTGGAGCAGTTTCTTCATTAATAATTGATATAGGACACAGCCTACTGTGGGTGATACCAACCCGAGCAGATGGACTTGAATTGTAGAAAAAAGCAATCTAAAACAAGTCTCAAGAAGCAATCTATTAAGTAGTAATTCTTCCTGGCCTCTACTTCAGCTCCTTACCTGACTTCCTTTCATGATGGGCTATAAGCTGAAAGCAAAAATAAAAATAAACCCTTTGCTCCCCAAGTTTGGTTTTTGTTTTTTGACCACAATGTTTATAGAAAGCAATAGAGAACAAACTAGAAAAGTGATGGAGGAAGGTCATTGGTTAAATAAAAAGAAACTGCTTGGCCCTCATTGGTTAGAAGATAGGTGGGAGGAGTAAACAGAACCAAACGCTGGGAGGAAGAAGAAGTGAGCTCAGACTCCACAGCTCTCCTCTCGGGAGCAGAGGCCTCAGAGAGACGCCATGCTCCCAGCTCCCAGGCAGATGTACGCGATGAAGCTCCGACCCAGGATGGACATAGGCTAGAATCTTCCCAGTAAGCGCACCTAGGGGTGCTACACAGATGATTAGAAATGGGCTAAATTAATATGTGAGAATTAGCCTAGAAGAGGCAAGATAGAAATGGGCCAAGCAGTGTTTAAATGAATACAATTTGTGTGTTATTTCGGGGCATAAGCTAGCAGGCAGCTGGGGTGCTGGGGACGCAGCCCCGCCGCCCCTTATTACTACAGAATCCATGACCAGATACTTGAGACCCTATAACAAGAAAACCAAACAGAGTGAATTTCATTAAAGGATTCATCGGAAAAGCTCATAAATAAGATGCATCAAGAGAATGCATATTTCCTCTAAAAAACAAAAATCAGTATCAAATGACTTTAGCCTCCTCACCCACCCAACAACCTACCCACCCCAAATTAGAAAAATAACACAAATTTTATATCAACCATATGGCCCTCACCATCAGATTTTGTACTGTTTAGTGTTTTTGTTTTATTCATTTTAGGGGGAGGTCATCTGAGAGGAGAAAACCTCAATTGAGAAAAGGCTGCCATCAAGTCTGTGGGGCACTTTCTTGATTAACAGATGGTATGGAAGTGCCCAACCCATTGTGGGCAGTGCCACCTCTGGACGGGTGTTTATTTTAAAAAACAAAAGCAAGCTGAGTGTACCAGTCACTTCTCTGTTGCTATGATAAAAAACCATGACCAAGGTAACTTAAGGAAGAGTTTATTTGGGCTCTGGTTAAAGAAGGTTAGAGTTTATGATAAAAGGGGAAATCATGGCAGCAGGCACAGCTGGACAGTAAGCTGAGAGCCCACATTTTGAACCATAGATACGAAGCAGAGAAGCAACCTTAAGCTCTCAAAGCCTGCCTCCAGTGACATAGTTCCTCAGGGAGCTACACTTCCTAAACTTCCCCCAAACAGTACCATAAAGTGGAGATCAAACACCTGAGACTGTAAGGGATATCTCATTCCAATAACCACAGATATTATTCTACTAAACACACGTTCAAAAGCTATTTATTAAACCAAAATTCTAATATAAAAGCTTTTTAAAATTAGTGACATCTCAAACAAAAGATGTAGTGTTTCATCATATTAATTATCAAGTTGTCAACCTACAGAAGAAAAGGTAGACTCAATCCATCTGTCTAGTCTTACCAATGCTCCAGAGCTGCATGTACAATACTTCTACCCAACCAGAATCAATCAAGTTAACTAAACTGTATTAGTTATTTTGATCTTGCTATAATAAAACACAACGACTAAGGCAACTTTCAGAAGGAAAGGCTTTCAGTTCCAGAGGCCTAAGGATCCATCATGGCAGGGAGGCATGACAGCTGCAGCAGGAAACTGAGAGTTCACATCCTTAACCACAAGCTTCATAGCATACAGAGCAAATTGTGAATATCGTGAAGCTTTAAACTCTCAAAGTCTGCCCCCAGCAACTTCTTCCTCCAGTAAGACCACACCTCCTAAACCTTCCCAAACAGTACCATATTACCAACCTGGAACCAAATATTCAGATATATAAGCCTATGAGAGACATTTTCACTCAAACCACTACACCAACATTATTGAGTAAAAAACTGTTATGCTCAAAAAACAAACAAGCAAACTATAGTGCTACATGAACTGTTATAATAATGAATCCAACCTCCAAAATAAAAAAGAATTAAACAATAGGAAAAACATTGTGGTAATAAACACAGAAAAAACACTGTTCCCCTCAGTAAAGAGTTCTTCACAGTCAATTTAGTAACTTGATAGCAAATTAAAAACTGTTGTAAAACATGATTAGCAAAACAATATACACTAAGTTGAATATGGACTCAATTTTGTCAAAAATAGTTCATTCGCTATCCTGCTTTCACCTTCTTAAAACAAGTAATAGGAAAATATAGTAAAATTTATTTACACTCCTGATTTTACTAATGTCTAAAGTCAGCCTATGTAGCCAATGAAAATCATCACTTAAGACTGTCACTGAAATTAGTAATCTTACCCAGGTCATAAAAGTACAGGCTGTTTCTTTATACACAATAACGCCATTAACCAACCTATATGCAAAATAACCCATAACAATATCTTCAAATGGATTATAGAGCAGAGCAAAGTATTCACAGATGAATTAGAAAACAAGGAGAAGACTAGAGATAAGGTTCAGCAGTGAAGAGCACTGGCTGCTCTTCCAGAGGTGCTGAGTTTAATTCCCAGCACCCACATGGTGGCTCAAAACCATCTATAATAAGATCTGATGCCCTCTTCTGGTATGAAGGCATACATGCAGAGCACTCATACATAAAATATAAATAAAATTAAACAAAGAAAACAAGGAGAATCACATTTCCCTGAAACATGCATACACTATTGCAATTTTAAAGGCAATCGTTTGAATTATTACCTTTTATTCTACTTTTCTTTGCAAAACTTAAAGCGAATACTCATTTAACTTAAACGCTCATGTGACACAACTTCACTGAAGGTGATTAGCCAGAGAACAAACATACACTGCAATAGTAAGTAGCTATTTGATGCCTTCCTTTCTTAGCATTATCACTTGGTTGTTCTAATCCATCACAACCGCCCATCATTTCTCAATTTTCAGTTTCTACCAAAGGTGTTGGGGGAAAAGGAAGGAGAAAGAGGAGATACAAATTCTATTATGCAACTAAGCTAAATTTTCAACATTTCTACATAAGATAAAATACGACATACATTCACTAGAGTTATTTGAGATATTATTTCTTAAATTCATCCAAAGTAGATAAAGACCAAAACTCAGATTAGTAAGAAATTATCTCACCTACTACCATAAGTGTGAATTCAAATCCTCTTTTCACAGATTTTCTGTACACTTGATTTGGGAGGTTGGCAAATCCCACATAGCCCTCAAGGTTCTTCGGTTGCTGAGAAAGGTAAAAAGAACCATGTACCAATAAACATTTCAAATTCCCTCATTCTTTTCTAAAAAATTTTTAATTATACAAACTATTTTTTAAATTATAATTACATAATTATAATTATAAACTATTATTCACAGCAAATCAAAGTTTATATTGTCACCAATAAAAACATTAATTGCAGAATGTACAGAATAAATTGAACATGAATTGAAAATAAAATGATTATTAAAACCCAAGAATAAAGAATTAATGAAACTTGTTTCGGAGCAAAGATTTCATTTGACAATAATCTAGTAACAAGGAACAAAATGTCAAGTTCCAACTATGGAAAAATTCAACCCCCTAAGTGTACACTAAGAACCTTTCTTTACACTGACTAATCTCCACCCTCACGAGCTTCTTGAAATTGATCTTGACTCATAAAATAAAAAATTTGTGGTTAAAGCAATTCTTTTCTGTAAATCTTTTTTTGTTGGTGTTTTTGTTTTTCCAAGACAGGGTTTCTCTGTGTAGCTTTGGAGCCTGTCCTGGAACTAACTCTTGTAAACCAGGCTGGCCTCAAACTCACACGATCTGCCTGCTTCTGCCTCTCAAGGGGTAGAATTAAAGGTGTGCGCCACCACCACCCAGCTCTTTTCTGTAAATTTTGAAGATTTTCAAAATCAATGTCAGTAGGTACATGTCTTTCAAGCTGTAATCCCAGGCACATTTGGGTCACTTCAAGGTTACCCATGATGTTACTGCCTCCATCTTCATGAAATGAAATGTATCCAGGATTTAAAGTAAACCATAATTATGTTAGCTACATGGAGTTCTGATTCTTCGATGACCCAAACAATCATTTCATGAGTAATTTTTTTTAATTTAATTCTACATGGGTAAAGTAAGTCTGATTCTTAATTGACCCACTGGTGAAAACAACTGTTCAGTTACATCATGTGTGTAAGTTGATTTACTGCTTAATTTTACTTTAGAAATAGACATCTTTAAATATTGTGGCAAAATACTCTCAAGAGGCACATATGTCTCCTAAGTCTCTAACACTGACACATTTAAATCCTAGTCATAAAACAATTTGTTGCAGAAGAGTATTACACCAACACATCTAGGTTTAAACAGAGTCTGTACTCTTCACTGGTATCACTGGTATAGGGGCCCTTCTGTATTTGTGTTGCTTTCATTGGTATTAAAGAAACTGCCTTGGCCTAGTTGGTAGGGCAGAACTCTGGTAGGCAGAAGACAGAACAGAATTCTGGGAAGAAGGGCAGTGTAACAGACGCCATGATTCTCCTGCCCAAGACAGATGCTGGTTAGACTCATGCAGGTAGGCCACAGTCAAGTGGCGATACACATTACTGGAGATGGGTTAAACTAATATGTGAGAGTTAGCCAATAAGAGGCTAGAAATAATGGGCCAGGCAGTGTTTAAATGAATACAGTTTTTGTGTGGTTATTTCGGGTGTAAGCTAGCTGAGCGGGACGGAACAAAGGGCCCAGCTGGAACAAAGGGCCCAGCTGGGACGACAAGCAGCCCGTTCCTCCTACTACATATCACATTTATAGCTATACCACAACTTACATCCTTCCCATTAAAATTAACTAATTTTTAAGCCTAATGTTGTAAGTCAAGCCAGCCAATTAAATTAAAAGCTAATTTTGAACATGATTTGCAAACTGACCATAATACAGCATTTCAGAGCCAAGTATCTGAAAGCCTATTATGAGTGGAGCTAAAGCAATGTTGTAAGTTAAATGCTTCCTTGAAGGTCATATTTCATCTAATCACAAGATAAATTTAGACTATTAACAAGGTTTTGCATAAATTATGTAGTGTACTCACAGCTACTTTGTAATGGAAACAAGTCCATCATTCCAGTGTTCCAGATTCCAGCAGAACAAATTCACAGAAGACAGCATGTGAGGAATTCCACAAATCGTAGTGGCACATTCAGTTCAAGCAGGAGTAGCAGATCCATTGAACACAGCAAAATATAGAAAAAAAGTTAAAATTACTTACATGTAACTCAATGACTTAAAAGTAAATTAATAAAAGAGATGAAAATAAATTGAAGACATTCTTTCTTATGCATGCCAAAATAATGTTTTCCTATTTTTAGTAGTTTTTACATTTCCCTTAGAAATATAAAAAGACCTCCTATCTTTTAATTAAGGCCAATTACTATACCGTGTCTTAGAGGAAATGCCGCAAAATAAGTAGACATGTTTTGGAAAGGTGTACTATGAATTTCATACAACTTTTGTGTTGTCAGTCAACAACCCAGCTTAACATTTTAGTTAAAATCTTTTCATACAATGATGCATTTCAAATTCTGTGAACTCAGACTTAAAAGACATGTAGACTGTAGGAAAAAAATGATATGCCATACCATACGAGGAAATTAGATAAACAGTAGGCTGTGAAAACTGCAAGAGTACAGAGAAGAAAACACAACAGTAGGATAAACTCCCTGTGAAAGATACAAGTTTATGCCTGTGCAACGTACTTCAAACAACTTTAGGCAGTTAAGGTATTCGTAATTTAATAAGTGAAAGCAAAATTTCAAAAACACAGTCTCTCTCTCTCACACACACACACACACTGCACATGCAGAATTGAAAAATCTCCACAACTATCCCTTTCTTTTGCCATTTCAAGAAACTCACCAGATAAAAAAGCATAAAACACCTAAGAATATGGACCTGTGTCTTATTGTCTTTTCCTCAAGTCTTTAGTTCATAAACAGTACTGTTTTAGGGTTGAATTAACAAAAGGCAGGAAGCATTCTAGTTAACAGAAAGGACCATAAACTAGAAATAAATCTGGCACTTTCAGGAACAAAAAAAGAAAATATGTGATCTATAACACAGGAAAGAGACAAAAGGCTAGGAAATGAGGTCAGAGAGGCAGGCAGGCAGGGGCCAAATCATGTGGGATTCAGTCGAAGTAAGAAGTTTGAATATTATTTTAGACATGGGGGTGGAACCACCGTAGGGTTTTGCACAAGAAAGTGACCTGATTAGCATTTTAAAGATAGCTTTCACTGTTAAGTGAAGTGGCTTAAGAACCAAGAAAACTACAGCAATAATACCACAAAGAGTAAATTAAATTAAACTACTAAGAAGCAGTAAGAGATTTTAAGGATTAGAAATATATTTTTGAAGGCTGAGTTGGTGGAATATTGCTAATGAATTGGACATTAGTGAAAGGAAAAGAAACCAAGGATAACTACTGGTTTTGCCTTGAACGACTCAATGATTGGTGGCAATTATGAAAATAGTATAATGGAAGAGGAAGACTGAGTAGTGAGAGCCAAAATCAACAATAGCTTTAAGCATGTTAAGTGTGAACTGTCTACTATATTCAAGACAGGTCCAGTACACAATCTTAAACGTGACTAAGGAAATTCCAGGGTTGGCTGGTGCTGAAAGTAAGTCATCTGCACATGTACACTGGAAAGAGATTGGATTCCCCAAAAGAAAGTATAAATAATAAAGAGAAGAGGATCCTGCAGGGCAATGGTGGTGCATGCCTTTAATTCCAGCACTTGAGAAGCAGAGGGCAGGTGGGTCTCAGTGAGTTCAAGGTCAGTCTGGTAAGCAAAGGGGATCCAGGGCCAAGAACTGGAGCACTGTAACAATTTGGGCTGACAATTAAGGCAGAGAAACATGGGAAGAAAGATCTGCCAGGAAGATGGGAAGAAAACTAAGAAGACTGCAAGGAAGGGTGGCCTTTTAACTGTGTTGCACCCAATGAAAAAATATGTCCATAAAATTGGAAATAATTTAACTGCTACCTTTTAACAAGGCCAGTCTTAGTAACACAGTGAGAAAGTGATTAAGCTGATTTAAAGTGTATACCGTTTTATCCATATGACTAGCTTTAGATTTAAATTATTTAGAACCTTTAACTTACTAGTTCCTGTGTGACTAGTTTCTGAGAGACAAATTTTCTCTACAATCCTAACAAAATACGAATTCACAACTGGTAACCTCCAAAAAAGTGAATGATCACGCTTTCAAAACAAATTTCTTCAGAAGAAATTTTGTCCAAAGATAAATGACAAAGTAGTTTGGCCAGCTGCTGCAAAAAAAATTTTCTCACAGAATATGCAGGTAAACATCCCAGAAAACACAAAAGCTAACGTCTGGAGCACCTGGCTCCAGCACAGAAAACCTGGCACCAAATACAGTTTAAAGGCTATACTAACAGTATAACACTATTTGCTAACTAAGGGAGATAATGTTTTATCTCATAGGACTCTTTCCCTACCCTGAATTTTAAAAACAATTTCTAGTCTTTAACTCTGAAAGTCTTTATAATCACTGTGCCAGAATAAAATACAACCTCTTGTCAAGTAAATGGTGGGTGGATGGGCAGGTGTGGGTGTTGGTGAGCGATGAAATTTATAATCATGAAAATATAAATAAATGCATGATTTTTCACCTAGGCTTCCACCAACATACTATGGGGTCATGAAGGTACTCACTGATCTCAAGCCAGTTATATAAAAAGCAACACAGATCTCTTATAACTGCTTGTATTTTCAAAATATTTTAGTTCATATACACAATTTCTACATCAAATTGATTAAAGGGAAAATGAACAATCCTGTCTATTGATGGAAATAAAATACAACATTGCATATGTCTGTGTTGGATTTACTTAACTCTATTTCTAGGAATCAAAAATACTTGAAGAGCAAAACAGACAGGACAGAGACAGGCAAGATCTCTGTGAGTTCAAGGCCAGCCTTATCAGGGCAGCCAGGACTGTTACACAGAGAAATCCTGTCTCCAAAAAAGGGGAAAAAAAAAAAGAATTTCAGTTAAAAAACAAAACAAAACTAAAATGTTTAAAAACAACAATGGTGTATAACCCAAAGCTTCATAACATACCCAGAATTCTACTTCTCCCTTTGCAATTGCAGTTAAGAAAAAAAATACCACATTACAAAGATGCAAAGGTCACAGCAATATTGGTCTTTCCTACACGGTTTTAAATTCAATCTTTGGATTTTAGCATATATGTGTATTACATATTGTTTTACACAATGATAAACTAATTAAATTTACCTCCAAAAGTTTAAATTAATTCTAAATATGAAAAAAGGGGCAGGCAAACCTGCAGTCCTAGCCCCTAAGGAAAGTGCAGCAGCACAATCAGCACTTGGGCTCAAGGCCCAGGCAACACAGTGAAACCTCCACTGAAAAAATAATTAACTTTTTAATTAAATTATGAAAACCAATCACAGATTATAAAAAGATACTACCACAAAAATTTATTTGTCTACTACTTAATGCCCCTAGTATTATGTAATACACCTAACTACAACTTTCAGGCACTTGCTTAAGTCAAATTCCTGAGGTCATATAGCCAAGTAAAAAATGTTCATCCACCATTTAAATGGTGTAAATATTTTTATATAAATGATTTACAAATATCTATATTAAACGTAAACAACACAAACACTAAAATATTACAGGATTATATAGGCATATCTCCTTCCCTCCCTTAAGTATTTTACGGGTTTGTATGCTATTCTGCATACCTCAACTACAGTTTTTACTATGATGGGCAATTTTTTAAAATACTGTAAATTTATTGTGTGCATTTGAGGACAAACATGTGGATTTCATGTCTCTCATGTTAGTCAATTTTAGGAGTCAGTTCTTGATTTCCAAAATGTTGACGTGGGTTCTCTCTCATTTCTGATGTTCTGCTGCACATTTTAGGCTCGTGATAGGGTTACAAATATAACTGATGTATTGCTGAACTAACATTCATTTTTCTTATCATTCCTATGTGTGTCTGTGTGCACATGTCACATGCTCATGCATGCCCACGAACACCAAAAGAGGGCTTCAAATCCCCTGAAGTTAGAAGTTACAGGTGGTTGTAAACTACCCAGTGTGGAAAGTAAACAGAATCCTCTGAAAAAGCAGTAAAGTGCTCTTAACCACTGAGTATTCTTCCAGCCCCAACCTACGTTAAATTTCTATTGGATGGTATACTGGACTATATTACCAAGGAGCTAGCCAATGAACTTCTATAACTAACCTGTAGGAGGAGTGCTAAGTCTTGGATTTCTGATTTCAGGTTTGAGCAAATAGTTGTCATACTTGTAATACAAGTAGTATTAATACTAATACCATTACTAATACAAATTAGTAAATGCAAAAATCATTTGAATTTAATGTACCAACTGGACCTTATGGAAGACAAATGTTCTAGACGGGCAGTGGGCTATATAAAAAGAGAGAACTGTAGCTGGCCACTGGTGGCGCACACCTTTAATCCCAGCACTCAGGAGGCAGAAGCAGGCAGATCTCTGAGATTGAGGCCAGCATGGTTTACAGCAAGTTTCAGCACAGTCAGGACAACACAGAGAAACCCTGCCTTGAAAAACAAAACAAAACACCCAGGAATTAAAAGAACGGGCAAATATTAAAATTTTAAGCCATTGTGTAAATGGTATGAAAGGTATGAATCCAAATATAGTGGGAAACTAGCCAAGAACAAATACCAGAATCCCACCATTGATGTGGGAGTGATTTCTTATTAATAAAGAAACTGCCTAGACCCATTTGATAGGCCAACCCTTAGGTAGGCGGAGTAAACAGAACGGAATGCTGGGAGAAAGAAGCTGATTGAAGGAGTCGCCATGATTCTCCCACTCCAGACAGAAGCAGGTTAAGATCATTCCTGGTAAGCCAGCTCGTGGGCTACATAGATTAATAGAAATGGGTTAGATCAATATGTAAAAGCTAGCCAATAAGAAACTGAAACTAATGGGTCAGGCAGTGTTTAAAAGAATACAGTTTCCGTGTAATTATTTTGGGTAAAGCTAGCCGGGTGGCAGGACACAGCCCGCCGCTCCGTACCACAACAGAATGGCGCCCGACATGATGGACTAAATCCACTTAAAAACCTAAAAAGGCTTAAAAATAAGGGAGAGAGACTTTAACACAGATTTTTGCTGTTTGTTGGTGGCGTGCTGTAGAGAGATTTCCTGATTCGGCAACAGCAGCAGAAAAAAAAGCTGCGTCATTTTAAACTGCGGCTTCTTGGGACTGTGCCGCCAGTGCAAACTCTGGCTTTAAAGCATTTCAATGGATTTTATGGGACTGGATGTTTGTGTTCCCGCTTGGGATCGGAAGGAGAGTGCTCTCAGCACTCCCCGCCTGCACCTGGGCAGATGGCAGAATCAGGCTTAGGCAGGCGGAAGAGCATGGTGGAAGAGACGTGTTTTCAGACTCCGCAGTGCTCTGCGTGTCAGATTTGGTTGTAACTTGGATAAAAAGAGTTTCTGTGCTGCATGCTCAGTCTCAAAATTAAACTGCTGAGTGCGGCTCCAATGAGGACTTGCTGTGTGCCTGGAACTGTGCACAGCTCAGGGGCACCAAATGGATCTAAGGCAGGAGCGGCTGCTCCTTGCTGAACTGTGCTGGTTAACAGGAACTACCGTAATTACCATAATAACAGCACAGTTAAGGTTTAGACTGGGCAGGACACAGGTGGTACAGTATTACCTGTACATGGTGCAACTTAAGTTTTTAAGAAGTGCTTAACATTTTAAGAAATGCTCCTGGATATTAAAAATATTACAGATTCACAATAAAACAGATTCAGACATAACAGACCTCAAATATGGCATTTAATGTTTTAATAACTTAGGACTTTTCATGACAATGAGACACTCTGCTCCTGGCGGCACCAATCTACTTCAAGAAGAAGATGGGCATCGAAGAGGATCCTTATGGAGTTTGATAGCCATTTGGGCAAGAAACTGCTCTTGCCTGGACTGTTGCATAAAATGGACACAGAGAACCCGCAGAGAGAGGACTGCTGAACTTGCCTAAAGGTGAGACGGTCTTTTGGGGTTCATGACTCATGAAAGAGTCTGCGAGACATTCTGCAGGACACAGCAGATAGTGACTGAACTGTCTTTAAAATTTCCTGCTTCATGGAAATGTCTGCTGGATACTATGGGCCTGAAGGCTGAAGATGGATGCCCCAACCATACAAAAGAACTTTGGGCGACTGTCCAGGCAGCGAGATGTCTCTGTCATTTCTAGAGTTTTCTTATTTCTTGTTTACTTAGGTAATATTATATCCTTCTGGAGTCTTTGATGGAGTTGAAGAATAAATAGGTAGGTATAGTTTTCCTTAGTTATGATAAAAGATAAAATAGATATAAATATTGTAACTGTAATTCTTGCTTGATAACTGTTTTGCTATATGTAATTTTACTATGTTAAAGTTAAAGCCTTTCTTTTTTGTTTAAACAGAAAAAGGGGAAATGATGTGGGAGTGATTTCTTATTAATAAAGAAACTGCCTAGACCCATTTGATAGGCCAACCCTTAGGTAGGCGGAGTAAACAGAACGGAATGCTGGGAGAAAGAAGCTGATTGAAGGAGTCGCCATGATTCTCCCACTCCAGACAGAAGCAGGTTAAGATCATTCCTGGTAAGCCAGCTCGTGGGCTACACAGATTAATAGAAATGGGTTAGATCAATATGTAAAAGCTAGCCAATAAGAAACTGAAACTAATGGGTCAGGCAGTGTTTAAAAGAATACAGTTTCCGTGTAATTATTTTGGGTAAAGCTAGCCGGGTGGCAGGACACAGCCCGCCGCTCCGTACCACAACACACCATCACCACTTAAAGGTAAAGGATGGCCCAAGTCAACAAGAGAGGGCTTTAGACATCAAAAAAGAAAGGCAGATCATTTGTATCTGTTTAAATGCTATAAAAAGACAAAGAAAATAAAAGGCTAAGTAAGGACACAGATGTTTATACAATGAAGGAAGTGGTTTTCCTTAATACCTGGAATAAAACCACCTTCTAATCTTAAGAGAGGAAAGACTAGATTTTTAAGAGACAAAGATGTGAAAACTGAAACAAGAACAGGAAAAAGGGTAAGGAGTCAAGTCTGGTGGCACAACTACTCAGGAGGCTAAGGCAAGAAGAATACAGGCTCAAGGTCTACCTAGGCTAAAGTGAATTCAAGGACAGATTCAGCAACTTAGTGAGACCCTTATCTTAAAATAAAAAGTTCAGAAGGCTGAATAAGATGCAAGTTAACCCTTGCTCAATCCTGAGTAATGCCAAAGCAAACAAACAAACAAAAACAAAACAAAACATTTTAAGGATCAGCTAGGAAGACAGTAAAGCTATCTGTTCACCTAATTAAGGCTGAAGACCACAAATCTTTGAATGTGAACTTGAAGTAATGTGTTCTTTTTTTTTCCCAATAGCAGCCTATAACTTGGGTGTACAATAACAAATTTAGGATTTCTCTGAAACTATTCTCTGGAAAGGACATACAAAAGGACAAGGCTCATGAGAACTGGCACTTAGAGCTGAATTAAGGGACCACAAATGGAGCAATGAGGAAACTAGAAGGTACAATCAATCTTTTTAAGGTTTAACAAAAGCAGCACATGCTCCAAATGATAGATGAGGTTGAGGACATACTCAGTGGTAGTGTGCGCTCAGCATACAGGATGTCCTCAGTTTCCCACTACACATATCTTGCATGACGGACTTTGTTCTCAGAAGGCAGAGGCAAGAGGATTCACAAGCTGGGAGCCAGCCCTGTCTACAAAGCAAGTCCCAGGATTCCATAAAGAGAACTAGCCTCAAAAAGGGGGGGGGGGGGTGCTTCTATAAATCTGTGAGTACACAGTAAACCCGAACTCTCATAAATTCCTGGTAGGAATATAAATGCTGCTTCTAACTGGAAATGTTTTGTAGTAACTTAAAAAATTAAATGTGTGTGTGTGTGTTTACACGTGCATATATTTGAGTCAGACCAAAGAAACGAAACCATAAGCCATCATCACTGTGGCATTTTTTTAAAAAGTTAATTAACAGCCAGCCAGCTAGATGGCTCTGTAGGTAAAGGTACTTGCTGATGGTAAGCATGAAGACATAAGCTTAATCCCCAAAACCCACATTGTGGAAAGAGAACCAATTCCTGCAAGCTGTCCTCTGCCCCCCCCCCCCCGCCCAAGAATGCCTATACCCACAATAAATATAAAAAATGAAATAAAAAAATAATAACAATCTAAAATAATACCCCAATTTTAACACGAGTGTTGTCTTTACTAGCTGGACTTAGTGACAATTCTTTTTTTCTGCCATCTCCCAAGTTTTTGCCAAAGAATCAGAAGCATCTCCACTTTTAAAAAGTCATAGAAAGAAAATGAAGCCACATATCAAAAACCACCATGAGCTTACCTTTTAACAGGTAAATCAGACTTTTATTTATTTTTTATTTTTTTATTTTTTGGTAGACTTCGTTTTTATTTTGACAAAGTCATTAGACTACAAAGGAAGAAGAAACCTTCAGCTTAGACATGATGAGAATACAAAGAAAGTAGAGGAATAAAGTTATCAGATGGCCGGGCGGTGGTGGTGGACACCTTTAATCCCAGCACTGGGAGGCAGAGGCAGGAGGATCTCTGTGAGTTTGAAGCCAGCCTGGTATACAGAGAGAGTTCCAAGATAGCCAAGACCACACAGAAAAACCCTGTCTCATAAGACAAAAAGTTAGGGGGCTGGAGAGATGGCTCAGTGGTTAAGAGCACTGGCTGCTCTTCCAGAGGTCCTGAGTTCAATTCTCAACAACCACATGGTGGCTCACATACACCTGTAATGAGATCTAACGCCCTCCTCTGGCGTGTGGGCATACATGGAGGCAGAATGTTGTATGCATAATAAATAAATAAATCTTTTAAAAAAAGACAAAAAGTTATAATATCAGTAAAGCAAGAAACAGCTGCTTAGCTGTATATTCACTTTAGCAGATTTATCTTAGCTAGATTCTAATTTGTTAAATACAATCTCCAAGAACCAACTAGACTTAGAAAACCCATCCTTGAATCAAGCAAGCTGATGACTGCTTGAGGGAGTGACTTAGAGGAAGGCGCACTACTAGTTCTCCCCATATGCCAGTGGATAACCCCACACCCGAGCGCACATGGGCAGCAGTAATTAGATTCGGTGAATTAAAAGATGATAGATGATAGTTAGAAATAAGGAATTATTTAAGAAATAGGAATTATTCAAGAAATAAAACATGAAATAAAAACAAAAGCTAAGTAAATATATCCACAAAGCAGAAAATGTAAAAAGATATAGTTTTAAAATTATTATTATATTATTTAATAATTCATGCTACATATTTTCATAGCACAAAACCAAATATACCAGACAGTAGCTTTTAAAAGGGTAGTCTACTAAAAGCAGGGAATAATCAGATTATATATAACAAACAACTCTCCCCAATAACATAAGAAATGTACATTGCAAGCTTAAAATACTAATAAACACCCCAAGTATAACTGGGGCGGGGGAGAGAGGGGAAGGTTTGTTAAACATTCTGTTTTAAATATGGTATTTATAATTTAAAATTCTGAAGCTATGAAACGTCAAAAAAATAGTTATGCAATTTTAACACTAGGATACCATATACATATTTAAAATAGATTAGTAATAGCTTAATAGACCAAAATATTACATTAAGTGAACACCTAACTTTCATATAAGCATTTAAAAAATACTTTCACATATATTGCCCCATAACATAGGGAAGATTCTTAGCCATAGTTTTTCATCAGAATCACCTAAAATACTTAAAATACAAATTTGTGGACTCTTTCTGTCACCTAGTAAATTAATGAACCTCTAACACTGAAAATATTTCCAACATCAAAGCAGGGCATAAAGTGAACTAATTATAGTGATTAAAAATGAACATGAATTAATTTACAATGACTGAAGTTACTATTTCCCCATTCCTAGTTAATTTATTTAACCTAATCATAAAAGTCTATTTGTTAAACTTTTATACTTATTATTAAGAATGGCTTAGAATGTCAATAATTGAAAGTATATTAGTTACTGGAAAATTGTCCTTATAGAAGTCACCTCATATTTCAAAATGGTACAGAATTCCAGTTATTTTTTAAATAGCATAAATTTAGGGCATAAAGATAAATTACAATTTTTTTCCTCTTACACAAATAATCTGACTTAAAATATTCTCTAAAATTGACAAAAAGGAAAAATTTTTTCTTCAAAAGAACTCTAATTATATCTTAAGACAATTTGTGTATATAATATAAAGTCATTCCCCCCCCCAAAAATAAAACTAACGTAAGCCTTAGTTTGAAATGTACCAGTTCAGATTTTAATAAAGAATGTTGTAGAATATTATTTTAAGATGTGTTACATTTCTTTATGCTGTGGAACATTTGTTTAATGATGCAAAGATGTGAGGCATTCTTTGATGTTACTTTGTTTAACTCGGTAAAGCTCTGTTACTTTGCCTAACACCTGATGGTCTAATAAAGAGCCGAATGGCCAACAGCAAGGCAGGAGGAAGGATAGGCAAGGCTGGCAGGCAGAGAATAAACAGGAAGAGAAATCTGTGAGGAGCAAAAGGAAGAAGAAGCAAGAAAAGGAGAAGAAGACCCTAGGGGCCAGCCACACAGCTACATAGTCAGACATCGAGAAAGAAGGAAAGAAAGGCATACAAAAATAAAGAAAGGCAAAAGCCCCAAAGACAAAAGACAAACCAGATAATTTAAGAAGAGCTGGCTAGAAACAAGGCCAGGCATTTATAAGAAAAAAACAAGACTCCTTGTGTCTTTTTTTTTTTTTTTTTTTTTTTGGACGCTGGGTGGCGGGCCACCCCAAAAGCCAAAAGAGCAAAAAGAAAAACAACAACAACCACAACAAAAGAACACTTTAATACATTCAAAAAACTAGGGGTCTTAACCTAAATCAGAACCTGAAACCTTCAGCAAAAAGGGTAGGCAGACAGGGCAGAGAGGGGAATAGAAGGGTACAAGTGAGTTCAATAGGGAAAATATGGGGCTTTAATTAAGGGAAGAGAAGGGGCATGAATACAAAAAGAAGGGAGAGGACAAATTAACAGTAAGGCTATCTGGAAAAAAAATCATAGGAATAATATCTACCTAAAATTAAATACAGCACATATAAGTCTGTGTATGCATAGACATACACTATTTAAATGAAATTTCCCCATCTGGACTCATGATGTTCCTCCCAAGAGCCATGGGCTATCTATCTGAAAATAAATTAATTAAAAAATACCCAACACAAAACAAGAGGAGCCCCCTTTGAGTTACCAATAGAGGTTGTCCAAGAAACTCCCAAAATATCGCTATTGCTGCTTCCCTTTGAGGTTAAGTCCCTATTGCTGAAGACACCCTTCACTTCAGACACAGGACCTAGAAAACCTGAGCTGGACCTGACCTGAAAGCATCCTTCATAAGAACTAGATTTTATGGTACCAGATGACACCATGACAGCTTCCAAAGAAGGGAAGCAACCAACAGTCCTACCCAGCTATAAACCCACAACAAGGACCAGCCTGGCCTGATAACCCTAAAAGTGCAGTAATGGCAAGCATAACTTGGTGATAACCAACCACTCTCTAACTGGACTTAAGACCCACTTAACAAGAGGGACCATTACTGACACTGGAAACCAAGCCAGGGCTTGATTGTTACCAGTTATTACCCAGTGCCCCAGGACTAGTAAAGTCATGGATCTTGGAGGAAAACCTAAAATTGCCCTCTTACTAAACCAGAATAGTTCTTAACTACACTTTAAATATTTACCCTTATTCCTGCAGGTGCAGCTCTCACCTTTCATCAAAGAAACTTCTTTGCAACAAAGATTACCAAAAAAACCCACAACCAATCAAAATGCAGAAAACAAGAAATTGTGTGATTTCCCTGCCCAAACTGATACACCTACAAGAGAATTCCTGCACCTAAGACTCAGGGATCATTTTGGAGGAGGGAGTAAAAACTTTGTTAAGAGTCAGAGGAACAAGGAGTTTGCTGTGAGGCTGCATCTCCTAGAAATGTCAGGCTACACCCATGTCTCATCAACATGGCTGCCTTAACAAGACCTGAACAATGACAACAACATCAGTGGGCATGCTAATATGTAATGGGAAAACTCATAGGGCCTCAAGCCTCATAAGGAACTATGGGGCAACTAGAGAATGCTGAGAGCAGGAGAAATGGTCTTAGCGAAGGAAGAGCACCCCAAATGGTTATCCAATAACAAGCCACCAGCCTGCAATCACACACATAGAGATAACATTATAGAGACAGAACAGGATGTATTTATATATTTAGGGGTGTGTGTGCCTGTGTGTATGTTTGTAACAATAAAAAGAAACCATGAATCTGAAGGAAAGTGTGTGGGATGCATGGGGGAAGGGTTAGAGAGAAGAGGGGAAATGGTGTAATCATAATTTCAAAAAATAAAAATCTTATACTTAGGATTAAAAAAATAGAAGTATTACTGTGAAGAGGGGCAAAGAGAGCTATTTACTCTGAGCTTCTTCCACGACAGGACAAGCACTTGTTTCCTTAGGAAGCCACATCTAAGGCACCAACTTAGAAACATTGTTGGCTATAACCTGCTAATGAACCTGCTGGCATGTGAATAGTGACCTTCCCAGACTCCAAAACTGTAAGAACCGAGTTTCTGTTCTTTATAATTGTTTCAATCTTAGGTATGCTGTTATCACAGCACAGACAGACTAAAACACCATATAAAGAATTTACATAGCAGTACAAAATAAGAATGATCTTTACATACTGATAATCTAAAATAGATTAGCTGGGGAAAATGAGGCAAGAGATGTCATAGGACAGGATGTCTATATGATTTTTAATTCCATACTTTTTTAAATCCTTCAGCGTACATACAAGAAACTGTTTAAAGTAGGTGACCTGAAGAGTAGGAAACTGAATGACTTTAAAGATTGGGGGAGGAGCTAGGCATGATGGTGCTCACCTTTAATCCCAGGTGGAGTCAGAAGCAAGTGGGCAAGTGGATCTTTGAGTGAACTAGACCAACCTGGTCTACATGAGTTCCACGTCTGGGCAGACACCCTCCCCCCCCCCCACACACACACACAAAAGGTATGAGGAGGAACAAAAATCAATTCCAGAAGAAAAAATACAAAATACAAATACAACAGTATATGCAAGGCAATGTTTGTTAAATCTTTGAAAACAGCTTTCAAAGGCTGGGCTATGGGGGTGCACGCCTTTAATCCCAGCACTCAGGAGACAGAGGCAGGTGGATCTCTTTCAGTTTGAAGCCAGCCTGGACTACATGAGCTAGTTCCAAGTCAGGCTCCAAAGCTACAGAGAAACCCTGTGTAGAAAAACCAAAAGAACAAAACAGAACAGAAAAAAAGCTTACAATATATGAAACTGCCATTACAAGACTATTAAAAAACAGTTTTTATACTGCTGAAAAAGTTAATCAGATTTCCAGGGACTCATCCCAAGTCTTTATATAATTCTAGAAAGTTACTAGAATTATGTGACCTTTCAACTTCTAAAAAATTTTTTATACATTTGAAAAATAAAGAAAGGGGCTGGAGAGATAACGTATTCAGTAAAGTACTTGCCACGCAAGTATGAGGGACTCAGTTTGGATCCCCAATACCCAAGTATAAGCCATAAAACCCAAATGTGACAACAAGCATCTGCAACCCTGGTGCTGAGGGGCAGGAGATGGAGACAACAGATGTCTGGGGTTTGCCAGCCAATTAGTCTACTCAATCAGTCAGTGAGCTCTAGGTTCAGTGCGAGTCTCCCCACCAAAAGAAAAAAAAAAAAGTGAATGGGCTGGGGAGGTGACTCATTTATTAAAAGTATGAGGACCTAAATTCACATCTCCACCACCACGCCCATACACATACACAAAAAAAGTTAGACATTATTGCAAATGCTTCTAACCCCAGGATTGAGGGGAAAGACAAGTGGATCCCAAAGCAGTGAGCTTCAAATGTACCTAATGTCTTCCTTTGGCTCCTGCAAGCAAACAAATAGGCATATGCTCCCGCAGTCATGTGCAAAACCATAAGCACAACAAACACATACCAAAAAGAAAACTAAGGTGGAGACCACAGAGGAAGGCGTATACCACTGATTGTTCTCTGGCTGCTATACTTGGATGGACGGATGGACAGAAACATACAGAAGGACACAAAACACACGCGCACGCACAAGCACACAAGTACATATATAAACACTGCACACAAAAAAGGAAAGAAAAACTTTAAAAACTACTCAGAAGAAAGTATTTCGATACAAAATAAGTATGTATCTCAATAAACTGCTTTTAAAAATCTAATCAATGACTATCAGAAATCAGATCAGTGGTTACCTGGAACAACAAGGTTAAGGCATGGGGTGGAGAATACGCACAAGGAAATGTCAAGATGTTAGAAACATTCAATACCTTGACTGGTATGTAAGTAAGGCTATAGATGCATATGTGTTTATATCAAGATTCCTTGAAGTAAGTGCCTAAAACTTGCAAATTTTAAAGTATAAAAATTGTACCTAAAAAAAGTTATTAATTTGGGAAACACTTGGGAATGAAGGCTCCTAAGCTCCTCTCCTAGATACTGTGAATCAAGGAACATTTCTGGGACCCAGATAATCTGCATTTTCTAACACAAGGTCATAGCTGACTCTATATATTTAAGAATCACAAATTATACTCTGAATCTACTGACTGATCTAGCACAATGTCAGATACGTGCTAGGAAAAGAAAAAAGAAAAAAATAGTGAATCAAAAATAAACTTACCAAAAAAAAAAAATAGAAAGAAAAAAGGAAGGAAGCGAGCAAAATAGCTACCTAGATAATCCTAATTCTCAAGTTTAAGAAATACTAAGCATATAATATGAACGCATACACACACCACACATACACACATGAACCTACAGGTCGTATTCATATAACAAAAATAAACTCTAAATGTTAATATTTCTAAGGTTGAGAAACCGAATGGAGGCTCATCTCCATTCGAGAAAACTACCAAAATGATTCAGTTACGGCTCCAGATGTAAAATGAAACAGACTTCATGTGCTGAGGGTACAAAGGCACTTACTTGCCTCTCGGGCCTGACCTCCTGAGGTTGATTCTGTGACAGTCACAGTGAAAGGAGACAGCTGATTCCAACAAACTGTCCTCTAAACTCCACAAGCCCCTACACACATACACACTCATACACAAACTTTTAAAATTTAAAAATAAAAAGGGAGATGCCTTAAAACTTTTGGATTAATGAGGCTCCTTATAGTCTTTGTAAAGCAAATACAGACTAAAACACAAACACATGAATCTGCAAGCCTTAAAACCCTCAAAATAATGTAAATGGCAGCAGCCTGGTGCCATTCTTTCAAACACAAGGTATACTTTGCTCTTCTCAGTTTACACAGTAAAGTTACTGGCTGCAAGTACATAATCTTTAATACAACTGATAAAATCCCATTTTTAGCTACCCAGAAATTACCGCACAACACCCTAATCCAGCTAACTATTCTGAAAGCAAGGTGGACCAGTGTATGAAAGAAAGTACGTTTATGTATAAAATGTATAGAAATTTTAAGCACAAAGTAAGACATCTTTGTGGGAACTGAAGCTGGAGACCAAACCCAGGGCTAATAATGCTTTGCAACTAAACTGTAGCCCCTCTCTCGGAAATTATTTTAACAACAGGACCATTTTCTGAATATTGGACCTAATAATAAAGTTGGGACTTTCATGGTCTTTCTCATTCTGTTTAAAAGATATTTACAGTACTTTGGATTTTCAGTGCTGTAGGAATAAAGGAAGGGACTTAAGTAGGGATAAAAGAGAAAAACCACTCACCTGCTTGTGAAGCACTAACTTAATATGACAGATACATCAGCAGAAGGGGCAGCTGATCTGAGTCGATGTCTGACACCAAAGTTCTTAGTCATGGTAAGGTGCGCTTTAATTAAGACTGTGAACCAGACAGAGCCCTCCCTTACTCTCCATCACATTGCTCTATCACTGAAGACACATTGCTATCGTGAAAACTACCAATGTAGTTTCCATACTTCTTTTACAGCTTCATTCAAGCCCTATCTACTCTAGTCCCATTCAACTGGATGTAATGAAAGGGTGTTTCCTGCCTCCACTCCCCCATCACCCCCTACTCTTTCCCTAGTGCTGTTAGTCCATCCTTCAGTCTCCTGGGATTCCACAGGCTGCACTTCTGCTGGACGCATGAAACCTAAGAGCTTCCTCAACTCACAACCTGAATGAATGCTCATAAATAAAAATAAATAAATAAATGCTTGTCACTTTAGGTTAGAGTGATTACTCAGAGGCCATCAGAAAGATAGTTTTCTTTTTCATCAAAATTAAGAGATCCAAAATAAGTAACTCTTAAAGTTGAACTATTTAGCAATAAACTTGCCAAGATTTAAGTAGTTAAGTAATGACTTCGGTAACTTAGCAAGCATCTGGTCATCACAGACTCTATCCCTTCAACTCAAAGAACTCAGACTTGCAACAGTGTACTCTAAAAAGTAACTCAGCAAAAAGAAATGAGTACGAATAATTCAGCCGCTTATTTCACACTACATAAAAGCACGGAATGGAACTCTGGAGTGGAAAATATGAATGAAATGGCCTGTTCCTTTTCCAGCATGTGGGGGAGGAAAGGAAATGAAAAGGCTTAAGAGAAAAACAGAATACTGAAATTATTTTCAAAAATTAATTTCCTTAAACTTCTCCAGTCCGTGTCGGCTCACCCCCTCCTCTTTTCCAGGCACCATTCCCATCCTTTACACCTCCTCCGGGGGGCGCCCTTTCCGGACTGTCTCTTTCCCTTTTTCCTAAATTTAAACCCAAGCCAAGCTCGGGATGCGTCTCCCGACCCGCTCGCCATCCACCAGCCTTTCTGGTTGTGCCCGGAGAAGAGGAAGGGAGCAGCAGCAGCACGTTTGTTGGAAGTGCTGCAGCCTCCTCCGCCACCTCCACCCCAGCCCCGCGCATCCCTTTTTTCCTCCCTCCCCGGCTGGCCCACGGAGAACCGGCACCGAGCTCGCTCACGGATCCCCACCCTGATCGTCCGGCCCCCGCAGCCGCGAGGGGACCTCTGGCCGGGCTGCTCCGGCGGGAGACCCGGGCAGGCAAGGCCGCGGGGCCGAGGGCCGGAGGAGACGCAGGAAAGGCTGTGGCCTCGGAGGAAGCCAAGGGCTGGGCTGGGACGGGGCGGCTCCGGCGGCTCGGGCCTCAGAGGCCGCGGCTCGCTAGCCCGCCCGCCCGTTCCCCCGGCCTGCCCGCCAAGGCGCAGGAAACGCCGCCGCTTCGGCTCGGCTCAATTCAAACTGTCACCGCGGCCGCCTCCCCTCCCCTCCCCCCGGCCGCCGCGCCCCGGGCCCTCCGCCTCCCCGCCGCGCCGCTCGCCCCCCTGGCCCCCAGGGCGTTCCCCAACTCGGCCGGAGGCCGCCGAGGGTCCGCGCGTCCCGAGCCCGGGCCGGGATGGCCCGGCGGCCGGGGGCTGAGGCTCACCCATGGTGCTGCAGTTGACGCTCCTCTCCTCGGCAGCAGCGGATCTCGCACTGACCGACATCCCCTCCCCCTCCGCGACCAGCCCCGGCGCGGCGCAGCCGCCGGATTCTCCAAAGCCACCTACGCCAATTCCGCGGCGTAGCCGCCCGGCGTCGCTGCCCCACTTACGCACACGGCAGCAGGCGGACGGCCCCACTGGCTCTCGCCCGCCCTGAGGCTTCCGGGCCGAGCCAAGGCGGCTGTGTTCTCGCGAGATTACCCACCTCCGCCGCCTGCCGCCCAGCTTCGCGTCGAGCATGACTTCACTGGCGCCGCCGCCGATTCGCTGCGCCTCCCGGACCGCCATGTTTACATTGGCCGCGCCTGGGCACTTCCGTTGTCGTGGACAGTGGGGTCTTTTGTATGTTTCTTCTGCACCTCTTCCAAGACGAACTGCGCTGCTTTTGTCACCGAAAATCCTGGGGACTTCGGAATGGGAGCGGGGGGCTGGGGCGCGAGGGCGGGGTCCTGCCCGAACTAAAGATGGCCGCCGCCAGTGCCGCCCCGCGCAATTTCACGTCAGGTTTGGGAGCAGTGGGAGCGCGGGGTTGGCCTCCGCGGCTCCTTACGGAGTTGGCGTAAGGCTGGGAGGCGCTGCTTGGAGTCAGCTATTGGAAAAGTGCCTTCAGGGTGGGGGCCCGCTGAGGCCCTTCTGCGGACCTGCGGTCTTTGTGAAGGAGAAGACGCTGGCAGGTGTCTGTCCTGCCACCCACCCCGTCCCCTCGCGTCGGGGACCTTCTGGGTGGACTGTGAGATTAGGCCCCGCTGGCCCCACACCTCCTTCTGGTCATTTCTGGTGTTCTGGCGCAGCGGGGAGGCCGGCTTGTGCGGTTTCCCCTGCGGGCTCTGCACCGCCGCACTCCTGTTGACTCACCTTGGTCCCCGCTCCGCTCTGAGGGAGGAAATGAATGAACACGTGTGAAACTCAGTTGAGGGTGTTGGTGAAAGGCGGGAGGTGTCATTTTGGAACCTTCCCTCACAAGCATCCTAGTGAGAGTTTTCGCAGTTTGCTAGGAGTCACTCCTGTCTTTAGTTCCTTTCTTGAAACCGATGGCTCCCCTGGCTGGAAAGTTGAGCTCCTTAAGGAATTTTGTATACAAAGTTAACTGTGAACACCAAAGCAATCTTCCGAGCAGCGTAGTTATGTCAGTGAAACAGTACTAATGGAGTCGGTAAGTTGCACTGTTATTAAAGAGTTGACACACTGCTAGATGATGACACTCGGCGAACTGAGCCACTAGCGTTAATATGGATAAGTACATTAACACAATATCGAGGGGGGAAGCAAGTTGCAGAGATGCTCTAATATAAATAAAGCCTTTTAAATGAGAAGCCGTAGAATCAAAGTGCAAAAGCCTCATAAATGACACATATAAGATCTAAAATAATAGCCACTTTTACTGAGGCAGAGAAGGGAATGTAACAGGAAATGTTCCACTGTACCTATTACTATTTTCTAGAGAGGTAATCTGTAGAAAATGTGGCAGCCCAAACTTAAGGTATGTTAAAATTAGGTATAGGCTACATGGGTGTTCGATTGCAACTGTTTTCTGTGTACTTGACATATTTCCAAGTAGCTTTTTGTTCATAAGGAAAGAAATTTTATCTAAGAAAAGCAGTTATATTGTATCTTGATCTATGTTCCTCAGTCTACATTTTTACAACTGCTCTTTAAGTCTCTTCCACCTTAACTGCCAACCAATTCATTCTGTTAAATTTGCTAAAGTTCAAGTGAGCATTTTACTTTAGGAAACTTCATTAAATTTCTTACCTGAAAAAGGCACTGTAGAGAATAGACAGGTTCTACAAAGTTAGATTGCTTAGGTTCAAATCCAACCTTACAATAGTAGGTATGTGGTCTAGTATAAATTCCTTAACTTTCTGTGATAAAGTTTCCTCCTATAGAGGCTTACAAGGTTTCTGTTAGAATTTAATATATTAATTACTATGCATGTCCTGTGCGTAGTAGAAGCTTACTAATATTTCTTACATATAGTTAATTTATAATGGTTATAGTGTAAAATTAAACAAAATACTATTACTGATATAATTTAATAATCTATAAAGAAGAAAATATTTGTCTCTGTCTCTGTTAGTAACTTTCTTTGGGGAGAGCTTATAAAGTAAAATCGGATTCTCACTAAGATTAGTGAATTATGAGTTGCATCATTTCCTGAAAATGGACAAATTCTCAATATAATGTCAAAGATATAGTTGTGCTATACCAAGTCTACCTCAGATAATAACTAGTGCTTTCCATTAAAAATTCTTGGAAGATTACAGGAAATGAGATTATACGATGTGGAGCTTTCTTAGAAAGAGATTTAGTAGCTGATGTTATATACGGTGCATATGTTGAAAATGATATGTAAACAAGTAAACAAGGAGAGAATTGCGCTCATTTGATAGTCTTTCTATTGTGCTGTCTTCAGTATTACATTTGTTCACAAAATAAAGTCTTGATCTTAACCTAACTCAGAAAAAGCTTTGAAAAGATTGATATAAAATTCTGGGCTTACTGTGTAGGTTATTTTCTATATATTTACAATGTACAAATCAAGTAAACTGCCTAATTCATCAAACAATGCTTATTACCCTAGTTAACTCTTCTTCCCACTTTAACAACATAATCTTCAGATACTCTGCATTATTGTCAAGCCATCTCTCATTTATTTTCAGAAAACAAATTACTATTAACAACGAATTGTTTCCTCACTCACAAGACTGCCTGCACACCTCTGACTTGGTGCTATGGGTAAGGTGTTTCCTTCCCCTTCTGCCGTCTCTGAAGCACACCTTTCTGTCTTCTCTGTCTTCTCAGGAACTTCTCTCAATAGATTTGTTATTCTAGTCCATAAGCTTCAGGATTTTTCCCTTATCACACTACCTAAATTCTTCATAACATCATCAGTACTTAGTTTTTCAACAGAGTAGAACTTTTTCTTGTTTTAATCAACTTCTCTGAAGACTTAGATATTAATAACCATAGTTTCCTAAATTTCCATCTTTTGATTTGTAAAACCATGCTTTTCTAGTTTTCTCCAAGATCTCTAGCTTATTTTTAATCTTGCCTTCTAGGATTATCTCTCCATCACTTAAATGTCATGCGCCTAGAAGTTGTTCAAACTGATTTGTTCCTGTCTCATTTGTGTGTGTGTATGTGTGCAATACACGCTGTATCTATTGTATGTGTATCAGTATTTTGTCTGCATATTTGTCTGTGTACCATGTGTGTACATGGTGCCCAAAGAGTCCAGAAGAGGGCTTCAGATGCCCTGAGACTGGAGTTACATATGGATATGAACTGCCATGTGGGTGCTGGGAATGGAAACCACGTTTTCTGGAAGATCAGCCAGTGAACTTAACCACTGAGGCATCTCACCCAGTCTGTATCTCACTTTTTAAAAAGTAATTTATTATAGTAGTATATATGCATGTATACCATATGTGCAGAAGTCAACGGACTTTAGAGAATTTGTTCTATTCTTTCATCATTGATTCCAATAATAAAACTCATCAGGTTACCCAGAAAGTGCTTTTATCCACTGTGGCATCCTACACCCCATCTCACCTTTAACAGTCTTCTTGTGGTCTCCCTGGAATCTATGATCATGTGTGCTGACAAAGTGTAAATTTCAAGTCCTGCTGTCCCTTTTAACTATAAAGTCTACATACCTTAAAATGTCTATCCTAAGGCTGCAGAGATGGCTCGGTGGTTAAGAACACTGGCTGCTCTTCCAGAGGACCTGGGTTTAATTCTCAGCATCCACATGGCAGCTCACAAATGTCTGTAACTCCAGTCCCAGGGAACAAGACAGACAAATGTGCACATAAAATAAAAATAAATAAAATGTCTATCCTGGATAATCCAAGGAATCTCAAAACATAGCATCCCAAACTAAAATGCTGTTATGCCTGTATTCGCTCAGATCTCCAAACGGTATCATCATTGATCCCGCCGTATAAGCCAGAAATCGGGATATCATACTCCGCCATGTCCTCCAAAGATCATCAGGAAACCCAGGCAAGTTTCCTTTCTCAGTTCTGCTTCCGTTTCTTTCCATCTCCGTTATTTTCAGATAGCTATTTTCTCTTGACTTGACTCCTCATAGCAACTTTTGTGCCTGTTGCCTTATATTCAGCTCACTCTTACCTATACCCATAGTGGTCATTCTAAGCCTTAGCCATTCCAGTCTCCTGTTTAGTCCTCAGACATTTTTTTAGAAAACTTTCAATATCTATCCACACTTCTGGCCCGCTCCCTTCAAGGCTCGACTGTAGCAAGTTCTGCTGCCCCTCTACTGCACACTCCAGTCTCCTCTCCTTTCTCACACTTCTTATTTGATGTTTATTCTGTCTCAGTTTAACCATTGTCCCCCTTAAAGCCTTTTTTGATCTCCCCGGATTGGGTCGCACACCGTCTAATCTTCCATAGCATCTTGTTTTTCCTCTCATATTGTATTAATAGTACAATTTTGTAAATATTTGCCTTTCTTCCAGTGGCATACAAACTCCTTGAGAGCAGGAATTCTTGGTAACCTAGATAGCCCCAACACAGCGTGTAGTTTTATTTACTTAATCCAGCAACTATTTCCTAAGGGATAATTGTATAGTAGGCACTAGTATAGTGGTTAGGTGTCAAGTGAGGAATCCTGGCAGTGAGGAGGGGATTTTTGTCTTTGAAAATGTAGGAAGCTGTAAGAGTCATATTTTTAAATGCTAATACTGACTTTTAAGGCCAATTTTAAATTGAATATGAGGATTTATTTTCTGTTCAATCTTTTTCTCATGAAAATACACTGACATTTTCCAGTATGATAATTGAAACAGGTTGAATGAAAAAAATCCATAAAAGAATCAGCTGTTTTTTATTAAACTAGACATTAAAGGAATTTGCCAAAATGTAAAACAATGACATTTCCTCAAACTAATTTTTTATTGCTTTAGAAGATAGAGCTATTTTTCATAAGATTGTTTTGTGTTAACATATATTAGTTTATCATATTTTAATGAATTTTAGATATTTGTGAATTGAGTTAGTAAATAAAATTCTAAAATTTTCTTAGTTTTAATTTCAGTTTTATTTAGTAGCTCAATAGATTTATTCCACATAGGCAAGAAAAGGTGTCCCGAGAGGGTGGATTTGAGCCCTGCTGTAGATGCATAGATTATGTATGCTCAGCACTGAGTTCCACTTCACCAGGATCCCAACACATAGTGGCTTGTTAGACCTTGGAATTCTGGAAGTCTCTGTAGTCTAGGCTTGTCTTGAACTCATAACAATCCTCCTGCCCGTCCTTGCTAGCACTGAGATTACAGGTGTGCATCCCCATATCCAGTGCATAGGGATTCTCTCCCTCCTTCCCCTCTCCCCCATTTCCCTGCCATGATGGCATGGTGGACTCTGTCACTCGGGAGCTAAAAGAAACTATTACATCCTAAGTTGTTTTTGTCATGGTGTTCTATCACAGCAGCAGAAAAGTAACTAACATGTCTGTCGTCCACAAAGTCTCTAAGTTTTCATGAAACCTGCATGTGGTTTAAATGTGCGTGATTAAATACCATAGTTGTCAGAGGAAGGTTCTGGAAACCAAACAAGCTTATTAAAATAATTGAATTGAGATGTTTGACAAATGAAAGAGAATAGATACTGATATATCCCTATCCCGATTAAGAATCTACAAAGTACTAGAATGTGACATTTACAAGGTTAATGAACAAAAACTAGAGAAAAATAAAACTTCATACTTTATTTAAAGATCAAACATCACAGAAGAAAAGTTAAAACACACAACAGAAGAAGAGAAGGGAAAGGAAAAGAAAGGGAGGGAGATTGCAACTTCAGCCAATTTAAACAAACAGGAAAAAAAATGAGAATAAATACCTCCCATTCTTAAATTCTTTACCTCTTTTTCCCACCAGCCAAGAAGGGAGTGGGTGAAGACAGAACAGAAATAGGATGTCCCAGAAGTCCAGATTTATCTCAAGTTATCATTGGAGTCTGAAAGAATGTTCACATTCCAGAGCTTTCTTACAAACGTATTTCACATGCAAATGAGAGCCCCTCTTCTCCCTGGGGATTCCACATCCCTGACGATAGACTGGCAGGACACTTGCCTCTGGGCCAGGAAAGAGAAGAAACCATGTACCTTCTCGTTTTGTTTTGTTTGACATTAATTTTAGAGCAATCCAGGAGAAAAATCCAAAATTCATACAAGTGGAAAAGGCTATTACTGCAAACTCCCTTTGGCATTTCCTACTACTGAATCAGAAATTGAATGAAATCGGAAATAGGGACAAACCAGCTGCCTTCACCAACTAGGCTTAATATATTGACTTTGGCAATGACTGAATACTAACTGCTATACAAAGGTGAACTGAATTGAACTTAGCTAATTTTAAATGGATGTAATAGGTTAGAACATGACCATCATTTTATAAGCAGTAGGCACTAGCCCGGTCCTATGTGCCCTTTTCTAGCAGGCTTTGATTAGTGACTGATGAGTTTTCTGAAAGTCTACCTCAAAGAACTCACATCCAGGATAAGAGGAAACTTAAAGAAGAAGCAAATGCCTTGGCGATTGTGCTAGCCTGAACTGCTTGCTTTAAGTGAAGCAATTGCATTGCAGTACCTTGGAGATTGGCTGGGACAGGTAAAAAATTTACTAACAGTTAAGATATTGTGTCATTGCTACCCTCTTTTGTGAGGGTCCTAACAACTCAGACTGTGTCTGTCTGTGTGTCTGTGTCTCAAGTGCTCGCACAAGCACTTACATATGTGTGTGTTCCTGTGAGCTCACATGCATGTGTGTGTACGGAGGCCAGAGGTCAACAGCAGGTATCTTCCTCAGTCTCTTCTCCATCTTACCTTCTTGAGGCATACTCTCTCACTGAACCATCCAAGCCCCAGAGACCATCCTGTCTCAGCATCTCCAGGCATACCTCATTTTTGTTTTTTGTTGTTTGTTTATTTGCTTGTTTTGTTTGTTTCGATTTTGATTTTTTGAGACGGTTTCTCTGTAGCTTTGGAGCAAGTCCTGGAACTCACCCTGTAGACCAGTCTGGCCTCTAACTCACAGAGACTTGCCTCCTGAGTGCTGGGATTAAAGGCGTGAGCCACCACCACCACCGGTCACCACACTTAGTTTTTAACATGGGTTCTAGAGATCAAACTTGGGTCCTTATGTTTGCATGACAAGCACTTTACCAGCTGAGCTATCTACCATCCCCAACTCAGAGACTCTTTTACTACATCATTAACTATTTTATTTTGATTGGACCTTATCTTAGGGAGATACTTCAGCACCTGACAAAAAATAAGAGTGCAAATGATAGTGTTTGTGACTGTTTCTCAGGATGTCATTTCATTCCACTAAACCGAATGACTTGTCTTGTTTTGGTTAATGCTTGTTCTTACTTTGTTTACTTCCAGAATTTTTATAGTAAATAATAGCATCATGCCAGTCAAATACTATCCACAGATGAAGAGACTTCATGAAGTGAAAATAGTAGACATCTTTTTCATCCAAGATGATAGTAACATCTCAGTTGGCACTAGTGCTTGCTGGGGTGATGTTGTGTCTGTGCTTTAACAAATAAAGCTTGCCTGAAGATCAGAGTGTGGAGCTGGCCACTAGTTAGCTATAGAGGCCTGTAACACCCGATTTTGTGTTACCCCCTCGGTACAGTTTGCGCACCACTGTACCATATGTGAGTCGGGCAAGGGCCTAAAGATTGAAAGAACACACAAAGAGACCTGGATCATTCAAAAGGAGATCAGCCGAATGCCCTACAGCTAATCACCAGGCAGGGCAGGGGGAGCACAGGAACAATGTTTCAGCTGGGTGACCAGAAACTGTCCTCAAGATGCACCCCAGGAACAAGGGTAAACCCGGACCCTACAAATATCTGACTCTGCTTTTTTATTAAGACAAATTAAAAATCTCACTATAATTTTCTACTCAATTTCTTGTTTCCAAAGGCTATATTTGTGTGTTCCTTCATTTAATTTCTTAGAGTTAGAAGGTTAGAGGAGGCCTAATACTCTAAATCACCTACCTACCAAATTCAGAACTGGCTCAAGTATTATTTTTCATAGTCCATATGCTACATACTATTGAAGTTATGAATGTGAGAATTTAAGTGAAGCAGCTATATTGCAGATAATCATATTACTATAGCTCTGGAGTGCACATATGGCATGGGCGGGACTCCCTTTCATAATTTATCACACACAAATGAACACTTCTGAAATCAGGTTCTGATAAAAGTATTCATTTACTTGGTCTTTTCTCAAAATAATATTGTACTTTTAGCTAAATATAAGTGATATTTGTATTCTTTCACTGACCTCCACACAATTAAAATGTTTTCTTTTGTAAAATCTAGCTATCTTTGTAAAGTGTTGAGCAAAAGGTCCTGAGGCAGACTATGTTTTGGCAATCTGGTACAGAATTTAGCACAATAACTTGAGCATCTCATATGAAGTCTGGTGTAATTACCTACACATTGTGGTTACTTAAGTTTATTGGGAATAATTGCATATATTTTGAGGTTCTTACATGGCTTAGTAAACCAAAAATAAATCAATACCAAAAAATACAATGAAAGGACAAAAAGGTAAAGTGTGAATATTACAAATAGGGAGAATATTATCTTTGGCTTTGTTTCTTAATTTGTCCCCAACTTCCTTTGCACATATATGCAAATATATTAGGGTAAAAACTAACAAGCACAAAAGAAAAATCCTTTCTTAAATAGTCTTCCTGTAAATTCTGCATGACAGTCCCCACCCACCCCGCCTCTCTCAGGCTCAGTTGACTGTATTGGCAGTGTGCTCACCTCCTACTCCAGCCAGGCTCCTGCTAGGCCGTCCTGACCAGGCAGGCTCCTGCTAGGCCGTCCTGACCAGGCTGCTGCTAGGCCGTCCTGACCAGGCTGCTGCTAGGCCGTCCTGACCAGGCAGGCTCCTGCTAGGCCATCCTGACCAGGCTCCTGCTAGGCCATCCTGACCAGGCTCCTGCTAGGCCGTCCTGACCAGGCTGCTGCTAGGCCGTCCTGACCAGGCTCCTGCTAGGCCGTCCTGACCAGGCAGGCTCCTGCTAGGCCGTCCTGACCAGGCTCCTGCTAGGCCGTCCTGACCAGGTAGTTGAGGCAGGTCTGACTCAAGTCCCCCATGGCTTCCTTATCTGTTAGGCAAAAATAAACTCAGACTTTCCAGGTCTTTGGTGCTTGCACAGCCCAAATGAATTCTAGGAAGAAAAAAGAACAAGCAAGCAAGAGATCAGAAAAGAAAAACCCTCTTTTAGATCACAGACACTCACCTCTGCTTGTATAACCAATGTGCAGTCATGTCCAGGAGAGCAGTCTTTTATATTAAAGGTTAAAAAAAATGTTAAAAGGGAAAAATTAATAGGAGACGGGAGAGCAAGTCTTCCAGCTAGTGTGGCTGTGAGTTCTGGGTGAGTCACTCTTTTAGGAAATGAGAAGAATGTCAAGTATGTAAAGGTTGCTGACAGGCTGTGGACCATAGGACAGCTCCCTGGTAAATTCAGGTTTCCTTCCTGCTTCTCCAAGAAGCACACACAGCAGATTTCATGAGCGTTAGGGAGGTGGAGTGGTCAGGAAGAGGGACTGTGTGAAAGGGTGCTGCCTTTAACTATGAGGTTGGCCCAGATTCTTTTAACTATATGAATCAGAAGGTGGCTTTATCTGGGCCTGGGAGCACAGGCCCGTAGTATCAGTTTGTTGAAGGCTGATATAGGAGGATGCCTGAACAGCTTGGCAGGACCTTGTTTCAAAAAAAAAAAAAAAAACAAAAATAAAAATTTTAGAAGGGGCAGAGATGTGGCTTAGTGACAAAACAGCTTGCCTAGTATGTGAGGTCTCTAAGCCTAAACCTCTGTATTACAAAACAGTGTACTCAATAAACTTACAGTCATTCACCGAACATCAACCCAGGGAAGAAACACTTGAGAGATTTTGTGAGAATAAATTATTGCTTTTGTTCTTATTATTATATATTAAAAAGTAGGAAGAATTCAGTGGGAAAATATTGTAATTACTTTGTCCTTTAATCTTTCACCAGAATGAGGTACAACAAAGCAAAAGCAAAAATAAAACAACAACAAATGTGGCCATAGATATGTCTCCTCAGGTCAAAAATGTGGCCATAGATGTGTCTCCTCAGGTCAAAGCACAGCCTATGATGTAAGTTTCATTTCTGGGGCCATACAAATGGTGGAAGGAGAGAGCCAGCACCTGTGTGCTGTGATGTGTGTGCCCATACACACTAATTACACATACACCCTAAAAATAATAGCAAAAATAGAAATTTTGTTCACTAACCTCCAAAGATCCTTGGGGTTTCCCCAAGATTATAGTAAACAAGCGGGTTAGGTAAAGTGCAGCATGCCAGGGCAGTAGGGCAAGGAGAGCAGGCACATCAGTGAGACGCGGAGGGAACCACTAGAATAGCCCACTTGGTAACACAGAACCGCAGCAAAGCAGGCTCGCCAAGCCTTTCACACTCGTCTGTGAGGGCCGCCACAGTGGAATACTGTAAGCTGGATGTCATCAGTAGTCTACTTCTCACCGTTGCAGAGGCTGAGAGGCCAAGAACAATGTGTTAGTAAGCTGTTTTCTCCCGAGGCTTCCTTCCTGGCTTCCAGACGCCTGTCCTCTCCCGTCTCCTTGCATGGCCTTTGCCCTCTGTGTGCACATTGTTCGTGTCTTTGGACATCCAAACTTCTTTGTCTTATTAGGATACAAGTCACAGTGGATTTAGGGCCCCTGTAGCAATCTCGTTTTATTAATAAATTAATCTCCCTTTTAAAGGCCCTGTCTTTAAATACAGTCTCATCCTGAAGCACTGAGGAAATCAAAGGCTTCAATATGTAAATTCTTGAGGGACCCAAGCAAACTGCAACATTCTCCATGCAATTTAATGAAGGCTGGCCAGTGTGAGTATTCTTTGACTTACCATTTTTTCTTCTAGGAATTTGTCCTAGAAAAGAAAATACCTAGTACACATGCTAAAAGATGATTACTTAAGAATGTTCAGTACACCAGTGGGTGAAAGAGCAAAAAATAATAAATAGCCCAATTATTCATTAGTAATAGATTTATATCATCAAATCTAATTCTTATCAATTCAATTAGAATTGATGATATAAATCTGTTATTAGTCAAATAGAATTCTAGGTCTAAATAGACTGTTAAATCAAAATTTCAAGTTGCAGAACACTGTATATAATCCAAACTTGTGTTTTTTGTTTTTGTTTTGTTTTGTTTTGCTTTTTGTTTTTTGAGACAGGGTTTCTCTGTATAACAGCCATGGTTGTCCTGGAACTCACTCTGTAGACCAGGCAGGCCTCAAACTCACAGAGATCCGTCTGCCTCTGTCTCCCGAGTGCTGGAATTAAAGGTGTGTGCCACCGTCACCCAGCTAAACTTGTGTTCTAAAATTAAACACTTGTAGATACCTAGCAAGATGTCTAAAGAATATATGTCAACCTGTCAAGAGTGACTACCTCCAAGGTATGGACTTGGGAATGGGGCCTTCCACCTTTTATTTTCCACTTACATAATTGAGTTCCTGCAATAAGTATGTTTGCTTTGAATTAAAAGTAAAGCTGATAATTCTTAAGTTATCCTATGCACTTAGGTAGAGGGTTTTATTTTAAAGTCTCTGAAGTTCGACAATACATTTCCAAAACCCCACTTCTTGAGCATCAAGTGCCTATCCATCAACATGATTTCTGAGCACTTCACAAATAGTACATCCTGGTACAATTCTTAGAAGAACTTCTCAAGGCAAGTATTAATATTTCTGCTGCATCATGGTAGAAAACACAACTTAGAAAAGTCATGTGATTTTTCAAAATTTGCAGAAAATAAATCACAAAGTCAACTCTTACTGCTAGCGTGTAAAATTACTTCTGTTTTATACACAGAAAACAGAAAATGATCATATAATTTAACATTAACTCTCGAGTATCATCATCATCACCCAGTAATACCACTAGCTACTACTATATTTCCTCAGCAAGCAAGTCACCACCTCTAAATCTAAATTATTTAAATATATGTGGTAGTCAGTAGTCATAGGTATTTGCTAGAGCAATGAAGAGCTCAAAAGTGATTGTTAAGTAGACAAAATTCTGCTGTTTTTGTTAGGTTTCAAAGCTGGGACAAATGGGGAGTGCCTATTTAACGTCTCAAAGCAGGCTCTCCTGCACCCTCAGGCCCTATCGCTTAAGGTGGGGCTCTCCTGGCTGGCATACCTTGCCCCCTACCCTAAACTTCATGCCAGGGGCCTGGACTGCCCTTCCCTGTATAATCCAACCATTTTGATTATTTGGTCCTTTTGTCTACTCTCTTTTGGGCCTCCTGGTAGCCGAACCTGGATCCCCTCTCCTCCTCTCCTTTGCCCTCTCCTCACATGGCTCATGTCCACTCTGGACTCTCCTCGATGTCCCTGCCTCTGACTATTCTCTCCCACACATCTATAATAAATTTTCTCCTCTACCATACCTAAGACTAGTCATGTTCTTTTCCTTTTCCTTTTTTTTTTATTATTTGGTGCCAATACCTAGGAGCAGTCATATCCTTTTATTTTTATTTTTACTTTTACTTTTTTTCATTCATCTGGTGCCGAAACCCAAGGCCAATCATTTTCCTTTTTTTTTTCCTTTTTTTTCAATATTAGTCTTGAGTTCCTGTCGAACTAAAATAAGGGGTGGGTACCAGGAGAGACAATGTTGTTTACCATTTACTGCAGGCAAGACAGCGCTGGCCTTCAGGATACTAATATAGCCGAGTTTGGGCCTATAACCTCAGTTATCAAAAAGAAAGGGGCTTTGATAAATGGCCACCAATGACTGTCTTTGTGAAAAGTAGACACACACTTATTGTTCCCATTGGAAAATGAGGACTTTGTACAGACAGGCTTGTACAGTGGTAGGAAAAGTGCTTCAAGAGAATTTCTGAAGCAGCAGAACCCTTAATCCCTCTATCTTCTGAGATCTTATCCTGTCTCTCCAGACAGCACTTAGCATCCAGCTTATCCGAAAGTGTGAGCTCGAGAATCCAGCATACCTTTCAAGCCCTTTTCCCCCACTCTCCTCACGGTGCCTGCACTCATTCAAGCTCCCAATCTTTATTCAGAATCAGTAGTTCCCAATGCACAGCCCTCTTGAATCTGTCAGCAGACACTCTAGCCTGTGAATGGAGCTGAAGATCATTAAGCAGCCCTTCCCCCACTTGGGTACTGGGCAAAAACAGAATCAGATAACCGATAACCGTGGCGAGCATAATGACAAAGGCCCCGGCATTGACTGAGACATGGTCTGGAAATGAGAACCTTGGCAGTTAGGAGTTAATGGGAGTTTATTTTGCCTGCTTCGGAGTGTGGTATGAACACTCCTAGATGCCTGGTGTCTCCTGTAAGAGGAGCCCTGGGTGATAGAAAGGGGATGACTGAATATTGGGAAGGGAGGTTTAACTAGCAGAGAGGGAAGAGAGGATAGCGTAGAGGAGCAGGAGGGATAACTAGCACTTAGGAGGTTTGAAGAAGCTCCTTTATAAGCTTCCTAAACACGAGACCTTGATGCTAAGACTCTATGGATGAAAATATCACGCACTTTCGCCGCAGGACATCAGTACTAGCGTCAAGTTGGTCCTGATCTAGAAGTTTTCCCCATTCTAGCTAGCGTTCATCATACTGGACAGGGCCAGGCAGGCTGCTGAGGGATAAAGCCATAAATGTCTTACTTAGCTATGAACCCTGTAAGCTACAGTAACAAACAGCCTGGCAAGATATAAAATGGGCTTAAAAAATAACATGGGTGAAGTAGTGGCACTTATTAAGGCCTGCTCCACAGGAGGGAAAATATACCTGATGCTGTAACTCTGGCCAAGAACCTGTGTTAGTGAAGCTTATTTACCACAGCACAGAATTTACTATCGTTATCTCGCAAAATGGACATGACATCAAACTGCCTCTAATCAATATCTCTGTACTCACAGATGAGGTCTGCTCTCAGACCCCAGAGATTTTTGTGCAGTAGACAGTGGTTAATGCGGAAACTCAAAACCTGGCCAACTTGCAGAAAATGAATGTCTGTGAAGTGCTCAGCTGCAAGGAGGACATCTATATCATAATCCGTTCCCTGGGACTCAGGGTCCATTGAGGAAGAGGTGGGTAGGGAGAGTGTGAGAGCCAGAGGTTGAGGACTGGAGCTGATCAGTGTCTCGTGGATGCGGCAGGACTGTTGTACTCAAAACCTCACAGCAGCTGGGGTTGGCTGGGAAAGATTGCACAAGGTCAAGACAGTCCCCATCCCAGCATCAAGAGGGAAGGGGCTCGTGATAAACCCCCACCTCTAGCTGGAGAGCTATTGACAGTTGATGATTTTTGAAGAGTCTGTTTTCTTTAAAGGTGGGACTGTTGGTCAAGCTGTCTCCAGTGGATGCCTCATGTGCATGAGTGCACAGCAGAACAAATTAGTCTTGAATGGTAAAAGGAGAGAGAGGAAAAGAACACAAAATGAGAGGGGTAGAGAAGTTGGGGTGAATATGGTCAAAATGCATTGTATACTTGTATGATATCCTCAAAGATTTAATAAAAATATAGTTTGAAAAAGAAGAACACCTCATACTTGAATGTTTTCCTGTGGGAGTATCTGACTGGCTTGTAAAGGCAACATGAAATAGGGATGAGAGAAGAAGGTCTTTGTGGTTAGAAGGAGTTAAGTCCCTTCTTGGTCATCTTAAAATATCAGCTTCGGTCTCATAGAATTGTCATGAAGATGGAATGAGATTACATGAGTGAAGAGCTTTGCACTATATCTGACACACTAAAAAATGACAAAATGTATAACTCATCTTTATACAGTCTCTAATTAGTACTTCAGCAGGTCCAAAACCCCAGTCCTCAGGCCATTGGGCTCCAAATTCTAAATCTTGCCCACGTCCTGCTGAATTTTCTCCAGGCCTTGGTCCTCTTTGTGTATACCTTCCAGCACCAGGATGGACTTCAGACACATAACCTGCAAACTATACTCCAACTGGAAAATGTTTTCAGCTTTGGATGGACTGGGATTCACTGGGTGTAGGAATAAGTCCCGCTCCTTAGGGGGCGTGTTCGCCTCGGGCTAATGTTTACCTATAAATCTGGCGAGCATGCTTGCAGTGCTTGCTTCTGCTTTCCTGGACTCCGTGGGAACGGTTCTATTTCTCCATTAAAGCTGTATATATATATTTTTATAATCTGTCTGCATTCGTTTACGCCGTTACAACTGGGCCCCTGAGACTTGATGATATAGAGCAGTAGTTTCCAAGGCTTCCTGGGACCTCTCTCTGTTCAGTCTGGGAATTTGAATTTTTATAAATTTTTATAAATTTTATAAATTTCACTACCCCTTACTTAGAAGCTCCGTATATGCTTCACTCATTCTTGATTCCTTGCAGAAATTCCAATCATGCTATGTGACCAAGGCCTTGAAGATGGTAGGTTTTTAATCAAATTTTACTGAGTGATTCAAGGCAGTCTGTTGAGTGCTGTTCACTAACTTGCATTTTGTGTGTCACTGAAAATAAAATAATATTAAACAATGATGTATAGTAGGTTCTTAAGGTTGGTTGGTGAATAATTAAAATCTGTGTCACTCGGTCTGAATCCTGGTAGGGCACCTATTTGGGAGAATGCCTGTGAATGCTTAAGTTCCATAGAAATAACAAAAGAATAGCCTATGCAAGAGTTAGGTATGAGGGGACAGTAGTAATGATACTACACCATCCAAAGTTTAGTGTCCATGTCATCTAATTTGTCCTAGAGAAGAAGAAAGTGGGGTAAGCAACTCTTCAGACATTGCAGTGCATGTCAACAGGGAGGAGCAAAGCAAAGAAGGAGCCCCACATCTTCTAGCTACATTAGCACAATAAATAGATGTGAAACCAGGTGCCTCATACAAACCCAGCACGGAAGCTGGATATAGGAGGATTGCTGTGAGCTTGAGGGCAGTGTGAGCTACAGAGTTAGGAAAAAAGAGATTTCTCTTACTCGTTTCTTTTTATTAAAGGAAATTTCAAGCATATCTAAAAGATACAAGAAAAGTACAATAAACTTTCTTATCTGCCACGCAACTTTTATAATTAACATATTTGTCTATATTCAACTTAAGTAATGCAAAAATAGGACTTCCCCATCATTCTTTAAACAGTGTTTGAAAACTGTGTAAAGAAATGCTGTTGTGTTTGGTCAAAGATAGTGTGTACTCTCAGAGCTGTTTACATGTATTTTCAACCCTAGGCTAACAATTCCTCTTTCAATTGGATGATTACAACATCCCCAACTCTGCACAGTGTCCTGATGAGTGTGTATAATAGAGTCACTGTACTTGTCTCTAAAAAAACAACTTCTTTATTTTTCAAACTTTAGAAAATTGTGGCTCTGTCCCATGCTGGGTACAAAGGGCCAGTGAGTCCAGCTTGTTGTGGTTTGTGTGTTCAGCGACTCCAGATGTGCCATCTCCAAATGAGTCTTAGGACAACACAGAGGTGTGTTGGTGAGAAAAGTTGCCTTTCTGGGCTCATTGATACGGAATGTGAAAGCTTATACTTTAAGGAAAAACATTAAGGAAATTGACTGTTTCATGATGAGCACAGGCAATTTCTCAAGAATCACTATTGTTTAACTTGATTTAACTATTTGTTTCTTTGTAGGGTGATAGTTCATAATTACTAGGTTCAGCCTTCCTATTTTATTGTTTTTCATTCTTCAAAGTAACTGCTTTGTACTTTTGACTTTCAATACAAGGTCACTCATCACTTCAGACATCAGGAACTAATATCTGAATGTTAATTAAGCCATCTTGTACAAAAGACCCTTTCATAAAGCATGCTTTTTAAGTATAAGTTTCACATTTGACACGTTATAACACTCAATATATATTATTTATTGAATGAAAAAGACTGAGTGTCTTTCTAAATGTTTTTCTATGTCATTTTTAAATGCCACATAAATATAGCTTTTGTTTTATTGGGGAAAAAATCTATAATCAAGTGTTCTTTGAGATGCAGAATCCCTCCTGATCATCTTAACTCTGATCTCCTTCTCTTCCACATCGTTCTGCTTCAAATCCTCTCTAGCAAGCCAATAATAGATATCCAATATTCACTATTATCTGTAACTTCTCCATACTGCAGATTCTTAGACTACTTATCTCCCTTTTGCTATTTATTGTCTCACTCCTGGTTTATACCTTTGTACTTCCTCCATCCACCAAGCTTCCATAAGTCCCCTCCCCCCAAAATAAAAGAACATATCAGGCAAAATTTATGCCACTATGCTTTTAACTGCACCCTGATGTTATCTTACTATCTTTTAGATAAAGATTTTAGTTTTAGTTTTTAGTTATATGTACATATGTATGTCTTTGTGCATGTGAGTGCAGTGGCTTTGGAAGCTAGAAGAGGGCGTTGGATCACCTGGAGCTAGAGTTACAGATAGTTGTATTTGTACTGCCATGTTGGAAAGCAGAAATGGATCCTCTGCAAGAACCGCAGGCATGTTTCACCACTGAGCCATCTTTCCAGTCCCATTGACCCATGATTCTTATTTCAAGTCAATCTCTGCTTCAGCCAATATCTCCCACAGCTTAAAGTATCCATCTGCTGTGCTGTACACAATAAGAGACCACTGATGCAAGCCTAAACTACTATACTCAGCAAAGCTTTCAATCACCATCAATTGAGAAAACAATATATTCCATGAAAAAGCTAGATTTAAACAATGCCTATTCCACAAATCCAGCCCTACAGAAAGTACAAGAAGGAAAACTCCAACCCAAGGAAGCTAACTGCACTCACAAAAACACAGACAACAGATAACCTCCCACCAACAAACCCCAAAGAAGGGAAACACACAAACACAACCACTGAAAAATAACAGGAATTAACAATCACTAGTCATTAATATTTCTTGATATCAATGGACCCAATTCAGTTATAAAAAGACACAGGCTAAGAGAATGGATACAAAATCAGGATGAATACAAAAAAGAGAATGGATACAAAATATGCTGTATACAAGAAACATACCTCAACCTCAAAGACAGACATTACCTCAGAGTAATGGGTTGGGGAAAGATTTCCAATCAAATGGACCTAAGAAACAAGTGGGTGCAGCTATTCTAATATCTAACAAAATAGGCTTCAAACTAAAATCAATCAAAAGAGACGGAGAAGGACACTTCATACTCATCACAGGAAAATCCATCAAGATGAAGTCTCAATCCTAAATATCTATGCCCCAAATACAAGAGCATCCACATATGTATTAAAAGCATTACTAAAGCTTAAATCGCACATCAAACTCACACACTAATAGTAGGAGACTTCAACACCCCACTCTCCCCAATGGACAGACAGGGCAACCAGACAGAAACTTAACAGAGAAATAAGAGAACTAAAAGATGCCATAACCCAAATGGACTTAACAGACATCTACAGAACATTTCACCCAAACACAAAAGAATATACCTTCTTCTCAGCACCTCATGGAACCTTCTCTAAAACTGACCACATACTACTCAGTAACAAAGCAAACATTAACAGATACAAAAAAAATTGGAATAACCTCCTATATCATCTTATCGGATTACCATAATTTAAAGTTAGACTTCAACAACAACACTAATTGCAGAAAGCCAACAAACTCATGGAAATTGAAGAGTGCTCAATTGAACCACTCCTGAGTCAAGAAAGAAATAAAGAAAAGAATTAAAGACTTTCTAGAATTCAACGAAAATAAAGGCACAAAGTACCCAAACCTATGGGACCCTATGAAAGCAGCACTAAGAGGAAAGTTAATAGCACTAATTGCCTACATAAAGAAAGTGGAGAAAGCTCACATTAGTGACTTAACAGCACACCTGAAAGCTCTAGAACAAAAAGAAGCAGACTCACCCAAGAGGAGTGGATGACATTAAATAATCAAATTGAGGGTTGATATCAATAAAATAGAAACAAAGAAAGCAATACAAAGATTCAGTGAAACAAAGAGCTGGTTCTTTGAGAAAATCAAAAGACAGAAAAACCCTTATCCAAACTAATCAAAAGGCAGAGAGAGAACATCCAAATTAACAAAATCAGAAATGAAAAGGGGAACATAATGACAGATACCACGGAAATCCAGAGAATCATTAGATCATACTACAAAATTGGAAAATGTCAAAGAAATGGACAATTTTCTAAATAGGTACCACATACCAAAATTAGATCAAGACCAGGTGAACAATTTAAATAGGCCTATAACCTGCAAGGAAATAGAAGCAGTCATCAAAGGCCTCTCAACTAAAAAAAGCCCAGGATTGGATGGTTTCAGTGCAGAATTCTACCAGAACTTCAAAGAAGAGCTAACACCTGTACTCCTCACATTGTTTCACATAATAGAAACGGAAGGAACATTGCCAAATACTCCTCCATTGCTGGTGATAGTGCAAACTTGTACAACCACTCTGGAAATCAGTATGGTGGTTTCTCAGAAAATTTGAAATCAATCTACCTCAAGACCCAACAATACCACTCTTGGGCATATACCCAAAGGATGCTCACTCATACTACAAGGATGTTTGTTCAGCTATGTTCATAGCAGCATTATTTGTAATAGTCAGAACCTGGAAACAATCTAGATGCCCTTCAACCAAAGAACAGATAAAGAAAATATGGTACATTTACACAATGGAGTGCTACTCAGTGGTAAGAAAAATAACATCTTGAAATTTGCTTGCAAATGGATGGAACTAGAAGAAACCATCTTGAGTAAGGTAATCTAAACCCAGAAAGATGAGTATGATATGTACTCACTCATAAGTGGGTACTAGTTGTAAAGCAAAGGAGAAGGAGCCTATAGTCCATGGCCCCAGAGAAGCTAAGTAACAAGGAGAACCCTAAGAGAAACATATATAGGTCTCCCTGGGAAGGGGAAAATAGACAAGATCTCCTGAGAAAATTGGGAGCATAGAGGTGGGGGAGAAAGGAAGGGTGGAAGGGAAGGAAGATGGAAGAAGGGGAGTGGGGAGGAGAACTTGAAGAAATGGGATGGTTGAGATGGGGGAAGGTCAGAGACAGAGAGCAAGGAAAGAGATATCTTGATTGAAGGAGCCATTATGGGGCTATTAAGAAACCTGGCACTAGAGAAATTCCCAGGAAACCGCAAAGATGACCCCAGCTAAGACCCTAAGCAGCAGTGGAGAAAGTGCCCGCACTTGCCTTGCCCTGTAGTCAGATTGATGACCAGCAACTGATGGAAGCAGATGCAGAGATCCACATCAGAGCATTGGACTGAGCTCCCAAAGTCCAGTCAAAGAGTAGTCGGAATGAGAATACGAGCAAAGTGGTCACGACTATGATGGGGACACCCGCTGAAACAGCTTACCTGAGCTAAAGCGAGCTCACCAACTCCGACCTGGCAGGGAAGGAACTAACAGAGGACTAAGCTAGACCCTCTGAACGTGGGTAAGAGTTGTATGGCTGGGGCAGTCTGCAGGGGTCACTGGCAATGAGACCAGGATTTATCCCTGCTGTTTGTTCTGTCTTTTTGGAACCCATTCTCTTTGGAGGGATACCTCCACTATACCTAGATATAGTGGGGAGAGCCTTGGTCCTTCCTCAAAGCAACGTGCTAGACTTTGTTGACTCCCCACAGGAAGCCTTACCCTCTGAGGAGTGGATGGGGGATGGAATGGGGAGAAGGTGGAGGGAATGGGAACTGCGATTGGTATATAAAATGAGAAAAGATAAATTTTTTAAAATAAAATAAATGAAATTTTAAAAAAAGAAAAAGCATCCATCTACATTTTCTTTTCCCTCTTCCAAGCACCTGGACGTTTCTGGAGCGTATAACATCATAGGTTATTTGGATGTTCTAAAATGCCTACCGCTCACTTAAGCTGGGAACTCAGCAACACCGGGCCCCCCTGTTCTGACCTCTCACTAATTTACTCTTAAAATAATAATACCTGTTATTTCAGTCCTCTGTAGTCTCGCTAAATTTCTGCACTCATTGTGTTTGCTGCCTGTTTTAGAAGATACTAGAGGTCATGTGATATGATCACTTATTTTTTTAATTGTGCCCAGATTATCACCCATCCTCTTTACCTTCTCTGTAGTTTTACCACAGACTGAAACAGAGCCACATTTTTCTAAAATTTAAAAAATAAATAAGTTTTTGTTTTAGAGACAAGTACAGAAACTCTATTATTATATACACTGCTCTTTTTCTCTCTCTTTCCCTTTCACAGACTTCTCCACATGGCCCTATCAGTTACTTGCATTCTGTATATTTTCTGAGCCTTCCTCCCTTGACATCCTTCCTTTGACATCTGCCACCCTTTGCTCTCCTACCTGAAGGAGAAAAACTCCTGCATGATAATTGTGCTCATGGTATATTTGTCTCCTTCACCTACAGTTTTAATCTACTTTGATATCTTCTTCCACTTGATCCTCAGCATCACTAGTCTATTGAAATTCTCACAGCTAAAACCTTCTAAGCTCATCTGCTCAACTTAAAACAGTGACCACACTTTCCTTATGAAAACTCTTATCTTCCACTGGTGTCCATGTTAACATTCTTCCGGTTCTCCTGTGCTGTTGACTGCTTCCATTTAGCTTTCTTTCAAGATTCCTTTTCTGCCTACGAACCAAACCAAACAAAAAACAGACAAGAAACAACCCCTCTAAATAGCAACACCCACACTCTCTAAATATAATATATCTGAAGATTCATTCTTCAGTCTTTTTCTTTTAACTCCCAATAGCCTCCTCATTATCTCATCTATCTCCTTGCTGATCTGTCTACCTGTGTTTCTGTAAGGGTGACTCCCAGCTTGGTGGCTCTCATCTGTCTCCCCCTAAGCATGCCCTTATTTCTTACTAAATGCTGATCATCTCATGCTCATGGAGCGCAGATGTTTCGAACTCTAATCTAAACTGAATGTGCCATCTCTTCGGTCCTGTGTTGCTTTTTATCTTTGTTAATGAATTCAACACTGTATTCTTTCAACATTAACAGTCAAACCAATCTTCCCTGTTCTCTACCCTTCCTCAGAAGCCTCTTAACTCCTTTTTCAGCATTCTGTTTCATTTTTGGCAATTTCACGCATATATGCAATGCATATCCTTTTTAAATCCCTTTTCCACTTATTTGAACCTCTTTTTTCTTCTCCACTTGTTCCCCTATTACTTTGACGTACTTGGGTTTGCTCAGGTAGCCACAGATACTGTGTGTTCAACTTCATCTCTCTAATCTTACTTCCCATTCCAATCTTGGTCTGTGACAAGTCTCTAATCATACCCTATACTCAATCACGTTCTCTTTAACTATTGCTTTTATCTTGTGGCTTCCTCTCAAATTGGTTTTTGCAGAGTTCAAAGAAGATCAGATTTGGGCCCTCAAACATTCATAGGACTAGGGACTTTTGAAGCCAGTTTCAAATTATTCTCCACCAAAAAGCTTTCTCCTTATTATCAGCATCAGAAAAAGAGATACCCCACATTATTAAATTGAATTAATATCTAGAATACAGAAAATACTTAAATCTGTCTTTACACAAAAATGACTGTTTATCTTTTCCACTACAGCAAAGACTTGGAAGCGAGGCGCAGGGTCAAATTCATTTTGGTGTATAACTTGGTGACCGTAAGGCATGTCCACAGGGGGCACTTAATTGCTTACTAAACTGTTGAAGGCCCTGTTAAGGGTGGCCTCTTTTTAACTCAAAGAACTAAGGATCAAATTTTACTTTCTTCGGGTAGTAATTTTTAAAATTTGTTTTTATCAGTAATTTAATATTTATTATGAATTAATTTTTCATTCATCACAGACTTTCTATAGTAAGAATTATTCAGGGATAAAAATTTATAGTACTCATCATAGCAAAACAAGTCATGAAATTATTTAACAAGTAATAAAATGATGAAAGGAAGACAGCACAGGCAAGAGGATATGTGTAGTTATCAGGGAGAAGCTCTGACTATAATTGTAAGAGATAATGACTGCAGAGTACTTACTCATAATTTGGTGCAGAGTAAATGCATGGTGAATATTACTCAGCATTATTATGCAGAAACGCCAAGGGAACAGTAATTCTCTTTTCCCTATGTAGTCTACATAGTTAGACTATCATTGATAGTAACTCTGAACTAGATCCAGTTTGGAGTCAGTCAGGTATGCCATTTTATGGTAATTTTCAGAACAAGCAGCAGAGAGTCGAGCATGCAAGCATCTTGCTTGATGGGATTAATCACGAGCTGTTGATGAGGATTTGGCAATTCTCTCTCCCACTTGATATTCAGTGAAATAAATATGACCATAATTGTCACATTCCTAACAAAGACATCTGCTAAGCTGGGCAACCCAAGCAAACTGTTTCCTAAAGACAGCTTGCCTCAGATGTGCATGCTGCCATCAAGGAAAGAGAGTTTCTGTATTTATCACATTATCTAATATGTTGTGTTGGCATGTTTCTTCTGTGGACTGAAGACTTCCCACTAATTCCATGCTGTATTCATAACTCTGAATTTGCTTAAAGGATTGCTAAAAATTTTAATATCTTGGTCTATTAATGTAAATTCATTTTGTTTATGTTGTATTAAAATCCAGGTCAGAATGGCATCAATTGATGATTAGATCTCATTTTCTATTCTTCCTATCTCCAACTCTCCTTTTAGAGATTTTCCTCTCAACTCATACACTATGTAAAATCACACAAAATATTAAAGGCAGTATTTATTTGTTTGTTTGTTTTTATTTATGTATTTATTTATTTTGGTTTTTTGAGACAGGGTTTATCTGTGTAACAGCTCTGGCTGAACTCACTTTGTAGACCAGGCTGGCTTCAAGCTCACTGAGATCTGCCTGCTCCTCCCTCTCAAGTGGAATTAAAGGTATATGCACCACACTCGGGATTTTTATTATTATTATTTAATTATATGTGTTTGTGTGCATGAATGTCGGTGTATGTAGAGGCCAGAGTCATGAATACATTGAAGCTGGAATTAATTATTAATGTCTTTGAGCTGTCTGATGTGGTTGCCAGTAATTGAACTCAAATCTAATGGAAGAGCAGTATGTGTTCTTAACTGCTAAGCTATCTCTCTACCCCTATTTTAAATATGTGTCTACATATCAAACTTTTAATGAAAATCTCTGCTCTGCTCACAGCTATAATCCCAGCATTTGGAAGGTCTCCAGAGGCAGAAGGATCAGGAGTTCAAGGACAGATTCTGTTACAAATATAGTTTGTGGTCAGCCTTGGCTTCATGAAACCCTGCTTTTGCTGTTGTTGCTTTTTTTTTTAGCCTTTCTGCTCTAATTCTAATAGAGCAGGGTAATATTCTAAAAGTTACATTAGTGAAAACTTTACTGTCTGTTCCTATTTGTTGCTGGAATATAAAGAAATGGCTGAAGTTATGTCAACCTTAAGGCAAAGTAAGAATGGTCCCTAACCCTGAAACCTGAAATTCAGGCCTTGCTCTCTCCATAGAGTAAAAGTCTGTGTTGTTAGTGGCTTTTGCCCACACAAAGTCATTGTTACCATATCAGGTCACATTCAGGGAAAACAGAACAGAGAATTCCCAGCTCATATGGTCCAATGATGAGTAGGACACAGGATCCCCAGGCTAAGAGACTGAGGAGTGTGTGTATGTATATGCTCACGTATCTGTGTGTTTATGTGCAAGTGCCCATAGAGACCACAAGTGTCTAATTCCCCTGGGGGTGGAGAGTCAGACAATCCTGAATCAGTATACATGGGTTCTGGGAACCAAATGCAGTCATTTGCAAGAGCAGTGCATACTCTGAAAACTGTTGATCCATTGATCCTTTGTTCCTGTCCTGTAGCTTTGTTTTCATGAGTAACTTCTGACTTGTCATTCTGCGCCTCTTCCATATCTATCACTGAAGTGTTCAATGAAGGAATACTGCCCTAAGGCACAGGACAGGTTGGCTTTCTTATCTTTTATCAAAACAACATATTATCATACTCACTCTTCATTTAAAACAATGTTTTATAGATCTGCCAAATTTTTGTATAACTCCTACCCATTCCTCTTTCCCAGAAATGGGGATGCAACCCAAGGTCTTGTGCATGGTAGGTCAGTACTCAGACTATGACCAACATCCTCATCTATGACTGCTTTTTATTTATTTGCTTGTTTTTTTTAAAACTAAACCTTGAGGAACTTTTCTCAAGCTTCTCATATAACTAGAATTATGACAGCATGGCAGTGCTTCATGTGGACTATTTTGAACAATGCAGGCAGTGAAAGATAAATTCCCAAGAGCAGCACCAGTTGCTTAAAGAGGAAATTGTTTGCAACTTACACTGTTGTCAAATTGTGTTCCATAAAGAGTGTGTTGATTTATGCCTTTGGAGAGAACCTGTTTCTCGAAAGCCAGGAAAACAGCGTATTGTAAAAATCTCCAGATTTTGCTTGTTTATTCAAGTAGTAGATATGTGAATTTCACAAAATGAATCAGGATGAATATGTTCTATTTATTACTGTATATTATGAGTAGTTTCTTTATATTTTACACAGTTTTGTGTATGTGAAGATTCTTGATTTGCATGTATTAATTTGTCAGCATTTCTGCCCAGTCTTAGAGATATTTGCCATAAGCTTCCATGTTAAGGCTTACAATCATACTGAATCCTATTTTCAAATGCAATATGTGTTACTGTCGTGGGGTAATCTTTTTATATACTGAGAAGATGTGTCTCTGCCAAAGCACCTTCTGATTGGTTTAATAAAGAGTTGAATGACAGTAGTCTCGGCAGCAGAGGATAGGCAAGACTTGTGGGTAGAGAGAAAGAAACTCAGAGGAAAATCTCAGAAACGGGGGATTTGCCAGGCAGACCTGTAGGAAGTGGAGTATACTGTGCTGTGAGGAGGTACCGAACCATGTGACAGAATGTAGAGTCATATAAATGGGTTCATTTCAGTTTTAATTTAGTTGGGAACAAGTCTAAGCTAAGGACAAGCTTTCATAATTAGTACGAAGTCTCCATGTCATTATTTGGGAGCTGGCTGTTCTAAGAAAGTCCAACTGCGACACGTTACCAGGTTGATTTTCATCTAGTGCCGTGGCATTTCAATTGTATTGTAATAAATAAAGCTTTCCTGAAGAGCTGAGATCAGCCTTACAGGCCAGGTAATGCTAACACACACCTTTAATCCCAGTAGCCACACTAGTTGCCTTAGAAACCCGGTAGTGCTTACCTTTAATCACAGTGGTGCATGCCTTTAAACCCAGCCCTAAAGAGGACTATAAAACGGGAGGAAACAGCTCTCAAAGACAGTCTCATTCTGAGATTCCTGGAGGCTGTTTTGCTTTTCAGATCTTCAGGTTGAAACCCATTTTCTGACTCTAAGCTTTTATTAATCGTGCTTCAATCTCCCAAAAGTTATTGCCCAAGCAGGGTTACATTTTCTGCTTTCATAGGAATTACGTTCTGTGGTTTGCATCCTCTGCCACCCTGTACTCATTTCACTCACTGGCAGACAGAAGCGGCACCACTGTATCAGCCTTTCAGTGGAGAGCAGAGGTCAGCACCCAGGAAAAGAAGAATAACCTGAACAGTGAGTCGCAAACATGCTGCAGCCATATCTGCAGTGGGGTCACCACTGAAGTGTTATCACGTCATCCACCGAAGGGAGAACAATCCATTATAACTTCCCAAAGAAGGAAATGAATTTGAAAAATGAATCTGAAATACTTAGAAGGGTCACTGTCTAGTTCTTTCATCACCATTGAGCAAACTCATTTGTCTTTGGGAAGACCTTATCAATGATTTCAAAAACAAACTTTTAAATGTAGTCAATAGCCAAGTCATGGCTTCAAGGATGGAATAAAAGAAAAATCCTTCTTTTTCCAATTTCCTTAATTTAATAGCTTAGTAATTTACTTTGAACTTCCCATTATATAACACAATAGTGTGCACTCCGAGGGCATAAAAACACTAAAATACACTGCTGGTTTTCTAGATGTAGTTATACTCAAGTGAAGGAAACTCACAAACTTTTTTTTGGGGGGGGGGATGTTGAGAAAGGGTTTCTCTGTGTAGCTTTGACTGCCCTGGAACTCATTCTGCTGACCAGGTGGACCTCGAACTCTTGCCTCTGCCTCCTGAGTGCTGGCATTGAAGTTGTAAGCTACCACTGCCCAGAACAAATTTATGTTTAAGTGATATTAAAAATATATGTATTAAAAATATACATACCAAGGGAAGTCCTGGAGAGAACAGATGATTTCACAGGGGTAAGGAGGAACACAGAAGTAAGTGGGGAGGGGGGATATTAAAATATAGGAAATTATAGGTAAGATGAAGTTTAAGGAAAAGTGAAGAATATTGTGGAAGTCTAGTGTCTGTCCAATGTTACACAATCCTGACTCATTTGATCTCTTTAGATTAGGCCATCTTTTCCAAGGAGTGTGACCTTCCCTTACTTATCAACTTTCCATCTGTGACAAAATACCTGAGGAAAGTCAGCCAAAAGGCTTGTCTGGGAAGTTTCAGCCCATAATAGGTAAATGCATTGCTCCTGGGCCTGTGGCAAAAGAGTGCAGGTGTTGGGAGCACAGACCGAGCTCGCTGCTTACCTTTTGATTGCCGGGAAGCAAAAGTGGGAACAAGAAAGGGCTAGGATCCCAATATCCCCACCCAAGGCATGCCTCCAATAACATAGCTTCCTTTCCTAGGTGTGTCTGCTATTTACCTGTTGCTGTGATAAAGCGTCCTGGCCAAGGCAAGGCAGATTGTAGAATGAAGAGTTGATTTGGGTTGACATTTCCAGAGGGGTAGAGTCTATCAGGACAGGGAAAGCTGGTATCAGGCACACAGGACAGACAGAGCAGGAAACTGAGATCTCAAATCGTCCACCACAAGTACAAAGCAGAGAGAGGAAACTGGAAGAAGGCCGGGGCTTTAAGCCTCAAAGTTCCTCCCCACTGACATACTCCTTTCAGCAAGGTTACCCCTCAGCCTCCCCAAGCAGTGCTGTGTAGACCACCAAACTAGACATAAAGATTTCGCCACTCCCAATAGTGTCACAAGCTGGAGCTTAGTCCTTCACACGTGGTCCTTTGAGGGGATGCTTATCCAAACCATGTTACCAAGGGACGCTAGCTCTCATTTGATTGGCCTATGCCTTCTCCTCCAGGTTCCTTTCTTCCTCTCTCTCAGTCACCGTGTTCCAACTGTGCTAGCTTTTCTTCAGCCTTGGGATCTGTGCATTCGTGCCTGCTTCTTAAGAGTCCTACAAGGGAGAGAAAAAAAGAGAGAGGGAGACGGGGAGGGAGGGGGAATCATTTGGTTTCCTTTAGGTATTCAGGTCTCATCTCATACAAAGCTTTCCTTGAGCATCCTTTTAAACAGCCTACCTCTCTGTCTTCCTCAACACCTCACCCTTGAAGAACTGAAGAGCTCTTTTTCTTTACTTGCTTCTTGACTGTCAGCTCCTGCTCGAATGCCGTCACCCCATTTACCTTTCCTGTTGCTTGATCTCTGGCAAGTACAAGAGAACCTTATGTACAAGAAACAATATTTGTTGAATGAGTAAACTCATTCTTATTCTGAATAACCAGAGAAATAGCCTAGACTTCTGTTTGTAAAGTAAAAGAAGCTAAAATCAAAATTACTTTTGTGTTGCTTCCCCCCCCCATATGTCTCAGACTTTTCTTATTATAAACTGTATCACAGGTTAAGGAATCCCATTTGAATTTGATGATAGGCTTTGAATATTGGCTTTTTTTTTTTCCAAGACAAGGTTTCTCTGTAGCTTTGGTGCCTGTCCTGGAACTAGCTCTTGTAGATCAAGCTGACCTCAAACTCAGAGATCCTCCTGCCTCTGCCTCCCGAGTGCTGGGATTAAAAGCATGTACCACCATCACCCGGCAAATATTGGCTTCTTTTCATTATCTTTGATAGAGACTTGGAAATAAAGCAATTTGATTAGTCTGTCTATACACTGATGTACTATTGGGTGTCCACTGCTGAACCAAGTTGTTCTATTTTCTACTTTCTCTAAAACACCCATTTGGAAGTTTAGAAACCATCAGCTTCTTCCTAAAACATCAGAGTAACTTAAAATGCATTCTGTCAGATTTTTACTTGCCCTACGTTGAACTACGAATAGTTATTGATATCGTAAAATGTTCTTGAAACACAAAATCCTTAGAGAGCTCAGTTCTGACTTTCTATAGACAATGAAAATGTTCGCTGTTGTTGTTAGTAGGCATGCCTTCCTGATTAGCAGTGTTTTCTCTAGGCCCGACCCTGCCCTGCTGAGGCTGCCCCGAGATGACACAGGTTTGCAATGCCTAGCTAACTTAATGAATTTTCCTCTGGAAATAACTTCGAGTATTTAATTTTTTTCCAAATAAAAATATCTTTTAAGAATTGAGCCCGTGCCATATTCTTGATGTCATAGCTTTATTCAAAAGTAATTTAAAACTCTTCCAAGATTTATCAGTTTGATCTTTAGGTTAAGATGAATCAATATGGTGCTCTTCCTCTGACTATGCCTGGCTCGCCAGCTAAGCGGCAAGCATGTGTCTTGCATTAGAGACTCTTATCAGGCTAGAAGATGCACTCCCACTTCCTGCGTGGACCATGCTTATGTGCTGGGGAGCTAAATTATAATCCTAGCTGCTTGTCTATTTTTAACGTGCAGTTGCAGTTTGAGTTCCTCACTGTCTTTTGAAACTGTGACCGTACTGCCGCTTTCTCCCAAAGATGCTATTTGACAGTATTTCTCTGGCAAAATATGACACATCTTTATTTCAATTATCTTTCTGGAAGTAAATAAACCTTGTTATTTTGCTGAGAAGATTATTTGGTAAATGAGGTATACAAGAAATTTCTCTGGAAGTTGAATAGAGTTGAGTAAACCGATAGTCAATGTGGCGCTCATTTTAAACAGACATAAAAGGACAGAGTTGGTCAGGCAATCTAATAAAATAGTAATCACCTGGTTTTACAATGAAAGATATGTTATTTTTAAATCAAAGAAGATTTGACATGTATCCATTACCTATAGCATTTACTCAGGAAAAACAAACTTGCAAGGTGGACTTTGCTTATCAGTTGCCGGTGGGAGTTGGTGTTAGTTGGGCTTTGGTTGCATTCTCTCAGGGTCTAGCTTGGCTGCTTATGGACATTCAATTAGCTAGGTAATTCTGGCACGTGTAGCCATAATCTGTGAAGCATTTCTATATATAAAATTCTGGGAATTAATAATCCTCAGAGGGGTCTTGCTGTTGACCTCTCAATGCAGTCAAGAGGAAGGGCAAGCAAGAAGAGAGGAGGCTGAAGTCAAACCCAGAAGAAAGATTTGGATTTGAGTTATTAACAAAAGTTCCATTTGTCAGGAACTTTTATCACTTAGAATATAGATGAGCACTGCCGAGTGGACAGGCCAGCAGGTCACAGGATTAGAGGCAGGCTGGCTGGCCAGGGAGTGAAGTAGTCTCTGGCCCAATTGCTGAAGAAGAGTGCCTGAATTCACTCTTCCTATGTTATAGCTCCAACATTCCTCTTCAGAGGCTTGATTTGGGCTTCCAGAAGTTGAAGCATTTGGGATCAAGCGTCTGTTGTTTCTGGATGGCTTTAAAATTCCACTGCAAGCTCAAAAATGCTCAAATTGCAAAGCATGTCCTTCTACAAAGTTTCTCCTTGGTGTCAGCCCTTCTCTCTCACGAATTTTCCAAGAACACTTCATTTGCGCCTTTGACTTCTGTTTTGTTTCTCTCCATACAAGCAGAAACAGAATGTATTTCTTCCATACAAATCCCAGTTTCAAAGATGAAATCTGGGGCATGGAATGCCTTTCTCGGCTGAGTTTATTCTTTATGTTCTTGGAATGCTCTGGAATGTATGTAAATACTTTTCAAAGTCAAGATTCTTTCCTTTTTTTTTTTTTTTAAAAAAAAACTCTTCTTGGATTTGCCAATGCTTGGCTCTTCCATACTAATTTCCGTTAGTACACTGCAAGTTCCCACAAGACTTTTTGGGAAAAGATAGTTGAAATCTGATAACCATTAAAGGGGACATGTGACACAAACGAGCTGCTTTTTCTGAGATCTCTTGGCATTTCGCTTTTACCATTCCATGGGACTGCAAGCAGCTCATGGTGGAATGCATTCCTTATTTTGGGAGAGCCACCGATGACAAAGTGCTGGCGGCTGGAGGGTCTTGTCTATCTTCCACCGACCCACTGAACTCCATAGCTGTACCCTCCAAGATTTTTAAATCCACTTAACGGTAAAGATGCAGATATTTATGAAAAGTGGTTTTGGAGGGGAAGGCCAGTCTATCACCAGCGTAGTTGGACTGTGAGGTCCTTTATTATTTTTTATTTTATTTTATTTTTTATTTTTTTGGTTTTTTGAGACAGGGTTTCTCTGTGGTTTTGGAGCCTGTCCTGGAACTAGCTCTTGTAGACCAGGCTGGTCTCGAACTCACAGAGATCCGCCTGCCTCTGCCTCCCGAGTGCTGGGATTAAAGGCGTGCGCCACCACCGCCCGGCCTGTGAGGTCCTTTAGAAACTGGTGGAGTTGTGCAATTAATTCAGTGATCCACTTTTCAGAAAAATGACTCTTGGCATTAATGTCTCTCACAAAGTCACAAATACAGAGAAAAAACTTGCAAGATTTTTTTTTCTCTCTACCCCGTAATGGTCATAAGTTAATACAACATATGCTGTCCTGAAAACTATGGTTTATGAAGTAAATTATTTATTGCAAAATAAATAAACCCTCCAAAAGGTCTTGGTCTTCAGGGGCCTTACCATGCTAGTAGTTAATTCTTGAATCCTTACTGTCTGTGCTACCCCGATAGCAGCAGCCTCCCATCTTCTAGTCCTGTGGGTCATTAGCACTAATCTTCCCTTGGCCCTTCTGACCCCTTTATCTCCAGAGGCACGTACATGTTTTAAATCTATCCCAGTCACTGACTTTCTGGGCACCCCACCCCAACTTCTGGCTCTGCTATTCCACAGAAGAAAGTCTAATGTTGGAAGGCTGCCCATCTCAGAGCATGCTCTCTGCTTTCCTCTTCTCCAAGTTCTTTTAAAAGAAAACATTGCACACAAATTAAGGGTCTATTTCTTTTTAGAAATCATTACAATCCCTTATCTGCTGGCTGCAAAAAGTAATGTAAGGCTTCACTCTGCCTTTTATTAATTCATCTGTGAACATTTAAACTAATCTGCTACTGGATTCCACATTCCTGGACAGAGCCAGTTCTTTTTATTTTCTGTAAGGATGCCACAGGCTTGGCACTAAGAGCAGGAGACTCAGGATTAGAACTTACATAGGGTCAACCTATACTGGAGAGCTGGCTCTGCCAGTGACTTGTATGACCGTGGGGCTGTTGTCTGGTTTCTATAAGCCAAGAAGATAACGTATGCAAAACCACGGAGCAGTGTGTTTATAGAGCCAAGAGTATTAGTGATTAGAAGTATATATGTCTGTGCTAAATCAAGGAGAAAGTATAACTGTGGCCTGGATAATGCTTGGAATGTGAAGAGTGCTTCTACAAAAGCATCAAAACAAATCTCTGATGCAAATTATTTACATCAATAGCACATTTATACAAACTAGTTGGTCAAAGTTGCAGTCATTTCAACATTGCTTTTTAAGTTAATGATTCTCACCCATACATCCAAGTAACAAAATGCAAGAAGAGCTCCAGCCTGAACAGTTTAAGTTTGGGATTGAGTCTAGCAGCTGATAATGACCTATAGTTGCCTGGTAGCATGACCGTCCGTCATCCTGCTTATCTTGGCAGTGTAGGACTGGAAAGGCTCTCTGGCAATGGAAGTTTACTGGTTCGTGGAAGCCTTAGAAAATATGTGGGAAATATACATAGATAAATATGTCTGGGACAGAAAAGAGAGGAGGGAAAAAAGATGAGAGGAGAGGGAGGGGGAAAGAGGGAGTGAAAGAGGGAAGAAAAGGAGAAAGGAAGGGAAACAGGGGAGAAGAGGAGGAAAAAGGAGGAAGGGGAAGGGAGAAAAGAAAAGAAAGAAGAAAGGACAGGGAGGAAAGAGTAGAGAAAAGAGAGGAAGTGACAAGAGCCAGAGAAGGACTCGAAGATACCTTGTGCGGGATTCAAAGAGACATGATTTGGAGGCAGGGGGTGGGGCAGTAGAGCAAGGCAGGGCCTCTCCTTATATTTATAGCCCAGGTTGGTCTAGAGTTTGCAAGCCTCATGCCTCAAGCTCCTGAGTGTTGGGGTTACAGGAGCATACCACCAAGCTTGGCCGGGCTTGGTTTTAAATCTTCATGTTCAAGCTTTCTCATTCAAAGTAGGTCACTTTCCTCTTTAGGTCTCTGTTTCCTTATTTGTACAAAGATATTAAAAGAATACTTATGTAATAATGTCTTTGTGAGGACCAAATCAAATTGTAACAGGATTGGTTTCCTAGTTCACAGAAACCTCAGAGAATTTAAAGAACATATTTGATACTGGAAAGTACAATAATTAAAAATAAGGAAGTTGTTCAGGATATAATTAATAATTTGTTGCATTTGGTCACTCCCTTTTGAATTATTTTCTTTAAAACGGACATAGATATATTCAATGAACTATCTTAACTTTATGTATTTACTAAAAGCATGGATTCCCTGATAACTGATAAATAAAAAAAAAGAAAAGAAAGAAAAACAAGAATCTACCTTCAACCCACAGCTGATAAATTCTATTGCTTCAGATTTTGCTTGGGGAGACATATATATAAATGAACATACAATTTTGTATTTGTATCATGAATTAGGCCCTTGCTGGTTGTCTCATATACATGCCCCAAGTCATCAGTTCACAAATAATTCGTTTTTTAGCAACTGACAATTGTATTCTAGCAAAGTTTTCTAAAAGGGGTATGTCCAAAGACTGAAATTAAGATATGAGAATGGGACATCTTGTTTGCTTTTAATTCACTCTCTGTTAGTTAGCTCTCTGTTGCCGTGCCAAAATCCTGAGATAAACAATGTAAAGGACTAAAGATTTATTCTGGTTTGTGCTTTCAGGGGTTTTGGTCAAGGGTCACTTGGGTCTGTGATAGGGAAAATATCATGGTTGGGGGCATGCAAGGTAAAAGGTCTGCTCAAACCATGGCAGCAAAGAAATAGAGAGAGTGGGGCTAGGGTCCCAATAGTCCCTTCAAGGGTACAGCCCCAACCATCAACTTCCTCCCCATACTCTTCACCTACTGAGGTTTCTGCATCCTCCTGGTAGAACTGACACGAAGGACAAGTCATTAGAACATTCCATACTTGAATTACAGCAACCTCTCCTACACTTTAAACTAGAGAGCACCCCCAATTTGACACCTGCTCAACATTTTACTACTTCAGATATTCATGTAGTGTTACAGTTCGACTTCAGCCAGGTCTATTCTTCTCTGATGTGGATCGAGCTGAGCATGCAGCAGAAGAAGCAGATCCACCAGCCCATGGATATAATGTGATCCTCTACCAGTAATGATACAAAAGATGAAAGAGGAAGTTACTGAGCTACTAATGTACTGAGCCAGCTAGAGCAGTAGGGTCCCCAACCTCTTTCCAGTTGGAAATAAAATAGTTGTCATCCTCCATGACAGAATTCCAAGGAGGAGAAATACCTGTGTAAGAGACAAACATATATCCAATTTTTCTGGAAGATATAGCTATCATTATCTTACAGGGACAGACATGATAGTGCATGCCAGTAATCCCAGCACTGGGGAGGTTGATACTGAAGGGTTGTGAGTTTCAGGCTAGCTCTGCCTACATAATGAGTTAAAGACCAGCCTAGTATACATGATGAGACCCAGTCTCAAAATTAAACCGTCAGGGAACACATAAAAAGAACATGAGGGCTGTATATAGATCATGGCACAAGTCTCAAGAGAAGCAAGGCCTGGGATCTTTTGTCCTGGCCTGGAGATAACACAGTCCATGTGAAGAAAGGACTAGCTAGCATAACATGGTATTTTATTTCATTACAGTAGACTGCTAAGAAATCTCTGGAGGCCGTGGCAGCTGCATCTTGTCTTTAATATGAAGCCGGGCGGGGGAAAAGAGAGACTCATAATTCACAAGAGGCACAGCCCTGAGAAAGCCACTCTGCATATCTGAACCAGACATGGGCGGCTGTAGGGGAGGGGGTGCTCTTCCAGTCCTAAGTCAAGAATGCTGGGGGGTGGTGTTGATCTTCTAGTCCTAAATCAAGAATGCTGGGTAGGGGACTGCTCTTCCAGTCCTAAGTCAGAAATGCTCTTTGTCTTTCCTCTCCTCTGTATCGCTGTCCGCGTGAAAAGATCATTACGGATGGAAGATGAGGACGACAGAGCCAGCTTCTTTCTCCCTCTTTTCTTCCCCAGCTGTTGCTGCCGTGTAAAAAAGACCCTTTGTTAAAGACTGAAACAGCAGACGCCGCTCGGATACTATCTTAAATCATTCAGGGGAGGAGTGTATTATCTTGAACTAGTGTAAGCACTAGTTTTGTTTTGAAAGGAGTTCTGCTGCTCATTCAAATATTCTAAAAAGAAAAAAAAAGCTTGATAGACTTGTGTGGCAAAGAAGTGTGCTGTATGATCTCTTTACAGCAACGCAGAATATGGGAAGCACTGGAGTGTCACGGGTGCACTGTGTGCTGGCATTTCGTGCACGCCGCCATTGTACTTCACAGAATCCAACGACAAGAGCATCATCAGCCTTTCTTTGAAGGACGATGGACTGAGGGAGTCAGCGGAGGTTTGAAGACAACGGGAGAGTAGTAGAAAGTGCTGCAAACTAGGAGTGGGCCAGTTGATACAAAAGCACTGTTTGTTTACTTGTTTACAGTTAGAAGAGGTCATATTCTGTAGTGACAAAAATCCAGGCTTAATATTTCAGACTTGGTCAGGCATGGTGGTACAGGCCTATAATCCTAACACTCAGGAGGATGAGACAAGAGGATTGTGAGCTTGAAGACAGTCTGAGCTATAGAGAGACAACCTAGAGGTTGTATTGCTAAGGCCCTGTAAAATCCAGAGTCTATTTTCTGGAATACGCATTGCTGAGTCAAGTAAAGAACAAATCACTACTCTCCTCCTCACCCCTCTCTTTCTTCTTTCCTTTTTCCTTTCCTGCTTTCCCATCTTCTCTCTTTCTATCCTTCTATTTTGTGTATCTGTTTGTTTACAGCTAGTTGGGCTTGGGTTTGTATTTGCCAAAAGCACAGTTTTGATTCATTCAAAGCCAGGAGCATTTTGACCATAAATATTATTTGTGATCCTTAAGTTATATATTAGTGGAAGAAAGCAGAGGGTAGAAAGAAGTTGCATTAGGATAGAGTGGAATGACCTTTCCCCACTCCTCACAACTTTACTTACTCCCATGATTCCCAGGTCAGTTCAGGTCTTTCAGGCATGAAGAACCATAAAGGAGGAACCTGCCTCCAGGAAACAATGCATTTCAATAGCAGTGGAGCTAATTTCTCATTGGCTACTGTCTTCTGCCTTCAGCGATGATTGGGATCAATTGGAAGCTAAGCAATTAGGGCAATCAGATTTGTGCCCCTCTCGTTCTCAAGGACGTGGGTCACTCTGGTTTTAGGGGACTTGAGCTGATGGTTCTGAAAACTCCAACCTCTAGCTTACCCAGTCTTTGCCTGGTGTGATTGTCCAGAAACATTCTGCGAATCTATGGTCTCAGCACGACTTAATTAAACCGAGAAGCGATTAAACATCTCTGATAGTTTAGTAGGCACTTAAGATATGCTGACACTGTATACTTTAACTTCGTGTGTGCTGTTATGATATAATCTTCACAGAATTCTGCACAGTAGTTGTTGTCAGCCCTTCTTATGAATGAATAAACTGAATATTAGGGAGGTTAATAGCCACCCCCACCCACCTAGGTCTGGAAGATTTGCGCTTCCTCTTCTCCACCCCTAGTTCATTCATTGACAAAGCTCTGAAGTAAAGAAGTAATTTTCTTCCCAACTGATGGAATGTTGGGCTTAATGAACTTTTATGATATTTAACAAAGCTATACATTTTATCCCTGACTCCGAAGCGTGACTTTCAGGGAGGATCTCTGTTGTTGTTTATGCAGTCAGCGGCCCTTAATCAGAGGTTGAGGACTCCTTACCTGGTGCATTTGAATATCAGCTGAGCTCAGCTGAAGTTATGGCCTCCAGATCTCCCCTCTTTGTGTGCCTGTGGATTGGAATGGGCTTCATATGGGACCTTGCACAAATGAGTTCTTGACAGTTAAAGCAACGATCGAACTGCCTTCTCCGCACCCCTGGGATCTAGTGCATGCCACGTGTGTTCTTGGAGTCCATTCATGCTGTGACCTGTCTACCCTCTCCACCCTATGGTGGAATGGCAGCACCTCCCTCTTCTCTGCCTCCCATAAGAGATGCATTAGGCACTCTAATGGACTCCAGCATTTCCCAAAAGTACCAGACTCAAGAAGCTGTAGGCTCAGGGCAGAAAGATAGTGCAGATTCTGGTCTCTCCCTCTGAGCTCCTCGCTTTGGCTTTTCACTCTCAGCGCCATCTTTATTTCTCAACTACCTTCTCTGAGGATTTCAAGGTCAGCACTGATGTAGATGTAATCGGCTATGACCAGCTCTCTGAGTTGAGGAAGATCAAGCTCTTATGTTAAATCTCATATGAAATAAATTTTAAATTAAAATAAATTTGTTTTTAGCCTTCTACTTCTCTCATTGAACTTTGAGTGGCTCCTTATACCTTTGGAAGGGGAAGACTTTTCTGTAACTTTAAGGAGTTCATTTTCCAAATCATTAGCTTCCTGTCTACTTTTTACTAAAACCTACCTGTGAGCCTGCATTGGCCCTCACAATACCAGCTTTGTTCTCTGGGAGAAAGATACTGAGAGCTAGCAATGCAAACATTGTACTGGGGAGCAATAAGCACAGAATGAAAGAGAGTGGGAATCAGATCACAGTGCAGACCCTACGAGTGTTCCTCAGCCGGTGGAGAAGCTCCAGAGTCAGGGCTCCTCTTAGAAGTTCCCGTGTTGGGTGGAAATGACCCAGTGGAGTCAGCCTTACTCAGTTATTATTGCCTGTGACCACACAGAGAAAGCAAAGGAATGCACAAACTGAGGGCGGGGACTTCTAAGTTCACCAGTGTCGTGAGAGCGACTTCTGTTCTTTCATTCTTCCCTGTTGTTTACTTATGTGTGTGTGTGGGGGGGGAGTCATTTTCCGGCATTTTCCTCCCACCATTCCCCTCTTGTGAAAACACTATGGGAGTCTTGCACAGATGTTTACACACTATATGTGTATTTGTGCTGTACACAACAAGGAATCATTTTTTTTTCATTCCCCAAGAATCAGTTTTTATTCCCTTGGGGACAACATAACTTCCAATAAAAATGGATGTTCGAGCCGGGAGGTGGTGGCACACGCCTTTAATCCTAGCACTTGGGAGGTAGAGGATGGAGGATCTCTGTGAGTTTGAGGACAGCCTGGTCTACAAAGCAAGTTCCAGGACAGCCAGGACTGGAAACCCTGTCTTGAAAAACAAACAAAAAGAATGCATGTTCTAGATAAAAAAAAAATTAATAGCCAGGTGCAGTGTATAACCTTGAGTTGGCACCTGGATTATTAAAACTGGCCATAAAGGGCATTTACAGCCTTGTGAGACATTTTAATATGGACTGAATATTTTGTTAGGTGTGACTGTGTTATTTCAACTAAATTTCAACAGAAATTCAAGGAATTTATTTCAGTTTTATAAGTGCATATAGGTGTAAAAAACAAAGAAACACTGGGTTAATTAATGTCTTTGTTACTTTCTGTTGCTGTGAAGAGACACCATGATGAAGGCAACTTATGAAAGAAAGTGTTTATTAGGAGCTCATGGCTCCAGAGGCTCGTAGAGGCCATGACCATCATGGCAGGGGGCACGGCAACAAACATGTAGGCACGGCTCTGAAGCAAAAAAATTGAAAGCTTACATCTGGCCCACAAGCAACGGGGGGCGGGGGGGAGGGAGGGAGAGAGAGAGAGAGAGAGAGAGAGAGAGAGAGAGAGAGAGGCAGAGGCAGACAGGCAGACTGGGCCTGCCATGGGTTTTTGAAACCTCCAAGTCCATGCCCAGTGATACCCATCCTTCAACAAGGCCATACTTCCTGATCCCTACCAAATAGGTTCACCAGCTAGGAACCAAGCATTTAAATATGTGAACCTATGGAGGCCATTCTCATTAAAACCACTACAGTTAGTGAAGACTTATCTCTTTATTAACGATGATTGGGTCACACCATATGGAGGGGGTGAGTGGTGGCCTTTGTGGGAGGAGGGCTGGCTTTGGCTCACCTGGAAAGCAGATACAATGCTGATTCTCTTCAGGTGAATGGGAATGTTCTTGAGAACAAATACAAATGTCGAGAAACTTTGAACAGAGAAGGCTCAGAAAGCGTTTCTCTGAAGCCTTTCAGATTTGGGGTGCTTTATTACCTGAGGGGCAAAGACCTGTTTTGTCACCTAGCATCATGAAATACTTATTCTAGTTATGATCAATCATCTTATTTTACCTTACGATGGAAGTTTTCATATGGCAACTGAAAATATCTGGGGTTACATAACTGAGAATTTCCTTTGGGGGATTATATAAGCAAAATATTTCAAGATCTCTGGACTAGGATGATGCATTTCAAGCAAAATAAACCAACCCTTTGCGTGTTGCTCTAGACGCTCTCCTCCCGAGGAGCTTAGAGCTAACTATAGGCACACAGCACACCTGGAAGATCTCAGGCAAAATGACAACCATTAACTTTAGTCAGGAAGAACCAAGTTTATTTCAGCAAATTTTTTTCCCCTTTCTCAGCGGCAGATTCTCACTGTCAAACAGCACGACAGCAGGATGGGACTCTTATGTAAAGATGCAGCTGCTTCCTGGGCCTTCTCTCCTGCGATGTATAAACCCCACTCCTTGATTCGGCAGCCCTCCCACACCTCTCTCCCTGCTTGCTGAAGGTTAAATGAGAAACCATTCCAAATGTAAAGCATTAGGCTTCATTTTGTTTCTTTTTTTTCTTTTAATTTTTTAAAGGTTTTCAGACAGTGTTAGATTGAGAAGCCAAATGTGAGGGGGTTATGTTATGTTTTGTTTTTAGATATGACTAACTGTAGTCATGTGGCTTTATGAAAAATGTCTAGATAATTTCACCTAGCACACTTTTAACCCAAATTTCTTCACATCTGGTATGATATAGTTCTTGCAGATTCCTGGTAAATCTGAGCTTTCCAAGGTCCTTTGTTCTCTCCTCTTCGTGGTCCTAACTAGCTGGCTTGTCTCCTTGTCAGGTCCTGCCGACCGTTCTTATTACTGATGACTCTGATTATCTAGTGTTGGCCTAAGTGTAGGACATTCCAGAGAGAGATGCTCTTGAGTCAGAAGTGAAACGGTAACAAGGTCTACTTGCTGTGACCTTGGGAGGTCATTGGAACCTACTGTCAGGGTTTGCTTGGGCTGTACCCCAAATCCCAGGCTTTTCTCTCTTAACCTAAGGACTATGTTTCCTGCTGTTTGCCAAGCAGATTCTTCCTGGGTGTCCATTGTGATGCCAAATTCTCAGTTTTTAAATTAAACCACTATCCTTCTTAACACACGCAGAAAAGGCTGTCTTATCAGGTAGCTTCCAGCAACACCCCCTTGCTTAAAAGCCTTCAGTGATTCAGTATTGTACCAAAGGTAAAATGTAAATTCTTGTCCTATATTCTAAGGGCTGACATTCTAGTAGATGGTCCATTTGCTATTGTCCACCCAAGCATTCTGCTTGATTTGCTTTTGGTCAAATGTTCCCACCTTCTGGAATGTTCTAGCTACTTTCTTTCATTTTTCCCTATAAATACTTAAATTTCTCTTTAAATGTTCCTAAATTACCAGATTTCCATTATTTCTTTGTATTTTTCCTCAGCTATCACTACATTTAAATTAATATTGCAACAAATCACCCCTACCCATCCCCGATGTATCCTACCCCATTTGTTTTATTTAATTTATTATTATTATTAATTTATTTATTATTCCATAGCCCTTACCACTGCACATTACTTATCTGTGTCTTGTCCATCTGCCTACCTTCCCACCATAAAAACAAGGATTTATTTTTCTTACAGTGCTGAGGATCAAATCCAGGGCCTTGTACATGCTAGGCAGTTTCTCTGCCAGTGAGCTGTATCCTCAGCCCATGTATAGGGAGTTTTTCAAGTTCTGTTAATAAGAACCATGGTACACCTGTGGTTCTTAGAGTGGGCTGTAGTCTATAGTAGCACATAGTAGGTATTTATGCATGAAATAATGAATGATTGAACTCTGAGAAGTATCTCAGGACACTGAAAATATGTCAAGCACTCTCTTGAGCTTTGGAGAACTGGTTATAAATCAAATTCACAATATCTTAAGGGAAAAGGTAAACTAAACTGAAGTGTTATCAAGCTGAAGTGGAGTAGGGTGAAGGGAAGAGAAACATTGTCCAGCCTCTGCTGCGAGCTGGGTGCCTTCCCTATAGCTAGTATCCATTTAAAATGCACAGTTACATCTAAAGATTCTATTAGTCCTAATTTTGCAGATAAACAAAGATTGAGACTAAGAAAACTTCTTTTATCCCAAAAGTTTTATGCAGCAGATGGTTAAAATTAGAAGAAATATAAATCTACTTCATCTGATGTAGAAACCAGTATGCTTTGCAATATGCTGGGGACCAGATGCATTTGGCTTGACCCAAAGAAGGCTTTGTGGGGTAGATGGTTTGAGTGATTTATGAGACATTGTAAACATAGAAAGAGGGCAAGATAGCCACCCTCTGTATAAAGCTCCCAACCCACACAGCCCACAGGGCTCTCTCTCTCTCTCTCTCTCTCTCTCTCTCTTCTCTCTCTCTCTCTCTCTCTCTCTCTCTCTCTCTCTCTCTCTCTGACCTCTCATTCAATGAACACATTTGTTCAATAAATATTTGTTAAATATCTACTCTTTGCCAAAAAATACTTTGTACTCTGGTGCTTTAGAAGTGAATAAGACCAAGTCCTTGTTTCCATGGAGCTTTTACTCTATAAATATTTTGTGTGATATTGTGAGAAAACAATATTCTTGGAATAGGGTGATGACCCCAACATATTCTAGCTGAGGACATGGGGGAGATCTGTTGAGCATGCCTCATCTCAGAAACTGCCCAACTCACCAAAACGTGGTGTCATTGAGTTCAAATAAGAAAACCCTGCACCACGAAGCACCAGACACTGTAATTTAGTAACTTTAAGACCAGAATGACTTTAGGAAACAACTATTTCCATGTCATTAAAATCTTAATTATTACATGCCATTAATTGTAAGAACTATCTCATCTCAGAGAAGCCAAAATGTGCAAAAAATCATTTGGCATCTTAGAATTGTGAAAATATGGCATAAAAAAAGCTATTCTTATCTTTCCCTGTGGTGTCTAACATATGGTACATGCTCGGAGAGGAACGACTTTAGCAAGATACACTGAGGTAGATGATGTAAGTGAGAATCTGTTTCTTAGAGAACTTTTAATGTTCTTTCTAGCTCTGGATCCCATCTTTTCTGTTTTCCAGGCTAAGTTATTGAGCAGCCATTTTGTCTGCTGTAGAATCTGGGAGCTGTGGCTCTATTTTGCCAGGCTGTGTGGTGAGTGGAACCAGCATGCTATCTCAGAGCACTATCTCTGGTCTATCTTGTGTGGGAGGCATGAACCCTCCTCCTGTTTAACAAGACAGTGTGTTCAAAGAGCCTGGGTCTCTTCTTCAAGCAGCCTCTTCCTGTTGACAATTTACTAAAACCTAGACACTAAAACCTAGGGCCGCAGTTCACCCTTATCAGCTACTTGGGAAACTGAGTCAAGAGGCTTGTGTTTGAGGTCAGCCTGGGCAACCCAGAGAGACCTCTCTCAGGAGACAAGCTGGTATTTAACACCGCTGCACATTTGGGTGAGCTGGGCAGTTACTGACCTTTGGCATGGCCATCAGATCTTCCCTTGTCCTCAACTAGAATACAATGAGGCCATCACTCTAAAAATAATGTTTTCTCCCAATACCATACAAAATATTTACAAAAATTCCATGGAAACAAGAGCTTAAAGTCACATGAATATTGCCCACCACGAACCAGATCTGCCTTTCCTTTCCTTCTCTCTTTTTGTTCCCCTCCCCAACTCAGATCTGTATCTGCGGTTTTCTTACATCAGCTTCCTCCTTTTTGTCTGTTCTTCATCATTCCTTTCTCCTAAATAGTAGATTGCTCCCCGTCCCCTCAGCATTTCGTTCCAAGGATTTGTAGATATCCAGAGAAGACTATAACTTCAACAGCCTCATACTTGCAGTCTGCCCTTCTTTTACTTTCTGTCCTTTTAGCCCACATCTATGCACCTAGATTCAGTCAGCACTCCGTATTATTTTTTGCCTATATTTCAAAGGAAATGCTGAACATTTATCCTCAATATTCATAGAGATTTTAGTAAGTATATCATCAACTAGAGTTTGGTATTCGGTTAGACACATTTTATCTTCCTGAGTTAAATTTAAACTTGCACATGCACTTTTAGTGCAGTCATTGGCTCTGGACAAATGGAAACTTCTATATAACACAAATGCTCAGCAAATGAGAACGTATTACTATTATATATTATATATAATATTACATATTCCAGGAAGTTCTCTTGTATCCATTCTCTTGTCCCAACAACTTCAGTGGCAACTACTCTCCATTCTTTCCCATCACAGGTTAATTTTGTAGTTTTAGCATTTCATGCTGATGCAGTCAGATACTATTCTTTTTCCCATGTCTTCTTTCCCCCAACATCATTTTTAAAAGATTGGTCCATGCTACTATGTCTATCAGATTTGCTTCTTCATGATGCTGAGTAGGGGTCCACTCGACTGTGTGTGTGACTACTGCTCAGTTTATTTGCCAATCAAAGGTGCTGTGAACACTTCTGCATAAGTCTCTAGAAATACTTTCACAACTCTTGTATTTAGGAATAGAATTGTCGGGTCATATAGTAAATATTTGCTTGGTTTCAAACAAACTTTCAGACATGTCCTCAAAAGTTGTTGCATCACCAACAGCATGGAGAAGTGGGAATAACACACATTCTCTCCACTTTGGTTGAAGTCAAAGTAATGCACGTTCTTCCCACTTTTGTTGTCAGGACTGGTTTGTGTTTTTCTTTTCTTTTTAAAAGGCCTTCTATTTTAGCCATTTGTAAAACATTGTGGCTTTAATTTGGTTTTCCCTGATGACTAATGACAGTAAGTATCTTCATTTTTAATTGGTGTGTGTCTGTGTGTGCATTATAAGTTCTAGTTTGGTTTCTATTGCTGTGATAAAAACATTGACCAAAACCACCTTGGGGGTGAACAGGTTTGTTTGGCTTCCAGATAGAGTCCCTCATCAAGAGAAATCAAATGTAAGAACTCAAGGAAGTGACTTGGAGGCAAGGACAGAAACAGAGACCATGGAGGAGTGCTGCCTACTGGCTTGCTCAGATAGCTTTGTTATACACTTCAGGACTGGAGTATGGCATGGCCAGCAGTGAGCTGGGCTCTTCCGCATCAACATTTAATCCAAAATATGCCTCACCGACATGCCTACAGGCCAGTTTGATGGAGGCAATTGCTCAGTTGAGATTCCCTCTTCCCAGGTGAATGCAGTTTGTGTTGAGTGGACAACACTGGCAGTTACATGTGGGCTTTGTGTGTAGGCTGGGGGCTGACGTCAGCTCTTCTGTTATCACTTCCCTTATCGTCTAAGATAGGGTTTCTCAAAGGACCTGAGGCTGTCACTTGATTACACTGGTGACCAGTGAGCTGTGGGAATCTGTATGTCTCTGCCTTTCCCAGTGCTAGCTCCACATCCCTTAAGTATCTGTTAAGCCTGAATTCTTCATAAATTGTGGGTCATGACCCCACATGGAGTCACACATTTGAAGATGGGGGCAAAAAGAAATTGGAGACAGTAAAAGATCTCTGAATACTTAACAATCAAAACTTAATTCAAAATGAAACACGTACTGAAATAGAGCTTTGTCTGTCAGTTTCTACCTGTGTTGTATCACATGCATTTGTTTAGCCATGCTTCAGAATACATAACCTGAACACTTTACATCATGCTTCCTGTCACACAACACCAGTGAACACTCCCTGACACACCCCCGCTCACATCCAAACTGTTGTTTTAGGAATTGCGCAGTGTTTTACTGTATATATGAACTTTTTTTGTTCTCTTTGAGTAACAGAAGTGTGTTTGCTAAAATAAAAAATTTTAATATTCTCTTAACATCACTTCCCAGCATGTAAGTATCAAATTCTTGTGTCACTGGGTCATACTGTATTAGAATGTTAGAATTTTAAAAATTTATTTTTATTTCATGTTTGAGTATTTACCTGCATGTAAGTATGTGTACCATATGCACGCTCGGTGCCTTCAGAGGCTAGAAGAGGGTGTGTGATGCCTGAAACTGGAGTTACACGCAGGTGTGAGCCTCCATGTATGTGCTGGAAGCAGAATCAGAATCTTCTGCAAGAGCAGCAGGTACTCTTAACTGCCGAGGTGTCTCTCCGGCCCCAGAATGATTAATCTTTTAAATTGTAGTTTGTGGGCTGAGGAAAGGTCTCAGCTGGTAGAGAACCTTCCAGGCAAGTATGAAGATGAGAGTTCAGATCCCCAGCACAAGGTGGGCATGGGGTCGTACCTATAATTCTAGTTCTGGGAGCCCGGGAACAGGAGGTCCTATAGCAAGATGGCTGCTTGTACTAGCCATGCGGTTGAACTCTGGATTCAATTGAGAGACCTTGCCTCAATGAGTAAAGTAGAAAGCATTTGAAGAAGACTCCCAAGGTCAGCTTCAGCTTCCACAAGCATATGTGCCCACACACTTATGACCATGTAGACACATTCGCACACCATGCACACAAATTGCTATTAAAGTATTTGTCCAATAATAAATCTAGAATGAATGTTAAGTTCATTCAATGATGCCAATAAACAGCATGGAAAGCGAACGGGTGTTGAGGGGCAGGCGCTAAAGAATCTCAGTAAAGCTGGGCTGTGGTGGTGCACACAGCCTTCTCTACAGAATGAGCTACACAAAGAGGACCCTGTCTCAACCCACCACCCCTTCCCCCACAAAAGAACCTCAGTCACATCACTCTATACACAGTTTAAGCTCTGCTGTTTCTTTCATTAGCACCTTGCCAAATTTTGGTGGTGGTGCCAGGGATTGAACTCAGGGACTTGCCCATGCTAGAGCTCTACCAATGAGCTACACTCTGATCCCTAAGCAAACTTAGAGGAACAGGAAACAAATCAGGGTTAAGGGTACGCATGACGTGTGCTTCCGAAGAAATTAGAGGAGATGCTGAAATAATTAAATGCTTCTATATTATAGCTAAGATGATAACAACATAGCTGTGTGTGCTGATCAAAACTCAGAGAGCTGTGTACCACAAGGGTAAATTTGATTATAAGTAAATTATATATCAATAAGCCTCACTTTAAAAAAATACCCCTTTCAAAGTCCTGAATTTTCTCATTGACTTAGAATCAGTCCTTTTAGCTCTCTCAGTTTCCTTGCTCCATCTTATCTCTTTCAGATTCTTGGGGCATTTCACCTTTTTGATGCTATTTTGAGTGTTTCTTTAGTTCTCCTGTAAATTGTTAGACTGGACGCTTTGTTCTCAGTTTCTCTACTTTGCTGCATATTTTATTTCCCATTGAATCGACACTCTGTTGAGCCAGCCTCAGCTGTGCCTAACAAACAAAATCTCGGGCTGTTTGGCTGGCTCTTCTGCTGCCAGCAGAGGTCTGCTCCAGGCAGCTAATTATAGCGCGTGAGATAAGAGACAAGCCAATCCAGGGGCCCGTGTCTGGGGTTAGACAGAAGCGCATTAAGATCTAGGTTCTTTCATCTCCGTCAGCAAGGGACTTGGAACAATTTTTATGCTCAAAAATAAACATAACACATGCCCACAGTGGAACTTGTTATAGCTGCTTTTGGTAGCTCCTTTTAAAGTCGGTTCAGCTATTTGAGAATGTATGCTATTCATATGTCCAGAATTTTCTGGGGCAGTCTGAATTTCAAATATTCCATTCTCTAATAGCCTCATAAAATATAGTTAAAATAACCAGGCAGTGGTGGCACACACCTTTAATTCTAGCACCGGGGCGGCAGAGACAGGTATATCTCTTTGAGTTTGAGGCCAGCCTGGTCTACAGAGTGAGTTCCTGGACAGTCAAGACTACACAGAGAAACCATGTCTTGATAAACCAAATGTGTCTGTGTGTGTGTGTGTGTAAGTATACATCTATATATGAACACACACATATAAGCTATATGTATTTATTTATTGTTTACTTATTTTTCCATTCTGCAGTTATTTATTTAGCACCCTCTACAGTGTGTCAGGCTCCCTAGTGGGGCTGTAAAAAAATGTTGAGAAAATTACACCTAAGAAATTAATGTCATTTAGACTGGAGGATGGGCAGGGTAACAAATGCATTCAGTTGCTTCAGGGAATAATCATGCATGAATAAATATGTCGAATGATAGACTGAGAAAACGTTTAAAATGTTATTGTCTGTGTGTTTTTCTAACTCTAGTGTTCGGTAGCGGTCAATGGGCAGCTGTCTATGAGACTGCGGAGTACCGACACCCACACCCTCTATGCATTAGAAAGAGTCTCGTGAGTGGCATGGCAGTGATGACTGCTGACGACAACAGCTGGCGTGGGAGCTCTGCCGAACGCCAGGTGGTTTGCTAACTCCCAGGGTGGGCATTGTTCTTCCCTCTTCAGAGACTGGAAGGAAAGAGGATTCTAGCAGAGATAAGTGAAGAGACGTCGAGACAGAGCAGGTCGGCCCCAGCTGGTACCCTCTTCTTCAGGCCACACAGTTCTGCACTGTTGACCTGCTTTCAGCTGTATCAGGTGTGCATTTGTTTAACTCTCTGAAGCCACAGGAAGGCAAAGCGAGAAAGGCAGAAGCGATTAGGATGCAGAGCAACCATTGTAAGCCAACATCTTGGCTGCAGCCAGAGCAATCAGTTTCGGTTTCCATGGGGCCCTGTCTCTCACTACTTACGGCCATTCTGGGGTCCCCATCTATTTTAGACATAGTAGCCCCCTTCCTAACTCTTGGTGAATGTCCTTACTCTGCAGTTACTCGGCCACACAGGAGTCTTCTTATCCTCTTCTCTTTCTTATTGTACACTCTCGCATTGGAACTTTTGTCAGAGCAGTTAGTTTTGCTTGGAAGTCTCTAAACAGAACTCCTGTTTTCTCCCCTCTTCCATTAACTCTATCTCTGAGTCTCCATACACAGTGGTCCCTTCAGAATGTCTGTCCTTGCTGGCCAGCCCTGTTTACACATGCGTACATCTAAACCTGCATTGTCCCTTCAAGGAAGTCATCCCCAGGTTGCACTCTGATTCTGCCACACCATCTCCTTCAGCAATCAGTTCTGGGAGGGCAGGGATCCTGCAGCTTTGCTCACGATTTTCCTAGTCTTTAGCTATCCGGGCGAAGAATAGGCACTGAAAATAATGATTGAGGGCTGGCAAAGCTGGGAACACAGCCATGATGTAGAACCATTTAATCATTGCAAACAGTGATGGTAATGACACATATATTCTTGAGCAGCTGAGCAGCCTTTCCAAGGCCCTGCAAAGAGTAGCTATAACAAGTTCAGCCATGGCTCGGTGATAGAACACCTGCTTAGCAGGCGCAAGTCCAGAGGGTCCATCCCTAGCAGTAAAAAGCAAAAGTCTTGTGGAAAACAAACCTCTTAGATTTGTCGTTTCTAATGTCCTCACAAGCTCAGGGCACCTTATTATACGTTCTCCAAGATCTGAGCCTCTTCTCCTCTCTAGTTCTATGCTTGCAGACTTGGCCATCTGATGTTGAGTCTTTTCCTGGGGATTCTGGGAAGGCAGGGTTTGTGTTTACTTTCTTCACTGTGTGAGCTGAGCACAGTGCCCACAAAGCACATGCCTTCAATACCTTGAAGTTGACAAGTGTGGGATCTGCTGATTTAAAAGGGAGTGACTCAAAAGTCACAGAGTAAAAATGATCAAAAGCTTATTATCTACAAAGTCAATTTTATATAATTTAACAAACTATCCGATAAAGTATTGACAAGTCTATGCTGAACAAGTCATTACTGCTGTGAACAATACCTAAAGAAGCCCTCTTGTTTGCCTAGATCCCCTTGCTGTAACACAGTTCTCTGGCCACCAGGGTATATTCAGTTCTAGACAAGGGCTGATTTTTTGCAGAGTTAAGTTACCAGAGGCCTCTCTGACAGGATCTTTCAATGTAATTACGGGCATCTTTTGAATGAATCCAAATATTTTCATAAGATAGGCACAAGGAAGAGACTTTAGAGGTTTGTCCTAACTTAAGGCTACAATCTGGCTCTGCTTGGATTTCTCTCTGTCACTGGTTGGGACTGTTAGAGTAGCCCTGCATTTCTCGGGGCTCCGATGAAGGGGAAGATGCACTGGGTGGCACATTCAGTTTGGTTCAGTGCTTTGGACACATGTCTATGTGTCAGGTCATTGTCGTTCTGGTATCAGAACAGCTCCCTGGGACTACCTCTGGGGTTTACATGGGAGATCATTTGAACTGTGACCCCAGATGGTGGCTGATATAAAGAATGCTTCTGTTTCATATGCTTTGGAGTTATCAGTATGGGACTGTGGGTCCTGGCTTCTCTATACCCTGTGTTTTTCATGGAAATGACTTTTGGCCAACCCCTCGCCCCTACTACTCCCAGGAGACATCAGCTTCTGGTTACCTGTGCCTTCCAGGTACCCTCTGCAACACTGTCCTGTACAGCTTGAAATCATTCCGGTCAACACTGGGCCACATGTACAACTGTAATCCAACAGGCTTGCAACATAACTGAAAACTCCCAACGGCTTAGTGATATTTAGCTGCTGTTACTGTTATGTGATACAATGTATTACTGGGGAATCTGTGGCAGTATTGGTGCAGACAAACCCACTGTGTTTCCAGTTGTATAAAAGCAAACAGATACAATTACATAAAACACATAATAGTGTGAGTGTGTGTGTTTGTGTGTGTGTGTGTGTGTGTGTGTGCATGTGCATGTATGTGTGTATCTGCACATTCACATATATGTAGAGGCCACAGAATAATTTCAGGTGTCATTCTTCTGATGATTTATTTGAGACAGTCCTGGAGATCAGTGTTGGCCTGAAGACCATCAGTGAAGCTAGGCCAGCTAGCCAGTGAGCTAAACGGATATGCCCATTCTATCTCCTCAGTGTTAGCATTAGGAGCACACTCCATTGCCCTGTCTTTTTCTTTTTTTTATTTTGGATTTTCGAGACAGGGTTTCTCCGTAGCTTTTTGGTTCCAATCCTGGAACTAGCTCTTGTAGACCAGGCTGGCCTTGAACTCAGAGATCCGCCTGCCTCTGCCTCCCGAGTGCTGGGATTAAAGGTGTGTGCCACTACCGCCCGGCTTGCCCTGTCTATTTTACATAGATTTTGGGGTGGTTAACTCAGGTGCTTATGCTCTAAAAGCAAGTACTTTACCAAATGAACAGTATCTCCAAATCCAGCTAGCAGTCCTTGATAGCAAAAATAAACAACCATGCTGTTGGTTTATGGGTTTGTGACACTTTTTCATTATTCTAGAGTAGATCTTTTCTAGTTGTAAATAAGGAGCTGGAGAGATGACTCAGCAGGACCTGTTGCAGAGGGTCTGGGCTTGATTCTGGGCACCCACATGGTGGCTAAGAGGCATCTGTAACTCCAATTCCAAGAGATCCAATGTGCTTTGCTAGCCTTTGCAGGCAATGTATGCACACACATGTAGATGTACGTGAAGATTAAACACTTGCACACATAAAATTAAAAGAAATAAATAAAACTAATGTGAAACATCCTTGGGTGTGTCTTTCAGAAGGAAGCCACTATTGCCATTGGAGATGACAGCTGTATCTGCCATTGTCCCCAGAGACATTCCAGTGGAACAGGATGCAGAGACAACCATTTACCCTGTGCTGAGGTAATGATGATATATGATCTTTGTTTGTTTGGGGTTTTGTCTTTGTTTGTTTTTGTTTATTGATGCAGGGTCTCACTAAGAGGCCCAGGCTGGCTAGTCACAAATGATCCTTTTGTCTTGGCCTCCTGAATAGGTTTCCCAATTGTACAGAAGGTTTAACAAAAGTGTCTTAAAAAATAAAAAAATAAAAGATTAGAAAAGAACATGTACACTATATCTTTTAGGTGTGTAGTGGGCCATCCCATCCAGTTTTGTGCATGTGTTATTTTTCAGTGGACTACCACAACATTTCCTAGTCCCACGTCTAGCCTTGTCCCAGTTTTCCTCCAAACTGAAACTTTCCTTCATGCAGGAAAGAGGGCAGCTTGTTAGTCTCAGGCAGTTGGCACGGAGGAGCTGGTTCAGCTGGTAAACAATTGAAGACCAGAGTTCAACCCCCAGAACCCTTGTAAAAGGGATGAGTGTTCTGGCTGTGCTTATAATATCGGCTTTGTGAACACAGACGTGGAGGGTACCCAGGGCTCGCTAGTCAGCCAGCCTAGTTTATTTGGTGAGTTTCAAGCCAGTGGGAACCCTTGTCCCAAAAGTAGGGTGGATAGTTCCTGATGAATGGCACTCAAGGTTGTACTTTTGCCTTTACATGCTCCCACCCCAATCCCCACACTTGCACACAGGAAGTCTCAGGAAGAAAACAAAACTCACAGGACTTGGTGAGCTGCTGAGCATTCCAGGACTCGCGAATTCCCTGTACTGGTTATACAAGCAGTAACAGTTGCTATGGACAGGAGGACTCTGACCTGCTGAGCTGGGGGATTCCTTCAGGGGGAAACAGGTAGGTGCTTTCACGAGTTCTCACACATTCTGGGGTGGGTATTTTGGTGATGAAGCTGCCTTGGAGTCACCTATGCTTCTCTAAGCAGCCCAGTAAATTTACTAAGCCAGCCTTGGATGGGATCATCCTTACTCTGTCATCAGTGCCCTATCTGGAGTGTAGATGTCTCTCCAGGAAAAGTCACACAGTCTCTAAGTCTCTTCTCAACCCAGCAGCCAGGGAAACCCTATGAAAATGCAAGTCAGGTTGTGCTACTGCTCAAGTCAACCTCGATCCCCAGTCTCTTGCTCTTAGACTTCATGTGGCCCCCACTTTCAGTTGGCTGCAGCCAGATTCACTACTCCACACACACACACACACACACACACACACACACACACACACACGCACGCACACGCACACACACACAGAGCTTACTTCTGCCTCAGGATCTTGGTGCAAACTGTTCCCTTTCCTGGAAGGCTGTCCCCTAATGCCCACCTGCTGCTACTTTCTTTTCTTTTTTTCTTTTTTCTTTCCCTAGTTTCTTTCCTTCCTAAAATAATGATGTGCTCATTTATCCTTATTGTCTATCTTTTCCTATGAACATATAAGCACCAGGGCAAGGGTTTTCTTTGCTTACAGCTGTGTGTTTTCCTTCGAGGGCAATACTTGACAGACAGCAGGAATACATAAAATAGTTTCTCAGAGAACAGCTACTGAGGGACCTGGAGAGATGGCTCAGTGGTTAAGATGGCTCGTTGCTCTACCAGAGGACTGCAGTTGAGTTCCCAGCACTCACGTGGTGGTTAAAAGCTACCTGTAACTCCATTAAAAGGGATCTAACACCCTCTTTTGGCCTTCATGGGCACCGGGCATGCATATAGTACACATGTATACATTCAGTCAAACTACTTATACACATAAAATAAATACACATAAAAATAAACAATATACCTAAAAAAACCAATGAAGCAGACACTTGTATTTTGCTTTTCATTGCTGGGCCTAACACTCGACAAGAGAAACTCAAGGAATTAAGTCTTTATTTTGGGGCAAAGATTAAGAATACAGCCCAGCAGAGAAGCTAAGTCATAGCAACACGGTCTTGAGGCATCTGGTGGCACTGTGCCCACAGTCAGGAAGCAGGCGGAGAGGAAGCTGGTGCTTGGTTTACTTTCTCTTTTTATTCAGTCTGGGATCCCAGACCACAGACAACGCCACCCACATTCAGGGGAGGTCTTCCCTCCTCAGTTTAACCTTTCTGGGAACATCTTCATAGACAAAGGTGCAGGTGGGCTTCTGTGGTGATCCACAATCCAGTCCAGTTGAGAGTGAGGACTGACATCACACTGCTGTCAGTAAGTTATATGACGATGCTCAAACTTACAGGTGTAAAATCTCCTTCCCCAACTGCATGGCTAAGGGAGAGGGCAATGTTGAGTGGAACACATCTGTTACACAGGATTGTACTCATAAGAGCCTCTTTGTAATATGGGCTTTCTCTTGCCACGAGCTGCTGGGCTCAGTGTAAGGAGATCATTCCTCAATACCTGCTTTTCTTCATGGCTAACTAGACCACTAGACCTTCAAATGGCCTTCCCAAGTTCCTGAGTGCTTGTTGGCAGACAGGGGTAGAGAACACACTCATGATGTATGTGCCCCTCAAGGCCATTGAGTGAAATGTAAGAATGTGAACTTGTTGAAGCTAGCCCGGCGTATCTGGTGTGGAGAGAGGCTGCCTGCTTAGACCATAGTTGCCGTCAGTGGGTCAAGCCTGAATGTGAGTCCCAGCAAGGCAGTGCTCCTAAAAATATTGAGAATCTAATTCTAAGGGTAAGGGTAGGCTGTTTGATACTCTCATGGTAGACATCATGGTAGAATGGGTCAGAAGTTTTAGGACTGATGACATTATCTAATAACAAATTATATATGGGCACACCATTGGTTTTCAAGGCTGAGTCTCTGAAGGCCTTACTCTAGACCTGATAATATTAATTGTTAGACAGTAGATCATTTTTTTTCCACCAAAAGTTGTGTGTATATCTGTGTGTGCATGTACCTGTGTATAGGTGTGTCTGTCTGTGTGTACGGGTATGTGTACCTATATGAGTGTATTTGTGTATACTTGTGTGTGTATGTGTGTAGATGTCATGTCTCTGTGTATAATTGTATCTCTGTGTGCGCCTGTATGTTTGTGTGCACACCTCTCTGTATATGTCCCTGTGTCTTCCATTAGGTGATGAGAAGTAAATGGGGGAAGAAAGGCTCTGTGTAAATCCTTAAGGAAGGGTCGTGGTGTTTTAAGCAAGGTTGGTCTGGCCTTGAACATTTAACTCTGGAGATGAAAGCTGAAGGAACTGTTAATCCTGTCTTAATATCCACTCTGATAGCACCTTTGGAAACTATATCCATCCTTCCCCTTGTGCTTGGCTGTCATCCTCTAGGAATTATTGATCACCTCTCCTGAGCTACAGATATTCTGTTTATCACATTGCATCAGGATCAATTTGTTCACTATATTGTGGTACTAGGGATTAAATTGAGGACCTTGCATGTACTCAGCAAGTGATCTACCACCAAGTGCATCCCCAGCCCAAGGCACTCACTTGTGATTGCCTTTGAAGTCTAGAGTGCCTAAGGGTACCTGGCTTATTCATTACGGTGTCCTGTTTTTCTCTGTGTGTATCAAAGTACTGGAGACCCACTGCAGCCTCCACTACTGCACCAAAGGCATTTTAAATCAGATTCTGAGAGTCACTAGTGTTTCTAAGGAAAAGATGTTCGGTGGTGACCTCTTCATGAAAATGACAAGTGCCTCATCCTCTCCGTAAACCAGGGCATTGAAGCACTTCCTGTTAGAACTTCATTGTTGCACTGTCTGGGTAAAGCTACTTAATACTTAAAGTGGCAGGAAGAGGAGGCACTGATGCTGAACTTAACACTTCCTTCCCCAACTCCCCAAGAGGCAAAAGAGACAACAACTTACCTTGAGACTGTGTGGGCTACCCAGCCCATCACTTCACTGTGTTTCAGTTCCTAGTTTTGTAGAAGTCATGAGTTATTATGCAAGACCTAAGTTTCTTGCAGCTCTAAATTGAGTTTTTGGTTCTATCAGCCAATACTTCTGCCTTCTCATTCTCTGCAGAGCAGGTCATGCCTGGTTCCTGAAACAGACCTACACACACCCAGCCCCATGAGCTGCTGTCCTACAGCATGTCTGCCCTTTTGCTATAACTGTAACTCTCCCACCTACTGCTGCCTTATGGCATCTGCCTCTGTGTTCTTCTGCTGTATCCTTTATCCTGTGGCTCGAGCCTGCTCGCATGAGTGTTTTGAAATGGGTTTTATCTCTATAAAAGTAGTAGGCGATGAGTTTAGAGCCTTACATATGCCAAGGTGCTATTTATATGTTTTATTTTAAACTGACTATGCTGACCTCTTATCTGCTCATTCTCAGATCTATTTCACTCCACCTTCTGTTCTTAGGAACTTTGTTTTCAGAGGCCAAAGGGATACAGAGGACACTGTAGATGGGGGCATGGAAGAATAAAGATAGGTGGGTTTGTGCTTGTGTGTACGTGTGCATGCGTGTGTGCATGTGTGTGTGTGTGTGTGTGTGTGTGCGTGAATGTATGCATATGCATAATACAGCATATTTGTGGAGGTCAGAGGAAAACAGCTTGTAGGAATTGGTCTTCTCTTCTACAGTGTGTGTTCCTGGCTTGAGCTTAGGTCATTGGGCTTGGTAGCAAGTGCCTTAACCTGCCGAGCCATCTTGCTGACCAGAAGCTGGGTTTTGTCTTCCTTTCTCCCTGCTTCATATGGTTCCTACAGGATTTTGATCACATCTCCACCCCTGGCCAGATAGCCCTTTCCTCTATGTTCCAGCTGTATGCTGTAAGCACTGCCATCACTGTGGGTCTCAGCACTCCTAAAACTGCGACCTTATGTTGTGGTGACCCTAACCATAAATTATTTTTGTTACTACTTTATAGCTGTCATTTCCTATTGTTATGAGTCATAATGTAAATATCTGACAGGATTGTTCAATCGTCAAAGGGGCCATGGCTATGGGTTGGGAACTACTGCTTAGATGGTTCTAGACCCCAAGTTTGTAGATCCTAGAGGCCTGTTTCTCCCCTCTAGCCCTCCAGTTACAGTAGTTTCTGCCATTTCGGTTAGCACTTTTGTCTTCCATTACCTGTTTTCAATTCCTCCTACGGCAACTAGAATGGTTTCTGTGACCTCTTACTCTTGGATTATATTATTCTGGACTTATATATCATCACATATATGCATGTGAAAACAAATATGTGACTATGTGAGCATATGTCTTTGCAGATACACATGTATACACACATATACATGACAATATCGATAAAGAACATTCAACATAAACAGTTAAGAGAAGCTTTAGGAAAACTGGGAAAAGAAATAAGACTAGGTTGCTAGGAAGTTGTAAAGGAGTCCTAGCCTTTAAAACATAGCTTCCGGGATGGAGAGATGGCTCAGTGGTTAAGTGCACTGACTACTTTTTCGTAGGACCCAGGTTTGATTAGCAGTACTTACAAGGCAGTTCACAATATGTGTATCTTCAGTCCTAGGGGATGTGATGCTCTTTTCTGGCCTCCAAGAGCACAGCACACATATGGTGGACATATATGTGTCTTAGGGTTACAACTATTGTGATAAAACACCATGATCAAAGCAACTTGGAATGGAAAGGGTTTATTCAATTACACTTCCACATCACAGTTAATCATTAAAGGAAATTGGGAACTCAATCAGGGCAAGAGCCTGGAGTGAGGGGCTGAGGCAGAGGACGTGGAAGAATTCTATTTACTGGCTTGCTCCTCATGGCTTGCTCAGTCTACTTTCTTATAAAACTCAGTACCCCCATCCCAGGGATGATACCACCCACAATAGGCTGGGCCCTCTCCCATATATCACTAAGAAAATGCCCTTTAGGTTTGCCTACAGTTAGATCTTAGGGAGGCATTTTCTCAATGAGACCATCCTGAAGACTCTAGCTCATGTCAAGTTGACCTAAAACTAACCAGCACAACTGACCCCTTGGCAACATGACACTCAAACACACAGTTTTCCAGTCAGAACCTTTTCTTTCTCAGTTATCTCCATGATGGCCCATTAATATTAATATCACAATATAAAACACAAATAACCATAAAAGTCCCACAGTCCTTACAAATTCAAACATGAAAAATATCTAATCTCTTTAAACATTATAAAATCTATTTTAAAAGTTCAAAGTCTTTCAGCTGCAAGCTCCTATAAAAATCAAAATTAAATACAACGCCTTCTAACTTCAACCAGGGCATGGTAACAGTCTGAACAAAGCAAAACCAAACTCCTACAGTGTAAATAACTCAGTGTCTAATGCCTGCGATTTCTCGTGGTCGTCTGGGCTCCTCCAGAGGGCCTGGGTCACTCTGCTGGCTCCCCTTTCTGCAGCACACACAGCTTGCCTTCTAGGGTGTGGCAGGCTGCTCTTGGTGGTCACCCCACGGTACTGGCATCTCCCAAATGCTGCCGTCTTCTGCTGCAACGGGACTGCTCTTTCCCCAATAGCCTTTTCTAGGCTCTCTTCACGGTGCCAGGCCTCAGCTGCTCTGCATGGTTCTCTCCATCCCAGGCCTTCAAACGCTGCCAGGGCTACACCTTCACCAGTGGCCTCTCAGCAGAGGCTCAGCTGCTCTCCATGATCTTCACGGCCCTCAAGACAATACCCCATGGGGGACTCCTAAATTACCAAGTTCAGCTGCCAGCACAAGGTACAACCTTGGCCATGTCTGGAACAGAGCTTCCGTGTGCTGACTCTCAGGAAACACTTTCCAGGAGAGTTCACCTCAATGATGCTGGTCTCCTCTTAATCACTTCTAATGTCTCAGTTCCAGCCGACCGGCATCGACTGTCTCAGCAAAGCCAAGGTTTCACTGAGTGGTTGTGGTATCTTGTGACTCACACCTGATTCTTCAGCTCCGGCAAACCAGAACCACAGACTCTTAATTCAAAATAACAAATGGCCCCAATAGAGTCTCTCAATGTCCCTCCCTCTTCTGCATTGCCTTCAACATTCTCATCTTCCAACTGCACCAAGCACTGATCATTCGATGGCGTTTCTAGCCTAAAGTTTTAAAGTCCTTCAACAGTCTCCCTACAAAAAGCACGGCCAGGTCTGTCATAGCAACACCTCACTATTCTGGTTCCATCTTATCTTAGATGGTTTTTTTTCTTTTTTTTCTCGCTGTGTTGAAACACCAGGATCAAAGGATTAAATAAACTTGGGAAGGAAAGGGCTTATTTGCTTACACTTCCGTATCACATTACACCATCAAAGGAAGTCAGAGTAGGAACCCAAGTAGGACAGGAACCTGGATCCAGGAGCTGATGCAGAGGACACGGAGGGGTGCTACTTACTGGTTTGTGCCTCATGCCTTTCTCAGCCTGCTTTCTTATAGAACTCAGAACCACCAGACCAGGGATGGCACCACCCATAATGGGCTGCCCCCCATCAATCACAAATTAAGAAATTGTCCCTCAGGCTTGCTTACAGTTGGAACTTAGGGAGGCATTTTCTCAACCTGAAAGTTCCTTCTCTCTGATGATGCTAGCTTGTATAAAGTTGACATAAAAGTAGCCTATGTGTATATACATATATATATGCAAGCAACATACAACACACACACTTAAATAAAAATTAAAATAGCTTTATTGAGCATACTTAACATTTCTACAATCATAACTTTTATGTGTGCATGTGTGTGACTTGAATTTTTACAGTGAGCATTTATTCACATATTGCTTATACAATATTAAAAATAAAGTTAATGATATTAAGAGCAGAAGTGGAGAACACATTAAGTGTATTAGCCTAAACTGTAAGCCATGTAGGGAAAGAGAATAACAATCATTCACTCATTCAGCAAATTTTACTATTTATTTTGTGGCCAGAAACTGTGGTGGTCCTCACCCTGACTATCCATTAGTGACCACCACAGGCATGATCTGTGCCCATATTATCTGCAGTGATTAAACATCTGGGATGCTGATGTTTCCTAATCATAAGTGAATAGTCCCTATTGCCCATAGTATTGAGAAATTAGGGCAACGAGAGAGCTAGCCTAGTAAAGTAAGGCTCCCCTGATGAAGTAATTTATTAACTGAATACTGTTTCCCTTCCTTATTACCTCAGGGAAATGGAGAGACAAAAGGGGATTGTCCAAATCAGGGATTGCTTTCCTGGTTCTTCCTCTCACCTCTTCTTTAGCTACTTTAAAAAAAATAGATTGCTACAATGTTTCAAGAAGCCCATGATAGGATGCCAGCTTTCTAGAAGCAGGTAGAGATTCTGCAAGAATCTTCTAGTACCTTGTGTGTTCTAACCGCACATTCCACCACTGGGCTGCATCTCCAGCCCCAGCGTTGTGGGTCTTACAGTAACTCACAAAACTGGTCAGTGGAACACTCAGAAGGTAAGGCTCTCAAGGGATCAACAGAGACTAAGGGCTTCAGGCCTAGCTCAGTGGTAGAACATTTCCCTAGCAAGTTTAAGGCCCTGGATTTAATCCTTAGCACAACAAAATAAGATCAACATCAAAGCCAGAACCAAACAAAAGCAAGACCCATTGGTACAAGGATGCCAATGTCAATCAATCCCTCATCCTTTGATAGAGACAACTGAAACCCCTATCCCAATGCAGAGCCATCTGTACTCTGGGCAAGTGTTCTAACCCTGAGATACACCCCAAGCTTTGTTTCCCATTCTGAAGCAGCAAAGATAAAAATGTGAGAAGATCCTCCATCTTCTCCTCATCTATCTGCTCGTATGCATTCCTTGGAAGGGGGCGGGGGGGTGAGTTGGAATTTGTTCTACAAAAGCTACCTATGGATAAGTTACTGTCTTCCTAAGCTTTGTATTTTTCTTCATTCATTTTCCTCTCCAATTTTCCAATTCCTAGGCATTTTGGTGACGGCTATCATCTTATTTTTATTGTAACTCGCCAATTTATTTTATTGTCAGCCACAATTTTCCCATACAATTAGGTTACTTGCAAAGCAGCTCATTAATCGCAATTATAGTTTAGATACAGCATGTCTGACCAGTCTCTCCAGACTATATGAAAGAAGGTTGCATTTGCCTTTGATGTCCAAGTTACAAAAGTAACGACAGGTTTTTCGCTTGACCTCAGCGGCCTCTCGCTATTTCTGTGCATCGTCAAAAAGGTGTGTCATCCACACTTAAAACCAGCTGCTGTGAGTGTAGCAATGCACCCAGTCCTTCCTCTCCGACTCTGGCTCCTCCATGTCTGCACCCTGCAGGGGCACTGAAAAACTCTCAGCGCTGCCTCTGCCCCTGCCCGCTCTGAAAGGAGCACTGTGAGAGCCAAGGGCTCAGCCTCAGGACGCCCAAGCCTGCCAAGCGGGCCAGCCCTGGGGTTGTAAGAACAGAATAGGGATTTATCTGTGCATGGTGGAAACAGAGATCCGAAGTAGTGATACTTGGGACTGGGTATCTACAAGGTTTCTTGCCAGTCAATCCCCTACCTTCTAGTCTCACTCAGGAAATAGTCGGAAGGATACAGAACTCAGTGGGAGGATCATCCACACCCTCCGTCAAGCCTTCTTTGGGCTCCTAGCCATCTAGCAACTATGCTTGGCTCTACTCTTTAACTCACAAGATTTCTCAGCCATGTCAACAGATTCACAGAGATAGGCTTGCATCTGTAGCAGTGGTACGATCGTGTTACAGGTGCCTATCTGAATGAGCTATGATTCTGTTTAGTTGGCCAAAATAGATCTTTGTGTGGTGCTCAACCACTCAAATTCACGGGGGATGCTTAGTTTTACAGGGATTATAAGGAGAAATGTCCCACCTCACAGTGCCTTCCTCTGAGGCTACAGACATCATAGTTTACAGGAAGCGTGTGGTGAGAATCTGTTGCTGTCGGAACCCATCACGAGTTCTTCCTAGCTCTGGTAGCAGGCAGGGGTGTGTAACTGAGGTTTAAGGGTACAACTTTGTGGTCTAGCAGTGTTCTTGCTGGTGTGAGGTTTTGCCTCAGAACAGTTTCTGCTGTTTCGCTGGGGCCGGGGTGTGATGTGGGGCTCACGACATTGACATTTCTTCTTCTCACACTTGCTGCTTCCTTCCTGCCCGAGATTTGGCTGATTTTGTTTTTTTAAAATAATTTAACAACACATTCTCTTCAGAAGCTGGAATAAAATTGATTTTTAGTGAGTGCTTAGGTGGGCAGCATTTAACCCACACTTACTATGGACTCACTTGGCTTCACACAGAGCAGAAACACCTACTGATGAGGAAACAGAGTGGGGCTCTCAGATTTGCTCAGAGACACAGCAGGTAGCACACAGTCTCTTCAGACTCCAGGGTCTTTGCTCTGACCCACTGCACTGGTTCTCCACCTCCATGCATGAAAGACCCCGGGCTGCTTCCACTTGACCCATCAGATTGTGCTTGGTGCACATTCACTTCCATGATTGCAAAGCTGGTAAGTTGATATAAAAGTGGCTTCATTAACTCGCAAGAATTCTAAAGGCAGCCTTACTGAGTTAGAACATTCGTGTTCTCTGAATGGAAAGCTGGGTTAAAAATGCTCTAAATCCTTCAAAAAGCAATACAATCTTTTTCTTTTTTTAATTACCACTGACTACATTTATAACCACTAAGGTTAAATATAGAAATACGTTTTGTAGGAAACTGCCAAACTGTCTTTCAAAGTGTCTGCTCTGGTTTCCTCTTCCAGCAGCCACAGCCGCGAATGAGCTGAGCGGTCCTGCTACTTGGTCCTGCTACTCGGTAGCTCTTGCTGTCACTGGGGTTCTGAGTTTTGGCCGTCATAAGAGATATCTCATTATTATATATCCCCTAGGTGGTGGGGAGCCAGCAGGGCAGGGTGGTTGAGAATTCAGGTGTTGGGGTTCAGCCCCAGCGCTGGGGTTTATCAGCTGGATGACCTTGGGCAGATTGTTATGAGATATTATTATTATTATTATTATTATTATTATTATTATTATTATGATATACCATATAAGTGGTATCTCATTGTTTTCGTTTGCATTCCCCGATGAGTATGATGTGGAACATCTTTTGTGTGCTTATTTGCATCTGAATGTCTCTTCTCTGGTGAGTTCTTCCAGTCTTGGGCCTATTTTTCAAGCACTTCTTTGCTTTCAGACTTTTTTTTTAAATTTCTCTCTTTTTTTTCTTTCCCTTGTGGGTGTGAGATTGACCTCAGGGCCTCCTGCGTGTCAGGTAAGTACTCTACCACTGAGCTACGTCCCTAACCCTTGCTTTTTTCTTGTTTTATTTTAAGAATTTAAGTACAGAAACTTAGAAATAGAGGAGGAAGTTTTTTAACTACATTAAGATAGACAGAGCACTTTTAAGAGATATATTGTAGAAATTAAAATTTATTTTCCAATTTGTCATTGACTAATAATAATAAAGAATTGTTCATTGTAGGGAAAAATTTAGGACATGACAAATTTCTACAGCAGGTTTAGGATCTGACTAGGGCTGGGGTGTCGGCCTGATGGCACTAATGTGTCTGAAACTCACCCTAGGTGGTGGGGAGCCATCAGGGCAGGGTGGTTGAGAATTCAGGTGTTGGGGTTCAGCCCCAGCGCTGGGGTTTATCAGTTGGATGACCTTGGGCAGATTGTTTAGCCTTTGTGGCTTTCAGTGTTCCAATCTGGAAAAAGTAGAAAGATTCCTTACTGTGATGAACTGAATGTGGCCCCCGCCCCAGCACACACACACACACACACACACACACACACACACACATTTACCTCCTGGAGCCCTAACCCCCAGAGTGGCTGTGTTTGGATGTGGTACTTAGAAGTAATGTACTAAGTAGGAATGGCCTGATCCCTAAGATTGCTTAGAGAAGGGGACAGTGACCTCTCCTCAAGGAGCACAAAGCTTGGACTACATGAGCCCACAGTGAAAATGTGGGCATCCGATGCCCATCCCTTTGACTACCTTAGTTTTGAACTTCCTGTATCCAGAATTGTGAGAAAGCAGGCTGGTGTTGAAGTCACCTATTGTGTGGCATTTTGGTTCCAGCCTAGTAGGACTGCTGAATCTATATTGCTGTGGGTGTGTTTTAAATGTCCCCTAAAGGCTCATGTGTGGGAAAGTTCCCATCATGGGGTGAAACTCTGGGAGGAGCACTCCAGCGGCAGGAGATCACTGACTACAGCATGACCGTGGAGAGAACACTGAGCCCCTTTCTTCCTCCCTCCCTCACCTCTTCCTCTTCTTTCTTTTCTTCCTCCTCTTTCTTTTTCTCCCTCACTCTCCCCCCTCTTCCCCTTTTCTCCCCCTTTTCCTGGACACCATGAGTGAATGAGCAGCTTTGCTGTACTAGGCTCCTCCCACAGTGACATTCTGCTTTAGTCTAAGACAGCGGTTCTCAACCTGTGGGTCGTGACCCCTCTGAAGGTTGCATGTCAGATATCCTGCACATCAGATATTTACATTACAACTCAAAGCAGTAACAAGATTACAGTTATGAAGAAGCAATGAAATAATTTTATGGTTGGGGGTCACCACAACATGAGGAACTGTATTAAAGGGTCATAGCATTAAGAAGGTTGAGAACCACTGCTCCTAGACCAAAACCAACAGAGCCAGCCAGCCACAGACTAGTACACCTCTGAAAACTGGGCCAAAATAAACCCTCTCATTTTAAATATATTTTCTCTGATATTTTGTCACAGTCATTGAAATCTCTTTCTCTTGTTCTCTCTCTCTCTCTCTCTCTCTCTCTCTCTCTCTCTCACACACACACACACACACAAACACACACACACACACACGCATGTACATATGCACACACGCACACATGAATAGTTCTAGACACGTGTTACCAGCACTGGGAAACTCTATTGAGGTGTTATCCGGCATCGTTAACATCAGACCTGTGGTCCCATGATTACACAGAATTACACAGAATGAATACACATTAACTGGACACAAGAGAACTGAGTTTTGACAAAATTTTGAAAAACCAATTTTAAGTTAGTTAAGTGAAGAGACATTTTTGTAGCATGAATAATAAAAACCCAGAGACAGATATTGGTGTTCAACATGAGGATCAGAAAAGCAAAGCAGCCAGGCCACTAGAGAGCTCTTACCTCTATGAAATCTTCAGACTAAAAGACAGTGAGTTCCTGTCTTATCCCACCCTATATTCCTCTCTAGTGCTGAGATTAAAGGCATGCACCACTGCCTGGCCTGTATGGCTGACTAATGTGGCTGTTTTGTGTTCTGATTGTCAGTCAAGCTTTATTTATTAAAATACAAATGAAACATCACTACACATTTTCATTTAAAGACAAGTCAGTCAGACAGATAAGCACAAACTTGCCAATCTAATTTAGGGCCAATAACTCATGGCTTACTTCTTTCTTCCATCACTTGTCAAATGTTTGGATTTATGTATTTTTTTTAAAAGGCATTCTCCTTCTTTCTCACTAATAAAACCCCAAACCAATAACACATAAGTTGTAATTTGTCTTGAGGGAAGGAGAAAACAGAACAGGAAATGTCTATACAGATAAAGGAAGCCCATAAAACAGATGGTTCTTGTAACTGTAGGAATTTCCAGCATAAATGGCATCAAGTTAAATGCCATTTTCAAAAGAGTAGATGCCAGATAGCATAAATGTTAGTCTTTAAACAACTTTAATATAGTCAACATTCAATTTCTCTTAACACATTCAACTTACAGATATCTGGATCCTCTAATCTTCTGATAATTATTATGAAAATTAATTCAAGGTGAGAAAATAATTTTCTGTGAACTATGAAAAAAACAAATTCTTTTAATAAAGGTTGAAATCTGTTTTTCATTTCAAAGAATTGCAATACAAGGGGACGCAGAAGAGATTAAGCACTTGGAGAGAAAGCAGAGGAAACCCAAAGACATAGAGCAAAAGGCAAGGGAAAGAAACAGGAAAGGAAGAAAAGAGGGATGGAAACAAGGAATTAAAAGAAAATTCTAAAAATGAAACAGTTCTATAGGTCTTTTCACATTCATGAATAAAATTCCTCTGAGGAGGGAGGTGTGAAAATGTAATTTATCAGCAGGATTTTCACTGCTGAATAACAGTTTCGCTTCCTCTTTCCCTTAGTATGTGGATGAAGAAGGCCATGCCAGAACTGGGGGATTCAAGCCCATCTGCCATTTGTTGCTCTGCAAGTGACTTATGTGATGGAAATTACCTGTGGCATTCAAAACACTCATGTGGGACGTATGACAGTTTCCTCTTTTCTTCTTAAGGGTCTCTTGCAGATTTCTGTGCTGCAGTATTAAACAAGCAATGTTTAAACTCAGTCAGGGACTGAGAAGATACTTCAGTCCGAAAGTTCTTGCTACAGACCACAAAGACCCGAGTCTGGTCCTCAAACCCAAGCAAAAGTCAGGTGCCACACATTCCCCCTCACATGCGGATCCCAGCTGGGAATCGTTAATTTTGTGTGTTCAATCGGTAATACTGTAGAAGCAGGAATACAGAAAGAGGTCATGGTAGCGGTAACTTAGTGGAAGGGGGCTAGGAGAATGCATTATCTAATATAAAATCAGAGAGAGGAGGCTGGGGTGAATTTAAGCAGGGAGGGGATTAGATGGAGGAGTTAATGGAGCAAGAAGGAATAATAAACTGAGCAGAAAGATGTATGTAGTCATTTGGAAGTATACTTTCTTATAACCCAGTTAAAATATGTAACTTGCAAGTATATATATATATATATATATATATATATATATGCGCTGCATCTTGAAGCTATGGATTATTAAACAAAAATCTTTATTACGGGTTTGGGCATCTCCTTATAAGTTGTTGATCAGGAAGGCCCCTAAGGCCCTCAAATAATATAGGCCCCTGCAAATCCTCTTGGTTGCCCCAAGAGCTAGATGATAAGACCTTATTACTGAAAATAGCACATGCCTTAGCCCTAAGACACAAAGAAGTCAAACTGTTACTGAGCTGCAGGTTCCCTTCTTACTGGCTAGCTTTCATAGTGCTGGATGGTGATATGTGAGCTTACTGAGGAGGAAAGGTAGTTAAGGTCTTACTGAGCTGTGGATCCTTTGAACTACAATACCTACCCACCAAGGGAGAGATGTGCACACTTGTGTAATAGCGGCAGGGCTGTTACGGGAGTAACCAGTCACTCTCTGTCTCTGTTCAGTCCACTCTACATGGAAATTCATGCCTCGTACTACAAACTCAGTTAAGTACCCATTATTGGGAATGTCATAGGCCCTAAGTAAATACTTACTACCATGGTTTAGCTAAGCTGTCATAGCATCGAATTACTTGGTAAGTAGTTACATTTGTACCCACAGAAAAATGCTACCTTCAGCTCCTATTGTTGTGATAAAGACCATGAACAAAAGCAACTTGGGAAGGAAATAGTTCACTTCATCAACTCCAAGGTTACAGTTCATTATTGAAGAAAGTCGGGGCAGGAACTCAATCAGAAACCTAGAAGCAGGAACTGAAGCAGAGACCATGGAAGAATGGGCTTTACTAGCTTGTTCTCCATGGCTCACTCAGCTTGCTTTTCTATACAACCCAGAAACACCGGCCCAGGGCTGGCCCCATCCACAACGGTCCCTCTCACATCAATAATTAATCAAGAAAATGCCCTACAGGCCAATCTAATGGAGATATTTCCTAAACTCAGGTTCCTTCTTCCAGATGACTCTCTTTGTGTCAAGTTGACTAAAACCTAACCAGCACACAGCTAATCACAGTTGATCAGAGATGCCTCCTTTTCTATCGATCAGAGGTAAATTCAGAAGTTCATGGCTGCTCCGGGTGCTGAGAATAAGTGATGTTTGAGTGCTTAGCTACAAAGAAGACATTTACAGAATTCCCTCTAAGGCACGAGTATGATTGCAGAAGAGGGGATGGAAAGAAGTTAAGAGCCCGAAAACAGGGAGAAAGGCGTAAGATGCCACCTTTTAGGCAGGATACAGCCATGGCAATCATGTTCCCACAACACCTACAGTTACCCACACTGCCTGGGTCTGCACAAGAATGGGCCTGTCAACACTCAAGCTTGGATGGGGAAAGGGCTCGGGGGGGGGGCTGCTGATAGATTCTGGAAGAGGAGAAATCATTGTCATTAGTTATAGACCCATTGTTATCCAATCAAGCTTCAATGAATAGTCCCAAACCCAGGTTAAACACGGTGAGTCACAAAACAAAACAAAACAAAACAAAAAGACATTAATCAGAGGAAGAGATTGATAGGGAAGAGGGGATGCTGGTAGGGATGGAAGGGAAGTAAGAGCATCTCGGGGTGAGAGTAGTCAGAATATCTTAGATGCACATTGCCAAAGAACAAACTTAAAAATACATGAGTGAAGTTGTATGTAATAGTAACCCCAGCACTGGGTGCCAGAGACAGGAGATCCCATGACTCACTGGCCAGGCAGGATAGCCTATTTTCTGAGCCCCAAGTTCTTGTGAAAATTCTGTCTCCCCAAATCAAGATGGATGACACTTGAGGAAGAGCAACTGAGGTTGGTCTCTGGGTTCCACATACGCATGTATATATGCACAAGCACACTTACACACACATCTACAAGCCCAGCAACGTGTTCACACATATGTGAAAAGTAATTCAATTAGTATTTATTTGTCATGTACTGTATGGCAGGTGATGAGGCAGTAGATGTCAGTCAGTCTGCCTCAGTGAGCATGCAGCAATACCCCTTATGTTATTACTTACGGATTACTGTGTACTTTCTGAATGCTGTTATATCTTTTGATCCATCTTGTTCCCCCAGATCCTTCCACTGGGCATTATGCTTATGTCAGAAAAGGGGAGTAAAGTAAAACAAACAAACAAACAAACAAAAAGGATTCTTAGATAATTAGGAAAAAAATAATTTGAAAGGCAGACATTACACGTGCTTATTTAAAAGAGATTTTTCTTAGCCTAACATAGTAAGTGGTTGTGTCAGTTATTTCTTTTTGTTTTTATTTATATATTTATGCATCAGGTGGTGGTGGTACACACCTTTAATTCTAGCATTCGGATGCAGAGGCAGGCAGATCTCTGTGAGTTCGAGGCCAGCCTGGTCTACAAGAGATAGTTCCAAGACAGGATCCAAAGCTAGGGAGAAACGCTGTCTTGGAAAAAAAAAAAGATACAAAAATGTGTTTATGCATGTGAGTGTTTTGTCTGCCTGAATGTAAGTGTACCACATGCACACAGTGCCCACAGTAGCCAGAAGAGGGCATTGTCCTTCCTGGAACTGGAGTTAGAGATAGCTGTGTGCCTCCATGTGGGTACTGGGATCTGAACCTGGGTCTTCTGCAAGAGCAGCAAGCAAGTGCTCTTAGTCACTGAGCCCTGTATTAGGCACTTTGGTGTGATAAAAGACCTTGGCCAAAAACAACTTGCAAAAGAAAAATCTTTTTGGCTTACAGATGCCATAATGGCAGAGAGACATGGCAGCAGGAGCTGGAGCAGGAAACTGAGAGAACCGCACACAGGAAGCAGAGAGGGCGAACAGGAAGTGGGGCAAGGCTATCAACTCCCAAAGCTTGCTCCAGGGATGCACTTCCGCCAGCAAAGTTCCACCAAGTCCCCTAACAGTGCCACCAACTAGGGACCATTTGCTTAAATACCTGAGCCTGTGGGGTTATTAATCATGCAAACCACAACGGTAGTTTACAACCACAACTGTAGCTTACGTCCACCACCTTAGCGTTTGGTTGGCTGAGGCAAGATGCTCAGGAATTCAAGGTCATCCTTGGATATATATTTGCTGTGAGCTAGCCTGGGTTATATGATGAGACCCTGTCTCAAAAGTCTTTTTCTATATATCATTGTCTTAGTTACTTTCCTATTGCTGTGACGAGATGCCGTAACCAAGGCAATGTCTGAAAGAAAGCATTCAACTCAGGACTTGCTTACAGTTTCAGGGTGTGAATCCATAACCATCAAGGCAGTGAATCTGGCAGCAGGCAGGCAGCCATGGTCCAGAGTAGTAGCTGAGAGCTTACAAGGTTGAGAGGAGGGGGCGGGGCAGAGACAAAGCCACAGAGACAGAGACTGGGCCTGACTTGGGCTTTTTATTTTTTTTTTAATTTTTATTTCTTTTTATTTTATTTTATTATTATTAATTATTTATTAAAGATTTCTGCTTCCTCCCTGCCATGGCCTCCCATTTCCCTCCCCCTCCTCCAGTCAAGTCCCCCTCCCTCGTCAGCCCAAAGAGCAATCAGGGTTCTCTGCCCTGTGGGAAGTCCAAGGACCACCCACCTCCATCCAGGTCTAGTAAGGTGAGCATCCAAACTGCCTAGGCTCCCACAAAGCCAGTACATGCAGTAGGATCAAAAACCCATTGCCATTGTTCTTGAGTTCTCAGTAGTCTTCATTGTCCGCTATGTTCAGCGAGTCCGGTTTTATCCCATGCTTTTTCAGACCTGGGCCAGCTGGCCTTGGTGAGTTCCTGATAGAACATCCCCATTGTCTCAGTGTGTGGGTGCACCCCTCGTGGTCCTGAGTTCCTTGCTCGTGCTCTCTCTCCATCTGCTCCTGATTTGGACCTTGAGATTTCAGTCCGGTGCTCCAATGTGGGTCTCTGTCTCTGTCTCTGTCTCCTTTCATCGCCTGATGAAGGTTAATATTCAGGAGGATGCCTATATGTTTTCCTTTGGGTTCACCTTCTTATTTAGCTTCTCTAGGATCACGAATTATAGGCTCAATGTCCTTTATTTATGACTAGAAACCAAATATGAGTGAGAACATCGACATGGGCTTTTTAAACCTCAAAGCCCACCTTCAGTGACACACCTCCTCCCACAAGGCCATGCCTCCAAATTCCCCCCAAAACAGTTCCACCAAGGACCAAGCATTCAAACATATGACTCTATGGTGACCATTCTCATTTAAACCACCACAAACAATAAATATTATTTCGTTTTACCATAGCCTCATGCAAGTCATGTAAGTCAAAATGAAACAAATTTCCAGAACAGAATAGCTAATAACACACATAACCTCTGTGGCTTTTTGAGCTAAGCCTGTATGTACTACTGCTGGATGTGTTAATTCTCTGGGTTTCAGCAATAACAGTCTCTTACTCTTACACTTCAGAGGGGAGCATACCCGGGCCTACTTGACAGGCTGGACCATCATGTAGGCTCAGAAGCAGCCTACAAATGTGTGTGCTTGCCAGTCATTCTGGTTCCCAAGTGCCTGTTCCATCTTCACTACCTCTGAGCAGGCCTGAACCTTTACCATGATTTCCGGGTAATGGCTCACACACCTAAGTCCTGTTGCTGCTCTTACCAGCAGGCCACTGCCTATTTGTCCCCAACTCAGTTATAATCATTTCCTCCCCACTCCACCCCCATTTGGGACTCCACTTACAGTCAGTGGGGATCCTTGGCTAGGGACTTTTGGGGAGATTCTTGTGACTTGATCTTGGTCAATAAAACAACAATTACTTTAGGTGGGGGATTGGGGAGATAGTTCCTTTGGTAGCGTGCTTTCTGCAGGAGTGTGGAAACCTGGAGTTGGACCCCTGGCCCCTGTAACAAGGCTGAGTCACGCCAGACTGACTGGCCAAATCAGTAAACTCCACGTTTAGTGAGAGAGTGTCTCGAAAACTCAGCAGGATCTCTGTGAGTTTCAGGCCAGCGAGGGCTGCACAGTGTGACCCTGTCTCAAAAAACGAACAGCAAACAAAACATCACAGCATGGGAAGGAGAGTGACAGGAAGACTTGCAAGTGTTTCCTGCTGCTGAAATGAGACTCACGATACTGCTCACCGCCACACAGGGAACAACAACGCGAGAGCTGCTGCGTTGCTGAGCTCTCTGGCCGAATAGATTGGCGTTCTGAGGAAGGCAAGGGAGAGCAAGAGCGTGGAGTCTGTCCTCAGTCACGAATGCTGAGCCATGACACTGTCTATCATCCTCACATCTTCATTTATCTATATAGCGTATTTTCCTACTGCTTACCCTTAAACCAGCAAAATTGTCATTCGGGAACGCCTGATAGACCTGCTTCTGTGTATGTAATGGAAGCCAAAGAATTTGAGTTGGTGGTCCTGTGTGGGCTTTGATCAACTACTCTAATTTCAGAAGGAAGAAAGTGGCATAGTAATGAAAGCACAGGATGGACACATTTGCCTGCTTTTATTTAGAATTTTTATTTTGAGATAGTCATAGCTTTACGTGCAGGTGTAGAAGGGAAGACAGAGAGATCCCACGTAGCTTCACCCACTTTCCCACAGTGCTGACATCCGGCAGCTGAGGCGCAGCACTCTTGGAGCTTACCATCCGCCCTAAAACAAGACTTATGGTTTGAGGACGAATTCCACAAAGTCTCATGGGCTTTACTGGGAGAAATTTACAAAGCCAAAATAAACAATGAAAGTGGAAAAGGGGCCAAGTCTGTTTGCTGGACAGATGGTGGCTGGGCATTCCAGGGAAAGGACCGTTTCCTTTGCTGTTTTTTCCTACAGGATATGAATGACAGAACCCTAGAGGACGGCAGGGTAATCAGACTTTTTGAGTAACATCATTCAGGAGTTAAGTCGTAGTTTATAGCAATTGTTTGGGGAAGTCAGCTGCCCAGCACCTAAAGAACTTGGGGGTCTATGGAAGAAAGAAACTGGTCAGGGAAGCAGTTTGGGTGTAACCTTGGTGACTTGCTGTCCAGGAAAAGTAGAAGAGACCTCCAAGTGCTGGCAGTCTTTTATGTCACCATGAGTCTTATATTGCTTTTTATATTCCTAGGATGTGGCATGGAAGGTGTCAGACAATTTAACGAATGTACTTTTATGCCAATTGTTATTGCGGCTCATTGTCTTTTCTTTGGAGAAGCCTCTCTGAAGAATCCACAGCTCTAAGGGAAGGCTCCCTAGATCCAGTATGGTCTCCTGCTCTTGCATCCTAGTTACTTCCTCGGGCAACTCAAGCCGATGGAGTCTGCGACAGAAGCACCAAGGACTCAGCAAGAGCAGGCTCTCCATACAGCGTAGAGCTTCCCAGAACACCCTTTTAAAGCCTCCCAGATGTAGGATTAGATAGGAAGCATGACCAAATCCTGCCCCTGTATGTAAACTTTTACAAAAATTCCATCTCGTACCCAGTTTTCTCCTAATTCATCACCAAAACCTTTTAAGATGCTCCCACAGAAGAGTCTTGTTTCTGAGCAAACATCTTCCTTGAATACTAATGTGTTTCATCTTTCCAACAAAGAATCAAGAGTTTGAGATTTCCTTTGTGTAATTAATTGGGGCCCAGTGTGGTGGCATATGCATATAATCACAGCACTCTGGATGTAGAGGCACGGAGATCAGGAGTTCATGGTCATCCCTTCCTATAAAGCTAGTTCAAGTTCAGCCTGGGCTGTGTGAACCCCTGTCTCAGATAAAACACACACACACACACACACACACACACACACACACACACCCATAATGACTGTGTTTTGAGTAAACTATTTTAAGCTTCCTGAGAAACTGAAAATAACCAGAGGAATCCTTGGCCTCTGTCTGCCCCACCCCCTCAGGCACTTGTCACTGCCCTTTCCAACTGCTAGGATTCTGAGCAGGAGTAGATTTGGACCCAGAAGCAGGGTGTGGTGGCACATGGTAGCACATGCCTATAGCACCGACACTTGAAAAGCTGGGGCAAAAAGATAGCTACGACTTTGAAGCATGCCTGGACTACAGAATGAGAGTCTGCCACAAACCCACTAAACTAACAATAATTAAAAATTAGTTACTCACTTAAAAAAAAAGAAGAAGAAAGAAACTGTAAGTGCAGGAGGCACCAGACAGTGAACAGAGGGTTATGAAGAGCCTACGACTTCTAGATCTCTGCAGTCCACTTACCTTCCTCATGGGTACTGAGCCCTCAGCCTAGGCGATTGTCTGACCCCAAGCTCTCCTTTCCAAGGGACAACTAGTCCCAGCTCTGTTAGGAGACATCAAAGGATGCAAGGTGCCTAGCGACTCCTGCTCTGTCCCTGGGAGGTGGAACACGTCACTTGTCTCCCCTAGCGACTCCTTCTACCACGACTCTGCTTAATCTGTGGTGTAGCACATCATTCTAGGATGGAAAAAGAACCTCAAGCAGAAACACAACGAGACAGTAACGTTTAATGTCTTCTGAAAAGAGAGGAAGTGCTTTTATTACCTTCATCCATTGCCACCGTATTTTGAAGGGGGCAACTTCAAATGAACGGGAGTTTGGAAAGCTGACCTTGGCTGGTATAAGAATAGCGAGAATGTGGTGCTTCTCAGTTTCTCATTCAGGATCTCAGTGTTCCAGGAAGTGGTTTGCTCGAGTTTCTTTTCTCTATTTAGCTCTCCTGAATGCCAGCTTCAGAGCTCAGGCATCACTGCCAAGGATCCTGCTGCTGCATTCAGCTGCCATTCACAGAAACAACCCTCCACACCGCCCTGCATTCGGGAGTCTGTCTTACAGCGCGAAACAGGTGGAAGGACCTTTTGCCTGCAGTCTTCTGGCAGGCTCTACTGCTTCTACTGCCCAGGGCCAAGAATGACAAAAATCCTTTGTGTATATTTCAGGGTGGGAAAGACCAGATATTACTGCGAACAGCAGTTAACTTGCTGTTCAGACAAGACTCCCAGGGCAGCTGTTGTAACTCAGACAGCAATAACTTGAACATGCGGTTCTGCTGCCAGGATAGATTGATAGAAACTTTGAACAAATCATTTAAGAAATTATGCTTTCATGATAATGTTGAGCAATCTTAAGATCAACTTCAGATAACTGAATATTTGTTAGTATCATATCAAAGACGTGCAACAAGATATTAATCAACTAGGGCTTTGCTTAGACTTCCATCCCATTCTAAACATCTGCTTTCACTAAAGTCTGTAAGTTTTCTGTCGGCAAAAATTGGAAACGACACCAGACTTGCAATCCACAGCCACGGTTGAAGCAGACTTAACTTCTTAGGTGCCGGCGCTCACAGTCTTACTTAAACTAGCATATGAGATGGTTTCACAACGGAATATTAAATTCTAACTTGTGAACCGGACATCTGTTTGTTAGCCAAAGCTTTACTCATGCTTAATGTTTAGTCTGAACACATAAAAGTGCACACATGAGCTTTTAATTTTTTCAATGAAGAAAACATTATTAATATTTAAATATTTATTAAATATTTGATAATATTTAGTTATTACTATTAGATAGTTATTTGCACTGAAGTAAAGTTATTTCAGAAGATAATAAAGACATGATTAGCTGAAATAAGTTATTCCTAGAAAGTATTTATCACAAAGTTATATGAATTTCAATATCCCCAATTAAACATCCTTGAGACCTAGATTTTATTAATGTTTTTGTTTTTAAAATTTGATGATTTTGCCTTCAACATGCCTGGGCCAAAATTAAGGAATATATTATCCTTCCCCAGAAAGAGCAAATGGCACTTATCATACTACTGTGGATCTTAAGATGTGCTTGAAGCACAGAATTAAACTGACATTGCTGCTCATGGTAGCACATTCCTATAATCTGGCACTCTGGAAGCAGAGGCAGGAAGATCACTGCTAGGGATACACAGTGAGTTCCAGGCCAGTTAAGGCTGCATAGTGGGGGTCATGTCTTCAGAACAAAACAAAATAAAAATTCACTTTGGCTCGTATTGATTTTTGCTTTGTTTTGCTTATTTGGGGCTTGGGAGATTGGCCAACCATTGAAGAGATTGCTATGCCAGCAAGAGAACCAGTGTTTGGATCCTCAGAGCCCATGCAAATGTCAGGTGGCAGTGATAGCCCACGCCTCGCCCAGCCTTGGAAGTTAGAGGCAGGGATCTCCAGTACAAACTGGCTAGAGAAACTTGCAGCATGTGTGAGTCTGGGCTTGATTGGAAGACCTTGCATCAAAAGAACAAGGTAGAGTGCAGAGGAAGAAGATCCCCAGCATCAGCCTCAGGCCTCTACATGTGTATAATGTTCACGTGTGCTCGAACACGCATGTTCATCTTACATACAAGCACACACAAAGCTGAAGATAAAAAGTTTGAACGCTGCTGGACACTTGGACAGACTGACACTACTACCATTTGACTTGCCCTGTCCTTGGCTTACTTGGGTGTCTCTTTTTTTTTCTCATTATTGCTTCTACTTCTTCAGTCACAGTACAACATGCTGTACTTGTCTGCCGGGTCTGTCCTGCCCAGCAACTACCACTAACCTGTGCCAGCCTTCTCTGTCATTCATGGTGCCCAAACGGGCACAACAGCCTCTGCCAGTTCTGCCACCTACTTGCTGATTCCTCATCCCCCGTGGTGTCTTCTTCTGTCATCTCTTCTTACCTCTACTAGAGTCCAGAACTGTAATACTCTCTCTTTGTGCCTTTCTTGACAGTTGTGAGCTCCTGCTTCATCCTGAGCACTCACCACACATGGCTAATGCCAAACCACAAGGTAAACTAGGCTCTCTCAAACTGAGGCTGGCCCTTTCTCTGACCCTTTGGAACATGTCACTCATACTTGATCTTCCTGGAAGTCCAGTCTTGGCTTTCTTCTCTGTACCCTTTCTGTTTCTAGATCAGGGATTCAGGGAGCAAGATGTATTATGATAAATACATGTGACAACCAAGTTCTACCTATCCAGAGCCTTAACATTTGACATGCCCTATATTATCAAAAGACATGGTCTAATTACTCCGGTTGATGAGTAAGTACTCTAGAGATATTAATGAGAACAAACAAAGTTCTCCAATTCCTTTAAACTGTGAAGTCCGTGGGTGTAAGGTGATACACAGAAAAGTAAAGGAAACTCCTAATTTTAACGGGCTTTAAACCGACTTTATCATACACCTCAGTAGATGATGACCCTGGTCATAGTGAATTTAGATATTTTGAGAAGCCAAGTGCTGAAGGCTACATGGTGAGGACAGTTATCATGAAAGTACTATGTTTGCTTTGTAAATAGGGCAATGTAGAACAATTCCTCATAGCAATAAATTAGGGTTTTCTGCCTTGACAAAGGTGGGTGTTGCCGGGAGAGGGAGGCTGCTCAAAGGCAAACCATCACAATAATGAAAATTTATATTTTTTCAAACACAGCATTGGCCAAAAGAGATAATTTTTCATATAAATTAACACCTGTCTACATCCCTGATTGATCATACTTTTAAATTTAAGAAAAATAATGGTTTGTAGATTTTCTACTGAAATTATGGACTCCAGTTGGGATTTCGGTAGGAAGAGGAGAGAGGGGTACCAAACTCTATAAAGCTTCTGATGCTTAGGAATACCTTCTCTCTCACTTTTTTTTTCTCCCTCTGTTTTCTGCCTTTCTTATTTTTTGAGACGTTGGAAATTGAACAAAGGGCCTAATGAGTGCTAGGCAAGTGCTCTCCCACTGAGCTATAGCCAGTTTGTATACTGCCCCCTTTAGACAGGATTTATGTATTGCAGGCTAACTTCAAACTCACTATAACCCACTATATAATTAAGGATGACCTTGAGTTTCTGATCACCTTACCTCCACCCTAACTAAGAGCTGAGAGTCTAAATGTGCACCACAGTGCCGGGATGCAATATTATATGTTTTTTTATTACACTCAACTGTTTTCTAAACTGATAGTAATTTATATCTATAATTATAAATTTAAAAATTCTCTAAGATGACTGATTTTTTAGAGAAAGGATTGAGAGGGGATTCTGTGGGCTGTAACTTTAAAAATAGAGACCTGTCATTCCTTGTAAGGAAAGGGTTAAGAAACAGTAAGAGAAATGCCCAAATAGCTGCGGGTAATTTATTTTCTTTCTTTCTTTCTTTCTTTCTTTCTTTCTTTCTTTCTTCTTTCTTTTTTGAGACAAAATCTTGATATGTAGCCTTGGCTTGCATGGCATTCCCTAGGTAGGCCAGGCTGGCCTTGAATTCATCAACATCAGTCTGCTTCTTCTGCCTTCTGAGTGCTGGGATGAAAGGCGTGCATCACCATACTTGCTTTTGCAAGGTGGTTTTTTAATTTATACAGTGGTACTTCTTATAATCTGTCCACATGGAGCTCCTATGAATGTGATGATGAACCTGTGCGACTAAGTGGATCATGGACTTGTACTCTATTCCACCACAGCGATGTTACAGTTAGAGGAGAAATTAACTCTAGGACTCGGGAGTAAACACATCAGGGCTGTGAATGATGTGCTAATAACAAAAATCAGAAGCATATACCTACATAATAGTTTAAAGTCATGTTTACTCTGTCCTAGAAAAGGGACCATCCCATTATACCCTTTCCTTATAAAATATTCCAATAAAAATTGACTTTACACAGGAAACAATTATTTGGGGGCTTTATAATTTATATTCATTTCATAGATCAACACTAATTGTCATAAAGACATCTGGTTCAACTGATTAATTTTAGAGCTGAGGAAAGAGGGAGATAACTGAATTAAAATAACTGCCAAAGGTAGCACTGCCAGGACTCAAATATAGGATCCCTAATCCTAGTGTGAGATCTCTTGCCCCATCTCAGAGTATGAAGATTAGAAACATACTTACTGACCTCTGTGTATGTGAGTTCTCATGCAAATACACACACAGGGCATATAAGGGTAGGTGTGTGTGTGTGGATGTGTGTGTGTTTCTATGGGTGTTAATGAAGGTCAAGGGTCAACACTGTCTTTTAAGCCAACATCTCTCACTGGTAGCTGAGGCTACCAGTTGTTGTTAGTCTGTCCAGCCATTGTTTCCCAGGGCCTTAGGGGATACTGGGAACAGAACTCAGGTCCGTGTATCTGTGAGGCATGCACTATAGTGACTAAATCATCCTCCCAGCTATGTTGTGCCCTAAAGAACTTGGTCTTGGAAATCTGATTGGGGAGACCCAAGAGTCAAGAAATGATAGACACATGTGAAAAACAAAATCTGGGATTGGGTATCTCAGCAGGGAGATAGCTAAGTCGTCTTGGTGGGCAGTCTCTGCAAGGGAGCAGTTTCAGGCTGTGCAGGTCAGAAAGGAGGAAGATGCGGCTGATATTTTGCACATGCTGACCTTAATTAAAGATCAGTTGTTCATCAGCATTCCTCATTGGGCCAGAAGAAAGTTTTGTCATTTTTCTGAGCCTTACTTGAGGAAGGCTTTGCCATATTCATTGGGTCTGAGGCACTGGGGTCCTTGACATCTCTGTGCTCATGTCAACCATACACATTAACTCAGGAACTAATCTGTTTCCCACACAACTTTCATTCCCTGATCTTCATAATACATAAAAGAAATTTTGGGGAAATACTTAAATAGCACAGATACTTTTAAAGTCTGGTGATAATGTCTGAATATATACTTTTTTCTTAAACATGATTGTTCCAAAAATTATATGCATTCTTCATTCTCTCCATTAGGTACCTTTTGCATGTCTAAAATAGTGGTTCTCAACCTTCCTAATGCTGAGACCCTTTAATACAGTTCCTTATGTTGTGGTGACCCCCAGGCATATATTTTCATTGCTACTTCATAACTATAATTTTGACCCACATGTTGAGAACCACTGGTCTTAACTGTCCAGTAAATAAGAAAATGCAGGGGAAATTGAGCATTGGAGCCTGGGGTAGTTTGAGAGAAAATGGCCCCCAAAGGGAGTGGCACTATTAGGAGGTGTGGCCTTGTTGAAGTAGGTATGGTCTTGTTGGAGGAAGTGTACCACTGTGGAGGTGGGCTTTGGGGTCTCATATATACTCAAGCCATGGCCAGTGAGACAGACCGCTTCCTGTTGCCTGTGAGTCACGATGTAAAAACCCTCAGATTCCTCTCTGCACCACGTGTGCCTGCATGCTGCTTCGCTCCCAGCCATGGACAATAACGGACTAAACCTCTGAACTGTAAATCAGCCACCACAATTAAATATTTTCCTTTAAAAGTGTTGTCGTGGTCATGGTGTCTCTTCACACCATAGAAACCCTAATTAAGACACAAGTTGGTACCAGGGACTGGAGTATTTCTGTGATAGGCCTGACCGTGCGTTTGTTTGAAGGAATATGGGCCTTGGGACTGTGGATTAGAAAAGTAGTTGAATGCTTTAAGTGCTATGGGAGACAGTGGTACTGAGATGATTTGAACTGTGGGGGGCTGGCTCAGAAGTTTCAGAGAAAAAGAATTTTAGTATGTTGCCTAGAGACCGTTCTTGTGATATTTTGGTGAAGAATGTGGCTGCTTTTTGGCCTTCTCTGAAAAGTCTACCTGAGGCTAAATTGAAGAGTTTTGGACCAATTCCTTAGGCAAAGGAAATCTCAAAACAGCCTAGTATAGACTACACCATGTGGCTATTAATGGTAATTGTAATAAAGATTTATGATGAAAAGGAGCAAGCTAAGCAAGGAAAAATACAAAATGTGGAGCAGATTGAGGAGAAAAAGAACACCAGAATGTGGAATGGAGTTAAATCCTATGTTCAAGGAGATAAATATATTAAGAAATAAAATAAAGAGAGTGGTGCCCTCAGGGCAAGATCCCACGCAGCTGAATTTCCAACTTGTGAAAAGGAATTAAAGAAAAATTTAGAGCCAAGTGTGGTGGTGCATGTGTTTATTCCCAGAACTGGTAAGGCAGAGGTTAGCAGATATCTAAAGGCCAGCCTGGTCTACAGAGCAAGTTCCAGAACAGTCAAGCTTAGGAAGTGACGGAAACCGTGGAAAACAGAAAACTGGTAAAGGTGTGATTGAAAAGGGGGCCATGTTTCAGCCCCAATAAGCAGCAGAACTTGGCAACTTCAGCCATGTGGCTCTAGAGTTAAGAATACAAAAAGGGGGTATGCAATTTGCCTCCATGACTAAGAAAAGTCGTTGAGGCTAGTCACATCAGGGTGCCCCTGAATGGTGGCCTAGGGAGGCCATTGTGTGAAGCTGTGATGTTGATGCCTGGATTATCTTGGAGACCCCCATATGTTGGAGACGCTAGAGTTGTGGGATACCAGCCGAGGAGAGCTGCTAACAGGGAGTAGAACCAGCTCTAGAGAAAGAAACGTGTTTCAATCAACAAAGGTGAAAGGAGTTGGAGATCTGAAACATGCTTTGACATCAGACATGGAGATGCATGATGGAGAAAGGTTGCTTGTTGGTTCCGGGCTGCCCAGCTAGCTTAGATCTGAAATAATCACACAGAAACTATATTAATTAAATCACTGCTTGGCCCATTAGCTCCATCTTCTTATTGGCTAACTCATATTAATTTAACCCATTTCTATTAATCTGTATATCGCCATGTGGCTGTGGCTTACTGGGTAAAGTTCCCAGAATCTGTCTCTGGTGGCTCCATGGCTTCTCTCTGACTCCACCCTTCTTTCTTCCAGAATTCAGCCTAGCTTTCCCTGCCTACCTAAGTTCTGCCTTCCAAAGCAGTTTCTTTATTTATTAATGGTAATCACAGCACACAGAGGGGACTCCCACATGAGATGCAGAATTTGGAGTTTACCCAGCTGTTTTTCAGGGTTGTTTTGGTTCAGTATTTCCTCACTATGCTCCTTTTGTTAGTATTCAAGTATCTGCATTGGCCTGCCCTTCGGGTCCTGACAGGCTACGTCCTCAGTTGTAGCCACTAAGAGCACCTCCTGTGCACACGCACTACGTTCCCTTTTAAGAGGTGGGCCTTTTCCACCTCCCATCTCTCCCCTCTCTTCTCCTCTCCCCTCCCCTCCCCTCTCCTTCTCTCCTCTCCTCTCCCCTCCTCTCCCCATCCCTCCCTTCTCCTCCTCTCCTCTCCTACAACAGAATTTTGCCATATCTAAGTGACACCTGGCAGTTCCACAGAGCCTGGAGAGTGAGTGAAGTGAAGCAGCCAGATACTCCAGGACATGGTCAGTACCCCAGCTTTCCCAGGTCCCCCAAAGATGAACAATGCCCCCCTGAAAGTGAATATTCACAAAAATACATTAGACATTTAGGAACATATAAACATATTTGGATCCAAGTTTTATTAATATAATTCTGTTTATGGTAAAAAATATATAAAATTTAGCCCCATTCAAGACTTAAATAACCAAAATGCAAATGATATTCTAAGGGATCTAGTCGCAGCAAAGAATCTGATTCACAAAGACATTCAAAAAGACAGATTTCAGAAGCCACTTATGATAATAAAGCTAATAGGTGCATGTGGCTGTTGCCATTTGGCTCCCACACCCTTGGCCACATTGATTTACTTTTTGGCAGCAATTGCAATACTATTGACATATTGTACTATCCAGAAAAGTAATTTAATACACCCTAAGGCTAGCCTATATGGCCAAAGCTTCAAGGTTACATGTGGATTTCTCTTTTGGTAAGATGGTTGTGAATCACCTTCTATCTATGGCCAACTTACCAGATTCCTTATTCTACTCTTTTGCAGATAATTTTTTGAGTTGCACAGTATTAAATTATTTCCAATTCTAGTACTTAGGATCCTATATTACTTCATCTGTTTGAGTTTATCTAAAGCTACGTATTATCCAACTTGGAACTCTATCTCTTGCTTTGAAGGTAAACTTGGCATTTAAATTCCAGCTTCTCACTTGGAGTTCTGTCATCACCAAATTCTGTTTTATAGTTTATAGAATGAAAAATGAATTCTGCTTCTATTGCTGTTTGAACTAAAATTCTTTTCATCTGACTTCATCACCCACTAGTTTCCTTGGGCAGAGAGGTAAATCAGCTTGTAGCCAACATTAAATTACAGTGAATACTAATGCGAGTATTCATACTTAAGGCTACTTCAAACTGTCACCATTTTTGTAATTTCTAGAATGTCCCTTTTCTTATGCAATGATCCAGGGCTAAAGTACAATCATATTAGACAATGATTTTCTTCAAAAATTATCTGCCCAACCTAGCTTAGACAGAGCATCAAAGGAAGGATAAAAAACAGAGAAGGGAGCTTTTTTCAGGCAGTAGACGGTTGCCAGGCTCTTCCTGTTACTTTGAAGACTTAAGGTCTTGAAGATCCCTCACCAGAGGCCATCTCTGTCGGGGATGGTGCTTTCTTCTGGATGATACCTACTGTGACAGGCAATGGAGAACTCCACTTCTATAGAAGAACTGCAAGTGGTTTCATGTTTTTATTTGTTTTTTAGACTCTCAAAATAGTAGCTATTAAAATATGTTTACAAAATGGATACAATAAAGGTTTCCTCTCCTTGGAAAATGAAATGTTCAGTTATGAAAAAAATGAAAGAAAATATGACACATATAGGAAGAATTATTTCACAATAGGCTAACTGACAGGAAAATGCTGGGTCTTCTTAAGAATTCTGTGAAGCAACTGGAGATAACCCAGCAGTTAAGAGCACTTGTTCTTGCAGGGGACCTGGGTTTGAATCTCAGCACCCTTATGGAGGCTCATTATGGTCCCTAACTTGAGCTCCAAGGGCTCTGATGTTTTCTTCTGACCTCCCTGGACACAAGGCATGCACGTGGTGCAAATATATGTGAGCAAAACACTCATACATATGAAAAATATTTTTTACGTATAAAGAAGAAATATTGTGAATAAAGGCTTTGCTCTCCATCTCTTAGACTGAAACTCCCGTCAGAGATACTGAGTGGGGTGATACAATGGAGACACCCAGCGGCTGGTGTGGTTAGTGCAGCAGTAGCTTCCTTCACGTTGGCTTCCTGTTTTCTGGGTGTACATTTCCTCTTGAAAATAGACATTAGATATACCTACATAGAAAGTCAAGGACATAAAAATAAATAATAAAGCTGTGACTTTAGTGTTACTAAAAGACTAGGCCTTTACCTGGAAGATGGAAAAATGTATTTTAAACATGAATGTACATTCCTTTTGCATCATTAATTGTTATTTAGGGAAGAAGTCTTTAAAAAGATTAATATTTGAAACTTGAAATCAAAGGTGACTCAGTTGGTAAAGTGCTTGCTGCACAAGAATGAAGACCTGAGCTTCATCCATAGGCCTCACATAACAAGTCAGCAGGATGGTAACGCTTGTAATCACAGCGCTGGAAGAGAAAGGTATCCCTGGGGCCTCCTGGCCAGTCGACCTAGTCTAGTTGGCAAGCCTTATGTCCCAGTCTCTGTTTCAATACCTTAGGTATGGTCAGCTAATTAAAGGTAATTAGAGATGGCTCAAGGGGTTAAAGCACTTGTTGCTCTCCGAGAGGACCTGCAACTGGGTTCAGTTCCCAGCACTCACATCATGGCACACAGCCATCTATGACTCTTGTTCCAGGAGCTCGGTCAATGCCTTCTGACTTCTGCAGGTAACAGACATGCATGTGCTGAACATACATACATGCAAGTAAAACACTCATCCATAGAAATCTCCGGAAACAAAAAGAATCCTCCAAGGTGAATGGCTCTGAGAAAGGGTACCTGAAGTGATCTCTGGTGTTCACCTGTAAGCATACACACATGTACATGTGTCACTTCATACACATGTGTACCTATACACCATATACACCTATGAACGTATACCTTATACTTACATAGACACAAAATATTTAAAATTTGAAAATGTTTCTGTAACTCCACTGAAAGTGTCCACACATAAAATGTATTAATATATCAAAAATGCAAAGGCTGTGAAAAACATTTTTGTAAAGTAACTTTTAAAAATAAAAAAGAGGGCCAGTGAGATGACTCATTGGTAAAAGCTCTTGATGTGCAAGCTCGGAACCTCAATTTGATCTGCAGATCTCACAGTAGAAGGAAAAGTAACCTCTGAGGGTTGTCTTTGTACCTCAACATGTGTCCACACATGGATATCTCTCTCTCTCTCTCTCTCACACACACACACACACACACACACACACACACACACACACACGCCCTAAAAGAAATATAGGAAGTAAGGAACTGATGCTGAGTGAAGAAGTAAATGGGCTTAGTCTCTAAAATAGATTTTATCATAACAAAACTTACACATTCATTTAGAAGAATGAGGAAACACTGAAAAAAGAAAGCACCAAGTCCCCTCATTCATTCATTCATTCATTCATTCATTCATTTATATACACACACACACAGATGTATATACACACACACACATGTACATGCATTTCCTTATACAGTGATGGTTTTCTGGGAAAAGAGAACCTTACAAGAACAAATGCTAAAGGTTGCACCGTGTTTCTCAATGGCCCATTTTCCTAGACTTGCTTCTCAGTGATTGGAAGAGGAAGGGCCCACTGGGGACATTTGAGTCACCAGCAGCACGCCACATAATGCAAGTGGGACACTGCAGCTCCACTCCTCCTTCCTGTTGCATCCTGGTACCAGAGCGAATGGCTTTCCTTTGCGCATGTGTTCACCATGATACCACATCACGCACGACAGGCCCAGGGCAACAAGCCACAGCCATGGAGTTAAGTATGAGACAAATTAAACCGCCCCCCTTTTAACCTTACTCAGTATTTGGCTATAATAATTAGGAGTTGAAAACAAAGTTTTTTTCAGTGTTTTTCTCCTTACTTTATGAACAAGTTCTTAGTAAACATTTGTCTATTCATAATTTTAAAAGATACATAATTTTCCTCCGTACAGATATATGAAGCATTTTTGTTTATTTGTTTTTGTTTTTCAAGACGGGAATTTTCTGTAGCTCTGGAGCCTGTCCTGGAACTAGCTCTTGTAGACCAGGCTAGCTTTGAACTCACAGAGATCTGCCTGCCTCTGCCTCCCGAGTGCTGGGATTAAAGGTGTGTGCCACACCGCCTGACATGAAGCTTTATTTAACAAATAAAAAAACTTTGATGCCGGGCATGGTGGCACACACCTTTAATCCCAGCACTTGGGAGGCAGGGGCCAGCCTGGTCTACAAAGCAAGTTCCAGGACAGTCAGGGCTGTTCCACAGAGAAATTCTTTCTGGGGTGGTGGTAGAGGCAAACAAACAAAAACCTTTGGTGTTTGGTATTGAACACAGGGACACTTGAGTACTAAGCATAAGCAAGCATTCTTGAGCTACATTTTCAGTACTTTCTATTTTTTGTCTTTTATTTAGGAACAAAATCTTACTATATAGCATATAGTCCATACTGGCCTTGGACTTGTGATCTTTGTCCCTCAGCCTCTCAAGTGACCAGAGTCATAGTAGTTAAATACTGCCATTATAACCAAAGTTCTAAATTAATTCATTGCTCACTTTCCTCTTAAACTTAGTAATTATTTAGAGTGAGTACCATATACACATTTATAAGTTTTAAAATTATGAACTATAACATAGTCACAGTACATATAACACTCTGTGTGTGTGTGTGTGTGTGTGTGTGTGTGCGTTTGCACACAGGTAGAATTCAGCTTTGCGCTTGTTAGGAAAGCATTCTACCACTGAGTAATTGACTGAGCTCTACATATATACAATAATAAGCTGGATGTGGTGACATGAGACAAGAGAGGCCGAGGCAGGAGGACCACCATGAGTTTGACACCAGTCTGGGCTGCAGAGTGAAAGCTTGTCTCAAAACAATAACAATAAAAAATAAAAACAACCAAAAAAGTGTATCTACCACATAGGTTGTGAAATCCAGCATCATGACACTTTCATCTTTCCTGTAGTAAGACCTCTTTTGAGAATTTGAACTGCATTATCAGTAGTAAAAAAGATAGAATTTTATCAATGTTACACTGACATTGCTAACGTTTTATCTTTATTCCTAAAATGCATTTATAAATATAATCCAATTTGCTGTGCAACCTTGTGATATTTATCACAGGAGGCATTTGTTGGCATATGCTGACCTGTTAGGGAAGCTCCTCTAGCCCAGAAAGGCACTACAGGTGGGTCACACCTAGTGACAGCATTTGTATCTCAGACAGAAATGGAATCTAGTTCACACTGTTTAATCGGCTTCTCAGTTTTTTCATTGAACTGCTTACTTCCCAGTGTCAGACTGATACTGAGCTTGGTGAGGGCTTGAGAGCAAAGGTGTCCTAGTGACAAAGGGCTCTTTCATCGGTGCAGGACATTGATTTCCAAACTGTGTATAGCTATAGAACTATGGGTTATATATGTATGTGTCTGTAATTGATGAGATCATATACTAGATTAAATATTTCATAAAGTTATAAAAGGCTTTCAAACCTTTTATAGAAATTTGTAGCCAAAACAAAAACCCTTAAAAATGACTTCTTCAATATAAGATCATAACTCCAGAATGAAGATTTTTAAAGGGAAAAATTTAAATATTTGTATGTATATAGGTATAACCACATGTATATAAGTCATGTATGTGTGGGTGCCTATGAAAACCAGAAGAGGATGTCAGGTTTCCTTCAGATGGAGTTACAGGCTGTTGTGTGCCACCAAATGTGTTTGCTGGGAACTGAACTCTGGTCTTAACTGCTGGGCCGGCTCTCTAGCCCCTTTAAAGGAATTTCACTGATAACTTGGAGAAATAATTTAGAAAGGGTAAAGAAAGAATACCATCCCACACAAACTGGTGTTTGACTTTCTGTAAGCTTATCCACTGCCATAGGTTCTTTGCCATCCTTATACATGTATGTCGTTCATAGAAAGATGCTGCAAGCATTCCTCTTCCTTGCGTATTTTGTTACAAGCTGCAATTTGTTGTAGAAATGAATAAAAGACGTCTGCATTAGACAAAGAATGACTTTCATAGACACAAATGCTTCAAGCATGTAACACGTTTAGCAGATCCCGGACATATGTACAATAACTGTTACCAGATTAAAGTACTGTTTGCCAAAGGAGCTGCAGGAAGTTGGCTCTGTTAAGGTCAGTCCTTTAATGAGAATGTGTATAAGAGATAAGCATTTGGCAGAATGCCGAACCTTGTGGCTATTTTTCCTTATATTTCTGGGTGGATAAGAAGCAAGTTGGTAGTTAACCAGGATGTTTTCAGACACGTGACTCCTAGATGTCTGAAGAGTGATATGTTACACCATGCTTTGAAACTTTGTCTGTGTGGCAACTGTTTGTTTCTTCTGCTTAACTCTGTATTCTAATGTCAACATGATCAAGATGTTTCCACACACTATCATCACACAGGATAGAGGACATGAATTCGTTGTACCAAAACTCTACATAGCTGTACCTAGATTGATGTTAAATAGGAATAAATGAGAAGTTAACATAGAATTATTAGGCTTTTTTAAGCAAGTGTTTTATTAATTACTAAGTGGTTGTTCCTTAATTATTCATTTCTCTACAGCCCATGTAAAATTATCATTCAATTGATAGTATTTCTTAGTATAGAAAAAGGATTATGTGGAAGAAATGGTGATATAAAAATGGTTAAAGTTCATCATTGAACCAAAGCCTAGTAGGAGACAGGCATATTAAGAAGTTACCAAACAGTTAATGTGAAATTCCACTTTACATGGAGGCATGGGAGCGTCTAAGGATGTGGCGAGGGTAAGTCTGAAATTGGCACTCAGAATTTATCTTGAAGGGATTCAAAGAGATTATTCTGCACTCACACCCGGCACACTCCACATCTGGAATCGGGGGCCCATAGTACATTTGTCTTCATTTTGCAGTGATTTTGACTATCCATTCCTGCAGCAGAACTGAGCATTCTTCCACTGACATCAAAGTTGTTAGCATAAATCCCTTTGGGGATAAACGTCTGCATTTTTGAAGAATGATGATTGCAAAGGCTATGCTCAAGAAGCTGTTTCAGCATCCCCTAACACTTGGAATTCAGTAAATTTTCACTGACTTGCATTTTCAAACACTCTTTGAGTTCACAGAGCCTAGGAAGTCATGAAGAGCAATACACAAAAGAGACAAAGAAAGTAAAATATGTGAACCCAGCTGAGATTTTTCTTGGAAGAATTTGGCATTTTCTCTTGACTAGTTATATAAATATTTAAGTGGTTTGTATGGTTTTGAAAATGTTTTCAAGATGAGACAAAAAGCATGAGGAGTACATTGGATTGCCAAGGGATATTAGACGAATAAAGGAAAGAGACTGTAGTACACGTACTTGAAGTCCTTGACCTGCCATTTCCCAGTTTTTACCTTTGCCAGTCACACTCACCAATATTTTCCCGACTCTGCATCTGGCCTTCGAAGTTTGTTTTTGTTGAGACAGTGCCTTGCTATGTAACTCTTGGCTGGTCTAGAATTCAGTATATATACCAGGCTATCTTTGAACATTTAGTGAGCCTTTTGCCTTTGCCTCTTGAGTACTCAGAGTCTTGTGGCATTGGGCCTGGCCTAGCATGAGATTTTAAAGTCATTTAGTTAGGAAACGACCACCATGGTAAGAAAATTGCAGTGGAGATTACACGTTAAATGGGAGGCAGCAGCAGAGAGTGTGATGGAAAAGATGAGGCTGCCCTCCAGAATGGTGGTGGGGTGGTATTGGTATAGGCCTGAGTATGAGTTTGCGTGCCAGCCAAAGCTACACAGTGAGACCCTGTCTCTTACAAAGGAAAAGGAGAATCACCCAGTGGAGAAGAGATTAGCAGATGAGAAACAGATACCTAGTAGTTTGGGGCCCATCCTAGTTCATATGTCTTACAGTGTGTGTTTCCCTACAGGGAAAACTGAGTCTCATCGGAGTTGAAGCAAAGCACTGGATAGATGGTAACATAAACTGCGGGAGAAGCTGTGGAGAAGCGTGTGGGGAAGAAAAACCATGTCAGACTATTGTTGCATTTTGAAAATGGCTCCAGCTCACTTTTATACTAGATCGTGGCTTTTCCTTACTTTATTCTGCTCCTAGCTGGCAATGCAGAAGGGCCTGGAGCACCTCCCTCGCTCTGTTTTATTTTTATAGTCACTGGATGCTTGTCTCATATTTTTCTACTGGACTATAAACTCCTGGAAAGGAAGTGGATTGTATTATTCCTTACATCCTCTGTAATAGCGACTGGGGCAAATGCTAGTGTTGATTAGAGCCCTTAAGCCTCTCTGATTCGAAGTTCATACTACATATTGTACAAGAGATCTTCTTTTTTGTTTTTGAGATGCTCTTCCCCAGCTTCATTTCAATGGCATCACCTTACAGTGTCCCTGGTATGGAAGGGAGTGTGATTTCAGAGCTTCCTCAGTGTGGGTCTTCCCTGCTTTTGCAGAAGGCAGTCCCTTACTCTGCAGCTGAGGTACAATGCATTATTTCCAGTAACCCTGACATGCCAGGAAAGCTGTTGCAAATGCAGACTGCTGCTGTCTTCAGATTCTACCAGCAGGAAAGCCACTTTTGCTAATAGAAAGATCTTAGAAGCTTTGAGTGAGTTTGAGTTTTAAGACTGATGGTTTGATCTGGCACCCAGCAAACACAGTCAAGCCCTAAATTTCACACCACAAATTGAATCTAACTGTGCACCCAATAACTCAGTCAGCAATTCTTAAACATTGGAACTAGGGGTAGTAGCATTTATTTCCAGTACACTATGGAGACCAAAGTAGGAGGATTTCTTGAATTCAAGGTTTGAGATTAGCTCAGGCAATACAGTAAACCATACAAGAACCAAAAATAAAATTTCTGTTTGGTTTTCAATAGTACCTCTACCTCCATGTCCACAAGAATTAAAACATTCTTTTTCAGTTATAAAGGAAATATTCAGGTCATGGCTGGTGCTGGAACTTATTTACTTTCTAGAATTGCATAAGAGCACTGGAGTCTATATCCTGCCATCTTACCATTATTGTAATGGCCAAAGTGTGTAGGCAGAGACTATTTGTTCATGTCCTGGCCACCCAGACCCGAAATAATCACACAGAAACTATATTAATTACAACACTGCTTGGCTAATCACTTAAGTGTATTGCTAGCTAGCTCTTATATCTTAAATTAACCCATTTTCATTTACTGGCAAGGTTCCAGCAGACTCCAGTGGGCATCTTCTCCTTAGGCAGCTACATGGCATCTCCTTGACTCTGCCTTCTTTCCTCCTCTATCTGTGTGGAATTCCCACCTTACTCTATTCTGCCCTTCTATAGGCCAAAGCAGCTTTATTCATTAACCAATAAAATTAATACATACACAAAGAAAGACTTCCCACACCAAAAACAGTCAAGGTCAATACTCAGTCACATGACCACTTGCTTCATTATCTCACCATCGAACTCAGAGGAAATTCTAATTTCAATACCCCCATATACCAGAGGTCTCCAGCCCTACATCTTATTGAGAAAGGGTGATTCTCAGTTTGTCTTTGTGTGTACCCCTCCTGGGGTCATCCCCGAAAACCAGTTTTGTATTAGTCCAGGTTGAATAAAAAAAGGACAAATCATACAATATTTTGAACACAAGGGATCAATTCAAAGAATTTCTACTCATCACAGGGACATGGAGCAGCAAGGAGATGGCTAGAAAGGAACAAACAAAACCATAAATATAATACATATAGGGATGGGTGACTCCCTTCAGGACTATGACTCAGTCATACAGAATCCCAGAGAGTGTGGCCCACTGGACAGTCAAGGTTTTGTGATCACGCAAAGCCACTTAATCATTGAGAGGGGTACTCACGGTGTCCCACTAGAAAGCCAGGTGAAGGGGTCTAAGGAAGCTATCTGTGGAACTGCTTGCAAGTTTGCCTCAGGGTGCACCTGAGTAGACAACTGTGGGAGAGAGGTGCACTGTACCACTGGTCACTGACACTGGGGGAACATGGTGCTGAGAAAGATGCAGATTTTATGCACTGAAAGAGCCTGTCTAACGCATGTGCAGTGCCTCACAACTTTAATCCCAAGACCTTGGGAGGAAGAGGTAGGCAATTCTCTATGAGTTTGAAGCCAGCCTTGTCTACAGAGTGAGTTCCAGTCTCGAAAAACTGAAAAACAAAACAAAATCATAAAAAACCCACCAAAACAACATCAAAAAAGAAAAGGAAAGGAAGAAAGAGAAGGGAAGGAAGAAAAGAAGGAAAAAAAGGAAGGAAGAAGGAAGGAAGGAAGGAAGAAAGAAAGAAAGAAAGAAAACGAGCCTGTCAGAGTCTCTTGCAGAAGGCTGGGGTTCAATTCCTGGCATCTATGTGGTGGCTCACTCCAGGGCATTTATCTTCTGAACTTCTCAGACACCCATGTGACATATTACACACACACACACACACACACACACACACACACACACCCTAAAAAAGAAAGAATAAAGAGGAAGAAAACATACTACCAGATAGAGATCTCTCCAATACCCTCTCCTGACAGCTTAAGTTCATGCCAGCTAACAAAAGAGTTCACACGATTTGACTATTTCTTAAAGCAAGCAAAGGAGGGTACAGTCAGAATCTTACAGTAATAATGTTAACTGGCCACTTTTTGTAATTGAAAAAAAAGCTCATAATGAGAACTGTATTTCACTGGCCTCTGAAAAGTATTGCAAATGAGCCAGGTACTCATCTATAGATAAACGGATAGATGTATATATAAATACAGACCTGTAGAAGGTTCAGGAGAAGTGCACTCTGCATGCCTATCTCTACAGGAAGATTACAACTACCACCCTCCGATGGTTAGGCTGATGACTCTCTTCTTGTGTACATTTAATGTCATAGTCTCAATTTTATTTGAGTGTTGCTTTTCAGCAACAAAGGTAAGAGGCATTTGAGAAACAATCAATAGTTCTAACTGTAGGGTCATGAAATCAATAAAAGAAACATCTAAGAGCCTATCAGCAGAAGGGAGTGGCTGTGAGCCACTGGGGTTTGTTCCTGGACAGTCATACGCAGGAGATTAAGTACATTATGGTAGTTTGCCTGCAACGAGACCAACACACTCCACTGCCTGGCTCTCAAGTCCATGCTCTTCCTCTCACATCTTCTCAAAGCTAGTTAATATGACCAGCACAGCACCTCAGAGGTGACTGAATGATTTCCAAAGTTGTCATGACAGGCATTATGGCTTCGGCATTGGTCTCTTCGACCTCTTATTCTAGGAAGACCCAGCTGTCATGCATGAGACATTCAAGCAGTCGTGTAAAGAAGCCTAAACAGGGAAGAACTTGAGCATTACTCAGCAGTCAGTACCAGCACACAAGTCGTATGAGTCAGCGAGCTGTAAAGTCAGTCCTCTTTTATTTACTGAACTTTTAGATGACTGAGTATCAGCTGATAGCTTGATGCAACACTGGTAAGTCTCAGACCAGAACCACAAAATAGCTCACAGATTTCTAACCCACAGGGTTTGGAGGCAATTAATTTTATTACTAATACATGCTTATAGATAATATTCTCAGAGGATAGAATCTGCCCCAGCCCACATCATAAATAAATGTGAAAAGAATTTATAAAGAATAAACACTGTTTTGTGCTGAGGATGCAGTTCTGTGGCAGAGTGCTTGTCCATTATTAACGAGACCCTGCTTCCAATCCATAGCACTGATAAAAACAAGAATAAACATATTTTGGATTAATCAAAGGGTAAGAGTAGGCCTAACAAGGAATGATAACACTGCAGACTGTAAGTCACTTAAACAGCTGTGGATGTTTATACAACTGGCCGTGCTACACTGAAACTGGGATTTTCTGCAAATGTTTCCTAGCCCTTCTGAAGTGTGGGAGAGTGCCTGTGGTATTTGGAGAGCTGATCTAGCTGCCTCTAAGATGTTTCCAAAAAGCTTCTTATCATGTGCGTTGTTATCCATGATTTTTTTAAAGATGCTGCCTTGCTAAGTTGCCCTCATCTTGAACTCTTTTAATTAATTAATTTTTTATTTATTCTTTGGGTCTTTCACATCATGCCTCCTGATCTCCCCCATATACACCCCAAATTAAAACAAGGACAAAATTTAACAGGGGAGAAAAGGAAGCAGGAGAAAAGCTATCATGGAAGCTTCAGTATGACACAGTGAGTCACATAGTGAACCCCTTTGTCCATATATTTTTACATGCAGGCATTCATCATAAAGAACCATGGATCTCATTCAAGGCCCCCGGTCTCTGCTGTACCATCAAGGCTAGGCCCTCACTGGGACTCTTCCTGGACATCATGTTGTTGCCCTGTGTCATGCAGATCCTACAGTCCTGGGTTCACAACCCTACTCCCCAGCAGATCACAGATGGACCAACACATAACCTTTGTTTTGGGCCTAGGTAGTTGCAGGATTAGTCAGCTCTCCCAGTCTTTGCCACCAGGGTGGGCTCTCCAGCTTTGCCCTGACTAGTTCACCCCTTTCAGCGATGAGCAAGGGGCAGCGCCAGTTCTCAGGCTTTCATTACCTCCGGGTCGGTTCTCCTATACCTACACACCTTCAGGGCCTGCTGTACTGTATTGCCCAGGGGAGATGTAGGTGCCGCTCTCCTGAGTGCTGCAGCTGACAGGGGCAGAGACAGTTCTCCCGCTCTGTTCCTATGACCTCAGGGCCAGCTTTCCCACCTGCCTCAGGTTTTGATGGGGGAGACCTTGAGCTCTATGAATCCTGTTTCTGTTCTCTGCTCTGCAGCTGGGATTACGGGTATGTACCACTGGGCCAGGTGTTTTGCCTTTTCTATGAGGTGGTTTGTAATCAAACATCTGAGATCAATTAGGATTTTTAAAAATAGTGATTCAATGAACCAATTTTGATAGGTTTCCAGTACAGTTTGTGTGTGTGTGTGTGTGTGAGTGTGTGTGTGTACTGCATTTGATCAAGATGATTAGATATTTTGTGTCACAGCATCATCAAAAAAAGAATGACAAGGAGCCGGGCTTGGTGGCGCACTCTTTTAATACCAGCACTGGGAGGCAGTGGCAGGCGGATCTCTGTGAGTTTGAGGCCAGCCTGGTCTACAAGAACTAGTTCCAGGACAGTCTCCAAAGCTACGGAATATCAGCTTGGAAATCTGCAACTGCAAAATGACTTGACCAGAGTCCTTTATCCCAAGATGGCAATCAATCTACCAACTCACTAACCAACCAACCAACCAGCATATACCAATCAACATCAAAGTATTTTAGGTTCCTAGAAGGTACTTCAAAGTTTCAGATAAAAAGCCTTGGTTGTCTTTGAATTTTAGGAAGAAACTAGAATCTCACAGAATGAATCAATTAGGCTTTTTAATTAATTAATTAATTTTTTTTGCTATCTTTGCACCCTTGATGATTAAAGCAATCAAAAGTAAGCATTCCACAAATACTGGCTATCACATTTTGTTATTTAAAAATATTTTTCTAGCTGAACATAGCGGACAATGAGGAATACTGAGAATTCAAGAACAATTGCAGTGGGTTTTTGATCCTACTGCACGTACTGGTTTTGTGGGAGCCTAGGCAGTTTGGATGCTCACCTTACGAGACCTGGATAGAGGTGGGCAGTCCTTGGGCTTCCCACAGGTCAGGGAACCCTGATTGCTCTCCGAGCAGATGAGGGAGGGGGACTTGATCGGGGGAGGGGGAGGGAAATGGGAAGCGGTTGCGGGGACGAGGCAGAAATCCTTAATAAATAAATAAATTTAAATAAAAAAATATTTTTCTTTAAATTTCTCTTGTACTTTTTTCAAGAGTGCTACTCCATGGACAGAAATCAACCTAACCTCAGAAAAGTTAATACTGCTGAAGAACATTAATCAACAATCCCAAATTTTTCATTATCTGGTACCACTGTCCTTTAAGAAAAAAATGGGGACAATAAAATAAAACCCACCAAGATCAAATGAACAAAAAGCAAGTGTTTTTCTTAGACTTTGTCTTTAATAGCAAATTATAGGTGACATATACAATTGTTCTTTTGCATTTCCAAATTTTATCTAACCCATGTAAAGAGATTTTTAAATGGCATGTTAGTGCCATGGAAGCCCCTCACCAACTGCTACCATTTGGTCATCTCAAACTCATCCCCAATTCCAAGCCAAACAGTACCAATATTCTGGGACCACTGCTTCCAATATTATTCTATACCTGCACATCTTAATAGAATGCAATATTTGCATAATGTGCACAATTTGACCCAGTTCAACAGGAGCAATACTACTTTTAGGAGCCATCATAATACAAGTTTATAAAGTTTAAAATCACCTCATGTAACATATAATTTCTTGATCATTTTAATGTTTTTGTTTACACTAGTAAACCTTTGATGGACTCTACTTACCACTGTGAAATGCCCTAATGTCTTAAAAAGTATGAACATTTTGTGACTAATGTACATCTTATAGTGCTGTATGAGAAGGTTACATCAACTCTAAAGGATTCCTGGAAGCCTGAGTCACAAACCTGCCTGACAGGAGCTGCAGAATTGGTTGGTGGGGGTTGTAAGGAGTTCCTGAATTCAACAGGATTCTGACACAAAACAAATCTGGTCAAGACAGATCACAATGTCACTAAGGCCCTGGCCTCCATTATTTGTAAGGCCATTTGTTGTCTTCCTTCTTGTTTGTTGCTTCATGCTCCTCACGCACATATAAGTGGTTGACATTCAAATAGCCACGAGCTTTAAGGGAATCCGAAAAAATGTTTTTAGCTAGAATTAAGGTCCCACGGGGGTGACTGGGTAAATAGAGAGCAGTTTTACAAAGCCCGGAGTCTAGGGGGCTATGGTCACAGACTGGAAATGGGGATTGCACTCTTACTACAGAATAGAATTTGAGATGCTTCAGCTACAATATCAAGGGTATCCTCACATCTGTGCAAGGTAGTATGGGGAAGATGTAGGGTAGTGGTTCTCAACCTTCCTACTGCTGCGACCCTTTAACACCCATGTTGGGGGATTCCCAACCATAAAATAATTTTTGTTGCTACTTCGTAACTGTAATTTTGCTGTTACGAATCTTAATGGAAGTATCTGACATACGACCCCTGTGAAGGGGTTCGTGACCCACAAGTTGAAAAACACTGGTGTAGGGGATTCTGCCCTATTAACCAGAAAAGAACTTCCCGATGGTCTCTCATCCAGTAGTAGCTTGAAGACCTTTCTAGGGCAAAGGGAGAGATCAGCTCCTGTACCCGCTCCCTTCAAGTGGAACCCTGGAGCTGTGAAAATGCACATCTATCCAACTTAAATTTTCTGTACGTGCTCCTTAACCACTGCAAAATGAAGAGGGCAGGGTGCAACCGTGGATTCAGCCTTGCATTGCCATTTCTAAGCCGCGAAACAGAAACGAGCACGACCATCTAACTTCACGTCCACTGTACCGGGCGCACAGTTGATGGAAGAACCCGGCAAGTTTTGTAAGAATTAAGAGGAACTGTAACGGACGGGGGTGTGCGAGACAGCCACGTAAAGACATGCTTGGTTTGACACGCACAGCCCACTTACTCATGCAGCGGGGCAGGCAGCCTCGGCTCCTAAAGCAACAGGCTCAGAAACGGTTCCCTAGAGCTCCGCAGAGCCGACACGACGACACGACGTGGCACTGTCGCGCAGACAGCTGACACTGAGGAAAATGGGAGCCCACGTTTGACGCAGCACCAGGAAGGACTGGATATTATTAAGTTTGCCGAGCCAGCTCGCGGGCCGGAGCACTTCCTCTACTTTCGGGGGTGTGGGGGAAGGCGGGGTACACCAGCGCTAGCCACGCCAGTGGTCGCGCAGTACCGGGACCGAGCACCGGCACCGGCCACTCAGAGGCCCAGGATGCCTCGCGGGCGGGGCTGACCCGGCCGGGCGAAAGGGCGTGCCGCGAGCGTGACGCACTTCCGCCTCGGGTCTTCCGGCTTACCCGGGACCCGACCCTCCTCACAACAACAATTTCGGGCGCTAGCGCAGCCCGGTCCCCGCCCTCATCCCGCCACCTGCCTCCCGGCCGCGCCTGTCCTGACCGCCCGGCCGCATTCCGGAGAGCCCGAGGCGCCTGCGGCCCAGTCGCCCGCTGCTACCGCGCTCCCCTGCGAGCCCCGGAGGGCGAGCCCCGGGCGGCCTTCCTGCTCGCAGGCTCGCTCCCGGCCGCGGCCTGCCTTCCTCCGGGCTCGCTCTGCGGTCGCGGCCTTGCTTCCCCCGGGCTTGCGTTCCGGCCGCCTTCTCTTGAGGCTCGCTCCGCGGCCGCTGCCGCCTCCTTCCAGGCTCGCTCTTCAGCCTCCGTCTTCAGCCGCTCAGGCCGCGCGGGTGCTCGCGTAGGGCCTTGTTGCGTTTCAGCTCGGGGGTCGCGGCGGGGGCGGGGCGCTGAGCGGTCCGCCGGGGCCTGTCCTTCGCGTCCTCCCCGGGTCGCCTGCCCGCCTTCCTCCGCGGTACGGAGCCAGGCGGAGCCCAAACCTGGCGGGGACAGCTGCACCCCCGGCCCGGCACCCAGAGCCTGCCGCCACCACCGCCACCGTCCATCGTTGGTACCGGCAATGGCCTTCGTATCGCCCGCTGTGCTTGTGACTGATTTGGACCCAGAATATTGAGAACTCACTTCTGTCCCCATCCCAGCCGTGCCCGCCCAGTTACGGCTTAGCTGCAGCGCCGCTAGACTGTCCGACTTTGAGAGCACCATGGACCAGAGTGGGATGGAGATGCCTGTGACTCTAATCATTAAGGCACCGAATCAGAAATACAGTGACCAGACTATTAACTGCTTCTTGAACTGGACCGTGGGGAAACTAAAAACGCATCTATCTAACGTGTACCCTAGCAAACCTGTAAGTGTAAAACTGAACGCAGCTTGCCCTAGCCTGCAGCGCCGTGTGCCTGGTACCTCCCTTCGCCCAGCTTGCCCCCTCCTCGCCAATCACATAGGTCTCCATTCGAAATACTTTTGGTTGTGAGGTTGCGGGTGTCTCCTGAGTGAACCACCATCATTATCTTCCTAATGAGGTTCAGTTAATTAGCGAGTATACAGAAATACCAAGAGACAAGAATTTGCAGTGATGGAAAAGGGACCATCTTCCGTGCAACTTAAAGTCATCTAATGTGAATGTCAGATACTAATTTTATTTGTTTTTGAGGTAAAGAATCACGGTCTATATTAGAACGTTCATTGCTTCCTAAGGCAAAATTCCATTTTAATTTTAAATACCTGGCCCAGGAATATGTTCATGGCGAAGAGAATATTCTTTTCTTTTGGAATGATTATGTGACTTGGCGAAAATTATCCTTTAACCCTCACCCCATCGCACGTGTTGTGAGTTGCAGTTCACCTTGTTCCCCCACTTCCCACCTCACATTTCTCCTGAAGATAGAGACATTGAGACGGGCACTTTTCCCACACACCCCAGTCATTTGATACCTGTTTCTTTCTTTGGTTATATCATCTGTTTCGCTTAGATCAGTGTGCCTTTGTTTTCCATTCTTTATCTTGGTGTTGGAAAGATAGTGTCGCCATTTGTCCCTAAAGTCTGATTTGAAGGTACGTAGTTGGTCTTTCAGTAGCTTAGAAAGGTGTGTCATCCAGAGTATATTTTAGTGAGGCGTTCCTGTGCTCTATTGTATAACTTTTTCATTCTTGAACATCTAATATTCAACTACTCAATCTTATATTTAAATAATAAAGAGACTTGGTTTATATACTCCCTAGTTGGGAAACAACTGCTTTTTAGGCCTGTTTTGTGCACCTCAGTATGGAAGATGTTGGTCTGTGTTAAGATATTTATGACTTAGAACAGTGTCTATTGCAGTATTGTTTAAGATTTAGACATCTGGAATAACCACTGAATTACTTCATTGCCAAAGCTGGAGGGTGTATTTTTTGTTGTTTGTTTTAAACTCATTCATCCTTAGCTGTATTTGTGACACAAATATTTTTATTGTGTGTGGGAACACTGAGTTCCTTAGTAGTTGGAACAAACTAAAAGTTAGGACTTTTGCTCATTGAAAACTTAAGTTTGAAAGTGAAGATTTACACCAAAATTTTTCTATTGCATATTATTGTTTTCCCACATTTTTGAAATAGAAAGCACCTTGTGTGAATAGTCATTGATTGGCATAGATTTCATAACACAGCCCAAATACTATTTTAAAGTACTTTCTTACGTATGCACGTACTGGTATGGTGTGTACTAAGGTGAGATCTACATGTTATACTATTACACCATTAAGGGACTTGGTCTTTAATATGTGGATCAAGAGTTTGGATTAAGCCTAATGTGGTGTAATCTTAGCAGTTGGGGAGGTGGAAGCTGGAGATCAGCAGTTCAGGGTCATTCTTAGCTGCACAGTGAGCATGATCCTGTCCCCCAAACCAAAACAGATTTAGTACTCTTTAAAACTCTTCTAAAAAAAAAAATCAAAAACCAAAAAGCTGTGTGAGATAGAGATGTGAAGCCTGTTTGCTGACGTGTCCTGGGACAGCTAGTCCCTACTGCAGGACTGTTGGGCAGCTGGTCCTGATGCCTGAGGGGTCATCACTTGCAGAACTCTTTCTTGGCTTGCCTGACTCAGACACACTGGAGAGTCTTTAGGAGCCTGCACCACTTTCTATAATTAATGACTTTACTTTGTAACATTTCTCCAGCAAGTTTTCTGAGTGGATTGTAATGTCTTGTCAAGTTCATTTCTAGGTTGAAAATTTTGTGCAGTTATTAGACTTGACAGGTTTCCGTTCTGACTTACACCTGAAATTAATTTGAAACATCACAGTTGTTGAGTAACTGCAGTTAGTGGTACTCTGTAGCCAATAGAAGACATCAATCAGCTCTAGGAATTGGGAGTCATAAACATTTTCTTTGTAAGGTTATTTAGAAGTCAAAACATTTTGTAATGAAGCAAGATTATAACAGGAGTTTAATTCCTTGTGACTGCCCCCAATGACTCACTCAGCTTTTTAAATGCTTTAAGTGTTATGTCCTGTGTGTGCATTCATGTGTGCATGCCTCACCTTCACAGACAAGAAGGTCTTACTGGTTTGCACAGCATGATCTCAAATTCTGATTCGCCCATCTCAGCTTCCCAAGTTGTGGGACTGTGGGTCCTCCCACCTGCCACGTTGACCAGCTATTCTTTCAGAGTTAATGTTGCGCTGAGGACTCTAAACCTTCTATTATTATAATAAGCAATACAGTTCTAAGTAAAAGGACTAGTTAGTGTTAAAGTTCTAAGTAAAAAGACTAGAAGGGGAAGATATTTTCTAATTTAGAATTTAGACATATGATATATATGTGTGTGTGTGTGTGTGTGTGTGTGTGTGTGTGTGTGAAAATTTTATGTGGAATTGAGCACTTGGAATTCAGATAACTTCCAAAGATACTTGTAATTGGTTTAGGAACTGGGAAGTTCACTAGTACCAGTTCATGTTGATAGTGTTTCAGATTATAAAAATTTTAGCAATTGCTATAGGATGCCAAAGAGCCTTGTTAGAAGGCCACTTTCACTTTGCCTTGAGTGTTGGATTCTAGTCTGAACTTTGACTTAGTTATCAGAGATGTAAATGCCAAAATGCCTGAACTTCACATTGTTCAGTAGATGTACTATCCAATTAAAAGATATAAAATTCACCTGTCGTTAGGCTCGTTTCCATCTCTTCTTACTTAATGTTATCTTATTTGCAAACAGTAGGGAGCTAGAGATGGGGTTGCCTTACCCTGAATTTGATGTTGAGGGCAAGCTTTCCAGTGCTTGGGGTCACAGTGCCTTGTGATGTGTGTCTTACCTCTGGGTACATTTCCTCTATCTTTTTATTTTATGGTGGTAAAAAACTAAAGCAATCACTTTCAATATGTAGGTCTTCTGGCTTTCCTGATTAGCCAGGGAAGCCTGCACTAGCTTTTCAAGCTGTTCTTTTACGTTAACTTCTATTGGAAGTGAAGAAACCAAGTGAATACAGGTTCTGTTCTGAGAATATAACATTATGCAGTCCAGAAGGAAGTTTTCCCTTTCTTCAGTAGAAGTAGTAAGTCTTGTAACTTTTTTTGGAGCTTTATTGTTTAGTATTTTGTAATTCCCGATTCCTTACTTACTGTTCATTAAAAAAATGTAGTTGCTTGATCACTTCAGGACTGTTGATTTCAAGATGTAGAATCCATATGTATGAATACTTTTTACTTGATAAGACAGTTGTCTTATATAATTTTAACAAATTTAACAAGACTTTATGTCACCTAGCAGTATAGCTCAGTATAAAAAAACACTGAACAAATGGTACTGTCAGATTTAATGTGACAATGATGAAAAATAGAAATTTGAAGATTTTAATGACTGCTGACTAAAATTTACTTAAGTATTTTAATCTTATCCTCATGTCCTTTTTCTTAGAAAAAAATAAGATTTTGTTTAATACTGCATTAATGCTTTTTGGAGGTTCTAGAGTTTTTAGTTTAAATTTCTCTTTATATTATACTGATTTGTCTAAAATGCTTTTATTTAATTGCTCTGATTTTAAACTGCCATTTAGACCAGGTGTTTTACTAAATACCCGATATGCTCTATAATGTTTATTTGTGGTAAACATCTTGTGATATTAGCTCTTTTATAGATGAGAAAATAGAGACTTGATGATTCTTTTGTCTAATGTCATAAAACTCTTTAGGTAGAATTGGATTTGAACCGAAGTTGGTCAGACTTGAAAGAGAAGGCCCTTAGCCATATATGTACATGTATATGTATACACATATATGTATATATATACACACACACTTGGCAATAGGCTGCCCTGTAGTGACTTGACTCTATCAATTATACATCTATAATCAGGAAAAAAATGAATTTGACTATTAAATGTTTGGGGCTGGAGAGATAGCTCAGACGTTTAAGAGTTCTTGTTGCTCTTGCAGAAGATGGGGGTTCAATGGCCAGCACCAACGTGGCTGTTCACAAGTGTCTTAAACTCCAGTTCTGTGGGATCTGATGCCCTCTTCTGGCTTCTGTGGGCATCACACTCACACTTGATACAAAGGCATGTATGAAGGTAAAATACCCATACATGTTAAAGAATTTTCTTTAATTTAAAAAAAAGATTTGCATTTGAGATGTACCTAGATATGCTATAATAGCTAGAAACTACAGAGTTGAGTAACATATCCTTTTTATTGTGCTAGCACCTAATCAGGTTACTGTTGTTAGTACCATTTATTCTGATAAACTATAAGAAAATATGGGAGCATAATATTTTAAGATTGCAGAGTGTGTTGCTATTTTTGTTCTCTTCACAGTGTATTAAATTCTATACTTTGGCATTCTCTATTGCACATACATCTGACATGTAACTGAATGGCCTATGAGTGGAAACCTTTAATCAAGGAATATTCATTGAGAATTCCAGATATTGTATATTCTGAAAATTCTGAACACTGGTTTTTGCTGTAAGGAGATAGAGACTAGAGGCAGTTTGGGGAACCATGTTTCTGGTTATATACTTCTGAATCTCCTGGAGCTTTGGACTGAGGGAATTTGATTAGAGACATGTTTAAAATTTTTAAAAATTAGGGGCTGGAGAGATGGCTCAGAGGTTAAGAGCACTGGCTGCTCTTCCAGAGGTCCTGAGTTCAATTCCCAGCAACCACATGGTGGCTCACAACCATCTGTAATGAGATCTAGTGCCCTCTTCTGGCCTGTAAGTATACATGCAAGCAGAACACTGTATATGAAATAAATAAAGATTTATAAAAAAAAAATTTAAAAATTAGTATTCCACAGAGTCCATATTTTGTGTGCTTTCTTGTATTTAACTCTTTTTTGTATTTAACTCTTTAAAGCTATTTGACATTTAGAACTGAGCATGTAAACTGAAATGTAATAGTTTCTATTTTCAGAGTACTTGTATGCTAGTTACTAGAACTTACAGCCAGTTGAAGATTACTTTTATTGAATCATTATCATACATTTTTAAAATCCGCATATTTAAAGTTCAGAATTAATATTTTGAAATTATGCAGAATTTAGTTATGCTAAAGTTGGGCATAATAGTGTCATGACATTTAGTATAGAGGGTTTTTTGTCTGTTTTCCATTTTTTTTGAGATTTTTTTTTTAAAATCACTTTATTCTGATTAACTTACTAATAGAAGCAACACATTACCCAAATACTTGCCCGGTCACAAACTATACAGTTAAAACGGCTATTCTTTTGTCTACATTTTATCATTTATTATTACCCTCACTTGGTCTCCTTTTTAAATTTTATAATATTCCCAAAGTGATACCTATTACATTATAGGCTAGGATCCACATATGAGGGAGAACTTGTGGGCGTTTTGTTTGTTTCTGAGTTTGACATGATTTTTAAAGTCATATAAAAGAGACCCATTTAGTCTGTCTATAGACACATACTACATATACACACAAACTTTAATCTTTTCATACTTAACAACTCTTTTGAAGTATGAAAATATAGTTGGTAAAAAAAAGAAAATATAGTTGGTTTTGTAGATTCATGTGTTGGCCTTATGAATATTTAAATTTTTTTCTAGACTGTTGTGTGTGAATGTTTTCCTTGTGTATGTAAGTGCAGGTGCCAAGGAGGTCAGAAAAGACTATCAAATATCCACTATTCCAGGACACACACCAAGAAACCTTTGTCCAGATGTTATAATGTAGGTTTTTTAAGCGTGTGCTTCTGGAGACTGAAGTGTCTGAAGCTATTTCTTCTGGAAAAATTTAGTCTCAAAACAAAGTATAAAATTGTTTCTCGTGTGCTTTATACATTTATTATTATTATTAATATATTGTAAAGATTAATGGCTTATACTGGAAGTGTGTGTGGATTAGTGGTCCTTACTACTGCATTTTCTAGCATTTTTCTTGCTCAGAAGTGATAGTTTCTGATTAATTCTATTACTGTTCAGTTTAATAAAAAAGAAGAGGTAATCTACATAGAAAGGAAGTAGATTATGTCCAGGTAGGTTGAGTACCTTAGAAGTAGTTGGTAAATAATGGCATTCTTCCACTAAAAATCTGAGGTTAAATGATTTAAGCTTTGGACGTGGACTTTTTGCCAACTTCAAAATGTATTTCTGTACAGAGAAGGTTAAAGATTTCTGTTGTTACCTACAAATGTTGTTTGAAATGGAGACTCGAAAGGTAGTATGGGTCAAGGCTTTCTTGTTCAGCCTTTTGTAGCTTTAGCCAAGTTTGCTTTTGTGTCAGTCTTGCTCTTGAGCATCCTGATTTGTTGCCTTCATGCTGCAAAGCAACGTTTTGGAAAGACATATCACTTTCCAACAGTTTCACGTAGTCCTGTTAGATCTTAGTGAAATAATATAGATAGCAGAAATTAATATCTGTGGTCTCTTGAATGCTGTGTTCTGTTTTAAAAGGTTGATGTGCATTCTGTTCTTAGACTCCAACCTGTGCAGTAAATACTGTTATTATCCTCCTTTTGTAGATGAGAAATGCAAGGCACAGGGAGATGCCTGTAGGATCTTGTACACATTTTCTGACTCCTCTTCAGCTGTATATCTGCCCTACTCTATGAGTCTGGCTCCTATGCACAAGACCCCACAAGCAGTAAATCAGTGATGTTGCTCTCGATAATCTTCATCTGTCTATCCTGCAATGTCAATTTTTTTCTAATAGATTCTTCCTTTTGTTATACAGATGTTGTTAAAAAAAAGCCCAGCCACAAAAAAAGAAATATGCATGAACCAAAGACCTTCTACAGACCCTACTTGTCCTCTTTCTCTCCTGTGGGGGAGAAATGCCTTGTTTTTTTTTTTTTTTTTTCGAGACAGGGTTTCTCTGTAGTTTTGGAGCCTGTCCTGGAACTAGCTCTTGTAGATCAGGCTGGCCTCGAACTCACAGAGATCCGCCTGCCTCTGCCTCTCGAGTGCTGGGATTAAAGGCATGCGCCACCATCGCCCGGCCAATGCCTTGTTTAATATATTCACTGTTTCCCACTACATTGCTGTCCTTTTTCTTGTGTCTGTTCCAGTTAGGTTTTGTGAGGGAATGCAGAGGTAAATAGAATAATGTGAGAGAAGTTCCCTGTATATAAGAAGCCTGGAAACATTCAAATAAATATAAGTGTAGTACTTAAGTACAGTAGAATATTACATATTTGTTTGAAAGACTAAGGTGTTGTCCACAGAATATACTAAGAAAGCAGGGCCCTCAGAGAGAAAGCACAGTTTCCTGCCTTTTATGTAAGAAGGGAAAGAAAACTATATATTTAATGAGAAGGTATATAAAACTATGGGGGAGGGAAGAGGAGGCTGTTGAGATGACAAGGGTGCTTATAAATGCTTACACCGAGGATATGATTTTCCTCTCCAGCAGCCAGTAACTGCGAGAGCCCCACCCCATCTATGTTGGAATGGTGATGGGCCCAGTCTTGTGCAGATAGCCTCCCTTGTGAATTTGTGGTCGACTGGCCATATCGTGTCCAGAAGATAGCCTTTCACATTTCTTTCCGTTCTCTGGCTCTTGCATCTTTGTGCCTGCTTTTCCACAATGTGGTCCTGAACTCTGTGTGTGTATGTGTGGGGAGAGAAATGATAGGATGTCCTATTTCAGACTGAACTCTCAACAATCTTGTATTCTCAGCCCTTTGACCAGATATGAGTCAAAATTAACTGTTACCCACTGCAGACAGAAACATTTCTAAGACTGAGAACAGTGCTAATTTATGATTGTAAACATAAATATTTAGAAGGCAGTTTGATACCAGATAAATTTAGCAAAACTACAGTAGTGGATTCCCTTCCAGGGCCTATGAGTCTTACATCGGGTTTTCAGTGTCAGGCATGAATTACAACTGTGGCGTCAGAACCTGTAGCAGTCTAGCGCTGTTGCTCCGGTGGCACATGCGCTTGTCAGGTTGGTATTGTAGCTTCCAGGTGAATCATTATTTTGACTTTGTGTCCTTAGTGGTATGTATCTTAGGACAGGGAGGGAGAAGTCTAAGAAATTATAGATTTCATTCAAATTATTAGTAACAATCTTGTGATTATTATTTTAAGATTATAAGTAGAATAAAACAATTTTCAAATAGCATACAAATGCCATCAACAAGTTTACTTTGAAGATACAAATAAGTAAAAACTTGAAATAGAAAATACCAGTCTGAATACAGGGCTTAAGTTTTTTTTTTTTTTTAAATAAGAACTTATTTCGTAGCTTTGCTCACTAAAGACAAAAGTAAGTACTACAAATTTTCAGATTTTTGTCTTTAGGTACCATTTCAATTAAACAGATTTAGGTACCTGATCAGTGGCAGTTCTAGGCCTCATTAGAAAAACTAGAAGCTGAACCTGGGGCATATTGTATCTGAAAGCAAGAAGACTATTAGATCAGACAGAGATCATGTGAAATGACGCTAGAGTGAACTTCCTAATGGTCAAAAATTGTGCAGTCTGATTAATAGACAAAGAAAATGTTAGTATTCAAAAGCACAAAATTCTGTGAACTCACAATGACACTAAAGAAAAAAATTACCAACACCTCACTGGTCATGCGGGAGATTGCTTGGGCAGTCACCCTAAAAACTGACAAAGGGAAGTAGTTGCACATTGTGGTAGTTTTTCTCATGTAGACTGAGTAACCAACTAGCTAATGAGATAGGATCTAGAATGATCATACTAAAAACAGAAGGAATTAGAAAAACAAGTTTGCTATTTCTAATAAAAGATTGGAGCAACTATATAGGTAATTAATAAGGTAGATAGGAAGTTTGTAAAGGACAAATTAGTCTGGCAACATCAGAACCTCTAATGAAGCTCAGTATCACTAAAAGTCACCATCCTAATCTACCTGTGCTAGTGGTGCAAGAAGTACATAGCTTTATTACAGAGTACTCTTGTCACAGACCTTACTCCGAGTCTAATTAGCCTCCACACCTAACTACCACACTATGGAGTACCAGAAGGATATAGTTGACCCAAATAACACAAAGTGTAACTGTAAGACAGATAATGACTTCTTTCAGAAATGCACAGGAGAAATGAAGAGAAAGTGCAAATATTTGGGGATGTAGCTCAGGTGGTAAAATGTTTGCCTAGCATTCATGAAGCCCTGAGTTTGTTTGATCCCTAGCTTCACATAACAAGACACAGTGTCACATACCTGTAATCCAGTGCTTAGCAAGTGCAGCCGGGACTAGAAGGTCAAGCTCATTTGCAACTGTATAGGACTCGGGGATGAGAAGAAAAGGCCATCTGCAACTGTATAGCAAGTTTGAAACCTACCTAGGCTACATTAGTTGTTTGAGAACATAAATAACAAAAAAGATTGAGACATAATTCAGTCTTGTGTGTGACCCTTGTTTGAATTTTGATTCAGACCATCTCTAAGAAATGAGAAAATCTGAGCTGCATGGTTAAATATGGCAGTCCTGTAGTTATTAAAAAACTGAAGCAAACCCCTAGAGGTTGTACCAAGTCAAGTGGAAAGAAATGCATTTGCTCTAATGTAATCTTGAGGTTTCCATTAATCTGTGTATTGCCATGAGGCTGTGGCTTACTGGGTAAAGTTCTAGCATCTGTCTCTGGAGGGGCTTCATGGTTTCTCCTGATTGTGCTTCTTTCTCCCAGCATTTAGTATAGTTTCCCCACCTAGTTCTACTCTGCCCTATCAACAGGCCAAGGAGTTTCTTTATTCATTAACCAATAAAAGCAACACATTTACAGAAGGACCTCCCACACTAGGACCCTCTTTCTGGAGATTGGGACAGGAAGTGACAACTCTAATTACGGGGCTGGTTCCTCTTGAAACCAAGCCCCATTCCAAGACTTTTGCTCTCTAGATACTAATTACTTTATCATCAAGCAAAATCTAGAGTTTAAGGGTTTTAGGGAGGGAGATTAAGTGGCAGGAAATGAAATGAAGATCAAATGTATATAGAGGGAGCTCTGTTCAGTTTTTATGTGCTGGTTAGAGTTTTCAAGACTTGGCATTAAAAAGCCTTTTATATTTGTTTTTTTTTATAATATAGGAGTTTACACTTTGCATTTTAGAAATGGCACACTAAAAATCTCGTCTATCAGTTAAGCATCTTGGAAGGGTAACTGTATTTCTCTAGTGTCTTTTCGTGTCTAAGAATGCTTGAACTATCGATGTCACTCAGCATAATAATTTCTATTATGACTTTCAAATATATGACTCTTGTCATAGCCTTGCTGAAAATACAGTTTGTTTAAAATTATATTTATGGCTTGGATTGGATTTTGAATTTAACATTTGGTATAGCCAATGAATTGTTTCCTTGGAATTCAAGGAACATTTGCAAATATGCTTTATGGGGACTAACAGAAACACACTAATTTTAAATAATGCTAGGGGTGTGAGCTTTAGTAGACTTACTATGAAGTACTAAAATGTAACAGAGCCAACCAGAACACACTTTCTGTTATGGGTTACATATAGAGGTGACAACTGAATCTCCATGCGTTTGTGTTGCTTTCTTTGGTTTTGTGGTTTTGAATGTGTAGACATTTGTAAGTGGCAGAAATAAAGCAGGAATGGTTGTGGGAACCCCATTAGATCTAAATGACTTTCAAACTAAGGACAGGAAGTTCTTCTGCATTGTGTTTGGAAGGAAGGAAATGGGTCTGGATATACTTTATATTAAAAAAATAACTGACAAACCAGTTTAAAATAACTAGTGATCTTGAACATTTATCTTGATAGAAGGCCCTTTGCCTTTCCGTTTATATGAAATTGAAGGCTTTTAATTAAGAGTGCTATATTACAGCTGATAAAACACATTTGTTTATCTTTTTGTCAAGTTTTATGTGATGATCTGTATTATTATTATTATTATTGTAGATAGGCTGCCATTTGCCCAGCTCTTAAATGCCTTAAGCAGAACTTGGGACTAAAGTTCTTAAAATATCTGTTTTCTTCTTACTTGTCCCCAAAGAGAGTTTAGTTTTATCCACATTTGGTCATGTTTTCCCTAACCTTAAATATATATAGTAAAAAAACTGACTTCTTTCTTCTATCCCATTTCTAGTTGACGAAGGACCAGAGGTTGGTGTATTCGGGCCGACTGCTTCCTGACCATCTACAGCTGAAAGACATTCTCAGAAAAGTAAGCTCTCCTTCTACCTTAGAAGAGTGGGAGAAACTGCCTCTCAAGTTTTGTCTAGCTGATTGAGTTCATCAGCCCCTGTGGGTAGCAGAACAGATAAAATACTTCAGAAGGTAACAACAAGGAAGAGCATGGAGGTTGTTTGGCTAACAGTTTTGTATGCCCATCTGAGCTAAATCTGAATCTTTTGTTCAGATGTTTTTCATCTTTTAGAAGAAACCACTGACTTGTCAGTACTCCAAGCATAGTGTTTACAGTGCTCAAAGATTGATAACATCTCTATAAGGCCATTTTAAATCAGGATATATAACATTTTTAATGGTTTGAGTTAGGAGTTTAATTTCTAGAAAGGAAATAGGATGATGCCTAAGTGGCAAACCTGTTCATCAGTGCTGCCTATGCTCCAAGGTAGCTCTTTGACAGTCAACTCGAATGCTAATTATTTTAATGCATCTTTTAGCTCATTGTTTTTTGTGACGTTTTTACTTTATAACTTTTTATTCTTGCTATGTTACTTTTGTTTGTGAATATAGTAAGATTGGATATGTTCTATTTTGTGTTTGGCTTTTTAACTCAAGTCTTAATGCAGATATTCCTGATCTCTTTTACTCTGCTTATAATCACCTGTGGGACACATAAAATGTAATGTCAATGTATTTCTCTACTTAAGGGCCCTTTTAGCTTTGCCAGTGTGGCTTCTGACTGTTCAGTTGCTTGTTTCAAATGGCTATAGTGTTTTACCATCTGCCCACCTAAAAAATATTGTAGTTTATAGCACAGAGATTTCTCATCCACTTTCCCCTAATGTATAGCCTGCTTTAGCCATCATAGTTGTGATCAGTGGACATTATCACTGACTGAAATTATGCATTCTCAGAGTTATCTAGGTGATGCATACTCTGTGGATTTTGATAAATGTAGAATTACATGTTTCCACTATTATAGTATTATATAGAATAGTCCTTAAATGAGCTCACCCATTCTTTTTTTCTACTTTTCTGGTGCTGGGTCATCCCCAGCCTAGGACTTTGCACTACCAGTGAGCTATCCTGAACTTTGTTTTCCTGTTTAAAACTGCTATATGTTCTGCTCTCTGAAATATTCTGAATAACAGCCTGAGGCCAGAATATGAATATTCTCAAAAGACGTTTGCAGACCTTGGGAAGTGTTACTTTTGAAATAGTTCTTTGAATTGTTTCTTTTCTTAAAGTTGGTTTCCTTTCAGTAAAATGTTGGTATTGGTTCTACAAACTGTTTAGTTATAAAATGTTCTATAGATATATTCCTCGAAGGTGGATGGATGTTTTGATAAACCATTATTAGTATGACCTTTTGGCTCTGGTTTTATGGGGATACACATTGGATACTTCAGTATTTCCTATTCAGAAGCTGAGTTTGTGTATCAAGAGAGACTACCTATGTCATGCTGTCTGTCTGAAGCTTTTCCTTAAACAGCGTAACCCCAAGAACTTCATCCTCTAGACTCCTAGAGCAACTGTAGTTTAGATTTTTGTTTTATGCAAAATATCGTCATGTATGTCTCTCATTGAGCCCTATTGCACTGGTTTGTTGTTGTGGTGCCCGAATGCACTATTTTGGTCAGTTAACGATATCATAAGTTCCTTTAAGGCTGCCCTTGATTTTCCTGGAATTCACCTCAGAACTGAGCACAAGTCTGGCTTCCTTGATAGTTGGTCAGGTCTTCCCTTTTTCACTTGATAGTTGACCAGGTCTTCCCTTTTTCACTTGATAGTTGACCAGGTCTTCCCTTTTTCACTTGATAGTTGATCAGGTCTTCCCTTTTTCACTTGATAGTTGATCAGATCTTCCCTTTTTCACTCAGGCATCCTTCTTTGACTCTTGCCCGCCCACCCTTCTCCATGCTGCTGCTGCTGCTCTTCATAGTTGTTCAGATGCTACCTTGGCTCTCTCCTCCTCTGTTGTCTGCTGCCATCATGTTTTCTAGCTTACCAGCTGTATGTCTTGTGTACATTTCTGTGTGATCTCATTAAAGCATAAAGACCAGCCTAGTTATTATTTAGAATGTTTTTTCTCAGCCACAGTTGTAAATCTGTGGAAATAATATGGAATATTTACAGAATAGAATTCAAATATATACTCTATATCTGTGTGTATAAATGTTATAGATAAAAAAATGTTGACTTAGTTTGGAAAGCAGTAAAAAGCTGTACTTCACTTTGCTAAAATTAAGGCAAAAGAGATGAGTTGCTTTTATCGGTATGTTCAAGTAACTGAAGTAGTTCTGCTATTCAGAGTTTGTGGGTCTCAAATCTCAAGGTGACTTTTACATTGTTATTAAGACAGTATATGTTTTATATTGGATTAATAGTTTATGTTGATAATTTTATTATGAAAATAATAAATTTATTATGAAATATTTTGTAATATTTGTTGTTTAAAATCTATGTATGCCAAGTACTTTTAACATAATAGTCATTGAGTATTGAAACCATTCCTTAAGCATGGATAGAAAATATTGCATTCAGAAGGCTACAAAATATTAAAATGGCAAACTTACCTCCAAATATTGAACAATTTATTACTAACAAAATGGCTAGGCTAGAAAGGAAAGGAATTTAAGTCTTGAGTACAATACTTTAGCTTAGCCAGTGACTTTTTAAACTGTAAATTTTTCTTTAAACATGATCTTCTTTAATTTTAGCAAGATGAGTATCATATGGTTCATCTAGTCTGTACTTCTCGGAGTCCTCCCAGTTCTCCAAAATCCATCACCAATAGAGAAGGGCATGAAGCACTGGCATCCAGCACCAATTCTGTGAGTTGTTTTGAGAGGAGTAAACATTGAACTTCTCTGATTTTCTTTATCTGCCTCTAAAAACTAAATGGAGGGCTGGGGCATAGTTCCGCAGTACAACACGGTCTAGCATATGTGACGCTGTGGGTCAGTCCTCGTCACAGCAAAGAACAAATGTGCAAACAAAACAGATGGATTGCGGCTGGAGAGATGGCTCAGTGGTTAAGAGCATTGCCTGTTCTTCCAAAGGTCCTGAGTTCAATTCCCGGCAACCACATGGTAGCTCACAACCATCTGTAATGAGGTCTGGTGCCCTCTTCTGGCCTGCAGACATACACACAGACTGAATATTGTATACATAACAAATAAATAAATAAGTATTTTAGCCGGGCGTTGGTGGCGCACGCCTTTCATCCTAGCACTCGGGAGGCAGAGGCAGGCGGATCTCTGTGAGTTCGAGGCCAGCCTGGTCTACAAGAGCTAGTTCCAGGACAGGAACCAAAAGCTACAGAGAAACCCTATCTCGAAAAATCAAAAAAAAAAAAAATAAAATAAAAATAAAAATAAAAAAATAAAATAAACCAGATGGATCACTTGGAGTTCTTCATTTGATATTTTGAGAACGGGTCTCATGTAAGCCTTCTGGACTTGAATTCACGGTGTGTAGCTGAGACTGGCCTTGGTCCATTTGCTTCTGCTTCACAGTTCCTGGGATCGAAGACTTTACCACTACACTCAGTGAGGTTGTTTGAAAAATTTAAGACTATGACATTTAGCATTTGTTTTTGATACAGTGTTACTTTGCTTACAAGATTTGTTCACCATGAGCTGTAATTTGATTAATGGACATATCAGCAATGGAGCCAATCTTTATAGATTTAGTTACTGAAATACTCTGGAAACAGAGTTGATGTGGTTATATAATATAAATCTTAGGCTAGTGAAGTTTAAGAAATAGTAAGGTAACAAGTGTAGTATATTCTATTCAAAGCACATTAAATTATTTAAATCTAAATGACCTAAATTTTCTTAAGGTAGATTACTTGACAGAAGACTTTGGGGTTTTGTTGTTGTTTGTTTTGGTTGTTTTGCTTTTTAATCACTGGATTTAGGCTTACATTCACAATGAAGAGCGGAGGAGAATCACTTAATATATTTATCTCTTATGTAACTAAATACTCATTTCTGCCTGAAATTCTTTTGGAAGCTTGTAGGAGTAGCTTTTAGGGTGAGATAATGGAGATCATGGAAGCTTTCTTTACTTACTTCTTGCTGAAGCAGGGAACTTTGATTGTGTTAAAGGTATTTCCCTGGTTAAGAATTTAATCAACTGGGCTATGGTAGCTCACACCTTTAATCCCAGCACTTGGAAGGTAGAGGCAGGTGGATCTTCGTGAGTTTGAGGCCAGCCTGGTCTACAGAGTGAGTTCCAGGGTAACCAAGGCTACACAGAGAAACCCTGCCTTGAGGAACACAAAGAAAAAGAAAAAAGGGAAAAGAATTCAATCCAAATATTAAGGCAGGTGTAATCAATAGGGTAAGTTACCTGAGAGATCTTCTAATATATATTAGATAACTGGTTCTTTAAGAAATACATCCTTGGGGCTGGAGAGATGGCTCAGCGGTTAAGAGCATTGCCTGCTCTTCCAAAGGTCCTGAGTTCAATTCCCAGCAACCACATGATGGCTCACAACCATCTGTAATGAGGTCTGGTGCCCTCTTCTGGTCTGCAGGCCTACATGAAGACAGAATATTGTATACATAATAAATTAAAAAAAAAAAGAAATACATCCTTAAATTGCTTATTTACTCAGTGTGTCTTCTGTTGTACCAGCCATGGGAATTGAACTTACATTAAATTGAATATGAATCTTTATATGTTTCCTACCTTGGCATAAAAAGGGACAAATTCCAGACTAGCACAGAGATTTTTTTTTTAATGTAGTTTTGGATACAAGTATATTCTAGTTTTTATTTTTTGTTTTTCTCCTACTGAGCCAGTGGTTTCTTGGCCATAATGACATAATATGTCATTAGCATATATATTTTTTTAGAGTGTTATGAAAATATGAAAAGTATCAAAGGAAAAATAAGTTTAATTTCCCCTATGTTTTTTATGGTTTAAAGATTTCAAAGAGGTTTGAAAATAATAAAAAAATCTAATCATAAAAGAATTGCCTAATAAAATGAGAAGTAATAAGTTTTAGAGAAATTAGGGTGTGTTGACATATAGCTAGGCTTTTCTATTAATTATACTTATGGATACGATACCTTTTTGGGGGAGGCAATTTTAAGGCAGGGTTTCTCTGTGTAGCCCTGGCTGTCCTGGAACTCACTCTGTAGATCAGGCTGGCCTCAAACTCACAGAGATCCATCCATTTGCCTCTGCATCCCAAGTGCTGGAATTAAAGGCAAGCGCCAATACTGCTCTGCTATGAATATCATATCTTTTTTTTTTTTAAGATTTATTTATTATGTATACAGTGTTCTGCCTGCATGTATCCCTGAAGGTCGGAAGAGGGCACCAAATCTCATTACAGATGGTTATGAACTGCCATGTGGTTGCTGGGAATTGAACTCGGGACCTCTAGGAGAGCAATCAGTGCTCTTAACCTCTGAGCCATCTCTCCAGCCCTGAATACCATATCTTAATGACCCATTTAATGAGAATTTTTTTTAAAAGCCTTTCTTGGTTATGTCATAATGAGCCAGACTTCTTAGTAAAATATTTAGTATCAGTTTTTCATGAAGTAACTTCTTTTTTTAATGAAGTAACTTCTTAAAGAGATCATTTTGCAGGAGATCAGTGTGCTTGTGATTTTTTTCCCCCTGGACAGAACTTAGGAAAGTAGACAGGCTAAAAGATATCCTGCCTATCAAGAGGATGTTGCAATTTTAACAAACTTCGAAGGATTTAAAAGTAGCATTGTATCCAACCTTTCAAGGTGTGAATACTATAATTTATATAAAATGTAATTATGTTTTAAATAATGTACGGTACTTCGATGTATGTTACAAGATATCTGGCTTATAGTAGCAGTTTAAATGACTAGAAGTTAGTGGCATTCTTAGACATTTTCTATGTGCTAGTCGTTGTCAAAGGAGCTTTGCTTGCTGTCATTTAATCTACATAATTTAGTATGCATTTTTTTGTAGGTCGTTATTCTGTTGTCTATCTGATAAATACAGTATTATTATCATAATCTTGGCTTTCTGACCCTTTTAGTTTCATTAAAATCAAAATATGCTTTATGGGATACGAGATTCAAATCGATTTCTAAAATTCAGGGTTTTTTTTCCAGAGGGATTTTATAGATACATGTTTAGTAAAATATACTTACATTTTTTGTTTGTTTATTTTAGAATTCAGATCACTCTGATTCAACTCCATCCCCCAGTCAAGAGAATTTGTCATTAGTTGCTGGTTCTTCAGAAGGATTGAGGCATCGTACCCTTCCACAAGCACAGACTGACCCAGCTCAGAGTCATCAGTTTCCGTATGTAATCCAGGGGTAAGTGAAAGAGTACGGGTTGTAATTCGGACCCTATAAAATCACACGCACACACACATACACACAAATCTACTTTAGAGTTTTTTTCACTGTAGCATCTTTTTGATTATTAAAGTACAAATATTTTCACATGCTTTATTCACAAACAGATGTAACAGAAATAAAATTAGATAATTACTGAAAGTGAGAAGCTAAAATAAATGTAACAACAAACAGAGAAAGTAGCAAAAAATATTAAATGCTGACTAAGTGTATAACAACAATATCTAGTAGGTTGGCTGAATGAATAGACAATATTTTTTTTCTTTCTTTGGATTTTCGAGACAGGGTGTCTCCGTAGCTTTTGGTTTCTGTCCTGGAACTAGCTCTTGTAGACCAGGCTGGCCTCGAACTCACAGAGATCCACCTGCCTCTGCCTCCCGAGTGCTGGGATTAAAGGCGTGCGCCACCATCGCCCGGCTAGACAATTTTTAAAAATTTTTTTTAAACTTCGTGCATGTTCATAATGAAATATTTGTCTGTAATTTACCCCCATGTTCCCCATACATGCCCTCTTCCCCAACTTCATGTATTTATTTGTTTTGCTTTTTGAAAAATTCACTAAGTCCAGTTAGTGCTGTTCCTATATACATGAGTGTGGGGGCCATCTACTGCAGCATGAGAAACCTAGTAGCAGCCACATCCTCTATAAAGAATGGTTCTTCAGACCCCAGCAACTATCCCATGTCAGCAGTGTCAGAAAACTCCTAAGGGGTTTTGCCTGGAGATCTTTTGTTGGGTTGATCTTATGAAGTAAGTCTTGTGCAGGTAGCCACAGCTGCTGTGTCCAGAAGACTGGTTTGTAACAACCCCCAGCCCCCACCCCAACTCTTACATTCCTTCCACCTCCTCTTTCGAGATGCTGCTTTAACCTAGCTGTTGTGGTGTTAATGTAGATGTCCCAGTTAGAATGAGCAGTCAGACTTTACTCTTGGCACTTGCACATCCTCCTGTTGACTGCTGGTCATTGAGAAGTTTCTTTGACCAAGATTAAGAGCAGCCCAGGACTACGGGTACAAAACTAAATATTTAGAAGGCAATTTAACAGCATGGTCATTTAGCAAAATACAATAGCACATTCTACTCCAGGGCCTGTGATCTTCCGAGCTATGGGCTTTTGACCAGGGACTTCCCTCAATGTGGAGCAGGCCCCAAATCAATGAGAAAGCAGTTAGTTACCTCATAACATGCTTTTCTTGTACCATTATATATAGCTTGTCTGGAAAGTTCATATTATAACATGCAGGGCCCATGGTCCAGGATTCAAAAGACCATTGGCGTCTTTCCCCGCACAGCAGACTGCATAGTACCTTTTGGCACTGTGAAAGCTAGCCAAGCAAGGAGGACGTGTCCTGGTTATTTGAGATTGATTTCTGTGTGTCCTGCCACCAAATAATAGGGTCTTACCATGTAGTTATGGTGGGTAAGCACAATGACTATAACTTGTGTTGTTTTGGAAGCACTTGGTCCTTCTTGACCAATAACTTGTAGGGAGATATCCCATGCTTTGTATTGAGAATTTCATTTAATAACCCGTCTTCTGGGAGTGGCACTGTACAGAGTAGTTTTATTTGAATTATTATTTTTAAAGTTGTATTTTGAAATTAGCTTACTGACTAGCGGGTTTTCCTAATATTTTTTCAGATATCCTTAGTTCTAGTTAGCCCACCTCCTGTCCCTCCTTTCCTATACCCCTCCCCATCCCTGCTTAATCTTTTAACTCAGTATACCTCATTTCTTTTTACATGTGCTGTACTATTCCCTCCACTGGTTATGAAAGTTGGGTTTGTGATAGTAAGCTCCTCTATGGCTTGTGATATCCTCTTCCTTTGGATCAGCTCTTTTTCACCCCTGATTCTCTCCGTACTCCCACATTTCTCCCTTCTTAAGCCTTCCCAACCCTAGTTCTCCCCTCACTACTTATCTTCTACTTATACTCCATTATCCCTCCATTCTTATTGGGTATCCTTCCCTCTCCCCCAACCTACCCAAGACTTCTTTCTACTTCCCTGGCTCCCTCTTGTGTTCCAAATTAAGTATGCAAACTGAGGGAGATCTGCAAGTGAGAAAGAACACGTGCAGTTGTCTTTCTGAGCCTGAGCTCCCACATAGTTCCATATATTTACTTGCAGATTTGTGCTTTGATTTTTCTTTGCAGCAGAGTAGTGTTCCATTGTGTATAAGTTCCACATTTTCCTTATTCATTTATCTGTTATGAACATCTAGATTGTTTCCATTTCTTTTCTGTTGTGAATAGAGCAATAGCTTAAGTGTCTCTGTAGTAGGATATGAAGTACTTTGAGTATAAGCCCTGAGTAGTGTAGCTGGGTCATAAGGCAATGCTATTTTAACTTTTTTGGGGGCCCTCTGGACTGGTTTCCAAAGTGGCTTCAACTGGTTTCTGTTCCTACTAACTGTGAATTACCCGTTCACCAAATCCATTCCAGCATTTACTGCCATGCTGTGTTCCTGTTGGCCCTTTTCACTAGGGTGAGGTGGATTTTTTCTTTTCTCTGTTTTCTTTTTTATATTCCAACTACAGTTCTCCCTCCCACCTCGCCTCCCCACTAGCCCACTCCCCCACTTCTTCCCCTGGGGAGTCAACAAAGTCTGGCACATTAAGTGGATTCTAAAAGTGGTTTTAATCTTTATTTTCCTGATGTCTAAGGAAGTTGAGTACTCTTTTATTTACTAGACATTTGTATTTCTCCTGAAAATGTTCTGTATAGTTGTATAGCTAATTTTTAAAACTGGAATATTTATTTTCTTAATGTTTAAAGGCTTTTTGGATTTTGTATATTCTAGATACTAATTCTCTGCTAATAAACAGTTGGCAAAGAGTTTCTCCCATTCTGTGGTCTGTGTATTCATTTGTTTCCTTTGCTGTAATGAAGCTTTTAGTGTCACGATCTCCCATCTGTTGCCGTTGGTCTTGTTTCCTGTGATCCTGAGGTCTCATTCAGACAGTGTGTGCCTGTGCCAGTGAGCCGAAGTGTGCTGCCCACTTTGCAGCAGTTTCAGTTGGTTGGGTTTTGTTTGTGGCGAGAGATAAAGATCTAATTTAATTGCTCTGTATGTTGAAATCCAGCTTTCCCTGCACCATGTGTTGAAGATGCTGTTCTATTTTCTAATGTATATTTTTGATATCTCCAAAAAAAAAAAACCAGGTAACAGTTTTATGGACTAATATCAGTGACTCTCAGTTTTATTCCTTTGATCTGTGTGTCTTTGCACCATGCTAGTTTTTGTTACTATAGCTCTGTAGTATAGTTTGAAATCAGAAATGATGATATTTTCTGTGTTATTCTTTTTATTTGAGATTGCCTTGGCTGTCTGTGGTCTTCTGTGCCTCTATATAAAATTCTTGATGCTTTCCTGTTTGTGAAGAATGATATTGGAATTTCATTTGGGATCGTTGATTATTTTGGCTCATGGCTTAAGGGGACAATACCCATCATGGACAGAGGGCATAGTGGTGTGAGGATGGTTTGTGGTGCCTGGAACTTACTTAAATCTGGGAAGCTGAGAAGGTAGAACCGGGTTATAGTTGTAGTGCCTGTGTTATTAAGGTTGAACTGTGCTTCACTGTGCATAGTGGCCAGCACTTAGTTGCTGTCTGTGTACAGACATGTAGAGTCAGAAGATGGAGGAGGATGCAAAATCTTAGTCATCTGAAATGCAGTCGTGATCATTTTATGAAGAAACTAAAGAAAAAGCTCTGATGAAGAAATTCATGACATACTCCAGCCAAAAAGGCACAAAATCAAATCAGATAGAAAATAAAGACAGGAAATTTGATTTTTGTTTTGAACAAACAAAAAGCCGAACAACAACAACAACAAAAACGTACAGGAAAAAGTTCCTAAGACACCAGAGAACCTAGTTCTATAGAAGACATTAAAGCAAAAATTTAAGCAAATATAGAAAAAATTAGTTCTTTCCAAAATGAAAGTCAAGTTTATTGATTATGCAAAGAATTACTTACAAATAACCAACCAGGAGGATGTTTAAGATCTCTGACAGTAGAGGAAGTCTTTTTAAGAATATTATTTTAGGGCCTGAAGAGATGGTTCAACAGTTAAGAATACTTGTTCCTCCTACAGAGGACCTGTATTCAGTTCCCAGAGCCCACATAGTGGCTTATAAACATCTATAACGCTGCTTCCAGGGGATCTGGTGCCCTCTTCTGATCTCTGCAGGTACCAGGCACATGTGTAGTACACATACATACATGGCAGAACATTCATATACATAAATAAGCCTAAGAAAAATTTTGAAAGTTTAAACCATACAATAATTCTGTTGTCAAGTACAAACAAAAGTTTATTTCTTTGTGCTATTACAGCTTGCTGTGTTTTCCTTATGGGGTAGCATTTTTCTTTAGTTGTACACAGTGTTATAGGTCTCCTATTCAGACACATTTCAAGAGACTTACTTTATTCTGCTTTCCTGTTCTCTCATAATATTTTGTTATTCTTTTATTGCCTTCATTGGTTTTTAATTTATCTTTCCATTACTTCTTGGTGGAAAATTCAAGAAAACTTTTGTATATGTACTCAAGTATATTCTCCTCATTCTTTTTTTTTTTTTTTTTATGTATACAATGTTCCTCATGCATGTATACCTTCATGCCAGAAGAGGGCACCAGATCTCATTATAGATGGTTGTGAGCCATGTTGTTGCTGGGAACTGAACTCAGGACTTCTGAAAGAGCAGCCAGTGCTCTTAACCTCTGAGCTGTCTTTCCAGCCCCCTGTCCTCCTCATTCTAACATGAATAGGAGCATTTATACATATTTTTCTATATCCTGTTTAAGATAATATTGAAGAAGTCACTCAAAGATATATAAAGAGATACTAATTTATTTTATAGCTATATAGTAATTCAGTAAGTACATGGTTATAATGTCTACTCTTTTATTAAAAAATATTTGAATTATTTCCAGTCTTGTTATTAAATAGTTGCATAATGGATAACTTATGCGTGCATCCTTTTTTGTTGTTATATTTTGACTGAATGGATTCCTAGATGTACAGATGGGTCAGTGTAGATAGGTCAGAGAGAAAACACCCTCAGTCAGAAGTTAAGAACAGTTTCAAAAGGGAGGTGAGTGCCAGGAATCTCTACGTTGGCATATTATCATAGTGTCCAGTGTGTCTCTGTTAGTGAGAACATATACTGGGAGCGTTAGGAGGCTATACGACAAGTGTAGCCTTGACTCAAAGGCAAAAAGATGAGAAGTTTTGTTTTTATTTTCATGTCTGCTACTTTTGTAAGCATATTTTCAAAAGCAGAATTACTTAGACAAACAGATATGAGAACATTTTTACATTTTAGAAATTGTTCTGTAAAAGTTTATTTTAGTTCATACTGTCACTAGCAATGAAAGAGTTGGATTTCACAGTCAGTACTAGCTCTCTCTCTCTCTCTCTGTGTGTGTGTGTGTGTGTATTGCTAGAGATCAACAGGGTCTGGAATATTGATAGATATTTTTAGTGTCTTCTGACTTAGGAAACAACAAAAGCTTATCATTGCTTTAATTTGTTTTTGGTGCCCTAATGATAATTATTTTTAGGAACTCTGTATGTAAAAGATGTTAATGACTATTAAAAACAGCTTTTTTAAGCTGCCAATTTCTGCTGCATTTTCTGTAATTTAACTGAGTACTGTATTTTAGAATACTTGACTATATGGAAAAGGTGAAACTTTTAGAACTCCTATTTTTCTACCAGCAATTTAATAACCATATTTCTTAGTGTGGAAAATTTCTTTTACTTGTTGCTTAATGGCATAGTATCCAAAGCATTTAAATTATTGTTTTAGTTAGGGTTTCAGTTGTGAAGAGACACCCTGACCAAGGCAAGTCTTATAGAAGAAAGTATTTAATTACGGGTTTGCTTACAGTTTCAGAGGCTTAGTCAATTATCATGTTGGGGGTGTGGTAGCATGCAGGCAGGCATGGTGATGGTGTGGTAGCTGAGAACTTTACACCCTGTTCTACAGGCAACACACAGAGCAACACTGGGCCTCAACTCTTAGCCGCAAAGAGATACACTTCCTTCAACAGTGCCACTCTAGCAAGGCCACACCTTCTGATCTTTCTCAAACAGTTCACCAACTGAGGACTAAGCGTGCAAATATACCAGCCTATTTAGGCCATTCTCATTCAAATCACTACAGTTAAATGAATTTTTATTAGTTTTTCTATTCCTTTAGGTTTCAATAATACTGTCATTTAGTATCAAAAGAGTTTTTTTTTTCTTGATTCCTGGCGAGTGCTGAACATTAACATCTTATCTAAAAGTCAGTAAACATAACTGAGAATTATAATATGCTAGCTTAAGCACAGAATGAATTTTACTGATTACATAGTTCAGTCATGTTTAACAATATTAAACAAATAGGGAAATAACATATCAAGATAATCTTAGAAGCATTTGCTTTTTTTTGGCAATATATGTTTAATAGTTGCCTTCCATTCTAGACTGTGTGTGTGTGCTTGTATGTATGTGTGTACAAATGTGTAGGCTAGAGGTCACCCATCATCAGAGAAAGAATTAGAGTCTTATTTAAGGGGTGGTTAATTAAATCAAAACTAGCTCACTGTAACATTCTTCTTTGTTATGACCAAATATTTGACAAGCGATTTCAGAAGGAGGGGTTTTGTTTAGCTCATAGTTGAAGGGATACATCATGGTGGGGAAGGCAAGAGTGTGGGGTAGCTGATCACAGCGGGTCAGGAAGCACAGGAAATACAGAAAGTGGGACTGGGCTATTAAATATCAAAGTCAGCCCCTACCCCTGACTCACTTTTTCCAGCAGAACTGCATCTTCTCAGGGTTCCCTAACTTTCTAAAACAGTGCCACTAGATGGGGACCAAGTGTTGAAATACACGAGCCTGCCTGGGACATTTGCCTTCAAATTCCAACACTGGCGTTTGCTGAGTACACCGTAGCAATGTTCTGAGGAAGATTCCCCTGCAAAGTTAGGGAAACTGAGGCATAAGGAAGTTAATCATGACTTTCTACAAGTTTTACTGAACTAATAGAATTTTAATTTATTTACAGAAATTTAGAAGTATGTTGTTCACTCTTGGCTCTTTAAATGACAGCTTACATTTGAAATGTTTGTTTTTTTAAATTATTTGTCTGCTGTATCTTTAATAAAATTTTACTGCTTGACTGTGACCTATTCCTCAAAATAATGTCATGAAGTTTATTTTATAGCTTTGATTCTTAAAAAGAATATACTTAAAATTCAAAGTTTGTTTTTTTTTTTTGTTTTTTTGTTTTTTTACTTTTTTCACACTAACTTCGTGTTTTGTGGATGACTTATTTTGTTTATATACTTGGGTCCAGGGCCAACTTAGGTAAGATATATTGTGTTATTTGAGGAATGAATGTTGAAAATAAGTATCTTTTCAATAAGATTTAAAAATACTGTGTTGGTGATTGACTTAGTTCATAAATAAGTCCAGAGGATTTTTTTTTTTTTAGCTTTTGACACATTAAAAGGTTTCATTTATTCTTTATTGCAGAAATGTGGACCACCAGTTTCCTGGACAAGCTGTGCCACCTGGGTTTCCCGTGTACCCTGCTCTCAGCCCACTGCAGATGCTGTGGTGGCAGCAGATGTATGCTCATCAGTATTATATGCAATAGTAAGTCTGTCTAATTCATTGTTTTAGCCTCTCTGTTAATGGCTTCATGTTCCTTTACCCTAAGTTGAATTGGGATTGCATTTGTTTCTGTCATACTTCAAAATTACTGAGTAAGAACTTATGAGCTTCTCAGAAGATACTTCAAATTACTTGGGTCTTAGCCCCTTCTTCTTACCCCTGATTTCATTTAGCAGTACTCAGATACCTTTAAAACACAGTATAGAAGTTGAAGAAGAGAGTTTCCCTGAAAGACTGCAGGTCTGCATGGAGACTAAAAGGTCAAAGGAAAAGTGGCCCAAGGAAGTGTAAGGCTCGGTGTGGCACATATGGTCACTGCACTCATTTCTTGACTGTGACCAGAGGAACTAGGCATCTCGTCAGTGAGTCAAGTCTCTGCTTCGTTCTCCCATTCATCCTTATCCCGTACTCTCGTCCTCAACGAACCGGCTGCTGTGTTGTGTCCTCATCTGGTTCGTATGGTCCTGTTTTCTTGCTCCTCTTTTTTTCTCATTATTTTCTTCCCTCCTTTTTAACAGTAACAATCTTGGCTCACTTTGGCAGATTCACCCACCCACTGTGTGCCTGTTGGCACCCAGGAATCTGTCCTGGGCAGTGCTCTTAGATTTCTTTCTTCTGTAGCTGCAATTACTGACTCTCTCCTTCATGATGATGAGTCCTTTACCTTCTGTGCTTCCTGTGTCACTTCTTTCTTGGGAGATTCCTAAAGAGTAATTGCTTCTGCTCTAAGTTCAGAGCGTCTAAACTTGGGTTTCTTCGTTCTTTAAATGCCTTTTCCTTCTGACTTCCCCTATTAGTTGTCAAGAAAGTTCTCGATTCTAGTGTCTGTTATCTCTGAACCCAGAACCTTACAGAAATGATATAATTGAGCTTCTGCTCTTTCTTTGAATCCTGCTTCCAGAATTTTAGCCTGATCTTTTTTTATTTTAAACCTGTTTTACTTCATGTTAGCTTTCCTTTCTATCTCATGATACTCGAACCTTATCCTACTTCAAGTAATAGTATATCAGGCATTTCTTTTCTGCTCCTAATGTCTACTGACTTTATTGCCTCCAGCCTGAGGGATGTATATATCCCTGTACAGAGCTTACCTGCTTTATGAAGCTCCTATACTAGTGTTCGTTCATAAACACTGGCTTCAGGGAGACTGTTTGTACTTCTATAGTGTCAGCTATGGATTAGTGTTGACTTTGTGCATAGTACTCTGCTTTCCACCCTTTGTCCTGTTTGTGACCTCCATGAGAACCATGTAAAGGGAGTAAGACTTTGTGTAGCATACTGCTGAGACATATTACCTTGTGTGCACCATTAACTTTTGAGTCACAGGTTTTACCTTTTCAAGTTCACACATGTATTAAAACAGTCATAAAATAAGAAATGTTTTAGAAACAAAAGGCTTATTAAGAACCAAGGTATTAGCACATTGGTTTAAATAGGAGTTTATACCCAGGGAACATTTCCTTAATTTTTATTAGCTGTGTTGACTATATAATTTAAGCATTTAAAAATACTAAATAATAAAACAATACAAAATAGTAAACTGAATCTCTGTGTACCTGTTTCAGTGTCAGTATTTACAAAGTCATGTCAATCTCATTCTACAACTTTTCCTTGTTAATATTTAAAAACAAATCCCAGCCATTTCTTGTTTTTAGGGGAACCTATAATAAACAACTTATTCTAATCTTATTTTTCTCTGTGAGACAGGGTCTCATATAGCCCACATTGGTCTCAGAATGGTTATGTAGCCAAAGATGACCATGAACTGTTGTTCCTAGAGCTTCCACCTCTTAATTCTGGAACTATAGGCACATACATGCTACCATACCACTTTATGTGGTGCTAGGCATGGAGCACAGGGTTTTCATGTGTGGCAGATTGGGACTATGTTAACTGAATTACATCCCTAGCCCTTTTTCTGACTTAAGAAAACAAAATTTAAAATTGACCATTTTTATTGTGTGTGTATGTGTGTGCATGTGCACACTGTGTCACATGTAGAAGCAAAGGGAAGTGTATGGGAGTTGTTTCTCCTTATACCACGTAAGTCCCAGGGATCACACTCTGGTGGTCAGGCTCAGTGACAGGTGCCATAGCCCACTGAGGCATCTTGTTATCTGTTCTGACTTACACAGTCACATTAACAGCACCTTAAAAGGGCACAGTCCTTTCTCAGGTGACAAAACTCCTCAAATGGAGTTGCCCAAAAACTATGATTGGGGTTGAGGAGTGGTTATCCAAGAATCATTTGATGTTTAAACCCATATTTAGACAAGTATGTTGAAGTGTGGCATGAGGGCAAGTCAGGAGCTTCGAGATGTTCATTCCATGTAGAATAATAAAGGAAGCTGTTAACGGAAAGACCCTTAGCTACTCACTGTCAGCTTGTAAACTGTTTACCAGAATGTGAACATGGCCATTATCATTTTCTCCTCCTCTCTGCTGTGGTCTTAGGTGGCCAGGCTAAGAGAAAGTTCTTCCTTAGCCCCACTTTTTCACTGGGAACTACTTCCTAAGAAACACAGAGCAAGAGTGTGATAGTCAAGATTAGGGTTATAAAAATTTTTCATTACCTAAAATGTCTTTAAAATGCATAATATGGTAAAGTTTTTTTTTCTTTTTAATATTTTGGTGAATATTTCAGTCAAGCTGCAGTTACAGCTCAGGCCACATCAAGTGCCAACCCAATTCAGCCCACTGCATCACCACCTTTAAATTTGGCACATGTTCCTGGAGAAGAGCCTCCACCAGCTCCCAACCTAGTGGGCCAAGAAAATGGGCCCATGAATGAGAATGTTCAGATGAATGCACAGGGGGGACCAGTGCTAAACGAAGAGGACTTCAACCGTGACTGGCTAGACTGGGTGTACACATTCTCGCGAGCTGCAGTTCTCCTCAGCATCGTATACTTCTACTCTTCTTTTAGTCGGTTTATCATGGTAATGGGAGCCATGCTGCTGGTTTATTTGTGAGTGATGGATATTAACTGTTTGTGGTTTCTTTTAATTATTTCTAAAGAGTTTATCACAGATTCTAGCATAATGTAGTCAGTTAGAATGAAGGATTTTTAATATTGGCCTTCAGGTATCCAGCGTGTTCATAATAACCAAAAGCAATGGCACAGGTATTGTAATAATATTTATCAGCATTGTTTAAAAGCAGAGTATTTAATTATTGTATTTTATATAAATTATTAGTTTGATGATTCAGATTTATGTAGTATATTCGGTTATTTAGTATCCTCAAGAATATGATAAATAATTTCAAAAGGATGCTTTTTTTAAGTAATATTTATCAATAGTAAGTCCTAGAAACATAGGTCACACTTTTTTCATAAGTAGATTCCTGGTCTTGCCTTTTCTCTAAGAGGCAAAGAAATATATTTAGTTATATTTCATTTTGAAAAAAGCTCCAAAAGATTTTGTGGTTTAATGTGTCACTTTGAGCCAGTTATGTACAAGATAGACTTTTAGATTTGAATTAGATTTTGTTTTGGTGTTACTAATCTTGAGAAATCCACTGACTTGAAGTAAGATACTTGTTTTTATCATTTATTAGAACACCTCCAGTAGTGTTTCCCTGAGGGACACTGTTTTATAGTATTACAAACACAAGTGATTGTGGCTTACTTTCTTTATTTTGCTGAGCAGACACCAGGCTGGATGGTTCCCGTTCAGGCAAGAAGGCGGCCAGCAACAGGTTCCTAACAATGTTGACATTAACAACGACGGGCAGAATGCAAACAACCTAGAACTTGAAGAAATGGTAGGTTATTGGTGTTTGTGTGGATTTTATAGGTAGATAGTCCTTAGTTCTATATGGGACAGAAATGATGATGGATTCTTGGATTCCATAGATACCTGTAGAAGGCACATGAAGAAAAATTAATATAGAAACTGTGGTAGTTTCATTTGGGGAATTTAGCATGTAATAGTCAGTCATATCATCTATTAGAATAAGTGGAGAGATTAACATCTCTATAAAAATAGTTAAAAAGAAAATTACGCATTGGTGAGAATGTATTATGTTGGCAGTTATTTATGCACCACAGAATTTATTAATTTTAGACTTCACAAAGATTTCTAATTGTCCCGGATTTACCATTTTCCATACATACTTAGATTTCTTCTTGCCATAGAAAGTATTTAGCTCCTCCCTATACTATTATAAGTTGGTGTTTGTGGTACCAATTCCTCAAGAGTGTGTTTATGTTTTTGAAAGGAGCGTCTTATGGATGATGGACTTGGAGATGAGAGTGGAGAAGATGCAGGTGAAGATGCCAGTGCAGTGCAGAGGCCCGGGTTGATGGCTTCAGCGTGGTCTTTTATCTCCACCTTCTTCACTTCACTAATACCAGAGGGACCTCCCCAAGTTGCCAATTAGACCTGAAAACTGTGCCAGCTGCAAAAGAGGGTTTGACTTTAGGAAAGTGGTTTAAATAACAGTGCAATTTCAAAAGAAGAAAATGTATAACTTTCTTTTAATGATCATGTACAGAGGTCTTTTCTTTAAGCTTCTCACGCATATGAATATTTTAAGCACAAATGGACTACTAAGTGTGTGATTTTTTTGTTTGTTTAAAGATTCTAACAGAGCATAGCATAACAGTACTGGTCTTCCAGTTTTATTCATTTCAATTATGTGTAGTGCGCCAAGCAGAACCACTGTGTGTTGTTTCTTTAAAGAGCTGCTACACCTTTAAATGTCCATAGCTAGATGGCCAACCCTTCAATGTGTACTTCGAATAAATATATCTATTTTCTGTGAATTATCCTGAAAGTTTTAAACAGAAATGACCTCATAGTTTTTAATAAAGAAGTTTATTTACCTAAAATGTGGTAGTAGCATCTTGCCCACCCATAAAGCAATAAACTTCTCAAAAATCTTAATTTTGACATTTAAATAAATGATGGGAATTTTCTATTTTAAGGACACATGTCGCATCAGTTGGAATTAGTATCTTAAAAAAAAAGGCACCTCTTCGTTGGAATGAAGTAATACAAAATGTTTGATATGGCAGTACTTTTATAAACTACGCTGGAAATTGCCCCCTGTAATTTTTTAAATAAAAAAATCAATTATGATAAATAGCCTTATGGGATATTTATTCAAGTTCTTCAGTACTAATTGACATGCAGAAGTATGTTTAAATTTTGCGAGTTTGACCAGTTTGGCCTTCTTCCTTTCTAAAGGGCACCTGTTTAGTAGTCTCACACTGACAGAGTGCTCCTTGGGTTTGAGCCTGAGGCACCTACAGGGTAGTGGCAGAAGAATGCATAGCTGTTGAAACTCTTGTTAAGTTTATTTCCTTCTGTTGGAAACTAAAGAGAAGAGCTGTGGAGTCTGTTGAGGGTGCAACATTTTGGGGTACTGTTGTCAGGGAGCTGTAGTTACAGGGGACCCTGCAGGGGGAAATGAACAGCCTTCTTGTGTCTCAGCCCAGGCAGAGTCTCAGGAGAAAGATCCTTGTCAGCTTTGTCTTGAGAATGGTACAATTGTGGCTTCTAGGAATGGTAACTGTGTTGTTATTTTTAATTATTTTCTCCATGTTGTTAATTTCTTCATGTCAACCTTGCTTTCAGTAAGTCTTGGTTACAAAACAAAAACAAAATACACAGACACACACACACACACACACACACACACACGAAAGAAAAAAAGAAAAAAAAACCAAAACCAACCAACCAAACAGACAAACAAAAACAAAAGAAACTAGTCAAGTGTCAGCTGTATTTGGAGGGGGCTGTGATTGCCAAATGGCCATGGAGCTTAAAGATGGTTTTCAGATAGCAAAGAGGTTGTCCTGAAGCTCAGAGACTGGTCTAAAACCAAGTGGAGAGGAGCGACAATGAGGATATGTTTTTGGAGAGTGCTTCCAAGGTCTCTTATGTTCTTTACATTGACAGAAGGGGTTAGGTTTTCTCCAGTGAAAGGTTATATGTGTGGGCAAAAGGAAAGCGTGTGTACTACTGAAAATGGACATATCAATAGTGGGATATAGACCATTTTTGGAGCCACAATTGTGTAGTTCAGTGACAGGTTTTGTTGTTTTGTCTCATAGTTAAGTCTCGATTTTCACCTCAAATTTTAGTAGATTGTGGTGAGGCAACCTTGTGTCTGTTGAATCTTGAGTGGTGGCACTGGAGCTGCAGAACTGGACCCTGGCTAATGGGTTCTTCACCAGCATGTTGTCTGGGAAGCCAGTGAGGCCAGCTGGTTCATCTCCACAGGTGAAACGGCAAGCCGTGCAAATGCAAAGTGGTGGTAACTTCCGTATGGTGGGCACAAAGCATATTTATTTGTGTCTCACTTCTCACATGTACATTGTACTTTGGATATTCCAATATTTAGACATTTAGAAACGTTCTACATAATAGGAGTTCGTGATAATGCTTCCTGAATGCATCTTTTATGGAGCAGTGAAAGCCTTTTCTTGAAGGTCCTTGTGGGGCCTATGGGAGTTGTCCTCTTAAAGATAGTATAGAACTGTCACTGGGGTGTTCTATTCCTGAACTATGGGGCTTATTTCCTAGCCAGGACTCCTAGGAGTCTTTGCCTGACACAGTGAAGCTTCAGGTCAACTGAAGACCCATCTCTTTCTGTAGCAAACTCCCATGAATACAACTGCCCATGCGCTACATTTATGGGTACATTCCAGAGGTTCCAGTCTTGGGGATTGTGGTAGGCGACCCTGCTTGGACACCCCTTAGTTGAAGGGGTGAGAAAGCACGGAGTCAATGTCACAGATACCCGGAGTAGCAAAGCATGTAGCTGCGGTCTCGTTTATTGTGGAAATCAGGCTTGCTTATATACCTCCTGTCCTGCCTCCCATTGCCTTCAGTGAGTGAGTCTGTGGTGCTGGACTCCTATTGCTTCCGTGGATCAGGCAACCCGTGTCAGTGGTCTCCAAGCACGGTGAAAGACTCTGGGTTAACCCAAGGGGAAGTCATTAGTGGGCATGCTCATGTGGGCCAGTTTGTGCAAAGGCAGCCATGGCCAGGTCATTGTCAGGCTGTTTTTCTCCTGTAGGGGACCAGTTTGGAGGTCATCTTGTCAAAGCTTACTTCCCAATCATGCTGCTGAGTTCTGACTCTTCATTTAACTGACGTACTTTACCAAAAGAGCCTGCCATTGCTTGCGCTCACTGTTCACAGAGTATGTACTGCAGCAGCTCAAGCCTGAGTGATCCAAGGCTACAGAAGAGGCAGATAGAAAAATGGAACGTTCATGGTCTTTACCAGTCGCCATTCTCATGGAGGAATCATAAAATAGGCCGTTGTTGGGCCATCATGGCCAGTTACATAATGATAAAAATAATTAGCTAGAATGCTTATATTGCTGATGTTCAAACATGCCATATACCTGCTGTCCAAGTTACATTTTCATTGTTGTGATAAGCATCATGACCAAAGCAACCTGGGCAGAAACCGATTTATTTTATATTAAAACTATCAAGAATGGAAACCAGGGCAGGAACTCAAGATTGGAAGCTGGAGGCAGGAACTGAAACAGATTATGGAGGATGCCTGCCTACTGTCTTCCTCCCTATGGCTTGCTCAGCTTGCTTACACCACACAGGATACCTGCCCAGGGATTGTACCACCCACAATTGGCTGGGTGCTTCCAAAAAATCACTAATCAAGAGAATACCTTACAGACTTGCCTACAGGTAGTCTGATTGAGGTATTTTCTCAGTTGAGGTTTCTCTTCCTTAGATAACTGACTAGCTTGTGTCAAGTTGACAAGACGCTAACCAGCACACCTGTTCTAAGTGTACTTCATCTTTAAAATGTTTAAAACAGGGTAACTTGCAGTGTTACTTCTGTTTTCCAGATGAGAACACCACATTTAATTAAATAACTTGCCCCAGATCATGCAGGTGGTACACCACTGCCTTCTGCTTTATACCTTGCACTCCTCAGTTAGCCAGTCACACAAATAAGGCATCTAGGGTTCTTAGTTCTGAGCCAATTGTGATGAGCTTGTCTCACACCAACCCTTCTGTTGTGAAAACAAGAAAAGTCATAGTATAATCATCTATCACCATGTTTCCAGGGCTGTCAAGAAAGAAGGACAAGTGTTCCAGAGCTGGGGACAGTGATTGACACTTACTGATGTAAGGCTGGGAAGCTGAGTAGAAATTTTAGAAGACTTAGTATTGGGTACAAACAGTTCAGGAATCAAGTGCTAATCTTAAGTTCTCGAGTAGTTTTGAAAACAGGGAAGATGCTAACTTGAATTAGAAATTAATGATACAGGGGTGAGGCTAGGGGGAGGGGAAACTGTGATTATTGTATAAGCGAAGAATACTTTCAAAAAATTTTAAAATGGCATAAAAAAAGAAATTAATGATATTTCAAGGATAACTGTCAGTCAAGTACTTGCTCTGCAAACAAAGGGACCTGAGGTCGATCCCCAACACCCACATAAAAAGCTGGTAGTAGGTTCCTATAATCCCAGTGGTGTGGAGGTGGAGACAAGGGGATTCCTGGGGCTCAGGACAGCAAATCAAGACTAATTCGTAAACCTGAGGTCTCCAGTGAGAGACCCAGCCTTAAAAGCAAGGTAAATGACTCTCGAGGTCAGTTCATGTGTGTGCACCTGCGCACAAACATGAAAGCAAACACAAGGATAGCAGTGTCGTGTTTCAGTTTCTATAGTGTTTTCTACAAGAGTGGAAGAATAATAGAAGATGATACAGTTAACAAAAGAAAGTCAAAAATGAGACAGGAAAATAGAACAAATCGAAGCGAAGAGAAAACTAGGTTGATAGCTTGAAACAGCAATGCCTACATCAAGCACATGTGAACTAAGTATTACAACTTAGAGGCAGTGTCAGTCTGGATAAAGAAAAGACAATGATGCTAACAATGCCAGTTTAATGTAAGGGTACAGAAAAAGATGGTGAGGAAAGACCTGATTAAGCAAAGAAGAACTGACCAGAAGCTGGTGTGCTCAGCACACCTAGACGCTGGCTGGTAAGAGCACGCAGCCTGTTAGGCAACTGGGCTGCAGTGGAGCACAGGGAGGTTCTTAATGTCCTGCCTGGCCTCCAGCTGGTCAGAGGAGCCAGACTCAGTATGCGGGAGAAAGGGAGGAGGGTGAATGAGCTGTGTCCAAGGCGATTGCTGTCAGAGTTCCTGCTCCCACTCACAGGGTGGCTCCCAGAAGTCACAGTTTGGCTGGTTTTTCTTTAGCAAATTTCATACCTTTCATGAAGTGTCCTCTGATCGTTTAAGGTTGACATGGAAGATTTTAGTTTAGAAAAGAATATAGAGCAGGGGTTCTCAACCTTCCTAATGCTGCGGCCCTTTAAACAGTTCCTCATGTGTGGGGACCCCAACCCTAAAATTACTTCATGGCTACTTCATAAATAACTGTAATTGTGCTACTGTTGTGAATCGTAATGTAAATACCTGATATGCAGTATATCTGATATGTTACCCCGCAGGTTGAGAACCATCCATATAGAGGATGAGAAGGAACACATGCTCTTGGGGCCTACTGTGGATCCAGTACTCATGCGTTTGTAGAAAGGACAAGTTAAGTACTAGAAATGATCAATAACTGAACAAAGCACAGTAAAAGGAGAGGGGGAGTTGTGATACCCCAGAGCTTTCCCCTGCTGAATCTGGTTTGTCACTCTGGACAATTAGAGCACACTTGCCAAGTTTTTGTGTATTGCTTCTTGAAGATTGTGAACCTGGTACACTCCCAGTGATGGGCAGAAACTATAGGGGTAGATGGCTGCAGTGTGTTACTCTGAACACTAGGTGGTGATATAGCACCACATTGATCTGTGCTATTGACAAAGTGGACCCTGATAGGGAGGATGCTACCTTCCTTACCTTAGCAGGAGAAAGCATTGACCTTGGTAATATGGTATTGATGTACAATTCCAGGAAGGTTGGAGACCATGGTTGCTAGTTGCTCCTAGTTCTAATCAGGTCTGATGAGTCAACTTAAGCATTCACCCCCTCAGAGGGCTTTTGGGAATGAGGTGGGATATCTAGGTAGCTAGAAGCTTGGTGCTGTGGAAGAAGACAAGAGATTTAAGACTAAAAATTCCATTTATCTGTGAGCCCTGGTGGGGGAGGGGGCAGGCCTGCTCCAACCAACCACATTCCCACCCTCCCCCATCTGCTCAGCTGGTGACTGCAGATTCTTCCTGCAAGAAAGCCTGGTTCAGGCTCCTCCCAGACATCCTGGTAACTAACTGCAGAGGTACTTTTCAGCGGAGCCCCTTTGGGGTTTCCATGGTTATTATATTTTACTTCTCAGAAGGATCCAGGACATGAGAGATAAAGGCTGGAGAACTGTCCTGCCAGTGAGAGATTGGAGACCGTAAGGAGCCAGGGCCAGTCAGTGCAACCTTGGTGCTGGGTGCTTGAGGGACAACCATTATCAAGTGAATGGAGCCTGAAACTCAGCTTGTCCTAAGGCTTCCACATTCATATTATGGTTCTGACCACTGTACTATGGCTAATGGGTAAACGGGATACAGGATTTTTTTCCAAGACCTTTTTTTGTAATGTTTTGTAAATCTAAAATTATTTCAAACTTGAAAGTATAAAATTATAAAACTTTACTTTTCCATGATTATAGAATTTTTAAAATAAACATATAAACATAGAGAAAATAGAGATGACCCTTGAACAGGTGGCTCGGGGGGGCTGCTTTGGAGCCGGGGTGCACCAGGAATGAAATGCTTTCAGGGGAGTTGGCCGGGCATCACAGCCATCTGAGGATCTCTTTATGCCCAGCCCAGTGGTGGAACTGGACCATTGTTTTCCAGGCAAGAGTCATTTAACTAGTAGACAGTCTCTGCAATGACACAAACCTACTCACATGCTAAGCGTTTGCTTAGGAGACTCCATCCTAGGCAATTCTCTAGGGAGATTTTGTTTTGTTTTTTTTTCTAATACCATAATTCAGGGATTTAATCATTATTGCTTAAAATGAAAAGATCCAAATCAAGATGGTCTTAATTGCTAAGTGCTGGTTTTTTTTTACATCATTCTTTAGCTCTTAAGATCTGAATTTATAATTTTGGAAGTTTTAGAAAAGTTACAGTGAAGTTACAAAAATAATAGAGTTCTGTCGGGCCCACTCTTGTTATTCTCACATTAGTTTGGGACATTTGCTGCAGCTAATAAATCAATTTTGATACATTATTTTAAAACTGTAGCCTATATTTTCTCAGACACCCTTGATCTTGAATGGACATCCCACTTTTGACCCAGAATCCCATGTTTCATGTTCTGGTAAGTGTCCTTCTCTTTACTGCTTAGTCTGTTCATAGCTGCAAAACTCTCAGACCGTTTTGTTTTTGAAGACCTTGTCCATTTGAGATTCATTTTGGATTGGGTTATGTGTTTTTAGGGAGACCTCAGAAGGAAAGTACCATTCTCATTATGTTTTGAGGTCCATGTCATCAGTAGGACATGGACCTCAAAACATGTCCTACTGATGACATGGACCTCAAAACATAATGATACTGACTCGGATTACTTCGCTGCAGTAGTCCGTTTCTCCCCTGTGAAACCCTTCTTGCCCTCCTTCCATAGGGCTCTTTGGAAACAGGGCCTGTGTGTAGCCTTTACTTAAGGACTAGGTAAGTTCACCCTACTCTGAGCAGTGTGTCTAAATATCATTAGAAATTCTCCCACGTGGAGACTTGTCTCCTCTTTCTTTACCTGGTCACTTATTGGTATCAACTGGGATTCATTCTACTTATTTATACTTTGGGTTTTAACCCAATTTCTGCTTTGTTTTGTTGTTAAATCCCTATTTAAATCCCTGCTTTGCCTATTAGGAGTTCTTTCAATGGGCCCTGCATCCAATGAGATACCCCACCACTGGGCTATTTCTTCTGGACACTTCCTCATACCCTGGTGCTTCAGGCTCATCTGGGGCCTTTTCTCCAGTAATAAAATTGGCCATTTCCGCAGTGAGCTGGGGGAGAAGGGCCTCTTTATTACAGTTAGGATATCTTTTCCATAAGAAAAGTTTGTAATTGTCTCATAGCAATAAGTTAAGCACTTTGTGATATGAAAATTAAATCTCTTATAGTTTGCAGATAAAAAGCTATAATTTAAGATGCAATACAAGAAAGAATGTGTTTGAGAATCCAGTTCATAAACAAATTATCTGGAACAAGTGTGAATTTGGTGTGTCCAAAAATACCCTTTTCACTTTTATTATGTAGTGTCATTTTTTTGTTTTTTATTATTTTTATTGAAAATGTTTTCATACAACATATTTTTATTGTTTTTCCCTTATTTCAACTCTTCCCTACTTTACTATTCACCCAACTTTGTGTCCTTTCTCTCTCTCTAAAAGAGAAACAAGAAACAAAACCAAACAAAAAACCATTAAGAAACACAAAACTCCCACAAAAACACAAAATGAAAAAACAAATAAGAGACCAATAAGACAAAAAGTACAAAAACAAAGCAAAATGAGACAGAAGCCCAAAACACACCATTGAGTTCATTTTGTGTTTGCCAACTATTCCAGGGCATGGGGCCTATCCTGGAGTGTGGTTAATATACCCAGTGACACTCCACTGGAGAAAGCTGATGTTCCCTTTGCTGGTGGGTATCAATTGCAGATAACTTCTTGGTTAGCAGTGGGAACCTGTGTCTACTACCCCCTCGCAGTGCTGGGACCCTGTTGTTGTGTGTGCTTCCACGGCCTGTGAGTTTGTGTGTGCACAAGTCCTGCTGTGTCTGGAAGACACTGTTTCCTTGGAGTCATCTTCCCACCTCTTCTTTGGCATAGATCCCTGAGCACTGGGAGAAGGGGTTTGATAGATAACGACATCTCATTTATGACTGAGTTCTCCAAAATCTTACTCTGTGTACTTTGTCCTGATGCTAGTCTCTATGTTAATTCCCATTTACTTGCAAGAAGCTTCTCTGATGTGGGTTGAGTCAGGCACTGATCTTTGGGTATAGGCCTATGCCATTAGGAGTCATTTTTTCTGCTATGTTCCTTTAGCAGAATAATAGTATTAGGTTTTCCCTAGACTATCAGTATCAGATTCTTGGCCACTTTAGCAGTGTCAGGTATGGGTTTCATCTCCTGTGCTGGGCCTTAAATCCAATAAGAAAAGTGTTACTCCCATAACGTGTGCACCAACGCTGCACCAGTGTGCTGGCAGGCCACTGTTGTAGTTCTCAGTGTTTGTAGTTGGGTGATAGTGATGATTACTTTTCTTCTCCGGTAGTATGCAAGGTGCCTTGCGACCATGAATGCTCCATGTTTAATACCATAAACAAGTGTCGTCTTCAGAAATAGGGCCTTACATCAGGTTGTGGAAAACCACCAACAGCCCGTAAAATGTTTGGCAGAGAGGTTCCATGGGGCAGCTTTTGCCAAGGACTCTACAAGTTGTAACCCATTCCTGGTACTGAAGGTTTTGCATGGTGGAATAAGGTGTCTAATTGGGGCATTGTTGGCAGAGGCTGCTTGTTCATTTCCCCAGCTGCCCAGACCCGAAATAACCACACAGAAACTGTATTAATTAAAACACTGCTTGGCTAATCACTTAGGCGTATGGCTAGGTAGCTCTTATATTTTAAATTAACCCAACTCTATTAATCTGTGCCTCCCCACGTGGTTGTGGCCTACCGGTAAGGTTCCATATATCATATGGCTACATGACTTATCCCTGACTTCGCCTACTCTCTAGTCCTCTGTCTGCATGGAATTCCCACCTTGCCCTGTTCTACACTGCAATAGGGTCCAAAGCAGATTCTTTATTAAGCAATGGTATTCACAGCATACAGAGGGGAATCCCACATCAGGGCATTGTCTTCCTGTTATTTGACTAATTTAGATCCCTTTCATAAGTGTATATATTTTGGGAAATTTCTATCTAGTATGTTTTCATATATATAGGGACTGGCATTAGCTCAGGACCCTGAAGACCAAGCTCACAGCACAAAGGGGATTTATTTGCTCGAGGAAGACAGAGGGCAGGGAATAAGAGACAAAGACAGGAGATAGGGGACAAGGGGGAGGGGAAGGGAAGGGAACAAGAGAGAGGAGAAGAGAACAAGGGAGAGGAGAAAGGGGTATTTGTCCCAGAGGGGTTTAACAAAGGACTATCTCTGTATAGAGAGGAGACAGACGCGGCCCATAGGCAGGTGGTGGTTTATACAGGTAAGGGGAATCCTGTGTTAGGATGAGGTGTTTGATTTCAATTGGTCATGTTAATGAGGTGAGCCAAAGGGGACTTTTGATTGCTGGACCTCAGTATTTTGATATCTAGACCTTGGTAGTCAGTCTGAGGAGGAGGAAGAGACCAAATACAGGAATAGGTCTTAGTGGGTAGCTTTAGGAATGTAATCTAACAGTTTTTAGCAAGGCAGAGGGAATGGGGCCTGCCAGAGATGTGTTCGCCATGCTCAGGCTGACTAGAGTCCCTTCAGTTGGTTTTTCAAAAGGTTTTCAGTGTTACCTGTCCCTCCCTATCCCATGCTTTACCCTGCTCCCCTACTCTGTGCTGACTAGTGTTATGTCAACTTGACACACAAACTAGAATTATCTAAAAGGCGGGGAACTTAATTGAGGAAATATTTCTGTTAGATCCAGTTGTAAGGCATTTTCTTAATTAGTTATTGACTGGAGAGGGCCCAGCCATTGTGGGTGGTTCCATCTCAGGGTTGGTGGTCCTGAGTTCTTTCAGAAAGCAGAATGAGCAAGCCATGGAAAGCATGCCAGTAAATAACACCCTTCCGTGATCTCTGCATCAGATCCTGCTTCCAGGTTCCTGCCCTATTTGAGTTCCTGTCCTGACTTCCTTCAGTGCTGAACAGCAATGTGGAAGTATAAGCCTAGTAAACCCTTTCCTCCCCAGCTTGTTTTTTGATTATGGTGTTTGTCACAGCAGTAGGCACCCTAGCTGAGACACACACTCTCCCCATTTAGTCCTCTTATTCTAGTTCTCTTTTATCTCTCCATAACCCTATATTCTATTTCCTTTTTCCTTGGACATTTCTCCCCTGGCCCCTTACTAGTTACTTACTTCTCTGGTTATATAGATTGAAGTACACATATCTAAAATATCCACATATAAAGTATGCAATATTTGCCTTTTGTGTCTGATATACTTTACTAAGGAAGATTTTTTTAAGCTCCATCAATTTATCTGTGAATTTATTTTTTAACAGATGAATAATATTCCATTGTGTAAAGGTATCACAATTTTTCACTCATTCCTCAGTTGGTGGATATCTATGCTATTTCTGATTTCTGGCTATTGTGAGTAGAACATCATTGAGCATGAATGAACAAGTTATCTCTGCAGTAAGAGGTAGAGCTTGTTGGTCTATGTTCAAGGATTATATATAGCTGGTTCTTGAGGTAGACTGATTCTCAGTTTCCTGAGGAACCACCACACTGATTTCCATAGTAGCTGGACCAGGAGATTCATATGGGAGAGAGTTAAAGGAACTGCCCTTGGTGACTGTGGAGGAAGACCCCAGGATGGCTACCAGAAGCAGACAGAGAAGGTAGCACACCCACTCCAAGATGCTGCCCAAGCACCATATTTAAACATGAGGATGAGATGCTTTGTTGAAAGCACTTGACTTGTCAATGATGTACTACTAAAATCCTTCCCTTCCCTTTGGGACTTGGATTAATTTCGAGTAGCCTCTGAGGGCCTACAGAGAATCCCTGTGAATTTTTAAAGAAAATACAAGGAATTTTCTTCCCTCTGGTGGACATGCAGTAGATTGCCCAAATTACTGTTCTGTTAGATGCCCATGTAGATAACAATGGTTCCCAAGGCTCACTCATGGCCTTGTCTCATGAGATCCCTGAAGGGGCTTGTGAATCCTCAGGGAAGCCAGGCTGTCACTCAGACGACTTGTCATCTTATGTTATTGAGGAGCACTTTTTTTCTTTTGAAAGTGTATTAATTTAATGAAATGCTTTAGTGAGAAACACACATGTGTTTCTCTGGAATATAATAGTGCCAATGTTTTCTTCCTGCATAGATATGCACTTCTTAGCTGTACTTTTCAAATTGTGCAGACAAACCAGTGAGTGCTAACACAAGAGGCAGGAATGGGTTATCTCTTAGGGAAGCAGCATGGTGGTGGTGGTTGTTTGTGACGGGAAGTCCTGTGCAAAGGTGGGGCCACATAGCCAGCCTGTTCAGGGTAAAAGTGACGGCCTGTGGCAGTTCTGCCCAATAGAACAGAGATGTGTTTCCTTGGAAAAGGGCAGTTGGAGGGGGTGAAGGTTCTCTGTGCTCATTCTTATGTTTCCTTTTTTGATAGAATTTTAAAAAACCCTCTAAGGTGGTAGATTTATAAGATGGAGGTGAGCCCGAGTCTTTAGTTACTGCTGGGAGTGTGAAGGAGAGTCTGTGGTCTGCATATAGTCTACTCCATCTTCTGTGTTTCGGTTACTGTACACTGGAAGTATTCAGTGGAAGAAGCATCCTCAAATGAACAAAACATAATTTGAGCTGTGCACTGCTCTCTGTTATTGCAGTGCAAATGTTCAAGTGACCCTTATGCACCAGCGTAGGGGACCTCACAGTGCCTGTTGCCATCCTTCCCATGTCATCTCATCATGTAGACACTGTGTGAACACATGTCAGCACATAGGCGGGGCGGATACAATAGGGCATTCTGAGCAAGCACAGCCACAGAACTTCCACTGCAGCGTATATGATAATCTTTGCTTTATTAGTTATGGATGCTGTGTGACATGAACGCAGCCTTCTTGAGTCATCACTGCCAGCATCGCCCTTGAGTAGTCCTAGCCTGTTTCCTTACATAGCTGTGCAGCAAAGCACAAATAGATAAAATCGTATGTAGTCTTTACCATCGGACTCTTTCTCCAGGGATCTATTTCTCCCTTTCAGATTATCTTAAGGAAAACCAGGTACATCCCAGAGATGATATAGATACTTTGATCTAATCCATAAATACATCTCTGTGATTCACATTTTGGGAATCCAACTGGTTTTATTGCTACCTAGGACCACACTTTGGTCATTCTCCAGTAGATGTTGTTCTGTGTAATTCCAGATCCATCTGCCTCTCTTATGCCTTTCATGTGGGACCAGTTTCCAAACACTAGAACCCAGCTATAAATGTCTCTGTGTTATCTGCTGCTTCGGGAGTCTATTCCAGTTTGTGGGATGTGTCTCCCACATAAAAAGGAGACCCCTGTAAATGTTCACACATGATTTAAAATCTTAACATACATTAGTTTTATATAGAAATGGGTTTGTTGTAACATTTTGTCCTTTATATGAGTTTTAAGCCATGGAGATTGTATGACCTGTCTGTGACTGCCTCAATATGGCAATGTCTGCACATGCAGAATGTCTGCAGTAGGTAGCCACACTTTGTTTCTCTGAAGCTAGGTAATGTATGTGTGGGATTAGTTTTAATATTCTTTGGGTTTCTTATATTTTTAAATACTTCTGTTTTTTTGTGCACTTCACAATAAATGTATGGAGTTGAGAGTTAGTTGACCTGTTTTATCTTGGTTCAGCTGAGAGCATGGGGGAGCACACACTAAAAGAATGTTTTGGGGGAAAAAATTTCACAAACTATGTCAAGAAATGTTCTGTTTTTATAGAGTCATTTCGTTTCTGGTAGTTGAACCTAGGAAAAGAAACTGGGATGAAAGTTAATGCAGAAAGCTATTCCCTGGTAACATTAGCAATAACCGTGAGACATGGAGAGAGGAAGGTGGCTGCTGGAGCATGTGTACTAGTTACCGCTGTATAGCTGCTTCCTCTGGACTGGATCTCTCCCTCCCAGAGAAAGAAGGAAGGTGCATAAGACTTAGGAAGCTAACAAAATGTATGAAACTCAGGAAGTACAGACAGTTCAAAATTCAGAAGTCCCTCTCCAAGAAGATGTAAGCAGTATACAGTGTGTAGACGAGACTCATGAGTGGAGCTGACTGCGACTTGGGAGTCCAGAGCTGAAGCTTTCCTTAGCTGTCGCCCAAGCTGGGGTGGGCTCTTCAGTGCTGCCCTGCCCGTGCTCCTGTAAGTCCAATAGAACCATTACGTCACCATCCTGGACTTGGTGGGATCATGTATTTGATCTGTTGTTGATGCCTTGTTTAGTGGGAACAGAAGCTTGTTCCTATGTCTCTAGGGAATATCTTGCAACTCATTTAGAAAGAAAAATGTAAACCTGTTTCAAATTTTATATATGATGGTTTCTTCTACTAGATTGACGTTTAAAAAATTAAAACACAAGTTTAATTGGATTCAACTATGCTGTCCATTGAAATATTTGAACATCCTTATGTGTAAGGACTAAGGAGGAATGGGAGGGAGTGGCTGCAAAGGGAAGGGGTGGTGGTGCCCAGTGTGTGGAAAATGACCTCTAGCCTCCCGCTGCATCTCTGAAAAGAGTTCTCAAGAAGTTTTCTTCACCCCAAACAAGGTATCAACAACAGAACAAATAAATGATCCCACCAAGTCCAGGATGGTAAATTAACGAGTTTGTTGGATTTACTTACAGGAACATTGGGTGGGGGGAGTTGACCACAGGAGCATGGGCATCACTGAAAATCCCACCCCAGCATGGATGACAACTAAAAAAAGCTTCATCTGTGGACATCTCTTCTCCCCAGAATTTTCTGCTCATCAAGAGGACAGAAGACACCGAGGCAGAATCCGATGGGTGAAGAAATCAGTTTGTACAAAGATAGGCATATCTTGTCGAGACACTCGCTGCTCCCTCTGAAAGAACAAACCACTCTCCCCCATCGCAGCAAGTTTAAGTTTTGCTCTGTTGTTTACTCTCTTCAGCTTAGCTGCTGTATTTCAGAGCCGGAGGGCATCTTACCACTTCTCCAGGGGCTTCTGTTGCCTTATAATTATTTTTCTTTAGAAGCTGGCAGGATGATGGAATCAAAGACCACACACAGACAGGCTAAAAATAGAAAGAAGGGAAGATACCAGAAAGATGTAGAAATGTCCATAATGAACTCATGCATCTTGAGGAAACTTGTGATCTAATGAGAATGGATTTTGTTGAGACGATTGCACACCAACAATTAATTATTCATGGCAGAGCCATCATTAAGATTTCATTTTGTTTAAAGGCCTCTAAGTGACTTAGAAAATTGGGTTAAGTAGGAGAAGAATTTCAAGAAAGAGACAAGGGAAAGCTTTTCACTATATTGACTTTTTAAATATTTTCAAGATAGATCTTGTGAGTTGGGAGATAAATTATACTCTGACTGAAAACTCCCATTGACTTGCGTGGACACTGTCTGTGCACTGGTAGATGGTATGATAGCATGGTGGTATGAAAACAGCTGGACAGGCTTGGGAAAGGCTTAGAATTCTATAATGATTCAGTTGGGTGTGAGTAGGAGGAGTCTCCGTGAAACAACAGGGTTTTGTCCAGTGGGAAGTGAATGCACACTCTACTCATTTACAGTAATGTGAAGTCAGGCATGACTTAGTTTTATAAGACTTTGGTGTCTTAGATCCTATGACTTGCTTTTCTTTGAAATTGGTGTCATGTTGAGGTTTTAATAGGAGATTAATTTACCGCATAGAGTTAGAGATCTAGGGTGAAGTCATAGAGAGCTATCGTACACAGATCTGTCCTTGTGGGTGCTTAAGAGATGTTTATTGAACAAATAGAAGACTTTGGTCTAGCCTTGTATCCAGAGTCTCCTAGAACAGTGTCGGGCACATAGTGGGAGTTCAGAAAGTGTCACAGTTGACTTAGGATCTGAGCCTGTCAGTGAGGAGACCCCCATACCAATCAGGAACCATGGTGAGAGAGAAAGCTGTACAATAGGAGGACCTCTTCTCTGGTGGGGAGTAAAGAATCCTGCAACACCTTTAGTACAATAAGAGAGCAGAGTAGCTAGATCAGTGTGAGTCAGGGGGTAGAGAACAAAGAAGTCAGGGTGATTAGGTTAGGAATGGTAGCAGAATCCATCATAGACATAATTCGTCGTCTCGAGACAACATGCCACAGGAGGGCAGAAGACACAATAAACAAAACATACAATGGGAACTATATGATAACCTTAGGAAGGAGCCATTGCCATAGTATCGGGATGAATTCAGCATGGGTTTTTATTTCTAAACATTTGTAGCATTTTACAAAAAGTTACCTGTTGGGGGATGCTGCTTGTTTGTCCCAGCTGCCCAGTGATGTGGGAGTGTCATATATCAATCTGTTGATTTCATTGGCTAAGTAATAAACAAACTGCTTGGCTGGCCCTCATAGGTTAGAACACAGGTGGGTGGAGTAAACAGAACAGAATGCTGGGAGGAAGAGGAAGTGAGCTCAGACTCGACAGCTCTCCTCTTGGGGGCAGACGCCTCAGAGAGACACCATGCTCCCCACTCCCAGGAAGATGCACGTGATGAAGCTCCGACCCAGGATGGACGTAGGCTAGAATCTTCCTGGTAAGACCGGTGCTACATATATGATTAGAAATGGGCTAGTCCAGGTGCGAGAGTTAGCTGAGAAGAGGCTAGATAGAAATGGGCCAAGCAGTGTTTAAAAGAATACAGTTTCTGTGTAATTATTTCGGGTCATAAGCTAAAGCTAGCAGGCGGCTGGGGTGTTGGGGACGCAGCCCCGCCGCTCATATTTCTACAGCCCAGAACCAAAATAATCACACAGACACTATTAATTAAATCACTGTTTGGCCCAGTATTTTTAGCTTCTTATCGGCTAACTCTTACATATTAATCTAACCCATCTCTAGTAATCTGTGCATTGCCACGTGACTGTGGCTTACCGGCTAAAGTTCTGGCATCCGTCCCTGGCGGGGCTACATGGCTTTTCTTTGACTCTACCTTCCCTCTCCCAGCATTCAGCTTAGTTTTCCCCACCTAGCTCTGTTCCCCTATAGCTCTGCTATAGGCCCAAAGCAGTTCCTTTGTTTATCAGTGATAATCACAGCATACAGAGGGAAATCCCACATCAGTTGTCTTGTTTAAAAACAGTTGGTTTCTTCCATACCTGTGGCTTCTCTATTCATAATAGCCAGAAATTGGAAGCAACTTAGATGTCACTCAACAGAAGTATGGATAAAGAAAATGTGGTACATTTACACAATGGAGCAGTTAATAAAAAACATGACAGAATGAAAATTTCCGGCAAATGGAAGGAACTAGAAAAAAAATTATACTAAGTGAGGTAACACAGACCCAGAAAGGTAAATATGCAAAATATGCATTTACTTATATGTGGATATTAGCCGCTAAATAAAAGATAACCAGGCTATAATGTATAGATCCAGAGAGGTTAGGCATAGAGGAAGGGACTAGGAATGGGGAATAGAATAGATTTTATGGGTGGACTTGAGTAGGGGGGTAAGAGGGCGTGGAAATGGGAGGGCCAGGAAGGAAGATGGGGTTGAGTGAGGGAATGTGAGAAGAGGCAGCTAGAATTGAGGAGCATTTTAGGAATGGTATGGAAACCTAGTGCAGTGGAAACTTCCTAAAATATATGACAGTGATCCTAATGAGATCTCCAAATAATGGGGGTGACAGAGTCCCAACTGACCATCTCTTGTCATCAAGTGAAGCTTCTGGTACCAGGACTGGGTTACATCCAATTGAGTTGTGTAACATGAGGGCCAGCTTGTTGGGGTTTCTGTCCTGCCCAGTACCCCGTAGCCAGCAAGGTCCTAAAGAAAATCACACAGAAGTCTCCATAAGATTATAAAACTGATTAGCCCATTAACTCAGGCTACTTATTAGCTCTTGTAGCTTATATTAACTCATTATTCTTATCTATGTTAGCCACATGGCTCAGTACCTTTCTCAGCGGGGTAGGTCACATCTTGCTTCTTGGGTGATCTGGGCAGGAATCCAGAAAGAGCTTCCTTCTTCCCAGAATACTCCTGTTCTCATTGTCCCGCCGCTACTTACTGTCTGGTTGACCCACCTATACTTCCTGCCTGGCCAATCAGCATTTATTTAAAACATGATTGACAGAATATAGACAATTCTCACACAGCACTTCTCCCTCTTTTTTTTTTTTAAAAAAGGAAAATATCCTTAGTCCATTTTGGGGGAATGTGGGTGTAGTATTCCAGGCTACCTCTGGCTGGTTGGGGGTGCTGATAATCTTACAGGGACCTAAAGAAAATTTAGAGTTATGATCAAGTCCTGACTGGAGTATCCTGTGAGGCCTGATCATCTCAGGCAACATCTTGAATCTGTTCTGGATGTAGAACTCAGACATCTGGGCTATCTCTTTCTGCCTGAGATTTCTCAGGTGGTCTTCCTTGATACAATCTGATTTTTCTTAACTCAGAATAAATCCACAGCCTCTCATTTCCTGTGGAAACAGAAGCAAAATCTCTTCTCCAAAGTAACATATCTTTTGACTTTAATTTTGAAGTCAAGGTGGAAATCCCCAAACAATCCAGGATGCTGGCAAGACAATAGATTACTCTCTGCAAACTGACAGCAAGGTCCCATTGCTGAAGACAACACCCATACAATTCAATAAACATAATTGAGGTAGAGCTGGTGCCTGCATTGAACCTTCACCCCTTGTTCTAGTGCCTTTGGTATGTGAAGATACTCTGCAGGCTTCCAAAATAGAAATATAAGCACCAGCTCAGCCACAAAACCTTTCATCTACTATCTGTCCTGCCTGCAAAATATGCCAGGGCAATGGCAGACAAAGCTTGTGATGAGGTAGAACTCATACCCAACACTGCTTGGGCAACCATGACCCAGAGACTAGATAGCTCAGAGACCTAGGGTAAAGCCAAATACTACTGGCCTTAAAAAGAAAGTAACAATAAAATGGTCCCTGATGCTATTCTGCTATGCTCTTAGGCTGATGCCTTACTCAGCCATCATCAGAGAAGCTTCCTCCTGCAGCAGATGGGAACAAATACAGAGATGCACAGTCAGACATTATGCAGAGAGTGAGAGACTTCGGATCACTCAGCTCTGAAGGAGATGTCTCCATCAAACCCCTCTCCTCAGGGCTCAAGGAATCCAGCAGAAGAGGAGGCAGAAGGAATGTGGGAACTAGAGGGATGGAGGATGCCTGGAGAACGAGGTCCTCTAAGTCAACTGAACAAGGCTCATATGCACTCAGATACTGAAGCAGTAAGCACAGGGTCTGTGGGAATCTGCACTAGGCCCTTTGCATACATAATATAGTTTCAGTCTTGCACTTTAACGGGACTCCTGAACATGTGAACGAGTGTGTCTCTGATTCTTGTGCCTTCTCTTGGGGCTCTTTTCTTTCTGTTCATTTGCCTTGTCCAACTTCCTTGTGACGACTTTTGTTTTATCTTAATAAAACAACAACAACAACAATACCAAGGTGGTTTCTTCTCGGTGCATTTTAAGGGACATGTCGTAGAGTCACTCTCTTCACTGATGTAGGTGTCAAGTCAAAATGCACACAGCTTTCTGCACTCATTTCCAACAGCAGGGAGACAGTGGCGAGTCTGCAGCTCCTTCACTCTGACATCAGCTAGCAGCCTGTTTATGTGTCTCTCTACTTCCTTGCTGTGCAGAGCAATGAGGAGGCTGCTGCTTCCTTACCCCAGCAGACACCACAGCCAAATTCCACAACACGCTTACACATTTTACGGAAGAATGTTTAGGCTTGGAACCTAAACATCTTCCTTTCTTGAAACATGTTTTTCAAAACTGCTTCTTTCATGTAGGGTGAGATGGGAAGGCTTTGCCCGAGTCAGCTTCAGGGTCTGGTGGAGCACAAGCTCCTGTTTAAGGCCGGGAAGGAAGCCTCTCTTCTGTGAGTCTGATTCTGGGCCACCCAGAAAGAATTTTTTCATGCCAGACAAACAGACACACATGTCTGTGAGGATCTTGCCTCATTTCTTGTATGGCCTGGTTTCTTTCAGTTGATTAGTAAACTGTGACTTCTTGCCTTTAAGTCCCAAGAATGCTAGGATTCTGGCAGTCAATAGTGATTTACAGTTAAGGTTTAGATTCTTGGGGCTGGGACTGTAGCTCTGTCAGCACAGTACTTGCCTAACATCATGCAGGAAGCCCTGGGTTTAATGCTCAGCAGCACATAAAACAGACAGTGGTAATTGCTGTATAGTAATCCCAGCACTTGGGAGCTAGAAGCAGGAGGATCAAGGTAATTTTTCGCTATGCAGTTAATTTGACATCAGCCTGGGATACACTGAGACACTGAGACCCTGGTATGGGGAGGAGAAGACACACACACACACACACACACACACACACACACACACACACACAGAGAGAGAGAGAGAGAGAGAGAGAGAGAGAGAGAGAGAGAGAGAGGGACTGGAGGAAGGGAGGGAGAGAGCTGCACTATTTTCTCTGGGAAGCACAGAATTTTCTGAGATGTCCTCTTCCTTGGCCCTGTCACATTCAATTCTGCATCTTTTCTCACCTGGAGACTTGGCTTCTGCTGATGGCACAGTGGAACTGTAGTTAGTACCAGGGATGGAGGGAGCCTTAGCATATCCATACAGGGCTGTTCTAAATTGAATAGGAAAAGATAACACTGAAATATTCAGGATGCAAGGAACATTCCAGCCTCTTACTAAAGCATAGCACACAGCAAAGGCTAGTGTCAATTGTGCTGTTCCAAACACCCTTACGTCAGCCCCGAAGCCTGTGTTTATTTCCTACCCCTCTTAGCACCTATTGCCCGATCATGCTGGCCTCAACCTTCCATACCCTGTGTCTTCCCTAAAGTTCATTGCTGCTAGCCTCCGCTCTCCCTTCTCTGGCTACTTTAGGTGCTTACTATATGAGTGCCCCAGACTTTCTTCTCATAAAATCAACTGGTGGTCCATTTCAAATGTAATTTAGTGACATACCTCCTCTGCTCAGCGGCCTGGATTTTTCCTCTTCACCACTCTGGTCTTTGTGTTCTTGTCTTAGGATCAGGTCACACTAAGGAGCCCTTACCTACTGAGCCATCTCATCAACCCTGTGTTTACTTCTTAATCTATGCCCCTTCCTGCTAGCACATGTGAGACTTCTCATCTCTTTACCCACTGATGTTTACAAAAATGCCACGTACCACTGGGCGGTGGTGACGCATGCCTTTAATCCCAGCACTCGGGAGGCAGAGGCAGGCAGATCTCTGTGAGTTCGAAGCCAGCCTGGTCTACAAGAGCTAGTTCCAGGACAGGAACCAAAGGCTATGGAGAAACCCTGTCTCGAAAAATCAAAAAAAAAAAAATGACAAGTACATGGAAGGCACTCAGTGTATGTGTAATGTGAATGAAATGTGGTAATGTGAATGAAATTTTGTGATTCTACCAACCATCTTTGGATTAATCTAAGAGTTTGGATCTTAAGGATCTTGGAAAATGGCAGGAAGGAGGTTTGGGGCCATTAGCTTTTCTGGACACTATCTCCACAACTACCCCTTGGAGTGGAGCCCAGGTACCAGGTCTATTTTGAGACATTGGGGTCCCAGCAGGCTTCCAGAAGGCAAGGTACCCACATTCCCTGTCTCCTGCTGACCTTTTGCCATGGGCAGGGACTCAGGCTGCAGCCTTCTCAGACTCCTGTGTGTCTGTGGCCATCTGGGATCTGGCTGAACTGATCCTGATAGAAGAGTAAAACATGGGGAAACCTTTTCATCCTGAGGAAATGGAGCCTTGTCTCATCTCAGCCAAGCTGGGCACTTAGAGCACATGTAGTCTGAAGTTAGTAGCGTCTTTTTCTTTCTGTAGTCACTCAAACCTATAATGTAGTTTTGTCAGGAAGCTGAACATGACTCACTCTTTTCCTAGTCACAGTGGAATAAACTCGAGGTATCCATGTATCATTTTGCTTAAATTCTATTTCCTTCACCAGTGCAATTCTATGATTGCCAGAAAAAAAAAGGAAAACATGATGACACCTGGGATGAAGGGAGATTGGGACAGTGGGAAGTGGCCTGCAAAAGTTTGAGAGGTGTGTGTTAAGATGCGCAGCATCTGTTGCCTTCATTTTTCCCCAATGACCCTAACATTGCATGATGTATTTCTTCCTGCTTCCATCTCCCACTTCATATTCTCAGAAGCAGATATTTCTGGTATCAGTGTGTGCCATGAAATGGGCATCTTTCCCACGGCAAAGCAAGAAGTGGGTTACAATCGCCATCCCTAATCTTAGTCATTTCCTCAAGGTACTTTCTGTGTGACTACATGGAGGTTGGAAAGATGGCTTGGTGGTTAGGAATGTTTACTGCTCCTCCAGAGGTGCAAGTTCAGGTCCTAGCATCCACGTCAGGCAGCTCCAGCCTGCAACTCCAGGAGGGCAGCGCTCTCTCTCTCTCTCCCCATACACATCTTTTAAAAATAGGTAAGCAATTTTCTCTAATGATATACTTAATGACCGCATAAGTATTAATTAACATTTGAGTATATAAAAATTGTGCCCGACCCTTAAATTTACTATGTTGTGGCTAAAATGAGATTGTACTAATTGAAATATATTGAATAAGATTTTAGTGGAAAAGTGCCTAGAAATGCCACTGAAGAGAATAAAAATAACCAGTGAGCACTTGGGAGGCAGAGGCAAGTAGATCTCTGTGAGTTTGAGGCCAGCCTGGTCTACAGAGCAAGTTCCAGGAGAGACTCCAAAGCTATGCAGAGAAACCCTGTCTCAAAAACCCAACCAACCAACCAACCAACCAACCAAAAAACAAAAACAAACCCCCCCAAAAAAGAAAGAAAAAATGTGGGAGTGTCTTCTATCTATCTGTTGCTTTCATTGGTTAATTAATAAAGAAAACTGCTTGGCCTGATAGGGCAGAATTTAGATAGGCCGAGTAGACCAAACAGAAGCTGGGAGAAAGAAGGCAGTGAGGCAGACGCTATAGCTCTCCTTTCCAAGATGGATGCAGGTTGAGATCCTTCCCGGTAAGCCACCACCTCGTGATGCTACACAGATTATTAGAAATGGGTTAATCAAGATGTGAGAATTAGCCAGTAAGAGGCTAGAGCTAATGGGCCAAGCAGTGTTTAAATTAATACAATTTGTGTTGTTATTTCGGGTGTTAAGCTAGCCGTGTGGGAGCCAAGTGGGACGAAAAACAGGCCTGCCCACAGCTCCATCTACAAAAGAAGCCAGCTTTCAGGGTACCACTAAGAGAATTCAATCTCTTCCCAAATATTGCAACTAAGGGCCCCAAATAGGCTGATGACCTAGCAATAAGTCAACCATATGTAGATGGAGGCTGCTTGTTCGTTTCCAGCCACCCAGACCTGAAATAAGCACACAGAAACTGTGTTAATTAAAACATTGCTTGGCCTATTAGCTTATGCATATTTCTAGCTAGCTCTTTTATCTTAAATTAACTCACTTCTACTAATCGTGTATCCTACTGGTAAGGTTCTGTCTAGCGTCCGACATCTATCTCTTCCGGTTACATGGCTTCTCTTTGACTCTGTCTACTCTCTCTATATATCTTTTCCAGCCTGGCTGCATTCTGTTAATCCATTGGCTGCAAGCAGCTTCTATATTAATCAATGGCAATAAAAAATATTTATAGCCTGTAGGCGGGAATCACACATAAAAGTCGATGTAGACATCTCACCCGAGGGGCAGCTCTACAGGAAACCCAGGATACATAACCTTGTGAGATAGCAAACAAAAGCAGCCAGAGGCTTGTATAGAAAGAGAAGTGTACTCCTGGGGGCATTTTTGGGCCTCACAGGGCATAGTGATGCTACTGATGGTGCTCAACTCATTGTTGGCAGAAGTTCATGTAGCTCTAACTCAGCATTGGAAGCCACCACAGAACACCCGGGTAGGGGAGAGGGCAGGCAGGGTGGGTGAGGAACTCCCATTCCAGAATTCACCAAGAGTGGAGAAAACAGTGCATACTAGGGTACCCATTTCTTTTATGCAATAATCATTAAGGTCGTGCACTTTGTCAAGGTTCTCTCTCTCTCTCTCTCTCTCTCTCTCTCTCTCTCTCTCTCTCTGAAGAAATGATAAATGTACTTTTACAAGATTCTGTCCTTAGTCTTTCTAGAACTGTAAATAAAACTGCTGATTCAGCTCACCTGCAAGCACTTCAAAGCAGAATTGAATTACAATACACTGTTTCCTACCAAGACCCATTCCCCGTGTTTCCTCCCTCTCTAGGTCATGGTACCATCATCTTATCTACCTGTGGATCAGCGTGAAAAATAAACAAAAGCTCTGTGCCAACATTGACTTCCCTGTGTTTTTGCAAGCATCCCATAATATGATTTGGAGAGAAGTCTGAGAACAAGAGGATACAGATAGCGAAGTTCTAAGTGTGGAATTCAGGGTCAGACCTCCAAAATTGATCATGGCTAGCTCACTGTCAACTTTTTGAATCTGTATAAACTTGGAACTGCTCCCACTTTCTGGTTTCTGAGAACCAAGGGGATCAGCAGTTTCTAAAATAAAGGGCATTGTGAAAACTTAATGACCTGGGTGTGAACCGTTAGAAGCAGAGCCCTAATCAAGACAACCTACAGCCTTACATTCAGTTATTCAATGTCATCAGCCCACCAAGGAAGCTGAAGAGTGAGCCGTTTTTCTCTGATGACAGAATTCACCCAGTATTCCCATTTGATACTGGTACTTCAAGCATCATTGATTTTTAGGGATCCTGTGTCCCCAGTGTGCAGCCTATACTCCAACCTGTACCTATTGTAAAGTTGCTTTTTATTCTGTATCCCAGTCAAAGCCAGACAAATGGATTAACATTCTCAGATGAGGTGTATTTGTGTTACAACCCCAAAAGGTCCTGCATCTTCTTTCTCAGTGGTAGGGGAAGCCAGGGACAGCAATATGTCCTTGAAGTTAGGAGAAATATATCAATATGCTGAGACCACTGGACCCCTCAAGCTTTCAGCAAACTACAAAAGCCCCTGGTTTTATTTATTTATTTATTTAAAGACTAAGCTGCATACCAGATCCAGGAGATGTGATAGGACTGTAGCAAGGAAAATAAGACCAAGCTCCACGTATGCCAGGGCTGGAGAATCGGTACTCGCATGCAGTAGAACACTGTAGGGAAACTGCTGGCCTTATTATTCCCAAGAAAACCTTCATGAATGCATGCAGAGAAAAGAATGTTTGCCACACCAATAGCAGTGGGTTGGGGGCCAAGAGATGTCTTGATTTGCTCCAACAATGAAATGACACTCTGGTCCTCTAACACTTAAAAGAAAGGCTCTCAGTTCTTAAAAAAATCAAGATCAAGCCTTGGGTTTATGATGGGGAACCTCTTTCAGCCAATGGCCTTTGAGAGGCTGGACCAGGTTGAGGTGTGGCTTTGGGGTACTAAAAGACTGAGGTGCCACCCGCTTGCTCTTCTCTTCCTGTGCTCCATGACTTGATGTTGGATCCCCACTCCTGTTCCATGGTTTTTCTCTTTTAATAAAGAAAAACCTTAGAATACTCTATTCAGAGTTAGCTTGGGATTATTTGACTTACATTCCCCCCACTTGACGCATTCAGCTTTGCAGGATGGACACACACACACACACACACACACACACACACACACACCTTTTTTTTGGCAGGAAATCTATAGTTCTCTTTAAAGAAAATTTACAAAAATATTAAATGAAAAGGGAGACTAAAGTTCCAAGAGCAAGACAGCCAGTACACTTTTGGTGTGTGAGGAAAAGGCTGGTTTCTTTACGTAGCTTTTCAGACACGGTCTCAATCACACTTTCTGTCTCAAGGTAGGATTACTGTCCTCAAGAAAGCAAACATACCCATAGCATCTGGGAGTGAGGCTCACTCACATGCGAGCATTCTGTACACTCTTAAGCATAAGTGAATCAGCTTCAATTTGCCAGATAGATGGGCAGTTTAGCGGTTCAAAGCAAAATGTAATAAACTAAATAATTGTGGCCTTTAATGTAATCTCATACAGTCCCATTACATCTCAATTACTTTTTTGACCCTTTCATGATAGTTCTTGCCTTAAAAACACACACACAATCTGCAGCTCAGAATGTCTTCTTCCAGTGTTAGGCTGAGGAAATCAATTGATCAGGACAAATTAATATCCCACTCTGTCTTCCACTTGTGGTGCATGCTGGCTCAGGAAAGGCATGAACGCGGGTCTCCTGGGCCTAATAAATGTTTATCAAGCATTGTTTGTGAAAAGCTCCCCATTTCCCCATTCCCATGGCTTTTAGTATCTCAACACCTCTTATTTCTCTTAAATTAATAAACAAATCCAGGATCAATTCTGTTGCTGTTTCACACATCATGAAATGTGTGAGGACAGCTGATTTCCACATATGTCTTTATGCTGGAAACAAAGAGCTTGTGGACTGAAGTTTAGCACGGGTGCGAGGGTGACAGTGGTAAATACGCAGTGAGACAGAAGTGAGCGGCATGACCTCCTGTGGACAGGACAGCGGCAGGGGCTTGACTCCACAGTCACTTTCTCGTAAGTTTGTCAGATGGCTAAGATGGTTGTGTTTATCCAAAAGCAATTAAACTACCATGTGATATTTCAGCATCATCATACGTGGAAGCAATTGAACAACTGAGTACGAAATGAGATCAAGGTGGTTGGGTAGCTCTGTCTGTTTCTAAAGGTTTGCTCAATATCGTACATGGTGGAGCTGAAAGAAATTAAATGTCACGTTAGTGCTTTTCAAAACATCCAGGGAGAACGTGCTGTATCCTTGGACCCTTGAAGAGAAAGCGCGAGGTACTGACTGGCACTTGACAGATTCTCTGTTCTTTGTTCATCTGGCTGGTCATTCAGCCGAACACAGGGCCCTGGGATCACAGGCTCAGATGTACAAGGTAGCTCTGGACTCCAGACCTGCTTCATGGCACCTGCATACATACCTGCTGCAGAGCGGTTAGCCTGTTCACAGGCTCCTTTCCCATATGCAATAAAGTCAGAGGGCAGGGGTTCCTTCCCAGCTGTGGGGGAGGCAGAGAAGCGAAGTATGCCTTACTCTGTGTCTGGTATGCACTGGGGATCACATGGTTCTTGTTCCTAGACCCAAACCGAATTCCTGTTTCTTCTTTCCAGACCCCTGTCAGCATATATTTCGGAAAAAAAAATTACTCACTGGCTTTCCTAAAATATTTCCTCTTTCTGGATTCAGGCAGCCGGCCGAGGGAGAGTGTTTGCTAAGTGGGGAATTAAGTAGCTCTGCTTGCTGTCCGCTGATAACTGCTGCTGTAATCAAAACACGGTCGCCTCGTGCCCATACCCAGAACACACTGGGAAGGCACGGCTATTTCTGGAATGAAAGATGCGAGCACCAGCGGACCAGCTGGCTCATCTTCTACAGGCAGGAAGGTCAGGGCTTACTTACCCTCAAGGCTAGGAGTAGCTAACACCTGGGGGGACATTACCAAGGGAAGAATTGCAATGACACTGACCTCTGCAGGGTAAGGTGGGCCACAGCAGCAGGAATGCATAGCCTGACATTTATTTGGATTTTACAGGCTCTAGGAGGGCTTGCAGGAAGATTTATAATCTATTTTATTTGACCTACACTTGACAAAAGTTGTCCATTTCCAGAATCTCAGGATCAAATTCTTGTCATTTTTAGATATAAGAAAGCATCGGTTCCACTTTACAGTCAGGAAAATAAAGTCAGAAGAACAAGAGATCTGTAAACATCAGCAGTGGGTACCCTTGCTACATCCTTAGCAAGCACAGCAGGAGGACGGGAAGCAGGGAGTGCCAGATCCTACAGGACCTGTGGGATCACGGAATCACCTCCTAGCTCTCTAGAAGTGGAGCTGCGTGTTCTTAGCTGGGTTAATTCAGCTGCGCCTTGGGTTGCTGGGGGGTTAGGGGGCGCGGGGCGGGAATGGGAATAGTACCCATCTGATGTGGGAGTGATTTCTTTCTAATCTGTTGCTTTCATTGGTTAATTAATAAAGAAACTGCCTAGGCCCATTTGATAGGCCAACCCTTAGGTGGGTGGAGTAAACAGAACAGAATGCTGGGAGAAAGAAGCTGAGTCAGGAGTCACCATGATTCTCCCACTCCAGACAGACACAGGTTAAGATCTTTCCTGGTAAGCCATCTCATGGTTCTACACAGAATATTAGAAATGGGTTAGATCAATATGTAAGAGCTAGCCAATAAGAGGCTGTAACTAATGGGCCAAGCAGTGTTTAAAAGAATACAGTTTCCGTGTAATTATTTCGGGTAAAGCTAGCCAGGTGGTGGGACACAGCCCACCGCTGCTCCTTATCACTACACCCATCCTCACATGTGGACTCAGGACACAGTTCCTGCAAAGCCCTTTGCTCACTGATGCACACAGCGAATGCCTAGAAGCGTTTTACTCCGGTCATCTCTCAGCAGACACAGACTCTTTCAAAGGGTGTAACCTCTAGTTCTGTTAAAATAGAACTGGAACTCTGTGCAGGAGACAGAGTCATTTTCTCCGTTCCTTAGGAGTCAGTGTGAATGAACCTCAGCCCTTCCCCAAAGGAGGCAGAAGCTATGAGGCTACAGGTTCGTGAGAGCCACAACTCTGGGGACGAAGCCTGGTGCTACCTTTGCCAAGAGGTAGACTGTTAAGACAGTCAGGGACGGGGACCCTGGAGAGCTGACTTTAGGGCTAGATTGATTCTTACTGTGGCACCCACCGGGTGTACAGGTAGAGGGAAAACGGTCTAGACGTGACTTCAGATCTCTGTAGCCAATGGGTGAGGCCCGGAGCAGTAAGTTATTTGAGGGAGCCGCTGCTTCCTGGAGCTAGGACGTCAAAGACTCATGATTGAGCACTGAAGACTGGGAGAATGGAGTTCAGTTTAAGCTAGCCTTAGCATTCTGATCTGGGACAGAATCTTCTCTGCTGACTCTCTCTGCTTCCTCCCACTGCATAATAGCTCTGGCTTTTTCTGGATCTCTCCCTTGGGAAGAAGGAATGTCTGGAAAAGCACAGCCCAGCCAAGTCCCTTTCTCTTTATTGTCTTTGGCGCATGAGCATCAGTTCAAAACCTTGGCAGGCTGGTCTCTCACAGTCAGCACCTGTCAGACCAGTTCTGCCCAGACTGAGTGAGCACAGCTGTTAAAATCTGAGATTCACCTTCAAAGCTCCAGAAAGAACTAAACAGGCACTTGGGTGGGTGGGTGGTGGGGGGAGCAGAGCTCCAATCTGCCAGGCAAGATGTACCCAGATATGTAATGGTAGATAGTTGTTACAGTGGTAACCAAGTGCTTTCTGAAGGGATTTGGGGCCTGCTCCACAGGAAGAATCTTATGCCTGTCTGAGAGTCTTCTCCCTCTCAAAAAAAATATTAATGCCTCAGCATGTCACAGACCCTTATGAACAATATCACTACTGATATTTAGTTAAGCAGACATAACTGCCTTCTAAGAATCTACAGAAATACCACTCTCAACCCTAACCATGAAAACTTCCATTTGTAGTGAATGGCAACGAATGCAGGGACTCATGGTCGCCCAAGATGCTGAGAAAAAGTGACAGATGAGGACCTAATCATAAACAAGTCATTTCTATTAATCCCTCCATGGGTCAGGGAACAATATGGAAGAGGGAACAGAGAGAACATAAGATCCTAAAAATGGGGAGAAAGGCAACATAATACCATCCTCTACACATGCACAGCCATCGTAATACTTGTACGTATCCTGGATACTGGTCCATTCCCCTCTGTTCACTTGAATTGATTTCATCTAAGTTATCTTTAATCTCTAGACCTATTTCCACCATATCCTCTCATATTCCAACCTGCCCTGTCCACGTCAGAACTAACAAAAGAAGCCCACATGTCCAGATGTCATTTCAGAAATACAAACAATGACGCTGAAGAAATGGCTCGTGGTTAAAAGCCCTGGCAGCTCTTTCAGAGCCTCCAGGTGAAATTGCCAGCACGCACACGGTTGCTCACAAACATCTGTAATTTGGCCTTTAAGGGCACTGGATATGCATGCTGGGAAAGTACCCATACACAAAATGAAATATTTTAAAAATATAAGCAATATGAAAGATCAAGCCAGTATTTCCCCTTCAAAACCTATCACTCCTATAGAAATGTTGCCCAGTGAAGATTAACTAGATGAACTCCAGGATGCAGGATTTAAAAGAGCAATCAAGCAGTTTGGATGCTCACCTTACTAGAACTTGATGGAGGTGGGGGTTCCTTGGACTTTCCACAGGGAAGGGAATCCTGATTGCTCTTCGGGCTGAGGAGGGAGGGGGACTTGATTGGGGGAGGGGGAGGGAAATGGGAGGCGGTGGCGGGGAAGAGACAGAAATCTTTTATAAATAAATAAATTAAAAAAATAAAAAAATAAAAGAGCAATCAAAGAATTCAAGGAGATTAATGAAGGCACGAAGAAATAGCTCAATTAAGTCAAAGAGAATAAATCTGAATGATGCCCAAGGAAACACAACATACAGCTGATGGAAACAATAAAGACAATCCGGAACATGAGAACAGAACTCGGTACTGAGATAGGAACACTGAAGAGGACTCAAGCTGAATGGAAGATGGAACTGGAAAGCCCAGTAACTCAGCTAGAAAACTCGAAGGAAGTCTTAAAGCTAGGTAAATCAAACAGAAGAAAGACTATCAGGACTTAAGGAGAAAGCAGAAGACCCAGGATCTAGATCAAATAACAAGAAATTTGGAAAAATACACAGAAAGGAAACATGGGACGCCATGAAAAAAACCAAGCCTTTGAAGTGTAGGCATAGATGCAGGAAAAGAAACCCAAGTCATTGTCAAAAGTGAGATCTTCAGAAGGATCATAGAAGAAAACTTCCCCAAACTGAGGAAAGACACACCCACATAGATACAAGAAGCACACAGAACCACAAGTAAACAAGACCAGAAAATGTCCCCATGGCATATCATAGTTAAAACAGTAAGTGTATATAGTAAAGAAAGTGTATTAAAAGAGAAAATAGAATAACAGCTGATTTCTCAATGGAAACTTTGAAAGCCAGAACAGCTTGGAGAAATGCATTTCAAATTTTAGAAGACTTGGATAGCCAGCCGAAAACAATATATCCAGAATAACTATTTACCATGATTGGAGGAGAAAGAAAAAAATTGCCATGGCATAAACAGCCTAAAAAATTTATAACCTACAAACCAAACCTAAATAAAATATGGGAAGCATTAGTTTGGTTTGAAGAGGGAGTGAATATAGCAGAGAAACTGAGGTCATCCATAAATATTTTTATGGATATTTTAAAATGCTTGTACTACAGTCAGCTGGAACATCTAAGAGAAATGGATAACTTTTGGCTACAGCCAAACTATCAAAGCCAAACAAAGAAGTCAACAGGATTGAAATAACAATAAAAAGGCTTCCAGCTTAAAAAAAAAAAAACTCCACGGCCAGAAGAATTTACAGCAGAATTGCACCAGACTTTCAAAGAAGATACACAGTCAATTCTTCATAAACTGTTAAAACAAAATAGCAGAAGGAGCACCCCAAACTCCTTCCATGAAGCCAGTGTCACCCAACACCAAAGCCAAGTTAAGACACAATTAATAAAGCAAGTTACAGGCCAATGTCCTGAAAGAACACAGATTCAAAAATATTCAACAAAACAGAAATAAAAACTTGCAAACAGAATACATAAATATATCAAATAATTATATACCACGACCACACTGGCTTTATCCCTAAAACTTAGGGATGATTAAATATATGCAAGTCAATCAGTGTAACAGATCACATTAATGGACTTAAAGACAAAACTCAAATGATCATCTTCATAGATGCAGAAAAAGCCTTTAATAAACATACCTTTATGGGAAATGTCCTAGAGAACAAACTGGAGGGAACAAACCTCAATCAAATAAAAACTATATAAATAAATTTAAAAAAAGCTATACATGAAAAACTCACAGCTGATATCTTTATAAATAGGGAAAGCTCGAAGCAGTGAAGTCAGGAAGGAGAAAGGGCCATCTGCCATCATGACTCCTTTCAATATCGTGCTCAAAGTACTAGCTGGAATAATAAGGCAATAGAAGGAAATCAATGGGGTGTAAGTAGAAAAAGAAGAAATCCATATCTGCAGATGGCATGATATTATACTTTAGAGATCCCCAAAATTCTACCAGAAAATGTCTAGAAATGATACATAAATGTAGTAGCATGGCAGGATTCAGAATCAAATTACACAAATCAATAGCTTTTTAATTCACCAACAACATTCAGAGAAAGAGGTCATGGATACTCCCATTCATAATAGCCTCACAGAAAATATGTGGGAAAAAACCTAGCCAAGGAAGTGGAGAACCTCTCCAATGACAATGTTGCACCTCTGAAGAAAGAGCTAAGAAAGACACTAGGGCCAGGTGGTGGTGGCACACGCCTTTAATTCCAGCACTCGGGAGGCAGAGGCAGGCAGATCTCTGTGAGTTTGAGGCCAGCCTGGTCTACAAGAGCTAGTTCTAGGACAGGCTCCAAAAAAACCACAGAGAAACCCTGTCTCGAAAAACCAAAAAACAAAACAAAACAAAACAAACAAACAAAAAAACAAAACAAAAGACACAAGGAAATGGAAAGATACCCTATGTTCCTGGATTGGTAGAATAAATGTTGTGAAAATGACCATCTTATCAAAAGCTATTTATAGATTTAATGCAATTTAAATCAAAAGCTCCATCTCATTCTCCACAGAAATAGAAAAAATAACTATCCTAAAACTCACAGGGAACCCCTGATAGCCAAAAAAAAAAAAAAAAAAAAAATTCTGGGAAAATTAATAATAATAAAATAATAATAGTAATGGAGAGATTACCACTCCATATCTTAAGACATATCACAGAGACATAACAGTAAAAACAATATGGCACTAGCAAAAAATCAGACCTGCAGTCAATAGAACAAAATCAAAGACCCAAATATGAGCACATTTAACTTCAGTCTTTTATAGTTGACAGAGGTACCAAAAACATACACTGGAGAAAATAAAACATATTCAACAAATGGTGCTGGGAAAACTGGATGTCTATATATAGAAAAATAAAACTGTACCTGTATCCATCACCTTGCACAAAGTTAACTCCAAATGAATCAAAGACCCAAATGGGAAACTAGGAACATTGAAACTGTTAGAAGAAAACAGACAGTAAAGACTTTCAAGAGGACTCCATTTGCCTAAGAACTGAGGCCAACAATTGACAAGTGAGATTCCTAAAACTAAAAGATTTGGCATAGTTAAAGAAACAATCAATCCAGTAAAGAGGAACAACACACAATGGGAGAGAATTCTTGCCAGCTACACATCTGACAGAGGATTAATATCTAGACTATATAAAGAACTAAAAAGAAAACCACCAAATGACCCATTCAGAAAATGGAGCTGGTTCTCAAAAGAAGAAAGAATCATTAAGAAATACCTTTTCAAAAATGCTCATCATGTCTAGCAATTAGGAAAGTGAAAATCAAGACAACTTAGATTTAATCTTACTCCAGTCAGAATGCCAAAATTAACAAATAATAACTGTCATTTACAGATAACAAACACTGGAGGGGATGCAGGGAAGAGAAAGCCTCATTCACTCTTGGTGGGATTGCAAACTGGTGTGCTCTAGAAATCAGTTTGGAGAATTCCCCAAAAAAACTAAAAATAAGTCTACCATATGACCTAGGTATCTCACTCTTTGGCATCTGCTCAAAGGACTTTGACGTCCCACTCCACAGACACTGCTGTATTCACTGCTGCTCTCTTCATAATAGATAGGAAGTGGAAACTATCTAAATGCCCTTTAACAGATGCATGGATAATGAAATATGATACATATGCACAGTGGAGTACTATTCAGCTATAAAGAAAAGTGAAACCAAGAACTTCATAGGTCCATGGATGGAACTAGCAAAGATCATATTGAGTGGGGTAATCCTTATCCAGAAAGACAAACATCTCAGGCTCCTAGGTCCAAATTTTCAGAGTACATAATTTGGAGTAACTTCAGAACTGGGAAAGTAAAAAGGGACCACTGCAGGGTGGGCAGTGGGGGAGCAATGGGGAGGCAGATGTTAGGGTACAAATAATCTGATGAAGGAAGCAGGAAAAACAGAGAGGGATTCTAACTAGGCAGCAGGGAGAGAGAAATACTGAAGAAGGGAAGAGGGTAAAATAAGCACCAGGATGTCTGAAAAGGTCATAAGGAATTATTCTATTAACTATCTACTTAAAAGTTCCTATGCTACACATAAGTTGACATATAAATATACATATATACTTTAAGTAAAATTTTCTCTTCTGGGCTCACAATGCTCCCCCTAAGAGCCAAAGATAATCTAAGAGAAAACCCAACACCATATACAAGAATCTCTCTTTTAAGTTGTTGGTCAGTATTATTCAAGAGACTTCCAAAACATTACAGACTATAGCACCGATCTTGATTGACCCCCAGATGTAGAAAGTAAGTCTTTATTACTTGAAGACATCATATACTTTGGACACAGGATGCAGAGGCCACTGATATGGAACTGACTTGAAAGCCTCCTCCCCAAGGACTACTTTCATGGTATCAGAAGGCACCATCCAGGCTTCCAAAGGAGGGAAGCAAGCAGCAGTCCTAGCCAGCTATGATGCCTATGAACCACAACAGTGACCAGCATAGTAAGACAACCTTAAGGGTGCAGGAGCGGCACACACACCGTGGCTAACCAACAACTATTAGATTGACCTCAAGTTCCTCTCAACAAGAGGGGAAGCATTCCTGGTACTGGCAACCTAGTCAACTACCCAGGACTAGTGAAGTTTTCCATCTTTGAGGAGAATCTATAATTGCCACTTCACTAAACTAGCAAAATCCCTAACTACATTCTAAATATTTGTCCATATTCTACAAATAAGTGTAGTTCTCATGCCTAATCAAGAAAACTTCTTTAAGCTGCAGACAGAGGCCTTTACAGAGAACCACAACCAATCAAAATGTGGAGCCTATTCTCCAGGGATACATCTACAGTACACTACCTTTCCCCAAGGCTCAGGGATCTTTGGGGAAGAGGGGGCAGAAAGACTGTAAAAGCCAGAGGAACAAGGGTTTTGCTGTGAAATTGTGTCTCCTAGAGATGCTAGAAAACACACCCATAAAATGTTCCCGACATGACTGCTGAGACATGAGCTGAACAAGGACAACAGGCATGCCGACTTTAGGGGAAAGACCAAAACGTATCAATACTAAAAAAAAAAAAAAAAAAAATTACGGACAGGTAGGGAATGCTGAGGACAGAAGAAATTGTTTTGCCCAGGGAAGAGCATAGCCATTGGTTAACCAGTACCAAATGGTCAGCCCTGAAAACTACTTATAAGTAACGCACAGACTGAACAAATTTTATCTATGTATTTAGGAATGTACATGTATGTATATGTATGATAGAGCAATTAATGACAGAAGAGCCCATGAATTTGAGATCAAGGAGGAGAATATGGGAGGGTTTGGAAGGAAATGAGAAGGGGGGACATTATAATCTTGAAAACTAAAAGAAATTTTAAGAAAGTTCCTGGTCTCTTTTCACTAGATATCAATAATGCCTTAACTCTGCTGTTGTGCTGGTTAAAAAAAATGTTTATAAACATTGTGAAATGCAATCTCAGAGGTATTGACTGTAACCAGTTAGCCCTGTGATACCCTGTGAGGAAGATGGGAGAGGATTCCCAGAAGCACTTGCATGTGTTTGTAGGTTATAAATATATATGTTTATACAAGCAAATGAGTAGATAAATAGAGGTAAAGACAGTTCATTTGTATCTCATTGCACAGTTCTTAGTGAGAACTGTGGAGCAGATACCTGGACTGGTGGATGAATTATGGGCCAGGCCATCCCTTCCATTCAGGTTTACGTATTGAGAAACTTCTCATTCATGATTACAGTTGCTTGATTTATTGTTTGCAAAATGGTACGCGAACAGGTAGAGTTTCAGTGTCTGGCAGTTTTTGAGCAGATCTGTTTTAACAATACCCCTATCTTGATTTTCACTGGGAACACTGATTTCTAAATCTTAAGTGGGTAGAAGCGATGTGGAAGTAGCATCAACCTTCTAAGTGAGCACTCGATTAACTCATGCTACGCTTTTGATAACTCAGTTATCGTTAGCAAATGCACCCTGCTTTAGAGTTACATATTTCCTTCCTAGGTTTTTTTTTTTCACAGATAAAAGGCCTCCTTACAGGGAGATTTATTGGTTTGCATGGGCTGTCCCTCACTTATTACCCCACTCCACTGGACTGGAGCTAACTGTGGACTGCCTGTCTGCAGCAGCCTCCACTGTGGGAAGTTTGACCTTTGCAGCCTTCTGCTCCATCAGCTCACCTTTTACCGGCCTGAATTAAACTGCACATTTTCCACAAAGCAAACCATGGTTTGAATTTTTCTTTTATCTCAGAATGGCAGGAGTGCATTTTCTCACAGTTATTTCATTTCCATTGTTTCAGTTTCCTTAAGATGCTTTTTCCTGGGGAGGGCAATGCTACACGATATGGAGAAGCCGGGGAGTGGTGCGAGGACACAGAGAATGAGGGGCGCAGGGTGCATGCTGGGTGTGTTTGTGCAAGCACAGTGGAGCCCAGTCATCTCCGGCTGGCTTGCTGGTGTTCACGGTCCTAGGGGAAGCAGAACCTGGTGACATCTTACCTTTTCCTTTCAGCTCTCCAACTGTACAAGTGTCCTTTCTGCCACCAGGCCTTTGGATATATGCCCAGTGGTGGGATTATGAGATTGTGGGATGCTTCTTTTTTACGTTTTTTTTTTTGAAAACTAAGTACCGTTTTCCATAAAGAGGCATGTATTTATACTCCTATCCATAGCGTAATTGGTGATTTCTCTTTATAGCCTTACAAAGGCTTGCTATATTGTCTTTTTTTTTCATTTATTTTATTTTTGTGTCTACGAATGCTCTACCTGCAAGTATGTATGTATACCCTGTCCACGCCTGATGCCCTAGACAGTCGTGAGTGGGCTTTGGATCCCCTGGAACTGGAGTTAACGAGGGCTGTGTGCCTGAGCGGGGACTGGGATGAGTGGGCTTTGGATCCCCTGGAACTGGAGTTAACGAGGGCTGTGTGCCTGAGCGGGTACTGGAATGAGTGGGCTTTGGATCCCCTGGAACTGGAGTTAACGAGGGCTGTGTGCCTGAGCGGGGACTGGAATGAGTGGGCTTTGGATCCCCTGGAACTGGAGTTAACGGGGGCTGTGTGCCTGAGCGGGGACTGGAATGAGTGGGCTTTGGATCCCCTGGAACTGGAGTTAACGGGGGCTGTGTGCCTGAGCGGGGACTGGAAATAGAACCTGAGTCCTCAGCAAGAGCTTCACTTTCTCTAAAACACTGAGCCATTCTCCAGCTCGGTGCTGTCTTTTAAATAAAGTCATTCTGAAACATGTGAGGCAATGTCTTATACTTTAACTTAAATTGTGGCTTATTAGTGATTTGGAGAAGTTTTTTTTAAAAAAAATGATTTTATGGAGCTATACATTTTTCTCTGCTCCCCTCCTGCCTCTCCCCTCCCTGACAACCCTCTCCCATGGTCCCCATACTCCCAATTTACTCAGGAGATATTGTCTTTTTCTACTTCCCATGTAGAGTAGATCTATGTATGTCTCTCTTAGGGTCCTCATTGTTGTCTAAGTTCTCTGGGATTGTGATTTGTAGGCTGGTATTCTCTGCTTTATGTTTAAAAACCACTTATGAGTGAGTAGATATGATAATTGTCTTTTTGGGTCTGGGTTACCTCATTCAATATGATATTTTCTAGATCCACCAATTTGCCTGCAAATTTTAAGATGTCATTATTTTTTTCTACTGTGTAGTACTCCATTGTGAAAATGTACCACATTTTCCTTATCCATTCTTTGGTCAAGGGGCAGTTAGGTTGTTTCCAGGTTCTTGCTATGATAAACAATACTGCTATGAACATAGTTGAGCACATATCCTTGTGACATGACTGAGCATCCCTTGAGTATATACCCAAAAGTGGTATTACTGGGTCTTGAGGAAGGCTGTTTCCTAATTTTCTGAGAAATCGCCATACATCCAAAGGGGCTGTACCAGCTTGCATTCCCACCAGCAATGCAGGAGTGTTCCCTTTACCCCACAACCTCTCCAGCATAAGTTGTCATCAGTGTTTTTGATCTTGGCCATTCTTACAGGTGTAAGATGGAATTTCAGAGTTGTTTTGATTTGCATTTTTCTTATGGCTAAAGATGTTGAGTACTTCCTTAAGTCTCTTTCAGCCATTTTAGATTCCTCTGTTGAGAGTTCTCTGTTTAGGTCTGTACTTTATTTTTTTTTATTGGATTATTTGTTCTTTTGATGACCAATTTCTTGAGTTCTTTGTATATTTTGGAGATCATCCCTCTGTCCAATGTGGGGCTGGTGAAGATCTTTTTTTCATTCTGTAGGCTGTTGTTTTGTCTTGTTGACCATATCCTTTGCTTTACAGAAGCTTTTCAGTTTCAGGAGGTCCCATTTATTAATTGTTTTGAGAAGTTTTTTCCTGTAATTTTTTTATTTTTATTTTTTTAAAAAACAAACAATCTTTTTTCATTATATATACCAATCCAAGGTCGCACTCCCTCCCCTCCTCCCATTCCCTTCACTTACCCCTGATGGAGGAAGGTCATTGGCTAATAAAGGAACTGCCTTGGCCCATTTTATTGGTTAGAAGGTAGGTGGGAGGAGTAGACAAAACAGAACGCTGGGAGGAAGAGGAAGTGAGCAGAGGAAGTGAGCTCAGACTCGACAGCTCTCCTCTCAGGAGCAGATGCCTGAAAGAGACGCTATGCCCCGCTCCCGGGCAGACACACGCCATGAAGCAAGCCGCCAGGTTAGACATGCTGAACCTTTCCCGGTAAGACCGATGCTCACTGATTATTAGAGATGGGTTGATTGGGATAACAGAATTAGCCAGTAAGGGCTAGGGCTAAAGGGCCAAGCAGTGTTTAAAAGAATACAGTGTCTGTGTAATTATTTCGGGGAATAAGCTAGCCGAGCAGGCCGCCGGGGTGCTGGGAACGCAGCCCCGCTGCCCTTATTACTACATACCCCTTTCCCACCTCCCCATCCACTCGTCAGAGAGGGTAAGGCACATTGCTTTGGGGATGTTTCAATGCCCTACTATATTTAGGCTGAGCAAGGTATCCATCCTAAAAGAATGGGTTCCCAAAAAGCCGGTACCTGCAGTAGGGATAAATTCTGGTGCCATTGCCAGTGGCCCCTCAGTCTGCCCCCACCATGCAACTGTCAACCATATTCAGAGGGACTAGTTTGGTCCTATGTTGTTCCTTCCCAGTTTGGCTGGTGTTGGTGTTCTCCCATTAGCTCAGGTAGACTGTTCCAGTGGCTGTACCTATCATGGTCTTGATCTTTTTGCTCATATTTTTTGAGAAGTTTTTTATGTACCCCTTGGCCCTATGTATGTAGTCCCTGATTCTTTTGCTACTGTGGTGTGTGCTTTTGGTGTCACGTGCACATACCTATGCCACAAACATGCTTCCCCTGCAAAACTTCTGGGAACATGATAGCCTTTTATTCATTTTGAGCTGATTATTGTAGATGGGACAAAATAAATATTTCTTATGCTTGTAGATATCCCATTCTACCAATATCAGTTGTTTGGGAACATATGTATTCTCTTGGCATCTAACTATGGACACAAGGATTTATTTCTGGGCTCTCTACTCTATTTCAGCAATTTAGAAGTCTTGATTGCTTAGTACCATGTTATTTTGGTTATTATAGTATTATGATATGTTCAAAAGCAGGGAGTGTAATACTTCAGTTCTTCAATTTTATTCATTTTGTTCATAATTGCTTTAGCTTATTTGTGGTCTTTCTTGGTTCCATGTGAGTTTGGGATTCTTTTTGATTTCTGTGAAAGTTTTTGTTGGAATCCTATTGGTTCTGCTATTTCTCTGGAGGGTCCTGGAGACTTACCCAACAACTGTCATCCACCTTAAGTACAGGTGAGTCTAGGCTAATCAAACATTTCTCAAGGGAGTATAAAAGTGCTGAGTCTGTTGAGTGTTTAGTTGGTGGCTGGGACCATGTTATCCCTCAGAAGAATGCAGAGATTAACACAATCCATGAACTTCATGAGGCTGACACACAAAGATCTCTTCTAATTCTCAGGCAGCACTCACACAGCTCAAAAGTTCAAAGTCAGAATAAAGCATATGGGCTCGGCAACCAAGATCATGTGGGTTTGGGTCTCTTGGCCATTTTTGAATATTTACCAAGCTTTCGTCTTCTCTTTTGCTAAACTGGATTAATAATCTTCAGCTTCATATATCATAGTGAGTTTATATATCAAAAGAGCCAATGTATGTTAAGCACCTAGCAAGCAATGTATCCTCAAAAGACACTGTTCAAATACTTTCTTACATACTTGTGAACCGCTCCAAGAGATTATTTCACCTATGAAATAATGTTTTAGTCATGAAAAGACCACAATAATAGTCCATGGTTTTCTATCAGTTATTTTGCTGTATTGATGACAACAGCAACAGAGCATGTTGTCTAAATGCAGTCTCCCTTGGCTATGCATCTTGATGTTCTGTGTCTGCTGGAAGTAGTATCTGATAGATAGCAATACAACAATAAGGGTAGGACTTCCAGCTAACTGCAGAGCAATGATCCCTCTCGCAACACCGTCTTCTTGCTGTTCATTGCTAAGAGTGTGTCCACGAAGTGGCCGAGGCTCGTCAGATGTTTTGGGGTTTCTATGTGTGTGCTTTATCATTCCTTCTATAACTTGGGGTGTGTGAGAATTATTCTCCAACTGAAGGACAGGAGACAGTGGTATCCTTATCTTCATAGCACGTACTATTTTTCTGAAAATGAAAAATAAAATTCTACTTTGAATCCAAAGTGGTGGTATTTAGGGCACAGACACTTTGGAAGACTGAGCCTTGGGGCATAAGTCCTTGCATCTCTCCAAGGTTAGGAGCTAGCTTTAAGTTACCAGAGCTACTATTTGGGGCCAGAAAAGCACCACAGGACAAGTAATGGAGTTATCTGATTCACAACAGTCTTCTTGGTCAGAATAAATGAGTTAGCTTCCTGGGGGCAGAGCTAGTGCTCCTCTGCAGAGATAATGGCTCCACACACTGGAGAGGAGTCAACTCAGAGCAACTTGAATGCCCCAGTCAGGCTGCTGTGAACCCTCAATCAGATAGCCACTTGCCAGGCTTTGAGAAAGCCCCCTGGCTAGAACATGGCACTCTTGTTGAGAGAGTCTCCTTTTCTTTTAGTAATGTGTCTGTAGGGTAAACATCGTGCCTGGCTCATGAGAAGAAAATATCTGTAGCTCAAGAACTCTGCTAGGAGAAGCCTTTCCCCCCCCCCCGCCCCCCCACCAAGAGTTTGGAGTTATGCAGGTTCTCCTGAAGATCTGATACTCAGTAAGGAAGGGCCTTCCTTCCCAAAGGAAGCCTGGCTTTAGTGTCCCAGTACCTACATTAGTGTCACTGCTTAGCTACTGTCCCCTCTCCTGTGATTGCTCCCTGCCATTTTCTCAAATTGATGCAGGGAGGGGAACAGGCCTTTTTGAGGGCTGACTAGTCTACCACACACCAGTGTTCTTGGCTTATTTTAATATTTTTGACAACTTAATGAGGTCGTGGCTACTTCTAGAGTCATCTTCCAGACTAAGAAGCCGAGGCTCAGAAGTAAAGTTCATTGTGTCATACTTCTCTGTTAACAGCGGACGAGTGGCTGAGCTAGGAACAGAGCCCAGTCTTCTCCAATGATCTCCGGGTCCCTGCCTCTGCAGAGCGGTAGAGCTTTGATCACAGGAAGTCCTACTCCAGACACAGTAGATAAGTCTCCTGACATTTTCTGGGCCTCAAGCAAAAAGCCAAACATTCCTGCTCTGATATAGGGCTGAAAATAAACAGAGTTTATTAACTATAAACACAGTACATAAATAACAGGGCTGTTGGCTGTGCAGGTTAGTAGGAAGCCCAGAGATTTGGGATCAGACCTGAGGTGCTGCAATGTGGGCTCTGGCCGTGTGGACACAAGAATGGTGTTCTCCCCAGGAGCTCTGCTCAGCCTTTGGTCTTTTGGACTCTGTTTTCTCATCGTCACATGGAATTGTGGTGAAGATGAGGGGGTGCTGTGGTTATAAACTTAGAGTTCAGCACCAAGAAGCCCAGGTATGTGATTCATATTTTCTTTTTGTCCTTTCTCCTTCCCTCTCCTTTCTTATCCCTGCTCCCTCTTTTCTGATGCTTTGATTCTTACTCAGAGTGTGTGTGATTTGTGTGACTGTGAGCATCTTCCAGAGGACATCCTAAACACATCTGTGAGCATCTTCCAGAGGACATCCTAAACACCTCAGCCGATAGATGTTAACTATTGCTGTATATCTAGTTCCACATTATAGATCTCTTATGTGTGAAGGGGAGCTATCCAGTCCCTTTAAAACATTGCCAGCCAACACCCTGCAGTTTTCTAGAAGGAACCCAGAATAGACACAGTGCTTCTACTGGGCCAGACCTGTACCAGGCAAGCCTTAGAAACAGGTTTGTTCCCAGTACAACAGGAAGCTCTTGCCTCCTCTCTGGGGGTGCGTATGGCCATGAGAGCCGACTTGCCGAGTTTCTCCACACAGGAAGGTGGAGCCCTGGAAAGGAGGTGGCCCCTGAAGCTGTGCAGCAGCTGGTTTCTGTCCCTCCACTTGACTGTGTTGTCAGGTAGCCTGTCCTCATTTTTACGCCATCTCTTCTCATGTGGCCCCAACTTAGCGGTGGCAGTGGAAGAGAGAGTTGATGGTGGATGGTGCCGTGAGAAAGGGCTAGTGCTTACTGTCCTCGACAGAAACCCAAAGTGGAAATCCTGGCTTAAGTGTCTTCCTGCTTCGCTTGCTCCTGGGTCATGTTTGCCCCATCCTGTTTGAGTTCGTCTTGTCTTCAGCTCCAGTTCATGGAAATTCCCCGAAAACTTGTTTCGTAGGTTATTCACATTGCGCCCTCCCCAGCTGACATACAGCATCAATGTGAGTTTGCTCCTCCTCTGTTCTTTTGATGCTCAATGTTGAGAGAAAAGCAGAATCAAGACAGCATATGATAGATGTGAGTGCGGAGAGAGGCAGAGGCGAGCTCGGCCAAGGTGAGGTGAAGGTTGCTGCGACTGAAATTCCCATTTCTCATGACAGTGTTTCTCTACCATTGCTTTAGATTGTGGTCACAAAGTATTGAGGGGGGGGGGAATGAGGGAGGTAGAGAGAGGAAGGGAGGGAGAGAAAGAGAGAGAGAGCTGAAAATAGGGGTGGATCAGAGTCCATCTTCTCCTGAAGAGTTTCCTCTTTAAGTTTGCTGAGGATATCTAGGAAACTGAGGATCACAATCATAAGGTCAGGGTCAGTGACACCCTGTTCAGAGAGATTACTAAGTCCTTGTATCTTCTCAACATGGAAGCTCCCGCCCTCCTTGCTTTCCTTGGAACACTGGGTCAGAGCTATGTGAATGCTCCCTGACACTTGCCTTAGTATTCTTGGGGTCTAGCTTTGTAGTAGGCTTCAATAAAAATGATCGTTATTTGATGAGTTACTCCAGTTTTGACATTATTTTGAATTACTCGGAGAATCTCAGTGGACCATGGACATGCCAACACCACCCTTGTGTTTGATCGTTGACCTCTTGTGATGATGTGATTTTCAGCACACAGGGCTCTGCTCTCCTCTGTAAGAGTCTGTGCTTGTACCATGACTCTCCGTTCACTGCAGGAATCTGCCCCTGGAGAACCACGTACCAGCTTTTCCCAAGAGCTTTTCTCTGTGCCTGGAACACACAGCCCCAGCGGTATCGCCACCTCTTGGGCTCTGTTCTCTGTAGGTTACCTTCACAGCGCCTTGCTCTGCCTGTGCCTTACCGTGTGCATCTTCCTCTGCCTGTGCCTTACCGTGTTCGCTCCTGCCCCCTCCAAAGTCAAAGGCTTTTATCTTGCAGGTTTTGAGGATTCCAGAGACATATATTCACAGTTCTGAACCAGAGCTGTGAGGGTGGCAGTAGCAGTTGTAGTTCATATCTTCAGAGAAAATAAGGATGGGCGACCCTGTGTCTCCCCACCCCCACCACTTTTGAGACAGGGTCAACCAAACTCATTTCTTGAGTGTTACAAAACTTTTTGGACCATAACTGTCTATACTATAGATTCTATAGCTAAATTAATTCTGTGTGTTCGTCCTCATCAAATCACTCTCTTCTTTTCCTATGTCCTTTGCTGGCCACTTCCCCTGGTTCCTAAGCTGCACCCCAACAGTCATCACTTCATCCCAATCAATCAGTGCCTTTACTGGCATTAAGCCTAACAGCATCTTCCATGTGTTCCTTCCCAGCGACTTTTTTGCACCTCATCTCTCCTTTACCGGCACTGTTTTCCATGACTTTCTGGTCTCTGTCACCTTTCATTTTGATCCTTCACTTACAACAGGATCTTTAAATATTAAAAAAAATCCTCATCAGGATACACAGACATTGCAATATAATCTAACTTGTAGTAATGATCTACACAGCCTGCCGAGCTTTGACCCCTGCCTACCTGCCTCCTTCTCTGTCTTATGAGGTCCCTTACCTTTTAGAACACTATATCTTGGAAGTCACGTGACTTGATGTGATTTGTGCATGCTGCCTCTGTTGCGGGAAATGACCTTCCCTCTTGTCCATCTGGCAGATGACTACTCCAATCTGGCCAGAGCGTCATTCCAGGGTGTCTGTCATTGGGCTCCCCTGAACAGTCGGCAGCGTACCACTTGTGATGTGCGCTTCATCCAGGAACACATCTGGCTTTGTCCTATCCCATTGTTCTCTCTGGGTCTGGGCCTGCTTTCTGCTCCCACTTTAAGATTTTGATTTAATTACAGCACAGATCAACTGTGGAATGGCACAAGTACTTGTCGTCAGAGAGATGGCCCTCTCTAGATGGATAGATGTTCTCCATTTGGGTTTTTATATTTAATTGTGTTATTATTTTGCTTACATAAGTCATACACTATCATTAGACAGCTTTTGTAGTTTGGTATTAATCTTTTAACCATCTTCCTATGTGTACGATACAGACTTAATGCCCAAATATTGGCATCTATTTGTACAAGCAGGCACACATATAAACATAACCATCATGGGCCTTTTCAGAAATGGTTTTGTTTGCAGACAGGGAGTAAAAGCCTTTGGCCACTGCTGTCAGTAGCTTCAGTTACAAGCAGAAATTGTAGACCCTTCTGTTGGCTACAACTCCGGACAGAAAGCAGGTCTTGCCCTGGTGTGGGCAGCTAAGAGGAAATTTTGTTTAAAGCAGACATTCTTGTCTCACACCCCACGCCTTTTTTGATGGTGTTCTGGAGCCTGCCTTCTGCTGGGGCCCTGGAATGACTTCCCGCTGTCTTTCAGCTGCTGCCAGATTGAACGAGTGAGCTAAACTTTCAGTTCTCACAAGGAAACACCCTGAGTGGGCGCCAGAGACCCCGCCATCCTTGGGGACTCCACAGCTCCACGGTGCTGTCGGAAATCCTGTATCCCTGCCTTGGAAGTTGCAGCTTTTCCAGGGACAGCTCAGCCAAGAGACCCGAAGGCCCCTCCCTCTCAGCCCCCACGGACTTACTCTGGGGCTGCTTGATATGCAGCCCGCACCCACTCAACATAATGCGCCTTTACCTGCCAATGTGCTTTGAGGGATATTGTTAGCATTAAATTTTCCATTTCCATTTTCATGCTTGACATAATTGAGGAATGAATGCTCTTATGAAAATTAAACTTGTGGTTCTCCTGGGCTGCTGTAACCCTGTTAAAATGTAATGTGATTTTTGATGCTTCTTCTTGAGGTTTTATTAAATAGAATATCAGGATGACTAATTCCCCGGGCCTAAATGCAGGCTGGGAAAGCAGCATTATTGATAGGGCTGCGTCCAAATGGTCCTCTGTGCTCAGCCTCTAATGGCCTAATAATGCATTATACTTGAAACAGAAATACTTTGGGTTGTAGTGCTTATTGCCATTAGTGAAAACACCTGGATGCTCCATTCATCAAGGTTACATCCAATGGGGCCCATTTGTTTATTAGGCTGTCAGTAAACATCTTTATTTGGTCTGGGTTCAGCCACATTTGGCCACCCTGGAGAGATCTCAGATCCAGCCAGGGGATTTCTTGTGGTTTCTTGTGATTAGTTTTTTCATTAAAAAAAAAAAAAGGCAAGCTAATGAAAAGTTAGGGGAGGCTTTATAAAGAACACATTTTGCCTCCTGTAATCTGTGGGGATGGCAGCAAAGATCAGGGAGGCAGTTCCTGAATGTTCTTTCTTTCAGCAGCTGCTGATGGGGCAACTGGGCCTCCTTCCAGCTGGGGAGCGAGTGTGGACCAGTTTCAGATTCCCTAGTTCCTCCTGAGGTCTGTGTGTTGTTTCGCTCGTCCCTGCAGCCTCTGGACACAGAGCGTGGCCACTCCTCCTGGAGGGGTAAATCTATGTCCATAAAATTTCTCCTGGACACAGACCATGGCCTCTCCTCCTTTAAGAGTAAATCTGTCTAGCATGGAATTCCTCTTTTGTGGTATTTAGGGAGTTTCTCATATTCCCTGGCCAGACACTTCCTAATTTAGAAATTTCACTTCAAAAGACCTTAGCAATAACTAGGAATGCTCCAGGATGCTTTTTGTTTTAAAAGCTGATTTTAGGGGAATAATATACATGGACTATAGAACATCAATTGTTTTAAAGAGACAAACATGCTAATTGTCTTGATTTGGTCACTATACATTGAATACATACATTGAACTATTACTTTGTGCCCCGTAAACATGAGTAATTACCGTGCCAGTTAAAACATCACTATTGAAAGAAACCACTAATACAGATTAATACATTTGGCCATATGTAATCCCATCAAGTCAAGATGGAAACCCACCAATACTTACTAGGAGCTGTTCACACAAAATACAGCTCTCACTTCTGAGGGAATAAGAGACTATTGGTTCTGAGTGAAATATGAGTGACTAGGGGTTGAGAACACAGGCTTTGGCTGGTACTAGTCATAGATTATAATGTGGACTTTGTATAGTTTCAGAACAAAAAGGAATCACAGATCAAGGAATTTAGCACATTCATGGGTAGGGCCATGGTAAGTTGGTTACAGCGAAATGGGAAAGCGTGACTATAGTTCCTAGATGCCATCTGATGACACGCTCAGCTTAGATGGGTGGAAGTCAGTAGTCTGCTATATAGGTTGAAACAGTTTTTTGTGACTGTTGAAAGAAAGTTCCACTGAACACAGAGCTGGGCATGGAATGGGTGTTAAGGAAACTTAAGACAGTAGACCCTTTAATACAATTCCTCATGTTGTAGTGACCCGCCAACCATAAAATTATTTTTGTTGCTACTTCATAACTATAATTTTGCTGTGGTGATGAATCATAATTTAAATAACTGTTTTCCAATAGGCTTGGGTGACCCCTATGGAAGGGTTCTTAGACCCCAAGGGGTCACGACCCACAGATTGAGAACCCCTAGGAAGACAATCCGTCTCTGGATCTGTAGCCTAAATCATTTCACGATCATCGTCTAATCGGCCACCTAGCTTTGGAGAATCTTAAGCATAGGCATGGCATATTTTTTCCTGGGAACTTCAGCTTATACAGTCTTACTCCCGTCCTTCCTGATGCCTCTCTGGAGTCCTACAGTTCAGATCCCAGCTATCTGTCATGAGGTTTTGCATTTGTAAACCACCCAGGTCTAGTCATAAAAGAGACTCACCCAGCATTTCCTCTCAAAAAAAAAAAAAGCCTTTAAACAGACTGTAAACCTTTGCATTTCAGACCTGACAGGAACGCACTGAGGGCTGAGGGAGGAACAGGATATACAGGATAAATAACACAAATGGTTGCAACCAGAATTTGTTGCTGCCCTCCTGAGGCGCTTGTCTGTGGCAACTATGAAAACACTGTATTATGCAAACATATGCACACACCTCAGATTGTATTATATGCAGGGAATACTGAATTTGCATAATTGAAAATGTGTTTCAGGCATATTCCAGATTTATCACCTGGAACTGGAGCAAAAGAGGTGGACATGTGTTAGCTCTTTGAAAAAACCTGCTTGGGAAAGATTCAGGTGCCAGAGCCTGTGTTCAGGAAGGAGGGTGGCGTCCATAGCGGCCAGGTCAGAATTGGCTGAAGGAGCAGGAGTCAGGGGTCGACTTGACCTAAAGACAAGGAATGGACGGTCTGCCTTGAGGGGGAATTAGGTGGCTCACATCACAGAGATAGCAAGTGGCCTCTCTTAGCAGGGTTTAGCTTGCAGTCTCTGGTGCTAGAAGGAGCAGGGTAGAAAGTCACTCCCTGGGAGGTGGAGATCAATGGATTGCCTTCTGCATCCTAAGCACCACGAGAAGTTTCCAGCCCCACTGCTGGGTGTCAGTGGCAAGGAAAGTCTCTACACCTGCTGCTTTGAGCACCCATCTGGCTTTATTGGACAGAAATGTGCTTTTGACCAGAATCCATTATTAGGGAGTCTTCTTTCAGGTTTCAAAGATAAACAGGAGTGGGTTAAGAGTGAGATGTGAGTCTAGGAAAGGGTCTCAGGCCTGAGTTTCAATGATCAGACAGTTCTTTACTAGTCTAGTTATATGGGATAGCTTTTTCCAACTCCCCTGACCTCACTTTACTCATCTGTACAATGGAGTGGAGATGGTCGCAGTATGTGTCCCACAGAACTGTCATGGAGGATAAATGAGGTGGCATGCACAAACCACAGCATAGATCCTGCCACAGGGCATCACAGATTCCGTTAGTATCAGATGTCCTGCTGGCTTGCCTGCTTGGGCAAGATGTCCAATTAAGTTTTCAGGAACTATAATACCATAGCACCAATAGTAATCGCGGCAGGAATGGGGGCTGTGCCTCAAAATCAGAAATTCTGGAGTCTTCTTCAAGGCTGTCTGTTTGGTGGTCCAAGCAGGATCTGTGCAAATGTGCCTTCTCTCGCAGTTGTTTAAGAGTTTACAAGAAGAGATTCATGTCTCAGTAAAGGAAAATAACCATTTCTCAGTTGTAAGAGCTCACAGGGCACAAAGGATGGGAAAACAGTGTGTAGGACCAAGGGATAAAGGTGACCTCTGTGTCCTTTTAGATGAGGGGGTAAGGATGCCTCAAGATCCCCAAAGCTTTGGGGTGTGTGTCAAGGGCAGACTGCTGTATGTATATAAGGAGTATCTGGGCCAGAGATTGTTCCTGGTACAGCATGTGAGTGGACCTAGGACTTTCTCTGTCATGGAGAACAACACAGCCATGGCAAATACAGATAGCAACACAGGGAGCTCGCAGGATCATGGCAACTGGGGTGGAACAGTGACTTTTGTAGTCAGATCCAAGACTTGAAGGGAACTGGGCTTCTCAGTGTGTGTCTAGAAGCCAGCGCTATTGGCCGGCTCCTTGGCAAGTCCGTGAGAAGTCCCACTGTGGTACAGACACATCCCAGAAGGGACTGGGATGAGGATGATGTTCCTGGGGATTTGTTTTCCACCATGTGACAGAGGTCCCTCTACTAGAAATGACAGCAATGGAAAGATACGAACAACCGAGCTCATGGATGAAGAGTCGTGCTGACTTTAATGTCCTTCGACAAAAAAAATCCACAGAGAAGCTGAGCATGGCTGGTAGATGAAGGAGGTGAGAATGTTTTCCAGTGTAGGGTTAAGACAGCCCCTTGAGGGGGCGGGGTTTGCCTTGGGCGAATGCCTACAGATAAATGGGCACGCGGGAGGCAGCTCCGTCCTTTTTTCCTTCCTACCTCCTGTGCCACGCGGGAACTTCGGTTCTGTAAGTTTATCATTAAAGTGTAAATATTCTTTAATTTCTGCATTGCATTTATTTACGCCGATACATTCCAGGAAGTGTGGCCAGGTGCAGTGAAGATCCTCTTACAGCTTGTTATTAGGGCAGAAGGACATATTTACAAAGCGAGTCAGAGCTGAGCACCAATTGCTGGCCTCTTAGATACAGAGAGTGCCCCGGACTACCGATAACAGTTTTGGAGCTAAGGGTTCTCATGCTAGGGTTATATTCATTACAGACATACCATCAAAGGTGGTATGTGATGAGAATAGAGCCTGGATCCCAGAAAACAGGGATTTTGCAAAAATAGTTCCTCCCATCAAGCCTAGTGCAAGGGATATTTTAAAACAGGCCTGGAAATGAGATAGGTGTGGGTGTTAGGCCAGGGGTGTTGGCCCTGTCTAAGGGCTACAGAACACGGGAGGGAGGTGGACAGGTAGAGAACACAGAGCCCCTGCAGACAGAGTTGGGAAGGATGCAGGGAGACCATTCAATGACCCAAGTGGGACATTATAGCGTCTGGAAATACCTGAGCAAGACAGGTGACAGTGGAAATGAAGCACTGGTTGCTCTTGCTCTTTAGTGGCTTGGCTGCAAGGAGACTTCAGAAAGATGGCCTCAACGAGAAGATCGTTCTTGTTGTGAGAGTCCCAGGAAGCCTGGATGGGCCAGCGCCACAACCCTCCAGTCACCACAGAACATCAAATGTGATTGTTTCCTGGAGGGAAGAAAAGGAAAACTTGTCAGAGAGTCAGTGCATCATCGGGATAGCTGAGGATGCTTCGCCACGTCAGCGCTTCTGTGCATCAAGTTTCACCCGGTTTCACCTGCCTGTACATTGTAGGTTGGCAGGAAGCTCTTTGCCCTTGGCTGAAGCTCCACTCAGAGATACAAGCCTGTGGCTAAACATAAAGGGCATCTTGGAGCTGCTGTGCTGTGGAAAAATCCTTTCATACACTGGGAAGATGTGTTGCTCTCATTGGTTTAATAAAGAGCCAACTGGCCAATAGGTAGGCAGGAAGAAGTTAGGTGGGAGAACCAGACTGGGAGAATGCTGGGAAGAAGAAGGGCTGAGTCACCAGCCAGATGCAGAGGAAGCAGGAGATGAACACACTGTGCTGAAAAAAGCTACTGCCACATGGTAGAGCACTGATAAAAAAATGGGTTAATTTAAGTAGTAAGAGCTAGTTAGTGACAAGCTATCAGCCAAGCTTCATAATTAATAATAACTCTCTGTGTTGGTTATTTGGGAGCTGGCTGGTGGGCAGAAACTTCAGCCAGCACTGCTATATTTTGGATGTGTCTGAAGACTTGGACCCCAAGTGGACATACTTAGTTTTGAAGATTGTGGAGCCTTAGCAAGGTAGGGTTTTTCCGGAGGAAGTAGGTCATAGCTGGCAAGCCTTATGAGTTCTATGGCTCAGACCTGAATCCTGAATTCTGATGACAATGATATAGCCAGTTGTGTCCCATTCCTGCTGCCCCAGCTACAGAGTATTCTGTGCTTAGCGTCGCAGCATTATGGTTTATCAAAGGTCATGAATGGTGAAGCCTGCTGGTAGTTCCTCCATGGGCTTGTGAGTGCAGTGCTGAGGTGGAGTGCTGCTTGGCCAAGGGAACCTCCCATGAGTAGGGTACAGGTGGCGAATCAAGCCACTGAACTCTGATCTCACAGTTCTGGGTCACTGTGCCCTTCCAGGGATCCTCTCCTGGCTTCAAGCTGTCCTTCCTGCCTGAAGGAGATGAGACCCTGGGAGACAGACATGTCCTAGTATTGGACTTGAAATTCCTGCTACCTTTTGGGCTAATACATCATGCATGGCTAGCTAGTAAGTTGATGGGAAGAATGAAAAGGGGAGAAAGATATGTCAGAGAAGGTTTTAAAAGTAGCTTGGAGTCCTTTTAGTTACACAGAGGAGTGTTAAACAATAGGCTGGATCCAGGGCTTCCCTCTCTGCTGGTGCTGGAGGAGTTTCTTGCTTCTCTGATCATCTCCTTGTCTTGATTGTGAGCATTGAGCACCGGGTCTTCATCTTTTTCTGTAGCCTGGATAATCAGGAATGTTGAATTCTTCTTTACCATCCTTCCCCTGGACCACTTGTGACTCCTGGCATTGAGGGCAGTGACTGAAAACAAACCACACGTGACCATTGGAAAAACAAATGGACACAAACAAATCAGTCCAAAGGACAGTTGCAAGGCGGTATACTGTCACAGCCGAGAGCAACGGCTCTGAGTAGAAAGGATCCACCCAGAACTAAGCCCAGTGCTGCCGTTCCCAGCTGCTTGCCCTTCTGCAGCTTACATAACTTCTCTGAGTTCCCTCCTCCTTTCAAACGGGATAATGATGTTGCTTAGTTTTCAGGCCCAGTGAAAGGACCGTTGTGCAGCATCCAGGGCACAGGCGCGCTCAGTAAAGGTGGACTCCTATTATCGTCATCCTTCGGGACCGTTTCCTTCTTCCCCACCCTTGTCCCCAGATTGCAGAAATCTTGCTGCTTACCACCTGTGGGCTGAACGCAGTGAAAATGTCCTGGGAAGGAGGCTGTACAGTTTGGTAGAGGAACAGAACGCTTCCCATGATCTTTTTCCTCACCCTAACCAGACTGGACTTTCTTAGTTGTCTCGCTCATTTCCCACGCAGGCAAGGTCAGTTGTTTTGAAGAACTGGAGTATAGTGAGATGCGTCTGTTCTACACCCTTTAGCTCTCAGGGGAGCCCGAGCTGCTGTGTTTTGAGCTAGGGACAGAGAAGGACATAGGATTTGGTAATTTGGAGATGTGGTTTGAGTTTGGGCTTTGACTCCTACCTGCTGGGATCTTGACAAAATGTCTCAGCACCTTTGTACCTTGATTTTCCACTTCATAATGAAGCCAGGACTCGAAGGATGCTGGGAGGCTTCGAGGTGGCCCCTCCCTCCTGCAGGGTTAATTTCAGACTTGGAAACCTGAGGGCAGGACTCACAGACATGCTGCTGCTGTACAGTGCAGACGGACCGCAGCGTGTTCATCAGCCCCGCAGTCTGTTGTGGATACTTTTTACAGTCCAGGGTTGGAACCTGGGACCTCACACACCATAGTTAACACCGTGGCACTATGCCCTTTCTGCTTTTTGTTTTGAGACAAGATCTTGCCAAGCTGTTTAAGTTGGTTGTAAACTTACTCTGTAGCCCAGGGAAGGCTGAAATTTGCCATCATTCTGCCTCAGGCTCCTTGGTAGCTAGCTAGCATGACAGGCCAGAGCCACCCACACCTGAGTCAGCAAAATAATTTACAGAGGCTTCACTGTAGGTTATGAAAGCAAGGCAGTCTGAGAAGTCAAGAACAATGGCAATGGGTTTTGATCCTACTGCACGTACTGGCTTTGTGGGAGCCTAGGCTGTTTGGATGCTCACCTTACTAGACCTGGAAGGAGGTGGGAGGTCCTTGGACTCCCCACAGGGCAGGGAACCCAGTCTGCTCTTTGGGCTGATGAGAGAGGGGGAGTTGATTGGGGGAGGGAAAGTGATATGGATTGCGGTGGTTGGGAAGAGACAGAAATCTTTAATAAATAAATAAATAGAAAGAAAGCAAGGCAGTCTTCCCTCACTGCCCACAGTTGCAGTTCCTTAGATCTGGAGCTGGGCCCAAGAGTCTGCGTTTGTAACAAGCTTCCCAGGGCTACTATGGGTCCAAGACCACACTCTAAGAACAATGAATAAAGGCAACCTACTGACTGGGAGAAGATCTTCACCAACCCCGCAACAGACAAAGGTCTGATCTCCAAAATATATAGAGAACACAAGAAACTAGACTTTAAAATGCTAATTAACCCAATTAAAAAATGGGGCACTGATCTGAACAGAGAATTCTCAACAGAAGAAGTTCAAATGGCCAAAAGACACTTAAGGTCATGCTCAACTTCCTTAGCAATCAGGGAAATGCAAATCAAAACAACTTTGAGATATCATCTTACACCTGTCAGAAAGGCTAAAGTCAAAAACACCAACGGTAACCTTTGCTGGAGAGGCTGTGGAGGAAGGGGTACCCTCATCCATTGCTGGTGGGAATGCAATCTTGTGCAACCACTATGGAAGTCAGTGTTTCGGTTTCTCAGGAAATTCGGGATCAACCTACCCCTGGACCCAGCAATACCACTCTTGGGAATATACCCAAGAGATGCCATATCATATGACAAAAGCATTTGTTCAACTATGTTCATAGCAGTATTATTTGTAATAGCCAGAACCTGGAAACAACCTAGATGCCCTTCAATGGAAGAATGGATGAAGAAAGTATGGAATATCTACACATTAGAGTACTACGCTGCGGTAAAAAACAATGACTTCTCGAATTTTGCATGCAAATGGATGGAAATAGAAAACACTATCCCGAGTGAGGTATCCCAGACCCAAAAAGATGAACATGGGATGTACTCACTCATAATTGGTTTCTAGCCATAAATAAGGGTCACGGAGTCTACAATAGGTGAATCTAAAGAAGCTAAGTAAGAAGGGGAACCCAAGGAAAAACATATAGTTATCCTCTTGGCTAAGGGAAGTAGACAAAATTGCTGGGGAGAAAATTGGGATCTTGGGGGTGTGGTGGGATGGGGTTAAGGGGAGATGGGGAGAGAAAAGTTAGAAGGGAAGGAGGTCGGGCCTTGGGAAAACAGGAGGATTGGGATAAAGGAAGGTTGGACGGGGGAGCACGGAACCACAACTCTTAGTTAAGGGAGCCACTTTAGGGTTGGCAAGAGACCTGACCCTAGAGGGGCTCCCAGGTGCCCAAGCTGAGGTCCCCAGTTAGTTCCTTGGGCAGTTGAGGATAGGGAACCTGAAATGACCCTATCCTAGAGCAATACTGACGAATATCTTGCATATCATCATAGAACCTTCATCTGGTGATGGATGGAGATAGAGACAGAGACCCACACTGGAGCACTGGACTGAGCTCCCAAGGTCCCAATGAGGAGCAGAAGGAGGGAGAACATGAGCAAAGAAGTCGGGACCACGAGGGATGCACCCACCCACTGAGACAGTGGAGCTGATCTATTGAGAGCTCACCAAGACCAGCTGGACTGTGACTCAAAAGCATGGGATAAAACTGGACTCTCTGAGCATGGCGAACAATGAGGGCTGATGAGACGCAAAGGACAATGGCACGGGGGTTTGATCCTACGTAATGTGATGGCTTTGTGGGAGCCTAGCCAATTTGGATGTTCACCTTCCTAGATATGGACGGAGGTGGGAGGTCCTAGGTCTTACCACAGGGCAGAAAACCCTGACTGCTCTTTGGACTGGAGAGGGAGGGGGAAAGGAGTGGGGGGAGGGGGAGAAGGGTGGGAGGAGGGGGCGTAGGTTGGAAGGAGGGGGAGGGAAATGGGAGGCTGGGAGGAGGTGGAAAATTGTTTTTTTTTTCTTCTCCTTTTCTCAATAAAAAAAAGAAAAACCAAAAATAAATAAATAAATAAATAAAAATATTCCATTTTAACATCCAAAAAAAAAAAAAAAAAAAAAAAGAAAGCAGTCGTGCCAGGGAAATGGGTGCCCAGGCATCCCAGACAATGGCAAGATGAAAACAGAACAGCCTTTGAGAGGCACACGGTCTCGAGTCACATCTGAGAGAGAAGGCAGAGCTAGTAGTTTGGAAAAGAAAACACACGCTCTGATGTGGAGAGCTGACAGGAGTGATTGCAAAGAAAACCATCCCCAGACAAGTCCATTTGTTCAGGAAATAAAGGAAAGGAAGATCCTATAAGGGGACTGATTAAAATGGCACTGCAGTCAGGCATCCTGTTTCTCCTGTTTTCTGGGGAGACGGGGCATCCTGAGGAGAGGAAGGCAGAGCTCCTTAATGGCCCTGGCTCCAGGGCGGAGGGGAAGGATGCCACTTCCTGCCTCCATCAGGACCATGGCTTCCAGATGTCAATGCTGTGAATGCTTGTGGTGAGTTTTGCCCTAGGAAGCCTGTAGCTAGAAGTGGTTTGGCTTATTCAGGCGCGTTCTCTGACTGGTCCTTGCTGAATAGTGAGATATTGAACAGGAAATACCGAGTCAGCTGGAAATGGGGAAACCTCATCCAGTCTCTGAGGATGATCGTTTGGTTTGTGTGTGTTTTACTGAACTCTGTAGGGGCGTCCATTGTGCATCTAGCACTGAGAATACCTCTCAGGGGGTGCTGTGATTCCCCTTGATTTGTTTGGAAGATCCTTCTGCCTGTCACTAAATTCTTAACGCATTTGCTTCTTGTCTTTCTTCCACTCTCTGTACAGAGCGTGGCACAGGGATTCTGTTGGAGTGGGCTCAGCACAGAGGACTCTGTAATTTGATGATTCAAGCTATAAACGGGAGATTTTTCACCTCATGTTTACAGAAGTCTGGGGTGGGGGTAGGGAAGAATATGAACCCTGAGTTTATTAGGAATCTTTCAGAATCAGCCAATAAGAACAGATCAGAGCTTGGAAAGAGAGTAGAAACCAAAAGAGACAGAGGGGCAGGAATAAAAGCAAGGCAGGTAACTGACTGGGAGACGGATTCAGAGCTACCTGTATCTCTAGCTCTAGAGGACTGATGTCCTCTTCCGGACTCTGTGGGTAGCTGCATTCACATGTGCACACCCCCACCTTGTTTCCCATAAACACACAGTTAAAGAAAGAAATTAAAACTTACGACATTCTGTCATCTAAAAAACACAAATTGAGCTGGGTGGTGGGGTTGCACCCCTTTTATCCCAACACTCAGGAGTTCAAGGCCAGCCTGCTCTACAAAGCGAGTTCCAAGACAGCAAGGGCTACACAGAGGAACTTTGTCTTAAAAAAAACAAAAAAAACAACACAAGCAAAAACAAACAAAAATCCAAAAAAAAAAAAAAAACCAAAAAAACCAACTAACCAAACAAACAAGCTCACAAAATGAAAATACAAATGCTGGTCAGGCTACAAACAAAAGAAGGCCCTTGGGCATCGCTGGAAGGATGTGAATGAGTCCAGCCCCTGTAGAGATCAGAAGGGAAGTTTCTCAAACACCTTACAAATAGATCTACCTTATGATCCAGATACTACACTCCTGAGTATTTACTCAAAAGAATCTAAGTCAGCACATCCCAGAGACACTTGTACACCACCATTTACTGCAGCCCTCTTCCCGAGAGGTAAGGTATGGAGATAACCTAGATGCCCCAAGCAGAAGAATGAATAAAAAAAATGTGGTGGATATACATAATGGATTTTTTTCAACCACAAAACGAGGAAAATTACATCATCTGTAGAAAAATGGATGCAATTGGAGGTAATCACACAGTTTCCTCATGTTCAAGGATTCTAGATTTTATATAGATGCATATAAAATCATGCATCTATGACTTGATAGCAGAAGCAAAGCTGCGGGAACAAAGGGGACCAATAGGGTGGAGGGGGGAAGGGTTACCAAAGGGGAGTGTAGGGAAGTATGGGGGTGTGTCTTAGTTACTTTTCTATGCTGTGATAAGGCACCATGAGCAAGGGAACTTAAAGAAAGAGGAGTTGATTTGGGGCTAGCTATATCAGAGGGCTAGAATCTACTACTATCGTGATGGGGCAGGCAGGCTGGTGCTGGAGCAGGGACTGAGGGCTTCCATCTGAGCCACATGCACAAGGCAGAGAGAGCTAACTGGTAATGGTGTGATCTTTTGAAACCTCAAAGTCTACCCCTGTCACACTCCTCCTTTATCCGGCCACACCTCCTAATCCTCAAACAATTCCACCAATGGGAATTAAGTATTCAAGCATATGAGTTTATGAGGGCCCATTCTCATTAAAATCATCACGGGGGGGGGGATATATTCAAAGCACAATATGCATTTGAAAGAAAATGTACTTATATAACATGTATATACAATGTACAATGAATAAACACAAAACTGAAAATTTACAGAGATGTAGTATATATGGTGTGTGTGTGTGTGTGTGTGTGTGTGTGTGTGTGTGTATTTAAAAAATAAATCATCAGAAGAGAACTTTTTTCATTGTGGTTTTTACTGTCAGAATCTGAATGGGTTCCTCAGAGTGAAAACCAGAAAAAGTGAAGTCTTCATGACACAGTGGTGGGGGATTTAAGTCTTAGTTCTGTCTACATGGAACCTTTAGTAATATATCAGATTTCCTTACCCTGGCAGTGGTTCCCCAAGTGGTTTCCGTTGCAGCAAATTCAGATTTTTCCTATCTGCCTCTTGGTTTCTCTAATTGAGGGCTAGCCCCGCGGTCTCTGGTAGTTTATGGGGGAGTTCTGATTTCTGGTTGGTTCAGCTTTTATCTTGTGTCACTGGGAATGACAACTTTTCTATCTTGCTACATCTGGAGTCAGGAAATAGAAATCAGGTAAGGATTTAGTGTACGTCCACTTAATCACTTCCTGACCCTGCAGCCAAATGGGTGGGTGCAGCTTGCTGGGTTGAGTCAGGCGGATGTGTTCAGGAGGTTGGGACGGATTAGGTTGACTGGCGTGGCTTCTTACCCAGGGACCATCTACATGGTCCATTTACCAGTGTGTAAGCAAACCTTTGTTAAATATGTAGAGTTAAACCTTTGTCACGGATAGGGGATGTGTGAGAATGGGGTTTGGGGAGATTTTGTGAGGGGTGGGAGGTACCTGTGCTGACTTTCTCCTCTCTCCCCCCCATCCGCATTTCCTTTCACATCTACATTCGGGAATGTTCTGAAAGGTAGATTGGTGATGGAGTGGTGGTAAATAATTGTTAATCACAAGAAAATCTTTTAGTCGTTTGTCCTAGATTTTAAATGGAATCTTAGAAATTGAGGGGCAGCTTCCATGAATAGAATGCTCTTTGCAGAATATAGCTCAGAAAGTTTTGAAAGTGGACAGGAAGAGGTGTGTGTGTGTGTGTGTGTGTGTGTGTGTGTGTGTGTGTACCAAATGCTTGCTTTCTAAGTATTGCTTCTTTTTGACATATATGCCAGGCTCCTCTAGGACTCAGGGAGGGGTGAGAACTTTTTTATTATGTGTGTTATTAACACATACCACCTTCCTTATTTCTTGGTAAAAATTAGTATGAACAAAACTGTAATAAAACTTCCACCCATAACTCAACAAGTGATCTTCTATTCTCAGACAAACTTGCAACCTGCTTTGAAGATAAAGGCTTTGCCTGACACACCTAGAACAAGCTCTTTGTCTTGAAAGCTTACATGCACATAGATATGTATGTTCATCTGTGTGTGCATGAAGTTGTAGTATTGAACTCATGTTATTGCTTACATTAAGGAAAAATGTAAAATTTGAGTTATCCTGAAATCTACCGGTAAGTACCATGAAGTTATTTTTGGTTTATGTTATTCTATACATGTTAAAGGCATGTATATAAGTCTTTGCTTTTCATAGACTTATGCTCACATAGGTGCATACATAACAGCTCACCCGAGGTTCCTGTTTATTTTCTTAGCGTTAATGCCTTGAAGTAAAGTTGCAAAACCAGAGGCCATACAGCTTATAAAAGTTTCAATGCGTGTTTCTAAGTCGCTCTACAGAGATGTTTTTATCTTTACACACTAGCAAGCAATGGGCGGGCCTTTCCCCAGGAAAATTCACAAACACTGTTGTCTTAAAACTTAACACCTCAACAAACTCTGACATGTACATGCAATGGTCCAGTGAACTGTATCTTCGTTTGTGTCTTGATGCCTAGAAAACTTCAGGGACGCTTCCGTATGTTATGACTGTTCGCAGATGTTCTTTTGTGGTTCACCTTTTCATGCTACTTGCCTGCTTCTTCATTGGAACTTGCTTTGATGAACTTGGAAGGACTAATCTGGTTGTTAGTTAGACCACGTTAGTCAGATTTGTGGTATTGTAATCTGGTTGTCAATGAGACCATGTTAGTTATGGTATTGTAGACAGCCACCTGAGAATGTTAACTTACATGAAACTAGGGTTATCTTTGTTCGCTCTTTCAAAGGTTCTCATCCATGAGTGGGAGTCCTGCTGCTTTTGGGTCTACGGGAAGGTGGCATTCATGGTGGGAGCCCATGGCAGAGGAAGGTGAGCACTTTATGGCCACCAGGAAGCCTAGTGATGGGAAGGGATAGGGGTCCTAAGATTCCCTTCAAGAGTTGTTCCCACAGCGTCCGTCTACTCTCCAAATCTTCTTCTCCAGGTCTCTAACTCTTAAAGGGTCTACCATCCTCCAGTAGCACCACAGGCTAGAGACTAAAGCTAAATCACACTAACCTTTTGGGGAAAATTTATCCAAACCACATCAGCCTGAATGACGAATTACGCTCTTTGGTAAACTTCAGCTGTGTGGCAGAGGCTGCATCTGGTAGCCTGTCCAGTATGGAAATCACTATATAGGCCAGGCTAGCCTGGAAGTTACAGAGACCTGTCTGCCTCCTGAGTGTAGAGTTAAAGAGATACCCCACCACTCCTGGCCTTTTCTCACATTTTGGTTCTAGGAAATAAGGCTGTGCAGGGGGGTAGAGTTAAGCTGTGCTTCTGGGACCAACCTGTTTGTGCTTGGCCTCTTACCAAGGTCCTGAGGCTAAACCATGATCTGATGGAAGCTTTAGGGGTAGTAGGAACTAAGAGCAGAAAAAACGATTTTGAAAGTGAGATTTCTTTTACTAAAATATTAATGTCTAAGATTTAAAAAAGAAGCAGGCTCACTGAGGGCTACTGCTTCCCCGTGACTGCCACTGCCATTATACCTAAAGTTCTACTGTCTGGCAGCAAAACTTCTATCTCATAGGTTTGTTTGTTTGTTTGTTTGTTTATTTATTTATTATCTTGATGAGCATTGAAATAATGGCAGTTTGTGCTCATCATAATATTTGTGATCATGTTTACCCTTCCGTGTTCCCTGCTGGCCCCCATCCTCCCTTTACATGATTCCCCTTCTACTTTCGTGCCATATGCAGATATACATTCAAATCAAAACCCTACACATTAGAGGAAGACACGCAGAATTGGTCTTTCTGAGTCTGACATTCCTTCTAACATGATGGTCTTCAGTTCCTTCTATTTTCCTGTGAATGGCATAACTTAAGGGTTTTTTTTCATGACTGCAGCATGACTAATAAAAGCTCGGGGTCAAAAATTGGGGTTCAATCTAAAGATCCAAAAAGCAAAACAGCCAGTCACTGGCTCTTACCTTGACCTCAGTCAGTCTGAAAATGGCGATCCTGCCTTCCGGAATGTCATAATGAGACTGTGTGTCTGAGATCTGTCACCCCCGCTTTATATTCCTTTCTAGGGCTGGGCGTGAACCACTGGGATTAAAGGAATGTACCACTTGATTTCTATGGCAACTAGTGTGGCTACTGGGATTGAAGGTGCATGTCATTGTGGCTACTGGGATTAAAGGTGCATGTCATTGTGGCTACTGGGATTAAAGGTGCATGCCATTGTAGCTACTGGGATTAAAGGTGCATGTCATTGTGGCTACTGGGATTGAAGGTGTGAGTTATTGTGGCTACTGGGATTAAAGGTGCATGCCATTGTGGCTACTGGGATTAAAGGTGCATGTCATTGTGGCTACTGGGATTAAAGGTGCATGCCATTGTGGCTACTGGGATTAAAGGTGCATGTCATTGTGGCTACTGGGATTAAAGGTGCATGCCATTGTGGCTACTGGGATTAAAGGTGCATGTCATTGTGGCTACTGGGATTAAAGGTGCATGCCATTGTGGCTACTGGGATTAAAGGTGCATGTCATTGTGGCTACTGGGATTAAAGGTGCATGCCATTGTGGCTACTGGGATTAAAGGTGCATGCCATTGTGGCTACTGGGATTGAAGGTGTGAGTTATTGTGGCTACTGGGATTAAAGGTGCATGCCATTGTGGCTACTGGGATTAAAGGTGCATGCCATTGTGGCTACTGGGATTAAAGGTGCATGTCATTGTGGCTACTGGGATTAAAGGTGCATGCCATTGTGGCTACTGGGATTAAAGGTGCATGTCATTGTGGCTACTGGGATTGAAGGTGTGAATTATTGTGGCTACTGGGATTAAAGGTGCATGCCATTGTGGCTACTGGGATTGAAGGTGCCTGATATTGTGGCTACTGGGATTAAAGGTGTGAGTTATTGTGGCTACTGGGATTAAAGGTGTGAGTTATTGTGGCTACTGGGATTCAAGGTGTGAGTTATTGTGGCTACTGGGATTAAAGGTGTGAGTTATTGTGGCTACTGGGATTAAAGGTGTGAGTTATTGTGGCTACTGGGATTAAAGGTGTGAGTTATTGTGGCTACTGGGATTCAAGGTGTGAGTTATTGTGGCTACTGGGATTCAAGGTGTGAGTTATTGTGGCTACTGGGATTAAAGGTGTGTGTTATTGTGACTAGTGGGATTGAAGGTGTGTGTTACCATAACCTAGTTTATAAGGCTGAGCAGTGGGACAGTTTTAATCTCAGATCTTTAGGCAATCTTTATTTATTAAAACACAACTGAAATGCCACTACACAAGACTGAATGAAACTCCTCTATAATAAATACTACATTTCCCTCATCCATCAATCTATTTCTGAAACCCTCAACTGGTTTCATATTTCACTCACAGTGAATAACACAGCAATAAATATAGTTCTACCATGGTACTGTGAACCCTTCTGGAATCCCTAGGATCCCTGGTCCCTGGAGGCTCTGGATCAGTAGTCCTGGGTTCAAGTCAAGTTCAGCAGTTTAGCATTGCACAACCTGAAATTGGTTACATGATTTGCTCAATCCTCAGCTTCTCCCTCTGGGAAGTGGAGATGCCCCACCATTGCTAACATATAAGATAGTTTCAGGGGTTGAATGAAGATGCATAGCTGGGCATTGGAAAACACTGTTACTATCATCCATCATGATTATGTTATCTTCTTATAATAATTGCCAGCCCAAGATTTTCTTCAGTTCTCCTTGTGAGCATGATCTATTTGTGGATAGTCCCAAACACACTGTTGACTCACCATTGCAGCTGGGATTTTCTTTGGGGTGCCAACCAGCTCCCAAACAAATTAATTATGAATGCCCGGCCTTAGCTTCAGCTTGTCCCTCTAGCTCTCTTAATTTAACCTGTTTCTATTCATCTATGTTTTGCCTTGGGGCTTTTTACCTTTCTGTCATTGTGTACATTCTACCTTTTCTGCTTCCTCCGTGTCTGGCTGGCCACTGACATCTCCCTGGTGTCTCTTTTCCTCTCCTCCTTTTCCGAGCCTAAATTCCTCCTCTTATGTACTCTCCTGCCTGGAGGACACACCCATATCTCCTCCCTCGCTATTGGCCATTCATTTTTTTTTATTAGACAAATCAGGTGCCTTAGGTAGGCAAGGTAAAACAGCAGCACATCTTTATAAAATCAGACAAATGCAACACATCTTTGAATGGTTAAACAAATACTCCGCAATATGCTGTGTACTCATTAAATAGCATCAATTAAATTTTCTAAAACTCTCAAAGCCAAGAGCATGGGAAGCAGTCAACACACTGGCATCTTGCATACAGCACTTTTTGTGAAGGAGAAAGGTGGGCTGCAAAGGCTGACTGGGAGATGGCCATCTTTTAATTAAACATGTGCTGAATGCATGCACAGGTGCCCCTGAATCCTGTTCCTGGGCCTAAGGTCAGAACCGTCAACCAGACCTTCACAGAACTAGTCAGCAGCAGTCTTTGCACCACAGCCATGGACTCATCGGTCTGCCATTTCGTAAAAAGTCAGATATCACTTTGACGTCTCCTCCCCGGTGCTTCATCTGAGCAGCCTCCCCCGGCTCATTACCTTCCGTCGAGGTGTTTATGGTTGTGGTAAGTGGGAAAGGAGGCCCATGGGAACTTTTACATCACTAATGCAGATCATAAACCAAGGGAGTTGAGAGCCATGCCAAGAAGGGTGGCAACAGAAGCAGCCGCCACGCGAGGCTCCGAGTGACATAAATCAGACTTGAGAGCTTGGAAACGTTGATGCAGTCCCAGCAGCCACGCGTTGCTGGATGCTCACTTGTTTATTAGATTTGCCCTGGCAAATCAGGACCAGCACCGTCCTGAAGATGTCAGAGTCATCCCGACTTCTGAAAGCAAAGGAAAACAGCTATTACTCCTGTGCCTGGCATGAGGCGAGCGAAGCCCATGTCTTTGGGGAAGCTGGGCTTGGGGACTGAGCCTGAAGCCACGGAGGCAGCTGAGAAGGAGCGTTCTCAGGTCCCTCTGGGTGAAGGCTATCTGTCACTTTCCTATAGGGAGGGCAGCTATCAGACCACCTCTTCCAAGACAAGCTCCCCACAGTATCTACTTAGCCAGACTGTTCTATGGAGATCCTGGTTATGAAGGAGAACCCATTGGATGGAGCAGGAAGCCTCCATCTGTGAGAACAACAGCTCAGCTAGGAGTGGCCCATTAGCAAAAGGTCTTTAATGATTGCTAAAGGACCAAAGCTCGTAGTAATTTACTTATTTTATAGGTTTTCTCTCTCTCTCTCTCTCACACACACACACACCTGTATAAAATTCTGCACCCTTCCACGGTGTGTGTGTGTGTGTGTGTGTGTATTTTAGAGTTCCTGAACTCCTTTGCTGTGGGAAGTTTCTCTTCCTGCCTTCCCTTGTTTTTGTTTAAAAATCAAATCCCTGCCTCATTTTCAATAGGTGGAAGGTAAACACTGGTGAACACGGGCTTGAGCAGGAATCTTGTAGGGCCCCTTCCCCCTGGCTACAGCTCTTTAGGACTGGTGATTAGGAAACTAGTTCTTATCCCACTGCAGCCTTGTTTTTAGACAAATCGCTGGGCTCTCCAGGGATCAAGGGTATCTCAGAGATCTGCTAAAGCGAGTGTCAGTAAAAGAGCGAGCGAAGTAACACCAACACTAGGTGGCGCCAGTGTACAGTTGATCTCCGACTGCCTCAAAAATAATCTGGGCAGACACACACACAACATATTTCTGGAAGGGGGCAAAGTTTTGCAGTAAACTTGGACCTGTGACTGTGGTCCAGCCTGCTGACTGCCCCGGGAATTACACACACCTATCATATCCTGCAGGCAGTAATGCGGCCTTCACAGCCGTGAGTCTACCCTGGCGGGGTTTCCGTATCCTGTCACCGTCATTGGCGTGCCTTCTTTTCCAGACATCTTTCCCTATAAGTTTGAACTTCGGTGTGGTCTCTCCCTATTTCCCAGGTGTGTCATTTCTCCAGTTCTGAAGGTGGGTGGCTCCCGGGGAACGACCTACTTCTCCCTGTTCATTTGACACAGTGCTTGTAGGACATCCAAATGGTTCAGTGCCGGTCACCTGTGACTGTAATGGTGGGTAGGCCGATGGCCTCCCTAAATCTTCTTTGGGGAACCAGTAGGTCCCCCTCGCTGTTAGGACTTTCCAAGGTAACACTGGAAAGGACTGCTGGGAGAGCAGGGCTCACAGCAGGGATCAAGACAAATTTCATTCCTTCACCTACCTACCAACTCTCCTGCCTAGATACACTGCTGGAGGCTGGCGGCTGGCAGCAGGCGGCAGAACGTCACCACCACTGTAATGCCTGTGGCCCCTGTAGAGAGGGGTTTGGTTTTCTTTGTGATGTGAGTCTCACATGGTCTCCCATAAGAGAAGCAGAAATAATAGACATTATTTGCATGCCCTCAGAGTACTCTGGGAATTGTGGCTAAAATGCAGATTTAGACCAGAGGAGCCCTTCATTGGAGAAATACAGTCATTGCTTTGGGCATTGGGGGAGAGGGATGGGGACAGTTCTTCACTGGGTGACTTCTGGGTCCTTGGACTTGGCTGCCCCAAACTGGACAGACCCCTTAAAGTCTCAGCAGGAAAGGGCATTGCACACCCAGAACCCAGACCCACCATTCATGGCTTTTTGTTCCACACAGGAGGATCCGAAGAGGCAATGCCTTGCAACACCAGGCCAAGTAGGAGGCCTGTGAGAGCTGAGCCAGGGGCTCACAGCAGGAGGCTTGTGTGGACCCCTGCTTTAGTTAGTCTTCTCTTTTCCTCCTTCAAAGCCTTGTTTCCCCAAGGTTTTGTTCATTTTGGGCACAGCAGTTCACGAATCATGTCCCAAGTATGCTGCGGCAAGATCCATGCAAACATTTCTGACAGGATGCAGCCTTTGGGGTTCAGTGTAGAAGACAGTCCCTCTTTACCACAAGGCTGATCCTCACCCATTCTCAGCGTAGTTTAGATGTGGCTAGATAGTACAGAGGTGAATTTCCTGGTGCTTATTTTACTAGAGACATGCCTTTCTATAAATCGTAAGCATCCATTTCCGTTCTTTGCATCGTTCTATAAATACTCCAGGGCATACAAAGAGAGCCGAGATTCAGCAAAACAAGGCACTCATCAAGAATGAGATCAGGTGGACTCACCAACGCTGTTAGACACCGTGGAAGAATTGTCAGAAGGAGCTACAAGTCAAGGCTTAAAGCTGGGAAAGTTGCCAGAGCCCCTGAAGACCAACTTCTCAAGTCCCATCTTCTGGTAGATGTGGCCCTCAGACACAGGACAAAGTTAACAAGACCTAGTGAGGCAAGAAGCTGTGGTGGGCGCCAGGCATGGAAGGGGCTGCTGGGGAGGAGTGAGGAGCAGAGGTGGTTGCGGAAAGGGAACCGCGCTCATTCATCGCATGTAAGATGTTTCCCGTGCCTTGGACAGTGTATTGTTGATTTTACTCCTCTGTGCGGTCAGAGCACTCAGAATAAAGGAAAGAGGGTCCCTGCTGCAGGGATCTGAAGCAGCGGGGCATGGCGATTTCTGGAAGAGCTGGTGAGGTCCAGCACCGCTCCCTTCTCTAGTTCTTGGTCAGGCTTAGAGTATGCAGAAAGCCGGTCATATTTACTTAAGTTTTTCTTCTGTTTCTGTATGTTTCTGAGAGTTGGATAAACAGCTTTCCCCGTGTTCCTTGTCCTGAGAGATGTGGGGGGAGGGACAGAAATACGGATTGGTTCTGTTTGATTTGTGTCTTGTGCTTGATCGCATTTGTCCTTGGAGAAAATAGTCTAGCAGATGGGGCAACAGGGCAGTGGTAGGAGGCACCCAGAGGAGAGAAAAATAGAAGTGTTCCCCTAGACTGGGGAAATACTCAGACTGTGGCTTTGGTTGTAGTAGTGGCAAACTGGTGACAGTCATCTTGGGGGCTCTCCTGGGCTCTGCTAGAACCCTCTGGGAGAATCATTTGACTGCCGGTTTTTGAGCATAGTTCAGGGAGCAGGAAAGTGGCCTAAAAGAGTGGAAGGCCCTGTGGCACCCTTCTTGGGCTGCCGACTCCCCAACATGAGTAACAGCTAATACGGTTGTAGACTCCCCATGCTTCCCATTAGCAGAATGACTACCTCTAGTCATTCTGGGTATACTGCTGGCAGCGTCCTTGGCTGGAAAGATCTTTCTGGCCCAAGGTCACACTCTTTCCCTGGGCGGCTGGTTGGTGCAAGGAGCAAACCCCTGACTTCTTTTCCCATGACAAAAAGACCATGACACCTTCGCAGCTCTTCTGGCAGACAGAGTCAAAGAGCCTCAGAGGAATGTCTCTGCTGAAGTGTGAGACTGACCACAGGACAGTCATGAACTGTGTGTGGAAGGCAAGGACCAGGTGAGGGCCCCACTTCAGAAAGAATCCCGTGGCTCACGCTCAGGGTCGAGACAGTCCCCTGAATGCTGATGCTCAATGTTCTGCCGACCAGTGAGACAGGACTGTGAGTCAAAAGCCAAAAGAGGGCTGAGAAATCCAGGATGCAGGATTCTTGTTTGCGAGTCAAGATTTCTCTGCATCGACTGATGATGCTATGCTATTCCAAAGCTTTGAAAGCTGCTTCAGCTATAGGGGTCCCCACTCGAGTGGGCTGAGTCACTACGTATAAAATATCAGGGTCGGTTGAGTCTTATTCAGTTAGATTTAACTGCATTAATGCTACTATTCAGTTCTGCCAATGAACTGTCTAATTTTTTTCTAATAACACAAAGAGCTCAAGTCTTTACGGTTTAAGATAATAACCATTTAAGAGACTATGATTGGATGTGGCCATGCTTATACCAAGGTCTGGGACAAGGAAACTCAAAGTTTGTGTTGATGATATTAGGAAAGGAAATAAATGGTTTCTTCTTCCTCAGTCCTCCCCCTCCGACCATCACTGTATTTACATTTTGTGATTAGAGTAGGTTTGGGGACAGGGACATGGGAACAAGGGAGGAGTGGGGAGAGACAAACAAAATAAAGGATCTATGGAGAAACTACATGGAAACTTATTACTTTGTAAGTTGATTAAAATTATAACATTATTATTATTAATATATGAGTTTAAATAATAGTAATATAAGAGTTTATTTAAGCAGAGGTAGGCTACGTGGTGAATAATAGTCATAGTTTATCAGAAGAAAAATCCCAGTGCCAGGTGAGGGATACCTTCCTGTGAGCTGTTGGTCAGGAAGGCGCTGTAGACCTTGACCAACAATACAGGCTAGCGCATTGTTCTTGGTTGCTCATGAGAGCCAGATAGTAAGACATTATTGCTGAGGACACTACACACTTTGATTGCAGGACATAGGAAACTCAAGCTGGAGCTGAGCTGGAAGATCTTCCCCTGTTGGCTGGCTCTCATAGCGTCAGAAGGTACCGTACAAGCTGCTCAGGGAGAAAAAGACTTCAACAGCCTTACTCACCTGTGAGCTTTGTGTGCTCTAACACCGGCTTGACAGGCAAGATGGATTTACTGGTTCAGCAGTGGTAAGGTAGGACTGTTATGGAGGTAACCAATTACATTTCACAGGAAGAACTCAGACCTGGTACTTAAACCTGGTCAAAACCCCTTGGTTTTGGAGGTCAGAGGCCTCAGGGAGGAATCTACTGATGTTGATTCATTAAATGGATATGGTGTTATATTACCTTCTAAATACTTTGGCCATCCACAGGTTAGTACTGCTCTCAACCTTGATCAAGGAAGTTTCTGTTTGTAATATGATGGTTAATTCAGAGGCTTGTAATTAATCAAAATTCTGAGATTAAGTGACTGTTAAGTGCTCAGGCCTAGAGAGGGTCAGTGTATTACCACTTTCAAGTCTCAGGGAATATTGTGGAAGAGTGGGGGGGGGGGTGCACAAAGAACGTTAAAGCCAAAGGTTGGGGAAAGTGTTGTGAAATCCTGTCTTCAGCCTTTCATGGGACTCCAGAGCTAGGGCATGGTCATCATACTCATGAACCAACCTGCCCAGTGCTTGCACGTGATTGGGCCTAACAATGGTTCTGTCATGGTTCAGGAAAGGGCTCATGACGTTCCAGTCTTCCTTGAGGAACTGGTGACAGTTAATGCTTCTTTGGGGAAGCAGAGTCATTTTCTTCAGCACTGTAGCCACTGGTGCGTTGCCCATGCTTTAGTAAACAATGTTCCACTCGTGTTTGTGCAGCTAACCCTAAATAATGCAGTGGGCCCAGGCAACAGACCCGAAAAACATGGAAGTATGAGGGAAACTTGTCTGGAAGAAAGTGTTCAATGGGAATGAGGGGCAAAAGCAGGAGTAATGGGGCAGATATGATCAAAATATATTTTATATATGCATGGTCTCTAAAGTCCACAGTCTGCTTCCCGGAAGTGGCGCGAAAGGTCCACAGAAGACCTCATCATCTACTCTCCTCCATCAAATGACAACTGGTACAAGAGTGGTCCTGCCGTAGATCTATCCAAGGCCATTCATGAGGTACAAAAGTCCTGGTGCATCAAGTTAGAATGCAGTCTGAATTCATCTTCATACTCCTGGTCCTGAGGCAGTGAACAGCCCAGGTTAGAGTTATTGTCAGCAGCATCTCTTGGCTTATGGAATCTAGCGCCTTCATTCTCACTCAGCCACGAAGCCCAGTGATTCCCCCAACTCGGTTTTCACGGGGCTCCTCCTTTAAGCCTCTTCTGGTCAAAGATCTCCTTACTCAGCCCAGGCTGCTTTATAGTCCCCATAGTGGTGGGAGGACTTTTCTAGAACATGAAACATTGTCTTATTTTCATGCTTAATGATCCTAGAAGGGATTTCCTGGCCTCCAGGCTACAGTATAATCTTCTCTTGGAAGCATGTAGCATTCTTTCTTGCCAGCCTCAGTCAGTCCTTGTCATTTCCTGCTCTGTCTCTTTGCACCCTATTCTCTGACCTCTGTGGGTCACACTGGGCACCCCTGGAGCTGGGGATAGAATTCCTCCTCCAAGGAAGCAAGAGCCAGGCTTCCACAATCAGATGGTTCAGGCTGGATGTGAGCCTCCGAGGCACTATGGAAACTTGGAGGGCAAGTGGATTGCTGCCTTTTTACCATTGTGCCTGTAAAATGAAGTTGGCAATGAGGTGACCCCCACATCAAAGCCCCTCTTTCGGATATTCTAGTCACCTGGTTTGCTCTGAGGATAAGGCCATGTCAGGCTCAAAAATGAGCTAATACTTTTAGGATGGAGACTTAGAAGCAAGAGAGTCAAGAAAACTCAACAAGAGTGGTTCTCCTGGGCGTTAGGACTGTGGGGGAGTTGACTTTTTCCCTTACTATGTTTTATGTCCTAACATCAAATTCCTACAATATGTAGATCATATAAAGAAACAGCCAAATCAACTTTTTCTGTGGAGTCTCCCTAACTTTTCCAACAAAACTTTGTGCCTAACTTATGCCTATCAGCACTGGCCTGTGACACCATTCATTTACTCGGCCTACTGCCCACAGTATCTAGAAGCTATTTTTGTGACTCTGGATCCCCAGGGCTTTGTACAGCAAGAAATATGAGCATGCTTGTTAGTTTGACTTAAATTAGTGCCTCTTGAATCCCAGGGACACTACTGCCACAAGCTTTCAGTACTCTTAAAGGTTTGTAACACATAAGGAATTGACATTTCAAGAGATGCATTTTCACTTTTAAACTTAGAGAAAATTAAAATCTTCCTTGTTAAAAGCTTTAAGGGAGGCCAGGACATCAATAGAGAATACACAGCCATGTACAGCGGTGGATTAGCCCTTGAAGGCAGTCCCTCTCTCTATCCAAGCTCTTGGGACCTGGAGGGGGTTTCCCCCACGCAACAAGGACTGTCAAGAGTTCACTTGTTCAAAGTTGTGATGAGCATTATTGGGAGACCTGGTGTTCCACTTCACCAGTGCCTGAGAGGATCCCCTGGTAACTGAACAACCTGGGACTTCAGTGTCCAGCCTGCTGACTCATCTGAGAGCTAAGCTCTGGTCACTGGACCCCTTGCACTTGTGGTAGATGTGCTGGTTCTTTTCACAGTTCAGTTTTAATCCTTGGACTAAACTGACACTTAGAAATACCAAAACCAAACAAAATGCCTCCACCACTAACAAAAAGAGCCAAGCAAACAAAAACTATTAAGTCCTGAATTTGACAAATTTGACAAATAGGTAGGATTCAGTGTTCACCATTTAATCAGTTAAAACTCACCCTGCTACCCACAGTTAAGTGTAGCTCTTTCTATCATTAAAGAAGCTTATTTTTTTGGTAACAAATAGACACCATTAATGAAAGCCAGAATTGGTCAAAATTTAGAGACTAATTGGATATGAAGTGCCCCACACCCAGAAGATAAATCTACAACACAACCTCTACACCAAGCTCAGAGAACACAGTGGAAGGGAGGCGGAAAGATTGTCAAAACCAGAAACCCAGGAAGTCTGCTGGATATTGTATCTTATATATATGATAGGGAAGTGACACACATGAAATCAAAACAATATAACAGCCTACAAGATCTGAACAACACAACACTAACTGATGTGCCAGCATGCATGGGAGAAACTTCACAGGGCTCTTGTTGGTTGAAGAACTGTAAGCAATTAATGACTACCGAGAGAAGAATTAGTTTTTGCCAGGGACTAGTTCCCTAATAGTTATTTAATACCAAGGGATCAGCCCTGAAAAAAAAACATATATGCAACACTAAAGAGATTCAACAGGTTGTATTGATGCAGTTATTCATATCTATATACACATCTATATGTAACAATAAAGATTTATTTGATAATTAAGTAAGACATGGTAAAAGTTGTTTAATTAAATTATTAACATTTATAATCATTTGTCTTAGTCAATTAAATATATATTATAAATTTAATTAAGGTTTTATGTAAAATGCTAAGCACACTGTCTCAAGTAGCTTTGATTTTCAACTTGGCACTAGAGTCATTGGAGCGGAAAGACTTTGTTGTCCAGAAGAGGTTGGCATGTGGGCATGTCTGTGGGGATTTTCTTGATGGCTGATGAATTAAAAAGGACTCAGTCCACTGTGGGCAGCACCATTCCCTAGGAAGGTTGTCTTGGTTTATATGAGAAGCTAGCTGAGCATAAGAGTGAACAAGCCAGCTAGTAGTGCCTCCACTGTTTCTTCTTAAGCTCCTGCTTGATTTTTTGCTCTGATTTTCTTTAGTGGGGAAACTGTGCTCTGGAATTATAAGCCAAAAAGCCCTACTTTTCATTTGGTCAGTGTATTTGACTACAGTAACAGAAAGGAAACTAGGATATGAGCCAGTACTATGTTTACAGCTTGATTAGTTTTGACATCAGTAATTACTTGCATGACATCCAGATGGAGAGAAAAGGACACCAAACATTTTAGAAGCTTTCTTGCAGTCCCTCTCTAACTTTACATCCTTAGCCTCAGCCTCAAGGAAGTTGTATCATCTACTGAGGCTTGAACGTTTTTCTTCAAAAAGTTTCTTCTTTAGAGTTGACCGAGTTACTAAAAGCATTTTCTTTGCAAGGCTAGTAACCTGAGTTGGATCCCTGGAATCTACAGTAAAAGAATCTGATAATGTGGTGTACATCTATAATCCTAGAATTCCTGTGGGGGAAATAGGAGGTGCAGTGAGCAGAATGGTCCAGAAGCTCCCAGGTTGGCTAGCACAGTGCAGAAACAAGAGAGACTCTGGCTCAGCAAGGTAGAACTAAGTCCAGAAGTTGTTCTCTGACCTCAGCAAACGTGATCGGCCTTTGTGTGTATGCATATGCACATGTATGCACACACATGATTTCTTATTGTAGGCAGGGGTCTGGTTTTAGACCCCATTTCATCCTGTGAGTTCCATGCCCTTTGAATTGCATTGATTCTTTCATGAGTGTAGGAATAAGTGTGGTCTCAGGGTTTGGAGAAAACTGTATTTCCCTTTGCTAGCATGTATCAATTGCAAGTGGCTTCCTGGTTAGTGGTGAGACTCTGTGTCTGCTTCCCTGTCTCAGTGCTGAGATCCCATCTGCCTTAAACCCATGCAGGTCGTATGCACACTGCCACACAGTCTCTGTGGGTTCACGTGTGCATCGGTACTTCTGGGCCTGGAAGACTCTGTTTCCTGGAGTCATCCATCCCCTCTGGCTCCTCTTCCAAATTGCTCCCTGAGCCCTTAGGGGAGGGGTTTGACAAAGACATCACATTTAGAACTGAGAGCTCCAGAGTCTCTAACTCTCTGCACATTGTCCAGTCATTGATCTGTGTTAATTCCCATCCACTCCAAGAAAAAGTTTCTCTGATGAGGGCTAAGCTATGCAATGATCTATGTTTATAGCCACATCTCATCCAAGTCATTTTATTGCCATGTTTTGTTTTTATTTTATCTATTCTTCTGTCATATGTTACACCCTGACCACAGTTTCCTCTCCCTCTTTGTGGCGGTTTGAATAGAAACGGCCCCCATAGACTCATGTGTTTGAATGCTTGGCTCATAGGGAGTGGCACCATGAGGCGGTATGGCCTTGTTGGAGTAGATGTGACCTTTTAGAAGTATGTGACTGTGGAGGTTGGCTTTGAGGTCTTATATGCTCAAACTATTCCCAGTGTGACACACATCTCCTCTTGCTGCCTGCAGATCAAGATGTAGAACTCGCAACTCCTTCTCCAGCACCATGTCTGCCTGGGTGCTGCCATGTTTCTTGCCATGACCATAAGGCAATAAACCTCTGAACTGTAAGCTATCCCCAATTCAATGTTTTTCTTTATAAGAGTTGCCATAGTCACGGTGTCCTTCCACAGCAAGAGAAACCCAAATTAAGACCCTCCTCTCTTCTGAGCTTCTCCCCCACCTCCCCTCTCCCCAGGATCTACTCCTCCTCCATTTTTCTTCAGAAAAGGACAGGCTCCCCCGGGGGTATCAACCACGCATGGAATATCAAGCTGTAATAAGACTTGGCTCATTCCCTCATATTAAGGCTGAGTGAGGCAACCCAATAGGAGGAAAAGGCTCCCAAAAGCAATTGCTATATTTCGTTAATGGAATAGTAATATCAGGTTCTTCTCTAGGCCCAGAAACTCCCTAGTCTCAGGTTCTTGGCACAATAGGTTTTAATATGAAAACTTACATACATATTTGTTTATTAACTTATGAAGAAACAAGAAAGAAAGAGCAAAGTGGCACAGACTCGGTTAAGGGATTTTTAAATGATAAACATGAATGTGAGATTCTTAGAACTTGGATTTTCAGATTATAGTCATGCATTGATTTACTTAATTAATTATAAATTATCAGTCATCTGGGGTAATTCAGAATTACTTTAATTCGACAGCAAAGTTTATCTTCACTTGGATAATTTTCTTTTTTTCTTTTTTAAAGAAAGAGCAAATTTTCTTCATAAGGATTCTCAAACAGGAAGTGTTCATGAGGTATGGATCCACCTTCTGACGTTACTGGAAAAGGCAAACAATCTCTACTTCGGTACAGCCACCCTTCTTAACTAAATGCCACGAAGCCCCCTTACTCCCTGGGAAATTCTGTTTGTAATCTGTAAACCTTTCAACCAGTTTCTCATAGGATGAACTCTTAGATTTTTTTTTCTGATAAGTTGGCAGGGACAGAAACTTGTCTGTAGTCTTTGCAGGTTTCACGTGGCATCCACCCTCGTGCCTGGTTTGGAACCCTGTATCTGGTATCTGGATGGTGGGAGAAAGCACAGTCCTCAGTTCTAGAATAAGAGGCGTGATCTGTCCCAGCATGCAACTCTCTTCTCTTACTGACCTGAAAAGTTCTCAGACCTCCCTCAGGTTCCTAAACACATCCGTGCTATTTGGTACAAGCAAATCAACATGCTTCCCTTGTGGTTTTTCCTCACAAAGTGTGGTACAGAATATGGTATTTATATGACGTCAGTGTTGTTGACCGAACTCTACTGAAGGGAAATTTAGGTTTCAAAAGACACAAAACCTCAATCAGGTCATAGGAAAATGCTCTGAGGCTTTAATCATTAAAATGTCTCTCTCTCTCTCTCTCTCTCTCTCTCTCTCTCTCTCTCTTTCGTGTGTGTGTGTGTGTGTGTGTGTGTGTGTGAACTATTGAGTACTCCTTGCTGTCATGGAAAAGTGGTCGTCTTTATTCAATGAAATTGTCACTGAAAGAAAGTGCAATTGGGCTAACTTGTGTATAATTTGATGCATATAGCCTCCTGAGGAAATGTCTAGAATAAGATCATGCCTCATCTACCTCCACCAAAAAAGAACGCGAGGCCAGCCTCTGTGAACTCCATTTTGATAAGAGTGTTCCTAGGTGCTTAGGAAGGCTTCCTTAGGGCACCCTCTCCGTCAGTAGGTGCTTCTTGGCACTTATTGTGCAGTACCACAAATCGCCTGTAGATGGCTGTACCCACCTGTTAGCTCCCTCACATACTGCACACAACTTTCTGAACTCTGGTGCTAGTTCTCTAAGAGCTTGAGACAGGAGATCTGTGATGTAGACACAAATTTCCCTGTCCTTAGAGATAATGGATGCTTTTATGCAGGAAGGAAGGGGGGCACTAGAAAGGTCCATGTGGTAGAAAACTTTGGGGGCCGCCATGATCTTCTCTCAGCAGAGTACAGGGATGTGAAGCAAATGTGGCTAAAGCTGAGGATTCCATACTCTCTTTGGAATGTCACAAAGTATCTTAATCTTACAAATTTTCTGGGAGATTCTATGGAAAGACAGGTTAATTTAGCTTAACCTAAAGTTTTTGTGAGCCCAGTCCCGACGGATATGAAATCAATATGCTTGGAACAATACACTCTTGGGGTTGATATCTCCAAGGAGTCTCAGGGCTGGGGCAAACGTGAAGCCTTGTCATTCTTCTGGGTTTCGGGAAGTTGCATCAGACGCTGCCTACCTATGGCACCTTGCTAAGTGACCAGGTATCTTGGATGAAGAGCGGGGGCGGTCCAGCACATTTGGTAGAAACTGTCTAGTCCTCCCAAGAATGGGGAAAAGAGCATTCAGTTTACAGGACGCCTCACCTGGGCCAGGTACTGGGACAGATGCTTCTCTGTGTTACTAATGAGTTATTCGTGGCATTCCCCAGGGCCGTACCACCTGTGTGCCACTGATGCAGGGCCGATAGGGGATCAAGAGGAAGGGAGTTAGTTTGCCTGCTAGCGAGTGGAGCATCTTAGACTTACCCCCGTTTGTCTCCAATGCCCTTACCTTGTATTTGCTCTAGTATATTACATTGCTAGACTATAAAGGTTTATTACTAGACTAGTATGACAGCAATTCAAGTTGATTTAGCTCCAACAGCAATATGTGGAAAAGGAACCTCAGGAGACCCAGGTTAAAAAAAAAAACCAAAAAATTAAAAACAAAAACAAACAAACAAACAAAAAATCCAAAAATCCCCAGCATTTCCACTCTCTGACTGTATGGACCCAGAAAAGTTAACTAACTTTTTTTTGAGTTCTTCTATGAAATTGGAATTACTTACAGAAAATTAAGTAGAATTAAGGTATAAACTAAATGCATAAATGATGCTTCAATATGTGTATGTTATACGGTCACCCAGTTCTTGGTGTCTCCATCAGTCTTCGCAGGTGTAGCCACTTCTGCTGTGTGTTAGGCTCGGAAACACTCATCCCAAAAGCAAAGGACTTGGTGGTCCCTTCTTGACCAGCCCTGGAGTCTCTGAGTCTTGGAATTTTGCCATAGCCAGGTCAGATAAGAGACCCCAAGCAATGTTTCAGTTATCAGAGTGAGGGCTATATTTAGGGTGCAACTGTGAGTGTGGATCCCCCACAGGCTCTGGGAAGTAGGTGGCACAGTTATCTGGCAAACCTGATACATGCAGACAGGCTCTACTGAGTGTTCTCGGTCCAATTAATCCCCCTCTTCCTTCCCAGCGCCTTTCTTCTCTAGACTATCCTGCGTCTCACTCCACTGGCTTTCACATCTTCTCTGTCTTTGGTGGCCTGGTCTTTCTTTTTGTGGGGTTTAACAAATATTTGCTTGGGTTGAGATTGCAGACTGAAAACCTTGGACTGCCCCTGAGCTCTCAGAATGTGTACTTCACCTGCACAGGTTTAAAAAACATGCACCTTTAGCAGAATATTCAGATACTTCTTACAAAATGAACAGGGCTCTCTCGGGCCACACATTGGTTCCCCCTGCATCTTCTCAGGTGCCCTGTTTATTCCTGTCCCACCATGTGCGGGCACTCAAGCCTTATGCTTCCCAGGCCACACATTGGTTCCCCCTGCATCTTCTCAGGTGCCCTGCTTATTCCTGTCCCACCATGTGCCTGCACTCACACCTTATGCTTCCAGGGCCATCTGTGTTCCACTGTTCAAATTTTTACCCCAGACCCCGACTGCTCTGCCCCCCCGCCCCAATAAAGCTCTGCCGTTTTTTTTTCTCTCTATTGCCCTAAAGTGGGAAACTAGATTGATAGGGGCTGCATTTGTCTGCTTTCTGTCATTATCACACAGACCCGAGCCACTCAGTTTAAAGAAAGGTTTATCTGGGCTTCTTATTCAGAGGTTTCAGCCCATGGTCCCTTGGCTCTGTTGCTCCAGGCATGTGCTTATGCACGTGGGAATAGGTGCCAAAGGAGGCTGCTCGCTTCAGGAAAGCTAGGGGAAAGAAGGATTCAGACCCAAATAGCATCTTCATGGGTACATCCTCAGTGAATTAATTAACCTCTTTCCACTAGAGTTTGCCTCAATAGCACCTTCATGGGTACATCCTCAGTGAATTAACCTCTTTCCACTAGAGATTGCCTCAATAGCACCTTCATGGGTACATCCTCAGTGAATTAACCTCTTTCCACTAGAGTTTGCCTCCTCAAGGTGCCACTATTACTTGATGGTGACCAGGGCTTCAATGTGTGGGGCTCAGAGGGGCGTTCAGGAACAGAACTATGGCATACATCCATGAAATTTTTACTCCCCCATCCCACAGGTCAGTGTTGGCTATGCTCCAGTGAATCTTCAATCCCCAGTGACTGTCATGGTCTAGACGAGTTTTCAGCCTTTGCTCTCCAACCAGTACCAAGACACAGCCACCCACCTGGGGGAGAGGTTCCTGCGCATTTGGACTAAGGGATGCTTAAGTTCTCCCAAGCCCTTTGCTCATGCAGCAGGCACCTTTCCTGCCTGGACATTATTTCCTGGGCATCAAGGTAGCTATCAAGGAGCTCCCAGAGGCAAGGAACTGTTTCCTGTGGGCATGCGGCCTTCGCTCCAGGAGCTGGTGTTTTCTGAAAGATAGTCGAATCTGACCAATGTACTTTAGATGTATCCAAGGGGGATATTCAAAGCCAGGGCTGCAGATCAATTTGGATAAATCAAAAGACAAAATTGGAGGCAGTTTGTCGTGGAGTAGAGGTTCACAAAGTGTCTTTCACTTTATTACAAAGCCAAAAGACCATCAGAGCACACAGTGAGGAGGCCATGTTGAAATCTGAGATAAAAAGAGAGTAAGTTGAGGCAGGACCAAGGTCATCCGCCTGCATCAATGCTGAGCAAAGCATCCCATCACAGGGAATGGACCTCAAAAGATAAGGAAAATGAATAAAAAAAAATTAAAAAATAATTAGAGTAAGTTGTAGACCTAATTTGGTTCTGGTCACAGAGACACTGCTTCTCTGAGGCCAATGATTGCCAAAGTATGGTCTCTTTAGCATCTGTTTGGCATGCTGAATCTCAGGCCCCTCACAGGAACTACGGAAACAAAAGGTGCCTAGAAACTTGTGTTTAACCAGACTTCCACGTGGTTGCCATTCACACTGACGTTTGAGAGATACTTGTGTCTCAGTTTCTTCAGACTTTGCTAAGACTAAAGCTCCTTGAGGGAGAAAGGGTTCACTCTGGCTTCCGTGCGAAGAAGATACATTCCATCATGGCAGGGAGTGCATGGAGGGAGCTTGAAGCTTGCTGCTCACATTGCACCTGCGTCAAGGCGCCACCTTTTCAAGGTTTTAAAACCTCCCCAAACAGCGCAGAATTAAGTGTTCAAATGTGGGCGCCTATGAAGAACTCATAACATTCGGTCCACAGCAACTTGAGCCGTGAGCTCTCTGCGTGAAAGCCAGCAGAGATGGGATTTCGCTTTGGCTTCGGCATTAGACGTTAGCCAAAATGCGATCTCATTCTTTCGCTTGTTAAATTTAATCTGTAAAATTTCAGGTTTTCAAAATGAAAAATTCCAGAGGTAGATTATGGAGATGGTTTCACAACCATGGCAATATAGTTAATGCAACTGAATTGTTACTTAAAATAGTTAAAGTGGGAAACTGTGTCAGGTATATTTTTACTTCAACAATGTTTATTTTTTATTAACTGATTTCCTTCATTTATGAAGCAAAATTAACTTCACCTTTTCCCCATTGGGGTAGTATTTTAAAAATTCCAACAATTTTGCATTCTCTGTCCTTATTCTTTATATTTATTCATTCACAGAGATGAATCTATTTTGAAATTTTATTTGAAATTATAATTCCCCCACCACAAAATCAAGTGTCTATTTGCTCCCCTTCTCACTCTATCCTCACTTTGCTTCCATCTAAACTTTTTCTTGGAGGTTCTTATTTTTAAGGTTATTTAGTTTTTAGTTATTCACCCCTGGGAGCGAAATGAGCTTAGCTGCTGGATGAATGTGACAGAGAATTGCGTGTCACACAGAAGAGGGCCACGCCCCTGCAGCCTGTCTTTGAAAGGAAGGTGTGGTCTAGAAGGCAAAACACTGCAGAGGTGATCGTCACCATAGGCAAGAATTCCAGATGACCCCAGCTGACTAGATGGTATGTGTTTTCTCACATAGAACAGAAGACATTGCTTTGTGGTAGCCTGGCCACTTTAGCCCTTTGGCTTCCCACTGGTGTGTGGAGCTTCTTTGGAAGCAAGCTCTACCTATCAAAATTCCAACTCAGAAGTGTCAAGGTGGGACCCATGGCTTTGTATTTCCAGGGAATGCTAATATGGCATAGGTCCACACTTTGTGAATGACTACTGGGGTGCGAAGGGGAAGAAATGGATCCATAAGGGGCTCACACGGTAACCACAGTGTGGACAAAGATAAGAGAATTATGGTGCTAACACACATTTGTATGTTATTTCTCTTGTATGTTATGCATTAAGGGTAAGGAACTTAAGTATTTTTTCTTCATTTTTATAAATGGGAAATTGTCATGAAGGTAATTTTCATGTGTGTGCCTATGTGCTTGTGTATGTGTACAAGTATGTGCATGTGTGTGTGTGTGTATGTGTGTGTGTATGTGTTTGGGTATATGTGTTCGTGCGCATATGTATATATGTGTGTGTGTGTGTGTTTGGGTGTATATATGTATGTATGTGTTTGGGTGTATGTGTTTGTGTGTGCACCTGTGCATGCATCAGAATGTATGTAGCTCTTCACTAATGTTCAGTTCATGTTACCTACCATTTAACTAAGCTACCCTGTGTGGGGAGTGTTAGCATAGTGAAGGTCTAAGGATTGGGGAACCCAGAGGAAGAAGGGTGTGATTGGAAGGGGTTACGAAGTGAGAAATAAAATAAAAACCCACCAGTATCAAGGGCCTGGCTTTGGCCCAAACTTGTAGTAGAAGCTGGCTACTGGAGTCCCAGAGAAGTCTATCTAACCACAGATGAATCTCACTTGCTCTAAATCGTCTTTAAGGCTTTTGCTGGCCATGTGTTATTCACAAGAGTGATGAAAACTGAAGACTTTCCTAAAATCTCAAAAGGCGCAGCCTCTCAGAGGAGACAGTGCCAACTGAGGGAACACGAACAGAGCAGTGTTACTGTGTCACTCTGGAGGTCCAGCCACGTTCTCCTCTCTTGCCCCTGTCACGAATTTGTGGTGCACACAGTGGGGATACCTCCACAGTCACAGTCTGTGGTACACACAGTGGGGATACTTCCACAGTCACAGTCTGTGGTACACACACAGTGGGGATACCTCCACAGTCATAGTCTGTGGTACACACACACAGTGGGGATACCTCTACAGTCACAGTCTGTGGTACACACACAGTGGGGACACCTCCACAGTCATAGTCTGTGGTACACACAGTGGGGATGCCTCTACAGTCCCTTTTTCGTCTCGTTTCCAAAGGAAAACCAAGTTCTAACCGATGATACTATAATAACACAAAGTCCTGTGAAGTGTCGTCAGAGCTCCCAGTATCCTTCCAGGTAGGAGCTGTGGCCACCTGATAGCAAATTGAGGGGCGGTGCTGACAGATCATGATATTGTGGGTGACACTGTCCAGGCAGCAAGATGTCTTTGTCATTTCTAGAGTTTGAAGTTTCTTAGTTCTTGTTTACTTAGGTAATATTATATCTTTCTGGAGTCTTTGATGGAGTTAAGAATAGTTAGTTATAGTTATAGTTTTCCTTAGTTATGATAAAGATTATTGTAACTTTTACTTGATAACTGTTTTGTTATATGTAATTTTGCTATGTTAAAGTTAAAGCCTTTTTTTTTTTTGTTTAAACCGAAAAAGGGGAAATGATGGAGGAAGGTCATTGGCTAATAAAGGTAGTGTTATTAGCAAGTACTCAAAATGAGCTGTGTTCAGATATTAAATCCCCATCATTGTATTAAGGCTCATTTATTTTTAGCATTTTTCTTTAAAAAGAGAAAATTTGGGTGATTAGAAAAAAATAAACAACCCTGTAAAGTGAAAAGTGATGAAGCCAAGGTCAGCTTCACTGGAGCAAAGAAAACAAATCTCTCTGCTGCTGCTGAGAGTCTTAGCAGCCTCCTCTCTGCATGTACAAAGTAGCTGGCCTGGGACTGCAGCCCCGTGGGAAGCGAGCCTAAGGATGCTCATGCAGAAACCGTCTTGTGTTGGTGTTTGCCCTGGACAGTGAAGCCAGGATTGTAACAGGGAACTGACTTGGGCACACTTCCTTCCAGGCCATATTTCCTACAATGGACTTTTCTGAAAGACCTCCTAGGATCGTATTAGTAAAGTGCTTTAAACGTTTGACCAACCTTTCTCTCTAGATCACTGTGGTCAACAACACAGTTTAGTAAAGGAGAAAATTATCCAAGTCTAAGAGTTTAAAAGAAATATTTTAAGTTAGGAAGTTAAAAACCTACAGTGAAGACTTAGTGTTGCTCATGGTCCTGTTCTCTGAGGTGGGGAGAGGATTCTTTCTTCTTCCAGAGCTTTGTGGCAGCCTGTCTTCCTCTTTCAGTCTATTTTCTTGCACGTGTTTAGAATCTGGACTCCTGTATGATTGTCACCAGAGGAACCCTTTGCTCAGACCCCGACCTTCCTGTACTTCACGCCCAGGCCTGGCTGGAGAGAGCAGCGGAGGAAAGAAGGCTGGCCAGCAACTGGCCAGGAAAGCTGTTCTGGACACCTGCAAACAAGTGAATCCTTTTCATTCATTTCAGCTTCTTGTTCTTGCAGAGAATAAAGGACAAAATCCGGCCAACCGTCTGTCACAGCCTGCTATACTGTAAATCCCTGTGTATACCTGCCTTGCATCTTGGAGAGTCACAGTATAGCATATAATGATCTGTCTAACGTGTGCTTGAGATAACATCTATTCTCCAGCTCTTAGGTACACATCCTGTCTTTCCATCAGTTCATTCCAGTCTTCCATGTCCTTGCTGATGTTTTGTCTCTTCTGTTTGTTTCTGCATCAGTTGTGTTAAAATCCTCTGACACTTGGTGTGGGATTTTTTCCCCCTCCGATTCTGTTAACTTTTGTCTTGTAGGGATTGGGACTAAGTTAGGATAATCACAAAGATCAACATTGCTGCATCTTCAAGGGTAGAAGTGGTTTTGCCTCTTCTTATGTGATGGCCAATGATGCTTCTTGTCATTGACTCTTCCTTTGCTCTGGACACTGTCTTTTTCCCCATATGCCTCTGCAAATGGGCACTGTGTTGTATTTAGAGTCAGGAGCATCTAGGTCTTGGGCCTTGGGAAGCTCCACTCGCTTAGTCACCAATATCACATTGTCCTGGTTTTCTTTCTAAGCTTTTGTATTTAAGGAAAAGAGATGGGTGATGATAGCAGAGCTAACAAATGCTGCCATTTAATCCCAGGCCAAATTGTCCTTCTCTTCCTCCTTCTTTTGTGTATGTGTGTGCACCAGTGGTCAATCTTGAGTGTCTCCCCTATCATTCTTCACCTTATGTTTTTGAGACAGGGTCTCTCTCTCATCCTACCTGGAACTCACTGACTTGACTAGGCTGGCTGGCTTCAGAGCCCAGGGATCCAGCTCCAAGACCACAATCAAGCATCTGCAAACCTGGCCTTTTCACTGGAGACCTAGGGGTTGAGTGGAGCTATCTCTGCAGCTCCTCAATTGTTCTTATTCCTCCATGCGAACAGACCACCATCCCTCTCACTGGAGGTCACATGTTAACTTTGATGTATCCTTCATTTCTAAATGAGGCTGCCATGTACAACTCCCTATCCCCACCTGCGCGCGCGCGCACACACACACACACACACACACAAGTTAGGAGAGTTTCTTTGGTTGTCTCTGGTTCCTTGTGAAGTTTGTCATTTTAGATCACTCATGTGTCAGTCATTTGTCTTCCTCATGACACATCAGCTTCCTTGTGTCATCATGCCCCTGGATTGGTGTGTTCCTGCATGTGTGCATGTACATGTGTGTATATGTCACTCTGTGTGTAGATGAACGCAACAAGAAAGACTTTCTGGCATTCCTTTTTCCTGACTTTGAATACTTGCCAACAGCTTGCCCAGTTCTCTCCAGATCAGCCTTTCTTCGGGTCCCTCCTGCCTGTCTGGCTTTAGCTCACAGCTCTGGACTGATAGCATCTTGATGCCATGCCTTATGTCCTGCTCTATCTCAGATTTGATAGTAGATCTCATAAGGTCCATCGATAACCTTGCTGGGTGATTTGTTCCCAAACACACACTGTCTCAAGATGCACATATCCTCATCTTCCAGGAACTCATTTCCTAGTGTCCATTTATTTTTCTGCAAAGGTCCATGTGCTCAACCTTATCCACTCTCCTTATTTGAACCCATCCCCAGTCTATGACCTGTGGAATTCTTTTGAATCTGACTCTACCTTCCCTCTGCCCTTCTTGCCAGGTCTTTTGGCTTAGACCCCACTTGAGGTATTCATGCTGGCTGCTCTCTGGTTTGCGATCATGGAATTGCCTGGTAGTGTTGCCCCCTTGCATTCTCCTAACCTAGTCCACACTTCTAGTGCCATCTTTGCACAATCTGCCTGGAACTTTTAGACATTTGAGGTCCTCTTTCTTCTTCTGTCTGGACTCCTTCACTACACACACTCCTTTCCATCAAAAGGTAGAAAGAACTGCTCAGCTCTCTCTGGGAACCAACCCCTCATGGAAGATACCAGTATAGGGAATAAACACCAGACATAACAATGGCTTCCTCAGCATTAACCCTGTGGTTTCCTATACAAAACTTATTCAGCCTTCAAGATTACATTTAGTGTGCTCAGGGACATGGACAAATTCTCTTCTCTCTGATCTCACAGCCATCTAAGTCATTTTAATTATGGTACATATAGAACAAAGTTCCCTAAAGCATCATATAAGTGTACCCATATTTCCTCAGCGAGGACTGGAACTCCTAGCAGGGCTGATCGAACCAAGGTCTCCTAACTCCAAGTTTACTGTTCTTTGCATTGAGTTCTTGTTGTATTACTTGAGGTACATGACTCTCTGTGATGAATTCCATGTCTCCACAAGTGCTGATGAATAATAGCACTATTTATGGAAGGTGTACTTTGGGCTCTTTTGGAAGAAGGTTAAACAAAATACAGTATTTGATCAATTGGCATCTTGGTATACTTGAATTATGACACATTTTGTAAGAAATAACTTTCTCATAGTTTAATGATGTGCTTTATAATCAAGAATGTCTTAGATGCAATAAAATTCTATCTTAAAAAGTGTGTGATCTTTTCCATTTGGATGAAACTGTGCATACACTCACCGCTTCTTACATTTAATCATAACAGACAGCTGTTTAGCCGTGGGCTCCGGGTTCACAGGGGCACAAAGCTGTGAAATAGTCTGACCTGTGAGGTTCTCCTTTGGCATTTCAGAGACACTTTGAGAAAAGGGGAATGAGTAATAATTTGCATTCCCCCTTTCCCAAAGGGCTAGACAGAACCCATCCCTCTTGCTTCCATTGTCGACCCCTCTGAAATGTAAAAATATACGTGAAAGACTATGTCGGGTCCACCTTTCCACAGTGGCCAGACTCTCACTGTGCTGTTTTAATGCTTGGAGAAATGAGGAGTTATTTGACTAGGGTTTCAAACGGGACCTCTGCTAATCTGTTATGTATTTGTCATGTCGATTGTTTCTCTTTGGAAGGGGGTGTTCGATTCCACAGTCTGTAGAAGCAGCAAGGACAGAGGAGACGAATGAAGCCTAGCCACTCTCATCCCACAGCAGACCCCGTGGAGAAGCACATGTCTTCCTGAGGGCAAACACCTTGTTAGCCACAACATCTTTAAACCTTCTTCCCCTTTCTTATGAAGCTTAGAAAACAGTAAATGAGATTTATTCTGAAATGGGGATTTGTGTTGTGATACTTAACTTCAGACCTGCCCCTTCCTTTTGTGGATGAGTTAATGCTTCCTTTGCCAGTACAGACAGACTTCTCAGAACACCAGGACCTGCAGGGCAAGATCTTCATATTTGAATTCATGATCTTGTACCTCCTGTCCGTTTTCAACAAAGGCAGTCAAACTGGTATTTCTATCTCTTGTTTGCCATTATAGTTTATAAGAAAAGTTCAGATCTATTATCTTAAAATTCCAACTGTCCTTCTAGGCCCATGTCTCAGGTATCATCTCTCGCAGGGAGCCTGCTCTGCTGTTTCTGGTTGATCCTCTCTGCCTACCCTTGGGGCCCACCTAGCTTCCCTTGGCACCTGTTCTTTTTGTTTTATAGTTCTCTGATGAATCGCTCCTTAATACTGCAGTTAGTCTTGAGTGTGGTCTGCGCTGTGCATAGCAGAACCACTGAATCTCACCCCAAACTGCTGGCCTAGGACTTTCAGGATGGGATTCAGAAGTGTACGTACTTGGTAAGTTTTTTCCCCTTCTGACTTTTGGCGACCACTTGTGTAAAGTAGGTTCCTTGCCTTCTTGGTAAATTACAAAACAATTCACACATGAGAATGAAAGCATATCTTCATGAAGGTTACCTCCAGATTGACTGCTTTGCCTGAGCCAGCATCCACGTTCTCAGACACCTCTTAACTACTTTAGGCAGGCCTCAATTGTTTAATCGTTTCATTTAAAACTTTTTAATACAATCTAAAGCTTATAGCCATAACAACATGGCCACTCCTGACAGATTCCTGTCTCCTTGGTCTCATGGGCAGGGTAACACTCCCATCCTCTTTAGCTGGAAACTAAGAACAGGGCAAAGAGGATGTTGCAGGTCCAGTGAGCTTCCTGGATTGTTTGAATGTGCCCCAACTATCAAGTCTAAATAGCAGAAAAACATTTCCACATGAAAGAGGAAGTGGAAGGCAGGCTAGAAGCAGGGAGGTGGCAGTTTATAGAGCTACCAATAAAAGGATTTGACTCCAAGGTGGAAAATCCACACACAAGCACCAGCGTGAGCCTCAAATAGCTAGGGGTGATGTTAACCAGGAAGTGGGTCTTAGACTGACAGGAAGAAGGCTACTTCAATGGCTGAAGACAGATTCTCTCCCAGAGCTTGCAGAAGGGCCGTGCTTCGGCCTTGAGTTTGACCTTGTGAAACTTCGCCGAAGCCTGGGAGATCCACACTGCCTGGCCCTCTGATAGAGCTGTGTGTGAGAAAGGCTGTTTCACGTTATGCTACCAATATGGAGTGAATCTCTTGGTAGTCAGATTTAAATGCCTCTATGTTGGTTTAGACTGAGATCTAGGCAAGAGCTGTGTGTCTTTTGGGTACTTTTCTGAAAGCTGTTTTCAGTTCCAGAATTGCCCCTCCTCCTCGCTTTCCCTATTTGTGGAAAAAACTATCTTCTTTTCACTTTTCAGCTTTTATTTTTTTATTTTGTTTGTTTATTTATTTATTTTGAGACAGGGTTTCTCTGTGTAACAGCCCTGACTGTTCTGAAACTAACTTTTGTAGACCAGGCTGGTCTCAGACTCCCAGAGATCCAGCTGCTTCTGCCTCCTGAGTGCTGAGTTTAAAGGTATACACCACCACCACCCAGCTTGTTTTCTTTTAAAAATACAATATTTTTATTAATTATTTGAGAATTTCATACAATGTGTTTTTAAATGATAAAATGTTTTTGAAATTAAAGTATAATTACCTGTTTCCCCTTTCTTTTTCCTCTCTCTAATCCTTCTCATGGTTGTCTCTCAAATTCATGGCCTTTTTTACTTTAACTATTGTTGCATATATATATATATATGTATATATACATATATATATGTATATATATATATAACCTGCTCATTCTGTATAATGTTATTTGCATGTATATAACTTCAGTACTGACCACTTGATATTGGACAACCGACAATTTCTCCTTCTCTCAAAATTCCTTAGTTGCCTATAGTTCTTTGTGTAGGGTTTAGGCTCGGTGAGATTTGGCCCTTCCATGTTAGTATGTCTGTAGGTATTGTCCTTACTTAGGTCTTGGTTAGGTAGCTGTGCTGATGAGATGTCATGGGCAAAGTTTCTCCGTAGTTTCTAGGAGACAAAACTTCACAGCTGACTTCCCATTCCTTTGGGTCTGGCAGTCAATCTGCCTCTCTCCAGAAATGACTCCTGAGCCTTAGGGGCAGGAATTATGTTGTGTCTGTGGAGACTGGCCACCATATGATCACTTGTTCTCAATATTAAATTTGATGTGTTTTTCTTTAATGGCCTCTGTCTGCTACAAAGGTATGGGTTTTTTTTTGATAAAGAGTGATGCCTTCCCTTACTTGTAGATATAAGGACAAATATTTAAACTGCGGTTAAGGATTATGGTGGTTTAGTAAACTGAGAAATTGTAGGTTTGCCTCCAAGATCTATGACTTCACTAGCCCAGGGTAGTTGGCAAGGTGTGGTTCCCTCTTGTTGAGCAGGTCTTAAGTCAAACAAGGGAACTGTTGGTTACCATCAAGTGTGTGTGCCACTACTGCCCCTAAGAGTCACCATGCCATGGTGGTTGTTATTGTGGCCCAAACATCATAGCTAGACAGGCCTATTGTTTGCCTCCCTCAATCTGAGGCTGGTATGGTACCTTTCAGTAGCGTAAAGCCAGTCCTCAGAGAGGAAGCGTTTAGGTAAGAGCAAGCTCAGGTGCTCTGGGTTCTGTGTCTAAAATGCATGATGTCCAGAAATAGGGACTTAGCTTCTACCTCTGGAAGGCAGTCAAGGACAACATCAACAGATTATAAAAGTTTTGGAAGTCTCCTGGATAACTCTGGCTAACAACTCAAAAAGTGGACTTCTCATGCCTGGTGTTTGGGTTTTTGTTAGGAGGTTTATGGCTCTTAGGAGGGAGCATTGCCAGCCCAGGTGGGAAAATTTCATATAATTAATATATATGTATATAATATTAAAATACATATCATATATAATATTAATATATTGTTAATCTATGTACATATTATATATAGACTTATTTGTATTATATGTAATTTTAGTTAAGTGTATAATAATATGATTCATTATGAATGTTTCAGATATCCTTCCTGTTATCTTACCTTCCTCCAGCCATCTCCTTCTTATTTTGAGTTCATTAATCATTCATATTTTGGGTTTTCCCACTTATAAGCTATGGACCAGGTTAACGTGTTCCTCTGTCACCTGTATTTCTTCATAAGTTGATGGTAGATTAAGTGGCTCGGGCAAATTCGGGTCTGAGTTTTGACAACAGTGGCACACACACCTGTGTCGTCATTTTGGGAAGCACCTATGGCTGGCCATCTCTCCTTTGTGATGATAGGATTGATTCATCCAGTGTGAGGTTTCATGTCAATATATATGTAGTATATATTTTAATGTAATATATATATATATATATATATATATATATATATATATATATTACACACACAGAGTTCACTGATGTCTATTACCTTGAAGCATCTCTTCCTCAGGTGTAACAGAGTGACTATATTATAAATCTATACTTTTCTTTTATTCTCTTAGCCTGAATCTTCTAAAGTGTGTCATCATACAAGAAAGTCAGGACAGTGACTTGATTCTCTGAGATAATTAAGTCCATAAAAGCCTGAATTATTTTTAGGGGGGTTCATATGTACACTTCTGTATATGTGTGCTGGGACATGTGTACTTGTATAAATGCACATGGAAACCAATGTTGATGTCAGATGTCTTCCTCGATTGCTCTCCATTTAAGTACGCAGGCAGTCTCTTGAGGAGCCCTGTGTTCTGCAGCTTGAGTAGTTAGCTCTGCAGCTTCCCTGGGGGGGACCCCTCCTCTCTGCCTTCCGAGCACTGGTATTACAGGCGCCTTCCATGCACACTCAGATCTTCTGTGAGTGTCGGGAATCTGAGCCCCAGTCCTCATGCTTTTTTTTTTTTTTTTTTTTTTTTTTTAGGTCCTCATGCTTGATTGACAGGTACTTCAGCCACCAAGCCATCTCCCCGCCCCTCCTCCCCAAATCTGCTGCAGAGTTGGCTGCATTTGGAAGATTATTATACAGCCTCAGGCTCCAAACTGAAAATAGAGAGAATATTGCAAATTTGTTATAAAAATTCCATCTATGAACTTGCACAAAATTCTAGCACTTGCTTCAGAACAAGTCCTTATCAAACACCTGCTGTGTCAAGAATGTCTTCCTGGACTGATTTCAGGTGGGGTCCCTAGAGAGCTTTCGGGGACATGCTGCAGTGTCCTTCTCTAGGGGAGACTCCCTCTCAGTGCGTTAACCACTTGGAGGGTTTCCTTTGATAGCTTCCAAGCTGTAGCTACAACCGTGGGCATGCTCAGCCCAGCTTCTCAGGGCGGCTCCAAGGTTTGTCCAAGGCGTTCCAGGGTCTGCAGTCTGGCTGTGGCTGGTTTTCTGATTGACCAGGAGCATTGTCACCTGAGGGCACCCAGGAGCAATGCAGAGTAAGAGACAATGGTCTGGTTTTCCCCTCAGCTTGGCTGTTAACTGGGTGGCATGTTGCTAGAGCACGGCCGTGAATGAACAGGGTCTCTGAGGTCTCTTCCGGTCCCAATGGTGGAGTGGCATTTCATTTTTGTTTTAATAAATGAAGCTTGCCTGAGGTTCAGAGAGTCAAACAGCCACACTGGCCAGCCTTACAGACCAGGCCGCAATAACATACACCTTTAATCCCAGTAGCCACACTAGTTTGCATAGAAACCAAGTGGTATGTGTCTTTAATCCCAGTGATGCACGCCTTTAATCCCAGCCCTAGGGAGGATTATAAAATGGGAGGAAATAGCTCTCAGACACAGTGTCGTTCTGAGATTCCTGGAGGCAGGATTGCCATTTTGGACTGAGGTAGAGGTAACAGCCAGTGGCTGGCTGCTTTTCTTTTCTGACCTTCAGGTTTAACCCCAATTTCTTTCTGTGTGTTTTTATTAATTGTGCATCAATATGTCTCTTCCTCTTCAGGGTACAAGAAACGAAAATGTCTGAGGTTTTGTCTGCTTCTGTCACCCTTCACAACATGACTGGTAGAACACACTTTACAGTCCCAGGACTCCCCTAAAATGACTGCCATCCCTCTGGCTCGGATGAGTTGAGTGACTGTGTCTCTAATCGCTATGACCCTCTCAGGCCTGTTCTGCATAATGGAACAGACTAGAAGCTGAATATTTGTCTGGACAATTCTGATCAAACACGTGACTTCCTTTGATCTTTCAGGCAAAACCAGGTTTTCTTCCTGAATCCCGACTGTACTGACTCAAGCCACTTGTTCAGCTCAGAAGGCAGGGTTTTCAGGGCTCATTAAGGCCCTTCCTCAGCTGCACAGCCCTGACAAGACCCTGGGCTCTGGGCTTTGCTTCAGTAATGGAAATGACTATTGGCAAGTGTGGAGATTGGCCTAGAAACCTGGACTCCAATGGTGCCAAACCATTACCTGCTTCTGTCTGCATAGTCAGGATCTGGCCTGAGCATTCCCAGAGAGGGACAGCTGGAATGAAGGGCCACCAAGGGCAGAGGAAGGTGTCTGAGTGACAGAACTGTATTGGGAAAAATTAGGGGTGGTTAAGTAATCTTTCCGTTTTCATGCGAAGAGAATTAGCTTGGAAGTTCCAGCCGGTGTGCTTCAGCGCTTAGGTGAACGTGCATCATCCATGGGAGGCTCACATTTCTTCTTGTACTTTTGCAGGACCAAATAGAGCTCCTTCAAAGTTGTGATTGTGAAGATGGGGTGCAAGAGCATATGCTAAATAAGGTGTCCTGCTTTTGTGACTGGGCAGTGAACAAGCACTGGGCACCAACAAGTTGATTTTCTTTGTGTGTCCTTTCAAACAAATTTGTTGTCTTATGGTGGCTAAAGAAGACATATGCTTCATTAATTCTTTCTCTTTTTTCTTCCAAGAATCTCTTTAGTGAAATTTCACAGTCCTGCGATACACAGGGATGCTGGGAACAACAGCCTCTGTGTTACACTTGTTGTAGCCAGAAAGATGGGCATGTGATCTGGGAAGGTGAGCTTTAGTTATCCCATGCCCATGGTTCCATGAGTGGTCTTGAGATGTTGCTGGCCACCCAGGGTAATGAAAATATTCAGGAAGTTTCTGAAGCTCCTTTTTCCCTGGGCTGCGAAAGGTGTCTGATGTGTAACTGAGCTCCCTGAAGCCACGGCTCTCTCCACAGTGTTCTCACCACATAGAAGATCCTTACAGAGTGGGAAAGATCAGTGCTCACGGAAACGGGTCATGGCAGCCATATTTACTCACCACGTGTTTACGACATGCACTCACTTTGGTGCCTGTATCACTACCTCCCCCACTCCAAAAAAAAGACCGCTTTTAACTTCAGCAAGCAGAGTAAACGTATTTTGCTACCTTGTGAACTTGGGTCTCTTGCTTCACTTCCTTGCTTCTTTGTCTATGTCTAAATGGTGTCACCCTCACAGGACCAAAGACCGAATGAAACCCTGTATAGAAAATGCTCAGTTTGCATTCCCACCAGCAATGGGTGAGTGTACCCCTTTCTCCACAAACTAGGTCTGAAAAAGCATGGGATAAATCCAGACTAGCTGAACATAGCGGACAATGAGGAAAACTGAGATCTCAAGAACAATTGCAGTGGGTTTTTGATCCTACTGCACGTACTGGCTTTGGGGGAGCCTAGGCAGTTTGGATGCTCACCTTAGGAGACCTGGATAGAGGTGGGCGGTCCTTGGGCTTCCCACAGGTCAGGGAACCCTGATTGCTCTTGGAGCAGATGAGGGAGGGGGACTTGATCGGGGGAGGGGGAGGGAAATGGGAAGCGGTTGCGGGGATGAGGCAGAAATCCTTAATAAATAAATAAATTAAAAAAAAAAAGAAAATGCTCAGCTCAGCAGCAGTCATACAGGGAACACCCAGGACACATTTGCTGAATAAAGACGTGATATTTGTTGACTCACTCAAAGGAATATCTTCACCAGGAAACGAACGGTTGCGTCGGTAGGCGGGTCATATGGAAGGTGTGTGATCAAGGCCTTCAACACCAGGAACACAGAATAAACCACCACCATACAGCTCTCCTTAGGTCAACCATTTAACTAGTTAATCCAATATATTCTATGTTAAAATAAAAGGACACATTACAGACTAGAATATAAAAGTCCTCTGGTCTTTTGTATGAGGCTCGCTGATGCTTTGCTCTACCATGCAGACTCTCATGGTGGGGGTTCAGGTGACTGCAGTGGGACAGCTTGGGACTGGGAGATAGACATCATGGCTCCAGGTTGTTGTGGGGACCGTGTGAGGTCTTAGCAAGCCGTTTAACCTCTTCTGTTTGTCATCATTTATGGATTTTAATGCCTCACTTTTGCCTCTTGAATTTATGCTTTCCTTCTCAGTAGCAACATTCAGAGGAGACTGAATGTATTTATTTATTAGTTACAGGGATTGACTAGTTTAACTTTAGAACCAATTCTTTGATCATCAATATGATGATAGTCTTAGCTATGTTTAGTGTAGTATTTTATGATTGGGACAGATATTTTCCAGAAGTATAATATACCTGAATTTTTATGTTGATAATTGAATATAGAAATTGAATTCAAACACATCTAGTGTTAATTTTATTTCTCTACCTTATCTATCATAACATGTGCATAATATGCATATATCATATCATGTCATCAATGCTATGGCATATATTATCTGTATATCTACTATGCTATACATACAGATTAAATTTTATATATGGGTATAGAAGAATATTTTTTCATGTACTTCTTTTCTTTTTATTTATTTTTGTTTTAATACATCCAACTGCAGTTTCCTTTTACTCTGCTCCCCCCCACTCCCCTTCTACCTTCTGTCTCCCCTAAATCCTCTTCTCCATTTCCTTTCAGAAAAGAGCAGGCCTCCCATCAAACGGCATAACAAGATACAATAAAATTAGGCACAAAGCCTCATATCAAGGCTGGACGAGGCAACTAAGTAGGAGGAAAAGGGTCCCAAGAACAGGTAAAAGTGTCTAAGCCACCTCCACTCCCTAGCTTGGTGATTTTGTGGGTCTCCTAATGGAAGAATATGCTTAAAGCCAATAGAAACTTGGTTGGGCATGAACCCAAAGAGGGAAGCCCTCTGGCATTTTATGTGGAAGAAAAGGATTTTATAAAATTTTATAAACTTTGCTGATGGAGTTGAAAACATTTAATGCTTGTTGGATATTAAGTAGTTCCTCTATATTTCACAGCCTCCTTTGTGATTGAATAGCCATGTGAGGAATTATAGTCCTTTGGCAATGAGTGACACAATTTGTTCCCAAATTGAGACAGAAAAACACTTCTGCAAGATAGCCCCTCAGCTCTTCCATCTCCTACCTGAGATAGAAGTTGAGTTTAAGATGGAGTCACGGGATAGGATCTATGAGGATCTCTAAGATGGTTTAGTTGAGATGTTTTATTCCGTTTGGGTTGCTATAACAAGATGCTTTAGATTGGTGGCTTATGAAATTTCTGTCTCACAGATTTGGAGCCCATGCTATCCAGGATCAAGGTACTGTGGACTTGGTGTCTGGTAAGAACTTGCTTCCTTCGTGGACAAATACCATTTCTTTGTAACCTTGTATGGCAGAAATCTCAAACAAGTTTCCTTGACTAGAACTTTAATCTCATTCACAAGTCCTCCACCCTCATGACCCAACTGTTTTATAAAGCATGTTCCTTATACTACCACTCTGAGGGTTGGGATTTCAACATGTGAATTTTATGGTGACACAAACATTCTGATCACAGCAGGCCATAAGGTTTTCATAGGCAAGGACTGGATCTAGTTGTTCCTTATGTCCCTGTATGGGATATACTCATGTGTGTGTGTGTGGGGGGCGTGTTGCTATATTAACATTCCTGTGATCATGTTTCTCATTCAGTGCTTGGTGTCCTAATGTGTCTTCCTCTGGAGAGCTGATCCTGGCAGCTTTCTAATATTGCTGTGAAGGGCTCCTTCGTTTCATCACATTGACTAGGGAGACCATGTCCCTGCTCTGTGCACCTGCCTCTTACCCAGACCACCATCATAGCCTCTCAATTTCTCTCCTTCAACTTCCTTTATGCCACAGCAGGGAAAATTAAAACTCTGACTTGGTGTTGTTTCTTTGTGGCCTAAAAGCCTTTGATGGCAGTCTAAGTTCCCAGGATAAGATCACAATCCTTTGTACAGCATGGTGGGGCTAGCACTGTGCACATCTCTTCTTTCTGTATTCTTTGTCTGGCTACCTCTGCACGTGAGGATCTTGGGAAGGCCTGATCTTCCTCACTGGGGCACCAAGGTTCCTTTGACATACTTGGTAAGCACTCCGCACTTCAGATCTTTGTGCCAGAGCAAATGTTTGTTTGATGTCTTCCCCTCTCTCTGGATAGAGAAGCCTAAGCGGCCATACCTCACTTTATCTTCAAGGTGAGTATGAACGATTGGTACATGTTCACCATTTTTTATAAATAATCTCTGATTCAGTAACTGGAAGACACTTTTCTCCTGCTGGTTCTGGGATAACAGGGTAAGGATGAATGCATTTGTCTTCATAGTAATAACATTAATAGCAACAATGACTATAGCTGATTCTATAGTCACTTTTAATGTTTCATCCATTGTCCTATGGACAACACAACTTTGTAAGTGTTCAATGATCCTATTTTATAGATAAAATACTAAAGCAATAAATCAAAGATAATTCCATTAGTGAGTGGTAAAGCTAACACTCATACTTCTGAAAGCACGACTCTCGGTTCCCAGGCCTGGATTCCATGAGGCTCATGGCTCAGTCCTTCTTCCCTTTTCTATTTCTATAGAAAAGCCACAGCTGGGACTGACAGTTACCCAGCTGCAGCATAGCAGCTAGATGAATGGAGGGTCTAGGAACTGTGAGGATGCTCAGAGAGATGGATGGAGCACCCAGGCACCATGAGGGATGTTCAGAGAGATGGATGGAGCACTCAGGAACCATGAGGGATGCTCAGTGAGATGGATGGAGCACCATGAGGGATGTTCAGAGAGATGGATGGAGCACTCGGGAACCATGAGGGATGCTCAGTGAGATGGATGGAGCACTCAGGAACCATGAGAGATGCTCAGTGAGATGGATGGAGCACCATGAGGGATGCTCAGTGAGATGGGTGGAACACCCAGGAACCATGAGGGATGCTCAGAGAGATGGATGGAGCACCATGAGGGATGCTCAGTGAGATGGATGGAACACCCAGGAACCATGAGGGATGCTCAGAGAGATGGATGGAGCACCCAGGAGCCACGAGGGATGCTCAGTGAGATGGATGGAGCACCATGAGGGATGCTCGGAGAGATGGACAGCACACCCAGGAAGTATGAGGAATGCTCAGAGAGATGGACGGAACATCCAGGAATCATGAGGAATGCTAGTGTAACCAGCTGTGCCTCTGTGTAACATTTCAGTGTGTGTGTCAAATGGGCTTCGAAGTCATCCAAGATAACTTTTTCCATTATAAAAATTGTCTCTGTGACTTGGAAAAAGGTTGAATCTAGCACTGAACATGATTTTACTTCTCTTCTAATTAATTTTGTTTTCTGCCAAAAAAAAAAAAAAGACTGTACCTTTAAACAGTCCCAACCTCCAACAAGGTGCCCCTGGAGGGAATCATGGGATCAATTTTTCCAACAGGGACTATGCAGCTTGGCCTTACAGGCTTCAAGCTTTTAATTTGCTTATACATGGAGTGGCCAGAGCTCCATACATTACCAGATCAATGCAAATCAGTTTACTTGAAGTTGGTTCAATTTTAAAAGAATTTCATTAACCAGCAATAAAAGGCCTGGCTTAATATTGTTATTATAGGATCTCAAGCTCATCAGGAAGAATTCTTTTTCTATAATGATCTTAATGTTTATATATAGGCATTTTCTAAAAGGGAAAGGGGAAACAAGGAAGCATTCTAGAGAAAGATGCCGAAAATGATGGTTTTTATTCACAGAATCTGGTGTCAGACCTCCCGTTAAATAAATTTTCCCAAATGACAAGAACCTCTGGGAGAACATGTGTTTCTTTAAACATCATATGGCTGTATAGAGGAACTTGGTCCCCAGACACATGTTCACCGCATCATGTAATCCACACAGAACCATAACCACTCTAAGGCAGAAGAGACCTCGGTGGTGTTGGGTAAAACGACTTCATTTTACAGGAGAGGAGACGGATGCCGAGAGACAGTAACTGTCAATCAAAGGCCAGCCATCTGGTTAGGGGACCTGGAAATCAGGCCCATGCTCCCTTTCCTTACTCCCCACTGCAGCTTTGCTTGCTGGCTCCACAGCAGGTGGGGAGAGGCTTGATGGGAAGTTACCTCCTAGACTGGACCGCCAGCAAAGAAGGAATTCCCACAAAATTCAACTCCATGGATGAATATGGTGACCGGGGACTAAGTGAAATACATCAGGCACAATAAGGCAGGCACTGCTCTGCCTGTACAAGGGCCTCTGGAGCAAACAATCTCCCAGAAGCAGAGGGTCTTGTCAGCAGCTGCAGGGGGGAGCAATGCATAGCTTCCCAGCCTTGACAGACCAGTGACTTCTAGGGATCTGTATGACACTGTGCCCAGAGCACAACACCGTGTAGTACAATTGCGGACTCGCTAAGCAGGCAGATGGCATGTTAGGCATCCTAGGCACAGTAACATAAAAATGAAACGTTTTTTGAAATGTTTTTCAGTGCTTTCTTGTTACTGCGATGCAACATCTGCCAGAAGCGGTTTGAATCTGGGGGGACACATAGTCCATCATGTCATGGAGAGGCTTCATGCAGCCCATGATGGTGCAGAAGGTGTGGTGGCTATAGCTGCTTGGTCCATGGCAGCAGGAACATGCAGTGTGACTTGCTCGTATTTAGGGGAATCAGGAAACAGACACTAAGCCCAAATCACAGGTGAGCTATAACCTTCAAAGTCCACCCCAAGGGCCTTGCATTTGAAACTAGACCTCACACCCAAAGATTCCACAAGAGGCCACTTGGAAGCAAGTCTTTGTGCTTTTATGCAAAGTTGACCATCTACATTGGTGACTTGGACATAGGATTCCAGCATTTCGGTTGGTTTCTCTTTTTCTTCAAAGAACTTGAGAAAATGCCTTTCAGTGACTAAATCCCAAGAGCACGCATGATGCCCAGAAGGCAATTGTTAAGAGGAAAATTCTGCTCCATCTTACCTGGGATTTTCTCCATGTCACACCACACCCTCAACCTCATCTTCTCCAGGAGCTGCTAACTGACATTGTCTAAGCCTTGAGTTCTTTCTGGGCCCCAAGGAAGCTTGAATTGGGACTGGTGAGAGGTCAGCCTCATCTGACCCCCTCCACTGTTGCTGGTCCCCTATAGTGAACCCTCTTGTGTCCTCTAGGAGACCTTGTCGCTTTTGTTCTCACAGTTCCTTCAAAGGAAAGGTACTCGGGGTCTGCAGGGCACCTTGTCCATCTTCAGGGCCAAGCACAGAGAACAGGAACAGAACAGAAGGCCTGGAATCTGGCTGCCCAGCTCTAATCCTCCAAAGAGTCCCACACTGTGGGTACCAAAGTCTCATGCAGACTAGTCACCAAATGGACATCATTTCTACCAAAGCTGGAGAGGAAAGAGAGAGCTCCTGGTCAGAGTCAGTTGGCTCATACCAAGGTTTCCTGACCACATCCAAAGTCCACAGTCTCCACCTACAACTCCTGGTGTCAGGCTAGTCGGAGGACTCAGCATTATTGATCATAAGGCTGAAGAGTGGCCCGAGCAGTATAGTCAGGGCTGAAAATCGGCATGGCCTGAAGCTGGGAAATTTTGCTAGAACTTTGACTGGGGTGACAGAGAATTTAACAAGATGTATAAGTTTGTGCTTTTCAAATCATTTTATGTAGAACTATGTGGCTTCCCAGGACCGCTTTGCCACCTGCGATGACCTCCTTACATTGTAGCGTAGACTTTAGAGGGACGGGCTAGTCTGAGTCCGCACTGCTTCTTTGTCTTCACCAGCTGTCAGTAACTGCAGCATTTACTTTCTTGTGCCTTCAGCCCTTACCTGCCACTTGTTTCTTTCATTATCAGCAGCCCCTGACAGCTACGATGTCCTACTGGGGTTTCTGCAGTGTGCAATTATCACAGTGCGGAGACAGAAACACACACATTTTACAGATGTGGAAAATGACAGTGCATAGCATGGCCAACTTTGACCCATGTTGGCTCCCAGCACCAGGAGAAGCTGCAGCTGTGTTCTACCTGCTGCCCGGGGTTCCTAAGTAGATCCTGAGAGAGGCCACTGGCCAACAGGAGCTGACCTGAAGCTGGGGCTTTAGGTCATTTTGCTAAACTCATCCTGACATGTCTGACTTTGGTAACACCCTGTTTCTAGCAAAGGCTTCTCATTTTTCTGGCAAGAATGGATTTCCCTTGGGGTCAGCAAGAGACGTGGCGGATCGGCCTCTGCGTTCTGAGCAATCCTGCTGGAATCCTCTTGGGGTACTGGCAAGATTACACACAGGGGAGAAAGATGCTGAGTCCAGGAGGTCGGTCCTGATGCAGAGCAGATGTGGGTGGTAAGGAAGGGTCTATCCTCAGTCATATGCCTCCTGTTGTCTGCCTCACTCATCTGCTCCATACCCCAGCAGGACCAGCGCCATCTTTTAGGTTCACACCTCACCCTGTGCCTGTGAGATTGCCCTTCCCAGCCTAGGAAAGCAGTCATGGTCTCAAGTGCTGACCCCCTCGCCTCTTCAAGTTCCCTTAACCTTGGTGGAAGGGAGCAGCTGCTGGGTCCTTCCTTGGAGGTTCTCATGGTTTCTGACTGTTTCAAGGCTGCCCAGTGAAACTCTGCAAAGAACCTCCAGGACAAGGTTGGTGCTGTGACCCACTTGTGCAATCCCAGCACTTAGAGGTGGAGGTCAGAGGGTGGTGAGTTCCAGGCCAGCCTGAAAGGAAGTGTGAAAACTGCCTATCGAGAAAATTCACACACACACACACACACACACACACACACACACACACACACAGAGAGAGAGAGAGAGAGAGAGAGAGAGAGAGAGAGAAAGAAACACAGAGAGAAACAGAGAGAGAGAGAGAGACAGAGAGAGAGAGAGAGAGAGAGAGAGAGAGAGAGAGAGAGAGAAAGTAAGAGTGAGATTGATTTCAGGACGTTCTCCTCACCATCACCATATGACCAAACAGCAGAGCATAGACCCAGACAGCTGCTGATCGGCCCTAGTGATCACCCAGGCTTGGTGGAGGGAGGTGGGGCCAGGTATGTCTTCCTGTCCTGAGTGGGATTTGTAGGAAAACCCTGGGAAACGCTGCTGCCTTCACCACATCAGTCTCATCCTTGATGTTCTTAACATACGTGAAGAAGAGAAAAGCTGTGTGTTGACTTTCTGCTAGTTAATATTACTATTGACAATATTGTTTATGTTCACCAGGTAAAATTCACAAATGGAGAAGGAAGGAAATGAATTTGGTCTTCATATTGCCCTGCCGTAGAGACATTTGCCAGCACATCTGAGGCCTTGTTTGCTAATTTATTTTAGTTAAAGATAGTTTTTATACAGTTTTAATTATGGTCTTTAAAAGCTCAGATTTTCCTGATTATTGCATATGCTAATTAGAAAATATATTAGAACTGAAAAATGAAACATAATTTCCAGTATCTTGCTATTTTTGAATAATTACTAAGACTATATTGCCATATATCTGGACTGCTTTTTTTCTATGTTAAAGCTACACTCAAACTCGTATTGTTTCTTCGGTTTTCATGCACATTCAGAGAAGGACAGGTACAGTTCGTGAAGAGGATGCTATGGGAAAGTATCGGACCCTCGTCTTTATCAACGGGCCCAATGATGTGATTAATTAAATAAATACGCATAATTAAAAAATAAAAAATAAGTGAAAAAATAGCATAAAGGACCGTGGAGTGAGAACCATGGTACTGTGGTAAGGAAGTGGGAACTCAGCAAAGCCAATGTGTTGTAGAGGCTGCTGCAACACACGCTGCAAACGGAGGCCTGGTTCTGCTCCCAAGCTGAGGAAAGGAAGACCACTTGTGGTAACTAATACGTTCTTTGCTAGGGCCTTGGGTGCTCTGCAGCAGGATTGTCTCTGAGCTACTGTTCTGCACAAGGATGCTGATCTGAATGTTCTCTTTGTGAGCTTCTGCCTGTGTCCTCCTCAGGCTTTTAAAGATAAAATAAAGATTGTGTTTTGTCTTTTAGTGTTGCACAGCTATCCAAGGCCAGCCTGATTTCTCAATTCTTTGCATGCAACTTAGCTGTGTGCAAGTTTTAACAATTTATTGCTGGAGTTTAAATAGCTCTTCATTACATTGGCATAGACTTATCTTTAAGGATTTTAGATTAAAGGCAACAAACTGAAACATTGTCTTAAAAATTATGTTCTTAATATAATGTTGCTGTGGTCTCTTTCTTTCTCTCTGACACCTACAGTGTTGATGACCAAGTTTTCATCTTCCCCATTTCTCCTTCTAGAAAAAAGCTGATCGTTCTTCTAGTTTTGACTATGTCATAGACTTTTGTCTGTGGTGGTGGTCGATTGCATAAAATTATGTGTGATAGAGTGAAAGTATAAAATCTAGTGTGAAGCCCCATAACTTAGATGGTTTTTCTGAAACTGTTTGTTGACTTCTATAGTGTTTGGGTCTGATTAATTTTGGTTTTAATTTTATTTCAACTTTTCTTAAAATAGTTCAGATCTTTGGTGCATGATAAATGTAAATCTTCTCATTGAATACTTTCAAGTGTCATATGCCTTAGTGTTAGCCCTCTCCACAGTAAAGAAACATATTGTAGTTTAAGATGAGATTTTAGGAAGAATATCAAGCATTTTTTAAACTACAGAAATACTCTAAAAGATTTATTTACTTTTACCTATGTGTGTGCATGTGTGCCTATATGAGTTTATGCATGTGTGTCTGTACAAGTTTATGTGTACCATATGTGTGCAGTCACTTGCTGAAGTGAAGTACCCATGCAATCTGGAGAGGGAGCACCTGAAACTGGAGCTGCAGATGGTTGTGATCTGCTTCATGTGAGTGCTAGGAACCAAACCTAGGTCCTCTATACGAGCAGTAAGTGCTCTTAACTGCAGAGCTATCTCTCTAGCCTATTACTATAGGAGAACATAGATTTGGAATGCTTCATGGGGAAAGATATTCACTAAGAATAGATACACAAGAATCTTTCAATGATTAGGTTGTTTTATAGCAAAGCCAGCTTTATGGGAAAGTAAATGTATAGGCATATGGAAAAGATAGGGAATTACTTGTGTGGTATCAGCTCTTCCAGATGGTGAAATGGGAATTCCTCTAATCTAGGTTTAACAGAGACTTTCTGTCCTATACAGAAAATTAAATTAATATAATTGAAAAGTGTATTAGAGTTCAAAGCCAGGGCTATCAAAGAGTTGCTTGGCCTTTCTAATGCGTCAATTGTTCAGGTGATGGATGTTTCTTAAGGATGCTAGTGATCATGATGAGGGTGACGACAATGACATTAGTTCAGAAGCCTTCAGCTATATGTGCATGATTTATAATGGAAACGCTCAGTATGTTTTCATTTAGCCACATGGAAAGGCTGGAAGTATAACAGCTTTCAGATCCCTGGAATGGGCTGGCATTCAAATGCTACAAGATTCTGAGGTAAGTGCTGTAGCCAAGTCCAGGGGCAGTCATGGCTCCAGCCAGCTATAGAGATGTAATCGTCTTTGAGACACTCCCCCCCCCCCATTCCCCTGGGTGCCATCAGTGGAAGGCCATCTTTGGTGTCTTCCAGTCAGCAGTACCAGGCTTTGCCCCCAAAGCTTCTATTCTGCAGGTAATTTGGAATCTGCATCAATGCGCCCAGAAACAAGGGCTCTCGGAGCCTGGAGTTACTGGGTACCTCCCCTCTCTAAGGTAACATGCTAGTGTGGTGTGGCAGGGACAGGACAACAGAGGTGTCCTCCATCACCTGAATACTACACACTGAGAACCACTGGCTGCTCTCTGGGAGAAGTTTAAAGTCATGTTAACAAATTCTTAGACTTCAGAAGAATCATGGACAATTAGACTTCCATGGCTCAAATGCCTTCATAATTTTTAAACCTGTGTTAACTTTGTAGATGTTTTCTTGTCCGTAGCAAGAAATGTGCTGGCTAGCAGTTGCCATAAGGAAGATCACCTGTGTAATGGAGACCATGTAGCTTCATCAATTCCAGCTTTGCAGGTGGGAGAAGACTGCCCCCAACACATACACACACGGACATGCATACAGGTCTGGGGTTCTTCAGAGGAGGGTCGTCCCCCATTAAAGAAAGTTGGCAGCACAGGAGATAGTTCCATGTCTGTGCCTACCGCAGTGTGGCAGCCATTATATCAGAGTTCTTGGAGCTCGGCAAGTAACAGATTATTTAGCTATTAGCTGTTTAGAATTCATGATGTTAATTTACCTCATCGAGAAAAGAAATCAATAATATCTAATGCTGCTAATAAATATTTTACAAGCATTGTCACAGATGTGACTCATAATGAGGTATCCTAGGGCATCGTGATTGGAAATGATTCCCTGCAGCATGAGATGATGCAAATGTTTAAGAGAATGGATCAGGGATTCGGAGAGATGTGTCAGAGGTTATGAGCTTGTGCTGATCTTGTTTGGTCCCAGCACCCATGGCAGGCAGCTCACAAACTCCTTGTAACTCCAGCTCCAGAGGTTTTGAACCTTCTCCTGGACTCCATGGGTACCTGCACTCACATGTACACAAACCCACACATAGACACACACATATGCACATAATTTTAAAAATAAATAATAAATCTTAAAGAAAGATGGTCAATGACTGGTGCCAAACTTAAATTGCATTGTCAAGAGATCAAAATGTGATTATCTTACCCTGGCTTGAGGCTTCTCTGGAGAGATGAGCTCTGCATACTGCCGGGTTCACAGGTCTCACATTGCTCTGCAGGTTTCCCCTTCCTAGGTATGCCATATCATAAGCAGCCTTCCAGTGGTCTCCCTAGGCCTGCTCATGGATTCTGATAGGGAATCTTTGTCAGCCAATTATCTTTAAGGGTGGGACCAAGTTAGGGCGTGGTTTTCTGGGTACCTGGAGAAAAACACGGCTTGGCCCAGGGGCTCTCTCTCTGTAGTTCCCGCTCTACACAGCTGAGCTTGGACTTCTCATTCCTGTTTTGTGAGTTTGCCCCTTATAATAAAGAAAGATATAATTGGTCTATCTTTTAGCTAGCCTGTTTTTTTTTTCTTGACCCTAGTTAATTCAACAGATGTCAACCAAGTCTCACAGTCACAAGCAAAGGAACAAATATGGTTGCTTAAAGCAACTAAGAGTCCTATGTAATTATTCTAGTGGCTTTGTAGATCTCACTTGGTTTTGCTATTACTCGGAGATCTTACATCAAACCTTTGAAGGAGACTTGTGAACCGCTGTTTTGGCCAATACACAAAGTCGGCTCTAAAATGCTGATGTATTTTACACTCCTTGCCTTCAACCTTTGCAGAGGTGAAGGCACTGGGTCAGAGCAAGGGTAGGTAGTGGGATGGAGACTTCCACTCCCAGTCTCAGTACTAGAACTGGTGGCACCATCTGGCATACAGAGGAAGGGGCTGGGGCAGATGACCCTACAACAGATAAGAATAAGAGTCAAAGATAGAGTAAAGGGGCTGAGAATGTGATGGGGCCAGGGAGTAGAGGCATGAATGGATGCTGGTGTCATCCTTAGGAGAGGGGCAAGTCTTGCAGCACATTCCCCCCTCCCCCACCAATATTTTTGTGTCATTTCTTATATGGTATCAAATAGAGTGTTATGGTAGTGAAAACTGACCAGCGATAAAATCCAGAGACACACATACTTTGCCATTTATATTTTTAGCTCCTGTTTAATACCAAAACCAGAGTCTTCCAACATCAGGATGTGCATGTCCTAGATACTAAATGGATACTGGGGGAGTTGCATTGAGTTGCTCACTGAAGAAGACATGTCTCAGTCACCTTGTCTACAAGAGTTCTAGTCTTCAGAAGAATTTCCCTCCTTAATCCCCATTTTTTTTTTTTGAGGAGGGAAATTGCAAGAAATTGCTCACTACCTTGGCTGGTGTCTCAGAGGTGCTTCTATGAGCTGAACAGTACCTTGCTACTCAACCCATTTTACTAGGGACTGGCCTCTACTATAGCACAACCATCACATCTGACCATGGAGGTGCCAATAGAACTTAACTTGAGGTTGCCACTTCTAGAAGAGAAGACTGGACTGAGTTTAAGAGCAGTTATGTGGTTTTGAAGTATAGACAGTCATACCTCTTACTGACTGCCGAATCGGGCATCACCCCACCTTCCTGGGTCTGTTTCTTCATCTACAAAAGAGGATGGAGCTAACGGTCTTCTGGTTGGGATATTGTGCTTAAATGAGTTCATGTGGGGAGAAGTGCCTAGCATGGAAGTTTTAAGAGTTGTGAAGTCATCAAACACACCCAAAGTGTGGGGCATGAGGTTGCCTTGGCCAGGTGGAGCAAGCATCACAGAGAGCAGCCTGTACTGACTTCTAGAGGCTCAGGCTCTGCAGTGATCTCTGCAACAAGGAAGGCAAGCAGCTCTGACACACACTTCTCCTCCCAGTGTGTCATTCAGACCAGAGTTCCTAACAGGACCAGATGCCTCTCTTGAGCTATTTTTTTCACTCCCTGGATGACTTGGACTTACAGACACTGCTCCCACAAGGAAACCAAGACGCCGAGTCCTGGTGGGAAAGGAGCAAATTGTCAGAGGGGCATTTGAAGCATTTGACCTCCTAGCTCCTAATTACTCTTCCTGTTATTTCTCCAGCTGAGTCAGAGGTTCCAGGAGAGTGAGGCAATGCTGAGAGTTGGGGGATTGGAGGAGGGGAGAGAGTTCAGGGAGAAAGAGGAGAAAAAGGATCTGAGAGACTGTTCCCTGAGAGTCATCGATTGATCCAGCCGCATTGGCATAACAATCCCAATTTACTGGACATGTTATATGGGCTTCCCAGTACCTTGATAAAAGGATGTCTTGTCCATAGAATTCTGGCGTGTTTTACTCCTGAGTTTAGCCAAAATTTGAAAGTTTAAAGACACGGGAAAGTCATTTGAGAGAGCACAAAGTGCTGAGGCTGGGGCTGAGCTGTGCTTCTGAGCCTTTCTTCCGCCTTTTAAAAAATTAACTTTGTTGTCCATCCAAGACACCAGTGGAAGTGCAGTCTGCTCATGTACACAGAATGCCAGCTTCAGAGCTACACTGGTCCTTTCTTCCCAAACATCCCCAGGATTCTCCTAGTGATCTAAAGGCTGAGGCTAAAGGGAGCCTCTCTTACTCTCTTTTATTCCTTGTTTGACAAGGCTTTCTGTGTTACTCAAAAGGATAAGAAAAAAAAAGTCACAGCAGCTTCAGACCTTGTTACATGTTTTTATAAGTCATCAGTGGACATTTCTCAACTTCCAGTGCTTTATAGTAGCAGGGTTTTGTGGTCATTGACATCACCAGTGATGCCAACTGGATACGTGCTAATTCATTCAGGTATTAACACCCACTGCTTTAGCATTCTAGAGAAGAACAGAACTTACAGAACAAATAAAGACGACAAGAAGAATTCATTAGTTTGGTGTCTTAGTTGCCGTTCTGCTGCTGTCTGGAGACATCATGACCAAGGCAACTTATAGAAGAAAGTATCTAACTGGGGACTTGTTTACAGTTTCAGAGGGTGTCCATGATCATCATTGTGGGAAGCATGGAGGCGGGTGCTGGAGCAACAGCCGCTGAGTGCTCAAACTCTGATGTAAGCACTCCAGGCAGGAGGCTGAGAGAGAATGAGACTGGGCCTGGTGTGGACTTTTGAAACCTCAAAGTCCACCTCCAGTGACACACCTCCTCCAACAAGGCCACACCTCCTAATCCTTCCTAAACAGTCTGCTGACTGGAAACCAAACACTCAAATGAGCTTATGGGCGGGCTTTCTCATTCAAATTGCCACAGCTGGCTTATACTATGTGGACTGGGTAGTTCCACAGCGACTGACTGTATAACAGAGAGGCTGAGGACCCAGTACCCTCTATGTGTATGCCTGGCCTGAAGACCTGGAGGATTCTTGATCAGCTGCTGGTCTTCTTCAGTCTACTTCCGGAGGCTGAAGAATCTGGGGTCTCACAGCTCTGAAGGACGGAACAGCGAAAGGGCAGATGTGCTCTCCAGACAAGAGTGAAGATAGGTAGGTGATGCCTGCTGTTACTCTGTTTTATCGAGAGCTACTAGGACCAGCCCCAGCACTATCTCAGGGTTCAGGACAAGTGAAAACTGGCCCGGGAACGGGATCTGAGGGGTAAAACAAACTGACTAACTTAGGCACGCTTTTCCTGCATGTTTCTTTATTCCTTGGGGGATGATGAGCGTGAGGCAAAAGGTATAAGGTATAAGGGGAAGGCATCAGGCATAAGGGTAAAGCTAAAGGGAAGAAAAAGGGATAACACATAAGGGTAGAAAGAAAAGGGCATAGGGGGCTGATTTCCCCAAAGCTGGCAGTTTATACAGGCAACTTAACAATCCCGTAGGCAGCAACAGTGGTATCCCTCATGTATTTTCACAGAGTCACAAGAGACTGGTGGATCTGACAAGGAAGCACCTTATGTCTCAGAGGGCGAGGGGCTGTGAAGTTCCCTTGTGCCTGGGAACACAACCTTAGTAGCTATACTAACCTGTGGGCTTGATTTGCATTAGTTGGTTGAGTTAAAAGGAATCTCTTCTGGGGACCCTGCTTCTGACTCCAGCAGGGTACCCAGGTGAGAACTTTTCTCTCTGAAGCTAGTTTTAGCAACTCAGGCCGTTTTCCTGTATAAACCCTTAATTTCCTGGGCTATGATCATACGGTAGTTGAAGCCACGGTGGAGGGTAAATACAGAATATTAGTAGTCTGTTAAGTCAGAGCGGAAGACCAGTAGATGACAACTTCCTGAGTCTGCTGTTAGAGCAGACATGTTACCTCCTGTATGAGGCTCCTTTCTTATCTGAGACTAATGTGTGTGGGGTACTATTTTTATGTAGATTCTGGCTATGAGAACAAGGATTTGACTGAATCCTTTTTACACCATGGCTTCATGGTGTGTGTGAGGGTATCTGGTTCTACAGGAAAAGTCATGTTTATACACTGATACACTGATGGGATACTAGAGAAGGAAGAAATGATTCTTCCCAAGAGGTCCCCCTCCTTCTTTCACATCTTTTTGCTTGTGACTCCCTGAGTTTAGCTAAAATTGCTTGTATGAACACAAGTTGGGGGTTATTTCCTGGCGTATGGGGACAACTTACCAGTGACTGTATCAATGAAGAAAATAGCATCCTCTCCTTTGACAGCCATGAACTGACAATTTAGCCGCTTGGGGACAGTGGGGCCTTCAAGGGCCCGCTCCTAGGTAATCACAGCTGCAGGGGGTTGAATATAACAGTTGTCCTGTCCTGAAGATGGCTGGTTGGTTTGATTGATAGATATTTTTAAGTGATTTTTTTTATTGATTTTACTGAGCTCTACATTTTTCTCTGCTCCACTCCCTTTCTTTCCTCTTCCCTTTCACCCTCTCCCATGGTCCCCATGCTCCCAGTTTACTCAGGAGATCTTGTTTTTTTTCTACTTCCCATGTACACTAGATCCACGTATGTCTCTCTTAGAGTCCTCATTGTTGTCTAGGTTCTCTGGGATTATGATTTGTAATAATTTTTCTTTGCTTTATGTTTAAAAACCACTTATGAGTGAGTACATATGGTAATTGTCTTTCTGTGTCTGAGTTACCTCACTCAGAATAATGTTTTCTAGCTCCATCCATTTGCCTGTAAATTTAAAGATGTCATTATTTTTTCTGCTGTGTAGTACTCCATTGTGTATGTGTACCACACTTTTCTTATCTACTCTTCAGTTGGGGGACATTTAAGTTGTTTTCAGGTTCTGGCTATGACAAATAATGCTGCTGTGAACATAGCTGAGCACATGTCCTTGTGGTAAGATTGAGCATCCTTTGGATATATGCCCAAAAGTGTTATTACTGGGTCTTAAAGAAGATTGTTTCCTAATTTTCTGAGAAATTGCCAAACTGATATCCAAAGGGGCTGTACCAGCTTGCATTCCCACCAGCAATGCAGGAGTGTTCTTTTTACCCCACAACCTCTCCAACATAAGTTGTCATCAGTGTTTTTGATCTTGGCCATTCTTACAGGTGTAAGATGGAATCTCAGAGTTGTTTTGATTTGCATTTTTCTTATGGCTAAAGATGTTGAGTATTTCCTTAATACTCTTTCAGCCATTTTAGATTCCTTTGTTGAGAGTTCTCTGTATAGGTCTGTACTTCATTTTTTTTATTGGATTATTTGTTCTTTTGATGACAAATTTCTTCAGACAAAGGTGCGATCCCCCAAATATACAAAGAGCCACCATCTTCTTCCTGCAGCTTCCAGGGCTGGCTGTAGGCTTCTTTGGTCTGGTTCATGACAGTGGGCCATGATCTTGGGCAGTGTTCATGTGCAGATGAAAGAAAACTCTGTGTTTTGTTCTGTGGAGTTAATTTTCCTGTTCTGAGATAGGGTCTCATGCAGTACAGGCTGAACCTCTTTTCATTTTGCTTCCACCTCTGAATGCTTGGATTATAAGTGTGTTCTATCATGCTCAGTTTATGTGGTTCTGAGAATGAAATACAGGACTTCCTGCTTGCTGAGCAAACATTCTACCAACTGGGTTATATCCACAGTCTCAGCTTTTATTCTTTCTGTGAGATAAAAAGATGCCCATTCTACTATTATTAATTTCTCATGTCTTGGCAGCATTATATTGACTCCTGCTGTTACATACATTTTATAGAGGAGGAAACTAGACACAGATAAACTAAGGAATGTGTCAGATTCTTAACCACTAGATGAGCGCTGTCCAACTGATCTTCCTTCAACAATGGGAATGTTCTCTAGGCTACAAAGCCCGGCATGTGAGGAGACTGGGAACCTGGGTGTGATAGAAGGAAGAGCAAGGTCCCCAAAGGAAGCTGTGACTATTCTGTTGCATAGCCAAATGGACTTTGTAGATGTGAAGAAGGACCTGGGTAGATGATCCTGGATTACCTGCATGGGCTCACTGTGATAGAAGAGAGTACTGGAGAAAGCCAGGAAGTGATATTTGAAAGTGCTGCACTGCTAGCTTTGAAGGTGGAGGAAGAGACCATCTGCCAAGGGAAGAAGGCCTCCTTTGCAAGATGGGATAAGTGAGGACCTGTATTCTCCCCCGGGGCCTCCTGCAGGGCACTGATCTGCTTTCACCTGAGTTTAGCATAGCGAGATTCTGTTCCATTTTCTGACCCATGAGACTGTAAAGTGATAAACTTGTCTTCCTTCCTTCCTTCCTTCCTTCCTTCCTTCCTTCCTTCCCTCCCTCCCTCCCTCCTTCCTTCCTTCCTTCCTTCCTTTCTTTCTTTTGAAAAAGTTTTATCTGAGTTCTTTGACAGTTTTATACAACAAACTTTGACCATATTCATCCCCCAGTTCTTCCCAGCTCCATCTCCCCTTCCCTACCTTCCCAGCATTGTGTCCTTTTAAAATTCTAAACTTATTAAGACCAGTTTGTGCTTTCCTGGCTGGTCTGCAGTGTAGGCGACAGGGTCCACACTGATCACAATTCTCCACTCAGCACTCTGTATAGGATCTTCTGGCACTGTAGGGGCTAGCATGAAGGTAGGAAGCACCCAGCTTAGTTCCAGTTTTATATCTCTATGTCCTCTTATGTGACCAGAATGCGTGGTGTCTTCAGCATAAGGATCTTACAATCTAGTTATGGTGAACAAGCAATAGCTGTGGCAGTTTCCTACATTTGAGGGAGGAGACTGAAGTGGTCTCTCTGTCCAACAACTTGCAGGGTAGTAACCTACCCTTGGCAACAAGATTTTAATTTAATAGCCCATAGATCCCTATTTAATTCTCACTGCTTGAGTTTTTATTTTTTTATTTTTCTTTTTTCTCCTTCTAGCTTTTGCTTTTGATGAAGTTGTTATTTTCCTCTTTTCCTTCTTGTTTTTCTTCTAAGTTTCTTTGGGCTTCTTTTTCTAGTTCTTTACTCCATAAAGATAGGCCTTTGCTTTGAGATCCTTGTCCTCTGTTACCTTCTTCTCCTCCTTTGTGTAGCTTAGGATATTGTTCAGGCTAGAAGCATTTTCACGCTCTAACCCTATGGAAAGTCCAAGGACCTCCCTACCACATCTAGGTTGAGCAAGGTTTACATTCAAAGAGAATAGGATCCCATGAAGCCAGTATATGTAGTAGAGACACATCCCAGTATCACTATCAGTGGCCCCTCAGTCTGCCCCAGCTGTCAACCCCCTTCAGAGGGGCTTGGTTGTTCCCATGCTCGTTCACTCCCAGTCCAGTTGGAGTTGGTGAGCTCCCATTAGCTCAAGCAAACTGCCTCAGTGGATGGCCCCCTCATGGTCTTAACTTCATTGCTCATACTCTTCCTCCTTCCAATCTTCAACTGGATCTTGGGAGCTCAATCCAGTGCTCCGATGTGGGTCATTGCCTCTGTTCCCATCTGTTGTTGGCTGAAGGTTCTATAGCCCCCTTTTTTAAAAAAGCATTCAAATCCTTTAAAACTTTTTTTTTTTTTTTGGTACTAGGCACGGTTCCCTCTTATCGAGGGAGCCTTGGGTACAATGAGAAAGCTGTTGATTACCCCTAAAACATGGTGCCATTACTGCACCCTTCTGGTAACATGGACACTAGTCCCCAGGGAGGGTAATTCAAGACAGTTCCAGCTCAGAGGTCTCTGGCCCCTGTGTCTAAAGTGCATGGTATCTTCAGCAATAGGGATTTACCTTCCACCTTTGAAGGGCCACCAGGGGCAATAGCAATAGCCTACAATGTTTTAAGAGTTTGTCCTGACCAACAGCTCAAAAGAGGGTTTCTCATACCTGGTGTTGGGGTTTTTCTTAGATGACTGTGTATTTTGGAGGAATCATTTTTGACCCAGATGGAAATTTTTCATTAAAAAAAACCATATTCATGTGTACTATATGTATGTATATAATAGTAATCAATGAAAAAAGAGGCCATGTTAGATTACTTCAAAAAGTAAAAGAAATAACTAAAAAATATTTATTTAGTGCAACAATTGGACCCAAGGGTCCTGTACAGAACATCCCATCAACAGACCCCAGCACACACTTTCTCAAATACTCTTGAGACATTCTCTAAAACAGGCTACACAGCATGTGCTAGGCCACAACGTGATACATTAGTTGCTGCATGTATTTTGGAGCTCTGATGTTTGGTGTTGTTGTTGTTTTTTGTTTTCCCTTCCTTCTTTCCTTGCATCCTTCCTTCCTCCCTCCCTCCCTCCCTCCCTTCCTTCCTTTCTTTTTGTACTAGGCATTGGACCTAAAGCCTACCTTACAGCCAGTGTTCTGTTACTGAGCCATATTCCCAGTGTTCTCACTACGTTTCCCAGGCTGGCCTTGAACTCACTCACTCTGTAACTCAGGCAGGCGTTGTGGCCACAGCTTCCTAGGCAGCTGGGGCTACAGGTCTTCACTCCTAGTCTTTAGGGTCACATGTGTTTATCAGTGCAGGAATTCCTTGGTGACTTTACATTGGTGACAGATTTTGATGCTGTTACTCTGGTCTCTGCACAGCCGCCACCTCTCACCCTACTGTTTTGCTACAGTGTGGTGTTTCTCAGCCTGAGACCAGAAATATCCTGTCTTAGGAATTTGCACATAAACAACGAAGTAGCTTAGTGGTAGGAACCTGGCCAAAGAGCAAAATTCATGATATTTCATATACATGTTATGCTCACAACCTAAAGGTGACTTTATAGGATTTTTTTAAAAAATGATTTTGTTCCTGAAATAAAATTTCTTTGTTGAAATTCTCCATTTGTGGTATCATCACTGAAAATTCTCTGATTTTGGGAATTTTAGATTTTGAATTTGTGGATTATAGACAGTCTTTTTATTTTTTGTGGTGACACATTTTGAATTTCTCCTTATCTTTTTATTTTTTGTGTATCCTACAGACATTTTCTTTTTGTTACCATGAGACTTACAAATAATGTCTTAAAATCACAACAATATTATCTCGGTAATTTTTATTTTTATTATTGTAAGAGGATAGCTGCTGTTTTCAGGAAGTCTATAAATATAGTTATCAACAAAAGAAAACTTAAGGTATTAGTAAAAATTAATGCCAGATGAGGAAGCTTGGGGCCTTATTTCTCCTCATGGCAACATCGGAAAATAGCTGCAACCAGCAGCCAGCTAGGATAGCTTCAGGGACACTCTGGCACAGTAGTCAAAGCACAGCAGGAGAGGTTTAGAGAGAGACACTCAGAAAGGAAGGAGGCTGCTGGTGCTCAGCCATCCCTCCAGCAGGTGCAGGACTGAGAGTCATATAGCTGTCTCTCCTGAACCAGAGGGAGCAGTGCAGAAGTTAAGATCTAGACAGACCGTTATGAGAAGACATTCAGTTACACTAGCAATAAAGAGAATATAAACTACAGAAAAATACTCAGTAATAGATACTTGTGAACTAATACAGAGCCAGATCTCAAAGTGGGCTCTTGGCTAAAATCTAGTGCAATCTTTAATGATATGACCCCTGGTAGGCTGACCACACTCCAGGCAGGCCCCACTCCCAAGAGTAGGCAGGCAACAAATACTTAATTCATAGTGGATGGTGGATAAAGAAGAAAACTCTAAGTTGGGTGAGTGGAAGGTGAGAGTAGAGAGGGTGGGTAAGGAAAAAATAGGGGGAGGGGATAAAATATGACCAAAATATATTATATGCAATTTTCAAAGAATTAATAAAATATTTTTTAAAAAAATAAAATATCAAGCTGGGCAATGGTGGCACACGCCTTTAATCCCAGCACTTGGGAGGCAGAGACAGGCGAATATCTGTGAGTTCAAGGCCAGCCTGGTGTACAAGGACAGCCAGGCCTGTTACACAGAGAAACCCTGTCTTGGAAAAAAAATCAAAGCTCATCAGTATCAATTATCTAATTGTAGTTGATCTTCCTTTAGGTGGGAACCATAGCTAATAAATTTGAAAAATATTCTATCTTATTCAGTCATAGAAATGCAAGATTAAATGGAGGAGGAACAATATACCACCCATTAATCCATTAAAGTAGTGTTTTCAATGAGAGTGTCAAACGCATAGAGATATGGTGAATTACATTGATGTTTCCTGTGGTCTCACTATAAAATGGTATACCGAAAGCTAGAAAAGCTAGGCTGTGTTGCTATAAGCAACTAAAAAATGCTAGCAATTTGACACACAGCTTTTATTTGTGTAAACAGTTACAGTAGAATTTACTGTGACTTTCCTACATGTGGTAATCCACAGGCCCATGGTATTATCTCATGGCATGGCTTTCATTAGTGCCCTCATAGGCAGAGCAGAGATTCCTCTCTTAGGTATCTTAGTACATGCCATTTCTGTTTCATAGCTCACCAGTCTCATGACCCGAGATTCATGACAAGAGAGTGGGCAATGTAAGAAAGCTGAAAGACTGCTAAATACTTGGCAAAGACTTCCTGATGCAATGTTAGACTGTACCTGACACATGGTACAGCCCTTTTGAAGTAAAAATTTAATCAAATAAAAATGCAATTTCATAAACTCTAAATATATGAAAATGATTTCCATGCCACAGTGTCATTATTACTGTCTGCAGAATGGTGATCCAGTACCCTATTGTATCGGTTATATATGAAGCAATGAGTTTCACCCAGTGTACAGAACCCATAGTCCTACTATATAGGAGGCAATGCATTTCACCTACTCTGTAGAACCCATAGTGCTATTGTATATGAGGTGATGGGTTTCACCCAGTACAGAACCCATAGCCTTACTGTATAGGAGGCAATGCATTTCACCCACTCTATAGAACCCATAGTCCTATTGTATTTGAGCTGATGAATTTCACCCTGTATGCAGAACCCATTGGTCTATAAGGTGATACAGTTAATGCAGTCTACAGTACCCATTGCTCTACTGTACAGGAGACAGTGGATTTTGTAAGTCTACAGTGGAAAACTCTATGCTCGGAACATATCCTCATGCCAATCAGACAGGATCTGTTAGAGCTGAGCCCAGTACCTATTTTCCTGTGCGTGATGTAACTAAATGACAGTTTGAGGACCGCTGTGATCCGTTAAACAGGCTTTGTTTGATTTACACAGAGTTCCAGAAGTATGAAGGCTGGCAGCATTAGAATACTTAATCTTGGAAGATTTCACTTGCACATGGATTTTCTAAACTTTACCCCACTTGCTGCCACTGCATTGGTAGGCTTGCTCTCCTGCTAGTTCAGTGACCTGACATTGCCCTTGAAAGCAACTTCAGTATGCTTAAGTGTAAGGAAACTTATCGGTTTCCTTATGCTTCCCTAGTAGTGCCTCTGGGAATCAGATCTTTGCATCTCTGAAGAAGGTTCTGAGACTGAAAGGTCTGCCTTTTCTTTCTCCACTGCAGAGCACAGGCTCCTGTCTTGGGTCACCCCTTGTGTTGGAATTCCCAGGTAAATGGCAGCCGATTGACCTTCTCCTGGCAGACACAAGTGGGTGCTAATGAATGGGAGAATGTGCTGCCCTTACGCTTGATAATGAGGTGACTAGCCCTCACCTCTCCTCTTCCTCACTCAGTGTCGCATGGGCAAGACAGAGACCCCGGTTTAGATTCCAGTTTAGAAGGTCCGAGAGTTCACAAAGTTACTCCCTGGTGCCAACTTCACACAGTAGTGCTACAATTGAGAGCATATTTCAATAACACTTTGAGACGTTTGACACTTACTGCACCAGCAGAGAGCTTGTGATAGTCATGTGTCCTATGTCTTCTGTCACCCATCCCTCCAGACTGCATTTGTTTAATGTCTCCTTTATGTTTGAACCTTTTATGGACTGTGATTTTCACAAGCCTGAAAGGATAGCCTCATTTCACTACGGAGAAAGGCAGGTCCTAGGGAAGTCAAAAGATTGGTCCACAGTCACATGAGTGAGAGATAAATTCAAACTAAGATCATTCCAATATGCAGCACTGTCCTGGAGAGGCTCACTTCCTGCAGAGGCTGTTGTAGGTGTAATTGTTACTAACATAGTCTTAATTTCAGTTAGTAATCCTATTTTCACATCAGCTATATGGATGCTCTGTTAATACTGCTCAAAGAACCACATTGCCCTGATTATTACTCAGACATAGCCTGAGACTGTGGATCACTAGAGCTGTAATAATAGCAAAGCCTTAGAATGCGCTGCTAGGGTGCTTCATGGGCAAGGCTGTTTGGTTTTTCTCCCCTTCACTCACATTCCAACCAAATTGTCAAGCGTGGGATTTTTGTAGGACAGAAAGCAAACATGGAGTTCACAAAATCTGACTTTTCTTTTGTATTTCATTGCAGTTTATGGAAGACTAGGCTGCATATGTCTGGGCAGGGGATGGAGGGGTGGAGGAGAGACTATTTGAAGGTAAAGAAAAGCAAGAGAAGCTTTTGTGCAATGTGGACAGTCTGTGGTTGGTGTGCAACAATCACACAGGATTTGTTTTCACCCCAGGGCAGCTCCTGGGAAGGTACCCACATTTGCAGGAGATGACTGTGTGGGTTTACCATCTCTGTGCAAAACTGTGGAGACTGGACATCATCTCCGATGGGAGCATTGGAAAAAGAAGCCTCCATGATGGCTGAGAGTCAATTTCTTGCCAGTCCAGAGGAGCTGGATAGAGAATTCACATTTTGTGTCAACAATTTTTCTTAAAACATCTGGATTAAGGATCATTTGCTACTTCTTTGCCTCCTTAAAACAAAGCAATATTTCTCAGGGTGGCTCTCAGGTTGTTTGCATCCAAGTTAGGCTCTATTGCCAATGGATTCTCCCACTCCTGGCCCTGCTGTTCCCCACTCCCAGCCCTGCACTTGTTACTTTGGAGTTTGCATACCAGCCACCAGGGCCAACCAGTAGCTTCCTGCCTGATCTCCTGCCTTTAAGCACCTGCTATCCTTTCTTCCAATAGAGATTTGCTCTTTTATGGGGGCTGTTAGTCTTTCAAGGACCTGGGAAGGTCTTCCCAGACCCTTTGTCCTCGGACTGTGAGCACCCTGAGGTCTGACACTGTCTGATTTATCTCTGGTTCCTATAGCCGTGCACAATGGCAGTCACATAGAAGGTGACCCAGGAAACATTTGTATGACAAGCATGTCCAAGCCCCAGTGAAAGCATTAGAGGGTATGAGACTTCACAGAGATGTATGTGTGACTGACATACATGCTCCATGTCCAGTGCCTGCCACACCTATGGACAGAACAGAGCAGTGATGTGGGATTCCCCTCTGTATGCTGTGAATGTTTTATTATCATTGGTTAATAAAGAAGCTGCTTTGGACTCTGGCAGGGCAGAATAAGTTAGGCTGTAAAACTAAACTGAATGCTGGGAGAAAGAAGGCAGAGTCAGAGAGACCCATGGAGCTGCTGAAGGAGAAAGATGTTGGAACCTTACTGGTAGGCTACAGCCTCATGGTGATACATAGATTAATAGAAATGGATTAATTTAAGATGTAAGAGCTAACTAGAAATACACTTGAGCCATTGGTCAAACAGTGTTGTCATTAATAGTTTCTGTGTGATTATTTGAGTTTGGGCAGCCGGGAAATGAACTTGCAACCTCCCTTTACAGAGCAGGGCTGTCTTCTGACCAGAAAGGAGGCGTCATCAAGTAGTACGGCCTGCTTAGGGCCACACTGGCAGAAACAGTGTTGAGTATATTCAGTTAGGTAACCAAGTGATCATCGTGTGCTCATTTCATACTCCTTACTGGGCTTGACCATTCTGAGTCTCGACCTGAAAGATAGTAGGTGTCTGATTTGGATTATTCCACAGGCTCTGCTTTAGCATCAATTTACCTTCATTCTATGAGAAAACTCAGGCTCAGAGATGTCAACTTTCTGTGTCCTCCCTATAAGGAGGGGCCAGGTACAAACTCAAGTGTGCCTTGTCCCTCACAAACTGGTGACACTGTCTTGACGGAAAAGATGTACTCTCCATCAAGACAGTCTGAGGGGTGTGTGTTTGGAAGTGTATGTAGGATATCTAGGAAGAGAAATGGGGTGAGGTGCCTCGGGGTACTCTCCTTTCTAGCCGCTGGGCTCCCCAGACTTGATGGATAAGGTGACTTATGGCTGAGGGCTGCAGGGTTCTGATCCCCTGGTCAGCAGCAGGTCCAGCAGAAAGGAACATAGATCTAGAAGACAAAGGCAAAAAGAGCTGCAGGGCTGGACAAGCGCCTTCCAGATTGGTATTCTCATAAAACTATGGTGACTGGGGCCTTTGAATGCAGGTTGCACAGGTCTCTGCCCATTCATCACTGTTGGGGAGACCTCATACCTCTATGACGCCTGAAGGCTACCCAAGACCTCTTAATCTTTCTTCTGTTTAAAACAGCCACAATAGGAGTGTGGCAGGAGCCACAATAGGAGAGTGGAGGAAGCCACAATCGGAGAGTGGCTGGGCTGGGGTATCTCTTCAATGTATTTGTTTTTCCTTTGTGTGAGCAGAACAGCTAGCCTCCTGCCCAGCTCTGCATTCCCTCCCCACCCCAGCCCCTCAGGTCCTTCCCATCTGGGAAAGCAGTGCTGCTGGCTTTCCATCAAATTCTCCCATGCTTGTTCCCCTCACCTTTTCTCTTTCTTAATCTTCCCATGTCTCCTAAAAGGATTAATTAGAAAGATGTGAGCAGGGGTTGGGACGTCAGAAAACAATCATCACTTTCCTATCTGACCTCTCTCACCAGCTGCAGAATTAACAAATTGAATGTCCTCAGCAGGCAGGGGTGGCACATGATATGGAGTTCATTAGGAGCCTGGCTGGGGCCGAGTGTGGAGCCCGGTTTAAACAACTCTCGCTGATTAAATTCCTTCCAGGCACTCCCGCCAGATGCTGTTAAAAAATACTCACATCCAAGAGGTTTTTAATTTTTTTTAAAACATGTGCCAATTATTTCCCTGCTATCTGCAGGTGCTGGCAAGCGTCACAGACCGGCCTGGCCGGGCTGTCTACAGGCTTATCCACCCGGCGCCTGCCTGGGGGGCTCATGTCTGCAGGAATGGGATCCCGGGGTTCTTCTCTAGGCTGTCAAAACTCTCCAGCCACCCTGCCTGGCTGGCCTTCCCTGCCCCCAACCCGCCCCAGCACCTCACCTTCTGAAGCTCACAGCTCTCTCAAATGCTCCTAGGTGGCAACACAGATCCGGTGACCCGCTAGAAGTGGGGCCCCGGGAGGGCGGGCATGCAATCATGCTGGGGCTAAGCCAACTGTCTTCCAGCCAGGCGGGGCTTCAACCCTGAGCCAAACAAGGACATATAATTGCCCCCTCCGTGAGGCGTGCATGCTTGGCATTTGTTCGCAGGCATCCCTAACAGAAGTCCCAGAATGTACTTCCCTCTTGCTTCCACTCCAGCGGTATCAGAGACTTGGCTTATTCCTCAATCAATGCTTAATTAATTCGCATCGGTTTAATAGATGCCACTTAAGCACTAAAAGCAAGGAATAAAAACAGAAACGGCATTTTTTTTAGTATTGCTCATGTTTTTAATGATGATAAAGAAGCTTTTGACTAAGAACAATCTGATTATTCTGAAATCAACTTTTGTCTTCGTCCCTTTGGACTCAGTGGTGGCCTTGCCCCACTAGTAACAGCCCTCAGGATGACACCTCTCCTGGTTGTTTCCTATGTCCCTGCCTACACCTTTAGAATTCACATTTTGGTTTGATGTTGCTGTAGTTGCTAACCTTGGGAGGTCATCTCCTCTTCTTGGCTGCTGTCATTCCACAGGCACTAACAGTTCACGTCTTCCCAGTTCAGGGAGCCTTTTCTCTCCTTGGATATTGGCTGACCCAGAGCCAACTAGCTGGCACACTCTCCTTGCCATCTTACCTGAACTGAACTAAGAGCTCCCACAATCCAAAGACAACACTCAGTCAGTACAAAAGAAGGGAGGAGGATTGCGGGACCCAGAGAAGGGTGGGAAGGAGGCTTTGGCCTGGATTTGGGGATCCTGTGAGTGTGCATGAAAGCGCAATAATGAACATGAAAAAGAATATGTTCAGTTCTGGAGGAACTGTCACCAATCACAACACCAACAACACAAGCGCCAAGAGACAAGACGTCTAGTAACTGGACAGTGTTTTACAATTGTCTGCATCTCCAAGTCACAGGGACCAGTTAGAGAGGGGAGCAGTTCTCACCAGCCTCTGGGTCTTAGAGACTGTGGAGTCTTGTCTCTCTCCAGGTCACCCCCTGACCCATGCTTCTCACGTACCTTCCTTCAGACTATCTTTATCCTCTCTGCTCATTTCCAACAACGTGGAACCATTAGCTCATGGCTCCTCAACCATTACTTAATCAGAGAATGAATCCCAGAAGAAAGATTTTTGTTGTATGCAGTCCGAAGGGTATGCCTTTTATGAAACAGGAACCGGGAGCTGCAAAATCAGAACAGGCTGTGTAGGAGCCAATGTGTAAAAGTGTCTATCCACCTAAAAGAAAAAAAAAGGAAGGTGGCTCTAGATACAGAGGAAGAGTTTAATCCAGTTAAAGATGGGAAGGAAAACAGTAGATACCACAGGGAATTGTCCCAGTAATAAGGAGGTAAAGCCAGAGAGACTCAATGCTCAAAACATAAAAATGATAATGGGTGATGGATAGCAAGACTTTAGAACATGTAGCAAACCAGAGAAGCTTCTATTTCATGAAATCGTAAACACTACAACACTAGCAAATTATATTTCACAAAGCAGTAGATGTGATCTGATGGGGGAGAGTCTTCTGTTTCGTGTTAATTTTATTGGTTAAATAAAGAGATTGCCTTGGCCCTGATAGGACAAAAAATTAGGTAGGTGGAGTAGACAGAAAGAATGCTGGGAGAAAGAAGCCGAGTCAGTCAGTCTCCATGACTCTCCTGTCTGAGACGGATGCCTGTTAGACTCGTCCCGGTAAGCCACACTCAAGTGGCAATACAGATATTAGAAATGGGTTAGATCAATATATAAAAGCTAGCCAATAAGAGGTTATAACTAATGGGCCAGGCAGTGTTTAAAAGAATACAGTTTCTGTGTAATTATTTCGGGGCATAAGCTAGCCATGCGGGCGGCCGGGTGCCGGGGGCGCAGCCCTGCTGCTCTTATTACAACAGTGATCTGTAATAAAAAATAAACAGGGCTAAGATACTTAGAGTTTGTTAGTATTACTACAAAATTTCTAACAAATGGAAGAATTCAGTAACAAAAAAGAAAATTAAAAATAAAAGTATTATTATACGAATATATGTTTGCAAATGTTTGATTAAATCCAGCACTCTTATGTTTCATATCCACTCAGTGTTTCAGGTGTACATATAAATATTTTCCATCAAAGTTGTTATTACTTTTTAGTTTGTCTTGTGATTTTCAAGTGGTACTATGATTTTAGTTCAAGAACATCACTAATATGAAAATTATTCCTTGGCCCTCCTTGTTTCTACCAAAAGTTCTCCTTGATCTGCTCACAGGTTCTGTTGTCCTCCTCGAGAACCTCTCCTGGTGCTTCTGTAGTTCAGGTCTTACATCTACATGGGCCTCCAGACTCCATGGATCTGCGGTTCCACAATGGTACTTGTATCTTAATTCAGAAACCTTTTAGAAGTTGATGCTTAGTTTTAGTGTATGAAGCCACAGCTCTGAAATGGAAAACACAATGACCCAAATCCAGCTGAAATATTAGCAGTTGGCATCAGAGGAGATAAAAATAAAAGATTACTCCAGAGCACCTGGAGAATGGGGAAAGGGAGTAGAAGAGGCAGCTCACAGACGTAACCAGACTCCATTTCATGATGGGGTTCAGGCTGGTTCTTTCGCCATTTTCTATGATCATGGGTTGACAGTGGTGTGGTGGGCAGAGAGGGTGGACACAGTAAAGAGATTAGTCTTGGCTGCGTGAACATGAAAATGCAGAGCCTTACATGAAGGAGGATGTCATCCCTTGCATCTCCCAGTGAAGCCCTAGGTTTCTATGACATGGATTGAACAGCGGAGGAACCTCATGGGCTGAACCCAAGCAGCTCCTTCTTACATAATGCTTCAGTTTTTGTCACTTAATGTTCACACCACCTGCAATGCTTGCATTGGTTCACCAGAAAAACATTAGCTCAGACGTATTTTGGGCACTTCTTCATAGAATAGAATGAGCTAGTCCCAATTGTCTTCAAGCTACAGAACATGTCTAACCATGTTTGACCTCTCTATACAGCTATCACAAACTTGCAAGGGGTTAAGACTCTTGGTCATATCTTCAGAGTTGGCCACACAGCATGCCTTTAGAAGTTACACGGCTCATTTTTTTTTTTCCACCAGAGCACATGGGAAGAAACTACTGCAAGGATAAATTTTAAAGAACACTTCATATGACGTCAGATTACCATTGGCTTCTGTCAGGAGGGCATGTTACCCGACCTAGTTCAGGGAAAATGTCTGTGGCATTTTACCTGAATAGCTGAGGACCTTAGACCCTCTACGGAGAGAACTATGAGCAGGAAAGATGATGAACCTGGGAGTCAGAATACCCGGGCTTTCACTCTAAAGACTTGTATCTTTGTGTAAGGTTCAGCTTGGAGCCCTGGTGTCTTCATGTATTATAGGGGAACACTGTATTAAATAGCATTTTAGGTTTGAAATTCCAAACTATTTAAATCAGCTATGCTCTATTCAGTTATTTAAGCTGAGCACTAGTCAAGATATGAAATAGAATTATGTTAGTTAATTAGCCCTCTGACTATGGGGAAACTTCAAGGTCATTTCAAACTCACAATCACATCAGCTGAACAATCTGCCACATCCACAGAGGGATTTGTGAAACTCAAAAGCTTATATTTTACATGCTGCGAAGTAAATCAATTAAGATAAAGCATTTAGGCTCTATTTGTACTGAACCGATTATACTATCTTGATTTCCAGGGTTAGTGTATGAAGGGCCATTTGACAGGTCCCAGCTAGTCAGATGGCAGTTATTGCAGTCCACCCTGAACCAGGGATTCATTTTGCAGTTGTCATTATAGGTAGCACTTCAGGACAACTCCTTACTTACCGCAGCCCTCCTAGGAGTGTGCTTACTTACCACACACACATCCTCGGACTCTGCTCCCTCTGGAGAGCGACACAGACCACTTAGAAAGGCTGTGTTTAGAAAATAATTAGCAGGGCCTTCTTTCAAGCAATGGGAACTGTTACTTTGTCCCGAGAAGATGTGACCACAGTTGTCCCCGACCCAAAAGATTTTCTGAAGGGCAGTTGCATCTCCAGGAACTTCAATCTGCCCTTTAGTTTCATGAGAGCAACCTGGAGGGATTTCTTGTCCTTCCAACTTTGACTTGCCTAGAAGTGTCCTGGGACCTGTCTTTCCAGCTGGATTTTAGCACCTCTGGCCTTGGTTTCAGCAGGGACAGAGGGTAAAATAGCCAAGCTGCTAAGAGTATTTCACCTGCACACCCTTAAAATAATCCAGGCTTCTTGGGGGAGGTCGGCATGAATCCTACTTAAGTTACACATGGAGGAGAAATGCGTTGAATCATTTCAGCTTTCTCCATAGTTACACAGAGGCCATTGTTGCTTTATGACCAGCCCGGCTTCTGCATCCGAACCTGTCACTGTTTCTGCTATCAGCTGTGGCTCTGCAGTCACTGCCCCACTGCTACATCTGTGTCCTGTCAGATCCTCCTTCTGCCACTGCCACCAAGCATATTTTTAACTAAATCTCTATTGCTCTGTTTACCAATAAAGACTTGGAGTCAGATGCTGGGGTGAAAACCTGCTAGCTCAGAGAAGCCTAGAAGCAGTCATCTATCCTTCCTCTTTTTCCAGTGATCCAGCAGGAGAACATCTCCACCACCACACTTAAAAGTCCCTCCCTACACTTCCTGTGTGTCTCTTTGTGTATTTTTTGGACTCCCTCTGATTCTCTATGGCTACTTTCTGTCAACTAGTTGCTGGCTATGCCTGTTGACCCAAGGTTGATTTTATTTAATTAATGCAGTCTCAGGGTACACAGTGTGATCAAATGTCCCACAATGGGCCATTATGTTAACCCTAGGCTCTGATGGGGGTCCGAAGCATTGGGAAATTAGGCAAAGACTTTGTGGGTTTTCTTACACTTTAAAACATTATTTAATTATCCTGTGTTAAACAAAATTGGCTCTAAGGTGAAGCCGACATTAAGGGATGCCAAGTCTGAGGTCGCCAGCTCATGAATAGAGGTAGACAGGTGAGGAGAAAGGCATCTCTAATGTGCTTATGGCACGTTCCTAAGACAGCTGAAAATACAGCTATGAACTGCCAAAAAGGCTCAGGCTGGAGGCTTGGATGTGGAAGTTGCTTCAGTACATAGGCTTTTAAGAGCAGGAACCCCGGAAGTCATCAAAGAAAAGAGCAGCAGTAGTTATCTGGAACTTAGATCCCACAGCAAGTACAAATGGGTTCTGTGTATGTGTTTGTGTGCTGCTTTGGATTCCCCAAAGTTCTTGTGACTTAAAACAATGTGAACATCACAGCAACAGAAAGAGAATGTCCTGTTGGAGAGACATAGGAAAGAACCAGGAGACAGCATTTTGTAGAAACAGGAAGGTGATATCCACTCCAGAAAGAGGATGATGGGCAATTTCCACTGCTTCACTGATGTCTGGTAAACAGTAAGACTTGAGAAATGAGACAGCTGGGGACCTTTAAGACAGTTATTACAGCAGGTGAAAGATAGTGCAATTCAAATGCCCTAGAACTGAGAACCCAGCAGGCAGTATGGACTAGGGCATGAAGTGCTGACCAAGCTCATAAAAACTGTATTCAGTTTGTAAGAGAAAGTGATGCATTGGAGACCTGGGAGTACTACCGTGTTTTTTCTTCCTTGAAGAGAAGCAGGAAGTAAGGAAACCATGGAGACGGTGGTGGGGATCATAGACTGGTTCTTAGAAGAGGACTCTCTGTGCTGGCTGAGGGTACAGGGACCGTGCATGAGAGCGTTGACTGGACCAGGACAAGCCCAGAGGAGAAGCGATTGCAATAATGAAGGTAGCCAAGGAATATGAAGACAAATGGCATTGACCTCACCACCTGCCGAAAATGGAGGCTGTTGCCCTGTGTTTGAAACTGCCAAGGTAAGGGCGGAACTGAAGCACTGGGGCCCTAGGTCTTGGCCTTGACTACTTTGCTCAGCAGTCTGGGCCTGAAAAAGGTGTCGCACCGGTGTGATGGACTGTGTAAGGCCTGCTGAGGTCCCTGAGCCACACTGTGGCCAGCACAACCTTGTCTTTAGTCCCCTCCCTGCTGCCTAGCTGCAAAGGTATCACTTTGCCCCAGAACAGAACATCGGGAACACTCAAGTGCCCCCCACACCAGTTCTCCATGCCCCTTCCCCTGATGTGATTAACCAGGGCCTGTGCCTTTAAGGAGTGCCCCCTTCGGCTGCCCTTCCCCCCTTCAATTACAGCACTAATTTCAGTAATGGAGCATTAATAGAGTAATGGGTGAGCGAGGCTGGCCTGAAGGAACTGTGGAGCTCAGCACAAATTGAGTAAATAAACCATATATTAGATTTCTAAACAATACTTTTAGTCTAGTCTCTAGGGAAAGAGAGTCGTCAAGACTTCCTTAAGTCATCCCTGCAAAGTGTATGTAAAGAAGTCTCTCTTCAGGGCTGGCTTGTTTGTGGAAGCAGAAAATATTTCTCTCTCTCTCTCTCTCTCTCTCTCTCTCTCTCTCTCTCTCTCCATCCTTTCCAGGGACATGGAATGGGGCCATAAGGCAGTTGCTGCCCAGCATATTCCTCTTCTTGTTTCTATTTCTCTTAACGTTGACAGATGTACCTGAGATAGGACTCTCCAAACTGTGTCCCTTCTGGGGACTCAAGAGGGGTGGGCATTCAGACATGTTCTAGGGAATGTTAGCTAAGGGAGCTTGTGGGAATCAATGGGAACCTGGCAAGGGGAGGGGCCAGAAATGGAAGGAAGTTTGGGGGGATGGGGAGATTATTGGAAGATGGACTTATTATGGGATAATGACTCTGTTGATACCATTACCTGGCAAAAGTTAATGGGATTCCCCTGAGAAAATCCTCCCAGAAAAACTCCAGTACAGCCTGAAACACAGTATGAATCCTTCTTCGGCCTAAGCTAGAATGAGACGGTGTCTCCAAACCAAAATAGCTAATCCTGTATCTCTATTGTGTTAAAGAGTAATAGGTCAAAGGCCTAGGAGATGCTGGAAGTCCAAGGAGATGGTTTCAGCTCCGCTATTTGTTAGCTTTAGGACATTGGGTAGATAATATAATTTCACCATGCCTCAGTTTCCTTGTCTGTAAAATGGAAAGAGGTCTTTCTGCTTGATCCCTGAAGACTATTGTGAGGAATAAGCAACCGTGTGCTGGCTGATGGGAGCCCTGCCTGCAGTGATTGGTTGAGATGGTCATTGCAACTTGATTAGGTCTAGAATCACCATGGAAACGTGTGTGTGTGTGTGTGTGTGTGTGTGTGTGTGTGTGTGTGTGTGAGAGAGAGAGAGAGAGAGAGAGAGAGAGAGAGAGAGAGAGAGAGAATTGTTTTCAGAAATGTTTGGCTGGAGAAGGAAGACACACTCCTAATGTGCTTGACACCTGATTGAGGCCTCAGCCTGAATAGGAAGGAGAAAGGGAGTTGAGAGCCAGTGTTCAGTTTTCTCTGCTTCCCAAGTGTGGACATAGTGTGAGCAGCTGTCTCACTGTCTACTTCTGTGTGTTTCCTGCCATGATGGGCTCACTTCAGACTTTGAGCAAAGCAAACCTTTCTTTCCTTATGCTGCTCCTATAGGGAAATTTTTCACGCCAATGAGAAAAGTAATTAACAATACTTGTAAACACAAACTTTGTGTTTCTGTAGCATGTAGAAATCATCTCTAGCTGATGAGGGGAAGGAGAAGGATTGTGAAGTATGGATGATGGCAGGAAGTCCATGAAATATTAGCCCAGGGTCTTGTCTTAGGCAAAATTCTATTTGTGGGAAGAGACGCCATGACTAAGGCAACTTATCAAAGGAAGCATTTAATTGGGGGCTTGCTTACTGTTTCAGAGGGCGAGTCCATGATCATCATGGCAGGGAGAATGGTGCTGGACATCTGATCAGTAAGCAGCAGTTGGGGGGAGAGAAACAAAGACAGAGTTGGACAGAGGGAGACAGACAGACAGACAGACACATAGACACACACAGAGACAGACAGAGGGAGGGGGCCTGGCATAGGCTTTTGAAACCTCGAGCTCACCTCCAATAGTATGGCTCCTTCAATAAGGCCAAACTCCTAATCCTTTCTAAGCAAGGGCACCAAATGGGAATCAAACCTTCAAATACATGAGTTTTTGTTCTCATTGGCACCACTTCAACTCATAAAATGCTCCCTATCCACAATGGTAGCACCCCTGAAACTCTGAGACAGAGTGTCAGTGTCATGGCTAGTATCAGTCTTACTTTTTTTTGCTTCCCCAGTCTACGCCAGTACCGTATGTGCTGAGGGCCCAGGTACAAAATGCGGAAGTAGAACTCTCTTTCTTCCCCACAGGGCCTGCTGTCTGAGGAAGGGCTTAATGACCAGGCTGTGCCCTGTGATCATGAGGTGTCCTTAGCTAATACTAAGGCACGGGTAGCTATGCCCTTGGTTGTCTTCCATTGATTCAGGTAACTTCTCAATTAGTGGTTTAGAGCTTGGGTTCTGACTTTCAAGTGGTATTACGGCCTTGTCCTTCCATCTCCTAGCCCTTTGCCCATTTATGAATTTCCTCTCATCCTCGAGCACCAGTTTCTTGTATACCAATGTGTGAGGTGCAAAACTTTTATATATATATAATAGTTTTATTATTTCTTTGAGAAGTCCATGTAATATATTTTGACTTCCCCTAGATCCTCTTGGATCTATCCTATCCTATTTATTATTATTATTTTAAAATAATCCACGTAGCCCAATTTGTGCTGCCCCTACATTCATTGGAACAGGGCCGTCTGCTGGAGCATGGACCACATGCCAGGGACTACACTCCCAAAGAAAGCTAACTCTCCTTCCCCTAGAAGCCATCAACCGTCAGAGCTGTTTGTTAAGAAGGTGGTTTGTGAGCCCCTCCCTAAGCTAAGCTACCACGTAGCCTGCCTTAACTTTGTACACGTCTTGTATAGGCAGCTTCGACTGCTGTGAGCTCCTGAGTGTAGCAGTCCTGTTATGTCCAGAAAACATGGTTTTTCTCTGTCCCTCCCCAACCTCTCTGGATTGTACAGTCTTTCCAATTCCTCCTCTTCTGTGATGGTTTTATTTGTGGCTGAATACTCCATTAATGTGTATTCTCTGCCTTGACCAGGTGTGAGTTTTTGCGTTAACTGTTGTCAACAACAAAGAAACTTCTTTGATGAAGTCTGAGAGATGCACCGGTCTATTAATCTGGAAATACAAAATTTGAGGTAAGCTTCATTCTGTGTCGATTTAGCAGAATAATAGTAATAGGTTCGACCCTGGGGCCTATGATGGCCCCAGCCATGGGCTCTTGGCCATATTTATAGTATCAAGTGTGTGTGTGTTTCCTCCTGTTGTGAGGCCTTAAATCTGACCAGAAAGCAATTGGTTAACTTCTTAACATTTTATACCACTGTTATGCCCATGGGCATGTCTTGCCACACCAGTCATTCAGACACTCTGTATTTTACATAGAGGAAGGGTAGACTAAAATCCAAAGAAAAACTGAACTCGGATCCAATGAAGACTTAGCTTGCCTTGACTTGGGCTCTCCCATCTTTCCTGTGGCTCCTTGCCCCCTGTGATCATAGATTCTTATTTCTGGAGGAGAAACATGCTGGTCAGCTATCCATTACTGTAACAAATACATAGGATAACTAACTTCTAAGTTTCAGTTGGACTAGCAGTGTGTGTGTGTTCCCACTGATTTTATCCTTGGTGAGGTAAGTACATCATGTTTAAGAAGTAAAAGATAGGGAGAGAACAGAACAGAGTCCCACAGGACCCTTTGAGAGTGATCCCTAAGTGATCTAAAGGATAACCTACTGGGTCTCATTGCTTAAAAGTTCTACTAGATTGTACTTAAAGTTTTACCATACTAGCCTTTGGAATACATGGCAGATCCATACTGTAGAAGACAATAAACCATTTTCCTCTCAATCACTAGTTCAGCTGGGTTCCCAGCAGTCTAGCCTGTGCTACATAGTGAGTCCTAGACCAGACAATTGGTATCCTAGATCCTCAGACTGAACATGGTCATGACCTAGAAGACACTTTGCATGCCCATGTGTGTACTTAACACATGTGTTGCATTTATCTTGTGCAAGCAATGAAACCTGGGAAGATCTCCCCAAGTCTTATAGGAAATGAAAAACTTGAGAAATAAATTATAAGCAATACATATCATGCAGCAAATTTGGAGTTTTAATCTTACACTCAAATTTGCTTCTTAGAATGAAACCATCTAGGTTAAACAAACTGGAAAATAACAGACTTGTTATTTAATTACGAACAACCTAGGTTTTGATGGATTTCATAAATAATTTCTGAAATTTTAGGAACCAACGCACGAAACACAATTTTAGCTATACCTTGTATTCTAATTTTGTATTATCTGTCCCTTTAGGAAGGAGACAGATGTACCCTGGGGTGATTTGAGTGTAGCTGCTCAGGCACTTTTGAAATATTGTTTGAAAACTTCTGGCCAATCCAGTGTCTGAGAGTCCAACAAGAACATGCACCAAGCTCCATAGAATAAAACCCAATTCACCTGCTGGGAGGCCTGTAGTTCAGGGGGTTCACCTGCTGGGAGGCCTGCAATTCAGGTGATTGTGGTGAAGTTGGTGTTGAATAAAACTGGTCAGTTGGAGGCTGAGACTGTCACAGGCTGCCAGCTTTCAGCCAGGATCCTAGAAGCCCCCATATTGGTACCCTAGGCTCAGATTGTTTACTCAACTGTCCTTCCTCGGTCTGTCTCCTGCATATAGTTCTGGTTCCATCTGGTGGCTCTATTTTCTGCCCAGACCTTCAGAATTAGATGCCAGCTGTGTGGTTTCCATTGAACTGTGGTCATTGAGTCTCGGTTTCCACTATGTTCTTCAATCTGCTTGCCCGGCCAGACCACCGATGGCACACATGCCATCCACAGACACCCAGCATTCTACTCAGAAGCTTAGAAACCTCGTCTGTATTTCAAGTTGAAAGAGAGAGAGAGAGAGAGAGAGAGAGAGAGAGATTACATTTGACGCCTAAAGCAGTACGTTTATCATATTCATTTTTTTTAATCATAGGGTTATTGCACAATTGTTGGGGGGTTGTAGAAGAGTTAGAAACAAATTAAATAGGAAACTCCTATCGTTACCGGCATTCTAGGCACTAGCAGAGGGACACAGAGACAGGACACAGCCCTCAGAGGTATTAATGCCAAGACTATGTGCTAGAGTTCCCCATGCAGGATCCGATTACCAAGTAGAGTAAAAACAAACAAACAAGCAAGCAAAACCCAACCTGATGCTTTGAGTGGGCAATGTCACCAGTTTCGGTTGGTGTGATGATCTTGCTGTCCCCTTCCCGGCCCTCTGCTGTTCACAAACACCATGAAAGGACCCTGTTCCAGTCCCTTCCTGAGACTCAAGGACTTCTGAGCACACATGAAGAGACAGCAGACAACCCTGCTCACAAAGGCATTACCTATCATTGATTTGTATCTCTTCCAGAAAAGGCTACATTGCTATAACACCGGAGGAGAAATTCATGAGTGTAGGAAAGTTCCAGGGCTCAGTATGGATGTCCCCCAATGTGGGGAACAAGTCTTTCAGTATCCTTTTCCTGATAACACAGGCAGCCAAGATCACTTTTGGGTGCAATGGGTTTTACATTTGTAAGTGATTGCTAAAAGTCTGTGTTGATTCCTATATGGGTTCATTTTTGTTTCCATAATAAAATAGAGACAAGATGCTGTACAAAGAAAAAGCTGTTTATTTTGTTTCCTGGTTCTGTAAGGGAAAGACTTAGAGGTTGGCTGTGGTGATGATTTCCCTACTGTAGAGTCCTGAGAGTGAGGAGGGCATTGCATGGACAGAGGCAGGGACTGCAACATCTTTATGGTCCCTCTCCTTTGTCTTATAAATGTACTAAGATTCAGTCATGGGGCTCTATTCTCACTACTTCTTCCCATCCTGAGCACGTCTCAAAGGCCCTCACTTTTAAATACTGAAGTAGGACTCACTTTCCAACTTTTTAAATTTAATATGTGTTTATTTTTGTGTGTATGTGTGCCTAAGTGTATTGTGTATGCCACATTCATGCAATGTCCATATTGGGCAGAGAGGGGTTGTTACCTCGGTGCTTTCGTGGAACTCATAACAATGGCAGCAGGTGTGTCATTGACACTTTTGCCTGCTCTTGGGACTCCTTTCCTCCTATTGGGTTGCCTTTTCTAGTCTCAATATGAGGGCTTTTGTCCTGTCTTACTGTGTCTTGTTTTCCTGTGTTTGTTTGTTGTCTCTTGGAGGCCTGCTCTTTCCTGAAGGGAAATTGAAGGAGAATGGATGTGGGGAGGAGGGGCCTGGAGGAAGCTAGGAGGAGTAGAGGGAGGGGAAACTGTGTTCAGGATGTATTGTATGAGAGAAGAATCCATTTTTAATAAAAATAAAAGCAATAAATTACACAAAAGACTTAATTTTTAAAAAGTTAGATGAAGCAATCTTTGTCCCTGATGTGAAAGAAATTCAGGGAGTGTTTCTGTGCTAGGTCAGTATTGTAAGAAATGAATCATGTTCTATTTTCAGTATAGAGTGCGTTCAGAGTTCATCAGAGAATCAGAGATAAGCAAGGGGCACTAGGCCCCTGTCCTCCTTAGCTGGCAGCTGGTACCTCCTTGTCTAAGTGCTCTCGGTTCGTCCTGGGGTTTTAAGGTTACAGGCAGTCTCCTACATGACTGAGCTCACAGTCAGAAAGGGAGGGAATTCCTGCCCCAGAATACATATTGGATAAGCCTTTGCATTTTGAACCAACAGAATGGGGAATCCTGGGAGGGGACAATACTAGACACCAAGAAGATTGTACCTCCCCAAAATTCTAGCTAATAAGGAATTTGGGAAGCAAGGAAATCAGATTTGGGATATTAAAAACCACTGTTTCCTGCCACGCCAGCACACTAGCCACCCTCTTGTCTTCTCTTCACACAGATGTTTGACTGCATGATTGGCAAATAAGACGCCCAACGCACACTACTCTGTGTCTCCAATGCTCTTATTATGAAGTGAGGCTCATCACTTCTCACAGAATTAACAGATGGACTTCTGAATTATTAAATATTAAATATCCACTACAGAGACAATGGCAACAAACTCACCCATGTTTTCTATACAAGGCCTGATGGGCATAGCACGTTTGAAATATTATTTAGTCTGACTTAAACTCTTTGTTGTTGTTGTTCTTTGAAACAGGGTTTCTCTGTATAACAGTCCCAGCTGTCCCGAACTCACTCTGCAGACCAGGCTGGGCTTGAACTCACAGAGATTCACCTACCTCTGCCTCCCGAGGGCTGGAATTAAAGGTGTATGCCACCACCGCTTGGCTTGACTTAAACTTTTAGAGCTTCCAAGAAGCCTCAGTGTCTTGATTGGCCAAAAGTATCTGACCTTGAACCTCTTGCTGGTAATAAATGCCCAAAGTTCTGCTTAGGTGGTCAAGTGTTGTCATGGGCTGTAGTCGGTGCCCCGATTGATGTTGCCCTTTTAAGCTTTTATTGTAAAAAATATCAAGCATTGAAAATGTTTGTAATGAGCCCCATCTATAATCCAGAAAGTGTGTAGTAATAATAATAATGATGATGATGATGATAATTATCATAATCGACACAAATGAATCAAGATCACACCTCTGTGGAAGCTATAGTCATGCCAGAATGGCATTTCTTGAGCTTGGGACAAAGCACACCTATGTGTATTCTGTAGTCTCTGAAGCCAGGACCTTTTTTCTTTAATGCTCCTTTGATGTTTTATAGGGTCCTAATTAGGACAGTTTCATAACTCAGTCCCTTGGGCACCGACACCTTAACACAACCCTGGCTTGCTAAGAATGGCGGACATCAACCAACTGTTAGACAATTGCTGTGATGTTCCTCAAAACTCCTGTGGGGAGCTCATTCCCACATGAGGCACCAGATGCCAGTTTCTGAGCATCATAAATGTTCACAAAGTTGATCTCAGTTATTCCACGACTAATAATACCACTCAGACCTTCAGTGGAATAAGATATTGTTTTCCTGTTAGTCCAAGAGAGATAGCGATTTGGTGGTCTCGTGACTACAGGCTCCCTGGGGTTGTTGCCCACCCTTCAAAATGTCTTATTTGAGAGCCAACTGTCCCGTGCAATCTTCGTTCATAACTTCTCGTTAAGTTTGGTGGGATGCCAGAATTCTCATTTCTTGTCTATTATCTGTAAGAGGATGGGGAGGGGTAGAGAATGGCAGGGGAAGGGCAGGACTTAGGGTGTTTTATCTTCAAAGAGTTCGGCCAGGATAAGAAAGGTGTGATTCAGCCCAGCTGCATATCCAGCCTGGCATTACACCATGCAGGAGTGGTGTGACATCTTTGGAATGAGACATTCTTGTTTGATATGGACATCAGAGCAGCTAGCATCCTAGCAAGTGAAATCACCGTGTTACCATATTTTGAGCCTCTTCTAAATGCCAGACCCTGGGCTTGTGAGTTTAAATGGTATTTTATTTAAGTTTTTCTATTGCCCTATTTGGGCTTAGAAAGGAGCAGAAATGTTTAGTTTGATATTTTACAAAGAATGACACTCAGACCATGAAGCTCAACCCCAGCCTGAAGGGTTGAAGACACAGCTTCCACCTGCCCTAAGCAGCATAGCCACAAATGTGATGCTTGTTTGGTAAGGCCTTTCCTGCAGTGGACACTGGGCCATGCATCAATGCCAAGGACCAGTTAGGGAATGCATTCAATCTAAGTAGATGTGAGATGGAATTCTTACTCCAGAGAGAAAAGATTGGACCTGGCTTCAAAGTACATGCCTTTGAAACTTTAGACCTCTTCCTTTTTTCTTAGCCAGTTCTTCTCCCATTCCATTTCCTGGCTATGGTGTGTTTATGAGTGTCTTCACCATTCTTCATGTAGCTAGCGTTTAGTTTAACTCTGTGTTGCTAAGATTTTGGTCTGAGCCATGCCTGCTTGCCACACCTCCATTAACTACCTTCGGTCACGTCCTGTGCTAGCTGTTGAGGGGTCATGTTTTCTGCACATTAAGATGACCCAGGCTGGGACCAAGTTCAGCACACAAATTTAGCGGTGCTTAAGAGCGAGGTCTAATCCAGATCAACTGTTTTGAGTCTTGGTGCTTCCCTCTCTATACACAACCTACTTAGCTGGGAATAGCGAAACTTGTATAAGAGAGTCCATACAAAACCCCACCCCAGTCCTGCTGTGCTGAAGCTCAAATGAATATCAGTTGCAAATGCTTATTTGCGCTTGGTGTTTTCCTTCTCTTCATGGCAGCTAAATTTTCCTCATTTAGTGATACTGACTTTTGAAGTTATTTTGAGGCTGATTCCCTGGCAAAATGACCTTAGTTTAAAACTGGTCATGGGTTATAAGAGTTTGTAATGGGGGCTGGAGAGGTGTCTGAGTGGTTAGCAACACATGGTTCACAGCATCCACGTTGGGCGGCTCATAACCACCTGTAAGTCCAGTTACAGGGTATGCAAGGTCCTCTTATGAACTCTGGGGGTACCTGCATTCACATTTACATACTAATGTATACATATATACATAATTAAAATTAACTTTAAAATACCTTTTAAAAAGACTTTAAAACATCGCTCACACACATATTCCAGTATTCCACGACTGGTGTAGCTGACCTGCGCTCTCCTGCACACAGACACTGCTTATGTCTGGGTTCCATATGTGCCCCATACTTGCCAAGCGTTCCCACCTCCAATGTGTTTGGAGTTCTCAGGCTGGGAAGACAGCTCTGTTAGCAAAGTATTCACCTTGCAAGCATGAAGACTGAATTCAAACCTCAGAATCTATGTGAGAATCCAGGTGTGATGTTAGTCATTTGTAGCCCCAGTACCAGGGAGGTGGGGACAGACAGAATCCCAGGAATTGCTGGCTAGCCAGCCAAGTATAATCCAAGAGTCCCAGGTTCCAGACTCAGTCTGAATAAACAAGATAGGCATCTCCTGAATAATGACACTCAGGGTTGATCTCTGACCTCCACAAGCACACACACCTGCACATACATGTAAGTACACATACATGAACATGTGCATGCTTAGATACCCCCCCAAACCCACACACCAAACATAATTGCGTTTTTCCTCCATATTGGTGGCATATTACATCAGCTATAATATTTTTACTGTTTCTTTGATTTTTTCATGTTTGTATAACAAAATGTCTGTTGCTACATGCTCACTCTACTGTGGGCTCCAGAGATGTTTGTCTTAGAACGACATGAGGTTCATCCTGTTTTCAACCTGTAGGATGCTGGTTTCTTCCTCTGCTGTGCTCACAAGCTGGGCTCACTCTTGCCTCTAGGCCACTTTTCCGGGCCCAGGGTTAAGGGCTAAAATAGGTATGCACCACCATGACAAACTTTGTGTAATCTTGCCTCTGCCCCACATCTCTCCAACTGTTTGCTTCCCAAACAGCTCTGTTCCATTATGCCCACCCCCATCATGATGCTCTCACAAGCCAACAGTGATGGGATCAAATGATTCACTCTTCCTTCTTATCTCAGTGTTTAGTATGAGGCTTTAGTCCATGGGTGGTTTTTTCTTTCCTGACTAAAGGATACACTTTCCATGCAATTTCTTACCTTTTGATCGTCAATAAACATAATTTTCAATCCTCTGCTAAGTACTTTTCATATATGTATTCTATTTTCTTCATACAACAATGTCAAGAATAAATATTAAAACTTTCCCACACTGCATATATAACATTAAAGTTATATATATATATATATATATATATATATATATATAACATATAAAGTATTTTGAATAACTTGCCCTTTAATAAAATAAAAGACAAACTAAGGAGGAGAAAGTATTTGCAAAGTGTATTTCTAATATGGAACTTAACCAAAACATTCCAACAATTCTTACAAGTCATTAGTAAGGAGATGATATCCTAATTTAAGATAGGACTGATTTGAATTAATATTTTGCCCAAGGAGATATTAGTACATGAAAGTATGCCCGGCATCATTAGCTTAAGAAAATGCAATTGAAAAACCACAAGATATCACTTACTCTTCGTGGATGAATGTCACGAAATAGATCAAAATAAGTGTTGGCATGAATGTGGAGACTGAGCCTTGGTGGTGGGAATGGTGGATGGTAAGCTATGTAGGAAAAGCACTTGGTATGTTCTTAAAAAATTTTGGTTGATATTTTCTACATACTCAACAGATATCACGAAGCTCATCAAATTCTTCCTTGAATATCTACACAAAATAAATGAAAGCATGTCAACCAAAATTTATATATTATTTTTCTCAAAATATTCACAAAATGGTAAAACTCAAATACTCCAAATATCCATAAACTGGTAAATAAACAGCAAATGATTTTGTCTTCCAAAGGATTGAGTGCATGCTGACACATGTTACAACATGGATGAGGGGCCAGACTATGACTCTAAGGAAAATCATGTCAAATGTCTAGAAAAGAGAAAGCTATAGAAGCTAAAAGCCCAGTGGTTTCCAGGACGTGAGGCTGAGGGTGGAGATTCATTGCCCATGTTACTGAGGGTGCTTTCAGGGTGATAGAAGCGCAGGGAGATTCCAGGTTCTGGCTATTACAAGCAATGCTGCTATGAACATCGTAGAGCATATACTTTTGTTGTATGATAGGGCCTCTCTTGGGTATATTCCCAAGAGTGGTATTGCTGAGTCCAGGGGTAGGTTAATCCCGAATTTCCTGAGAAACCGCCACATTGCTTTCCAAAGTGGTTGCACAAGTTTGCATTCCGACCAGCAATGGATGAGTGTACTCCTTTCTCCACAACCTCTCCAGCATAGGCTATCATTGGTGTTTTTTATTTTAGCAATTCTGACAGGTGTAAGATGGTATCTTAAAGTTGTCTTGATTTGCATTTCCCTGATCACTAAGGAAGTTGAGCATGCCCTTAAGTGTCTTTTGGCGGTCCAAATCAGGAGCAGAAGGAGAGAGAGCATGAGCAAGGAACTCAAGACCGCGAGGGGTGCACCCACACACTGAGACAATGGGGATGTTCTATCGGGAACTCACCAAGGCCAGCTGGCCTGGGTCTGAAAAAGCAAAAACTGGACTCGCTGAACATAACGGACAATGAGAACTACTGAGAACTCAAGAACAATGGCAATGGGTTTTTGATCCTACTGCACGTACTGGCTTTGTGGGAGCCTAGGCAGTTTGGATGCTCACCTTACTAGACCTGGATGGAGGTGGGTGGTCCTTGGACTTCCCATAGGGCAGGGAACCCTGATTGCTCTTTGGGCTGATGAGGGAGAGGGGGAGGGAAATGGGAGGCGGTGGCGGGGAAGAGACAGAAATCTTTAATAAATAAATAAATAAAAAGAAATGCAGGGAGATTGCATTGAGGAGGTGTCTGCACAGCTCTGTAAGTCGACTAAAGCTAGTTTTACTGAAATGACTGCATGATTATGATGCAGTTAATGGGTTATAGAAATTATATAATGACACTAAGAAGTAATTAATTCATTGTTTTGGGATGTAGCTATAGTGGTAGAGTGCCTGGCTAGCATGTATGAGATTCTAGGTACCCTCCTCAGCACAAATAAATGAATAAACTACTTATAATGATCCTCAACAACAGCTGTCTGAAATGACAGGGTAGAACAGGGTTTAGTTCACACTTTGGTACTGCCTTGCTGGCTGTGATGACTAATCTTGGTTGTCAATGTGATGCACCAGGGAAGAGGAAGCCTCAACTGGAGAATTGCTTCCATCAGACTGGCGTTTGGGCATGCCCGTGAGGAATTTCCTTGATTACTGATTGATGTGTGAGGGCAAATCCAGCGTTTAAGAGCAGTGATCTTGGACAGGTGGGAAAGAGGACACCAGTTGGTTATCCAGTACCAAATGGTCATTCCTGAAACATACATACAAATAACATTATATAGGCCAAGCAGACTGCATTTAGGAATGTCTATGTATATACATGTAACAGCATTATTTTGAAAAAGGCCATGAATTTCAAGGAGAGAGAGAAAGAATATATGGGAGGCCTTGGAGGGAGGAAATGGAAGGGGGAAATGAAGGCAAAAAGGAACAAAAATTCTTCTGTTATAAAACATTAGTAATCAAGGTTCAAACTTTTGGTCACGATTGCAACCTGAGCAAGAGACTTAGAGCTAATTGAGATGCTGCCGTGTGTGGGTGCAGGGCAGAGAAGCACCCAGGACATCAAGATGGCAACATGGCCAACAGATTCTGTCTCTAGGAGATGCAAAATTCAGAAGTCCAAGAATCACTGAAATCATAAAAAAAAAAGTTAGAATACATTATAAAAGAAAAGACTTTAAATATCCCTGGCAGTTCATTCTTTGGAACAACTGTAAGTTTTTCTGGAATACTGGCAAACTTCATTTTCAGAAATAGTTTCAAGGTTCAGTAGGAAGCTGTGAAGACTTGCGCATCCTTGAGTGCTCTTGCGTTTCTGTGGCCATTGTTACATGCTCTTTGTAACTGGAGCCTTGCACTCAGGTAACAAAACAAGGAAAACAGAGTTCTGAGAAGTTCACCAATTGACTTCTTATGTGGTGATTCATATTCCAGTGCTTTGATTTTTATAAAAATAAACATTTGGCAGTCAGGTGTTGTTCTGCTCCACTGCCTCCAAAAGGAAGAGTTTTACTCCGTTGGTTAATCCTTGGTCAAACTGGGGTGAAAGCAATGGCTGGTCCTCTGCCCTTTAGACAGGATCGGGAAGTTTCATGGCTTCTACCACTGTGCTCTCAAGAACACTTGGGAAAACCGTGCCTGAAGATTAACCAAAGAATCGGGGAAGCCAATTTAGTAGAATGGACTTTTTTGTAAAAAGGACTTGGGCACTGGTGGAAGAGCAAAAAGTAATTGTTCCTTTTGCCTAGGATACAGCAGATATTCAGTAACTATAAATGGAAGACAAACAAACAACAACAAAGAATTCTACCAGCATTTCACTCATGCATCAACAAATAATCTTTTAGGAGAAAGAGACGGCCGAGCAGGAGCCTGTGAGGAAGTCAGTAAGCAGTGTCCCTCGGTGACTTCTGCCTTGAGGTCAAGCTTCAGTGTCCCCGGATAATGGGCTGTAACCTGTAAGACGAAATAAACCCTTTCCCCTCCGAGTCGCTTTTGATCACAGTGTCATCGCAACAACAGTGAAGCAAACATTTGCTTCGTGCACACAGCTGGTCTCGCAGCCATTGGGGAGCGTTTTCAGGGAAGGAGTCTGCGACACAGCTCTGGGGTTTCCTGCGTGGTGTTCTCATTGAATGTGTGGGGTAGTGGGTTATTCTCTACCAGATGAACAGTGGTGGCGGCGGCTGCTATTTCTCGAAATGCTGCTGGGAGTGTTGAGACAGGGGAGTAGATAGTCCATCAAAGGCACCCTCCGAAGAACAATGTAGTGACAGCAGCGGCTGACAACAAGAGACAAAGAGCTGTGCTGTCCAACACTGCCCAGGGCAACCTGTCTCTTCCTGCCCTGCCCCACAAAAGGCTGCCTGGGAGATGACAAGAGCTTAAGAATTTGCTGAATGTGTTCCCCTTGACAGCCAGAGTAAACCCGAATAACCTTCCTGGGACACACAGGAGAGAGTATTGAAAGAATACATGCCAGACCTAAACCTAGAAAAGGAAGTAGAGATACATATTTGAAAATCTTGGAATAATATACTCACAGGTATTTGACTAACTCAATATAATTAATTGTTTGGTTGGAAACTTATATTAAAACTATGTATTGACAATTTGAAAATATATTAGGGAAGTTGGCTTAACACTTGAAATTGGGCAGATCTGATTATTGGATGTACTGACAGTGGCATGCTGGGTATTATTTAAAAGTGTATCTTTTGATTGGCTTTTTATTTATTAAGCTATTTCACAACCCTAAGGGTGGAAGCTAAGTTGTAGAAAATCTTAATAATACAAATAATTTTTGACTATGGCAAAACAAGTGGGTTTCATTCAGTGGATATAGGGCAGGCTGCTCCAGCCCATCACATTTTATTTCCCTTTTGGATACTTACAAGTTTTTCATGCTGTGGTTATTAAATGTTTTAAATAATGAATTTTGGTGTGACATTTTCTCAGACAGTTGAAGGACTGTTTTCCCCAGGCCCGGAACTTCCCTGTTCCTTCCTAATTGTCCTTGCCAGCTCTTTTCTCTAGCAGGAGGCCACTTCTCACAGTTAGACCTGGCAGGCCTTCTTCATTCCGTGGCATCATACATCACCCTCTCTGTCCAGGCTTTACTTGTAATGCCTAAGGCACACACATTCATTGAATACGATGAGGGTCTAAACAGAGGCAGCATGAGGAGAGGCCCAAGGAAGCAGTGGGTAGAACAGACTCTGCTGCCCGTTCTGCCTATGGTTGAGTGGCAGGCAACGCATCCCAATGGAACACAGGGCAAATTTAAGGAACAGGTGGAAGTCATGTGTTGGGCTCTCGGGAGCCCATCTACCAGTGTTACAGCCTAAGTGGTCTGTTTTGTTCTTCAGGCTTGAAATTCAAGTCTCCTGGCACACAATGGGCTCAAGAACCAGAAAGTGATCGCAGCTTGTAGAAAGTATTAGAGGAAATGTGGCTAAGCAGCCAAGGAACCAGGTCACATAGCCAGAACTTGTGAATCCAATTCAGATGTCTGCAGCCACGCCAGCTCTGTCTTCTCAGTGCCTGTCTCTTTCCTGCAATGCCATTCTCCGAGAGAATGCCTCATGTATCTCTAATTATAGTTTTCTGGTTTTCATATAAAGTTGGTTTAACACTGACAATGGCTTTACAGTATTTCGGGTTAATTAGTTTTTCTAGAGATGTCTCTGAATCTGAGCAAGGACATGTAATTTATACAATTGTGGACAGCCGTGCCTACCTGCAAAACATCAAGGTTTTAATATTTGTAAGATGACCTCAAAGATACAGAAAATTTTGTCTGCTCTGTATGTTGAGCAACCCCAACACACTGAGATGAACAGTATTAAATTCAGAGGTGTTGATGATTTTAAATTCTTACAAGAAAGCATGAAGATAGTTATATTTAGTTAGAAGTGTCTGTACTCTATGGTATATTTTAAATGACAGAATGTTTAGAATAATAGATATATGCAAAAGGAATAACATTGACAATATTAATACGAGATAAAGAAACTTCAAGAGGAAATTAGGTAATTAAAGAATATAATTCATTATCATTGTTGGGTATATACTCAAAAGATATTCAGTCATACCACAAGGACATGTGCTCAACTATGTTCATAGCAGCGTTGTTTGTCATAGCCAGAGCCTAATGCGCAAATCAATCCCACACCAGTTTGGATTCAAAGGGGTATTTATTTAGGGGAAAAACTTACAGAATACCCACAGCCAGGAAAGGAGTCTAGTCGCTGGAGCAAGAGCCGGAAGCAAGAGAGCAAGTAGAGGGCTGCTGCTCTTTTTTAAAGAGAAATAAACCACACCCAGTGGGCTGGTAGATCTCAGTTTGGCTGAAGGAGTGGAAGGTGCTCCTGCAGCAAGAACTGGAAACAACCCAGATGCCCCTCAACTGAAGAATGGATAAGGGAAATGTGGTACATTTACACAATGGAGTACTACTCAGCTGTAAAAATAATGACATCTTGAAATTTGCAGGCAAATGGATAGATATAGAAAAAAACATATTGAATGAGGCAACCCAAACCCAGAAAGCCAAATAAAATATGCATTTACTCATAAGTAGCTTTTAGACATAAAACAAAGAAAAAACAGCCTACAATTCACAATCTCAGAGAACCTAGACAATAATGAGGACCCTGGGAGAGACATACATGGATCTACATGAGAAGTATAAAAAGATGAGATCTCCTGAGTAAATTGGGAGCGTGGGGGTCATGGAAGAGGATAGAGGGGGAGGGGGAAGGAAGGGTGGGGAGTAGAGAAAAATGTATAGCTCAAAAAATTTTAAAAAGTAAAACAAAAAGACAAAGAACTTAATTCATATAGCATTAAAAATGTTGCCATATTGTTGTTGCGAATTCTGAGATGTAGACCTGTCTGCTGGACAAGTGTTGCCATCACAGTGTGACTGCCAAATGTGTGGTAGCAACACACCTGGAATCACTTTCATGACTTTAAATTCTTTTTTTTTTAAATTTATTTATTTATTAAGGATTTCTGACTCCTCCCCACCACCGCCTCCCATTTCCTTCCCCCTCCCCTGATCAAGTCCCCCTCCCTCATCAGCTCAAAGAGCAATCAGGGACCGCCCACCTCCATCCAGGTCTAGTAAGGTGAGCGTCCAAACTGCCTAGGCTCCCCCAAAGCCAGTATTTGCAGTAGGATCAAAAACCCATTCCGAGGGGTACACCCATACACTGAGACAATGGGGATGTTCTATCATGACTTTAAATTCTGAGCATTATCAAAACCTCTTCCCAAAAGATGCTAAGAGATAATTGGGAAGAGTAAAATGTTCACACTACATTCATCTCAGTTGTCAATAAAAGTGTAACAGGGCCCCAGACCATAGCACAACTGACTACTGACTCCATGGTGGAAGAACCATTCAGGCTATAAAACTCAGCATGTAGACAGTTTCACCAGCCAAAACTGAAACAAAGGTCTAGCCCATGAAAGCCCATAGTTCAGGGAAAGTCTCTAAACGCAGCAACCTTGCTTTTTGGCTTCTGTAGTTCTGCTTCTGGCTAACTGTTCTTGTCAACTGAAGTATGTCAACCCAGGACATGTTTCTCTGCTCAAAAAGCTCACCCTAAGAAGACTTAGTGTTACACTGGGTTCCTGAACACTCAGTGTAGTCGCTGGCTAGTAAATAAAGACTTTCTATTGGCTTAAACCCATGTCTGAGTGGTCTTCTCTGGTGGATACCCCACAATCAAAAAAAGATAAAACGAAATAAGGACACAGAGAATCTGTATAAAATGATTAATAACTTTTCCTTAATAAATATATTGGAAATTTTCAAGATTAGAAAAAGTATTTTTATGTCAAAAATATTTTAAAAAACTATTAACACAACACACCATACATCACACACACACATACACACACACACACACACACACACACACACACACAGAACCTCAAGACACTTGCATTAATGAGTAGAAATTACTTGACCAATGTTTCAAATCAAAGTTTCAAAAGTTAAAACTCAAAATAAAATTACCAAAATGGCTAAACAAAAATGTTAAAAATCATAGTTGCATGTGTATTCCCAAATATAATTTGTTACATCCATTGTACATACAAATGCATAGTTATATGTAGTAAAAATTAGTGAAAAAAGAGGCTATGAATTTGAAGGAGAGAGGGAAGGTTTTGGAGGGAGGAAATGGAAGGAATAAATGTAATTAAACTATAATATCTAAAATAAAAATAGCTGCAGATAATTTCTAAAATGGCAATATGAACATTGCCTTTCAAAAAAAAGTATTATCAAAAAAAAAGTATTACCAAAGTCATGTGATTTCACCATTCTTTCTGTGATTTGCTTCTCCTCCTGTAATAGAATTTGCCCTATATCCATGTTTTATCCATATGTCTACAGACCCCATATCCATGCGTCTTCAGCGCCCCCCATATCCAAGCATCTTCAAACCCCCTCATATCCCTGTCCACTAAGGGTTAATGAGGAAATTTCTATCCAAGCAGAAATAATTAATTAGAAAAGTAGAGACATCACAGTAAATCCAAATACTTCTTTGAAAAGGGCCAAATTACACTGGCAAACTCCACAAATGTAGTCACCATAAATTCAAATCCAAAATCACTCCAGAGAAAATATCAATAATAAGAAGTGGATTTAAGCAATGAAACAAAAATCATAAAAACATTAAGAAAATACAATGAGCATCTCTAGATGCATTTTAATACCTCAACTAAGTCAAGACTGTAAAGCAATCAACAAAATTTATGTGGTCAAATTCCATAAAGGAAGTTGAATAGAGAGAACAGGGACAGAAAATGTAGGTTTGTTACTAAAGGTCCTGGATATAGAGAAGTTACTCTATCATGAAGAAACACACGGTTCCTGTGCTGTTGAAACTGTGCTATAGAAAAGGAAAGGAACACAAATCTTAAGTCAGTTTAGAAAATGAGCGTGATCCTAATTACACATTAGAATCAATGAGGGAGGCAACTATAAATAAATGCACAGCTATGCAAATGAGGTCATCTTATGTACTACGTAAGCAAATTGTAGCTCCAGGTTTTATTTATTATGTGCTATGACCCTTGACAAATAAAGATATTACAGAATGGACTTACTCAGGTGACTATCAATGCACTCAGTCATATCATTAGAATGAGCAAAATATTTTATCAAATGTTTTTAAAAATCCAACATTTAGTCTCTATTTTTAATTATCTGAAAAAAAAATATAAAGAAAATTAATCATGTTAAAGATACTGAAATTAATGTCTTAAAATGAATAGCACAAAATAGAAGGATCTTCCTCTAAGTTAGATGAAGACATTCACAATACCCATTAATACTGAACATCATCTTAGAAGCTTAAATAATGATAGTAAGATAAGGAGACACAATGAGAGGTACAAAAATTAATTAGAAAGTAAAGTTTTAGCATAAGAGATTCTATCCAGAAATATCCAGGAAACAAAACCCCCAGACTAGGTTTTCTGTATGAAAACAGTAATAAGTACGAAAACAGAGAGGAAGATCAATCACCTCAGCCATGACTTAAAATATAAAGTACCTAAAAATAAGTTCAGTGGGAAGCAGTCAAGGTATCTTGAGAAAATCCATAAATTCTTCAGCTCTAGAGACATGATATCCCCGTAGAAGTGTTTTTATTAAAAATAAAATTGTCACCAAAATGAGCTACCAAAGTTGCACAGTATCAAATGCCACCATAATGGGATTCTTAAATCATTTGACTCTCAGTCATTCTTGAAACAGGAAAATTGGAGAATAACTGAGAAGTAAGTGTTTTTATTGGGGAGATGGGTGTCGTGGTATATATTTGGTCAGAGAACGCCTATGGAAATCTGTTCTTTCTTTCTACCACATGGGTCCCAGGGGTCACACTCAGGTCTTCAGGATTGGCAGCAAATGCCTTTATCGCTGAGCCATCATGCCTTCCCAAACTGAGAATTTTTAAAAACTGTGTAGTAGAAAGGAGTTCCTAATTCCTCTATCAAAGCATCCCTTAAGGTAGCACAGTAGTGATGCAGAGAGGCAGACGTACCCAGGGAAGACACCAGGACGTTCAGAAATGGATCCAAGCTGAGGTAAAATGAAACATTTCTAGTAAAAGAAAATTTTGATTGAGAAAGGGTGGATGATTCCATGAAGTCTTTGAAGCAACTGTTACCAGCTCTATAGAAAAAAAAAAAATAAAATATTTTCTAGTTCTCATTAGGAGTTCATGTGATTTTAAAAGTTGTGGTTTTTTTTCCCCAAAATTCAAAATATTTAAGAAAGAAGTAGACACAGAAAATGAGTACACTGTGTGAGCACAGAAGCACACGCAGACACAGGGGTACACATGTACCCAGAGACATACAAACACAGATACACTCACATACAAAGACACGTACACAGAAATCCACTGAAACAGGCACACACACACACACACACTATACAGACACACATAGAAACACATACACAGACACTCATAGACACACAAACATGCACACAAACACATATATACAAACACACAAAGTGTATATAACTTTGTTTTAACACACAGGAAAGCATTAGTTCGGTGTTTTGCTTTTGCTTTTGTTTTCTTTCTTTTTTTCTTTTTGGTTTTTCAAGACAGAGTTTCTCTGTGTGGCCCTGGCTATCCTGTATACCAGGCTAGTCTCAAACTCAGAGATCCACCTGCCTCTGCCTCTGCCTCCAAAGTATTGGGATTAAAGGCCTGTGCCACCACTGACCAGCTAGTTTGGTGTTTTAATCTTGTGTGAGAAAGGACAGTAAATAAAACAGAAAGATACATGATAAACTAAGGGGGGAAAAGTAAAATCCTTAAAAAATATTAATCCCTGTGATAAAAGAAGCCCTTCCCTGTGTTGCTAGACAATTTCTTTTATTCAGGATCCATTGAGTGCTTTGTCTGACTGTGTCTTGGAGACTCAAATGAGTATACAAAGCTGAATCACTCCCACCATGGAGCCGAGTACCTCGGACAATTTGTTGTAAAAACTGACAGTGCGGACTGGGAAGGTAGCTCCATGGGTATAAGTACCTGTTATGCAAAGATAAGGACCTGGCCTGGCCTCGTGTGCTCGTGACCACCACTGAGGAGGTGGAGACAAGATGGTCCCGGGACTCTTTGGCTGGACGGTCTAGGCAGCTGGTGAAAGAAGCTTTACCAAAAAATAAGACGGAAATAAGGGGACAAAACAGAGTGCAAAGGAAAGACATTCAGGGTTGACCTCCGTCCTCTCTGGTAGCACTGAGCTGCGTGTGTACCCATCCACAGACGGACACACGACACACAACTGCAAATACTAATAAAAGTGAAGAAGATACTGTGATGGCTGGAGTTAACTGCCAGCTAATAGGTTCTGCAATCACCTTGGAGGGAGGCCTCTGGCTATGCCTATGGGGGTTATGGTCTTTGCATTCACTGAAAACCCACCCACTGTCGTGGCACCGTCCTGGGCTGCTATCTTGGACTGGAGGAAGCGGGCTGAGGGCAGCTTGCAATTACTCCCTTCCTGTTTCCCTTGTGACCAGTTGCTTCAGGCCCCCATTGCCTTTCTTTCCCTTCTGTCGTGGACTGCACCGGGAACTGGGAGCTAAAAGCATTTCTTCCTTCAACTGCTATTCCGCGTATTTTTATCTCAGCAACCGGAAAAGGAACTGAGATAAAATATTGATCTTCAGTAGCAATCAAATATGGATGAAAAGGTCTTAAATGTTCACAATTTAAATCAGTAAAGAGTTTTTAAAAAGCTTGATTATGCTCTCTGTTGCCCAGCGAGTGGGAAGGAATTTGTCTGTTCCTGGGAGGAGTATAAATCGGGAGAACTTTCCAGAAGGTTGTTTACAGCCAATCTAGGGGCGTTACCTAGTGAGTCTTCTACAGCAGTTTGTGCCAAGGAAACAAATAGCTGATTACCAACACAATTTATACAAGGATATTTATCACAGCTGCTTAGAGAGGCACAGACAAGCAGTGACACTTAGGAAGCCGCAGGAGAACATTTAGCGAACAGAAATGCCATTAAATGAAAACTCAATTTGCACTTTATTCTGGCAGATTCATTTAAAAAAAATACATATTGTTTACATAAAATTTGAGAAAAATAGGTGCTGAAATACCAAAGAAGGCTTGGTTTTATGATACAGTTACAGAAAATTTTCATCCTTGTGATTTAGAAGGTGTAGATTTTGCATTTTTAAAAGAGTATTGTTTCCATTAAAGTTGAAGTACAGCAGGAAGATGTTCATATGCCTTAGAGAGCTCATACTGTCTTCAGCTTTGATATATTACTGAAAATGCTGCTCCCAGGTTCTAAGGAGAGTCCTTCGCAATGCTGCATTAAATCTCTCAAGCCTGCAAAAAGACTGTCTGGGCCGGAAGGACCTGCAGGTGCCTGGAATAGGTGAGGGGAGGAGGATGAGGCGAGTATTGGAAAACAGGATCAGAAACCGTCATTCTATAAAATTTTGTCCAACCTGTATTTTTCATTAACTTTGCTCTACTTTTCTAGAGTTCTGTGTTTTGGGGTCCTCGTACGATTTACGCTCATGACAAGTGCTTTAGCTGTCTCACCAGCCCTGGCTCCTTGGCAGTACTCTGAATCTTCCAATGGCCACAGCAAGTGTTCGATGTGGATGCTCTGCTTATCGGGTGAGCCCGTTCCCGATGGTGTAGACACAGTGCTGATGCTGTGGGTAGGGGTGGGGAGCGGCATCCCAGGTCCTCATGGAGCACATCTTCCAGTTGGCCTTGCTTAATCTTCACACAAGCCAGGCAGGCCAGTGCTTCAGCTCCATCCTCGGCCACAGTAGCCTAGCCGGATAGGCTGCGCGGAAGATCACCCGGTGAGCCCGTAATGCCATCCTTTCCTCACGTGGTCTTTCCCAGTAGCATCTGAGGAAAAGGCCTCACTGTGACTCTTCTGCAGCTGCCCCTGGCCATAGATTGGGCTCAGAGCCAAGGAAAGAAGTCTTCGGCATCTTGGGGAAGCGCCTGTGATGGTGGAGGTCATTGCGCTCTTCTTTCTCCCTTTGCTTGCTTCCTCTGTGTGGACCGTGTGTGAGGGCCGGAGCTGATGATGAGTCTAAGCTAGACCAGATGGAAAGCAAGGGCAAATGGCAGAAAGCAGCTCTTTTCTCTGGATTGTTTACATGAGAGAGAAATAATCCTCTATATTGTTAAAAAAAAAAAAACAAACAGTTATCTTGTTTTTAAAGTTTGTGGGACCGACTTAATCTTAATTTGTTCTGTAAGGTTCTATGACTGTTGAATGGTATCTAATAACAGGGCTGACAACATCAGTGTCCCAGGTCCTAACCAAGGGCTCTGTAATCCACTGCTCTGAGAAGATTTCCTAGTATGGGGCAAGGGGTCCTACATTTTGGGTGTGGATTCTTATGTGGATCTCCATCCAGAGCCCTAGATTCTTCTGTCAGCAGTTGGGTCGGGAGCCATTACCTGGTACCGAGGCTTTCTTCTGTCCACACTTGCTGTGCTTTCCGGCTGCAGTGTGACACAGCTCTCGTTGTGCTTCATCACTCCTTGAGGGTCATCCATCACCATCATGCTCCACAACAGAAGGAATCTGCTCTTCTTACAATGAAGGGTGGCATTCAGGGTCACCGAGGTCTGCTTCTCTAAGACCGTTCAATCAGAAACTTGAACGTGTGAGGACATTCTCAGGGAAACCCAGACCCAGCCCAGGGCCGCGGTGCCTGACGTCATGCACTTCTGCATTGTTTGAGTAACTCAGCATTTTGCCATGTTTATCCCCTCCATTCAGGCCAATACCAAAGGAAGTTTATGACTGTGTTTTCAGCAACTTGTGCCTGATGCATCGTTGAATGCATTCCGGGCTTGTAAGCTGTTCCCTTCCGGATTTGCTCATCCTCTCCTCCCCCACCAGTGACCAGTGTACAGCAGTAATGCATCTGATGGCACCGAGCCTTAATGGCCTGAGGGAGGACAGTCACCAAGCAGAGATCGAAATCACATTTTTATTTAAAAATTTTTACTTTTCTGCAGCTTATTTTCTCGCAGCCGTTTGATACACTAGGCCACAGTGGACTGGACTGAATTTTTGAATGATTTCATTTTTTTTCTTCTAAGGCTTTCAAAGAAGTTGAAAAGCTTGTTCTAAGAAATCAACAGGTTCGATGATGTTCATGTAACAGGTCTGAAACTGAAGCACTGCACAGGGACACGGTGGAAAATAATCGCGCCGTCTACTCCTAAATGCAGGTTTTGTTTGTGACTCCTTCGCAAAGAATAATCATTGTTATTTTAGGAAGACCCTGGGTTTATCCAGCTCTTGTTAGCCATGGATAAACGCAGATTCTCACAACAAAGTCGAAGTGTGAAATCTGTGCTCTCTTGCAAAGTAAACACATATTATCATCTCACATGTTCAGTTGTGGCATTAATAAAAAGACTTTGTCTTGGCTCAAACCCATGCACAGGCTTTTTGATAAGATGTGAAAATGGGATTATAGGCAATTGTCCTTTTACTGTGACTCTGAGGTTGTGTCTAGCGCTGAACAGCTTCTGGGGGGTGAATTGCTAGTGGATTGCGACTCTTCCCAAAGGACAATCTGTCTGTCACTCCAACTTTATCATAGTCTTTCCCGCATACTGACGACAGACGCAGAGGCGGGAGGGAAAGAAGTAAGTCCTGCCAGAGGCCTTGGACTCACTCGTCTGATGGTCACTTACTGTCAGGAAGTTAAGACCTGAGGGATGGACATCGGTCCCCAATTTTCTTTTATGTTTCAAGGTGTCCTCCACATCTGTCTCTTCGTAGGCACCTTTTGCTTAGCTACTTGCTCTACCTCTGTAGCATTGAGATTATAGGTCTGCCACCAAACTCAGCTAGGTTTCTTTTCTATTAATGTAGGCTTGAGTTGATTTCTTATTCATTACATTTGAAATGATTCCCTCTGCAAAGTTTTCTGAAAGTCAATCTCTTAGGTTTTCTTACCAGGGATTTTTTTCAATTTCTTATTTAGATTTGAAAGAATGTTTTGTGAAGATTGAGTTCTTCTTTGACAGCATTGCTCTTTAAAAGCTAAGAATTAATTGTTACATTGACTTTCAGACATCACAGCTTCTGAAGAAGTATTAACTGTTAATCTCATCGAGGATCCCTTGGATATGATGGGTCATTTCTGCTTTGTTTCTTTCAAGATTTTCTTTATCTGTTAGTAGTGATTATACTTGTCCAGATGAGAATTTCTGTGTTTGCCTTATTAAATGTTTACTGAGCTTCCTGTATGTATCAATTAATGTCTTAACAATTTTAGCAAGTATTTAGTCATTATTTTTATTTTTTGAGACATATTTTTTTCTGTGTAGCTTGGTGCCTGTCCTGAAACTTACTCTGTAGACCAGAGAGGCCTTCAACTCACAGAGATCCATCTGCCTCTGCCTTCTGAGTGCTGAAATTAAAAGCATGTGTCACCACTACCCAATGTATTTAGTTATTTATCCAAATATTATCTACTGTCTTTCTCTTTCCCCTGTGGCATATATTGATTTACTTGATGTTGTCTCTGAAACTCTGTTTCTCTTTATTTTTTCTCTTTTTGTTCTTCAAACTAGATAATCTCAATTGACCTTATCTCCAAATGTACTGACTCTTTCATCTGATATTTTGATCTGCCAGACAGTTTGCTTTATAACCATTCTTTGTAAGCCATGGTTTGAAAAAAAAAAAATCTCCAGTCTCCATGATGATTAGCTAATGCTAATTTCTATCATGACTATGGGTTATTTTTATAAGCTACTATAGATCAGAGGGAAGCAGGGGACAAGGATGAGATAAACGTCCTGAATTTTGCTATTTGTTATAAGTTGATTATTAAGTGCCCCCTACAGCCCAAGATGTTTGAACTTTTAGTCCATAGGTAGAAGCTGTTTTGAGGGGTGGATCATGGGCAGACCTTGTAGAGGATGGTGGTGGAGGAGGTGGATCACGGGCAGAGCTTGTGGAGGACAGTGGTGGAGGAGATAGATAACGGGTAGACCTTTGTGGACTGTAGCCCAGTCTTGCTTTCTGATGCTGTGTTCTCTTTTTCCTCTCCATTAGACCCAGTTTCTCCTGCTGTAGGCTGAGCTTCTCCAGATACCCTTCAGGGTGGACTGCACTCTCTAAACCAAAGCCAAACTAAACATCTCCTCCCTTAAGATGATCCTATCAGCTTTCCAGCAGAGAGATGGGAACACTCACTAATATGCTGTTCTTACTGAGGCTCAGCTGTTCCTTTTGCATTGGTACGCTCATTCAAAAAAATTCAAATTCTTGAATTAGCTTTAAGAATTTAGCTAATTTTCAGAGTTCTGAACAATGTATTCTTGATATTTTTTAGTTGGGTTTCTTTGATGTTTTTGTGGAAGAGAGAATTGTCAGAGGTCTGTCTTCTGCCATTTTCACTGATTTCACCCAGCAGAAGACACTCTGCCCTCCTTCTTTCTCTGTGGTAACTGCAAAGCTCTTGGTTTTCAGCACGATTATGGGCTACTGGTTTCTAAACTTAGATAGAGCTGGAGAGTAATAGATGGGAGAAAGGCAAGTTAGAAAAACCACGAAGCTCAGGTTTTTGTTTTTGATATTCAGCCTTTTTTCTTGAAATTAATAAAAACGAAGCCAATGACAAGAGCAACAAAATAAAGCTCCCGGGATGGATGAGGGATTTTTGGTTAAATTCCAGAGTTCTGGAAATGATGGGGGATAATGTTTGCCAGTTTAGTTTTTTTTTTTGATTATTTTGATGGAAGAAGGGATTTTCAGAATCCCCAAATCTACTAATTCTTCAATGTGTCACTCCCGATTGAAATTCTATGTAGTTTACCACAGATTACGCTTTTCTTGAAAAAGAATAAAATAGTAAAGAGAAGAAAATCCATTATCATTTTAGGTTTCCCAAACTTAGTAAGCTTACTGAGATAAGACCCATTGCTCTATCATTTACGGTCAGTGAAGAATGCTAATCTAAATGTTTTAACTGTTTGAATTTCATGAGGATGTCATGCTCAACACTGATACATCCAGAAAAAGTACTAAAGACATTGAAACCAAGGTCAGTCCTCCCTTTGGACAGAGATGCTCACATGACCACAGCTGTGAACAGGTCCTAGCCAATGTTTGCTCTTGCTACTGTGTGCACACTTTCCATGATCAAATGGTTGGAGGGGTGTGAAGTGGCAGCTGCTGTTTCATTCCTCTTGAGTCTTAGTTCCTTCTCACTCAGTCACTCAGGGGCTTCATACCCCACTCTGTCCTCCAGCTGACCACACCTTCTCTCTAGGGAGCCCTTTATACCCCACATATCAGTCCCAGAAAGTCAGATCCATTCGGAACTATTGCAGTTTTTGCAAGCATTTGTAAACATCCTCAGCTCCTGTTTAAGACACTGAATATCCATTCATCAGTTTAGGTGATTTCCTTGGGTATCTGTATATTAGCCCGCAGATATGCCTGAGGAGCCTGTTCTTATAGTTTTTCTAAATGCTAAGAAAACGTTCTTTTTCCTTTTCTGGAAGCTTTTCATTCATTTAGAAAGAATTTATGCTAATTCAGTATTTCTGAAGTTCTTTTTTTAGGGTGTCTCATCAAAGTTCCCCGAGTAGCAGATTTAGGGGAGATTAGATGCATTAATTCCTGCAGAATGTTTTTATTCCTTGGACACCCCATAGGTGCACATCATTTCTGCTGTATTTGTTGGGGGAATAGTGTATGTCCCACCCTGATGAATAGCACCTGCAGACTGTCGTCTCATTGGATAGGGGGCAGGTAAAATTGAATGCTGTCTTTTCTGTTGTACTCCTAAATTGTGAGCACTGAAGGCCTTGACATGTAAGAGAGCAGGTTGGTATGTGGGTATACTCCTGGCACCCACACTGCGTCTGATGAGCTCTAATCTGCCTCCATTCTCAGCAAGATTTAAAAGAAGAGCTCTATTGCTGGTGATAATTTTTTGATGGAAAAAAATTGACTTTAACAAAAGCAGGGTTATAAAATGAAGACAAAGTAGGTCTGCATAAAACCAGGTGCCTTCTCTCCCACTCAAGTCTCCTGTGGGCTTCACCCAGCAGCAGCCACTGTGTGTGCTGGGCTGCCCTCTGCTGTGTGGGGCCCGCCATGCTCCTCCCTGATACCTGGTTAGGATATGAGAGTCACCCTTTTAATAGAGTTTTAAGTGCATGATGTAGATGTGTTATCTATAGACACAGTGCTGTTCAGCATCTCCGTGCCCTGTTTGCTTCTTGTCCGTACTAGTTAAGCAGCAGCTCCCTCAGGGTTCTGCACCTCCCTGCATGGCATCTACCATCCTGCTTTGGGTTGTCATGAATTTGATAATCAGACAGCTCATATGGGTATAATAATGCAATATTCAGCCTTCTGTAACTATTGTATTTCATTCAACAAAATGTCGTACAGATACATATACATCCAAAAATATGTCAATATGTTCTTTTTGAGGTTAAACAATATTGCTTTTCATGCATATTAATTTTCTCATAACTTCGTTAAACCATGATGAAAGTAGCTAAGGAGGGAATCGTTTATTTTAGTTCACAGTTTGAGGGTCCAATCCATCATCACAGGGAAGGCATGGTGACAGTGGTACGAGGCATCTGGTCACATTTTGTGACCTTAGGCAGTATGCTGGTTAGTTTTCTTACCAACACAAACTGGAGTCACCTAGGAAGACAGAATCCCAACTGGGGAATTGTCTTCAACAGATTGGCCAATGGGTATGTCTGTAGGATATCTTCTTGATCAATGCTTGGTGTGGGAGAACTCAGTCCATTGTAGGTGGTTCCACCCCTAAGCAGGTTATTATGGGTTGAATGAAAAAGTAGGCTGAGCAAGCCAAGGGGAGCAAGCTAGTAAGCACTATTTTCCCATGGTTTCTGCTCCAGTTCCTGCCACCAGATTCCTTCCTGGAGCTCCTGACTTGGCTAACTTTCATATTGGACTGTAATGTAGAAATGTAAGCCAAATAAGCCGTTCTTCATCCAAGCTGACTTTGGTCAGTATTTTCTCACAACAATAGAAACCAAACTAATCCAGTTAGGATACAGGTAGCTCCCAATGAATGCTGGTGTTCAGGCCACTTTCCCCTTTGTATGCAGTCTGGAGATGTATGGATTGGTATTGCTCTCATTTAAGCTGGATCTTTGCATCTCAATTAACTTAATCTAAAAAAATACCTTAAAGATCTCCCCGGAAGTTGATGGAGATGATTCTCTGCCCTCTCATGTTGATAATTAACCTTTACCTTTTTTGACTAATTTGTCCATTGATGGAAATACAGTTTGTTCCCACACTTTGGTTATTGTGAATAAATAACTCTGCAATGAACTTGACTCCTACATCTAATTTCATCTACTCTGTCATTTTCTTATGGAATAGTCCCTTAGCTCTCATGTTTTTTCTAGTCAAGTCTCAGATTTTGAAGTTGGGCCAGGCCCTGGGTCTATCTTCCATCCATAGAAACTCACTGTACTGCTGGGAGGGACAGAAACATTTCCTCTACCCTTCCCCCAATGCTGAGTCAAGAGGAAGAGGAGCTGATACTAGCTTTTACCGATGAAGATTATTGGGGTGGAAGAAGACAGAGAAAGAGCAAGAAAATTCAGTGAAAATCTTGCTGCATTCACTGCAAAGACTGCATCCTGCTCTAGCAGAGGGCGCAAGTTTGGGTTCCAGTACTCACATTACAGGGCAGCTGACACCTTCTTCTGGACTCTTTGGGCACCTGCACACACATGTGCAAATATTCTCCCCATTTATGTATATATGTGTGTGTGTGTGTGTGTGTGTGTGTGTGTGTTTATCTATATATCAAAAGAAGGGAATCGCTGGGCAGTGGTGGTGCACACCTTTAATCCCAGGCAGAGGCAGGCAGATCCCTGTGAGTTCAAGGTCAGCTGTAAACCGAGAGTGCTCATTCGTTCCCAGCTATCCAGACCCAAGTAATCATACAGAAACTATATTAATTACAACACTGTTTGGCCAATAGCTTAGGTGTATTCCTAGTTAGCCTTTACATCTTAAATTAACCTATTTCTATTAATCCGTGTATCACCACGAGGCTGTGGCCTATCGGTAGGGTTCCGGTGGCAGCATCTTTCTCCTTTGGCAGCTACACTGCAAAAGTCTCCTTGATTCTGCCTACTTTCTCTCTATATCTCTGTTCAGGTTTCCCACCTGGCTTTGCTCTGCTCAGCCATTGGCCAAAGCAGCTTATCCATTTGTTTATTCATTAACCAATAAAAGCAACACATATACAGAAGGGCATCCCAGTTCCAGGACAGGCTCAGTGAAGCCCTGTCTCGAAATACAAAACAAATAAAGAAACAAAAACAAAACAAAAAAAAACAAAGGAAGGGGCTCACAAGTTGAGATATGGCCATATATCTCTGCAGAGGCGTAGTTTGGAAGATATCATTGTAAAGGGCTCTTTCCCACTGAGGCACAAGGATGAGGTGTGTACACTCTGCGATCTCCTTTCTGGACCATGGGTGAGTATAGATGAATCAGGACTAGCCTTGGGGTACTTTGAGAACAAAGAGGGATCAGGTGTGTGGATAGATAACACTAATCCAGGGTATCTGTCAGTGAGCTATCAGAACCTGGAAGAGGGGACAGTTATCCCAGTAGTGGGGTAGAAGAAACATCCTGGGGAGAGGGGGATGTCCGTAGGAAATGAAGACAAGTGGAAGACTGGATGGGTGAGGCCAGGCATTGAATCTGATCTTTTCTTTAAATGCAGATTTTGAATGTAAAGAATGATGGACCTGGGGGTAGCAAGAGACCTGGCCTTCTGAAATTGATTTCTTTTTTTTTTTAAATTGAAAATAGTTTTTTCTCATAATTATGATTATGTTTCCCCTCCTTTATTCTTCCCAGCTCCTCTCCTATCCTGATATATGTCCTTCTGTCTCTCATTAGAAAACAACCAGGCTTCTAAGAGATAGTAATAAAACAAAATAAAATATAATAAGATAAAATAAAAGCAATCACATCATAGCAAAGCAAGCAAACAAACAGACAGACATCTAGGTGTTTTCAACATCTGGCTATTATTAATAGAGCAGCAATGATCATGGTTCGTCAGTGTTTCCTGGGTAGGATGAAGCATCCTTTGAGTATGCTCAGGAATGAATAGCTGGATCTTGAGGTAGACCATTCTCCAACTTGGAACTTCTGGCTCTGTTCCAAGTCTGGGTGATCCTGTGGCTTGGCAGGATGTTCTGAGACAGAGTGTGTGCTAGCTTCAGACTGCTGCACACTACCCTGCTGGCCTCCTTAGCATGGACATTCTCCCCCACCCATCACCTCTGTGGGGTCTCTAGTTCTAGTTCTGCCTCTTTCTACGGCTCACACAACACTTTGTTCTTTCGTCTTTCCCACTTCTCCTTTGCATGTTTATTTGTTGATGTGACATTGCGAACTGCAGCATCTCTTTCTCTCTCTCTCTCTCTCTCTCTCTCTATATATATATATATATATACACACACACACACACACACACACACACACACACACATGCATGCCATGGTCTCTGTCTCCTGCAGCCCTACTTTTATGCTCTTTATGGCCACATCTGTCGTTTTACCATTCTTCCCTGTGCACTCATTCATCACTGTTCCACCATCTCTCTTCCAACTACCTGAGCCCACTCTCGAAAAAGCATCTTCCCATAGAATCCGCCCTTCTCTGGCTGTTCTGGACACACTGTAGGCTCTGCAGACTCCTCCATCACTGCCTCCTCATCTCCCCTGGGATCCTTCATGGGTGTGCCAGTCTCCTCAAAGCTGCTCCCTAGCTGTTGTTGCCATCTTTGACATAGTTATGCTTCAGGTTTTCATCTTTGATAGCAATGACAAGCTTCTGGTCAATTCTGCAGAACCAACTCCTCCATATACTCCAGCAGCTCGTAGATGGTTAGATGCTGAGGTGAACCTACTCAATACTTTGGATCTGGGCCTGGATGACAGCCCAGGAGGGCAGCATCTACCTACCTGGTCTGACTTTTTTTTTTTATCAGGTGTACATAGGTGTCTGGATTTATGTCTGCGTGTTCAATGTCTGTACCATGCCATTTTTATTTCCTTAGCTCTGAAGTACAACTTGAGATTTGATGGTGAGACCTTTATCAGTTCTTTTAATATTTCAAGATTATTTCAGCAATCTTAATATTATTCAGGATCATTTCAGCAATCTTGATTTTTTTTTGTGTGTGTTTCAATATGAAGATGAAAGATGTCCTTTCAAGATCCGTGAAGAATTGTGTTCTGATTTTGATGACAATTGCATTGACTCTGTATATTGCTTTTGGTAGTCTGCCTATTTTATGTATTAATTCTACCGATCCATGAGCTTGGGAGATTTTTCCATTTTGAATATCTTCTTCAATTTCTTAAGTTTTTTTTCGAGACAAGGTTTTGCTGTAGCTATCAAGCCTGTCCTGGAACTACCTCTTGTAGATCAGGTTGGCCTTGGACTCACAAAGATTCGCCTGCCTCTGCCTCCCAAGTGCTGGGATTAAAGGTGCGCCACCACTGCCTGGCTCTTAATGTTTTTTATATGAGTCTTTCACTTGCTTACTTAGAGTTGTCCTGAGATATATTATATTTTTGAGTCTATTATGATAGTGTTGTTTCCCTGGTTTCTTTCTCAGACTGCCATTTACACATAGAGGGGCTACTGATTTTTCTGTGTCAATTTTGTATCCAGTTATTTTGCTGTTTTTCAGCTATAAGAGTTTCCCAGAAGAATTTTAGGGTCATCTGCAAATGACTTCCTTTTTCCATTTTGTGTCCCTGATGTCCTTCATCTGTCTTATTGCTCTAGCTAAGACTTCACTACTATATTGAATACGTACACAGAGAGTCAACAGCCTTGTCTTGTTCCTGATTTTAGTGGAATCACTTTGAGTTTATCTCTATTTAAGTTGGAGTTCCCTGTGAGCTTGTGGTCAATCACCTTTATTATGTTGAGGTACACCCCTCTAATCTTGCCAGGATTTTTATCGTGAAGGGGTGTTAGATTTTATGAGATGATCATGTGGGGGGGTTGTCTTTCAGGTTGTTTATATTTTGGGTTTTGTTTATTAATTTACCTATGTTGAACTATCCCTGTATCTGTAGGATAAAGCCTACTAATCATGGTGGATGATCTTTCTGATGTGTTCTAGGATTCAGTTTGCATATGTTTTTTGAGTATTTTTGCATCTGTGTTTATAGTGGAAATTGTTTTGTAATTCTTTTTCTTTGTTGGGTCCTTATGTGTTTGGGTTATCAGGATAACTTTGGCCTCATAAAATGAATTGAGTAATTTTGTTTCTACTTTATGAAATAATTTGAGGAGTATTGGTATTAACTCTTATTTGAAAATCTGGTAGAATTCTGTGACAAAACTTTATGGCCCTGAACCTTTTTTGGTTGGGACACTTCTATGTCTGTTTACACTGCTTATATGATTTTGATTTAACTTTAGTATGTGGTGTGCATTGAGAAATCCATTTCTTGCAGAATTTCCTATTTGGTGGAGAACAGGTCTTCAAAGTATGTCCTTATGAATCTCTGGGTTTCCTCAGTGTCTGTTGTTATGTTCCCCCCTTTCAACACTAATTTTGTTAATTTGCATCCTCTTTCTTCACCTTTAAGTTAATTTGGCTAAAGTTTTGTCAATCATATTGATTTTCAGGGAACCAAATCTTTGCTTAGTTGATTTTTTCCTCTTTTGTTTCTATTTTATTGATTTCAGTCTTGAGTTTGATTATTTCTTGCCCTCTACTTCTTTTGGGTGCCATTTCTTCTTTGTTCTAGAGTTTCCAAGTATGCCCGTAAGTTGCTAGAATGAGCTCTCTCCAGTGTTTTAATTGGTACTTAGTGCTATGAACTTGCCTCTTAGAACTGTCTTCATTGTGCCCTGTAAGCTTGGCTATGCTGTGTTTTCATTTTCATTCAATTCTAGGCAGTCTTTCATTTCTTTCCTAATTTATGCCTTGACCCATCTTTCATTCAGTAGCCAGGTGTTCAGTCGCCATGAATTTGTAAGTTTTCTGTTGCTGTTTATATCCAGCTTTTGCCATTCTGGTTAGATAGGCTGCAGGGTATTATTCAATTTTCTTGAATCTGCTGAGATTTCTTTCTGAGTATGTGATCAATTTTGGAGCAAGTGCCATGAAATGCCAAGAAGAGGGTATATTCTGTTGTGTTTGACATGTCCTGTAATTATGTGTTAGGTCCATTTGGTTTATGACATCAGTTATCTCCAGCCTAGCTCAGTTTAGTTTGTGTTTGGATGATCTGTGTATTGGTGAGATTGGAGTATTGAAGTCACCCACTCTCAGTGTTTGAGAGTCGACATAACATTTTAGCTCTTTTATGAAACTGGATGCCCTTGTGTTTTGTGTACAAACACTAAGAGTTACAATATCACTGGGCAGGGATGATGCACACCTTTAATCCCAGCACTTGGGAGGCAGAGGCAGGCAGATCTCTGTGAGTTTGAGACTAGCCTGGTCTATAGAGCGAAGTCCAGGACAGGCACCAAAGCTACAGAGAAAGCCTGTGTCAGGGACAAAAAAAAAGTTGCAATAATCTTCTTGGGAGATTTTCTTCCTTTATGAGTATACAATGTCTTTCCCTATCACTTCTGATTAGCTTTAGTTTGAAGTTGATTTAGTCAGACATTAAAATGGCTACACTGGCTTCTTCTTAGGTCCATTTGGTTAGAATAAAGATTTCCATCCTTTCATCCTGGGGTGATGTCTGTCCTTGATGTTAAGGTATGTTTCTTAGACACTGCAAAATGATGGATCCTGTTTTCAAATTCAATCTGCTAGCTGTTGTGAGATATTTGTACACTGTGTGAAGATGTGTTGCTGTGATTGGTGTAATAAAAAGCTGAACCTCCAACAGCAGGAGAGGATAGGCAGGGTTTCCAGGGAGAGAGAGGAAGAGGAGAAGGAATTCAGGCATGCAGGAGATGCCAGGGAGATGCTGAAGAGGTCAGACAATACAGTACATAGGGGAGGTAACCAAGCAATGTGGCAGAACACACATTATTAAAAGCAGGTTAATTTAAGTTGTAAGAGCTAGTGGGGCAAACCTAAGGTAATGGCCAAGCTTTCATAATTAATAACAAATTATCGTGTCATTATTTGTGGATGGAGGTCCTGACAAGAAACTACCTACTACAGTTAGCCAGTCTTTTTATTGGGGAATTGAGACCATTAATTTTGAGAGTTATCAATGAACTGTGTTTGTTGATTCCTCTTATTTTGTTGTGGTTGTGTGGGATTTCTCCCCTCTTTTGATTTTGGGGTCTGAGATTATCTCTTTTATTTTTCTTTCTTTTTTCTTTTTTTGTATGGTTAAACCTACAAATCTTCAGGTTGAAGTTTTCCTTCTAGTCCGTTCTGAAGAGCTGGATTAGTAGACAGATGTTACTTAAAGTTGTTTTGTTTCGTTTTAATCATGGAATGTATTTTTCTACTCCATCTTTAGTGACTGAAAATTTTACTGGGTGTAGTAGTTGACCTGACATCTGTGGTCTCAGAATTTGTGAAGCATCTGTCCAGGCCCTTTTAGAGTCTTCATTGGGAAGTTAGGTGTTATTCTAATGGATCTGCCTTTATATGTTGCTTGTTTCCGCCCGCCCCCCCCACACCTTGCAGCTTTATGTTCAGCTTTAATGTTCTTCTTCTTCTGTTGTTGTTCTGTATGTTTAGTGTTTTTATTATGTGTCATGGGGAATTTCTTTTCTGGGACAGTCTGTTTGCTGTTCTCTATGCTTCTTGTACCTTAACAGACATCTCCTTTTTTAGGTTAGGGAAATTTTATTCTATGATCTTGCTTAAAATATTTCCTATGCTTTTGACCTGAGTTTCTTCTCCTTCTTTTATTCCTGTTGTTCATAGATTTGGTCTTTTCATAGTGTCCCAGACTTCCTGGATGTTTTGTGCCTAGAGATTTTCAGATCAATATTTTCTTTGACTGAGGTATCCATTTCTTCTGTCTTATCTTTAATGCCTGCGTTTCTCTCTTCCATCTCATATTCTGTTGGTGAGGCTGGCCTCTGAGCATCCTGCTCAAGTTTCTAAATTTTTCATTTTTAGATTTCTGTTAGTTTGGGTTTTCTTTATTGATTCTATTTCCACTTCAGGTCTTAAACTGTTGTATTCAGTTCCTTTCACTGCTTGTTTATGTTTTCATGGAAACCTTTAAGGGATTTATTCATTTTCTCATTAAGATCTCCATCATACTCATAAAAGCTATTTTGAGGTCCCTGTCTTGGGCTTCAGTTATGTTGACATTCTCAGGGCCTCCTGTGGACTCTAGTGGAGACACATTGTCCCGGCTGCTATTATGCTGTTGTGTGGCTGCCATCTAGGCATCTGGGGTTGGGGTGATTGTCATTCTACGTGCTGATAACTGGTCTTGTCTTTGTTGGGTGAGTATTTTGTTCCTTGGTTTCTGTTGACCTCTCTGATCCTTCAAAGGGTATGTGGCTGTTTGCTGCTTGGTAGGGAATTCTTTTGGATTCTTCCAGGTGTGGCTGCTATGGGTTCCAGGTAGAACATGTTTGTAGGTATTGGGAGCTGACACTTAGGAATGGAGATGGGTTAGAAGAGGGATGGCTGACGGGGTCTACTAGGGAGGAAAACAGGGTGTTCCACCAGGATTTGCTTAGTCCCCTGGGAATGAGGCTAGAACCACAACAGGGAGTCTGCTGCAAAGTTGGGGTGAAACTGGGGGATTGGGTCTGGAGAAGAGGGGGAATGAAGACTTGAAGATTGCCTGCCTGCTTTGCTGACCTACTTGCTTTTCTGGCAAGCTTGGATGGCAGATTCCCAGAAAAAGCCTATTAGAGTGGGTACTGGGACAACTGGGTAAAAGGGGAAGAAGAAGTTTAGAGAAGATCCATGCGAACTGCTGGAGATGGGAGAAGGGAGGGGTCCTCAGAAGGGGGTCTGTCCCAGAGCTGGGAGTGACATGGGGCACTGGACTTGGAGGAGAAGAAGAGAGGTGGAGACCTACAGTTGGCCTATCTGCTTCACGGACTGTGCTGTTCCTCACACTGTAGCCTAGGCTGGCCTGGAAGTTCCTTTGTAACTCAGAGTTAGTTGAACTCATAGCAATTCTCCTGCCTCAGCATGTGGAATGCTGAGATTACAGGTATGTGTTACCATGTCAGACTTAGAATTTTTGTTTGCTAACAAATAGATTCTTCTGTTATTAAGATTTATGCCAAATGAAACAGAAGTGTGATAACTTTTAAAACTGGTTTCTCAAAATCACTGTGAGATTTAAATAGTTTAGATGAACCCAGGGGCAAGGGGGTTGAATTGTGTGTCCCTCTTTTATATTTTAAAGACCCGTTCCCTTGGTGCTTCAGAATGCGACTGTATCTGGATAAGATCTTTAAAGGCATTGTAATGGTAGGAGGAGGGCACAGGAAATAAGCTGGATGAAGGGGAGTAGCTGCAGACATTTGCAGGAGAAGAATTAAATATTAAAATTGTTTTTCCGTGACTTTCGGGGACGGGAGAACTGAAGTAGTGAGAACTATTCCAGTACAGTACAGTAAGGCCAGATACATTGTCCTCTCGGTGCCTGTGAGGGGCAGATAGCAATGTGTGTAAAGGACTGAACACATGCACTTCTCCTGGTGTCAGACACGTGGTGGATTTCCAGAAAAGAGCAGACATTGCTTTGTTACACTCCACAATGAAAGGCGAGGAGACCATGGTTTACTGGGCCCTGGGCTGCTCTTCGCCTCCGTCTCCCGGCCTTCCTAATACAGAATCAACACTCTGCTGGCCCAAAGCTCAATGCATCCCCGCCACGTCTTTTCTTTCCTTATTGCCGTGGTTCAAATGTTTACTCTTCAGACTCCCACTCCCCTTAAGCGTATTTGATAAGAAAATGACCCTGGCCTGATTTGAAAGCCCAAGCTACTCATTTATCACAAAATTTACAAAGCTAGTAGGTTGGTCTCATTCAATCAGGGGCCCAGTTTCACTGCCTGCATGGGAGCAGGGCTAGAAGTGGGGCAGCTTTGGTGAGATGTGGGGAGCCCTTCCCCACTACGTGCACTTGCTCCTAAAATAGCCGCCGCCTTTGTTTTCCTGCTTCTTGTCAGCTGGGAGCTTATTCTTAAATTAGATCAAGTGGGAAAAACCCAAAGGCCTGGAGGTTTGTCCAGCTCGGTACCATTAAATCCGAGAGGCAAGTGCGATGGGGGAGGGGTGGCTTCATTATATAGTCAGCTGAGCCTTTTAGCGTCTAAGTCCGTCTGACTCAGGAATGTAGGCGATTGTATCTTAGGGGAAAAAAAATCAATATTAAGATGCACAATTGCTCCCCTGGTATCGAAAGAATTAGTTGATCTACATGCTAAATGACAAGGCTCTTGATAACAGGGATTATGTGACCTGCCTTTCCAGCCAAGGCTGCTGGGGACTGTCCTCTAGGTCCCCAAGGCAGAGATAATCTAATTAGAACAACAAAGACCAGGTCCATTTGAGAAGAAAGTGACTTCGGGTAGGTGGGGGTGGGGGATAACTGTTGAGTATGTGGGGCTGTGTTTGGTCTTGAGGCCAGGGGCGGGCTCACTCAGGACAGCATCATGTAGGTGGGATCTGCTGGGGAGGGCGGCCTGGAGGGGAAGGGTGGACAGAGGTCACCTCTAAAACATGACTTAATCGGCACTTTGGCTCCACAAACACTGCCACACCAGCTCCCAGACTCCAGCCAGACTTGACAGGACCAGGGAGCAAGGCTCCAGACATCTAGACACTCAGGGGTCCTCCAGGAAGGAGACAAGTGGCCTGAGAAACACTGGGAACCTTCTGATCAGACTCCTTCCTCTGGGAATTCCCTGCCACTCAGAGGCCAGGCGCCTGATGCTGTTTTACCTGTTTAGGACAAACTGGCACTAAGGTCATGTTCTGTGTATCCCTCTGTTGTCTCTTCTGATCTCACACCTCAGGTGGTAACAGTAAATATCTCCATTTTAAAATGGGTGGAAGTATCTATCTATCTATCTATCTATCTATCTATCTATCTATCTATCCTCTATCTGTCACCTATGGAGAGAGGAGAGTCAAGGTTGCTCTACTTTGTGGGTTTGGAATACTCTGCATACTAAGCAGTTTTTATTGATTCCAAAAATGTTTCTGAAATTTTGTCAAACTTTTAAAAACAAAAATCAATGAAGCTGCCTTGCTAAGCATAAGCATCAGCCCCTTAAGGTCTGCCTTCAGTTCCTACTTCTTGCATGTCTTTTGGGGAGAGTCATGCGGTGCCATGGGCTTAGTTCCTTCCGCCTGGGCTCTCCTGCAGGTCGCTGACTTATGTGCCTTCTCACTGTTCTCGGGAGTGTAGCAAGAAGCCCTTGTCTCCTGGGAGAAAAGTGTGGGGCAGAAGAACTCCCCCTGACATGGAGGAAAAGTCCCTGGACTGCTGAGGTAAACTGCTGTGTCTGACTGCAGCTCGGCTGCTCCCTGTGGGGACGGTGGGAGTCAGGAAGGTTTTGCAGAAAGTGTGACCTTGTCAGATGGTGGAGAGAATCCTGGAGGGCATTCCGGGCAGAACTCAGAGGAAAGGAAAACGTGGTCAGAGAAGAAAGCCATACTCAAGGGTCACTGGAAGGCTCTGCCTCTGGGAGAACACTCTTGTTCGGAATGTGGAAAAGGAGGCTGAGTAGGAAGGTTAGGGTGTAGTGGCTTTCACGTCCAACCCTGAGGTGGTCACAGTCACTTCTTTATTCTTTTGTCCAAGAACATCGTCACTAGCAGTCTGCAACAATACATGTTCTTCTCTGCAGCTTTGTAGGAAACCACCACCTACTGGTCAGGTCAGACTTGCAGAATGAGTTTTTTCTCTTCCCATCCAACATGTTTAGGTTGATACATGAGGAATGAGGAGATCTGAAGAGCGAGACAAGAGTGGAGAGGACACAAATTCCCAAACTGCCAGCTGCCATTGATTTCACTTTTCCTAACATAGCTATGCTTTAAGCAGGGGCTCAGAATCATGGGCTGAGCAGAATGGAGGGAGATCCTAGGGCTTGCATTTGAGGTCCATTCAGTCAAGAGCTTCCTTACTAGTGTACGATTTTCCTCCTCTGTAAAAGAAAAGGCTTGAAATGGATGCAGGGTGTGGTCTATCGTGATGCTGGGTATCTTAGACTCCTACAGACAAATGCTAATGTAAAAACAGCCAGGCTGGGTCTCTCGGTGTCTCCTCAGGAGGAAGAGCAAGAGGAGGATGTGCTGGGAGGGCCAGCGAGCACTTCTGGGCTTCTGTGTTAGAAGCTGACTGGGAATTGGGAGCCTTAGATACTGTTTGTGTTGGACCATCTGTACCAAACACGTGGCCAGGGCGCCTTGTGGTCTCCCAGCAGGAAGCCGATGAAAGGCCTCATCTGGACACAGCTTTCTCCGAGGAGCAAGAATACTGGAAAAAGTTTTTCCTATCACTGTCTGCTTCCCTCCACATCTCACCCGGGCCTTGTCCTCATTTTCACATGATCAGTTTGGCAGATGTTCCCACCCAAAGGGACTTCTCGACAAAGCCTCTTTTCTCACCAGTGACCTCCCCTGCTTCCTGGTCTGCCAGCTTTGGCTACAGAAGGATGCAGTTTGGAGACGTGGATGAGCTGAGGATGGATGAGGTCATGGCTCCATGCAACAGGATAGGGAAACAGTATCTTCGTTTGTGGCTGGAACTGCACCCATCCAGTGTGTGGACCCAAAGTTGTTTTTGCTTGCCATGTAGCTATCAAGAGTTTGGCCCTTGGGAACGAGCTTACCAGTGGCTCTTGTGAAACTTGAAGAATGCAGATAAAGTTGAACGCTCGGAGCCATGGTATGTGAATGTCTAGAGAGGCATTTTTTTGCAGTCTTGGTTGGACTTTATTTATTAACTTATTTGTTTCTGCAGGGACTTGATAAGACTGCACTTCCTCTTTGAAATGGGTTTTCTCAGGCTTCTACACGTCCATTCAGGGTCTGCATATGCAAGGGCCCAGACGAAGAATTTCACATGGCTCTTTTCACATTTGCTGTGGGTTAGGAAGCTTTTTGACCAGATGTAAACAAAACAAACTCCTTCTGTGTACTGTCACTTTAAAAATGCCACCCAGGAAGTACTTAGCTAGACTAAATGTGGGAAAATTAACATTTTACTGACTTTTTTTTGTCTCGTAGTTGTAGGTGCTGACTATGAAGAACTAGTATCATAAGAAGCTGAACGTGGTTTTGCTTGAGTTGGGCTTTATTACATCATTCACGTCTGTATCCATCATTTCTCATATCCCTTTGTCCACCTATTTGCCTATCTATACATACAACCATCATTTAGAGTCCTAGCTAACTGAGGGCTCTTCTGTATCATGCTCTAAGGACCATGGTGAACTGGGTAGATCTGATCTCCATCTTTGCAGGCCCACAGCTGGAAGGGGTTAGAGAATAGTGTAAGTGGCCGTCTGTGTGGGTGGATGCTCATAAGGGGGCTACACTGTAGTCAGAATACACTGACCACACATGTACCCTGCTTACACTATGTGGCTAGGTAGACAGAGATGGACAAATGGACATGAGAAAGAATAGATAGGCTATAAAACAGATGGATATAGTAAAGCCCAATTCAGAGTTTCTGTCTTATTGAAAAGCTGACGGAATTATTCTTATAGCCAAGAACTTTTTTACTTGATCTTTAAGGCTTATATACTGGTTGATAAGAAAACTAAGATGGTAAATTAGCTTGAGTCTTCTTGATCCATCTGTCCTCTGTAGTGAGCAGAGGAGTTCATTCAGAGCTGTTAGGCTGGGTTCTTCCTCTGATTCTTTTTTTTTTTTTGATTTTTCGAAACAGGGTTTCTCCGTAGCTTTTTGGTTCCTGTCCTGGAACTAGCTCTTGTAGATCAGGCTGGCCTCGAACTCACAGAGATCCACCTGCCTCTGCCTCCAGAGTGCTGGGATTAAAGGAGTCCACCACCACCACCCGGCTTCTTCCTCTGATTTTTAAAGCCCTTGCTTCTCTTTACAACATGGAAAATGATAGTACAGTCAGCTCCCTGAACCACTGGGTTCTTTATCCCTTTATCCAGGTATTCAATTAACCTCCGATTTAAAAAGTTTTATTAGAAAACAAACTGTGTCCATACTAAACATGTGTAAAACTTTTCCTGGTCATGTTGCCCTAAAGAATGCAGCATTACAACTATTCATACAACACTCACATTGTATTTGTTATTATGAATAATCTCGAAGGGATTTAAAATGTATGGAAAGATGGGTGTAAGCTATATGCACACATTACATCATCTTCTAATAAGAGGCATGAGCGCTGTGGATTTGAGTATTCACAGTGGGTCCTGGAGTCAATGTCCTCAGAGCCTGGCGATCAACTCTGTTCATTCTCTCTATTGCTGTTGTGAGACTTGCCCCGGTGCTTAGTCTGGTCACACTGTAAGCCTCTAGCCTGTTCCCATTAAACCGCAGTGGGCTGGAGCAGCACTTTCTTGCTTTTCAAATGATAGTAGCAATCATGGCAGGTTTAAAGCAAAGTAATTACATCCTTCGCATAACTTACTGTTGGGACCTCAGTTACTCTAGTGGATTATCAACATATTCTCTCTCTCTCTCTCTCTCTCTCTCTCTCTCTCTCTCTCTCTCTCTCTGTGTGTGTGTGTGTGTGTGTGTTTCAGAGATATAGATATGGCTAGCTTGAATTCCCCTTAGTATGACAAGCAGTAAATTGTATCTTAAGTGGTTGGAAAAGTATTGTGTCTTAGCACAAGGAAGACTAAGGAAGGGAAGAATAGAAAGGTTTTCTTCCCAAGGAGATATAAGAAACTCATGGTTTTAGGAGAGAATGTAGCAGGTTGTGGTACCAAAAGCAGAGCCTGTAATGTGTATGGTAGAGAGTCACAGGTGTGCACCACTGGAGGCAGAGCTGCTTCTGAAGTTGTAGCCCTGACTGTGGGGCTTTGCTCCTCATCCCAAGACGATGTTGGCACATGCAGCCCCCTTGCCAGTTGCTTGATTTTTAGGAAGAGTAAGATGGTTGTTCAATGCCATGAAAAGGCCTTAGGAGCCAGGAAGAAAATGACTACAAGGAACAGCCATGTGGGTCCCTTTTAGCCCAGGAATAGGCAAGGCACGAGCTATCTTCCACTGTCACCAAAGCAGAGGCCTTATGCATTCTCCATCCTGCACCCCCCACCCCCTTCTTAGTACCAAAAATTTAGCTGTGTTTTTCATCCAAGAGTATCTACTAACATCCCAGCGCTGCTGTAATAAATCCCCTAAGCTGAAAGGCTTACAGAAACACATCATTGCTTCAAGTTCAGGTGGGGCTTTGGGTGGTCTGCTTCTGGTACCCCCAGGGCACAATTAAAGCCTCAATGGGAAGCCTTCTCCTCTGGAGGCTGGACTGGGAAGAATTCACTGCCAGACTCCTTCAGATGGCTGGCAGTTCATTTTCTTGGGGCTGTATTAGGACTGAGGAGCTGCCTGCAGCTCTTAGCTAGAGACTACTACCTTCATTTTAGGAACACAGAGAACTCCCTGCAATGGGCTTCTCAATATGGCGGCTTACCTCACCATACCAGTAAGGAGTGTTCCAGGGTAGGTGTGTGATGGAGGCTTTAGAAATGTAGTCTTGGCAGGGACATCTCATCCTCTTTACCATATTCTTTGGTTGGGACAAATTCAGATCCCAGTCACCCATGGGCATGGTGAAGAGATCAGGAGTGGAGAGAGTGGAGGCCCTTATACTCTGTACCTCACTGTGACTCAATCTTTCATTTCCACAGGCATTTTAGTGTCAAGAATAACTTCAGACTTCCTCTAGGTCTCTTCCCCAATCATAGCCTCTCTAGATGGTGTTCTCATCTATTCCTGGTCTCAACCTCCAAAACACTTTTCCATCCTCTGGAATCTGGCCATGCTCTGGGGAAGACTTTCTTGACACCAGACAAAGGTACATTACCTGTTTAACTCCATCTCTTGACCCACTTTTGTTTATTTTTTAAATTTTGTATTTGTTTTGCATAATAGCTAAATGCATTGTGTCCTGGATTCTTGCCTTCAGCACTTTCGGACTTAATTAAATATTTGATGCCCTTTTAATTTTCCTTCCCACAGTTTGCTTGGTTAGTTTTGAATTTTTGTAGCGACTTTCCTTTGATGGAACTCAGTGGTGCTGAAGTAATGGACAATCCACTAGTCAATAAGAAGCTTCTATTATTTTTCTTTCCAAGTGTTATTCTTGTCCCATGTCCACAAACAGCATTAGATTATAGAAAATACTCTTCCCGAACAAGAATTCAGCCAGAGAGCAGTAATTCAAATATTTCCAAGTACTTTTCCTGTTCTTTGAGAAAGCAGTTCCCAGGAGAAGAGAGAATGGCTTGTTTTCTCCCTGCTTCCCACTGTGAGGCTAGGGGCTTCCTCCCAGCAAGTGTGGCAGTGAGGTCAGCCTCTAGGGCCTCTGTGGTGAGGACAGATGTCCTGGGCAGTGGTGGAGGGGACACTGAGTCTTTGCCTGTGGTAGCATGGCTGCATATGTTAGTTCCAGTGCCCGCCATCACTTTCAAGCCCAGATCCGTTATTTACAACTCAAGTACCCTAGGAGATATTTGCCAATGTGCCTCAGTCTCCTCACGGGTAAGACAGGGAACAAGACCACATGGGGAGTGCTTGAGTCTCACATAGCCTAACACTGGGAACCTACCACATGTTAACAGATAATGACCACCCCCATCCTGGGGTTTCATTTCTGGTAGTGTTCTAGGACATCAGTGAGGCTTCATAGTTCCTGGAACTGTCTTCCTCAGTTTTAAAATGGGAAATTTCAAGGCAGCCATCAATATGACGCAATCAGTTGTCCTGATGTAACTTTCTGATCTGTACCTTCACACCCATCTCATTCTCCTGTTGAACAGTACTACCGGTATCTCTTGTATTGGATATTCATCTTCTAGTAATTTCTTTATCAGGGTTATAAAAGACTTACCTGACCTGAAAGGTGCTATCTATCTTTCTTAGGCTAGATTATTTCTCAGTTTAACTTACTGTTTTCATGTCCAAGGAATGTTCACACTTGCTCATAATCTCAGCACTCTGGAGGAGGATCATGCATTTGAGGCAGCAGGATCATGCATTTCAGGCTATCCTGGGCTACATTCGGGGACCATAGATTTGCATTAGTCTTCATGTACAGTGGGAAAAGGAGAACCAGGGCCAGGGCCATGCAGGCTAATGTCACTCCTCACCATGTATACCGCTTGGCCAAGATGAACAGAATGGTCCAGGGTGCTGATGCACAAGAGGGCGTGTGTCACATTCGATTGTTATTGGTCAGCTACTGTATGGTAACTACAATAGTAGTTCATTTATTCAATATACATAATTGAAATATTTAAAAGAATTTAAAAATTCCAAAGGCCTCAAAAATACCTTCTCCCACATTACTGGGCATTGACACTCAGCATAATCTTTTTGCTTCTAATTAATAATAGATTTTCCATATAATTCATTGGAAAGCTGGGGCAGCACCATGGGTCATATTTCATTACCTTCTTATTAATGGCACCTAATACATATGAGTATGCAATAACGTGTTAACTTAAATTATGTTATTCAATAGTGGGAACCCTTTAACTAGAAGTGTGTGCTTTTGGAGTCCATTATAATTTGGGCAATTTTCATTATATTTGTAAATTTTTGTGAACAGGTCTAAAAATACAGCGTCAAATGGACCACTTTTAATTTTGTGTGAATGTCTTAAAAAGCTGCCTTTAATTCCCAAATTAGTGGGATGGAAGCGGAGAAGCAATTTGGCTAATGCTGCTAGGAGCCGCAGCTTGTTATGAGCTGATCAGTGGATGGTGGCACTGATCAAATTGTCTCTGCTGCATTATCCCAGGAAAAACTATTCCTCCGCGGCTCGTTCCGACCGGAGCACGGCTGAGCTGCTGATGGAGGGTGTGGAAAGGACTGATAGAGAGAACAGAAAATATTGGACTCCAAACACATTTTTAAAACACGATGGTGTTGATAGTCCTTTCCGTTAAGTTTTGGCCCCACGTCCTCCCTTCATTTATGTAATTATTTGGGGACAGGGATGGCCAAGTGATGATGACTCTTCGTCTGAAACCCAGATTTGCTGGCATCACCCGCACTATTGCGAAGTGGGCACTTCCATCTGATGGAAATGGCGTACATTAAGAGGTTTGTTGTCAGGCTTCCAAAGGCAGAGATGGCAGGAAGCTTGTTGACTTTAATGTGATTGATTAGTGACCTATATTCTAAATGGTGCACCTCGAAAAGTGTGCAAAACCGTCCTTTCTCGGGGTGGAGATTGCCATTGTACAGCCGTGTCAGCTAATCCTAACTGAGCTGTTAAAACACAGCTCCTGGGGGCCTCACTGCCAAGCTTTGGGGAAGGCTTGTTTCTGGTGTCTCTCCTCTGGAGCGTGTACCCCGGAGCCCTGTACCTCGGACCCAGCAGCCTCAAGTTGAACTCTTTGCATAAGGCCAGGTGAAGTGAGCTTCTACTGACGTTGGGTACAAATGAGAACACAACAGGGTGCCTTTCTGGCTCCGTTTTATTTTCCCAAATTACCTATGGGTGCAATTTCCAAAGCAGGTGTGGCTAGAAGGGCCAGAGGGCCACAGAACCAAGGCAGGGGCTTGAGGGCCACAGAAGCAAGGCAGGGTGTCAGCAAACTCATAGCTCAAGCCAAAGTTTGCTAAGGAAGTTCTTGGTCAGAATGTTCCTTCTTCCCTTGGGAAGCCTGAAGCTTTGCCCCAAGGACTGAAGCCCCAACTTTTGGGCTGCAGCTGCGCACAGCACTTGGCCACCTAGGGCAGCCAGGGACTATTCGCTCACTCATGAGAGGAAGAATCACGAATGGAAGGGAGAGTCCACGAGAAGGGACTCTTGGAGGTTATCAGCCAAGGATCGGTGAGCTTCACGTTCCAGGGACACCCTTCAGCTACACATTAAACTGCGCGCTTTTCTCTCAGGATGCGCGTCCCAGTCTATTTTCTGCGTCTCTGGCAGAACACCCGTAAGTAGGTAACCTATAAACTACAGGAACTTACTGTCCCGTGGATCTACAGTCTGTGAAGTCCAAGATCAAGGCCCTAGCACACGGTGAGAGCTTTTTAACTGTATCATCCTACAGGAAAGGGCGAGGACAGCAAGAGAGACAGGGGACATACACGTATGTATATATGTATGCATGTGTGTATGTAGTGTGCATGTTATGTATGTGTGTGCTGTATATGTATGTATCTCCCTCTCTTCCCATTCCTGTCTCCTATGCTGTTCAGGACTTTGGATTCTGCTGTCTACGTTATCTAAGGAAAGCATTCCAGTAACAGGGTTGATGTGGCCCCTCCCTACACGTCTTCCACGCCTCCCCGCTGCTCTCTTTCATTCCCACCGCACCGCTTCCAGATGAGTGAAAACGCAGAGTAATCCGCTCGCTTAACCTTGCTCCACCTGTGTGGCTGGCCTCACAGCGATCTCACAGACAGACGACAGGGGTACAGATCTGCCCAAGCAGACCGAGCTCCGGGTGGTTTCCCCTTGGGAGCACAGGGGCCAGAAAATGGAGACATATACTTGCACATTCTTCCTGTTTTCACACCCCAAACCCCTGCAGATTAGTAGAACTTTTCAAAGTCAAGCGCCCTTCACCCTGGGCATTCGTTGCTGTTCAGCACAGGGTTGAGGCTTTTCTCACTGAGGGAGGCCCCTAATTGCTTAATGGTCACAGTGTGCTCTCACAACTTGACTTATAAATAAGAGAAGTGGACTTCTGGCTGGTATGTCTGGATGCTGGAAGTACCCAATCAGGACCAATAAGGTTCTGGTGAGGGCTGCTTCTGCACTGCGGCTCTGTTTCTGCTTTGTGTCCTTTGTGGCCGGTAAGAGTAGGAGAGCCCTCAACTGTCTCTTTTACAGGGCACTGGTCCACTAATGGGACTCCTGGCTCCAGACCCACACCCCAAAGGTCCCACTTTCCACTCCTCTCACACTGGGACTGGGATTCCCACGGATAGACTTTTGGGGATGGGGTTTTGTAAATGGAGACTTCTTGTTTCCTGGCTGCCCAGACCCAAATAAATACACAGAAACTAAATTAATTACGACACTGTTTGGCCAATAGTTTAGGCATATTTTTAGCTAGCTCTTCCATATTAAATTAACCCATTTCATTATTTTATATTTTACCATGAGGCTCATGGTTTGCTACCTCTTGCATCTTGGACAGCTACATGATGTCTGCCTCCTTTGGCAACTATATAGAATCTTCCTGACCCTGCCTACTCTCTCTCTATAACCCTTCCAGACTGACTATATTCTGCCCTGCCATAGGTCAAAACAGCTTTATTCATTAACCAATAAAAGCAACACATATACAGAACATCTCACATCATCTCCCCTTTTCTGTCTAATTAAAAAGGGAAGTTTTAACTTTAACATAATAAAATTGCATACACAAAACAGTTATAAAGCAAGAATTATAATTAAAATATTTAGTCCATTTATATTTGGTAAATTAAGGAAAATACTCTATTGTCTATCCTATCTTTGTGAGTCTAAAGTTTTATATCTAATTATCAAACATACATATAATAGTACCCATCATTTATTAAAATTCAAAGCTGGCTTTGGAGTTGGATGGTGGCTATCCTTCTCTAAATCCAAGCAAGTCGTTAAAAGAAAAATTTAGAGTTTCTGTCTCACATCAGGAGCCACCTGGTATGGGACAAAAAGAAGATAAAATCTAGGGGCTACTATTATCAAAACTCTGCTTTCAAAAAATTTTACTTCTCCCCATACCTATTTTTGTCTCTATAGTACCTTTTGTTAAATATATGTCTATAAAAATAATGTTTAAGTTTTCCACAATAAACAATAAGTTTTCCTGCAATAATCTTTGAAGTGTCCAGAAAGAAGATGGGGCCCCACAACAACAACTTCACCTGGTTGATATGATATCATTATGCTGATAGCACCACTTTAAGATGGGTTTTGGGTTACAAACTTTTTGAGATGATTCCAACTTGGCTGGCTGAGATGGTGCGCCTTCTTACAATGTTCTGGCTAGAACTTCAAATAAGAACTTCATAAAAATCCTACCGACTACTCAGAGACTATCTGCAATTATACCAGACAGTAATCTTGAAACTTAACCATTATTTTAATTTTTAAGGATCCCATAGAAATTATATCACCCCCATGACAGCTAAAAGTAATTCTAGAAAAGGATCTCCTCTCTCCCAACAAAGTTTGTCCTCATGGTTAGGGACATCTATTAGAGGTTGGTTATAACTGGTATAGGATTGAGGATGGAAATAAAGTAGGCTCAGTGATCTCTCTTTTAAAAAAAAGGTGGGGAAAATGGATGGTATGGGACAATAGGTAGGTTAGTTTGAGCTTACTTACACTAATAATAATAGTAATACTGAGATTACTTATGAGCTATTATAGACAATTTACATTGGTATAGATTCTTGTATATTGATATAAATTCAAATTATATTTGTTATATTGAATATTGTCCTACTTATGTTTACAATATTTGTGCACCTACGCAAAGTTATTTTGTCATATTGTATATATGCATGTTTCTACCTCTGCTTAAGATATTTTGTATACTGATGCAATTTTAGGATATATTTATCGTATTGCACTATACATTTTTACTTTTGATCAAGATACTTATATATTGTTTACATTTAGAGATCACTGTCCTCATTTACTGCACATTTGTTTAAATATTGTTTAATTTTTTAATATGAAGTCTTAGTCTTTAAGCTATATAGATATTAAGAATAACAGGTCAAATCCTAGAGAAGCTAAATAAGAAGGAGAACCCAAAGAAAAACATATAGGCATCCTCCTGAATATTAACCTTCATCAGGTGATGAAAGGAGACAGAGAGACACATTGGAGCACCGGACAGAAATCTCAAGGTCCAAATCAGGAGCAGAAGGAGAGAGAGCACGAGCAAGGAACTCAGGACCACGAGGGGTGCACCCACACACTGAGACAATGGGGATGTTCTATCGGGAACTCACCAAGGCCAGCTGGCCTGGGTCTGAAAAAGCCTGGGATAAAACCGGACTCGCTGAACATAGTGGACAATGAGGACTACTGAGAACTCAAGAACAATGGCAATGGGGTTTTGATCCTACTGCATGTACTGGCTTTGTGGGAGCCTAGGCAGTTTGGATGCTCACCTTACTAGACCTGGATGGAGGTGGGTGGTCCTTGGACTTCCCACAGGGCAAGGAACCCTGATTGCTCTTTGGGCTGACGAGGGAGGGGGACTTGATTGGGGGAGGGGGAGGGAATGGGGGCAGTGGCGGGGAAGAGACAGAAATCTTTAATAAATAAATTAATTAATTAAAAAAAAGAATCACAGGTCAATAGTTGCCCATGTTTGTTATACTAATAGTTAGACTAGTCAGGTTCTTTAGATGCACAGAGATTGTATTCCACATAGATAGGTAATCTTCAACTACTTCAAAGAGCTGTAGAATATGGCATGTAAATAACTTAGGATTCTGTTGACATGAGACACAATTGCTCCTGACAGCACTGATCTATTCCCCAGAGAATGCTGGGTACTGAAGACACCCCACTTGGAGCTATTTTCTTCTTGGTAAAACTGATCATTGGGCAAAGAACTTCCCCTGCCTCCACCACTGCCAAATGCATGGTGTCCAGACTGGACAAGCAGGATGCAAGCAAAAAGACTGCCAAACCTTGCTAAGACAGGATAAGACAGATTTTCAAATTTTCCTGCTTCTAAAAATGGCCTGTCAGATACTTTAGGCCTTAGCCAACATTGCTTGCCCCAATGGGCAAATGAGACTTTGGGTAATTACCCAGGTAACCAGTTGTCTCTGTCATTTTCTTATACTTTTTGGAAGTTGCTTGATTGTACTTCCTATTTACTCAAGTAATATTATTTCCCTTCTCAAGTCTTTGATGAGGTTGAAGACTAGATAGTTATAGTTACTTTCCTCTCATAACTTAGCTGTACTTGGGGGAGTCAACCATCCCTGCCTTCCCAGGCCAGCATTTTTCCTAGGGAAGGTAGTGGAGATGAAGTTTGTTGGGCTTCTAATCCTTCAACACAGCTTCATCATAGTGGAATTTCCCCTAGTGTCGGGGGACCAGGCCTATTGGGGTACTTTCTCATCTTTACTGACCATCAAATCATCTGATGATCTAACCAAATTTAGTCCCTTGTCCCACAGAACGACACAAAGGGAAGATATTGTAAGAGTCAACTGGAAACACTGAAATACTTTGGAAGTTGTAAACTGCTGTTTGCAGTAAAGAAAACCCATGCAAACATCTTTGTGAGTATCTGTTGTAAATCAGCTCTAACCAGAACAACCTGGGCAGCCCAGAGCTCTCTCAGATACTCAGATGTGCCTCTCCCCTCCCTTCCCCTGCCCTCCTCCTCTTCCTCCCTTCCTTCCCCAGTCTCACTCTCTTCCATGAATCTTTCTCTTCGGGGTTATGAGCTGACAGATCTTTCCTTTTCATCTCAATGCTGCTTTAGTCTGCTCTTTGCCCTCATGAATAAAAGCAGAGCTATGAATAAAGATGAAAGAGCAGAGGAACAGAAGGTGATGGGGCAGGGAGCTGGGCCCTGTAAGGCCACCCAGAAAGTCTTTTCTGAAGAAGTGCTGTTTGAGTCAAGACCCACATGAAGTAACAGAGCATCCCTGCTGCTTTCTCGGATGTGTCAGGTAGAGGGGAGCCCAAGTTCTGCGGTCCTGAGAATTAGGTAAAGTTGTATCCACAACACTGAACACACAGCATGCTCTCACTAACAAAGATTGCACTCAACTGGAAAGCCAAGCCAATATAGACCAGTGACCTGTTTATTAATAGATCCCATCTAATAAGATGTAGTGGGACATAGATAGATCAGATGTCCTCACTGGGGTGTGCTTCTGGATGCCTTAGTCTATAGGCTGACCCACTGTCACGGGGTCATTCCTGTCTCCAGGGTACCAGTAAACTTACCTTTTCCCAGAGCACTTCTACTATTTGGGGGTGCAGTCAGAGCATCTCTGAAGCGTGTGGGGCCACCTTCCATTCTGGCCTTCCACCCTTGGCTATGAAAGCAATGTTGTTGACAAAAGTTGATCCATACATTTACTTCCTAACCTGCCTGTCCATTGGTTCTGTGTGGTCATTCTATTGAGAGTCTCAAATTGAATTTGTATGGATCGCTCATGCAAAAAGCTTTTTCGAGAGAGTGGTGGGCAGACTCCTGGGGTCGGGGGGGGGGGGTGGCTAGTCTGCGATGGATTTGACTTGAATGTATTCTTCCTCCTTTCCATCACGCTACCTCATTCCATGACGCCAGAGGTGAAATGAAAGCAGATTCTCTCTATGGAGGGGATTTTGAGCAGCAATGGCTTAATAAAGTACTAAGATTTAGGAGTGGCTTTGCTCTGGGTCACGGGAGGCAATGGGTAGCAGAAGTGTTCCCGTCTGTGCTCTGCTATCTCTCCCCTCACCACACACACTCAGAAGCCATCTTGACATGCTCCCTTACCTCACATGCGTAGGCCTCACTTTCTGTAATTGTTGGAGGTTCAGGTGGGTGCTGGTGAAAAGTAGCCAGCTAGCTTGAGCCTAGTATGCCCCACAGTGTGGAGGGGAAGCTGTCTGAGGGGAGAGGGTGACGGCCTATCCAGAGTCCCAGCCTAGGTGATAGGAATCCTAGTGACCGGAGCATGACAGAATTTACCTTTGAAATTCACACAGCCTTTCTGGGCAGCTTTTGACATCAAGGTGTCCTTGTCTGTGGTGAAAGTATCATAGATGGACGTTGAGAAGTAGCATGAAAGGAGCTCAGGTCTAATTGAAAATGCAAAGTCTGCATTTATGAAGCATGATGGGAAGTGTATAGCCAGTGTCAGCGTGCGGGTTTACAGCCCAGCTCCCCACCTTGACCTGCTTTGATCTTAGTTTCATGGTCTTTGAAATAGAAAAGGGCACGTTCAGCCTGTCGGTATCGTCACAAAGACAGAGGGAACATTTGTGTCACACAAAAAGCCTGCGGCAGCACGTACTCATAATGGCTGTCCATCTTATGATAGCCCAGTTTCTCTCCTGATTGGAGTAACCTTTGTGGCATCCAGATCAAAACACCCATCTAATCTGAGGCTACAGACAAGAGGGCAGCTTCAAGCCCACCTTCTTTCTTGAACAGCTTCATATGAAACTCCAACGGAGGTGTGGTGGTCCGCAGGAGATCTCAGAAATGGTGGTCAAGTTAAGCCAAAAAACTAAAAGAAGGGGATAAAGGACAATATTTTGGACATATCTATAAGGCAGGTTTTAGTGGGCATCCTGACTGACTGTGTTCCACTTGGGGAATGGGACTCCCGAGGTGAGGTATATCGTCGCCACAGGATGCTTACAAGCCTCTGTAGGGCACTGCTCCTACGCTTGCTTCATCTTATGTGACATCAATACACTCCCTCCAGGATCATCGCTGGGGGGCAGAGTCTGAAACACCGTCCAGCCCCTCCATGCCTCACTTCCTTTGTCTGTAGAACTGCAGCCCTGCCTTGTTACCAGCCTCCAGATGAGCCAATGAGATGGAAAGCACTGTTCTTCGAACAACCTGGGGGTGTAGTCCTTATACACAAATACAGTTCAGGAGCAAGCATACACAGTATTTCTTCATTCGTGCAGGGCTGTATTTGAGACAAACTAGAAAACTTGCAAAGCGAAGGCAGACCACAAGGACAAATCTAGGTCAACTCACAAGCCAGACATGAAGTCTGAGAAGCTAGCCCTAAGAAAGTTTGCTTTATGACAGACACTCTTAGTTGTTGCTGTGTTTAAAACGGTTGTCTTTATGGGATTGTTTGCATTTAATATTTGTTGGATGGATAAGTAGTAAATACTACGCCATTCCTGGATCACTTTGAAGTTCTTACAGAGCAATTTAGCAGTAGTCTTTGCGGGAGCTTTCTGGCATAGGGACTACATTTTAAAAAGTTTCTCTCCATAATCCACTTCGGTTTGCTGCATTCCCCACCAGGCAGGTCTCTGGGCTACCTTGGTGGCTGGGATGGCTCACCCTCGGACTGCATATCATGGCCTGAGGCTGGAGTAAATGGATCCAGCTTCCCAGTGATGTCTCTCCTGCTGTACAGACCGTTCACATCTTTCTGGGGACCTGTAAGGTTGACATCAAAGTAGTTTGTAAAGGGTAATATGATGGTTTTCAAACGAAGCTCATTCTTATTCCTCAGGGGTCAGAATTCCATTTCCACACTAAATGAGCCTTCCAGACCCTGCACTTTGGAGGGGGAGGGTATTTATTTCTTATTCCCCTCCTTCACCTAGTAAAGAGACAGCCTCCCCCTTTAGTTCCCTCTTGAGCCTCTTCAAAATCTCCACCCCCTCCTGCTTCAGACCTCCTGAATCTCTTAGGAGGTGTTTCTTTCTGAATGTTTGTCTCATCTTCCCTGGGGATGAATTTGATAATTCCTAATTGTTTGACCACATTGGTGTGGGTCTCTGGAGGTCTCTAGGGGTCCCTGTTGTTCTAGGGTTTGCTTGCTGGGTCTTTTGCCATCCATGCTTAACAACACAGGAGTTTGTTGAGTTTTTCCCACAAGAGCTCTCCAGCAGTTCCGGTGCTGTTGCTGGACTCTGCTCTTTTCCTGTGGAGGCATTTGAATGAACCCTGTAACCTGTTAAAATTATTCTTAAAATCCTTTTCCTTTGCCACCTTCACTCTTTCCTGTACCTCTAGCCTGACCAGTAGGACACACCGGTCATACCCTCAGTTCTGTTTCTTCCCGCCCAAGCTCCAGTTGCCTGTGTGGAAGTGAGAATAGAAGAAACACACCATGGGTCTTTCATTTGCACGGGTTTAACAATAGCCTCCATCCCTCATGCTTGTAAAGAGTGTAAGATCTCTTGTTGGACCAAACATTTCATGTTGGGACAGTGCTGGATTTCATTTCCCACACAAGTTGATTTCATTCATAAATGTCACAAGTAGCCCAAAAAATGCTGGTCCTGTGTTTCAGAGGTTTGGATTTTGATAAAGGAGACACACAGCACACAGATCACCACCTTCCTTGATGTGAGAAAGGAGACCTGAGTGGTAGGGCAAGCAGTGAGCTCCTGGGTGGCTTCTTGGGCCCAGCTCACACTCCCTCTGTTTGTGTACACCAGACTCCAGTCAGCATTTGAAACAGGGGTAAGCATTTGCAATCAGTGTTTGTCTTACCTATGAACCCTATTTCTCTCAATGTCAAATTCTCACATACACATACCACTGGTTTTCATGAGAGACCGACCCATAAAATGTCACTGACCCTGCACAACTGAAGGTGACTCCCAAAATGCACCTTATACTTGGCTTCCTTGAATATGGTCACCTAGTTGAAATCTCTGAGATGCCAGGATTCAGGGCACTATCTAGACAAAAGTCTCATTCTGAAAGCTGCCCAAATGTCATACCCAACAGTTCTTAGACAGTTCACAGGGAGCTGGATGGTGGTGATGTACACTTTTACTCCCAGCACTCAGGAGACCCAGGCAGGCAGATCTCTATGAGTCTGAGGCCAGTCCCATCTACAGAGTGAGTTCCAGGACAGCCAGGACTAGGACTACGCAAAGAAACCCTGTCTCAAAAAAATAGAAAAAAAAAAAGAAAAAAAGGAAAGAAGGAAGGAAGGAAGGGAAGAAGGGAGGGAGGGAGGGAGGGAGGGAGGGAGGGAGGGAGGAAGGAAGTTCACAGGGCACTAGTTCTCTCTGGAAACCATCAATCATAAAATGGGAAACAGCTCTCCAATTTGCAAATCAAATTCTTTCTGCTCTTGCACAATATTTCATGACTTTGAGCCGTGACAGATGATTACCAGGTTATCAAGGGGGAGACAGATGAGCTAAACTAGAATAGTCACCCCGATACTTGTCACCAGGACTTTTATTCCTATTGTAACAAAATACCCCAAAGAAATGTCTTTGTAAAGAAATCTTACTTACCTCACACTTTCGGAGGTTGAAGTTCACCCCCTTGCTCCACCGTTGCTGAGGGCCCTCTGAATGCACACAATACAATGGAGAAGCTCAAGAGGAATGGAGCATGAGGAGGAGGCCGCATTGCGTGGCCGCCCGGACTTGTAACAACACTCGTACAATAATGAACTCAGTAAAGAGATTAGAATTAATTCCTTCTAGGACCCCACTTATGAAAGTTTGCATGACCTCAACACTGCTACACCAAAGACTACCTCTCCAGCACATGAATCTTTGCAAGACACATTCAAAGCACGTTGGAACCATAGCAAAAGCTAAGAGCATCCCGATGACTTCAACTCAGTGGGATTTTCTATTTCTAGTTGGGTACAAATCACATTGGGATTTGAGGAGATTGTAAGATGTTAAATTTTCCTGAAAATGTTGAGAAATGAAATCATGGTCTCTCCTTCCTTATCAGTTGACTAATGAATACATTGACCGAGTCTCCTCCTTACCATGTCTGTCCCTCTCCTCAGGCATCCCCCCACTTTCTTCTGCTCAACAGATCACTATCAGTCACACTTTAGCTACTTCATGACTCTTTGCCACTGTTCAGACTGAACAGTCCTGCATCTGGTCCCTCAGTACCAGGTCTAGCTGAACAGTGCGCTAATGCTGTTTACTCTATGAATATGTGTGTGGCCCTCCCTCCCTGCTTACGAGTCAATGTACTTTTCCCTTCGTGTTTCCAGATCCTTCGGTTAGTGACAGCTGTCTCTTCTGATTTTCCAGACTAGGAAATGGGATGCAAGGGGATTCATACTTTACTTGAAATTGCACATGGAATCAGCAGCCCGAGCTATTGACAGGGATCATTGCGTGTTTGTCGTGACATGAAGGCAGATTGTGAAGTGATTGCCCCTTTCTTTCGTCACAGTCCCTCACATGGGTGTAGAGTTCCATGCAAGAGCCTTGAGCTGTTGACTGGAAAGGGAAGGCCTGGCTTCAAACTGACTTGGCCTCACCGAGCAGTACGGCATCAGGCAAAATCTTTTACGCTCTCTGGATGCAGTGTCGCCTTTAAAATTAAAGAGGAGGAAAATGACCAAAAAAGCTCTTTTCCTGCTTGAGCAGTTCATTTCCCTGTGATTGACATGTGACAGTCATGGGTTCAGCGGCTCTGACAGGGGTGACTGAATACCCCATGTCACAGGGACAGAGCCAGTTACCCCAGCATTCCTGTCAGAATCCCCTTTTCATTTTCACATCCCAGTTCAGATGATAGCTATGTCTTACACCAAAATACAGTCACGGGGCCCCCCACCTCCTGCTAGTCTAACAGCAGCAGAAGGCCGTGTGGGTGGTGGAGTTACCATAGAGGCATGCTCCAATGTAACACTTTTGAGAAGTACAAATGCCACCAAGACTCCAGAAGTCTGAAATATGGCAATTCCGCACCCCAGAGAGTGCGTCTTTCTGCTTGGCTGTGTTCATGGGCTGTGATGCACCTGAGCTGAAATGCCTGCCAGTGGGAGTGCTCTACCTGCTCTTAGGAAGCAGGACTTTGAGAGTTGGAGTCTCCATTTTTGTTTCAGAAGGTAGGGAATTGGTTTCGTTAGCCACAACACACAGACTAACAATGAAAAAGATGTTTCCATCATCGCTTGGGGTAGAGAAGAGGCCTACTTACCACAGCATCAGACTATTCTCCTGTTTCCCTTGGAGACTAGCCCTCTCCTCTCCCCTGACTGGAGGTTTTTACTGACAGGGTGGGTGGCCTGTGAGTGAGATGTTAATCTTTCTACAACATTATCTGAGGTCTGCAGTGTGTGGAAGTCCCAAGTCCAGTCTGAGGCGAGAGGCTTTTGCCTTTCTTTTGATACAGAATGTTAAAACAAATCAGACTGTGAGAAGAGGCCTGTGGTCACCATGTCCCTTTGCTGTGCCTTCCAGTGCTCTTTAGCAAACGTATGGAACTGGTAGTTTATAATATCAAGGTCTAGCCCCCAAAGTCTGAGAAAGTCACCTTGTAAAAACTGTAGCCCGCACAGAACCAGCCTGTATTTTTCCAGGACACCATGAGGAGTTCAAGACACCCTTGAGCCCCTTGTCTTCAATGGGCTGTGGCAGGTAGGGCTTTTCTCTTATAAGTGGTTACAACATTCTATCCTTAAAAGGATAGGGGTTTCCAGAAGTCGCTTGTCTGAAGATGTCTTTGGGACAAACTGCCATCATGTGCAGGTGACATTCTAATACGCTGCAGTGGGACTGGCTCCATTTGGCTCCCAGGGCTCCCTGCCTCTGCTGAAACCTAAGGGTTTAAGGCTGTCTGTAAAGCCCTTCAGGTAATGCTTAGCTCTGAGGAAGACGGCAGCATGTAAGTTATAAAGAGTCCAGCAACCCCAGCTAAGGAGAAAAACTGCCTGAGGACGTCTCTGTGGGGCAGGCAGCAGGAACTCCATGCTGAACCACAGAATTCCTGAAAGCCATTAACACACAGAGGCGACAGACACATGGTCACAAGGTGAGAAGAGAGCCATGGGGAAATGGGCCATGAACATGAGAGAGAGAGGAGAGAAAGGCGGTCTGTGAAGTGTGTGCTGCTGAGAGGGTTCAGTGGAGAAGCCCACAGAGCAGATTCTCTCATGGAGCACTGGGGCAGTACAGAGCGCCCAGCATGAGTAGGATAGATAATGGGATAGAAGGACCTAGGGTTCTTTTTTATTGTTTTTATTGAGCTATATATTTTTTCTGCTCCTCTCCTTTCTGACACCTCCCCTTCTACTCTGTCCCCTGATCTCCATGCTTCCAATCAACTCAAGAGATCTTGTCTTTTTCTACTTACCATGCAGATTTGATCCATGTATGTCTCTCTTAGGGTCTTCTTTATTGTCTAGGTTGTCTGGGGTTGTAGACTGTAGGCTGGTTTATCTTTGCTTTATATCTAAAAGTCACTTATTAGTAAATACATATTATATTTGTCTTTCTGGGTCTGGGTTACTTCACTCAATATGACGTTTTCTAGATTCATCCTTTTGCCCACAAATGTCAATATTTTTTTCTGTTGTGTAGTACTCTATTATGTAAATGTACCACATTTTCCTTATCCATTCTTCAATCAAGGGGCATTTAGGTTGTTTCCAAGTTCTGGCTATGACAAATAATGCTGCTATGAACACAGTTGAGCACATGTCCTTGTGGTATGATTGAGCATCCTTTGGGTATATACCCAAAAGTGGTATTGCTGGGTCTTGAGGTAGGTTGTTTCTTAATTTTCTGAGAAATCACCATACTGAAATCCGAATGGGCTGTACCAGCTTGCACTCCCACCAACAATGAAGGATTGTTCCCTCTATCCCTCATCCTCTCCAGCATAAGTTGTCATCAGTGTTTTTGATCTTGGCCATTCTTACAGGTGTAAGATGGAATCTCAGAGTTGTTTTAATTTGCATTTCTCTCATGGCTAAGGATATTGAACATTTCCTTAAGTGTCTTTCAGCCATTTTAGATTCCTCTGTTAGAGTTGTCAGGAGCCATTTCAGGCTTCTCCTTTCTCACATCTCACAGGGCCTTGAAGTAAAAACTTTGAGACAGAAAACTTAAAGTTAACTAAAACATTGTGTGCTAAACTTGGAGATTCAAGCTTCAGACTGCACCACAGAGTGTCTTCTTTGTTTGCTGCTTATCACTAACAGCAGGTGTTCTAGCCACAGACCTTGCAACTGCCCTGCTTAGCTGCCTAGCTACCGAGCCCCTCCTTTCCTTCCCCTTTCCCCAGTTCCCTCTGCCCAAGCTCCTCACTGGGGAGTATTTAAGACATAAAACTTGCTTCAATAAAAGGGATGCCTTGACAAAAAGAGTACTGCTTGGCGTCCGTTTCTTTCTCTCACCCATGTCTTTCAGATAGTGCCTCTTCAGTCCCTGGAATAACTTAGGACCTGCTGGGTGGGTCAGAGAGTTTTCTGTTTAGGTCTGTACCCCATTTTTTTAGTCTTTTGATGACTAATTTCTGCGTTCTTTGTCTAATTTGGAAATCAGTCCTCTGTCTGATATGGGGTTGGTGAAGATCTTTTCCTGTTGGAGGAGGCCACCTGTTGGTTCCTAGCTGCTCAGTTCCCAAAATAATCACACAGAAACCTTATTATTTAAATCACTGCTTGGCCCATTAGCTCTAACTTTTTATTGTCTAACTCTTACATCTTAATTTAACCCATTTCCATTGTATCGCCACATGGCTGTGGCTTACCAGAAAAAGTTCCAGCATCTGTCTTCAGCAGGGCTACATGCTTCTTTCTGACTTTGCCCTTCTTTCTCCCAGCATCCAGTTTAGTATTTTCTGCCTACCTCTGTTTCCCTATAACTTTGCTACATGCCCAAATCAGTTTTTTTATTCATTAATGGTAATCACAGCATACAGAGGGAAACCCTACATCATCTCCCTTTTTCTGTTTAAATAAAAAGGAATGTTTTAATTTTAACATAGTAAAATTACATATAACAAAACAGGTATCAAGCAATAATTACAGCATATATATATATATATATATATATATATATATATATAATCTTTTATCATAACTAGGGAAAACTATAATTATAAATTCTTCAATTCCATCAAAGACTCCAGAAGGATATAATATTACCTAAGTTAACAGGAAGTACATTGTAAGTAACTTCCAAAACTCTAAAATTGACAAAGACATCTCACTGCCTAGACAGTCACCCAAAGTTCTTTGCACCATTGGGGCATCCATCTTCACCCTACAGGCCCATAGTATCCAGCAGACATTCCCACAAAGCAGGAACTTTTAAAGACAATTCCACCTATATTGGAAGTTTGTCAGTAACTTTCTTCTGTGTCCTGAAGAATGTATGGCAGTCTCTTTCATGAAGCAGGAACCCTGAAGGATCATCTTACCTTTAGGCAAGTTCAACAGTCATTTTTTTGTGGGCCCTATATGTCCAGTTCATCAAGCAGTCCAGTCAAGGGCAGCTCCTTGACTGAATGGCTAACCAATGCCATAAGAAGTGTCTTAGATGCCCATCTTCCTTTTGAAGTAGATTGGTGCTACCAGGAGCACATATGTCTCACTGTCATGAAAAATTCTAAGTTCTTAAACATCTTAAATGCCAAATTTTGTAGTCTTCAAAAGGTTTGAAGAATACCTAACTGAACTATATCTCTATATATCTAGAAAACCTAACATGACTACAAGATTGGCTATTATAGATAACTCTCTATTTACCTATAATTATTAATTATACATTACATTTTTAAATGAGCTGTACAAACACAATACCTTAATCAAGAACATAAATATACATATAACAAAATTGATTTAAATCTGTATCAATAAGCCAAGATCCATACCAATGCAAAGTGTCCATCTCTACAACATATCCCCCTTTCAATGTAAAAAGAAAGAAAGAAAGAAAGAAAGAAAGAAAGAACCTCTATATACAATATTTGGGAATTTAGGTGTAGTTCTCTAGACTACTTCCTGCTGATTAGGGGTGAAATTAATAAAGTTTTTTTTTTATGGTTTATCCCGTGTACTAGGTTCATCTCAGTCAGCAGTTGGTTAAAGTAATTTTTGGGGAGTGTTCACAAGCAACCTTTCAGGGGGTTTTGTTCCATCAAACCATATTAGTCTGGAACCAATCCACAGATTCTCATCCTCTGTGTAAACAAAAGAAGAACCTCTTTTCCAAAACAACATATCCTTAGACACAAATTCTGAAGTCAAGATATCTTTATAATATACATGCTGGCTTATCTTACCAGCCCATATACTGAAATGTCTCTCTGTACTTAGCTCCTTTATAACCAAAATATTCCAAAAAACACAATAATATACATAATCCAGACTCTGTCAATTTTCCATCTTTATGGGGTTTATTTTTCTTTATTCCTTTTAAACTCTATCTCTTTCTTTTCTAACTGTATATTTTTTTACTCTCTCTCCCAAGCCTACCTACAATTATCCAACACTGTGACCCATTTAGAGGTCTTTTTATCTAGATTTGTCTTTATTGTACAGTTGTAATTATTTTCTGACCAGAAACACTTCTTAAAATGCTAAGTACTCAAGAATATAAGCTGCGGCATTGCTAGGGTATTTATGGTACTTCCTCCTTGCTCTTCACAGTTCAACATGGCACAGGAGTTCTGTTCATTGCCTCTCAGCTGCGCACACTGCCCCAGTTCCAAGTATGCAACAGGTCTATGCTGAAACATTAAGCAGTTTGTAGCACACTTCTTACAAACCCCATTTAAATGCTCAATCTCCTGAAAGAGACAACATGGACCAGAAAGTCAGCATTTCAAAGCCCTGTAGCTTTTTTTTCTGCTACCACTGAGTCAGGGAAACCTCTCTTAAAAAAGTTGCAGCATGCCGCCAGCAAACAAAACCCATTCAGGAAAACAAATGCAGCTAAACTTTGTTTTTTAGTGTCCAGAATTTGTTTGCAAACCCTCTCAGGTTTTAAGTGGATTTTAGTTGGTTACATGGGTGCCAATTTGTTGGAGGAGGTTGTTTGTTGGCTCCCAGTTGCTCAACCCTGAAATAATCACACAGAAACCTTACTATTTAAATCACTGCTTGGCTCATTAGTTCTAACTTCTTATTGTCTAACTCTTACATCTTAATTTAACCAATTTCCATTAATCTTTTTATTACCACATGGCTGTGGCTTACCAGATAAAATTCCAGCATCTGTATCCAGTGGGGCTACATGGCTTCTTTCTGACTCTGCCCTTTTTTCCTCCCAGCATTCAGTTTAGTTCCCCCCCCCCAGCTCTGTTCCCCTTGAGCTCTGCTATAGGCCCAAATCAGTTTCTTTATTCATTAACGGTAATCACAGCATACAGAGGAAAATTCCATATCATTTTCCCATTCTGTAGGCTGTCATTTTGTCTTGTTGACCTTGTCCTTTGCTTTACAGAAAATTTTCAGTTTCAGGAGGTCACATATATTAATTGTTTCTCTCAATGTCTGTGCCACTGGGTTATGTTTAGGAGGTGGTCCTCTGTGCCAACGTGTTCAAGTGTACTTCCCACTTTCTCTTCTGTGTGGTTCAGTATGGTTGGCTTTATGTTGAAGTCTTTGATCCACTTGGACTTGAGTTTTGTGCATGGTGATAGGTATGGATCTATTTTCATTCTTCTACATATTGACACCCAGTTATGCCAGGCTTGGACCTGCTCCTGCTGGTGTCCCTGTCTTGGGCCTGCTTCCACATAGCTCACTAGCCCAGGCCCAGTCTTGTGGAGGCTGCTGGGTTGGGGCTGCTCTGGTAGAGGTTCAGGCATAGAGGTTCTTAATCTGGTTATGATTTTGCCAATGGTTGCAGAACTTTATAGATTTTATAATCTAAACTTCAAGAACATATTATCCAATTCAAAAGTTTTCATGACTGGTCCATCCTGAATACCAGTGCAGTCCTTCAGGGGTCTTCTGGGGTAACCCACAGACTCCTCAACACTGTTCGATCAACACCATTAGTTTCTTGAACAGTCACTGTTCTCCTGTTGACCCCACGCTGGTCCAGTCTGATTTGTGTTATTAGAGAAACCAATCACTGAGAGGTGGTAGAACAGTGAGTCAATGTGGATAGACATGGGTTCCTGGGTTTGTTCTTGATTTGGGACAAAACAGTTAACCTGTCTGTTTCCCCACCTGTCAAACAGACAGTAATGGCCATCACTTGCGATGTTGTGAGAATTAAAAGTAAATTCAGTTCCAGTCTGCAGTGGCTGCTAGAGCAGTCATCAAGTGACAGCTTGGCTAGAATCTCTTTCCTATTCTTCCACATGAATATGTACTAAGTACTTTAGATGTGAGGTATGCTGAAGGGTAGGAGATGGTTGTAGTAGATGTGGGGAGAGCTAGGGCACCTGCCAGTGTGTTCTAGCAGTACCTGTTGAAATAGCCAGCTTCTTCTCTTTAAAAGGTTTTGTTTTTATTTTTGAGACAGGGTCTTGCCATAAAGTCCATAACCAGCTTGAACCTCACCATGTACACCAGGTTGGCCCCAAATTATAGAGGTCCATCTGTCAGCTTCCCGAGTGCTGGCATTAAGGACAGGAGCCACTATGTCAGGCCTTGAAAATAGTCCCAAGTATTTGAGTTGGAGGGCAGTAAAGTGGGCTAGGACTTACAGATAGAAATAGAAATAGAGGCCATATGCTAAGGGAGTGAAAACATCCCCAAGAATGGGAACGAGGCAGTGATCTGAGAGTAAAACCCCCAAAGTGTCAGGTCATGTGTCACATGACCCTGTAGGAGATTTACATAGCACAGACCATGTGCATATCTCATGGGCTGTTAGCGCTCTCTGTTAGAGGATATCCCCATGTGGAGAATGGCTTCTATGTCTCCTCTTGCCTGCTAGCTTCCTTCATGTGTTAATCTTGATGTGCCTTTCTCCTGCCATTATACGGTTGCAGTGAGGGAGGTGCCTGAGAGCACACGGCCTTTAGCCATTAGGCACATCCTCATTTTCCCAAAGCTCACAAAGATCCCACACACCAGCCCCTTGTCTTTCCCTTCTGTGTTTATTCTGCTTTCCCAGGCAAATTGTTGCCCAAGGTCCTCAGACGATAAAGTCCTTGGGTTCCCCTGGTTACCCTTATGTTTTTAGCCCCATTTTTTCAGATTCTGAGTTGGGAAATGACATTTGGGGTCAGCACTTGGGTACCCTGTTTATGGAAATACAATTTGGTACTTTGGTTGGAGATCTGTTGACAAGTGACGGGAGGGCTTCCCCACAGAGGCAAGCAATCTCTCTCCTGGTTTTCTTTCTTTCTTTCCAGTTCTGACTCGCTCCGATAGGTACATTACACAGTCACACAGTATTTTCCACGAAGCTTCCTCAAACACCTCAGTGAGGAACCCTTCAGTGCTTTCACCAGAGATCAGTCCTTAGGAAAAATCCCCACAATATTCACCTGGTGCATTGCTTCCATGACATGCCAGAACTTGAATCTAAAAGCGACCTTCTGGGGAAACAGTACCGCATGACAGTAAAGCTGGAGGGTAAAGTGGGGAACCCATTCCCGCAAGGGTTGTTAGTAACCGCAAAAGCGGCAAGCAAGTGATCTCAGAACGTCCCCCAGGAAACCATTGCTGGTCAGGCTGAGTGTTCCCACTGCAAGCATTACAGTGTCATACAGGCTTGAGTTTTTACAGCCATTCCTTTCTTCCTGGAGCAACCGGGACTCTGACAACGCAATTTCTCCTTGCAGAGGATATTATATCATGTCCTGTCATGATACCATGTCTCTTCAAGAATGTGAAGCCATACTTCAGGATCAATATTTCTTAATGGATATTTCAACAGCTCTTAGAGGGCTAGAGTTTGAAAGTACACGGTGAGGGAATTACCAAGGAACCTGACCACAAGGCCTCGGTCAGCCGTAGCGAGAACACTGCCTAGGGAACCGTTCTTGCCCAGATTTCCTGATGACATGCCTATGCAATGGTGGGAGAAACTCATGAGTTTGTGGTTGTATGTGTGTGTCTGTCTGTCTATGTGTTTTTAGATTCTGCGAAGGCTCAGAGGGCAAATGTGTTTGGATGCAGGTCTGACCCTCCAGGACAGCATGGAGACAACCACTGTTCTGAAGTCAGTAAGGCAGCACGGGCCGTGCTCCACAACACTGTGGACACTGAAAAGGGAGTTTTGTAAATTTCTTCATATGTGTGTCGTGAAGCATTGTTGATATTTGCAACAGTATTACACGTGAATGTAAATGCATTGCCCAGTATACATACCGTCTGTAGCTTTCTGACCTTGTTCTGAAGAAAGAAGTCTTATGTATTAAAAAAAATTACAAGCTGTTTTATTTCAGCCTAAGTCTTGTATAGGATGACTCATTAAAACTCTGATTTCTCCTTCCTGTTGTCACTAATGGCCCAATGAGAGGTCAGAAAACTGGGGTGGGACCTTATCCTTAGAGGTACAGGTCCCCAAAGAAGGAAGTAGATGGTGCATGCCCAAACCCTAGTCAGCAAATGAACTCTGCCCACTCATGGCACAGCACACAGTAGGAAGCAGGGGTGGCACGGAGGGAGGATTTTTAAATTATCAGGAGTCTCAGAATCACCCACCCTCTGTTTAATAACCAGAAAGCCGGACTTATAACTCTTATCAAGCCATGTGGTGGGGCCTGCATCATTTCACCAATTTCAACAAACTGTCCCAGCACTGAGGGAGATTAGACGCTGTGTTTATTTTCTGTGGCGTTGGGGCTGTGTTCTCTTCAAGAGAATGAGATATGAAAGCAGAGGGTTACTCAGAGACGTCGCCCATGGGTCCTGTGACATGAAAGAGTCCAACAACTCTGCTTCTGTGCCCAGGTGACTGGAAGTAACTGCAGGGTGTTTTCCTCCCCTGGGATGTAAATTCTGAAAGAGAGGAGGACGGGCCCCTGTGTGCTCTGCTTTGATATAGCGAGGCCTGGGAGCTGGCAGGGTGGGGAAGCCTGCAAAACAGGCGGAGTCCAGAGAAATTCCACCAGCTCTGAAAGAGGCTGTGTCCAGAGAATCCCACCTGTTCCAAACTGTAAAGAAGAATTAATTATCATGGAAAATCAATGATCAAGAGAGGCGTTTGTGTTTGTCCAAGGCCTACGACCAAGGGGATTCAGGGCTGGGAAGAGGGAATAACTGAAACAAGGTGGATCCCTCCAGGGCTCTTGTGTCACTATTGCACTGGGAAGGGAGGCTGCTGTGGCACTTGTGCAGGGTAGTTTTATGTCAACTTGACACCAGCTAGAGTCATCAAAGAGTGGGGAGCCTCAATTGAGACAATGCCTCCCAAAGACCAGGCTGTAAACAAGCTTGTAGGGCACTTTCTTAAATAGTGAATGATGAGAGAGGACCCAGCCCACTGTGGGTGTTGTCATCCCTGGGCTGGTGGTCTTGGGTTCTACAAGAAACAGACTAAGCAAGCTACAAGGAACAAGCCAGTAAGCAACATCCTCCATGAATTAACTTCTGGCTGCAGGTCCCTGCCCTGCTTGGATTCCTGTCCTGACTTTCTCTCATAATGAACTATGACGTGGAAGCCAAATAAACCTTATTCTCCCCAACTTGCTTTATGGTCATGATTTCTCATCACAGCAATAGAAACCCTAAGACAGAGCCCTTTGGTCACCAAGGAAGGTGACACTTAGCAACCTCTGAGCATTTTGTGGAGCAATTGTGGCACGTCTGTTGGGTCTGTTCAACAGCCAGAGCCACCAACCGTTAAGTCAAAGGATGTGATACTCACTCCAGTCCCATATCTTCCCATTGAGAGATGTTTTAGCAGAAACCTCCTGCTGGACACTCTAGTAGAAACCCAGTCACCATGGGGACATTTTCTGAAGTCTCAGGAGGGTCAGTATGAGTAAGCACTGAAAGGCTTGGGCAGGGCTAGATGAGGAACTCAACCTTCACGGCCTGCTTGGTCCAGAGCTGAGAGCAGGCCCATGTTCTCCTTCTCCTCCCAGACTTACACGCAGGGTGCTTCCATCACAAACGGCAAGCAGCTAAGCTTTGGGTCAAGACCTCTGGCATTCAACTCCATCCTCCCTTCTCCTCCTGAGGTTTCTGGCTCCTCTCTGAAGAAAGCCTAGGGCTGGGTAGATGACCCGGAGTTTTGCCTCCCCAGCAGATTGTAAAAACACTGATCATGGCTTTGCATTTCAGAGATCTCTGCTAAAATTCACAGGCTTTAATGTGGGACAGAAACCAGCGTCAGTCCAAAAAATAAATAGGAGTTATCTAGATGCATAATCCAAGGTATGGACTCCAAACCCCCATGCATATAGACCAAAATATAGACAAAATAATGCTGGTATGTATGAAGGCCCTACTCCAGGCCTCATTATGCTCAAGACATAGATAACACAGATGAAGTTTTGTTTAATTAAAACAAAACATGTTCTCGTTCCTGCTTTTATGTGTCCTTCCCTTAATCTCAGGGGCTAGGGACTGACTTCATAGCAAAGCTTCCTCAGCAGTCACATGGAGCCAATGGCGGCAGGCACTAGCTGCTATGAATCTCCCTGCAATCAGCTCGACTCAGCTTCTCCATGCTTTTGCCAGAGCTGGCCATGGGCGTTCGGGGAAGCCTGACTGCCTCTTGGATTCATAGGCCACCTCCAAGTGCTGTCAGTGAAATATGCCATCATGAGAAACCAGTTGCCAATAAAGACCAGATGCACATTTTCAATGTTTCTGTAAAATTGTGTGTGTGTGTGTGTGTGTGTGTCGGGGGAGCCACAAAGGAAGAGAGGGAGAAATGGTCCCAGCCTTGAGGTTCACGTGTACACATCCCTTGACACCAAATGCCTGGTGCCTCCCATCTGCTCCCCGCTGTCACTGGGAGCTGATGAGGAGCTACAGCTGCACTGGCATCGGCATCTGTGAGGCCCACGGAGGAGCCTTGCTGCTAGAACGGAGCATCCATGGACAGGAAGATGGAGCCGGGGGAGGGTAGCTGGGGATCCTGTGGGAATGGTTCTGTCCCCAGATTTCAATTTATCTTGAGTAGAAAAGTTTCCTTCCAAGAGCCTAGCCAAGAATGTTGATGTCACAGGGGAAGGGAAGAGATGTGATTGTGTGTCACATAGAACTGGGAACAGGGCTGTTCAGAGGGACAACCTTATCAATTAGGTAACGTCTGCTAGTGATTGATGGAGTGTGTTGTGCAGTGTTCCAGCTGTTGATGGGTCAGCAAACATCTGCAAAGAACACAGTACCTTTTGGGAAAAGCTTTTCTTAGGCTGGGCCCTAGTGACTGGAGCCCAAAATGGCTGGTTTGCCCAACAGCATCAAAGGCATCCAAAACAGAACCATAAAACAGAAATGTGGACAGGACAGAGGCAGCAACTCTGGTTGGGACTTTTGTTTTCTGTCCTAGACTTGGGCAGAAATGTTGACTCTAATTGGCTGTTTCCCCTCTTTCCTGTTGTCTGTATTTTCTCCTAGTCTTTCTTCATTTTCTTTTGTCTTCATCGCAATTTCTTTTTCTCTTTCTTTTTGGTTTTTCAACACAGGATTTCTCTGTGTATCTCTGGCTGTACTGTAACTCACTCTGTATCCCAGCATGGCCTCGAACTCACAGAAATCTATCTTCCTCTGCCTTCCTGAGTGCTAGGAATAAAGGCATGTGACACCACTGCCCTGGTTTGATTCCATTTTTTTCTCTCTACTTTCTTGTCATCTCTCCTTTCCTGCCTCTCTTATTTCTCCCTCCCACTTCTCTCTCTCTCTTCCTTGCTTACCCTCATCTCCTTTAAATGCCCACATTTGGTATTCACAGTGTGAAAAACCGTTGAATAAAGAGCTAAGACATCAACAGTGTCTTGTCCTAAAAGTAATCAAAACTAGAGAGGCAAAAGTGAATGTTTAACCACGAGATAGAATAGAATATAAATATGTGGTTCAGATATAACTAGTGTATACACTTTTTAAAAAAAACATTGTCTTAGGTTTTATTTAATTTCTCCTCTTTTTGAAAATAACACATCAAATTGCAGAATGGAAATTTAGAATATCAACAAAGTAAATTATCCAAATATCTCCAAATAGTAATGGAAATACCAACAGGGAAAAATGCCCAGGTATGTATGTAAAATCATGTAAACATCCACACGTGCTTATGTACATATTTAGTGATGGGCAAGAGGATACTATTAACACTTTTGTCACTGCTGTCACAAAGCAGCGGACGGAAGCCGCAATGGTTTATGTTGGCTCACAGTTTGAGGGGCACACTCCATCGCCTGAGGAGGCTTGCCACAGGCGCCTGCAGTCAGGAGGCAGGGAGAGAGATGGAAAGAGGGATGGAAGAAGAAGGAGAAAGTGAGAGGGAGGAGAAGAGGGAGAGAGAAAAGGGCAGGGAGGGAGGGAGAGAGAGGTCCTCAGCTTGCTTGGTTAAGTTCAGTTTGGGACTCTAGCCCGCAGGAATGGCCCTACAGTATCAGGATGGGTCTCCTCTCCTCAGTTAATCCTCTCTGGAAATTCTCTCACAAGTGTGACCCAAGGTATGTCTCCTGGGTGACTCTAAATCCACTTAACAATGAAGATGAACCATCACACTATTTATATGATAACTACTCTTTTTGCTCAACATATTGCTGGCATCCTTATGAATACTGAGCAGCGTTGCACCTCATCTCTCATGGGTTACACAGCAGCCCATTAAACTGATCTTGCCAAACTGATTGAGAATGTGATTTTTTTTTCAGGGCAAAGATTGGTTATATTACACTTAAAGAAGAAGAGATAGCAGCAAAGACCTGTTAACTACAGCCTACCCCCGAGGGAAACAGGAAAACTTACAGATGTGGATGTGAGTGTAAACCTATTTCCTACGTGGGACACCGTCGTGACTTCAGAAGGTGCCACGGAGCCTATCTGGCCACCAATGTAAGAGACGGGATGAATTTGTCCCAAGCAACCTCTCAAATTCGCCAGCCATCACCTTTTTTTTTTTTTTTTTCGAGACAGGGTTTCTCTGTGGCTTTGGAGCCTGTCCTGGAACTAGCTCTTGTAGACCTTTTTTAAGAAGCTTTTGACTCTTCTATCTTCTGTATTAGCTACTTGCATAGTTGCTGAGACAAAATAAATACATACAAATGCAGGGGCAAGGAAGGCAGGAAGGTGGAGCTTGAGGAAGTGGTATGTTTGCAGCAGGGACTCAGGAAGAGTCCGTGCTCAGTCAGGAAGCAGGAAGGGATGGTCCTGGGGCTCAGCTGGGTCTCCCAAGTTCAGAGTTTAGGTTGCAGCCCATGAACTGGCTTGTCCACCTGTCAAGTGGGTTTTCCCATCTCAGTGAACCCTACTGTAGAAACTCTTATACACATGGTCAGACCAGAGTTCTCTGTGACAAGGAGCCCAAAGATCAATATCCCTCACCAAGGGACACACATGCCTGTGAATAAGTGTGGAAACTTAATTGGCAAAGAACGAGAGCCTCTTTTTTTATTTAAATAACTTTATTCTTTGAGAATTTCCTGAAATGTACTTTTAACATATTCAACCTCCTCAGCCCTCCCCTTCCTACCCTATCAATTCTCCCATCTTTTCCTATCCAACTTGGAAGTTACTTTCTTCCTTCCCCATCAAGTCCAGTTTGTGTTGCCCACCTAGTCTTGGGATTGCGGCCTTCTGTAGTGTCTGGTCAGTCTTCAAGGGGTCACATCAAAAACAAAACAAAATCCAAAACTAACGAACTCTTCTCTCCCGGCAGCAACCAAATGCTAAGAGCCCCTAAACTCAAGTGGGATCACAGGTTGATCTTCCCACCCTCTGTGCTGAGATTTGTGCAGGTTTCTTTTCTTCTGGACTAGGGATGCACCGGCTTGGACCAAATGCTCTGCTGACCTTGCTCTCTACACCTTGTTCTAGATAGCACGGAGGAAGCGCTCCACCACTGCCAGGAGAGCATAGCCCCTCCCACTAGTCCTTAGCTTAATCTTCTTTTGTTGTTTTTGTCAGAGAAAATGACTTTTTGGAAGGTTGTTCTTAGGTCCTCTGGGTCTGCCCCATAGCTGGTGGCTCTGTTCCCAGTCTGTCAGGCCTAGGAAACTGAGGTTCTAGGTCCCCTGGAGGGCAAGAAAGAATGGCATCTTCTCCCAAGATCGTCAGGGGCTGAGGACAGGATTTTAAAACCATGACAGTAACCATTATGCAAAAAATATTTACATATTTGTCAGATTTTTTTTTAGTTTAACTTTCTAGAATTATAACAGAATCATGAGTTCACTTTAACAAAATGTTTTCTGTCTAACCTGACCTGCTACACGAGACACACATAGCACAGCCCTCACACATCTCATGTTCTGTGTCACGTGGGATATGCTCTTTAAACATGACTGATTTTCCTCTAAACATATCCTTAAAGCTGTTGCCTCAGGGACTTTATATCAGGTATGGTATTGTTCTTTTTAATGTTATAAGACCTTTAAAATTATTTTATTCCTATATTTATTGATACTATATATAATTAAATCACAGTAATGTCAGAAGTTACACCCATAAAGTTTCATCAATATGACTGCCGAAATATGAGCTGAACAGAGCCACCAAATGCTCACAGCAAACATGCCCGAGTGGACTGGGGAAAGCTAATGAGGCTGAACCCCACGCAGACAACAGGCAACTAAGGGATGCTTAGAGCAGAGATTTTCCAATTCAATAAGTTAAAACTGTGCCATGATTAAATGGGCACAGCAGCTCCAGCTAAAGAGCTCCAAACACTTTGGACTCCATTCGTTTGGTTTTTGTGGTAGCAATTTTATTAATTTTTGACCTATTGAAGCAATCATACATTTTATAGGTAAGACTCAGGGACATTTTGTCACACATTGCTTCTTAATTTGTCATTTACCATTTTAGACATTTCCCCCTTTATATATTTTTTTATTTTTGAACATGATACAATTGATATATAATGTCCTTTGTTATAGGTTAATCTGTGTTTTCTTCTTATACTTCAGCGGCAGTGAAGTTATTCTGGTGTTTGGAGTGAATTAGGATGTTCTAGTCCGAGGTTAACAAGGTACAACATCGTGAACTAGTCTACACTTACAATGCTTTCTATTTTTAGTATTGTTTATTTCACTTTCATTAAACTGTAGTTGTTAGGTTTTTGTCCATACTCATCTTTTAAAGAAAACAAATTTTATTTCTTAATGTTATTCTTTTGTAAATCTTTAATTTCTGTTCCTGTTATTAGTTTTTTCTTTTTTCTAATGCTGTAATTCTTTATCATTTTATAATTTGGATTTACTGTTATTGTAATCCTCTGTTTGTAATGAAGAAATAACTCTTCTTCCATTATAGCCTTGAACAAATTCCAAACATCTTGAGTGATATATTCTTATAAATACTACTTTGTAAATGGATTATATTGCCATTTTCTTTAGGTTTAAACAATGGGCTTGACAAATAGAAAAGTTACCATTTATAATTGGTTTTAACTCTGTGTTGCTGCGTTTTAGCCTAGAGTAAGACCTGTAGGACAGGCTCGCTTACTTTCAAGAAACTTTAAATTTGAGAAGACTGGTCCCTAATTTATAATTCACTTGTAAGAAAGTGTGTGTGTGTGTGTGTGTGTGTGTGTGTGTGTGTGAAGCTTAGAATCACAGTGTAGAGGCATTGTGGCATCTGCTACAGTGTAGACTCCTTCCCTAACAGTTCAGACACCATGTCCTTCTCCTCTTGTTTTGGTGTCTCTTCTCCATCCCCCTTTTCTGTTGTAAAAACACATAAAGTTAAATTACCATTTTAGTCCTTTTTAAGTGTGTAGTTCACTAGTCTAGGGACATTTCTGTGCAACACATCTCAGTATTTCTTTCCAGCTTGCAATGGCAAACATTTTAAACACTACTCTAAGCCCTTGTCAACTATATTTCTAACTCCACTTCTATGATTTAATATGAAGAGAACCATATAGTGTTTCTCCTTCTGTGACTGGGCTATTTCTCTTGGCATAATGTTCTGCCATTATGCCAAGTTCAACCACGTTTGAGCATGTGCCAGCCTTCTTTCCTGTTTGTGCTGTGTGGTAGTCCACTGGGTACATATGCCACATTTTCTCCAGCATTTCTTCTTCTTGCCACACATAACACTTCTGACATACCAACTTTTGCTGTGTCCTGTCTCACACGGAATAGAGTGGCGAACCCATGACTGGTCCAGCTTGTGTCCTATGCCACGCGAGGGAGACAATACACACACTGCCTGGATGACCAGCAACCAGGGGCTGGATAGTCCATAGAACTACGATAGAATCAAACATGACTGGCAAAAAAATAAAGTCAATGAAATGATTCATAATGATATACTGTATATTGATACATCAGTGCCTAGCCTAGTCTTCATCAGAGAGGCTTCACCCAGCAATTGGTGGGAGCAGATGCAGAAACCAACAGTCAAGCATTAGACAGAGCTGGGGAACTTCATGGAAGAAGCAGAGGAAGGACTGTAGGATTCAGAGGAGTTGAAGACACCACAAGAACATGGGCCCGTGAGATCAATTAAGCAGGGGCCATAGGGCTCACAGAGACTGAAGCAACAATCATGGAGCCTGTATGGGCCTGATCCTCTGCATATATGTTATGATTGTGTAGCTTGATCTTGTGAGACTGCTAACAGTGGGGGTGTGGATGTCTCTGACTCTTTTGCCTGTTCGTGGGACCCTTTTCCTCCTACTAGGTTGCCTTGCCGAGCTTTGATAGGAGGGCTTGTGCCCAGTTGTATTATAACTCATTATGTTGTGTTTGGTTGATATCCCTAGGAGGTCTGCTCTTTTCTGAAGGAAAATGTAGGAGGAATGAATGAGGTTGGGAGTAGGGGGACACTAGAAAGAGTAGAGGGAGGGGAAGCTGCAGTTGGGATATAATATATGAGAAAAGAAAAAACAAACAAATAAATAAAAGTTTGTTTTTTCCTACTGCTTAGCTAAGTTCTTAAAGTTGTTATTCATCTTTAGAAAGTGATGAAGGGGAGACCCTGAGTAAATACAAGAGTGAAGACTGCGTGCATTCATCTGCTGGAACCTCTCCACTCTTCACCTTACAGCCCTGACTCCCACAGTCTGTGTGCTGGTCACCGTGTACTGGTCACACTCTGTGTGCTGGTCACTGTGTGCTGGATACACTCTTCCCCTTACAGCCTTGACTGCCACACTCTATCTGATGGTCACCGTGTGTTGGTCACTGCAGGCTGTGCTTTTTATTAAAGTTTACTTTAATGTATTTATGTATTAATACTTGGAGTTTAAACTGACTTTTCTACTTCATATGAAACTACCTATTGGAAAAGTTTAAACTACTTATTATTATAATTTACATATTTCATATTAAATCTGCCTTGCTTTTTGTGATTTCTGGATTTATGCTTTCTTAATTTTTCCATCATTGTGCAATGAAGATGCACTTTTTGCCATCCTGAGTATGCCTCCGTCTTCCGCTCCCACAGCTATTGGCATCAAGTTGCTGGCAAGTCTCACTCATTTCAGACAGGCAGTGCAGCGTAAGCTCTGCACTGGCAGGGGTTGGTCTATGTACGGCCGTGCCTATCTGCTTGGTCTGGTGGCTCATTCCTGTTCTCAGATGTCTGCTTCAAAGTCGGGCTGATATCCACAGTGTTCAATCAGTGTTTCCCAGCCTTTTATCAAAGTGTCATTTTCCTTTTGTGGCCACATTCTTTTCTTGCCAGCTCTATGATACCAGGAGTAATACGAAAAATCACAGTTCCAAGAATATATCCCAAGGTTCGCGCCATTGCCCTCCCCGCTATCCCTGTATCTGGTGGCTGTCATCTCCCAGACGGTCATAGGCTGTCACTAGTCCTGTTTTCTGCTTTAGAGTTGGCAGAGGAAGAGATGCTGGCTGAGAGCAGAACACTGGCTACTTCACAGGTCAACAGGCACACAGGAGAGGGAGGGGAAGGGCAAGCTAGATTGCAAATCTGGAGAGCTCAGGAGTGAGAGGTTCCTTCAGAGCCGTGTAGCGAGGGAGTCAAAGGGCACTGGATATGGACCATTCTAGAAAGGACACTGCAGAATCTCCAGCAGAGAGGGGATGATTTCTCTCACCCTAAGGAAAAACTAGGTAGCGCATCACAGCGTCCTTCCCACAGCCTACCCTTACTGGTAGAGGGTTTGCACACGTTGTCTGTTTTCTCATTAGGCTGTGAGCTTCTGGGGAGTTTAAACTGTCTTATTCAGTCACTGTGTACCACATGTCCTGGGAAGTCACTAGACATTAGCTGAATGAGAGGGCCACAGGTCTGTTCATACAGCAGGGTGAAGGCAAAAGGGAGAAAGAGAATTGTGCTAAGGAAACACACAAGAATGAGTGACAAGATAAGACACAAGAAAGCTGTTAAATTATCCGTAAATCCACATACACGCAAAGACAAATCAGAGAGCAGAGAGTAATCCTCCATTTCACCTGAGTCACACAGCTGGAAATCATGGGAAGAATATTTATGACCCTCATATCCAAATAGTTGTCTGGCACCGTGATCTGCACTCTACAAGGATGTAGAATGTTCTTGTGATTTCCTGATAGACCTCCCCCCTCACCCCAATAGACCTTCCCAATCTGCATGCTTGTTTATTATAGTGAATCTAATGAATATAGATAGAGATGTTTCTCAATAGACTTCAATATTTTATGCTACTGGGATAAAAGCATCTAGAAAATCAGGCTGTGGAAGCATGTCCCAGATTTTTAACTAGACAAGCCATCAAGACATCAATTTAGCTTTAGTGACTTCTGTCCTATTTGCAGGGTTGATCCCTCTGATTTGCTCCTCTTGGTGTAGACAACTGTGATTGTTGCCTTTTCTGCTTTAGGCCCATCTTCCCTTCCTCAAAGACTAACTCAGTGAGGAAAGGTGGTCACCTGTGACCAGGACGCAGGACACCTGTGTCCAGGTGTCACCAGGACAGTCCTAGCTCTTTGCTGAGAGACCTGACCTTTTAAATGTCTCAAGGCTCAGAGCCTCCTGCACTGTGTCCTTCTCCACAGGGCAGTGGGGAGAAGGCCTTTCCTAACTAGAAATCTCCTTCAAAGATTCTTTCCTCTTCAGACACCATTCTTCCCAGCTGCACAGTAAATTTACTTAATGGATATGGATATTTATACCAGTGCAACTTTCAGTAGCTCTTGCTTGCACTGCCTTGGGGCCTCTGTCCTCCAGAGGGGAAGACCTCACTGTGTGTCAGGTGGCTAGTCCTCACAATGTGCTGTCGCGTTGTTTGACTCTGCTGCACCCTTGAGGAATCTAAGGGAGTGAGGGTGACATGTGGCTTACCCAGGGCAAAGAATGGTTAAGCTGGGGTCCAGCGATACTTTGGGGGCAGTCACTACGTTCCAGGCCAGGTGCACTGGTATTGCAGGAACTTTGTAGAGAGTGGAGCATCAGTGATGCTGTTACACCTGCGCCCCCCCTCCCCCCACACACACCTCACCTCCGTGTGTCCATATCAGTAGCTGAGAACCTTCAGACTGAGACCATCAATGTTAGTTCACAGAAGCCCCTGCAGTTTCCATGGAGAAAGAAGAAGGGTGAATGAGAAGGGGCTGGCATTCCCAGAGCTCTTGGGAACATGGTAACTCAAGGCCCTGCAGGAGCTCCCATGCATCTGCAGGGCCCCTTGGAATGCTGTCTTTCTGCAGAGCCCATGCATACTAAGTACCAATATAGTCTGCAAGATGTGGCATGGCACCTTGGCATAAAACCCAGGCAGCATTTGAATGGGGCTTTGGTTGGTGGCTCTGCCCTAAGCAGTGCCTGAGATCATGAATGTACACACATGTGTGCAAATGTGATTATGTGTGCACGAGTGCATACCTGTGAGCCCCCAGTGTTCTTACATATAGAAAGAGTTGCTAATGAATTCCTAACACACAACCCAAACATGTCAGTCACTAAGTTTGGAAATCCATTTACCACTAAGTGTCCCCCAAAGAAACAAGGCTTCTAGGGTCAGCAGAGCCCGAGCTCAGATCTCTATTTACCCTAGAGACCTGGGCTGGAACTAAGGCCGTCTGAACCCAGACCATTTTCCTGTCCCATTGGCAACCTACCCTCACATGCTTCATTGAGGTGCTCAACGTTTTTCCTTTATTTCTGATGGTCTAGAGATGCAAGTCAACTGCCTGAGTTCAGGGCTAGGTTTTAACTTTTGCCTTCCCAAGGTGAAGAGCAAGTGCTAGAGTGGTCATGGAAGGACATTGTCCATCCTAGAGTGGTCATGGCAGGACATTGTCCATCCTAGAGTGGCCATGGCAGGACATTGTCCATCCTGAGAAAAAGTCCCCATTTTTTGTAATCAGTGAGGCATAGCTAAGCAGAAAATGGGATAGGAAGGTTAACTGAAGACCTGGTCACCATGTCAGGAGGTCTCCACAGAGTCAGGGTATCTTGAGTCAGCCTTTGTCCCTCGTAGTTCAACCCTCTCTCGCTCTTGTAGTAAACAGTTGCTTCTGGAGGCTTTCTTTGGTCACCTTGCAAGGAAGGTCATGTTCCATGATAAAGTTTAGGGTGATACAAGAATAGAGAAAGGCAAACTAAATGAAAATTCTTATGCTTTTATTGGAGAAAAAAATTGATATTGAAGATATTTATGTTTTTTTTTTTCAAGCACACACACCACTAATGACAAAAGGGGATTCTGCTCAGGATGGACCCTGGCCTCACCTGCGTGGCCCTGAGCTGGGTCAGGCCCCTGCATGATGCACGACCTGCACAGCCATTGCTAGAGCTCCTGAGAGACTACTCTCTTGAGCAGTGCACACAGCAGTGGAACACAAGTCCTGCCTGTTTGGATTTATTCACATTCCTTGTATCTGCAAAGAGATGGGACTGCAGCATATTAAATATTTACAATTACCAGAGAAAAGACAGCACACAGCACTAAAGTGAGATAAGAATATAGCTTTAAAATATTTACAATGAACACACCACATTCCTTCTGGGTCTTCTCTCGGGTCTGGCGTTTTAGGCCTCTGATGGCTATATTGTATCTTCTTCCAGGTTCCCTGGAGTTTTGGAAATGTGTGATAGTGCCTTGTGGCTGTGTCTGAAGAAAATGATTATATAGATGAGAGTCATTTGGGGAACTTGATACCTGTGCCCCCAAGCAAGAGGGCTTTTCTTATAGAGTTGACATATGTATCTTTAGGCTTTCGTCAAGTTTATGTATGAACTTGCCTAGAACAGCGCTTAGAGAAGGAAACATCAAGGTACTAAACCCACACTAGCTGCAGACCTGACTTGCATTGGCCTCCGACATCAAAGCTAATAGGGCTGTGAGTGTCTGGTCTATGACTCCTCTCATTAATCCATCGATGTTATATACTACTACTCTGCTTCATGTTTCATCAGTTGGCACGCCTTGGAAAACCTCACTCTTTGCTCTTTGGTCTTCATACAGCCAACACCAAAACCAGTGAAAGTTCAACTTGAAAGCACTCCATTAACTGCAGAGAGGAGAGGAAAAGGTTCGAAAAACAGATAGCAAAGGTCATCTGGCCCTTTGTTTACCTATAAAGAATGCAAACAGTGTATGTATCAACTGTGAAGTATTTGGCTCTCCAGAGAGATTAAAGGGCTGCAGCTTGTGGGATGGGTGTCAGGGAATTATCAGGTCTCGCAGGCATTTTATTTGATGGGTGCCATGTTTGACCTTGAAGCACAAGGCTGGCCCTCCTGGTCCTGGGGATCTCCTGATGTTCTTGCTCCATGGTGGTATCTGCACTGGGGCCTCTGAAGGCTCTGGCAGAAGTATCGGGCAGAGCACGTTTCTGGTGTGTATTTATATCGAAGTGGCTGGGTTGCCAAGGAGCTGAGAGAAAGCAGAACGGAGATAACTTCTAATCCACCTTTCTGTGATAATGTGGCGCAAAGTGAAGAGACCCAGGACTCCATCCTCTGGTCTGGCATTGCCTGAGAGGGGCGGGCCCTCAGGGTTCCCAGCAAATCCAGCAGGCCCTGGGTGAGCGTTCACATTGGAAAAAGCTAATCATCACACCAGAGTGCAGCTCCATTGTTTAGCAAATAGACAAAGAGGAAAGCAAGAGAGAGAGAGGGACCAAAGCAAAATGCAGCTCCCAAGAGAGAGAAAACCATCAGACAACTAGGCAGAGATTTGGACAGTGCAGAACTAGAACCTGGGGTGTGAGAGCTCATAAAGATCTAAGAGGTCCTGGCATAGAAAGAGCAAGTTCCCACGATGGCTGAGACAGAAAGAGCAAGCCACAAAAGCATCACGGTCATATCCCATGTTAAGTGCTTTACCAGTCTGCATGAAGCGGCCATTCAAGAATCTCAGAGTCTCTGATCAAGTAGTCATGAGTGCTTCCATCAGAAAAATAGGTGGAAGAATCTGGAAGGTGGGAACAGCTCATCCTGTGCAGGAAGGATGTATGTTGAGGTAATGTATGGGAGAGTGGACAGACGATGTTTCTAACAACAGTAAGATGTGCAGCGAAAGCGGACAACTCCCTAAGGCTGGGCACGCCATGCCTCATCTTGACATGGGATAAGGCAGCTGTGTTTGTTTCCCTTTCAAGTCCACATGTTGAAACCTGATGATCAGTAAAATGACCTTCTCACAATTGGTGGTAGTGTCCTTCATAAAGATGCCACAGAAAGCCGCCTGTCCCTTCTACCACCAGAATATACAGCAAGATGCTGTCTGTGAACCAGGAAAGAGAGCCCTTACCAGACAGAGGCTGAATCTCTGAGAAGTGGGAGAAGCAGGTTTCTGTTGTGTGTCAGCTGCTCAGTCTGTAGAGCTTTGATGGCCTGGATGCACCACGGCTACCACCGTCTTCATAGATCTGAGACTCACACAAGAGAATGGCCATAAAAACCACCCTTGATTATAGAGCAACTTACAATTTAGCTTTCTTTCCCCCAGGAGCTGGCTTACCAATAATAAACACCAGGAAGTGACAGCTGGTCGTTGGATAATTTTGTCATCCGTGCCTTTTCCTATCTCCAGGGATTGTTTCTCCGCCTTTGTCAGTTTGAGGTGGGAATGGGGTACATGGGCCGAGGTTGACTAAGGCAGAGCTGATCAACGAGGCTGGCTAGTGTCTTTTGCCTGCTGCAGACGCTGGTTGGCAATCCCATGCTATGTGCCCCTCAGCAGTACTCCACGGAACAAGTCTTATTTATTCGTCCATAAGCAGCCTGAATATTAAATATATCTAAGGTATATTGAAGAGTTACAGAAGCCCAAGAGCTTTGGCTTGAATTTCTGATGTTTCTATCTAATTTCATGGCACAATTTCCCCGGGGGAAGTGGGTTCCTTTTTGTTTGGTTTTTCTTGCTGTGAAGAAACATTCTGACCAAAAGAAACTTAGGGGAGGACAGGGATTATTTGACTTACACTTCTTAGGTCACAATCTATCACGGAGAGAAGTCAGGCCAGGAGCTCAAACAGGAACTAAAGCAGAAATCATGCAGGAATGCTGCATGTTGGCTCATTCCCAGACTCAGGCTCAGCCAGCTTTCTTATGAAGCCGCAGACTACTTGCCCAGGGATGGTACTACCCACAGTGGTCTGGGCGCTCCCACATCAATCATTAATCAAGACATTCTTTCAGTGACAGGGACACCGGGCAATTCTTCAGTTGAGGTTCCCTCTTCCTATGTGGCTACAGCTTGTATCAGTTTGACAATAACAACTAACCAGGACAGACAGACAGACAGAGTGATGGTTTTGTTGGTTTTGTTTGATTTCTTACACAGATCTCACTGTGTAATCTTGGTGTGGGACTCATGTAGACCAGGCTGATCATGGCGATCCATCTGACTTTGCCTCCCAAGTTCTGGGAGAAAAGGTGTGTGCCACCATACCTGGAAAAATGGTGGGTTTTTCTTTTATAAGGAATTTAGATTGCATTCAATAAAATCAGAAAAAAGTACTGAAGCAATTGGTAACAAAAATATAGGCAAAGTAACAAACAATCCAACGTGTACAGAGGACAGGGTTCCTCTGGCTTTCTAGTTCTGGGATATGGAATCATTTGTCAATAACATTGGACTTAAAAGTACTTCCTTCTTGTTGTTATTCTCTCTGCCTCCTCCGCCTCCTCCTCTTTGTCCTCCTTTTTTTCCTTCTCTTCCTCAACTTTCTCCCATCTTCCTTTTTCATCTTCCTTCTCCTCCTTCTTCTCTGAGAAAGTGTTTCTGTATGTAATATCCCTGACTCTCCTGGAACTCACTTTTTAGACCAGGCAGGCCTTGAACTTATAGATTTTTGCCTGCCTCTGTTTCCTGTATGCTGGGATTAAAGGTGTGCACCATCACTGCCCAGCTATAAATACTCAATTCTTTATCCATTTTAATGCAGGTTCCAAATCAGCATGATCCTTCATAGTCTGGAATGTTTTGTACTGTGTGTTTGTGTGTGTGTGTGTGTGTGTGTGTGTGTGTGTGTGTGTGTGTGTGTAAGATGTTCTCTGAGACTTCTGGCCATAATATTCCCTCAGGTGCCCTTGTTTGGAGATTTGCAGTCAAGATCAGACTGTGAAACTCTGGAACTAGCTGTAATCAACAATAACATACTCCACTAAGCAGGCAAGCAGAGGAGTTCACCATCAGGATATCCTGGGTCATCAAAGACCCTGAAAGTCTAACCTTGAGCCTGATGGGCAGGGTGGGTTGAAACTTGTCTATCATGAATAAATCAGGGGCTGGCGAGATAGCTCAGAGGTTAAGAGCACTGGCTACTCTTCCAGAGGATGTGAGTTCAATTCTTGCAACTACATTGGTGGCTCACAGCCATCTATAATGAGATCTGGTGCCCTCTTCTGGCATTTAGGCATACATCTGGCAAAACACTGTATGTAGAATGAGTAAATCAAACATAAGCAACATGATGTTAGGTGTGAGTTTTCCACTTCATGAAAAATACTGCCCTGTTTCCATGTACGTATCTAAGAGCCCCCATGCTCACACTTTGACCAAGTTTCCTCTATCTGATCTCATGAGCTCATTTTAGTTGATATTTAATGAGTACCCAGGATGTATTTACGTAAGTCTGGACTTAAGTTGATTTGTTCTAGCTGAGAAAAGGTCTTGGTTCGACTAGGTTTCCACATTAAAGGAAATGCCAAAAGGTCATAATGAATGGTCCTTTGTTATCACTAGTCTACTAGGTGCTAGACTTTGAGACTAAGGATGCAGGAGACAAGGCTTGAGAAGTCCAGCTCACGCTCTGAGAACTGCTAAGGGCAGATGCCCAAGATGCCAGGACTATAACAGGGCCCCGTGTGGGGTCATCATGTCAATGGGGGTTTTGAATGTAAGAAAGGACATTGGGTAGGAGGTCTGCCATATGTATGGATCATCGCTGAAGAACTTTAAGACCAGGCAGCAGGAAACATGTACTCAGAACACAGGATCCAGGTAGCAGTGGCAGAAAAACTGCAGTCCCTACTAAGAATGATCTTGGAACAGTGCACAGTTGGGACTCCAAGTAGAAACACCAACACCTCCAGCCAAGGGCCTCTTACCCCTTACCTTTCTTTTTTCTAGATGGCATTCTTTCCCAAGGTACGGTTCAAAGCCATCAGTGTTGTGCTGATTTGATTTCCTAATAACTTTTGTTAGTCTTACTCCTCCACTCTAAAGAACATTGCTCCTAGATTTTTCTACTGTCATGTCTGAGCTGAAGCGCAGAACAGGGACACTGCCAAAACAGATGGGTGCTAACAGTAACACCAAATGCCCATGCCAAAGACCTCACCTGAAGTCACTCGGTACCCTGTGAATTCCTTCCTCCCTCCTCACTGTCACCCACAACAAAGCATGGGCCTCCGGGATGCTAACTGACTCTAGACTTGAGCTTAATAGAAGCTGTTTTGCTGGGAGACCCACAGGTCCCTCTGGCCAAGAGATGACCCAGACTGAGCCATTTGAGGCAGCAGAGTAGTGGGAACCTGGCTCTTTTATTTGTGATGTTTCTGAGTTGACTCACTAAATAACATAGTTTTCTTACTGCCTTCCAGAATACCTGCTTTAAAAAAAAAATGATGAGAAAGAATTTAGAAGAAGAGAAAGAGCAAAGTTTTGCTTTAGAATATTATTTATGATTGACACTGGCTTTTCCTCAAAACTCGCTCCTGAATGTGTCCTGTCCTCAGAGAGATACAGTGTCAACCAGACATTGTCGTCTGCAGAGCAACTCACTCAGGGCTTCTTGACTGTGTCTGAAACTCTTCTCGATTGCATGGCCGCTCCCATCCCCCTCTCAAAACTCGGAGCCATTGTTGACGTTGACAGCTCATCCCTGAGCCATCATTCATTCTACCCATGGCAAACTTTGGAGAAAATAAAAAACCCTGCTCCTCTAATTTCATTAGAAGGGCTGCAAATTGAATTTAGCCCCTCTCAGTGTCCCCTCAGCTGGCTGTCATTAGGAGCAGAGACTGGGCCTTGGCTGAGACCCAAAGACCAGCTAACTGAATTTGAGATGCTGTGGTCTTGACAGGCCAAGGGAGGTAATTGAAGAGCCGTGAGGCTCCTGGTAACATTTCAGGCCAGAATTACACTGGGGATCCAAAACCCCCATCTGTACTGGTGTCGAGGGCACTCAAAAGTCTCCCACTGGGCTACAGGATCAAATTATTGATAAAGAGATCATTCCCAGTGGAAGGCAGGGAAGCGATGGCAGCCCACATTTGGTTATGATGCAAAGTGGGTGTCGGAGAAGAAAGGGACACGAGCCAGTGAAAGTCAGCAAAGCCACCAAAGTTAGAAATAGTTTGCAGGGAGTGTTGCCTAGTCGAAAGAAAAGACTCACAGACAAGCCCATATGGTGTGTGGAAAAGACAGAGGTTCAGTCTGTAGACATTATTTCTATGTGTGTATACTCCTTAGCTAGTCACACCCTGAATCTTCTTTTTTTTTTTCCTCAACAAATCTCAAGCACAAGAAGGCACGTGTAACCAAATCAAATATCTACAAGGGGACGTTTCTAGATATCAAAATCCAAGGATGCCCAAGTTCCTTGTATAAATGTGTGAAGTGTTTGCTTATGTTCTGTGTCCATTTTCCAGGGTACTGTGAATCATCTCGTAGGGCCCTTAAAATGCCTAATGTAGTATAAACACCGTATATAGATGGTTGTGACACTATGTTGTTTGAGGAATAATGAGCATGTTCAGTCCAGACTCAGCCCCGTCTTTGTGACGTTTTTGATCTGTAGTCTGTTGAATGTGTGACTGCAGGCAGGGCCTCCAGACGCAGGGGGCAGCTATTGACTGGATGTTCCCGTGGATGGAGCATGGGCTAGATCTCTGAGGTTTCTAGTCCCTAGATCTAGTCTAAGTATCTCAGTGAAGCTGAGAACTCACCAAAGCCTTGCTGTGCTAAATTCTGTTTTAAAAAAGAGAAAACTGGCAATTATCACCTATTGTAGGGGCACCAAGTCTGTGCACACAGCCATGAAACATGATATATGTTATCATTGCTGGAATTTGCACTTTATAGATGAGGGGACTAAGACACACACAGGTTAGGCAGTCTCTTGTCCAATGTCATGGGAACTGAAAGAACTTGGGTTGGGATTTAAATCTAGGACTTCCTGGTTCCAACATTCCTCAGGCCTCTGTGGCTTAGGAGAGAGTACATAGTTTCTCCTTTAGAATGTCACGTTGGCAAGATCTGTCACTCAAAGACAATGTGGTTAGGAAGGAAGGTCCTTGGGCATTTCCGAATCTCTCTCCTCCTGGAAAATGGCAGTGTGTATAGATGCCCCTTAACTTACAACAGTGGTATGTCCTGATAACCCCATCATAAAGCAAAGTATGTTTACAAATGCATTAGTGTATCTAATCTATCACACCTGAAACATGTTTAACACACTTCTGTCATCCTGATGCTGTGCACAGTCAGCTATCACAAGACTTTACAATAAGCTGTTGAACGACTCATATAAGCTGTTGACTACTTTACTGAGAGGGAAAAAGAGATGATGACATAGATGTGATCTTTCATCATAGAATTGAAAACTCTGGGCTGAAAGGATGGCTCAACAGTAAGATCCACACTGCTTTTACAGAGAACCAGAGGTCAGTTCCCAGCACCCCATCAGGTGGCTCACAACTGTGTATAGTCACAGGTCTAAGCAGATCAGATGTCTCCCAGTGCATCTGCAGTCTATGCACATAACCATACACAGACAGACACATGCATATAGTTAAAAGCAAAATTTCTTTCAAAAAAAGAAAACTTGAAAAATTGGAAGCCAAACTATCACAAGTCACAGATCCTCTCTGCCAGGAATCACCCCATGGGTGTATTGTGCAGTGCCTAACACGTAGCAGCAGTGTGAATTCCATCCACTTGCAGACTAGATGGTCTAAATCCAAAACTCAGTTTGAGGTTGTGGTGGTTCCCTTGCCAGGCCTTCCCAGACTTAGGGTCATATTCTCATTCAGAGAACCTGCTCAGAGATGCAGTTTCTCCTGAAGAAGAATGGATAAATTGGAGGGTTTCCTCTCTTGTTTCTGTACTCAAATTCTCTACAGAGTAAGAGCGCCGTAGCTGAACACCTTCCCAAGCCATTATTATGAAGTACTCACTATCTGCAATGTTTATCTTACTGAATTTGGTAAACTATTGGGTTTGTGCTTATGCCTCTTTTTGTGGGTAGATGTGGTCTTTATTTTTTAAAGATGGTCGTAGAGCATTTACTTATATTTTTATATTTCTTCATGTCTATAGCACTAAATATAGCTTGAAAGTTACCTTTGTGTCATGGACTGTTGAAACATAAATCTACTACTTTTCACATGAATTATTCAGAAAGCTACAGGTCTTCCTAGCTGCCACTCTGCATCCCAATTGTGTTGAGGTGTCCCATTCAGTGAGCCAGAGTTAGTATATCCTGTGTGCCTGGTTCTGGGTTGTCAGGCCTGTCCTTACCGTGTCATTTAAATCACCTATCAAACCCTGTGGCCCCTTCTTTATAGGTAAAAAGGTGGCTTCAGAAAATCCAAGCGGGATTTTAAGGCTCTAAATGGAAGACTTGAATTTGAACCAGGTATGTCTTATAATCACCATCGCCTGGAATCTTCCATTACTCTGTGTAGCTGGAGAGACAGTTCAGCCATTAAAGGTGAGGCTCACAGCCATTACATTATGTTAAGTGTTTCCAGTGCATTCTGAGGAGCCCCTACAGTGCCTCCCCTCTCCCTCACCCCTGGAAGCAACTTCCAACTGTTGGAAGTTGAGAAAATGGTGAAGTTCTTTTCTTTCAGACATGGTCAAATGTGTTTGTTTGTAGGTGAAACTGGGCTTTGGGAAATTAAATGTCTGCCCTAGATCACATAGGTCCTTTGTGAGCCAAAGCCATGCTTAAGCCATGGTTCGCCTAAGCTGTCCCCACAACCTCGTTCTCTAGGAGGCTGATCAACTTGAGATTTTGGACAACCTAATGCGGTCAAGGCAATTACTCTCTGCCTGAAGTCTTCATTTAATGCTGGCCTCTTTTCTGATGCTGGACATGTCTGTGGGTGGGTTTCCATCCCTGAGTGGTTTCAAGGCAGTAAATCAAAGTTTTACATTGTTGAGGAGTTACCCATGTTTAGTGCGTCAAAAGGCCTATGGGTAGAGAGTGCAAAACTAACCCCCACCCTCACTACCTCTCCAGGACTTTCCTTAAAGGCCCGGGAGCTCTTACCATTGAGGGATCTAGGCACTCAGAGGGTCTTTTGCAGAACATGGCACAAGACCCTCACGGGACAGAAGCTAACATCTAAGTTGAAAATGAGTTATTCAAGGTAAGTAGTTCAGTACACAAGAGCCATGTGTGGCCAAATCCTAGCACATCACACTCTCAAGTTGAGCAGCCTTTCCTTGGGCCTTGGGCCGAATTTGGGAACAATCCTAATATGTGTGGTATATTAGAGATGCTTCAAACTCTCTGATACTTCTCCATTCAAGAGGCCTCAGCATCCCTCCCTCCCCTTGAATCTGAGATGGTTCATGATTGATTTTACGGATAAGGTCTAGACAAGGGTCATTGTGTGACAGAGCTGAGTTTCCTCCAGCTTGTATTCTTGCTGAGGCCATTTCAGGTTTAACTAGAATTTGATCTCCTTGATGGAGAATCCCATGGAAAATTACCCAGCTCTATTCTAGGACCCCAAGGTCAGGGTAGCCTAGCTAATTTATCCATTAAACTGCTTGCTCCTGCAGAACCCCCTCCAGCTAACTGCTTATCTACGCTTCTTTTATATTGCTTGCGACTGTGAAGCCCCTCTGCATCTGCTGAGAAAGATGTTAGGATATGGTTTTTGCCTTCAAATCCCCAGCTCTGGTCCCAGAGGGCTACACTTAGATCCTAAATACCCGAGTGTTGTCCTAACTGGCAGTAATAAAGACCCTCAACTGGCTCCAAACTGTGTCTGGGTGCTTGTCTCTGGTGTGCGACCCACACAACTGTGTATTTCGTTGTGCCATGCCGTGTCTTCAAGGGGTGATCAGCTTCTGCTTTGGTCTTGTGAAGCCTTAAAATGCCACAGAAAAGGTAAGACAACCTGAGGCTGCCTTCCATATTGAAGTCCAGGTTAGACACTTGAAGAGGGAGTGTGTTTGGGGGAGGCAGCTTCCAGCTGTGCTAGCCTTCGACCTCATGGCTGGGTCTCAAGACCTTACAGAGCAGAGAAAAATCTTGTTCTAGTACCTAACCCCCAGAATCATGAGGAATAATAGCAACAAGGTGCTGGTTTTAGACGCTGTGAGTAATTGGTTATATAGCAATAGTTAATTGGAACAGGACCGGAAGCAGGAAGAATTAAATGCCCTGAAATACCTGTGTTGTTTAGAGCAGCACATGGTCCAGTCAGTGGTCGGAAAGAGCGAGTCATTGCGCTTTTACTACCCAGTTGTTCTTTTAATCTGGCTGAGAGTCACAGCAGTGAACATATTCGAGTTATATGACTTTATGGAAACTAGGGGTGAGTAGGAACCAGTTTTATACTTAACCACCAAGGAACTTATTTCCTCAAAAATTCAGGGCTCCAGGGCTGATGTGTGTTGCCTCTCCTCATGGTAGGACACCGACAGCTCCCTGGGCTGGCCTGGAGGGGTCAGGCCCAGGGATCGTGTTTCATCACTGCTGATGAAAATTCAGCTGCTATCGATTGGGCAAGCTCTGATGCCCTTCCCGGGTCAGGAGAGAAACCCCAATCATTGTTGAGTAAATACAGTATTCTGTTCACTACATCAATTAGGCTGACCCCAGGGGCTGCAAGATCCCCTGGCTTCCCCATTTGCAATGACAGCTGCCATGCTAATGAATGCACATTGACATGATAATTAAGCCTTTACACAGAAAGGGGCTGCCCTAGTAGCGGCGGCTTCCTGGGGCCAGCTAGAACTGATAGAGGCTACAAAGTGACTTGGCCTGCAATGCCTTGGTTGGTCCCCACTCACACCCAGAGGTCTGCCTTTGAGGGGTGAAGGCAGGGATGAGGTGGGGAGGGGGAGACTATGATGCTTGCTGCCCTAATGCTGCCAGTACTGGCTTTATTGCAAGACATCCCTAATAAGATGTTACTTGAAAGGCATTCCCTATTTCTTTGTGGAGGGAGGCGTGAACCTGTCAATTCCAGCAGGTCTTCTCTAGGAATGGCAGGCAGAGAAAATTTAGGAGAATGAAGACCCCCCCAAAGGCCCATACCTTGCCTACATAGCACCAATGGGAAAAGCCAATCTTCTCAGAGTATTTTGGGGGTTGCCATCACAGAGGAGACCTATGCTTCAGCTCACCGGGACTGACTGGATGCAGTCTGCTTGGCCAGAGCACCAGCTGAGGAGTAAGGTGGATCAGGAGTGTGTCTCCACTCAGCAGCCCCTTGGTTGTGGATTCTGGCTAATCAGATGGCCTTTTCCTGCCTTCATTTCCACAACTGTTTTACTTCCTGTAAGATTGATCCAGGGCAGCATTTTACAAAGACGATGGAACCACCTACCACTGCAGAGAGCTTCATGGACAGAGGGGTCATCATGCTTGGTTACAGAGCTTCTAGAAGGGCTTCCAAACAAAGTCTGTATCATGTTTGGTGACTGCCTAGAGGTGAGGATTCATGCAGAATGTGCTCAGTACAAATGAAGTAATAAAGGGGGCAGAAAACAGCACGTCCATGTCACCTTATGATACGTGACTTATCACACATCTATCTCCCTACCAAGCCATCCACCCAGTGCATATTAGAGAAATATAGCACAGAAATAAACACAGACCAAATCAGTGCCTGGTTCTTAAAAATATTTTGTCAGCAAATGGGCAGCCGAGTTAAAAGCCATGGGTGGCATCCCACTGTTCTGTGCAGGGGAGTGTGCAGCTTGCTTCACATGCCTTGCTCCACACTGCATCTGTGCTGTCTCTCGGCCCTAGGTTAATCCAATTCAGGCAAGCGGCAATGTGTAGGGTACAAGGGGACCTTGGGTGTGCTGTTTCATAAGATAGCTACAGAGCAAGTGATAATCTGGACAATGTATGTTCACCTGTACATGCTAAAGCCCGTCAGGCATGAGGGTTTACCAGTGGGCAGGCTAAGTTGCCCCAACGCTGCATTCAAACCTGCGCATTCTGAAGTCATGTCTGTGTTTATCAGGGAAAAGTGCTGTGATTGATTAGACCTAGGCACAGCCGATGGAGAGGAACGACTCTTGGTGACAGATATTTGTCCTGTCAGACATAGGGAAGGTCTGAGAGCCCTTCCAGTGATGAGTTTCTCTGTGTCTCCTTTGCTGTGCTGTTTCATCATAAGAGATAATTCACCCATGTGCACCCCGTGTGTATTACAGTTCTCTCCATGACCTGGAGACGGTTTCACTCTGGTCCCTCCATTCTCTTCAAAGAGACAGAGCGGACTCTATTGGACTGTGAGAGAGTGGGAGATGTTGGGAAGAAAAGGAGCATAAAGGACACAGGGTACGTGTCTGGGGGAGAGGAACAGAAAACTTTCAGGAAGGTGTTGGTTAGATCTCTGGGACCAGAGACTCTGTGAGTTTCTACTCAGCCTGATTCTGTGTCCGTTGTTTCAGTTCCTAACTCAGCAGGCATCCACGAGCTGCCAGTTTTGTGCCAGCTCCTGTTCTGGCCACTGAGGATGCTCAGCTGAGCTAGGCTACACCTGAAACATAGAGAGATCCATTCACAGGGAGCAGCCATCAAGCTGGAGATAGGCTGTAGACAGACCTTGGTGGTACCCTGGCAGGAGAAGCTTGCCATCTACCATGATTAAATGGTCCCTCCTTGTCTCCACTGAAGTTTTTTAGCAACTGAATTATGAAGCTACCTAATGCATGAAAGAAAACAAGTATAGTGATCAATGGTCCTTTATCCTATCACATCTGTTTCTTGGAAACCATTTAATGAGGCTCTCACAATTATGGACGTTTTATTTGTGTGTATTGTGTACACACTTGGGAGCCAGAGGGCAACCTTGGGCGTCACTCCTCAGTAGACACCATCCACCTATATTTCTGATAACAAGTGTGTCACTGGCCTGGGACTCATCAGGTAGGCTAGGGTAGCTGGGCAGTCAGCACCAGGGATCTGCCTCCCTACATCCCCAGCACTGCAATTATAAATGTTCATAAATGTTCACTACCACACCCAACATTTTTTTTCAATTTTGGGATTGAATTCAGATCCATATGCTTGCAAGGCAAGTGCTTTACCAACTGTCCTGTTTTTCTAGCTGTCATTCCCAATATTTTGTTCCCATCTCACCGATCCATCCTATTAAACTGGTAGCAAAATGAGGGAGAAAACAGAGCAATATGGCATGCATGCAGACAAGCCCAACTCTGCACGCAGGAGAACGGTACTCCGTCCTTCTTAGTGCACAGAGGGTGGAGGAGGGCTGGAGGCTGGCTGCACAGACTGTTCATTCTTGTTTTCAGTCAGAGTTTTGGAGCCTGACTAGTTAACTAAACAGGAAACTTTCCTGGCCACTGAAGGGGAAATTCACCTGAACTCCCTTCCCTCAGGGTTGTCCCTCCCCCCCCCCCCCCCCCAAGCAGTGATTGGGATGACAGACAAGAGACTGGGGACAGCCAGGATGTTGAAAAGTTCATCCATGTCCTAGGACCCCATGATCAGCTAACGCCACACTTGAGGCTATCAGGAACACACTGCTAAGTGCTTTGCTTTATTCCTCCCCCCCTCCCCGTGAAATCCTGGGGACTGTCAAATAAATGACAAGTCCCATTTTACAAGTAGACCAGAAGTCTGCTGTGGCGAGGTCGAGCTGATTTCCTATCTTATCTTGAGTCATCAGTCTCTCATTCAGCCTTCCACAAACAACTCAGCTGTGAGATTGGCACAAGGGGTTGATGGTCCAAGCATCTCTCAGGACTGTGGTCTGTCATGAGTCTCCAAGAATGAGCAAGGGCTGAGCTCAGCCCCCTGCTAAGGAGAACTTGGTTAGCTGGGCCAGAGAAGCAGATCCAGTCACTGAGATACAGAAGGTGGCCTCCGGGTTTGAGAGGGACAATGGCAATGGCCATGATGACAGAGTCTTCGGGCATTTTATTTGTTGTTTTATATGCTGTTCGTACATTACCTCACTACCTCAGACAGCCTTGCTGACTCCTTTTTAGGTAAAGAAACTGAAGCTCAGAGAGAAACTTCCTAGCTTCACGCACCTTCTAAGGGGTGGTGCTGGGGCTTAAATTTGAAGTGTTGGATTCTAGAGTTGCTTGTCCACCTACCAGTGGTGAAATAAAATACATCACTATTCTCACAAGATAAACTTGTGGAGACCACAAAGGCTATACCAAGAGCCTATTTTCCTGACGAGATGTGGCGCCCATGCCCTTTGCCCCGTTATTTCTTCTCCTCTTCCTCTGGGACCCTCTCATCTTGTGTCTTTTGTCATCTACATGACACCACAAGACCCGGGTATAACTTGAAAACTACAGTCACGTGAAGCAGAGCAGAATTCAGGAGTAAGAACCACTGAGTGCCTATGAGTGAGGAGCTGTCTAGTTTCCAGATTAGCAAGGTTAATTCTGCATTCCTGGAGAGCAATGTGGTATTAAGCAGAGCTTCAGGCTGCACCCCGTGTAAATGCAGCTAAGATCCTAGATTCTGAGGCCAGGCCTGTGTTCTGGGACTAGGCATGCATGGGTCAAAGTTCCAGTCCAGATGGTAAACAGAGAAAAATCGCAGCCTTGGATGATGCTCTAACACGTGAGGCAGAAGTTATGGTAATCCCTCCTCGGCGGGTGTCGGTGGGTGAAGTGAGACAATGTACACGGAACGCTCTGCTGGGTGTTTGGCATGGGGCTTGATAAATGGAGCCTGTTATCTGTTTGCTCAACAAACATTAGCATCTATTCCATGTATCAGCTCCAGTGTAAGACTGCATTTTAATAGTCTTCTTCTGAGCTCCTGGGGGGTGTTCTGGTTTGCTTCATGGAGTCTTGCACAGTAAGTTTATTACTTGGCTTTTGAAGTTTCTGGTTGCAGTTTGGAATTGAACCCTCCAACTCTAAGTTCTTTAGAACTTTTTTAAGCTATGAAATCTTTAAAATATGCTGTTTTAAAAAAACTCTCTAAAATTCAACCCAAATGAATTGGTTTAGCTCCAACTCTCTGCCCCTGTAGAGCACCTCAACCAAGCCAAAGGGCCTGTCTGAGGCAAGCTAAGGGTCCATTCTCCCCATCCTAGAGATGGAGGCAGGGGAGGCTCTCCTGTTTCATCGTCTGGGAGACACAGGGGTCCTTCCTTCACAGTAATTGTCAGGCTTGTCCATGACTGATGCCCTCAAAAGGCTGCATCTTCCGCTACTACAGATGCATAAACATAAGACCCAGTATAAATACACAAACCAGCAATAGTCTGTCTACCTCCTTTTAAAAATAGGACTAAGTTTCTTGATGTCAATGGGCATCAACACTGAATAGTATTCATTTAGTTTGCATTGCTTAGGTAATAATAGTGATACTTCTGTTTTCTGGTTTGTTTCGCCATTAAAAATTGCCCAGGATTATTGCCCAAGATGCATATCTTTGATTTTTTATTGTTGTATTTAAAACATACTCATATTGCAAAAATCAAACAATTTGGATATTCTAGAGAGTTTTAAATTTTTTTGATGTTTTAAAAAAGATTTGGTTCATTTATTTTATTAGTGTGTGTGTATGAGTGTGTGTGTATGGTATTTGCTATGTGACAATGAAGGCCATAAGAAAGTGGTGGGTATCTTGGAGCTGTCAGTACAGGCATTATGGGAAAGCCGGCCTATCTCCATGATTGTACAACAAGCAGTTTTAGCCACTGCGTTATCCCTTCTGCCACCACTTCAAAGGCTTTAAATACTGACAAACTATGCCTCAAATAAGTTGAACTGGGGTTAGTGAGATGGCTCAGTCAGGAAAATCCTGCAGTACAAGCCTGAGGACTTGATATGGGTCCTTAAAAGTCATGCAAAAGCCAAGCACAGCATCTACCTGTAATCTCAGAGAAAGGAAGAGTTGTGGGGCTTGCTGGCCAGCCTGTGTAGACACTCGGTAAACTAGATCTAGGTTCAATGAGAGACCTTATCTCAGAAAGTGTTAGAGAAACAACTGGGGAAAATATCCAGTGTTAACTTCTGGCTTACACACATCAGTAGGTACACACACACACACACACACACACACACACATCAAATCAATTGGTTTTCACAATTCTGCACCAGCCTTGATTAATAATACCTAATCTTTGCAAAGTTAAGGTTTTAAAACATATTGGCTTCTTAACACTATCAGGTTACGTTTGCTTTTTTACGTGGTAGCAATGAGTATTTTCCCCATATTTATTGATTACTAGCATTTTCCTAATTACTGCATTTTGTCTGAGCAAGCCATGGAAAGTGAGCCAGTCAGTGTTCCTCCATGGTCTCTGCTTCAGCTCCTCCCTGGGTTCATGTCCTGACTTCCTTCCATGGTGGATTATAGACTATCAGCTGAAGTAAACCACTTCTTCCTCAAGCTGCCGTTGGTCATGGTGTTTGATTTCAGCGTTAGAAAGTCAACTAAGACACCATGTTGCCTACATAGAGCGCCAGCCTCCAGCCACACCTGTAATTATAGACTACAGCCTTACTCTCCAGCCTACAGCCACACCTTTAAACTCATAGACTAGAGCCTTACTCTCCAGCCTACAGCCACACCTATAAACTTATAGATTATGGTCTTACAAACTTTGCTTTCTTCTTTCCCAGAGATAGTATTCTACTGTAGGATATACTTTGATATTTAATTAAGTAACAGTATTACGTAATAACATGTAGAACTTTGGCACTTTTATTTTTTTATTAAGGTTATGAAAAACTTCATTGTGTCTATGATTATCCACATAATACAATCTCACTGTTGCCAAATTTATATTATATATATTTATATAATATATATATATATTATATATAGCCAATCTAATAAGAACAAAACGGTATCTCATTGCTACTTTGCTCTGCTTTCCTAATTGCTAACGAAATTAAAAACTTTTTCTTAGCCATTCACATTTCATTCATTTCTGTCTATATCAGTAAGCATTCCAGTAAAGACAGTCAGACAAAAGCCTCCAAACACAAGGGCTCAGATCCGATAAATATTCCCTTTTTCCTGTGTTACTGTGCAAGGGCAGGGAGCAGAGCAGGGCTGGGAGACAGCTCTGCTCCAGGAAGTATCCCAGACTCTAAGTCTTTCCTTTGATACTGCACCATCTTTGAGGGCATGGCCTCAGCTCATCAGATGACTCAGAGCCTCAAGTCTGCATTCTAGCCCTGAAGCAGTAAGGAGAGCAATGTCCTGTGCCATCTTGAGTACAGTCTGTGACTGCACACTGCAGACATTACTGCTCACTGTGGCAGTGGGGTTTTTTGTATGCCTTCCTGTGGTTGTGCCTTCTCACTGGCTCAGTTTTTATTGTTGTTTAGACATATGTGCATTGCTAAGATAGTTGTAACAATTTTTACTTACTTTTTTTTTTTTGATTTTGCTTTTCTTGAGACAGGTTTTCTCTGTGTAACAGTCTTGGCTGTCCTGGAACTCAGTCTGTATTCCACGGTGGCCTCCAACTTATAGAGATCCATCTACCTCTGCCTTCCTGAGTGCTGGGATTAAAGCCGTGATCCACCCTGTGTGGCTACATTTTTTAAATTTTATTTTTAATTAAAGCAGTATATCACTTCCCTTCTTCCATCTCCTCCTTCCAATCCTCCAATCTGTTCCATCTCAAATTTATGGCATTTTTTTTCCCTAGTACTATTAAATATCTATACATGTATATGTGTATACATGAATAAATACACAAATGCAGCCTGCTGAGTGCCATTAGTGTTGCTTGTATGTATTTGTTTTTAGGGCTGATCACTTGATATTCTATAACCAAAGAGGGAGCTCATCTCTGAAAACAGTCACTAACTGCTAGTCGTTCATTATCTAGGTGTGGAGCCCCGTAAGATTTCCCTTTCTACAGTGGCATGCCAGCTCATCGTGGAATTGTTCAGGTCTTATTTAGGCTGCCATATTGTTGAGATTTTAGGGGTGTGACTTCCTTTTCAGTTCTAGATGACAGCATATCACAGTGAATGTCCTGGTCCTCTGACTCATACAGTCTTTTCATTCCCCCTTTATAGTCCCCTGGACCATAGGAGTTATGTTGTAGATGTATCAATTGTGTTTGATCACCTCACGATCAGTTGTATTCTCCATTTTGACCTGCTGTGGCTTGCTGTGGAAGCACATTCTTTTTGTTAAAAGGTACATTCAGAGTTTCTGTCTCATATCAGGAGCCATCTGGTATGGGACAGAAGAGAAGACTTTAGAAAGGTTTTACTTTCTCCATCTCTATTTTGTCTATATCCTATTCTTCATTGAATGTATGTTTATATGAATGATATTTAAGTTTTCCATGAACTTATGGACAATAGATATTCCTGCAGATCCTTTTCCTGCAGTAATCTTTGAAGATTCCAGGAAGAAGATGGGGCCCCACAGCAACAACTCCACAAGACTGCTTTTTTGGGTACCAGCTGCTGAAATGGTGCACCTTCTCATAACATTCTGCCCAGAACTCCAAATAAGAACTTTAAGCAAAACAAAACAAAACAAAATAAAAAAAAAACCCTATTGGCTGCTCAGAAATTGTTTGCAACTATACTAGACAGTAATTTTAAAACTTAACCATGACTTTACTTTTGCAGGATCCCATTAAGAGAACATCACCCCATGATGAGCAAGAAGCAATTCTAGAGGATGACTCCCCCTATCCCAAAAGAGTTTGTCCTTAGAGTTGGGAACACTGTTTAGGAGTTGTTGATTACTACTTGTACTACACAGAGGGTTGGGTAAAAACTATGTTTGTTAAAAAAAAAGGGGGGGATGATAATAGTGGGTAATAAAGTAAATACTTGTGAGCTATTATTTATGGATAAATTACATTGGAATAGTTTTTGTATATTGATACAAATTCAAATTATATTTGTTGTTTTTGTTTACATTATTTGTACATTTATGCAAAGTTGTTTTGTCAGATTATATATATATATGGATGTTTCTAAATCTGTTTAGGACATTTTGTATATTGATACAACTTTTAGGATATATTTTCATATTATATCATATATTACTTCTACCTCTGATTAAGATACTTATAGATTATTTACAGTTTGAGGTCATTATCCTCATTTGTTGCACTTTTGTTTACAGATTATTTAATATTCTAACATGAAGTTTTAGTCTTCAAGTTATGCAGGTATTAAATATTATAGGTCAATAGTTGTTCATGTTTGTTGTACATACAGTCAGATCAATTAGGTTCTTTAGATACATAGAGATTGTATTTTGTCTAGCTAGGCAATCTTCAACCACTTCAAGGATCTGTAAAACATGGCATTTAAATAACTTAGGGTTCTGTTGACATGAGACATGTTTGCTCCTGACAGCATCAATCTGCTCCTGAGAGAGTGTTGAGCATTGAAGACACTCTACTGGTGCAGGAGGTTTTTCTGTCCATGTGTTCCTTTCATTGGTTAAATAAAGAAACTGCCTTGGCCTTTTGATAGAGCAGAACTTAGGTAGGCAGGGAAGACAGAACAGGATTCTGGGAAGAAGAGCAATGTGGCAGACACCATGATTCTCCTGCCTGAGATGGATGCTAGTTAGACTTATGCTAGTAAGCCACAGTCAAGTGGTGATACACATTAATGGAGATGGGTTAAACTAATATGTAAGAGTTAGCCAATAAGAGGTTAGAACTAATGGGCCAGGCAGTAATTTAATTAATACAATTTCTGTGTGGTTATTTTGAGGGTTAAGCTAGCCAGGTGGTGGGACACAGCCCACTCCTTCTACTATACTCCACTAGGAGTTTGTTTTCTTCTTGGTACCATTGGCCTTTGGGCAAGGAACTGCTTATACCTCAACCACTAGATAAGTACATGGTATCCAGAAATGGATAAACAGAACACAAGGAAAAAGACTGTCAAATCTTGGTAAGACAGGATAAGATGGTTCTGAAAAATTTCCTGTCTTTAAAAAATGTCTGTCAGTTATGCTAGGCCTTAGCCAAAGTTGGTTGCTTCAGCGTTGCAAAATGAGACTTTGGGTGATTGCTTAGGTAGCTAATTGTCTCCGTCATATATTGCTTGCTTTGGAAGCTGCTTGACTGTATTTCCTGCCTGCTCAAGTAATATCTCCATTCTCAGGCCTTCGATGCAGTTAAAGATTAGATAGTCATAGTTACTGTCCTCTTATAATCTAGCTAAGCCATTTCCTATACAAGACTTAGACTTCTTAGGATAGGAAGTTTATTAAAACATTTAGCATATGTTCCTTGCTTAATATTTTTTATACTGGTTGTAATTCTAGTTATACTTGATATCTGTTCCTACTGTATATAGTTTTGTATTGGCTTTGGAACCCTCTTATTTAAACAAAAGGGGGAGGTGCTGTGGAAGCAAATTCTGCTCCTTCAGCCAATAGCCTTTGAGATATCAGCCCACTTGGGCATGGTCTCTTATACTGTAAAAGCAGTAAATGTGGGCCTGCTTGCTTCTGGCTCCCATTTCCAGCTGCTAGATTCTGTTCCTGTTCATGCAGAGGACTGTTATCTAGGACAGCAATCTGTAAGTTTTTCCCTTAAATAAATAACCCTTTTATTATTAATAATTCTGAACTGGTGTGTAATTATTTTGTGATTTCCATCTTCAGTGGCTTTTTGCAGTAGTCTCTGCCTAATGAAAAAAAAGAATCTTCTTTGATGAGGGCTGGGTGAGAACAATATTTATCTATGGGTGTAAAGGTAAGGATTTAGACTGCTGATAGGAATTATAGTGTTTTAGGAAATGGACAATTCTTCTCTCATGTCTATGAGCTTTTCAGCCAGGAAGTAGTTGACCAATTTATGGTACTAGACATAATTTCTCTCCTTTTCAGAGGACCTTCAGTTCAATCAGACAGGTATCATTAATGCCAAGATGTAAGTGCCACCATTTTACCTTCAAGAACATCTTGCCAAGATTGCCATTGTTGAGGTTCATAGGCATCACAGCTTGTATATCATCTGCCAATACTACCACAGCCAGTCCTCAGCAGGAGGCTTTCCAGTCAGATCTAGGTCAAGCTCTTCAAGTCCTATGGTGGAAGTTCATGGAGTCCTCAGCCAAAGAGACTTACTTTCAACTTCTGAGAGACAAGCAGGGACACCAGCAATAGTCTATACTATTTGGGGAGCCTCTTGGATTTCCCTGACAAACAATTTGACAAAGGAGGTTTCTTATGCCTCTTACTGGAGTTTGGATAGCTAGTCTACATCTCTTGGTGAAGTGCATTGTCATCCCAAGTAGTGCAACTTCATTTAAAAACATATATGTATGTATGCATGTATACACACAAATGTATTATACCCAATTTTAGATAAGTATAAAATTATGGTTCCTTATATTGTTTTTAAACAAGAATTCACACATGGGGGTGGCCTGTGATACAGAGAGCTTGTCAGCTTCCCCTCCGCGAAGTCTTTCTTCTTCGTCAATGTCAGCCTTATGCCGGCAAGTGGCAGAATGGTCTTATGGCAATCATCTCTCAGGAGCCAATTTGGGAAAGTCTTTTCCCCACTCTGCACCTGCCCCACCTCCCACTAAGGTAGAGAAATGGGAACAGTGGAGGACATTGGGCCTTAGATTCTGACTTGCCTCTGTTTCTTTGTGGTCATGAACAACTGGCCGGTGGTTCTCAACCTGTGGGTCTGGACCCCTTTGGGGTCATATATCAGATGTCCTGTATATCAGGTATCTACATTATGATTCATAACAATAGCAAAATTACAGTTATGAAGTAGCAACAAAAATAATTTTATGGTGGGAGGTCATGACAATATGAAGCTGTACTAAAAGCTTACGGCATTAGGAAGGTTGAGGACCACTCTCCTAGGCAGTTGGTTTCATATCTTTGCACTTGAGGTTTTCGTTTCCATATCAACAGCTGCATGCTTCCATTCCTGAGTTCCTTTGTAGCCATCACTTTGGAGTCAACAGCAAGACATGGTTCTGCTCTTCAGGGCCCCTTATCTCTTCTGCCCTTCACCTCCCCTCCAGTCCTGTTCTCTGTTCTATACTCACTTTCCCTCATTTCCCTATTCCTAGGGCAAAGAGTCCCAGGACTGGGAAAAGCCCAGAAGCAATTTTTTAAATAATTGATCAATTCTTTGAGAAAATCATGCAAGAAATTCTAATCTTATTAATCCCCTACTGTGTTACAGCAAATGAAGAAACCAAGTCCAACCTCAGCTACCATGTGAGTTGCCCCAGCTTTGACTCGGGGAGTTTGAAGAAAGAATAATACTATCAACATATTGGGAAATAACTCTCCATGGGCCTCTCAGCTTTCTGCACATCCTATGAGCAAAAGGAACCAGTCGCTTTAAATTATAATAGAAGAGATGCTGATATGCTTGGTGTAGTGGTACACATCTTTAATCCTAGCACTCTGGAGGCAGAGGCAGGTGGGTCTCTGTGAGTTTGAGGACAGCCTGGTCTGCAGAGAGAGTTCCAGGACAGTTAGGGCTACACAGAGAAACCCTGTCTTGAACAGACACACACACACATGTGCGTGCACACACACACTTACACACAGAGAGAAGAAGAAAGAAACGATGCTGATAGTGTAAACACCATAGAACAGAGATCTCATTACCCTCTGAAGCAAAGGCAGGTTTGTTTACAGCTTATAACATCAGTCTTCTGCTTAATAAAGATGATATTGGAGCTTTGCTGAAGCAGGCTCTAGGAAATGACCTCTACTGGAGCAGGTACAAGGGAGTGACCATTGAGGGAGCAGGCCTAAACCAGAGACATTTGTGGGACCAGGCACCAGTCAGGGACCTCCTAAGAAGCTGGGACATCTGCAGGAACAGGCCTGAACCAGTTACCTCAATCTGAGCAGGCCCAAGGCAGCAACCTCTACAGGAGCAGGTATAAGGGAGCCACCAATGAAGAAGCAAGCCCAAGCCAGAGACCTCTGCAGGACCAGGCACACATGAGTCAAGGACCTCTGAGGGAGCAGCCCCAAGCAAGAAACCTCCATGCAAACAGTCCTGAAAGACCCCTGGTATTGCATAGTTGACTGCCAGGAGCACTGAACAATCTCCAGGAACACCGAGTCATCTCCAGGGTGACTGAAACCATGGCCCTGACTGTACCATGAGGAGTAGTCATCTGAGCCTTGGATCTACTGGCACCTGGAAAATTGATCACCAGAGACACAGCCCCAACTATGCCAATCAGAGGATAAGATGGGTAGACAAGGTAAGAACACATGCAACACCACAAAGAACAACACAACACCAATAAAAACTAGTGACCCTATAACAGCAAGACTTGAACACCCAAATATAGATGAAACAGAAGAAAATGATCTAAAATTAACATTAGAAGAATGTTTGACCTGACCCTAGAGGGGCTCGCAGGTGCCCAAGCCGAGGTCCCCAGTTAGTTCCTTGGGCAGTTGAGGATAGGGAACCTGAAATGACCCTATCCTAGATCAATACTGACGAATATCTTGCATATCATCATAGAACCTTCATCTGGTGATGGATGGAGATAGAGACAGAGACCCACACTGGAGCACTGGACTGAGCTCCCAAGGTCCCAATGAGGAGCAGAAGGAGGGAGAACATGAGCAAAGAAGTCGGGACCACGAGGGATGCACCCACCCACTGAGACAGTGGAGCTGATCTATTGGGAGCTCACCAAGACCAGCTGGACTATGACTGAAAAAGCATGGGATAAAACTGGACTCTCTGAACATGGCGAACAATGAGGGCTGATGAGAACATGAGCAAAGAAGTCGGGACCACGAGGGATGCACCCACCCACTGAGACAGTGGAGCTGATCTATTGGGAGCTCACCAAGACCAGCTGGACTATGACTGAAAAAGCATGGGATAAAACTGGACTCTCTGAACATGGCGAACAATGAGGGCTGATGAGACGCAAAGGACAATGGCACGGGGTTTTGATCCTACGTAATGTGACGGCTTTGTGGGAGCCTAGCCAGTTTGGATGTTCACCTTCCTAGATATGGACAGAGGGGGGAGGTCCTAGGTCTTACCACAGGGCAGAAAACCCTGACTGCTCTTTGGACTGGAGAGGGAGGGGGAAAGGAGTGGGGGGAGGGGGAGAAGGGTGGAAGGAGGGGGCGTAGGGTGGAAGGAGGGGGAGGGAAATGGGAGGCTGGGAAGAGGTGGAAACTTGTTTGTTTTTTTTTCTCCTTTTCTCAATAAAAAAGAAAGAAAAAAAAGAATGTTTGAGGTCCATAAAGATGAAATGAAAAATTTCCTCAAAGAAATGGAGGAAATAACAAACAAAAAATTGGAAGAAATCAACAAATCCCTTAAAGAAAACCAAGTAAAAGCAATCAACACACACAAAAAAAAGATTTAAGATGTGAAAACCAAAATAGAGACAATGAAGAAAACAAACTGAAGGAATTATAGAAACAGAAATCACAATAAAACAATCAAGAATGACAAATGCAAGCATAAACAGAAAAATACAAGAGATGGAAGAGAGAATCTCAAATGCTGAAGATAAGATAGAGGAAATAAACTCATTGATCAAAGAAAACATTAAATCTAACAAAAGCTTAATACAAAATTTTCAAAAAATATGGGGCACCATGAAAAGACAAAACCCAAGAATAATAGAGATAGAAGGAGATGTTTAACTCAAAAGCACAGAAAATATATTCAACAAACTCATAGAAAAAAACTCTCCCAACCTAAAGAATGATATGCCTATGAAGATACAAGAAACTTACAGAACACCAAACAGATTGGATAAAAAAAAGTCCCCTTGCCACATAATAATCAAAGCACTAAACATACAGAATGAAAAAAGACTATTAAGACCTGAGAAAGAAGAAGGCCAAGTAACATATAAAGGCAGATCTATCAGAATTACACCTGACTTCTCTATGGAAACAATGAAAGCCAGAAGGTCCTAGTCAAGCATTGTGCAGACATAAAGAGATCATGGATGCCAGCCCAGACTACTATATCCAGCAAAACTTTTATCACCATAGAAGGACAAAACAAGATATTCCATAACAGAAGCAGATTTAACCAATACCGAGCCAAAAACCCACCCCTACACAAATTACTAGAAGGAAAACTCCAACCCACGGAAGTTGGCTACATCCACAAAAACACAGGCAACAGATGATCTCACAGCAGCAAATTCCAAAGAAGGAAAAATCACACACAATAACATCACCAACAACAAAAACTAAAATAACAGGAACTAGCAACCACTGGTCATTAATATCCCTTAATATGAATGAACTCAACTCACCTATAAAAAGGCATAGGCTAACAGATTGGATATGAAAACAGAATCCATAATTCTGCTGCATACAAGAAAGACAGACAGCAGCTCAGAATAAAGGGGTGGGGAAAAATTCCATTCAAACGGAGAGCTGAAATCAACAAAATAGAAGCAAAGAAACTATACAAAGAATCAATGAGACAAAGAGTTGGTTCTTTGAGAAAATCAACAAAATAGACAAACCTTTATCCAAACTAAGCAAAAGATAGAGAATATCCAAATTAACAAAATCAGAAATGAAAAGGGGGTCATAACAATAGACACAGAGGAAATCCAAAGAATCATCAGGTCATATTTCAAAAACTTGTACTATACAAAATTAGAAAACTTAAAGAAATGGATAACTTTCTGGATAAATATCACTTAAATCAATATCAGATAATCAAATTAAACAGACCTATAACTGCTCAAGAAATAGAAACAGTCATCAAAAGTCTCCCAACCAAAAAAACCCCAAGACCAAATGGTTTCAGCTCAGAATTCTACAAGATTTTCAAAGAACTAATACCAATACTCCCCAAATTGTTGCACACAATAGAAACAGAATGAACATTGCCAAACTTTTTTTAAATGAGGCTACAATTCTACTGATACCCAAACCACACAAAGACATTACTAAGAAGGAGAATTACAGACCATTTTCACTCATGAACATTGATGCCAAGATACTGGCAAACCGAGTCCAAGAGCCCATCAGAAAAGTCATCCACCATAATCAAGTTGGCTTCATCCCAGAGATGAAGATTTTCAACATATGAAAATCTGTCAATGTAATTTACCATATAAACAAACTGAAAAAAAAAATCTCACAGGATTACAGGGTCATCTCATTAGATGCTGAAAAAGCTTTTTACAAAATACAACATCCCTTCATGATAAAGGTCTTGGAGAGAACAGGGATACAAGGAACATACCTAAATATAATAAATGCAATATACAGCAAGCCAACAGCTAACATCAAACTAAATGGAGAGAAACTCCCAGTGATCCCACTGAAATCAGGAACAATATGGAGAGTTGTCCACTCTCTCCATATCTATTCAATACAGTAGTTGAGGTTCTAACTAGAGCAATAAGAAGACAAAAGGAGATCAAGGGGATACAAATAAAAAAAAATAAGTCAAACTCTATTTGCTGATGATATGATAGTTTATATAAGCGACCCCCAAAATTCTACCAAGGATCTTCTACAACTCATAAATACCTTCAGTAATGTAGCAGGATACAAGATTAACTTAATAAAAAATCAGTAGCCCTCCTGTAGACAGATGATAAAAGGGCTGAGAAAGAAATCAAAGAAACAACACCCTTCACAATAGCCACAAATACCATAAAATATCTCGGAGTAACTCTAACCAAACAAGTGGAAGACTTGTATCACAAGAACTTTAAATCTTTGAAAAAAGAAATAGAAGAAGAGACCAGAAAATGGAAAGATCTCCCAGGCTCTTGGTTAGGTGGATTTACAAAGTAAAAATGTCAATCTTACCAAAGGCAATCTACAGATTCAATGCAATGCCCATCAAAATCCCAGAAAAATTCTTCATAGACCTCGAAAGAACAATATTCAACTTCATATGGAAAAGCAAAAAAAAAAAACCCAGGATAGCCAAAGCAATCCTGTATGATAAAGGAACTTCTGAAGACATGACAATCCCTGACTTCAAACTCTACTACAGAGCTACAGTACTGAAAACAGTCTGGTATCAGCATAAAAACAGACAGGAGGGTAAATGGAATTGAATCGAAGACCAAGATATTAATCCACACTCCTATGAACACCTGATTTTTGAGAAAAAGCAAAAAATATAAAATGCAACAAAAGAAAGCATATTCAACAAATGGTGCTGGCGTAACTGGATGTCGATATGTAGAAGAATGAAAAGAGGCCTGTGTCTGTCACCATGCACAAAACTCAAGTCCAAATGGATCAAAGACCTCAACATAAAGTCAACGACACAGAACCTCATAGAAGAGAAAGTGAGAAGTACACTTGAATGCATGGGCACAGGAGACCACTTTCTAAATATAACCCCAGTAACATAGAAACTGAGAGGAACAATTAATAAATGGGACCTCCTGAAACTGAAAGCTTCTGTAAAGCAAAGGACATAGTCAACAAGACAAAACAGTAACCTATAGAATGGGGAAAGATCTTCACCAACCCCATATCAGACAGAGGGCTGATCTCCAAAATATACAAAGAACTCAAGAAGTTGGTCATTAAAAGAACAAGTAATCCAATAAAAAAAAATGGAGTACAGACCTAAACAGAGAACACTCAACAGAGGAATCTAAAATGGCTGAAAGACACTTAAGAAAATGTTCAACACCCTTAGCCATCAGAGAAATGCAAATCAAAACATCTCTGAGATTCCATCTTATACCTGTAAGAATGGCCAAGATCAAAAACACTGATGACAGTTTATACTGGAGATGTTGTGGAGTAAAGGGAACTCTCCTGCATTGCTGGTGGGAATGTAAGCTGGTACAACCCCTTTTGGATGTCAGTGTGGGAATTTCTCAGAAAATTAGGAAACAACCTTCTTCATGACCCAGCAATACACTTTTGGGTATATGCCCAAAGGATGCTCAATTGTACCACAAAGAAATGTGTTCAACTATGTTCATAGCAGCAATGTTTGTTATAGCCAGAACCTGGAAACAACCTAAATGTCCCTCAGCTAAAGAATGGATAAGGAAAATGTGGTCCATTTACACAATGGAGTGCTACACAGCAGAAAAAATAAAGATGTCTTGAAATTTTCAGGCAAATAGATGGAGCAAGAAAACATCATATTGAGTGAGGTAACCCAGACCCAGAAAGATAAACATCATATGTACTCACTCATAAGTGGCTTTTAGGCATAAAGCAAAAAAGAACCACCACCCCTACCAAACAGCCTACTATTTACAATCCCAGAGAACCTAGATAACAATGAGGATGCCAAGAGAGACATACATAGATCTAATCTACATGGGAAGTAGAAAAAGACAAAACCATGGGAGAGGGTAGAAGAGGAGGGGAGAGAAAGGGAAGGGAGTGGAGAAAAATATGAAGCTGAATAAAAACAAAACAAAACAACAACAACAGAAAAGAAGATATTGTACCCCTGGCATAAGCCTAATGTGCTTACTTCTTAACAGTGTAAAGGGGCTGTATTCCTGAATTTAAGTGTTCCTTTCTTGCCACGCATTAAGCATATAGGTGTTACTTTCTCTGCATCACACCTCAAAAATCTGACAAAAGGCTCAGTGGTGAAGGGCTTATCTTGTCCATGTGAAGTCCTGAGTTTCATCCCTGCATCACAAACAAGAGAAGGGAAAGGAAGGGGGAGGGGAGAGAATAGGGGAGGGGTGGAGAAGGGAAAGGAAGGGGGAGAGGAAGAGAGGAGAAGGGAGGAAGAGAAGGAGATAAAGAGAGAAAATGAGACACTCCACTGCTGTGCAAATTGCCACTATCACTATGAGAACTAAAGCCCAATGTCTCTGGCCAGGCCAGGGAGTCTTGCATTTGTTCCCTGCGTCCATGAAACTAGCATTCAGCTCGCCAGTGAGAACACCAGTGTCTTCACACCTCTTGACATCCTACTGAGCCCAAACTAAAGTCATTGCCCGAGATGTCATGGTCATTCTAAAAGAGCTCCTTTTAAATTCCTAAGCTTGGGGTGGTTTGCTATGGTGCAGCTCGTAATCTGAGAGATGTGTGCATGTGAGTGGTCAGTCTATTCAGGGAGTCTACAGAAGCTGTAGGTAGGGTGCCACACGCAGGCGCTGAGCTGGGCCTGGGCGGATACCCCAGATGTCTCCTTCAAATGTCTACAGTCTTTTCCAGGAGAGCACTCATGGAGGCTGTGGACACGCTGGTTGGGACACGGCACTAGAGCTACGTCCAACCAGCTTAGTGATCGGCTTGCATCTGAGAGACGAGGTGGCACGGTGAGCGACACTAGAATCTTTAACTCAAAGTGGCCAAGCTTCCGGTGCCCAGTGCCTTCGCTTATAGGCCACCTCACACCCACTAACCATTCAAAATTAAGCACAAGCCATGTAGAGTTTCTGGGCCTCAGTTTTAGTATCTGAAAACTGGGAATAATAATGTTGCTTATCCTCTAGGGCTTTTGTGAAGTTTAAGCAATTTAAAACAATTTAAAACACATGTATCTCTTTGGATGACATCGGTAACACTGGCACTTCCCGTCATCAGTGTAGCCATCACCAGTACCCACCAGCTGAGTAGTGCTCTGCCCAGTGGCTTCTATTTTGTAGTTCAGTTTCATGTCTGAAGTTCCCCAAAAGGAAGCAGTTAAGTCTCATGTGCCCTCCCTTGCCCCATATTTTAATTCATTGTAAGCAACTGTTTTCCTTGGAAGCCACATGCCTGGGTTAGTGATCATGGAACTAGACCTCAGTGGCTCTGCTTTCCTGATGCCAGTTGCTCCAACAGCACCTGGCTCCTCAAACAGAACCTACTTCTCTGTTTTTGTTTTTCTGCATTAATCTATTTTATTTGGTCACATTCAGGCAGACGTGACAGACTGCCTGTTTGAGACAGCTACTCTCTATGGAGGTGAGGGTAGCGGTGGAGGGGGATGAAGTAGAGCAGGCCAGATGAGACTCCTAACATCCCGGATCTCAGAGGAGTCCACACTGGAACTGAGAATGAAACCCAAAGCTGGTGCCTGGGCACACGTCCATCAGAAACCGATGAACCATCTTACAGCGCACAGACAGCTCCGGCCTCCCCAGCGTCTTTTCAGGACTCTTACAGTGTCTTGAAACCCTAGTTTCTCACCATGTTTTCAAAAGCTGGAAAGGCCAGGACTCCAGAGTATGAGATGTGATGTGGATTTTCAGGTCCTTGTGTCACCCCTGGCAGATGATGACATCTTTCCAAGCCTCAAAAAGGAGGATGCTAACTCCTGCTTCATATAGATGTTGTAAAGTGCTGTGGCACCCGGAAAAGACCAGTACGAACTGGCCTTGGTCATGTTTTATGCTTTGCATTTGAATGGGAGACTGTGAAACAAAATCACTGTAGTTTCATGGAACGATCTCTGTTTTCATCTGTTTTCCTTGTCAAGCAAACTCATTCACATCATGAATCTACATCACCACCTCTCTCACACGCAGGCGTCTTTTGCTCTCTGGTCCTTGAGTTCTTTACTTTTCATGCACTTTAATATGGATGCCCTCAAAATTAGACTTCTGCCCATGACCCAAAGGCAACGTTAAATAATTAGATAGAAGAAAATTTTCTCCAACTATTCTGAATATACACCCCATGTGAGTGTGTGTGTGTGTGTGTGTGTGTGCACCTTTGTGTGTGAGTACAAGCATGCTTATGCCATAGCATTCATATGGAGGGCAGAGGACGGGGTCTCTTGTGTTGCCATAGGATACACCAGGATAGCTCGTGCGTGATTTCCAGGGAGTCCCTTGCCTCTGCTTCCCATGTCCCTGTAGAAGCATTGAGGTTACAGATTCATGCTGCTGTGCCTAGGTTTATGTGGGTTGTGGGAATTTGAACTCAGGTCTTCATGCTTGCAAGGCAAGACTTTTTACCCACACAGTGATCTCCCCAACCCATCCGTCAATTCTTTTTAGTGTATCATTGCCAGTTAGGTGTTCACCCCACTATTCTATGGTGTTTGGAAAGAACCGCTGCTGATCAGTTCAGTATACCCTCATCAGATAAGTGGGGCACAGATTTAGAGTGGAGTTAAACACAGAGGAACGAAGCATGTTTCCTCCCCTGCCTTCAGAAAGAATGGTGTCATCTCCTTTCTCATTGGACCACAATGGAGCACGTGACCACAGTGCTCCTATAGCTGTGGTGGATGGGAATTCTAAGATCATTGAAGGTGTGGGGCACTGGCAACTTCCCTCTTTTGCTCACTGCAGGGAGCAAAGTCATCTAGTCCCTTCTGTGGACACTTATATCCCGGTGAGGATGAGAGTTCCTGGTCTTCTAAGCATGAACCCCTACTCATGTGCTTACAAATACTCTGAGCAAGGCTGGAGAGACGACTTAGTAGTTGACAGAGCTTTCTCTCTCCAGAGGAAATCTAACTTTGATTCCTAGCACCCACATCAAGCTGCTCACAGCCACCTGTGGTCCCAGTTCCAGGGGACTTGGCACCCTCTTTTGGCCTTTGAGGGTACTACACTCATGTGCACAGACACATGGACATACACTTATATACATAATTTTAAATTAAATGACAAGAACAGCAGCAAATTATCTGAGTACTAGGAATAAGAAGGTGCCTAGGTTTGGTCTTTCCATCTATTCCCTGTGATGCACTTCCTCAGCTCAGCCTCCCTGTACTCAAATCTACCTCGGGTGTCATTTTGAAGGCTACAGGGCCAAGGCCATAAATCTGTGCCCTTGTTTAGTATGGCATGTCCTCTACCTCTAATCCAATCTCCCTCTCTGTGTTCTTGGTGCTCGCTCATTCAGTTTGACAGCTATTTAATAAACCTATTTGCTGTCCCCCTGACATGAGGCAGAAGTGCTGGGTGTTGAAGAGCTGTGAGGCCCTGGTGGACAATGAAACCCTTTCCCACTCAACACTCTTCCAGCTCACTACAGATAAATTGTGGAGAACTGGAAATTAACCCACGCTATCTTCCTTTCTTAAGGAAAAAAAAATCTTTGCAGACACAAGCAGCGGAGCATGCGCCGTAAGTGAAGGATGTCAGGAAAAATTACATTTCCTGGCTCCGAGGGCAGGGGTGAGCCCAGATCTGGGGCCTGCGAGCCTTTTCTCAATCTTGCTTTTATCACTTCAAAGCAGAAGGTCTTAAAGGAATGCCCTTTATGACTGACTCTGTCTTCAAAACCATGAGAGAAATGACGTCTTTTTTTAAGCCCAGCGGCTACAAGTCAGGCAGTCCTTTGAAGCCTTCAGGTTCCACAGCTCCACAGCTAGGATGTGGGACTGTGTGGCAGAAACAGCCCCGGCTCCACAGTCAGCAGACCCAGCTGGGATTTGGCTGTCGCACAGAAGCTTTATCATGTCGGGCCATTCCCCTCAGCTCTCCGAGTCTTGTTTGCTTTATAAATGGGCGTGTCATTTGCCGCAGAGATTGACATTAGGACTAGACAGAAGAACAAACCCTGGGCTTTGGGCACACAGCAACTGTCTGACAAATCATAGCTGGCATTATCTGTTCCTGCGAATCATAAGTGAATCTGTTGTCCATTCTGTTTCCAAATCATCAGATAGCCCTGTGTTGTTGGTGTATTAGAGAAATGCGTTTACTTGGTTGTTGCCTGCATTAGTGGAGCCCACAGCCTACTTCCTCTATCTTCAAATCTGAAATCAGGGTACAAGATAATTTCTATATTCCAAGGAATGTCCCTTTAGGCAAAAACTGGAAGACGTTCAAGCCAGATCTGGGTTGTCTTTAAATATGAAGGAACGTTGTATTGCTGGGCCAGTGTGCAGCCTCTGCTAAGGGCAGGTAGGTCCGGTAGCTCAGGGTCAGGTTTGGGGTCTCAGGGCCATGGCTGGGCAGTTATTCTCAACCAACAAGACTGGGAGCACTAACACATACGAAGCCAAATTGTTTACGAGCAATGGTGATTCAGCAGGACAGTGGAGTTGGAGGGGCAACATCTAAGGGTAAAGGGTACTACCATCCATCTCTGGAGTCTGCAATCCCACTGACACATTTGCAAATAGCCCCTGGCCGGCCTTGATAGGCCCAGCACCTCTGCAATCGGGCTGTGTGGACCTCTCTCCTTTGTTACTGGTCTTACCCAGCAGTAGGAGGCCGGTGTGGGAACGGGTGAGTGAAGACAAACATTGCCTCCTATGACATTGTTTCACTTACTATTTCCGCATATCAGTAAGCAACAAGGCAGAGCCGAGTTTTATAATTAGTATAAGTGGGTCACTGTAGTCAAGTTACCTTGGAGTTGTTTAAGACTTTGTGATTCTCCATTTTACCTACTTTGTATCCTAGGGCAGTGTTCATGGTTCTCTATATTCCAAACTGGAGTTCTTGCCTTGATGGTGGAAATCTACTGGGTTGAAACATGGGTTTCTTTACAGCTGCATTGCTACCTCCAAAGTCTCTGGTCTTTATCAGCAGCCCATGACACTGTACGGAGAGGCTGGAATATTTAGGCAGTGGAGTCTAGCAGAAGGAAGGTAGGCCAGTGGAGAAATAATCTTGAAGCTGAAAATGGGACCCTGGCTCCTTCCTTCCCTTCTACTCTTCCACTCCCTTTCTCTTCATCTCTCCTCCACTCCTTTCCAATTCCCCACCTCATCTCCTGCTCCTCTCCTTCCCTGGCTGCCGTAAAGTGAGCAGTTTTGCTCCCTTGCTACAGGTGGGTCTCCAACCTACAGAGTCAAGTAGCTGTGGTCTAAAACTCCAAAATAAATTCTTCCCCTTTAAAGCTGTTTGTCTTGGGTCACGGCAGGAGAAGGCAGGCTATCGCAACTATTCCTTGATTGCATTCTGTGCCTGTTTTTTTTTTGTTAAAAAGTATTATTTATAATCATGTCTATGCATGCGTGTCTGTGTGGGGCTGTGCACACATGAATGCAGGTACCCACAAATGCCAGATGTGTCGGGTCACCCAGATCTGGAGCTACAGGGGGTGGTGAGCAGCCTGATATAATTGCTGGTTATCGAACTGGTGTCTTTTGCAGCAGAAATTATGTTCTTTATGATAGAGCCATCTCTGGCCCCACCCTTACTTAATTCAGCACACGGTCTCTCCTTCAGCTACAATTAATTTTTCAGTGCCACTTTCATATTTTTCCTTGAAACGGTGAGAAACATCCCGAGCTATCACCATCTTTTTTCGTTGGGTCGGTACACGCAGCACCACCACTCCGTGCCAAAGTCTTTGCAGCCACTGCTTCCTTCACTACATTTAAAGGCATTGCTGGTGTGGTACCATAGTCACCGCCAGCACACATAGTGCATCTCATCCTACAGCCTGCCACACACTGCTCCTTCCCTCCCTCCCCACTGTCATACTGCAGCCACTCTTTTTGCTTCAAAAATCCATTTAAAAGCCCCTGCTCTGGGACTACTTCTGGTTCTGTTTTCTGTTGGATACAGAGAGTTTTCTAAACATACTCTGGATGGCACACTGAAGAAACAAAGGCAGGACTGGGGAAGGAGAGAAGCTGCCTCACACGATATCTTGGGTAGCACTATGGGAACTTTGGAGACGGTGTCTCGTTCAGAGGCAGGAGACTTGGACCTTGTACTGGAACATCATTAATCTTTGCTCTGCCTTTGTAAAGGCAGTGACCAGACACAAAAGTTTCCTTCAGCCAAAGGCAGTGCCAGTGGGGACAGCAGATGTGGGCTGTGCTGTATGATAGTCCCAGAAGGTAAGGTGAGGTTATATTAGCTCAGAAACAGCATCTTAACAGGGAAACCCATTAATCCAGTGTATCCTATAGTCAACATTAAGGCCAACAATATTTCCATCACTTCAGGCCCTTTGGCTCTCCCAACACCACAACCAAGGAAAAACTATTATTTTAATTCTGTAACCCCAGACTATTTTTGCAATTTCTACAACTTTATGTAAATAAAATCACACACAAAAAATAATTTGTGTCTGGATTCAGTTATATTTTTGTGTATGTTTGATTCATTTAAACTGTTGGTGTCATTCTATTACTCTACCATGAATTATTCATCCATTCGCAGCAGTACATACAATGAACAATTCTACAGTTGCTACGTGTTCTCTCTACTACTACAAATGAGTCTCCATAACCGTCTTGTGATCCAGTCTTCATCTCCAAAACCGATAAACATTTCAATTGTTTTGGGCTATTGATATGATGTTTGTGAACATTCTTGAATGAGTCTTGGTATGGACACATTTTTGTTTCCCGCAGATAGATAATACCTAGAAGAAGACTTAGTGAGCCATGCTGTAGTTGTTTTCTCAAAAGCTAACTGATACAGTTGGCCCGCGTGGATAAACCATTTCGTTTTCTACACTGGTTAGAGTTTCGTCATCTTGACTCAAGCAAGGGTCATCTGGGAAGGGGAAACCTCAGTTGAGAGGACCCTTCCATCACACTAGCTTGAGGCAAGCCCATGGGGGCATTTTTCTTGAGTGAGGATTGGGTTGAGAGGTCCCAGATCACCGTGGACAGTGGCATCCCTGCAGAGGTAGTCCTAGACTGTGTAAGAACCCGGAGTGCACCACAGAGAGCAAGTCAGTAAGCAGCTCTCTTCTACGTTTCTGTTCTGGTTCCTGCCTCCGGGCTCCTGCCTTGCTTGACTTCCTGCCCTGACTTCCTTGGACTGTGATGTTGAAGCAAACAAACCATTTCTCCCCCAAGTTGATTCGGTCACAGGGTTTTATCACATCAATAGGACACACGCTAAAATCTTCTCCTACCAGAAATATAGGCAGCTTCTGCTTTTCTACGTTCATATGACATGCTTTTGATGCAGCCAGTCTTTGTGATTGTAGCCTTTGTGCACATTACATATGTTTACAGATTTTTTTTTGTGTTTCTAGAGAGTGACTGCTCAAGCCTTTAGCTAATTTTATACTGAGTTATCTTTTTATTGCTGCCCCCCAATGAGCTCCTATGTGTTCTAATATGTCTTCTGTAGCTATACACATTAGCACATTTTTCTCAGTCTTTGGAGCTTTTGTTTTTTAAATAGAATCTTTAAATGAATAAAAATGTTAGCTTTGTTGAATTCCAATTTAGCTCCTCCTCCTCTTCTTTCTCCTTCTTCTGTGTTTAGTGATCTTGGTGTCTTATGGAAATTTTGCCTGTGCCTCATGGCAAAGGTCCACTTTTTCCCTCAAGAGCTTTATTGGATCAGTTGCTATGCTACATCACTTTCAGTATCAATGATGTTTCTAGGTAAGAAACCTTCAGCACCTGTGTACGGGATGTGGCGACTGGAAAACAGGCAAGGAGGTGGTGGGAGCAGGGAGCCAGGACAGCAGAAGTAACGAGGGTGACATCACTGTCTCCCATGTGCCTGGGGAGCACAGAGTGGCTCTTCTCCGTTAAGGAAGGCCAGCTCTGCCTTTTAAAAGGCGACCTGTGAATGGAATTCACACAGAGCCATGACCCTCGGAGTGTAATGTGTCAGGATGTGGCGGCCGCCCTCCCGAGTTCACAGCACACACTCCCAGCTGAGAACTTGCCACCCCTGCCCTTCACACCCATGCCTCCCAGCAGATCTGCAGCCTGTCCTTCTCAATGATGTTGGGACGCGTTGGGCTGGGCCCTACAAGGACCCTAGCTCATGCTTGGCTCCTAAACACATTTACTTGGTCTTGTTTTCCAGGGGATCAGCTTCCATTGTCCCTCACTCTGGCCTCACCCTTCCTAGCCTATGGAGACTGAAGCTGGGGAAGGAGCCGATGCTCTCTATAGACCTCTCTGGTCCAGGATCCATGGTTCCCTGAATGAAGATTCCCCTGGGGTTTACAGGTAAAGGCTAGAGTGAGGAAGGAGCGTGCACTGGAAACCAAGCTATTGCCAGCTCTGACCGAATCTTCTGCAGAGAGCCACCCAGGGTCACAGGATCTAAGAATGCCGGTCAGAGACAGGCTAGCAATCTTCCAAGAGCCCATGGGAAAGCTTTTTGTTAATATGCAGCGAGGGCTAAAGCGGGGCACTCGTCAGGTGATTGAAAAGAGCCCTGTAGCCAGGTGGTGGAGGTGTGCGCCTTTAATCCCAGCACTTGGGAGGCAGAGGCAGGCGGATCTGTGTGAGTTCGAGCCCAGCCTGGTCTCCAAGAGCTAGTTCCAGGACAGGCTGCAAAGCTACAGAGAAGCCCTGCCTTAAACTAAAAAGAAAAACAAAACAAAACAAGCCCTGTAAGTGGCTGAGAAGCTGAGATACATGAGCGTATAGACCTTACACTGAGGTGCCTCTGCCCTTGGTGCGTACTGTCAGTGTCCATGGCTGTGAGGTATTTTGCTTTGTCACCAAACAAGTTTCAGTGAGAGGGTGAGGGAAAGAAAGATGAGGGGAGACAGCAAGGAAAAGCAAAATGAAGTCCAATAGAGTGAAGGAAGAGGTTACGGCCGTCTGCCAGTCTAACACTCGAAGACAGGTTACCATGTTTCCATCTCCGGCAGCCTTCTCCCAGTCCCGCTCTGTGGGGTGAGTGGAGAGCAGCCAGGTACGTGTGGAAAGCAGTAGCGTTTCCAGAGAGCCGCAGGACCTGTGCCACCGAGCACTGGCTCCGCCTCTACAGGGTGTATTTTGCTTTGTTTCATTTTTTAAAACTAAGTCTTGTAAGAACTTATGTTGATGAGTGTGGCCAGGCAGTCAGTGAGCTGAGGAACTCAGGTTTTTGATTTTTGAAGATGGCTATTCTGGGATGGTTGTCAGCCTGGGATTATAGGACACCCTCCAGCAGAAACAAAACCCTGCGGTGCTGTCCCGAAAAGTAAAGTGCTTCTCATAAAGCCCAGTGATTAAGGGAGCAGCGTTCTGATAAAGGCAGTGGGCACTTCGTGTCCACAGAGCAGCAGCCCCCACGCTTGCTGAGGGGACGGACAGAATGCGGCTGCCTGCAGCCCCACACCAAGTTTGAATGAGCCCAGTTCAGCATGAACAAACCAAAGGGATGAGGTCAGTGAGGTTAACTGCTATGCGTGTGCACACATAGAAGTAGGGGTGCATTCTCCCCTCAAAAACAGAGGACAGATCAGAAAGACGCAGCAATAAGTATTCCATGAGAATCAGCCGTTCCCAGCATGGGGCTCATGCAGCCAAGTGGCAGAGAACTTGACATGCTCCGGGCCTTGGGTCTAATTCTCAGACCTGACCTAGTATTGGATGTGAAGAAGAAGTTCACCCTTCACCAGGGTCACTGTTGGCTAGGAAAACCACAGCAACAGTAGGTAAAGGTCACCAAGTCCCTTTCAGTGCTTTAGTGTAGGTACTGACATGCAAGAAATGTGGGTAATGGCCTCAAGCAGAACCTGAAAGATGGAAACAAAACCCATGGCAGGATCTTCTGTCATGTGAAAATTATTCCACAGTGAGAAAAAAAGGGTGAGTTGGAAGGAACTTAGGCAGCCCTGGTTCCCTCATTTAGCCGATGAGCAAGGTGAACCAGAGACTTGTGAAGCTAATTCCTGTCTTCCTGCCTCCAGTGTTAACAGACAGCAACATTCTGTAAAACACTAGCCACAGTGTGACAGCCACTGTAATGAAACCCACGAAATGAAGATAGCTTGCACAAAGGGTCTAGCCTGGCTGCTAGCTAGGAGCTCCCAGCATGACCACTCACATTCTTATGCTTTGTGCTCCTCTTGGAAAGTCCACATCCTGTCTGACTCTGTGGGCTCCAAGTGTGGCATGCGGTTAGCAGCATTTGTGTGACAAAAAGCATTCCAGCAATTCAGAATCTTGGATCCAAGGAGGGACTCACGATGACACTGCTCGCCCGGCAACCGGGTCCCCAGGTGGTGCAGATACACAGGAGAGTTCCTGGTACCCTGCTCCGGCACAGCCCAGCTGTGGCTTTTCCTAATGAAGAGTTCCTGAGCTGCAGTAACTCTGACTCAGCACTGGAGGAGACTGCCGTACTGGTTCTGAGTGTGGGATTTATATTTGTGCCTTCTAGTTGCTTCCGTGGATTATAAACTTAAGTGGCTTTAAACAGGAAGAATTTGTTTTTCCCAGGAGCCCGAAACCTTCATGACCTCATCCAGCTACTGGTGGCTCTAGGGTGGTTTCTGGGGACGTGGTTGCATCCTTTCCTTCCATGGACATCCTCACTGAGCCTTCCCTAAATCTTCACCATCCTGCCATTTTATATGGACACCTAGAACTGAATTTAGGGATTGCCTGGAACATCCAAGATGATCTCGTTCTGAAATCTTTCAATATCTCTGCATGACCCTTTTTTGCAAATAAGGTTTAGGTGTATGTATGTGTTTGGGGAACCACCATTTTGAACCCACTACAGCATCCCAGGTGTCATTGGTGACAGCTTTCTCCATTAGAGGGCCTATTGCTGCAAAGAGGAAGGGAGGAATGTCACATTGTTATAGATGAGGGTCTCCCTCTTTGCTTTCAATTATTTGATAAGGTATCTGTGGAAAGAGGCAGGGGGAGGGTGAAGAGGAGAGGAGAGGAGAAGAGAGGATAGGAAAGGAGAGGAGAAGAAAAGAGAAGAGAAAGAACGGGGAGGGGAGAGGAGGTGAGGGGAAGGGAGGGGAGGGAAGGGGAGGGAGAGATGAAAGATACTCCCGATATTCCCTGGACAGGGAACATGCAGAAGTCTCTAAATTAATCCCCTTCACTGCTCTCTAGTAATGAGATCAAGATGTCACTAACTTTAGAAGTTGGTCTCAAATCTTTCTGTCAACAAAACATTGTCATCATGCCTTCTCTATCTGACCCCCTTCCTTCCCTTTCTCCCGTGTCTTAGGAGCTGTTCTGAGTGGAGATCCACCCTAGCTGGCTGCTGGGAGCTCTAGTCCTGCCTCCCGCTCTATCCCAACATGATAGCCTGGCTTGTCAGGATGTCTGCACACGGGTCACTGCATTAATTATGAGCATTATCCCTTTGCCAAGAACATGAACCCAGGAAAAAGCCTCTGCTGATCCTCTTGGACATCGGGGATCCTGACAGTGGGCTGTTGAACTCTGCCATCTGCCTCACAGCAAGCCTGGCCCTTGGTGCCTATGACACTGCCCCTGGTGTTGGGGAGCGAGCTAGCATCTCTGCTGAAGATCTGTAGTCAAGAGATGGCATATGTCCACATGATGCAGATGTGCTTCGAGTGTGCAGCGTACATATGCTGTACCATGAATCATTTTAAGTGTTCACTTTGGTGCATTAAGTTCATTACCACTGTTGTGCGACCATTGTCATCTGTCTCCAGAACCTTCTCATAAAAATGGACACTCCACACACATTAAACACCCGCTCCCCCCACCCGGAGACCCTGGAAATGCCCACTCCCCCTCCCGGAGACCCTGGAAACCATCATTCAACTTTCCGACCCCATGAGTTTGACTGCTTTAAGTGCCTTGCTTAAGTGGAGTCACGCAATGTTTGTCCTTCGGTGCCTGGCTTGTTTCACTTAGCACAATGTCCTCAGACTTTACCCATGTGTCCCCATGTGTTGGAACTTACATCTTTCCTTAAGGTTGAGTAACAGTCTATTGTATGCACCATCTACGTCTTGTGTGTCCATTTATTCATTGATGAAATTTGAGTTGCTTGGTTTACCTACAAATTTATCTGTCTACCTCTGCCTCCAGGGGCTTGGATTAAAGGTACTAATTCATTACTTTGCAGAGATTACATGGATTTTTAAAGATAAATGTTTGATTTCTGAAATTACTTCAGCAAGAGGAAGGGAAATTCTCTAAGGCCTGAGAATCAAACAAAAATAAATCTGATTTGAACACTCACTGAAAGCAACTGGACAAACTCTGGACAGGAAAAGCAAGTCGCCTGCCTTTTTCACCTCTGAAAAAGTCCTCAGATCTTCCAGGACTTGAAGACCAAGAGTTCCAGGGAACCTGAAAGTGGATGGTTACACCCACCAAAATAGTATTCAGGGTCTGAGGGCAGAACTGTGTTTGCCCCTTAACTCAGGCTAGATGGCTTGGATGTGATCTTATGAATGACAGGTCATGCCTGGAGGTCCCAGCAGAGCTCTGAGGCAAACTTATGAAAGTCTGGGCAGATCTCAGGCCTGGGCGGTTTCAGGACACAAGCTGCAAGGAACCCTGGTTTAGGTGTGAGTGACAGATATAACTGGCCCTACTGCTATGGACTCTGAAACCTACTTTTGAAAAACTTTTCTGATAAAAGTTTGTTTACAAGGGCTGGAGAGATGACTCAAAGGTTAAGAGCACTGGCTGCCTTTCCAGAGGACCGGAGTTCAATTCCCAGCACCCGCATGGCAGCTCACAGTCGTCTGTGGTGCCAGTTCCAGGGGATCTATCACCTCCACCCCAATGTGCATAAAACAAAGTTAAATAACATTTTTAAAAAGCTTGTTTATACTAGTATTATTTATCTTTTAAAAATCAGTGTATTTTGAAAATTGGTGGATAACTGCCTTTCTAGTTGATTTGATGAAGGGTACAGAGGACTCTATTTTGAAGAAGATCATGAGATTTCTGTATCTCAAGAAAAATAAAATTATACATTTTGTTATTTTTCTAATGTATAATTTCTATTTCTTATTTTTCTTGGCAAAAATTCCGAAAAGGAAGGCTTGTAAACCCTAGGACACATAGTAACTAAATTAATGGGGCTTTCCAGGGAGCCATCAGTCACGTTCCACCTTGTTGAGAGAGGCACCTGGGGGCAGTGCTACAGCACAAGGGAGAGCAGGTGACAGTCTCACAGTCGGTGGCTGTGCTCAGGGGAAGATACTGAGTCACGGACAGATGGTCCCTAAGAGCACTTAAAGGTTGACTTGCTGTCACCATGAGGCCAATTACATATATCAGAGTCTAAAGCTGGGAACCATGACAGTGTGGTCAGACTCTTCTAGGGGGAAGTTCCCGAGAGTGCTATAAAACTTACTTTGTTCTATTTCCTCACCAATAGCATAAGCAGACTTATGCACACCACCCTTCCCAGCCAGGCCTGGTTATTAGTCTAAAGAAATCAGATTTGCCGAAGTCTCAGTCTTCCACCAACACAAAAGTCACTAATGGCACTGCCAGTACTGGACTGATGAACAACACTACTGAAGCCAGAAAATCAGCTTGTTTATCTGAGACAGGATTTCTCTGTAGCTTTGGAGCCTGTGCTGGAACTTGCTCTTGTAGACCAGGCTGGCCGTGAACTCACAGAGAACCACCTGCCCTTGCCTTCAGAGTGCTGGCTTTAAAGGCATGCACCACCACCACCCGGCCAGAGAATGATTCTTGAGGCACCCTTTGTGGCAGTCTATCCCCAAAGTTTGAAAGTGTTCATGGGGTCTTCAAGTAATGTGGTGAGCATTTTAGTGGCACCCCGAATTGTTGAAAGAAAAATGCTGCCTGGGATGATGGTGGAGTCCAGTGGACAACAGCGCTGACATCTGGAGCGAAGGCTAGGCCTCCCATTTCCACCTTCAGAGTCAACCAAATAAGCCACCTTGTGTGGAGTTCTGCCTGCAGGGTGAGTAGCTGGTGGTCTTGCCTGAGGTTGTCTGGAGAAAACTAGGCCGGAAGGTAAACATTGGTGCTAGGCACCCACTCTCCAGATCGCCAATTCTTTGTTTCTTCCAGGGGGAATGGAATGGCATTAGACTTACTCCACAAATTGTAAGTTTCTGAGGATGTATAAAATCCATGAGGAAATGCCAACTCTTCAAAGGCGGGGAATTGGTGTGCGGCCTCTAACTATGGAGTACTCCCAGGCGAGGAGCACTTCACAAGACTGCCTGGGAGATTCAGATGAAGCCCTGTCCTTTCTGTTGCCCACTTTTCACTGTGCTGATATATTTCTTGCTGCAGTGAATGGTTCAGTCAGTTCTGACGCCACCACTATTTTCCAGAAACAATAGTGATAGCTGAACACCGCAGCTACTACCTACCCACTGTCCACTCTCCGCCTGCCTCTAGGCTATGCAAGCATCACCTCACCCAAATACATGAACTGGAAGCAGACTGCCCTCTGTACAGGGGTAACTGAGAAACCTGGCACTATTACAATGTAAGTGACAACAGGAAGAGTGTGCTTCAAAGCATTGGCAACAGTCTGGTGTGTCATCTGGGAAATGTCAGTCAAGAATGGGAGTCAGATTGCAGACATAAAAAAGCCTCATCCGCTCCTCACACCTGCCAGCCTTCCACCAGCCCATCCTACCAGGGTCCTCTCACCAAAGCTTTCTCTAGTGTCAAATCACCTGACAGGTTGCATGCTGGGTCTGCTCAGGGGACCTGTGGACAAACCCAGACGGTGAAAAACCCTGAAGCAGAACAAATAGGCAGAAGAAAGAGCTCATCACCTGAACAGCCAGCTCTGTTCAGACCCTGGGAGGTGTGTGGCCTGGGCGTGCGGCTTAAGTCTGGAAACACTCGTAAAAACAGTTCCGCGAGACAGTAAATATTCAGTCTCTGCATTTGCTAGTTCTTAGTATGTGCTCTCTCCGTTATTCTGGAACGCATATTTACTTGTTCAAACCTGAAGCCAAGGTAATGCACAATCTAAATGCGGTGCGCAGGCCTCATTCCACCTCCTGCATACGCTGTTGGTCTGCAGTGGATCTGCGCCATCGCTCATTTCCAGTGCTAGAGTCCAGGGAGGAGATGGGTTTTCAGGGCCCTGGAGCGGAAGCCTACCTTCTGGCCCCGCAATCTCTGGTTTGGGCTTTGTTGAAATGCATACAGGGGAACTTTAAGAAGCCAACAGTTAGGTTCACAAACCTAGTTCCTCTAATCCCACGGTATCTGGCACTGGCCTTTCCTTGGGTCTCCTCTCTGGCAGACAGGCCGGTTCTATTGCCACAGTCTTCCTGCCTACAGACTTAGACAGACTGTTCCCCATGGCTGAGGCCCAGTAAGTCTCCACTCTTTTACCTCCAGGAGGCCTGCCCTGTCTGCTGCTTTAGACTTAGCTTGAAGGAGTTTCTAGGCTGCCTTGGGAGGGATTTTAGAAAGGGGGCGGAGAGGAAAGAGAAGAAAGAGAGAAAAAGGAGAAAGAAAGAAAGAAAGAAAGGAAGAAAGAGAAAGAAAGAAAGAAAGAAACAAGGAAAGAAAAGTTAGTTAACTGCCAACAAAGCTTGCAGGACCCTCAAGAATTCCTATGGGAAGCTAATTGGAAAGCTGTTTGCTCCCTTTAATGACCTCCGTCTACCTCCGCCCCCCAGCCTTATCCAGAGCAGCCACCCTATCTGTAAATGGCGACCATGGAAAATGTACACTGGCGACTTGGTGTGAAAGATAGGCAAGGCTCCTAAAAAATCTTCTCGGGGGGCTTATCACCTTCTTCTGGCTCCACAGCAGGCTCGGGCTTGGGACTGGAGGAAACGGTCTGTCTGTGAGCCTAGACAGGGTCTCATCAACAACTGATAAGGCTGCTGTGAACAAGCAGGCCCTGCCGGCTCACTTGCCTCTCGCTCGCTCTGGGCCTAAACACCAGATGTGTTTGTAGGAAATGCACAGGGCCCATGGCCTCAAGGCAGGTCCCTAGAATAGCTAAGTCCAGGTGGCCATGCCACACCTAGGAGAAGAAGAGTAACTGGAAACCAGCTTAGGGCACACATGTAGCTGACCAGCTGAGCACCTCTGATGCTGGTAACTCTGGTTTGCCAAACAAAACCATCATAAAAAGGTTGAATCTATTTAATGTCAAAATAATCAGAATCTCCTACCATCGTTTCTACAATGGCAATGGATCTAAATGCTATAACTCTTATATACCAAGTTTTATGGTACTTCTACACGAAACCATGTCATTTAAAGGACAGTAGTGAGAAGAAATCATATTTTATAGCTCATCTCTGCATCCCAACTACATGGATTGTTGGATAAATTGCTTTCCCAAGGAACATGCAACTTAAAAATTTTCCCTGACCAACTAACTCTTAAAGCACAAGAGACTCATAGGAAGAAAAACCCCAATAGAACAATGTGCAAGCATCCTCCATTTTGTTGAAAAACACAGTGTTGAGCCTGTTGAGTGGCAAGCACAACCAGGCCCTTCCTAGTTAGTGTTCTGAATTCAGCGGAACAAATGTGTGCTGCAGATGGCACCAGAAAGACCGGCAGTGCTAAGAACTGTGACGTCAGGGGCACAGAGGCTCGGATAAAAGTCCAGACTTATAATCTTGGGGAAAGCCTGAAGCAAGTGTACTGGGAAAGTGTGTGTGTGTGTGTGTGTGTGTGTGTGAGAGAGAGAGAGAGAGAGAGAGAGAGAGAGAGACAGAGACAGACACAGAGAGAGAGAGACAGACAGAGACAGAGACAGAGAGAATATGTATGTGTGAGTGTGTGTGTGTGTCTGAGAGAGAGAGACAGAGTCAGAGACAGAGACAGAGACAGACTCTTATTTGTTACTCAGAAGGAGTCTTTTCTGTATTAAAGGGTAAGCACATTTAATAAAAAATAAAAACATAAAAAAATGTTTTGTACTTATTCTTTGACAATTGCATATATGTATACAATGCATTTTGATGATATCTAGCCCCAACCATCCTAATACTCTTTAAATCCATAGAAAACCTCCTACTCCACCTTCCTTTTTCCTTTCTCTCTTCTTCCTTTTCTTTCTTTCTATATTTTTGTAAGCAGTTGAGTTGGTGTGAGGCCATCCACCAAAGCATGAGCACAGAGGCTGGGTGAGCACACTTTAAGACTGTTGGTGTCCACTGCTGACTGTGGTCTCCCAGTCCTGGGTTCTCTCTGGAGGATATGAATACCGAGTTGGCCAAAGGCATTGGGGATGTGATCTTTCTCATCATCTTTGCTCATCTGATGACATTAGTAGATGTCATCATACTAATTCATACTAATTCCTTTCTTGATTGTTGGATAACTTTGAAATAATTTCATTTAATTTTAGCCTTTATCTATCCTTTGTGCAGAGGTAGATTTGCTTGTTACCTTGTTTGGACAACTATTACAAAAAGCGTAGATGTCTTATAGGCAGCAAAGAAATACAAAATCTGGTGTAAATTATGAACTGGCTTGTGGATGGCTGTCAGCTTGCTGTGTCCACATACACTAGAGACAAGAGAAATGCTTTTTTTCATGTCTTCTCAGAAAAGCCTGAATCCTAGCCTGAAGGGTTCACATTCAGGATCCATTTGCCTCCCAAAGCTTCATCACCCTGGACACTCAGGATTCAGCTTATAAATTTGGGTGACATGAACATTTAGTCCACAGCCCATACTCACGTATTTCCACAAGATGTTCATTTTTAGAAAATTGTAGGATTTAAGGCATAAGAATATTAAAGATTACATTTTTTCCCGTTTTTATTTTTCTTTGAGCTAATTTTTCTCATTCAGTCTTCCTCCTCTCTCTCTCTCCCTCCCTCCCTCCATCTCTCTCTGTCTCTATTTCTCTCTCTCTCTCTTCTGTCTGTCTTTCTTTTGCTATAACGTTCTAAATATCTATGCAATGAATCAGTTCATCATTCCTTTATGATTTGTGCATATGATTTCTGAAAGAAACAGCCTTTTCCCACCCTAGTATTAAAAGGTGTGCTCAAATATTTCTTTTACATTTTCTAGCAGTTTGAATCTCAAAGTTACCTGAAACTTACTTTGGTAGGTTTTTTGAACTACAGTTCCATTCTTCTAAATGAATTTACTATCTACTTCAATATTATTTATTGAACAATCTATTTATGATCCAATGTTCTTAATGTCACTTTTATCAAAGCTTTTATATATGTGCTTTTTATCTTGATGTTCCATTCCAGTGATTAGTGTATTATACTGATAATAACTTTACAGAGTATCTTAACTGAGCGACCTCTCTCTTATTATTCCTTTTTACATGATCTTAATTGCTTTTCTTTGTTGACACCTCTGATGACTTTTCTTTTTTTTCTTTCTCTTTTTCTTTTTTCTTTCTCTCTCTCTCTCTCTCTCTCTCTCTCCTTCTTTCTCTTTTTTGGTTTTTTGAGATAAGGTTTCTCCGTAGCTTTGAAGCCTGTCCCGAACTAGCTCTTGTAGATCAGGCTGACCTCAAACTCACAGAGATCTACTACCTCTGCCTCCCGAGTGCTGCAATTAAAGGCATGCGCCACCACCACCCAGCTCTGAAGATGTTTCAATATTGTTCATGAAGATCTCAAAAAATAATGCCATTGGAATTGTACCACATTTTCTTAGTTACTGCTTTAGTGCTGTGAGGAGATACCATGACCAAGGCAGCTTATAAAAGAAAGCAATAATTGGGAGGTTGCTTACAGCTTCAGGGTATTAGTCCATGGTCATCATGGTAGGAAGCATGATTGCAGGCAGGTAGGCATGGCACTGGAGCAGTAACTGACAGCTGACACCTGATCCACAAGTCAGAGGCAGAGAGAGAATGAGAAGACTAGGTCTGGCTGTGGTGTTTTGGAACCTTAAACCCCACCCATAGTAACACCTCTTCCAGCAAGGCCTTAAGACTTCCTAAGTGGTCCACAAACTGGAAACCAAATATTCAAGCCTGTTGTAAAGAGAGCAGCGGGCTGTGTTCCCACCGCCCAGCTCCCAGCTGCCTGGCTAGCTTATACCCCGAAATAACAACACACAAATTGTATTCATTTAAACACTGCCTGGCCCATTAGTTCTAGCCTCTTATTGCCTAACTCTCATATCTGGATTCAACCCAGTTCTAATAGTAGGTCACCATGAGCTTGTGGCTTACCGGGAAAGATTCAGCATGCCTGACCTTGCAGATTCATGGCGGGCGGCTCTCTGTCTCTGCCTTCTTTCTCCCAGCATTCTGTTCTCTTTTCCCCTCCTATCTAAGTTCTGCCCTATCAAAAGGCCTAGGCAGTTTCATTTGACCAATGAAAGCAACACATAGAAAGAAGACCCTCCTACACCACAAGTATATGAATTTACTGGGACCATTCTCATTCAAATTACCACACCCTTTAACAAATAAAATAAAGATCTGGCTTCTTGAGTCCTGAGATCCATGTAAGAACATGGTTTATATTTCCAGGGACCTGAACTCACACAGTCTTGGCATTATATTTCTTCATAAAATGTTGGGATTTACTACACACAAGTGTACCCCAATTCTTACCACATTATTTCTCCTATGTGTTTCATGTCTTAGCCTGCCACAGCCCCCAATATATTGTCTAACTCATTGCTACTGGTAAATAAGAAAGGTATTGGCTTGCTTCCCTGGTATCTTCAGATTCTGGCGCTGATTTCAATAGCTTCTCAGTAAGTCCATGGATTTCCCAAGCAAGGTTGCTTGTAGTGTTTCCAGTCAATTAAGCTGGAACTGTGTTTTCCAGAAACCATTCTTCCATGTTGTCCTGAGATGAATATGGACAGCATTTGGGAACAGAAACGAGGCAATGGCCACTGCCCTGTGAAGGCAGGAAGACATGGTTCCCATCAGGCCCACAGACACTTAAGCAGTAGCTCCTGAGAGACGGCAGTTCTGTGGACACCCTGCTTGCCTGTGAACCTCTGTGGAGCCTATGCTTCACCTGGAAGTACTTGGCTCCTCAGATTGACAAGTTGGTGATCCTTCCATCCTTCAACTTGCGTCTTGAGCTTTTATATGCCCAGATCTTTCCAGAGCTGTGCACAGGTTAATTCTTCTGTTGTAACTCTCATCTTATAATTCAGTGGTTCTACTCCTCTCATTGAATGTGAGCTCATATACCATTTTTAAAAACAAATCCTTTTAAAGGAAGCTGAGGATATGGATAAGGGGTTATAAGCACCTGCTGTTTTTCCAGAGGACCTGGGTTTTGTACTCAGAACCCCCATGGTGGTTCACAAATGTCTGTAATTCCAGTTCCATGAAATTTGATATCCACTGCTGGCCTCCCAAGATCTTACAGAAACATGGTACACTTATATACATGCAGGCATAATATTGATACATATAAAATAAAATGAATACATCTGTAAACATAATTTTGGAATCTAGAACATAAACAAAGATCATATAGAGATTAGGTGAGTACAGGACACCCAATTAAATCTGAACTTCAGAGCAACAAGTACAGTTTTAGCTTTCATATGTCCCAGTGTTGATTTTGATATACCACAATTTGTTCACTATTTTTTAAAGGAACATTTACAGAATGGTAAAATACCCAAGTCACGTGACACAGTCCTAGCTCAGAAAAGACAAGTTTGAGTAAAACAAATCTGTTGTCGGGGGTTTTCTGTCCTGCCACCAGGTCCCAGAGCCATTTTGCCCCAAAGAAATCACACAGAGGTCTATATTAATGATAAACAGATTGGCCTATTAGCTCAGGCTTCTTATTAACTCTTATAACGTATATATTAGCCCATTATTCTAGTATATGTTAACCACATGGCTCGAAACCTTTTTCAGCGGGGCAGATCACATCTTCCTTCTTCTGTGGTTGGGACAGGACTGTGGAGGAATGGGCTTCCTCCTTCCCAGAATTCTCCTGTTCTCATTGACCTGCCTCTACTTCCTGTCTGATTGTCCCATCTATACTTCATGTCTGGCTATTGGCCAACAATCAGCATTTATTTAAAACATAATTGACAGAATATAGACAATTGTCCCACACCACAAATCCCCTTCTAGAGTCTGTTAGTGCTATTTTGTCCTACATTTTATCCTTCTCATATTCCCGTTTCTTCTATTTAAAATGGCTACCAAGACAGGAATGGTACATGCATGAAATCGGAGTACTTTGGGGAGAAGGAGTAAGGAAAGAGGATCTTGAGTTACAGGCCTGCCTGGGCTTCACAGTGGGTTCAAGATCAGCTTGGGAAATCTCAAGAATAACTGACAAATAAATAGCCCTAACCATAGTGATGAAGCCAAATACTGTCCATTACCTAAGCTGCACAGAAGTCTGAGTACTGAGGGCATAAGGTCAATGTTAATGAACCAACAACAGATATTAGAAAAGGCATCCTTAAATGAAATTCAGAAAGCAAGGTTGTCCTTAGCATTTGATGAGATGTGTGACCAAGGTCTCATGAGAATCAACCTTACCCGGCTCCTTGGAGCAGTGTTCAGGTTTTGCCCAGTCAGTAGTTGTGGCAACTTTACAGATTCAACTCTGTCAAATAAAGAGAATCAGCCATATAATACATAAATTGCGACTAGATTTTAAGCAGTGTTCTTATTAAAGATGTCTTCCTTTCTTTTGGCATGGAGAACTCTAGAAGACATCAGCTTCAATCTCCAGCCTCTTCCCTGGCTCACCTTTCTTCATTCCATCCTACCCACTCTTCTATAGTCCAGGACTGAAGAAATTCTCTAGAAACCCACCAGAAAATTTACACGATCCTCTCTTTCTCACCAGCCTTCTCTCAGCCAACGTGCTGTGATTCTCAACCAAATAGCCCACTGAGGCTATGCACAAGACAAGAGGCTCTACACTGACAAATACGTCTGCTGGTTCTGAAACCACTCCTTTGGTTTGCCTATCAACACACACATGCAGGTATCTTTATGCTTATAATGTTTATGGGGTGAATCAGCTGCTGGTACTATAGGCACAATTACAGTTAGCTTTGGCTCAGCGTGAACTTCAAAGCAAACTTTGTATATGGTACACTATGTTGGGAAGACTACAGACTCCTAACACAGTAATGCCTGTGTTTAAGGAGATTGATAAAAATCACGGAAAGGATTTAGACAGTTCACACTCCCTTTCGCCCTTGACAAGCTGCTGTGAGGGATTGACTTTTCTGAACTCGTCTCGTCATTGAACTAAAACTTGACAGTCCCAGAGCAGAGTCCCTCTGTAATCACAAGTCCTTCGCATCTACAGTTGGCACGCTGGCGCAGAACTCCAATCTGCTTCACAGACATGACCTCACGGAGCCTCAGATACAGAGCCTCAGATACAGAGCCTCATTTCTTTCCCCTTTCTTGTCTTGCCATATGAGAAATCCACCCTCGAAACGCATGGGACAAAACTGTCTGCTACTTCTTATTAGTGTTAACTTCTAAGAGGCCTGAGAAAACATGATTGTAGCCATCGTGCAAAGAAAAACATCGGACCTGAGAATCGTGAAGGCAAACGTTTGGACTGTGTTAATTGCTTTCACTTGTTTATTTTTAAAAAGCCAACAGAGACTGGCAACACCAATCAGTAGGAGCCAACAATGTTTTAAATAAAAAATGCACCTCCGTATACATCCAGCCCATGTCCTCCTGCCCTCAGGGTTTCATTGGCTGTTTCTCACCGAGAATTTCGAAGCCTTTGTACACAGTGTACAGCTGATACACACCAAGGCTTGCTTGCTGAACTGAGAAGGGATCTGTGCAAGATGATACAGAGAAAGCCCATGGGGACCCTACACTTTAGATTTCTCTTGAGAAGAAACACACAATTTTCTACACCTTGTTTACCAATTTTTATTTTGAAATGAAATCTTTTGATGGTTCTGGTCAGGGAAGTAAACTCTTCGGGGTAACGGTGATTGAGAAGCGTGAGGTGTGTGTGAACAGACCACAGGGGTTTTGGGGTAACGGTGATTGAGAAGCGTGAGGAGTGTGTGAACAGACCACAGGGGTGTGTATGTAGGAATGTCAGGATGAAATCCACTTTGGGCTAGCTAGATGTAAAGCAAAAGATCTCAAAGTAAAATAAGGTGTTTTATAAAAATGCCCTAAGGTTAGAACTACAAACTGAAAACAGACTGTTCTAGAAATAGACCTGCGTAAGACAGTGAGAGCTAATGTAGCCCAGCATACTAGGGGCCACTAATCGGTCTGGGAATTCATGAGGGAGAAGGTTGATAACTTTGAGCTGATCTGAGAATGAATATCGTGTCAGCATTATAATAAAACTAAAATATGAGTTGATAACAGCATGACTTTGGAGATCTTCAGCTGTGAATAATCTGAGGTGGGATGCTAGTTTTGGCAAGAACTCCTATTATATTCCCTAATAAATGTTTGTCACATATTTCAAATACCCCTTATCGTCTTCCTGGGGTGACTGTGCAGTGTGAACACTTAATTTTGGTGAATTTCTGGATAAGACTGTGTGGGAGGAGGTGAGCATGACAAGAGAAAAACAGCGATGTGTCTGCATTCAGAACAAATGACTTGGCTTTGGCTGCATTTTACAATAAATCCTAATGCCAGAAGAGGAGTTCTGGTTCAAAAATCATGTTGGCTTATAGGTCTGTATTTAATATTTCCTAACTTCCAAATAAATTAAATAAGCACATTTTAAAAAGAGATGAAAAGTAAAATTATGCTATAGTTTGTGCTAGTACATACTCAGAAAGTCCAGTCAGTACCACTCAGAAAATCAGACATCTGTTTTTCCTTCTAAGATTGCTTACTGCTGTCCACAAACCTCCCCGATCTTGATAACATCTCCCTACAGTCAAAGAAGTAATGTCAGTGGTCAGAGGGACAGGAAACATGTGAAGACACATTTATTTCATTGTGCATGGGCTCTCCACATCCCATGAGAAATTGGAACTGAGCAGGCACAGAAGAAAGTTGCAGCCAGGAAGGTTCTGCTGGTCCATGAAATATATCAGTTCACACACCAGGAAGGCAGAAGAGGTTTTAAGATGAAAAGCACATAGTTGAGAGCTCAGAAATCTGATTGGAGACTATGTGTGTGAATTAGTCTATAGCTATAGCTCTGAAAAGAGGATTAAGCCATTAGATAATTAATATAAAAGCAAAGCCAGTGGTTTCTCGCATCCTCTGTGTGGCTGGAAGTACTTCACTTTCCTTGCCAGTTATTCATTAAACAAGTGTCCATCAAATTATTGTATGTTGGGGCTTGAGCTAGGCAGTACTAAGCAGAGATGAGAAAACCAATGTAAGTTCATTTTAAGTGCTGAAAAACAAAGAAAAAGAGCAATGCAACAAAGAGAGAAGAAATGTTCAACCCGAGAGGATATATTCTACTGCAAAAGTCAAGATAAAACTTCATCAACTAGTTGGCACATTCTAAAGAGTATAAATAAAAAAACAAACTCAAGGCCAGGCAGTGGTGGCTCAAGCCTTTAATCCCAGCACTCAGGAGGCAGAAACAGGTAAATCTCAGAGGGTTTGAGGCCAGCCTGGTCTACATAGAGAGTTCCAGACAGCTGGAGCTGTTATACAGAGAAAGCAAACAAACAAGACAACAACAAAAAATTAAAAGAATAACAGCAATAAAAAACCTCAAGAGATAAGGGTCAAAATATCTAAATTCAGGAGTCTGAGATGAGATAGAAAGATATTAAAGCAAGAAGGTATTACAGATTGCAGAGAATCAACAGGAAAATGACAAAGACTGAAGCTAATCCATATACAGAAGAGAAGTGAGAAACCAGCACTGTATGATGGTATTCACAAGGAAGAGCTTAGGCTTAGTGACAGCCAGAGATGTTATCTGACTGACGCAGAGATTAAATAAACTCACTGGATTCCAAACAAAAATTATTGAAAATTGACACATGCTTGTAAACATAGTTTTAGTCTTAGAATTACAAAAAGCAAGTGAGAAAAAAAGGATGGAAAATACATTTCTTCTTATGGAGCAAGACACAGATCTGTCTACAATTATTATTTTTTTGCTAAATTCTAAATAATAACAAAATCACATCTACAAAATCTCTTAAAGGAAAGTATTATAATCAGGGAAGTCTTATACTAAGTTAAGTTGTTTTTCTTGTATACCCAATAAAGAAAACTTTCCAGATAGACAAGACTTAAAACAAAATCTTACATGTATTTTTGGTCTAAAGAATAATTGCTTAATCACCTTTGAAGAGTTGAAAGAAAAAGTAGGTGGTTAAGTACTGAGATATGATGGAATAACCAAAATCAAAAAACTAACTAGTTGGGTTGGACTAGCTTGCTAGTTAAGAGCACCTGCTATTCCTGCAGAGGATTAAAGTTCCATTCCAAAAAAACTACATGGTGGCTTACAACCACCTGTAGTTTCAGCTGCAGGAGATCTGATGCTCCCTTCTGGTCTCTGTGGGCACCAGCCACACACATGGTACACACACATACTTACAAGCAAAGCACTCATACACGTAATATGAATAAATAAAATAGTTTTAGAAGGAAAGTTAAGAACATCACAATAATCCTATCAATAAAATGGTCACATTTCTGGACCACAGCTACCAAACCCATCCACATATAAATAATCTGATTATGCTAAATTGAATGTACCATTTAAATCTTGCCCTCAAATAGTTACAGGTGCCCGTGGTTTAACTGTAAATCTAACATTGAAGGGTGGCATAGAAAGTCTATGCAATGTCTTACAAAAGGGAGAAAATACCACTTCCTAAGTTGCCTCTCGCAGCAAGCATCAACTAGATCCTAAGTTGGATAAAGACAGTGTGAGAAGTGAGAACTGAGGGCATAGATTTCTCAAGAGAAGGGATATGAAAAATCTCAACAAAACATTATCAAATTAATTCAGTAGATATATAAAAGGAGAATACAAGTGGGTTTATGTCAGAAATACAAGACAAGTTCAGCTTTAAAAATCAATCCATTCTACTTTCTGAAGAATAAAAAACTGCAGGATCATAACTGATTGCTACAGTAAAAGATCTTGCAAAGTTGAACACAGTGAAGCTCATGGCCTGAAAAGTAAGTTACCAAGGTCATAAGACGCAAATCGACACATAAAAATCAGTTGTATTTCTATTTATTAGCAATTAGCGATTGAAAACATCTAGAAAAAAAAACCTTTGCCATTTTAATGGCCCAAATGGAGAGCGAAATGCCTAGCAAGGAGGCTGACAAGATGTCGGCAGGGTTTCCTGTGTGTCAACATCTCACGAATCTGGGTTCTGGATAAGGGAGCCGCTACAGAGGTGCTCATGAGCCGAGCAATCCACCACCAAGATTTCCATTCTCATTAAATGGACCCATAGGTTGAACTCAATTACAACTGAAATCTCACTGAGATTTTTGTCAACACAGATGGCTGCTTCTAAGATTTGTGGGACAAGTTAATGAACGAGAACAACGGAAACAATTTTTTTAAAAGGATAGAAAATTTGGAGGAAAAAAAAGACATGTAAATAGGTCAAATTTTAGATTGTCTTTTTAGCAAATTTTTTTAAACAATTGGATACACATATGAAAATCAAATACTCGCAACCTTCAGATTTTTCCATATCGTACAAATATTAATTCCACCAATCATAGACCCAAATGTAAAGCCATGTAAATAAGTAGCAAGCCCGGAAGGAAATCGGTGTGACCTTGAATTATAATAGCTTTTGCTATGTTAATAATCTAATACAGAAAAGGGTTTTATTCTATGTGTACACACATGTATGTGAGTGTATGCAAGTGCAACACATATGTGCAGTTGTGCCCACTGAGGCCACAGGGCATTAGCTCTCCTGGACCCGGAGTTACAGTTGAATATGAACCAGCTGATGAGGTTCAGGGAACTTCTGCAGGAGCTGCACATACTCTTAATCATTAAGCCATCTCTCTAGCCCTCAGGGGGAAAGTAAGTTCAAAACTTGAACTCTGTATAAAAAGACTATTAGTAGAATTAAAATTGATACTTGTAAATTAGATTTCTGACAAAGGACTTATTTCTAAAATATGCATTTTTAAAACACACAAAATCTTTCAGTAAGAAAACACAGTTCAGTCGTTTTAAATGTTCCAAAGAACAGATACAAAAGCACTTGCAAAAATACTTGAAATCATTAATCACTAGACAAATGCAAATTAGAATCATGATACTTTTAAACACTTGTTAAAAATGGTAGCTAGAAGCTAAACCAAACAAATAAATGCCAGCAAGATTGCAAAGCAACAAATGTTCTCATTCACCAATGGTTGGAAAACAAGATGGGAGAGCTGATTGGGATAAAAGTCATCAGAAATTGCATTTATGATGGTTTACCCTATGGAAATACAAACTCTGCACATCCAAAAACCCAATCATGAATGTATATAGAAGCTGCATTCATAAGAGCCCCAAACTGGACATGAATGTCTTTCAAAAAACGGGTGGGAAAATAAGGGTGCATCCACACATTTTAACTACTAAGCAACAAAGAGGAATGAAACCAAGAGCAGAGACATGAAACAGCCAGGAAAAAAAGAGGGATACACTAAACTGTAGAAGCTGTGTTCAAAGCAGTCTATAGGATATGGATACCAGCCAGACGTCACAGGAATGCAGAGAAAATCAGTGGTTACTAGGAGTTAGTGGTTGTGTGGTATGAGAAGTCCTTCTGTGTATGTGTTGTTTTTATTGGTTAATAAGGAAGCTGCTTTTGGCCAACTGCTTAACAGAGTTAAGCCAGGCTGAAGGAGACATAGAGAAAGAGTAGGTGGAGTCAAAGAGAAGCCATGTAGCCATGCTGGAGACAAGACATCAGACGTTGGACAGAACTTTACCCGGTAAGCCACAGCCACATGGCGATACACAAATTAATGGAGATGGGTTGGTTTAGGATATCAGAGCTAGCTAAAAATATGCTTAAACTATTGGCCAAACAGTATTGCAAATAATATAGTTTCTGTGTGATTGTTTCAAGTCAGAGCAGTCAGATACAGACTAGCCGCCTCTCCCAACAGTTGTGAAAGAGTTTAATGAAAAAGAATTAATATGAGGTGAAAAAAAATTAGCTGATATGATGATACTATTTGCTGATGTGGTCATGGTAGTGGTGGTGTATTACCTAAAGACAAAGACTTCACTTTCAAAGTATTTTAATTTTTAAATGTTAAAGTAAAAAGTTTAAGTACTATGCAAATAAAATAAATAAAAGGACTGTAATATTACCTACATTTAATTTATATGGTAGGATGTTTGACTAGTACAAAATCTCTAAAATGTAATCTAGCCCATAAACAAAAAACCTAGAAACTGTTAAAAGACGTATGTGGTAAAATTTAAAATTAATTTTTAATAAAATTTATAATAAATAGAAATGTGACAGATTCAATGCAATGCCCATCAAAATCCCAGAAAAATTCTTCAAAGACCTTGAAAGAACAGTACTCAACTTCATATGGAGGAACAAAAAAAACCAGGATAGACAAAACCACCCTGTATAATAAAAGAACTTCTGGAAGTATCACAATCCCTGACTTCAAACTCTACTACAGAGCTACAGTACTGAAAACAGCCTGGTATTGGTATAAGAAAGACAGGAGGACCAATGGAACTGAATAGAAGACCCGGATATCAATCCACACATTTTTGAACACCTGATTTTTGACAAAGAAGCAAAAAATATCAAATGGAAAAAAAGAAAGCATATTTAACAAGTGGTGCTGGCATAACTGGATATCAACATGTAGAAGAATAAAAATAGACCCATATCTATCACCATGCACAAAACTCAAGTCCAAATGGATCAAAGACCTCAACATAAAGCCAGCAACACTGAACCTTATAGAAGAGAAAGTGGGAACACTTGAATGCATTGGCACAGGGAACCACTTCCTAAATAGAACCCCAGCAGCACAGACACTGAGGGAAACAATTAATAAATGGGACCTCCTGAAACTGAAAAGCTTCTGTAAAGCAAAGGACAAGGTCAACAAGACAAAATGACAGCCTACAGAATGGGAAAAGATCTTCACTAACCCCACATCAGACAGAGGTCTGATCTTCAAAATATACAAAGAACTCAAGAAATTGGACACCAAAAGATCACATAATCCAATAAAAAAAAAATGGAGTGCAGACCGAAACAGAGAACTCTCAACAGAGGAATCTAAAATGGCTAAAAGACACTTAAGGAAATGTTCAACATTCTTAGTCATCAGAGAAATGCAAATCAAAACAATTCTGAGATTCCATCTTACACCTAAAAGAATGGCCCAAATCAAAACCACTGATGACAATTTATGCTGGGGAGGTTGTGGGGAAAAGGGGATGCTCCTGCATTGCTGGTGGGAATGCAAGCTGGTACAACCCCTTTGGATGTCAGTGTGGCAATTTCTCAGAAAAGTAGGAAACAACCTTCCTCAAGACCCAGAAATACCACTTTTGGGTACATATCCATAGGATGCTCAATCAAGCCACAAGGACATGTGCACAACTATGTTCATAGTAGCTTTGTTTGTTATAGCCAGAACCTGGAAACAACCTAAATGCCCCTTGGCCGAAGAATGGATAAGGAAAATGTGGTATATTTACACAATAGAGTACTACACAGCAGATAAAAATAACAGCATCTTGAATTTTGCAGGAAAACGGATGGAGCTAGATAACATTATTTTGAGTGAGGTAACCCAGACACAGAAAGACAATTATCACATGTAGTCACTCACAGGTGGTTTTTTAAACATAAAGCAAAGAAAGCCAGTCTACAAACCATAATCCCAGAGAACTTAGACAACAATGAGAATACTAAGAGAGACTTACATAATCTAATCTACATTGAAGTAGAAAGTAGAAAAAGACAAGGTCTCCTGAGTAAATTGGGAGCATGGGGACCTTGAGGGAGGATTGAAGTGGGGAAAGGAGAGGCAGGGAGGGGAGCAGAGAAAAATGTAGAGCTCAGTAAATATCCCCCCAAAATAAACAAAAGCAAAAACAAAACAAAAAATAAATAGAAATTTAATTAATTTACATATTCATGATTTTCAAAAAGACACAATGAACATCCACTTGTAATAGGTACCAAACATTCCACATAACAATGAACAAGAGGTACGTCTCCCCAAGTGAGGAAAAGATGTAGCCTTCATTTTTATCAGTATTATTACCACTGTACTCTAAATTCCAGCCTGGTAAAGATTGGCTCTCCCAAAGCATATGTTGAAGCATCACTTTGGACATGAGATATTTGTAAAGTTAGTCAATATGATGCTGGCAATGAGTGAGAAACAGGAATTCAAAAGGAATATAGTCCAATGTGACTTGGCCCCACGGTGTTTGGCTAACTGATGGCAAGGTCTGCAGCAAGTCCTACCAACTGAGTGTCTTGCCCAGAGCTCAAATGCCTTCAGCCTTCCTGCCCACTTTGCTTCCACGCATCTGCTGCAAGTTCCCCTGAAAGGCTTTCTGTCAGACAGCATGTTGTCTGCAGCTGAGGCTAGCCTTGGAAGAGGCTGCATGGCTTGTCATTCATCAAAGCCAGGCTCTGGGTGGCGCATTTCTGAGCCATGCTTTTAAAGTAAATGTTCACATAGTAAGTATTTAGAATTTGCTAGCCAAGAAGGAACGTGGTGGCTATAACATGGGTACTTACATAAGCATTTTGAAACGTGAAGAGGGCTTGCTCCATGGCTTGTCAGGCTCTGTTCTACAGAATAGCCAGTGCAATAAAAGAATAGAAAGAAATAATAGTGATAAAATTTGAGAAAACTGAAGGTTATAGTTACTTTTCATGATATAATTGCCTTTAGACAAGCCCTAGAAATTAACTATCTCAGTGGTTAGGATTCAGTCAAATGGATAGCTATTAAGCAAGCTAAAATAGAACTGAATCAATTTACAGCCAGCAATTCTCAAATTTAAGGTACATTTTCTAACATGATTTAAAGTGAAGATTCTGGGGTTGTCCTACCAGATTTTTAAACAAATAACTTTCATTGAATGTTTGCTTTGGCAATTTTATATGAGCATATTGTGTATTTGATTACAAATTGCAACCCGACACCTTCTCTAACCCGCTACGCTATTACCCCACCCACCCACCCTACAGTACACTTCCCTGTTACTCCTCCACTCTCCAGGTAAACATCTTTCCAATATTCACATCTTCTCTTTTTGTTTTGCTTTGAGTCCCATTGAGTCTAGTCAGGGTGATCAGTGTGATCATGAGTTTGGAGATCCCCATTGGAGCCTGATGTGTTCCATAGTGGATAGAACACCATCAACAATGGCTGCCCCTCCTCCAGAATCTGTCAGAAGCCAATAGTTCAGCTGGAATGAATAAAGCCCTATGAACCTCTTACTGATCTGTGATGATGACTGAGCCACCCAGTCATATGCAGGCCCATTGCAAGCAGCCTCGGCTACTATGGGATCATGATTACATTGGCTCTGCCACAGTCAGAAACAACAGATCACACTTTTAAGTCAATAGTTTTGTGTTGACTATACAAATCTGTATTAAAAACAAACAAACAAAATAAGATCCAAGATGATCCTAACACCGGTGTTCCACAGACTATAATTTCAGAAGACTGGTTTGAATCCTTTTCATTAATCTCTACTCAACTAGTTTCATAATTCTTGTAACTTTAAAATATGATCCAAATGAAAACTATGAGACACCCCCAACTCACCTACTTACCAAGGAGTGGATGAAAGAGCCCCTAAGGTGCCAATGACCTCCTCGGAGGACAGGTGCTAGCATGACTTGACTTGGACAAAATCAAAACTCCGGGTTGTATTTGCTCAAAAAGTTTAAACAGCAAACAGTGAATTGTAGAGATCTGACTCCCAATGGCAGAGGTAAAGTCTTTCTATAGACCACGTTAGGTTTTCTCCACCTTTTCTCTACAATACTCTCCAAATCACCACCACTACCTCTTACAACTACAGAGTCTCCATTTCTTCTTATGCCTTATAGTAGCCTTTACAAGATCATTTGCATTTTAAATAAAGTCCTTAGAGAAAAACCAATAAGAGATGCACTGCAATAATGGGATTTAGAAAGAGCAAAGGAGGTTTCATAATTGAGGCTGTTTCTTCATATTGGATCAGCTTGTCCCACCTTGACGTGAGGGTTTGGGTCTAGTCTTACTGTAATTTCTTATGTTATGTTCAGTTGTCAATTACTTTTTAATGTAATGGGTTTTAAAGAACAGGTAGATTGTGTTGAATGTCTCAGATCTGGAGTGCACAGGGCAGGCTGGAGTAGGTTCTGTCTGAAAGACCTGCACCTGAGGAGGCACACAGCAAGGACATATAGGAAGCTCCAGAGGAGGAAGTTACAAACAACCGGAAATCTCCACTGGAACAGCTCTAGAGGAAAGGCTTTGAACTCGGTCCCTAACGTGGTGGGAACCATTGAAATGATGGAAGGTTTGTGTGAGGGGAAGTGACAAGAAGAGATTTTCCAGCTCAATATGATGTCTTTTTAAATGAGTAAAGGGACATGTGCGTTTTTTATTTCTTCATGATAATTCCCTGGGACTTGGTTCACATAATCTCACAGTTGACTGAACATTCCCCTTTGACCTCTCCCTCCTCTGGGACCAACTTAGGTTTAATTGAAGCTTTTGTCTCTATCTCTGCTTTGACAGCTGGAGATTAGCAAGGGCTTGGCTAATTAGTATTTAACTGTTCACTAATGTTTCCTTAGGTTTGTCAATCACAGTCTTCTTTAAGAGGGATTCTAAGTTTTCAAAATCTGGAAGAAGGGATGTAGCCTCAAAGTTGATTCAATTCCTTAAAATAACTACGGCAAAAATCACAGCTCCGCTATCTTTCAGTAGCACGCCACAGCAAAAAGATATTTGGAAGTCTGCCACAGTTGTCTTCAGATGTGGAGGTTGTGGAATTACAAAGACAGCAAGCGGCTCCGGGGAGATCTGAGTTCTTAGAGGTCTCGCTTTCAAGTAGACTGCCAGTGGCACAGTCCCCTGTAGATGTCAAGTGGCCTAGGAAACAGACAAGGAGATAAGCCTTGCTATGCTATAGTTACTCTCCAAAGAGTACCATAATTATTCAACTGGACTGCCAAATTTTATTCATTCAGGCAGTCATTCAATAAATTTACTTCATTTTTATTACTTCACTTTCCCTTTTCTGGATGAGCAGTCAACTAAAGCTGAGAGCAGAGATGGGAAGATTTTGTTCCTAAAAAAGATGGACTTTTGTATCTGCGACTGGCATGCCACGGATATCCTCATAGAACTCAGCATGGAGCGACAGGAAAAAGTGGAAAAGGGGTCTCCATTCGGGAATCTTCAAAAGACATGCAGGATGAGCAGCAGTTTCCCAATGGAAAAGCAAGGCAAGGAATTCTAGAAAGAATAACATAAAACAAAAATCTACGATTTGAAAGTAGGCAGTAGACTCAAGGACATTTTACATAAGCTTAGAAATTTAGAGTTTTATTCAACTAGAGTGACAAAGCTGGAACCCCCTGGTTCAGAATCCTTAATGCCAGGAGCCTTCTGAAACTTAGGGTCCTCATCAACATAGGAGCAGCCGACCAATGCACTAGCACAGTGTCTTACTGTGAGAAGTGCTCAGCCCCTATCAGAGATCAAAGTAACTGAAAACAGGTGTCTGTCTCTCTTCCATGGGATGAGTACAGCGCAGGTGTTCCACAAGGCTCCTGTAAATGCCCACTCTTTGCTGTTCTAGAAGACTAATTCTGTCTTCGGGTTTTTCTCAGAGTCGGGGTGCGTGGTATCATCCCACTCTAGCTGTGAGTAGAAAGGAGGAGCCACAGAGAACATCTCCCTTTCAGTTTTAAACTCTAGCAACCTTGCCAGATGTCCAGCCTACACCACTCTTCCCCTCTGGGCACACCAGCTGTTAGATGGCCACACCTCTATTCAGGAGACCCTCAATACTGAGCCTTTTAGGATGATCTGTGGAATAATCCTTTATATTGTGTGAATATATGTCACTATGATTGGTTTAGTAACGAAGCTGAATGGCCAATAGCTGAACAGGATAAGGTTAGGCAGGAGATCCGAAATGGGAGGAAGAAGAGTGGAGTCAGGATTCTCTAGCAGACACAGAGAAAAGCAAGATGGGTATGCCATACTGACAAAAAAAAAAATACCAGGCCACGTGGCAAAGCATAGATAAGAAATATGGGTTAATTATAAATGTAAGCTTTGCTAGTAGCAAGCCTGAGCTATTGACCAAGCATGTATATTTAATATTAAGACTAAGTAGATATTTGAGAGCATCTGCCAGCACAGGAAACCTCCAGATACAAGCATCTATCTCTATCCCAAGCAAGCCAAGGTTTACTAAGAAAGAAGAGAATAGATGATTAAGGAAATGGCCACAGTGTTTAATAAGGTGGTTTTGTTCCATCCTTCTACAACAAGGGCTTACAGGTGGTTTTGCGAAAACCTACGGACTCTACACATGCCCAGTAGGTAACTAAGACGGGGACAAAAAGCTTGACATCTGTGCTCTCATTCTGATTTGTCCTTTTGAAGACAGTCTCTCTTGCAGTTATCCTGGATTCTAGGAACAGCAGATCTGATGGATAAAATATCTTGTAAAAAAAGTTGAAATTTCCTCTAGGTAGCAAGGAGTACCTTATTATGACAATCCCCCTGTTGAACAATCCTGAGATAATGTCAACCATGTCACAGCTTTTTCAAGACCATCTGGCTGTGCTTCTGGATGGACTCCCTTCCCTGGATGGTGTGGGAGTTTATAGAATACCTCCTCCAAACTCCCTAGGAACTGAGTCTGTGTCCTCTGCAACAGCATGGCGTGATTGTAACCCTGAGCATCAGTTCAGTTTCCTCTTCCTCTTTCTCCATCAGTTGTCCCATTTGGTTGCTAGGACAAGTTACTAAACCTGATTTATTGAGACCCGCAAAATCAAACTTTGGCCTAACATTGTAGGGTTCTTTGAGAGTAAAAGATCCCTTCTCAGCTCTGATAGGCTGTGTGTGTGGAGGGGGAGGGTGTATACATGTTAGAGCCCTGAGAAAATCTATGGCCATTGAAGCCCAACACGGCTAGTTCCCAAGATGTAGCATCTTCAGCACAGGGATAAAAATTTCTCGCTCTCTCTTTACCGCTGCCCCTTTCCTTGCACCACCTTCAACATCACTATCACCACTCCCTCCTCATTGCAGGTGTTATTGCATGGGAGGAGATGCAGTAAAGAAACAGCTGACACAATTGCTCCATTATTAGGGAAAGATTATTCATTTTCTAAATAAGAGCATTATAATACACAGAGGCATCTGGAAAAATCCAGAGCAGAGAGAAAGAGAAACAGACTAGTCATGGCCAGGGCTAGGGCAGTGGGAAAGCAGAAAGCAGGAGAGAATAGTGAATATAGCATGATAATAAGAGACTAAAAACAGAAGCATAGCAAGACATAGATAGATGATAGATAGATAGATAGATAGATAGATAGATAGATAGGTAGATAGAAGGAAAGAGAGAGAGAGAGAGAGAGAGAGAGAGAGAGCAAGAGTATAACCAGAGATAGAGATGGACAGCAAGGGATGGGTAGACAAATCATGTGTATTATAAGGAGACTGGTAGATGCAAGGAGGGAAGGGCAGGGTGCTAGAATGGATTTTGAAATGTATAACAAGTACTTGCAACACTGAGAGAGCATGGGGGACAGGGACAGCATGAGCTTTGATACGCTGATGGGCACCACAGGTAACCATATATCTTTTCTGTAAGTGGTAAGGGAAATGACTCCTTTTGGAAGGTGGGAACCAGTGCACAAGTTCCTGAAGAATGCGGGTTTTTCTTAACCCCTAGAGAGCCTTCTATAGTCCATCTTGAGCTTATTTCTAGATACATGGACTGCCTGAGACCTAACAGTGACCAGTAGCTTGGCCACCACTGCTGACATCAGTACCAGTCACTGTGTCGGTGCCATCAACCCCAGCACACCTTCTGTAATTATCACCTCACTGCTTCCACCCCTCCTGCCATCCTTCCATCAGTACTGTCTCCGCCATCAGTGCCACCACACTTCCTGACTCCACTACTTACGAAAATGCAAATGGAAAAGTTAAAGATTTCTGCCGTTAGCAAACCAATCTCCAAGAGAAGCGAGGTGGATATACAATGAGTCTGAGGAGTGTCTCGACTTCACCAGACCCTGCCTTTCCAATCTGTTGGTCCCTAGGTACTCAGGCAGCTTATTTTAATTTGCACATATCCCTGCCTGCTCTCCTAGACCTGCTTCATCATCCTCCATCTCACAAATGGATAATTATGGCTGTTTTCTAACTGGCCCTCTGCCTCAATTCTGTGTACCCTTCAAAACATTTTTCTTGTCCTGCCAAATGAATCTTTCTAAAATATTGATTTCATTGCTATTTCACTCAAAAATCCCATAGCCAAAAGTTCACAGTAGGAACTCAAAGTTCTGATTTAAATTGCTCTTTCAGCTTTGTACCTGGTGACTCTTCCTCGGGGACTCTGGGCCCATGTTGACGTGGTGTGCTTGGTGCTTTCTCAGTCTTGCATGGTCACACCTACTCCACACTAGGTTCCCTGTCTTCATTGGGTTCTACAGTCCTCTTTGTCTATTCAAGTTCTACTTCTTTTTTTTTTTCAGGGCTACCTTAAATGAAACATCTATGGAAACAAGGGATTCTTCTTAAGTACATGAACATACTTAAAGATAATAGGCTTAGTTCCCATGATAGAAACCCTATTTCATGGGTTTCTATCTGGAGAAGACTATAATAAAACAAAGAAGACATAAATGCAACAGTCAAAAGACTAGGAAGACTTACACCAGTTGACAAATGTTTTGATTTATTTTTAAGACAGAAAATGGATATGGAATCATCATCGGTGAGAACAGGGAGGGGGAGCATTGGAGACGAGGAGAGCAGGAACTAGAAAGAGAGAGAAGAAAGAAGGAAGAATAAGAGTTGGAGGGCAACAGGTTAAAGGCCTGCCTTTGATACAAAGTAAGTTCAAGGTCAACCTAAGCACCTTCATGAGGCTCTGTCTGAAAACTTAAAGAGTAAAAATAGAGATCAAGAACAATTTGGACAATGTCATAAAAGCTTCCTCCCCATCACTCACACAGAATGGATATTTACATAGCATGTTTTTCATGCAAGTATTTGTTTTGAATCCAAAAGATTCTAATAAAATAAAATATTTTGAACCAAAAAAAAAAAGTAAAGATGTTGTTCACGGCAAATTGCTTGCCTAGCAAGTGTGGGTGACTAAACTCAATCCCTCTGTTAGAAAAAAGACACTCCTACATGCTTGATGTGAACCAAAGAAGTTCCTGTGGGTGTTTGTGCCCATGAGTATCTCAGTACATCAGTCCTCACACCAGCGTTTGGAGGCCTGGGCATGGCAGTCAGCTCCTCTCCTGGTACAGTAAGAAATAACTGGAGTTAATGACGCTAATGATCAGCCACAGGGAACTCCTGACTAGGCTGACTGCTCTGCATGTGTGTCCCCAAGTACTCCCAAGACAGTTCATGAGCAGCAGCGGTTCAAAACACAAAATTCAAAGTCAGTGACCGCAAAAGCATCTGAGAATGTAGGTTCTGTAAGGTTTGCAGAGATTTAACCCACAGGTTATGAAACAAAAAGGAAAGGAATAATCAGGATATAAGATAGTTTTAAGAATTAAAGAGATGATTGATTGTTGAAATATGTTCAACGGTAGAATAAGCGGGGGAGTCTTGAACATTGCCCAAATCACTGAAGGAAAACCAAACAGGAGCAACAAAAGAAACATGAGACCAGGAGATCCTGAACCATCAACAGAAGTGCAGAAACAGATGCCAATCAAGCACAGACGAGAAAACTATTGAAGAGACAGCCAGAGACAGCTTCCATCAGCTGAGGACAGAAGTGAAAGGTCTGCAAAAGACAATGGGGGAGGGCAAGCACGGACTGTACCCTGACATATTACTGTCTGAAGCAATCACCCACCTTCAAGTAGAAGGCTTGAAAGGAAGGACCCTGTAACTTTTGAAATAATCACTCATTTATATGTATGTGTGCTTTCAACAACAATATAAAACACAACATATACCCTTAAAACAAACCAGAACCAAGCCAGGCGGTGGTGGCTCACGCCTTTAATCCCAACACTTAGAAGGCAGAGGCAGGAGAATCTTCGTGAGTTTGAGGCCAACCTGGTCTACAAGAACTAGTTCCAGGTAAGGCTCCAAAGCTACAGAGAAACCCTGTTTCATAAAAAAACAAAACAAAAAATAAACAAAAACAAACAAACACCAAAGACAACCAAAACCAAAACCACACCATAACCAAACTTGATGGAAAAACAAACAGAATTTAGGGGCTGGAGAGATCTTAATAATGTCTACTATGCCTGCGGAGAACCACACTCAGTGCCCAGCACACACATTGGACAGCTCACAACTTCCTGTGACTTTTCCTTGACTAGGCTCTGTAGGCATTTGCACCTGTGTTCATAAACTCCCCGCCACACACACACACACACACACACACACACACACATATAATTTAAAAAAAGTCTTTATTTAAAAACAAAAAGGAGTTCAGGTACAGCTTAGTCACATATAAATCCGACAAATAATTCCATTGGCATGTAAAATCCATTGGCATGTAAAAGAAGCCTCCTAGAGCATCCTAAGCAGATGTGCCTGACAGGTATTGCCCAGAGTGCATTCTGAGAGGGGTGTGGGTCAGATACAGCTGTTAGGGAATGTTGAAAGCAGACAATCCTTTGCAACTTTCCTTTCCTGTGTCAAGGAAAAAGAATAGCCTACAGCCCAGATGCTCTGTCAGTTCCCGTGCTAATCAGTGCTCCCTCCTCTTCTAACATGACTGTAGACATCATAGATTACTATCACCCAATTTTAACTTAACTTGGATGGAATCACAACAAATAGAATACTCACATCTGTCTTGTTTCGCTCAGCATCATGCTTTTTTACGGTGTTGTGTGCAGTAATGTCTCCTTCATTGTTATTAAGATACAGATTTTTCATTGCATAAATGTGTGAGTTGCTTACGAGTCTACTAACGGACATCTGACTCATTTCCACTTTAATATAATCAATGAGTATAAATAGCTCCACATTGTGTATTTAGGAGAGTAATTCCTACAGCTCTGTCTTCTTCAAGAAGATCGTTTTGTCTTTAGATATTTTGCAAATCTTTATACATTCTGAACTTAATTAGCCAATTTCTACAAAGAAAGAAAAGGCTTGTGGAATTGGGCTTGGGATCATATTCATTCCTTAGGCCATCTGGGTGACAACTCGGTCTTATTTCAGTGTGAAATCCATGAGCATGATGTATTTCTCCTACCTGAGTCTTCTTGAAGTTCTGCCAATACCACCTGACTGTTTTACAGTTGAGGCTCAGAACTGAGTATAATGCTGAAAGTTTTGTCTTATTTTGGTCCCTTGTTGAATAACATTTTCAGATTTTTCATTTTCTAAAATTGCGTTCTGCTGATTTTACATTATGGATGCTGTGCTTGCCTCCATTTCAGAGCGTGGAGTCCGAAGAGATTTTGTGGGGAGTCTGTTGTGCTTCCTCGGAGAAGACAGCAGCTGTAAGCGCAGCCATCTTAAAGCATTTAGCTTCTCCCTTTTTAAAATTACCCTTCAAAAATGCTAAATATAGGCGAGAATAGTAGTATCTGTAACTATTTTCCAGTCCCAAGAGGGAAATATCAATTCCTAATCACCATTAGATATAATTTTCTAATTATTTTCATCTTTGCCAATTATTATTAGATTAGGGAAACACCCTTCTGTTTTGAAGATCAGAAAAAGATTCTAGAAGGCTCCTGTCTGTTATTGATCATGAAACTACAGTGAACTTATGAAATGTTTCTTCTATGCTTGAAGTAAACAAATGGTTTCACCCTTTGTTCCATTAACTGATTGAAATATTAAAACAGTGATATGTTTCTCTGTGGGATGGAACTCTGAGCTAAGGGTTAGAATTCCTGGGATTAGAATACCTGGGTAGGAATACTTCAAGATATCAGCTTGAGGTACACACCTAAATCTTCCTATCTTCATCAATCACTCTTATATGCCTATTTGAACTACTTAAAGATAATAATGAGCTTAAATAAGATCACTGCACTAAAGCCACGTTTTAGTCTCTTTTTCTGTTACTGTGAAAAAATCTCAACAACAGCAACTTAAAGGAGACAGGGTTTGTTTAGATCACACTTTAAGGGCACAGTCCATCGTGGTGGACTTGCTAAAGCATCTTGGGGTTTTCCCATTGTAGTGTGTAATCTCATGTGATATGTATGTGTAATCTCATGATTGCATCTCAATTTTATGGGCACATATATCTATTTCTTTCTTCCTTTCTTTTTCCTCTCTCTGTTTGGTTAATCTTTTCAAAGAACTATATCTTTATTTGAGTGAATGTATATGTGTTAGTATATATGTATATGTGCATAGTAATCTTTAGTAAGTTATACCCTGATAATTTTTATTACTTGCTGTGAACTGTGTTTGGACTTGGCCTTTGGTTTACTTGAATTTTGACATGGATCATTGGTTAGCTGTTTGAGATCTCTCTGATTTTTTTCATTTGAGCACAAAATGCCAAAAACTGTTACATTGTGCTCTCATTTGCTTCCAGGAATTTAAATTTCCTTCCTGATTTCTCCAAGACTTACTGTTCAGTCTATGTTGCATTATTCAATCTTCAAGTAATTGTGTAGCTTCTGTTTGTTCTCTTGTTGTTCACGGTTTTCCAGTGTTAGTTTATAAAATAAAAGCAGTATTTTCTAAGTATTAATATTGCTATTATTGTGTTTGTAAAGGTTCCCTACATTTCCCAAAAAGCGATCAGTTTTAGAGAAGGTTCTATTCTGTGTACTTCTGGAAAGAGCATGTCTTCCCTCTCTCTTGAGTGGAATATTCAGTAGGTTTATTAAATGCAGATGATATATAGTGTAGATTTGCAGTCTCTGAAGGTTTTTAGTCTGAAAGACCTGTCTGGATGTGAGAGGGAAGTGTTGGAGTCTCCAACTGTCACTGGGTCAGAACCCACATGACCTCTTATGCCCTTCAGTGTTTGTTTTATGTAATTCAGATTCCCAAGATTTGGGGCATAAATATTGTTGTGTCTTCTTGATGAATTGCTTCCATTATTAATATGTGATGGCCATCTTTATTTATGCTGATTAGATTTAGTTTGAAATCTGCTTTATCAGATGTGACAGTTGCTACACCAACTGTTGACAGCTTCAGTTTGCTTGGTAGGTTGATTCTCGGGCATTGGCTCTCAACTATGGTATGCCTTTGCCAGAGAAATTTGTTTTTTGGAGACATCAGATAGTTGGATCCTGTTTCTTTCCTTTTTTTCCCCCTTAATACTTATTTGTTTGCATGTTTATTTATGTGTGTGTGTGTGTGTGTGTGTGTGTGTGTTTGTGTGTGTACAGGTGCCCTGAGAGTTTACACAAAGACTTTGGATTCCTTGGAGTAGGAGTATAGCTAGTTGTGAATCCCCAAAGTTGGTTGCTGGGAACTGAACTGCTGGGTATTTCAATAGCATTCATTATGTGCTCTTAACCGCTGAACCATCTTTCCAGCCCCAGAGTCCTGTTTTTTTGGTTATTTGCTTATTTTTTTGCTTTGTTTTTCTTTTTAAATCCAATCCCTTTGTTTTTTGTTTATTTGTTTTTTTAACTGGTGAATTGAGCATGTAAGATTGTTATTGAGAAAGGTTTCCTATTTCCTATAGTTTTGTTGGTAGCTGTTCTTGTAAGCTTGACTGTTGGTATTTATTTTCCTCTTATCTTGTTGGTAGTGAGGGTTGCTGGTTTGCTGTGTTAGATAAGATTGAATCCTTCCTAACTTCTTTCTGTTCATCAGTTCTTCTCATGACATGTTTGTGTAGATGAGATTGTCTTCTTTCTTCCTCTGTTTATTACAGAAAAGTCTTTAGAACTGTATGCAGTGTTGGTTTGACTGTAATGAACTGCCTTGGGCATGCTTGTCTTGAAATGTTTTTATTTATCTATCAATTTTTAGAGATGATCTTGCTGTATCAGAAAGAAAGTTCAGTAGAGAAAGGGCCTTGCTGCCAAGCCTCATGACCTGAGTTCCACCCCCAGGACCCATATGGTAGAAAGAGAGAGCTGTTCATACAAGTAGTCCTTTGACATCTACACATGTGTTATGACATACATAAGCAATGTACTTGCAAGCACACACACACATGTTCACATAATAAATAAATGAATATATGTTATTTCAAAAAATAACATGTTGAATATGACAATCTTGGCTGACTGTTACTCACTTTTAGGTCTTTGAATGTATTACTTCACAGTTTTCTGTTTTCTAGAGTTGCTGAAAGAAGATCTGATGATAGGTTTCTGCCTTTGTACGTATGTTAGCTTTTTTTTATTTGAGCTTTCAATATCATTTGTTTGTTTTGCAATTTTGACAACTTGACTATAATGTGATATAAAGAGGTCAAAATCTAGTCACATCTTTTCTGGTCTCTTGTGTTTTGATGATTTTTTTGTTTCCCTCTAGATCTGAGAAATTCTCAACTACAGTTCCATTGAATAAATGACCTAAGACTTTAGCTATTACATCAGCTCCTTCTTCTACCACATATATTCTTAGTTTGGGTTTGTTGAATAAAGCCTAGAGCTCTTGGAAGTTTAGGTCATAGTTATTTTTTATTCTTCATATGTCAGTATTACTCTCTCAATCTTGTCCTGGATCTCTGAAATTCATTTCCTACGTAGTCATCTCCCTTGGTGTGTTTTTATTTGATCAACTGATTCCTTTATTTCCAAAATCTATATTTGGATATTGTCCTGTATCTCAATTTCCTTGCTAAGACTTTCCTCCATGTTTTTCATTTTTCTTTCCAAGTTAATGATGAACTGCATCATCTACTTTGGTAACTCTTGTCTAGAACCTGAACTGACTTCCTTACTAGGTTTTTCTGCTTATTTGAGTCACCTATGCCAATGCTGATCCATTTAAAAGTCAGATTTTGACTGAAAACTTAGCACAGTTGGTGAAGGAAACCCTCTGCACAGTGGGGTTCCTTTCCAGATTACTGAGTTAGGCATAAACCACACCCAAACAGAGAGATCCTTTATTAAGCAGGGAAGAAAAGTCAAAAAACAGCAGCAAATGACCTTACAGGTATAATTTTTAGTAGGAAAAAATGGAGGTCTGTGTTAGAATGGGCTAAGATTCTTTGATATGTTTTGGCTGGACATGTTAAGAAGTTGAACCAAAGGGGGCTTTTGATTGTTGAATTTTAATACTTTGATAGCTGGACTTTGGTAGTCAGCCTCAAGAGGAGGAAGTAGCCAAAGATGGGAATAGACCTGGTAGCTAGCTTTAGGAATGCAATCTAATGGTTTTTAGCAAGTCAGAAGGAATGAGGGAGAAGGGCAAGGCCTGCTAGAGCCATGCTTGCCACAGATGAATTGGGCAGAGTCCCGTCAGTTGGCATAGTATATGTCTTGCATGCATGAAGCTTTGATGTTTTCTTTCCAGCACTAAATAAACTGGACATGATGATAAATGTCTACAATTCCAGCATGTGGGAGGCAGAGGCAGGAAGATCTGAAGAACACTGTTTTTCACTACCCATGGAGTTTAAGGCAGAGCTGGGATCCATGAGACCCTGCCTGTCAAACAAAACAAAGGTGAGATGCTTCAGTCTTTTCATGTAAATTCAGTAAACTCCTTATCATTATTTTCTTCCACTGAGAAGTTACAGGTTTGTGGAGAAGTCATAGTAGATTTCTGTGTCATGGTGTACATGTTCATTTGCTATATTTGCACATATGTTGAGATCAATATGTCCTCAGATTTTATTTTTACCCATTTCTATTTGTTTTGCTCCCATTGCTTTATGCAAATCTTCCTGGTAAATTGTCTTTTGTTGTGGGAATTTTGTACACTGCACAAAGATACATGACTGTGATTGGTTTAATAAAGAGTTGAACAACCAATAGTTAGTCAGGAAGTATAGGTGGGACTTCCGGACAGGGAGGGAGGAAGGAGGAGATGAATGTAGACATGCGTCAGATGCTAAGGTGCCGCAGACTCATGAATAATTCTCTGTGTCATTATTTGGGAGTTGGCTGGTAGGGCAGAGAAAGAGCCATTGCAGCTTTGACATTGATTTACTTTTGAGGGAAAGAAAACCAACTACAGAAAAAAACTCATGATTTGATAGCAGTCGGGTCGTAAGTGCAGAAGATGCTGTGTGCTTCACTTTGGTCGTCAGGGTTCAGAGTGGCAGAACTAGGGTACAGGGTGGAGAAAAGACAGTTTGTATGTATGTATGCTTGTTTGTATTTTAGAACTGAAGTGATTGAGTGAGAAGGGAATGGGATGAGGAGAAAATGTGGTAAGAATTGGAAGGAACCGGGCTGTAGTGGGACACGCCTTTAATCCCAGAACTCAGGAGACAGAGGCAGGTAGATCTCTGTGAGTTCGAAGCCAGCTTGGTCTACAAAAGCTATTCCAGGACAGGATCCAAAGCTACAGAGAAACCCTGTCTCTAGAAAACAAAAACAAACAAACAAACAACAAAAAAAGAAGAGTTGTTAGAGATAGAAAGTTGTAGGGAGATGATTGACTATTAGGTATAGAGAAAGACAAAATAAAAACAGATACAAAAGCTTTGCACAGCAAGATGCAAATTAAAACGCAACAACCTAACAATCAAAATACAGAAATACCTGGGTGGTGGTGGTGGACGCCTTTAATCTCAGCACTTGGGAGGCCGGCCTGGTCTACACAGTGAATGAATTTCTGGACAACCAGGACTACATAGAAAGAACCTGTCTCATAAAAACAAAAAATAAAAACAAAACAAACAAACCAAAAACCCCACAGAAGTATAAAAAGTAAAAAACTCTTTAATTAAAATAAAAAAAATCAATCAAATGAAATAGAAAGTAGTATTTCTTCATCTCAGTCAGGATATTTCTTCATGGCTGAAAAAACATGACCTGTGCTTTTTTAATCAGGAGCCACAAGTTGGGGAGGGGCTGCTAGTTTCTGTAGTTCAAACATGGGAAGTGTGTGCTTCTGGGAGCCGGGTTTCTAAAGCTGGAAGCCCCTTTCCCCGGACACTGGTCTGATTTGCCATGGTTGCTAATGACAGCCTGACTGGGGCTTTGGGGTCAGCCAGTCTGCACATGGGGCTTCTGTGGTCATGAGGGGGACTCAGCCGCCTGTGTTTACATTTTCTCAGTCCCTTGGGATAACAAAACAGGTTCTCTCCCAAACTTCCTGGGATTGCCTAGAGCTACCCTCCACAACTGCAGGGGTGGAAGAATAGGGGTGAATTCAGAATAGCTCAGGTTCTCTGCAAGTCTCTCCATCTGTTCTGTTGCTGACATCAGGGTGCTGTGCCAGGTTCTTCCGCTTGAGGCCAATTTGCAACCAGGAATTGCAAATCTCTCCATTCCAGACTCCCACACCCCTTTAGCATGCCGAGCTTCTGTGCCACAGGAATTGTGGTCTTGGCTCACTTGATGCCTGGAGACCTGGAGGAGGCTTCCGGGGAGGAACTCAGCTCCTCCGAGCATCTTGATGTGACTACTGCTGATGTACTTGTGGAGAAAAATCCCATCTAGTCTTGTTTTTGCTTTCTGTAACTCCTTTTCTTATTTCTCTATTAGTGAGATTTGGCGTTTTAATCTCTTTTTGTATTTTAGAGATGAAGTCTCTTGTAGCCCAGGCTGATCTTGAACTTTTCTTGTAGCAGAGGCTGACCTTGAACTTGCTAACCCTCAAGCCTCTACAATGCTAGGATTACCACGCCAGTTTTATGTTGTTTTTGGAAGTTTTCTTCCTTTGCTCTGTGCAGCTCTTTTCAGATAACATTCATATACTCACTTTCCCCAGATTATTATAGGCATTTTGGTGTTTTTTGTTTTTTTTTTTTTTTTTTTTTTTTATCATTGGCATGCTTTACTTGGGGGCGCTGTGTTTGAAGTCATTTTGATCTATATAACAAGACTTTGTCTCTGAAAGAGAAAAAGTCATGGACACTAAAGGAATAAAACTCCCCAAGATAGGGCTGGAAAGATAGCTCAGAGGTTAAGAGCATGGGATGCTCCTCCCAGAGGACCAGAATTCAATTCCCACCACCCACACGGCAGCTAACATCTGTCTGTAATTCCAGTTCCAGGAGATTCAACACCTTGCTACAGACATATGTGCAGAAAAAATACTAATGTAGGTAAAGTAAAATAAAAATAAATTAATCATTAATGAAACTTTTAAAAAAAAAAACTCCCCAAGTTGAATATGTCATAGTTTCCTTCTGTTTGTGCTATTAATCATTAGAATTTCCAGACTCTGAACAATTATAAAGAATACTCCAATAGACAGGTTCATGTATAAAGATTTGTCATGATCCAGGCATTTTTTCTAGATTATATTTTCCAAAATATAATTCTCAGGATGAGGAACACAGGCACAGTCTTCATGAAGATCACTTGCAAAGCATTTTCAGGAACCCAGAATGTGGTTTGAGAGGAGGAGAGGCTGTGTCTTGAGGAGAATACTGGCCACAGACCCACAATGCAGAGACATTAGCTGCATGGCTTCTCCCTTGTAGCTCTCTTCCTGGGCCTTCTACTTTAACTCACTTCCAGCGGGGCTGGTAGTTTTGAGATGTCATAGGTATTTGGAGGACTGTGTAGTAAAGACTTCCCAAGACTGCCACAAAAGACCTGCTGTAATTAACTGTAGCAGGATAAAGCTTTATTTGGGTCTCTGTTTTAGAGGTTTCCAGCTATGGTCAGTCGATTCATTGCTTTGGGCTTGTGTTGAGCTCATATACAGTGAGCAATGGATGGGGGCAGGGGAAAGTAGTGGAAGGCAGGAAGGGGACAAGGTTCATCCCCAGTGACACAGCCCCTCACATTAGGCACCCGTTCCCTAAGCTTCCACCAACTCCTAGCCTCACTAGAGACTGGGGACCAGGCTGTCACTGCAGCAGCTTCTAGGGCATTTCTCTACAGTATGCTGAGGACCTGTGCTAGGTACTTGACTGTCAACCTGGTAGAACTGAGTGACATAGGGGATTAGTAGAGCTTGCTGCCGGGGAATCTGTGCCGGGATTTCCAGAAACAATTAGATCATGCGCTTTCTGATGAAATCAATTGTTTAGACCCATAGAGGAGCTGGAAATCTGAGCTCTAATGGAGGCGGTGAACCAGCTGGAGGAAGTCACAGAGGCTGTGCCTTGAAGGCCGTCCTGCTTTGTCTCTTTATCGTCCTTCATGCTTCTAATCCGCCATGAGACAGACAGCGTGACCAGCACAGGCCTTTCTTCTAAGTCATTTCTTCCGGGGGTTTTGCCATAGTGAAGATAAATCAAACTCATACAGCGCTTACTTTTGTTTCATAGTTTTCTTAAAGCTGACCTCCAACATTTCCCAAGACTTTAGGTCAAACAAAATCCGCATCTTGCAGAGTCTTAGAGGTGAAAGCACTTCTGTCAAGTCTGGGACCTGAGTACTGCTTCACACACACACACACACACACACACACACACACACACACACGATCACATGCAAAGAAGAAAAGAAATCTTGCATCTTCCCATGAATTTTTTTCCAAAGATAAGAAAGTTGGAAAATGTCAGATCCGTATACTAAGTCTATAGAATTCTTATTCCCAGGAAAGCTGGGGTGGTTAGGAAAAAGCCTAGAGTTCTACACTAAGGCGACTCTTGAAGGAGAATGTGACAATGTATCTTAAAACCACAGTTGTTGAAAGCTGGCTTTTCTGGACAGGGAGAACAAAAGCCTGCCAGAGGCCAAGCCCTTGGGAGGAAGAAAAGGTCCCAAGAGCATGTTTGCTCTTGGTTCCAGGGATAGGACCCAAGATTCTTTCATCTGAGTGGCTGTGCCCAGAGCCTTTGGCACGGCTCCACTGGTCAGCCTGAAATCAGGGCCCATCAATGCACTATGCCTGTCCAGGGCTTGAGGACACTCAGGTTGCCAAGAAGATGTTAGAGAGCAGCCCTGAAGGACCTAGGATGTTCGAGGCCCAGGATCTGGTCACCGTGAGTCCCGTACCTCTATCCTGTAGAGCCTGACTAGGAAAGGGCCGTGAAGAAGAAGAGAAACATGATTTTACCCTCACACATGATTCCATGATCCATCCAATTTTGGTAAGGAAGTTGTTTTTACTGTTCTTGGGCCCCATTCAGTGTGCTGATGAGATTGGGTTTACAAGGATTCATATCCTCAAGGATCGATTTTCTAATACTGTGATATGCTATAATAATTAGCATGAATGTAGCTCTTTGAAAATAAGGATAAATCCCAGTTATGGAAGAAAAAGGTAAGATGGGAAAGATACCTAAGGAGCCTTTGAAGTAGAGACAGGCAAGGGGGACTGCCAAGTGGATAAAGGACAAACCGTCTTTATTAGGCTTCTGAACTGATTTCACAGGTCTGTCCCTTTCATGTTTCCATTTCTGTCATTAGAAAGGATCAGAGAGAAAGTGGGATCTGAGTTTGAGAGTGAGGAGCTGCAGGAGATGGAGGAGGAGGATGCTGGCTTAGAAAGGGATTGCATTCCCCACTGGATGCAGAGAGCAAGCATTTCCTTCTAACTCTTGAGTTTCATTTTTATTCAACATTTTGTTATACTTTGGTGCATTAAATTAAAAATAGAACTCAGAACTTTGGGTGCTGAAACAAGTCAATAAATAAACAAGTCAAAGTTTTCCAGGGACCAACTTCAACACTCCTGGGTAGCAGTTTCTGTGACTCCAGCAACACACCTACAGTGCCCTCTAGGACCAGGCTCTAACGGCCTAGGCCATGTTAATGGGAGTTTTCAATCCAACACTTGAAGGAAAGGTTAAATCTCTCCTAGCCCTCGGAATGCAATTACCATTAAGATTGAAAAACGAGGGTGATGAGCAGTAGTGGCAGGCTTTTTCAAGTTTGTGTAAACACTGGATTCAGGGGGAAGGCCAGAGAACAGGAATCAAAGCCTCCCTGTCACATCCGTGCTTTAGATGCCCAAGAACATCTTCAAGATCATCTGGCCTCTGTGAACGCAGCAGCTGATAAAGGGCCCCTCTAAGCTCATTTCTTATCTGCTCCCACAAACACAGATTTCCCCAAAGCTGCAGAGCGGGAAAAGCGGCCACGGGAGCATGTTGGAGTCCCAGGCTGGGGCAGGCTGCTGGGGGCCTTCGACCAGGTGAACTGGGCCCAGGAACTTCCTAGCTAGGGCAATTCTCTAACTGTGAAACACACTTGATTTCCACTTTTCCCTTCTGGGTCAGTTTTTCTATGTTTGATCCAATTAACTCTCAGGCTACCTAATGGAAGCAAGAAGGCTGCAGGCCGCTATGGCAAGTGAGGAGGAAGGGCAGGGAGGAGCCATGCCTTCAGGAATTGGTGGTTGGGCACAAATCCACAAGGAGGCCTAAGAGTTCATTCCCTGGTCCTGCACCAAGGAAGGCAATATGCTAATCACTTTCTTACGCAACAGCAAACACTATGAGTCAACTTTGCCCTGTAGCCTTGCTTAAGGATCTCTGCTCTCTGATAGTGCTTTTGAGCACCACTTCTAAACGGTGAGGACACCGTGAAAGAAGCTTGCTTCTTTCTGTTGTGTCAGTAGTGACTGCGAGCCTTGTGAACAGCACGCCCCAGTGATGTCAATCCTCTAATCCAGTCTCTCTTCACAGGGAGGCCATTTAAGACAGAAGTGAAGCAGGATTCCCCTCTGAATATGTTCTATTACCATTGGTTAATAAAGAAGCTACTTCGGTCTGTGGCAGGGCAGAATATAGGGCAGGAAAACTAAACTGAATGCAGGGAGAAAGAAGGCAGACACCATGTAGCCACCCAAGAATCAAGATGTGAGGTAACAAACCACGAGTCTTATAGTAAAATATTAAAAAAATAGATTTGTGTTAATTTAAGATGTAAGAGTTAGTTAATAAGAAGCCTGAGCTAATAGGCCAAAGAGTATGTAATTAATATTAAACCTAAGAGAGGTTATTTTATAAGCAACTTTGGGAACAGGTGAGCAGAGAAAACCCAGTTCAAGGGGACCAGTGGGACAGAGACTATTTGTAGCTCCACAGAAGCAACCCATGGAACCAGGGCAGCACATCAATAAAGCTCATCGCACACTTACCCGAACCCCATCTCCTGCTTGCTCCCTGACGTGAGCTCTCTGTACAGCTTATTTCTGAATCCCTGGCACTCAAAGAGGGGCTTGTCATAGAGAGCGGCTCCGTCATGACTCATGGTTTCTCTGCAGCTGTTGATGTGGGTTTCGTTGGAGTCATTGCTAATTTGAATCATGGGAATTTTTTAAGATGAGAAAAATGAAAACCAGAAATAATAACTTCAGAGTGGTGTGGAATCTATTAATCCGATGAAGAACCTGAAAGGATCCTGGACACACTACCCAAGAATAACACAGACGGCGTGACATGTGTTGTGAGTCAGAGATTGGGGCTTGATCCCGTCATTCCATTTTTGCACAGTAATAGCCACCTTGACTTTGAGGTATAAACCTAGAATTGTGGTTTGTAGTTTGATAGGGCCATTATCTTGGCTTGTTTAAAGCATTACACTAAAAACCACGTAGATTATAAATAGCCTTAAGCAAAACAACCATTCTAAGTTGATCTACCAAAGTAAATAATAATGATAGTAATAGAAAAGCCATGATCAGCAAAAACATATCCAATTGTTTTGTCTATCTGCAGCAAGGCAGCTTTGCTCATCTACTGGTTCATTCACCTTGTATATCCCATAAACTGTTGTAGTTATTGGACATAGGAAGAGTAAAACCCAGCGAAGGCACTCACGTAAAGGAAGAACCACATGGCCCATTTGATAAACGGCTAAGCAGACATCTGGCCAAGAGCTCTGAGATCACAGGAGATGGTCAATGTGCTTAGTCCAAGAAGGCTTTGCAAAAGAGGAAGCCATTCAGATGCCCCTTAAAGCAGTCAATCTCCTCGTCCCATGCCTTCTCCCCAGCTAACCACCAGGCAAAAGGAGGTGTGAGGTTCAGAGGGAAGCTTGCCTCTTCCCACCATGAGAATGGGATGACAAAGGAGGTAAGGGAGTAGGGGAAGTGATATTAGAGAAAATGTATTGTAAAAACACCTTCTAAAGCGCCCAATGTTTGTTCCCTAGAAGTGTACCAAAAGGAAAGTAACTAGCCAGGGGAAGGAATGAAAATGAGATACACCAAATGCTTTTCGGCACATGGTAAAAGTGAAATAAGTCGATGGGCATCCTCTGTGTAATTATTTTTTATTTTTTTTGGAAAATTCTATTGTAGAAAATTTTCTGAATTACAGTTTATAAATTATCTGATGTTGATCTTTTGTTTGTTTGTTTTCTTTTTTCAAGACAGGGTTTCTCTGTGTAATAGCCCTGCCTGTCCTGGAACTCACTTTGTAGATCAGGCTGGCCTTGAACGCACAAAGACCCATCTGCCTTTACCTCACTAGTGCTGGGATTAAAGGCCTGTGCCACTACTGCTGTTGTTTAAAAGTTATTTGCTTTTATTTCATGCACAAGAATGTTTTGTTTGTTTGTATGTTTGTATGTATGTGTGTGTACTGTGTGCATGCTGGTGTTTATAAAAGCTAGAATAGGGCCTCCCACCGTAAATGCTGGAAATGGGACCCAAGTCCTCTGAATGTACAGCAAGTGCCCTTAATCACTGAGCTGTATCACCAGCTCAGTTGTCTAGTGCTATTTTGAGAGGTTATTGAAAAAGAACTATAAGGATTTATTGTAGTGTGAGTTCCCTAAAAGTTCTTTAAAGCATGCATTGGGACCTACTGAAGAGCATAGGATTGCTGAATTGCTAGCATCCTGTGCTCCCTAGGATAAGAACTCCTGGCACAGAGATTTCATCTAGGCACTAAAGATAATGCAAAAAAGAATTCAGGTTTTGTTTACAGTTTCTAGTAATTGATTGTAGTTGATTGCCCTATGCAACTTTAACTGTCGATCAAAATTGGTGAAACCTTCCAGTAAGCATGGCCTTCCTCCCCAAATCTATTTAAAATGACACATCACACATAAATTTAAGAATAAATTTGTAAGGATCTAGGAAACTGTTGACAGAGGTTTCTGTTCCACCTGGTCCTGCAGCCATTCAGTCTTAGAGAAACACACAAAGGTCTACATTAATTAAAAACTGATTGGCCTATTAGCTCAGGCTTCTTTTAACACTTGTAACTCATATTAGCCCATAATTCCTGTCTGTGTTAGTCATGTGACTTGACACCTTTCTTCAGCGAGGCATTCTCATCTTGCTTCCTCTGTGTCTGGCTTGTCACTGGATGATGACTGCAGACTGACTTTTTCCTCTTCCCAGAATTCTCCTGTTCTCATCACCCTGCCTCTACTTCCTGCCTGGTCACTCTGCCTATACTTCCTGCCTGGCTACTGGCCAATCAACATTTTATTAAAATAATACAAGTGACAGGATAAAAGACCATTGTCCCACAGCAGCAAAAAAGGAAAGGTTATATTTCTGAGACTTTCTGGAACCTAGAGAGTATAAAAACACCAGAGTAGAGGAAACAGACCTATCTCATAGACCAGCAGTCTTGGGTCAGGATGTAGAGAATAGCACTGTTGGTCCCAGGTTTTCTAGAACCTTCTATAGCTTGGGTGCAAACACAGGGATCTGGGCAGACCCTAGACTGATAGCCCTGGGGGAGGGAACCAGTGAATGGCGCCTGACACAGCAGGGTCTGCAGCCTCTGAGAATTTCTACACACGGGCAATCCACTGGCTAGCTCCCCTGGTAGCAAATCCCTCTGCAAAAAGGAGGAGTTTTGAATTTAAAAGGAAAGAAATGAGGAACTGAAGGGTGGGGAGGAAGGAAGACATTTTCAGGAATGAAACCAGAACCAGAACCATAAAAGGTTTTTAAAGGGATAACGTGTGCCTATCTCGCAAGCTTCTCTGCCTCTGCTTTGCCTTCTCTCCAGATAGAAACACGCGTGTCAGACCTGACCCTAGGTCATCCCTTCCGTGGGGGGAGGGGCTTATTTATGGATAAGCTATGCCTAGAAAGGGAACTCGGTTAATGTGAAGAGGACTCTGAAGATCTCTGGAGAGCTGAGAAACACGAAGTGCAAGGCTGGGGGCGCTATGACAGCCGAGGAGAGACCAACAAAGAGGCATGGACATTGTGATACAAATCAAACTTATTTTTGTTCTTTTACTAAATATCTATCATCCAGAAACTTGCTGGAGGATTTTCTCATGTGTGAAAAGTGAGCAGGCCACTATTTTTAAAAACACAATCAGAACAGTGTTAGCTCCAGAGGAAAGTTGAAGTAAAAATGGGTCACCCGTTTGAATTAGAAATCTGGAAAATGAAAGCACCCCATAAAATAGAATAGAAATAAAAGAAGTAAGAAATATTTTATATAGGCATATTTAAATAATAGAAATCCACTTACATACTCATTTAATAAGAAAAGAACTAGAAAGCAGGCTGAAGAAGTGGGAGTCATGGTAAAAGTAATAATTCAGGACAATGTTATTGAACTGACGTAAGGCCTGGAGACTCACTCCTGACCTATGAACAAAAAGAACTAATAAAGATTTGGTTTTTTAACAAAATAAATTTGTTTTAACAAAAAAACAAAACAAAACTCCAAGAATTTTGTTAGATATGTAATCGTGAAATTTCTGAACTTACCTTGAAATGAAAGGAATAAGTTATTTATAGAGGAGTTAGAATTTGGTCAATATTGAACTCGATTTTTGTAACATGGAATTCTAGAAAGCAATGAAATTATCATTTACATACTAGGTAATATGGTTGTTGTTTTTATAAAGACAGGGATTCAAAACATTTATTATACATAAACCCTTTCTGAAACAAATTGTATAAGGACATAAATTCTTCAGCAAAACAAAAGGTAAAATCAAGAGAAAGACTAGGGAAAAAGAAGAGCTTGGCGATGAACAAAAGTAACCACAAAAGAATAATTGTGGGCAGAAGGTCTTACTGTGGCTGTGGTTGATGTAGGCATCGGGAAACACTGTGGCAAACCGTGAAATGAAGAGTGGATAGGCTTGAACTAAAACTGGAGAGACTTTTGCCTTTTCTGCACAGACTTCTATAGTTATAGAAATTTATTCAAGTTTGTGTTGCTTTCAGGCTTTAAAAAAAAAATAAAGATGTCCATACTTTTTTTTTTGTTTGGTTTGGTTTTTGGAGGAGGGGATTGTTGATTTTGAGACACGCTCTCCCAGAATGGCCTCACACTCATAGATCCACCTGTCTCTGCTTCCTAAGACTAAAGTGCTGAGGCTAATGACATGCACCACCACTCCGAGGTCATATGAATCTTAAGAATAAGATAATAAACCAGGATAATAAAACCACTTGCCATAAAGGATTGAAATACTGTGTATTGTGTGTTATTAGGGAATTAGAATTAGTGCAGAATGAGAAAAGCACACACCTGTGAAAATGCTCAACTCTGGGTGCCAGCAACATCCACCAGTGCAGATGTGGAACAGCAGGAACCGCTGCTGGGAAGGCAAAACCACAAGCACTTCCCAGTTTCTTATCGTACACTCTGCCAATCAAACAGCTGAAAAATAACGTCCACAGAGAAAGTTGCCCAAGGGCATTTGTAGTGGTTTTGTTCTGAACTGGGGGTTGGAATGTGGCAGGCTCAGTGTCTGAATGAAGACCCCTGAAACTACACCTGACAACCTGAGTTTGAACTCCAAGTTCAGTGTGGTAGAGTATCTATTCCTAAAATGTGTTCTCTGGTTTCCACAAGTGCACTGTCATGTGCAGACACACACACATGTGCAGACACACATACACACACAATAAATGATACAATTGTTAAAAACATAAAAGTCATCCAAGTGTCCTTGAGTTGGGAATTAATAAAGAATAGTACCTCTGAATAAATGGACTGAACACGCTGAATTAAATATTCCAGTGTGAAATGAATGATCAGGTATTTCAAAGACTTCAGGGGAAACCTAGACACAGAACACAATTATCTAAGATAAAGGGGCCAGGGAGGGCAGTGGCGGTGAATCAGAAAGAACAGTGTACACTGATGTAATGTATATGTATGGGAATCTCATAATGAAATACACTCTTCTGTGTGTGAACAAAAAATACTTTCAAAAGAGAACTTAGGCCGACAGTGGTGGCGCACGCCTTTAATCCCAGTACTTGGAAGGCAAAGCAAAGATAGGCAGATCTCTGTGAGTTTGAGGGCAGCCTAGTGATTTCCAGGACAGCCAGGACGGTTTCACAGAGAAACCCTGTCTCAAAAAACAAAACAAACAAGCAAAAAAGAATTTTACTCTGAAAAGGTCATGTGCCTTATGATTCCACCCATGTGATCTAGAAAGCACAAAACATGGAAAGTGACGTCAATGGCTACCTGAGCAGAATGGGCAAGGCTTAGAAGAATGTTAGATAGAGAGAGATTTACAGTGGAGGATATTAGCAAATACTATGTACACATATTATACAGAATTTTATGTTTATGAAATATGAATTACTAAAATTGTAAGGACCTTAGAGTCACTACATAGCAAACAGCTAAAGGATAATACACCACTTGGGAAGTGTGAGAGATTGATATCTATTATTATTGTCCATTTTTATGATTTTATTTACATAATTTTTTTTACATCCTAACTGCACTTTTCCCTCCTTCCTCTCTCCCCACAACACCCCACCTCCAGCCACTCCTCCTCCATTTCTATCCTTTACTGAGAAGAGCGGCCTCCCACGGACGTCAGCTAGCCAAGGCCTGAGAAGAGTGGCCTCCCATGGACGTCACCTAGCCGAGGCCTGAGAAGAGCGGCCTCCCACGGACGTCAGCTAGCCGAGGCCTGAGAAGAGCGGCCTCCCACGGACGTCAGCTAGCGAGGCCTGAGAAGAGCGGCCTCCCATGGACGTCACCTAGCCGAGGCCTGAGAAGAGCGGCCTCCCATGGACGTCACCTAGCCGAGGCACATCAAGTTGCTGTGAAACTAGGCACCCAGTCTCTGATTAAGGCTGGACAGGCATTCTGGTAGGGGGAAAGCGTCCCCGAAGCAGGCAGCAGTAGAGACCTGTTCCCAGTGCTAGGCACCCAGTCTCTGATTAAGGCTGGACAGGCATTCTGGTAGGGGGAAAGCGTCCCCGAGGCAGGCAGCAGTAGAGACTTGTTCCCAGTGCTAGGAGTTCCATACAAGTCCAAGCGACACAACTGTAAATATATGCAAAGGGCATAGGTCGCTCCTCTGCAAGCTCCCTGGTTATCACTTCAGTCTTTGTGGCTCCTATTAGCACAGGTTACTTGACTCTGTGGGCTTTCTTGTGCTGCCCTTGACACCTCTTTTACAGGATTCCCCAAGATCCACCTAATATTTAGCTATGGGTCTGCTTCGGTTTTCATCAGTTGCTGGGTGAAGCCTCTCTGATCACAGTTGGGCTAGGCACCAATCTATGAGTATAGCAGAATATTGTTTTTCTTTTCCAATCACGTTTGGTTCTATCCTAGGTCTCTGAGCTGTCCAGCCTCTGGTTCCTGGCCCTCCAGGCAGAGGCAGGGGTGGGCTTCCTCTCACGATATGGGTCGCAAGCTGAACTCCCGCAATTTCTGCACAGCTTTACCCCAGCACATCTTGTAGGCAGGACAAATTGCATATTGAAGCTTTAGAGGATGGGTTGGTGTCCCAGGTCCTCCACTGCAAGTCCTGCCTGGTTGTAGGAGATGGCCGAATGACATGTTTTTTTTTTTAACTTTTTTTTTTATTGAGAAAAGAAAAAAAAAACAAATTTCCTCCTCCTCCCAGCCTCCCATTTCCCTCCCCCTCCTCCCACCCTTCTCCCCCTCCCCCCACTCCTCTCCCCCTCCCTCTCCAGCCCAAAGAGCAGTCAGATTTCCCTGCCCTGTGGTAAGTCCTAGGTTCTCCCCCCTCCGTCCATTTCTAGGAAGGTGAACATCCAAACTGGCTAGGCTCCCACAAAGCCAGCACATTATGTAGGTTCAAAACCCCGTGCCATTGTCCTTGGGTTCTCATCAGCCCTCATTGTTCGCCATGCTCAGAGAGTCCAGTTTTATCCCATGCTTTTTCAGTCACAGTCCAGCTGGCCTTGGTGAGCTCCCAATAGATCAGCTCCACTGTCTCAGTGGGTGGGTGCTCCCCTCGTGGTCCCGACTTCTTTGCTCATGTTCTCCCTCCTTCTGCTCCTCATTGGGACCTTGGGAGCTCAGTCCAGTGCTCCAGTGTGGGTCTCTGCCTCTGTCTCCATCCATCACCAGATGAAGGTTCTATGATGATATGCAAGATATTCGTCAGTATTGCTCTAGGATAGGGTCATTTCAGGTTCCCTATCCTCAGCTGCCCAAGGAACTAACTGGGGACCTTGGCTTGGGCATCTGGGAGCCACTCTAGGGTCAAGTCTCTTGCCAACCCTAAGGTGGCTCCCTTAACTAAGAATTGTGGTTCCGTGCTCCCCCATCCAACCTTCCTTCATCCCAATCCTCCCCCTTCCCCAAGCTCCCCCCATTCTCCCCCTCTCTCCCCTCTCTCCACATCTCCCCTTACCCCCATCCCACCCCACCCCCAAGATCTCAATTTTCTCCCCGGCAATTTTGTCTACTTCCCATAGCCAAGAGGACAACTATATGCTTTTCCTTTGGTTCACCTTCTTACTTAGCTTCTTTGGGATAACCAATTGTAGACTCCGTGACTCTTGTTTATGGCTAGAAACCAATTATGAGTGAGTACATCCCATGTTCATCTTTTTGGGTCTGGGTTACCTCACTCAGGATAGTGTTTTCTATTTCCATCCATTTGCATGCAAAATTTGAGAAGTCATTGTTTTTTACCGCAGCATAGTACTCTAATGTGTAGATATTCCACACTTTCTTCATCCATTCTTCCATTGAAGGGCATCTAGGTTGTTTCCAGGTTCTGGCTATTACAAATAATACTGCTATGAACATAGTTGAACAAATGCTCTTGTCATATGGATTAAAGACCTCACTATCAGTCAGAACACATTGAACCTGATAGAAGAGAAAGTGGGAAGTACCCTACAGGAGATGGGCACAGGAGATCGCTTCCTATGTGTAACCCCAACAGCACAGACTTTAAGGGCAACATTGAATAAACGGGACCTACTAAAACTGAGAAGCTTCTGTAAAGCAAAGGACACTGTCACCAAGACAAAAAGGCAACCTACTGACTGGGAGAAGATCTTCACCAACCCCGCAACAGACAAAGGTCTGATCTCCAAAATATATAGAGAACTCAGGAAACTAGACTTTAAAATGCTAATTAACCCAATTAAAAAATGGGGCACTGAACTGAACAGAGAATTCTCAGCAGAGGAAGTTCAAATGGCCAAAAGACACTTAAGGTCATGCTCAACCTCCTTAGCAATCAGGGAAATGCAAATCAAAACAACTTTGAGATATCATCTTACACCTGTCAGAATGGCTAAAATAAAAAACTCCAATGATAGCCTTTGCTGGAGAGGCTGTGGAGGAAGGGGTACCCTCATCCATTGCTGGTGGGAATGCAATCTTGTGCAACCACTTTGGAAATCGGTGTTTCGATTTCTCAGGAAATTCGGGATCAACTTACCCCTGGACCCAGCAATACCACTCCTGGGAATATACCGAAGAGATGACATGTTTTTTAAAGTAATGTTATACTTGCTCATCCAGAACAAACAAAAAGTAAATTTAAAAGTCATGATAGTTAAAGAAAAATGCCAAGAAAACAGGGACCAGTGGGATGATTCAGTATGTAAAGCACTTCCCGTGAAGCCTGCTGATCTGAGTTCTGTCCCCAGAATCCCTGTAGAAGAGCAAGGGTACAACCAATTCTACAAAGTTGACCTCTGACCCTGTGCACACCGCAACATATGCTCCCCCGACCAATCAATCAACAAATAAATAAATAATGCAACGGGGGAGGGGGAGGGAAATGGGAGGCGGTGGCAGGAAGGAGGCAGAAATCTTTAATAAATAAATAAATTTAAAAAAAGAATTATAAAACTAAAAGATATTTAATTTAATGGCTACAAAAGTAAAATTAAATATACCTACTATAAGGATATAGAATGGCAAAAAAACAATTGAGTATAGGATTCCATGTACAGTTCACAATTTTTGTGTTGATTTTGCTTAAACAATTTTATCTTTCTCTCTTCAAAGAGATTATTGCAGTAAGAATTCTCACATGATTTCTGATGAAAATGAATAATAGAATAAAATGATCACTTAAAAAAATTAAAAAAAAGTTTTTTTAATTTCAAGGAGAGAAATTATTAAAGTCAGAAAGGCCTGGAGAGGTGTATTCCAACTTCCAAAAGTTCACATCTGTCAACCCAGATTGTTACAGCCACAGAAACTATCTTTTAAGACTGCCACGATAGTAACAGAGTAAAGAAATGCATGCCACTAGGCCAGCCTGCAGAGAATACGGAGAAGAACACCAGCCTGAAGAGAAGGATAAGCATGCCCAGAGTCATGGGGAAGCAAACAGAGTCCTGGAAGAAATTCAAGGGGAGCTCAGATATAAAGGCCAACTAATGTGGTTTATTATCTTCGTAGACTTAGAAAAAAAACCAGCTCATATGATTGGCTCAATGGAGCAAAACAACACAGCACAAAACTCAACACCCACTTGCAAAATTTGTAAAAGGTCTCTGTAAATCTGAACTAGAAGACATTTCTTAACTTGCTAAGCAGCATCCATAAACGTGATAAGGACCCTTCTGCTCTTGTCTTTTTGAAGGAAAAAAATTCAATCAAGTGATGAGAGAAAGAGGCCGTAAGGGAGGGAATAAGAAGGATGACATAAAGACTGGAGAGATGGCTCAGAGGTTAAGAGCACTGACTGCTCTTCCAAAGGTTCCTGGTTCAATTCCCATCACCTGCTTAGCAGCCCACAACTGTCTATAACTCTGGTTCTAGGGGACCTGGCATCCTTACATGATATACATGTAGACAAAGCAGAGGGATGTTGGAGTGGGCAGCCCAATGTGGAAGTAACCCAATGAGTTCTGATTTTAAAGAAGTTAAGTTTAAAGAAGTTTTATGAATATTCATGAGTTGAGTGCCATAGTTTGGGAGTAAGATGACTCTTTTTTTCTTCCCAAATCTCATTCAACACCACACTGTAAGTCTCAGTCAGCACAGGCAATAAAATGAGATGAAAGATATGAAAAGAGTAGTGGAAAAAAATCCAGGTAGTTCCAAGTTTGTAATGGCTAGATTCACATGTGTTTAATTATAATGGTGCAGAAGCATGTCCATCTGCTAGAAATTACACTTTCAATTTCGAATTGGAATCTTTTGATGGTTTCAGGGTGTGATATGGCTTCTCAGTCAGTGGTGACAGCAAGCCACATTGCCCCAATCTTTCAGTCATTCAAAGACAAGTCCCAGAGCCACCAGCACCACTTAGTAAGCTGTGTTCAGGATACATGAGATGTTCAATGCTTTATTATAAAGTAGTCTTCGTATTAGATGATTTGCTAAGCTCTAGGCTGCTATGTCCGTCTATGGCCTCTAGAGACCTGGACCTGACTGAGGACTATGAGACATGAAGAAATGATAGGAATGAAGAAATAATAGACGCATAGGCAGACACAAATCTGGGATCCTGTGGTCTGGGCTCTACTGGAGAAGCTGGAACATCCTGGAAGCTCAGATGTTTATTATATAGACTTGAACAAAAAGGCAGGGTTATTGAGGAGGCCTAGTTATTACACTTAGAGAAGCAAGAAGGCTGGGGTTATGGTCACATCTGAATGAAGAGGACAGGTTTAGTGAATATCAATATGAGCAGTCTCGGGGAGTAGAGGAGAGCAGTGGGGATCAATGGCGAGCATTGGGGAGCAGTGGTGAACAGTGGGGAATGGTGGGGAGCAATGGGGGCAGTGGGGGAGCAATAAGGAGGAATGAGGAACATTGGAGAGCAGTGGGGGGGAAGCAGTGAGAGCAATGGGGAGCAGTGGGGGGCAGTGATGAGCAGCAGGGGCAGTGAGGGGGAAGAGTGGGGGACAATGGGAACAGTGAGGAGCAGTAGGGAGCACTGAGGAGCAGTGGGGAGCAGTGATGAGCAGTGGGGGAGCAGTGAGGGGCAGTGATGAGCAGCAGGGGTAGTGGGGGGCAGTGGGAGCAGTGGGGGGCAGTGAGGAGCAGTGGGGGGAAGTGGGAGCAGTGGGGGCAGTGGGGAGCAATGGGGAGGAATGAGGAGCATGGGGAGCAGTGGGGGCAGTGATGAGCAGCAGGGGCAGTGAGGAGCAGTGGGAGGCAGTGGGAGCAGTGGGGGGCAGTGAGGAGCAGTGGGGGGAAGTGGGAGCAGTGGGGAGCAGTGGGGGCAGTGAGGAGCAGTGGGGGCAGTGAGGAGCAGTGGGGGCAGTGGGGAGCAGTGGGGGCAGTGAGGAGCAGTGGGGGCAGTGAGGAGCAGTGGGGGCAGTGAGGAGCAGTGGGGGCAGTGGAAACAGTGGGGGCAGTGGGAGCAGTGGGGGCAGTGAGGAGCAGTGGGGGCAGTGGGAGCAGTGGGGAGCAGTGGAGGCAGTGGGAGCAGTGGGAGCAGTGGGGAGCAGTGGGGGCAGTGAGGAGCAGTGGGGGCAGTGGGAGCAGTGGGAACAGTGAGGAGCAGTGGGGGCAGTGAGGAGCAATGAGGAGCAGTGGGGGCAGCGGGAGCAGTGAGGAGCAGTGGGGAGCAGTGGGAGCAGTGAGGAGCAGTGGGGGTAGTGAGGGGCAGTGGGGGCAGTGGGAGCAGTGGGGGCAGTGGGAGCAGTGGGGGCAGTGGGAGCAGTGGGAACAGTGAGGAGCAGTGGGGGCAGTGAGGAGCAGTGAGGAGCAGGGGGGCAGTGGGAGCAGTGAGGAGCAGTGGGGAGCAGTGGGAGCAGTGAGGAGCAGTGGGGGCAGTGAGGAGCAGTGGGGGCAGTGGGAGCAGTGGGGGCAGTGGGAGCAGTGAGGAGCAGTGGGGGCAATGGGAGCAGTGGGAGCAGTGGGGAGCAGTGGGGGCAGTGGGAGCAGTGGGGGCAGTGAGGAGCAGTGGGGGCAGTGGGAGCAGTGGGGAGCAGTGGAGGCAGTGGGAGCAGTGGGGAGCAGTGGGGGCAGTGAGGAGCAGTGGGGGCAGTGGGGGCAGTGAGGAGCAGTGGGGGCAGTGAGGAGCAGTGGGGAGCAGTGGGGGCAGTGAGGAGCAGTGGGGAGCAGTGGGGGCAGTGAGGAGCAGTGGGGAGCAGTGGGGGCAGTGAGGAACAGTGGGGAGCAGTGGGGGCAGTGAGGAGCAGTGGGGGCAGTGAGGAGCAGTGAGGAGCAGTGGGGGCAGTGAGGAGCAGTGGGGGCAGTGGGAGCAGTGGGGAGCAGTGGGGGCAGTGGGGGCAGTGAGGAACAGTGGGGAGCAGTGGGGGCAGTGAGGAGCAGTGAGGAGCAGTGGGGGCAGTGAGGAGCAGTGGGGGCAGTGGGAGCAGTGGGGAGCAGTGGGGGCAGTGGGGGCAGTGGGAGCAGTGAGGAGCAGTGGGGGCAGTGGGAGCAGTGGGGAGCAGTGGGAACAGTGGGGAGCAGTGGGGGCAGTGGGAGCAATGGGGAGCAGTGGGAACAGTGGGGAGCAGTGAGGAGCAGTGGGAGGCAGTGGGAGCAGTGGGAAGTAGTGATTGTAAAAATGCCTACATCAGGTTGTGTGTAGGAAAGTCTGTACCGGACTTTCTTGATTAACGATTGATGTGAGTGGAAGGTGTTTAGCCTACTGGGGGAAGTGACACCCCTGGGCAGATGGTCCTGATTGGCATAAGACAGCAAACCGAGTAAGACATGGGAAGCAAGACACAAAGCAGCTTTCCCTCATGGCTCTGCTTCAGTTCCTGCCTTCAGGTTCCTGACTTGAGCTCCTTCTCTGACTTCGTTACATGATGAACTGTAATTTGCATGGTGAAATAAACTCTTTCCTCCCCAAGTTCCTTTCAGTTGTGGTGTTTATTACATCAGTAGGAACCTTATTGAAGTCTTGGGCCATTTACTACCACATACCAAAATGGAATTATAATTCAAAGACCATATTTACAGTCTCATTCATTGAGTCTTAGTTATCTATGGAAAACAGAAACCCAAGATCTCTTTAAAATGTGTCATATCACAAATATTGCAATCCTTTGTGACCCCAAGTGGCTTCATTATTTAAGCCTTTTAATTTTTTTCTTGCTATTTTTCCTTTCTAGAAGGTCAATCTGTGGTTGTCCTTGACTCTGCCAGTAGTGGGTCTCAGATACGTACTTATCGATCAAAAATTTCCATTCTGTAAAACATAAGATGCCTTGTCCACTTCCTATAAATGATTCATTGCAAGCGTGATCACTCCAACAAGCTCTTGCTCAATAAGAACATCTTCATCTGTGTGTAAATGATGCCAGCCTTCCTGGGCCAGTGCTGTGTCACTCCCGCACCTGCAGAGATGAGAAGAGATTAAATGGGTCTCCTCAATACATCCCGTGAAATATTGATTAAGGGTCTAGTTGAAATAAGTGTATTAATGTAGACTTCAAGCACTCAAGTGACTAAGAACACCCCGAGGGGAAACGTTTCTACCGAGCAAGTGAGACAAAAATTGATACTTGGAAAGGGTGAGAATGTTCCTGGGTACGTAGTTCCTTTTTGCAATCTTACACAGCAAGATTGGACTTTTAACAAATGCTCTCAGTGATAAAAGCCTGGTTCTTAGAGGGAGGGCTAAGGTGGGAGAGGAGAGACGTAAAATGGAAGCAAACAGGAGGCAAACGACAAAGAACTGCTTGTCAAACTTGTGGAAAACAATGATACTTGTTCACTTTCCCATTTTATTGGATATTGTCCCAATCCCAGTTCAAAATAAGCTACTCCTTCCTGGGGTGATTGAAGGAAGAAGAGTGCTGAGTTCTGCAGGAGCCACGGGCCTGCCTCCCCCCTCACTAGCTTCCTCTGCATTGTGTCTCTGCCATGATATACTGGGCTTGCAGGAGTTCTACAGCCAGAACAAAGCCTCCTCAGAAACATCTCAAAATCTTTAGCCAAAATCAGCCCGCCCTCCTCATAAGTTAATCATTTCAAGTATTTTGTTATAGTAACAGAAACATTACTACTATAGAAATTACAGGTTGCATGGATACAAATTTAATAGAATTCATATAGAATGCTTATAATAACTTTCTAGATAAGGAAAAAAGTCTACATATCTACAAAAGATTGTCTAGAGACTCACAGAAAGTGACTGGGAAAGAACAACTTAGAGTCAGGATTCTCGGGCATTCCCCATTGGCCTGCACAGAGGGTGCTGTCACTTCACTAGTGAGAGCTTAGGAGTGTGTGGTAACTTCTATGTTTGTTGTACAATGTCTGAAGGATGCTACTGGTCTACTGACTACGAGAACTAAATGTCCTCTCAGGGAGAGTTATCTTCCCAATGATGCTAATATGGATCCCATGGACAAACATGAGAAACCCTCCTCCACCCCACCATGTGGATTTATGACCACTTTTTCCTTGCTACATTCGTGAACATTTAAAATATTGGCATCATCTTTGTGAATGCTCTTTCTATCTCAGCATCAAAGATCAATCCCCTACTTCTGCTTCTACAATCCATGGGTGAATTCCCTTCCTTGAAATTCCAGACAAGGACTACCATTGGAATGGTATGTGTGTCTCAAATATCCTCGGAGCCATGGTAGGCCTTGGGACCATGACCAAACTTTAAATAAACATGACACTTTTGTCTTGTCTTCTGTGTCTTGTCTTAGAATATCTTAGAATATTTTAGATTTATTTTTGTTCTACTGTGACAACATACATTCCACTAGGTCTCAATATTCTTCATCTACGAGCACCCAATTAACTAGAATGAGTCGTTTTCTTTCCTCTTTCTTCCTTCTTTCCTTCTTTCTTTACTTTTAAAGATTTATTTGTTTATTTTATGTCTATGAGTGTTCTATCCACTTTATGCAAGAAGAGGGCATCAGATCCCACTATAGATGGTTGTGAGCCACCATGTGGTGGCTGGGAATAGAACTCAGGACCTCTGGAAGAGCAACCAGTGCTCTTAACCACTGAACCATCTCTCCAGGTCTGAATGAGTCATCTTCTACATCTAAGCCCAGATCACATTCCAAATGACTATCACAAACAGCACACTGTGCTGGGTGGTGGTGGCACACACCTTTAATCCCAGCGCTTGGGAGTCAGAGGCAGGCAGATCTCTGTGAGTTTGGGGCTAACCTGGTCTACAGAGCTAGTTCCAGGACAGCTAGGGCTGTTGCACAGAAAAAGCCTATCTGGGAAAAAATAGCACACTTCCCCAAGCAGTTACTAGTTAGGCTTCTTCTTTCCCTTTGGGTCCTACTAGCCCTTTACCACAGAACTCACTTCACCAAGGACAAGTTCTTGAAAATACTGCAGTGACTTTGTTTGAAGAATGTGCTAGTTAGTTTTTCTTGTTAATTTGATACAATTTAGAGTTACCTGGGAAGAGAAAAATTAAGCTGAGGAATGCCCAAGTCAGACTGGTCAATAGTTGTATCTTGTGAGAGATTATTTGATTGATGATTGATATGGGGGAGTCCAACCCACTGTGGGTAACACCATCCCTAGGCAGTTAGGAGAAATCGTGGCTGATCATGAGCCATTGACGGAGCCAGTAAGTAGCCAGTCCTCCACAACCTTTGCCTTCAGGTTCCTGTTTTGAGTTCTTGCCTTGATTTTTCTGTAATGAACTGTTACCTAGAAATGTAAGACAAGTAAAGCTGTTCTTTCCTGAGTTGCTTGGTTAGACTATTTTCCGATAGCAATAAAAAAGGCAAGCTAGAATAAAGGGCCATCAGTCCCATTTGATAATGTCTACAGTTGAAGAGAAGACGTAGAGCTTCGTGTTCAAAGGAATGTAGGCCCACTGTTAAGACAGCTCTAAGTGTTATTTAGATGCAGTGATCTTGCCTTAAAGGAACTTATATCTTAGCTAGCACAGACAGAGTTCTTGGTAACACCCCTTCCAATGGAACCTTGGTTGTCATAGACAGGGTTAGATTCTGATCAGTTCAAAGCAGAAAGCAGTCTTGGCAGCAGTCTCTGTCCTGAGCTCACCTCAGGTGGAACGAAAACCTTCAGAGCTGCTGGGGAGAACACTGAGAAAAATGAGGACATTCATTACAAACTGCAGACAACGGGAAGCTATTGCTTTAAACCCGAAGGTGCACAAAATAAGTTAGCCTGTCTTCCCTCTAAAGAGAAACAACGCCTGAACGGCTTGCCAGTAGGTACGGAAGAATCTTCCTCTCACGGGACTGAGTGTCTTTAACGATGTCCATGCTCCTCAGTGAGTCAGTTGTTACAGACTCCTCCATTTCCACATTGCTGGTACTTACTCTGATGCCCACCACATGCCAGGAAGCAGAAGAGGTTAAAGATGAACCAAGGGGAATCTTAGAACTGGAAGAAATGGAGAACAGGGACAGTTTGACGTGAACAGTGCAGTGCGAAGCCCATGTGGGATTTCCCACCCAAACGTCCTCAGGCCACGGTGCAATGAAATTATGTCACTGTCCTTTGAATCTGGAATTGAGAAGGGGAGAATATTATCATCCCTCGGAAGGAAATACACCCGCCCCCATAAACACCAAAAGGAGAAACACGGTTATCCCACGTCACAGCCCCAGCTAAAGACAGGAGGATGAAATTCTGCACATGGCCACTTTGTTGCCCATCTCTAAGGACCGCAGAAGGAACGGAACATCCCTCAGGGTGCTCTGGACATTAGGGAAAGCTGGCTCTGGCATTCATCCTGTGTAGGGAGGTAGGGTGGATGGAACTAAGCTGCCGGCCAGGCATGCACTCCATCAGATAGTATAGATCTCTCTGAAAACAAAACAAAGCAAAAGAAGACAAAAAAACCAAAAAATAAAACTGACTTGATTGGGTATCACCCAATGGCACAGGAGGCCTTTCTCAGATAGCAGCTTAAATCATACTGCCCACAGCTGCAAGTCAGTCTGCTAGAGTGAGGTGGAAACTTGTAAAACAAATTCAACTATGTTATTCTATTAAAATAAATCACTGTTTAAATGCTCTTATTTGTAGAACAAGATGATTGATAGGAAAGTTGATGAGATACCTTCCTAAAACATAAGAAATAAGGAATATGGAAAGTAAGACATAATTATGTACAATATCAATATTATGCTTAAGTATTCAACACTTCTATGGAATCAGTATCCAAATGAGTGCACCTTAGCTACTTATAAAAATTAGACTTTAGGGCCAAAATGTTTTTAGAGATTAAAAGTATACTGTAAAACAACGACTTTATTAAGTCAACATGCATACACCTGAAACCACCTCAGAATATTGACAGAAATCTTGATGAAGAGGAAAGCCAATGGTAAAGTCTTGCATTGCGAGGATGGTGACCTGATCATGGATCCCAGCAACTACTTAGAAAGTTAGACACAGATATCCCCAGTCCTAGAGCAGGGGAGGGAAGGGCAGATGGAACCCAGTCATTTGTTGGCTGCCTGCTTTAGCCAGATTAGCAAACCCCGTGGTCAAAGAACAAGTGATTGGTTTGGCTGATCTGCTTTACTGTATGTGTCTTTTTGTTTGTTTGGGTTTTTTTTGTTTTTGTTTTGTTGTTTTGTTTTGCAACAATGTTTCTCTGTGTTATAACTCTGGCTGTCCTGGAACTCACTTTGTAGACCAGGCTGTCCTCAAACTCACCTAGATCCACCTGCCTCTGCCTCCCTGGTGCCTCTAAGTGCCTATGCCTCCCACATACCACTATCCAGCCTGTATGTGTCCTTTAAAAAGAGACTTTTTTACATTTCTAATTGTATGTATATGTGTAGGGGCATGGGAGCACAAGTTCTCAAGGAGACCAAAAGAGGGCGCTGTGTTCCTGGGAGCTGGAACTACAGCAGTTGTGAGCTGCCTGATGTGGGTGCTGGGAGTTGAGCGTGGGTCCTCTGCAAGAGCAGTACATGCTCTTAGCTGCTGAGCTGTCCCTCCAGCCCTTGTGTATGTCTTTCTAAATGTACTCATCTACATTCTCACCTTCCTTATATCTTTCTTTTTACTTTAGTCAACAATTTTTTTCCAACATGTTTTTCCCAAGAAAGCAAATGATATGAGAAGACTCGAAGTATATCATATTTTGATCCACACCAAAAACCTGCCATTTCAAAATATTTATCAGAAAAGAGTAATAGGGGAAAATATTCAATCCAAAAAATTAGTACTTACAACCAAGAGACAGAATTAAAGGTTTCCAGCCCAAGGCAGTGTATCGGTGGGTCTAACCACAATGGCTAGAAGGAACAAGCCTTGCCTCGAGTCCCCCCCATAAGCATGATGGTTATTGGGTCCAGTCATGAACTCCTGCAGATGGGCTGCCCAGGGCTTGCTATGAGCTCAATATGCATTTGAAAGGCAAATGGAATATTCCCCACCTATAGCTTCTTAATCATCTTTTCAAGCCAATGATAAAGTAAAAGACTCACTAAAATCTGTGCAACTATCTTCCTCAGCACACTAAGTCCATATCCCTTTATTCCTGGGAAATTTCCAGAAGTCCCTAAACAGAGTTAAGTTCCTCCCTGTCTTCCAAACCATCAAAAAAAGTGGTTTGTTTTGCAGTATCGAATTGCCCAGCAACCCATCGGCTGTACCTGAGAGACTAAGCACACGCACTGCTGTGAGAATAGTAGTATGACCACTCATTGCTTGTTATTTGAGCTTTCTAACTGATAGAACCTTCGCTAGAGAAAATAGTCCTGGAGATCTGTGGAGATGAATGATTCTGCCTAGAGGGTGCTCTGATCAACATAGAACAGGGTGTTGGGAGTCTTGGTTCTAGCTCTATCGCTCCCTGACTGTAAGTGTCACGGGAATTCCTCTAAATACTATGGCACATGACTTCCAGTTCCCAGGCTAATACCAGAAAGGCTTGCTCTGCAGCCACGTGCCTGCCTCCTTCTCAGTACCCTGTCAGATTTTAGGCTTCCCTGAGCCCTGAGTGCCACAAGATTCTTTGTCTATCACTCATGAATAGCAGAAGAGGCTGACCAGACATAGGCTAGTCCACAATGCCCAGAATGACCCATAAAGCCTTGCCTGTTTCCCAGTGGTAGACACCTAATGCTGATCTCACCACATTTTGGAAATCTGGTCTTTACAAACTAAAGAAATATAACAGTGAAACACAAAACCAAACCATTTTATTTAAGGACTCCGACACTTGGTTTACAGTATACAAAGAGCTTGTTGGAATGTAGAATTTTGCAGCCCCTTCTAACATTCTGTGATTATTAAGGAGCATAGATTGTCCCATACTTACAATGGACTTATAATTCTTTAACTTTAAGGTGGTGTAGTAGCAATATATAGTCAATAAAACAGCATCTTCAATAGTGAAGTTACATGTTTTCACAGGCTAGGATAATATGAATTGATACGTAAAGTTGCGTGTTTTCATGGGCTAGGAATATAGGCTGATGTGTGAAGCTGCATGTTTTCATGGGCTAGGGGTATGTGGGATGATATTTTCAGATACTGTGCAACAGCAATGAGCTACATTCCTTACTCATCCATGAGAGCAAAGCCAACTCTACAGATCACCATGCTGTTAAACTGCGCTATTAGGAAAGGCAGATGCATTGAAGGCATTTCAACCTACATTAGGTTCACTTGAATATCGTGAGTCAAAGAGCATCTGTATCTTTAAATTGGGTTGAAAAATAATAAAAGATGAGTGTTACTTCTCATTCTCCAGTACCTTTCTTTAACTTTTTGATATGGCATCTATCTTCACTAATGTTCAAAAAAATATCATATAAGAATGGGGGTTAATCATCAAAGACCAGAAGTATTAAACTACACTGGTGACAAAGCCTGAGAAGCTGGGCTCCTTCCCAACCTTGGTATCCTGTGATCCAATGAGACACGATCCCCATTCGGCAGAGACGTGATCCAGGAATTTGGGGACTGAAAAACCCACACCAGTGTTTCCCCAGACACAGCAGCAGCAATGACAAGGGATGGGCCTGTGGTTATTGCTTTGGTTGTAAGGACATTAAGGAGTTAATGATGTTACTGTTTAGTGTGTGTTTTTCTGAAGATCCCAAAACCTTGATTGTCTCTATAGCTGAGAAACATTACTGAGATGAGCATAAATTAATAATCTTCCCCTGATGTGTATCTGAGTATGCCTATCAAGATTCGAATAAGCATTTAAATCAATAATAAATGCAAAATAAACTGGTTAAAAGCCAAATCAACCAGCCCAATGCAATTTTCCTGCTGTCTTGTGTTCTTTCTTTGTTTTACATTAATAGGAAAAGAAACATGAAATATCAGCTTTGGTGATCTTTCCATTTTATCTCCATAATTAGTCCAGCTGTGTTGTTTAAATATTCTAGTTAGTCTGAGAAAAGATGGAGATAAGATACATTTTCTTAGCTGGGACCACATGACAAGAAATTGGCAGGTGCTATAGATGTACCAACACAGTCACTGATTCTCTGAATTTTGAACCAGTTGTGGGTCTGTGTAACAATCTCAAAGAAATGTGGGTAATTGATGGCTGCTAAGAGAAGAAGAATCATTTTTTGTTTTTATTTTTTTCTCCTCCAAGACAAACTCCCTGATGGGTTAGCCAGTACCAAGTGATCAGCCTAAATATGTGTATTCATGAGTAACACTAAACTGACTCAGTAAGATGTATGTATGTGTATCAAGAATAAATATAGAAGCCGGGCGGTGGTGGCGCACGCCTTTAATCCCAGCACTCAGGAGGCAGAGGCAGGTGGATCTCTGTGAGTTCGAGGCCAGCCTGGTCTACAAGAGCTAGTTCCAGGACAGGAACCAAAAGCTACGGAGAAACCCTGTCTCGAAAAATCAAAAAAAAAAAAAAAAAAAGAATAAATATAGAATACAAAGTCATGGATTTGAGAGGGACATAAGGGAAGTTGGAGAGAGAGGGGTGGAAATGATGTAAAAATATCAAATCCTCAAACATAAAAAATCACATTAAAAATAAATCATAGATACCTTTGTTAGTGGATATTAGATATGGTGATTTTTAACATATGGTGATTGAAAAATGACCCTTATGCATCAATGTTTGTGGGATCAGAAGAAGGAACTTACAAACAATTGCTGACATACCATTTAAAATTAAATTAAAAAAATATATACAAACAATTGCTGACATACCATTTAAAATTAAATTAAAAAATATATGTGTACTGTATGTTTTGTCTGCATATATGCTTGACTACCACATGTGTGTCTGATGTCAACAGAGACCTGTCAGCTCCTCTGGAACTTTAGCTACATGGTTGTAGGTGTTGAGAATCAAACCAGGGTCCTCTGCAGGAGCACCAAGAGATCATCTCTCCAACCTCTGGAATAACTTTAAAAAATATTTTCATTGTCTAATTTTTAATTTAACCTAAAATTATAGCTCTTTCAACAGTATTTGTTACTGTTGCAGCTAATGTTCATAAAGTGAGCTATGTGCAGCAGAATTTTCTTTAGCTAGTGCTGTGGAGATTGGCCAATTTTTGTTAAATTCTGTTAAATTTTTGTTAAATTCAAGACCGAATAGTCTTGGAGATTAAAACAGATTAACAGTTGACTGATACCACCTTGAACTAGGCCTGAACAGCTTGCTTACCTAATGAGAACTAAGGAACACTGGGAAAAACTCTCATCAGCACAGACCTGTTTTGTTTAAGTGTTTTAAAAATATATACTTCTGGTTACAGATAGCTGAAAGACAGTAATTACACTGGAATTCTTAAATGAGTTAATGTATTCATGTTAATAAATGATACCCAGGTGTTGTTATCCCGGTAATGTTAGAATCATCTTATAAATTAATTTATTGCAAAGGCTAGAAGTCATATCACCCCATAGAAGACAAAAAGGATTTTATCAAAACCAAGCAATCATCTTCATTAAAACTCTTTAAAAATATATGAAATTTTCATTAACTCAATAAAAGATAGTTTTTCAGGGGATAGCTACCATCAAGTTGATGTGAAACACTTTGGCATATTTAAGGCAAAAATAAGTTCAAATTAACACTGTTACCAATATTATTCAGCATTGGCAGGTAAATTTTTGCTAAAGAAATAGTTAAATGAAAGAGCAAACTTTAAGTGCTAAAACAAAACATAAACTAATGCCACCTCTTCTCCATCTGTTCAAGTGAGTAGTATTTCTTAAAGATTAAATCATAGGATTCATCCTCAATCTCAGATTTCAGACCTGAGATGTAAATTTTATAAATTTACTAACTACAGGGCATAGGGGATCAAAGCAGCAGGCCCTTGGGTCTGAGTTTCCCAATACAAGTCCTTTGCAGTGTGAGTTTTATGTGCACTATGGAAACTGATTGAATGGCTAAATAAAGTTGATGGATTCTACATAAAACATGATTTTTCTGCTGAAGACCTTCTCATAGCCTTTGGCATAATGCTCCAAGTCACAATACTCAGGAGAGACTCTGGTGTACAGTGCTCCCTAATATATCAGGACATGGAGAACATCCCCCACTCCCTTTCTAGAGATGTGTTTCTGGGGGTCAACAATCTTTGAAACAGACTTTGGGAAGCACTTCTGGACTAGTTCCTCACTTCACAGATAAATGATCTGTGGTCCAGAGACAAAAGGTGATTTGCTTTTGGGTAAACCCACAGACAGGTGACTCTCAGCCTGACTCTGCCTCTGTGGTTCTTGCTCTGCTGCAGTACCTGCCTCACTCAGAAACATTCCTGGCGTTACTTCTTCAAAGTTCATGGGTCCAGAAACTCCCAGTCAATGTGTGAGCAGAGGCACTTCCTCCTGAAGCCTATCCCTTGACTATCTTTTCTGTCCCTAAATAGTCACACTTCTGTACACACACGTGTCTGTGTCCTGCTCTCCTGTTCCATAAGACACCAGCCATTTTTGGTTAGAAACCAACCATACAACCTTCTTTTATTTTATTTGTCCCCCTGAAAGACCTACCATCAAATAAAGTCATACTCCAAGTTTCTGAGGTCAAGACTTCAGTGTACAAATTGGGGGGCAACCAGCCCATAGCCACTCTCCAGTGCCCAAGTAGCCTCTCAGTTCTCAGATGCAGCACGCATCACCATAAAGTATTTGATCATGATACCTCTCCACCTCCCAGCCTACGAGGAACTTAAGAGAGCATGTGGATATGACTATCAAAGAGTCTAGCTCATAGAATTTGCTGTACACCTAATTAAAGTATGTTGAGTGTATGGCTTGTGAAGTCAGGGGACCTTTGCATTCTATATAACTGTGTGATCCTTGAAAAAAATAGAGATAATATTAAGTGCCTCCCATGGTTTTGGTGAAAACTCAATAAAATACCTCCTTGGCAAGCTGCCTAGCACATAAACAGAGCTCCATAAATGTTAATTGAATTTGAGGTTGTATCTTCTCCCTAGATGTCCATAAAAACTAATTAATGATACTGATTACAAATGCTTATAACCAAATTGCTTTATTAAAACAATAGAAATGAGGTGTTCTAACCCATTTGCCCCAGGTGCATGAAGGGTCTGCCACCAACAATATTCTGTAAGTTTTATCACACAGGTTGAGGAGAGTTTCAACTGGAGGTAATTGAAAGCCTCCTGGCCAGGGACTCAGTTTTCTTTTGGCCCACTGAGGAGAGCAACATGTGACTTCTTTTAGGTAAAGTGATAAACAATGTGCACACCCTGTGCCCCCTGAAGAGTGAGTTCTGGATCTGCTGCATTTTCTCAGGACACTACTGGCTTTAGGGCTGTAGTTAGCAAAGAACAGTGGGAAACTTTGAAGCTATTCTAAAAAAAGCTTCTCTAGATTTTTATCAGAGCTAACACATAAGGTGAACAATATCAATCTCAGGTCATAGTCAAGATCCCTGGAGGTCAGATCCCTATCTACCTCATGTATCAGAGCTATCTGGTCTACCTCCCTAATACAGCTGCATGGCAAAACTGTATATGCTGCTCAGATCTCTTGCTCAGTGACCAATGGCTCTTGTTGATGCCCTTCCAGATCCATTTCTGAGTTCACAGTGCGGCTCCACTTTCTCTAGGCTGCTTCCAGCCTATGACTGAGCATATAGAGTTACTAGTACAGGCCCACTTCTGTGAAGAGCAGGGCTCCTTTTAAGTTACATTGGCTCAAGATGTCTTCATCATATTAGCCAGACTTTCATAAAACCATGATGTAGTCTGGGGCTGTTTTTCCCAAACACCCTTCTTTATTTCATGAAAGTCCAACCTATATCTCAGTCTGAAGGTTCTCCCTATCTCTATTTCTCCCCTTAAGGGTATTTCACAAATCAGTCTCTTGCTTCCCTAACTCCATGTTTCATATTCTGCTTAGAAGAACTGAATTAGCACACACTCTAAAGTTCAGTCACTACAATCAATAAGCATTTCCTTTTGTTCATAGGTGTTCATGTGTTGACTGAGAAAAACTTCCAACTTAGCCTCTGATCTGAAAAAGGCTAAGTTAGCACTGACTGGGATTGCCCATGGATCATAGCCAGATGGTTGCGTAGCTTCTCATAGAATCACCCAGGATGATCTCAGCTAGGGAACTCCAGTTTGGTTGGAGACATAGAACTCTCTGCCCTCAGGTTTGTACTGGCAGTATTCTCTGAGGAGGAAGGGGCTGTGTTCTCTGGATTTTCACGTTGTTGGTTTGTAACTAACATAAAATCCTTTTTTTTTTTTTTTTTTTTTTTTTTTTTTTTTTTTTGGTTTTTCAAGGCAGGGTTTCTATGTGGTTTTGGAGCCTGTCCTGGAACTAGCTCTTGTAGACCAGGCTGGTCTCGAACTCACAGAGATCCGCCTGCCTCTGCCTCCCAAGTGCTGGGATTAACTAACATAAAATCCTATGCAGTGTTTTCTATCAGTTCATACAAATCAAAAGACCTACCTAGTCTGGTTGAAGACACAGATTTACTTCTTATTGGGAATAGTTTCAAGGCCTTGCAAAAGGCATAGTGATAGGACCGGGTAAGGAGATCCAACCATCAGTCTCACAGTCTGTTTCTCAGTGTTCTCTCAGACACACAGGCCGTGTGCAGTTTGCACATCTACCTTGGCCTCTAATCAGCATGTCTGGACTCTTGGCTGCCCATCACAGAGGCCTGCCATCTCCTGGATGCAGCTCCTGGCTGGTGTGAGGCACAGCAAGTGGTAAATCCCACCCTCTTAGAGCTGCTTATAGTTCTTGCTTGGGGAACTTGAAAAGCTTTGCCGAGTGCAATGAGTCTCTTTTTCCATCTGTTCGCTGTCAGCTTGCATCAGTTTCAGCTCAGAATGCTAAGAGAAAACAGTCTACAGAAGCATTTGAACTCAGCCACACTTTTCCAGGGAGCAAACTGACAATTAGGACTAGGATCAGCATCAAAAAAGAGCAAGCCAGCATGAAGCCTGTGTAATTAGTCATATGAACAGAGAGCTTCCCTCCACTTCCTCAACAGCCCATGCTTGTCAGATTTCATAGGGAACCTTTGCTCCCTGACACGTTATTGAAAGGGAATTGGGAACAGGTAGGTACGTATTAATACCGTGAGTGTCCCTCGCTGACTCGCAAAATGTTCCTCTAAGAGTTACACTAGGATTCCTTTTTGGCTGCTTGAGCAGGGAAGTGAGCATTTTAATTATGCTGCAGAAATGCAGCAGGAAGAAGCCTGCACTCTGATTCTGGGACTTTTATACTTTGTCTCATGCTAATGAGAAACTGAGCAAGATGAAGAATTCATTATGAAGGCTCGACATGGGTTGCTAATCCCGGGGCCTGGATTGTTGAGCTTCCGTGCTTCATGATTCTTTTTGTCCCCTTAAAAAGTCCAAGTGCCAGCAAAGGTCACCAGGCCTGTCATCAGAAAGGATTAGGGAGGACACTGGCCCAGCACCCCGATGAGACAGCTGGAGCAGGCTTTCGCAGACCACCAGCTCCAAAATCATGACATGGAGACTTATTATTAGTTGTGAATGCTCGACTTTATCTTATGCTTGTCCCACTAGCTCTTAGACCTTGCTTTAACCTGCGTCTCTTCATCTACATTTTGCCTCGGGGCTTTTTACCTTTATTTCATTCGGTATTTCCTACTTTTCTGCTTCTTTTTTTTATTATTAAATTTTTTTGAATTAAAAATTTCTGCCTCCTCCCCGCCTCCCATTTTTCCTCCCTCCCCCCACTCCCCACACCCCACTCCCCTCCCCCCTCCCTCTCCAGTCCAAAGACTGTGGGCAGTCCAAGGTCCTCCCCCCTCCATCCATGTCTAGGAAGGTGAGCATCCAAACTGGCTAGGCTCCCACAAAGCCAATATACTTTTCTGCTTCTTCTGTGTCTGGCCCCAGGTAAGGGGATCTTCCACTTTTTCTACCTTGTTCTCTTTTCTCCCTACTCCCTTTGAGCCTAGAATCCTCCTCCTCATTGTTCTCTCTGCCTGCCAGCCCTGCCTATCCCTCCTTCTAGTTACTGGCCATTCTGCTTTTTATTAAACCAATCAGAATGAAACATAAACAAACATAACACGTTTTTGCCTAGTTAAAGTAATATTCCACAACAGGTACCTCGGGATGCTGAAGAAGCAATTAATTACCTGCCTCCCTGCCTACCCACTATTTTTGAGGATTCATTAAGAATCGGGACTAGAGGAAGACAGACCTTGGACCAGTATGTATCTTGCCTAGATTCTCACAGCAGGATGGCCCCATCTTCCCCTGTATGTAAATGCATTTTCAGACTTGGCTTTTAGACAAGTCATATTTCTCTCTGCAGGTGATTTTCCGCCCAAGGACACTGTGACTACATGACCATTAGTATAATTCTAGTCTCTTATTTTCCAATTTGGAGTTTGAGCCAACCTTATATAAAATGTCTGTCTTTACTGAAACCACAAGCACACTTTCTTTTTCTCATTTAATTATTGAGCAAAACAAAGATATATGCATCATCTTGTGGCCTGGAAAAAAAGGCAGAGCACAAGCACCGCCTCCTCTGACCTCCCTCCGCCTACTAGCTGGGCAAAGCCTCCTAAGAATAGCAAATAGCTAACTGTTCGGCCAGTTCTTAACCATTTTCTAGATCTGTAGGACGCTCTCTCAGACAATAAGTCCATGGTACCTCCCCATTCCTCTAACATGGACTGTCTTCTGGGACCATTTCCTCTCATGCCCACCTCACCTGTGGGCTCCCAAGAGACAAAGTCTCTATTGTGCAAATTGTGTCGCCTGGGACAACTTTATATCTTTACTTATATTTATGCTAGGAAGAAAGAGTGGGGGAGATAATGAAACCTAATTATGCTACAAAAGATGCTAATCGTGAATCAGGAAGCTTGCTCACGATGCTGTCCATTTTTTAGAGGCATGAGGGTTGCGTGGAGCTGCCAGGGAGGTTGTGACCAAAGGTGTTAACAAACAGCCATCCAGTTGTGTGGCAGCAGGGCCTCTCAACGGAGCATTTGACTGAAGGGCTGAGGTGTCCATGTGGCTCTTTGCATTTCAACCCTGATCGCCTTCTTCTGACCCAGGAGGGTGACCCAAGCTTGGGATGGAACTTCTCAAAGAGAAGCTTCACACCAGCCACTGGGCCTCATGCGCTAACAATCTGGTGTCAGCTTAGAGACTGTAATCAAATGTTCTCTGGAAAATCACTAATTATGTCCCTACTCTCCAAATCTAATGACTTCTTGAGCGTTTGTCACCATTGTTCCTCCTCTATTGTCCCTCTCTCCCAGAAGGCTCAGCTCCCGCAGTTTCCAGCTTTTATCCCTCGGGGGGTTGTTTTTCTGTGGGGTGATACACTTGAAAATGCCCTTGCATGTGGAGTATGTTAGCAGCAGAGGAACTCATTAGGAATTCACACCCAGAGTATGAAGGATAGAATGTACGTATGTGACAATTCACTTCTATATTTTCATTTAAGTCTATATTGAATGGGTGTTATTTTTGTATAATTCTGTTCAAAACATTCTTTAAAAAGAGAAGCATACAAGATATGGATACCTGGAGAGATTTTTATGGTCATTACTGCCTGACAGAGATTGAGGTATAATGAATTTTTCTTCCTTCTTAGATTTATTTTATGTATGCGTGCTCTATCTGCAGATTTCACTTTATGCCAGAAGAGGGCAACAGATCACACTTTAGGTGGTTGTGAGCCACCATGTGGTTGCTGCGAATGGAACTCAGGATCTCTGAAAGAGAAGCCAGTGCTCTTAACTGGGGAGTCATTTCTCCAGGCTCATGAACTCCCATGATTTGCTGATCATTAGTTTACCTCTTTGCTACCCTGAATCTACCTGCACACATGTTAAAAAGCAAGCAAAGCTGTTTCTTAATACGATTGGAGGGACTTCTCCTGGTATCCCAACATCATTATATCCATCTCAAATAGAATCTTATAGACAAGATGCTTGTCCAAGTATGTAAGGTATATAAGGTCAGAATAGATGCTAACAATAGTGTAAAACTCATTGCTAGCAGGAAAAGGAATCCTGAGGATACAGCATTTAATAGCAGCAATATGACTTTAATTTTAAAAGTCCTGTAACTGCAAGGCAGTGGTAATGTACACCTTTAATCCTAGTACTCAGGAGGCAGAGGCAGGTGGATCTCTGAGTTCGAGGTCAGCCTGGTCTACAGAGTGTGTTCCAGGATGACCAGGGCTACATAGAGAAACTCTGTCTCGAAAACAATCAGACAAAACAAACAGATAAATATACAAAAAAACCAAACCAACTTGTAACCGTTGTGGAGTTAAAGGCTGCTGCATACGCTTTTCTAAGAGGAATGAAGATTTCAGAAACCATGGAAGGTGTCAGTGGTTTCTAATGAAGCTGGAAAGCTAAGAGAACTGAAATTCCTTTTTTTTTTTTTTGAGACAGGGTTTCTCTGTAGCTTTGGAGCCTGTTCTGGAGCTAGCTCTTGTAGACCAGGCTGTCCTCATACTCACAGAGATCCACCTGCCTCTGCCTCCCGAGTGCCGGGATTAAAGGCGTGCGCCACCATCACCTGGCATGAGAACTGAAATTCTAGGATCAGTCTTTTGTATGTGTGTGTGTTTGTGTGTGTGTATGTGTGTGTGTGTGGTATATTGTATGTGCATGTGTATCTGTGTGTACATATGTGTGTGCCTGAATGTGTGTGCATCTGGTGTGCTTATCTGTGTGCATGTTGTGTGTGTGTGTGTGTGTGTGTGTGTGTGCCTGTTTGTGGAATCCAGAGCTCAACATAGGAAGTCTTCCTTAATTATCCTATTGTTCTTGTTATTCTTTTGAGACAAGGTCCTCCACTGAACGGAGAGCTCATGAATTCAGTCCTCCTAGCTTGCTCACAAGGCTGGAGTCTACTGTCTCTGCACCCTCGGTGCTGAGACTACAAGGCACACCACACCTCACCTTCTGAGGCCTGGAGATGCAACTCAGGTCCTTGTTCTTGCAAAGCAAGCACTTCTCTGATGGAGACAACTCTCCAGCCTCCAGGACCAGTAATTTAAATCTCAATTCAAGGCACAATCAGCCACCAGACAACTCACCTATCTCAACAGCAGCCTTAAGATTCTTAATCACTTATAGCCAAGGACAGGCATGACTATGTGGCTGTCAACTTGACAAAACCAGATGTCTTGAACTGACAGGAAAGCGGGTCTTATTGCTACCAGTATTTATTAAAAATTTCTAATGAGACTTAAATATAATAGCTCTGGGGTGATAAAAGTTGAATGTACAGCCTTAGCACATCTCTTCCATTAGCGCTAATACCAACCTCCCATTTAAACTTGTTTCAAGACTATCTCATTTTACTGCCTCCAAATTTATAGCTAGTCAGATCTCAAAACACCTCAGAAGAGTTGTGGCGGCTATTCTGTGGAAATGTGGTTTACCTACTTCCCAATTTTTAAATAATCAGTCATTTTGATTTATTTATTATAACCCTTTTAGCTACCTGACAACATTTCATTGTGACATTTTTATACTTTATGCTCTTGTACTTTGCTCATATCCATCCTCCTACTATGTTCTCAAGTGCCCTTTCCCCACTTCTGGTGGTCCTTCAAGTTCCCCCAGAGTCCCCTCTCTGCTGCATATGTGTGTGTGTGTGTGTGTGTGTGTGTGTGCATGTATGTGCATATATGTATACTTTTAAAACTACGTTTTCCATGACAGAAAGCATACGTTTTCTTTCTGAGATCTGCTTATTTTGCTTAACATGATGGTTTTATGTTACATCCATTTCCCTGAAAATGACACAATTTCATCCTTCTTTATGGTTAAATCAAATTATGTAATATATGTGTTTATAAATATGCATATTTTACACATTTTATTCATCGGTTGTCTATATTGGCCAGAACATGAGGAGCATTTATGGGAATGTGTACTCTCATTGCCTAATACAGTATAAGCCAACTTATTGATAGGATTGCACCCATTCTATTTTCTGAATTTAATGTGACCATTTTTCCTGACTGAAATAATTTTGACATGTTGTTTCTTTGGAAGAAACAGTCCAGTGGGCTCTATTCAAAGAGACAATGGTACCAGAACTTCTCTGCTTGATGTGGAAGAAGAGCTCCAGAAACCCAGGGATATGTAAATCACAGTAAATATCTTACAAGCAATTTGTAAGATATTTGTAAATATCTTACAAGCAATTTGCGGCCCCCGAGAGATGTTCAGTCTGTTGTGGAATGTGCAGAAGCACTGGGGAGAAAAAGCTAAGCCTCATCTGTGCTGACTGTCTCTTATAAGTCAGGCATCATTCCAGTGAAGCAAAGATGCTGGTTTCTGTGGGATAATGAGATTTTAAAGAAGTGGCCCGGGCTGGAGAGATGGCTCAGTGGTTAAGAGCATTGCCTGCTCTTCCAAAGGTCCTGAGTTCAATTCCCAGCAACCACATGGTGGCTCACAACCATCTGTAATGAGGTCTGGTGCCCTCTTCTGGCCTGCAGGCATACATGCAGACAGAATATTGTATACATAATAAATAAATAAATAAATACATAAATAAATAAATAAATAAATAAATAAATAAGAAAGAAGTGGCCCAATGGCAGGATGCTATGCTGTTGCCCTAGTGAATGCTAGGGTTGAGTGGCAGTCAGGGTGCTTGAACACATCAGGATAGGTAGTAGTGGTCAACTACTAGGTGTTTCTAGGAAAGAAGATGACAACCTGCCAAAATATTACTTGATGTGGATTAGCAGAAAAATAGTGGGTTTGTTGAGCATAATCATGATTTGTGTGGTCACAATCACGTCACAATAGAAAATACTCTCATTCATTCCAAAGCCTAAACACCTCTAAGGACCAAGACTCCTTGACTTGGAAGGAAAGCAAGTCCCATTATCGCAGAAGACAATATATCTCTCTATATGTCTCCAGAGGAAACTGTGCCTACATAACTGAGGGACAGTAAACCAGGGAGAGGGAACACAGCAACAAAAGACAGGGGAGTTGATTAGATATGGTTTTATAGTTACTTCAGTTTCTTGTAACTCCAAATTTCTCTGCTGTAACAAGAGGAGTGGGCTGCTTGTTGTCCTGGGCGCCCGGCTATCTTACACCCGAAATAATCACACAGAAACTGTATTCATTTAAACATTGCCTGGCCCATTAGATCTAACTTCTTATTGGCTAATTTTTACATCTTAATTTAATCCATTTCTATTAATCTGTGTATCGCCATGTGACTGTGGCTTACCGGCAAGATTCTAACCAGCGTCTGTCTCAGGCAGGAGATCCTTGGTGTCTGCCACTCTGTCCTTCTTCCCAGCATTCAGTTCTGTCTACTCCACCTACCTAAGTTCTGTCCTATCAACTAGGCCAAGGCAGTTTCTTTATTCATTATCCAATGAAAGCAACACACAAACAGAAGGACCTCTTACACTACTCTGCAATCTCTGGGTAAAGGATAAACTTTTGTAAAAGTCTCCGTGGTAAGTAGAGTTGGTTCCCAGTCAGTTCTACAACAAACCTTGGGGGCTGCTGTCCTGGTCAAGTGGTGTCCTCTTCAGCAGTGGTATACCTAAGAGAATACCAGGGAAGCAGAACATCCTCTCCCACTGCCTGACATGTAAGAGGGTGGTAGGGAGGGCCAGGCTGGAGATCCTAGACAGTCTCTCTTCTGGCAGAACAGGAAGCCAAAAATAATGCCAGAAAGCCAGAGGACCTGAAGAGGTTAAGGCCAGCATTAAAGATTTGAAATATACATAAATAGTAATCCCTATGTACCCTCATTTCAACCTTTGCTTTTCTTTTTTTTTTGCTTTGCTTTTTCGAGACAGGGTTTCTCTGTGGTTTTGGAGCCTGTCCTGGAACTAGCTCTTGTAGACCAGGCTGGTCGCGAACTCACAGAAATCCGCCTGCCTCTGCCTCCCGAGTGCTGGGATTAAAGGCGTGCGCCACCACCACCCGGCAACCTTTGCTTTTCCATCTCATCAAAAGTCATATAGAAAATTGCTCCATTCATAGCAGCAGGTAGCTAGACAAGGATGTCATGCCAGGAAGTAGGTTCAACAGGGACCAGGAGGCTGGTGAGCTCAAAGACTGATCAGTCATCATAAGGAAAGTGTTGGGGCGCACACAGAGGTGAGCCCGGTCCACCATGTCTGAAGGTCGGACAGTTTGAGCTTATTATTTTGTTCTACAAATGAGAGATTCTGGCCTAGGGTGTTGTTAATTAGTATTTTGAGTGTTGAAGTCATTGCTCCACCTGGACCAAAGTTCTGAGAATTCAAGTCTATTCCTTGTGTCATGCTAATGAAGTCAGTTACCTCCCCCTTCCCTTTTGGAGTGAAGTATATAAGCCTGTGGAAAATAAGCCAAAGGGATTCAGTATTCATTGAGTGTCCCTCTGATAACTGCCATATATTTCAGTCTCTTCTTTCTCTTTTATTTCTATTCCTTTTGCCTAATAATTCTAATCCTCATGTTCTTACCCTAGAATGTGCAAGTTTTCTCAAAGCTGGGTTTTGACAGGAAAGGTCAGCCTCCAAATCTTTCTTACACCATATATAACATAATACAGCACACATCGCACACACTCTACACAATACAACACACACATTACACACATACAACACACACTGCACACGATACACACACAATATACACACCACACATCATTCACACACAACACACATATACCATATACAATAAACACATACCACATACAATACACATACACCACATACACATAAGACACACAATTCACACACAATACAATGCACACAACACAAATGACACACATACTACCATACCACATACACATATAACACACACATAACACACAATTATGTCAAGAAATCTGAGTCTGGAAAGCAGAAAAAAAAAAAAACCAGGGAAATGATTTCTTGCTAAAATACTCATGTTGATGTTAAAATTTCTTTAAGAGTTTTTGAATCTTCCAAATTCCTTTTGTGAGAATTTTTCATTTTTAAAGGGGAATTTTACATTCATGACTTTATTCAGACCTCACAAAAGTACTGTGAACTGCACCATGAGAGAATTGTAAGAGCATCTCAAGGAAGCTGGATAGACGTTTTCTTTTCCTCTTACAGGTGGTAAGGACCCGGATTGGCATGGTGAGTTTCAGATCACTAGTCCCACAGTTTCCACCCCACTTGGCTTATTATTTTGGAAATGCAACTGGATTCCAAATTCACCTGGCTTTTGTTTCAGAACAACGCTCCTTGGAGGATCTAAGATGTTCTTTGCCCTGATGTAAAACTCCTGTTTAAAAATAGAACTGGTAATTGGCCACATGCAAGGCCATAGCTAATGTGGGTGACCTCCCTTTTAGGAGGACCAGTCTCCTAAACCAGCCACATGATTTATTTCAAGAGGTCTAGCTGGGTTTCATTTTCAGGTTTCCTTCACTCTATATCCTTTTAACCCAAGAGGCTAATCCCTCTGCATTACAGTAAGCTTTCAGTCAAGAAGGGGAAGCTCTCCGCACTCACAGAGCACACCTCAACATGTGTGTGTGTGTGTGTGTGTGTGTGTGTGTGTGTATTTGCTAGAACGTTGCTTTTTCTATATCACTATAACTCGGTTAAATAAGAGTTTAATAATTTAAGAACATTCAAGGTAGTTTTCTTTTCAAAATAAGAACAACAAAGGATCACGGCTAAATGTCAACAACCTGATTTGTTTTCTCTAAAAAAAGTCTGCTAATTTAAATAAAAATAAAAATGAGCACCAGGATCTAATCTGTGAACTTCAATTGATAAGAAATTAGTAATTCCTTATGTGTAACCTATAAGTGAGTGGCTTGTGACCATCAGGGGCCTTCCATCTGGGGTAAGAATAATAGTACCATAGGCCATTAATCCCAGCACTCAGGAGGCAGAAACTGGCAGATCTCAGTGAATTAGAGGCCAAACTGGTCTATAAAGTGAGTTCCAGGGCCGCCAGGGTTGTAACACAGAGAATCCCTGTTTTAAAAAACAAGCAAACAGAGTAAATAGAATAATCATAAAAACAGATCTTAAAAAAAAAAAAACCCACAGTAATCCCAGCCTTGGCTCATATGACTAACGGTACAGGTGGAATTAGTGAGCCAGCTTTGAGTTACAGGCTTGTAGAAAAAACCCACAGTAATCCCAGCCTTGGCTCATATGACTAACGGTACAGGTGGAATTAGTGAGCCAGCTTTGAGTTACAGGCTTGTAGAAAAAAGAATAAGGCACAGCAGGCTTTCCACTCATGATTGTTAAACATCGTGAACATGGATAGCACCTCCTCAATGCTGCAGCTCAGTACTACTCACGGGCGACAAGATTATTCTGTTTCCTCAGTCGGCTGATTTCTGCTCTCTCCAGCTTCCAAGTTGTCTGTTTCTGGTTGGAAGGTGAACCAGAGTGAAGTCCCATTCTGTAAGTCCGAATTCCATGACTAGCAAAGCTCTCTATTCCTCGTGACTGTAATATCAAAGCTTCATGCGCTTGGAAAGTTGATTTTTCAGTTTAGTGATGTTGGAAAAAGAAACAAAACATAGAGAATAGAGATCAATAGGCATCAAGGCGTAAGCTAGGGAGCGGGGGCAGAATCAACGAATCAATGCAAGAGTTTAATGGAGTTTTATAGAAAGAATTGGGGTGGATGGAGAATATAAAGCCCTATCTTTTTTCTTTAAAGCATTTGTACATTAATAGATCTAGTAGGTTATAAATGTCTGGAGGGACTCGTGAAAGATGGAGGAAGGGCTGCTTTAAGAAAATCAACATGCCTAATGACTGCCTTCATGTCCAATGAGGAGCATTTGTTCCCTGGAGAATCAATATCAAGTAAGAAATATTCCTGTCTTCAGAATTAGATAATTCATAGTTCTAAAATATGCTACTAATCTTTTGATGAACAGAAAGTCACCAAAGTCCCATCAATACCAAGTCAACTGTCTGGCAGATACAAAGTTCTCAATGGACTTGTTATTGATTCTCTGTCAAAGCATCTAGATCAATGGTTCCTAAAAATACATGTTGTGAAGTTCTGGGCTCAATTCCCTGCACACACTCCTGGGAGGTCAAGGTCAGAGGTCACTGTCAGATGCTCTCCCCTATTGCTCTCTGCCCTGGTTGCTGAGATAGGGTCTCTCATTGTACCTACGGTGTACTCTTTGGGATGGGCCAGCGGGCTAGCCAATGTGTCGCTACTCCTGGGGCTACAGATTTGAGCCACCATGCCTGACTTTTACACGAGAGCTGCCAACACTCCCCACTTAGACATCTATCCAGTCTTGGGTTATGCATTCTTAAATTTGTAGACCTGGCTGCCCTGGAACTCTCTATGTAGACCAGGCTGTCCTTAAAAACAGATTTGCCTGCCCGTGCCTCCCAAGTGCTGGGATTAAAGGTTTATGCCACCATGCCTGGAATTTATGGTTTTTAAAAATCTAAATTTGAAAACTCTACAAAATTTAAATTACAGTGGCTACAATCAAGATTTTTTTTATCAGAAATAGCTATATTTATTTTTATTTTCTCAGGTTGTTTTTGTGCTATAAGGGTGAGTGGGATTTGTGACAGAAACCACATGGCTCCCAAAATCTAAATGTTAGCTATTTGGCATTTACAGAAAAATCTAGCAAGCCCTTACAATAAAAAATTGTTTATGTGCAGTAAGAACATTTTGTGACATGAAAATTATATAAAATGTTATTTTTATTTTATTTTTTTAAATATTTATTTATTTATTTATTTATTATGTATACAATATTCTGTCTACATGTATGCCTGCAGGCCAGAAGAGGGCACCAGATCTCATTACAGATGGTTGTGAACCACCATGTGGTTGCTGGGAATTGAACTCAGGACCTTTGGAAGAGCAGGCAATGCTCATAACCGCTGAGCCATCTCTCCAGCCCTGTTATTTTTCTTTTAAACCACTTTTAACTCCCTAAGTATACAAAGCCTGACAATTTAGGAAACAGCCTATATTCTGCCACACGTCACTAGGAGAACATTGCAGGTCTCCTGAGAAGAAAAAAAAATGAATACTTAACGTTCAATTTCACAAACTCAAGTATAACTTCTAAGTATGATCTTTCAGAGTCTTGGTTTCCCTAAAATGTAGAATTTCACCTACTCTTTTTCAGACATTCCTGCTTTATAACCCAGGTTGGTCTCCCGTTTGTAATCCCACTGCCTCGATTTTTCCAGCACTGCTTATAAGCATGCACCTCCAAGCCAGGCTTAAGATCCTTCTTGAGCACAGAATATTTCCTATTCCTTGTTTCTTCGTTTGTCTTGTTTTTTGAGACAGTTTCTCTTTGTAGCCCTGGCTGTCCTGGAACTCATTCTGTAGACCAGGCTGACCTCAGACTCACAGAGATCCACCTGCCTCTGCTTCTGGCTGCTGTTTCATATTTTTGCTACATCTCCATCTTATTTGTAATCAATGGATACAAAAAAAAAGGAAAAAAAGAAAAAGAAAAAAAAAGTAAGATGTGTCATGAGACCTGTTGAAGGCATATGTGACCCTGGAGGAAAGTTTGCCTGGAAATAGCACTAATACCGTCAAGCCAATAAGGAGAGGTTCTCCTTTCCCCCTTGGGTCACAGTGCACCCGAAGGTGTCCCTAGACTGCTCATGTAGATGATACCTGTAGAATGGAAGGGAAGTAGAGTTCATGGCTTTTCCAGTCACCCAGACTCTCCTAATTGTTTCTCTTTAGAGATCGAAGCTAAACATTGTCACCACTACCAGTCTTTCAGGTAGTAGTGTGTGTGTGTGTGTGTGTGTGTGTGGTGAGGGGGAGGGGGGTTAACCTTTCTTTTGCTCAAGTTGCACAAAAGCCATTGTGCAGTTTCAGTGACCCCCTTCTCCAAATGAAGCAACAGGCATGCCATGTCTCAAAGTCAAACTCTTGGAGTAAGGTGGGTAATAATAGCATCCTAGGGGTCCTGGGTCCAACAGCTCTGGGTGACTCCAAGAAATACACAAAAGATCTGAAACGTCTTTGAAGACCTTGAACCTCATATGGAAATATATTGTCTTAAAAAATGTGGCTTCTTTTTAGAATGCTTAAAGTAAATAATAAAAATGTTCTAGCAAACTCTATTTTTCTGAATAATCTGGTTGGTTAAAACTGAAGCCCTGTAAAGTAGATTATATTTACAATAAAGTCTAATTCATTAAATTTATTTCAAAGTGAAATTATATATGTTACACACACACACCCCACCTCCACCTGGGCTTTAGCATACATTAGATCCTAGCACATGATACATAGATGGCGTGACAAGCGAACAAGAAGCATGCAATCGATCCCATCGTGGGAGGGAGTTTATGGGTAGCCCAAAGGCCAGTGGTGGCGGTGAGGTGGTCACACTGACTAATACAAGCCTCCTGCTATCGGTTGAAGTCGCTGCCTTTGAGACTTCCAGGGAAGAAGCAGCAGGAACCTGGCTCCCTGTGTTGCTCCCTCCTGTCTCTGCTCATTACCACATCAAAGCCTGGGCTCACAGTGCCTGAGAGTTTGAGCTGAGGCAGACTGAGTTCAAGCCAAGGCACCACCACCTGGAGCTGAGCGGAATACAGGAGTTTGTATGGGAACCTTCCTTCTGCCATCAGTTAAATGGGGGAAATCTAATTAGGTAACACTGGCAAGGCACTTGTGTTGCTTCGTGGTACAATTAAACACTTGAGACCTGCTGTTGTAGATGGCTGGTTCATGCGACAAAGGGAAAGTCAGCTCAAAACTCCAGCTAGAATTAGGCTTTGGAGTAAATTGGTGAGCTAGAGCCACTACAGACAGAAGCTGGCCTCAGGAGGAAGGAATCCTAGGCTGCCCCTGGGATTGGGCTGTGCGCCCAGCACATCCCACTTAAGAACGATTCGCAAACATTCACTACTTAGAAGGCCACTTTACTAATTAGCCCTGCTTTGCTAATTACACTTTACTGATTAGAAACAATGCTGATAATTCCAGGCTTGCAATGAATGCTCGGGAGGCAGGCTTGCAGTGAGCGCTCAGGAGGGTTTCTAAGCAGCAGTCGGGCCATAATGGTGACTGATCTCTATGCTGGGTTGTTGCTTTTAGGACCTTCAATGAAGTGTCATGCAAGCAATGTGAGGGAACTGGAAATCGGAGTGTTGGGTAACACAGGGACCCTCTGTGTACCAGTACCCAAATCCTTTCCCCATAGCTACCCTTTGGGATCAGAGGAAAACTGGATAGTTAAGATCTATTTAAAGCCTGAAACCTGTGGCTTGTAAACCCTTTTGCTAATAGCAATCAGTAAATGCCCTGGATGTATTTTCTGTTCAGCGTTCCAAGGTTTGGGCTCATTTCATGTGCCCGTGGTCTATTCATAACCATGTGACATGGGTGCAAAGTCCTCCATCTACTTTAAGGTTATGAGCAATGAGGCTCTGAGAGATGAAGGAAGGCATCTGCCCAAGTTTACCCAGGTCCAGCGAGGCTGCTGTAACTACCCACTCAGCAGTGAAAAAAAAACCAGTAACCCCCAAGTCAAGTGCTCAACTTTTTTGAAGCTTTCAACCTCTAGTCCTGTCCTCCTTTTTAAATGTGTGTGTGTGTGAGAGAGAGAGAGAGAGAGAGAGAGAGAGAGAGAGAGAGAGAGAGAGAGAGTTGCAGGTTGCAGGCTGGCCAGGACTATCTCAGGGGGAAAAAAATCTTTTTAAGGCACCAGATTTTAATGTAACAGTAGCAACGCCGCCTGGTGTATGTACCAGGCCTTCCACAGAACATTTAAACATTTCTGGTCTGTCGTATTTCATCTTTACAAGCTGGAGTGAAACATCTCTCGAGACCCATTTTTCAGATGAGGAAACCGAGATTCAGAGTAGTTCGTGAGTGGTCTCCGCTGTATAGAACTAGAAAATCAGACGAAAGCTAGGAAATCAAATTCTAATAAAACGTGGCCTCTAAGAAGCTGGATAGAGGTAGCCTACCCCGCCAGACCAATTTGGGGCCCTTTCTCACAATACCCCAGAAGCGCTGCAGCTGCGGCCGGGACCCAACCCCCACCCGGCCCTGTGCTAATGGGGGTAAAGCTGGCCGGCGCCATCCTGCAAGGCCAGTCTGATAATAGCCCTGATTAAATGGCGGAGCAGCCATGGGAAGGCCCCGCTGCCGCCAGCGCCGGGTCCCCGCGCCGTCCTAGCAGGGACCAGCGGTGGCGGAGGCTCCGCCTCGGCGTCTGCCTCCTAGCCCAGGGCTACCGCAGCTGCAGTCTAAGGCGCACTTCCCGGCCTCTGAGCCTGGAGGAAAGGCCATGGGGGCAGAGGTGACCCGGCAAAGGCCCCAAGACAGGGTTGTAGGGACCCCTTAATGCTGGGCTGAATACGTCTCGGGGAGCCAAGCCACCTAGCACTCCGTCGTCATCACCAGCCCCTAAGCTCTGTGCTGGACTGGCCTCTTTGAAGTCTGGGTTTGGGGCTAGGAGCAGATGCTGGGGAAGGAGAGGAGGGGACCAAGGCACCCCAAAACCCAGAACTAAGAGACGGCTCGGGTGTCGGTACTCTGCCTAGAAAAAGCAGACATGTGCGGCCAGCCAAACACATCTACTAGCCAGTTCCTCCCTCACAGCCCAGACGGTGCCCAGTACGGGCAAGCCTTACCCTCGCTGGGTCACTCAACCCGCATTGCCTTCCCATAAGATCAGGCTACAAGAACACCTGCCCCTCCTTTCAAAACCAGGGAAAATAAGGCCTAGAGAAATACAGTGACCCAGGGTCACAGGACGGCAGCAGACCAAGCTGAAGACAACCTTGGCAGCCTGTCTCCTAAATTTAGGGGTAAAGGAGCCTCTGGGAAACTGAAGAAAGGTTGCCAAGTCCGGACGGGGCATTTGATTGGGAGGGTCTCCTTCATGAAGACAAATGACACCACAGACAACCTAGCCTTGGCTGGCTGCTTGGGCAGTACCTGAAGTAGTACCTAGGTAGTAACTTTCAGAAAAGAATCACAAGAGCTACAGAGGCCAGTGGTGCACGAGTTAGCTCAAGTTTCTTAAAACAAACACACTCGTGCTTCTGGGTTCTGAGATTAGTTAGTGCCCCAGGAATATTTGTTCCATGAACCTGGGCAGCTAGTAGTAGATAAAGGCTAGAGGTTGTCACTGAGAAGCCAGCAGACTGGTTGCATGGGCCAGGGGCGCATACTAAACCTTGAAACTCCTGTGTCTTGGGCAAATGACACTCAGCCATTGCAAAGCCTGGCAATACTATGAGTGCAATGCTTTTCGGGATTTATGGAAAACTGAAAGGTAACGTTCCCGAAGTGTAAGTTAATGCGTGGCAATCCAGCCACGGAGGCTGCGGGTCTCCAGATATTCTAATAAGGTGTTCACAGTCACAGTCTTGACTTCTGCAGGAAGCAGCCCTCCTGGCAAAGTTTCTGAGAGTTAGCACACAGAAGCCAGAGAGCCGGCTGTTTCTCAAGCGGAATTATGTCTCTTGAACACAACTTTTTGATAAGATATAATTATATAATTTCTAAATCAAGAAAGGCATGTTGGCCAGAAGGAATGCGTGGCTTCACTTAATAGCTGATGTGGGCAGTCTCCATATGTACAGATGTGGAAACAAAGCCCAGTGCCAGACTCTATTTGCTTCTTCTGCAAGGGCTTGAAAGTTGTTATTTTGTCCCATCGTGTTTTCAAAGCTAAGCAGTTCGCACCCCTATATCCCTGGAAATCTCTTAGCAAAACTTTGATGCAAATGCCATACCTATTTTCTGCATGAATCCTTTAAAAAAGAAAAAGAAAAATAAATCTTCAAGTTTATGGGGAGTGTCTGGTCCGGAATAAATGAGTTGTCACTAATAGACTGAATTCTCTAAGTCCCCTCTTAATTTACTTAAATCTTCCCTTCAGTTTCTATATGCTGCGCCTGTGTGCTTTTTATCTGTGGCCTGTATTGACTTGTACTGAAGCACTGAAGCGAGACCTTTAAGATTCTGATCGCTAAGCTTGGCACAGTAACCAGAACAAAGTAATCACTAGGTAATATTGGTGAATGAACAGATACTGTGCCCTTTTTTTGTTTACTAGATGCATAGGCATTTGCTCCCTTGTGTTTGCTTCAGGCTGTCTGAAGCCAGTTGACATTTGGCATTTGGTACCCAAGCCCTGAAGGGATGCGTTTTGTCAGCTGCTGTACCGGGGTGTGTGGGGAGGTTGCAGTCAAACAGTGACTTTCCCTGTGTCTTGCTAAGGTTAGTGGAAGAGGCTAGTTCCTGCCACTGTAACATCCCTAACTTTCTGATAAAGATGTGGATCTATTGCAGTTAAGCAGAATGCAAAATGGAAAACGTGGGAACCGCTCCTGCAGTCACCAGAAGGGCCAGTGAACAGTTGTGGAGGCAAAGGGAACTATCTGAACCATCCAGAATTGCTTTGAGTTTAACTTGGTTAAACTGGCCCCAATTGACCGGGAAAGGGCGCAGGAAGGCAGCGGTGGCTGCTGTTCTAGATGTACTTAAAACTTTAGTTTAAAACGCCTAAGAAACCGCAGCTTTGGAAAGATCCTTTGGCCAGTTGTCCAGACACTCATGTACACAGGCCCTAGCCCACGTCCTTCCATATCGCTAGAGAATTTGTCCGTCGGATCTTTACCGAAGGCCCATGAAGAAGCAGCTTGTGCCTTTTTCCACCAGCAGCTGAGAGGGCGGCTCTAAGAGTGAATGCTGAATTACAGGTACCACTCTTCCAAACTGCACATTTGTGTTGAGTCCTGGTTCCACTTGCTAGTCTCAGCTTCATTTTGATGAAATTCTTAACCTTCCTGACAAGCCTGGGACCAGGTGAGACCCCCAAATTTAAAAGTGCCTCAAATATCAGCAAACAAGCAAATAGTTTAATGTGATTTTAAAAACGCGAAAAGTTTGAAATTTTAATTTTAAATAGCACCTGCCAGTATTTGGATGGTTTGGGGGCCGAAGAGGCTGCACTTCGTAGAAAAAGGAGAGGAGTGCAGGAGCCTTCGAGGTCTCAGGTCCGAAGGCGCTGCGGAAAGCCGGCAGGGCAAGCAGAGGACCGGCCCCCACGAGGACATGCGTGACCGTGTAGGCTGCGCCCTCCTCAGCTGCTGGCCTCCTCAAACCTGCAGCTGAAGAAATAAATGTCGTCGCCGCAGTTCAGCCTCTGGTCCTTATCGCTAGATCACGTGGGCCGTGGACGCCACGTCAATCTCCTCCCAGTCTACGCCGAGCAGGAACGTGACTTCCCAGGTGAATAGCGCGCTCACTGAGCCTCCCCGCACAGGGTGACTCTGCTTGGCCTTACAAAGGGAACTGGACGAAGTCGCCAACCAGGGTCTCCCGAAGGTCTGAATGTTTAGGGCCACATCCTGCGGTTTGAACTGGGACCCACGCTCTTGCTTCTTGCGAACCACGCGAGTTCAAGAATACCGAACGCTAACCGCGTGCTTGGGCACCAACCCAGGCCCCCCGCAGCACAGGCTGGGACCTCGCTGCCTACCCAGCGCTAGCAGCGCAAAGCTCCGCATCACGGGGAACTAGCCTCAAAGGCCTTTTAGGACTGTGGTCGCCTAGCTCCCCGCACTGTTCGAGGCGGCTTTCCTCCTCGGTAAACCAAATTTATTGATCTAAAGGCGCGGTGGCTTTTGACTGTCGTTTTTATAGATTCTACCCGGCAGAACTAGAAGGAAGATCAGGACAAGACTTCGGGCCATTTTCGGAAGTAGTTGCCTGTTTGCGGAGAAACGGGTGTCACTCTTGCCCTTGGCTTCTGCCTCCCAATCCCAGTTGCTTAGTACCTCTGCTTGATACCTGGTCCAACGCCCGGGCTCAGCTCTTGTCCTCAGCCCCTAGGAACTGTCAGCTAGACCTGTGTGGCATCTGCCCCAGCAGCTTCCGGCAAAACGTTCAGGGAGCATTCGTTAAGTCGGGGACCTTGGCAGAATGCGGGTGGCCGATCGGTCCCTGGACAGTTTTGCTTCTGAGTTCTGGGGAGTTACAAAACAGAATTTTCTAAGATGCATATCTTACATTAGGGGGCATTGGCCCGTCTTTCTAGATAATATCAAAATCTTAGATGCCTCTATCGGTTCTGAAGCTTAAATGTCTGTGGTAATCCCAGCACCTTTATGTGGTCCCAGTCTTCTGCATCAATTACAGAACTACCTGATGTCTCTGCGATTAAGAGTATGCAGCTCAAAATCAAATAATTAAAATGCATTGTTTTGTTTATGCGGAGTAAGAATCGATGTTACTTATCCTTGGGTGTTTTACACTCACTGCGGATTTTATTAACTCACAGAGCGATAGGAGTATTAGTCCCACTGTAAGGTAAACGATGACACGGAGGCTTCGAACAGTTTGGGAAACCTTCAAAACGCCAGCACAAACACATGTTAAAACAAGAAGCTTTCTTCAAGTCCAATGCCTTCTCCAGTATCTGAAAGGAGCCTGAACACACAGCCTGTCAGCAGCCTGAGCAGGGTCGCGGGAAGTGTTAATGTGATTGCTTTGTTCTAGCTCCGTGGGTGGTTTTATGTGTTAACCCTTGCTCCCCGAGGGTTTTGAAGGGACCTCAGAACTAGTTCCTCTGGGCTCCCAGGTGGAAGGTTTGAATTACCCCACGACTGCAACTTTCCACTAGCACCAGTTCTTCATCTTATAGCAACACATTGGTTTGCAAAGGCAGTGAATTCCGAGGAGGAACAGTTTACCAGGACAGTATGCCTGCAGCATTGTTCACTGTGGTGATGGTTTCAACACCGACGAGATGCATGGCTAAGGGACACCCAAGTGACTCCGGCTCCTGGATTTGTTTAAGTGTTTATTTCAATTCCTCTAGTTTGCTCTGTCCTCCCACTTGCTCAACCTCTCCTGGTTTTGCATGATTTCCTGTCCACAAAAGTCCCAGAACAGGGCTAAGGTGGAGTCTGTAAGAATGGCAACAAAGCTCAATTGTTGAGCAATTGTTGCTCAACAACAATTCAGCTTTCCCATGCTCTGTCAGTTTCTCTGAAACACATCCATCTCCCGGGGTGCCAGCCATTCCAACTATAAGCTAAGTCATTAAGGTAATAAAAAATAGTGCCCCCCTTATATAAGATAAAATAGGAAGTTTTATCAATTGAGATATAATGATACAAGTTATTAAAAACTAGATGCAGCAAACAAAACCTGCAGCATTAGTTGAAGCATTATATCAAAGTCTATATTAACCTCTTTCTCTCCCAAATAAAAACCTCGCTTCTTAAAAAAAAATTCATCTTCCTTGACAAACTCTAAAAATTCAGACAAGAAGCAAGACAATGTGAACCTTACAATAAAAAGAAAATGTTACCTTGATTAGGATAATTTATATAAGACCAGGAGAGATGGCTCAGCAATCTAAAGCTTATGCTGTTCTTCTAGAGGGGCTAGAAGAGTTCACTCCCAGCCCCCACATGGAGGGTGTAATTTCAGTTCCAGGGCATCTGATAACTCTCTTCTGGCTTCCACTTGCATGCATGTGGTACTCAGGCACATACATACAAACACATAAGTAAATAATAAAAAATGTAAAATGTGTTGTATGCAGGGAGATCTATCTCCAAAGCCTGCTGCCATTTGGCCTTAGTCCTGTTATGAACTCCTCCATAGCCAGAGCTGCAGAGTCTGGGTCTGATCGGGACCTGGACTGGAGTGTGCCTCTGGATCTTCAGACCCTTTCTAGCTGGGAGGTGGCCTGGGGGAAGAGATGCTGCTCTGCCAACTGTCACCTTCGATCTTTTAAAAGTGAGGCATAGCACAGACAAGGAGTAAACAAACACCTAGCCTGAAAACTCTGTCCTTTTACTAATTTCAAATTTCCCCAACTTTGACACTTTGCATTTGGACAGAGATGTTAGAATGACCAGGCCAGCCTAGAAGAGAACTTCCTCAGATGCCAACATGTTGTTTACATCGGATGCTCTTATAGTTATTTTGGCATTTTCTTTTCTCTATGGCTTTGTTTCAGAAGCTGTGAAGAGGATGCAGTGGGAGGCAGAAGATTGTGTGTGAGTGTGTGTGTGTGTGTGTGTGTGTGTGTGTGTGTCCTGTTCTTTCTCTTCCCCCACTTTAAGACCTACCAAAGAGGTTCCTAATCGCCAGACCAACTGGCTGGAAAGGAGAGCAAACATTTACAAGCAGAGCCTGAGAGTGTGTGTGTCCTCTATAGTTTACAGGAGTGCTAGCGAAGCGGATTACCCTGCGAATTTGGAGAATTTGAGTTATTTAGACTGAGCAAGGCCAACAGAACTCCCTACACAAGGCCGTGGGAAGTCCTGGCCCTAGCCGGGTCTGCAAGGCAGATAGTTCCGTGTCCTCGTTCCCCCCCCACCCCCAAGCCAGAACGATGGAAAGGTCACACTTTCCCACCGAGCGTCCTCGCGTGGTCCCCGCAGGGCTCCTTGCTCTGCCCTGGTTTTGCCTACTTTCAGAGTCCCTCTTCTGAGTAAAATAATCAGCCCAGGAGCAACCAGTGCGCCGCAAAAGCCCAGCTTCTCCATAAAGTATTCTTCCTACACGATCCCTGCATCTCAGCATTTCTTTCCCAGGGTTGTACCTCTCCAGCTCTCTGAGAAAGTAGATGTGACTTGGGGGACCGTCAATTAGAGAACCTAGCCATGGGGACTGTGCGGCGTTAACCGGGTTAATACCACTCAGCGATGCGAAATTTTCTCTATTCTTCTCAGCTATTTGGGAACTTTTAAACGCTAGTAGGCAAGAGTGGAAATAGCCGAACTCGGAGGGGCTTCCTCTGGTGGCGTCGGATCCTGCGCTAGGAGCACATCACTTGATCTTCTGGGCGGCAGTGAAAGTGCAGCTCCAGACACCGCGAGCCGCCCTCCCGCGGGAGCTGAGACACCGGCCGAGGTGACAGAGGCAGCTGCGTTACCCTGTTGGTGGCACTATTTACTGTGAGGGGTGCCCAGTTCTCCTTCCAGAGCGCTGAGGCAGGAGGGCGACGCGCCCCAAGCACTCCTCGCAGGCGTCGCTTGGCCCCGCCCCACGCCACACAGCCAGGAAGCGGTGACGTGAGACCACTCTGACTGGCTGCTGCAGGCAGGGACGGCCGCCACCAGCAAATTAAGGCGCGGGGCCGCGGGAGCCCAGGCGCAGTGTAGGTCGCGCCTTGCTGCGCTCTGCAAAGCTGCGGTCGGGCTCCCTGGTTTCCGCACCCTCGAGAGTCCCACAGCGGGTCGTCACCTCCCGGTGGCCCGGGCCACTCCTCAGTCAGCAGGGGAGGGAGGGGGAACTCCGCTTGGGTGCATCCCGCATTTTGCTCAACTGAAGTCTGGTGTGCCCCGCGGCTTGCACACAGTTTGAGTTCGCGGCTGGTCCCCACCCAGCTTTCCCGCTAGTTCGAAGTCTCTGAGGCTCCTGGTCTTTGCTCTAGTGGATTGGAGAGGTCAGCGTGGAGTTCTGGGGACGTAGGACCGGACCCTTCGAGAGTCCTCAGTTCCGCTCTGACTGTACTCGGGAACTTTGAGCTGCAATTCGGGTTTTTGTCCCTCTTGGGAGAAGCTGGACTGCGGTTTGGCAGGCCCGGTCCCTAACCAGGAGAGCACGCTGGGGACCATGGAGTTCACGGCGTCACCAAAGCCCCAGCTCTCTTCTCGAGCCAATGCCTTCTCCATCGCCGCGCTTATGTCCAGCGGTGGCCCCAAGGAGAAGGAGGCAGCAGAAAACACCATCAAACCCCTGGGTAAGTCGGGGTGCTAGGCTGTCCACAGGGGCCGTCTTTCTCTATGTCCCCTGGCTACAGGCGGTTTGCTTCGTGGGCAGCAAGGGTGGCCTTTTCTCCCGGCCAGATCTGCTTCTACGACTTAGACTATGGACCAGATATAGGTCTGAGGAGGGAGATTCCATTTTCTTCTCTGCGCAAGTTTTCTTTGGGGGTTTCACGGTCATCTAAAGGTCGTGGGAATCCAGCTTGTGTTTGTAGTTGCTCTCTGGAGTTTCCTGGAATCCTGAGGTCATGTAGATAGTGCATGCATGTTCAAATTCGAATCAAAACAAATTCAAGGACAAATAAGATTTTTTTTTAAAGACCAGGATCCACCCTGTGTGTAACACCTGAGTATGTACTTGGAATCAAAGATACTGAACTACTTCACAAGAAACCAGTTTAATTTTTCCGTCGCAACAAACATCTTTCTCCTCTCTGCCAAGAACTATAAAATTATCCGGTTTTCCAAGCAGGAGCAGCTTCTCCAAGGAAGGGCTAGACTTATCTGCAACCTTCATTTACATTTGACATTTTCAGTCGAGATTAGCAAAACTCTCCCTAAATTTCCCCACGTTTACTTACACTGCTTTTGCAAAAAAACTGTTTTCTTTATAGAAGACATTAGAATCAAATTAAAGAGAGGAGAGATGAGCAAGAGAGGAGGGCAACTTTGATTTGTATGAAATACGAAAACAAATGCCCCTGACAACCTCCTTCCAACCCACAGAGAAAGAGCTGTTGCCGTTCATTCTGGGGTCTTCGGAAAACATTATCACACACCTGAATCACCACCACTCTTAAAATACTGCCAAAAATCAAATAGCCAACTTAGGGCAAATTTTAAAAAATTCACTAATTTTCCTCCTAGATAACAGCAGAGAAGAACCCTTATGGGGCTTGGAAAAATAAGGAGACTACACATGAAGAGGAGAGAACTAAAGTCCGAAATGGCTTGAAACCAAGGAAATGCCAGTGTCAAAACACAGTTCTTAGCTCTGAGCTGCACCCCCCTCTTTTAACTTCCATCTAAATCAAAATCTTCGAAAGCCAGTGAGCTAGTCACCAAATCCTCCTTTTTAGACATAGAATTGGCTACTGATTTCACAATTGGACTGCTGAGGGTCATAGCAGTATCATTATTATTCCTGGTTAGGGGAATTCTTTTGGAACACCCCCATTTCATTTGGTACCCAATAGAAAATGAAGTTCTCAGGTCAAAATTCCTGACAGACTTGTGAGTACTGGGTTGGGAAGCCTGCCAACTCTACTCTCATGTCTACATTAGTATTCTCTTTAATTTTTCTTTAAAAAAAAACCCTTCAATCAAAATTACAAATTCTAAATGCTAGGCCAGTCCTGGCTCTCAACAGCCTCCCCCAGATAGCTACCAGCTCTGGTCTCTGAAATGCATTTGTTCACCTGTTTGGAGAACAGTTCCGGCCTATTCCTTTTCCAGTCCCTTACATTCTCCAGTCCAACACAGCATAATAAATGACTAAACTGAAGAGTTGGCAATAGAAACACCCAAAGGTTCTGTTAAGAGACAGTGGGGGTGTTTTTCATTGAAAAACAGAATAAAACCGCAAGGGGTGGGTTTCCCCTGTGCCCCATGCTCCACCACTCAGGGGATCAGTACTGGAGCAGTTATCTTCCTTCTCGATGTCTGCAATGCTCAGCCCAGGTGATGCTGAGAGAGCTCACCTGTCAGCTGCTACAACTATGAGAAGTTCAGTTTGCTTTTTGATCCGCTATAAATATGTGGTGTGAATTTCCTTCCAAAAGTTTTTTTAGAAAATAAGGTATTGGTACTGTCTAACCAGTCTTTGATCTGGGAACAGCCTTATGACAATTAATTTGATTGTCCTTCATTTAAAACATCTGCATGAGCTGGATTGTTGCTTTATGACAAGAAGGACAAAATCCTATTTTGTATTAGCCTCACATTAAGAGGTATGAGGAATAAGAAATCATTTCAGAACAAACAGGAGCACACAACACACCCATATATAGGCGCATGCCCACAGCTGGAGCTGAGAGACTTTTCTTGAGAGCAGTTAGAACAGATTGGTCTGGTTGGGGGACTGCAGATTTAGATAGTTTTTCTTCATTCTTTTTTCTTTTTAAGAAATGAAAGATAATTGGCCGGGTTTTAAAAATCTCCCTGTGTTCCACAAAGTTACTGTGGAGATTCAGTCTTTTAGCATCTGTGCAGGAGAATGGTCCATAGCAGTGATATTTCAAGCCACTCATATGTGGTGAAACCTTCTATTTTAATTTCCTGCTAGACTGGGGTTGAAGTTGTTTTCTTCACTTCCAGGGCTATTTGGAGGAAAAACAGTTGCTTACATTCTCTCCCCAGTAATCTGTTTCTGTCTTCAATCAATCAATCAATCAATCAAACAAACAAAGTCTGTTAGAGCCCTCTCCTGTGATTTAACAAGCTGGATGCTGGTTTCTAATGCTACCCTCTGTAGCTGCAGAGCCTAGAATTTGGGATGACTGTAGTAACAGTTAACATTTTATCCCTCATGATCACAACTTTTTCTTTTCCTCACTCATATTTTATTCCTAAGGTAGCTTCAGGCAGCTCGGTGATAGGCCCTGGTTCTAGATAGACCCTCCTCATTTGATTCAGTTGGCGTCCAGCCCCAGGCATGCACACCCCAGGTACTTTTTGTCCTGTGGTGGATTGTGCTTTTTGGCTGGAGTTGGGGAGTTTAGCGGCGACCAAGTGCCTTTTTTACGTGCTCTGCCCAGCTCCTTTGTAAAGTGTCTGTTGTTAACTAAGTGACAGCAAGTCAATCTTACTTCTCATTGCCTCCAGAACAATTCGTGGAGAAGTCGTCCTGCGCCCAGCCCCTGGGTGAGCTCACCAGCCTGGAGGCTCACGCAGAGTTCGGCAACGGGGGCGGAAGCCCTTCCTCATCCTCTCTGTGCACCGAGCCACTGATCCCCACCACTCCAATCATCCCCAGCGAGGAGATGGCTAAAATCGCCTGTAGCCTGGAAACGAAGGAGCTCTGGGACAAATTCCACGAACTGGGCACGGAGATGATCATCACCAAGTCGGGAAGGTAGTTGGCGTGGGCAGGAGCATGCAGAGCAAAGGGTTTGTCACTCTGCGCTCTCGGGGGTCTGGAATGGGAGCTGCAGGACGTGAGTATGAGGGGTGACCGAGCTCAGAGGCCTCCGCTTCTCACCAGTTCCCTTAGAAAGATTCTCGGTACTAGAGTAGGTCCTGCAATCGCAGGGTGTGGCTTCAAGACTCCACATCCGGAGACGGAGATCTTTCCCCACAGCGTGGTCTTTGCTCCCACCCAGGCATCTTGGGTTCGGATAAAGGCCCGGCTGGCGGGAGCTCGGCTGGGGACTGCAGGAGGGGGAAGGAGCGGTTCCCCGGTATACAATATATAACTAAACTAAATCAAAGATTGGGCAACAGAAACATCTAAAGGTTCTGTTAAGAGACAGCGGTATGACTCTTAATAGAGTCTCCCTCTTCCAATAAAAACTCAGTTGAAAACCGGGGCGGAAGACAGAACTCAGAGTAGGGAGAAGGCCCGGGAGGTGGCCCCAGCACAGGAGGCGGGCTGCTCCTCTAAGCCAGACCCTGGGCGATTCCAGTAGGGACTCTTGGAAGTGAACTCCACGAATCCCCTCGCTCAGGAATGCCCGGGATTTTTGATGGGTTATGCAACCCACCTCTGGTTATTTGGGAGAAAATAAAACAAGCTCAAAATTTCTATCTACCGGTAGGGGCCCCTGTAAAAGAGACAGAATCGGTTTTTTTTTTTTTGTGTGGTTGTTGTTGTTGTTATTGTTTGTTTTTTGTTTTTGCAGTGCAAGTCCTGTCTCTGTAGGCACATCTCTGAGGGTTCATAAACAGGACAAACAAAACCAACAACAACCAAATGGGAAATCGGGCACTGCATAGCGGATGGTTCCAGTTTTCTTCCTTCTCCCTAATTCGTGTCAACTCGTTACAATGAGTGAATCCAGTTTCTCTCTCTCTGCCAGGAGGATGTTCCCCACCATCCGCGTGTCATTTTCTGGAGTGGATCCTGAGGCCAAGTACATAGTCCTGATGGACATCGTCCCGGTGGACAACAAGAGGTATCGTTATGCCTACCATCGGTCCTCGTGGCTCGTGGCCGGCAAGGCTGATCCTCCTCTGCCAGCCAGGTTCGTGACTTTGGACTTCTTGCAGATCAAAGTGATATTAATCCTTCTTTGGAAGTTGTTTTTAACTACTGAGCTCTGACTTGAGAGATTTCCAAGGCAGGACAGCGCAGGACTGAATTCAAAACTTGTCGGTTAGTCTTCAAGAAAAGTGGAATTTGTGCATAGAGAAAACATTGCCTTTATCTCTCAAAATTAATTCCAGATATTCGTGAAATTTGAGTTTGAATTTTTTTTAGAAATGTGACCTTTTTGGGATATAATATTGCTGATAGGCTGATGAGTAAGTATATATAAATGCACTGCTATTTGCCCTTGAGTCTTCATGTGTATACATAGTTATGACATGTTTAACCATTTCTTAGCAACGTGATTATATCTGCATACACCTACTGGCATTTGGGTAAAACTGGTTGTCTTTGAGCCATGCAAGAGCCACAAGTTTTAGGTAAGGACAACAATTTCTTTGCCCTTCCACAATTTTGATGAATAAACATAATTCAATATGTTAATATTCTTTTACATCAAACTCAGATAGTATATGGGAGACAATGCAGCTTGTTTTCTTGGTTGCCTTTGCTGATAATGTTGTCAAAAATTCCTATGAACCTTTCTCATGAGCGTTTTCCTCAGAGGCATATTCAGGAGGAGCAGCAGAATAGCCGGAGTCCCAGGAGTCTGTCGCTGTGGCAACTCCTGTTACTATACAGGACATTGCATGAGCTGACTCCACTGTTCTGAATAAGAAACTGCTTGTTTCCTGACTGATCTTTGGTATTTGATTGAAAGTTAGATCACAGCCAACACATGTATTTCAACAATCAGATTTAAAACCCTTGCAGGTGTGACTGGTAAGCATCCAGTCCACAGCCATAGGCACCACGGACTCAGCGGGGTGCTTCTGCTTCTCTACTGGCCTGTCAGCCTGTTCCAAGCATCAGAAAACAGATAACAGCCCTCTTTGACTCTCTGTTCTTAAAACAGGCGAGGAAAACAGCCTTCCAAGGCTTCCAAGTCAGCATATTGAACAATTAGGACTAAGAAATACTTGCAAATGGCATTTTGTTCTTCTAAATTAAAAAACAATCCTTCATAACAGATATTAAAATCAATAGAATTGGCGTTTTCTATAATTTACTTCTGAAAAGTCAATTCAGTTAAAAACTGTTTTTCTTTTGAGACCCGGTCTTATGTAGTTCAGCCTGTCCTCAAACTCATGGTCCTCCTGCCGCAGCATCCAGCTGATTGCATTATGACGGGACTCACAAATGCTCAGTTTCTAATTTATTTTTAACATGGATCTCAAGGAGAAAGGAGAATGGGGGCAGATATGAATTTGAGCAGACTTCTAACCATTTTTCTGAGCACACATTTGCTTTTGCTTTCTCTAGCCTTTTTTTTTCTTTAATCTTTCTCTTTTTTATCCCTCATTTTCTTCCTCTCTGAAGGTATGGCCAAATGCTGCAAGCCAGCGGTACTTCATAAATATGACATGCTTGTTTATGCCTCTAATCTGTTCTGGTTAGAGAAAGAAAAGTGCCTACCAGTGTGCTATCTTAACTGAAGCTTGTGTAAGCTATTGCTGGAATTTTAGGTTGGGAGGAGGGAGTGAGGGAGGCGGTAAGGGAGGGGAAAGTTCCTGTAAGTTGTTCCATGTATCCCAGTTTGGCTTATTTAAATCAATATTAGATAAAACCATGAAATGGAGACATTTCAGATAATTCATGAAAATTCCTGGTTGTTGTTATTATTATTATGGAATATAGTTTTCCAGATTTCCTACCTCCATAGAGGAAGGAATCTGGGAAATTGGAATGCTTTCGCTACTGGTAGAAAGTCAGTTTCTAAGAGACTTCTACATCTAAGATGCCTTTCTCCCTCCTCAGACTGAAGCCAGTGATTTCTAATCAGGAAGCACAACACTTGGTAATATTATCTGGTAGTTATAACAGGCACAGCATTATTCATGACCAAAAGTAATGCTCCAGTTCTATACCACTACTGTAACTTATATTTACACAAGTTCATATCTATGCTAATGTGATTACATATAGTGAATATGATAAAGGAGGAACATGTCATCAATTTCTAGATCTTTTAGTAAATTGGAATTCTAGGAGAGAAGGGCAATGTGAGGCTGATCAATAAAATAACAGTATTTTTAAAATTATACCTTTGGAGAGATAAACCTTGATATGCTGTTGTATTCAAGCTATTAAAGACTACTCTTATTTACCAGACAATTATGACACTTTGGGGGAAGACAATGCAAGAAGAGAGTCCACTGTGGGTGGGGTGGCACCCCTGGTCCCGCCAGCCTCACTGTGCTTCATTTCCGACTGTTTCATTTCTTTCACCAAGGGGACAGATTCTTTCCATTCTTAGTCTTTCCGTATGACAGACCGTGACACAGACTTCTCATTCTCTACCCAAATATTGCCAGTAATGTTTGCTCTATGACCTTTTCCCAGCACAACTGTTCACAAATTCCAGCTCGAAGGATGGTATGTAAAACTTATATAGAAATAAGCTGACACCTGGGTAAAGGAATTTGTCAGGGCTCCTGATGATGCTCCTGATGATGCAGCATTAGCATGCATCAAGCCCAAGGGTCAATTCCCAACACACAAACAACAACAAAAGAACAAAAGAAGAAAGAGAAAGAAAACAAAAGAAGAAGGAAGGGGAAAATGTAATTTGTCTTATGAAAAAGAGGATGTCGCTTTCCTTCTCAGTCTTCTGCCATCTCGCTTCGATTTGGAAAGATTTTGTGATGCAGAGAGCAGTGTTCAGGTGTACACTGTACACAGTGCTGTAGCTGGTGTGGCGGCAGGGATGGAGAGAGGGCTAGCCTTTCTTCTACAGTGAGTTTATTCCTTCCACACAGCAGCTAATCAATAGATGATAGATTTTCCTTGCCAAAGCTTTTTAATGTCTAAATTTTTTTATAAATGAATCAATTTAATAGACAGAGGTTCATTTAAATTGTTAAAACTCTCCTTTAGCAGTGTATAACCAGATAGCAGCGAAGCTGTGTGGTGGAGTTTAGAGTAGGCAGGGCAGTAAGCTCTGAGCTCTGATCTGTACACTAGAGAACATTTGCTGTGTCCTATACTGAAAACTCAACAGTCTTGTATTGGTAAATTAAACGAAGTCACTTTTGAATTTAAACGAGTTGATTCTCTGAAATTATTTCCTCATTTAACTTGTTTCTTTTTCACTGCTCTACAGTAATGCCTATATAGAAACGTACACATTGCTGTAACAGGTCTTTTAAATCCTCTAATAGTAAGATCACGTATTTGATAGATGTAGACCAGTAGAGTGGAAGGGAAAAAAAAAGACAGAAACAATTCATCCCTGAAAAATTGCTTGCTCAGCAGATAATAGAAAATGTATTTATTACTTCTAAGGTCTCTGGGACATGAATAAGTTTGTTAGATGCTTTGGAGTTATCTTAGCATTGCTATTTTAATAAATTCAAGGTACATGGGAAAAATGAAAAGTGCCGTTTACATGACGTTTCTGTGTTCCTTTAGAATCAAAACATTTAGAATAAGGACCCGATTTTGTTGTATTTTGATCCAGGATTCCACTATGCATTCCAGGCTGGTTTCAAACTCTTAATTCTACCTCAGCCTTCCGAGTGCTGAGATGACAGATCCATGTGCCACTATGCTTAGTTCAAGAGGGAGTCTTAAAGCACACCTCAATAAGGCTCTCCAATCCTCTTCTTAGACTCTATGTGCATCCGGACTCCCCCTTTACTGGCGAGCAGCTCCTCAAACAGATGGTGTCTTTTGAAAAGGTGAAACTCACCAACAACGAACTCGATCAACATGGCCATGTAAGTACAGAGCCTTGCATCTGCAGCTTCGCCTAGATGCAATGGACACGTTATATAAAATATCCTTTCTCCCCTCCCTCTACCTTCTCCTCTCCCAATTATCCAAACTTCCTGCTATCCATCTAGGAGTCGTTGTATGAGAACACTCACGTTCTCCAGGTTACCTTGACTGCTTTTGTTAAAGCCATTCATGTGGATGCTGTGTTGTACTGTTTGTACAAAGAGGTCTGGGACCTTCTGTGCAAGGATCTCCTAATATGTTTGCAAACACCACCACATTTTCTAACAAGACAAAGGAAATGTGAGTTTAGGGAGGCCATCAAACACATTTTTGGGTTACGGATGTTAGTATATTGATATCACATAAAAAAGTAGGACCAAGACTTCCTGTGGGAGCCTCCTAAGTGCATTCTGCAGAGCGCAGCACGCTGCGCCTGCAGCAGAGTGGAGAGGACCTCATTTCCAAAGAATCCCGCAAAGCTTTGACTCATGTATGTAGCTGTACAGACCCGGGAAAGCCTCTAAAGCATTTATTAAGGGCAACCCTACACCTAGGGCAAACTCTGACCCAGTTAATCTTCCCTTTGACATTCGCCTGTCTCCTTGGGAAAACAGCAGGGCAGGAGGAAAACACCCTCCTGCCAGCAGGTGTGTCTTTCAGAGGAAGTGCTTGAGAGGGTGTTCAGAACCCTGTGACTGCTAAGGTTCTAGATGAGGAGGTCTGGCACCCCCAGTGACACTACTCTGCACCAAATAAATACACCAAATTGTAGAATAGAGTTGTCCTCTTTTCTCCCTAAAAGGAACCCAGAGTCTGTGTGTTCCTGCAGGCTCTGCCATTACTCTTTTCTTCCAGGAAAAGTTTTAGTTTCGGCTGCACTGGCTGAGGCAGTTGTCTGCCCTCTGGGTGAGGTGCACCAGTGTGAAGACAGACAACATTTGTCATTGTAAACAGAGCAGAGGACATGCTGCTCACCTGTCATTTCTCCAGGGGAGGTGAAGCCAGGAGGAGGCAACTTGGTCCTTGGTCCGAGTAACACGCCTTGACCAAAAATCCTTGTCTCAATAAGGAAACCAAACCAAAACAAAACACATTTTATTTGGTGTAGGTAAAGATTTCACTGTAAGATGGGAAAAAAGTGTTATTGGTTGTTGGACCAAGAGAAAATATAGCTCGGAGCTTCTATCAGTATTTGATAGAGCAAATAACCATTGATAAAAGGGCCCTTGCCATTTGCTACATTCCTTGTCAGGCATTGTCTTTGATGCGATTGAATGTTCCTGTGCCTGTGTGTGCCTGTGTAGGAGTGTGTGTGTGTGCACATGTGTACACATGGGCATGTCTGTAGGTGTGTGTGCCCCATGCCATGCATGCCAAGGACAGAGGTGGGTGGGCATCTGGTGTCTTCCTTTACCTCTGTTCTCCTTATTATGTTAAGACAGAATCTCTCCCCCAGTCAAAGCTTGATGTCTCAGTCAGGCTAGTGGGAAAGCGAGCTCCTTGGACCCTCCTCTTCCTGTCCCCTAGTGCTGAGGTTGTAGGTATACACGGCTGTGCCAACCTTTTACGTGGATGCTGGGGATTTGAAATTAGGACCTTCTGCTTTTAGGACAAGCACTCTTACTCACTGGGCCACTGCCCAAGCCCCTATGATTCAATGCTCTTGAGTAGAAATAGATGTAAAATTCTCTTAGATTTTATGTGAGAAACTCAAGGCAGACAAGCATGCTTCTTTTGAAAATATTGTTTCTGTGTTTTTGCCTTCATTGTTGGAAAGCACACGATTTCTTTCATAGTTTCTTGCCTTGGATAATTATTATAGTTATACAGTAATCTATAATCTCTCTTATCTTTTTACTAAATAAGGTTCTTGTGACTTTAAGGCTCAGTTTTTCTTGGATCTGTGAAGTATGGAGGAAAATAAGCGAGAGAGTTCTAGAGATGGTTTCAGAGAGTTCAACTGAACCTAGAATTAAACCAATGACTTGAGTTGGTGTCCCTATCCTTGTGCTTACTATAATAACATCAGGGTGACCATGGATCTTGTGGGTGGCATTGGAGAGACATTGGAAATGGGTTAAGGAGCTTCTGTTGTTTCACCTCTTGGAAAGATAATAGCCTTTTCAGTGTTGGCCTACTTTGCCCTTCAAGAAAAATAGATGATGCTTCCACTCAGTGGGTTTTTTTGTCAGGTTAAGATTTACGAACTATCTGAGATATTCTTTGTAGGCTAGTCATCCGTCTTATTTAATGTGATTCAAATTAAAATATTTTAGGTTCCAACTGGAATCTTTACAGAGAGAAAGTACAATTAAAAAGAAAATTCTGTTTCATATTCTACATGTGAAAGTTCTAGAATTCTTTAGGATTCTTCAGAAAAACTTTAGACTTCAATGGCAGATTGTTTACCCAGAATTTAAATGATTTATTTTAGCATCAGTTTCAAGGGTTCTGAGATCTAGCCCAATTGTGTGGCAGTTGGATCTTGTCAATTGTTCAGTTGTCGGTGGCTGCTTATATTTACTCTAGCCTCAAAACTTGTCTGATTTAATATTCCCCTTTGTCACCAGAATTAATAACCTCAGAAATTGAGTAAGAAGGGTCCTTAGGTAATATATTATTTAGCCAGCTTCGTGGAATCAGATTGATGAACTTTATATCTCTCTTTAAATTTATTTTTAATTTATGTGTACTGATGTTTTATCTGTGGGAGGGTGTCAGATCCCCTGGAACTGGATTTATAGACAGTTGTTAGCTACCGTGTCGAGGCTTGGAACTGAACCCAGGCCCTCTGGAAGAGCAACCAGTGCTCCTTATCCACTCCGAAAGATCCCCCACTTTCTCCTCCCCATCTCTTCTTCCTTCGCCCCCCCCTCCCCTCTCGCACACACACACTACTCTTGAGTCCCTGACAGGAACATCACTGTTCCCAGGAAGGTATGTTCTCAAGAAAGCCGAGTGGGCATTTATGTTGGCTCTTAGCTCTGTGAGGTCTGGAGGAGCATCAGCAGGCCTTGGAGTCTGAGGTTATTCAGCACCCCTTACTAAATGAAGCCAGCCTGGAGCTTAGGAGTATGAGGGGTGTTATTTAAATTGAAGGATTTTTTGTTTGATTTTGTTTTTGTTTGCTTTTTTTTTTTTTATCTCATTTCGGTATGTATACCTGTGGGTCAGTGGGAATGTTATTTGAGTGCTCTTATCTTCTCAGTTGAACATATAAGGAATTCTGAAAGACATTTTATATTAGGAGACAAATATTTGCCTTTATTACTTCAAGTTGAATCCAGGTCTATGATCAAGTCCCATTGTTTTGGACTCCTTGGAGGAAGTACATTATACAGAGAAATGAGGTTCTTTTTCAAAACTTATTTTAATACATTTGAGGATCTCTTTCTCCTTAGTTGTTCTTATTCTGGTTTGAGACTAGAAGGAGCAGCAGGTACAAAGTTCAATCCTATTTAATAACTCTAGGTTGATTTACAAGTCAGAGAGATTGGCAGAGAGACACTGACTATGTGGTCAGCTATTCTCTCATTTCTGTGGACATTGTTTCTAAGGTGTTCCGAAAATAGTAAAACCATGGCCCAAGTCACTTAATAAAACTTAAAGTCACTATTGACACATAATTTCCTCTATATTGTGAGTGCTCTGTAGGTTACTGGTAATATCTAATGCAAGTATTATGTGAATAGTTAACAGGCACAATATTTTTTATCTAAGGTTGTTATTTTATTTTACTTTAATTTTATTTACTTTCTTGTTTTTGTTTTCGTTTTTGTTTTTTTGAGACAGAGTTTCTTCCCTGTAGCCCTGATTGCCCTGGAACACATTATATAGATCAGGGTCGTCTTGAACTTGAACTCACAGAGATCCACCTATCTCTGCCTTTGCCTCCTGAGAGCTGGGGTTAAAGGCATGCACCACCATGCCTGGCCCTGTTTAAGGTTGTTTAAATCCGCAGGGGCATCACCCAAAGATGCAGATGTTGCCACGTATCAGTTATCCACAGTATCTTGTGGAGAGTTTGTAAAAACACTCAGCAGCAACTCTCTTCCCTTCACCACATCCATCCACGTTAGTCAAGAAACCAAGGGGCCCTTCAGTCACCATGTCAATATAACAAACACCTATTGGCCCCAAAGTACCATTTATGGGGTGCTTCCTGAGGCCAGGGGATTTGCACGGTGTTTGAGGAGAGGATACAGCTGAACCTCCAATTCCAGAAAAGGCTTTTGTACATTTAAGTAGCTGTCTGTCAGTGGAGACACTTGGGAAACATTTTATACCTAAAAATGAGTTTTGTTCTGTCAAATGTGGTAGCTCATGCATTCAAGAGGCAGAGGCAGGAAAGTTGCCAAGGTTTCAGGACCCGCCTGGGGTACAAAGTGAAACCCTGCCTGGAAACAAACACATCAGTGAGCAAACAAGTACTCACAAGTTTTGTCGTTCATTTTGCACAGTCGCAAAATATTTATAAGCTCGTTATAGAATAAATAAAAGTGCTATTTCTCAGCTGCCCTTTCAACCAAGATATGTTTACCATCTCTGTGAACTTGCAGCTTTGGTAGCTGCAACATGGAAGAGGGCCATGACATTGCTAAACTTTAGTTTTACAACTGGAAGTTGGGGTCAAAGGAATTGTCACTTTTCTTTTTCAAAAAATAGTTTCCATTTTTGAACAATTCCTGTTTTTTGTGTGCCTCACAGGGTAATAGTCTTTTTTTTAAAAAAAAAAAAATTTATTTATTTATTTATTATACAATATTCTGTCTGTGTGCTTGCCTGTATTTCTAAATCATTTTACTTTTTTTTCCCTCTGTAAATAGCAGTCTGGCCTACAAAATATTGTTTTTTATTTAGAAAATGTAAACATGCATTTTATGAACTGAATAGACCAAACACCAAAAATCTTTAAAGACATTATTATTTGGGGTTGGAGAGACGACTCAGTGGTTAAGAGCATTGCCTCGTCTTCCAAAGGTCCTGAGTTCAATTCCCAGTAACCACATGGTGGCTCACAACCATCTGTAATGAGGGCTGGTGCCCTCTTCTGGCCTGTAGGCATACATATTTATAATAAATAAATAAATAAAACGACATTATTATTTTAATTCGTTTATGCTATGTGTTTGAGTGTTTTGCCATACTGCAAGAGCAACAAGAGCTGTTAACCACTGAGGCATATCTCCAGATATTCAAGTGCATTTATTTATCTATCTATTTATTTATTTGTGTGTGTGTGTGTGCATTCATGCCACAGAGCACGTATGAAACTCAGAAGAAAGCTTCCAGTAGTCTGTTCTCTCCTTCTGTCACGTAGCTCCCAGGAATCACATCCAGTTCATCAGACTTGTGGGCAAGTGTCTCTGCCCTCTGAGACATCTCACTGACCCAAGGATTGATTTTGAAAATTTAATAAGACTTGGTCTGAGAGATGGGTCAGTTGGTAACATGCCTGCCACGTAAGCGTGAGGGCCTCCGTTTGGATTCTCTGCACCACCACAAAAGACAGGTTTCAGCAAGGGCTGCTGTAGGATGGAGACACTTGGAACCTGGAGCTCACTGGCCAGTGTTTTAGTCAGTGAACTCCAGGTCCAGTGAGAGACTCTGTCCAGAGGAAGAGACTGAGGAAAACACCCAATGTTCAACCTGGCCTCTACATGCATGAACGCATGTGTCCACATACAGGAACACCCGGAGAAACACACACACACACACACACATACACACACACACACACACACACACACACACACACACACACCCTCAATCTAATACATGCAGCATGTCTCCAGATGCCTTCTCTCCTGCCTCCATCATTTAGAAGATGGCTCCTGTGATTTGCCATTGTTCTGGTATAATGTTCGCCTCCATGACGACTCTAATTTTATGAGAATGACTTGACAGAAGGGAAAGTGTCGTTCCTACTCTTAGAATTGAACTTGAAGTTGTTGATGGATGGCTTAAGGATGTGAAACTCAGGACTTCCTGTCTCTTTACTGTAGATCATTTTGAATTCAATGCATAAGTACCAGCCACGGGTGCACATCATAAAGAAGAAGGACCACACGGCCTCCCTGCTCAATCTGAAGTCTGAAGAATTCAGAACGTTCATCTTTCCAGAGACGGTTTTCACAGCAGTCACTGCCTACCAGAACCAGCTGGTGAGTTCAGCTCCTGCACAAGGGGTTTCCTTGTACCCAGAACGGAAGTTTCTTTGGAGAGAGCTATTGAACATCAGCATTACAGCATCATGTACCAAGGGACCATGTATTGCATCATCTTATCTTCTAGGACCTGTGTTCTGTAATACAGGCTGTCTGGTAGCTGAGCCCTAACCTGAATCCATCCCAGCGTACCTTCTGCAGAGAGCTCCCTGATACTGGTTCCTCCTACTGCAGAAGCATGCTATTTTTGTTTTCCTAACAAATGTAAATCTTGTAGTCAGCTGCCCAAATTACTAACACTTGAGGAATTTTGTGAGACGAGCTTAGCCACAACTGAGGATAGGGAAAATGGTTGTGAATGGCTCTTTAAATAAAAAGCTCCAGTCGGATATTTCATTGACGTCAAGATTCCAGCTCACAACATCAGGTCCTATCTTCTACTCTCTGTCACACACCATATTTCCAACTGGACTATTATTCTCATGCATAAGATTTAGTCTTAGTAAATATTTATCATTGTCCCACTAAGGCTGAGTGCTGTTAGGCACTAGCTCAAACATTTTATTCTTTCATTGTCAGCAGAATGCTGACAGGTTTGTAGCATCATACTGAAGCTGAATGGCATGGCCAGGAAGCTGAGGGGAAGGAAGAGTGAGAAACTTTTCTGCAGTCAAAAAAAAAAGCAGGAAGTAGAATTCCCTTGAGTGCACACAATAAAAGGTCTTCACACCGTTAGTTTAATTGACAATGCGGCTGTTCAGAGTTCTTCATCTCGCTTTTGTTTGATTAGCTATAAGTAGCTAGGTGCTTGCCTTCCTCCTGGTGGGCTGTTGGTGTAGGTTTGTAATGGAAAACAATCATACTGCCTGCTGGCTGAGAATCCAACGTGGGTGGGTAGGCAGAGGAGATCCAGAGGCTCTGGGAAGTCAGGAGGAAGCTGAAAGCAGAGGAAGTCCTGTGCAAATAAGAAAGCAGGAAGGGGGCTAGAGAGATGGCTCAGCAGTTAAGAGTTCTGTCTGCTCTTCCAGAGATTCTGCGTTCCATTCCCAACAGCCACATGGTGGTACATAACCACTGATAGTGGAATCTGAGGCGCTCTTGTGGTGTAAAGGCATGCATACAGACAGAGCACTCACATACATAAAAGAAATTAAAATCTTAAAAGAAAAAGAAGTAGGGACAGACAGAAGAAGTATTTAAGAATGGCCAGAGTGGGGGAGAAGGCTCGTGTTCCGTTTAAAGCTATCGCTGCCATTTCCCTGGCTTTTAAGCTGGGGCTAAGAACTAACCAGACTGTATTTGGAGACTTCAGTGCCCCACAGATGGGATGATGTGTACCAACATGTCTTGGGAATACAATGTTGGACTGTTCAGGAGTGCCAAGAGTGCTTATCCACACCTGGACTTTAAAATGTCAGTGACTGTGCATGGAGATGGCTCAACAGGTAGAGGCACTTGTGACCTGCTTACCTGAGGCAGATCCCTAGAAAACACACACACACACATGCACTCACCCACGCATGCACGCACACACACACACATTTAAATAAATAAATGAAATTAAAAATTTGTTGGCATATTTGCTAAGGTAAATCAGTGCACAGTTGTTACATAAATTACCTTATTATATAAACAAAGTGTCTTTGTTCTCCAAAATGATAGCACAAAAGGAGAGACTTTCAGAGAATATCCAAGGAAAACTTTGTGAATAGATCAAAGTCCACAGCATCCTAAAGCCCTGAAGATCTTGATCTTTGAAGCCACAACCGCACTTGTGGAAAGCACGTAGAACGTGGCTCTCCCAGGTTCCGAGAAATATTAAGTTCATTTCCACTAAGTGAATGTGTAACTTTATGATACAATACTAGACGTATAACACTTTTCAAAACCTTGTTGATGTTTTGGGATGAAATAAAAACTTGTCCTATGGAAACTTCAATGCTGCTCTCAGAATTCCCTTTTAAGAGGGACAAAGTTAGAAAAAGTAAATTACAAGTTTTATTTTTTAAACAGAAATGCAATGAATTAGAACCAATATGGAGGGAAGTTTCCACGTGCAATACCTTAGATTTGTTTTGATAGGCGAAGGAGACATCCTAAAAAACCACCAGCAGGCCTTCTGCCACAGCGCATAGATTACATAAAGGTGGCTAGACTTTGTGTGGTTGCTATTGTACAAAGTGCCACTTAAAGGATTGATTTTATCTAATCTTTGCAGGAATCTTATTAAATCAGAGAAATAGTAGTTTATTACGCAATACACAGCGGGGGAAGTTGAGGTGACTTGCTGTGCCCATCGTGGATCTGAAGCAAGGCAGTTATTACACTTATTATAGTCCTTGATCTCTGAACTGAGTGTCAGAGGGGCAGGACACCTTTTCTTTGAGCTTCTGACCCTGGTGGACCTTCATACATCTTTCCCAGAGGGTTTTACATTATTGTTCCCCCTCACCACACACACACTCACTGATTTTTGGCTGTGTGGGGCTATGCTCACACAGGATATTGGTGAGTATCATGTGAGGGTTACTATCCTCAACAAGAGGGCCAAGAGTCTGCTTGGCTCACTTTAGCAAAGCTATACCATGCCCATCCATTTGATAGTCTCATGGAATTATTTTTTTACTAACCTATTTACTCAGAAAAACTTCAGTGTCAGAAGGAAAGTTTTATAAGCAAATGGTCAAGTGAACTGCATACACTCTCCACCCAGGTTTCACAATTAAATGTTACCAAGTTTGCTTCATTCTGTCTACTCCTTTTTCTCCTGTCTGTACTGTTTTGCCAATCCAAACTAAGATAGTAGTCTCATCGACTGAGGCTGACTCCTTCCAGCAAGCACGGTCCCACGGTGAGGATATTATTGTTGTGACCATATTGTCTTTAAGACAGCCCAGATCATCTATTGAAATATCCCTTCATACGATGTCAGCTCATCTAAATTTTAGTGTTGGCCCACAGTACCCATTGTGGTTTTGTTTCTTCCCTCTTGTTCTAAGCTCCAACTAAGATTCATTGTCTAGGCTGGTTATTTTAATTCAGAAAAATCCTTCTACATTTTTCTCAGTAATCTTATTTAATTCTGACATGAATCCCTGATGGGAGTCCGGTGAGTATCATTTTGTAGATAATGAAACTGAAGTTCCAAGTGGTTAGGACTCATGGCTACATATTTGATAAGTGCCAGGCCTGTCAAGAAGGTTTGAACTTCTGAGTCCTAGCTCCTCCATTTGGGTTGGATTGCAAGCAATAAAGTAATCACTTCTAAGATCAATAGTTTGAAAGCTGAATTTGAGAATGCTACTATATTAAAATAATGTATATTTTATTGCTAACTAATGCAGATTCTAACATTCATTACTCTTCTCGCTAATGTTTAGTTTTCTAATCAAAAGAACAAGTGGGTTCAAAATTCAGTCCCAAGAACCCATCAATCTTTGGTTGCATCATAAAGTCTAAAGATTAATAGGATTAGTAGGCCATTTCACCATGGAATAGCCCACAATAGAAGCATCTTCCTCCTCAGACTCCTGGGTTTATTTCTGTAATCCACTTTCAATGTCATCCTTAGCATAAAACCATTCATAAATGTGGCTTAATATAGCAGGACCATTTGCACAACTGGCTGATAGATTTCCTTCAGCAAATAAAGCTGACTGAGGTCTCTTTAGAAATCAGTTCAGGAACTGCCACTTTCAGTGGGTGCTGTCTTCTCCCTACCTCACCTCCAGGGCTCCAGGAGTCAGCTGCTTTTTCATTGCCACACTGCGTGCACTAATTTACCTACAGTTAACACACAAAAATAAATATGATACAAACAAAATACATACTGTGTATAGCATCAACAAAAAGTTTTCCAGGCATGAAGAACTAAGATGAGAAGGGGGAGGGGTTAAAAGTTTCCACTTGGACCCATTTCTCTCTGTCTTAAACTTTGATATGACTAATATTTTTATGTCTGATAAATTCAAGTCAAAGTTTCTGAAAGTGTGTGTGTGTGTGTGTGTGTGTGTGTATGTGTGTGTGAAACCTTCTTACTTATTGACACCGGTAGTTTTATTTAAAATTAATGAAAATGGGACCTTTTCACCCATTTCTTCTTCTGCTTTTTGCAAGGGGATGATTGCATTTCTTTACATTATTAGATAAACGCTAAATACATTATACTTTCAACAAACTATTTTATAATTTAAGATTTAAAGGTCATGCATTGTTTTTGAGCTGGCAGATCATTGCTGTGGAGTTGAAGTGTAGGTCAGGTTTCATTTCTAAATGCCTTTGGTCAGACCTCCTCCTGATAATTGGAGAAATGGTCTCCAAGGGCCAATTTTACCTTATGGCTGGGACCCCAGCTGGATTCTGAGTCCGGTGTTGTGACAGCAGAAAAGAATAACAGTCGCTGTAAAGTTGTCTTTCCATTCACTGCTGCTGGCATCACAAATCTGCCCTCTAATTGTGAATACACTTATTTACAGATAATAGCAATGGTAAAATTAATGAATTTTCTGGTTTCCCCTGCATTACTCTCCTACATTTCAATGATAGCAAAAACACAAGTCTTTGCATGTACATGAACATACACATGGCAGGATTTCTTAAGTATGTAGTGCTATTCTTAGTTGTTAATACATTCTCTTCACCAAGTGAAGGATCTTGCTGCTTTTAAAAGCTGATTCAGGGGAGGAGAGAGACGGCTCCTTGATCCAGAGCAGAGGACTGGGCTTTGGTTCCCAGAATTCCCATCTGGCATTTTTCAACCAGAGGATCAGATACCTTCTTCTGCCTCCTGCAGGCTCTTGCACACATGTAGTAAATGTCAACCCACATAGGCACATACATATATACACAATAAAAATAAATTTTAAAATAATTGTTTTTGAGTAATAAAAAGATCTGTGTCTCTGGCTTAACAGGGCAGCTGCTTTGTAGGCTGCGAACTTACTTGGTGTAGTTTGTTGGAGTAGGTCCAGGTGCTTAGCCACTTCGTCTCATCCATTCTCACAGACAGTCATTTCATTATCCTCACTTCTACAAAGGGATGTCTAGGTGGGATTTCCCTCTGTAGGCTGTGATTGCCTTTAACTAATAAAGAAACTGCTTTGGACCTATAGTAGGGCAGAACTTAGCTAGATAGGGAAAACTAAGCTGAATGCTGGGAGGAAGAAGGGTGGAGTCAGAGAGAAGCCAGAAATGGATGCCGGAACTTTAGCCGGTAAGCCACAGCTACAGGGTCATACACAGATTAATTAGAAATGGGTTAAATTAATATGTAAGAGTTAGCCAATAAGAAGCTAGAGCTAATGGGCCAAGCAGTGATTTAGTTAATACAGTTTCTGTGTTGTTATTTTGGGGTCTGGATGGCCAGGAAACGAACAAGCAGTCAAGTTCTGCCTCCTTCAGCAGATGTCAGACTCCCCTTCATAAGCAAGTTTCCATGTTTTTAATTTAAATACTAATGTTTGTTGTTACTTAGAAAATAAAAATTTTATTATTTAAAATTATTTTGCAGTTGGATATGATAGTACAAACTTTTAGACTTATACTCAACACTCAGGAGGCAGAGGCAGACTGATCTCTGTGAGACTGAGGTCAACTTGGTCTACATAGTGATTTCCAGGATAGCAAGGAATATGTAGAGAGATTCTGTCTCAAAGAACCAACACACACACACACACGCACACACACACACACACACACACACACTCATTTACACATATGTATGTATATATGTATGTGGATATGTGTGTGTGTGTGTGTGTTTTAATCTTGAAATATGAAAGAGAAATAAAAGCCGGGAGGTGGTAGAGCATACCTTTAATCCCAGCACTTGGGAGGCTGAGGCAGGCAGATCTCTGTGAGTCTGAGGCCAGTCTGGTCTACAAAAGTGAGTTCCAGGTCAGACTCCAAAGCTACAGAGAGACCCTGTCTTGAAAAACGATTAAAAAGAAAAAAGAAAACAAATAAAATGCTTTTAAGCATTCTAGGTTAACACACAGTTTAACATAGTCTGCAAAATCATTAAGTCATAATTTAGCAGTTTGTCATTAGCATAAAGCTCAACAGTCTTGTCTGGAATTACTGCTGTGGTTGTCTTTTGGGTCTGGAGGTGAGCTGAGCTACATAAGGTATAAAGGGAACTACGATCTCTGTGCTGCTATATTCACTGGAGAGAATATAACCACAACCCCAGATTCACCCAGCTTTTTTTCTCTTCTAATGCTCAAAATCAGTGATTTTTTCCCCCCTGGATTTAGTCAAACTCATCCATAGAGAAAGTAAACATCAGGCAATTGTCTTGCATTCCTTTCTAATTATTGTTCTAAATTAAATCATCATTGTACTTTATTAGTAGGCCTAGGTATACAGAGGACCATGCCCTATTGCAATTTTTCTGAAGCTTGAAATTATATCAAGATGTGGAGAAGAAAAGCTATCATTGATACCAGTGAATGTTATAAAAAGGAAAGTTTAAAAAAATTGTGGTAGATAATTATAATAATGAAAGATAATTCTAAGAAATAAAGAAACTCATGCTGTATTTAGTTCATTTCCAGGCACAAAGTTATGACAATAATGTTAGATCATGGACACATTAATTGGCATTCATTTCTCTACTTGTATCAGGGCACTGGAGAATTTTAACCAAAGTTGCGTCGTTCAAAGCCACTGACTTTTAAACTTTGGAAATATGAAAACCAATTATAAATTTTTCAAAATCCTTTCCAGGACAAAGCAGCCATCATAGTGTAGACACTTCTTTCTCTTGCATGGTTTATTTGCAACCAAATAAAGCTTGCTGTGGTTCACATGGAAGAGAAAAGGCTCCAAGAACTTCTGATGTTGCCCTCCACGTTAGACACAGCATCTGCCATTATCTCCAGACAATTCTAACTACCAGCAAATCCAGTCACTTTTCAGTTTTAGAATACGTTACTGAGAACGAGATCTGCCTTTGTTGTTTGGGCACACAGTTAACATTTTCATTGGGGTTTGAGTTGCCTTTAGTGTCACTACCTTGCAATGGACTCACATCACCCAGGGCTCTTCAGGGTGTATCTCTGCACTTGTTCCATAGAGTTTCAGGTCTCTACCTGCCATTACCCTGGACCAAAGCAACCGATCCTCATTACATAAATACTGGCTAATGAATGCCTTATGACAGTTTAACATTATAGAGTATTTTACATTACAGTTGCTGAGCAGAAAGAAGAACATCTTTTTTCTTGAAGATTAAAATCTTGCTGGGACTTATAATCTTAGGGCATTTTGGTTCTATGGACTTTAAAGAATTTTTATAATTTATATTGAATAAACAATATTTTTTCTTCTTGAAAGTGGACATTCAAAAATAAGTTCAAGTCCGAAACAAATGATTGAACAGACTGGTCTTCAGGAGCGGCAGCCATGCATGAGAAGAGATTCTCATCCCAAAGCGTTGGATGTGCCCATTGTAGAGGCCACCTGAGGCCTTGGAGGACTCGGCTCTGTGCACGCTTTATTATTGCTTTTTATTGTGAACAGATCTTACTGTCTATCATGGCTCCATCCCTGTCTAGCAATATCCATAATTTTACTGAAAAGGAACCTCATTATCCCTTTGCTGCTCTGCAAGAGATGTTCTGAGTGAGCGGGTACCCCCAAGACTCTAAGTCACAGGCTCTTGCTTGGGCCTGTCAGTGCTACAGATAGAGAAGAGCATCCCCCTGTGTGATGGAGGGCTCCCTAAGGGAGGTGAAAGCTTCTTGGCAGCCTTACAAACACAATTCACACTGAGGATATTTTCAAAAGGAAACGGTATCTTTCTTTCTATTGATAAGAGAAACTCGAAGTATTGAATTTTGGATGTAGTCTGATCATTTTTTTTCAAAGTAGTATTTGTTATAAAACTTTTATAAATAAATAATATACTTATTTTTATAAATTTTATAGTTAGCATGTAAAATTCTGTTTTAATTGCTTTCTCTTTAGTGTGAAGCAGAAGGACACCCCACACCCATGGCTCCCTTTTCCCTGCTCAGAGTATTTTGTGTGTCTTCCTCCAAAGGTGAACCTGTATCCCAAATTTGATGTTACAAGCTAAGACCCTCTTGAAAGAGTTCCCTGTTACTAACTCGGCTAGGAACAGGTACTTGGGTCCTAGAGCTCCTTGTGACTCACTGTGACTGTTTGCCAGATGAAGGCATAGCCTGCTCGTCGGTGAGGTTCCTTTTAGTGCTAACAGAAATCCATTCCGAATCTGTTCTCATCAGTCCTTCCTCGGTATTTGCTTCACAGCCTGAAGTATATTTCCTCAGAGGTATGACACACAGAGTCTAATGGGTCTCTCTGTGTTAAAAGTAACACTACAAGATTTATAAATTCCGAAATGTGGACACTTAATGTTGGAGACTGATTTTTACTACAAAGTAATTCTTTCTAGATGAGCATAGTTATATGAGTGACATTAAACAGAAGGCTGACAAAGTAACTGTTTCCATTCTAAGTTAGGCAAACGGAAAGGATACTGGTAGTACATTTATACTTTGAAGGCTTCATGTCCTGCATTTATATAAAACACGTCAGTATCAGCACAGTGTTGAACATGGGCTATAATTAGCCTTTTAATTTTCTTATCTATTACAGTATATAGTCACCTGCACAAAAAGTTGTTTCATGCTTCCAAGTCAGAATGAGACAGCGTCTTTGCTTCCATTCTTCACTTCCCCACAGCACACACGGTCTGCACAACTCTCCCATCGAGGTAGTTCCCCTGCCCCAGTTGGTCCTAACCTTTCCCTAGCATTTTAAATCCTTCACAATCTACTTTCATGTTCCGTCTTGCCTGAAAGGCCACCAAATCTTTGCTCTCAATCATGACCCCAGGACACCTGTGGACTTGTCCCTTACCCAAACCCAAACTTCTCCTGATGCTTACAGGATCACTGGGGTCTTTGGGAAATGAAAAAACTATTTCTGGTTTTGTCATGTTGACCTCTGAAATGAGATCGTTTTGTACCCATTTTTTCCTTCCTAGATAACCAAGCTGAAAATAGACAGCAATCCGTTTGCCAAAGGATTCCGGGACTCCTCCAGGCTCACTGACATTGAGAGGTAATGAGAATTTTCTATTTGTTCTTTTGTCCAGATAAGATAAAAGAGTGGGTGGTAAGAACCGGTGCCTCTTAACGCCCACGAAGCATGTTTTTACAGCATGTAGTTTCCATTGTCTCCGCACCTTTCCTTCCCCAACCATAAGCCCTGTCATTGTACAGCTCCTCTGTCTCGAGAGCGCCTGCTGCAGGATCTCTCAAATGATTCCCCAGAAAAGAGGTTTGTTTGATATGGACCGTGTCTTCCACTTTGAAACATTGGCTTTTCTGTGACTAGAAAGTGGGTCCTAGTTACGATGGAACACTGTCTTCCTGAGCGCCACTCTGAGGGACTTCATAGCCATTTTCCTTCAGAGGGGATGTGCTTGGTAACACAAAGAACTGAGGGATGATTTGCAATTTTGAACCAAGGAGATGCCATTTAATTTGAGGCCACACAATTTTGTCTGTAAAGTGGGTTGCTATCTTTCATTGGAGAAATAAATACCAAGTCTGAGGGCCCGGAAGCAGACAAGAAGCGGCTGTGCATGTGAAACTTACCCCTCCACAGTGACAGCTGTTTGTTGTCATTGGACACCACGGAGTGATCGGGATCCATAGCTACTAGCACGTTCCGAATGCTGAAATGTATTTTTTTCGAGAAGATTTTTGAGCCAATTGATTATCTACACTCTTTACACACAGTAAATTTCTATCCTTCATCTTCATACTAGGTCTGATATGTTTGCTAATGGGTGGAACACCACGTAGCTACCAGCCCCCTCACTTATACTGTAGCTTAATATTTTTGTGCGACTCTCCTGCCAACTGCCACACATTTCTGCTTTTCATTTTATTGTTTACCACATGGGCATCTCTGACCTTGACACCTCTGTCCAATCTGTCTTGGCAACTCAAATGAAAGGTTAACTGTGCTTTATCAACTTGTGTCTGATTCTTCTGAAACCTGCCAAAGTGGCAGAGCCCCGAGTGGTTGACATACTTGGAGGGAATGGATGTAGGGGCTGTGTAGAAAGCTGGAGAGCTTGAGTTAAAAAAAAAATAAAGACTAATCGCTGGAGAGTCTGGCTACTGGTTGGAGTGGTGAAGTCAGCGACAAACCTTAGGCCACTGAAGGGACATCTATTGCCCGAGTCTCAAAAAGCAGGTTGGTTAGAGAATTGTGAATGGTGGCATTTATAAAAGTGCACATAAGCCCAAAGGGCAGAAATGTTTCTGAGTCTCTGGTCTTAGAGTAGCGTTAGCATCCATCCCTTTAGACCCTGTCTGAGTAACTCTGAACGCTCTCTGTGTGCTGATCTTAGAGTAAAAATAGTCCTGGAGTTGCCCCATGCTCAGGAGATAGGAGCCCAGCCTGGCTGCCCTTTAGAACAGCAGATTTGATAATGCATGTGGCCACATTTTCCACTTATTGAATAAGCGCTCTGATGTGGGAGCACTTGCTTGCTTGTGAAGCTAAGTGCCTCGCGATGGTCCTAAGGCCAAGAGAGCGCTCTGATGTGACTAGCTGAAAGTTTGCAAGATGACCTAAGTGGTGTGAAACTGGCCAAGGTTTTGGATTTCATTTCCAGGTATTTAAGTCTGAATTTTTCCTAAATAGCCTTTGGGGATGGGACAAATCAGATCAATTGATCTTTAGAGACCTAAAGAAATTAAATTAGTCTGGAGTCAGTTACTGCACTAAAGCATGTAGTAATTGAATTGTTCCTTGTAACTGATTGAAAACAGCCCTATCTGTATCAATCCTGGGAGCTTTTCTTTATGAGAGATCTGAGGGGAAAACACATTTTTTTATGACACGATGACAGATGCTGCATTTTTCTAACCTAACTGAATATGATGTAATAAATATGTGACTTTAATGATTTCAAGTTTCCTGTCCTAGATTTATAACCTACTGTGGAGGACAGCCGCCCCCAAATACTGTCAGCATCGGACGTGTGTTCTTGGATTTTAACGTGGTCTTTTCATAACTACCAGCGCCGAGTGCTTCTTAAGGCCTCACGGTTGTTCTGGGTCTGGGTTTGGCGGGGTCTGTGTCGCTGGATGTGTCCTTCCTGCCCTTCATGTGCAGCCTCACTGTGCAGGGTCAGCGTCCTGAGTTGTAAAGCAAACTCATGGCCTTATCAGGAGTGGAAGCACACTACAAATCCCAAAGGGATGACTCCACAGGAATGAATTTTTAACCAGTTAGACCAGGGAAAGCCTTGCTGCTGGTTCTATGTAGTAAGGAGCCTAGGACAGCCTCTGGCCTGCTGTGTTTTCCACCCCTCCCCACTTTTAGGAGGGTTTCATAGAGGCACAAAAGCTCAGTGGTACTTCCGAGGAAGGGAAGATAACTTAGGATATTTTCTTCAGAAGTCAGTGCTTTTGTTAGTCCCGCTCCTTGGACAAAGAATTACTGCTCAACTGCAGAACAAAAAACCAATGAATGTTGACCAGGAAGGAAAAAGCATAAAAACAACAGCAGACTCCAGTGCCTGTGTGTTCCCCTGGGTTCTTTTTCTGAGGACACCAGTTACCAGATGCTGTTTTTAACCACTTTCCCTCTAGATATATTTACCTTATAATTTATAAGTTATTGTCTTGTTTTTTTTTGATTTTATACCACAATTTTAGTTACTTAGGGTTCTTATTTTTTTCCCATTTTGAAGAATGACAGGGAGAAAAATGTATTTCTTTACATGTATTATTGATTATGTATATAGGATAAGTAACCAAAGGTAAAAATACTGGGTGAAAGCATGTGGTTTTGTTTATTTTTCTACTATTCTGCTATTTTTTAAATGTCAGTTTTACTAGAGAAAGAACCTAAGCTTTCAATAGTAGGAAATGATTTAATAAACTTTATTGTCACATGATTTAGAAAACAGTGTTCAAATACATAAAATTAAAAATACTATTTTAATCATTTTAAGCAAGATATTCTGTGACATTAAGTAGATTCATAATGTCATGCAGCTATCACCTCTATCCTTTTCCAGAATGTTCTCAGTATCACAAAGAGATGGTATGCTCAGGCCCCATCCCTCTTCTTCTTCTTCTTCTTCTTCTTCTTCTTCTTCTTCTTCTTCTTCTTCTTCTTCTTCTTCTTTTTTAAATATTTATTTATTAAGTATACAGTGGTCTGCCTGCATATGTCCCTGCAGGCCAGAAGAGGGCACCATATTTCATTATAGATGGTTGTGAGCCACCATGTGGTTCCTGTGAATTGACCTTTGGAAGTATAACCAGTGCTCTTAACCTCTCAGCCATCGCTCCAGCCCCCCCATCTCCCTTCTTTCTCCTGGCCTGATCCATTTTAGTTTCTGTCTGTGTGAATCTGCCTAGTTAATTATCTCCTGTAATGAGTGGACACATGTTCTCAAATATATTTAACACACAACCAAGTTTTCCAAGAAAGCTCATTTAGGTATTAAAACAAAGGAAGAAGGAAAAAAAGATTGTCTGTTCATATATTTGTGCCCTGTCAAAAATGGTGGTCACCGTTTCATTTTTGCTAAGATGATGGTCTAAATACAAATTTTTAGGAATTAGCCTATTTCTGGAGCTCTATTTTTTTTTTTTTTTTTGCTTTGTCTGTCTCCTATCAACCTATGAAAGCCATTTATGCATCATGAGAACTTTGACAAAAGCCTGTAAGGAAGAAAGGGTTTGTTTTAGCTCTCCATTCAAGGTATTGTCTATCATGGCAGGAATCAAGACAGCAGGAGATTGGGGCAGCTGGACACATTGGGTCCAGTGCCAGGAATCTGAGAGTGATGGATACTTGCTTCTGCTCAATTACTTTCTCTTATTATGCAGACCAGAATCCCAGCCAGGGAATGGTGTCTCCCCCAGGATGTGGGCCTTCTTACTTCAGTTAATACAGTCAACTTATTTGTCTCCCACAGATTTATCAGGGGCCAGTCTCCCCATTCTTGACTCCAAGTTGACAGTTAACATGAAGTCATCGTATTTCCTTCTAGCTTACTATTCACATTTTTGACATGATATATATATATATATATATATATATATATCAAAGAGACATATCACTTTATATTTTTTCTATACCATATATTACCTGTAAATCAATTTTTATTATGTCTGCCTTGATTATTTACCTAATTCCTTTTTTAAATTTAATTAACATTTTTCATTTATTTTTACATACTGACCAGTTTCCCCTCCCTCCTCTCCTCTTGTTCCTCTCCACATCCCATCTACTCCCCTCTTCATCCACTCCTTTTTCTCCATTCAGAAAGAGGCAGACCTCCCTTGGCCTTGAACCAGGCAAGGCACATCAAATAGAGGCAGGACCAAGCTCCTCCCCCTACATCAAGGCTGGGCAGATAATCCAGCGTGGAGAACAGGTTCCCAAAAGCCAGCTAAGCACCAGGGGACAGGTCCTGATTTCACTGCTCGGAGCCTTATAAACAGACCAAGCTACACAGTTGTCACACACACGCAGAGGGCCTAGGTGGGTCCCATGCAGGCTCTCTAACTGTTGCTCCGGAGTCCATGAGCTCCCAGGAGCTCAGGTCAGCTGTCTCTGTGACCCCCTACCCTGTCATGACCTTGACCCCCCTTCACACTTGTATACTCCCTCCTTCTTTTCTTCAGCAGAACTCCCAGGGCTTAGCCCAGTGCTTGGCTGTGGATCTCTGCACCTGCTTCCATCAGTTACTAGATGAAGGCTCTTTGATGACAATTTGGTGGTCACAAATCTAATTATAGTAGATGAGCAGTTCAGGTATCCTCTCCACTATTGCTAGGAGTCTTAGCTGGATCATCTTTGTGGATTCCTGGGGGTTTCCCTGGCAACAGGTTTCTCCAAAATGACCCCCCCCCCCCCGCCAAATCAAGGTGTCTCTTTCATTACTCTCTCCCTCCATCTTGCCTCTCATCTGCCTCTGGCCCCCAGCCTGCTCAATCCACTCCCTCAAGTTCCTACCCCCACCCCAAACTCCACCCCCAGTTTGCCTAGTAGAACTCTTCTATTTCCGCTTCCCAGGGAAATCCATGCATCCCACTTTAGGCCCTCCTTGTTATCTAGCCTCTGTGGGGCTGTGGATTTTAGGTTGGTTATTCTATACTTACTCCTAATCCACTTATGAGTGAGTACATATCATGTTTGTCTTTCTGAGTCTGGGTCACCTCACTCAGGATGATTATTTCTAGTTCTATCCATTTGCCTGCAAATTTCATGAGGTCATTGGTTTTTTACAACTGAGTAACACTTCGTCATGTAAATGTACCACATTTTCTTATCTATTTTTCAGTTGAGGGGCATCTAGGCTGTTTCCAGGTTCTGGCTATAATGAATAATGCTGCTATGAACGTAGTTAAGCATGTTGTATGATTGAGCATCCTTTGGGTATATGCTCAAGATTGGTATAGATGGGTGTTGAGATAGATTGATTCTCAATTTTCTGAGAAACCGTCACATTGATTTCGAAAGTGTCTGTACAGTTTTCACTCCCACCAGCAACGAAGGAGTGTTCCCCTGACTCGATATCCTCTTCAACATAAGCTGCATCAGTGTTTTTGATCTTAACCATTCTGACAGATGTAAGATGGTAGTTTACCTGATTCTTTTTCCCCCAATTCTTATCTATACTAAGTCTTGTAGTCTTCCTAGCTGCTGCTTTTGTACTTTGCATAAATTGATAACATACATAAATACTCAAGTGTCTCAGATGTCAAACCTCCGTTTTCTTGTTGTTTTCAAATTTCCTTGATGCTCTATGATGCATCCATCTAGTCTTCAGAGTCATCTGGCAAATCTTCCCTCGAAAATGTCATAAGAATTTTGGCTTTGTTTCTGTTGAATTTATACACAAGTTCTCAGGAGAAAATTGATGTGTTTATAGTGTATATGGATGCAGGCTCTTTGATGATAATTGGGTGGTCACCAATCTAATTACAGTAGATGACCAGTTCAGGCACTCTCTCCACTATTGCTAGGAGTCCTAGCTGGGGGTCATCCTTGTGGATTCCTTTCAGTTCTTCTCAGAACTATTCATGTTTACTCTGTTAGCTAACACTATCACTGACAGAATTTGGACATTTTCAGGTTTTGAAATCCCATATTAATTTTCTTAGACGAGTACCTGGTTCTATGAAGCTGCAACATTTAGTGCAACAGCTCTGGGTAAAGGTAGTCAGTGAAAATTTGAAGGGAGGCTCTCCCAATCCTGAATTTAGGAATGAAAGTAAAAGAACCCTCCGTCCATCTGAACTTTACTTTAAAGCCCTAGTAAGCACAATGAAAAACTCTTATTAAAGTGCCTTTATTCCTGCACTCAGGAGGCAGAGGCAGGTGGATCTCTGTGAGCTCAAGGCCAGCCTGGTCTATAGAGCAAGTTTCAAGGCTGGCTCCATAGCTACTGGAAAACCGTGTCTTGAAACAACCAAAAGAAGTTTATAATATTCATTAGATATTAAAATATTTTGGGTTATTGGATTAAATAAAATATATTTTATTGCTTATTTATGCAGCTACTAGACTATTAGAGAATTACATATGTGGCTAGCATTTTATTCCACTAGAAAATACTGTAATAAGGAGTTTTTATGAAACAGTTTGCTGAGATAAATACAATTTTAAGTTAGAAACCAAACTGTTCTTTTTTATTAAAAATGATCAAATTTCCCATATCATTCCATCACTGTAGTGAACACAAGGTTAGTTTAATAAATTCTAATGTTTGTTGATTTCCAATTATATTGCTTTACAGTCTTTACAAGAGATGATAATTTTATCTTTTATAATTGCATATTTAAAGCAATTTCTTTCTTTCTGACAATGACTAAAGCATATTGCCGACAAACACAATCTCTGACATTCTTCTCTTTTCTTCTCTGTCCTTTGTAGTGCTTCTTGGGTCTTGCTGTGGGTAGTTTCTGCTGGTTGGCTTTCAGATTCCTTATTACACAAGCCCCAGAAGCACCATAGCCGGAATTAGAAGTTCCTTTAAGCCAACACTGTTAGGTTTACATTCAACATTCTTTTAGAATCTGTTGAGTTGATTTAATTTTTTTGTCTACTTTTTACATAATAATATGATTTATTATTCTCATATTGCCTGTTGAATTATTATCTTATTTTTGGAATAATTCCCATCTGGATTTTATGTTGCTTTGGAAGTATATTGTCAGACTTTAGTTATTTGTGTTTTATTTAAGACTTTTTGCTGATATTTGTAATGGGTAGGACTTCGTTCCTTTTTCTCTCTTTGGCCCTTTCAGATTTTTTTCATTCTCACTATCAAATTCAGTTTGCTTAATGGAAATATAGTATTTCTTCTTTTCACGTTTGAATTTAGTTTCAATAGAAAAGAAATAACCTTTACCCGAAGAGTGCATCAGGCTGGCACAAACACCAGCTGCAGTGTTTTTTGAGAGGACCACTTCTTTGTCAAAATTCCTAGTTTGTTCCACAAGTCATAGCTAACTATAGATGGACTTTGTCTCATTTAGGGCATTTGTTTGACTTCAGCTTCATCTAACCATGCATGCACTCTCTTTTGACCTTTTCTTTTGATTGCCCTTTGATTTTTTAAAAAAATTATTTATTTATTTTTATATACATTGGTGTTTTGCCTGTGTCTCTTTTTTAAAACACTTTTTAAATATTTATTTATTTATTATGTATACAATATTCTGTCTGTGTGTATGTCTGCAGGCCAGAAGAGGGCACCAGACCTCATTACAGATGGTTGTGAGCCACCATGTGGTTGCCTGGAATTGAACTCAGGACCTTTGGAAGGGCAGGCAGTGCCCTTAACCACTGAGCCATCTCTCCAGCCCCTGCCCTTCCATTTTTTAGAAGAAGTCATGATACCAATGCATTCTCCTCTCTTTCTTCAACAAACAAACATCCTGATATTTCTTTCAGACAAAAATAAGCATCTCCTGCTTTCATTGCCTAGGTTTTTGTTCCTTTTTAATGCCTTCTTAGAATTGTACATACTTTCTTCAGCTTTTTCCTTCCCTTTCTTCTGCCCTGTCTCGTAGAGCTTCACTACTGCCCTACAGTCCACCTTGGCCTGGTTGCCTGTGACCCACCGACTGCCAGACCAGTTTCCAGTCCTCAGCCTGCTCAGCACATCAGCAAATCTAGTACATCTCTCCATTTCCTTCTGGGCTTCTCAGCTTCTCCCTCTACTGGTTTCTAAGTAGACTTTCCTGCTGTTCCATCCTCATTGTCTCCTCCATAGTGGCGAGGTGATACAGACTTTAGATCTTCCATCTTTGCTTCTTAGGCTGCACATGCATCCTGGGAGGTCTATCTCAGTGTGAGGCCAATTCTACAGGGCTTGTTGAGTTCTCTCCAGATTCAAACATATAACCAGCCACTGCTTTTACTGTCCCCTCCTGGCTAAAAGCACCTCAGATTTTACCTACCTGAAATGGAATGTGCTACTGCCCCCTCCACGTGCTCTTCCCTCATTGTTCCTGATGCAGTCATGCTCGGGCCATCAACTGGGAGGTCACTCTGACTCCTCTTTTTGTCTTGAAACAGTTGATGACTCTTACTATCTAATCATTCAAAATACACTGTAGAGCCTCAAACATTTGCCATGTTGCTTACCAACACACAAATGGAGCCACTATCCCCTTTCTCCTAGATTATTACATTAATTTTCTACTTGATCTGTTTGCCTCCACCCTTTCTGTCCTTCTGTCTGTTTTCAATAGAGCAATCAGAAGGACTTTCTCAGTGACAAGAAGCTGTGCCCAGTTCTCTAGTTACTCACTGAAGGCCCAGTGAGTTCTCCCTGGTCTCCAAGCAAGTGCATCTGTCCCTCTCTTGCCCATTTGCTCTAGACACCCTGGTCTCTTGTCTTTCTCCTAGCTTGCCAAGGCTAAGTGGGAATACTTAGATCCTCCACCAGCACTGTACTTAACGCCCTCATTTCAGCCTTTGTATTCTAATGTCTTCAGTCTGGTAATACTAACACTCAAGTATTGCTGGTAAGTTGTATTATTGATCATGTGTCTTTAAAAATATCATTCAGTATATCTGGAAAATGTGTGAAGGTCTTTACTTTCTCTTTGCTAAACCTCTATAAGACTGGGACAGTTAATTTGTATGGTGCTTCTCTGATATGAGCCTGCATCCTGTGTAGGACAGCTGTTATAGAGTCTGTGTCCTGTGTAGGACAGCTGTTATGGACTCTGTATCCTGTGTAGGACAGCTGTTATGGACTCTGTATCCTGTGTAGGACAGCTGTTATGGACTCTGTGTCCTATGTAAGACAGCTGTTATGGACTCTGTGTCCTGTGTAGGACAGCTGTTATGGATTCTGTGTCCTGTGTAAGACAGCTGTTATGGACTCTGTATCCTGTGTAAGACAGCTGTTATGGACTCTGTATCCTGTGTAGGACAGCTGTTATGGACTCTGTGTCCTGTGTAGGACAGCTGTTATGAACTCTGTGTCTTGTGTAGAACATCCTCAGTTTGTTTCACTCTTAGTACTGTGATGGGATCTCTCCATACGTGCTCAGCAGTGAAGTACACACTAGAAAGGTGAATTTTTATTACTCTTCAAAACAATCACTCACCAGGAAGCTTATCTCTGTTTGGTAGATGTGACAAATAAAGCTGAGTGAGACTGGTGCTCTGTCAGTAGTCACACGATTTGTGACAGCTGAGCATCAAAGCCTGTTTAGTTTGTTAGAAACCAAGGCAGCCTGGGCAAGTTATGCCAGCAATGTAGATGGACTGTTTGTCTTTCCACAATCAGGACTTAGCACTAGTAAATTCACAAGTGCTGTCATTTCTTACGCTTTAACTCACCAAAATGTCTTAAGTTCACTTATAGGACAAATGCAAATCATTTTTCTAGTCTAACCTTAAGGAGCAGTGTCACTGACATTCAAGTCACACATTACACTTCACACAACAATACAGGAGTGAGAGGGTGGACAAGGAAGGGTTAATGCTACCTCAGGAATCAAAAGAACCTTGCTGAAAGTGAAGTCAGAGTTGGAATAGTCAGGAAGGTGATGAGAGCTGTTGAGCCAAGACACAGGCTATTCAGGGCAGATCTGTCAGGTGAGGGGTTGCAGGGGAGAGGCTGCAGGGGAGGGACTGTCAGGACATTCAGTTTAGAGTGTAGGCAGTTCCCAGTGGCAGCATCAAGCAGGTAGATAGCACTGAACTGAAGCCTGGGTATACACCCAGAGTTTTATTTTTTTTTTAAGATTTATTTATGGTGAGGTGTGTGTGTGTGTGTGTGTGTGTGTGTGTGTGTGTGTGTGTACCTGAGTGTATGTATGTGCACCATGTGGATACAGACACCTACCTAGAAGAGGGTATCAGATTCCATGAAGCTGGAGTCACGGGTGGTTGTGAGGATCCTGACATGGATGCTGGGAGCTGAAGGTGGGTTCTGTGCATGAACAGTATGTGCTCTCAACTGCTGGGCCATCTTTCCAGCCCTACACTTAGAAGCTTGTACCTGGCTGTCTCATGATACATACCCTAGGTAGTCTGACGGCTGACAGGCACTGCCTTGCCACCGGTATAAGTCCAATTTTAAATGTATTTTAGGAGAGGCGCATCACTCACTGGTCTCAGGGGCATGGCACTGTCACAGACTTGGTTTTTTTTGAGGTCATCTGATATGCTGTGTGTCCCTGAGTTAATCCAGAAGAGCACGAGTGGCCATTTTTGCATTTGTAACTATTTATTCTGGCAACGCTATGTGCTTGTGCTAGACTGGAGGTGGCATTAGTGTGACAGAGAACCAGCCTTAGTACTCGGGCTCAGAAGGGCTCAGGTTGTGCTGTATAAAATATAGTCCCTCAGCGAAGGTACACCTAGAAACTTCTGAGTCTACAGCATGACATATAGCCATCTTTCCATAAAATCCCCTTCTCTAATGGTCAGTATATCGCTCTTAAATATTACCTTTAAACTCAAGATCATCACCTTTAAATTCTAGAATTAAAAGATTTTAATTGTAATTCTCTGTTTTGAATGAAAGTGAAATTGCATATTTTCCTATTCTAGATACCAACCTTCATCAACCAATAATTTTTATTTGAATAATTTGAGCTCAAATTTTCATCCCTATGCCATTTTGTGTCTTTCTTGTTTTTATAATACATTAACCACAATCTTTTTAGTCTTAACTCTTCTTATACTTATTTCCTCCATACTCTTTCCAGCTACTGGAATTGGATTCATTTGACTCTCAGTTGGTAGTAAACTTACAATGAATGATTCTGGAAGGCCATGGATATCCTCTTCTATATGCATTGTGTTATTAATGTATGTTTCTGTGACAAAGTACGAAAGAACACTTACATGGATAAGGATTAATTTTAGTTCACAGTTTCAGAAATTTCAGACCATGGTTTGTAAGAAGAAGCTTCTGTGTTCCACAGCTACTCTCAAATAAATACTCAAAGGCTTATATTAATTACAAATGCTTGGCCAATAACTCAGGTGCATTACTAACTAGCTCTTACATTTTAAGTTAACCCCTATTCATTATTTATGCTCTCCCACATGGTGGTACCTTTATTAGCATGGCATGTTCATCTCCTGCTCCCTCTGCATCTGATTGGCAGCTCTTCACTCTGACCTTCTCCTTCCCATCATCCTTAGTTTGATTGTCCTGCCTATACTTCCTGCCTACTGGCCAATCAGCATTTATTAAACTAATTCAAAAGACAAATTTTTGCAATGTACAAAAGGACTATTCCTAGCAATGGTTGATAGGCTATGTCACTTTGGATCTCAGGTAAAGTGGAATGTCATGGCTATGGAAGTGTATGGCAGAGGAGGCCCATCAGCCCATGCCTCATAGTTTTCATAAAGGAGGAAGGCTAGGCATTCTTTTCAAAAGCAGTAGTCTAGTGATCTACTTCCTTCAGCAAGGTCTCACGAAAGTAACCCATTTATGAGAACAGGATCCTTATGAACTATTAAACTTCCAATATCAGCCTTTGGGGTCTTCTAAAATCCAAGTACACTGCACAGCTTGTAGGCAGTTCTACAGATTGTACAGTGTCCCTTTTCAGACAACTGGACTGGTCTCTGCGTCTTTAAGCATCTTTCAGCAGTCCTTGTAGCTTATATATGATTGGAAAAGGAGGATCCTAGTGTATCTGATCAGTTTCAGGAACTTCCTGAAGTGTATGAGTTGTTTACTCCTGGGTTTCACGGAACTTCCCTGTAGGACAGGATGATTTAGAGCATCTTGTGTCTTAATAACCTTCCCTCCAGAATTAAATGTTTTATCTCAGAGAAATTGCTACACAACACTATGTCATCTAGCTCTTGTAGATAATGGGATAAAAGCTAATGCCAAACTTATGGTTTTAGTTATAGGGAGCTTACTTCTTTCTTTTTATAGAATATGATTCTGAAGTGTTTCTTAAACTTCGAAATTCAAACAATACCAAATATCTGTCCACTGTAGACTTTTTGTTAGCATTTAAGTATGATTAACGTTTTGTGCTGATAAAAAGTCTTAATTAAGCTCAGGGAAAACTTCTTCTGGATTTTGCATTTCTCCTCTCTGTTGCTGCTTTTCATCTGCCCCCAGTCAGGCTTTAAAACTCCTTCTATACATACACAGCACCCCTGAGTCTTTGTCCTGGTCCTTTGTCTCCCCAACTCTTTCTTCTGACTCTTGGAGCAAATTTATCAGTCTTCTAGTGTGTTGATTCTGCTTTCTGCTGCATGTAATATTCTGCTGGTAGTTTCTACTGAGTTTCTATAAAATGTGACAATTACTATTTTGTTATTTCTGAACAGTTTACCAAGTTCAAAATGTTCCCATTTTGTGGATCTTAACTCCTGTTTTGTTCATCTAATTTTATTAAATATCAAAATTCCAAAACACAAGCTAGCGCTGTGTCTTCCTATTGTTTGCAGCAAACTTGTTTCAAAAGGAATCTTGTTATATTTTAATAGTAGCTTTCCTTCTTTTTATTGTTGAATATTTTATAATATCCCCCTATAAAATTCATTTATAGGATCAAATGTTTGCTTAATATTAGAAATCAAAATGGCTTCTGAATAAAATCATGTGATGGTTGGTTTGCTCTTCAAACTGAGACTGAAGAAGGTTAAATAATTCATTGTCATTTCAGCAGCATGGAATCCCATTGCTGGACTAAATCTTTGCATTCATGTAGCACTCTTTTTTTTAATTTATTTATTATGTATACAATATTCTGTCTGTCTGTATGCATACAGGCCAGAAGAGGGCACCAGACCCCTTACAGATGGTTGTGAGCCACCATGTGGTTGCTGGGAATTGAACTCAGGACCTTTGGAAGAGCAGTCAATGCCCTTAACCTCTGCGCCATCTCTCCAGCCCCTCGTGTAGCACTCTTGCCTGCCTTGGCAGCATAACTCATCTGGGTTAAGCTCCAACCACTCCCAGCTAAGTGAGCATGCACCCTTCCCTAGAGATAGTCAAGATATGGGTCATGGATGGCTCCGCTAGGGTACCAAGTGTAGGAGGAAGGCCACTTGTTTGTCCTGGCTGCTCAGAACCAATATAACCACACAGAAATTGTATTTATTAAAACACTGCTGGGCCCATTAGCTCTAGCTTCTTATAGGCTAACTCTTACACCTTAATTGAACCCATTTCTATTAATCTTTGTATTGCCATGTGGCAGTGGCTTACTAGCAAACACATCTATATCCGGCGGCAGATCCATGCCGTCGCCCTGACTCTTTCCTTCTCCCAGCATTCTGTTCTGTCTTCCCCACCTACCTAAATTCTGCTCTATCAACAGGCCAAGGCAGTTTCTTTAACATTAACCAAAGAAAGCAACACATAGACAGAAGGACCTCCCAACCAACCAAGTGCACTGTTACTTGGCAGTTCCTTGTTGGCTTCTCTTACTCTTCAGGAGTATGGAACCTGTTGTTCACCAACTAGTCCAAGCTGGGATTTAGAAAAAAAAATGATTTGTTGTTCTCAAGTAGTATTTTTCTTTATACACTGGTAAGTGGCACATGGGTGTGCCTCCCCATCTCTTTTCTTATTGTGACTGAAATATACAAGTATAGAGTTGTCATTGTCCTTCATTTTCTGGGTTTCTCTAGTCATGAAAGTGGAGCAGGAAATTAAATACGTAAGCTTATATTACCATGTTGCTTTAGAAGCCATACTTAGAGCCTCAGAAAATCATTAAAAAAATTCCTGTACATTGAATAAAACTTTTAAATGTGGAGTTTGGGAACAAGACTAGCAAGATGAAGTAATTTTTGTTGGAACACAGTTATGTTTTTAGTTTATATATTTAGTTACACAATGTAGCTTCTTCTCTACTCCAGCCACAAAGCTGAGTATATGGAGACCACAGGACCCACAGAAAAACTTTAACTATATGTGGTATGGTTTTAATGACCTGGGGAATGTTGACAGCCAGGTGACTTCCCACCAAGAAATAGTACTTCCTTCAAGGGACCTTTTCTTTTTTACCTTTTCTCTCCACCCCCTTTTTGAGTCAGAATCACATTATAGTAGCCTTGAACCCCATCTTCCCACCCCAGCTTCTAAATGTTTGCAACCCAGACATGTACCATCAGTCCAGTCTTGCCTTGCCTTTTGGGTTAAATTAAAAGGCTTGCTTTATTCTGAAGTCCAGGTAGTGACGGTTGCTGCTTAGTTTCTCTTTTCTGTTTTCACATTGGCAGTGAAGATGTTATTAGGGTTGTTTTAGTACTTGCGGCTTTGGCCTGAAGATGACAAGGGTAGGATGGAGATGATAAGGGCGGGATGGAGGTAACGAGGGTGGGATGGAGGTGACGAGGGTGGGATGGAGGTGATGAGGGTGGGATGGAGGTGACGAGGGTGGGGTGGAGATGACAAGGGTGGGGTGGAGATGACAAGGGTGGGGTGGAGATGAGAAGGGTGGGGTGGAGATGATGAGGGTGGAATGGAGGTGACAAGGGCGGGATGGAGATGACGAGGGTGGGATGGAGATGACGAGGGTGGGATGGAGATGACAAGGGCGGGATGGAGATGATGAGGGTGGAATGGAGGTGACAAGGGTGGGGTGGTGATGATGAGGGTGGGGTGGAGGTGACAAGGGTGGGGTGGAGATGACGAGGGTGGGATGGAGGTGACGAGGGTAGGGATAAAGGTGACAAGGGTGGGATGGAGGTGACGAGGGTGGGGTGGAGATGACAAGGGTGGGGTGGAGATGAGAAGGGTGGGGTGGAGATGATGAGGGTGGAATGGAGGTGACAAGGGCGGGATGGAGATGACGAGGGTGGGATGGAGATGACGAGGGTGGGATGGAGATGACAAGGGCGGGATGGAGATGATGAGGGTGGAATGGAGGTGACAAGGGTGGGGTGGTGATGATGAGGGTGGGGTGGAGGTGACAAGGGTGGGGTGGAGATGACGAGGGTGGGATGGAGGTGACGAGGGTAGGGATAAAGGTGACAAGGGTGGGATGGAGGTGACGAGGGTGGGATGGAGGTGACGAGGGTGGGATGGGGTGACGAGGGTGAGATGGAGATGACAAGAATGGGATGGAGATGACGAGGGTGGGGTGGAGATGACAAGGGTTGTGTGGAGGTGACAAGGGTAGGGATAAAGGTGACAAGGGTGGGATGGAGATGACGAGGGTGGGGTGGAGGTGACAAGGGTGGGATGGAGATGACGAGGGTGGGGTGGAGATGATAAGGGTTGTGTGGAGGTGACAAGGGTGGGGTGGAGATGATAAGGGTTGTGTGGAGGTGACAAGGGTAGGGATAAAGGTGACAAGGGTGGGATGGAGGTGACGAGGGTGGGATGGAGATGATAAGGGTTGTGTGGAGATGACAAGGGTGGGATGGAGGTGACAAGGGTGGGGTGGAGATGATGAGGGTGGGGTGGAGATGATAAGGGTTGTGTGGAGGTGACAAGGGTAGGGATAAAGGTGACAAGGGTGGGATGGAGGTGATAAGGGTGGGATTGAGGTGACAAGGGTGGGGTGAGACAGTGACAATGTGTAGATGTGCACCTGTAAAACCTCTTAAACATCTCGAAGAACTGTGTTATTTTTGCCTGTTTTCTAAATATGTGCCTCATTTATTATGAATAACTTGAAAATAACTCGACCCTATATGGTTTCACTGTGTGACTTTAATTTCAATGTGGCTGTGTAGAGAAGTAGTGTCTTTGAGTACTAGGTCATCAAGAGGGATTGATGCTTTTTCCCCACCATAGGGTATGAGTTCTTGTTCTTGAAAAATTATATTGCCTACCTCAAGAGTGAGTAGTACAAGTGAAACCTGTCCTCGTTTGCATATTTATTCTCTTGCTTTCTTTACCACCTTATGGCGTTTCTTTTGGGTGTTCTCTTGCCACTAACACTTGATGCTGTCACTTAATGTCGCCTGCCAAGTTATGAAATAGCAAGAGGATCTCATCAGATGGAGCTGATCTTGGCCCTAGAAAAGTGAGCATGACCTTTCTTGGATATTTAACTTCTAAAATCACAAGAGAGGTGCACATCTTTTCTTTAGGAAGAACCCAAGCTCACGTACTCTGGTATAGCAGAGCAACATGGAGGAATACATGTTGTAATAGGAATGGCGGGGCTGTGTCCCGCCACCCGGCTAGCTTTACCTAAAATAATTACATGGAAACTGTATTCTTTTAAACACTGTCTGGCCCATTAGTTCCAGCCTCTTATTGGCTAGCTCTTACATATTGATCTAACCTATTTCTAATAATCTGTGTAGCCCATGAGGTGGCTTACCAGGGAAAATCTTAACCTGCGTCTGTGTTGGGTGAGAGAATCATGGCAACTGACTGACTCGGCTTCTTTCTCCCAGCATTCTGTCTGTCTACTCCACCTACCTAATTTTCTGTCCTATCAGGGCCAAGGCAGTCTCTTTATTTAACCAATGAAATTAATACAAAACAGAAGACTCTCCCCCATCAAATACATGTGTAACACCATCTCCCTTTAGGATCCTGGGAACTTGAAGGGTCTTTGAAGAATTGGTATGAAAGACAGCATGAAGAAACATGAATATAGATGTTAAAAATACTCTTACATCATTAAATAGTTAGAAAATCTTTTTTTCCTTTTGCTACCATTTCTTTGTCATCTGTGGGCAGAATCTTCAGACAGGAACTCTGTACCTGTTGCATATCTGTGTCTTTTCCAAATAGAAGTGACACAATATGGGGAGGGTGGCATCAGTGCTACAACTTCCCTTGCTCACTCCTTCATGCACCAAGCAAGACTTCTTACGATGCATCGTATTTTGAAGACAGTCCGAGACCATCCCCACACTAAGCTCTGGTGAGTTTCCCAGTGCATGTCTTTGTGTGGCTGAAAGTGTGACTGTAGGTTTAGAGGAGGGCAGACAGTTGTGGGGAAAATGCACCGTGAGGATTATGAAGAATCCTTCTCCTCATGGAGTTCATCTGGTTCTCTGGCACGTGAGCCATTTCAAGGGAGCTCGGTGGAACAGAACGGATGCTACCCTCAGGTACCTCTCTGGCTCTCCTGTACTAGAGGCATTTCCTTAAAAGCAATCCCCCTCTACCCCACTATTTTAGATGTTATTGTCATTTTATTTTAGACATGCAGCCATTTTCCCCACAGATGAGATTTTCTGCCGTACATGTGTGGGCCCTTAGTACATCTTTGCCTTCATCCTTCTGGGTTGCACTTCTGTGCTTTCTCCCCAGTACTGTCTAGCTCGGAAAGAGAGGACTCTGCCACCCAGGACTCCTGAAAAGGCCATGCATGCTGTGAGCTGACCAATTCAACCTAATAGTTGTTAGCCCAGTGTACAACAGAAGTAATTCTCTTTCCTTCCTTAGCTCTTGAAAGAAAGCCGGTGGAATAGATTTGGGCCAAGGGAATATTGTTTACTTCAGTTTTTAAAGGAGGGAATCAGTCATGGATAGGAGGAAGCAAAAGTAACTACATTTTTGTGGTTTATAACTTTGTTTGCTAATTTCATTTCGTTCATTTGTATTTCAGTTGTATTTACAATTATATTTTGCCAAACATATAGTGAAAAGCCTACAGTATCTGCAATAAAGAATCCCTCATGAGTTACAGGGTTTATTTATAGACTGAATTCTTTGAAGTTGGCTGAAGAGATTTCTTCTAGTCATAGCCAGGGATTTTAGTGAACAAAACAACAGATCTTATGCGTTTTTCAGTGATTTCTTTACTTATTTAAGTTGTTAGTGATAATACAAAATGAGAAATACATACTACTAAGGAAAATAAAACCCAATAGGATTTAGTCAAATAAACATCAAGTCCAAAAGCTTTTTAAAAGATGAACTTAAGAGTTATTTGCTTTTCCAAAATTGATTACATACTATATTTCAGTTCTTAAAATTAATGTTTTATAATATATCTCAAATTGTATTATCCCAAAGTTTTCATTTTTTAAATATTTTATGGAATGTACAGATATTGAAGAATTATAATTTACAACATAGCTGCACAAATCTTTAGTAAGATGTTGTGACAAGAAGTTATTTATAAAAGACTTATGAGACATGAGATAAAGAACAAATTTTTTAATTAATTAATTTATTTATTAAATCCCTCCCCCTCCCCCAATCAACTCCCCCTCTCTCATCAGCCCAAAGAGCAGACTGGGTTCCCTGCCCTGTGGGGAGTCTAAGGACCTCCCACCTCCTTCCAGGTCTAGTAAGGTGAACATCCAAACAGCCTAGGCTCCCACAAAGCCAGTACATGCAGTAGGATCAAAACCCAGTGCCATTGTTCTTGACTTCTCAGCAGTCCTCATTGTCCGCTATGTTCAGTGAGTCCGGTTTTATCCCATGCTTTTTCAGACCCAGGCCAGCTGGCCTTGGTGAGTTCCCAAAAGAACATTCCCATTTTCTCAGTGTGTGGGTGCACCCCTCATGGCCCTGATTTCCTTGCTCGTGCTCTCTTATGGAATATATACATATTAGAGTACTACTCAGCAGTAAAAAACAATGACTTCTTGAATTTTGCATGCAAATGGATGGAAATAGAAAACACTATCCTGAGTGAGGTAAGCCAGACCCAAAAAGAGGAACATGGGATGTACTCACTCATATATGGTTTCTAGCCATAAATAAAGGACATTGAGCCTATAATTCGTGATCCTAGAGAAGCTAAATAAGAAGGTGAACCCAAAGAAAAACATATAGACATCCTCCTGGATATTAACCTTCATCAGGTGATGAAAGGAGACAGAGACAGAGTCCCACATTGGAGCATCAGACTACAACCCCAAGGTCCAAATCAGGAGCAGAAGGGAAGAGATAAAGAACAAATTAATGAAAAAGAAAATTTAAATGTTTTGTTTTCTATAAATTAGATTGATTTTAGTGTGTTTGACATTTTCTTCCTAAACACAAGCTTTTTTGTTTTGTTTGTTTTGTTGGTTGTTTTTGGAGGGGAGGAAGGCCTATCTTTAAAAGAGAAAGTTAGAATTAAATTGAAATGACATTTGCTTTTTACTGATTTTCTTTGTGACTTAGCAAATTCTAGGAAAATAAGGCATGGAAAAGTGTAGGGACCAGAAGTGTCAGTTTTATCTAAAATAAGTTTGCTTAATAGAATACAGTTTTGAAATCAAACTGAGTTTTTTAATCTATACATACTTATTGAGCATTCTTGTGTCAGGGACCAATGAATACTGTATTAATTTGCATAATCTAATAACAACACTAAGAATGAGAACACTATAAAATCTTCATTTTAGTTGTGTTACGATGGAGATGTAGAATAGTGAGACAATATGTCCTCAATGCTACAGGACAAGCTGCCAAGCTGAGCTTCTGATTAGGCACTGGGGCAAACACATTCATGAAGGTTGCCCAGGGCAGTGGTTCCCTATATGGGGCCTCCAGCCAATGACATCTGAACTACATGGAAATATTCCACGTGCTCAGGCCACACCCCAGAACGCTGAAGCCCTGGGTCAGAGCTGGATAGACTTAGAGGCATTGCATGCTGAAGTTTCCAGAAGAAGCCACTGTCCTCTGCCTTGTTTTCCAGTAAAGTAGCTGAACAGAGGGTCATGCAAATACTTGCCCTTAAGCTGACAGGTGCTGATGAAAAAGGTGTGTTTGGAAGGGCAGTTATGCAAAAAGGAATGTGAGGGGGGGGGAAGCTTTGGGGTTTTGAGCATTGAGGAAAAAAAAAATTTAATTCCAAGGATGAAGGAAGGAAATCATTTCCACTTCCAGCAGAGTGGGCAGGTTTTGCTTGCTGAGACTCTGAAGAAATCATTGAAATGGTTTCAGTGCTTATGAACACTAAAGCAGTGAGAACAGAATGATTGCCTGCCTCCTCTCTGCTTCGTCAACTTCTGTCTGCTTGTGTTTCGAACAAGTATTCCCAGAATTGACAGTTACAGAGCAGTCAGAAGCCATCCACTGAAGACTACCTAAAGCAATAATGCCATCCTTTGCTTAGATGAGTTTAGCATTAGATGCTAAAACTACTACTCCTTCACAGTGGTACTCAGGTAACTGCAAGGCAAGTCTAACAGAAACCACAGTCTCTTGCACCATGAGGCAGCAGAACTGAGCATCACAGTGTATAACACATGAATCATTCATCCCGCTAGCTGAACTCCACACTCGTCTTGGGACAGTGTCTTTGAAACTCTTCTGATGGCTTTGCAGGCTAAACAGAGTCTTTGCTCTTTCCTCTCTGCTGCAAACAGGGATTTGCCATAAAGTAAGCAGCGTGAGCTGTCTACTCTTTGCAGCATCTCCGAGGAGATGGCTCTGATATGCACCACTGTGTTCAATCACTTGAAAGACAGTAATGCAATTAGGCCGTCCTCTATATAAGAACTGCTATTGCTTTCAGTTCACTTCCAGGCCTGACACAAGTAAATCACTTCGATAAAATCCCCCTTTCCCCCCCACTCCCAGGGAACAGCATAAGTAATGATACCAGTGATCTAGCAAGGACAAAATGAATGTAATGTACTTTTTATTGAAAAGCAAAATGTTTCTTTCACAAGGCAGTGATTCATCGTGTCATTTGGAAAATGAGTTTTCTTTTGTTGAATGTAAAGATGCTTAAATGGTGTTCTGTAAAGGCAATTTTGGAGAGGCAAACACTACACACCTCTTTGGAATTTAAATGCTTACACATGAAAGTCCTGGAAAAGGAATATATTTTCAAAACATACTGCTATATTCTCTTATAATTATTCAAAAGGAGGCATTTTCCTATGCCATTTAAGCAAATTCTTTTCCTTATGTATAAACAGTGACCAATTCTTTCAACTTTTTATTTTAAACATTAACGGCATGACTCAGGCACAGACTTAAAAGACATCGACTTTGGTGTAGTTTTTGATTGTCATTTTGTGATGGGTTGTTCAGCCAACTTGGCTTTCTTCTTAGTCACCTAACTTACCCTAAGCAGAGACCCTTTTGATATTACAGTGTGTTGAGTCGTTAGTAAATATTACTAGCTCTAGAGGCTGCTATCTTCAACAGTACAGGAGTGTGGTCTGCCATGATTAAAGCCATCCTTTCTGTTTAGTCTTTTAAATTAACATATTAGTGTTGTGCTTCAGTATATGCACATTACACATACACACAGAGAGAGACTGAGTCTAGTTCTCTGTTCTTTACCGTCCTATGTTCCCACTTCCTGACCTCTAATTATCAACTTCCATCAGAACCTTTTTTTCTGTTGACTGACACACACAAAACACATGTTTCCATAGCCAAGGTTTCATTTAACTTCAGGTCTTTTTGTTCTACCATTTTGCTGAAAAAGACAGGATGTTGTTTCCCTCATGATGGCATATTATACCATCGTGAGTATATATACCATCATGAATATATCTACCACATTCTCTCTCTACTTTCTTTCCTTCCCCTCACTCCTCTTTTTTTCTCATCATTCTCCTTCAAGGGGAAGATATTTTGTGTCTTATTTGCTAATACCCCTACAATTTCTATAACATATTGTTCGTGGTAACAATTCCATATATCTGCACCTATATAAATAAGTGTACAAAAGTATATTTATTTACTTGAACATAAGACTGAACTTGTGTAGCAAATATTTTGTTCCCCAGTTTACAAACAAAGAGAAGTTAGGCTAGTAATAAGGGTTGGAGTGTTGTAAGTAGTCCATCTCCTCATGGATTCATTCATACAGTCAATGAATGGCATTAACATTTATGGCATTTCCAATGTAACATGAAATCTCCTCTGTCCTTTATGTTGATATAAAAGCTGATATGATTAGTATTCTTATTAATCCATTATCATAAGTCCCAGAACTGTTATTGTTGGACATCAGATCTTTTATGTTCTGCCTTTGCTAAGCTGTGAGAGTCATATTACATTTTATACTTTATAAGTATTTTTTGAATAAATAATACATACTTCAGAAGTTCAAAACTTAGAGAAGAGTGCTTGGTGAAAAGTTTCCTTCATATATCTCCCCTTTATTTTAAATCTTGCCTTCTGTTGGAATTACCTGGAAAGTTCTGCCAGTTACTGAAACCAGTGTTCCACCCCTGGATGCTGTGATTGAGTTGATCTAGGAGTTCTGGTGGGCTTTGAGATTCTTAGAAGGACATCATCATAAGGAACACTGCTCTGAGAAAAGGTGTTGCATCAAGAGCGAGAAACAAACAAAACATAGAAAACATTTTTTGGTAGTATCTTTAAACATTTTTTTTATTGATTTTATTGAGCTGTACATTTTTCTTTGCTCCCATCCCTACTTCTCCCCTTCACTTGAACCCTCTCCCATGGTCCCCATACTTCCAATTTACTCAGGAGATCTTGTCTTTTTCTATTTCCCATATAGATTAGATCCATGTATGTCTCTCTTAGGGTCCTCATTGTTGTCTAAGTTCTCTGGGATTGTGATTTGTAGGTTGGTTTTCTTTGCTTTATGTTTAAAAACCACGTATGAGTGAGTACATATGATAATTGTCTTTCTGGGTCTGGGTTACCTCACTCAATATGATGTTTTCTAGCTCCATTTGCCTGCAAATTTCAAGATGTCATTATTTTTTTCTGCTGTATAGTACTCCAATGTGTAAATGTACCACATTTTCGGTATATATTCTTCGGTCAAGGGGCATTTAGGTTGTTTCTAGGTTCTGGCTATAACAATGCTGCTATGGATATAGTTGAGCACATGTTCTTGTGGCACGATTGAGCATCCTTTGGATATATACCCAAAAGTGGTATTACTGAGTCTTGAGGAAGATTGTTTCCTAGTTTCACAGAAAACATTTTCTAAAATGACATTGGGCCTAAAGCAACAAAAGGCAGCGCAGTCATTGAGGACAAAGCAAATGAAGAGAGGAAAGTGATGCCCCAATGCATTACTTCTGAGGGTGTTCAGACCCGGACATGGGAGTGAGAAAGGGAGGCGCGCTTGGAGGCTTCCTTGAAAAGTCAGAGTGGAAGAGTCCTATGCTAGGAGACTTCGGAGGATACTTGAGGGAGAGGGAGAGGTGGGGGCTTAAAGAAAAGAAACCCAGAGATCTAGGAAGAGTCTTCCTTAGGTGTTCTGAAAGATGCTAAGCATAAATATGTGAAGGGATTTCCAGAAGGAGGTGGAAGCAGAAGGGATAAGCAGCAGTAGTGTTGACACAGGGGTTACTACCTTTCAACAGGACACTGGGAAAAGTTCCTGAAGGATTTGTTTCACAAGAGGAGGGAAAAATAGCCTTGGGTTAAGGACAGTCCTACCTAACATATCATTGGAAGAAGAATTGCAAAGGATTTCCAACTAATGTAACCACGTCTCACAGCAAAGTTTCAGAATATGTGTGGGAATGTGAGGACTTGCAGTACCTGGCAAGATCAGTTCCCAATGCCTGGTGACAAGGTCAAGTCTAAACATCAGCAGAGAAAGAAGGGACCAGGTATGTAGAGATGAAAGAATATGCCCTACCACGAGGGTAAATTAGCTGAAATTAATGCCAAAGTCATGTCGATCTGATAATCAACAAAGATAATCAGATAGTTGTCATGACTATTTCACATATGCAGAGTTAGATGCATGGAAGATGAAGAAAAGATCTCATCAAATTCTGAAAGAAGTGACTGTTTACAAAGTCAAATGTAGACTGGGTGGGCGGAGGGCAGATTAGACTCAGAAGATGACAAAATTTATGAGATCCAAGACAGACTAACAAACTCTCAAGGGTGAAAGAGAACAAAGAAACAATGTAGACAACACAAAGAGCTTCAAGAGGCATCACATATATGTAACTAGAGACCCTGGAAGGTCACTGGAGGATGGGAAAAGAAATGTAATTTTCCCCAATTTAACAACAATTAAACACGCAATCCAGAAGGTTCAACCGGGCTGAGCTCAAGAAGCACAAAGAAAGTAAAAGCTACATCATAACTGAATGTCTGGAAGTCAATGACAAAGGAAAGACTGGAAGCACTGAGGGGATTAAAGACATTATGTCAGAGGAACAAAGCTGAGGATGACAGCGATGATGACGATGGACTTCTTGTGACTAAGGAACTGTCTTTGAAGAGCCGAGGGGAAGCGTGCGTGGGTAGAGTTATGACAGCCACCAGAATGACTTCTTAAAAGCAAAAGCAGAGCAAAGATTCTTTTCCAGACACGCAAAAGCCGACGACTTCATCTCCACCATCTAGTTGCTCTGTAGATCGGTTAAAGGAAGTCCTTTAGGCAGAAGAGATTGTGCTAGGTCTCATTCTGGATCTCCAGGAGGAAACGAAGACTGACAGAAATGCAAAGGACTTGGATAAACAAAATGTTTCCATATCATTTAAATCTTTAAAAGATGTAAAAGTAGAGAGTGGAATTTATAAAACATATAATGTTTTAAAAGATGGACACAAAGCTAGAAGAGGTAAATTAAATATATAACTGCAAGGTTTTTTAAGTGCTGTGGACTGGCAAGATTCTTCCGCTATCCTTGAAAGGTGCAATATCACCTTAAGGTAGACTGTGACAAATTCAGTATTTACTATAAATGTGGAGACAGTCGGTAAAGTAACGGAAGGAAGCTGTAACTGCTAAACAAGAAAAGGGAAGCTGTTGGAACACTACTGAGTAGTATAGTCTTCCTTTAGAAATGAAGAAATGTCTAAGACCAATCACCCACATCTTCATTCTCAAAGAAACTAGGAGAGGAAGAACAAATCAATTCAAAGAAGAAGGAAAAAAACCATAAGAGCTCTCAGCAGCACCATGGTGCTCAGTAAGAACAAGTGCCTGAAGAAAGCCATCAGGAAGGGAGTGATCTTTTTTGAAGAAAGGTTGGTATGATGTGAAAGCTCCGACTATGTTCAATATCAGAAACATTGAAAAAACACTGCTCACAAGGACTCAAGGAACCAAAATTGCATCTGATGGCCCCAAGAGTCGCATGTTTGAAGTGAGCCTTGCTGATGTACAGAAGGACAAAGTGGCACTTAGAAATTTCAAGGTAATTACTGGGGATCTTTAGGGTAAAAACTGTCCAACTAACTTTCATGGCATGGATCTTACCTGGGACAAAATGTGTTCTATGGTCAAAAAGTGGTAGACCATGATTGACACTCATGTCAAGACACCCAATGGTTATTTGCTCTGTCTGTTCTGTATTGGTTTCACTGAAAAGCACTATAACCAGATACTCAAGACCTCCCGTGCACAGCACTAGGAGGTCCCCTAGATCCAGAAGATGATGAAAATTATAATCCGAGAAGTGCAGACAAAATGACTTGTAGGAAGTGGTTAATAAATTGATTCTAGACAGCATTGGGAAAAATAGAAAAGTCTTGCCAGTCCATTTATTCTCTTCATGATGTCTTTGTTAGAAAAGTGAAAATGCCGAAGAAACCCAAGTTTGAATTGGGAAATCTCTTGGAGCTCCCTGGTGAAGGTGGTAGTTCTGGGAAAGCTATTGGTGATGAGACAGGTGCTAAAGTTGAACGGGCTGATGGGTATGAGTCACTAATCAAAGAATCTGTTTCTAATAGTGACAAATAAAAAGTCCTATTTGTTGGGGGAAAAGAAAATAAGGGGAGAAAAGCAGGAACCATGAATGCAGAGATTAATAAAATTGACACTTCTCCAGTCAAACAGATCAGGAAGGAAACACAGTCCCCGTTATTAGGCATGTGGGGACTAACACCACTCTTGAGACTGCATAATCTCTCAACTCTCAGACCGCCATGAAGAACTGACCAGAGCAAATTGGGCTATGGTAGTGGTTCTCAAGCTGTGGTTGTGACCCTTTCTGGGTTAAGTGAACCTTCACAGGGGTCACCTAAGAGCAACAGAAAACACAGATATTTAAATGACAACTCATAACAGTAGACAACTACAGATATGAAGAAGCAATGAAATAATTTTATGGTTGGAGGTCACCACAACATGGGGAACTATATTAAAGGGTCTCAGCACTGGGAAAGTTGAGAACTGCAGCTCTATGTTATGTGTGGGGAGTTGTGTTGATCACAGTAATTGAGATGGGTAGAACCTTCCCCTGTAAGTTGATTTTGTAAGAGCATTTTACTACAGCAAAGACACAAGAAGCTAAGACAAAAATTAATAAGGGAATATTATATAGTACAATAATCAGCACACTTATGATTTCAACAATTTAAAGGAGGCAAATAAATTTTTTGAAGACAAAAACTATCAAGTGCATTTCAAGAAGAAATGTAATTTGATAGTTGTGAATTTGTAATTAATGTTTCCATAAGGGCTAAGGTGCCCCCTGGTGACTTATACAAAATATTTAAATAATGTACAGTAACAAAATTTTTTAGCTTTTCTAGTAAACCGAAGGGAAGGGTTATGTGATAGTTAGTTTTAATGATTAATTTAACAGGACCTGTGGTCACTCGGGAAGTAGACCTCTGAGCATGTGTGGTTATCTTGATTGTGTTAACTCAAACCCATCTCCTGTGGGTGAGGTGACACCATGCCCTAGCTGGATCCTGGATTGTGTAAGTGGAGGAAGCATGTTTGCATCTCTTTCTTTCCTGATTGTGACTACAACATGACCTGCCATCCCAGGCTTATTCTGTCTTATTCCTGTCATGGTGAACTGTGCACTATGAGCTGTAATAAACCCTTTCCCCTTAGGTTGCTTTGGTAGGCAATTTTATTATAGCAACAGGAAGAAAATCCAAGGATACTTTTAAAATGACATTATGACAACATTGTTACCTTAAGACCAAGATTGAGGAAAGATATTGCAAAATAGAAAATAAGAGTCTAATATTCCTTTTTGAATATCCATGGGAAAAGTTTTAAAATAATTCTAGGAGGTTGAGTTAAACAAAACTGATATGACCAATATGACCAACTAGAGTTTTCCTCAAAAATACCAAATTATTTTAATACTAGAAGTTTACCCAATGTAACTGATCAAATTAACTTACTAAAAAAGAAAAGCCATTTTATTTTCTTTATAGCCACAGAAAATAACAAAAACAAAATCAAAATGCAAAATCTATTTCTTATTTTAAAAAATCCTGTCAGCAACATGGGATGAGGAGGGATCAATTCTTTGAATTTCATTAAACCAATTCCAATGAAAGCCAACCACCAAGTCCTGCGAACAACGTTGTGTATATGGTGTGGGATCTCACTAAGTGAATCTGAACACTTCTATTCAGAGCTGTGCAGTTGATTATGGGTGTTGCAGTAAGATGGGGGAAAAGTAAAATAAAATTCATTATGAACAGAAGCAAAGAATTGAAATCATTTCTGATCCTAGATATCATGACTGCATATAAATGCAAATCTTTGAAAGAGTCACAGGGACAAATATGTGTGCTAGCAAAGCTGGAAGCTACATGCAGCATGCAAAAGAAAAGTGCATTTATATCTACTATAAATGAGAAGTTGAAAATTGAAATTAAAAAGCATTTAGTAGAACATGAAACGTTTTGAGATAAATGTGGCTCCGATGTGTCAGGCTGGTATATTTAAATCTTTTTAGCTCTAGTGATAAACAGAAGGACATACTATTCACAGGCTGAAAGAGACTCAATATTATAAATGTCGACTCTCCATAAATTGGTGTACATCTCAGATACAATTCTGATTAAAATTTCAGTAATCTTAAAAATAAATCAACAAGTACTAAATTTATATGGAAATAAAGAACCTAGAATAACCAATACAATTTTGAATAAAAAATGAATTTTGGGTACTGGTGAAAACTCATTTGATACTTTAATTCAGCAACAGAAATTAGGGCATTGTGGTTTTTGGTGATCTCTACAAACAGAGATTGACAAAACATTGGAATTTGCAGAAGTGGGCTCTCCCCATTATCTGTTGGTGAAAAGACCCCACAGCGTCATGATTATGTAAACTTTTAGAACCCCAAACACACTATTAATTAGATAGCATCTTCACAAGTGTGGATTTATCTCTGTGAAATGTCAAATGTTACACTGAATTGTTATTGTGACACTTGATTTATTTTCTTATTTCTTCAGTAAGCAGTTGGGTGTTTGGCTTCTCCTTTCTCATTCCACACAATTTAAAAATATCAATTTTTGGCCCTTTGATAGGTCATAACTATGTTTTTTCGAAAGAGTTATTTGCCCTCTTGGGAGAGCCTCTTCAAAGACAATGTACCAGTGTTTCTGAGGGTCTTGATTTGCTCATGTATCTGTTAAAGCTTTTATGTAATTTTCAGTTTAAACATCACAAAGATCTTCTAGGTCCATTATCCAAGCTGTTTATATTGCAATGTACTCTGTGTGTTTACATTATGAGTGAATACTGAGTCATTTTATAACTGATACTATGAACTTTTCCCAATATTTTATCATATTCTGAGCCAGTATATTTGAATCAATTCATATCCGTTTTGAATCATTATCTGCTGAAGTCTATAAGATTTATTGCCGTCCTATAGTAGATTCATTCATCACTTTTTGCTTCATTAAATCCCATCCTCCTATAACCATATTTCATTGCTCTGTGTTTTTCTATTTATGCCTTGTTGTATTCATTTGCACTTAGGCATCTGAACTCATGTTCCAGAAGTCTCTTTACAGTGAATGAACGTACAAGCTTTGAAAGTTGTCTTGCTCTTCGGCTGAAAAAATAGGCTAGTGAACCCCCCAACCTCCTCTCAGAAGAGAACTGTGATATGTCTCTCTGTTGCACAGGGAGAGTGTGGAGAGCCTGATCCAGAAGCATTCCTATGCCCGGTCACCCATCCGCACCTACGGAGAAGAGGATGTACTGGGAGAGGAGAGCCAGACAACTCCAAATCGAGGTAAGGCTGTCTACCATGTGGACATGTGGAGCTGCTGGAGGCCAGAGCCCTTGACAGGGAATGAAGGCAGGTTGCTGATGGAATGTCTGGTCCTCTGGGAGCGCATGTCAATAAGTGCCTTCAAGCCTTTTCAAAAGAAGCAGTCTCCAATGCTGATCCTCCTATGCCTCTTTAGTTTGCTTGAGTGGCTACTATGTCTGTGGTTTTGTTGGTAGTAGGCATAGAACCTTTGAATAGGCTAGAGACGGGTTTGTCTGTGACTTACTGCCAAAGAGCCACCAATCACAGTTCTGGATAGTTTCTTACCATTTTTGAATCTCAGCTTTATTATTTGAAAATTAGGGATATTTTGTTAGGATCAAAGTTCAAAATGAAGAACACTTTTAAAAGAGAAATATCATGACAGAGGGCCATCATTGGCCCTAATAGTTAAAGTAAGAATTGAACCAAGGGGTAGAGAGATGGCTTGGTCACCTAGAATTCCCTGACTTGGAGAATCAGAGACAAGCAAATCCCTGGGCTCCCTGGCTTCCAGTCTGCCATAGTAAGTTAGCTCTAGAGTAGTAAGAGACTGTACCTCAAAAACGGGGTGGGGAATGACACCCGAGGTTGTCCAAAGCACAAAGGAACTGAGTCAAGTTGACTTGAGCAGAAAGCTCCGAGAGAAGACGGAGCACACAGGAAGCACGAAAGACGGGAAAGAAAGAGTAGAGAGGACAGTGTGGCTCTACCGTAGGCTGGTAACATGGGGAAAGAATTTCTATCCTTTCTTCTGGGTTTGTTTCTAAAATACCAAGCAAGACAATTAGTGAAAACACAGGGCATTTCTAATAACTCAGGGAAAGGAAGCCACGAACCATTACGCAGTTGGAAAATTCAGCATTCCTGGTGTAGAAGAATTTATTCTTCTGGTTTTCATGACGACTTTGGGAAAAGGTGACTTTGCTGAGACATATCTGGTTCCTACAGATAGGTGATACAGATATGTGGATCTTTTTATGGAAATGAAGTCATATTCTCCGGCAAAGCATCACTGCTCGGCCACTCCAGAATATGCAGGCTTGCAATCAGCTGACTGCTCTTCTGTTTAGTTAGTTCTTCCTTCCGTGTAGGATGCCAACGATACCTTCTTATCTAGAAAGTTGGATCTGCACTTTAGTAAGGTTCATGTTGGTTTGTCTTTTTGAAATGCTGATATAACATTTTCCCCTCTTCTTAAAATGTTAATAGTTTTATTAATTCTTTGAGAATTTCATAGAGTGTGTTTTGATCACATTCAGCTCCCTCTCCAAACTCTTCCTCGACCCAACCACCCTCACTTCTTTAGCCTCCTGACTTTGAGTTCTCTTCTTTCTTTTTATATATTTATTACACACACACACACACACACACACACACACACACACACACACAAGTACTTTATCTTCATGTATGTTTGTGTACCATATGCATGCCTGGTGTCTGTAGAGGTCAGAAGAAGGCATCAGATTCCCATGGGATTGGAGTTACAGACGGTTGTGGCCTATCATGTGGGTGCTGGGATTCAAACTGTCCCCTGGAATACAGTGTTCTCAACTGATGAGTCAACACAGTCCAACCCCTTCTTTAGAAATAATTGAGTCCCATCTATTGCCCAACTACTATTGAATGTGGAGTACTAGCAATTTTTTTTTAAAAGTAAACTGATCTTAAACTGGGCATAGCTGCACATGTCTTTAATGCCAGCATTTAGGAGGCAAAGGTAGGTAAGTTTTCAGTGAATTCAGGCCAGCCTGGTCTATATAGTGAATTCCAGGACAGCCAGGGCTACATAGTAAGACCCTATCTCAAAATAACAACAACAACGAAAATAAACTGATCTCTAGTTCTTCATCAGTATATTTATGGAGCCACCTAAATCTAATGAGTGTTTTTCTTGCAGGATCAGCTTTTACAACATCTGACAATTTGTCTCTCAGTTCCTGGGTATCATCGTCTTCCAGTTTCCCTGGCTTTCAGCATCCACAGACCCTGACTGCTCTTGGCACCAGCACAGCGTCTATAGCAACACCCATTCCTCACCCTATACAGGGTTCTCTGCCACCATATAGCCGCCTGGGAATGCCTCTGACCCCATCCGCCATTGCCAGCTCGATGCAGGGAAGTGGTCCTACGTTCCCATCATTCCATATGCCTCGATATCATCATTACTTTCAGCAGGGGCCCTATGCAGCCATCCAAGGACTACGCCATTCCTCTGCGGTGATGACGCCATTTGTATGACTCTTCTGAGAGTCGAGGGAGCTAGATCCAGAATGTGCAAAAGGGTCTGAAAACATAGGAGGGGGATGGGTGGGTGGGATGTAGGGAATTGGAGCCTGGGCTCTCCAGGAAATACAGGACTTATTAAAGAGGAGAGCTGGACTCACAGTGTAGGGGAATGCATCATGGGCAAGGATTCATCTGCAGTTGGATCCAGTGTAAAGTTTAGCCAGCCTGCTCCTACAAATAACAAAACATCAGTTTACCTAGGAAGCTTAATGATCTAAGGCAAAGGAATCTCCAGGTGCGTTATTCCTAGTGTTTAAAAGTCCTGTTGATGCAGTATTGTATAAAATCCTTGTGTATAGGTTTTCTTTCTATCAACAGGTCCAAAGCATCGTCCAGAAGGCAATACTACATAGCATATTGAAATGCTCAACTCCGTTTCTCCCAGTGTGAAATGGGAGCCAATAGCGAAACATTTATAGTGCTGTGGCTTAAGCATGTTTAGTTTCCTTTCTGTCAGTTTGCTGGGGAAGGGGCGGAGTCGGTGCTAATGCATCCTGTGGTATGAACGAATAGCGAAAGCCGCCTTTCCCGAGTTCCTGCTGCCCACGGGCCAGGGCACCAGAAGTTCTGTCTTCATTCCGTTCCCCTTTTCTTTTTCCTATTAATTCTTTTTCTTGCAAAAAACCTTTCAGGTATGCAGGGGAAACCCTCTGTCTGTTATTTTAAAGAAAGATATTTTTGTTATTATCGAAGAGGTTAGCTTTTGGGGTGCTGCATTCTCAATAGGCTGCTGGCGTGACCACCCAGGACCTCTCCAGAGCCTGTGTGTGGTGATCCGCAAGGCTCCCCTGTACAAACTACAGTCAAAATATGGCGGTTCTCGTCTGAAGGGGATTTCTCTGCCATGCGAACCAAAGTCCCCTTCGTTTTTTCTTCAGTGTCGGGGATCTTTTGCGTATTTAAACACATTGGGCCAACATCTGATTTTTTTAGAATCTGCTTTATTGCTGCTGCCATTGTGGTCAGGGATTCGCCACTGGCCATTCTCTCACAGGCGGCTCACCACGCTTTCACGTATGCCTGCGGGCATGGGTGTGTCCTGCCTCTGACTTCTCTTATCTCTCCGTGCTACATTTATAGACTCCCTTCCATTTTCCCCATCGCTAACATGAAACTGCATGTTAGTCTGGTGACTCCCTGACAGAAACCCTGACAGTTCTTACCAGCAAACTAGGGCTGCAGCCAGCTTCTTGCTTCCTTCTTAAGCGTCCCCTCTATAAATACACTAGAGATTATGTTTTACTGCTATATAATCAATATGTTATTTTTGAACAACATGTATCTTAGCATTTACAGTCCAGGGCAACAAATCTGGTATTTTACAATAATAAATCCCTGATAGCATAGATTTATTAAAGTCGTTAGACCTTCAGCTTGGAAGACAGTGTGTTCCACCTTTAGGATGTGACTGGTTTGCTTCACACAGTTCCCCTGAACTTTATTTTAGTTTAAATTTCGTATGTAGTTTTCATTCTACTCTGTTCCTACTTCAAATGTATTGAATGTGCTAGAAGACACGGGAAATGGCACTCCTGACAGCAGAAGTGTATTTAGGCATCAGCTCAATATAGGTACCACATCACTCGGCAATTTGATTTGGTAGTTTTGTTAGATGTTTCCATGTTGAATGACTTTCTAGGCCAAGTCCAACCTCTGAAACAAGGTACCACACACAGCGTAGGGTGGGATGCTGGCTTTAGATTTCTCACCTGATATTCTTCCACCAAAGTCTATACCGGGCTTCCAAAGAGGCATGAATTGTCAACAAAACCACTTTAAACTCCCCTGTCAGACACTGCTGGTCAATCTGGCCTCTTATGTGTCATCGTGTCGCAGTGAATCCACAGGGAGTTGGTATCCAGACAAGTACAGACATGCATTTATTTTTAAAACCAGTGGTGAGTGATGTTTAAAGTAAACGCTCGTAGGGTTAGGGTAGGTAATGGTACTCAATGACTGGCCTCTTGCAAAAGGACCTTGGAGTAAAGTGTTGCAGGGAAAATCACTGTCTTCTAGGATGCCGGGTTACTGAAGTGAGTGAGTGTCTGCGTTTTCTTTCCCATGACAGTGAGATGATTGTTTTAATACTGTGTGTAGTTTTCCCAATCTGTGTGCCTCACAGTAGAATTTTGTTGTTGTTGTTGTTGTTAAATATGATCTTTGCCAATATTTCTAGGAATTTTTCTTGTAATTCAGCAATATAAGAACGAAACTGAATGGCATGGATGGTGCCAAGCAAAGCGGGCTCCGGAAAATTTTTCCCCCTAAAGTTCTTAACTGGGTGTTTGTTTCCCCTGTTGGTATCACATGAACCAGACAGAAGCCATCCAAGGGAAATGGGGCCATGTGAGTGCCTAGCAGTCAAGCCTGGGAGCCACCTGTAACTTTGGTGTTTATTCTGGCCATCAATTCTTATTAATTCCTTGGGAATTTACTATTTAAAAATCACTCCACCAAAATTAATGGCAAGAATTAGATAGTAACAGGTAAATTCAATTGGATAATCATGACTAAGCCTTAAAATATAGTTGGAATAAATTCAGGTCTTCCCCTTTGCGTGGCCAAGCGCAGTGCTGCTGAGGACGCCTGGCCAGCCTTGCTTTACTGAGCTCTAATGGACTCGTTCATAACTCACTGGCTTTAAAATATACCTCAATAATTCTAAGCTGAGTTGTGCCCATTCTTTGTTTAGTGAATCATCCCACCTGCTTCCTGTCCCCAGCAGTTCTTGCGGGACTACATCCAGATGTGCATGACATATCAACAGTTGTTAGGTAACACTGTCTAGCTCAGGGCTTTCTGCTCAATTGCTGGCGTTTCCAGCTAGTAACAATGGTGTATTGTCTGGAAGGGTTACCAGCACTGGTAGTGAGTGGGGACAGAGATGCAAAATTTCTCTGTAGAGATTCATGATGTAGCAGTAACATTGTGTGATCTTTGTGTAAGAGCTGCACTGACTCCTAGGCCATTTGTAGATCTCACCTCCCCAACCACTGGCCAAGCGTCCACCATTTTGCTTCTCCAGGTACAACACTCCCATCCCCAAACACAGTAATAAAAAGAAAGGGAATCCTCAACATGTCCAAGAAATATTTTTAGAAGTGAAACCTCATGTCTCACATTGCCTGTGAGTGTTTCAGGGAGATGCTAGGTTGTTTATCCTATTTCTCTATTTCCAATGAACTTTTCAAGCTACAGTCCTTATGGAAAGGACAGTTATGCTGAGAAAAATCACCTATGTATAAAACGGATGGGAGGATTTTCCACACTGTTAGGCAGGAAGGCTCGATGGTGACTTAGTCACTAATGAACATGCTAACATGCTGTATTAAAACCCTGGTTTTCACTCAGTGTTCTAAAATTGATAATTATTACAAACAAAACAATACCCATTCTGAAAAACCAGTAGACAAAAGAAAAAAAATTAGCTTATTCCTCTAGAAAGTTACTTCAGGAAGTGTGGGTTTTATATGTATTTTTTGTATTGTCTTAGAAAGAAAGACATTGCTGTAAACAAGCAACGGGAAGATTATAAACTTTTAAAACATTAAGGAAGCATAAAACCCTTTTGTCATGGCTTACTAGTCTATACCATATTAAAAACACCAAAACACTTACCTTTCCTCTGCAAGCTAAACATAGAAGGCTCACTTGTAAGTATTTGATGGCTTAATAATTCATATTTTCTAGCTTTCTTTATCTGCCCCCTCTCATAATTTCAATCTCTTCCCTCTTTGAAGAAAGCATTCTGTAAAGAAAATAAATTGTGTGTGTGTGTGTGTATGTGTGTGTGTGCGTGTGTGTGTGTATAATAGTACATCTGGACAAAAGATACAATTTGTTGTATTTTACTTCTGGTGCAAAGACATGTTGTATTAAGTTGCTTTTAACATGTTTTTTTTAGAAATCTGAAGAGATTCTTTTGTTAACTAAAATATGAAATTCTGTATCACCTGTTTAAGCAGACTGTCACGGTCTTCTTGTTTGCTGTGTCTTCATTTGCTTAATGAATTGCGTGGAAAAGTCACTGTAATGCAGTGTGTGGGGTGGGGGGAAGGGCGTGGGAAATGTTCTATGGGGAAAAATTATAAGCCTAATACTATGAAGTAACATCTAATGAAGTTCTGTTTAAGTGCAATATATTTATTTCTGCCAGAAATGTATTATCAACCTTATGTAATATTTGAAGCATAACATGTTATTTGTAAACAGCTAAAATTATATATTATCCCAAATTGTACAGAAGCACGAATGTGTGAATACTAGTTTCTTTTGTGAAGAATGGAGTGGAATTTACACCTTTTATTATCTACACACAGTGACTCTTGGTGCCTGCATTCTCCCCTGGTAAGGAGGAGGATTGGATGATATGGGACTCAGCCGGCCATTCCCAGATATGATCCCGCCTATGATGTCATGTTGTGACATTGTTGTTTAAGGAAGATGCCCTCATAGTCCTACCTACTTTTCTCTTTTTCTAGTACTACTTAATTCTCTTCACTCATTATTCCACCCAGTGAACCCTCCCTCAGAGAAAAATATGCTTTTATGTCTCTTGTACCAGTTGATCCTGAAATTGATTTTATGTAGCTTAAAAACTACTGCCTTTTCCAAGTCATGAGCACTGATACATGCTATAGTGACATTATAGCAAATGGGCTGACCAAGCAGAATTATCCGAACTCAAGGTATTACGCATCCTCCACACAACTGTTCTTCACAATACATGGTACCATCATCCCTTCTGCTTGCATTGTCTTTACATGGCTCTATCATCCCTTCTGCTTGCATGGTCTTTACATGGCTCTATCATCCCTTCTGCTTGCATCGTCTTTACATGGTTCTATCATCCCTTCTGCTTGCATGGTCTTTACATGGTTCTATCATCCCTTCTGCTTGCATCGTCTTTACATGGTTCTATCATCCCTTCTGCTTGCAAACGTCTAATTTTTTTGTATGCAGAACTCAAGTTTTCATAGATCTTATTTGGAAGGATTTCACACTTATGGGAAATACTGCAAGCATAATGTAAGAAATCTTGTGTATCCTTTATTTGGATTCACCAGTTCTTAGTCTTAATTGCCATTTGCTTTGTCACATGTGCACCGAGTAACAAACACAGTAGTGTGTAGACATAAATACGCACAGTGTAGAAACTGTCTTGTGAACAGATGGAACATATGTTGAGCCTACGGCCCATTTCCAGAAGTAACCCGAAACATATTTTTAAAAAGAACAAATAGGCATAGTGGCTTGACAACTCTAAGAAATCTAAAATTTTGTCACTTGACTGAGCATAGTTTTCTTTCAGTTCACATCTACTTCAGAATGACATGTTGCCTTTATACACATCCTCAGCCTGTCTTGGTGCTTCATGACAAAAGTATCAGATTTGTCAATGCTTTATAGCATTTCTATTTTTAATTACTTCGAAGCTCCATTTGTTTCAGATTTGGTCATTAAGAATTTTTCTCTTTTTGAGCCATTTATTTATTTTATTTTTAGCCATTCTTCAGTTTTTGTCACAATGAACTATTTCAGGTCTATCTTAGACCTTCCTTGCCAGCCCTTTCTAGAAGTAACCCAGGCTCCTTTTAGTGGAAAGGGTATTAGAAATCAATTTGGGTGGCAGATACGCTCAGGGCAGCATGTTTATGTGGAAAGATCCATATTGAAAAGATGTCAGTTCACAGCTTTGAGCAATAGAGTCAACAGAATTCTACTTAAAAAACCCAGCAAGTGCTTTATTTCTATAAACAAATTTGTTCTAAAGTTTATATAGAAAGGGTAAAAGATACATAAAGCCAGCACAATACTGATGGAGTCAGGCCTTACTTCAAAATGTACTACAAAGCTACATTGAAATAGAAGATGAGACATTAGTTATTTCTTTGTGTTGTTGTTGTTGTTAAATGTTTTTAAAAACATGACTAGATCAAAGAAGTAGCATAGAGGACCTCACAGCACACCCATACAACATAAAAATCTCATCTCCATAATTAATCAAGGACCATTCCATGGAAAGTAATCTTTGAGCGTTGGTCCTGGAATAGTGTAATATCCATATGCAAAACTATGAGTTTAGGCACAGGCCTGACAGCTATAAAAATTAAATAAAAATGTACATAAACATAAAAATGTTCACAAGATAGCAGAAGAGGAAAATCTAGGTGTTTTAGCTAGGTCTCTGTTGTGGTGGTTTAACAACGTGACTAGAAGTGGCTTGAGGAGGAGAAGGTTTATTTCATCTTCCAGAGTGAAGTCCGTCTTCTAGGGAACTCAGGGCAGGAACCTGCAGACAAGAACTGAAGTCATGGAGGAAGTTTGTTTACTTTCCTGGCTTGCTCCCCATGGCTTGGTCAGTAGGCTTCCTTTCAGAACCAGGAACCACCAGCCTGGGCAGATGACAACACTCACAATGAGCTGGGCCCTCCCACAATTGCTAATCAAGAAAGCACACTACTGGTTTGTCTTGTGTTACCAAAGGTCGTCTGGTGGGGTTATTTTCTCAATGGAGATTCCCTCTTTCCAAATGACTCCAGATTGGCCTAAAATCAGCCTGCCCTCTTGAAGCTTTGCTTGCGCTTGTTTGAATGTTTTACAACACAACACCAAAAGTGTGATTCTTTAACCTAATAAGCCAACCTTGAACTATGCTAAAATGAACATTCCTTGGGCTCAGGAGGCGCTCAGTGTAATACACTGGTTTCACACAGTGGGAGGACGGGAGTTTGCATCTTCTGCACCCAGGAAAATGATGAGTAAGCATGAGGCCACTTGTAATCCAATCATCAGGAGGCAGAAGCAAGATCCAGTGAGCAAGCTGCAGCTAGACTCGCCTAAGCAGAGGGCTCTGAGCTCAAGTGAGATACTCTACCTCAAGATATGAGGTGAAGAATAATGGGAAAAGACACCTTACCTTATCTTCTGACCCCACAAGCATTTGTAAGGCATGCACATGCACCTATATGCGTACTTGTGCCCATACACATACAAACACACAAATGCATGTCAGATACATGCACAGTCAAAAAATGAAAACCTCTTTTGAGAATAGACAATATTAGAAGAATGAAAACAGCAGGCAAAGACTAGGACTAAATATTTTCAAAATACAAATGTGATAAAGGGTTTCCATTCATAATACAAAAGACAATTTAACATGCAACAGATATAGACAAGCAGCCTAATAAAACAAGGGCAAACATCTGAATATATGTACATATTTTGTAAGAAGATGTGGGGATGGAGAATGAATGTGGAAAGGTATGCAATATTGCATGTGATCAGTGAATCATGCATTAAAAACTAGCACTGGGCATCATTTGCAATATCAAGTGCTGGAAATGCTGGTGCCGTGTGGATACAGAGCTAGAGGCCTCCCACTCACTGCTGGGGAAAATAAAAATTTTCTGGTTTTGCACCAAGCTAACATTATGCTATCGTACAACCATTATGCTTTTTAGCTATTACCCAAATGATCTGGTCCTGTCAGGCAAAAGTTTTCACATGAATTTATAGCAGCTTTTTTTCATAATTATCAAGACTCAGAAACAACCAAGATGTTTCTCAACAGGTGAACAGATGAGCAGGTGACGGCACAGTCATCTATTACCCAGTGATAAAAAGAAATGTGTTGGGCTGAGGTGTAGCTTAGTTGTGGAGTGCTGGCCCATTGTGCACAAGTCCCTGAGTAGATTCTCAAGAATGTGGCAAGAAAGGAGGAACTAAGAGAAAAAGAGGAAGAGAGGAGGAAGAGAAAGAGGAAGAGAGAGGGGAAGAGGAAGAGTGGAGGAAGAGGAAGAGAAGGGAAGAGACGAGGAAAGAGAAAGAGAGGAAGAGAGGAATTTGAGGAGAGGCACTGTCAAGCTCTGAGAAGAGGCAGAGGAACTGAAAACGTTTACTGCTAAGTGAAAAGGACATTGAGAACGGGTACTGACTGCATCCTTCCGACCGCGTAACCACAAGATAATCTAGGAAAAGCAAATTACTGACACTGTAGGCATATCAATGAGTTCCAGGTATACTTTTTTTGGGGGGGTTGAACAGATAGAATCCAGAGGAGTTTTAGAGATTCAAATAATTCTGTTATGATAATTTAATGGTGAGTCTGAAAAATTATGCATTTGTCAAAATTCACAGAACCAGACAACTCTGAGAATGAACTCTACTGCAAACTAGAGACTAATTACTAAGAGTGCATCTGTATTGACTCATCAGTTATAACTCACAGACTACATGAATCCAACATGTTAATAACAGGGGATGTTATTATTGGCCAAAAAGGAGATATGGAAACTCTGCTGAAAAATTTTTCTGTGTATCGGAAACTTTTCTAAAAAATAAAATCTGTGAGCAAGACAACAGCACAATGTCACTCTGTAGAAGTTAGCTCAATTCGGGAAATAACCAGGCTAGCTAAAAGATAAAACAATTGTATTTTATTTATTATAAGGGGAAAACTTACAAAACAGGAGCGAGAAGTACAAGCTCAGCTGTGCTGCGAGGGAAACACACACACACACACACACACACACACACACAGAGCGCACCTGGGCTTTGTGCCCTCCCGTTTTTCTCCAAGTCTCAGAAAGCCACACCCTAACTTGGTCCCACCTCTTAAAGATAATTGGTTAACAAAGTGTCTCCATCATCACTCCTTGTCTCTAGGACATCTTTGGTCACAAGGGTGATAATAATAGGTGTTAGGAAGGATGTGGGGAAACAACACTACCCCCCATTGGTTATTTGTGAGCATGGGAAATGGTGTGATCATTTTAGAAAATATCTGGCTGTTCATGCAAAGGCTAACCATGAATTATCAGGTGATCCCAGAATCCCAGTCTCAGGATCATAATAGGAAAATGTAAATGTCCGTCAAGGATGAGTTCATAAATAAAATGTCATGCACCCATATGATGGATTAAAGAAAACATTACAGCATGGAGGGACTTTGAAAACATGCAGCCAAGTGAAACAAGTCAGCCAGAAGTGACGACACATTGCACAATCCTATTTATATGACGTGTCCAGCACAGGAGTGTCTGAAGACAAAGAAAGCAGAGAGGAGAGAGAAATGGAACAAACTGCTTATGGTTGTGGGATTTATGCCAATCATATTAAGTGTGGACTGAGAGGATGGTACTTATCATATAACTTTGAGTATTCTATATTGGATTACATACTCAAAGCATGTATGTTATGGAGAAATTATTTGTCATGGAAGTAATTATCACACACACACACACAAGCAGGATACCTCTATTTTGATTCTGTAGGTTTAATTTGCCTACTTTCAAAACTTCTGAGTGTCAGACAAATATTATGTACTTGGAATTAAGAGGTGCTCCCTAGTATATCGTATTCACCTGATTTTTCTTGAAATAGAAGGCATTTCTGATGTCTCACAGCCTTGAGACCTAAGTCATCAATTTATATTACTTCATTTTCATTTCCTCTTTCCTCCCCCTGAGAAAAGTCATAGCTAGTTCTTGAGATTCTGGGAAGAAAATTATTCCAAGTCTTGGAATAGTAACAATTACTGCTACACTTTTCAAGACCTTTATGGTGTATAGGACTTTGTGTGCAGTGTCTGAACTTCTGCAGTAACCATGAGGGAGATTGATCATGAGTCTTAGAGATCAATTACTCTGATATGGAGATGCCAATCCCATCTGTACTCAAAACTAAGATACCCAATAACCATTTAAACAAATGTTGCGAATTTGTCTACTATCTTGGTTCACTTCCTGTTGTTAAACACAGTACCCGAGTCTGGAACACTTTTACATGAAGAGGGTTTGGCATGGTTTTGGTGACTGCAATGTACAAACACCATGGAGCCGGCATCTGGGTTCCACCGGGCTGTCACAACATGGCAGAAAATTGAAAACAGAAATAGCTGTGTGCGGAAGAGATTCAGGAAGTTATGCTTTCCTTGATATTTCTGAACTAGGTACATACTCGTCATTAAAAATAAAAAATCTGGGGTTGGAAAGATGACTCAGTGACTTAACACTTTACAATTATGTATTTTTTTGGGGGGGGGATTGAGTCAATATCTTTATGGGAGTTAGACTCTGATGTCCCAAACAGAGGTCTAGTGGTCTTGACCTGTATTGGTTAATTTGTTCTGTCAACTTAACCATCAAGAGTATTATTGAGGTACTGCTGGGTGTGTCAGGGAAGGCATTTCCAGAAAGAATTAACCAAAGGAGGAAGACAGACACCAGCTCAAGAGCTGTGGTCCAGCTGGGCACCTCACCCCCTTCTCTGTGTATGGTACCGATGTGGGAAAGCACTCACTACTTGCTCCTGGAGCCACAGACACACTTGTCGTCAGGCCTTTGCCGCACAACATCTCCTCAAATTGAGAGTCAAAGTAAGTCTCTGCTTCCTTGAGTTCAGAGAGGTGTTCCAGAAACCTCTTAGTAACTCCTCAGAGGCCACACGCAGGAGTGTTGAGGGAGCTGCGGTGGGCTGCGTTCCCACCCAGCTCCGCGCGGCTAGCTTTACCTGAAATAATTACACGGAAACTGTATTCTTTTAAACACCGCTTGGCCCATTTCTATCTAGCCTCTTCTAGGCTAATTCTCGCACCTGGACTAGCCCATTTCTAATATTTTGTGTAGCCCACGAGCTGGCTTACCAGGAATGATCTTAACCTGCGTCTGTTTGGAGTGGGAGAATCATGGCGACTCACTGACTCAGCTTCTTTCTCCCAGCATTCTGTTCTGTACTCCTCCCACCTATGTTTTAACCTATGAGGACCAAGCAGTTTCTTTATTGCTTAACCAATGAAATCAACAGACTCCCACATCACAAGAGTTCTATCAAGTACATGAGTGCAAAGACAGTTTCTAGTAGAGGCAATGTGTGGAAGGAAATCCTTCATATATAAAAAAGGCTAATTTGAGTTATCTAGAAATAATAGCCTTCCAGAAATAAACTCAATCCAGCACCAAAATGCATGACCGAGGCAGGAGGATCTCAGGTTATAGCCAGACTTAGCTTCATGGTAATACCTTTTTGATACAAAAATTGAAACACATCACTAAAGAAGGAGATTGATTTTTATCTTCGTCCTTGTATTCAATGTCTTACAGAGTGGTGATTGAACCAGGTGACTAAATAATTCTGTCCTAGAATTTTGGAAAGAGATTCAAGTAGAGTTTACATAATTATGAGGTGCTAAGAACTTTATAACTTCGTAAATAGCTAATTCTAAAATTTTGTCAAAGGTCCGTTCGGCACCTAATGATCATGTACTTTTTGTCTTCCAGTCCATATATGTGATATATTATGTTTATTGATTTATATATGCGGAACCATTCCTACATCTCTGGGATAAAACTAATATGATTATGATTGTGGTGGATACCTTTTTAAATGTTTTACTTGTTTATGTAATGCATGTAAGTGTTTACCTAGGTGTGTGTATCTGTGCACCACATGCATGCAGAGCACAAGGAGGGCAGAGGGGGTATTTGATCCTCTGGAACTAGAGTTACAGAGATTTGTGAGCTGCCGTATGAGTGCTGGGAACCAAAGCCAAGTCTCTGTAAGAGCAGTCGATGATCTTAAACTCTGAGCCATCTCTTCAGCCCCATAGTAGAAAACATTTTTGATGTGTTTTTAACTTCCGTTTGCAAGTATTTTATTGAGAATTTTTGCATCTATGTTCATAAAGGATATTGGTTGATAATTTTCTTTTTTTCTTGAGTCTTTATGTAGCTTTGGTATCAGGATAATTTGGTTTCTTAAGAAGAATTAGGAAATGTTTCCGTTTCTATTTTACAGAGTACCATGTAGAGTATTGGCATTAGTTCTTTGTTTAAGGGCTGGTAAAATTATGTGCTGAATCCATTTGTCCCTGGACTTTTTTGGTTGGGAGGATTTCTTCAATTCAGTTAAAATACATGTATATAGGGGTTTGCGTGGATGTATGTTTGCCCACCACATGAATGCCTGGTGCCCACAAAGGCCAGAAGACGGCATTAGACCTCCTGGAAGTGGAGTTTTAGACAGTTGTGAGATGCTATCTGGGTGCTGGGAATCAAACCCTGATCTGGAAGAGTAGTTGGTGCCCAAAACTACTGAGTGACCTCTCCAGTCCCCTTTGGGGGAGTTTTAATTGTTGTTTCTATTTTACTAAGATTTATCAATTAGTTTAAACTGTTTACTTAACCTTGATTTAACGTTAGTGGGTCATATTTACCAAGAAACGCATCTATTTCTTTTAGGTTTTCCGATTTAGATAAAATACTAAGAAACTCTTTGTGATTGATGTCTGCTGGAATATGTCCAGTGGATATGTGAGCCACACTCCAGGGCAGGCCTCATGCATAGGAGAGGTTGACTAATGCAAAATGAAATTTTGTCAGCTTTCTTTTCTTTTAGGTTTCTTATTTAATTATTTATTATTTTATTTCTTTTGAGAGAAAGAGAGAAAATGAAGTTGGATGGGTAGGTAGGTGGAGAGAATCTAGGAAATCTGGGGGACAAAAAATAACATGATCAAATATACTGTATAAAAATTAAAAATAAATTAAAAAATATAACTAAAAAAGAAAAAGTACCTGAAAAGGAACAAGAAACTGTGAAACAGCATGAACAAAATTTCACCTTTTTTGTAAAAAATATTATTAAGGTAAAATCAGTTGTTTTAAATGATCCAGTCATGAGTGGAAAGTTTCTAAGTTTTAGAAATTGTGATGATGGAACAGTCCATATACCTTGCCTCGTATAACCAGGTTAGATGTAGACTAAATTTAAGTGCTTATATTTGTGCCTGTGTATTTGTTCAAAGCTAAAAACCATACACTGAACTTAACAGAGAGAGGACTCTCAATGAAACGAAATGAAGTCATTCTTATTTGAGAAACTAAACACCGTACACAAAATACAATTATTAATTAGGTATATGAAATGCGCAGTGAAATTGCCTTTATTTGGTGTTACATTTGGAGTTTCTCCAAATTTCATATTTAGGACACTGATCTATTACAGGTTTTTTTTTTCATGTACAAATGCATTTTTCCAGGCAGAACAACATATGCTTCTAATTGAGAGAAAGGAGCATCAACTACAGGTCTAAATTTACCCGGAAGTAGTTGTTTAGACAAGGACTGCAGAAACCTTGGCTATATTTTCTAAAAACCACTTTAAAATCCCAGTTTACAGGTCATTATTGCCATCTGCTGGCTATATGGCTTAGTTGCATTTTTCATGAAAATGCTGTCACTGATCACAGTTCACAATACCTAGGAAATGGAAGCAAACCTACGTGTCCTTCAACTGAAGAGCTGGTAACGAAAATGTGGTACATATATGCTACGGGACACTGTCAATCTTTAAAAAAAATTAATCTTGAAATTTTCAAAAAACCAGATGGAACTAAAAGGATCTGCGGCTCACAGCTCCAGGTTTCTGGATGGGAGAATATATCCTGGAGGAACTCAGAAAACAAGAAAGTAGAAAGGGGTGTTGCTATTGCTGGGGCAATTGTTTGAGGGAGCAATAGAAAGGGAATAGCAAGCTGCCAGTGATCTGATGGGGGAAACTGGAAAATAGGGGGATTAATTAAAGAAGGGAAAAGTAAATATACAAGCAGAGAGGATAAACATAAACAGTAAAGATATCCTAAGAAGTCATAAGGAGTCATACTATAAAAATCTACCTAAAATGCCTGTAATACATGTAAGTTGATGTATAAATACACATAATATAGTTTAAATAAATATCTTCCATTTGGGATGGCAATGCTCTCTCCAAAGGTCAAAGACCACCTAACAAAACCCCCAAACACCAAATATGAGAAGCCTCCTTTTGAGTTGTTGATCAGGACTGTCCAAGAGACTACCAAAATATTATAGGCTAGGCTACTGATATGCCGTTGGTTGTCCCCCAGAGATGGAAGGTAAGTCCCATTGCTGAAGATACTATGCCTCAGAGTTGGAAATGACCTGAATGCCTCCTCCCTGAGGACTAGCGTTCACAGTAACTTAAGGTAATATGCAAGTTTCCAAAGAAGGGAAACAGTTAACAACCTTACCTAGCTATGATGCCTATCATAGCAAGGACCAGCATGGCACACTAGCATGAAGGGTACAATAGTGGTGCACATACCTTAATGACAACCAGCTTGTCTCTAAACAAACCTGAGACTCACTGGCACCAGAAACCTAGCCAACAACCTAGAGCTAGTGAAGTCATGGATTTACCACTTGACTAAACAGGCATAATTCAGAACTATGGTCTAAATTCTTGTCCTTATAATCACAGAGAAATGCGATTTTCACCCCTCATTGAGAAAACTTCTCTTTGCAACAGATAGAAACCAATGCAGAAAACTACAACCAATTACCTTGCTCAGCTTTCTCCTTTTCATGGAGAAAAATTTTTACAAATCTTTATAAGCATGAACAATAGGAACCACATGACAGAGTCTATATGACGATGCTTTGAGATATCTTCTGCCAACAGAGCTAATCCAAAACTCCTCACTTTAGTCTCAGGCAGACTCTTTGGCCAAGAGCAAAAAAGCAGCCTCATTCCTTACAAAAATATCCTGAGACCAGTCTCTAGGTCACATACTAACATTCATCTCCTGTAAAACCTCTTGATTCCCACAGTTCATCAAACCACACTCAGCACCACTGTCTTCCATGCTTCTACTAGGATGGCCCATTAACAGCACTTAAAACATTTCATTATTTTCCTAACCCAAACTCCCAAAGTCTATATTATTCCAAACAAAAACATGATCAGAGCTAGTACAACAATACCTCAGTCCCTGGTACCAACTTCTGTCTTTGAGTTTTTATTGCTGTGAACAGACTACAGCAACTCTGTTTTTTAAATGCCTATACATTATTTTAATATTTATTTATTTTTTAAAAGAAGGCAAATTATCTTTTTTCATTAAACATAACAATCTAAGTTCCTACTCTCTCCCCTCTTCCTATTCCCTTCACATACCCTCCCACCCCACCTTCATTCACTCCTCAGAGAGGGTAAGACACATTGCTATGTGGAAGTCCAAGGCCCTCCCTACTGTATCTAGGCTGAGCAAGGGGTATACATCCAAAGAGAATAGGATCCCAAAAAGCCAGTACATGCAGTAGGGATAAATTGTGGTGCCACTGCCAGTGACCCCTTAGTCTGCCCCAGCCATGCAACTGTCAACCACATTCAGAGGGACTAGTTTGTCCTATGCTTGTTCTTTCCCAGTCCAACTGGAGTTGGTGAGCTCCCATTAGCTCAGGTAAACTATTTCAGTGGGTGAACCCATCATGGTCTTGATTTTCTTGTTCATATTTTCATCCCTCCCACTCTTCAACTAGACTTTGAGATCTCAGTCCAGTGCTCTGATGTGGGTCTTTGCCTCTGTTTCCGTCTGTTGCTGGATGAAGGTTCTATGGTGATATTTAAGATATTCATCAGTCTGACAACAGGGCTAGCCAAGATCGGGTCCCCACTCTATTGCTTTGGGTTTTACCTGGGGTCATCCTTGCGGATTCCTGGGAATTTCTCTAGAGCCAGGTTTCTGCTAACCCTATAATGGCTCGCTCAATAAAGATATTTCTTTCCTTGCTCTCATCTCTGTCCTTCTTCCTTCTCTACTATCCCATTCCCTCGAGTTCTTCTCAACCATCTCCTTCTCCCCTCCTCTTCCCTTTTCACCCTCTCTTCTCCCCTTACCCCCATTTTTACTTCCAATTTTGTTAGGCAATCTTGTCTATTTCCAATTTCTAGGTCAATCTATATATGTTTTTTTGGGGGTTTACCTTATTATTTAGCTTCTCTAGGATCATGAGCTATAGGCTCAATATCCTTTGTTTATAGCTAGTATCCACTTATGAGTGAGTACAAACTATATTCCTCTTTTTGGGTCTGGGTTACCTCCCTTAGGATAGTGTTTTCTAATTCCATCCATTTGCATGCAAAATTCAAGATATTATTATTATTTTTTTTTTAACCGATGAGTAGCACTTCATTGTGTAAATGTGCCACATTCTTTATCCATTCTTCAGTTGAGGGGAATCTAGGTTGTTTCCAGGTTCTGGCTATTACAAATAATGCTGCTATGAACATAGTTAAACTTTATAGTATAATTGAGCATCTTTCGGGTATATGCCCAAGAGTGGTATTGCTAGATCCTTAAGTAGGTTGATTCACAACTTTCTAAGAAGCTGCCATACTGATTTCCAAAGTGGTTGTACAAGTTTGCATTCCCACCTGCAATGGATGAGTGTTTCTCTTACTCCACATCCTCTCCAGCATAAGCTTTCATTGGTGTTTTTGATCTTAGCCATTCTGACAGGTGTAAGATGGTATCTCAACCATGGCAACTCTTACAAGGAAAACAGTCAGTTGAGGGTGGCTTGCTTTTTCAGAGGTTTAGTCCATTGTCATCAGGTGGGGAGTATGGTAGCATGTAGGCAGACATGGTGCTGGAGCTGAGAGTTCTACATATTACAGATAACAGAAAGTCAACTGAAACACTGGATGGTATCCTAAGCAACCGAAACCTCAAAGCCTAGCCCCAAAGTGACACACTTCCTCCACCAAGGCCATACCCACCTCAAGAAAGCCACGCCTCTGAATAGTGCCATGATATTATGGGGGCTAATTCCATTCAAACTACCACAGAGGGATATTGGGAGGGTTTGGAGGGAGCAAATGGAAGAAGAAAATGTGATTACATTATAATTTCACAAAACATTTAAAATTTGATTTAGCACAAAATGGGGGGGCAGAGGCAGGTTCTATATATATAAATGCATAAAGTACCTTTATGTAAAAATGATTATCAGCCGGACGGTGGTGGCACATACCTTTAATCCCAGCACTTGGGAGGCAGAGGCAGGTGGATCTCTGTGAGCTTGAGAAACACTGTCTCAAAAAACCAAAGAGAGAGAGAGAGAGAGAGAGAGAGAGAGAGAGAGAGAGAGAGAGAGAGAAAAATGCTTGGGTCCCAGTTGGTGGAACTATTTGGCAAGGATTAGGAGGTGTGGGTTTTGGAGGATATGGCTTTGTTGGTGGAGGTGGGTCATCTGGGGTGGGATTGACATTTCAGAAGCCCATGCCATTCCAATTGGTTTGATTGCTGCCTTGTGGTTACTTTCTCAATTTTTAAACTCAGCCACTGCCCCAGTAGATGCCTAACAGCCTGCTGCCATCCTTTCCCCACATGGCCATGGACACCACTACTCCCTAGGACCATGATCTCTAAATTAAACACTTTCTTTTCTGTTGTCCTTTACACAGTGTTTTGTCAAGGTATTAGAAAAGTAGCTAGGACAGGAGTTAGTACTAAGGAGTGGTGTATTGATGTGGTTGGACTAACCATGCTCTTCCGTCCTTCCTTCTTTCTTTCTTTCTTTCTTTTTGAGATTTCTGGATGATTTGGGGACTTTGGACAAGGAAAGTGGGTTGAGTTTAACAGGCCAGTCTAGTAGGAGCTTAGAAGACAAGAGTGCTGGGGACAATGTGAACTGTGGAGGTCCAATTCAAGAGGTTTCAGAGGGGAACAATATTAGCAACTGGGCTATCGTCTATTCTTTTGATGTTTTGGGAAAGAATGTGGTTAGTTTCCTCCCCTGTTCTAAGAATTTGCCATTTGAAGCATTTGAGCTAATTTCATTTCTTCAGGTGATGCTCCCTACTGAGTGACAAGTTGACACTTAAAACCTAACAATATACATATCGGGTTGGATTCAGAAGACACATTCAGCTCGTGTTTCTTTTAACACTGTATACTATTTTCTATTATCACTAGCCATTCACTCAAAATGAATTAATGGCCCCAATACAGTATGACATGAGTAATTCTGTAACTTGGAGTTTGATGTTGAGGCTATTCTAATTTTAAAATTGACAATAAATAATGGAACAATGGTTATCTGTGCAAAAGATTATTTTAAGGGTGAAAGGGACTAGATTTTATTTGTAAGGGATGAACCAAAGGCATCTTCAGGCAGCTGGAAAGAGACTACAGGAAATTAACAAGAAAAGAAGAGGTAATCCCTGCACTCACCTTATTGCTACAAAATGCAGAGTTAAAACGTGCTCATTAAAAATAAGGAGCTCCATTTTGATTTTGTGGATTCATTTAAGAACAGGTTTTTGCCAGCTTAATATGGAGACAAAACTTGTAATCTTAGGATTAGGGAGACTGAGATAGGAGTTCAAGGCCAACCTGGACTACATGGCAAGATGTGTTAAATATACATTGTGTGTTTGCCAAATAATAATTAATAATATCTTGTATTTTAAACTCAAAATTGGATAGACAAAGTTACAACCTATTAAAATATGAGCAAAGTACTATATTTCTGGTCCTTTATTTCCTATGAACATCTTGAGCGCAACAAACAGTACCAGGAATGCAGAAATGCCTCTAGAGAAAAATCTTATAAAACATAAATTAGCAACAACTTACTTGTTTCACATGTACTGGATTTAGTCAGTAGATAAATATAACTACCAGTGAGCACTCTAGCTCTTAAGTGAAGGCATAATTAATGTGAACTAGAGAAAGGGCTTGGGGTCAGAAGACAGCATTCAAACAGGCAGGAGAAAAGGCTGGGAAAGCCATGGGATGGCAAGTATATGTGCGTGTGTGCGTGCGTGCGTGCGTGCGTGTGTGTGTGTGTGTGTGTGTGTGTGTGTGTATTTTACTGATACTCATCGGAAGATCTGTGTCCAGGAAAGTGGAAATTAAAGTCGGAAAGGTAGATTGGGAAATATTACTGAAGGTATCGCGGAGTAAAACCAAGTTTAAACTCTGAGGAATATGGAGGAACTAAGCGTTTTCAAGCAGTGTTCTTCCATGAAGATGAACTTGGTCAACATTATGGTAATTGTCTGTTAGAAGCTCAATAAAGTCCTAAAATGGATGCGTGAAGTGTTGTGGACTCCAGCCGTACAGACTGACGGCTGGAATGTGGCGTGGCAGTGGCCTCTATAGTGCTGTATAGAAACTGTGAGGCCAAGACCCTTTCCTGGACCAGGGTGGCTTCTGGTTTAGGAAGATAATGAACTGCTGATCCCGTCCCTTTCTTCTCCGAGCCAGGATCTGAGCAACTTCGTTGGAACAGACCATGTTACTTAAAGAATGAGCTAAGGAGTACTGTACTTCAGGGCCCAGGCCCTGGGGCAGGTCACACCACTCGCAAGTCGCGTTGTCGCGCTGGCGTGCGCGCGGGCTGCACGTGGAGAGCGCAAGGCTTCCTGAACCACACGCTCGCCATCTTTGTTTCACGGTCGCCATGACGACGAGTCTGCCCGCAACGGCGGCGGGGGCTGGTCGTTGAGGCTTCCAAGTGAGTCCGGCCCCCGAACCTCGCCCTGCGGTGACCCAGCTCCATCCACCTGACCACAGACTATGAGAAGATGGTGGGGCCGACGAGGAGTCAACTCAGGGAATCGGACCCCGACGCATCGCAAACCAGGATGAGCCGGGGCGCAGGGCCAGTGGAGCCCCCGCTGGAGCGCGCCAAGAGGTGGCTGCTGCCGCCTTTCTTCCTGGGCGGCAGGAACCTGCCTGGGGGCGCCCGGAACTACGCGCAGCGGAAGACCCGAAATCTGAACGAGCAAAATTACTTACACCTGGAAGAGGTCACCAACCTCCTTCTTCACGGCCGCTTCCAATTCCTCCACAGCCTCTTGGACCAGCTCCGCGACAGGGTGCAGGTCCTGCATAATCGTCGCTTCTCCCACAGGACCCTCTTTGGTGTAGGTGAGCAGAGCCTGCTCCAGTCCCAGCCAGGCAGGATTACCTCTCATCCTAAAGCTTTGAAGGGTTGACATAGGTCTTGGGGAATTTCATTCACCAGTGTTTGGTGTGTTGGAAGAGTTGATGGTGATGTCTGAGAATCTCATGCCAGGAATTCTCAGCCTTCGAGCTCCTGTTTTAAACTATCTTGTGGGATTGTCCGACTTAGTGGTCGCCTGTATGCCAACAAAAAGTTAACCCTATCAGAGCAACTAGTTAACACAAGTTTGTAGAAGTGATTGACTACCTTCGGGACAGAGTTATGCTGCTTTGTATTTTAAATCAAAGTTTCTTAGCTGAAATCACTAAAGGCGGAGTAAGGAGGAGAGTAGACGGTGCATTCATTACCCCTGCTGATACCCTCTTACTTCCATTCTGCCAAGCTTAACAGTAGCTGCTAGGAGTTCTTTCATGCAAGCATTTCCTCCATTTATACCTCTAATTTTCTGTGGTTTCTGAGGTAACTTAAGCATTGCTGCTGTCTGGTATTTGGGACGAGAGCTTTGCCACACTAACTGCGGATATAAATAGAGACACAAATACCTCAATACAGGTCATTCCCGCCTCTTCCCACCATATGCTATGTGGCTGCTGGGATAAAAAGGGGTTGTCACATTGAAGTGTTAACAGTAATTGAGGAATAATTGAAATTCGTACTTAGATTTCCATCTGCCGTCTATGCCAACAGACCCGTGCCACAGCCACAGTCCATAAGGGCTGGTTTCTGAAATCCAAGCTCCAATGTACCGATGTACCGAGGTGTGGCACATGGTTACCCGTGAGTGGCTAAGGAAATCATGGATGACTTTATTAAATGAATAATAACTTTACTAGCTGTGCTCAGGAGAGACAGTTAATTCTTTAGAATGGAAGGCGAATGTAGGAGAGAGAGAGAGAGAGAGAGAGAGAGAGAGAGAGAGAGAGAAAGAACTTTTAGAAAATGGTGGAACTTCAGTTGTAGCAAAGAGCTGATATATGGCCATGTGGAGCTGGGAACAGTGTGTGTGTGTGTGTGTGTGTGTGTGTGTGTGTGTGTGTGTGTGAGAGAGAGAGAGAGAGAGAGAGAGAGAGAGAGAGAGAGAAATGCTGACAGAATGGCAAGTTACCTGTCTTAACAGTAAGACAGCATGGTGTGGAAACAAAGTTAGGATGAAAAGAAAGGCATGAAGAATAGAAGGAGGATGCTATTGACATAAGCTTTCAGCTCAGTGATGGGTGTGAGGCATTTGAACTCTCTGTGTGAAGGCATGGATTCTTTTCTTGTTTTTTTTGTTTTTTAATTGTTAATTATTTTTAAGATAATAAAATTGCATAACTTATCCCCTCCCCTTTTTTCTTCTCAAATCCTCTCATGCATCCTCTTGCTCTCCTAAAAATTCATGCTCTCATTTTCTTTAAATACTGCTACACACATACACACACATTCCTAAGTACATAAATATAACCTTCTCAGTCCATATAATGTTACTTGTCTGTATATATTTTCAGAATTGACTATTTAGTAATGGATAACAAATTGGTGTGTTGCTCCTTGGGAAGGCTGTTCAAACAGTCTTTATGAATAACTAAGTGTTCACTTTATATACAAATATGGTTATTTATATTTAAAACACTAATTGTTCTAAAAAAAAAAATCCATGGCATTTGGTAGCTGTGTGATGTTGGCACTGAGTGATTTCTCCCTCCGGGAAGGCTACTTGGTCAGTGCGTGCTCTCGAGATCCTGCAGGCTGAAGTGTGTGCTGTGGACTGGAGGGTACTGAGAACGAAAGCAGAAAGAATAGTTGGGAAAGAGAACCAGGCTACAATGCTCTAATGATAGCAGCAGCAGGAGGGGTGGGGAGAAGATACTGACAGAGAAGGTAGCAGATGAGATTGTAGCGGCTGAAATTGAGGCAGTAGGAGGGAGAGAGGAGGGGAATGAAGGCAATCACTTTGGGTGTTATCCACATCTGAGTGAATGTGGACAATTAGGTGGCAAGGAGATTTGCAAGGCAAACACCAATGTACAGAAAGAATAGGGGCAGAGTAAAGACAAGTGGGGACAGGAAAACTGAGATGCATCTAAGCATGCATCTTTTGGGGAGTCGTGGCAGGAGGGGCTGGGAGACACGGTTGGATTTTGAGGATCTTTGGAAAGATAGGTGGATCATATTTGGTCTTTTGTGAGAATATGTGTGCGTGGGGTGGGGTGTGCACTGTACTGCACAGACTTACAGAAGCCAGAGCAAAACCTGGGCCGTCCTTTTCTGCCAGTCTTTACCTTACTTGCTTGAGACAGGTTCTCCCACTGAAATATCAGCTCACCTTTTAGTGTAGTCTGGCTGGCCAGCCAGCTCTCAGGCTCTGCTTGTCGTCACCCCTAGTCTTGGGTTATATAATATGCAGTTATGTCTGGCTTTATCGTATGGGTCCTGGCGATTTGGACTTAGGTCCTCACACTTGCAGAGCAAGTTCTTACTCCCTGAAGCCAGCTCTTCCATTTTTTTTATTTTGAAAATGTAATTTTAAATATTTCCCACTATATATCACTAACAAGAGTCTGGAAAAAAAAGAAAAAAAATAGTCAAATAGGACACCCTCTGTCATTGGTAACTAAACTATCTCAGGACATTTTTTTCCCAGCTGAATATACAGGTTATACGTTTTTATTTCAGAGTGTGCAGAGAACATTTATTTTGTGTAAGGGACTGCACGGCATCTATTGAATCGTTGTTTTAATAACCTTTTGAAAACAAAGAACATTTTAGCTTGAGCATAGCATGAAAACAGAGAGTGGGCTATAGTTTGCCCTCCCTGATACAATACAAGCAAATCTGAGAAGAATTTAAGATGAGCTCAGCATGGCCATTATGTAGGCAGAGGAGCAGGGCTGGGAAATTCAACATGGTGAGTTTATGTTTCTTTATTGAATTGCTTTGCTTTTATTCTGTTATCCAAGATGCGTGGTTAAAAAAAACAGTTTTAGAAGTTAATGCTGGTGGCTTATGAGGTATCGTGCCAAGTGTACTTGGGGCAACTCTGAGAAATGCAACACAAAGTCTGTGTGACTACTGCAGTGGCTGAGTGAGTTACCTCCTCGCTGTCAGCAAGGACCTGGGGAATGACTAAAACTAACATTCAAAACTTTGGAAATGAGTGTAAGCTTATTGTGATGAAAGGGCATTCATTTAGGAAGAACCGTTGGAAGAAATAGGGGCGTTGTGGCATTTAACTTGTTCTTTTGCCTCCTCGCTCCCAGCTCCCTCTCCTGATCACTGTGCTTGGAGCTCTGCAGAAAGCTGCAAACCTAGAGTAGCATGGAACTGGACTTGTTCCTCATCCCCTGTTAGCCTTGTGCTCATCTGGACCCTTGATAGTGCCTGGATCTAGGTTCTGTCCAGGAGCTGGCAGTTCATCAGGACCTGAATAGTACAACTTAGCTTTCAAAGGCATGCCTAAACAAGGGATTTTCTGCATTTAATGATCACTGAAGAGTGCAAGGGACAGCGTTCTAGGCTGGATTATGCAGAGTGTTTTCCAGAAGAACCTTACCTTGGCATAGTATACATGCTTTAAAAAACACTCTATATAAAGGAAGAAGAGAATAAAAACAATAGCCAGTCATACTGAAAAGTCACAAAAAGATCAAGTCACCCACTTAATCACTCTTAAAAGGAGGGATATGTAAAGCTTCTAGGTCCTCCCCACCTGCAGAGGGAGCATGGCTCAGTTTACTTTACTTCCTTCTGGGCTGCTTTCCTGGCTCAAGCAGACAGAAAGAGCTGACTGTCTAGCTCAGTGAGCTCTGGCTTTAGCTGTGCATTTGAAGTGCTAAGTGCTTATTTTAAAGACATTTAGCAATAAAACGTTTTTTAATTATTTCTCTTTTTTCTTTTCCAGCTGCCTTTGTGGGGATTTTGCACTGGTAAGATTTTTGTCTCAGCTTAAAATACATAGAAATATGTGGGTTAAATTTTGGCACTGCCATTTGTAAATAGCAAAGCAAGACATCGATACCCGTGTCAACTGACACCTATTCGTCGCTTCTGTATACAGTTCATGTGCACAGCATCATTTACAGTGTAGATGCCCTGGGGGCTAGTAAAAATTTTATATGCATAGGTATTTTATCTGTATGTATGCTTGTACACCACGTGTGTTCTCATAGAGGCGAGATGAGGGCATCAGATTCCCTGGGGCTGGAGTCAGACGTGGTTGTGAGTGCTGATCATCTTACCTTCTGAGTCTTCTCGCCAGCCCCACAAATTAATTTTTTCGCTTTACCAAAAGACTCATTCCTCTATTTCTTTAAGTGTCTCCCACCCCCACAAGGCTTTTCAGTTTATCTCACCTAAAGCCTTTGCTTTCCTGGAATACCTGTACTTTATTGTTGACTTAAGTTTAGAGCTAAAGTCTTAGGAAAGCCTGCAATCTAAAACTCAGAAAAGGAGATAAAGCTCACTTTCTTTCTGAACTGGAAATGGTGGAGCACGTCTGTAGTTCCAGCACTTAGAGACTAAGGTGGCAGAATTATGGGTTTGAGGACAGCCTGCGAGGCATAGTGAGATCCTGCCTCGAGAAAGCAAGCCTTTCCCGCAGTGGTGTGGCAGAAGTGCTCTGAGTCTGCACTCTGCGTTCCCTGGCACTCTCTTTAAAAAAAAAATTAAAAAATTATTTTTTTTAAATCATGTGTTAAAAAAACCTGAAAATTTTATCTGGAATATTTCATTTCTATGTGAGCTAACATCTCATAGACGTAGGAAGGTTTCCTGGTGAGTGTTTCTCTGCCTTCCCATCTGCCTAACAATTTTGCTGTGAGCCCTGAGGCTGGACCAGGAAGAAGCCATTCTTCTACACTGTTGGTTTTCTGGCATATGACCTGCATGTGAATCCAGGGCAGAAACTATGTTGACACATGAACTTTGTTTGTATTTTTGTTGGGAAGATTTTATAAACTGAGGGCAGCGTGTTCCCTGACTGTGACTAATTTCACCACATACACTCCTTGGTCACTAGCAATGGCTGCTGAGTTTCAATGCTGTGGACCTTCAAGTATAGGCCTCTGGGGGACTTAAAAGACCATTCTTTGTATGAACTTACACTTCTTTAACATAGTGGACAATGAGGACTACTGAGAACTCAAGAACAATGGCAATGGGTTTTTGATCCTACTGCACGTACTGGCTTTGGGGGAGCCTAGGCAGTTTGGATGCTCACCTTACTAGACCTGGATGGAGGTGGGTGGTCCTTGGACTTCCCACAGGGCAGGGAACCCTGATTGCTCTTCGAGCTGATGAGGGAGGAGAACTTGATCGGAGGAGGGGGAGGGAAATGGGAGGCGGTGGCGGGGAGGAGGCAGAAATCTTTAATAAATAAATAAATTACCTTATTTAAAAGTGATTTTATTTAAATTATATTAGAAGTGCTTTTCAGTGGTTACAAAAGTATTTTCCAACCCATTTGAATCACTCCTGCAACATAAAAAAAAAACTTTCTGATTTTTAATTTTTTGAGACAGGGTTTCTCTGCATGGCTTTGGCTGTCCTAGATCTAACTCTATAGACCAGGCTGGCCTGCAACTCAACAGGGATCTGCCTGCCTCTGCCTCCTGAGTGCTGGGATTAAAGGAGTGCGCCACCACTGCCCAGTTCTTCCTGTGTTCCTAAGGAGCTGGATGTGGAAGAAGAGTGGAGGGCACCATAGGAACTGTGCGTGTACAATAGGAGATGTGCATGTTCAATAGGAGATGTGCATGTTCAATAGGAGATGTGCATGTTCAATAGGAGAGTGTATGTACAATAGGAACTGTGCATGTACAATAGGAACTGTGCGTGTACAATAGGAGATGTGCATGTTCAATAGGAGAGTGTATGTACAATAGGAACTGTGCATGTTCAATAGGAGATGTGCATGTTCAATAGGAGAGTGTATGTACAATAGGAACTGTGCATGTACAATAGGAGATGTGCATGTACAATAGGAGATGTGCATGTACAATAGGAGATGTGCATGCTCAATAGGAGAGTGTATGTACAATAGTAACTGTGCATGTACAATAGGAACTGTGCATGTACAATAGGAACTGCATGTACAATAGGAACTGTGCATGTACAATAGGAACTGTGCATGTTCAATAGGAGATGTGCATGTTCAATAGGAGATGTGTATGTACAATAGGAACTGTGCATGTACAATAGGAGATGTGCATGTTCAATAGGAGATGTGCATGTGTGCAATAGGAGATGTGCATGTACAATAGGAACTGTGCATGTACAATAGGAGATGTGCGTGTACAATAGGAGATGTGCATGTTCAATAGGAACTGTGCATGTACAATAGGAGATGTGCATGTACAATAGGAGATGCGCATGTTCAATAGGAGATGTGCATGTGTGCAATAGGAGATGTGCATGCGCAATAGGAACTGTGCATGTACAATAGGAGATGTGCATGTACAATAGGAGATGTGCATGTTCAATAGGAGATGTGCATGTTCAATAGGAGAGTGTATGTACAATAGGAACTGTGCATGTTCAATAGGAGATGTGCATGTACAATAGGAACTGTGCATGTACAATAGGAACTGTGCGTGTACAATAGGAGATGTGCATGTTCAATAGGAGAGTGTATGTACAATAGGAACTGTGCATGTTCAATAGGAGATGTGCATGTTCAATAGGAGAGTGTATGTACAATAGGAACTGTGCATGTTCAATAGGAGATGTACATGTACAATAGGAACTGCATGTACAATAGGAACTGTGCATGTACAATAGGAGATGTGCATGTTCGATAGGAGATGTGCATGTGTGCAATAGGAGATGTGCATGCGCAATAGGAACTGTGCATGTACAATAGGAGATGTGCATGTACAATAGGAGATGTGCATGTTCAATAGGAGATGTGCATGTTCAATAGGAGATGTGCATGTACAATAGGAGATGTGCATGCTCAATAGGAGAGTGTATGTACAATAGTAACTGTGCATGTACAATAGGAACTGTGCATGTACAATAGGAACTGCATGTACAATAGGAACTGTGCATGTACAATAGGAACTGTGCATGTTCAATAGGAGATGTGCATGTTCAATAGGAGATGTGTATGTACAATAGGAACTGTGCATGTACAATAGGAACTGCATGTACAATAGGAACTGTGCATGTACAATAGGAACTGCATGTTCAATAGGAGATGTGCATGTTCAATAGGAGATGTGTATGTACAATAGGAACTGTGCATGTACAATAGGAACTGTGCATGTACAATAGGAACTGTGCATGTACAATAGGAACTGTGCATGTACAATAGGAGATGTGCATGTTCAATAGGAGATGTGCATGTACAATAGGAACTGTGCATGTACAATAGGAACTGTGCATGTACAATAGGAGATGTGCGTGTACAATAGGAGATGTGCATGTTCAATAGGAACTGTGCATGTACAATAGGAGATGTGCATGTACAATAGGAGATGTGCATGTTCCATAGGAGATGTGCATGTGTGCAATAGGAGATGTGCATGCGCAATAGGAGATGTGCGTGTACAACAGGAGATGTGCATGTACAATAGGAGATGTGTATGTACAATAGGAGATGTGCATGTACAATAGGAGATGTGCATGTTCAATAGGAACTGTGCATGTACAACAGGAGATGTGCATGTACAATAGGAGATGTGCATGTACAATAGGAACTGTGCATGTACTACAACAGGAAATGTACGTGCACAATAGGAACTGTGCATGTACAACAGGAGATGTGCATGTACAATAGGAGATGTGCATGTGTGCAATAGGAGATGTGCATGTACAATAGGAGATGTGCATGTACAATAGGAGATGTGCATGTACAATAGGAGATGTGCATGTACAATAGGAGATGTGCATGTGTACAATAGGAGACGTGCATGCGCAATAGGAGATGTGCATGTACAACAGGAGATGTGCATGGACAACAGGAGATGTGCATGTACAATAGGAGATGTGCATGTACAATAGGAGATGTGCATGTACAATAGGAGATGTGCATGCACATGGAAGAATGGAGTCAAGCAGCTTGGAATGTGTGTGATGGTGAATAATAAAATTCTCAAGAATATACAAGCAACTACATCAGTCAACTGTAAAATTATCTCAGCATTTGTTATAAAACTTGTTTTCATTGTATGGCTTTCTGAGCCCTGAAACTGTTTTAGGGCTGGTTCTGAAGCCCATTCTCATTATTATCATATGTTTCTTCCCCCCAGGATACACTTAATAACACTTTTTGAAAATGACCGTCATTTTTCTCACCTCTCATCTTTGGAACGGGAGATGACCTTCCGCACGGAAATGGTTCGGTTCTTTCTTCTAACTAACCTGTGCTGTAAGGATAGTGGGACAATACGGTAGAGATTTAGCAGGAACTGAAATGGTTTTGGGCAACTCCCATTGCCTTTATGCCCATCCTGTATGAGTTGGTCAGTACACAGATGATGGTGCTGCTTTCTGTTTTCTTCCAATTCCTCTTGAAGCACTGGAGGATTCGTTCGGGGCTTAGGTTCAGGGATTGAATATATCATTAGTGTCTGTGTGGCTCTTGAATACCTCAAAGGCATTATTTCCAAGGGCGCCATATGAACTACTATTAAATAAGAACATAGTTGTGGTGGGCCTTTGGGGACAGACACTGGGTGCAGACAGCAGTCCTGTGCTTATTTCTGTGAGGACTGATCAGTTGTCTCTGAGACTCAGTCACTTACCTGTAAGGTAGAAATCATATCAGAGTTACAGGACTGTAGTGAAATGAAGGGGTGAATGGATGAATGCACACACTATAGCATCTCCCATAAAACAATAGCTTATTATGAACAAAAATCATTTTTATTTTATTTCCCTGAAGGTAGACATTGGCATGTTAGGTATGATTTGGTAGTTTTATTGCTGTGTTATCTTCATTAACTGAAAGGAAAATCTAAACCCCGCAGAAACAACCAATTAGGAACCAGCTTGAATTTAGAAGCCCCTGGTGTTGGTTAACATATCAACACTGAAGCAGTTGGGTGAAGCAGGAATGAGCATGGAGTTTCAATTATTTCAAAATTTTGAAGAATGGGGCACTTGCTTTACTTTGAAAAACACTGTGGCACTTTATTTCTTTACTTATTTTGGCAAACAGCAAATTTAAGATGAAAATAACATAAAACAGTATAGACTTTTGAGTTGACATCCCCTCCTGGTCTAAAGAGGACATTGTTCCCTGTGCTGGAACTACACAGGGGTGATCACTTTATGACACAGCATTTGTGAACAGCAGAAGGCAGCTCAGGCACCAGCTGCAGCTCCAAAGTAAGCTGGACCAGTCACCCGATGCTGACGAGCATGCGTTATTAGTTAATAAAACTGTCGTTCCTTTCCAAATGCGGAGTTGCACTTCGACATGAAGACACCTCTGTTTTTGATAGAATTTATTATATGTCAACTTCTAAGCATATGGGAAAATAGATTTAGTCAAGTTAAAAGTACACTGACTAGATGCATGTCTTAAAGCACCATCCGTGCTACATGCAACCATCCACATAATCTGAATAATCTCAGACCTTCAGAAAGCTAGAAAGAACCATAGAGAAGACACGTGAAGATACATGTTTTTTAGTCTGAGAATCTTAACACTAAGAAGTCATTAGGAAGTCTTCTTCATGACCTTCTTTTTTTAACAGAAGAAAGATGATCTAAAAAATTGTTTTAAAAATGTTCTATAAACAACTCAAGGTTTTATTGACATTGATAGTGTCTTTCTTAAAAGGGACTTTATTATTCCTACTTCAAGACCATCATCGAAGCGCCTTCATTTCTGGAAGGACTGTGGATGATCATGAATGACAGGCTAACTGAATATCCCCTGGTAATCAATACAGTGAAACGCTTCCATCTTTATCCAGAGGTAAGGGATCTTTAGAAATGAACAATGCTATTGTCAAATAAAAGTGGTAAATATAAGAACAGAGGTGAAAAAAGAGGCTTTCTATTTTAGGTTCGTTAACTTTAGATGTTTTTAAGATTTGATCACACCATAAAGCGATCCTCTCTTAAAATCCATCCTACTGAATCCTCTTACATGATGTCAGAGAGGACACCTTAGTGTGGGAATTGTAACTAAGGCATCAGAGGACAGCTGGGACCAGGGCTTCTCTTGGGGCCACAAGGGTTGACATGGAGAGCACACGGAGGGACAGTGAGACTGGCAGCAAAACAAGGGCCTCGGAGTTCACTGCCAAAGTAAGATTTACTTGGTCACATGGCCAGAAATCTGTGGATTTAAAAAAAAAATATTTAGCCTTACAAAGTATGTTTTTTTAACGGGAGTTTAGAAATTTGATAAACAAGAACAAAAAACTTTGGCAAGTTTCATTTGTGAATTCTTTTTATTGAAAATATTTTTTATACAGTATATTCTGACCATTGTTTTCCTTCCACACCTCCTAGATTTCCCCACCTGCCCAACTCCACATCTTCTATATCTCTCTCTTTGGAAAGCAAACAATCAAACAAAAAAAAAACATGAGAAAAATGGAATAAAAAGTATCAAAAAAAGCACAAGAGACAGAGACAAAAATAAAACCTATAGAAATACAAAATTGGAAATCATAATATACATTCAAAAAAACAGTGAGATGAAAAAAAAAAGTCAAAGTGATTAAGACAAAAAGTATACGAAACTACCCCTGGAGTTTTGGGTTGGCCATCTACTTCTAGTCATGGGTCTTACTCTTAAGTGTGGTTAATATCCCCAGTGAGACTCAGTTGGCAAAAACTAATGTTTCCTTTGCAAGTGATGCGAGCTAGAGCTAGCTTCTTGGCTAAGGGTGGGAGCTGGTGCTCATTCCCCACTCTCAGCTCCTGGGACTCTGCCTGACTTAAGCCTGTGCAGGCCCTGTCCAGTTCCAGAGTTGGTGGTCAGCGCCAAGCCCTGCACAACACTGCTGCACCCTTAGGGCTATTGTGCCAGTCAATCTTGCTGCAGTTAATAGGCTTCATAGCTGGAGGACTGTTGGTGGCTTCCCTCCTTTGTAAGGTTGCCTGGCAACTCCTGGTACCATGAAAGTTAGTCCTCAGGGAGGAGAAATTCAGGTCAGTTCCAGTTCATGTCCCTGGGGCATGCATCTGAAGTGCATGGTGTCTTGAGCAATAGGGGCTTACCTTCTCCATCTGGGGGACCACCAAGGCAATAGCAATAGCCTGTATGTTTTGGGAGTCTCTTGTACAACACTGACCAACAACTTAAAAGAGGGCTTCTCATGCCTGGTCGCTGGGTTTCCTTATGTGGTCTATGGCTTTTAGAGGGAACATGGTCAGTCTACATGAGAAATTTCATTTGAACTACATGTGTATATTTATAAGCCAACTTCTTATAGGTGTCTTAAGTAGGTAAATAATCGTATGACTTTTTGTGACTTTTTCAGATATCCTTACTATTTTTACCTTTCTCCCTTTTCAATATTTATTTCCCTTCCCTTCTTAATTAATGCTCCCCTTTCCACTTCCCCAATTTGGTCACTTATTCAATACTATTCAAGTGGCTCCCTTTTAATACTTATAGTTTATGTACTTTAAGTAACATACCCATACCTAAAGATTTAAAAGTAGGAGCATCCTATGACAGAACATGTGACATGTCTTTCTAGATCTGGGTTACCTCACTCAATATGATTTTCTACTTCCACCCATTTACCCACAAAGTTCATGCCTTCATTTTTATTTACAGGTGAATCGTCTTCCATATTGTATATGTACCACATTTGCATTTAGTTTGTTTCCATTTCCTATATTATGAATAGAGCAGCAATGAACATGATTGAGCAAGAGTGTGTGGAGTACACTGTCCAAGGACTGCTACAGCTGGGTCGTATAATAGATTTACTTTTAGCTTTGCGAGCATCCTCCGCACTGATTTCCCCAGTAGCTGCACCAGTCTGCAGTACAAAGAATGAGTGTTCCCTTTACCCCACACCTCCTCCAAAATGTGTCGTCCTTTTCTTTTCTTCTTTTTCTTTGATCTTTGTTGTTTCCATTCTGACTGGTGTAAAATGAAATCTCAGTTATTTTGATTTGCATTTCCCTAAATAATAAGGACCAATGAACATTTTTGAGATATTTTCTAATCTTTTCTTTTTCTCCTGAGAACTCAGGCTATTGGTTTTGAATGTGTCATTTGTTTGTTTAATTCTTGCTTCCGAGTTCTTTATATATTATGGATTTCTTACACTGTCAGATGTGTAGCTGGCAAAGATTCTCTTCCACTTTGTAGGCTTTGTCATCAGCCAGGTGATTTCTTCTTCAGCTCTGCAGGAGCTTTTTGTTGTATGAGGTCCCATTTGGCAGTCGTTGCCCTTAATTCTCGGGCAAATGGAGTCCTCGTCAGAAAGTCCTTTTATACACCTCTATCTGATAGGGCACTGGCTATGTTTTCTTTAATAATTTCACTGTTTCATGTTTCTCATTTAGGTCTTTGATCAGTTTTGGCCTTAGTTTTTGTGCAAGGTGACAGATTGGGTTTAATTTCATTCTTCTGCATGTGAACATGCAGTTCCCAGCAACATTTCTTGAAGATGCTTTTATTCCTTCAGTGTAAATTTTTGGCACCTTTGTCAAATAGCAGACATCTGAAGTTATGTGAACTCATGTTTGGGTCTTTAGTTGTTTTCCCACTGGCCCTCATGTCTGTTTTTGTGCCAGTACCATATTGTTTTATTACTATGGCTCTGCAATATATCTTCAGATCTAGAATGGTAATCCCTCCAGTATTGTTGTTTTTATTCAGGATTGTTTTAGCTATTTGGAATCATTTCCATATGAATTTTATGACAATTTCTTTTACTTTGGTGATGAATGAATTAGGAATTTTTATTGAGATTGCTGCATTGAATTTGTAAATAAGTTTGGGGACTTTGGTTATCTTCACATTACCTCTGCCAATCCATGAGCATAGGATTCTTTTCCCTTTTCTAGCCTGCGATTCCTTCCTTGTGGCCCTTCACGCCTTTAGTTAGGTTTCAGTGGATGAATTCTATCTTGGTCTTGACCTTTTTGCTCATATTCTCATTCCTTCCACTCTGGGGAGCTCAGTGTAGTACTCCAATATGGGTCTCTGCCTCTGTTTCCATCAGTTGCTGGATGAAGGTTCTATGGTGATATTTAAGATATTCATCAGTCTGACAACAGGGCTAGTCAAGATCGGGTCCCCTTTCCGCTATTGCTTAGGGTCTTAGGTGGGGTTCTCTTTGTGAATTCCTGGGAATTTCTCTAGAGCCAGGTTTCTGATAACCCTATAATGGCTCCCTCAATCAAGATATCTATTTCCTTTCTCTCATTTCTATCCTTCCTCCATCTTGACTATCCCATTCCCTCAAGTTCTCCTTAACTCTCCCCTCCTTCTCCCCCAACCCCTTGCTTCCAGTTATGTGAGGCAATCTTGTCTGTTTCCAATTTCCAGGTGGGTCTCTATATATTTTTCTTTGGGTTCACCTTATTACTAACCTTTCTAGGATCATGAACTATAGGCTCAATGTCCTTTGTTTATAGCTAGTATGCATTTATGAGTGAGAACAAACAATATTCATCTTTTTTGGTCTGGTTTACTTCACTCAGGATAGTGTTTTAATTCCATCCATTTGCATGCAAAATTCAAGATGTCATTGTTTTTTACTGTTGAGTGTACTGTTTTTTACTCTAATGTGTAAATGTGCCACACTTTCTTTATGCTTTCTTTAGACGAGGGAAATCTATATTGTTTTCATGTTTTGGCTATTACAAATAATGCTGCTATGAACATAGCTGAACGAATGCTTTTGTAGTATGATTGAGCATCTTTGGGTATACTCCCAAGCATGGTATTACTGGATCCTGAGGTAGATTGATTCCCAATTTTCTGAGAAACCACGATACTGATTTCCAAAGTTGTTGCACAAGTTTGCATTTTTACCAGAAATGGATGAGTATTCCCCTTAGTCCACATCCTCTCCAGCATAAGCTATCAGTAGTATTTTTGATCTTAGCCATTCTGACAAGTTTAAGATGGTATCTCAAAGTTGTTTTGATTTGCATTTCCTTGATAGCTAAGGATGTTGAACATTTTCTTAAGTATCTTTTGGCCATTTGAACTTCTTCTGTTAAGAATTCTTTGTTTAGTTCCATACTGCATTTTTTAAAATTGGATTATTTATAATTTTAATATCTAATTTCTTGAGCTCCTTATATATTTTGGAGAACAGACCTTTGTCTGATGTGGGGTTGATGAAAATATTTTCCTATTCAGTAGGTTGCTTTTTGTCTAGTTGACCGTGTCCTTTGATTTACAGAAGCTTCTCAGTTTCATTCCCATTTATTTATTGTTGCTCTCAGTGTCTGTGCTGCTGGGGTTTTAGGTAGGAAGTGGTCTCCTGTACTCATGTGTTGCACTTTCTACTTCCCACTTTCTCTTCCATCAGGTTCAGTGTTGTCTGGTTTATATTGAGGTCTTTAATCCATTTGGAATTGATTTTTGTTCATGGTGATAGATATGGATCTATTTTCATTCTTCTACAGGTTGATATCCAGTTATGCCAGCACCATTTGTTGAAGATGTTTTCTTTCTTCCACTGTATAATTTTAGCTTTTTGTCGAAAATCAGGTGGTCATAGGTGGGTTAATATCCAGGTCTTCGATTCAATTCCATTGGTCAATGTCTCTGTTTTTATGCCAATACCAAGCTGTTTTCATTACTGTAGCTCTGTAATAGAACTTGAAGTCAGGGATGGTGATGCCTCCGGAAGTTGCTTTATTGTATAGGACTGTTTTGGCTATCTTGGGTTTTTTGTTTTTCTATATAAAGTTGATTATTTTTCTCTCAAGGTGTGTGAAGAATTTTGTTGGGATTTTGATGGGGATTGCATCGAATTTGTAGATTGCCTTTGGTAGAATTGCCATTCTTACTATGTTGATCCTACCAATCCAAGAGCATGGGAGATCCTTCCATTTTCTGGTATCCTCCTTAATTTCTTTCTTCAAAGCCTTAAAGTTCTTGTCAAATAGATCTTACACTTCCTTGGTTAGTTTTACCCCAAGATATTTTATGCTATTTGTGGCTGTCATGAAAGGTGAAGTTTCTCTGATTTCCATCTCTCCTTCTTTATCTCTGTGTATAGGAAGGCTACTAATTTTTTTGAATTGATTTTGTATCCTGCCACATCACTGAAAGTATTTATCAGCTGTAGTAGGTTTTTTTGGTAGAGTTTTGGGGGTCACTTATGTACACTATTATATCATTTGTAAATAACTAAAGTTTGACTTCTTCCTTTCCGATTCAAGTCCCCTTGATCCCCTTATGTTGTCTTATTGCTATTGCTAGAACTTCAAGCACTATGTTGAAGAGATATTGTGAGAGTGGACAGCTTTGTATTGTTTCTTATTTTAGTGGAATGGCTTTGAGTTTCTCTCCATTTAATTTTATGTTAGCTATTGGCTTGCTGTATAGTGCTTTTATGATATTTAGGTATGATTCTTCTATCCCTAATCTCTCCAAGACCTTTATCATAAAGGGGTGTTGAATTTTGTCAAATGCTTTATCAGGATCTAATGAAATGATCATATGGTTTTTTTCTTTCAGTTTATTTATAATATGGATTATATTGATAGATTTTCATATGTTGAACCAGCCCTGCATCTCTGGGATGAACCCTACTTGATCATTATGGATGATTTTTTTTTGATGTTTTCTTGGATTTGGTTTGCCATTATTTTAGTGAGAATTTTTGCATTGATGTTCATGAGTGAGATTGGTCTGTAATACTCTTTCTTGGTTTAGTCTTTGTGTGGTTTTGGTATCGGGGTAACTGTAGCTTCATAAAAAAGAGTTTGGCAATGATTCTTCTGTTTCTATTCTGTGAAACACATTAAGGAGTATAGGTATCAGCTCTCCTTGGAAGTTCTGGTAAAATTCTGCATTAATACCATCTGGTCCTGGACTTTTTTTTGGTTGGGAGGTGGTTTTTTTTTTCTTGATTTAATTTTGGTATATGGTATTTATCTAAAAAATTGTCCATTTCTTTTACATTTTCCAATTTTTTTGAGTACAGGCTTTTTTGTAGTAACACCTAATGATTCTCTGAATTTCCTCAGTGTCTGTTGTTATGCCACCCTTTCCTTTCTGATCTTGTTAATTTGCGTGTTCTCTCTATGCCTTTTGATTAGTTTGGATTGGGGTTTGTCAATCTTGTTGATTTTCTCAAAGAACCAGCTCTTTGTTTCATTGATTCTTTGGATTGTTTTCTGTGTTTCTATTTTGTTGATTTCAGCTTTCACTTGATTATTTCCAGTCTTTTACTACTCCTGGGTGAGTCTGCTTCTTTTTTTTTTTTTATAGAGCTTTCAGCTATGCTGTTTAGTATCTAGTGTGAGTATTCTGTTTTTTTGTTTATTTGTTTGTTTGTTTGTTTTGGGGGGGGTATTTAGTGCTATAAACTTTCCTCTTAGCACTGCTTTCATAGTGTTCCTCAGGTTTGGAATCTTGTTGTATCTTTATTTTTTTTTAATTCAAGGGGGACTTTAATTTCTTTCTTATTTCTTCCTTGGCCCAGGGTGGTTCAGTAGTTGACTGTTAAGTTTCCATGAGTTTGTAGGCTTTCTGGGGGGAAGAATTGTTGTTAAATTCCAACTTTATTCCATGGTGATCTGATAAGACACAGGTGGTTGCTAAAATATTTTTGTATCTGTTGATGTTTGCTCTGTTACAAAGTTTGTGATCTATTTTCGAGAAGTTTCCATGAGATGCTGAGAAGCAGGTATATTCTTTCCTATTTGGGTGGAATGTTCTATAGATGTCTGTTAAGTCCATTTGATTCATTATTTCTGTTAGTTCCCTTATTTCTCTGTTAAGTTTCTGTCTGGTTGACCTGTCCATTGATTGGTGAGAGAAGAGTGTTGAAATTTCCTAGTATTAGTGTGTGAGGTCTGATATGTGCTTTGAGTTTTAGTAATGTTTCTTTTACATATGTGGTTGCTTTTATATTAGGGGCATAGATATTCAGGATTGAGACTTTATCTACCTGATGAATTGTTCCTGTTATGAGTATAAAGTGTCCTTCTCCATCTCTTCTGATTTTAGTTTGAAATCAATTTTGTTAGATGTAGTAATAAGGGGCGGCGGGGCTGCGTCTCCAGCACCCTGGCCGCCTGCTCGGCTAGCTTATGCCCGAAATAACAACACACAAACTGTATTCATTTAAACACTGCTTGGCCCATTCTCTTCTAGGCTAATTCTCACATATTAATTTAGCCCATTTCTAATCATCTGTGTATGGCACCCCAAGGTGCGCTTACCAGGAAGATTCTAGCCTATGTCCATCCTGGGTCGGAGCTTCATCCCGGGAGCGGGGCATGGCTTCTCTCTCTGGCGTCTGCTCCCGAGAGGAGAGCTGTCGAGACTGACCTCACTTCCTCTTCCTCCCAGCATTTTGTTCTGTTTACTCCACCCACAGGGCCAAGCAGTTTCTTTATTGCTTAACCAATGAAATCAACAGATTGATAATATGACACTCCCACATCAGTTAGATATTAGTATAGCCACACCTACTTGTTTCCCTTGTGACAGTCTGAATTTTTTTTGTTGTCTTGTAGCATTTCCCTATTTATTTCAGACTGTGTTAGTTTGAATCTTTTCTTTCTTTTTGTTTGTTGGGCCAAAGCTTTGTTAATCTTTTTTATCTTCTCAATGAACAGGTTCTTAGATTCACTATTCTCAGTATTCATTTTTTTATTTATATTTTATTAATTTCTGCTCTAATGGTTATTATTTTTTGCCACTCTCTGGGCCTGAACTTTGTTTGGTATTCCTTTTCCAAATCATTTAGCTGCATCATTAAGTTATTTTTTTGTTCTTCTTGTGATTTTTTTATTTATTTATTAAAGATTTCTGCCTCCTCCCCGCCACGGCCTCCCATTTCCCTCCCCCTCCTCCAATCAAGTCCCCCTCCCTCATCAGCCCGTAGACCTGGAAGGAGGTGGGTGGTCCTTGAACTTCCCACAGGGCACGGAACCCTGATTGTTCTTGTGATTTTTTTGTATAGACATTTAGAACTTCTAATTTCTCTTGTAGACTAATGTCTCCCTGAGGTATATTTGCATTATCTTTTCATTTTGTTCTAGTAATTTTTTTAGCTTCTTTCTTGATTTTTTTCTTTGACCCATTCATCATTAAGTAATAACTTGTGTAATTTCTATAATCTTGTCTGTTCACTGGGGTTAGTTTGATGACAAGTTTAAATTCTATCGCATTGTATTCAAATGGGACACAAAAAGTTATTTCAATCTTTTAAAAAAAATTTAAGATTTGTCTTGTGTCCCAGGGTGAGGTCTCTTAGAGAAGTTTTTGTGTGCTGCTGAATAGGATGTGTATTCTTTAATATTTTGGCAGACTATTCTATAGGTATCTATTAAATTGATTTGATTTATGATGTCAGATATTTCTGATGCTTTTTTATTTAGTTTTTGTCCAGATGATCCATCTTTTAGAGAAAGTGGGTTATTTAATCATATACTTTTAATAGATTGATGCTAATCTGGGTCTTTAAATTTAGTACTATACTTTTTTATGAAATAGGGTGCACTAGAGTTTGGTGCTAGTATGTTTAGGATAGTAAGTCTTCTTGGGTAACTGTTCCCTTGAATAGAATGAAGCGTATTCCTTCTCTCTTAGTTTGAAGACTGATTTGTGAGCTATTAGAATAGGGACATTGTTATTGAGGATCTTGTAGACACAGATGCAGATGTAACAAGAAATGCACCAGAATCTTAGCATCCAAATTATCATCTTCAGGAGGTAAATGTTCAGCTTTTAGGCATTGGAATGTTATCTCAGGTAAAACAGAACAAGAGATGGGTTGGATGTATAGGACTAGAAGGACATAGAGGAATATTAAAGCCATAGATGAGTAACATAACAATGAACTTATGGGTATGTGATTTTTTATAGTAGTGGAAGACTCAGATTAAGATTCCTCCAATGTCAGAAACAAATCATAAATTAACATATGTTTCTGGGACAATATTAGAAGATATTATAATGAACATTCACTGATCATTCAGGTTGTACAAGAAAAGGACATAACAGCTACTGATCTTAGGTAATTTAGCCAATGGATAGCCTCTTATTCACTATACTTTTATAAGAAAGAGAGAGAGAGAAATTTGCCTTCACGATGCTTGTTAAGAGATATCAATGGAAGAGTCCCCCACAGGGAATGTTAAATAGCCCTACCCTATGCCAACTTCTGTAAGACAGCCATTTGAAATGATTCATAAGCAATTTCCTGAATATATATTTTACCATCATATGGACAACTTCTTACTAACTGATTCAAATGTAGATACTTTAGAAAGAATGTTTAAAGAAGTAAAGAAAATTTTGCCTTGTCAGGGATTACAAATTGTTCTGAAAACACAAAGAGGAAATTCTATTAATTATTTAGGGTATAAAATAGGTCTACAAAAAATTTTAACCCCAAAAGGTGCAAATTAGGAGAGATCGATTACGGACTCTTAATGACTTCTAAAGATTGCTAGAAGACATTTCTAATCTATGGCCCACTATTGGGATAAAAATAATGAACTGAGTAATTTGTTCAAAATCTTAGATGACAAGGACTTACATAGTCCAAGAAAATTATGCACTGAATCTGAGAGACAATTAACTCTGGTAGAAAAGAAATTACCGGTTGCATATCTGAATCATTTATATCCAAAGCTTGATTGAATTTTGGTTATTTTATTCTCTAAGCATTCTCTTAAAGGAATATTAATGCAGAAAAAAGAAATTATCTTAGAAGTGATTGTTTTATTATATAAACAGAGTAAACGAATTAAAATATTACCTGGAAAAGGTCTATGAGTTGATTTCAAAAGAAAAATTGAAACTTCATCAATTAGCAAGAACAGACCCAGCAGAAATTGTAGTACCTCTTAATAATGATGACTGACAAATTAAGGAAAGAAAGTGAACCTTGGCAAAGAGCTTGCAGCAATTATTTTGGGATATGCTAACATCAAATATCCCAAAAGCAAGAGAATTCAATTTTTAAAAGAGAACTAATTTGATCCTTTCTCACATTATAAGGGGAAGACCAATATTTGGAATCCCACATTCTATACCTATGCAAATAAATCAGGAAAGGCAGGTTGTAAATCAGAAAAATTTAAGTAGAGTGGCTCAAAGCCCTTATGGCTCTGTCCAAAAGTCATAATTATATGCTATTCATATGGTATTAATGAATTTTATGAAACCTCTTAACGTAGTACTGATTTGTAATATGAAGAAAGAGTTGTTTTGCATATTGAATCTACTGAATTTATACCAGATGATACAGAATTGACTTCATTATTTATTCAGTTACAAGAAACAATTAGGAGTAGGAATCATCCCATATATGTAAAACATATATCTGATCTCTATGGGTCTGCCAGGCCCTCTAGCACAAGGTAATGAAGAAATTGATCAACTATTAATAGAAAATGTGCTGGAGGCTTTAGAATTTCATAAAAACATCATGTCAATAGCAAAGGTTTAAAAAAAGAGTTTTTCCATCACTTGGCACCAAGCCAAGGAAGTTATAAGGAAATGTCCTACTTGTTCTTTATACAACCAAACTCTACTACCTGCAGGAAGTAACCCAAAGGGTTCTCAAAAGAATGAAATATGGCAGGTGGATTTGTCACAGTTTATAGAATTTGGAAAAATAAAACATGTAACCACACCATTGACACCTACTCAGAATTTCAATGGGTGGCTGCTTTGATTTCAGAAAAGGCTGATTCTGTAATCACACATTTGCTAGAAAGTTATGACCATCATGGACTGATAATACTCCAGCATATATCTCTAGTAAAATTAAACAGCTTTTTGCTTACTACAATATAAAGAATATTACAGGTATATCATACAATCCTACAGGGCAAGCACTTATAGAAAGATCAAATCAAACTCTAAAGGATATACTAAACAAATAGAAAGGGACAATAAAGACCCTCAGAAATAGATTGCACAAAATGCTTTATATTAACTTAGAATTTTCTAAATGCTAATGAGGAAGGATTTTACTTTCTCTGTAGGCATATAATGTAAATGGTCTTTTGTAGTCACAGTTCAATTTAAAATTAAAGCTGGCTCTATAGTTGGAGTGTGGCTCTCTCCTTCTCTAAACATAAGCATGCTTGTTAAAGTAAAATCCAAAATCTCTATCTCATGTCAGAAAGACCACCTGATAAGAAAGAGAAGATAAACCAAAATTTAGGGACTATTTTATTGACACTAATCTCATAATCCTTTGGTTTTATTTAGGTTCTTTAACATTTTTCTTAAGGTATAAATATTATCTCACAATTCCCAGTATATATTAATTTTTTGTTATGACATTAATGGTTATATAGAGTACTAACTAACTTTTCTAGAGAAAAGGCTTCATCTATCTTTCTTTAAATGATTTCTTGTTAGAGTCTCTATCAGAAAACTAGAAATTAGGTTTTTTACTCTGGATGTACATAACAAATATTAATCCTTTAAACTTTTTGAGATCTGCTGCATATGACACTTAAAATGTTTAAGTTTTCTGCAGTGAACCATGACCATGCCTAATAGCAACCTTTGAAGTCTCCAAAAGGAAGATGGGGGCCCTACAAATGATACCACCAGGATGATGATACCACCACTAAATTGAAAAAAATTGATGATACCACCTAAAGACCGGCTTTGGACTACAAGCTGCTCAGGACAATTTCAAAGTGGCTAGCTGAGATGATCCAGCGTAACAGACTACTCAAACCAGGACTTGGGACAAGTCCTGCAGTTTCCTATTATGCAAGGACTGGACAACAAATGATACAGCTATCTCTCCCAGGACTTGATGATTAACCCAAAATTTTTCTTTTCAGGATCCCCTAAAGATGTCATCACCCCCAGACAGAAGAACATGACTCCCACATTCCCAAGAGGTAGGGTTGGTGGTTTTTGGTTGTACAGTGGGTTATGGTTATTTGTCATCATTTAGGATGGTTGGTTACAAATTGTTATTAGTAATGGTGAGGAAAAAAAGCAGAACAAAATGATGAAGATACAATAGAGGAAATAGACTCATAAGTCAAAGAAAACATTAAATCTGACAAAGATTAACCTCAAAATATCCAGGAAATATTGGACACCATGAAAAGGCCAAACCTAAGAATAATAGGTATAGAAGAAGGAGAAGTTCACCTCAAAAGCACAGAAAATATGTTTAACAAAATCATAGCAGAAAACTTTCCCAACCTAAAGAAAGATATGCCTATGAAGATACAAGAAGCTTACAGAACACCAAAAAGAATGGACCAAAAAAATTTCCCATGCCACATAAAAATCAAAACAGTAAACATACAGAATAAAGAAAGAAAATTAAGAGCTACAAAGGAAAAAGGTCAAGGAACATAAAGGCAGACCTATCAGAATTACACCTGACTTTTCTCTGGAGACAATGAAGCCAGAAGATTATGGTCAAGCATTATGCAGACATTAAGAGACCAAAGATGTTAGCCCAGACTACTATAACCAGCAAAACTTTCAATCACAATAGAAGGACAAAATAACATATTCCATGACAGAACCGGATTTAACCAATACCTAGCCATAAACCCAGCCCTACACAAAATACTAGAAGAAAAACTCCAACCCAAGGAAGTTGGCTACATCAACAAAAACACAGACAATTGAGGGTCTCATAGCAGAAAATCCTAAATATGGGGAAAATGCACAAATTATCGTCAACCAACAATGAAAACAAAATTAACAGGAGATAACAATCACTGGTCATGAATATTCCTTAATATAAATGGACTCAACTCACCTATAAAAAGGCACAGGTGAACAAATAGGATACAAAAGCACAATCCATTCTTTTGCTGCATACAAGAAACATAACTGAACCTCAAAGACAGACATTGTCTCAAAGTAAACGGTTGGAAAAAATATCCAATCAAAGGGACCTAAGAAACAAGCTGGTGTAGCTATCCTAATATCTAACAAAATAGACTTAACTAAAATCAATCGAGTGAAGGCGTAAGTCACAAACAATGCCACACCAGTTTGGAATTATGATTAATAGGGTATTTATTTAAAGGGGAAAAAACTTACAGATCACCGTCCCAGACAACAGCCTTCTGCACAACCAGGAAGGGAGTCTAGTCGCCGGCGGAGCAGGAAGTGAAGAGAGAGAGGAGAGGGAAGTGGCCACTTTTTTAAAGGGAGAGAGACCACGCCCCAATGGGCTGGTATCTCAGTGGCTATAGGCTGGAGGAGCAGAAGGACCTCCCACAATAATCCAGAGACAAAAAGGACATTTCTTATTAGTCACAGGAAAAATCCATTAAGAGGAAATCTCAATACTGAACATCTATGCCCCAAATCAAGGGCACCCTCATATGTAAAAGAAACACTTCTAAAGCTTAAATCAGACATTAAATCCCACACACTAATAGTGGGAGACTTCAACACTCGCCTCTCACCACTGGACTGGTCAGTCAGACAAGAAATGAACAGAGAAATAAGGGAACTAACAGATATTATGATTCAAATGGACTTATCAGACATCTATAAAATATTCTATCTAAGCATAAAAGAATATAACATCTTCTCAGCACTTCATGAACCTTCTAAAAATTGATCACATACTTGGTAACAGAACAAACCTCAACAAATACTAATAATTGGAATAACCTCATGTACCTTATCAGATCACCATGGTTTAAAACTAGAATTCAACAGCAATGCTAATTCAAGAAAGCCCACAAACACATGGAAATTAAATAATGTTCACCTGAATCATCAATGAGTCAAAAAAGAAATAAAGGAGGAAATTAAAGACTTCCTAAAATTCAATGAAAACAACCTCACAACATACCCAAATTTATGGTACACAATGAAAGCAGTGTTAAAAGGAAAGTTCACAGCACTAAACGCCTACATAAAGAAGCTGAAAAAAATTCCACATTAGTGAATTAAAAGAACATTTGAAAACTTTAGAATAAAAAGAAGCAAACTCAACCAAGAGAACTAGATGGTAGGAAATAATCAAATTGAGAGCTGAAATCAACAAAATAGAAACAAAGAACACAATACAATGAATTAATGAGACAAAGAGTTGATTCTTCGAGAAAAAAATCAACAAAATAGGCAAACCTTTATCCAAACTAAAAGGCAGAAAGAGAATATCCAAATTAACAAAATCAGAAGTGAAAATGGGACATAACAACAGACACAGAGGAATTACAGAAAAAAAATTAGAAAACTTAAAGGAAATGGAAAACTTTCTGGATAAAATATCATTTACCAAAATTAAATCAAGACCACATAAGCAAATTAAACAGACTGATAACTGCTGAAGAAATAAACAGTCATCAAAATCTTCCAACCAAAAAAAGCCCAGGATCAGATGGTTTCAGCTCAGAATTCTAAGACTTTCAAAGAATAACTAATACCAGTACCCCTCAAATTATTCCACACAATAGAAACAGAAAAAACCTTGCCAAACTCTTTTTATGAGGCTCCAAATACCTTTATGCCCAAACCACAGAAAGGCATTACTAAGAAATAGAATTACAGACCAATCTCACTCATGAACATTGATGCAAAAATACTAAATAAAATACTGGCAAATCGAATCCAAGAACACATCAGAACCATCATCCACCATGATCAAGTTGGCTTCATCCCATAGATGCAGGGATGGTTCAACATATGAAAATCTGTCAACATAATCCACCATATAAACAAGCTGAAAAATAAAAGCCACATGATCATCTTATTAGATGCTGAAAAAGCTTTTGATAAAATACAACGTCCCTTCATGATAAAGGTCTTGGAGAGAGTAGGTATACAAGGAACATACCTAAACATAATAAAAGCAATATACAGCAAGCCAACAGCCAACATCAAACTAAATGGAGAGAAACTCCAAACAATCACACTGAAATCAAAAACAAGACAAGGTTGTCCACTCTCTTCATATCTATTCATTATTATTCTTCAGGTCCTAGCTAGAGCAATAAGACACCAAAAGGAGATCAAGGGAACACAAATTGGAAAAGAAGAAGTCAAACTCTCACTCTTTGCTGATATGATAGTTTACATAAGCTATCCCAAAAATTCTACCAAGGAACTTCTACAACTCATAAACATTTTCAGTAATGTAGCAGGATACAAGATTAACTCAAGAAAATCAGTAGTCGTCCTATACACAGATGATAAATGGGCTAACAAAGGAATCAGGGAAACATCACCCTTCACAATAGCCACAAATAGCATAAAATATCTTGGACTAATTCTTCCAAACAAGTGGAAGACTTGTATGACAAGAACTTTAAATCTTTGAAGAAAGAAATTGAAGAAGATACCAGAAAGTGGAAAGTTCTCCCATGCTCTTGGGTAGGTAGAATTAACATAGTAAAAATGGCAATCTTGCCAAAGCAATCTACATATTCAATGCAACTCCCATCAAAATCCCAGCAAAATTCTTCACAGACCTCAAAAGAATGCTACTCAACTTCATATGGAAAAGCAAAAAACCCAGGATAGTCAGAACAATCCTGTACAATATAAAAACTTCTGGAGGCATCACAATCCCTGTCTTCACACTCTACTACAGAACTACAGTACTGTCAATTGCCTGTTATGGTCATAAGAACAGACAGGAGGACCAATGGAACTGAATTGAAGACCCGGATATTAATCCACACACCTTTGAACACCTGATTTTTGACAAAGAAGCAAGAAAAAATTCAAATGGAAAAAAGAAACCATACTTAACAAGTGATGCTAGCATAACTGGATATCAGCAAGTAGAAGAATGAAAATAGATCCATATCTATCAACTCAAGTTCAAATGTATCAAAGACCTCAACATAAAGTCAACCACACTGCACCTCATAGAAGAGAAAGTGGGAAGTACACTTGAATGCATTGGCATAGGAGACCTAAATATAACCCCAACAGCACAGAGTCTGAAACAGTTAATAAATGGGATCTTATGAAACTGAAAACCTTATGTAAAGTAAAGGACACAGTCAACAAGACAAAACAGCAGCCTACAAAATGGGAGAAGATCTTCATCAACCCCACATCAGACAGAAAACTGATCTCCAAAATAATCAAAGATTTCAAAAAATTGGTCATTAAAGAACAAGTAATCCAATAAAAAAAGGGGTACAGACCTAAACAGAGAACTCTCAGCAGAGGAATCTAAAATGCCTGAAAGACACTTAAGGAAGCGCTCAACATCCTTAGCTATCAGAGAAATACAAATCAAAACAACTCTGAGATTCCATCTCATACCTGTAAGAATGGCCAAGATCAAAAATACTGATGACAACTTATGCTGGTGAGGTTGTGGTTTAAAGGGAACACTTCTGCATTGCTGGTAGGAATGCAAGCTGGTACAGCCCCTTTGGATATTAATGTGGTTATTTCTTAGAAAATTAGGATACAACCTTCCTCAAGACCCAGCAATACCACTTTTGGGTATATATCCAAAGAATGGTCAATCGTGCCATATGGACATGTGCTCAACTATGTTCATAGCAGCATTATTTGTAATAGCCAGAACCTGGAAACAAGCTTAATGCCCCTTGACCAAAGAACGGATCAGGAAAATGTGGTACATTTACCCAATGGAATACTACACAGCAGAAAAAATAATGACATCTTGAATTTTGCAGGCAAATAGATGGAGCTATAAAAACATCATTTTGAGTGAGGTAACCCAGACCCAGAAAGACAATTATCACATGTATCAATAATAAGTGGTTTTTAAACATAAAACAAAGAAAATCAGCCCACAAATCACAATCCCAGAGAACCTAGACAACAATTAGGACCCTAAGAGAGACTTACATAGATCTAATCTACATGGGAAGTAGAAAAAGACAAGATCTCCTGAGTAAATTGGGAGAATGGACAGAGGCATGGAGGGGAGCAGAGAAAAATGTAGAGCTCAATAAAAATCAATAAAAAATAAGTGCAAGTTAGTAGTTAGTCATTATAATTTAATTTTTATTCATATTAGGTATGTTTTTAATGCCAAACATATATTTTCAATAGACAGATCATCTTCGACAGTTCAGAAATATTTAGAATCTGGAATTTAAGATGTTTTAATAGCATAAGTTCTTTTAGTATGAGAATGAGACATGTCTGTTCCTGGCAACACCATTCTACTTCAGAGAAGATGATGGACAGCAAAGAAACTCCATATGGAGCTTACTTTCTTTGTGACAAAAGTTAACCATTGGGTAACAAGGTGCTCTTTCCTCAACTACAATATGCTGTCCAAATTGGATGAGCAGGACACAAAAGAAAGTGACTACCAAACTTTGCCAAGACAAGGTAAGACAGCCATTTAGAATATCTGGCTTTACAGAAAAATCTATTAAATATTCTAGGCCAGTAGATATGGATGTCCCAACGTTACAGAAGAACCTTTGGTGACTGTCTAGGCAGCTAGCTGTTCTGTCACTTCCCATATTTTTTTTGGAAGTCATTTGTTTGCACTTCCTGATTACTTAGATAATATTACTCTGTGATATATTTGATGATTACTGTTTTCCTTAGAATCAGATTCAGAAAAGAAATTCATTAAAGAAATGCAAATTGCATACAGTTGAGAGATATAAAAAGATAGTTCTGGTAATGCAAGTTAGAATAAAATGTAAATTAGGTAAAACCTTTTTGGCTCATCAAAATAGGATAATGGAATATTTTCTCTGAATTTGTCAAATGTTTATAGACTAGACATTTTTGATATATTTATTGCCTGTATATATTATATTCATTGATATAGTTTTTCTTATATTAATTATAACCTTTTTTATTTTAGACAAAAGGGGGGTATGTGGTGATATTTTGTTTGTTCTATAACAAATAAAGCTTGCCTGAGGATCAGAGTGTGGAGAAAGCCACTAGTTAGCTATAGAGGTCAGGCAGTGGTGTCATACACCTTTATCCCCATTACTTGGGAATCACACACCTTTAATCCCAACACTAATGAGCTGGAGACAGGAAGGGATTAGGCTGGGCAGAGAGAAATATAAGGTGGGAGGATACAGGAACTCATGGCATTTAGTCTGAGGATGTGTAGAGAAAGGATACCCCATTCTGCCTGTGGGTTTCATAGAGGTAAAAACTAGTGACTGGGTTCTCTGCTTCTCTGATCTTTCAGCTTTCGCCCCCTAATATATAAGTCTGAGATTTTATTATTAAGACTAATTAGAAATTACGCTACATTTGACTAATATTCCATTATGTAAATGAACTGCATTTTCTTTATCCATTCTTCAGTTGTGGATCATCTAGGGTTTTTTTTTTTTTTCCAGTTACTGGCTATTATAAATAATGCTACTATGAACATAGTTGAGCAAGTGTCCTTGTATTAGGTTGGAGCATCCTTTGAATATATGCCCAAGAGTGTTATAGCTGGGTCTTGAGGTATATTGATTCCCCAAATATCTGACATACCACCATATTGATTTCAAAAGTTGCAATACAAGTTTTCACTCTCAACAGCAATGGAGGAGTGTTCATTCCCCTTGCTCCACATCCCAACCTGCCTAAAGTATCATTTGTGTTTTTGATCTTAGCCATTCTGGCAGGCGAAAGATCGAATCTCAAGAGTCATTTTGATTTTCATTTCTCTGATGACTAAAGGTATTGAACACTTCTTTGATGGATCTCAGTCATTTGAAATTCCTCAGTTGAGAGTTTTGGTTAGATGTGTACCCCATTGTTTAATTGGAGTATTTGGCTTGTTGATATCTAGTTTCTTGAGTTTTCTTTGTATACTTGGAGATCAGTCCTCTGTTAGATGTGGCAGATCTTTTCCCATTCCTGTAGGCTGATTCTTCACATGTTTTTATTGTTGTTATCAATCCTATTTAATTAATTCCAGTCCTACCTCTTTTTGGTGTTATTTTCTCTTTTTGTTGTTGAGTTTTTCAGTGTTCTGTTCTGTTACTAGTATCAGCTCTCTCCATTTTTTAATATAGGTACTTAGTGCTAGGAACTCACTTCTTAGAAAACTCTTCATTATGTCATAAAAGTTTGGATATGTTGTTTTTTTTATTCAATTCTAGGTCATTTTTAAAATGTCCTCCTTAATTTGTGTCTTCACCCCTTTTTCCTTCTGCAATACTTTAATAATGAGCTGCATACTTTCCATGAGTTTGTAAGTATTCTGTTGTTTCCTTTGTTATTGTTAATCAGCTTTAATCAGTGCTGGTCAGATTGGATGTGGGATGTTCTGTCAATTTCCTTGTATCTGTTGAGATTTGCTTTGTATGTGGTCAATTTTGCTGAGTAGGTATATTTCATTGTTTTTTAGTGAAAGGTTCTATAAATATCTGTAATGTCCAATTTGGTTTATGATGTTAGGTAGCTCCAACATTTTTTTCTTCAGTTTTTGTCCAGATGACATGTCTATTGTTGAGAGTGGTGTACTGAAGTTACCCACAACATTGTGTGAGGTTTTATATGTGATTTAAGATATTGAAGTACTTTTTAAAAAAAAATGAACTTGGATGCCCTTATGTTTCATGTATACACACTAAGAATTGCAGTGTCCTCTTGGTTTTTTCTTTGGTGAGTATGTATTATTCTTCTCTGTATTTTCTGATTAGTTTCGTTTGGAGTCTATTTTGTCCGGTATTAAAATGGATACACCAGCATGCTTTTTAGGTCTGTTCACTTGGAATATTTTGTTCCATCCTTTTCCTCTGAGGTAGGGTCCATATCCTTGATATAAAGGTATGAACCCTGTCTCGAAAAACCAAAAAAAAAAAAGGTATGTTTTTTCGGATGCAGGAGAGAGATGGGTCTTGTTTTCTACTCCATTCTGTTAGTCTGAGTCTTTTTGTTTGGAATATTGAAACCATTGATATTGTGAGTTATCAATGAGCAGTGTTTTATGAGTCCTGTTATTTTTTTTGTGTGGTGGTGTAGGATTCTGTCTCCCCTTTTTGATTTGCTGTCCTGGGCTTATTATTCCATGTGTTTTATTGGGTGTGGTTATCCTTTTCAAGTTGAAGTTTTCTTCCTAGCATCTTCAGTAGAACTAGATTTATACATAAATACTGCTTAGTTTTTTTAAAATCATGGAATGTCTTTTTTCTACATCTAACATGATTGAATGCTTTGATATATATAGTAGTCTGTGATCTCTTAGAGCAGGGTTTCTCAACCTGTGTATCATGACCTCTTTGGGAGTCAAACAATCCTTTTTCAGGGGTCACATATCAGATATATTGCATATCAGATATTTATATTGTGATTAGTAATAATAGCAAAATTTCAACTATGAAATTTATGATTGGGGGGTCACCACAACACAAGGAACTGTTTTAAAGTATTGTAGCATTAGGAAAGCCGAGAATCACTGTCTTAGGGTTTGTAGAATATCTGTCCAAGCCCTTATGGATTTTAGAATCTCCATTGAGAAGTCATTGTTATTCCAATAGGTCTGCCTTTATTTGTTATTTGGTCTTTCTCCCTTGTATCTTTTAATATCCTTTCTTTGTTCTGTACATTTAGTGTTTTGATTATTATGTGATATGGGGAATATCTTTTCTTGTCCAGTCAATTTACTGTTGTGTATGCTTCTTATCCTTTGATAGGTGTCTCCATCTTTACTTTGAAGAATTTTTTTTCTATGATTTTGTTGAAAATATTTTCTTTTACCTGCATTTTTGCTCTTTCCTCTAATGATAGAACTCATAGATTTGGTCTTTTTATGGTGTTCTAGATTTCCTGGATGTTTTGTTCCTGGTTGTTATAGATTTTATACTTTTTTGACTGATTTATACATTTCCTATAGCTTGTCTTCAGTGCCTAAGATTCTCTCTTCCATTCCTTGTATTTTGTTGATAAGGCTTGCTTCTGAGGTTCCTGTATGAGTTTCTAAATTTTTCATTTCTAGTTTTCTCTCAGTTTGGGTTTTCTATTTCAGAGTTCATGTATTAAACTCTTTTATTTATATTCTTCCACTGTTTGTGTTTTCATAGATTTCTATAATAGATTTAATAATTTCCTCTTTGGGGACTCCTAAAATATTCCTAAAAGCTCTTTTGATGTCTTTTTCTTGTGCTTCAGCCATGTTGCATTTTTTTTTAAACTTACTGTAGTAAGGTTGCTGGGCTTTATTAGAAATATATTGTTCTGGCTGCCACCAATTGTGTCTTTACACTGGTGTCTAGCATCTTAGTTTGGGAAGGTGGTGACTCTAGGTGCTGTTACCTGGTCTCATCTTTGTTGGGTAGGTGTTCCCTTCCTTGGTTTTTGCTGCCTTCTCTGGTTCTTACAAGAGTGTGGTTGCTGTGTGTCACCTGGTAGGGAATGTTTCTTCATGTGACCACTGGGGGTTCTGGGTAGAATGTGTTTCTTGGTGTTGGGACAGATGGTTAGGGATGAGATGGTTTGGGGAGGTACTACAGGAGAGAACAAAGCAGGGTGTGATACCAGGATCTGCTGAGTCCCCTAGGAACAGGGACAGAGAGGGAGAAGAGGATTCAGCATGTAGTCTGCCACAGAACTGGGGCTGAGGCTGGAAGATTAGATTTGGAAAAGAGGAGGGAGAGTGAAGGTGTGAAGACCTCTTGCCTGCTTCCTGTCTAGGGTGGTTAGTGGGCTCCCAGGGAGTGCCCAGGACAGACAGGTTTTGAAGAGAAGATGCACTTGATTGGTATTTAATATTATTTCCATTTTGATGATGAGATCTTAGCATGTGAACTATTTTGTCAGTTTTGTATCTCACATAGACAGAGCAGGTTGGGGAGGAAGATAGGATACTGTGGGACTTGGACCTATGGGTTGAAAACGTCATGAGTGGAATGAAGTCAGGTGGAGAGGGAGAAGGGCTGGTGTATAGGATGTATCTCCTGGTGGAAGCCAGGAATGTGCAGGAAGAGTTGGCTAGGTGGAGAGGTGGGTTGTGCATGTCAAGGGCCTGTGCTATAGTGTTTGGGTATAGGTTGGGAGAGTCTTTGCAGAAGCGTAGAGATCAGTTTTGGCACAGCAAGGAGGGCAAGCTAGGCCAGGGCATTGGTTGTTGAACTCAAGCTAGGTCTGGTGGGTTGAGGAGGGTGTGTAAAGGGGACAGTCAGAGAGACTCACAGGGCTTGGCCTTAAAGAAAGATGTGGAAGATCTTGTGAATGGGGAGCTTATGTGTATTTCAGAAGGGGACTGTGGGTGATGGCAAGTTGTGTGGATAATGGAGGATACCTGGACGTAGGTTGTGGTACAGGCAAAGGGTGATCAGACTTGATTTGGTGCTCTGGATGTGAAAACCAGGCTAGATCTACCCAGTTGGGGAGGAAGCCTGGCTAGGTAATGGAAGAGAGACTTGCAGGGCTAGACCATGGAGAACAATATGAGATACCTAACTGGGTGTGGTGATTGGACATTGCCAACAAGAGATTTGTGGCTGCTCACAGGTGGGATGATTTCTGCCAGATGCCTAAAAGTTAGTTACAGCACAGACAGCGATGACCCGAAAAATCAGGACACTGGCTGTGGGACTCTGTACTAATAGTATGATGATTTTTTTTTGGTTTTTTTTTTGTTTGTTTGTTTTGTTTTGTTTTGTTTTGCTCTGGGCTCCACCACTCAGCTCCCAAATAAATTACACAGAGGCTTATTATTAGTTATAAATGGCTGACTTTAGCTTGGCCAGATTTTCCTTAAGTTATATTATTCCATCTACCTTTTTGCCTCTGAGCTTTTCCTGTTCTCTTCTGTAAATCTTACTATTAAACTCTAGATTTCTGGGTAGTTGGATGACTGGCCCCGATATTCTCCTCCTCCTCTCTCTATCCCTTAATCTCTTTTCTCAATTTCTCCTCCCATATATTCTCTCTGCCTGCAAGCCCCATCTATTCTATTTTCTGCCTCACTAATGGCATTCACATCTCTATTAGACCGTCAGGTGTTCTAGACAGGCAAAGTATCACAGGTTCACAGAGTTAAACAAATGCAACATAAACAAAAGTCACACATTTTAACATAATATTCCATAACGAGACTCTGCCTAGACTTGGTGGTTGGGGAGAAGGCAAAAATGGGGAGGAGACTCACAGGCCTAAATCCCTGAGAAGGAAATGGGTGACTCTGTCTTGGTGGAGAAGTTGGATGCAGAGCCTTATTATTAACAACATTCATCAATTTTTTATTACTTTGTAAATAATACCAATCAAAAATTCCACTTCCTTCCCTACTCCCACTTCCCTCCCACTCCTCCACTCACTCTCCCCTATCCCCCTCCAGTCCTAAGAGAGGGCAGCGTACCCTTCCTTGTGGGAAGTCCAAGGCCCTTCCCACTCCATTCAGGCTTAGGAAAGTAAGCATCCAAATAGACTAGGATCCCAAAAAGCCAGTACATGCAGTAGAGACAAATCCTAGTGCCATTATCATTGGCTTCTCAGTCTGCCCCAATTGTCAGCCACATTCAGAGGGTCCGGTTTGATTCCATACTCATTCAGTCCCAGTCCAGCTGGATTTGGCGAGCTCCCATTAGCTCAGGCACAATGTCTCAGTGGGTGGAACAACTCCGGGTGGTCCTGACTTCCTTGCTCATATTCTCATAGTCTCCCTCCTTCTGCTCTTCAACTGGACCTTGGGAGCTCAGTCCGTTGCTCTGATGAGGGTCTCTATCTTTATCTCCATTTGTCGCCGGATGAAGGTTTTTTGGTGATATTCAAGATATTCATCAGTGTGACTATGAGACAAGGCCAGTTCAGGCACCATCTTCTCTGCTACCCAAGGGCCTAGCTGAGGACATCCCCGAGGATACCTGTGATCTCCTCTAGAGCCAAGTCTCTTGCCAAACCTAAAATGACTCCCTTAATGAAGATATATCCCTGTTCCTACATCTGCCCTTTCTACATCTCAACCCTCCCACCCCCAAGCTCTCCCCAACTCTCCTCTTCTCCCTTCTCTCTCCTCCTCTCCCCTTCCCCCTACCTCAACCCACCCCCATACTCCCAGCTTTTGCCTGGTGATCTTCTCTGCTTCCAATTTACAGGAAGATCTATATATGTTTTTCTTTGGGTTCACCTTATTACTTAACTTCTCTAGGATTGAGAACTATAGACTCAAAGTCCTTTGTTTATTGCTAGAGTCCACTAATGAGTGAGTACATACCATATTCATATTTTTGAATCTGGGTTATCTCACTCAGGATAGTGTTTTCTATTTCTATCCATTTGCATGCATATTCCAAGATGTCATTGGTTTTTTTTTGTTTGTTTGTTTGTTTTGGTTTTGTTTTTACCCTGCTGAGTAGTAAGTATTCTAATGTGTATATAGTCCACACTTTATTCATTCTTCCATTGAAGGGCATCTAGGTTGTTTCCAGGTTCTTGCTATTACAAATAATGCTGCTATGAACATAGTTGAACAAATGCTTTTGTAGTACGATTGGGCATCTCTTGGGTATATTCCCAAGAGTAGTATTGCTGGATCCTAAGGTAGGTTGACTCCCAATTTTCTGAGAAATCGCCACACTTATTTCCAAAGTGGTTGCAAAAGATTGCATTCCCAACAACAATGAGTCAATGATCTCCTTACTTTACATCCTCTCTAGCATAGGCTATCATTGATGTTTCTGATTTTAGCCATTCTGACAGGTGTAAGATGGTTTCTCAAAGTTGTTTTAATTTGCATTTCCCTGATAGCTAAGGAAGTTGAACATGTCCTTAAGTATCTTTTGGCCATTTGAAATTCTTTCTTTGGGAATTCTCTATTCAGTTCAGTACCCCAAATTTTAATTGGGTTATTTGAAGTTTTAATGTCTAGTTTCTTGAGTTATTTATATATTTTGGAGATCAGACCTCTGTCTGATGTGGAGTTTGTGAAGATCTTCTCCCATTCAGTAGGTTGCCTTTTTGTATTAATGACAGTGTCCTTTACTTTACAGAAGCTTCTCAGTTTCAGGAGGTCCCATTTATTCATTGTTGCTCTTATTGCCTGTGCTACTGGGGTTATACATAGGAAGTGGTTTCCTGTGCCCATGTATTCCAGTCTACTTTGCACTTTCTCTTCTATCAGGTTCAGTGTAGTCGGACTTATATTGAGATCTTCAATCCATTTGGACTTGAGTTTTGTGCATGGTGGATCTATTTTCTTTCTTTTACAGGTTGACATCCAGTTATGCAAGGACCATTTGTTAAAGATGCTTTCTTTCTTCCATTGTATAATTTTAGCTTCTTTGTCAAAAATCAGGTGTTCATAGGTTTGTGGATTAATATCTGAGTCTTCAATTCAATTCCATTGGTCAATGTCTCTGTTTTTGTGCTAATACAAAGCTGTTTCCATTACTGTAGCTCTTTAATAGAGTTTGATGTCAGGGATGGTAATGCCTCCAGAAGTTCCTTTATTATATAGGATTGTTTTGGCTATCCTGTTTTCTTTCCATATAAAGTTGATTATTTTTCTCTCAAGGTCTGTGAAGAATTTTGTTGGTATTTTTATGGGGATTGCATTGAATTTGTAGATTGCCTTTGGTAGAATTGCCATTCTCACTATGTTGATCCTACCAATCCAAGAGCATGGGAGATCCTTCCATTTTCTGGTGTCTTCTTCATTTTTTTTCTTCAAAGCCTTAAAGTTCTTGTCAAATAGATCTTACACTTCCTTGCTTAGTGTTACCCTGAGATACTTTATGCTATTTGTGGCTATCATGAAAGGTGAAGTTTCTCTGATTTCCCTTTCTTCTTCTTTATCCTTCTTGTATAGGAGGGCTACTGATTTTTTTTGAGTTGATCTTAGAGCCTGCCACATCACTGAAGGTATTTATCAGCTGTAGTTCTCTGGTAGAGTTATTGGGGTCTCTTATGTATCCTATCGTATCATCTACAAATAATGAAAGTTTGACTTCTTCCTTTCCAATATGAATCCCCTTGATCTCCTTATGTTGTCTTATTGCTATTGCTAGAACTTCAAGCACTATGTTGGAGAGATATGGTGAGAGTGGACAGCCTTGTCTTGTTTTTTATTTTAATGGAATGGCTTTGAGTTTCTCTCCATTTAATTTTATGTTAGCTATTGGCTTGCTGTATATTGCTTTTATGATATTTAGGTATGATTCTTCTATCCCTAATCTCTCCAAGACCTTTATCATAAAGGGGTGTTGAATTTTGTCAAATGCTTTTTTCAGCATCTAATGAAATGATCATATGGGCTTTTTCTTTCAGTTTATTTATATGATGGATTATATTGATAGATTTTCATATGTTGAACCAGCCCTGCATCTCTGGGATGAACCCTACTTGATCATTATGGATGATTTTTTTGATGTGTTCCTGGATTCAGTTTGCCATTATTTTAGTGAGAATTTTTGCATCAATGTTCATGAGTGAGAATGGTCTTTCTTGGTTGAGTCTTTTTGTGGTTTTGGTATCAGGGTAACTGTAGCTTCATAAAAAGAGTTTGGCAAAGACTCTTCTGTTTCTATTCTGTGAAACACATTAAGGAGTATAAGTATCAGCTCTTCTTGGAAGTTCTGGTAGAATTCTGCATTATTGCCATCTGGTCCTGGGCTTTTTTTGGTTAGGAGTTTTTTTTTTTTTATGACAGCTTATATTTCCTCACTATTTATAGGTCTATTTAAATTGTTCACCTGGTCTTGATTTAATTTTGGTATATGGTATTTATCTAAAAATTGTCCATTTCTTTTACATTTTCCAATTTTGTGGAGTACAGGCTTTTGTAGTAAGACCCAATGATTCTCTGAATTTCCTCAGTGTCTGTTGTTATGTCTCCCTTTTCATTTCTGATCTTGTTAATTTGAGTGTTCTCTCTATGCCTTTTGATTAGTTTGGATAGGGGTTTGTCAATCTTGTTGATTATCTCAAAGAACCAGCTATTTGTTTCATTGATTCTTTGGATTGTTTTCTGTGTTTCTATTTTGTTGATTTCAGCCCTCAGTTTGATTATTTCCAGTCTTCTACTACTCCTGGGTGAGTCTGCTTCTGTTTTTTTTTCTAGAGCTTTTAGGTGTGCGGTTAAGTCACTAATGTGAGCTTTCTCAGTTTTCTTTATGTGGGCACTTAGTACTGTGAACTTTCCTCTTAGCACTGCTTTCATAGTGTCCCATAGGTTTGGGTATGTTGTGTCTTCATTTTATTTGAATTCAAGGGAGACTTTAATTTCTTTCTTTATTTCTTCCTTGACCAAGTTGACTGTTCAGTTTCCATGAGTTTGTAGGTTTTCTGGGGGAAGTAGTATTATTAAATTCTATCTTTACTCCATGGTGATCTGATAAGACTCTCACTTTTTTGTATCTGTGGATATTTGCTTTGTGATCAATTTTTGAGAAGGTTCCATGAGGTGCTGAGAAGCAGGTATATTCTTTCCTGTTTGAGTGGAATGTTCTATAGATGTCTGTTAAGTCCATTTGATTCATTACCTCTGTTAGTTCTCTTATTTCTCTGTTAAGTTTCTGTCTGGCTAACCTGTCCATTGGTGAGAGAAGAGTGTTGAAGTCTCCTACTATTAGTGTGTGGGGTTTGATGTGTGATTTGAGTTTTAGTAATGTTTCTTTTACATCTGTGGGTGCTTTTATATTAAGGGCATAAATATTCAGGATTGAGACTTCATCTTGATGAATTGTTCCTGTTATGAGTATAAAGTGTCTTTATCCTTCTCTTCTGATGGATTTTAGTTTGAAATCAATAAATTTTGTTATATATTAGGATAGCCACCCCTGCTTGTTTCTTAGGTTCGTTTGATTGGAAAACCTTTTCCCATCCCTTACTCATGAGGTAGTGTGTCTTTGAGGTGGAGGTGGGTTTCTTGTAAACAGCAGAATGCTGAATCCTGTTTTTGTATCTATTCTCCTAACCTCTGCCTTCTTATAGGTGAATTGAGTCTATTGATATTAAGTGGTATTAATGACCAGTGGTTGTTAACTGCAATTATATTTTGGTGGTAGTATTTGTGTATTTTCCTTCTTTGAGTTGTATTGGTGGAGGGTTATCAGATGTCTGTGCTATTGTGGGTGTTGTTGGTGTCCTTGGGTTGAGATTTTCTTTCCAGTACTTTCTGTAAAGATGGTTTTGTGTATATGTATTGTTTAAATCTATTTTTGTCTTGGAATATCTTGTTTTCTCTATTGATGATGAAAGAAAGCTTTGCTGGGTAGTCATGTCATTATGGTCCTTGATATGCTTGGTTCTTAGGTAGAAACATTGGTTGTCTCCTTCCTTTGGAAGCCTTCATGGTACTTGCTTGAGGGCCTTTGAAGTTTGTCAGTGGCTTTTTCTGTATCTGTGAGATGCCATGTGGTTTCTGTTCTTGAGTCCATTTATGCGATGAATTAGATTTATTCAAAACTAGAATCAGCAAGTGAACTGAGTGGGTTTTAAAAAAGAGCGCACGAGGTTGGTAGGGTGGGAGAGGTGTTGAGAAAAGGGAAGGAATCAGAAGAGTGAGAATGGGAAGTGAATTTTCTCAAAACAAATTATATACATGTATGAAATTCTAAAACAATAAAAATAATAAAACAGAATCTTCATTGAATCCTATCTTTCATATCTAAAATTGTCTTATTCTATTCAACTGTTTGTCTTGTATTGGTTTTCATTTAGGTGGTTATTCATTCTCCCTTTGAATTCTTTGTGCATATTTATAACTGATGCTTTGTGTTTATTGTACTGTGGCTCTTCTAAATTGTTTTTCTCAAAGAGAATGACTACGAGAATACTGTATTTGTTCTTTGTGTTGTGTTTCCACAGTAGAAATTGGGCATCTGTGGTTAGGCCATTGCCTGGGTCATTTGGTATGGATATCTGTGCTGCCATTGTTGGGTGGGTATTTGGATCCCTACTGACTGCCACCCAACTTTGAAGATTTGAATCTTCTGGGTTTGTGCTTGTGATTCAGTCTTGGGGCCACTCAGTGGTGATGTGCTATTGGGGTTTAGAAGTCATCCATGCTCAGCTGAGCCAAGATGAAGCTTTGAACACATGAAGGGGCTTTTATGGAGCTAAAAGATTTTCCCTGAAGTTCCTCAGAAATTGAGGTTAGAGTACAGAGAGAGACAAAGGTGAGATTTACCAGCATGGTGCGCAAGCATTTAATGTAGATCTCCAACTGACAGTCTTAGAGCCCTGATGGGCAGGGGAAGAGGAGGGCTTCCTTGGAGTGCACCAGGGAATCTGGCTTCAGATATGGGGACTTGAAATTACCACAGAGTGCTAACTAGCAGTGCTAATTGTGGAATACATGTATTAGTCCACAGATGCCACGGCAGTGAGGACTTTGGGATACAGGAGAGCAGATGCTACTTGTGAGATGTATGTATGTCTTAGTTAACAGCTTAGTGTTATATGGGTTAGGGTGAGGCTACCTGAGAAACACACACATGGGCTTGCTGCAAAGATCCTCATAGCCTTATTGAAGGTTTACTGTATTTTTAGTTTCCTCCTTGATGCCTTAAAAGTCATCGTGAAAATGTGATAAATTGCTTGTTAAAACATGATGGCATTGTCAAGACCTGAAGCCGGGGGTTTGTTCTGAGTTGTATTTCCATCTTGAGATGATGAAAAATGTGGAAGGCCTAAGTTAACTGATGACTACACAATATCACAGTTTTGTGTGTTCCCACTTTCTGTGTTTATATCGTCAATATCTAATCTGTGGGTTAAAAATGTAAGTTTATAACTTTTTTTGAGAAGATTAAATATATTTCATGCTTATTCTATGCCAGCCTTTTACACAGAAGTTCTCTCACTCCTTTCATGGTTAAAAATGGTTATTATTAAATTCACTTGAAAGACGAGCTGATGTTTTGAGGCTGAAAGTTCACTCAGAAACATGGAAATTATAAAATGCAGAGTGAGAATAGTTTTTAAAATCAGATTTATTTTATTTTTAATTATGTGTAAGTGTATGGTTTATACATGTGTGAGTGAAAGTGCCTGCAGAGTTAGGAGGGGACATCTGATCCCCTGTAGATGGAATTATAGGTGATTGTTAGTTACCATGGGTGCTGGGAATGGAACTGTAGTTCTCTGGAAAATCAGTGTGTTTTCTTAACCACTGAGATATCTCTCCAGCCCCAGAGACAGAATTTGAGTTAAGTTTGACTCCAAAGCTTTGCTTTCCTTACTATGTCAAAGTTCATACCAAGAGAAATATAATTCTAGATTTAGCATATACATATAATGTGGTATTTTTTGTACAGGCATGGCAAAAGTCACAAGAATAAAAATGTTAAAATTTTAACAGCGTGTAATTTTTAAAAGACAAAAGTATAAATCTATAGTTTGGACTGAGAAAGAACATTGTGAGGTTGTTCAGAGTTGTGTGTCATTGAGTAAGTGTAGCTACATGCTGTCAGTGCCAGAGAGATGACAAGGTGACTCCCAGCATTAAGTCTCAGATCCATGTGTTTCTTTTTTGAAATTCTTTTTTTACTTTCTACCAACAATTCTCATACCTTTTATCAAAAATTCACCTAGTTAAAAATCCCAGAGAGAGCATTTTGTGTTATTTTATTTTTCTCTGTTTTTATTTCCCTGTCTTGCTTTAGAACTTTCAAACGTAGGTTTCAGATGGAAAAGAACCAGTTGCTTCGGTCTTGTCCGTGTTCCGGTTGTTAATGAGCCCTGGAGCTGTTACCCCATTGTACTGCAGTTTTTAAATGATGTGTCTTAACAATAAAGAAATTCAGAGTTATACTCTCATATTTGGTTGTGTGGTTATATTACTACAATTAAATTGACTAATCTATGTAAATATTACTAATATAATAATATAAGTTTTTCTCAAATAAATTTGCTTAGGTTTATAATGTTATAGCAACCATCAAGGAGTAGCATTTTAGAAAAGCTGTCTTTGTGATCAGAATATGTTTTCTTTCATCTTCTCTTTTATAGGTAATCATAGCCTACTGGTATCGCACAATCGTGGGAACAATGGATTTATTTGGGTTGGAAACTAAGACCTGCTGGAATGTCACCAGAATAGAGCCTCTTAGTGAAGTTCAGAGCTGTGAAGGCATGTGTCCTATGCTCACTGGTGTTTTCGTAGACATCTGATGTTGTGACACATTTCCATGTTTATAATAAACTGTGATCAATTTTATTTAAGACAGTAAAGAAATGATCCATCACAATAAGTATTTCACACCTTATAGTTATTTTACGAAAAGGCCACATCCCTAATAATTTGAGTATAAACTGAAAATTTAACTTGAGCATCGATATATCCCAACATAAGGCACTTTTGAGTAAGAGTTTGTTTCAGACTGAGACGGTACAAAGAATATTTGGGGCAACGTTAGTACATACATTTGGGGGGCAAAGGGTCAAATACATACTTATAATAGTTACAGATTAGTTAATGCTAATAATCAGCTATTATAAATATTGCTTTACCCTTGTTCACACTGTAAGAGGAATTTTAATGAAACTCACCCTGAATATCTTCTATATTGGCATCTCTCCCAAAACAAAACAAACAAAAATGGAGAAACAAAAAAATCAAACTCTGTTGGAATCATGTAACAGTTTGCCACATGCCTTATGAGACTGTTGATAGCCACATAGAAACATGGATCTAACACAAAGTGCTTATAATATCTTCACACATGACTATTTTCCACAATATTGCTACTTACTACATTTATTTAATTCTTGGCATATTAAAAACATTGAATTTCCTGTACTTTTTAAAAATTGATTTCCTTAAAAGCCTAAGGTGATACTGGTGGAGAATGTTTAAGGAGTGAAATACTTCGTGAATTTGGCAACATACAGGAATGGAAATTATGGCTCATCAAACACTAGACTTTGTAGTGTGTCCATCGTCAGCTTTTCTGAGGGTAAAAGTCATCACCTTGAAGATGTGTGGTGTATATATTAAGTTCCCAATCAGAGCAGGATGGTGTTTGGTACTTGGAGTGCACAGAAGAGTGGAGAGACATGGGTCTTAAACTTGGAGAGCTTATACTATTAACAGGCTGTTAGCAGTTATAACCATAGTGCATACTATACTACAAAGGTTGATGCGCTGGGAATTTAATCAAGGACAGAGCACACTAGACCATGTACTGGCTGGGGACTTACTTGCCTCTTATCTTCGGATGTGCTGTAACAGATCTACATCCTGAAGCATCACTGCAAACTGCAGGAAAAGCACATTTGTAAGGGCAGTGGTGGCTTCCATGTGGTCAGGTAGATGACTGATATCCTCTCGGTCAGTTCATGAGAAAGATCACTATAAATGTCTGGATTTTGGAAGCAGCGTGTTTGGGTGAGAAGGAGAGTGAAGAATCATACTATTGGCTTCTAGCTTGAGTCTTTGGATGGACAGAGAATGAAAAGTAGCTAGTATGGATGTTGTTTCCCTTCATGTATTGGTTCAAGATAACTGAAAGATCCAGAACTGGAAATAATCAGTGGGCACATAGCTGTAGAAGCATAGAAATAGGAAAAAGATCAGTTTGGATATAGACTTGACACCGACTGTGCCTGGATGGTATCTGGAAGTAGAGAGAGCATGTGACAGAGGCCCTGTGGTCTTGGGATGGAAGGCTTAATGAACCAGAGCAAGCAGGGTCACAGGACCCACCTCCCAGCAGATAGAGCAGCATTAGCTTTGGAAATTATTTAGGTTTTTAATATTGTTTCCTCAAATACAAAAATCCTTTATACCAGTTAATCTCAAACCTGGCCTGAGAATTGTGTAAATCGATGACTATAAAACACACAGAAAGTGATGCACATACAAATACAACTACATGTATCAGATATGCTAGCATTCTGTCCACACCATAACAGATGAAGTGATTAGATCATATCACAGAGACTAAGGCTTTTCCAGACGTTAGGAACTGTATGCCACTCCTCAAGAGCCTAGGAAACACAAAATAATCAGTGGCTCCAGGGACTTCAAGTGGCTCTGCAGAAAGTCCCCCACACTGAACTGTAGCATTATCACTTCAATTATGTGAACCCCAACATACCATTACATTATAGAAGCAGGCCATTAGGGGAAAGTATTAATGTAACCAAATATATGTTGTTGGGGTTGGGGCTGTGTGAGAGGCCATGGCTTTTCCCCAGGACAGCAAACAGTACCGTCCTCTATGGAGGTGAAGATGATTGTAGCATTAAAGACTGATCATGAAAGCAAATGCTTTTGGCAGATTTATGAGTTCTTGAGTATAAAGCTCTGAAATAATTTTACTCCTTAAATACTAATCAAATCTGTGTCTTATTTTTTAAAGGATTGGGAGACCCAGCTTGCTTTTATATTGGTGTAATTTTTATTTTAAATGGACTAATGATGGGATTGTTCTTCATATATGGTACCTATCTGAGGTAAGACTAGTAAAGACTAGCAGAGAGAGTGAGCCTATAAAGACTGGTTGATACCTGTGACTAAATGAAAAGGAAGCTTGAGGAAGCCAACTGACTGGGCATAAGGAATTTCGTAGATTTAATTTTCCATAACCAATGCCACACAAACAGAAAATGAGATTCCACTGAAAAACACTCTACAGGTCTCTATTTTACCCTTTGGGGATCTTTGAAAACTAAGATTTACTAACAAAAATGTTAGTGAAGATAACTCTAGTGTAAGCAGAGACTGCAAGTTGGCTTTTGCCTGCCTGGAATGAATTATTAGACAGAAACTATGTTAATTACAACACTGTTTGACCAATGGCTCAGGCATATTTCTAGCTATCTCTTACATTGTAAATTAATCCATTTCTATTAATCTATGTATTACCATGGGGTTGTGGCTTACTGCTAAGGTTCCAGCATCTTTTTCCTTTGGTAGCTACTTGGGTCTCCCTAACTCCATCTTCTTTGCCCTATCTCTGCTAGGATTTCCTGCTTTGCTATATTCTGCCCTGCTATAGGCCAAAGCAGCTTCTTTATTAACCAATGGTAATTAACTATATTCACAGCATACAGAGGGGAATCTCACATCACTCCAGTTCATGTGTAAATCATGACAACATTACATAGCAGAATGTTGCTTCCAATTTTATTCTTTTTGACGTGAGAATTTAAAAACTATCAAAGTTTTTTAATATCATTTGCAGAAGACACATTAATTAGCCAGTCTTTATTGATCATAGTACCATAATTTTGTTTGAAGTGTAAATGTGCCTAGTCGCATGTCATAAAGTTAATTATGACAGTCACATATTATTCCCCCACTCCCCATTTCTCCTTAGAAGAGCCAAATGAGTTAACTTTTCTCATTAAAAATTAAGGTAAAGTCATCATCACAAGCAAAGCAAGTAGGGGAGAGAATAAATTAATGGCACATTTGTGGGAATACGTTTTAATAAAACTCATTTGTTCCTATGCTAATTTAAATAAAAATTTAAAAGTAGCAGAGGAGATGTGGTAGATATATAAATGGCTTTATCCAGCTATAAATAAAAATGAGATTATTTTGCCTGCAATAAAATGTATGGAACTGGAGAGTATCATAATTAAACAAAAACCCCAATAAAGACACATACCATGTTTTCTTCTATAAGTAGATTAAATCTAGATTTAAAAAATATAGGCTGAGCCATGAAATTGGAAGGACTACTGTTATTGGAGAACAAGGGACTAACGGGTGTGGGGATAGGGGACAAGAGTGATCAATGGGTGTTAATGGAGGACAGGGGACTAACGGGTGAGGGAATGGGGACAAGAGTGACCAATGGGTGGGATTGCTCAGTGATTAAGAGCACTTGGTGTCCTTGCAGATGACCAGTGTTCATATTCCAGCATCCTCATGGCAGGTCACAACCATCTGTAATCCTAGTTCCAGAGGGAATGGCATTTTCTCCTGGATTTCTTGGGTACAAGGCATGCACTTTCAAGGTGCACATAATATACATACATACAGGCAGGGAAACATTACCACATGTAAAGTAAAAATAAATAAATGTAATGGGGAAAGCATGCATATATGATTATCCAAATCTAGATTTTTATAGAGATATAATAGTTTATGTAATGTAGGTTAGAAATTAAGTATATATATATATATATATATATGTGCATATATGAGCGAGGAAAGCGAAGGCAGACCAAAAAGAATGCGAAGTGAGAAAGGAACTGAAGAATATAATGGGTTTAATATGTCCAAATTAAAATTATATATACTCATATGTATATATACATAGATATGTATGTATGTATGTATGTATATATATATATATATATATATGTGAAAATTTTATAATGAAACCATTATGTTGTAAGCTAACAAAAAAATTTCTAAAGTAAAATCACAATGACTTGTCACATTTCCCTTCTGGTCAATGTGAGGAAGCTGACAATGACTTATAACATCATTCTACTCCTCACTCAGCTCTTCCGTAGTTTATTACCTTATTACCTGTACACGGTGGTCAGGGCTGCTACCACAGCTTGCTGTTTTTGTTTTTATTTTTCATCCCATTCTTTCCTCATCCTTTCATTTCACCAATATTTATTGTATCCTAAACTAAGCAAACAGTGAGGAGTAGGCATATATAGAGTCTGCTGGCTTCACGGCCTGGGATATGGGCCGTGGATAAACGTACAAGATAAAACCCACTATGCAGCATGGATCTGAGAGTCTGTGATGATTATTAGGCCCTGTAGGTCTGCTGTGTAGAGTCTACAGCGTGGCTCCATCAGAGTATTTTCAGTCAGTCAAATGGTCATGCGTTTCTGCAAAGTGAAGCTGTTAGTCTTTTGACTTTAATCCTCAGTCCCTTAAGCCTAATTTCCAAAGACACAATTAGCACATTTACATTATTGACAGAACGGCATACAGACCAAAGGGCTGGGCTGTGTGTTTAAAATTATTTTTGGTCATGGTTTATTTAGAAAATATTTTGATGTAATTGTAAAACTGAGATTGTATTACATGTGCACTTTGTGTTTTTATACAGCCAGGATTAAAAATCCAACTACATGGGCTTTGGGGAAATATTTGTGGTTTTATGACTTCGTTATTCATGTTTTCAGCATAGAAAATTATGGTTTTAATTGTGATATAATTTTGTGGGAAGAGCCTATATGTTGCATGCTATGACTGTGTACTTTATTATTTTTACAGTGGGAGTCAGCTAGGAGGTCTGATTACAGTGGTGTGCTACTTTTTCAATCATGGAGAGGTCAGTTTTCTATTCAACCTTTTTGAAACATAGAGTGCCTTGTATGAACAAGAATATATAATCACTAAACTACTATGATTGCATTGTGTTGTGACTGTGAGATCTTAAAGTACTTTACTTTGTAAAATGATATGTTAATTACTAATCTAAAATTGTAAATCAGTACAATTTAAAACAGGTTATCCGTCAATATTTTAGTGCGTATTTATATGCATATGTTTTGTAGATAAATGACAACATTGCACTCCAGGAACCAGTCATTTAATACACGTCATTCATTGACTATTAGACGTCTGGTGTGTCGGTGTTATCTTCATCATATGGGTTATGAAATTGAAATTTAGAGAATTATATTACTTAACCAAGATTTCAAGGTGAAGATAGGCTACCTAATCTGTGTTGGTCTGAATCTAAAACCTCAGTTTCCTGTCTTTCTGAAATATAAACCTACCCCTTTCTCCTTTTCAGACAGGGCCTCCCTGTGTCTTCTAGTCTTGCTTCAACACTTTTGATTCTCCTGTCTCAGCCTCCTAAGGGCTTGAATTACATTGCCTGTACACCATGTCTGTCTTTGAAAAGTGTTTTCTTAATGGTAAGAACACTTAACACAATACCCACCCTCTTAACAGTTTGGTTTTTTATTCTACAATACAGTATTTTTAAAGATGGTGTGTGTGTGTGTGTGGTACAGGCAGTTATGAGCCACCATGTGGTTACTAGCAATTAAACACCAATCCTCTTGCCTCCAGATCCATCTGCCAGCCCTCAAATTTAACAAAATGTTGAGGGCATCATATCTCCAGAACTTGCCCATCTCCCATACTTGAAATTTTACGTCTTTGCTCTTCCCAGTGATTAGAATGGTGTTGGCCTGACAACAGGCACACAGTTCATTCAGTAGCTGCTCCGTTCCTTTGCCGCTTTTACTGAATTATTCTTCCTTTTCTATAAGCCATCCCAAACACAGTTGGCTGTAATGCTCCTAAAAACAGTTTATGACATAATGTTTTCACTGTGAGTGTGATCCATGTTCTGTGTTATGTATTAGGTGTTGAATGCATGGTAAGAAGACAGAATCTGACTATTAATGTTTGGAATCAGATGTGTTATGCAGTGGCTCAGGTGACATGCAGTGGGTGTTCTTATCTGCTGTTATAGTGGGCCAATTTAAAAATTGCTTAGATAAAGAAAGAGACAAAGTCACACATAAAATGCTTTAATATATGATATCCAGTGAAGACAAATGCCTTGTAATTCATCTGTTGGCACAAAGAAAAACATTTTATTTGGATGTGCAGGCTTTGGTGGACTGAGATTGAATAAAACCATTACTCATTTCAAGGTTTGCAAGTTTATAATTATAATTTTTGGAGGCTCTTAATAAAGCAGTCAGACTCTTACCAAATGATAAAAACTCAAATTCTTTCTATAAGTTTAGGGTTTCTGATAGGAAAATTTAAACAGAAAATGTTGATCCATATGTCTTAAGGCAATCTAAATATGTATATTCAAGTTTAATATTGTCACTGTGTCCATTACCAGCAATTCTTAGTGCTTTCAACTGTTTTTAAAAAGCTTGACTCATGTAGAGTATATTTGATTAACTCAGATTCAATTGACCGCTGATTATGTATATCTATATTAGTTGGAACTTAATGTGTATAGACTCCTGAGTTTTGCAAGTGCTTTATGTTTTTGATTAACATGGTTTCCTAGCCAGATCATGTACCTCAAAGCCCCAAATGCCAGGTTCAGGCTGCAGTGCACTCTGAGCCAGTAGTCCTCACAGCGCCTATCCCTGTGTATTTGTTGGTCCTTTGGCTAAATTGCGTGTGATTTAATACAGTTTTTACTGGTTTCTGAATTTGACAGTAATAGGGCTCCTCTTAATGGCCATGAGAGAGGATGTCAAAGGACCAAAAGCTATTCCAGACAGTGAGAAATAGGATCTAACGAGCCCAGTGTTAAAACTCTGAAAGTAAGCCAATCCCTGAGTTGTAAGTGAGTAACATTTACTTTCATGGAAAATAATGCAAACTGTAATTTTTATGGTTTCAGGCCACCCGTGTGATGTGGACACCGCCTCTCCGGGAAAGTTTTTCATATCCATTCCTTGTACTTCAAATGTATGTCTTAACTACTATACTCAGGTAATTTCTGTCATAAAACAAAGCTAAATAAGTTGTCTTATTTTTCTTAAGATTTGCTTTTACCTAAGTCATAATTACCTAATTTAAACTGTGTTTTACGGCTATTCAAAAATGAATTGATTAATAAGATAATTGCAACATAAATTTGTAAACTTTTTTAACATGAAAATGTTAGCCTACAGGTTCTAAATAATACTTAATAATTAAAAGAAATATTTATTTAGTTTTTATTTGTGTGAATAAGTATCTTGCCTTCATGTGTGGCATGTTCCACTTTATACAAGCCTGGTGCCCACAGAGGCCAGAAGAGGGGGTTAAATCCTCTGAAAAGAGCAAAAGATGGTTGTGAGTCACCATGTGAGAGCTGGGAATTGAACATTGGTCCTCTGCATAAGCCATGTGTCCAGCCCCATTCAAATGCTTTTGACAAATAAGTTCTTGATTCCTCAAAGCTGACATACTCCAGCTCTTTGTTTCCCAAGCTGTGTCTTTGAAAGAAGATTGACATAGTGCCATGAAAGGGGGACCCATGTTACACATGGATTTGGGAAGGTGTAAATTTTATAGTACCAGAGTACACACACACACACACACACACACATTCATGGATGGGTATATGAATGTTGTACATATGTGTAATATATGTAGGCTTCTGAATGATGTTTCTTGTAGTTCAGCTAGTTTCATATTGTCTTGGACACACTCTTTGGTGAATTAAGTTTTAAGCATTTTAGAAATGTAAGAGGTCTGAAGAAGTAAGAAGAGTAGAATACAATAAATAGCTTTGTTATAGGAATAGAGTTCGTAGAACATTAGTGAAAGTTGCCACTGAATGAAATTGTGATGATTATGCCTTCTAAACTCGCAGAGAATAGCCATAATCAGTTACTAAGCTCTGGCAGCCTCTGCCTCATATGGAAATCCTCGCCCCTTCCTGCCCTTCTTCCTAAAGTTGTGCATTATGCATTTAAAAGTACCCATAGACGCAGGAATTATGCCAGATTTCAATCTTTAGCCATAGACTACTTGGCACTGTCAAGTAAATGGTTGAGGCAACATTTGCTAGTGGACTGAGTGGCATGTACATCCTGAGCTCCCTGCAGATCTGGAGAGCAGGCTGCCCCCTGGCGTGCCAGCAATTAAAGCTTGAATGTGGCTTTGGGAATCTGTTCCCAGTTCAGGTTTCCAGATTCATTCCTTACACTGTGTACTTAGAAAAATTATAGAGAAAGATGCTACCCTCTCTTTTCCCAGGAGAAGAGGATTGTTCATTTGAAGTAATATTAGCCTGGCTAATTGAGGGTTAGGGAAGTCATACAGTGGAATGTGTTAGTTGGGACATTTAAGATCATGACCTTGAAGGCATGTACTCTATTTAATGAAAACCAGTTTTGTCTGAATAAATGCATGAATGCTCAGACGGACTTTGTGCTTTGCTTGGGACATGGGACTTGAAAATAAGGATCCCTCCCACCCCAGATTATACAAAACATAAAGCTGCAACTGCAGATTGGCTTTGTTCTTCACACACATTTATCTTTTTCATATTCTAAGAGATGCTCCACTTTCTTTGTGGAAGGTGTTGGCTCCCACAGTCGCTCTGTTGCAAAGTACACAATTCAAATGCCAGCTGCAACAGCTGGACTGTTCTCAGCTTTGCAGTTTTAAGAACTTCCCTGCAGTCCCCCACAAGTGTTGGTGTACTCCCTGACAGCATGTGTGCATCTCCTCACTAGTTTCTGAATCATGTGAGTGACCAGTGTGGGAAGGACTTCACCGTGCACCATGGGACACCCCGAGGAACACAGGATCAGTGTCAGGTCCTGTTTCCTGAGCTCTGCCTGGAGGATTAAAATTGAATGGCAAACATTTTTTTTAATAAGGAACTAAAGTTGTATTTAAATAGTTTAGTTTACTGGAAAAATCTGTCCAATACTATTTCTAAATATCTAATTTTGTTTTATTTAATCTTTCTATTGTTCAAGCATTTTAACTAATTTTAGCAAGTTAATTTCCAAAATGGAATTTTGTTGTGTTATATAAAAGGTAAGGAGATGAGTTAGGTTTCTGTGGTTAGCAAGAGCTTCATTGTTTCTGAGTTACCGGGCGTCTTCACAGCAGAACTTACTGGTGTTGCTTCCCTCCGTCAAGGACCTCCACCGTCCACAGAAAACACTACATAGCGCTCTGTCTCTCCAATGTGGCCTTTATGCTTCCATGGCAGTTTGCTCAGTTCATACTCTTTACGCAGGTAAGATGAATGCACGTGGCCATGATTGCTCCAGTAGAGGGTAGTAGAATGCTTGTTTGACTTTGTATTTTGAGGCTAGCCTCAAATTCACTCTGCAGCCCAAGTTGACCAAATTTACGATATTCCTGTCTTCTCAAGTGAAGATGTAACAGAGGCAACTGTCACACCTAGTTGATTTCCTTTATGCTTTCAAGGGCTTTCAAATTAATGGCTGATCCTAAAGTCTTTATAAATGTCTGTATCCTGTCTTTATAAATTCTTTATAAATGTCTGTGTTCTGTCTGTTTTGTGTGAGGAGCAAAAGTGTACTAGGAGCCATTTCTCAAGATTCTCTCTCTCTCTCTTTCTCTTTCTCTCTTTCACTCTCTGCTTCCCTCCCTCCCTCCCTCCCCCACCATTTTTGGAGAAAGTTTTTTTTTTTTTTAAATTTTGTGTGTGTGTGTGTCTTGGACACTGTCTGTCCTAGAACAGGCTGGCCTCAAACTCAAAGAGATGTGCCTGCCTCTGTCTCCTGAGTGCTGGGATTAAAAGTATGCACCACCACTGCCACCTGGCCATTTCCCAAGCTCTTATCAAGTTCTTTTTTATGAGAATTGAAGCCACATTCTTTTTTTCCTAAAATTCTTACGTAACTAATAGCAAGAAATTAAACTAGTGAAGCAGAGTTAAAAAACAAAGTGGTGAAGATTTACAGCAATAAGCATACCCAGGACAATGTAGTGAAGATTTATTGCAATCAACATACCTTGACAACGTGGTGAAGATTTACAGCAATAAGCATACCCATGTAGGTCCTTACCACCAACAGGGATGTGCTGTACCAGAAGCAAAATGTGACTTGTGACTTCAGCTCCATAAGCACAACTTGTTTGAAAAGTTATTAAAGGATTCTCAGTTTTTATTAGAGTTGGCTATAAGAAATGTCATTGTTTTTGCAGTCTGAAATAGTAGAATACAAATAACTTTATGTGTTGTTGTTTTGCCTGCTTATAAGTCTGTGTGTGCCATGGAAGCAGTCCCTGTAGCGGTCAGAAGAGGGTGTTGGATCTTCTAGGACTGGAGTTACATTGGTTGCTATGATCTGCTGTGTGAATGCTGAGAATCAAATCCAGGTTCTCTGCAAGAGTAACTAGTGCTCTTAACCACCAAGCTGTGTCTCCTGGCCTTGTATTTTAACAAGTCATTGTAAGCAAATTTATCAACCAAGCACTTTAAATGAGTTTGAAATTACATTAATGACTTTGCAACTATTCAAAGCATATTCAGGACTTAATTATTTTAACTTAAACGTGCACTTCCATTTGTGTCAGTATAATGGGGAGATTCAAACTTATTTTTTTCTGGTGGTAACAGCCCTGCTGTCCTGGAATTCATTCTGTAGACCAGGCTGGCCTCAAACTCACAGAGACTGCTTCTGCCTCCCAAGTGCTACGATTGTAGGTGAGATTCCTTCCTTCCTTCCTTCCTTCCTTCCTTCCTTCCTTCCTTCCTCCCTCCCTCCCTCCCTCCCTCTTTCTTTCTTTCTTTCTTTCTTTCTTTCTCTCTTTTTTTCTTTCTTAATAAGTGTGAAGATTAGTTCATATCCTCTAATCATTTTGTCTAAGACATGAATATAAAGGAAAGATGGCCCACATTTCAAAGAACAAAATAATGAGAATCACAGGAACCTAGGACATTTAATCTGACAAGGCCTTAGACATGATCATTTTAAGATGCTAAGAATTTTGGCAGTGAGTTTTAATTTATAATTTATCCAGCTTCCCTTTGAAAAATTGTATCAGGGCAAGGTGAGATGGAAGAAATTGTAAAACAAGTTAGATAGATAGAAATTGTATTTAGACAAGATAGTGCTAACATATTTATACCAAATTCATTATCAATTCAGTTGTCTTTCTTTAATATGACTGATTTTCAATTTAAGGTACATAATTAGTTCATATCTTTTGTAATACTTAAGTCAGTGTGACTGCATGACTTTCTGCTATCGTTGACAGCAGGGCCTGTTTCGCTGCCTGGAGTTTCTCCTTCTGTCACCAAAAATGCTTTAGGACAAGGGAAAGCTCCAGATGTCTAGGCTAACATAGGAGCTGGAAAGCAGACTGCCTGCATTGGCAAGGCTGTGTGCCCATCATGTATTCTGTGCGCTGTGGAAATGCCAGCATGCCCTTTTATGCATGAGAATGTGGCCTTCCATCAGCCTCCCAGCTCTTCCCTTTCACATGCATGAATGCGGCCTTTCCATTATGTTGCCAGGCGCATTGCTTGATTACTGTCTAATTGCGCCTCAATGGAAGGACTCCCAAATGAGCTGCATTCTATCTGAGGGATCACTGAACCTAGTGCTTGTTTAAGTAAGGAGACAATTGTTTTTTCTTTTTCTTTTTTTTAAATTTTTTTTATTGAGAAAAAGAAGAAAAAAAAAGTTTCTGCCTCCTCCCAGCCTCCCATTTCCCTCCCCCTCCTCCCACCCTCCTCCCCCTTCCCCCACTCCTCTCCCCCTCCCTCTCCAGTCCAAAGAACAGTCAGGGTTCCCTGCCCTGTGGAAAGTCCAAGGACCGCCCACCTCCGTCCATGTCTAGGAAGGTGAACATCCAAACTGGCTAGGCTCCCACAAAGCCAGAACATGAAGTAGGATCAAAACTCCCTGCCATTGTCCTTGGCTTCTCATCAGTCCTCATTGTTCACCATGTTCAGAGAGTCCGGTTTTATCCCATGCCTTTTCAGTCACAGTCCAGCTGGCCTTGGTGAGCTCCCAATAGATCAGCCCCACTGTCTCAGTGGGTGGGTGCACCCCTCGTGGTCCTGACTTCCTTGCTCATGTTCTCCCTCCTTCTGCTCCTCACTGGGACCTTGGGAGCTCAGTCCGGTGCTCCAGTGTGGGTCTCTGTCTCTATCTCCATCCATCACCATGTAGTAAAGGCTATGGGGCTGCGTCCCCGGCACCCCGGCCACTTGGCTAGCTTATGCCCCAAAATAACAACACACAATCTGTATTCTTTTAAACACTGCCTGGCCCATTAGTTTCAGCCTCTTAACCCATTTCTAATAATCTATGTAGCACCACGAGGTGCGATTACTAGGAAAGATTAAGCATGTCTGACCTGGTGGCTGGCTGCATCGCCATCTGCCTCAGAGAGCAGAGCTAGAGTGTCTGCCCGGGAGAGGGGAACATGGCGTCTCTGAGCTCACTTCCTCTTCCTCCCAGCATTCTGTTCTGTTTACTCCACCCACCTATGTTCTAACCAATAAAATGGGCCAAGGCAGTTTCTTTATTTTTTAACCAATGACCTTCCTCCATCATTTCCCCTTTTTCTGTTTAAACAAAAAAAAGGAAGGCTTTAACTTTAACACAGCAAAATTACATATAACAAAACAGTTATCAAGTAAAAATTACAATAATCTTTATCATAACTAAGGAAAACTATAACTATAACTAACTATTCTTAACTCCATCAAAAGCTCCAGAAAGATACAATATTACCTAAGCAAAGAAGAAAAATCAACTTTCAAAACTCTAGAAATGACAGAGACATTTTGCTGCCTGGACAGTCACCCAAAGTTCCTCTTACTATTGGGGCATCCATCTTCGGCCTACAGGCCCATAGTTTCCAGCAGACATTTCCATGAAGCAGGAAATTTCAAAGGCAGTCACTATCTGCTTGTCCTGAAGAATGTCTTGCAGACTCTTTCATGAATCACGAACCCCAAAAGATCATCTCACTTTTAGACAAGTTCAGTAGTCCTCTCTCTGCAGGTTCTCTGTGTCCAGTTTATGCAATAGACCAGGCAAGAACAGTTTCTTGCCCAAATGGCTATCAAACTCCATAATGATCCTCTTCAATGCCCATCTTCTTCTTGAAGTAGATTGGTGCTGCCAGGAGCAGAGTGTCTCATTGTCATGAAAAGTCCTCAGTTATTAAAACATTTAATAGCATATTCCATAGTCTTTGAAAGATATGAAGAATGCCGATCTAACTGAAATATATATCTATATATCTAGAAAATCTAACTAACATGACTACAAACTTGACTATTATTAATGATTATCCATTAACAACCTATATACATTACATTTTTAAATGAACGACACAATCACAATACCTTAATAAAGATCAGAAATACATATACATGTAACAAAATTGACCTTAAATCTCTATCAATAAAGCAAAATCTATACTAATGCAAATTATTCATATCTATATCATATCCCCCTTTAAATGTAAAAGAACATTTATAAACCATATTTGGGAACATGGGCACAGTTTTTTCTCTCCAAACTGCTTCCTGCTGAATGGGGGCGTCGTTAATTAGGTCTTTCATGGTATAACCTGCGTGCTAGTTTCATCTCAGTTGGGAGTTGAGCGAAGCAATTTTCTGAAGGTGTTCACAGCAACCCTTCAGGAGGGTGTTGTCCATCATACCGTATTGGAATAAAAGCGATCCACAGACTCTCACCCTCTGTGAAAACAAAATAAGAAACTTCTTTTCAAAGCATCATGTCCTTAGATCCAAATTTCAAAGTCAAGGCATTTTCAAAATATCTATGTTGGATTAGTTTAGCAGCTTTTATCTTTTAGCAGCTGTTGCTCCTTCCTCAGTATTCAAACAATTCAAACAGAGCATAATAGCATACAGTATCAAGATTCTCTGTGTATTTTCCATCTTTGTGTGGCTTTATTTTAATCTCTATTTCGTTTATTTTTACTTTTAACTTTTTGCTTTTTGAGACAAGTTCTCTGTATCTTTGACCTGGAATAACTCTGTAGACCAGGCTGTCCTTGAACTCTCAGAGATCCACCTGTCTCTGCCTCCCAGGCATTCAGGATTAAAGGTGTGTGCTACCACACCTAGAAGTCACAGAAGTCAATCTCCCTCTGCCTCTCAAGTGTTGGGATTAAAGGTGTGTACTACCACACCCAACTACTCTCTGTCTTCCATTTTTTACTTTTAAGAACTTTTAACTTTTAGCTTGCATATATTTTTAACACACTGTAAATCATTTAAACATTTTCTTTGTCTTTGAATCTCTCTTTACTATATATCTCTCTTTTTCTGACCACATGAGTCTTTAATGTACCAAGAAATATCAGTAGGACTAAAGCAGTGGCTTTGCCGGATAGATGTAGCCTATTCCTTAGCTTTCTGCCATACCAACCTTGTGGCTGAGGTACCGGCCAGAGCCGCATTCAGTGCCACAAGTCTACAGTGTTTCAAGGTCCTTGCCATCAAACAAGCTGCAACAGACAACACTCAAGTCCTCTCTCTGTAGCTGGCCCTCCTGCCTCAAACAGTCAGAGTTTGCCCTGGCAGGACGGTCCAGAAAGCCGGCATTTTAAAACAACACAGGTTTTTTCCTGCTACTGCTGAAAACAAACAAGCATTCAATCGGCTTTTATCAACACCATTTAAATGTTTCGTGGCAGGACCTCTTAAGAGCTGCAGGGTTTTGCAGCTGAAGTTGAGTCAGGAAGCCTCTCTTAGATGAGAGCTCTTGCTTGCTTCTAGCAAGCAGAGCAGACCCGAGAAATCGCTGCTACCAAGAAAACATGCTTTACTCTTTCCCAAGCTTTCTCAGGCTTTCAGTGGATTCAGTTGTCCACACGTCTGGGCGCCATTCTGTAGTAATATGAGGAGCGGGACTGCGTCCCCAGCACCCCCGCTGCCTGGCTAGCTTATGCCCCGAAATAACAACACACAAACTGTATTCTTTTAAACACTGCCTGGCCCATTAATTTCAGCCTCTTAACCCATTTCTAATAATCTATGTAGCACCACGAGGTGGGATTTCTACAGAAGAGAACCATCCACCTGGAAAATTGTGTCTCCTGTCCCAGTGCTTCTGAGGGAATTGAAGAAGACCTTTGGTTGGGCATGGCCATCAAGAACTCAGACAAAACAATGTCACCAGGGCATAGGTGTTGGGTTTCCTGCACAGATGGACCTGGACAGAGGGCTTGCCTGTGTGAGTCGCAGTCATTCTGCCTCACAGACATAGAAGAGGCTCAGCATCAACCATACAACCTCTCTAGAACTAGCTTTCTTCTGAGGCGGGCCTCCAAGTGCCAGTGATGGGCAAGTACTTAAATCAGGTTTTCTTCCCTGCGCAATTTGTGTTGCTGTTCTTTCCAGGTTAGGATTAGAATTTAAAGGTATCCGAACACAGTTAATTCTTACAGAAAAAGATTTCCAATTCAAAAGCTCCTGGTTTTGCAACTTTTTAATCTAGTTCTTTCTTCAGCAAACTTCAGATTTGACAGACATTAAGGAGCCAAGGAAGGACAGTCTTTGTTCATCAAGTCCACAGAACATTCCATTCAAGAACAGTGAGAACCTGCTAGTCTTGGGAATGAAATGCCAATAGAGGCCACTAAATGTGTTTCCCCACAGGCAATTTGATGTTTCTCCATCTAGAAGATGGTTGCTATAGCACTTCTCTTACTTGAGACCCAACCTCCCTTTGGACAAGCTTTGTCTTACTTGGTATCCCATTTAAGACTGTTAAATACTCCTTAAAAAGAAAACATTTGAAGAGTGGATTTCTCCGGGTTAGTTAAATGTCATGATGCTTAAAATATAATGTAAATTCTCTCTTTGTAAAACAAATAGCAAATGACAAGAAATATGTTTATACGATTTATGTTAATGGTTTCAAACCTCATAACTAATTTAATTTAAGATATATGAACACAGCTCTGATTTCAGAAACTAAAGTTTCTCAAGGACTTGAACAGATTCAAATCCCTCCTTTTGGTTCCTGGAGACAAATTCTCACCTGGAAGCCAGTGTCTAAAAGAAGCACCTGGAAGCAAGGAGCCAGGCCCATTTTCTGTGTTTCATTTATCAATTCCACTTCTTGTGTCTTGAGATAGAAATGGTCTTTAAACCAGCAATTAAGCTCATGACATTTCAGAAACCCTGCAGAATCTTTGCCTTTTAAAAGTATTTTTCTCAACCAAAGCTTAGCTGTGGCATTTTAGAAAGTGCTGAAGATGAGTGGATCCTAACTGTAAGAATGGAAGACTAATTGTGCCAAGCTTCAGAAGTGGGGGTCATTTTGCTTCAACCCCAGAGTAATCCAGTCCAGCAGGTGGCACTAGCTTCCTCTAACTGATGGAGACCACCAGGCCCAGGCATTCATCTAAGCCAGGCTGGTCTGTTAAGCACCTGCACTTTGTACTTTGTTTCTGAGACACACCCAGCATCTTAGACTGCACTCCACTCAAAGCTATGGTCTGACTGTACTGTTTATATTACTGTGATAAAGAAAGGACTCCAACTTTCATGCAGCTTTGATAAAGAAAGGCTTCTATATCCTGTATAAACTATCAATTAAATTTACTGTTACTTAATGGTTTTTCTATGTAAAAAAAAGCATTCAATTTTCCTCACAAGATGATCTTATGAACTGTCTTTCAATGCCTAAACTGTTTTATTAAGTGATCAAGACTCAGCAGGAAGCGTACGAAGCAATTGTGTTTTTTTCCCTTAAAACCTGATTGCTTTCCTTCTTTCTTTCTTCCTTCCTTCCTTTGCTGCTTTTTCTTAACTTGGATGAAATCCCAAGTTATTCCATATGTTTGTCTTTTGTTTAAAGAAAAAGTAATTTTAATTTAATCAAAGTAATTGTAGAATTTTTAACCCTCTCTATTACATCTTAGAGCATACAAAAATAATTTAATTGATATTTGATGATATCAGGCATATTTTTGAATGTCCTGATCTATCTGTCTGTCTGTCTGTCTGTCTGTCTGTCTATCCATCCATCCATCTAGATAGATAGATAGATACAGATTTATATCTATATATAATTGATGTGAATGTTTGTAAAAAATGGTCAAGAAAAGAAGGTGCAAGGGGGAAAATTGTGACACACTGAGCAGATCTGGCCTTTCACATAACGTTGACGGATTTGTGATGTAGGAGATTTTTTAAACATCTATTTCAGGAGTCTTTTGTGTTTTTCTATTCCCATGCCTGGTGGGTTGGTTTTTATGTGTGATTTAGAATTAGTGTAAGGTTAAGTTGATGATAATTTTCTCCAGGGAATAGTGAATTTGTTTCCAACAGGCAAAAGCACAATCAACCTTGAATTATTGTCACCCAGTGATGATCCAAAGTGGGTTTTGTTCTTTCTGATAGCTTCCTTCTTCCTGGTTCACATCTAGAGTTAGACCTTTGAAGCTTCAAACCAAAGCCTGAGAAAAGCAGGAGACATTTCCTTCTCGGTGTCCCCTTCGTGGAGTCTGCCATCTTAGTCTGCTAAGTCTGTCATATACCCTGCACGCTTCAGCCATTATTGGCTGAAGTTATTCTGGACGAGAAATAATCCAAATATCATGGTCAGAGGTAGAGATTCACATTATTAACTGGGAATTATCTTCTTAATTCTTAATCAGCTTGATAATAAAAATAGTAATAATAATATCATGAATGCACTCATATATGCTTATACTTTTGTATGTTTCCCCCAGCAATTACATTTCTAGGCCGGAAAATTATTTTATTCCTGCCATCAGAAATATAACTGCTCCCTTGTATTTGCTTTTTCTATGGATAATGAGCTGTCTGTTTTCTATATTTTTTCACTTTTGGGTTTTTATGTTTTTGTTTCAGATAGCCTCATTATTTCCCATGTATGTTGTGGGATACATTGAGCCAAGCAAATTTCAGAAGATCATTTTTATCAACATGGTAACATTTTAATATTTATAAGTCTGATATTAAGTTATCTCTGTTTGAAAAGCATTGTAATTCTCTTTTCCGGGGTACTTCTCTTGGTATTTCAGGTGCATGAGACTGACGCTGTCTCGAGGGAAAGCTGGAAATGACACGCCACGCTCTGTGGTGCGCTATGCTTTTTTTAAAACTGACAACCACACTACAGATGGACTGTCCTCTCTAAAGCTTTTATGTTTTAAAGATATGTTTATTTTTGTGTTAGGTGTTTTGAGTGTTTGTGCATGCATGTATTATGCACTGAGTGTGTGCAGTGCCCACAGAGTAAGAAGGCATCAGATCTCCCGGAACTAGTTACCGATGGTTGTGAGCTGCCACGTGGGGACTGGGAATAGAACCTGGGTCCTTTCTAAGAGCAGCCAGTGCTCTAAGCTGCCGAGCCATCTCTCCAGCACTTTAGTCTTTATTTTTACATTTTAATATTGTCATTAATTTTAAAATGCCTTTTATACTTGGGATTTTTAACATTGTGCAAATGTGAAATTTTGTGAGTGAACTTTTATAGTTGCAATTTTATCTTAGTTCCCAAATGCATCTTCTTTTAAAACATAAAGTGATAATAAATCTTTATAAGTTACAAAAGTCATAAAATGATACAACAAGACATTAGTGAAAATACATTTATCATTGTCATATTATGTCACTCCATTATTGGAACTACAGAAACCACAGAGGCACATGGAAAAGTATTTAAATTCTGCTCTAAGTAATTTATGATATTGAATTTTAATACTTAGATCATAGCAGTAACTTGAAATCTTATTTTATTTAGAAAACTTCATTAATACTTTAATCAATGGCTTATATGATATGATCAAATTGTATGGTCTTCTTACGTGAAAATGTCATAATGAAATATGTATAGTGAATATCCACTAATAAAAATGCTAAAGATATAATTATCTAACCTGCCTCCAAAGTGTGAATACATGTTATGAATACAAATCATTTTTGTTTCCATTTCTCAGAGTTCTGTTGTCCTCTGTTTCATTTTGATGTTTGGAAATCCAATGTACTTAAGTTCTTACTATTCCTCATGTTTGTTAGTGACATGGGTAAGTCACAGAAAGTCAAGCCTAAGTTTTGAGGGAAGGGGGATGTGAATATCTGTGTTATTATGAAGTAGAAAGGATGTCGGAAGCAAAGATATTAAAATTCCAGGGCAATCCCCAATGATTCAGTTAGTGCATTGTACCTGGGAAAGGCCAGTTTTGCTTTTCTATATGAAATGAGAGGGAACAGAGGGCAATCCCAATTCAGGCTTAAGCGTATCAGAGGTGTGACTAAAAGTCATAAAATGATTTATGGAGCCATTGCTATAAATATAAGAAGTAAACATCACGGTTTGTTTTTTAACAGTTCTTCAAACCAGCTTAGGCCATCTATAAATATAACACCAAGCCCCTGCTGATAATCTCCTAGCTACCCAAAACGAAGTAGAAAATTACTAATAGCCAATCTTGCCTGCAAGAGTCTTGCCTGAGAAATATTAAAATAAGCAGAGAGTGACTGCAGAGAGAAAAACACAAGTATAAGGATTAGAAGGACATATAAGGCTTCAACGGTGTAAAAATGTCCTTTCTGATTACTTGATAATGCAGAAATAGAAGAAAAGCACGCGCTTGTCTTTGTAAAAACTGACTTTGTGCAGAGTGCAGTTGACTGTCTCCGTGTTTCCCACATCCATCTTCTCTCCACAGAGAGCAAACCACAGAAGTGACTGAGGTAGAAATGTGGAAATGTGTTGCAGGAGACAACATCTCGGCACACAGGGCAACATCCTCTAGCTTCCAGGAAGTTTATTTGTCCACAGTTTGAAAAGTCAATAATTAAGACAGAAATTGCAGAAATAGTTGAGATAGGAGGGAGAGATTGTATAATGTAAATGTTAATTTTATTTCTTTCGTTTTTTGTTACATGTCTTCTAGGCAATATTGCAAAAGAAGAATAAAATCCAAAAATTAGGATCCTCTGAACTCCAATTGTGGGTAAGAGTTAATGTTTTTAAAAGTTTCTTACAATCTGCCTTTTTATTTCTTAAACTGAATGAAGAAGTGGATTTCAATTACGAAAAGAAAAACAAATGTACTGATCTTCTAGGTTCTTTCTGAGGCATTCTTGTACCATCTGGTGAAGATGGAGAAAGATCTGTCTGACACTTTTAATACACAATATTCCTAATTTCAGAAGAGTGTCATTTGATAAAATTAATGAATATCAATTGCTTTACTTGTGAGCAGTAAGTAGAACCATGGAGGCCATAAAGACAGGTGACATGAAGACAGTCGTGTTACTCATATTCCCATAATTGTACAAAAATGGCTAAGAAGAAAAGAAAAAAGGCATATTTGATTTATATCAGAGGTGCCAATCTATTGCCACTTGGCCCTGTTGTTTCTGGGCAGCAGTCATGTGGAACAGTGAGTTCGTGGTTACTGGGCAGCAGTGATGTAGGACAGGGAGTTTGTGGTTACTGAGCAATGGTGATGTAGAACAGGGAATTCGTGGTTACTGGGCAGCAGTGATGTAGGACAGGGAGTTCGTGCTTACTGGGCAACGGTGATGTAGGACAGGGAGTTTGTGGTTACTGGGCAGCAGTGATGTAGAACAGGGAATTCGTGGTTACTGGGCAACGGTGATGTGGAACAGTGAGTACGTGGTTACTGGACAATGGTGATTTAGGACAGTGAGTATGTGGTTACTGGGCAGTGGTGATGAAAGTTGCTCACCTCATGGCAGCCAGGAAGTAAAGAAAGAGGGAGGGAAGGAGTTGGGAACCTTTTATAACCAAGTTCCACTCTCAAATTCTATTAATCTAGGGATTGATGAATGGATTAATATTTGTGAGGCCAGGGCCCTTATGATCGAGTCCCCTCCCAGAGGCCAATTCTCAACCCCGCTGCACTGAGAACTCTCTGCCTTCAGCACATGAGCTTTAGGGAATATTTAAGATCCAAATCAAAATAACGTCTAATAATGAGCTCTCTACTTCCTACACCTTGTATCTGCCACCCTCCACTTAATGGCAAGAGGGCTGGTGAGGGGCATTCTCTCCCAATAGATAGCAAGAGTGAGGACTGAGAGGAAACCTCAGAGGCACCAAGTGAACTAAACTGACAAAAATAGCTCTACAAAGACTCTAAAAACTAAATTGCTTTTGTAACAAGAGTATATGAAAAGGTCAGGGTCTTTGCAGGATGATATGGAGTATAGGTTAAGATGGGGTGCTAAAATAGGTTCTACAATCTCTATCACATGATTCAGAATGCACTAGATGCAATAGCTACCACCCATAATAGCAAGAATGAGAAAAATAATGAGTTAGAAAAGGTGATCAGCAAATCTTCATTGAGATAAATTGGGTGGTGTTATCTTTGGAAATTGTTTTTTTTTTACTAATTATTCTAATTGTTCAGATTTATAGGATACTGTGTGATCATTGAGTCATGCATATAGTGTGTAGGGACTAGAGTAGTTAACTTTTCAAACTCCTTAACTGTTAACCAAATATATTACCTTGTAGTAATTCCATATATTTATGGTATAAAATTTGGTATTTCAGTTCCTGTATTCTATTGCTCTGACAGTCGTGATGACTTCGGAAACCTCTCCATCACTACTTTGTGTTTAGAGTTCTTGCATACCTAACTTCCGGTTTTCATAAAATCCACAAGAGATTATCATGAACTATAGCCGTGTCTTGGTGGTGTGGACCACTATTACTTACTCTGGCTAGATTGCCACTCTGGGTTTACAGCCAAAGAAAATGGCGTCGGTATATCAGATGGACACCTGACAGTCTATGTTTATGGTGCACTATTCTCAATAACCGAGACATGGGATCAATGTGCTTGCTTATTGGTGGATGAATAGAAAAAGGAAATGAGGTGTGCCTATGCACAGAATAATTTATCAGCTATAAATAAGAGCGATAACCTATGATATATAGAAAATACATAAAGCTGGAGGACATTATACATAAGGAGAGAAGTCAGGCACAGAAAAATTACTGCCTGTTCTTGCCCATGTGCAGATGTTTTACAAACACTGGCTGAAGTGTATTATAGTGATTACTCCAGGCTGTGAAGAGTGGAGGGACACAGGAGAAGGAGACTGGGTTTGGGCACTGGAATTATTCAATGAAGATTTTAAAACATCCTTCTTAAAATGCTTCAGTGAACATATTTAAATATGTTAGAAACAAAGAGATTATAACATCTCAGGAAATAGATGCTTTTAGAATAAAGAACTTGGGAATTATATAATTGAAAAACACAGTAACTATAAATTTAAAATTTGATGAATAAGGTTATGGTAAAAATGAATAAAAGAAGCCACATCATTGAAGATAGAGCAAGAGAAACAGCTTGATCTAAATTAAGAATAGACTGGAAATACGACAGTACCTCAGAAATATGTGGGCAGTAAGAATATATACATACTATTCTTATTATATATAATATATATAATAAAAATTCTAGAAGGGTCCAAAAATAGGCTAACAAAACTTGAAAAGCAATGACTGAAACACCAATCTGTCAAAAGGTGAGTCCTGATTAAGATAAATCCAATGAAATTGTTAAGTAATTTATTTAAAAATGTCAGAAAAAGAATTCATGCCATGCAACAAGGCTCACATAGGAGGTTGTTTTGGAGGGGCAGAGATGGGGGCAGAGACTGGTCCTGGGGATAAGAATGGCAGAAGAGAAAGGGAGAGAGAAAGAGAGAGAGAGAGAGAGTGGAGGTGGGCAAGGTCCACCTTTGGAAAGGAAACATAGCAGTTGTGCACATGGGTTGCTCTTAGTGACTTCAGGACTCCAAGGGCAGGCCAGTAAGATGCCTTTATTATTATAAAAAGGTGAGGAGTTAGAAAGGGTAGCAGGTGAGGTGGGGATGAGGATACTGTGTTCTGGAGACTTCATGCTGACCTGGGGGCATCACAATATTTGAGGTACCTGAGAAATCTGGGGTGCTGGCACCACATCCTGGGGTAGCTGGCTGTTTCACTTCATTGTCCAGGCTCTGTGGATCTGGCAGGCACCTCTTGGAACTGGCAGGTACCTCTTGGAACTGGCAAGATATTGGTCGAGGGGGATCCAAGTTGACTGCCTGGATCTTAAAGTACCTGATCATTTCCCATCAACACAGCATCACCTGGAAACCCTCTTTCTAGCCAACTAAGAAACACAGGTTGATTACTGAGGACAGTCATTGTAGAGTTAGTACCTTTTAAAGAAATGAATAGTAAAGAGGTACATTAGAATCTGTTCTGTGAGTCTCTTTTCTGAGTCTTGGGGAACGTGCATTCCTCTGGGGTGCTGTTGGTTCTCACCACCTTGCTTGTTTGGTAGTTGTGTGCCTCCAGCTCTGTATCTAACAGTTGGTAGTCCTGTAACAATAGCTGATTAGTTGTTTGATCAGGGATTTTTGAGGGTATGGTTGGAGATACATAGAAAAGAAATTGATGAAGCAGGGTGTGGTAAAAAATAGGAGAAAAAGGGAAAGGGTCAGGAAGGAAAGCATCCACTTTCATAGGAGTTTCCAATCCAGTAGAAAGCAGATTTTGAAGCAATGAAAAAGAAATAAAGTGGAGAAATTTTTTTTCTGTATTCCGCAACTGGTCCAAAGAATACCAAGACCAGATTTGATTTAAAAGGAGTGATCAGTGGGTGTCTAAAAGGCATCCCAATGGGAGCGAGGAGGCGTGTGACTCAGTTCCCAAGGATGGGGCAGAAGATTGAGTGGGTACAGCAAGTAAGCACAGGAGGTGCTCTTAATGGCTGCAGCTGAGGATGTATCCTTGGGGTCAGGCCCGTACAGATGCTTGAATACTAACAAAAACTAAAAAGAGAAATCTTGATATTAGGTAGAGAGAATCAGCATGTTGCCTCAAAGTGTAAGATTGAGAATTATAGAAGACTTCTATCTCCTACTGTGGAGACAGGAGCTGGCAGTATTTTTGTCTGGGTGTGAAGAAATGTGTCAAAAATTCCATACACAGTGATGGTGTCTATTTTAGTCACTTTTTGGTAGCTGTGATAGACACCACCACAGAGGCAACTTGTAGAAGGAAGACTTTATTTGTGTTTAGAGTTGAGAGGGATAAGAGTCAATCGTGGTGGGAGGCAAGACAGCAAGCAGCACACACTGCAGCAGGAGCAGGGAGCTCCGGTTTCAACCACAGGCACAAAACAGAGACCTTACTAATGGAAGTGATAAGAGGCTTTGAATTCTCAAATCCCACCCCTAGTGATGAACTCCTGCAATAAGGCTGTACCTCCTAAAGCTCACCAAATAGCACCACCATCCAGGTACCAAGTATTCAAATACATAGGTTAATGGAGACATTCGTCACATGAACTGCTATAGTACTGTCCATTAAGAATGAAAGGAAGGTGGGGGCATTCTTGATCAAGGATAAGTAACAGAATTTGTTACTAGAGAAACAATGGAGGATTAACTCTAGTTCATAAAACAAAATGAAAAGGAGATTTTAGAATGGCCTGGGGATGTAACTCGTTGTTGGCCTCTTTGCCTGGCATGTTTAAAGGTTCAATACCCAAATCCTCAAAGATGGAAAAAAAGCAAAAAGAAAGAAAGAACATCTTAACTATATGTATATATACATATGTGTGTATACACATATGTACACATACATACATGAGAACTTCTATAATAATAAGTTTCTATATGGCTTTTTCTAAATGTCTTTAGTACTATTGAGCCCTCCCTATACTGTCCTCTATTCAGCCCTCCAATCTTTTACCCCAATTTAACTCTCCTTGTTCAATTATTCCCCTTTAACCCTTTATACCCCCTCATCCTATCTCTTCTTTCTTGAAAGCACTGCCACCCATCCATGGTTCCTTACTAATTTTCAGACCTTTATGGGTATAGAGTGAAACACACATAGCTGAAGATTCAAAGGCAATGTCCACAAACAAGAGAAAGCATGTAACGTTTGCCCTTCTGGGTCTGACTTACTCAGAATAATTATTTCCAGCTCTATCCATTTACCTGCAAATTTCATAATTTCACTTTACATAACAGCTGAGAAATGGAGCATTGTGTAAATGTACCACATCATTAGATGTTGATAGACATCTAGGCTGTTTCCATTTCCTACCTATTGTGAATACAGGAGCAATGAACATGGGTGATCAGGGATCTCTGTAGTAGGTTATAGAGTCCTCTGGATATGTGTCAAAGAGTGGTATAGGTGGGTCTATGGTAGATTTTTTTTTCAGCGTTTGGGGAACTGCCACACTGATTTTCCCAGTGTTTGCATCAGTTTGAACTCCCACCCGCAGTGAATAACTGTGCCCCTTTCCTGACGGCCATGCCACCATTATTGTCATCCGTTGTTTTTTTAAACATTAGCCATTCTGAATGAGGTAAGATAAAATTTCAAAGTAGTTTTAATTGCATTTCCATGATGGCTAAGAATGTTGAACAGTTTTAAAAGTGTTTCTCAGACTTTTGTGTTTTATCTTTTGAGAACCCTATTTAGCTTCATTCCCGATTTTAATTGTTGGTATCATGTCTACATTCTTGGTCTTCTGCTCAGAAAGTCTTTTCCAGTGCACATGAGTTCAAGCACATTCCCTACTGTCCCCCTTCTCAGGTTCAGGTTATGTTGAGGTTCTTGCTCCATTAGGAGTTGAGTTTAATGCAGGATGAAAGATAAAACTCAAGTTCAGTCCTTCTACATGAGTTCTCCAGTTTGACGAGTGGAATTTTTTATAGATACTGTTTCTCTCTCCAGTGCCAACAATTAATAAATGAAACCTTATGAACCAAAACCCTCTCTTCAGCAAAGGACACTATTATTTAAGTGATCAGGCCATCTATAAATGGAGAAAAAAATATCAATTATATATCTATTGGGGGGGTTATATGTAGAATACACGAAGAACTAAAAAGAAATTAAATATCAAGAAAAATGAGTAACTTAAGTTTTTGGTTATGAGCCTTGCCTTTAACAACTGAGTCCTTTCTCCAGCCCACAACTCAGTTTTTAAAGAGTGGTAGTAGAAACCCTAGCTAAGGTATGTGCATAGATGAAGGGTATCTTTTATTGTGGACAGTTTGTTTTCTGTTGTCTCCTTCTCAGGAAATATAGTTCTGATAATGTGTTTATTCTCCTGCTCTGTTTCCTGTCCATTCTACCAGTCTACCCTCATTTCTATTCTGCTTGCTTATTTAGTTGCCTTTAATATCTTTGCCAAATTTTAACTTGGGTCTTTTCTGTAGACATCCTCTCTTTTCCTTTGTTTTCAATTATAATCTTCCTCACTCTGTGTTTAGTGAAAGTTTTATTTTGTCCTATTTTTCCCAACTCCATTATTGGCTTTTGAATTTCTTATGAATTTATTTTAAACATTTATGCATTTAAAAATATCTTCCCTACTGTTCAAAGACACTTAATTGAGCTCTTATTTTTTAATAAATATTTATTTATTTACTTACTTATTTTACATTCTGGTTACAATTTCTTCTACTTCCTCTCCTCCCCACACCCCTTCTGTTTGCCTCACAAATCTACTCCTCTTTTTCTGTTTAGGAAAGGCTGGTCTCCTATGAGCAACAATAAAACATGGCGTATAAAGTTGCAGTAAGACTAAGCATGCCCCATGTGTTGTCTTAAGGCTGGGCAAGGCAACCCAGTGGGAGGAATGGGGTCCCAAAAGTAGGTAAATGAGTCAGAGACAGCTTTTGTTGCCACTGTTAGAAGTCCCACAAGAGTACCAACTACGCAACTGTAACATATATACAGTGCCTAGGTCAGTCCAGTGCAGGTTTCCTGCTTGTTTTTTTTTTTTTTTTTTTTTTTTTTTGGAGTATCTGTTGGCCCCTAGGAGCCCAGGTTAGTTGATTTTCTGAGTTTTCTTGTGGTGTCTTTGTCTCCTTTGGCTCCCACGATCCTTTCCCCACCCCTTCTGCAGGATTTCCCGAACTCTTCTTAGTGTTTGTCTGCATCTGTTTTCATCAGTTTCTGGATGAAGCCTCTCTGATGCAAATTGGACTTGGCACCAATCTGGTCACAAGAGATGACCAGATCAAGGAATGTATCTGCTATTGCTAGGAGTCTAAGCCAGGGATCTTCCTTGTAAATTCCTGGGAAATTCCCTTGTGCCAGGTTTTTACCTGCTCTCAAAATACCCTCACTTCCAGTAGTCTCCCCCTGTGTCATCCCCCAACCTGATAACTCATGTTCCCATCCTGATCCTCCCTCGGTTCACTCACAAAATCTTTTCTATTTTCTCTTCTCAGGGAGATACAAGCATCCTCCCTTAAGCCCTCCTTGTTACCTAGCCTCTCTGGGGCTGTGATTCATAGTATGGTTATCCTTTCTTTTACAGCTAATATTCACTTATGTTTTTATGCCAATACCAAGCTGTTTTCAGTATTTTAGCTCTATAATAGAGCTTGATGTCAGGGGTGGTGATGCCTCCAGATGTTCCTTTATTGTACAGGATTGTTTTGGCTCTCCTGTTTTTTTTTTTTGTTTTTTGTTTTTTTTTTCCATATGAGTGTTATTCTGTCAAGCAAGGTTTGTGAAGAATTTTGCTGGATTTTTGCTAGGAATTGCATTGAATCTATAGATTGCCTTTGGTAGGATGGCTATTTTTACTATATTGATCCTCCCTATTCCAGAGCATGAGAGATATTTCTATTTTCTTATATTTTTCACAATTTCTTTCTTGAAAGACTTAAAGTTCTTTTTGTAAAGGTCTTTCACTTTGTTGGTTAGCACTACTCCAAGATATTATTTGTGGCTATTATGAATGATGATGTCTCTCTGACTTCTTTTTAAGCCCCGTTATGATTTGTATATAGGGGGGCTACTGACTTTTCTGAGCTGATCTTGTATCCTGCTACATTACTGAAGGTGTTTATCAGCTGGTGGAGTTCCCTTGTAGAATTTAGGGTCACTTTTGTATACTACCATTTCATTTGCAAATAGCTAGAAGTTTGATTTCTTTTTTTCCAATTTGTATCCCCTTGATCTCCTTTTCTTGTCTTATTGCTGTAGCTAGAATATTGAGTACTAAAATGAATAAATATGGAGAGAGTGAACAACCTTATCTTGTTTCTGATTTTAGTGGAATCACCTCGAAGTTTTCTCCCTTTAATTTGATGTTGGCTGTTGGCTTGCTATATATTGCTCTTATTATGTTTAGATATGTTCCTTGTATCCCTAATCTCTCCAAGACCTTTTTCATAAAGGGGTGTCAGATTTTTAAAATGATTTTTTAGTATCTAATGAGATGATAATATGGTGTTTTACTTTCAGTTTGTTTATTTGGTGGATACATTGATTTTCATAAGTTGAACCAACACTGCATCTCTAGGATGAAGCCAACTTGATAATGGCGAATAATTTTTCTGTGTGTTCTTGGATTTGTTTTGCCAGTATTCTGTTGAGTATTTTTAGAATCAATGTTCATGAAGGAGATTGGTCTAGAATTTTCTTTCTTGATTGAGTCTTTGTGTGGTTTCAGTATCAGGGTAACTCATAAAAAGGATTTAGCAATTTCTTTATGTTTCTATTGTGTGGAACAATTTATGGAGTACGGGTATTAGCTCTTATTTGAAGTTCTGATATAATTCTGCACTGAAATCATCAGGCCCTGGGCTTTTTTATTCTTTTTCCTTACATGTTATAGGTCTACTTAAATTGTTCATCTCGTCTTGATTTAATTTTGGTATGTGGTATCTTTTTTGAAAATTGTCCATTCCTTTTACATTTTCCAACTTTGTGGAGTACAGGTTTTCCAAGTATGACCTAATGATTCTCTGGATTTCCTTAGAGTCTGTTGTTATGTTTCTCTTTTCATTTCTTATTTTGTGAATTTGGATGTTCTTTCTCTGCCTTTTGATTATTTTGGATAAGGGCTTGTCCATCCTGTTGATTTTCTCAAAGAACTAGTTCTTTGTTTCATTGATTCTTTTAATATTGTTTTCTTTGTTTCTGTTTTATTGATTTCAGTCCTCATTTATATTATTTCCTACATCTGCTACTCCTGGATGAGTATGTTTCTTTTTGTTCTAGAGCTTTCAGATGGGCAGTTAAGTAGCTAGTGTGACATTTCTCCACTTTCTTTATGTGAAACTTAGTGCTATGAACTTTCCTCTTAACACTGCTTTCACAGTGTCCCATAGGTTTGGATATGTTGGGCTTTTATTTTCATTCAATTTTAGGAATTATTTAATTTCCTTATTTCTTCCTTGACCTAGGGATGATTCGATTGAGCTTTGTTCAATTTTGAGGGGTTTGTAGGCTTTCTGTAATTAGTGTTGTTGTTGACTTATAACTTTAATCCTGGTGATCTGATAAATTCACCAGGTAGGGAGTTGTCCCAATTTTTTTGTATCCATTGAGATTTGCTTTGCTAGCAAGTATGTGTTCAGTTTTAAAGGAGGCTCCATGAAGTTCTGAGAAGAAGGTATATTCTTTTGTGTTTGGGTGAAATGTTCTATAGATGTCTCTTAAGTCCATTTGAGTCATGACATCTGTTAGTTCTCTTATTTTTCTATTAAGTTTCTGTCTGGTTGACCTTTCTATAGGTGAGAGTTGGGTGATGACGTCTCCTACTATTAGTGTGTAGGATTTGATGTGCAATTTAAGCTTTGGTAATGTTTCTTTTACATATGTGAGTGCTCTTGTATTTGGGGCATAGAAGTTCAGGATTGATCCTTCATCTTGTTGGATTTTTCCTGTGATGATTATGAGGTATCATTCTCCATCTATTCTGAATGATTTTAGTTTGAAGTCTATTTTGTTAGATAATATGATAGCCTCACCCACTTCTTTCTTAGGTCCATTTTATTGGAAAATTGTTTCTCAACCCTTTATTTTGAGGTAATGTCTGTCTTTAATGTTGAGGACTGTTTACTGTATGCACCAGAAGAATGGATCCTGTTTTCATATCCATACTGTTAGCCTGTGGTTTTGTATAGATGAATTAATTCCATTGATGTAAAGAGATACTAATGGTGGCAGTGTTTGTGTGTTTCCCTCTTTTGGTTTATTTTTGTGTGTGTGAAGTTATCTGTGGCCAGTATTTTTGTGGATGCAGCTAGATTCCTTGGTTTTAAATTTTCCTTCTAGTATTTTCTGTACTGCTAGATTTGTGGATAGATACTGTTTAAATCCAGTTTTTTCATGGAATATCTTGTTTTCTCCATCAATGGTAATTTAAAGCTTTGCTGGGTGTAGTAGTCTAAGCTTGCATCCATGGTCTCTTAGTGTCTGCAGCATATCTGTCCAGGACTTTCTGGCTTCAGGGTTTCTATTGAGAAGTCAGGGGTAATTCCTTTATATGTTACTTGGTCTTAATATTCTTTCTTTATTCTGTATGTTTAGTGTTTTGATTATTATATGGCAAGGTGACTTTTTTTTTTGTCCAGTCTATTTGGCGTTCTGTAAGCTTTTTTGTACCTTCATAGGCATTTTCTTCTTTGGGTTGGGAAAGTTTTCTTCTAGGATTTTGTTGAATATATTTTCTGGGCCTTTGATCTGGAGTTCTTCTCCTTCTTCTATCCCTATTATTCTTAGATTTGGTCTTTTCATGGTGTCCCAGATTTCCTCGACATTTTATGTTAAGGATTTGTTGAATTTAACATTTTCTTTGACTAATGAATCTATTTCCTCTACTGTATCATCAACTCCTGAGATTCTCTCTTCTATCTCTTTTAATCTGTTGGTTATGCTTGCATCTGTAATTCCTGTTCATTTATCCAGATTTTCCTGTTCCAGAATTTTCTCAGTTTGTGTTTTCTTTATTGCCTCTATTTCATATTCAAGTCTTGAATTGTTTTGACTGTTTGCTTCAAACTGCTTGATTGTTTTTCTTGATTTTCTTGCATTTCTTCTATTTTTGGTTGTGAGCCTAGCCTTTAATGGCTGAGCCATCTCTCCAGTCCTTTCTTGCATTTCTTTAAGGGATCTATTGATTTGATTTAATTTTTGTTTGCCTTTTCCTCCATTTCTTTAAGGAAATTTTTCATTTTCTCTTTAAGTGTCTCTGTCATTATCAGAAAGTTATATTTAAGGATTTTTTTTTCTGCTTCTTCTGGGTTAGAATGTTCAAGACTTCCTTTTGTAAGACTACTAGGTACAGGAATTGCCACATTGCTCTTTAAGTTATTGATTGTATTCTTGCATTGACATCTACCAATCTCTTCCTTCAAGAGGTGCAGTTGGGGCCTGTGCTTCAGCGGAGGGTTCTCTTCGTCCAGTTGGTGCAGGTGAGTCTTGTGGCTAGGTGGTCCCTCTTCCTCCTGGTGCAGGCAGGGCCATGCCTCTGATATGGACAGAGCTAATGTGACTCTGGGGGCTCCTTTCCAGGTACAGTCAGGACCAAAGCTTCAGTGATCATAGATGCAGTGAGGGATGTTTGCTGGTGTGCAGAGGCAGTTCAGGGGTCTCTGAGTTTTAGTGGCTGGGGTGGGGCATAGGATGTTCCTCCATGGGCTAGGGTTCAGAGAACTGGGCCCTCCAGCCATGAGCCCAGACACTTACCTTTCTAGGTACAGCCAGGGCCAAGGCTTCAGTGGTCAGAGATACAGTGGCTGATGGCTGTGAGTATGGAAAGATTGCTCCCAGGTCACTGGGGCCTAGGTGAGTGGGGGTGTGAATGGAATGTGCCTGAGGTGGTGGCTAGGTTCCAGAGTACTGGGCCCTCCAGCCATGAACCCAGACACTCATCTCTCCAGTGACAATCAGGGCCAAGTCCTTGTGTTGGAATTTTAATGGGGATTACATTGAATCTGTAGTTTGCTTTTGGTAAGATAGTCATTTATACCATGTTAATCCTACCTATCCATTAGTATAGGAGATCTTTCCATCTTCTGATATCTTCTTCAATTGCTTTCTTCAAAGATTTGAAGTTCTTGTCATACAGATCTTTCACTTGCTTGGTTAGAGTTACACCAATGGATTTTATTTGAGTCTACTGTAAATGGTGTTGATTCTCTGACTTTTTTCTCAGCCTATTAACTGTTTGTATATAGGAGGACTCCATTTTTTTTAGTTAATCTTGTATCCAGCCATTTTACTAAAGTTATTTATCAGCTATAGGTGTTCCCTGGTAGAGTTTTGGAGGTCACTTGAATATATTATGTTGGAAAAGGGGCTCGTTTGTTCCCAGATGCCGAGACTCTAAATAACCACACAGAAACTATATTAATTAAATCACTGCTTGGACTATTAGCTCTAGCTTCTTATTGGCTAGCTCTTACATCTTAAATTAACCAATTTCTATTATTTTATATTTTACCACAAGGTTTGTGGCCAACCAGCAAGGTGGCTCGTGTCTCTCTCCTCTGGCAGCTACATGGCATCTCACTGACTCTGCCTTCTTTCTCCCAGCATTCACTTTAGTTTTTCTGCCTAGCTCTGCTCTGCTCTATCACAGGCAAAAGTGGCTTCTGTATTTATTAACCAATAAAAGCAACACATACAGAAGGACTTCCCACATCAATACAATCATTTCATCTTTGAATAATGATACTTTAACTTATTTATTTCCAATTTGTACCCCCTTGATTTCCTTTATTGTCTTATTGCTTTAGGTAGAACTATGAGTACTATGTTGAATATATATGGAGAGAGTGGACAGACTTATCTTGTTCCTGATTTTAGTGGAATTGCTTTGAATTTCTCTCCCTTTAATTTGATAGTGGCTGTTGGCTTGTTGTATGTTGCATTTATTATGTTTAGAGATGTTCCTTGTATCCCTGATCTCTCCAAAACCATTATCATGAAAGGATGTTGGATTTTGTTGAATGTTTTTTCAGCACCTAATAAGATGAATATAAAGCTTTTTTCTTTCAGTTTATTGATATGGTGAGTTATATTGACAGATTTTCATTTGTCGAGCGATCCCTGCATCTCTGGGATGAATCCTATTTGATCATGGTGGATGATCAAGAACAAAAAGATGTGTTCTTGGATTCAATTTGCCAGTATTTTTTTAGTACTTTTACATTAATGTTTGTGAGTGAGATTGGTTTGTAATTCTCTTTCCTTTTTATTTATTTATTTATTAAAGATTTCTGCCTCCTCCCCGCCACTGCCTCCCATTTCCCTCCCCCTTCCCCAATCAACTCCCCCTCCTTCATCAGCCTGAAGAGCAGTCAGGGTTCCCTGCCTTGTGGGAAGTCCAAGGACCTCCCACCTCTTTCCAGGTCTAGTAAGGTGAGCATCCAAACAGCCTAGGCTCCCACAAAGCAAGTACATGCAGTAGGATCAAAACCCAGTGCCATTGTTCTTGACTTCTCATCAGTCCTCATTGTCCCCTATGTTCAGCAAGTCCGGTTTTATCCCATGCTTTTTCAGACCCAGTCCAGGTGGCCTTGGTGAGTTCCCGATAGAACATCCATAATGTCTCCTTATGTGGGTGCACCCCTCGCGGTCCTGAGTTCCTTGCTAGTGCTCTCTCTCCTTCTACTCCTGATTTGGACCTTGGGATTTCTGTCCAGTGTTCCAATGTAGGACTCTGTCTTTGTCTCCTTTCATTGCCTGATGAAGGTTAATATCCAGGAGGATGACTATATGTTTTTCTTTGGGTTCACCTTCTAATTTACCTTCTCTAGGATCACGAATTATAGGCTCAATGTCCTTTATTTATGGCTAGAAACCCATTATGAGTGAGTACATCCCATGTTCCTCTTTTGAGGTCTGGCTTACCTCACTCAGGATAGTGTTTTCTATTTCCGTCCATTTGCATGCAAAGTTCAAGAAGTCATTGTTTTTTATTGCTGAGTAGTACTCTAACATGTATATATTCCATACTTTCTTCATCCATTCTTCCATTGAAGGGCATCTAGGTTGTTTCCAGGTTCTGGCTATTACAAACAATGCTGCTATCAACATAGTTGAGCATATACTTTTGTTGTATGATAGAGCATCTCTTGGGTATATTCCCAAGAGTGGTATTGCTGGGTCCAGGGGTAAGGTTGATCCCGAATTTCCTGAGAAACCGCCACACTGCTTTCCAAAGTGGTTGCACAAGTTTACGTTCCCACCAGCAATGGATGAGTGTACCCCTTTCTCCACAACCTCTCCAGCAAAGGCTATCATTCCTGTTTTTGATGATTTTAGCCATTCTGACAGGTGTAAGATGGTATCTTAAAGTTGTCTTGATTTGCATTTCCCTGATCGCTAAGGAGGTTGAGCATGACCTTAAGTGTCTTTTGGCCATTTGAACTTCTTCTTTTGAGAATTCTCTGTTCAGCTCAGTGCCCCATTTTATAATTGGGTTGATTAAAATTCAACACCCCTTTATGATAAAGGTCTTGGAGAGATTAGGGATACAAGGGTCATACCTAAATATAATAAAAAGCTATTTACAGCAAGCGCACAGCTAACATTAAATTAAATGGAGAAAAACTCAAAGCCATCCCACTAAAGTCAGGAACACAACAAGGCTGTCCACTCTCTCCATATCTCTTCAATATAGTACTTGAAGTTCTAGCAATAGCAATAAGACAACATAAAGGGATCAAGGGGATTTGTATCGGAAAAGAAGAAGTTAAGCTCTCGTTATTTGCCGATGATATGATAGTATACATAAGCGACCCCAAAAACTCCACCAAAGAACTCCTACAGCTGATAAACACCTTTAGTAAGGTGGCAGGATACAAGATCAACTCCAAAAAATCAGTTGCCTTCTTATTCACTAAGGTTAAGGAAGCAGAGACAGAAATCAGAGAAGCATCACCTTTCACGATAACCACAAATAGCAAAAAATATCTTGAGATAACTCTGACCAAGGAAGTCAAAGATCTATTTGACAAGAACTTTAAGTTTTTGAAGAAAGAAATTGAAGAGGACACCCGAAAATGGAAGGATCTCCCTTGCTCTTGGATCGGGAGGATCAACATAGTAAAAATGGCAATTCTACCAAAAGCAATCTATAGATTCAATACAATCCCCATCAAAATTCCATCAAAATTCTTCACAGACCTTGAGAAGACAATAATCAACTTTATATGGAAAAACAAAAAACCCAGGATAGCCAAAACAATCTTATACAATAAAGGATCATCTGGAGGCATTATCATCCCTGTCTTCAAACACTATTACAGAGCTACAGTATTGAAAACAGTTTGGTATTGGCATAAAAACAGAGAAGTCGACCAATGGAATCGAATAGAAGACCCTGACATTAACCCATAAACCTATGAACACCTGATTTTTGATCAAGGAGCTAAAAGTATACAATGGAAAAAAGAGAGCATCCTCAACAAATTGTGCTGGCATAACTGGATGTAAACTGTAGAAGAATGAAAATAGATCCATATCTATCACCATGCACAAAACTCAAGTCCAAATGGATTAAAGACCTCAATATCAGTCTGAACACACTGACCCTGATAGAAGAGAAAGTGGGAAGTACTCTACAACACATGGGCACAGGAGACCACTTCCTACGTATAACCCCCGCAGCACAGACATTAAGGGCAACATTGAATAAATGGGACCTCCTGAGACTGAGAAGCTTCTCTAAAGCAAAGGACACTGTCACTAAGACAAAAAGGCAACCCACTGACTGGGAGAAGATCTTCACCAACCCCGCAACTGACAAAGGTCTGATCTCCAAAATATATAAAGAACTCAAGAAACTAGACTGTAAAATGCTAATCTCTTTCTTTTTTTATTCTTTGTGTGGTTTGGGTATTAGTGTGACTGTGGCCTCATAGAATTTGGCAATGTTCCTTCTGTTTCTATTTTGTGTAATAATCTGAAGTGTATTAGTATTAGTCATTCTTTTAAAGTCTGATAAACTATTACATTGAAACTGTCTGGCTCTGGACTTTTTGGGATTGGGGGACTATTAATGACAGCTTCTTGTGGTGATATTTTGTTTATGCTGTAACAAAGAAAGCTTGCCTGAAGAGGCAGGTGGATCTCTGTGAGTTCAAGGCCAACCTGGGATACTTGAGATTGTTCCAGTCTACAAGAGAAACCATTTGATGATAGCTCACATTTTTAATCTCAGTATTTGGGAGTCACATATCTTTAATCCCAGCAATAGAAAGATAAAGACAGAAAGGGATGCAACTGAGTAGAGAAAGGAATATAAGGCAGGGGGAGACAGGAACTCAGGCATTCAGTCTGATGATTTGTGGAGAAAGAATTTTGTTCACTTTGGTCTGAGGATTTGGTAGAGATAAAATGACTCTCTAGTGGTTGGCTCCTTTGGTTTTCTGATCTTTCAGCATTTTCTCTGATATCTGACTCTAGGTTTTTACTATTAAGAGCAATTAGGATTTATGAAACAGCATCTATTTGCTTAGGGGTGATAGACCTACTTAAGTTACTTAACTGATCTTTATTTAACTTGGATAAGTGGTATTATCAAGAAATTTGTCCATATTTTTAGATCTTCCAATTTTGTGAAGTACAGTTTTTGAAGTATGACCTAATAATTGTCTATATTTCCTTGGAGTCTATTGTCATTTTCCCCTTTTCATTTATGATTTTGTTATTTTGAATATTCTCTCTTTTAGTTAGTTTGGACAAGCGGTTATCTACTCTTTTGGTTTTCTTGAAGAACCAAGTCTGTTTCATTGATTCTTTTTATTGTTCTCTTTGTTTCCATTTTATTGATTTCAGCCCTCAGTTTGATTATTTCCTACCATCTTTCCTCTTGGGTGTATCTGCTTATTTTTGTTCTAGAGCTTTTGGGTGTGCTGTGAATTTACTACTATGAGATCTCTCTCAATTCTTCATGAAGGCATGTAGTGCTATGAACTGTTTTCTTAACATTACTTTCATTGTGTCCCATAAATTTGAGTATGCTATGCATTCATTTCCATTGAATTCTGGAAAATCTTTAACTTCCTTCTTTATTTCTTCCTTGACATAGTGGTAACTCAGTAGAGAGTTGTTTAGTTTCTATAAGCTTGTAGACTTCCTGTTGTTTCTGTTGTTGTTGGAAACTAGCTTTATTCCAGGGTGGTCTGATAAGATACAGGAGGTTATTTTGTTTTGTTTTATTATTTTTTTTGTATTTGTGAAGATTTGCTTTGTGGCTGAGTATATGGTCAGTTTTGAAGAAGCTTCCATGAGATGCTGAGAAGAAGGCATATTTTTTAGTATTTTGGTGAAATGTTCTGTAGATATCTGTTAGGTACATTTGAATCATCAAGACTGTTAGGTCTGTTATTTCTCTGCTTAGTTTCCCTCTAGATGACCTATCCATTGGTGAGAATGGGTTATAAAACTCCAAATATAATTGTTTGGCGTTCTATTGTGATGCTCTTACATTTGGGGCATAGGTGTTCTTAATTGAGACATCACCTTGGTGAACTTTTCCTTTTATGAGTATGAAATGCCCCTCTCCATCTCTTTTTAATTTTGATTGGAATTCTGTTTTATTAACTATTAGGATAGCTTGCTTCTTAGGTACATTTGATTAGAAAATCTTTTCCAAGACTTCACTCTGAGGTAATTTCTATCTTTGATATTTCTTGCAGGTGTGTTTAAGGTTATATGTGTTCCTTGTATGGAACAGAATGATGGATCCTGTTTTCATATCCATCATGTTAGCCTGTATCTTTTTATTGGGAATTTGAGTCCATTCATATTGATAGATATTAATGTTCAATAATTGCTAATTCCTGTTAACTTATTGTTTGTGATGGTAGTGTGTGTGTGTGTGTGTGTGGTGTTTCCCTTCTTTGGGTTTTTCTGGTGTAATATTATCTATTGCTTGTGTTTTTGTGGGTGTAGTTAACTATTGGGGTTAGAGTTTTTCTTCTAGTATTTCTATAAGCCTGGGGTTTTGGATGGATACTGTCTAAATTTGACTTTGTCATGAAATATCTTGTTTTGTCCATCTATAGTGATGGACAGTTTTGCTGGGTATAGTAGTCGGAACTGGCATCCATAATGTCTTAGAATTTGAAAGCCTTTAGTCCAGTCCCTTCTAGATTTTAGTGTTTCCACTGAGAAATCTGGTGTGATTGTAATAGGTCTGCCTTTATATTTTACTTGGCTTTTTTCACCCTTGCCACTTTTAATACTCTTTCTTTGTTCTATATGTATGGTGTTTTTCTTTTCTGATCCAATCTATAAGCTTCTTGTGACTTTATAGACATGTCCTTCTTAATGGTGGAAAAAATTCTTTATTATTTTCTTAAATGTATTCTCTGGGTTTTAAAGCTGTGTTTCTTCTCCTCCTTCCATTCCTATGGCTCTTATGTTTAGACTTTTCATAATTTCCCAGTTTTTCTGAATGTTTTGTGTTAGGAATATTTTAGATTTAGCATTTACTTTGACTGATGAATCTATTTCTGGTATTGTGAATGTTAGCCCCAAATGAGGAGACTTCCAGATAGGCTGCAGCATGATTCCACTCAAATAACAGAACCGGGAAAACAAGTGACCCAACTAAAGAGTACGGGCTGTGGATCTGAACACTTGCTTCTCCAAAGAAAAATAAAAGGCTAAAAATATCCCTCATTATGTTTATCACCCTTAAAATTATGGAAATGTCTCGAAAAACCAAAAAAAAAAGGAAATATAACTTTAAATTACTCTGAGAATTCATCTTACCTCCATCAAAATGACTAAGATCTAGAACATTATTGCATCAAATGCTGTTGAGGATGTGAGGAAAGAGAAACGCAATTCACTGTGGGACTGCGAACTGGTCCAGTCACTGGGCAATCACGGGAGAGGATCTTCCAAATGCCAGGAATTCGTCTTCCATATAACCAGGCTCTGCCCCTTTTTGGCTAGTGCCCAAAAGAATTGACATCCTACTCCACAGATATTTGCTCAACCATGATCATGGCTGCTCTACTCATAATAGCTAGGGAATGGAACAAGCTTAAATGTCTTTCACCTGCTGCAAAGGTAATGGAAATGTGATACATGTATAGTAGAGAAATGTATTTAGCTGTATAAAAATGAGCTGAAGTGTTCAGGGAAATGGATGGAACCAGAGCATGGACTGAGTGAGGTACCCCAGACCTATAGAGACAAGTACTGTATGGCCTTTCTTTTTTGAAGAACTTAAATCTGGAAATTTAGATATGAGAAAATTTTCCTTTGCTTGAAGAAAAACTCATATTTTCACAAGAGTAGTAAAAAATATTTGATAAAATATTTTTATTATTTTTTTGAGAATTTATATGATGTATTTTAATCATACTAACTACACTTCTCCCACTAACTCCTCTCAGATCCACCCACATCTCTCAATCCCTCAAATTCAGGTACTCGTTTTTATTTTCTAATAACCTACCCAATATCTACTGCTGCTCACAAATACATGCTGTATGGCCCTCCACTGCAGTGTTGTCCATGTGCCAGGGTCACATTCTTAAAGAGAAATTGACTCACCCTTGCACAGAAACCATCAGCAATCTGTCCATAGCTCTCAGTTAGGGATGGGGTTTGTGAACTCACTCTCCAGTTATACAAAAGTGTAGACTGGCTTGATTTGTTGAGGTCATGTGCAGTCAGCCCCAGCTGTGTGAGTTCTTGATTGAAGTAATCCCGTCCCTGTCATGTCCAGAAGACACACTTCATAGAAGCAGCTTGTACCCACCCCCATCCTTAAACTTGGGATCTTACTATATTTCTTATCCTGCCCCTTTAACCACTTTTCTGAGTCTTGGCTTTAGCTGAGAATAATGTTCAGAAATATAACTGTCCCTGTCTTCCAAGAAATTAAAAGGATGTTTAATTTTTTTGTTTTTTGTTCTTTACAATTATCTTCATATTTAAGATGTGTATTGCCCTGGGGTTGTTAGGTACTTGATCATACTGTGACAGCGTCATCAAATTCAATTCCTTGCCAATACACTGAACTGTAAGTCAGCTTTCCTTCTCTTCCCATTCATGTACATGGCACACTAATGCATCTCACATGGTTTAGTTTGGCTATTTTGAGTATCACTGAAATATTTTAACTGAAGCACATGTTATTTTTAAAAGTCAAATTCTACTTATTTCCTAGTTAATCCAAGGCTGTGCTTGGTGGAGCGGAACAATTATTTTGAAATTCCTGACATCTAAAGTTTGTGGTGTTTCAGATCATGTAAGTACTCTTTACTTAAAACATTAGTATCTCTGACGGTACATCCCTGGCTACAAATCTGAGGCAGCCTGTTTGTATCTCTTCATTTTGATGAGACTCCAGGTCGAAAGCACATTTTCTGCAGAGTGATCATATATGCCCAGGGAAAATAAGTCGGTGGATGCTGCTTGAAGACTTTCAAGAAAGAAAACTAAGAATTACCTTATTAGTAATTTGCATTATTTCAGCTGAAAATAAGTATGTCCTTAATGAAAAAATTTCCCTGTTGAAGATGTTAATATATGGCCAGTGTCTACTTATCTTTGAAATACAGACTTTACATTTTTTTCAGATTAGTTTTTCTAATTTAATATTAGAAGCTAAAATTATGTGTTGGTATTTAAGACTATTTTTATCATGTAAAACATGTTAATAGGCCTTTGTCTTTTTATCTTCTAGAAAAATATAGAGAGATTCCTTATTTTTTTTTATTTTTTTATTTTTTTTTGGTTTTTCGAGACAGGGTTTCTCTGTGACTTTGGAGCCTGTCCTGGAACTAGCTCTGTAGACCAGGCTGGTCTCTAACTCACAGAGATCCGCCTGCCTCTGCCTCCCGAGTGCTGGGATTAAAGGCGTGCGCCACCATCGCCCGGCGAGATTCCTTATTTTTAATTTGGTATTTGTCTTAAAACAAATATTTTAATGAAAGTCTCTTTTCAAGTCCTAACTCCCAGCATGCTAACTAGTTTAAGGAAAGTAAAATAAAGCATATATATACACATTTGATATTTAGTACTTTCTATTAAGAAATAAGCACACATGAAGATAACAGGAAAAACTGTATAATGAAATTTTCTCTATCTGAAACTGTCCAGTAGGGGCCCATGCAGTACAGAACCACCTTACTTTTGGCAACTAATTGCAGCGCTGTTCCTGTGACAGGCCGGGTGGTAGGGATGGCTGGTGAGCTGGTTTACACACACATGAAAGAGTTTCTGCACACAGACCCCATTTTGTACTTACTGATATAGAAAACATGGATTCGTAGGTTTATTTGTTGTTTTTGTTTTCTGGGGATGTGTGTCACCATTTTTCCTTATTATGCTTAACTTTTTATTTAATAAAGAATATATTTAATTAACTTTATTTAAGCTTTCCACATTACTTATCCATTTGATTGATTGTTAATTTTATTCCTTATGTTTTTCTATATTCTCATTCAACTTCTGTAAATCTATGAAGAAACACACATCATTACAGGATAAAGTGAAAAGATAGCCCAATAATTTTATGATAAATTATTAGATTAAAATTTCACAATTAAAGGTCTGATAGTAGTCCCAAATGACTTTCTCTAGGTGTGAAATTTTAGTATTTTAATTCAATTATTATTAGTTTTGAGGACTATTTTAAATTAAAAATGGTAACTTTAAGAAAAGCTTGAGTATTGGTCAGTAAGAAAACTCTTTGAATTAGTGTAAACACTGATCATCGTCAGAGTTGTTAAAATTGTTTCTGTGCCTCTCAGAGAATTTGAATTTTTCCATGTCAAACATCTCAAAGTAGTAAAGTGATTGTCTCTTCAGTGTTAGAAAGCAAGGGTTCTGGACTGCGTTTAGTTGATGGTGTCAAGACCCTGAGTCAGAACAGTATGATTCCTATGAGAAGGGTTCTCATGTTTAATGGATACATGGATGTCTGAAATTATTAAGTACCAAACACAGTCACTACATGAGGCTTTGTGAAAACTGTAATACCTAGAAATGTTTATGATTTATAGTGTCTCGTGAAGAGAGTGAACTGGAAGTGTTTCCCCCCACAAATTGCATGATTATAAATGTCTTAAACTAGTTTATTCCAGAGAAACACTGGCTTCAGGCTTACCATCCCTGCCAATTTTTTCCTGACTTTTTTCTACTTCTTATCATGTCTGTATTTTGGTATTAGTTCTTTGAGAATTTCGAGTCTCACCTCCTACCTCAGCTCTGCATCGCTACCCACACAGTTTTGTGTCCTTTATTTCTATACCCCTCTTTCCACTGGAGCTTGATCAGATCTCTAAGTGCTACAGACTTAAAGAAAACTGTCCTACCTGGCTGTGGTGGTGCATTCCTTTATCCGAGCTAGCAGGAGACTGAGGCAAATGGATCTCTGTGAGTTCAAGGTCAGCTCGGTCTATAAAATTCCAGGACAGCCAGAGCTATAGAGAGAAACCCTGTCTCAATACCTCCACAACCACCACCCCCCCCCCCAAAAAAAAGAGAAAAAATGTTAAGGAAGGAAGGATGGAAGGAAGGAAGAAAAACTATCTCTCTCTACCAGCAGCTAACAGTTTCTAGTCACTCCTTGGCTAGGGATGGTATTGTGTATCAACTCCCTTGTCCATGCTGGGATTTGGTCTGACTTGGCCTTTCACAAGGTTTGTATATTGTAGCCATGGCTTTTCTGTGTCCCACCCAGTCCTACAGCTGCTTATAAAATAATCACTGACTTAATATTAACTATAATTTGCCAATGACTCAGACTTATTATTAACTAGCTCTTACAACAAAATTAACTCATTGCTATTAGTCTATATTTTGCCATGAGGCTCATGGCTTGCTATCTCACATCTTGCTTCCCCAGTGGCTGCTGAGTCTTTTTCCCAACTATGCCTTTTTTCTTTCTGTATTCAGTTTGGCTTTCCTGCCTAGCTATATTCTGCCCCACCATAGGCTAAAGCAACTTTATTCATCAACCAATAAAAGCAATACATAATCACAGCATACTGAAGGACATCCCACATTATTTCCTCTTTTCTGTCTAATTAAAAAGGAAAGTTTTAACTTTATCATTATAAAATTATGTGTAACAAAACAGGTATTAAGCAATAATTACAGTTATAATAGTCCATTTGCATTTGGCAAAATTAAATAAAATACTCTATCATCCATCTATCTCTCTGAGTCTGAAGTTTCATATCTAATATCATATCTTTTATCATAGCTAAGAAAAATTATAACTATATAGTCTTCAACTTCATCAAAGGCCCCAGAAAGACATAATATTACCTGAATAAACAGGAAGTACAATCAAGTGACTTCCAAAAAATGCAAGAAATGACAGAAACAGCTGACTGTCTGGTCAGTCACCCAAAGTTCTTCTGTAATGTTATGGCATCCATCTTCAACCTACAGGCCTAGAGTGTCTGGCAGATTTCTCAGGGAAGCAGGAAATTTGAAGGATTGTCCTGCCTATTTTGGGAAAATTCATCAGTTACTTCCTTCTGTGTCCTGCAGAATATCTGGAAGACTATTCCGTGAATCAGGAACCCTGAAGGACTGTCTCACCTTGTTTGGCAAGTTCAGCCGTCATTTTCTGTGGGCCCTGCATGTCCAGTTTATACAGTATATTGTCAAGCAGTCTAGGCAAGAGCAGTTTCTTGACCAAATGGGTGGCATTGCCACTTTGAAAGAAAACTCCATAGGAGCTTCTTTGATGCCCATCACCCTTGTGAAGTAATTGGTGCTGCCAGGAGCAGACATTTCTCACTGTCAAGAGAAGTTGAAGTTTTTAAAACATCTTAAATGCCATATTATGTAGGTCTTTGAAGTGTTTGAAGACTACTTATCCTTCTGAAATATACTTCTTATATCTAGAAAATCTATCTAACATGACTATAAGTTTGACTATTAAAGATGACTATTAATTTATATTTCTTAACTATATATTACAATTTTTAAATGAGTAGTATAAATATACCTTAAGTAAGAGTAGAAATATATATACAATATAATAAAATTGGCCTTAAATTTGTGTCAATAAACCAAAATCCATACCAGTGTATTTTAAGATTAGCAGTTGTCTTTCAATAATCTACATTTTTCATCATTTCCATATTATATGCCCCATTTTTCTTCAGAAAGAGATCGACTATGACCACTAACCATTTATAACCAACCCACTTTAAATGTAAACAAAAAACATTTATATATAATATTTTGAGAATTTATGAGTAGTTTTCTGTACTTCCTGTTGATTGAGGGTGCTGGTAATCTTATGGAGATTCTAAGAAAATTTAGAATTTTGTCAAGTCCTGATGGGTATTTAGTGTGGTTGATTCATCTCAGCCAGTAGCTTTGAAGCTGTTGTGGATGTTGGATCATCTGGGCCATTGTTTCCATTGGAAACCTTTCAGGGAGTCTGGCTTGATCAAACCATATTAACCTGAAAGCAATACACAGTTTCTCATTTTCTATGGAAACAAAAGCAGAATCTCTTTTCCAAAGCAACATATTCTTAGACTTAAATTCTGAAGTCAAGATGCCTTTAAAATACGTATTTTGGTTAGCTTAGCAATCCCCACAATCAACTATCTCTCTACAATTAGCTCATTAACAGTCAAAAATTCAAAGAAAACACAATAGTTTAGTATACGTAAGCCAGACTCCCTGTGTATTTTTCATCTTTACATGGCTTGTGATAATTTTTATTGTTCTATTTTTCAAGGACATTATCTTAATCTAGGACTGTCTCTATCCTTTTTCCTCTGCCTCTCAAGAATACATACATTTTTAAAATCTACTGTGACTCATTTAGAGGTTTCTTTTGGTCTGAATTTGTCTTTATTGCGTATCTGTAATCTTTTCTGATCACTGTTTTAAACTGCTGAGTAGGCATGGTTAAAACCAAAGTGGCCACTTTGGCTGTTGGCTTCACTCGGCTTTACTTTCCAACATGTTAGAGACACATTTAATCACAAGCTCTGAGAGCATATTTACTGTCCCAACTTTGGGAATCAGTGGGTCCATGCTGCTACGTAGTGTGAAGTCCACTAACCTTTTATCTCTGTATTGCATCAGTCTCTTAACTCTACCTTCTTTCTCCCTGTATTTATTTTGGCTTTCCTGCATATCTATATTTTGCCCTGCCATAGGCCAAAGTAGCTTTATTCATCAACCAGTAAAAGCAGTACATATTTGCAGCATACAGAAGGACATCCCACATCAGTATATGGTATTCCTACTGCTGTAAGTCCATAGGTGCAGCTGCCCTGCTGTGTTAAAGTTATCTTCTAGTCATCAGCTTCTTCTGGTCATTCCACAGATCCCTAAAACATTGGAGGGCTAATTATTCAGTACTCTTATTCTCTGCCCCTTGTATAGTTGTGGGTCTCTGTGTTAATCACTATTCACTGCAAATAGAAGTATCTCAGTTGAGCTATGAGACACATAATGATCTATTGGTATAATGATAAGCCATAAGGAGTCAGTATTAATACTATGCCTATTTGGCAGTGTAATAGTAATAGGATCACCCCTGGGGTCTATAACTTGTTTAGCCAGAGGTTGTTGGATCAATAATGGTCCCAGTTATGGGTTGCATCTTGTGGAGTGGGACTTAAATCCAATTAGAAAGTTATTGTTTATGCCAGTGATGATCACGCCACTGCTCTCACTGCCATTATAAAACATTGACCAAAGCAACTTGAGGAGGAAAGAGTTAATCTAGTTTCTCTGTCACTGTTCTTTTCTTGAGGAGAGTCAGGGCAGAATCTCAGCAAATAATCTGGAGGCAGGAACCAAAGCAGAGCCCAGGGAGGAACACTTCTTACTAGCTTGTTATCCATGGCTTGCTTATCTTGCTTTCTTCTCCAACACAATGTCCTGGGGTTGGCACTATCCAGGGTAGACTGGACCCTCCGCGTCTCATTGATTTAAAGAGATGCACCACAGACATGCCCACAGGACAAGCTGATAGAAGCAGTTCCTCAATTGTGGTTATTTTTTTTCCAAAAGACTCTAGTTTTTGCCAAATTGCAAAAAAAATAAAAATAACCAGCACACTTGATATTCCTATTTATTTTCAGTAGTCTTATAAGTCACTGCTGAATATATTCATTTCTTTATATTTGATTTTTGATGTGGAGGCACACCTCTGCATCTTTGATTCATCTACTCTATTACACTTGGACAATATCATTTATCCATGTAATTTTTGTTCATTTTGCTTTATTTTTTTCCAGATTCGCTTGAGTGACCTTATAGCAGCCAGAATCTTAAGATACACAGATTTTGATACCTTAATATACACCTGTGCTCCTGAATTTGACTTCATGGAACGAGCGGTATGAATGTTTTTCTCCTTTTATTCTCTGCACATATAATGATTGTGTTCTTTGCTGGTTTTTTATTTGGTTTGAAATACCAATTTGGAAACACCCGACTTATTCTATTTCCTGTAGTGTTGGCTAGCCATGTGGCATTTTTCAACAATTTTACCTATAAAATCAATGCCTAATAGTCTGTTTCTAAAAGAACTCTAGATAATGGCTAAAGCAGTTAATTTAGGTTAAATGTATAATCAAAGTAATAATAGCTAGTCCAAAAAATTGCTTTGACTAGTGCCACTGAGAGACCAGGTAGAAAAATTAAATTAAAAAAATTTTTTTCTTTAAGAAAGTTACTCTTACTGCATTATTACCCTAAACATTAAAAAAGTATTTAAACATAAAGCAAATAAAACCAGTCACAAATCACAATCCTAGAGAACTTAGACAACAATGAGAGACATACATAATCTACATGAAAAGTAGAAAAAGTCAAGATCACCTGAGAAAATTGGGAGCATGGGGACCTTGGGAAAGGATTGAAGGGGAGAGGAGAGGCAGGGAGGGGAGCAGAGAAAAATGTAGAGTTCAAGAAAAATCAATTTAATAAAACTTGTAACAGATTATTGCCTAGATAGACAAACTGCTAGTGACTCTTAGTGAAGAAATACAGTTTAAGTTATAGAATGGCATGCCATTCACCTTTGAAAAGGCTCAGACTCATAGGTGTTAAAACATTGCTTTGCGGTAAGACTAAGAGGATGTAACCATGTAACATAATTCTTCCACGTGCAGTGAAAGAAAACTAGGCACATTGTCTCTAATGGGTCATTGAACCCCCAATGCAGTGCACTTCTTCAGTGCACAGCCTCAGAGTGAGGCTTACTTTTCTTCTTAGACTATAAAAATGTTGTCTCTGGATCTGTTCTTGCCTAATATCTATGAATTCTAAGTTAACAAAGTAATGAAATCTTATTATTTCTTACCCAGTAACTCAGAAACTGTTGTTGACTGCTATCTATTGAGCAGGTCACAGTAGGACTTCAGAGTGGGAGTTTCTTGCACATATGACACTTAAGCATAATTAGTAACGTGTCAAGTGAGTTCATATGAGAATTGCTGTACAGAACTGTCTGCCTGGTAACACTCTGCACTCTCTCTACTTTCTGTGGTTACTCTGGTGTGCTTTCTTCTTAGCTCAAGAAACAGTCATGAAAATAATAGAACTTTTCAGTATAGAAAGTGAGACTGTAGGACCTGTACTTATTAACACACGTAAAATCTTGCATTATTCATATGTAGAAAAATATCACCTAAAAGAAAGGAAAATATATGTAGGCATAATCATATCTAGGTTCATAGATGTTATGGATAATTTTTGCCTATTAATTGTTTAGTTAATCTCCAAATTAAGATAAAAATAATGGGTTGAATTATAGATTTTAAAATTATATTTATATGTATAGCTCCTAATATTTTTTCTTATTTATTCCCTAGCCCACGGCTCTACTCCATAGTTCCTTGGCCCACTGTTACTGGCTCCTTCATCTGGAAAATGCTAAGCTTCTCTACTTTCATGACACACATGTTCATTAATTCTACCCTCCTCCAACAAAATACATTCGTCCCCTACCATAGTCCCCATTTCTTCTTTCATGACTAAAACAGCAGACAAACACAGACACCAATATTTCATGAGTGAAATGAATTCCAACTTCATCCATTTTCTTACAAAGTCATGATTTCAATATTCTCTACTACTGAATAAAGTTCCACTTTGTATCATCATAACATTATTTTTATCCAGTCATCTGTGATAAAAACCTAATCTTGTTCCCTTTCTTGTGAATAGTGAAATACTAGACATGGATGTGCTCGTATCTCTGTGATAGCTGGCTCAGAATTCTGTGGCTCTGCCACAGATGTGACGTACTGATCTTTTGATAGTTCTACTTCTAGATATTTGAGAGACATCTGTTAGTTTCTATTGTGGCTGCTCTGATTTCCATCCCGCCAGTAGGTTCCCCTTTGTCTGCACCTTTGCCAACATTGTTTTCTTGATGAGAGCTATTCCGACGGAGCAAGATGGCTAAGAATGTGACTATGGACCCCTTTTCAAAACCCATTGTCTTTTCCACTTCTTTTGGAAAACTACCTATTCAGTTCAAGTTATTATTTAGATATTTTAGTGTTTATTTTTTAAGTCCTTTATATAATTTGATATTAAACTCTTGCCTGCTTTGGCAATTGTTACCTTTCTCATGAAGAAACTTAAAAATTTTTGCATAGCCTGTTTGTTAATTTTTGGCATTATTTCCTTTGCTATTGGCATCCTTTGCAGAAAGTCCTTGCTATGCTGAGACATTCAAAATTTTATCTATATTTCCCTCAAGCAATTTCAAAGCTTCAGGTCTAATATTTGAATCATGTGAGGGCTGGGGGCTTTTCTGAAGGGTAGGACTGCCAGTCATTTTCTTAAAGCCAGGGCCAGCTGGCCTTCCTTTTGCATGAGCCTTTTTTTTCTTCCCCTCTCCCTACCAGGTAATGACAAAGTTGAAGTTAATTTTTGGTACATTGTCTTAGTCAGTATTCTATTGCTATAAAAAGACTTCACAACCACGGCAAACTCTTACATAAGAAAGCATTTAATTGGGTCTGGCTTATAGCTTTTGAGGTTTAGTCCATTATCATCATAGTGGGAAGCGTGGCAGGAAGTTTGGCAGCATACAGACAGACTTGGTGCTGTAGAGAGAGCTGAGAGTTCTCTATCTGAATCTGCAGGCAGCAGGAAGCAAGAAAAACACTGGGACCAGGCTTGAGCTTTTGGACCCTCCATGTCCCCCACCCCCCTGCCCCAGAGACACACTTTCTATTAAAAACACCTCTTAATCCTTTTAAATAATGCCACTCCTTGATGACTAAGCATTCAAATGAACCTATGCGGACCATTCATACCACTGGTCTGAATACAATGATAGTGTTCTCGGCACATCTCAACTGGTCTTTCCCCACTTTTGTAAATTTCTGAAGGCCCTCTCAGCCCTTGGAGTAGAGCCTATTACTCTTAAAGCTTTCCACTTAACCATGTCATAGAACAGCTTCTAGGCTGCTGTCTTCATTGAATGGTCTTTATAACCATTTTAATTGTTTTATTTTTTGGAAATTAATAAGCATATATTTTGTTAAAGACAAGAAAATTTAAACTTTAGTAAATATCATTATGACACTCAGTTTGACATTTACTGCTTCAAAGTAAAATTTCATAATTAACCATTTTTAATCTTTTGCTGTATTTTAGACTCCACTGAGATACACAAAGACATTATTGCTTCCACTTGTTATAGTGATTACGTACTTTATCTTTAGAAAGGTATGTAAAGATTTATCACTTTTTGTGGTTTCAAGAAAAGAACTATAATAAATTAATGCTAATTGCTCAAATCCCTTCTTACTTTTAGGTTTAATTCTTTTTATCTGTCTAAATAATTTTATTCAGGTGGTTTTGGTATTAAACTTTAAAAATCACACTATTAAAGATGCTTTATTTTATTATTTCAAAGGTAATTTTACCAATCATTGACTATATATAAAGAATTGCATTTACTTGAAAGCATGATGGATAAGCCAAACATGGCCACTCTCTGACCAAGCATGCGGTGTGAAACACCGCACAAGTAGCTAAAGAATAAAGTCGTAGTTGTGTGACATGAGAGAGAAGTAGTGTGAGCACATTCAAAGTCTTCATCTACTCTGAGTAGATGTGCAGTGTGTAGGAGAAAGCTACAGAAGCACCAAAACAATCTTTCCTTACACATGCGCTGTTTTTACATCAAAAGACCTTTCCATGTTAAAAGAAACTATCTTTAAATTTTCACTAGCATATTTTCATGGTTTAAGACTTTAATGACAGAAATCCTCATGGTTAATTTTAGTATATTGGAGAATCATTTCCTTCCTTCCTTCCTTCCTTCCTTCCTTTCTTTCTTTCTTTCTTTTATGAATTAGCATACAGGAGCCATCTTTATTTAGATTGTTAGTAGTGTCTTAAGTCAACCTGGGTTTGTTTTTCCCTGTTTAGCAGAAGCTATAACATGATTCCTTACCCACAATTTCAGTTATGGTCTAGTTGAAAGAGTTTTATATATTTAATGTTAAAAATTGCATGGCTTTTTCATGTAGTCCCTGTGCCCTTTTCTTCTCCCTGTCTTTCAGCATAGAATATGAGTAGTCATTTGAATAAAGAAGGCACCGCCCTCCAAGTCTATACCTGACTTAGCTCCTTTCCACTGGGGCAGTCAGAAGGGAGGGGAAGATGAATGGACTAGATGACAAGAAGGCTACTGTTCTCCTGTGCCCTGGTCTACCATGCTCAAAGCGGAGATATTTTAGAGTGTGTGTTTCTGTACTCCATCAAAGTAGACCATGGCATTCTTGCCAGGCTCAACATAAACTTAGAGACTAAAGTGTGAAGTAACTGTTGAATGAAGTGCAGCAAAGGATAGCTATGCTATTTTTTTTTATCAAACACAGATACTCTCAAATATTTTATTAGTATTCAAATACTGCAAAGCCTAAACTTGTGTGTACATAAACACATATGTACACACGCACACAGAGACATACACCTGTAGCCACTAAAGCTCCACTCCTTTCTGTTTCCTTGTCAACTCTTCATTCTTACCTTGCCTGTATGGCTTATTTTTCACTTCATGGATATAGCTGATGTTCAGTTAGATTTTCACTTGTATAAAAGAACCTCATAGAAGAAGGATGATGTATGTAATTTGATTCTACTGAGAAAGCATAAATATTAAATTCCTACAAAGTGATATTTGTATTGATACCCTCATATTGTCTGAATATGTGACTAGAATTATATATATTATTTGATACATATTAAATTAATATTACATTTATGTTTTCCTTGAATTTGAAATATTTTCTATGAAACATGCTCTTAAATTAATAAATGAAATTAAAATTTCTATACTTAAATTTTATTTCTTCTAAAGATTAATTATCTATTCAGCTATCTATATTTACATATTCATTTGGGTTATAAGCTACTATTTTATGAAGTACGAACTTTTAGGTATCCATGGATTCTTTTGTTTATACTGTAAATCCTTTGTGGCCCATCTTAGTTTACACATTTCCTCCTTCCCTCTCATCATCTGGTACTTTCTGGTGAGAATTAATAATCCTCCAATAGCAGCTACCTTGAATTGAGAGTAGTTAAGAAAGCAGATGGATCAAAAACTTATTTAATAATTACCTAGAGTTTGGAGTAAAACCGGAATATAAATGAGCAGGGAAGAGGAAGAACCAGAGGAAGAGAGGGATGTTGCAGCTATGGTGCCTGGAAGAGGTTTTAGGTAATCTGTCTCCCCCCACCCCGCTGCCCAGCTAAAATAGTTTCAGTACTTACCCAAGCTAAGTGCTTTAGAACTGAAATAGACGTAAGATTTATTCTACCACTTCCACTGAATACACCAGGAAGCTATCATAAGTTTATGATTTAAAGCTGGTAGCCATCTATTACAGAGGCTTTAACATTAAGAAGGTGATTTTCATGGTGATACCTGTAATCTCAGGATGTGGAGGCTGAGTCACAAGGATCATTAGTTCCAGGGTGACCTAGGCAAAGGACACGTTTATATCCAAAAAGACAAAAGAAAACAAATGAAGAAAGCAAAGGAAAAGAACCTTGGTGGTACGGGAGGTTTATACTAATGAGTTCATGTTTCCATATGTCATAGTATGTCATAAAGTCTCATTGATTGATTCTGTTTACAGATTGCTCGTGATATCATATGTGTCTTATGTACAAACACTCACATAAGGTAATTCTTTCAGAGTTCTTTTTAATCATACCATCTTCATTATTAAGTAACTTATTGAAATATTAATTTTTGAATGACTGTTTACTTCAACATTATGATCAAAAAAGGAAATAAAAAATAAATTTAATTTTTAAAAAAATGTTACTCTTATGGATTTAGACTATCTATTCAAAATTGCTTTAGGTATATGTATGTTTTGAAATAATTAAAATTTTAAACTTACTAATTTGTATATATATATATATATCATGAGAGTTTAAATTTCATAAACAAATAACCTGTTTTATTTGAGCCATCATTATTTTTAACTTTCAGAAAAGAAATAACTGTTATATTTCTATATAACTATTAAATATTAAATGTTTTACCAAATTGTTTCTTAAAATATTTGTCGTATCACATCTTTAGTGGTTTCAGTAAAATTTGTTGAAATATGAGCGGTGGGCTGTGTCCCGCCACCTGGCTAGCTTTACCTGAAATAATTACACTGAAACTGTATTCTTTTAAACATCGCTTGGCCCATTTCTATCTAGCCTCTTCTAGGCTAGCTCTCGCACCTAAACTAGCCCATTTCTAATAATCTGCTGTAGCCCACGAGCTGGCTTACCAGGAATGATCTTAACCTGCATCTGCCTGGAGTGGGAGAATCATGGTGACTCCTTGACTCAGCTTCTCTCTCCCACCATTCTGTTCTGTTTACTCCTCCCACCTATGTTTTAACCTATGAGGGCCAAGCAGTTTCTTTATTGCTTAACCAATGAAATCAACAGATTGATATATGACATTTCCACATCAAAAATTGTAATTAGGTCACAGACTGGAGCCAATGAAATATAATATAACTCGTATCACACATAACTTAGAAAAATACCTTCTGAAGAAATGTTATTTCAAACTATGTTTAATAATAGTAGTTATATCAGTTAATTTTACTTAATATCTTTTAATTTTTGGATAGTTTATATTTTCAGAAATATTGTACCAACCATGCTGAGTGTTCTTTCAAGCCCTGTGTACTCTATGCTTATGTTTTTATTAGCAGATTTTGTGTGGTTGTCAGTGAAGCTATTAAGACCTCGAGTGCCATTGCTGCAATGTTTTCCAAACCAGGGTGCTAATAAACACCCTCTGTTTCATGTGGGTCAGATGGAAGGCGGAGATGTGTGTGGTGCTAAATTAGTGTCCTTGATAATTCCTTCCATAAGAATGCATGAAGGGACGTGGACCATTTCACTGTATGAACCATAACTGATAGAGATGTGAAAACTGTCCTCAGATACTGGCAAAGTGATGAAATGTGGAAGAAGAAAGGCTTGTGAGGGCAAGTGGGTGTGAGGCACTAATTCAGAATAAGGAAGTCTTTTATTGACTACATATCTGAAAGTGAAGTTTTAGATCTTTTTCAAGATTTGTTTAGTATATTTATTCTTAGTGATTTATTTCTTCTTAGACAATAAACTTTTATATATATTATCCATACCTAATATAATTTGAAGCAAGGAATAAATTCCTAATATATGTGAATTTTGAAATGTCTGTATAGTCAAAACCATATGAAACTTCCTGGTATTCTGTGTTCGTTTGTTGGTTACATATATTATCCACATAAAAAGGAAAACTATTCAAAATGCCTTAGATAGCTTCCTGTTGTACACAGAGATCATTGTGGTAGTTACTGGTCTCATTGCTATAGCAGAAATACCATAAGACAGGGAGGGTTTATTGTACTAATTTTGCAGGGGACACAGTCCATCATGGTCACAGGGAGAAGGCAGTGGAACACTGCCTGCACAGCCATAAAGCAGAGTGGTGATGCTTGTCCACTTCAGGCCTTCTCCTTTGAGTTACCCAGCAATGTAATAGTGCACCCACATTTAGGAGGGGGTTTTTCACTATAATTAACCTGATCTAGATCATCTCTCATAGACATTCCAATGATTTGTTTGTTTCCATGGTGATTTTAAATACTGTCAAGATGACAATCTGAATCATCACAACTTGATCAACTTGATTCCCCAAATATATCAGTTTTAAGACATACGTTATCTCTTGTTCCCATTCACTCATGGCATCTCTTAATATAAAACACACTCTTCAGACTTCAAGTACTCATTGTCTTTAGTAATTCAAACACAGTACAAAAGTCTGAAGTCCAAGGCTTATCTGAGACTCATGGCAACCAATACTTTTCACCCTTTACTTTTGCTTCTTGAAAATAGACTGCTTTCAGTCTGCCCCAGCCATACAACTGTCACACACATTCCGAGGGAAATAGTTTGGTCCTACGCTGATTTCTTCTCTGTCTGGCTGGAGTTAGTGAGCTCTCATTAGCTCAGGTAAACTGTTTCAGTGGGTGTTCCCATCATGGTCTTAACCTTTTTGCTCCTATTCTCACTCCTCCCACTCTTCAACTGGACTTTGGGCGGTCAGTTGCTCCACTGTGGATCTCTGCCTCTGCTTCCATCAGTTGCTGGATGTATGTTCTATGGTGACATTTAAGATAGTCATCAATCTGACTATAGGACAAGGCTAGTTCAGGCACCATCTCCATTATTGCTTAGGGACTTAGCTGAGGCCATCCTTGTAGATTCCTGGGAATTTCTCTATTGCCAGGTTTCCTGCTAGCCCCATAATGTCTCCCTCAATCAAGATGTCTCTTTCCTTGTTCTCTATCTCTGTTCTTTCCCCTTCTTGACTATCCCATTCCCTCGTTCGTCTCCCCTACCCTTCTCTCTTCCTCCTCTCATTCCACCCTTCCCCAAACTCCCAATTTTCTCAGCAGATCTTGTCTATTTCCCCTTCCCAGGGGGTATCTATATATGTTTCTCTTAGAGTTCTCATTGTTACTTGGCTTCTATGTGGTTGTGGACTATAGGCTCTTTATTCTTTGCTTTACAGGTAGTATCTACTAATGAATGAGTACATATCATGCTCCTCTTTCTGGGTCTGGGTTAACTCACTCAGGATAGGTTTTTCTAGTTCCATCCATTTGCATGCAATTTTCAAGATTTTTTTCCTTTTTACTGCTGAGTAGTACTCCATTTTACAAATGTACCACATTTCTTTATCTATTCTTTGGTTGAGGGGCATCTAGGTTGTTTCCAGGTTCTGGGTATTACAAATAATACTGCTATGAACATAGTTGAGCAAATGTCTTTGTAGTATGATTGAGTGTCCTTTGGGTATATGCCTAAGAGTGGTATTGCTGGGTCCTGAAGTAGGTAGATTCTAAATTTTTGAGAAACTGCCATACTGATTTCCAGAGTGATTATACAAGCTTGCATTCCCACCAGCAATGGAAGAGTGTTCCCCTTACTCTACATCCTCTCTAGGATGACCTATCTTTGGTGCTTTTTTTTTTATCTTATCTTTTCTCACTGGTATCAGATAATATTTCAGAGTCGTTTTGATTTGCATTTGTCTGATAACTAAGGATGTTGTACATTTTCTTAAGTGTCTTTCAGCCATTTGAGATTCTGTTGAGAACTCTCTGTTTAGATTTGTACCCATTTTGTAATTGGATTATTTAGAATTTTGATGTATAATTTCTTGAATTCTTTATATATTTGGGAGATCGGTTCTCTCTGATGTGGGGTTGGTGAAGATCTTTTCCTCTTCAGTAGGCTGCCTTTCTGTCTTATTGACTGTCCTTTGCGTTACAGAAGCGTCTCAGTTTCAGGAGGTCCCATTTATTTATTGTTGTTCTAGGTGTCTGTACTACTGGTGCTATATTTAGGAAGTGGTCTCCTGTGCCAATTCATTGAAGGCTACTTCCCACTTTCTCCTCTATTAGCTTCAGTGAGGTAAAATTTATATTGAGGTCTTTGATTCATTTTAATTGGTTGTATTTCAAATAGGATTTGTGAAGGGAACATCACCTGCTTTGAGTTTATGTGTGCAACTGCCACTTTATGTCAAGAATAGCATTTTATAGCTTTCCTCCTATCTTCAAGCTCTTACAAGCTTTCAGCCCTCTTCTGTGATGTGCCTTGAGCCTTGGTGGTATACTGTGTTTGATACTGTGGTATTTTAATCTTATGGAAAACAAAAAGTGTGGATCCTGCACAAAACTGATTTGGCTATGTGTGTTCTTTTGTGGTTTCATACTTAGAGTTAATTATTTCTCTTTATTCAAAAAATACATGACGGTTTTAATATTGTACTGAATCTGTAGGTTAATGTGGATGATTTGGACATTTTACCAATATTAAGTCTCCTAATTAATGGGAATAGGATTGTCTTTTGTTACTATAATTTTTCTTTTTTTATTAATTTTTATTGAGCGCTACATTTTTATCTGCTCCCCTCCCTGCATTTTCCCTGCCTCCTCCAAACTTCCCTCAAGGTCCCCATGCTCCAAATTTACTCAGGAGTTCTTGTCTTTTTCTACTTCCCATGTAGATTAGATATATGTAAGTCTCTCTTAATGTCCGCATTGTTGTCTAAGTTATCTGGGATTGTGATTTGTAGGCTGGTTTTCATTGCTTTATGTTTAAAAACCACCTATGTATGAGTAGATGTGATAATTATTTTTCTGTGTCTGGGTTACCTCATTCAAAATAATGTTTTCTAGATCCATCCATTTTCCTGCAAAATTCAAGGTGTCATTATTTTTTTTCTGCTGTGTAGTACTCCATTGTGTAACTATACCACATTTGCCTTGTCCATTCTTTGGTCCAGGGGCATTTAGGTTGCTTGTAGATTCTGGCTGTGACAAACAAAGCTGCTATGAACATAGTTGAGCACATGTCCTTGTGGCACGATTGAGCATCCTTTGGATATATACCCAAAAGTGATATTACTGGATCTTGAGGGAGGTTATTTCCTAATTTTATGAGAAATGGCCACACTGACATCCAAAGGGGCTGTCATCCCCACCAGCAATGTAGAAGTGTTCCCTTTACCCTACAACCTCTCCAGCATAAGTTGTCATCAGTGTTTTTGATCTTGGCCACTTTTACATGTGTAAGATGGAATCTCAGAGCTGCTTTTATTTGCATTTCTCCTGATGATGAAGAATATTGAGCATTTCCTTAAGTGTCTTTCAGCCATTTGAAATTCCTCTGTTGAGAGTTCTCTGTTTAGGTCTGTACTCCATTTTTTTTAATGGATCATTTGTTCTTTTGATGACCAATTTTTTGTGTTCTTTGTATATTTTGGAGATCAGACCTCTGTCTGATGTGGAGTTGGTGAAGATCTTTGACCATTCTGTAGGCTGTCGTTTTGTCTTATTGACCATATCCTTTGCTTTACAGAAGATTTTCAGTTTCAGGAGGTCCCATTTATTAATTGTTTCTCTCAGTGTTTGTGCTACTGGAGTTATATTTAGGAAGTGGTTCCCTGTGCCAATGCATTCAAGTGTTCTTCCCCTTTCTAAGGTTCAGAGTGGCTGGCTTTATATTGAGGTCTTTGATCCATTTGGACTTAGAGTTTTATGCATGGTAATACGTATGGGTCTATTTTCATTCTTTTACATGTTGATATCCAGTTATGCCAGCACCATTTGTTGAATATGTTTTCTTTTTTCCATTTGATATTTTTTGCTTCTTTGTCAAAAATCAGGTGTTCGAAGGCATGTGGATTAATATCCAGGTCTTCTATTTGATTCCATTGGTTCTCCTGTCTGTTTTTATGCCAAAACCAGGCTGTTTTCAGTACTGTAGCTCTGTAGTAGAGTTTGAAGTCAGGGATTGTGATGCCTCCAGAAGTTATTTTATTATACCGGATTGTTTGGGCTCTCCTAGGTTTTTTTTTTTTTTTTTTTTTTTTTTTTTTTTTTTTTTTTTTGCTTTTCCATATGAAGTTGAGTACCATTCTTTTTCAAGGTTGTGAATAATTTTTCTGGGATTTTGATGGGCATTGCATTGAATCTGTATTGCTTTTAATAAGATTGCCATTTTTACTATGTTAATTCTGCCTACCCAAGAGCATGGGAGATCTTTCCACTTTCTGGAGTTTTCTTCAATTTCTTTCTTCAAAGATTTAAAGTTCTTGTCATACAAGTCTTCTACATGTTTGTTAGAGTTACTCTGATATAGTTATGCTATTTGTGACTATTGTGAAGGGTGTTGTTTCTCTGATTTCTTCCCCAGCCCTTTTGTCATCTGTGTATAGGAGGGCTACTATTTTTTTTTTTGAGTTAATCATGTATCCTACCACATTACTGAAAGTGTTTTTGAGTTGTAGAAGTTCCTCGGTAGACTTTTGGGTTTGCTTATGTAAACTATCATATCACCAGCAAACAGTGAGAGTTTGACCTTTTTTTTTTTCCGATTTGTATCCCCTTCATCTCCATTTGATGTCTTATTGCTCTAGCTAGGACCTCAAGAACTATATTGAATAGATACAGAGAGAGTGAACAACCTTGCATGTTCCTGATTTCAGTGGAATCCCTGGGAATTTCTCTACATTTAGATTGATGTTGGCTGTTGGCTTACTGTATATTGCCTTTATTATGCTTAGGTATGTTTCTTGTATCCCTGCTCTCTCCAAGACCTTTATCGTGAAGGGATTTTGTATTTTGTTGACAGCTTTTTTGGAATCTAATGAGATGATCAAGTGATTTTTATTTTTCAGTTTTCAAACTGCATTTATTTCATTGACTTTTTTATTTTTTAGCATTTTGGTTCCATTTTTAGGGCCAGGGTATACTTCTTTCACTGGCTCTGATTCCAGGACCAAAGTATATTTCTTTGGCTCTGGTTTTAGGATCAGGTTATATTTCTTTGGTTCTGGGTTCAGGGCTAAAGTGTTTCTTTCACTAGCTCTGGTTTCAGGGTCAGGGTAGGTTTCTTTCACTAACTCTGATTTCAGGAACAGGGTGGATTTCTTTCACTAGCTCTGGTTCAAGTACCAGGGTTGATTTCTTAGGCTAGCTCTTTTACTCTACACTCCTTCCTATATAAATAAAAATGAAAAATTTTAACTTTAACACAACAAAACAGTTGTCAAGGAAAAATTATGTTTATAATATTTAATCCATCTGTATTTAGAAAATTCAGAGAAAACACTTCACCATCCTTCTCATCTTAGTGATTTCCAATTTTGTATCTAATTTATTTTCTATCATAACCAAGGAAAACAGCAACTCTGTTTAGTCTTTAACTCTTTCAAAGACCCCAGAAAGGTGTGATATTACATGACAACAGAGACATCTTGCTTCCTGAACAGTTACTCAAAGTTTTTTCTGCAATATTGGGGCATCTGTCTTCAGCCTACAGGTCTAGACTATCTGACAGACATTTCAATGAAGCAGGAAATTTGAAGGAATGTCCTACCTTATATTGGCAAAGTTCAGCAGTAACTTTCCTGTGTTTCCTGTGGAATGTTGGCAGACTCTTCCATAAATCAGAAATTTTGAAGGACTGCTCTATGTTTTTCTTTGCAAAGTTAAACCGTCACTTTCCTGTGGGTTCTGCATGCTCAATTTGCATAGCACCTAATCAAGCAATCAAGGCAATAACAGTTTCTTCCCCAATGGCTAGATTTGTTCAAATAGCTAGACTCCTATGAAGTTTTTTCAATGTTCGTCCTCCTTTTATGAATTAATTGGTGCTTCCAGCAGCAGTTGTGTCTCATTGTCATGAAAAACCTTGGGTTATTAAACATCTTAAATAACATATTCTGTAGGTCTTTGAAATGTTTAAAAAAACATCTATCTGTCTAAAATATTCCCATTTAAATTTGAAAACACACCTAATGTGACTATAATATGATTATTATAGATTAACTACTAACCACATTTCTTAATTATGTATTGCATTTTTAAATGAGTTACTACATAAACCACAAACAAGAGTAGAAACATATATACAGTATAACAAAATTAACTTTATATTAAATTTTTATCCATGTCCCAAAATCCATCCTAATGTAAAATATCTGAGATTAATGGTTGTCTTTTTAACTTATATGCTTATAGTCCCCTGAATTATAACAAACCCACCAAATAACCAACAGCCACCCATACCATTTATTGGGAATGTGGATGTCCTTTTCTCTAGACTATTTTCTATTGTCTGTGGGTGAAACATCTTTAAGGTCCCTGAGAAAATTTGAGATAATGGGCAATTCCTGGGAAGACAAACTGTAATCTTTGTTGATAGATATCATCTGTCAAGATTCAGGAGTTCTCCCCTGATCAATCTTGATTGAACTCATTCCTGAAAGAATCAACAGCCTCTTGTCTTCTGTGGGAACAAAATCAAAACCCATTCTCCAAAGGATTTTTAAATTCCCTTTGACAAATACAGTTTTGAATTCTTAAGTATCTAGGTTAGTTCAATCCTGCAGTCTTGTTCACAATCCCATGTCTCTCAGCAGTGTCCCTTTCCCATCAGCATTCAAAAAAGCTCAACATCAATTCAATACCATAAGGATCCAGACTCCCTGTGTATTTCCCATCTCTGCCTGACTTTTTTCTTCTATATTACTCTTACTTTCTCTATAAAGTCTTTATTTTTATAAACTATTCATTTCTTTCTGTGACTGTCTATACCCATTTTCATTTCTTTCTTAAGACTACACACATTGGGAGCTGGGCGGTGGTGGCGCATGCCTTTAATCCCAGCACTCAGGAGGCAGAGGCAGGCAGATCTTCATGATTTTGAGGCCAGCCTGGTCTACAAGAGCTAGTTCCCAGTCAGGCTCCAAAGCTACAGAGAAACCCTGTCTTGAAAAACCAACACACACACACACACACACACACACACACACACACACAAAACCCTACACATATTGTAAAATACACTGGAACCTGTTACCAGGTTTATCCATCTGGATCTCTTTTACTGCATTTTTTTAGATTTGTTTTTTTCATCTAAATGAGCAAAAAGATGCTAAGCAGTGAGGCTAGGACCTCTGTGAAGCTTTGGTGACTGACTTGGCCCACTTCTTGGGTTGAGAAAGCCAAGCCTAAAGTTCACAGGGACATTTGTAACTGAGAACTTCATTCAACATTTCTAGCTGCTGGAAGTCAGCATCTGCATTGCCATTTCTAGTTTCTCTTTAGCACTGCCAGTTGAACAGCAGTGTCTCTTTAGGGAGCCATGTTCTTTTCATTCCTTCTTTCCTCCCTCACTCCCTCCTTTCCTTCTTCCTTTCTGTCTGTATTTCTGTCTTTATTTCTTTTTCCCCCAGATTTCTTAGACATCACATGAAAATTCAGTCACATGCTAGGTTACAAAATGTTGTTTGTTTTTATTCTTTTGGCTCTTTTGAAAATTTGGTTCCAGATTCATATGCCAAAATGTTATTTTTCCAACTCTTTGGCTCTTTAGTCTTTTGGGGGACCACCACCTAGCTTGGAAATAAATCCATCCAGAGTCTTCTTATTATTTATAAATGTCCAGGCTTAGTTTGGCTTATTTCTTGCCACCTTTTCTTAACTTAAATTATCCCAGCTACCTTTTGCCTCTGGACCTTTTCCTTTTCATTCTTCTGTAATCTCACTTTTACTCTTACTTCATGATTGGCTGTGTGACTGGGTAACTTGCCCCTAGTGTCCTCCTCTCCATGTTCTTGTCCCTTCTTCTCTCTTGCTTGTCCTTCTCCTTCTCTCAAAATTCTCCTATTTATTCTCTCTGTCTGCCAGCCCCACCTATCCTTTCCCCTGCCTTGGTATTGGCCATTCAGCTCTTTATTAGACCATCAGGTGTTTTAGACAGGCAAAGTATCACAGCTTCACAGAGTTAAACAAATGCAACAGAAAAGAACACAAAACATCTTTGTATCATTAAGATAAATATTCCACAGCATAAACAATTGTAACACATATGTTTAACAGAAACTGGCACAGAAGAAAAGATCCCATTCCCAAACTGAGGAGTAGGGTCATAACAAAGACATATTTAACCAATGCAAGATTAAAACCACAGCAACAAAAATATTACAAACTAAAGCTCTGTGTCTGGTAAGTGGTGCTCATTATGGAATCATTTGGGCCCCAAAGATCATGGGTACCCAAATCTCTAAATCTCTTCCTCTGGTAGCATACTTAGATCCTCTCTTGGCCCAGCTACAATCCATGCATGCAGATTTCCTCAGTAGATTTTATTCGTTTATTTATTTATTTATTTATTTAACTGCTGACCAGTAGTAGCTCAGGCTTATGATTAACAAACTCTTATATTTCAAGTTAACCTATATTCCTTATTTATGCTCTGACACATGGCAGTACCTTTACTCAATATGGCATGCTGATCTTGCTCTCTCTGCATCTGACCAGCATCTCCCAATGCCACCCTTCTCCTTCCCATCATCTTTAGTTTGGTTGACCCACCTATTTTTTATACCTGGCCACTGACCAGTCTGTATTTTATTAAACCAATTTGAATGACAAATCTTTACAGTGTTCAAGAGGATTACAGCATGGGGAAAAACATAAAATAGCAACAACATAAACAACACAGCTTCATACTTAGGAATGCTGATATATAAAATGTCCCCAGTTGTTACAAGGGATGCGTAGCATCAGGGGTGGTGTCAATCTGGAATGCATTATATATTCTCTCTCTCTCTCTCTCTCTCTCTCTCTCTCTCTCTCTCTCTCTCTCTCTCTTTTACCCAGGTCATCATGACACCAATGGTCTCCAAGCATTGCAGCAGAATTCTGGTTGACTCTTAAAGAAAATAATAATGTGCATGTTTGACTGGCTCTGAGCTGGTTGTTAGTCTCCTCCTACATATTCCCTCCTTTTAATTAGTTTTATGAAGTGTACTCAGTTGGAGTCAGGAAGCTGTTGCCCTGGCTTTATTGACTCTGCCTCAGGGGCACCCAGCAATTGGACTGTGTCTGTCTTAGATTGGCTTGCCTCATTGACTACCAGCCCTCAAAGGGGCCAGGCAGTGGTGGCACACACCTTTAATCCCAGCACTCTGGAGGCAGAGGCAGGCGATCTCTGTGAGTTTGAGGCCAGCAGGGTCTACAGAGTGAGTTGCAGGACAGGCTCCATAACTACCTGCCTCAAAAAAAAGTAGCCCTTTAGGCCAGCATTTGTACCTTAAGGGCGAGGCAAAAGACCATTTCAAACTTTGACATGATTTTTTTTTGTAGATACAAGAACACTTGATGTACCCATATTAAAAAGCCTGATTGCCAAATTCTCCCAAAATACCTGTGGTAGTACAAAGTATAATTGCTAGGAGAGACCTATGAGGCTTGTGTCTAACTAAAGACGTTACAGTTAGAAGAGAGGTTACCCTACAAATGTGAGCCTTATCCTTGCCAAGGGGAAGATTAAGTAAAGGAAATAAGGAATTCATCTCTCACTCCAAAATGAGCAAAAGTAACTTAAGTCAATAGAGCCACAGAGTTGTTGGAGGTCTGCCAAGGTGTATTGGTCCTCAAATGTCAGGCTGAAAGACAAGGGGTGTAATTTTCAAGATATGGCAAATCCTAGAAAAGCATAAGGAGGAAAAGACTGGAGCTTTTCATGGGCCACGCAGAGATTGAGTGTGACCAAATCTTCAAGGAGTGGCAAAGATACCCTTTTAGATATTGAGCAGCAGGATGTAGTCCATGTAATGGACATCATTAGGAACATTGTGAAATGACTGGGAAACATAGAGCTGACAAATAGTAGAACTGTTTCTCATTCTTTGGGGTAAGATTGTCCATTGGTATCTTTGGGCAGGAACTTTGGTGTGGCTTCATATTCCTCTACTCTTGCATTTTTTCATGCCTGTAAAGGCATTGCCAGATGAGTGAGTTTAACCAGTGCTGCTGCATCTCCAGGAATAACCTGTCATGGCTCTGGGGAATACTTCCTGAAGTGGTGGTTCTCAATTAGGGCCTTTTTATTTCCAGCTTAGTCTCCTATCAACATGCAAATTTTGTTTTTAATTACATTTACTACATATTTGTTTTATATGTGTGTGTGTGTGTGTGTGTGTGTGTGTGTGTGTGTGTGTGTTGCATAGGCAGCTGTGTGTGTGTGTGTGCATACCATGACAAACTTGTGGAGGTCACAGGTCAACTTGAGGAGTTGATTCTCTACTTCTACTGTGTAGGTTCTGGAAACCAATCTCAGATCATCAGTCTTGGCAGCAGGAACATTTACCAACTGAATTATCTCGTTTTCTCTATTTAAAAAAAACAGTACATTGAATTTAGCTTCAAAGTCTCGGTATGTGGACAAAAGGTAATCAGATTCTATGCCAGAATATGTGTGAATGGCTTCCATTCCTGTACTCAACAAAGTCCTTGTTCCTCTCTGAAACTTAATGAGTCAGAACTGTATTGACTTTTCTCTCAGTTTTCTTCTTTTCCAAATTCCCATTAGTGTGGCTGATCTGTTCTAGTGCATGTCCAGTGTGAATTTCCTATTTCTTCCTCAATCCTCCTACCCAGATGCCAAGGCCTAAGAACCACGTGATAGCGATTGCTGCAGCAGCAGGAGCGGTAATAATTTTCTGTACTGCTTTTCTCAATGCTGAGAAAAAACATTGCCTCAATGCTTAGGTGGGAAGCTGCAGGGATCAGAGTAATCCAATTCCTCTCCTACCTTCCAGAAGACCTGTGAGCACCTTGAGGACTACACTTGTGAATCCCCTCCAATCACAATCTCACCTCTTTCTTCTAAAATATCCCTTCCTGTAAGGCCATTTATAAAGCACCATCTTTCTGTAGAGAAATAGAAAAGACATTTTTATTTGTGTATCAGATTACTATAAATTCTATGAACATAAAAAATAATTTCTATACTATTCATAGTATACTCGCTGTGCAGTAGCTAGAACACTATATATTACTGTAGATAGTCAATAAATTGGGACTTTCAAGAAATAAAATATTTATATGCCTTAGAGATATTTACCAAGGTATGTATAAAATATTTATGTAGTTTATAATTGTGAAAATTTAAAACAAGCCTAAAGTTCAATGGTAATCATTGAAAGCACTGCATTTATAATTCATAGCTTAAATATTTAAACAGAATTATGTCATTCCAGAGGTAAAGTCTCCAGGGATGAGTAGAACGTATTCTAACTTAATCAAAGATTAGCCTTTTCATATACCATATGTAAAATAATCATAAATTATGTCTTTGAAACTCTTTAATTTAATTAGCATATATAGTGTTTTACAATTTGTATTTCACACAGTTTAGGAAGAATTAAGAACTTAAAATCCCAGATCAAGATAAGCAGCTTTATTGTTATGTAATGATGTTGTAATGGGCTTTCGGTAAACAGATTATTTTTCTTTTCTTTCAGAAATCAGATCCTTGAAAACGGTGAGGTAAAAGCTCTCATTCTTGGTAGCCTTATCTGTTAAACCCTACTTGAAGGACAGTTCGCAGGGGTGCAACCTTCCTGCCGATGCAGATCCGTGCTGCTTGAACTTTGGGCAGTGGTACTCACTTTCTTTGGGGACTTCTTCCTTTTGGTCTCAAAATTAAATAGTAATAATGATTTGAAAGTCAACTCAGAAAACAGATAAAAATTGCCAGAAGTAACCCTTTAACTTTGATTTTTTTTTCGGTGTATTTCTTTATCATCATCATCCTTATTCTCTGTGCTATAGCTACATGGGTTTTTATTTTATTTATTCATTTATTTTACAGAATATTATCCTGTAGATACACAAGTTTGTATTGTAAGGAAGGGCAGCCCACTGGAGTCAGTATGGAATATACCCAGGCACCAAACTCTCATTACAAAGATTGATTACCCTAGAAGGGCAAGTTGAGATGGGAGCTGCCTATAGATCTGGCAGAGGCAGACAGAAAGCAGCAGCAGGTGTTTTGTTTGTTTTGTTGTGCAGGAGTAGGTTTTAAAGGAGGAAAGGGGGAGGTTTATGTTGGGTGAATGGATAGTCCTGATTGGATATGTTAGTCAGTGTATCCAAATAATGAAGTTTGATTGTTGGAACTTGGTGTTTTGTCTTAGGAATAAGTCAGTGACCAAATAAGGAAATAGACCTTGGTGACTAGCTTTAAGATTTAATCTCACAGTTTAATAAGGGGAGAAGGGTAAAAGGCAAAACCACTCAGACCTGTTAGGGAGCCATTCATGTTTCCTAAAACCTTTTGCATTCCTTAAATAATCTTTTAATAGTATTTTTTTTGGCCATGTGGCATATGTGTTATTTTTTCTTCTATATTATTCACAAAGTTTGTTTCCAGTTAAAATACCCTCCAGTGTGTTTTGATCATTCCCTGGGTAAAGTCCTAGAAGGAATGTGCAAGTCAAAGTAATTGGCTGTTCTCTAGGATCTTGGTAGCTTGGGATTACAGAAATTGGTCATTTTATTATTTCAGTGTTTATTTCATTTCATTTCTAAAGTACAAGCTGACTGTATGCCTTTTGATAAATGAAAATACCACATTGTGTTGGGGTATTAGCACACTGTGTGAAGATGTACTGTCGTGTTTGCTGTAATAAAAAGCTGAATGACCAATAGCTATGCAGGAGGCATAGTCAGGATTTCCGGGGAGAGTAAGGAAGAGGAGGAGGAAGCTAGGTACATAAGAGAAGTCAGGAGACATGGAGAGGAAACAGGAGGTACAAGATGGAAGAAAGTTAATGCCATGTGGCAGAAAGTAGGTTAGTATAAATGGGTTAATTTAAGTTATAAGAGCTAGTTGAGACAAACCCAGGCCAAAGGCCAAGGTTTTGTAATTAATAAGAAGTCCTTGTGTCATTATTTGGGAACTGAATGATCAGACAGAAAAACATTTGTTACCCCACACATTTGTATGTGTTGAGTTGAATATTGGTGAATTAAGATGTAAATATTTAGCTGCCATTTACTTTGGCTATTTCCACATTCACTTGATGTGTTTCTAGTAAAGGTTGTGAAAGTCTCAGTTGGGAAAGAGTTACTTCAAACCTTTGCTCTGTGGAGCCTGCAGCCTTGTTAAAGTAAGATGGAATACTGACTAGCACAAACACTCTGGCAATCCTCCTTTAAATACAGCCTGGGTTATGTACTACAATGATAGCTTTTAATGAAACACATGTACATATATGGAGCTTTCTGCATTTGTCACCTTTTCTTCTGCCCCTCCGTGATCAAATCCTTTTCCAGATGTCACTTTTTCAGTTTTTCCCACTGTGTTGATGCTCCTTAAGATACAGTGTCTTCATGTGGCCTTTCACACAGTCTTTGTTGCTTGGCTCTTTCCCCTCTTCCATCTTCTTGCCCATTGTTCTTGTCACTGTCTACTCAATTGCAACTTATTTCTATAAAGTGAGTTACTGGTGTCCCTTTCTCACTAAACGCACTAACGTGTGAGCCTCATGAGGGTAGAATTGCTCAGCACCCTATGGGAAGCACTCAGGACAGTTCCTGGCATTGATTATATTATGAAATCTTAGTTGAATAGTCGAATGCATATCAATGCCATGCTGGGAAATCTCTGCCCTCCTGTATAAGAAAATTTAAGACACTTCATTTTGATCTGTTAATTTAAGATGTATAAAGTACAAAAGGTGACTGTTTTGTGTTTTGCAGCTGATTTTTCACACCTTGCAGTTGCTGGCATTCACAGTTCTTGCCATTTTAATCATGCGGTTGAAGCTGTTTCTGACACCCCATATGTGCATCATGGCTTCTTTGATCTGCTCCCGACGGGTAAGCCACCCATTCTTAAGTGACTGTGACTAGAACAACTAAAGCGACTGCCGTGGGGCTGTCATGACTTTGCTGAGTCATCCAGAATATGAACGCATCAGTGCTTTGAGTTGTCTGTGTTCAATGACTGTAAATGTCAGTTGGTTTGATTCGTTGTCAGCAAGAGAGTGGCTTTGACAAATACTGATCGACTGTGAATGATGTTTTTTTGTGATGAGCAATTGAATATTCCTCGCTCTCTGTTATCATCATGTCTACAAATAAAGTCTTTTAGCATTTAAGTCTGTGCAGGTGAGTTGTGTACATAAACAGCACATTTCCAACGCTGAAAAAAACCAGAGTGGCCCTGCTTGGATAAGATAATTCCTCAAAAGCTCTCCATTCTGCTATTCTTTACTAAAGCTCACAGATACATAAACTAGCTAGAGAACTACAGGAACTAGATAGATGCTCAGTACGTCTAGATGTGCCTCATTTGGCATTAACAATCTAGCAGCCATTTTCCTGACAGGAACATACACATCGTTGCTAGTGGGGTTTCCTTTGCTTACTCAAGTCATCATAAAAATCAGTCAAAAGGTCGGATCATGGTGGTACACGCCTTTAATTCCAGCACTTGGGAGGCAAAGGCAGTCAAATCTCTATGAGTTTGAGGTGAGCCTAGTCTACAAGAGATAATTCCAGGACAGCCAGGGCTGTTACATAGAGAAACCCTGTTTCAAAAAACCAAAAACAAAACAAAAAAATTAGCCAAGATTTCAGTACAGCATATTTCAATGTATAGTTTCCTAATCCTAGTGTCTGTCTGCAAATCAGTCCTGGGAAGACCCTCAATTCATTCAATAACACAGAAAATTCATTTATAACCAAGTCAGTCACTGCAGCATGTTGGCTGTTGGAAGCAACAGGTGGGCATTCTGTGTGTCTGTACTGAGATGAAAGGTAACCCACTTTGGATTCAGTAGGAAGGCGAGAATGTACTTTTGATCCAATAGTACTCTTCATATAAGAAATATAAATAAATGGTTTTTTATTTCAGCTCTTTGGCTGGCTTTTTTGCAGAGTTCATTTTGAGAATGTTGTCTTCGGTATTCTGACAATGATGTCAATACAAGGTTGTGCAAACCTCCATTATCAATGGAGCATCATGGGAGAGTTTACTAACCTGCCTCAGGAAGAGCTCATACACTGGATCAGATACAACACCAGGCCAGGTAAGTTGTTATACATATATAATATAAAGAACACATACATGTTTGTTTGTCACACACAGCTAAGCATTCCAGCTGTGTGTGTGTATATATATATATATGTGCATATATATTTATATGTACATATGTATGCATTTATGTGTGTGTGTGAGTAGGTGTGTTCTTATGTGTATACAATCGTCACATTTAGTAGTTTAATTGTCTTACTTCAAAAAGGTCTGGAAGAAATATACATTCAGTAGGAATTATGTTTCAGTTTTCATTGTCATCTTTCCCCAGATCTAGCCATGATACTCTCTAAGGATGCTGTCAGCTCCAGTGAGCCACTCCATCACTTGAGGATAAAGTTGACACTCCTCATGGTTCTAGGCCCTTAGTTGTTGCAGGCTTGTTGCAATTTCTACACCAGGGATCAATGGGGCCAAGATAGTTGGGGAGAGTGAAGCCCAGGCCACCTCAGCTTCGAAGCACTGCAGGAACAGGCAGCTTCTGCTCCAGGCTCTGCATACTGTGGGTTGAGAGGCCAGGTAGAGGCAATAACAGTGGGCAGGATCCAGGGCAGCAGCCCTCCCTTGGGACTTACAGAACTTTTGCCTACATGGGGTAGCAGGTGGTGAAGAAGGGAAGGCTTCTTCATTCTTCATGATGGGCCTCAGGAGGAGGACAAGGAGAGTCTATGAGGAGGTGGCAACTTTGGTCAGACGATGTAGGGTGAGCGGCAACAATTGTATCTTGGAAAGCAGTGTTCATGGACCGAGTGTGCTGCTTATAGGGAGGGACTTCTGTGGTTTGTTAGGCTGCGGCCATATACTCACATACTGTCTCTGAGCAAAAAGGACCTGTTGGAGGGTCCTTTATTGGTTCTACCTCCTTATGGGGAGGTACAGGGGCGAACCGAGTCATGATGGAGAGTTCCTAACCCGGAATTCAAACAGGGGAAAGTAAAGAAAATGTAGGGATAGAAAAGAAAGCCCCAACTTACCAAGGGCTTAGAAAACAAAGGTAGGGGTCAACTCACCAAAAACAGCGAACTCAAGACACAGAGGAGAGCTGGGACAGGAACAGCAGTGGGGGCAGCAAACAAGAAAGAAAATGACCAAAAAAGAGTATTAAGGAGGACCCAAAAGGCACTCAAAAGGAAAAGGTCCATTCATGTTGGGTGCCAGTTGTTGCAGGCTTTTTGCTGCTGCTTGTTGTATGAACCCTGTTTCCCGTGGGGGGAATGAAAAACAGCAGAAGAGGCAATGATGCAGACTCTGAAAAAGCTCTTTGTTATAAAAAAGTTGGGGGTTTCTATGGGATTAGGGAAACTAAGCTGCCTCAGGAATGTTTTTGGTTGATCCTGTAGAAACTGGGGGCGCTGCTGGCTGGTTGTGATTAGCCGTGAGTGTGTGGCAATAGTTACTGTGCTTTTGATGCCCTGACAAGTTATTTTAGCCAATTTTGCTTATTCATTGTGAGCTTGCATGTGTTTGCTTGTGCTTGCACTATTGCCCTGCCTCACTTCGTATTTATTGACATGTTTTCATGAAGTTGTGTTTGATTAGAGTGCTTAGTTATATTTGGAAAAAATAATTATTTCAGTAGACATAAATAAAATGTCCTATGCTTGTGTAATACTTTGATGTAATACTAATTATGTCCAAGTTTATACTTCCAAAAATGTGTACCAACTAGTAATGAATGATTTGCAGAGCTGGAGAAATGATAAGATGTAAAAGGCAACCGATGAACTTAATTGTTAATATTACAAGAGCAACTATTTACTTTATGCATATGTTCCTGTGTGTATGTGCAGAACATTCGTACAGATGTGTGTAGAGATCAGAATAGGAATTCAATCCCCTTGAATTAGAGTTACAGATGTTGTGAGCCTCCACGTGGGTGCTGGAATCTAAACCTAGGTCATCTACAAGAGAAGTTAGAGCTCTGAACAACCGAGCTGTCTCACCAGTCCCTGAATTATGAATATTGGAATAACGAAATCTTCTAACAGATCCACATGACTGCAATTCACAATAACAACAAAATAATTTGAAAAAATGTGCTATGATATTGGCCTTTTTCATAGTTCATAGTACTACAGGGGATTTTTCCTTTTGTCTAGTTTTCTCCCTGTATACTGGTTCTTGAAGTGTAGTAGGAAGTTTTGATAAAGTAGTGAAGGGTGAATTTGGATAGGTTTCAACTGTACAGTCTTGGAAGATCACTTAGCTTTGCAATGTTTGTACCTATTTATCTCCACAGTAGGAAAAATAGAATTCATTGTCCTACAAACCAAGTCACTAGATCCTTATAAAAATATTGTGCAAGGGGTCAGTGAGAAGGCTCAGTGGCTTAAGAAGGCACTTGTTACCAATTCTGAGGATCTGATTTCAAGTCCCAGGCCTCATCTGGCAGGAGAAAACCAATTCTCAACAATTGTCTCCTGTCCTCTCATGAATGTATACATGTACACACACACACACACACACACACACACGGACACACCAAATTAAAAAAAATGTGAAATAAAATTTAAAAGTATTGTGTATAGCTCTTACCACCAGTGAAGCAAAAACTAAATATTACAGAAGGCAAAGAATAGATATTGAATAAGAAAAATACCTGTGTCAGTGGCCATGATGTAAGGACCCTTCATCTTTCTTATTTTGAATTCCCATATTAGGGGCACATTGGACTTTTTATTTTCTTTGAAATGTTTTGCTAAGAAATGACATCTTGTTTCCCAGATGCTGTCTTTGCAGGTGCTATGACGACGATGGCAAGCATCAAACTATCTACACTGCACCCAATTGTGAACCACCCACACTATGAGGATGCAGACTTGAGGTGAGCGGTCACTTGCATTCATTGAGTACAATTGTTACTACTTGCTACTAGCCCTAAGAAAAAGGAAAATGTGTTTGTTCACACACACACACACACACACACAAACACACACTCATGTACATATATTCCCACAAGCATTTTTATATCCATCTCTGGAAGCAAAAAAGATCTACAAAGAATTGGATGTTGAAGGCACACCTATAACTTGGGAAGCTGCAGTGTGAAAACTGACCTTGCCTACGTAGTGAGTTCCAGGCCAATCTGAAGTACAGAGTAGAACCTTGCAAACAGATATCTTAAGGTACTATTTCTTCTGGTGTGGGTTCAATAGAACCTCAAACCTGAATCAAACATGAGCAATATAATGTTGCAGGGCTGGGGAGATGCTTTGGTCAATAAAGGGCCAGTCACACTGGGATAAAGACCCTATTTCAGGTCCCTTGCTCCAAAAGTCAGTAACAATGGCTTACATAGGTGCCTCCAGCATAGGCAGGACTGGAGACAGGCCTATTCCAGAAACTCACTGGATAGTATAGCTGAACTCTACATTCAGTGAAAGACCATGTGAAAGATTAAGCAAAGAAAGACATTCACCATTGATTGACCTCTGGTCTCCAGACATACACATAATCACATTCATTAGTCAAACACACATATACACAAAGAAATGGTTTTCATGTATGGGGGGGTTATGTGCCTGAGAGAGAAAGAGACAGAGACAAAGAGACAAGGACAACACAAAACAGAGAGATAGAGGCAGAAAACAAGACAGACAGACAGACAGACACGCACACACACACACACGGAGAGAGAGGAGAGCATGTCTGGGACTAGAGGTCAGTGGTGGATGTCTTTTGTGATTGTTCTCCACATTATTCTTGCTGGCCAGTGAGTTTCTGGGATCTCCCTATGCTTTCGTCACAGATATGAATGGATATTACTGGCTTTGGGTATAGGGGACCTGAACTCAGGTCATCAGTGCAACAGGTATGGATTTAAAAATTATTTTGATCAGGCTGTCATTTATTAAAGAAATCATTTTCTCTTAATTTGGGGGCTAGAAGAAAAATTTTAATTTGTTGAAAAATTTCTGTCTGGTTGTAGTGATTGAACACCTCAAACTTTGAGTTTGCTTAGGATCGTGTACGAACTCTAACTTAACAGCCAAATTTCTATTGTGCCATATTTAAATGAACATCCTGGCTTTTCCTATCTGTGGTTGTAGCCTGGATGCCCACTGCTAAATACTTCGTTGGCAGCATTTCATCTCAATTTATCTGTTCCTAGAGGGGAGATTATCTACTGGAATCCATATTACTACAAGCCCCAGCTTCTAGGTGACTATATTCTATTAGCAGACACTTTTGTGGGTTATGTGAAGCAAAATTTACAACCTAAACTATCAGCCTGCCACCCAGTACGACTTTAAATTAGCTTAGATATAACAAACTTCAAACTGCTTTAACATTCAGCACATTAAAAACATAAATATTTGTGTGAAAACCAATCTCTCAAAGCAGCTGCATAATTTGATCATACATATCCATCTCATCCACTGAGAGTTATATTATCAATTTGCTAGCAATATTTCTGTAAATATGTTTGTAATTACTGTTTTTAAATTTAAAGGGCTCGAACAAAAATAGTTTATTCTGCATATAGTCGAAAACCTGCAGTAGAAGTGAGAGATAAACTGTTGGAATTACATGTGAATTATTATGTTCTAGAAGAAGCATGGTGTGTTGTGAGAACTAAGTGAGTATCAATATTGTGTATCATATGATATGTTGTAAAGCAAAAATCATTCCATGTTATCATGTCATGATAAAATGCTGCCTCATAGAAGCCCTGATTTGTTAAGGCTTTATATTTTAGATAAGTCATGTTAAAATACTACTACCACAACACATGATTTAATAAGTTCATCTAGAGAAATTAAAATGTATTTCCTTCTCATAATAACTGTTAAAATTATATTTTAATATCTTAATTTTTATTTGATCTTTTATATTTACTTTGCACAGATATATGTATATGGAAACATAAGATTGAGGAAGTAAGGTGTTTTATCATAGATATTCATCATGTAATTCTCTAATCAGTTAAAGTATCTATTGTAAATTTATATTCCATAATTTTTCAAATTTTTATATTTCTATTGATGTCTGAATTATAAGTGAAGTATCTCTTACTGTTAATTAGATTTGACGTATAAAGCTTAAAAAATTCTTGTAACTGAAGATGACTTAGTAAGTAAAAATATTATAATTTTTTTACATTTGCATTTTCAAAAATAAAAAAATATGTTCAATGTATTTCTTGAGGTTATTGTTTATATTTCTGAGTAGAGGTATCAACAGATCCATGCAAGTAAATTGTTGCCTATAACAACAATCCCATTCATCAGTCAGAAGATCAATACAGGTTCCAGTGTCATTAGACTGTATTACCTATTACATGCCACACTTAATCATACACATGATGGCAAAATGGGACCAAAACTCTGAACATGGGAAGTTATCAGAAACTGATTCAAAATATTTGATTAAGCATATATAGAGTCCATATTCACTATTGAAAGGTTTAATAAAAATAGTCCTGGGGATACAGTTCCAAGGTTCAGCCTTGCCTGGCATGCGTAAGACCCTGGCTTCTGTTCTAGTAACAATAAAAATGGGCCATGCCTTTAATCCCAGCACTGGAGAGGCAGATGGATCTCTGAGTTCGAGCCCAGCCTTGTCTACAAAGATAGCCAGGGCGACTCTGAGAAACCTTTTCTCAAAAACAAACAAACAAACAAAAAGGGGGGGCATGAAATAAAGTAGAATTTACCATCAGTTAGTGGAAAGATACACTGTCTCAACAGAGCTAAACCACCTCTGTTAGGAGCTCTAGAGGGAAAATACTTCAGATGAAACACTTAAAAGTGCTGAACAGAAAAGTTTATTTGATACAACAATAAAAATGCAGTGAACTGAAGTATACCAAGGAAAAGCAACTAATAAGAACAGGGCTTATCTAAATTGTTTTTAAGGAAAACTTGCAGAGACTTGGATAACATAACTAAGTGACTGAGCATGAGGGGAACAGCTGGGACAGAGCACAGGACCAGAGAGAATGAAAAGACAAGTGATAGGAAATGAGAGCTGAAGAAATGTCCAAGTCTCTCAGGTTTGTGAAAGCCATTAACTAAGAGATCCCCTATAAAGTTCAACAAATCCACGCAGGGCAAGTCCAAAGAAAAGCAGAGAAAGGCTCATTGCAGCCCAATGGAAAGAGCATGCCAAAGCACCCTGCAGCCCAACAGAAAGAGCAAATGGAGGACTGTCTTGAAGAGAAGAGGCAAGCACACCATGATGGACATCTGACGTCTCATCAGGAAGATGCTAATCATCTGATGCTGGAATGAGCATAGTGAATAAAGAAGTCAAGAACTCTATACTATACTCAGTGAGACTCATCTGTACAGGAGGGTTGGCTGACAGTGTTCTGATGAGATTCATCTGTACAGAGGGTTGACTGATGGTGTTCTGATGAACTTCATCTGTAAAGGAGGGTCAGACCAATGAAATCTAAGAAGCATCTTGCAAGCAAACTTTTACATTGAGGAGGCCTAGAGTTCTCTATGCTTTAGAGAAATAATTCCTGATTGCAGCCCAGATGCAGGGATCACAGCAATGTGCTGAGAATTTGCACATGCTAATCACCGTGTTGTTCTTCTATGAGAACATTTTAAAATTTTGTGAAATAAAAGAAAATATCAACATATTATTGAGATTAAATGTGAATAACATTACAATAATAGCACAAAAAAGAATAAATAGAAATATAAAGCTTTATTTACTGAAAACAATTCAGCCTACTACCCAGCAAAAGATATTTTGAAGAGTTCTGTTTGTAATCCATAAACAACTACTAATATAAAATGATAAATGGGCTGAGAAATAAATCAGAGAATCAAAACCCTTTACAATAGCCACAACTAATATAAAATATCTTGGAGTAACCCCAACCAAACAGTTGAGAGATCTATATGACTAAAAACTTTAAGTCTTTGAAGAAAGAAATTGAAGAAGTATCAGAAAATGGAAAGCTCTCCCATGTTCATGGGTAGATAGAATTAACATAGTAAAAATGGCACTCTTACCAAAATCTATCTACAGAGTCAATGAAATCCCATCAAAATCCCAACGCAGTCTTTCACAGACCTCAAAAGAGCAATGCTCAGCCTCAGATGGAAAAGCAGCTACTAAAGCACAAAATTTAAAATAAAATTAAAATGAGGCAGCAGGTAATGGAGTGCTATTACTAAATGTTTTACTTGATTTTATGGAAAGCATGCAGTTCTTATCAGATAAAATAGATATTAAAACACAGCACCAAAGGATAACGGCCCAATGCTGAGCAGACCAATACAGCGGGATGATGGAATGACTGTGGCAATGAATGTCTGTGGGTAAAAAGAACACGCGTACATGTGAAACAAAGGCTGATGGCTCAGAAGTAGAAACAGACCAGTAAATATAATTCGACATTGCAACACTTAGCAAGTGATACAAAAGCTTTGTTGAAATCCTCAAGGATATACAACATCAAATAAAATAACATAACCAACTGAAATGTACATAGAACTCTGATACTCTGATAAAAATCTGTAAATACACAATATACAAAATGCATATATATGCATTTATATACATATATTCTATATATATCGATATACAGTATTGATATTTTATATATTATGTCTAGAATATTTGACAGGATATTTAAACTTCTCAAACTTAATAAGAAACTACACAAAATTTGGCGAATTGTACCGGAGAAGATATTCTAAATGACCCATAACAATACTAAAATGACTAAAATTATGAAAACTTGTAGTACCATATTTCTATGTAAATAAAGAACAATTTGAAATTACATACATTGTTTTTAGAACCAAAAAGCATTACACTCACTTTGGAAGATAATGTTGAACTATAAAGTTATAAATCACACTTAGCAGTCTGCCTTTCAGTTCCACTGCTTGGTGTCTGCCTAAAATAAGTTGTAATGTGTCCTCATATTAATGTTAATCACTGTCACCAAGACTCAAATACTCCAAATGTTCAGTAATTTGAGAATCAACAGCAAAGAAACTGTAGTACTTTTGTGTCATAAAATACTGCTTAGGGACATAAGGGCAATAGTACTATACAAGAAATATAATATTCTCATTTTATATTTTATGATAAAATACTCAGACAAAAAGCAAATTATGGGAGAAAAGTGTTTATTTGATTAACAATTCTAAGTCACAGTTCGTCATGAGGGAAGTAAAGTCAGGCATTCACGAACGTAAAGGCAGACTTGCTTGTTATTACTGTGTTATTACACATTGCTGTTATTACCATATTATTACACACACACACACACACACACACACACACACACACACAACACTGGGTTTTAGACTGAGGAACTGAGTTCACCCCAAAGAAGTATGGCAGGAACCATGGAGGATGTTGCTTGCTGGAAGGCTCAAAGGCTCATCATGCTCATCTAGATTTGCATTTATATTTTAAAATATTTACTTATGAATGTGTGTGTATGTTTCTGCATGTGTGTATGCCATGTTTGCAGGTGTTTATGATGGTTACAAAGGGATATAAGATTTCCTGTCTGGCGATACAGACATTTGTGAGCCACCTGCACCTAAGTCCTCTGCAAGAGCAGTTTGTGTTCTGAACCACTGAGTCGCTTCTCCAGCCCCTCAGCTAGATTGTCATGGGATTGGTGCCGCCCACAGTGGCTGGGTCCTCCTACATCAATTAACCACCAACACAATCCCCCACAAACATGTCCATGGGACAACCTGATGTATTCTTGAATTGAAGCTGTCTTTTCAAGTGTTTTTAGGTTGTGGCAACTTGACATTTAAGCTCATGAGGACAAACAGTATCCAAGGTATCCACAGTGCAGTATTCTAAGATAAAAAGGCCAGAAATGAAAAGCTCACTCAATGTGTTTGCATGGAACGATAAACGCTGTAGGCCAGAAACGAGATCCATGCGTGCCCATGGATCTTCCCCATGCGTGGGGAAGAAGACTGCCTACAAGAGGGCATAGGAACTTGTTAGGTGATAGGAATGTCTCTGAATTGGTTGTGATGATCCTTACATATAGTCTAACTTTACATGGGAAATGTCAGGATTTTATATGTTAGACTTCAAAATACACTTCAAAAATCTGATGTCAGTTTTGCCTGACTTCTTCCAATTAATGATTCCTATGTAGGTTACTCTCTATCAAGGCATTATACCCCTCAGTGTGCTCCTATTACCACTCCCCGAAAGGGAAGGGCTAAAGAAAGCAACTGAACCTAAGAACCTCCTTTCTCTGCCTGGATGTGTTTATACTAATTCAAGGCCTTTTATAATTAAAAAAAAATACAAATCTTCTAAGAAATTTAATTAGCTCTCCTTTAATTTAGCTCATGCAGTTACAAACAGATCTTATGAATGGATGGGAATCGTGGTCCACAAGTATAGCTATGTTTTATTTTGGAGGTAAACTATTTCAGTTATAGATTTCTGATCCCATATTTTGCATTTATTGTCAGCATATGTTGACAGGTTTCTAAAGGTATGGTTTGAAGATTTTTAATAGTTAAATCAATTAGCCTCTGGAAATTTAGAAGCTATCATTTAATTTGAATATGTTAATTTATTTACTATGGCTATTTATTTCGTTTATCTTTCAGACCTGGTTGCAGTATGCTTGAAATCTGGGATGTGGAAGACCCTTCCAATGCAGCTAATCCCCCCCTCTGTAGTGTCCTGCTCAAGAATGCCAAGCCTTACTTCACCACAGTATTTCAGAATAGTATGTACAGAGTCCTGAAGATTAACTGAGAACAAGGCTCTCCATCACTCTGCGCAAAGATGTCAAAACAGAACACTTCCAGCCGTGCAACAATAAAAATCACAAGCTTTCCTAAGAGATACTTTCAAAGAAGATACAATTATTTAAAGTTACTGGTTACTAAGGATAAATTACTTCACTGTTTACGTCAACTGTGAGCTTGCCAAGCTTACCTCATAACTGATTTAAGACATCTCATACCTCATCAACAAACGTTCATTTTAGAGTTTTGAGGAAATGTGTATGCAAAATAACAATATAATTTAAGAAACCAAGGATAAATAATTCCTTTTCAACCCAGCTAGATACATTGCTTCTAGTTTCCCTAGAGCTCATGGATCAGCCCAAACCCTCTGAGCCATGAAGACTGCGCAGACTCTGAGAAGCCTGGGGGTTGTGGTAGCCTCAACTCCCACGTGCTCTGAGCTTCCTAGCTAGCCCTGGAGAGAGAGTTTTAATAGCTTTTAAGAACCTTTAAAATCATTTCCAGTCCAAGTGTTTCTACGCACTTTGGCTTATAATAGTTTGAATGCTATGAAGATTATTAACTCAACCAGATAAATATTTGCTACTGATTAATTTCCAGACCAAACCCAATAATTATCATTCTGTTGGTAAAATCCTGTTGTTTTCTTTTAATAGCAGGTAAAATGAAAATTATTATGGAACCAAATCAAATTTGGAACTAGGCGTCAGTATAGAAAATCCAGCTGGGTTTATCAAATGAGGTTTTCAGGGGCTATACCGTAACAAAGCAATGGCCTTCTCTTCTCGGTGGCTCCTGGTTCGCTGAGTATGGTCTGTGTTTGAAGCCACCATCTTTTGTAATTCATATTTTTAAGTCCTCGTTTATTTTTAGTTTATGATGAAGATGGCATTGTTTTACAAATTTTATCTCCCAATAAAAGCTCTCTGTTATAAATTCTTTGAAAATTGGCAATTACCTTGCAAATACAGTGGGTACACGCAAAGAGAAACCCTCTCTTTCTTGATAAGTTTTAAACACACTGAAAGTTTGAATCTGCATGTGCTACAAATTAAGCATCTTGGAGTTTTTATACTTATATTTTCCTTATATTTTTGTCCAGCCATAAGAGATGAGTCAATTTCACTGATTAATTTATTTGCCAATAGGTAAGAAAATATATATAAAGTTACTATAAAAGTTGGAACATATTTTAATGCTGGACACAAAATAGTCAAGAAAGAGTGCTATATTGTGTTGATTTTAACATTTTCAAGTAATTTCTTTTGCTGTGTGGAACAAAGAAGGGAAAAGATTTATTGAAGTAACATTTTAGGACAATGTCATCAGAATTCAGCAAAAATAATACAAGCTATATTAACCAATAAAATGTTCCGTACACATACTATTTTCCTATGAATTTTGTTATTTTCCTGTGCAATGCTTATTAAATCATTTTAAAGGGCCTCAAAGACTCTCTGTGTTTTCTTTTTTTTGTTCTTCATGAAACATATATTTTGAAATTAAAAGAGCCTGAAATCATAGGTTGTTGGGTGTATTTTAAGCTCCTACACTAAGGCTACCCACCCAGAGTGGTGAGTGTCTGCCTACCAGGCAGGACTCAAGGTCCCCTGTAAGGGAGCCCGGGCACCTTCAGCTTGTGCTCCAGGGGTGCCTGTGCTCTCCTGGATCTCGCCCGGCCTTCCCCCATTTTTCCTTTTGTCCCCGGATCTTTGGGCTACCAGGCAGCCCTATTTTGGTGCTGAGGAATTCCATCTGGACGGGTGAGTGTGTGCTATCCAGGGGCGGATTGTCCGGGAAGAGAGCACAACCCCCCCTCCCCCAGCTCCTTCTGCAGGGCTGTCTTTCTTACACAAGACCCCACCCCCCAAGCCTGTGTTTTCTGCTAGGCCCTTTGCTCAGGAACAGTTTTCTGCTCCTACACTAAGGCTACCCACCCAGAGCGGTGAGTGCCTGCCTACCGGGAAGACCTCAAGGACCCCCGAAAGGGAGGACATGCACCTTCAGCTTTTGCGGCAGGGTGGCCTGTGTTCTTCTCATCCCCGCCCTGCCCCCCCCCCCAAGTTCTCCCTTTTGTCCACCGGTCATTGGACTACATTTCGGTGGTGAGGAGTTCAATCTGGATGGGACGGTTCCTGCTTCTACACTGAAGAGATACACCCAGAGAGTCAGTCACAGCAAAGACTGGACCAAGACAACAGGCCTCTCCTGGCTCCATTTGAAGGAAGAGATGGGAAGGCGCCAATGCAAGAATTCCTCCAACAACCTGAAAGGTAACATGACATCACCAGAATCCAGGGATCCCGAATTAAGAAGAATTGTAGACCCTACTCTAGAAGAATGAGAAGAAATCAACTCAAAAGTGAATTATATGAAAATAATAGAAGACCTTAAACAGGAGGTGAAAAACTGCCATAAATAATTAGAGATCACAAACAAAAAGGTAGAGGAAATGAATAAATTGCTCAAAGATACCCAAGAAAACCAAGAGAAACAAGAAAAAGCAATCAAACAGGTAAGGGAAGTGTTTCAAGACTTGAAGAATGGAATGGAAATAATGAAGAAAACACAAACCGAGGGAAGGATGGAGATGAAAAATCTGGGTAAACGAACAGGAACTACAGAGACAAGTACTACCAACAGATTACAAGAGATAGAAGAAAGAATGTCAGACACTGAAGATACCATAGAGAAAATAAACACACTGATAAAAGAAAACAGCAAAACCAACAAATTCTCATCACAAAACATTCAGGAAATCTGGGACACAATAAAAAGACCAAACCTAAGAATAATTGGAATAGAAGAAGGAGAAGTACAGCTCAACGGTCCAGAAAATATATTTAATAAAATTATAGAAGAGAACTTTCCCAACCTAAAGAAAGATATTCCTTTGAAGGTTCAAGAAGCATACAGAACACCGAATAGACTGGACCAAAAAAAAAAAAATCTCCTCGCCATATAATAATCAAAACACAAAACATACAGAATAAAGAAAGAATATTAAGAGATGCAAAGGAAAAAGGCCAAGTTACTTATAAAGGTAAACCTATCAGACTTACACCTGATTTCTCTAAGGAAACAATGAAAGGCAGAAGGTCCTGGATAGATGTACTGCAGAAACTAAGAGACCATGGATGCAAGCCCAGACTACTATACCCAGCCAAGCTTTCGTTCACTATAGATGGAGAAAACAAAATTTTCCAGGATAAAAACAAATTTAAACAATACGTAGCCACAATTCCAGCCTTACAGAAAGTAATAGAAGGAAAATCACAAACCAAGGAGTCCAACAATGACCACAATAACTCAGACATCTAGAGATCCTTCACCAGCACAACTCAAAGAAGGGAAACACACAAATTCTACTACTAAAAAAGTGACCAGAGTTAACAACCACTGGTCATTAATATCACTTAATGTCAATGGACTCAACTCACCTATTAAAAGGCACAGGCTAAGAGATTAGATACGAAAACAGGATCCAACATTCTGCTGTTTACAAGAAACACACCTCAACCACAAAGACAGGCACCTACTCAGAGTAAAGGGCTGGGAAAAGGCCTATCAAGCAAATGGACCTAAGAAACAAGCAGGTGTGGCCACACTAATTTCTAACAAAGTTGACTTCAAACTTAAATCAATCAGAAGAGATGGAGAGGGACATTTTATACTCATAACAGGAACAATTCATCAGGATGAAGTCTCAATTCTGAATATCTATGCCCCTAATATAAAAGCACCCACGTACGTAAAAGAAACATTACTAAAACTCAAGGCTGCCATCAAACCGCACACACTAATAGTAGGAGACTTCAACACTCCTCTCTCACCAATGGACAGGTCAATCAGACAGAAACCTAACAGAGAAATTAGAGAATTAATGGAGGTAATGAATCAAATGGACTTAACAGACATCTATAGAAAATCCACCCAAATAGGAAAGAATATACCTTCTTCTCTGCAGTTCATGGAACCTTCTCAAAAATTGACCACATACTTGGTAACAAAGCAAGCTTCCACAGTTACAAAAAAATATTCGTAACCTCCTATGTCTTATCAGATCACCATGGATTAAAGTTAGAATTCAACAACAATGCTACCCCCAGAAAGCCTACAAACTCATGGAAACTGAACAGTCAACTACTGAACCACACCTGGATCAAGGAAGAAATAAAGAAAGAAATTAAAGTCTTCCTCGAATTCAATGAAAATAAAGAAACAACCTACTCAAACTTATGGGACACTATGAAAGCAGTCCTGAGAGGAAAGTTCATAGCACTAAGTGCCCACTTAAAGAAAACAGAAAAAGCACACATTGGAGACTTAACAGCCCACCTGAAAGCTCTAGAAAAAAAAGAAGCAGACTCACCTAGGAGGAGTAGAAGACTGGAAATAATCAAACTGAGGGCTGAAATCAACAAAATAGAAACACAAAAATCAATACAAAGAATCAATGAAACAAAAAGCTGGTTCCTGGATTAAATCAACAAGATTGATAAATCCCTATCCAAACTAATCAAATGGCAGAGAGAGAATATGCAAATTAATAGGATCAGAAATGAAAAGGGGGACATAACCACAGACACAGAAGAAATTCAGAGAATCATTAGATCTTACTACAAAAGTCTGTATGCCACAAAACTGGAAAATGTAAAAGAAATGGACACTTTTTTAGATAAATACCATATACCAAAGTTAAACCAGGACCAGGTGAACAACCTAAATAGACCTGTTAGTCGCGAAGAATTAGAAGACTGCTCTTTGGACTGGAGAGGGAGGGGGAAAGGAGTGGGGGGAGGGGGATAAGGGTGGGAGGAGGGGGTGTAGGGGGGGAGGAGGGGGAGGGAAATGGGAGGCTGGGAGGAGGTGGAAACTTCTTTTTTTTCTCCTTTTCTCAATAAAAAAAGAAAAAAAAAGATAAAAAAAAAGAATTAGAAGCTGTTATCAAAAACCTCCCTAGGAAAAAAAGCCCAGGACCAGATGGTTTCAATTCGGAATTCTACCAGAAATTCCAAGAAGACCTGATACCTATACTCCTTAATGTATTTCACAATATAGAAACAGAAGAGTCATTGCCAAATTCCTTTTATGAAGCTACAGTCACTCTGATACCAATACCACACAAAGACTCAACCAAGAAAGAGAATTACAGGCCAATCTCACTCATGAATATCGATGCAAAAATCTTCAACAAAAAACTGGCAAACCGTATCCAAGAACACATTAGGAAAATTATCCATTATGATCAAGTAGGCTTCATCCCAGAGATGCAGGGCTGGTTCAACATACGAAAATCTATCAATGTAATCGATCATATAAATAAACTGAAAGAAAAAAAACATATGATTATTTCATTAGATTCTGAAAAAGCATTTGACAAAATCCAACATCCCTTTATGATAATAATATTGGAGAGATTAGGGATACAAGGGTTATACCTAAATATAATAAAAGCTATATACAGCAAGCCGACAGCTAACATCAAATTAAACGGAGAGAAACTCAAAGCCATCTCACTAAACTCAGGAACACGACAAGGCTGTCCACTCTCGCCATACCTCTTCAATATAGTGCTTGAAGTTCTAGCAATAACAATAAGACAACATAATGGGATCAAAGGGATTCGAATTGGAAAGGAAGTAGTTAAACTTTCGTTATTTCCAGATGATATGATAGTCTACATAAGCGACCCCCAAAACTCCACCAGAGAACTTTTACAGCTGATAAACAACTTTAGTAATGTGTCAGGATACAAGATCAATTCCAAAAAATCAGTCGCCCTCTTATACACAAAGGATATGGAAGCAGAGAGGGAAATCAGAGAAGCTTCACCTTTCACGAAAGCCACAAACAGCATAAAATATCTTGGGTTAACTCTAACCAAGGAGTGAAAAATCTATTTGACAAGAATTTTAAGACATTGAAGAAAGAAATTGAAGAGGATACCAGAAAATGGAAGGACCTCCCCTGCTCTTGGATTGGGAGGATCAACATAGTAAAAATGGCAATTCTACCAAAGGCAATTTATAGATTCAATGAAATACCCATCAAGGTCCCATCAAAATTCTTCACAGATCTTGAGAGGACAATAATCAACATTATATGGAAAAACAAAATACCCAGGATAGCCAAAACAATCCTATACAATAAAGGATCTGCTGGAGGCATTACCATCCCCGACTTCAAACACTATTACAGAGCTAAGTAATGAAAACAGTGTGGTACTGGCATGAAAACAGAGAAGTCGACCAATGGAATCATATAGATGACCCGGATTTTAACCCACAAACCTATGAACACCTCATTTTCAATAAAGGAGCTAAAAATATACAATGGAAGAAAGAAAGCATCTTCAACAAATGGTGTTGGCACAACTGGATGTCAACCTGTAGAAGAATGAAAATAGACCTATATCTATCACCATGCACAAAACTCAAGTCCAAATGGATTAAAGACCTCAATATCAGTTCGAACACACTGAACTTGATAGAAGAGAAAGTGGGAAGTACTCTACAACACATGGGCACAGGAGATCGCTTCCTAGGTATAACCCCAGCAGCACAGACATTAAGGGCAACATTGAATAAATGGGACCTACTGAAACTGAGAAGCTTCTGTAAAGCAAAGGACACTGTCACTAAGACAAAAAGGCAACCTACTGACTGGGAGAAGATCTTCACCAACCCCACAACAGACAAAGGTCTGATCTCCAAAATATATAGAGAACTCAAGAAACTAGACTTTAAAATGCTAATTAACCCAATTAAACAATGGGGCACTGAACTGAACAGAGAATTCTCAACAGAAGAAGTTCAAATGGCCAAAAGACACTTAAGGTCATGCTCAACCTCCTTAGCAATCAGGGAAATGCAAATCAAAACAACTTTGTGATATCATCTTACTCCTGTCAGAATGGCTAAAGTCAAAAACACCAACGATAGCCTTTACTGGAGAGGCTGTGGAGGAAGGCGTACCCTCATCCATTGCTGGTGGGAATGCAAACTTGTGCAACCACTTTAGAAATCAGTGTTTCGGTTTCTCAGGAAATTCGGGATCAACCTACCCCTAGACCCAGCAATACCACTCTTGGGAATATACCCAAGAGATGCCCAATCATATGACAAAAGCATTTGTTCAACTATGTTCATAGCAGTATTATTTGTAATAGCCAGAACCTGGAAAGAAACTAGATGCCCTTCAATGGAAGAATGGATGAAGAAAGTGTGGAATATATACACATTAGAGTACTACGCTGCAGTAAAAAACAATGACTTCTCGAATTTTGCATGCAAATGGATGGAAATAGTAAACACTATCCTGAGTGAGGTATCCCAGACCCAAAAAGATGAACATGGGATGTACTCATAATTGGTTTCTAGCCATAAATAAGGGTCACAGAGTCTACAATTGGTGAACCTAAAGAAGCTAAATAAGAAGGTGAACCCAAGGAAAAACATATAGTTATCCTCTTGCCTATGGGAAGTAGACAAAATTGCTGGGAAGAAAATTGGGATCTTGAGGGTGGGGTGGGTTGGAGATAAGGGGAGATGGGGAGAGAAAAGTGAGAAGGGGAGGATGGGGGCAACTTGGGAAAACAGGGTGAATGGGATAAAGGAAGGTTGATAGGGGGGCACGGAAGCACAATTCTTAGTTAAGGGAGCCACCTTAGGGTTGGCAAGAGACTTGAACCTAGAGTGGCTCCCAGGAGCCCAAGGCGATGTCCCCAGTTAGTTCCTTGGGCAGCTGATGATAGGGAACCAGAAATGACCCTATCCTATAGCAATACTGACGAATATCTTGCATATCACCATAGAACCTTCATCTGGTGATGGATGGAGATAGAGACAGAGACCCACATTGGAGCACTGGACTGAGCTCCCAAGGTCCCAATGAGGAGCAGAAGGAGGGAGAACATGAGCAAGGAAGTCAGGACCACGAGGGCTGCACCCACCCACTGAGACAGTGGGGCTGATCTATTGGGAGCTCACCAAGGCCAGCTTGACTATGACTGAAAAAGTATGGGATAAAGCTGGACTCTCTGAACATGGCGAACAATGAGGGCTGATGAGAGGCCAAGGACAATGGCACGGGGTTTTGTCCCTACTTCATGTTCTGGCTTTGTGGGTGCCTAGCCAGTTTGGATGTTCACCTTCCTAGACAGGGATGGAGAGGGGAGGACCTTGGACTTTCCACAGGGCAGGGAACCCTGACTGCTCTTTGAACTGGAGAGGGAGGAGGGGAGGAGTGGGGGGAAGGGGAGAAGGGTGGGAGGAGGGGGAGGGAATTGGGAGCCTGGGAGGAGGCTGAAACTTTTTTTCCTTTTCTCAATAAAAAAAAAAGTGTTTTGCCTGGTGGCAATGGGCTGTGGTAGAGAAAGTGAGGGAGGTGATATAGTCTGTCCTGGTTCTTTCATACTTGGTCCATCAGCAACCATCCATTCCAAAGGATATTGGTGCTTGTTTTATGGTAGATCCTGTGACAACCTTGTTCATGTTATCCTGTGAAGTTCCGTTTCTTCAGTAAGAATCAGAACTCACCTAGTTTCAGGGTCAGTGAGCATTAGTTAAATAGTGTTAGAGTGCTTGGCAGTTGTACTCAGCTGGAGTCACATCTTCCTTCGCCAGCCCCCTAAATAGTCATCTCAGTAATAGAAAACTACAGGAGGAGGTAGCCCTGTCTCAGAAGTCTGCACAGCTCTACATTAATTTGTTGTAGGTAAATAGGAATGTTAGACTTCAACTTATTTTTAATTTTTAAAGTTCATTTAAACAAGCTATTACTTTCTTATCTGCATGTTTTAGCACTTATGTTTTGAAGTTTGAAGATTGCACATGAGTGCTATGAGATGGACGGTGGGGAGATTTTCCTCCTGTGCAGAGAGATGTTCTTCCTGTCTATATTCTTGGCCTGTACACTGACCTCAAAATGGCTGAAGGGAGCTCCACACACCCTTTACTGTCCAGCTTCAGAAGCAATGTGTGGCCATAACAAATAACACTTATCCTTCATCCTTTTTCTGTCCGTGCCCTAAAATAAATCACTTCTGCTCTAATAAAATTAGGCTATTATTTTGCTTTATTTGTGTAAGAAAGATGAAGTCTATTGAAGATAGGGAATTTGAATGATAAAGGGTGTTTGGGAGGCTCTACTAGATGCCTGTGCAGGTTTCAGCTTGTTGTCTTCTTTTGCTATAGTAAAAGAAGTTTTAGAAAAGTTTTTAAACTTCCTGGACTTTTGTAACACCTGAAGACAGAAACACATAAAATTGCCCAACTGTGTAAAAACATCGCATTGGTTTTATTGTACTTTTTTTACAAGTTGGAACTTGTTCATTAGAGTTAGGTCGCTGGTTCATTACTTAAATTACTTATGGAATATTCCAGCCAAACACCAAAGAATATATATTCTACTCAGCAGCACATGGAAGCTTCTCTAAAATAGACCATGTACTGTGACAAAAATAAAACCATTACAAATTCAAAGAAGTTGAAACAATTCTTGTGTTCCGACTACTGATAGCAGTTCTACAAGAGAAATTTGTAGTGCTAAGTGTCTACATTATTTTAAAAGAGAAGAAGAAATAAAAGCACAAATAGATGACTTAATGATGAAACTCAGAATTTGGAAAAACAAGAAGAAACCAAATTCAAATCCAGTCAACAGCAAGAGCAGAAATTAATGAAACAGAAACAAATAAAGCAATACAAATTGTCAATGAATATAAGGGATTCTTCTTTTTGTTCTCTTATGCAATCCATCCCTACAGAAGCCTTTTCTCCTCCATTCCTCTCAGTGCCTCTCCTCACCTCCACTCCCCCCCCAGATCCACTCCTCTGTTTTTCTTCAGAAAAGAGTAGGCTTCCCAGGGATATCAACCAAATATGGTATAATAAGATGGAACCCCCCCCCAAAATGCTGAATGAGGCAATCCCGTAGGAGAAAAGGGTCCCTAGAACTGGCAAGAGAGTCAGAGACACCACCTACTCCTATTCTTTGGTGATCCACAAAACCACCAAACTACTCAACCATGACATGTATGCTGAGGCTCTAGGTCAGATCCAGGCAGTGTCTGTGATTGCTGCTTCTGTCTCTGTGAGCCCCTATAAGCCCTGCTTAATTGGTTCTGCGGTCCCCATGTTTCCTTGGTATCTTTGACCCCTCTGGATCCATAATCCTTCCTGCTCCTCTTCCTCATAATTTCCCTAAACTCTGCCTAAGATTTGGTTTGGGTCTCTACATCTGCTCCCATTTGTTCCTGAATGAAATCTCTCTGATGACGATTATGCTTGGCTCAAAAACCAGAATCTTCTTTGGAACTTACATTGTGCTTTCCCTATTTCCTCCATTGTAACAAGAGGGCCTGCTTAATTTGTGCCCTCCCATCAGGTCCCACAAATTACACAGAGGTCTATATTAATTATAAACTGATTGGCCCATTATCTCAGGCTTCTTATTAACACTTGTAATGTATATTAACCCATTATTCTTATCTATGTTAGCCACATGGCTCAGTACCTTTTTTAGTAGGGCAGGTCACATCCTGCTTCTCTGGTGTATGAACAGGACTGTGGAAAGAGAGTCCTTCCCAGAATACTCTTGTTCTCATTGCCTTGCTTCTACTTCTTGTCTGGTTGTGCCGCCTATACTTGCTGCCTGGCTACTGGCCAATCAGCATTTATTTAAAACATGATTGGCAGAATACAGACAATTCTCTCACATCACTCCATCATAGTTTTCAGAATTATATTAAGGTCTTTAATTCATCTAGAGTTGACTTTCGTGGGAGATGTGAGATAAAGATCTAGTTTCATCCTTTTACATGTAAATATCCAGTTTTCCATCATCATTTGTTGATGAGGTTTTCTCTGATTTATTTTAAAAATTTAGATTATAATATAATTTCAACATTTATCCCTTCCCTTTTCTGCCTCCAAACCCTCCTACACACTCTTTCAATCTCCTTCAAATTCATGGTTTCCCCTTACCATCAATTGTATTACAATCATAAATGTATATACATATATGTTCTGAAATATAACCTATATAATGTTCCTTGTATGTATGTTTTCAGGGATGACCTATTGACACTGGACAACCAATTGGTGTGTTCACTACTGGGGAAGACCACCTCTTCTATTCCCAGCCTTTATCAATTACATTAAGGTTTTTTTTTTTTGCATAGGTTTTAGGTCTACTAGGTTGCCTCCTTGTCTTATTGCAACTTGATATATCATTTTGTTTGATAACCCTTTTCTGAAGAAAAAGGAGGAGGAGTGGATCTAGGGGAGAGGGGAATTGGGGAGAAGAGATTGGGAGGAGATGAGGGAGGGAAAACTGCAGTTGGGATGTAATATATGAAAGAAGAATTTTAAAAAAGTATTCTGGGGACTAGAAAGATTGCTCACTGGTTAAGAACACTTGCTGATCTTCCAGAGAACCCAGGTTCAATTCCCAGCACCCACATGATAACTTACAGCTCTCTCTAACTCTAGTTCTAGGGGATCTGATATCCTCACATAGGCATACATGCAGGCAAAACACCAAACAATTCTCATTAAAAAATAATTAATTTTTTAAAAGATTCTATTATTTTTATATGCCTATAAAAAGATTCTCATTTTTAAAAATCATGCCGACAATTGTCAAATGAAATTTCATGACACGAAATGCTTCCATGATGTAAATGAAACAGCCAAGTGAGCAGAATTAATATATTTAGAGTGCATGAGAGATTCAAAAACTAAAGAAGAAATTAGGAGATGACCTAATGAAATAAACCCAAAGTTCTTAAAAGATGAAATATAAATGTCCGATAAATATGAAAATATGCTCATTCTCACTAGCTATCAGGGATAAGCAGATTTGTACTATCCTGAGATTCCATCTCACCCCAGTCAGAAAACAGTGGGGAGGTCATGGACCAGAGGAAACTCACAGGTACTTCTGACAGAATGTGACCTTGTGCAGCACTGTAAGAATTCTGTGGAGCATCGTCAGAAAACTAAAGCTAGGTTTACTGTGCGATTCAACCACAATGTCACAGAGACACTGCAGCATCAAAGGCTTATTGCATCACTCCTCAAAGTGGCTGTCACAGAGCAAGTTTGGTGTTCATCAACAAACAATGATTGGTGAGGAAAATATGACACGAGTTTTTATGAATATGTATATGCATATTGTATTACCATGTTGATTCACAGCCTGAAGCTTCTCACCATTCCACCCTTCCTCCTGCTGTCTTAACAGCAGTCACCCCATTGACCTTGTCGCCACCCACCTAGTCTTCCGTGACTTTCTCTAACTCCCCAGGCATGATGCCACATAGGCACTTGTTCACTTCATACCCTTGCTGCTGCGTTACCTTGCCTGGGAGAAGTCCTTCTGGGTACCCCTGCCAGGGGCAGACGTTACCCTTCAAAGATGCCCACCCTACCTTTCAGTTCCAGGCCCTAGACAACATTTCGAGTTCTTGAAGTGAGAAACGTCCCTTGGCATAAACAGTTGAGGCATAGCACATGACATAGTACATGTGTCTATGGAAAGTTAAATGCTGGTGTTAAAAATTACCCCCATTCTGGATATGTTTAAATAAACACTGGCTGCATTGTGAAAAAATCATAATCAAATGATAACTTCAGTTTATTCTCTATATTTAAATTATTTACTACATTATAAAAATTAACTTTATTTCCATAAAAGTAAGTAGGAGATATCCTTCTCCTAATGAATTTGTAACACACTTAACAATCTCATATGTCTCATTAGCACCATCTTCTGGCTGTGAGCCTTACAGCATTTGTCCTGAAGTTACGTGGAAAGTACTGTGAGAATTCAAAACCTGAGTTGTGCTTTCTCGGTCTGTGTGATTGCAAAGCTAGGAGCATCCCTGGCTCTTCTGCCCCTCCTCCCCAACCTGGCCCTTTCCACAGTTTCCTCGCTCCATATCCTGCCGCTACTAGTGAGAATGTAAGCTGGTGCAGCCACGTAGGAAACAATGTTACCACGGAACAACAAACTGAACCAAGAACTACAGTGGACCCAGCCGTGCTCCCTGTTAGCCCTTTCTTAGAGCTGCTTGCTCATTCGCGTTTCCTACTGCTTTGTTTCTATGGCTTAGACACTGAACCCACCTAGAAGTAGCTCAACAAGGAAATTGTAGTCTGAATAACTGTGGAATCTTGTTCAGCTGTGCAGGAAGATGAATCACCTTTGCAGGGAAATGGATGATGGAACTGGAAATTTGTGTTGAGGTGAATTGAACCAGGCTCAGACAAGCAGACTGTTTCCCTACGATGAAGAGCCTAGATCCTATGTAGTGCATGTGTGTAGTGTGTGGGGGGACAGTGCAGGTCATGAAATTAGAAGAGGATCATAAGAGGGAAAAAGATCTACAGCAGGGAGGTGAGTGGTAGAGCACCTGAGACATACAGACAGAAGGGAGATGACTGCGGGCAGGGTTAGCAAGTGGGAGATGGGATAGGTAATCAAAGCAAGGAAGGAGAATCAATAAGGACAAATCAATATTATGAAAGCACGTAATAAAACCCACTACTTTGTATGGCTTTTTAAAAAAGCAAAACTAAACTTTTTTTTATAAAAAAGAAATAAAATTATTCATTTAATTTTACACGTGAATGTTTTGTATGCATGTATGTCTGTTTGTCATGTGTATTCAAGGTATCGGTGGAGGTGAGAAGGCTCTGAATGCCCCGGAACTGGTGGTATGGGTGGTTGTGAACCACCCTGTGGATGCTGGGAACAGAACCTGGGTCCTCTACAAGAGCAAGTGCTCCTGGTTGTAGAATTACCTCTTCAGAACTATGTATAGCTTGTCTTAATTAAGAAAGAAAAACCTATCTGGTTGCCTTTGACAGTCTCTTATTTATTAAGTTATGAATGACTCAGGTACATGATATGTGGCATTTATTTCTGTTTTCCTATCCAGGGAGTAATGTCACAGTAGTAAGAAATCAATAATGTCTGATAAACAAATAATGTGAAAGATAAGTAGTTACAATGCAGAATGTTTCACAGACCGCAAGCTTAATCACCTTTCAGGTTTTCCCCCTCTGTTTTCTATTCCTATAGTATGGTTGAATTATCCTCAAAATAGATAAAACTTTTCTCTATTCTGAAGTCCAGTGCTGGACTGGGGACTGCAGTCCAGGCCTTAATCATAGTATGTGGTTGAGAGTAGATCTGAATTCCTGCTCTAACCTGGCAATTTATTTAACATTGTAAAATGGCATCATTTACAAAATTGGAATGCTAAAGATAGCTTACTCAAAATGGTGTTTTGAAGAAAAATCTAGATAATATACACAAGGCAAGGAGGATGAGGTAAGCGCCCAGCAAGCTGTAAGCATTGGTTGGTGCTACTGAGCCCAAGAACTGTTCATTGCTGATGCCACTGAGTCCAGAGAACTCTTTGGTGGTGGTGGTGCTATTGAGTCCCCCGATCTGGGTGTGTGGAGAGCTCAGCGGAGCAGCTGCTGATGGCTGGGATCCCATCCTTTACCCAGGACCCTCTATTCCCAGAGGCTTTTTTATCAATGATCTTATGCCACCCGAAGGAGCATTACTACTCTGCCACTCCTCTAACAAGAAAGAGCTTATATATTTAATTTTTAAAAGCTACGCCCTAATCAAGAAATGGACACCACATAAGATTGTGTGGATAGCTGATGCTGCAGACACATTACTATAATGCTATCTCACCTGCAGCTGTTCATGCCTGCCATGGCCAGCGGAGCACTGGCAACTCTGGAGCTCTAAAGACCAGCAGCTCTAAAAATTCTGTGACTGCTATGTGACTTGTTGGCACTGACATTTTTTTATTTCAGGAAAGAGTTTAAAAATAAAATTAAGGACAAAAAAATCAACCAGTTAAAGCTATGCTGCACACATTAGGCACAGTAACACAGTAACTTTGTGGATGCTCTTTTATCACTAGGAGTAACCAGCAAAGACCTTGGCTCGTAGTAGGTTCTTAGGCTACGCTTTTGACCACTAGAGACCAGTTTCAGAGAGAGGATGATGATGGCTGCAGAGAGGTCACCATTGCAGAAAGTACTTTATACTTCATTGACGAGAACTACCATACCAAACATATGCTGGAGATTTCGGAAGGATGGAGGCGAGAGATCAGACAGTAGGTGGCTGTCGTCTCTGTGACTTCACATGCACTTTCCTTGGTCTGGATCCTAAGCAGCTTTTCATGGAAAGACACCAATCTTACTGAATTGCCCTACTCACAATGAACTCTTTTAATTTTTGTCACTTTAGAGACCTTAGTTCTAAACATTTAAGCTGGTGGGGGTTAGGGTTCAAATATGAGTATGACGGGAGAACATGACTTAGTCTATAACGCCTGCTTAACATGAACTAGAAGGGGAGGAAGAAGAGAAGGAGGAGTCCTTTGTCAACACACATGACAGAAATTCTTTTTAAAAAATCAGTTTGGTTATCCTGCAATAGCTAAACACATTTCTGACATTATGAGCGCCATGGAGTTCAGAGCTACAGAAGGGCATGAATGGTGTGCAGCATGCAGAAGAAAGAAGGATGAGCAATCCACATGTGAAACGGGCCCATCCTCTCTCCTGTGCTGGAAGAGGATGTCAGTAGCTCACTGTGAATACTCTTTTTTCAAGGCGATACTTCAATGACATTTATGCACACTTACTTTTCTACAATGTATGCCCAATGTTCATCTCTTTACTGCTTTTATAAAGGTGAAATAAAAGAGTTTTTGGTGACTGAGCACTGCATTGTACAGTCATAATTCTAGAGCCCAGGCAAAGTGTTCCTGTTGAGAAATGCTGTATCTAATTCCTACCAGATGCCTTATCTGGCAATATCATTGAAGATCTTTGCAGTGGATGGCCATAAAGGAGCTTGGAACCAGATCACATACAAAGGGAATGAGTGCACTATCATTAACTGCATACACAAAACCATCTCCTGCAGTTTACTATCATGACTATCTGTTCTTACACAGAATTCACTGATAGCATAGTTGAACACGGAACAGTCTATCCCTTGAGCGTTCCTACCATTTGCTCTTGATTTTTTTGTGGACAATCTGCATAGCCTTTTAAAATTCAGCCACTTATGAACTAGCCTTTGAGTACATTTGTTCTTTGGGAATCTGTGCAGCCCATCCTTGCTTTCTCATATGAACAACTAAGTGTTGATTCTTGCTGAGCTGTACAGATCTTGTCTACTGGACCGGGGATCTGAGGACCTAAAGAATGGGGTAGACTACAGTCTACTGCTGTAGACAATCTGACTTCAGTTTCAGGATTCTTTTATACACAAATGTAACAAAAAGCCAAGGATCTAAGGAAGGTTGTTTGAGCTCAGAAAAACATGTAAACAGACACACCAGTGAGTACATACTAAATATTAACAAAGCAGCCCCATTCCCAGAACTTTCTCAAGACAGACCAGTTTAAACACAATTGCCTGCCACATGCTGTATAGACTGTATCTGGCAAAGCATGAAAGCAAGGCAGAAGGCCATATCTAGATGCAGGGTACACTGACCAGATTGGGCTCTATAGCTATGTTCTGACATTCAACAAGAATAAACATGTCTTAGAAGTTGAATGTGAACGTTTAATACAGGAGGCACGAAATCACATCCAAGAGCAATCCAGGGAACAAAATGCACTTGGGGTAAAAGCCCCTCTGCCTTTTCTTCCTGGAGCCTCTCTGAGTTGCCCAAGGATTGTTCACCATGCATCATTCTTTTGACCGTGTTCTGACACTAAGGAACTCTGACAATAAAAGACTGAAGGAGACAGAGAAAACGAAGAGAAAGTCACTGAAAAGGCCCACCATCTAGCTGAAAGTGTAGTGTCTGGATGAGAGCTGGGTTAAGGGCTGGCTCAGTCATTACTAGAGGCTGTATGATCTGACACAGTCTGAAGACCACTGGGAACCAGCCAGCGTCATCAAGGACAAGAGGCAAATGAGCTGAAAAACTGTAGAGTCACCATTTATAGACCTGGTCTGTGCTAGGCTCATTATGTGACTTATATGACCACCCTAATAAAGCTGGCTTACAAATGAGAAAATTAAGTATCAGAGATGTTGCTGGACTTTTCTAGTGTCTCCCTAGGAAGGGGCCAAGGTTCGAAATTCTATTTTACTCCATCTGATCTACCAATGCAATCAAAACTCAAAGTGCTCTAAATGGAAGCTATTTACCTAAGGGGGCATCTAGAAAGCAAGGGACCCGTGACAGTTTATGTTTGTAGCCTGGCGGAGGGGGACATAGAGGGCAGACTACTAAGTAAAGCCCTGGTACCCCCCAAAAGAAACACGGGGCAGAAGAACCCTTGTAGGTAAAGTCTGAGGCTCCAAAACACATCTCAAGAATTGTTTCAAAGGTTGTTGTCCTAGCAGATCACTCTGATCATCTTACCCCAGTCTTCCTAGGCTGGGTGCAGGCCAGGTGCCCACAGTAGGAAGTCAAGGGCCAGGGCCCCCTGGGGTGGAGAAGGAAAGGGAAGCTAGTTAACATGATATAAACAAAGCTGAAAGGGAACAAGGGCAAGAAAATATTCCTTGACCTTACAAGCAACAAACCACTGGGAAGAGTGTGGGGGTGGAGGTGTCTGTACTCGTTTGGGGATCCTGGATCCAGGATCGGCTGATGCTCAGAAGTTCCATTTATGCCTTGGAAGGAAGTCCTGTACAAGTGGTTACATGTGTCCCCTGAGTGGATGTCAGATGTCACCCGAAGGGAGGATCCTTTCTATCTGATGCACTTTTGCCATTGTGTGAGATGCATGTGAGGCCCTGGGGCCATCGAGTGTTCTTGGGCTACTGTGCGCTTAGCATCAGTCCATGGGGAGGGTTGTTTCTCAGGAAACCTACAGGTGGATGACTAACGGGGTGTGTGTCTGGACTCCCAGTAAAGCCTTAGAATATAAGATGAAACCTCCTTGTCTGTGCTCACAGACCACCTGAACAGCAATGCCTTGGTGTTTGGAAACCAGAGCGTTCTAAGGCTATGGCTTCACAATGGGATGAAAATGACACAGCATGGAGAATGACATCAGTGAGACACAGCCCAGTCATGTGTATGATAGTTAAAGCAGTCAGAGAGCCAGAGAAAGTCAGCTCATTCTCAAGGGATGTCTTAATGCAAAGGGGAAACTGAGGCTGGAGTTAGCTACTGTTCAACTATGGGAACCAACAACACTATCACAGTAGGACCCTATTCTCCATTTTACCTTCATGCTGGGTTGGGACTTTACCCTGAATAGAAAAATGTCTCTAAACCTTTCTTCATCTGTCTGCAAAGAACAGTCTAGGAATTCTTGCCAGCTCTATGATGCCTAAGCTACTCAATGGTTAATTGGCCTCGCTCATGCAAGAGGGGTCTGTAACTGCAGGATAGTTCTTATGATTTTATCATATATATTTAATAAGACATGAAAAATGATGTATCTCAAGCCAAGAATCTTTCGTCAATTTGAAAAACAATGAAGACATTAAAAATCTGTATTATCACAGTCCTGCTATGTGCCAGAAGATTGGGTCAGCTGGAGCACAAGGTACTTGTGATAACTTAAAAGGAGGGAAGGTTTGTTTTGACTTTCCGGGGTCAGGCTATGTTGACTCCATTGTGTTTGGGTCATATTGGCATACGAAATTTCCTCACTTCATAGTATCAAGAAGCAAAAATAGAGCAAGGATCAGAAGGTGCTAGTGTCCGTTTCCTCAGCTGATTATCTCAGGCATTTGTTACAATAAATAATGATTCTATAAACATTTCTTAGAAATTAGAAAAGGAATTACTTCCTGTCCATTTTATGAGCCTGTAATTACACAGATACTGGCTTCCTGTCACTATAACAAAACATTCTTGCAAAGTAACAGGGGGAAAGATTTATTTGGACTAATAGTTTCAGAGATTGCAGCCCATGGTCATTTAGCTCTGTGGCTTGGAGCCTGTGGTAGCGTATATACCACACCATGGCATGAGCTTGTGATACTGGAGGCCTATGTGCCTCACAGCATCTCAAAAGCAGAGAGACACAGAGACAGGGAGAAACAAACAGAAATAGACATGTAAAGAGTGGCAGACAGAGACAAAGGGAGACAGAAAGACAGATTTCTAAATCCCATTCAAGATCATACCAGTATGAACTAATTTCATTCCCCTTGGCACTACTTCCCAATAGGAGCCCCTCTCTCCGAATAGGGCAGGCTATGGAGCAACCCTTTAACAAACAGGCCTTTGGAGGATGTATATTTGCAAACCAAACTACAGATCTTACCAATATTTCTATGAACATAGAAGAAAAGCACAGAAGCAAAAAAAAATTAAGAATTTTTTCTCTGGGAATAAATAGTCTATTTTAGGAAAGAATTCAGAACCCGTTCAACATTAATCAGATAAAGTATTTCATCATATTAGTAATGAAGTGGAGGAAAATAATGTTCTATTTATAATATCTGAAAATTTTAATATCTAGTTATGTTTTTAAATTCTTAGGCCACTGTTAATAGAGGAAAGTTTATTAGCTGATAGAGAAGTGGCGAATAGTTGATATTTAATGTAAAAAGACTAAACACTTTATTTTTTCCAGCATAATATTTTAAGTTTTTATTTAAGAATACCACATCATGCACCCCAATCACACTCATTCCCCAGTCCTCCCTGGTCTGCCCCTCACCCTTGTGACTCTTCCTGAACACTTGGTTTCTAAAATTGCAAACATGGCAAGGTTATCTCCTCCTCTCGTTCTTACACAAAGGTCTAACCAGTCTGATGTGGCAGGAAAAAGAAAAGAGAAGCAGATCAGAAAGATGAACCAAACCCTCTTTAAAACAAATTCTGTAAGCCTATGTGTTTCTGTGTGCCGTGTTCCAGGTGTGTGCACATGTCTGCAGAGGCTGGGAGAGAACATCGGATTCCCTAGAGTTGGAGTGATGGTCCATTTGGGTCACGTGATAAGAGTCCTGGCAATCAAGCTCAAGTCCTTGGCAAAACAGCAGGTGCTATTAAAGCTGGACCATTTCTCCAGTCCCTCAATCTCTTTTCTTGGTCAACATGACTAGATAGAAAATATCACAAAATCTTAAAAAACTGTTCTAGTGCTAAAAACTTGCAATTGACTGAAATGTCAATAAACAAGATTAGTTTTATTTCCATGTACTACCAAAAAGATACTGAATATTGAAATTTTACAAGTGTGTTAAATAGTCCCACCAAATGGCCTATTAAGAATAAATGTAGTCACAGCATCTGGATGCTAAAAACTGCAAGTTCAGATAATAAAAAACTCAACTGGGCTACAGTAATCTAAGTTTGTAGTTCCTGATAAGAGGATAGGGTGAAGGTAGAGGCAGTAGGATTAGCAAAGTTCAAGGCCATTCTTTACTGTATCATGAGTTTGAGGCCAGCTGGGACTTCATAAGACCCTGTCTTGGAATGATAATAATAATTAATAATAATAATGATAATTCTCAAAGAAAGTCTAAATCAAAAGAGAAGCATATCTCATTCACAGACTAGGTAGTGGTAAGATGTCTTTACTAGTCTGTATAGTTAGTGAAATTTAGTGGAGACAGGGAAATTTCAATACCTTGAGCCAAGGTGAATCATAGGGCTAAAATATAAAGCTACGAAGCTTCAGAAGCAAACATATGAGAAAAGTTATTATATTATACTTTTATCTAAAAAGATCCTAATATTTGACCCCCATGAAGTGTCTGGTCCAGCAAGGGTGGACAGTCAAAGCACAATAGACAAAGAAAAGCAGAGAGGCACAGAAGGTAAAGTCTATGAAGGCAAAATCAGGTGAAGCAAGGAGACAGATTAAGAGAAAGGCTTTGAGACACAAATCCCCTTCTGAGGTGGTGACTTGGGGCAGAGATCAGACTTAAGCAAAAAGTGGGGCTGGGGGAGCATTGGAAAGGTCTGCGAGATTTCCGGGTCTGTGAAAATGACAGGGATAAGTGTCAGAGTACTGGGTATTTTCCAATGGGGCACATGAGCCATGTGACTGGTTGAGCTGGCAGAGCTGAAAGTGTGTGTGTGTGTGTGTGTGTGTGTGTGTGTGTAGTGCACGTGTAGCTAGTTTCTAAGTTTCCTGTGTAAATGTATTCTCCCTGGGTAGATTCACATTTTTTATAGGGTCATCCCTTGTGCTTTCTTTATTCGGGCTCACGGTGTCTGTCCTGGGCACTGCACTGGGCACAGAGCATATTCTGAATACGGCCATGCTGTATGATGATGTCAGAGTAGCCCGAGAGAGGAAATAGCTGTGGGGTCAAGAAACACATTCTAAGAGAGTCAGGATTTCCCCAAACTGCTTCATATTTGTCTTAGTTTTCTTTCTTCTGTTGTCATATACATCAAAACCAAAAGCAACTTGAGGAAGAAATGGTTTGTTTTAGCTTACACTTCCAGGCCCATCATCCAGGGCAGGAGCTCAAGGCCGGAACCAAGGCATAGACCACAGAGAAACCTACTCACTGACTTTTTCTCCACAGCATGCTTAGCTTCCTTATCTCTAGCCATCCAGGGTAGCACTGCCCATGGTGCGTTGGACCCTCCCACATTCATCTTTAAAGAAAATGACCCCACAGATGTGTGCATGGGGCAATCTGATGTAGGTAATCCCTTAATTGAGGGTCCCTCTTCCCAGATGTTTTTAGTTTCTGTGAAGCTGACAAAAGCTAACTAGCATAATATAATAGCTCTTAGGACTAACAGAGAGTTCTTCTGAGGGCAAGGTTTTCACGTGATTATGATAGCATTCGGCATACACTAGCCATGGGTTGATCCAATACATATTCTGGGCTGATGCTCCATTGTGACACTCTAGGGATGGTCAGCCAGGCCACGAGGTATCAATGCTCTAGGGGTAGCCAGGACCCCTAGAGAAACAAGTAGTTCTTAAAGAAGGGTATCGAGAAGACTGCTTTCCTACCAGGTAGGACCATGGCTTTCCGCTTGGGCAAGAATGCTGTTAGTCCACTGTGGCCTCCTGTCGCGGCAGGAAGCCAGTGGAGTCTCACCAGGAAGCCAGGGGAGTCTCACCAGGAAGCCAGTGGAGCTCACCCAGCATCTCACCACTTCCTCCCTCAGAGGATTTCCCCACTCTGCTCCAGAAGCTCAGAGACTCTTATGTAATTAAAATCGGGGTGAGGAGCTCAGCAAAGCCAAACAAGCTCTGCGAAGCATCTGCTTCTGCCTCAAGCATGCTAAAACAAAAGTCTTGCCTTGTAAAATACTTACCAGTGTCTTAGTGAATTGGTGTCCTGTGAAAGATGATTTAGCAAAATGTTCTCTGTGCACATCTTTGCTAGCTTCATGACTGTATATTGCCTAATTAGCTGTAACAGAATTTGTTTTACTTTCCCTCCTTCCACACGTCCCTCCTCCTCCTCCTCTTCCTTCTCCTCCCCTCCCTCTCCTTATCGCCCTCCTCCTTCCCGTCCCCATTCTTTCTTTTTTTTCTTTTTTTTTTTTTTGGTTTTTCGAGGCAGGGTTTCTCTGTGGTTTTGGAGCCTGTCCTAGAACTAGCTCTTGTAGACCAGGCTGGTCTCGAACTCACAGAGATCCGCCTGCCTCTGCCTCCCAAGTGCTGGGATTAAAGGCGTGTACCACCACCGCCCGGCTCCCCATCCCCATTCTTTTCTCTCTACTCCTCTTTTCCTTCTCTATACTGTACAAGAATATCTTGGATAAAATAAACCTAGAAAACAAATGAACCTTGGCAGTGATCATCTTAACTGGTCCTAGAATTTGTGGAAGAAAAAAAACCATGAAAAATGACATTTTAAAGACGTAAATAATACATACTTACTGATTATCAGTTGTGGATGTTAAATGAAAATGTAGAGCATGGATCTGAATGAAAAAGAACTTTACTTACATTGGGCACAGAGCTCCTGCGCTGCGCGCTGCTGTACACTAGGGGGAGCCATTCAATGGGATTCTGTGAAAAGCCTCCCCTGAAACACAGACAGAAACGCGGCGGTAGAAAAAGCTCAGAAATTAGACGACTTAGAATCTTAACGGGGAATGGTTACCCCAGGAAAGACGCTAGACCAAACCATCACACACATTTCCACTGTCGATTAAGCCAAACGTGAGTCCAGAAACGGGATATAATTTATCAGAAGCAATCAACACTGTAGGCAGGTGGGATGAGGCCCAAGCAACTTTGCGGTATTTGTCTCTGCTCAATTCGGATCAGACAATCAAGTTGTGAATGAAGAGGTGATAAGGAAATGAAGGCTGGCGGTGGGATAAAAGCCACCTCTCAAAGAAGCCAAAGCCACCTGTACACAGTGAGGTCCCAGGAAAAGCCAGAGTCCTGGAGCCTGTTGCTAGAGACCAGCAGCCATAGGGTACATCCATAATGCATGACTCGGGTGGGAAGAAGCTGCTTCTGGACGCCATCAGGAGGAGGGGACACGGGATGGCAGAGGTTTTATTGGATACCTTAACCTCCTCTGCTTCCCAAGGTTCAGAACCATCTGCTTAATTCTGCAGTGGGTGGATGAATTGACTCTAGAGTGATCCTGGAAGTCGCTTTCTTGCAGCCTGAAGCACAGAGAATGACTTCCAGTTTCTGGGCTTAAAACAACACCAAGGATTTATTATTTTGGGGAGAGCTGGCCATACTCAGCCGGGAGGGTTTGGCCCTTTTCTCGATGACCGTCTGGAGCTAGGATTCTCTTGGGAACCTTTTTATTTGTAAGGTCCTGAGCCCGGGCTGGGAAGACCTACACATCTGGGGCTGGTACACTCAGGGTGCTCAGCACCTCTGGGCACCACAGCGGGGCCCCTCCCTGGGGACCTTCTAGCATATAGCGACCTGGGTCCCAAAGTGCTTGTTTCAAGTGGAACCGTCAATTCTGTTATGACTAGCCGCTCTTGGTGATCTGCTTCCTGGTCACCCTGCCAGTTCTAGCATGCATTTCTGGGGACAGGGAGGAACGCTGCCTGGGTTCTAGGAGAGGAACTAAAAACCTCAGAATCAAAGGCCATGTAGGCTGCTTAGAAATTTCAATGGACCTCAGTGTCTTCCTGTGTTCAATGCAAGGAATAACTTCTGGTAGGGCTCTGTGGAGGATTGGGAATAGCTGGGCTGAGGCAGATGGGCCCACCTGGTGAACGCTGGCACACTGTCCAAACAGAAGAGGGAGGAAGACTCTCAGATGGCATTATGCTTGACTGTTTTGAAGCTAAAAACCACTGTTGTTTCAAGCACAGTGCTCTAGTGAATAACCACCCAAGTCATAAAAATATTACTTCCCCCTTTAAACTAACAATAAAGTCATTTTGAATGAGACAGGAATATTACCAGTTAGTAGTTTTGCTTTTCCCTGGCCTTACCCTTGATCAAAATGAAGCGTGGAAACTCATTGTCACATCTCAGAGGCAGCCAGGCACCGATCATCAATTGAATCTTTATACGAGAAGCTGGTTAAGAGCTGTAGTCCTTTGTCTTTGGCGTAGTTATTGAAGACAGTTGTATTTGTAAGACAGGTCAAATTTTTCCATAGTCATTTTAATGGTCATGCAATTCATTTCATTAATTCTTGATTTAGAAACACTAAAATGACAACAATAATGTGAGCCCACTTAGAAAATGCAGGGTGCTCAAGTTCTTGAGTGATTGGGATGTGGCTGGACTTGGGGAAGGGCCTAGAACCAAAGATGAGCATTTTCTGATTCACACACTATATCCTCCCCCTGAAGTAATAAGGGCGGCAGCGGGGCTGCGTCCCCAACACCCCAGCCACCTACCCGGCTAGCTTATGCCCCGAAATAATTACACGGACACTGTATTCTTTTAATCACTGCTTGGCCCATTCTCTTCTAGGCTAATTCTCACATATTAATTTAGCCCATTTCTAATCATCTGTGTGTAGCACCCCAAGGTGTGCTTACCGGGAAGATTCTAGCCTATGTCCATCCTGGGTCGGATCTTCATCCTGGGAGCAGGGCATGGCGTCTCTCTCAGGTGTCTGCTCCTGAGAGCAGAGCTGTCGCAACTCTGAGCTCACTTCCTCTTCCTCCCAGCATTTTGTTCTGTTTACTCCTCCTACCTATCCTCTAACCAATAAAATGGGCCAACGCAGTTCCTTTATTAGCCAATGACCTTCCTCCATCCTCCCCCTGCTCCTTCCCTCCCTCCCCACTCTCCTCTCCCCTCACTGTGTGCTGCCCTTCCTTAGCTGATATGCCTGCCCCACCATGCTCCTCTCCATGCTCGCCCAGACTAAATGCTCACCCAGTGCCATGCATCACCATAGGATTTGTGGTGGGGGCTGTCTTACACAATTTGTTGCTATGCTAGACTTGAGGGTAGGACCAGGTTTTATTCATGTTTATGCCCAACATCAAGTCCACTGATCAGTCCCTAAAAAGCCCTGAAGTTACAAATCAGTTTCTTTTGTTGTTGTTTTCTTTTTCATCATCCCATCTCCCAACTAACAAGGCTTTGAGACCCTCAAGCTAATTTGTAGGTTAGGTGAGGTGGTATCTCTCAAGCCCACTGTGATCATTTGAATCTAAGCAAAGGATCCGCATTGCAAACAAACGTCTCTCACAAAATGTCTTCCTTTTAGTGACACACCCGCAAATGCACTCTCTGTAAGAATGGGCTGAGAGGAAAGGATGTAGAGGAATATGGAGAATATTGAAGCTTTAGCATTTACCCACAGCTGTTATACAGATCCACTAGTATTTTGGTTTTTTTTTTTAATCTAAATAAAGCTTGCATGGGTTGAACGTAAGAAGTGTATTGCTTAGTATCTCTGGACCATAGACACACAGGGGCTCCGCTAACCTACTCATTTGAAATGAAAAAGAAAGCAATTTGGGGATGGATTTCCGAAAGAAAATTGAAGACAAGAGGAAATAAGCCGTGAGAATGGAGCAGTCGGAGTTCACCCTTTCCAGCGGGAATTGAAATCCATCTTGGCTTCCTTTTTATCAAGGCTTTGCAGTTTCTCCAAGTTGGACAGGAATGCAAGAAGTACCCGCTTTCTCCCCTCAGGGTAGCACTGAGTGATTCTGCCAAAGTCACAAACTACCTTGGCACTCAGAGAACCAAATGCCCCAGGAAGCACCCACAGGGCCTTGGAGAAACCCGATTTCTTCCTTTATGGTGGATTCTGTGATCTTTCAGAAGACATTCTCCAACAGGGAGAGCTGAAATCCTTGGCAGCAATAAATCTAGGCCTTTTGTCCTCAAGCCGTCCCCCCACAGAGATCCAGAAGCTTATCTCTGCAGGCATCCCAGCAATACCCCCATCCCCAATCCCCACTTCTGCACCACAGGCTTTGACTTTACCCCCAGCTCCTTCTTTTTCTTTTGTCTGTTTCCAGGAAGGCTCTAAGCCAGGAGACTGACTTCAGTGCTGACGTCTTGTTCTGTGCACATTCCAACTACCTTTCCAACTTGGTTATATAAATATCTCCCACTCAGGTTTATTTTCCAAGCCAGTGGGTTCCTATCCGTGGTGGTGTCACAACACACTGGGGTGTTGCATTGGGCTGTCAGCAGTGGGAAAAGTCATTTGTTACTAACAATAGTTTGTCAGTCTGCAAAGGGCTTACTTATAAATATATAAATTAAAGGGGAGTCAAGTTAATCCCCGTAAAATGCTACACTCCATTGCTCTGAACATACTGTGAAAGCCTATGATTGTAGCGATTGCCACGTTTTCGAAGCAATTTTGAGTTTTTAAGGGGAACCGTGGAACATGGTGCCCGCCTTTTATGAATGCTACATCTCAACAGCAAGTGTAGTTAGTCTCAAGGGCACAGTCACAGAGACCTGTTTGAGTCTACCCTTGACTAGTTGTGTGACCTCAAATTAGTTACTCAGGGTCTCTGTGCTCCTTCTCAACAATACTGGGGATGGCAGTACGCCCCTTGGAGATTGCTGTGAGAATTGCAAAGGACTGGCTTTCAAGTGTTACCACTTGGAACAACAGTGAGACTTTCTTCTATTTGTCCTGCCATCTGATTAGTTTGTCCTAGGGTGTGAAGAACAAATACATGTTTACTGTGTTGAGTCACACTGCACGTGAACAGGTGGACTTCCAAAGCCTGCGGTACTTCTGTTTGGGGGATGCTGAAAACCCCCACATCTCCTGACTGCCTCCTGAAATGATCCGTGCTCCTGACTGTGAGAAAAATGGCATTTGACACAGAGCTTTCATCGAAAGCACCTAAAGATTCTCTCCACTGTTGTGTTTTGCTTCATTTCTCCCTCCTCACCCATCACTTCCAGCTCTTGTTGTTTCTGGCCTCTTGTGGGTGGGGGTGGAGAGTGAAGTGAGCTCAGGTGGACAGAGCTACAGCCCAGCTCGGGTGGACAGAGGACATTTTAATAAGCGTTAGAAGCACATGGCTCTGTGTACTGATGGCCTGCCCCGTGTGCTGGGGATACTCGAGAAGAGGCTCAGATGGAAAGGAGACAGTTGCCAAGACAGCCCCCCCCAAAATGTGTGAAAGAGAAGAGGGACCCAAAGGAGAACTAGTGCTGAGCTACGTGAAAGCCTCCTCCATGGCTCAACTCCATCTGAGAGGCAGCTCTTTGTTCTCACCCCAAAGCTGTAGGTATCAGTCTGCCCTTTTGGCAGAGTCACTTGAGGAACATCTCAAGGTCCTGGAGTGAGGCCTAGGTGTCCACTGTCTTAATGCATCTCAAGTAACTTTCACGGTCCAGAGCTTTTAGGATAGAATATGGGCACTGTCTTAGTTGTTTTGCCATTGCTGTGATAAAAATTTTGATCAAAGCAAATTAAGGAAGAATGGGCTTACTTTGGCTTATAGTTCTAGTGGGATACAATCTATCATGGTTGGGAAGAAATATAACAGCGAGGGTAGGCATGGTGGCGGGAAGCTGGCTGGTCACATGTAACCAAACTCTGGAAGCACAGGGTATATAGGAGGTGGGGCTGGATATAAAGTATCAAAGCCCACCCCCCAGTAACACACTTCCTCCAGCAAAGCTACTTCCCAAGGAATGCAGCCATCTGAGGATCAAGTGTTCAAATTGAGCCCATGGGGTATTTGACATTCAAACCACAAATGTCCATGGAGACGCATGGGTACCCTAGTTACCCGCTTCCCTGCCTGTTTCAAGAAGGGTCGGGCAACCTCCAGTATTCTTCCACCTCTGGAATATTATTGTTCACACATTCCTAAATATGAAAAAGAAATCAGTTTCATGAATAGTGTTTGTTCTAGTTTTCCCTGTTTTGTTTCCTTGGCGATATTGTCAAGATCTAATTTCAGGATCTATCTTGATGACTAGAGAACTCGTCTAGGAATATTCACTGGCCACTACTTTAAAACAGGGCTTCAAGAGAGATGATGAAAGAAACTACATGAAAACTTCTCTCTATTGCTTTCCCCATGGTTTCTAGAAAGACTGTGTGCATGGTTTTTGTCGCTGTTGTTGTTGTTGCTTTGTATTTTTCACAAGCATACGAACTGCTAAAAATTAGTTGAAGAATAATATTTGTACTCCAGAAATGAAAACAGAAGGGAAAAATACTTATTTGGAAGTTTGGCCTCCAACACTCGTCACTGATTTCTCTGCTTTAAATGAGACAGCTGCAAGCTGTGATCAGAAGCCACAGCATGTAGCACCCTGCATGGAGATTCTACCTCGAACTCCTAGGGACGGGGACTAATATGTGCATCATTATTTTAAGCACACTTCCTAAAGCTTTTCCTTGTTCTCATTAAGAAAGACAATATTAATAATAATTCATATTGTGAACTAATATAATTTATTATTACTGTTATTTTATAGCAGATGCATGGTCTTTAGCATGAAACAAATTTGAAAGACTGCTATCCAAATAGGTTATGGTGGATCTTCTGTAGTAGGAGGAACCAGGTGAGGAAGCAGCCTGGGCTCAACAGGAGGCATGGGACCCCAGAGGGTCTTCTTTGAGGCACTATACCCAGCTGTGAAAAAGATTCCAAAAAGCAGCTCCTCCACTAACTTGTTCCCTTCCTTCTCTCCATCCGTCTTGTCTCCTCGACCTGTGCCGTCCTTGTCAGGGTCCTCTGTCCTTCTTACACCTCACTATAATCTTCTTCCAGCCATCGTATACAGTCAGGGATTTTGAGAAGACACTCAGTTGGCAAACAGTCGCTGAAATAGCCTGATTCCTATGATGCTGTGATGAGGCTGACTTTTCAGATACTGCCCCACGCTTGTAGGACATTTAGCACCGCTGCCATTGCTTCCCTGCCAATCTCCTGCAGCTGGAGTGGGCTTCATAGGAGTGTGTGGCTCTGCTCTGATTGTCTGAGCATTGTGGAGTATTTGTTTAACCATGTGAAGATGTGTTGCATTTGTTTAATTACGTAAAGATGTGTTGCTATTTTATCTTGCCTGCCTAAGGCATTTGATGGATCTAATAAAAAGAGTAATGGCCAATAGTGAGGGAAGAGGTATAGGCAGAACTTCCAGGCAGGGAGAGTAAGGAGGAGGGGGAATTTAGGCTGGAGGGAGAATGAAAAAGAGACACCAGGGAGACAGCAGGGGCCAGTCAGACAGACATAGGGAAAGCAGGAAAGTAACCACATACAGAATGAAAAAAATGGCTAAAAGCCCCCAGGCAAATGCAGATGAATAGAAAAAGGTTAAATTAAGTTATAAGAGCTAGTGGCACAAGCCTAAGCTAAGGCTCAGTATTCATAATTAATAATAAGTCTCTTTGTCTTTATTTGGGAGCTGGTTGGTGGTCCAAAGAAAACTCCAACTACACCCGGGCTGCTCCCAAGGGCTGGTCTCTGCCATACTGGATACTCAAGTCAATCTTCCTTGTAGATCTAACTCCCAAGAAGGAAACAACACTGCAGATTAAACTTCAAAGCTAATATTTAAAGGACTGTGTGTGCCCTGTAAGTAACTTCTTAGAGTCCTAGTTGTGTTGATTTCATCATGGGAGCGAGGGGAGGCAGCAAACGCATGTCTGTGTGAGTTTTGTGGCTACAATAACCTGTTGAGGGAGCCACAGAGCAGTCTGTGTCCGCTCACCCACAAAACTACCTTAGATCAGGCTGTGCATAAACTCTGTTGCACCAAGCAAGGCACAGCACTGGCATATCACCAGGCAGGACCACTGTGCCATCTGATCAAGGGACTCCAGAGGCTCAACTGATTTTCTCTGACGTTCACACTTTAAGCAAGTGTTAACTGAGTGATGTTCGGAGTGAGAAGGGGCACTGGCCTGTATGTGCCATCCAGTCACTGTGTTCATCGCTAGTCATGGCACCCTCACCCCCGCTCAGTCCTCATGCCTGGGTGAGAGCCATAGCGTGCGCTGTTATAGGAACAAGGATGGAATCTGGGGCCATGTGCTCAGTGGAAGCTGCTTATTTTGTTGACTGTACTGTAAGAACAAACTGCTTTTCTCTGTGCCATGGCTCATTTTAACTCACAGCAGTGGTAACAGGGTCTCTAGACTGCTCGGAGCTATGTAAATATTCCTTCCCAAGGCTGCTGGCAGCCTGCTATGGTTTCCACTGCTCCACAAGCGAAGTCAAGTCTGGTGGCACACAATGCCACTGAACTTTGCACTTGGCTCTTCTAAAGTAATATTGATTCCTCAGTGCACAATGGTCACAGGCCAGAGGCAGAAATCAGTGGGCAGAACTGATGTTAGTGAGTTCTCTTCTGAAAAGATAGTTCTCTTCCCTCACCTGCTGTCTGCTACAAAACCTAGGCAGTGGCAACACGGAACGTCTTAGCAGGCAACGCCAAGTGTGCCCTCACTTAGCAGTGTGTGCTTTGGGTCACCGGGAGGTAGAAGTGAACCATCTCCTGATGTCCCTTTATGTTTAGTTAACGGATAGAAAAACAAGATTCCCAGCACAAGCTAAGGTGAACTCTATCTATTTACTAAGCCAAATAATTAAATCTCTAAACACCTTAGTTTTAAAATATATCTGCAAGATCTTAAAAATAATGAGCAATTTGAAATGAATAGTGAATGAACCTTCATCAGTCTGTGACCTACTTATCCGAAATCTATGTCAAAGTTCTGCCAAGCCAGACCTGATTTGCTCATACTACAAATATGTACTGTGCACTACTGATAAGCTTTTTATTACAGCAAATGTTGAGGCAATCAACATGTGAAAAAGCTCATTTTGACTTATGGTTTGAGTGGTTGCAGTCCATGACTGGCTAGCTGTGTTGCTCTTGGCCTATGGTAAGGGAGTACATTACGATGAAAAGACACAATTGAGCAAAACTGTGCACTTCCTGCCCAAGAAGTAACTTACTTGCTAGGAATCAGGCTGCAGAAGTTTGGTGGGCAGTCAGAGAAGATTCAGAGACAGATTCAGGTGCTGTTGAAGGCTTTGATGGATTACAGAAGGAAGGAAATGACAGATGCCAATGAGCAGAATGCCCAGATTGTGTACTGATCAAGTGTGAGGAGTAACAAGAAGGAAGAATGATTTCCTGACTGAGGTAAGGAGAGTAGAGAAAGCACAGGGTAAGATTTGGGCATTTGAGGTACCAGGAATAAGTACTGAGTGGACCTGGGTGTCTATGGGTCTGAGTGTCAGGGAGAGGAATTGGGGATACAGGTTTGCATATGTGTACAAAGAATGAAATAGTTCATCTTCATTGTCAACTTAAATAGACTTAAAATCACCTAGGAGACCGAGATACACCTCTTTGTGTATGGTGAGGGTGTTTGCAGAAAGATTAACTGAGGGTGGGAGGACACATACCCTTGGTGTGTTTTAGTATGATCCACTGGACTGGAGGCCTAATTGGTTCCTCTTTCTCCAAGTACCTAGCTACCATGATGCAAACAGCTGTCCTCTGCAGCACACTTCACTGCCAACATATGTATCTATTACAAAGTCAGAATATTGCCTGGGGAAAATGGAGTAAAAATAGAAGGGGCAGCTTTAGATTCTGGGGAATAACAATACTTGTAAACAAGAGGTACTTTCAAAGGAGAACAGGAAAAAAAAGCAGACATAGGGATCACAAACCTGAGAGGGTGGTTCGGAAAAACCACAGGAAGTGAGTGATCAGATGCCATGGAGGAGAGAACCATGGGAAGGGAGTGACCAGATTCCAGGGCAGAAGAAGACTTGTGTTCCTGTGAAGCAGATAATGTGCAGGCTGTTATGGCCTTGGCAGAAGAAGGGTTGTAGAAGATCATGTGCAAATGCCAAGGTTCTGTGAGCCTGGGAGGAAAATAAGGACACGGAAACAGCAGGTATAAGGAGGTCTGCTGAGAGCATCTATGGATGAAGGAAGAAGAGGATGGCAGCCTTGAGATACTGGCTCTAAGGAAGGTTCTGTTTATGATAAGAGACATCTGGTCTTGCTTGAAACTGTTGAAAACACTCAGGAGAATCATGAGTGAACCAAGCATCACAGAGTGAAACACCAAGAGAGTTGGATGCTGCGGGCCACCAACTAGAAGAGAAGTTGGGTATGTAGAAGAGGGCCTCCTCTTTTTATCAAAGGAAAGGAAACCAAGGGTGACTCCGAGGAAAGATAAGACAGCTACTTCTACACGTGTCCAGTGGCTCTATGGAGGAGCCATCTTCTAGGAATGCGGGTTGGTGGCGTGTGTAGGTATCAGACATTAGTGGACATTTTCTACACGTGCAGTGGAGGATGGGGTCAGAAGAAAGAGAAAGACAGTTATTAGGGTCTGGTTGGTAAGAGAACTAAGAATCCACAGGTTTCCTACTGTCTGAGTGTGGTATTTCCTTAGCATTCCTTAGCAGCATGCCTGCAGATCTCAGAGCTGTACAGTGAAACTTTGCCATGCGGGAGAGATGGAACCAAGCAAGGAAGGAAGGTAAGATTCTGCCCATATTACAGTGGTAGACCTGCCATTGACTCAAAATAATAGACAATGGGAAACAATAGATGGGATAACTTGGATTGAATGACACAAAAGTCAAGGCAGATGAGGGTGGTTAAAAGGTTCATGATGACAGTGTAAAACTGGGCGTATGAGATGGATTAGGGATGCAGGTCCCTGGAGAAGCAAACGGAAGGAACTGTTTCTCAGGAAGTGTGAGGATGGGGTAGAGTGTGCGGCAATGAATGATCGTGGATAGCAGAAGGGCAAGGGCTATAGATGAGGGTTCACAGAGGTGCAATGTGTGAGTCCGCCATAGGATTTTGGGGGAGATCGTGGACAAGAGCTTAGTGGGTTGGGTCGGACTGGATCTTGGGGAGAATGATGCAAGGCTGAGTGAAGGACACACAGGGGCAGAGCAGTGTGGAGCTTCCAGGCCCTTCTCCCACCACAGTTCTCTACTGCTGTGATACAACAGCTGAGATGATTGAAAAGAAGAGGACTGGCCAGGGGGTGGAGGCACGCACCTTTAATCCCAACTCTTTGTAGGCAGAGGCAGGAGGATCTGTGTGAGTTCAAGATCAGCCTGGTCGACAAAGTGAGTTCCCTGACAGCCAGGGCTACACAGTGAAACCTTGTCAAAAAACAAACAAACAAAAAAAGACAAGAGAACTTTCTTTGAGCTCACAATCTCAATCTCAGCCTGTGGGCATCTGGCTCAGTTCCTTAAAGGTGAGGTGCATCAGAAGATCATGGAAGAAGCACACAGGGAAAGGACCAGCCCACCTTGCAGCTGCCAAGAAGCAAAGGAAGGATCAGGAGTCCCACTGTTCCTTTCCATAGTCATTTGGAGGAACCTTTGGCTTACTGATGAAAACGGATGCTTAAAAGAACCACACTAGCTCAGAGCTGAGAAATAGATGGTTATTTATTTAGGGGTAGACTCACAAATCAGAATTCTCTGCTGGAACGGAGATCAGAAACCAAATTCCACAGCAGGAAAAGAGACTGGACGCATGCTCTACATCGGCATAAATAGCATAAGAGGTCATGCCCCAGTGGGCAGTAACTACTGGCTATAGGACCTCCGACAGCATATTTTCCCCCCAATTATCTATTTTCTATAGCCAGCCCCAATCTCCTAAAGGGTTTCCTTCCTCCCATTAGTGTCCCTAGCAGGGACTATGCCTTTAACACGCAAGCTTTATGGGGTAATTCAGATCCAAATTAAAACATTGCATGCCTGGCCCTGAAAGCATCATGTCCATCTTACAAGGCAAAATGCATTTAGTCCTTCTCCAAGAGTCACCCAAGATGGCTCAAAATCCAACCCAAAGTCTCCTGGGATGTAAGACCAACTCTCAGCTGTGAACAACTGTAAGCCTTTAAAAATAAGTTACATGTTCCCAACATACAACATAGACTCCTGTCACAGAGAGGAGGAGTAGAATACCAATAACACAGGCCCAAACCCCAATAGGGAGACATCAGATGCTGTAGTGCCCTGTCTAGCATCCAGACCAAAGACAGTGTGTATGTTGGGTGTGCTCATGTATACAAAGAGACCAGAGAAGGAGGCCAAGTTTCCCCTCTTACACACCTTTCCTTTATTCCTTCTGATATAAATCAGCAAAGAAAAACTCTGCTTTAATAATAGTGCACAAAAGGGAAGTCAACCAGAACAGAAAACCTCATCAGCTTATATAGTTTCATAGCCCCAAGTTACAATTTTGAGCATTTAAACTTGTTTCAAAGAGACAGATCCCAAGGTTTTGTTATCTGGATTAATGGGGAGATTGACAATGCAAAGTTGTCCTTGTTATCTACAGTTAGAGGAGGGCTGCTTTTGCCAGGTAGACAATACCCAGAGTTGTCCTGTCTGCTTGGCAGAATTATGCTCTTCCAGGCAAGAGAACCTGGGAGTGCTTCTATAACTAAATTTAACTTTGTGTGGCTTTATTTCTTATGTAAGTTTAGTAGGTCTTTAATGACATCAATTTATTCATAGTTTCTTTTATATGAAGGCTTATAGTTTCCCATTGAATCTGAATTTTTTTTTTATTTTTTGGAATACTTGGGTTTTTGTTTTTGTTATTTTACATGAGTGCTGAGGAATCAAATTCCAGGCCTCACTCTTGGGCAGCAGTTTCTTCGCTCACTGGGTCATCTCCCCAGTGCCATGACTTATGTTCTTCTGTCCCTCCTGTCTGTCACAGCTGTGGCTTCACTCATTTTCATGAATTACCATCTCCAAGGCTGCCTGCAGGAACCCTGACCCCGGACACACTTCCAGGCTTCCCTAGTTTTTAAGAACTCTGAATGAAAGCCTCGTATGGAAGCCTCTGGATTCCCACAACTCATATTTAGTATGCTTGTAAAATCCATACAATGGATAATGCCCACTTGGGCCACAGCCTCCGCATGCCCAGATGGGTAAATGTGCAGAAGCCAATGCTTGGCGACCAGTGTCCTCCTCAAAGTGAAGGTTTATGCATGTAAAAATTTAAGCCTAGGTGGGTGGAACTTGCTGATCCCCAAGATGCCCTCAAACACATTTACCTTCTCTCAGGGCAGAGTGCTTGACCTCTTTCCAATGGTGTTAATATCTTCAGTAACCAGAAGTTAATGCAGTCATTTTGTTCAAATTGTGAATTTGTCAAACCTGTTTTGCTTATGATTTATAGTGTAAATCTAGCTAAACAAGATCAGCAATATCCATGCCAGAGTCTGTATGCTGTGGTGTCTTTAATTTTTCTTTACCAGGTAAACTAGCCTATCAGCTTTGAACTAATCATTTTACAAAGTCTCAGGGCACAGGCAGAATATTGACAAGCTCATTGCTAGAGTGTCACGAACTCAGTTAGTTCCATTCTCAACACTCGCTCTCCTTCTGAAGCTCTAGCAGTGCAAGCTTCCTCATCAGCATCTTTACTGGGGTTCTGGTCTTCTGGGCTCCCATCAGAATCACATGTTAATATTTACAGTATTTCAGGCTTTATCTACCTTGCTTTATAAACCTTTCCAAGTTTCCTCCACAAGACTGTTTCAAAGACTTATGAACTTTATGCTCAATTCAGGCTATATTAATGCCCCATTTCTGGACTTCATTTGTTTGTGTTGGTCAGCTTTCTGTTGTTACATAACTATCCGAGACAAAGAAAGTAAGAAAGCTTTATGTTGGTTTTCACTTTCAGAGGTGTCAGTTCATGAACACTTGGTTGGACTGTTCTGTGCCTGAGAAAAGGATGAACATCAAAAAAAAAAAAATCACATGATGGCTTTACATAGGAAGGAGGAAAAGACAAGATCTCCTGAGTAAACTAAAAGTGTGGGGATCACAAGAGAAGAAGGGGAAGAAGCGAGGAGAGCAGAGAAAATTGTATAGCTCAAAAAAAACAATAAAAAAATGATTAAAAGTCACATGATGGCACAAAGTTGTTCACTTCATGACACTCAGGAAGCAGAGATGGAAGGGGATATATGCTAATGTCCCCTCATCAAGCCCCTTCTTCCTAATATTTCTATCATATCCTGAGAGTACCATAAGTTGGGAAATCAAGCCTTTTACCTGTGACCCTTGAAGAGACAAGGATGTAACCCAATACAGACCTGTGCTCTGGTGACAGGAGACTGACTATGTATCATGAGAGAATTAGTCCTAATCTTCCTGTGGGCAAGTGAAAGGAAGGCTTGGGATTCTGGTAAGGAGTTCGCAGAAGCATGATAGATGTTAGCAAGCTCTGGTCCGAAGAGGTTAGAGGTAGACCCTTGTCTTCCATTAGTCCCAAGATTCCATTAGTGTAGACGGAAGTTTCTGTCCCACAGCCAATCAGTCTCAAACAAACACACAGAGGCGTTTATTAATTATAGACTGTTTGGCCTGTTTTTCAGGCTTATTACTACTACTTACAACATAACTTAAACCGTAATTCTTCTCTATGTGTAGCCATGTGATTTGGTACCTTTTCTCAGCAAGGCATTCACATCTTCTTCTGCTTCTGGATGATGACTGTGCCTCTGCCTTTCCTCTTCCCAGAATTCTCCTAGTCCAGTTGCCTCACCTATACTTCCCACCTGGCTACTAGCCAATCAGCATTTTATTAAACCAATACGAGTGACAAATCTTTACAGTGTACAAGAGCACCATCCTATAGCACATTAGTATGGGTGAGTCTCAGTGCGCTGGCTGTTGTCTGATCCTGGCAGATCTGGGAGCACTGAAAGTCACACCATGGGCTGTGCATTCTGAGCATTTCACGGTCCATTCATAACATAACTCACTCAGTCCCTGCCTTCATTCTAAATAGGATTTCAGATGGTCATATTAAAACATGCTATCTGCCAAATACAGATGAAGGGCTTCAGAAATATGCTTATCCCTGCTTATTTTGAGTTTTTCACATTCGCTTCCCTCTGGAAACTCCCTCATCGTGCCAGCCATCATGTCTTCTTCTGCATTTAGTCCTTGTGTTCTAAAAAAAACCACGCTTTGTTGTATGAGCATATTTTGTTCCATCTTATTTTGCCTCACCAATTAAACCGTAGGCTCTTCCGGGATAAAGATTTGGCATATGAATTTTTAATGTCTGTAATATGTGCTAAGACATTTGGGGCCTAGTAAGCCCTCAGTAATTGGAATTCCACTTTAGTTTAACAGACATGCTCCTCTGCAAAAAAGTGATTGACTACACACTATAGCTAAGCCTAATAATCAACTCTCTAGGGAACTCTCATGGGCACATGAATAGTTTAAATCACAAGGTCAGACACAAGAAAGACACAAGATAAAAATATGAAAAGCAATAAACTAGCAATTTATGTGTGTTTCTTTCTCACTTTAAGAGACTATACTAAAACAATACAATGGCAGGTTCGCTGAAAGCCAGGCGCTACACAGAAGACAGGCCTTCATGCCCATTTAGGTTTCAGTGAAGAGCCAGGGCTATTCTGGTTACTGTCTCTGTGGACTAAGCCAGTAACCCACCAGAATATGGAACTTCAGGGCACTTCTTTAAAATAGGGATCAAATGATGTGGCTCAAGAGGACAAAGAAGAAATACCAGATGGTCCACATTTGTCTGGTACCCGTGAGTAGGAGAGCAAAGGGGAGCATTTTGAAGATCCAAATAAGAGCTCTTAAGCAATAACACAGAGGCCAGTTCCCAGCTCAGCCTTGCTTTGGTTCCACTTGCTTTCCTCACTACCCAGTTGAGGTTTCCCTGATACCTACACTTAAATATCACTAAGATTTACTTCTCTGCTGTACTTGTCTTGCTTTAGGGTTTTATACTTTTAAAGTTCATTCTATATTTACTTCCATTTTCTAGCCTCTACCACGACTCCTAAAGTTACACACAAAGTGTTTTCAATACAGAGCTTTGATTTCAATGGGAAAGGTAGAGTTTCATAGCAAGAAAGGGATTGAGCTTTTGCTCAGTGATCAGACTTGGATCCTTTCTTGAGCAGTAGTTCTTTCTGGTTCCTGGCTGTTTGTCTCAGGCTAGTATTTCCACACTCTCACAGAAAAAAATTTGTTTCTGACACATCATTAAAGCACAGAAAGAAAACATAGTAAAGAACCACAACACCAATGCTTAATTTAATTTATTATAGCCTTGTATTGATCTGTGAGAACATGTGCATATCTTATTAATAAAATGCAGCTTTCAGTTTGTCATGTTTTTTTGGGGGGGGGGCTATAGTCTTTAAATATCCACCAGTTTGCGGCAGGTGTTGGTTTAAAGATCCTGAGATGAATAAACTGGATTCTGGCTCTTCTGGATTTTGTAGAGGTTAAATCGAGTCTGGAATATCTCCTAAGACTCCGTGTTAGCTCTATCACTGTCCCTGTGTGAAATGTCCTGCCTCTGGGGGACCGGGCAACAGGAATGGCCGGCTATTTTGTCTCGGTTTAATGATACATGAAATGGACATTATCTTGTAAAGCACCTGTGAGAAGCAGGGACCGATCAGTGAGGGGTCCACAGCTCGGACCTGAGAAGCCTGTCGCTGAAAGAAACTGAGATCAAGGGCAGCCCTTGAACTCTTGCCTCAGAGTATCTTGGACTGTCAGCTCAAGTCTCAGGCAGGATCGCACATACTCCTTTTTCTTATCATTTCCCAGGGCTTTGAACAGTTAGAGCAATTGCTCTGCCCAAGTCTCATTGAACCTTCATAGAGCAACAGTCTCGGTGGATATAATTGGGATATAATTGCTAGAACTTTAGTTTTTCTCTTTTTCTCCTCCCCACCCCTGTGTCTCTTTCTCAAACTTCCCAGGTAGCTATTTTTATTTTCCTTATGGCAGGTTGGGGAAACTGAGATTCAAAAGGGGAAGGGGTGGATAGGTGAGTCATGCCAGGCATGGGAATAAGAACTTCGACCTGGTTCTAGAATGATCGCTTTCCTTTTTTATTTGGACAGAGTATTGCTATATAGTACAAGCTGGCTTCACACTTGAGATTCCACTGCTTCACCTCACCCCAAAGTGTTAAGATTGCAAGTATGTATCACAATGCCTGTTAAAATCATCAGTTTAAACAGAACCCAAACCAAACCAAGTAAAAACCCCCGATTGCTCAAGAGCTGCCCTTGTTCAGGGTTGCTCATCACAGAAGAGGAACTAAGACCAAACTGCTCCAGTCATAAATGGTCCTCTCTCAAGTCAATAAAGCAAATGTTCAGCCAAGTTCTGAGCGTGGGTTCTTGATGCAGTTTTAGAGGAGTGGGAAAAGATTTGGTTTCTTCCAGAAACTCAAACTATGTGGAGGTGTAAGCACTAGGGGCATCTTGTTATGAATGATTGTTCGATTGTGCTATTTCTTACACTCATTCATTTATTCAACAAGAACATCATCTGCTATAATGGTATCAGCTAAAGGGAAGTTGGTTTTGTTTTGCTTTTTCTTCCATCAAGTTCACTTACAGGGCCCAGAATTCGTAGGAAGCAAACACACAGAAGTTTTTTTTTTTTTTGTACATGTTATATTTAATTTTTTCCCTATGAGCTATTTTGATCATTTTCCTCCACCCAGAACTTACTACCTACCCGCCCAATTTTCTTCCCACAAAAGTACAAAAAGTGAAAATTAGGACAAACAAAAGACCAGTATGACAAAAAAAAAAATCTGAAACAATTAAAGAAAAAAAAAACTCCACAAAAACATAACCCTAGAGCTTGTTTTCTGTAGGCTAACTTCTCCTGAGCATGGGGCCTGCCCCGGAGTGTGGCCGATATTCCCGGTGACACTCCACTGGACAGACAGATTGAGAGGCAGTCCTTACCTGATGGAGGAAGGTCATTGGTTAAAAAAATAAAGAAACTGCTTGGCTGGCCCTCATAGGTTAGAACACAGGTGAGTGGAGAAAACAGAACAGAATGCTGGGAGGAAGAGGAAGTGAGCTCAGACTTGACAGCTCTCCTCTCGGGAGCAGACGCCTCAGAAGAGATGCCATGCTCCCCGCTCCCGGGAAGATGCACGCGATGAAGCTCCAACCCAGGATGGACGTAGGCTAGAATCTTCCTGGTAAGACCGGTGCTACACAGATGATAAGAAATGGGCTAGTCCAGGTGCGAGAGTTAGCCTAGAAGAGGCTAGATAGAAATGGGCCAAGCAGTGCTTAAATGAATACAGTGTCTGTGTAATTATTTCGGGGCATAAACTAGCCAGGCGGCTGGGGTGCTAGGGACGCAGCCCCGCCGCTCCTAATTACTACACTTACCCCTCCACATCTGAGAGACAAGCAATCAAATACCGTAGCTCTGTGTGTTTTCTAATTAACAAACACGCTAGCGATGACTTCATTGTTATTGTCTTTGGCAGACACTGGGTAAAGTTTCTTTTATTCTGGTGGGTGACAAATTCAGCTCCAACCCCAGAAATAACACTAGACTGACCGGATATCTTATTTCACAATATAAGCCTTCTGTAGGGCACAGTCAATCACTTTCTTACAGAAGTGTCTTAAACAGTTGCTCCTTGTCTCAATACATAATTTAACATCCAAACTCAGGAAACTTTCAAGGTGTAATATAGCGCTAAGTCCTTTCACAAAATCCATTCTTCTTGACTGAGTTAATGAATTCTGATATTAATAAAGTCGTGAGCAAGAGAAGCCACAGTTTCCTGAAAACCCTGTAACCACAATGGAGAAAGGCAGAACCATGTGCCTTGATTTCCAAAATCCACACTTCTTGGAACAAGTTCACTTGGATAGGAGTCAAACACTGAGTCTCTCTCTATTGCAATCCTCCAAGGCGTTGTGCAAATAGAGTCTCTCTCACTCTCTCTTTCTCTCTCCTCCCTTCCTCCTTCTTTCCTTTAAACTTTCTCTGGGCTTCTTCATTTACTCCTACATTCTGCTAGGAGAAAATTTGTTTTCAAGTCTCCCATCTCAGCAGTTTCCATACTTTCTGGTAAGAAAGATAGGATGCAGCAGGTAAAAGTAACATGTCGATAACATTTGCTGACAGTCTCTTTTCTCTTATGCCTTTAGTTCCGTTTCCTATCAGTTTACACTCCCGCTCCATCCCGTGGGACAGGCACTATTTGAATACTCAGTCCGGCCCCAGCTTCTCATCTGTGAGCCAGAAAGCTGATTCTTAGAAGGGCGAGGCCACACTTTACCCCGTTAGTTTCATGCCCAAACCTAACGCACAGAACTACGGAGCGCACGCACTGAGCCTTTCCGTGGCCACCCGGCTCCCACCCCGCGCGACCCGGCGCCACAGGGCCTCAGGGCCCCACTGCCGGTCCCCGAGGGCGCACGGCAGCTTCCGGGAGGTCGTCCACGCTGATCGTTTCACTCCCCCTCCCAGTCGCCGGTCCCGCCCCGCTCGCAGCTCGCGCGTGCGCGCTTGCTGGCCGGAACGCGCCGGGGCGCGCGCGCTGGAGAGGCGGGGCCGCGCCACTCGCAGATTGTCCCCGCCCCCGCCCCGCGGCGTTCCGTTGTCGCCGTGGCAACCCGAGAGCGGCAACGGCGGAGGCGCGCGAGTCCGGCGCCGCCTCCCGGCCGCCCAGCAGTAGGCAGCGGCCGCCCGGCCCGCGCTGTCCCCGCCTCCCGGCCCGCCCTCGCCGGCCGGAGTGAGCGACCGCCAGTCCGCGGATCCCGGCTGCCGTCCGGGCGCGCGCAGCTAGCGGGCGCGACTATGCTAAGATGGTCCTGCAGGCGCGGAACAAGCACCGGGACGCGACTCCCAGGCCGCCCCGGCCGGCCCGCTCGTCACCGCCGCCACTGAGCGGGACATCCGAGGTGGGCGCCGGGGAGCCGGGGCTGGAGCGCGCGCCGCCGTCTCCGGGGCGCAGAGGCGCGGCGGGCAGGAAGGGGCCCCGCGCGGAGACCGCTGCGCCCGCCCCGGACGGCCTCGCGGGCCGCCTGGCGGTCGGGCTGCGCTGGGCGCTGGGCCTGCGGCGCGGGCGCGGCCGGACCTGGAGCACGCTGCTGCTAGGTGAGCCAGTTAGCAGCCCTCTTCGACTTTTCCCGGGACGCTCCTGCCTCCTCTGCTCCTCCCCGCTCCTTCCGGGGGCCCAGCTCTGCGCACCCTTCGCCCCGCCGTCCGCCCGGGCTTTTAAAAACACGGCCCAGAGATCATCAGCAGCTCGGGTGGCGGCGGGCGGGCCGGTCCGCGCGGAGGAGACCGGGCTAATGCCTGCAGCGACAGTCCACTCTTTGCCGCTGGCTTGGCCGCTATCTCGGAGGATGGCTTGCTTAGGGATGGGAGCGATTCCTGGAGCTCGAAATACTCAGGTTCCTGTCTTAGAAAGTTGCCAAACTTATAATTAAATTTTAGCGTGCTTTTTCGCTTCTTGGCCGCAAACACTGCGGGTGGCACTTCGTGGTTTTGTCACTTTCCAGGTTGTGTTGTGTTTTGGATGCCCAAGCTTTAACCTTCCCTGCTGGCATCTCTCATCCTTCTTCCACGCACCAAATGGATGGGTTGTAACTGTGTGCCGGAAAGAAAGTTGAAGCAAGCATTCACGCGTGGGTCGCCTTCTGGGTTTGCTTTCTGATTGACTTTGTCCGATAAGGCAAGTTTATAGAAGTTTGGATTAGCAGGCCTAATTTTTCCAAGTCCCTCAGTAAGATCCTGTAATTTTTTTTTTTTTTTTTTGCCACAATGGCTTTTGGTTATTGAATCATTTAGTTACTAGTGATATTTTGTTACTATTTTTCACTTTTCCTTAATGACCTTTCCATGTTCGGGGTGCTTCAAGCCTGGAATTTGGGGTTAGACGGGCCATACAGCAAAATTAGCCTTCCTGTGGGGATAGCCTCTTATCCCAGCCATTGAGTCACTGTAAGCCAGGCCCGATTATGTGTTTGTGGGGTCAAGAAGGCTCGCATTGTTACAACGATATTTTCTCTTTTTATAGTTGGGCCAAGATTAGGCAAATTCATTATTTTCGTCATGCCTCCCTTTGGTGGCTAGCTTGAGAACCTGGCCAGTGTACAGGTTAAATTCACCTTGGGGAGGCAGCCTGGTACAGTGGATGAGGCCGAAGGCACGCAGAGCTGGTGCACAGTGCTTGAGTTTGGTTTCAGGCTCACTTTGAGGGCCTTCTCTGTTATGTGGAGTTATCTTTTGCTCTACTCAGGGATGGCCCAAGGAGCCAAACTAAAAATTCCATGGCTAATGCATGTTTGTGTCTAAAGCATTTAGCAGCATCAGTTCCTATTGTGGAAGCAAATGCGTAACCCTGATTTCGGATCCCGTGACAGAGTAAATCTCCAGCTTTTGTGAATGGCTAGTATAAACAGCAATCGTAGTAAAGTAATGGATGGATTGTTTTCATTTCAGGGAGAGACAATAATAGATTTTAAATGATACTTTTTTTATGTTTTACAGTGAATTTCCTTTGGGTTTTCTTACACTGGATGGCTTGTATTTGGATTTAGTAATGCTCTTGCAGAAATACAGTTTTGTTTAATACAGTGTTTCTCTTGATTTGCTCTTTTGGCATTGTAAATGGAAGTACAGTGAGTGTGTCAGGATTAGGTTTTCCCTGGACTGAGGTCACCAGGTGTGTAGAATTGGGAGGAACACCATAGTCGCTGTCCTCTTGTGTGAACATCTGCTGTCAGGCCACACAGCATCTGGAGGAGGGTTTTATGCATGATCAGACCTGGTGTGCCTGGCTCAGCTCTGGCTCTGCACCCTCAAGACTGACAGCAGCAGGGATTCTTCCTGGCACCATGCTCCCAGAGCATCAGAAAGGCACTTGTCCTGCAGAGGGTTCCAGCAATTTCCATGTCTTTGAAAGCTGCTTCATTTCCTCTTTTACCCTCCCAGAGGAGGTGAAAGTTGTATTTCAATGTGGAACTTGAAAGTGGCTCCTGGGTCTTCCATGTTGAGAGACATTTATTTCATAGTCACTTGTTGCTTGGCTTGATTGTAGCTGCTCGGCTCTATCAACTACGTGTTAGCTATGACAAGGTAGCTTTGTGTAAGAATAAATGTCCTAACTTGGACGTCCATGATAGCGGCACATGTTAGAACTGTTCAAGTGTTTCTTCACGTGTGCTGGGCACTGGTAAACCACGTACCAGGTGTCCCTTTCCACTGCTGAGGGTGCAGGACAATGACGAACCGTTAGTGTGAACATATGCTTTCTTATAGATGGACATAATTATTTAATTCAGTGGTGACAAAGAGGTCTTGAAATGTTTATTTTTAGAAGTTCTGAGCTACACAGGCAGTGGTGGAGGGAGAACCTTGAAAATGTTTATCAAACTTTCCTGACCACAGTAAATAATATAGGTCGCCTCTAACCAGCTCCCACCTCAGAGAGCGCATCCTGCTACATAGCACTATGTGTCTGCATAGATTTCCGTGTTCAGGCAGGAAGCATTAATAATTGAGCTATTTTCAGAGTTACGAACAGGTTTGAGAAACCTACAAAAGCTGTCAGGCCATTGAGGTCCACTGAGCAGTGGGAATGGACTCACAGGGGAGATGCGAGGCTTGTGGAAACATGGCTTTGTCAGGAGGTGTGGGCAGCTGTGCTGAGGGAACAAGGTCACCCAGGAGGAGCTGCACAATCTTCCCACACTCTGGTCTTCTGCTTATAGTGTCTCTCACTGTCAGGTCTACCAAAGTGACCTGTCGAACCACCTCCTGGGACTGGGGTCAAGGCAGAGAAAGGCAGGCAGTGAACACAAACTGGCAAAGTCCAGTTAACACTGCCCTTCGGTAAAGCTTGTTTTTTGTTTCTCCTTTCTTCCGTTCTGGTTAATTTTAACTGTCAATTTGACACTACTTTAGAATTACCTGGGAAGAGAGTTTGGGGAACTATCTAGATCTGGTTGGTTGGCCAGGAAAGGATTATCTTGGCTGTTGACTGATGTAAGAAGACCCAGCCAGTTGTTGGCTATACCATTCCATTCCCTAGGTGGGGATCTTGAACAGTCCAAGAGCAGAGAAAGCTGTGAGAACAGGCAAGCAAAGATGAATCCACGCGTTTATTTTTCTCTCTCTGCTCTCAACTGAGTATGATGCTTTATACATTCTTGAACTGACTTCCCTGCAGTAATCGGCTAAAGCCTGGCGTGGTCCTCTCCCACCCCTATGTTGCTATTTGTCAGGATAGTTGTAACAGTAAGAGAAATGAAGCAAGGACTTCCTTACTCTCTCCTGCGGTTCTCTCCAGGCCTGCCGCAAACTTGGTGGGTTTCTGAGCCACATATTTAGCTTTTTGACGTTTGACTTGGTCTTGTGTAAGATGAGAGATTTCAATTAGAACATCAGTTCTTAACCTAAGCTATACACTGGCGATATCTGAAAACTTAAAGCATCCCATAATCCATACATTAGACTCCTTAATTGTGTGTCTAGTGCTGGGCATATGGCAGAAGGAAGCACACTGGAGGAGGTGGGTTTGAAATGCTTGTTTATTTTTAGTGCTGGGGACTGCCTCCTAAGTCCTGTACCAACCACTGAGCTTCTAGACGCAGATTGGCACCACTGGGACATGGAATTCCTTTATGACTGCAGTGTGCTGGGACTGTAAATCTGTACCCCTCCTTTATTTCATTGTTTTCATTTATTCACTCATGTGTGTATGTGCTTGTGCGAGAACACACATGAGCACACACACACACACCTGTGTGCACGTGCTTGTGTGTGTACATGTGCTACGGTGCTTGTGTGTCAGAGAAAAACCTCAGGAATCAGTTCTTTCCTACTATGTGGGTGCCTGGGCCAGACCTCAGGTTTTAGGCTTTGTAGTAGGAATCTTTACCCAATGAGCCTGCATCCCTGCTCTACCCACTTCCTTGAAATGGGCACATGAACTATCCGATTGCTGTAGTTTCTCTTAATCGATTGTTTCCTCAAAACTGGAGCTGTTAGTTGCCACTTGCCTGATACAGCTACTTCCTTCTTACACCCACCTATGTCCTGACCTTTATCAAAAGAAGGAAGAAAGTTCTGTAGTTGGAGAGGGCTTTGTTTCAGGGGTGACCATGAGAAATATTCCTATTGAACGTGCATGTGCAGAAAACATGCTAGTGGTGCAGGACAGTGTAAGATGCATCTGTAGAATCATTAAAAAGGTAACTGTGGTGCTTTGAGTAAGAATGCCCCCCATAGGCTCATATATGTGTGTGTGGTGTGTGTGTGTTTGTCACTGGGGAGTAGTACTACCTGCGAGAGATTAAGAGATACGGCGTCATTGGAGAAACTGTGTCACTGTGAGGTGGGTTTCAGAGACTCTGGCCTGGCCCATGTCTTTTTCTTTTTCTTTTCTTTTTTTTTTTAATTTTATTTATTTATTAAGGATTTCTGCCTCCTCCCAGCCACCGCCTCCCATTTCCCTCCCCCTCCCCCGATCAAGTTCCCCTCCCTCATCAGCTCGATGAGCAATCAGGGTTCCCTGACCTGTGGGAAGTCCAAGGACCGCCCACCTCCATCCAAGTTTAGTAAGGTGAGCATCCAAACTGCCTAGGCTCCCCCAAAGCCAGGACATGCAGTAGGATCAAAAACCCATTGCCATTGTTCTTGAGTTCTCAGTAGTCCTCATTGTCCGCTGTGTTCAGCGAGTCCGGTTTTATCCCATGCTTTTTCAGACCCAGGCCAGCTGGCCTTGGTGAGTTCCCCATAGAACATCCCCGTATCCTCCTGAATATTAACCTTCATCAGGCGATGAAAGGAGACAGAGACAGAGACCCACATTGGAGCACTGGACAGAAATCTCAAGGTCCAAATCAGGTCCAGGAGAGGGAGCACGAGCAAGGAACTCAGGACCGCGAGTGGTACACCCATGTCTTTTTCTTCTTGCTGCCTTTGGATCCAGATGTGAACTCTTGGCTCCTCTCCAGCACCATGTCTGCCTGTGTCCCGGCATGCTTCTGGTCATGCTGACAAGGGACTAAACCTCTGAAACTGTACGCAAGCCCCAGTTAAATGCCTTCCTTTGTAAGGCTTGCCGTGGTCTTGGTGTCTCTTCCCAGCAGCGCAACAGCGACTAAGACAGAAAGTCATGTCCGACCTAGTTCCTGTGGCAGGTGCAACCCGTTTGAGCTTCATGATGTTTTAGGTGGGATCATTCTGTGTTTTGGGGGACTGTTGTGTCTCACAGGGGTGTTAACAGAGTTCCAGGTTCTACCTACCAGAACCTAGTAGCACTTCCCTAGTGGTAGCAATCAGATGCTTCCTAAATACTGGCAAGTGTAACTGGGAGGCAAGCACCACATTGGAACCACTACCACCAAGAGCCATGACTACGAGAGCCTGTGACTAGCTGGGGACAGGGAGGAGGCCTGTGAAGGCAGAGTTGAGTCCTGGTACTGGGAACTGGGATGGGTCAGCAGGGTGTGATGCGGTGGAAACAGCCTGGCATTTCAGTGCTGACCCGCGATGGAAGCTGTTTCTACACTCCTCCAGTGTTTCTCATTATTTCCTGATCTTTAAGATGGGGCCGGTGAATGCTTTGGTCAGAGTAAAAGAGTAGGTGAGGTAATACATGTACAGTAGTACGTCTGGTTCAAATTGGAGTAGAACCCCAATTGGAAAGCCTATTGTGCCAGGTGCATCCTGGGAAAAAGACGGACAGGAAACCTGTGCTGCCTGCTCCTGTGGAATTTGCATTGTGGATGTAAGAAGAATAAGTGACTAGTTAGTTACAGTTTGTAGTAAGTGCCCTGGAGGAAAGGAAAGGGCTTCTGTGTGGGGAAAAATGAAGCAAAATGAACAAAGCCCAGGATGTCCTCATTAGGGATGTCCCTAAGCCAAGACAGACTTTGGGAAGGGGCCTTGTAGTTGACTTTAGCCAGAGGACAGAGAAGTGGTGGCGTCTGCCTGAGAACTAAGCCTGTGTGAGCTGAGCCCGTGTGAGCTGAGCCCGTGTGAGCTGAGCCCGTGTGAGCTGAGCCCGTGTGAGCTGAGCCCGTGTGAGCCCTGTGGAAGATGAGCAGGATGGCTTCTTGATGCAGCCAGGGGCATGCAGGAAGGAAGGAGCAGGTCTCACTTACCCTGTAATGGAGGAGCGGTGCCTGTGGACCAGATCTGGAATGGGAGCGAGTTTATTCCTGTTGCCGTCCGAAGCCCCTGAGGAGTGTTGAGCAAGATGGGCATGTTTACATTTTAATTCCGAGAAATCTGTGCTTGGAAAATCTAGGGGACCCGACCCCGAGGCGGGACTCTTCCAGGGTCTGTGAGTGTGGCATGAACAGTGGGCATGGCTGTGAAGATGGTAAGGAGGAGTGGATTTCAGTTGGAATTTGGAGGTAAAACTGGTCGAACTTGGGGTGACTGGTCTTGGTGTGAGGGGTGGGGGGAGTTCTTCCTGGAAGAGACAGAGGAGACCCTACAGGTGAGGACCAAGGCAGGCCTGATGGAGACAACGAGGATTGTGTCTGGACACGCCACTGTGAGGGGTGTGGGATACCCAGTGTGAAATGTCAGGTTTGTGGGAGGACAGAAAAGTTGTCTGTGGAAGAGAAAACAGTAAGTGTTCAGCACCAGGGTAAGTGACTTCACACTCCACAGACAGCATCTTACCCGGGTGCGTAGGGGTCGTCCCTGCCCGGCTCTGGGCCTGTGCTGCAGGTGAACTCATATAACAGTGACTTGGGCCCGACCATGGCATGGTGATTGTCGTATTTACTAGACGTGGGATCTGAGGCACATAGGTGCTTAGTAACTAAACTTATGCCTTGTCACCCCCAGAATTCTTCAGGGCAGGATTTGAACCCAAGTCCCTGGTCTTCTGAGTTCATGTTCTTAATTGCTACATAGTGTTTCATTTAGTGAGCATGTAGCAAGAGGACAAGTGAGGGCTTCCATCCGGTTCTGAGAACCTCAGGGGTCTGTGTTTAGCGCTGCTTCTTTGTTTCTTCAGAAGTAAGGAAAAAGGGATCTTAGGTGGATACCAAAGTGAAGGATGGAAAGCAAGCAGTTAGTGGGTGGACAGGAGAGATGCCGAAGTGTGAAGCCCTGGGAGCATTGGCTCCTCCTGTGCTGACTGATCTCAGGAAGAGCCTGGACTCAGCCGAGCAGGCAGCTATAAGGCAGTGCTGTGTTGATTATCGGAATCCCATCAGAGTCAGAGAAAAAGTTGCAAGTTTGGGGGTTTGAAACAGTTTTTCCTCCTTTCTAAAATAGATTTCTGTTTGATCCTTAAGAATATTTATAGTTACCTAAATATGCTTTCTTATTAAAAAAAAAGTGCTCTAAATAGGAAAGTTTCCAAAAATAAGCGCTTGTGAGCACCGAAACTGCATACAGTCAACTTAGTTCAGTTTTGGTAAGTATATAAAGCTCTGTTCTTTATGTGATTTTTCTTGCCAATAGTAGGACATTTATACTAAAAATAGATGAAATTCTAATTACATACACACACACACACACTTTAGCTCTTACTAAAATATGGTTACTTAAAGCCTTATCCTGATAGATTATATTAATATCTCTTCTTGAGTGTAAAGGTTTATTAATGTCTCTTGTAAATTTAATTAATGGCATTTGTATTTCGTAGACTGCAAAGCTTATTATTTACATACTTGCTTCAAATTTATGTTGGGGTCTCATTTTTTGTCATTAGCTGTAATTTACCATTAGAATATTTCTAGAAATTAATTTGTTAGTTTTCTTTAGTCCTCCATTCCATTGCTTACTAGTAATCAAAACTGGTAAAAATGCCATCCATTTCTAGATCCACACCTTTAATCCCATGAAGAGGTCATTCCTCTGTGGGTGATTTTTTATAATCCAATCAAAGTTGTTTAATGAGTGTATTTTAAAATGCATCAGGCTACAACAGCTGTGGAACATGCTTTAAATATACTTTTTATTTTCTTGGCATTATCATGATTGAATGAGAAAGAAATAAAAGGAGGCCATGACTGTTTCTAAGGGGTTGAAGTTTTTATAGTAGCTATAAGGGGGAATACAGGCAGAGGCAGAGACATCTGGGAGAGTTCAGAGTGGACATGACCACCATACTGCCTGGGCCTTGTGAGAAGATGGAGAAAGAGAGAGAGAGAGAGACAGAGACAGAGAGAGAGAGAGAGAGAGAGAGAGAGAGAGAAGAAGAAGAAGAAGAAGAAGAAGAAGAAGGAGGAGGAAGAGGAGGAGGAAGAGAAGGAGGGAGGGAGGAACCAGGAACAGTGGCCAAGAAGGCAAGAGGCCAAAAGGTAAATAAAATAGGGGCTCATAACAAAAATGTCTGGGTTATGTAAGAAAGAGCAGTCTCTGGGCTGGAGAGTTCGTGGTAGGAGGTAGACCATACCAGCCAGGATTTTATAATAACTCAAATCTGCCCGGTTATGTGGCTGTTCCCCCTCACTGTCACTCCTCATAGCAGTCATGGCTCGGTTTTTTTCTCATTATGTGTGGGCGTATTTATTTAAGAACAGTGATGATAAAGCTGATGTACAAGAGTGTATGCCCTGTGCATCGATTGGCTTTAGGGCTGGTGTTCAAAGAGTATTTAATAGAGAAAAGAAGATAAGTGACCAAGGACACTAATATTGGGAGAGTTTGTATTTTCCGTTAGCTACACAGGCCAATTTGAAGGACTTCCTCGGTTACAACCTCTTCTGTGTGTAGTTGCTCCCTTTTCTTAGTAGCTTTGTCATTTCCTTATTACTCAGGGCACTCAGTCTGTTGCTTCACATAGAGAATATTTGTGCCCTCATTGCGACTCCCATCAACTGGAAGAAGCTTGACTACACTGCCTATGGTATTATGTGTTAGGACCCGGTATTCATGGGGAAGCTCTGCTGGGAGAGAAAGATATGTAGTGATGACCATTATAAATTCACTCCTGAGGAAATGCTTCTTCCTTACAACTGTTAGTGCAGTATCAAAATTCAGATATGTTTTTCACTTTTACTTTTGAAAAGTATAACAAAATATACTTTTGTTAGCATGCTTACACAGCCGTCCTCATGCGTCTGCTGACTTACTAGCTAAACTCTATTTTTAGAAGACCTTGGTCATTCCTCCCCGTCTTTGACGTCTGCGGAAATGTCCTGAGTATGTAGAACTTAAATGTTATTGTTGGGAATTTTACCTATGGGGACAAGGTTCTTGAGTTTGAACTTGAAGCTAATTACTTGTCAGTCATGTTGGTCAAATTGTAGGGCTCACATCTGAAGGCTTAGACAGCAATCAGAGGCAGATCGGTGGGAAGAGGACCTCATCTGTCCTGAGTCTGTTAATTCTCTAGACGGAACAGAAGTTTCTGTTTCTGCTCATCCCGAGAATCATTATGGTTCTATATCCTCAGATCTATGCATGTGTCCCCCATCTTCATTTGACTTTATAATTTTTTAAAGATTTATTTATTTATTAAGTATACAGTGTTCTGCCTGTATGCATTCCTGCAGGCCAGAAGAGGGCACCAGATCTCATTACAGATGGCTGTGAGCCACCATGTGGTTGCTGGGAATTGAACTCAGGACCTTTGGAAGAGCAGGCAGTGCTCTTAACCACTGAGCCATCTCTCCAGCCCTATAATTTTTGAAAACTGAATAAATTCTTAATTTAAAAAACGATTCTTGGTTGTTTGGCAGTAAGATAGTTAATAAGTTTGCAATTGGAAGGGGTTTCTTTATCTTAACATTAGAATGGTTTATCAGGAAACAAGCTTGTTGAAAATTACTAAAGATTTATAATCTTTCTGCCCCCTCCTCCCTGTGAGCCCTGATGCTTCCATGAAGGAACTGTGCTGTAGATGTATGTATTAGTTGGCGCTGGGCCCCAGCCACATGGTCACTTGGTATCTGCATTTGATCAGAGGTGATTTTCTGTGGTGGTTTTCATCTGTTGCAAGGAAGCATTTCTTTGATGACGGGTGAGGACCACATTTACCTCTGGGCGTAAGAATAACTATATAGAATACAGTTAGGGATTTTGTTGATACGGTAAATGATGGTTGTAGGTTCTCCTTCAGGATCCATGACTTTGCTAGCCCTGGGAAGTCGGCTAGGTTTCTAGTACCAGAGGACTTCCTCTTGTTGTGTGGGGCTTAAGTCTAATAATTTGTTGTTTGCCACCAAGATATCTCTGCCACTATTGCATTTATGGCATCGATATTGGGCCACACATGCCATTGTTTAGTTCAGAGCATCATAGCTGAATAAGGCTGTTGGTCGCTTTCCTCTCTTGGAAGCTTGCACGGTGACTTTGATATCATGAAAGCTAGTCCTTGGGGTAGAGGGTAAGCATCTCGGATCCTCTAGGTCTGTCAGTCCCTAACGTCATATACATACAAGTCACTTTATGTGGATCAAGAAGGCTGATTTATTTATTTAGGGGTGTTAGTGTGTGTGCTTGTGTGTTTGTGCACATGCAGGCCTACACACCTGTGCTTGTCTTTGTATCTTTTCCTGTGCTGAAGAGACCTGTGTTCTACACTTTCCTTACTGGATTTATTAGATTTCACAGTTGCCCTCTGTGTGCTCAGAAGCACATTATTTGATTATATATTTATTTGATTTTTAAACAGTAAAATGCATTGTGTTTTGCCAGTGAACAGAATTTTATGGAAATTGTCAATGCAGATACTGTTTGATTTTGAAATATTTGTGTTCACATTGTGTAAGGCTAAGACTTTTAAAGGAAAACAGAATTCATTACCTTTAAAACATGTCTTGTGTAATCATGCATTGCTTACTCTAGTATTTCTACATAAATTCATATTTAAAATGTATGCAATCTGACTTTGTGTGTTTTTCTGTTTAGAATCCTAGTCATGTTGTCTGTGGGGTGGCGGTGTATGCCTTCTGAATTCTGTTGTTTCCAAATATTCACTTTAGAACACATCATTTTGTCTTTTATACCTTTGAGATTTCTAAGGCATTTTATGTGTGTTCAACGTTTTCATGTCTGAACTTGGTGTCAGGGAAGCCTGAACTCTCTTGCAGGGTTTGCTGTATGCACCCATGCTGTATGAGACTTTGGATCCCTTGGGGGAAATAAAAGCCACTGGTTCTTTAGATTGACTCCTGGATCATTTCTGCTTAATACTGATGAGCAGACGTTAGATACCGTCAATATAATTAAGAGTTTCTACGTTTTTACCTAGCTTTTGTCGATTTTTTTGTCAATGCTAAATGTATTAGAAGACTAGAATTAACCAAAGTTGATCATCAGCCTGTAACCCTGTGAACTCTAGATCTTATGAAGTGGGGTTTCTTTACATGGACTGTGAGTTTCAAAAGCAGTTTTGCTTCTCATTTTGAGACTTAATGTCTTTATTAGTAAATTGAGCTTGTGCCTTCTTTTCCTATTAAGAAAGAGTAGAACATTCCCCTCAGTCCCAAAGAGGGAACAAATAAAATGAATTCAACCTACTAAGGCTTTGAAGTTGTGGAACAGGAAGATAAAAATGAAAATAGAAAATGGGCAGAAAATCACGGTTGCAGTCCCTTCAGAGACTGTGAAGTCCCATGCTAGTGGTAACAGCTCTGGGTCATCAATAAGTGCTGGGCACTGATATAACCAAACACCATCCCCATTCTAGACTTTCTGCAAATGGGACTCAAGGCTAGACCAGTGATGTCTTAGAAAATCTCAGAGTGTTTCTTCTTAGGGAAGGAAGAGGGGAGGAATTTTAACTCTTTTCCTTTCTTAATTCTTATGTGTGGCCACCAAGTTTTAACAGTTACACTCACAGTTACCTTTTGAATTTGTATTTTCATGTTCCCAATCGCTCTTTGTCTCCACCCTCCAGGCCTCCACATCTTACCTGAATGAACTGTCACCTTGTTCTTGTCACTGGGTTTGTATCGTAGCTGTCCCACTTCTCAAAGTGTGGACTCTATGAGTCACCTGAGGGTTTGTTAGTAATGTATGGCTTTGAGTCCTGTACCTGTTGAATCAAGAGCTTTTAAGAGCTGGGCCCAAGATTGCTGTGATCTGGTGATGTGCTCCTCCAGTGCATGGCTGTGCTCCAAGGCCACTCGTAATGTGAAGGCTGCCAGGGAGTCGGTGAGCCGTCTGTGTCTTCCTCTGGCTTCATGAAGTGTTGATTGTTGGCTGGGAGGTGTGGGTGTGGTTTTGGCCTGAGATTGATCCACCTAACTGCCAGGTAGTAAATCACTGCTGGCCTCCAAGACATGTGGGACATAAGGGACCCAGAGCAGTCACAGTAAACCTGCCCCGGCCTTTCTTTGACAGCCAGCCTTGATCAGTCTGTCACGGTCGCGTGTTATTGTTTAATGTGAAGTGTCTTCCATTAACTTATTGTTGAAATACTTCCTCCCCATCAGTGGTGCTGAGGAGATTGCTGAGGAGATGCGTTTCTCTCAGGAGGTGGGTCTAGCTAGAGGAAAATGTGTCATTGAGGGATGGGCCTTGTGGTTCATAGCCCCAGCAGCCGCCGGTTGCAGTGGGCTATCTCTGCCTCTAGATGGGTCCTGTAATTAGCTGCTTGAGGAGCTCACTCACTATCGCACCTCCCCACTGTGAAGGGCATCACCCCAGACCATGAAGAAACATAAATGCTTCCTTCCTCAGGTTGCTTCTCGATACATTTAATCACAGTGGTGAGAAAAGGACTTAAATATGTATAAATTAGAAACTCCTAGACGCTTGGGCTAATAATGTAAATATGACTAGTTAATAAAACTAACTAGTTTTAGTTACTTAGCTTATTTATTTATTTATTTGTTATTCAGTTTATTTAGTTATCCTATTTTAATAAAAATGTCTAGTTTTATCTAGTTCTCCTGGAGATTCAAATGCAATATGAGGGTTTGGACCACTATGAGTCTATACTGCTGTATAGACTGCTTTTCTCAGACAGTTGCTTGTTTTCTATGTTAACCAGCTCAGCCCTCCCAACCCTCTTACGCCATAATGTATCCAGAGAGTGAGGACCACGCTGTGCAGTGGGAGAATGTACAGCTCCTTCAAAGCCAAGCTGCTCCTCAGAAGGTGGCTGTCCTGACGACTGCAGCTCTTCTACCTTTGGCCCATGGTTGGGAAGCTCTGATTGCTCCACACTCCTGATGTTGTGGGGAACAGGGCGTGTGACCCACTGCACAGGTCACAAGTGAGTCCCCAGAGATTGTGAGTGCATTGCCATTATTTGTTCCATGCCCTCAGCACTGGGATGAGAATTCTTTTGTCGTGCTGGATCCAAGTCACATCTGACTTTATTGTATCTGTCTTCTGGCTGGCTGCTGTAAGTCCACACTGTTAGGTCTCATACCCAGGACAAATGGCTAACTGAGGTACCTGTTGACACATCAAGTCAATTCTGGCCCTCAGCCCTCTGCATCACAGAGTCATCCTGGCTAGCATTCCGTCTCCCACCCCAACCTCTCCAGCCCTTGAGTGTCACCCAGTTTCTTTGATTCCTGTCTAACTTAGGCCATTTTGGCTACTTGTCCTCTTGGTGCCTGGTTCCTCACTTGGTCTCTTGGTTCTTGTCCTCTTTCCCTCATCCGCCCAGCCTTTTCTATTGGCCTGGTTCAGTGTGGACTCTTCTGGATGCTCTGGCTGTTTTCTCATGTATACAACAAAGCTTCCTCCTCAGCAGTACCTTGGAGCACTCACGTCCTCATTTCTCATTCATGCACCAAGCTATGTGCATGCTTTGACCCCGCTTTCTAGGTCCTCCTTTCATAAACTATGTTTTAAGAAGGTCACTGATGCACCTTCTTAGATTGCTATCATTCGTAGTCTTCATTAGGTCTGCTTGAGTGCTTGGTTCACTTGATCTGGAGACTTAAGTCTTAGCCTTTGGAAATTTTGCCCCAGAAGACCAGCTACTTGCTGATTGTTTTTGGAGTGCTGCTCTTGGTTTCTTGGATGTGTGTTGCCAATCCCCAGGGCTTTTAGACATCTGTTGTCTCTGAAGCATTCATAGCCCAAAAGTCCTGCTTGCCTTCATTTGTGTCCTAAGGAGTAGAAATGTTTTGTTAGCTTAGGACCCGGAAACTGGGTTTTGTTTTCAAGATACAACATCACACACACACACACACACACACACACACACACACACACACTAAGAGGAAAAGGGAGAGGTTTGACTTTGAAGGATAGATCTTGGTATTTTAGGAGGTGGTTGCTCAGTAAAATCAGAGTGAAGGGTGTGTGGTGGGAATTGACTGGGAATAGTCAAGGGTATGTGTTATAGAATATTACTTTAACTATGTAAAGTGTATTACATTTGTTTATGTTTTGGAATATTACTCTTACTAGGCCAAGATGTGTTAATTTGTTTATGCTATATTTGTTTAACCATGTAAAGATATATTTGTTTATGCTGCTTTTGTTTGACTGTAAAGATATGTTGATGTTTCACTTTGCCTGCCTAAGGCATCTGATTGGTCAAGGCCAGCATGGTCTATAAAAGCTAGTTCCAGGACAGGTTCCAAAGCCACAGAGAAACCCTGTATTGAAAACCAAAAAGAAAAAAAAAAAAACAAGCTGAATGGCACCAGGCAGGCAGTAGGTAGAGTGATAGGTGGGGCTGGCAGGCTAAGAGAATAAATAGGTAGAGAAGAGAACAACGAGAGGGATGGGAGAGGAACGAGAGGAAGAATGAGAGGGAGATGCCTGGGGCCAGCCAGTCAGCCAGTCACCAGTCAGTAAGATACGGAGTAAGGCATACAGAATGAAAGAAAGGTAAAAAGCTCTGAGGCAAAATAGATGGTGAGAAACAGGTTAGTATAAGTTAAAACAGTTAGCAAGGAAAGAACATAAGATAAGGCTGAGCATTCGTAACAAATACCAAGACTCCATGTCATGATTTGGGAGCGGTTGGTGGCCCAAAAGAAAGCTTAAAGCTTGCTAAAGTATGGGCCCATCATGGGAGCCATGTATGGAGGCCATGGAGTTTGAAGGAGCAGGAGAGGTACTTAGATCTGCTCATGCAGAAACCGGCTTCATTCCCCAGGATGCTTAATGGTGTAGCATATGGAGGCTCTTTACAAATGACTTTAGCCTCTAGAGAAGCCAAGGCTTGGGAGTGGACCCTTAAACAGTAAGAAGTAGCTGCTATTAGAAATTGTGAATAAGTAACTTGTCAAGGTTACTCAGAAACCTTGTCTAGATGGATGTAGGAAGCACCTTTGACCTTGTAATGCCAGCTTGCCATTTGAGGGTTAATGAGACCAGAATGTGTGAGCATGTTTTCATAAAACTGAACTGAACTATGTTGAAATTTGGATTTAGGACACATTTCTTCATGTGTATATTGTTGCAAGATACGCTCACCAAATGCTCACGAATGGGAAGGAGGGGACTCTTCTGTGAGGAAGGAGATCCAGGTGCCTCTGGGGAAGGACCTTCAGGGCCCAGCTTTTAATATGTGGAGTGAGGATAAATGCAGGGTTGTTGTGGAGATCAAAAGTATGGAGAGGAGAGCAGTAACTTTGGCTTTTGGCCTTTGAAACAGGCAGTCCTTATGTAGCCTGGAATACAGGAGCTCCCCAGTGGACTGCTTCCTTTCTTCTCCTAACTGCCTTGACACCTACCTTGTCTCTGGGGGACCATTAGGACCTAAAGGAACAACCCTCCCAAACTCTTTTTTTTTTAATTATACATGCCTTTTATTTCTTACATATTTTTGATTTAGGTAATTCACTATTGATGATACATGATAATTTTTTGACTTTTTCTTGTTTGAGAATTTCATGCATGAATATACTATGTTTTGATCAAGTCCACCTCTCATTTTCCCTCTTTCCATTCTTCTCTGTCCCCCCTGCCATCCAACTTTTCCTTTCATCTTCATGTGCTTTGTTTAAAACCTGCTTTCTCTGTTTTGCACTGCCTGTGTGGGTGTGCATTAGTGCAGGATGGTCTCTGGAGGATGGACAGCACTCCGGGGTGGGTGTGCATTAGTGCAGGATGGTCTCTGGAGGATGGACAGCACTCCGGGGTGGGTGTGCATTAGTGCAGGATGGTCTCTGGAGGATGGACAGCATTCCGGGGTGCGTGTGCATTAGTGCAGGATGGTCTCTGGAGGATGGGCAGCATTCCGGGGTGGGTGTGCATTAGTGCAGGATGGTCTCTGGAGGATGGACAGCACTCCGGGGTGGGTGTGCATTAGTGCAGGATGGTCTCTGGAGGATGGGCAGCATTCCGGGGTGGGTGTGCATTAGTGCAGGATGGTCTCTGGAGGATGGACAGCACTCCGGGGTGGGTGTGCATTAGTGCAGGATGGTCTCTGGAGGATGGGCAGCATTCCGGGGTGGGTGTGCATTAGTGCAGGATGGTCTCTGGAGGATGGGCAGCACTCCGGGGTGGGTGTGCATTAGTGCAGGATGGTCTCTGGAGGATGGGCAGCACTCTGGGGTGGGTGTGCATTAGTGCAGGATGGTCTCTGGAGGATGGGCAGCACTCCGGGGTGAGTGTGCATTAGTGCAGGATGGTCTCTGGAGAATGGGCAGCGTTCCAGGGTGGGTGTGCATTAGTGCAGGATGGTCTCTGGAGGATGGGCAGCATTCCGGGGGCCTTGGCCCCGAGGAAGATAGTCTCTCTCCTGCAGCAGTGACATTTTCTGGTAGCTCCACAGTTAGGAGTGCGACTCCATGGACTCCTGCCGCAGCCATGCTGGGATTTTGGCTGGCTGGATCTTGTTACTATCTTGTGTGTGCAGTTACAGCCTCTGAATCCTGTGGGCAGCAGCCTTGCCATGCCGGGAATACTGCATTACTGCAGACATCTGCTGCCTCTGGCTGTCCAGTGTCTCTTTGGCAATGATTCCTAAGATTTGGAGGAAGGGGATGTATTAGAGACACCCCATTTAGAGCTGACTGTACCATACCTAGCCTCTTCTCTGCATGTTGACCATTGTGGGTCTAGGCATTAATCATCATCTGCTGTAAAACGGAGCTTCCTTGATGAGGGTTGAGAGATGTACTAATCTATGGGTATAGAGATAACTTAAGAGGCATTTTATTACTCTGTTCAGTTAGCAGAATGATAGTAATATGTTTTCCCCTAGGGCCTATGGCCTGGCTTACTACAGGTTGTTGGCCCAGTTGTTTGTCTTGTGGATCAGGCTTTAAATCTAATCAGACAGTGATTGATTACTCCCCTAACATTTGTGCCACTCTTTCATTAGTTGTGTGTCTAGCCAGGGCAGTAATGATTGTAGCTTGCTTACAGGGTCACAGCTGGGTCAGACTGCTGAGTATGTAGTATGCATAGTACCTTCCAGCACCACTGAAGTTGCCAGGAGGAGGAAGCTTCCAGGGCAGTACCAGCTTGGTCTATCCATGCCCTGTGTATGACTTAGTATGTCTTTAGTGCTTGGGTCTTTCCATCACAATATAACCAAGAGCAGTGCAACAAACTGTAGTGTTTGAGGGAGGACCTATGGGACAGCACTGTGCAGCATCTTGAAAAGAGGTCGCTCATACCTAGCACATGCTGCTCGAACTCTGGCCCATCGGTCCTTGGACTCTTGAGCTGTGGTTGGAATGTGGACTCATCATCCGGCAAGTTGCTTGGGCAGGAGACACTTGGTTGCCAAGAGCTCCAGTAGGATAAAATGTCCCGCTGCTTGCTTCCCACACCTGTGGCTGGGCCAGCAAACTGAGGCAAACTCAGGGCAGGAGGATCCTGGCTGCCTTGCTCACAGATGTGGCAGAAAATCCTGAAGCTGGGCTTTTAGCTGCCCCCACTGAACTGTCTAACTTCCAGGGAGTAATCGGAGAAAAGATTGCATATCGGTGTGTGTCTAACAAAAGGTTCAATTCATCTTCTGTGCTACAAGGGCAGGACTTGGGTTTAGTTCAGACCCTCCTGTCACACTTAGTTCTGCACAGTCATTTCAAACTCACTTGTGCCCCAACTGTACTGGTGCTAACAAGTCTGATGTGGGAGTGTCATATATCAATCTATTGATTTCATTGGTTAAGCAATAAAGAAACTGCTTGGCCCTGATAGGTTAAAACATAGGTGGGAGGAGTAAACAGAACAGAATGCTGAGAGGAAGAGGAAGTGAGCTCAGAGACGCCAGGCTCCCCTCTCCTGGGCAGACGCGAGCGATGAAGCTCCGACCCAGAATGGACGTAGGCTAGAATCTTCCTGGTAAGCACACCTAGCGGTGCTATGCAGATGATTAGAAATGGGCTAAATTAATATGTGAGAATTAGCCTAGAAGAGGCTAGATAGAAATGGACCAAGCAGTGTTTAAATGAATACAGTTTGTGTGTTGTTATTTCGGGCATAAGCTAGCCAGGCGGCTGGGGTGCTGGAGACGCAGCCCCGCCGCTCCATATTACTACACAAGTCTTAGAGTAAATTCAGGAACTTTGTTCTAACTCCCATCTGCAGAGGAGTTGGGCTCTGTCTTGGTTAGCTGGAGTCTAGCAGCAATGAGAGACTTGGCTTTGTAATGTTTCACCTCCAGTCCCGGAGACTGAAGATACAGTATAGCATAGAATCTGGCGCATCAGGAGTTAGTGTAATATCCCAGTGTCTGATTGAGCTTTGGTGTGGGTGTGGGCAGTATGGACACTTCCCGCCAAACTGGAGGGCTTTCAGACCCAGCATGGTAGGCAGCGGGGTCCTCCACAATCGCCTTTCCTTGACCTTCTTTGAATTTCTTTTTTAGTTGCAGATTTTTTTCTTTTAAAGAAAAATTCAGTTACTGAGAGAACACAAAAAGGGTCTACTTGTTTAAGTGGAAAGAAATAAATTATCTAATAGATAACCCCCAACACACACACACACACACACACACACACACACACACACAGATCAAAGTGGGCCCCCCATACACACACAAACCAGAGTGGGCCTTCCTGTGAAAATTCAGGCACTAGGAGAGTTAAAAGGTGGTGATACTTTGTGTATTTATTTTCTTGTTACCCTGGCCCACCAGTCATGTGTTCTTTTTTCTAAGGCACTCTTACCTACTGATCCTGTTTCCCTGAGTCTTTTGGTAGCTGCTTCCATCTTTTGGTCCTGTACAGTATCTTTTAATAATAGGGCCTCACATATCTTGCTGAGTGAGTGGATGAATGGAAACTGGGGTCACAGCCTCAGCCAGTCCGGTGGTGGTGGTGTGTAGGCTGTAGTGCTTCTTGTGAAGCCTCAGTAATGGCTCCTGACTCTCAGCCTGGGTCAGCCTTCCCACAGCCCCCCCCCCCCCATTGTGCTGGATCTCATCTGAAGTGCTGATCTGTAAGGAGAAGGTGTTTGTGCTAAAATAGTAACTAATGTACCTTTCTTTCTTCTTTCAGCTTCCTTTGCAGCCCTGTTGCACTGGTAAGATCATTTTTTCTTTAGTGATGTGTATTATGTAGATGTTTATAACTTAACAAAGCTATATCCCATGTATTTAAAAGAATAATTTCTGTATCATAAGGATGAATGTATCTTATATACCACAGTACTCTGAAAGACTAGTTTAATTGATAAATCAGGATCAGAATAATAAACTTTTTTAATAAAAATATCCATTATTAAAGAGGCTATATTTGATACTCCAATTTGCTTAACATTAATATTGGGTGTATGTTGAGCGTTAGATTGATGTTTTTAATCTTCTGGATGGAACGATGTATGAATTTTGTGATCTAGGCAGTTTCTGAATGGTACCCGATGGCACATTCAGTGTGATCTATATTTTTATAGTACGTCACTTAAAATATTGTTATAGTTCATTTTAATGTTAAAATCTAATTGGAATGTGTTTTCTTATGGAGAGAAATTTTAGTAGACTTGTTAAAACCTGGTAGAAAACATATTCAAATACAATCGTTTTTCAGTTTTATTTGCAAACTGTCTACAATCTGTAGGACTTCCCTCTTTGCTTTTGGAGTAGTCTTACAGCTTTACCCTGTTGGCTCTGTTGTTTTAATGTTTGCAGGAGCCACATAACTCACCTCTTTGAAAATGACCGGCATTTTTCTCACCTCTCAACGCTGGAAAGGGAGATGGCTTTCCGCACTGAAATGGTTAGTTTTTTTGTGTGTATATTATTTCATTGTAATATTTAATTTTCAAACGTTTTAGCGTGAAAAGTTTCAGAAAGCCACGTCCAAGTAAAAGAAGTAGACGGTTCTCCTTACTCATCGTATCGTGTAGCATCAACGACAGACCACACAGTCGTCCGTCCCTCCTTACCCATCTCTGTTTGAAGGAAGCTACACTTAGCTCTTGTGCGAATACATTCAGGTTCCTCACAGGACTCTTCGCTGTTAGTGGTTTCTTAGCACCATCAAATGTAAACTGGTCTGTGAGTGAGCCAATGGGTACTCCACAGCTGATGATGGCCTGTCTGCACTTGTGTTTACTGCTGTATTGCTGAATCTGATAATCTATAAATCCCTCTTTCTGTTTTGTTTTTCTGCCATTTATCTATTGAAGAACCAGAATATATACACACACACACACACGCACACACAAACACTCACACATACACAGATGCACACATACACACACACACGTAGTAAACATGTGTATGTTCAGTAGAATTGTCCACTGTGACTCATGTTCTCACCCTGTTCCTGTCTCCTGTGTTTTCTGAAAACTAATGGAAGATGTGGCTCCCTTTTTGTGAGGATTACGTTCAGTTGGTGGTTGACACGTTTTAGTGTCCTTGCCAAGTCCTTCCTCGAGCCCAGCCATCTCCGTAGTTCGCTCTTTTTATTAGAATAGACAAACTGCCATTTTCTTGCACAGTTGACTTGTACCTCTGTAAAGAATTTTCCTACAACGTGGCTTTAGTTTCTTTGTGAGGTTTACTTCGTAGTGGAAAGACAGGAAAATGATCAATTCTTTTATTTACCATGTTTTTTTTCCATAAAAATAATTTGATTGTCAGATCTTCTAGTTAGAATCAGTAAACTGATTGGAATGTATTTTGTAACCTTTGGTGTCGGGAGCTGGCCATTCTCTTGCAGTTGGCCGTGCTGGCCCTCAGTGACCTCAGTAGTGTTTCCTTGGTGTCCAGGGATTCCTTATTTTGGGGTGCCGTACAATAATTCCTACCCAGGCCTGGTAACAGCCAGTTTTCCAGGTAGAATCCAGACATTGTGTAGACACCAGGACCCCTGTGCTGCTAGTGCTCATTTCTACTACATGGGCCACTACTTGGCCTTTTTGGTGAGCAGAATTAGCAAACATTATTTATTTATTTGTTTGTTTGTTTATTTACAAAACAGTGAGTCATCAATTTATATTAAGATTTTCAAATTGAAATTTAGGATTTGATCTGTTTTACTTGATATTAAATTTGTTTTAGTATGAGAATGTTAATTTCAAATTACTTATTTAATAGGGTACAATGTCAAACTCATGACTAGAAATGCAGTTATTAACAGAAACGTAGTGTTTTCTAGCAGACAGAGTGACCAGGAGAATTACTTGGTATTCTCTTTCAATTTGCTAAATAGTTCAAGCCTTTTCTTTCCTTTTGTTCCTTAAGTATTGAAGTTGTCTGTTTGTAATTATATGAAATGTTATATGTTTCTCAAGTGAAGCTCCCAGGCCAGGGTAGATGCAGTGGTTCCAGGCACTTCCGCAACAGTGTCCATCCGGAGGGGTGAAAGCAGTGAGCATCTGTTTTCTGAGTTTCCTGCATGAGGAAGGAGCTGCACCAGGCAGGCTTCTTCCTGGGCTGCCTGGGGTTGCTTGACTTGTTGCTGCTTCCCTCTTCAGCCTCTTTCATCCTTGTCTGTCTTCCGTGCCTTAAGGATGTGTTCAATTTAGAGTCACCTTGGTCTGCTTTGTCTTTGCTTCAACTTGATTATGTCATTATAGGTCCTATTTCCAGAGGAAATCGTAGTCCCCAGTGTGGGGGTCCACAAGAGACCTTGTTAACATACTAAGTTAGTTTAAATGGAAGTTTAGGAAGAAGTGTGTGTGTGTGAACTAATGCAAGGCACTGTGGGCATTGGGGAATCCCCTCTCTGTGTTCAGAGCCTGGCAGCTGTTCTTGCTCTGCTCAAGCTGCCAAGAAGGTGGCATTTGCACTCTGCCTGTCTGTGTCCCCTACACTTGCCTCTCAGACTCGTGCCTAAACTTCATGGACTGTAATGGGGGTTTTATTTTAATTTTATTTGTTTATATTGAGGGGTGTCTCATGTATTCTTGGCTGCCTCACACTTTGTGGCTGAGGATGTTCCTCCCGCCTTCTCTTCCCAAGCACTGGCCTCCCAGCGGTGCCTGTATCCGGAGTGGTGGGCATCGAGCGCAGAGCCTCCTGCATTGCTGGGCAGGCACCCAGCCAGTGAGCTATATATTCAGCCCCGCCTCTTATTTTTTGTCTCATGTGTTTTTTCACTCTTACTGCAACCCTTTTCAAAATAGCATGCCAGGTCAAAACGTCCCTATTACCCTCAAAATACACCCCACCCCACCCCGTCCCCAGTGTCAGCTCATCTGTGGCGTTGCTGTGGCTGTGGGTGGGGACATGGTTTGTAAAGTTATTGTTTATAGGAACGCGCATAATGTGCAGTCTTTTTAAAGAACACATGGATTTTTGAATGTAAATGTGGAGGAGTAAGATTGATGCCATTTTATGTAGTCAATAGACTTTGCATACATGGCATATGCTAAATTACATGTATACATATTTAAATTTGGAAGCTATTTTGAAGTAATTTTTCCACATAACTATTTCAATTAAGATGAAATTCTTCTAAAATACACCTTTTTTGGAACCTAAGAATTTCTAAGTAACCAAAAGCCTGTGAAATTATTGTAGCTATTACCTGCTTGAGTGCTCAGTTTTTCTAAACCAGTATATTTTAAATATTTGTAATCTAAGAAGATGAATAACTGTACCTTTGATTGTAACTGGAGCATATCCTTCTTTCAGGGGCTGTATTATTCTTACTTCAAGACTATAGTGGAAGCACCCTCATTTTTCAGTGGAGTGTGGATGATAATGAATGACAAGCTTACTGAATACCCCCTTGTTATTAATACATTAAAAAGGTTCAATCTTTATCCTGAGGTAAGTTGTTACTTTTCTCAGTTGTGATTTTTCATTTACGAAATTGCTTCTTAGAAATTAAATATGATTCTAACTCTTCAGTTCTGACTCACCATACTAAGCTTTACTTCACTTTTTAGTAGAAAATATGCACCATGGGGAAGGAGTTTATTGGGGGAATTTTGGATTTTGGGAGCTATAGTAGTGATTGCTTTATTAGAAGGTGAGGGAACTGTCTGTGTTTGGTGAATTTTTGTCCTGTGTCTCTTCCCTCTGCTTTCATTTGACTTATTTCTTAAGCATTTTCTGGACCCTGGGCTAAGAAACAACTTCGTTTGTGACTTGAAATCAAGTCTTGCGAAGCCCACTTTTTCCTTTTACCTTCTTAACATGTGGTCCCAGCAGGGCACCTGATGGCCAGGCCGTGTCTGTCTAGCTCTCTGCTCAGCAAATGTCCTTAGTGGGTCTGCAGGCCTTTTTTTTGTTTCTTTTCCTACTGAGAGAATGTCTGTCACTTCTGGGTTAGTGATTTGATTGATTATTGAGTAATCAATAACTGCCCTCCAGAGTTCAGTGTTTTCCCACAAAGTACTGCTCTTGAGTATTTTCTGTGACTATATATAAGTAGATTTTACAAAAATGGGATTGCAGGGTGTGGGCAGTATTTTAAGTGTTCCTTTTGTCTTTGGGGGATATTCATAGCCAGCCTCTCTACCACGACCCTTCCATTGCGTCAGTTTTAGTGGCTGTATGCATGATCTACTATTGTCTCCTTTAGCCCAGTTTTTAACGGACATTTTAACTTTTCAGCTTCTGCATATTCTAAACAAAGCTGCAGTGAATGTCCATGAATCTAAATCTTAATTATACACATCTTCCTTTGTTAGCTTCTACTGCTATGATAAACAAACTTAGGGAGGAAAGGGTTTATATGGTTATCTAATGGCCATAGTCCATTGAGAGAGCCAAAGTAGGAATTCAAGGCAGGAACTGAAGAGGAGACCGTGGAAGAATGCTGCTTACTGGCTTGCTCTCATGACCTGCCCAGGTGTGGCACCACCCACACGGGCTGGGCCCACACACATCAATCAGTACATCAGGAAAATGCCCTACAGACTTGCTGATGGGCTGGTCTTTTGGAGGTATTTTCTCAATTAAGAATCTTTCTTTCAAAATATGTATAGGTTTGTGTCAAATTGACAGAAACCACCAGCAAAACATTTATTCATTTTTTTTTTGTTAAAAAACACTGAATTTGTGGATATAGCCCTTCAATTCAGCCGAATATGTATTGTAATGATTTGGGGGACATATTGCCCAAAGGCCTTCCACATAGGTTATACAGATCGAGTTCCTGCCAACAGCAGTTTTGGAAATGTTGATTTGTATCCTTGCTGATTTTTTTTTTTGATAGACAAGGAAATTATAACTCCTTGATGTATTTTATTCATTCATGCATATGTATGCATTTCAGTGCTATATAGCTACTTATCTCTATTTTACAAAATAATTCCTATTCATGTCTCTTTGTCTCTGTTTCTATTGGGTTTCTTAAAGATCCTTTTTTATACATAAGATGTTATTATGACAAACTAATAAATATTTTCTTTTTAGCTATAGATACTTTTCTATGCTTCATTTTATGCCCATGAATCTTTTAACTTATGAATTTTAAACATGCATGTAAAATATTTATTCTTTATAGTTATTTTTATGTTTTTAACTTATTTGTAATTTGTGTTGATAGGTTTGTAGAATAAGAATTTTTTTCCACACTGGTCTTCTGTGTAACTTACACTGATGAGAGACCCATCATCTTTCCACTGATTTCAAGTAGCTTTTTATATACAAACTTAGTGTACATATAGATGACTATCATGTTGACTTGAGTTTTCTGTCCTGCCAGGTTCCCGCAGCCGTTAAGTCCCAAAGAAATCACACAGAGGTCTACACTAATTATAAACTAATTGACCTAGTATCTCAGTCTTCTTATTAACTCTTATAACTTACATTAGTCCGTAATTCTTGTCTGTGTTAGCCACGTGACTTGGTACCTTTTTCGGCGAGGCAGCCACATTTTGCCTCCTCTGCATTTGGGTCATGACTGTAGACTGAAACTTTCCTCTTCCCATAATTCTCATTGCCACGCCTCTACTTCCTGCCTGGCCTCTGGCCAATCAGCATTTTATTAAAAACAATACAAGTGACAGGGTACAGACCATTGTCCCACAGCACTATCATTTTTGTCTGGATTTGATGGCCAGTTTGCCTTATTTGAGGTCCTGAAAGTGAACTTTGAACTGGAGATTTCCTTACAGCAAGGTATCAGAGGGTGCCCTTGGGTTCCCACCTCAGCCAGGTTGGAGCAGAAGGAGATATAAAAAGGGGTTGAGCTGCAATTGAGTCCCATCAAAAGCTCCAGTAAACCTCCTGGGATCTCTGGACGGGGATAGCTTTATATGGTTAGGCTTCCTGTGGCAAAGGCCCCTGGACCAGGTATCACTTCTGCTGATGAGCCTGTTACGGGGGATGATCGTGTGACCTTGAGTCTATTACTTTCTTCAGCCCAGAGCAGTTCCTTAGAGTTGACAGCTGTCAGCTGCCAACCATCTGGGCAGCTGCTGGAGCTGGGAGTGCAGCTGCCTGGAAGGCAGATGAGCTGGTGTCCACCACCTTCACTCTTACATTGATCCATTTGGCTGGTGCTTCTGTCAGTGTCAGCCTGTTCCAGTCGGTAGGACATTCTCCTCTTAATCGTTCTTTCACTTTTCCAGGACAATTTTAGCTGTTGAGACTTTTGGAAGGATTGTTTTATCTTTATGAACTAATTTGAGATGTGGATTTACATCTTGAAAAATCAGACACACACACACATGTCTTTTATGTTCCTTGAGTAGAATTTTATATTTTTCTAAAAATATAAATCTTGCAAATTTCTTATTTTAGTTTTTTTCCCTGTGAGTCACCAGTTGAAGACTTGTGTAGTGAAGTCTGTGTGGGAGAGGTCGAGCCTCCTCTGTCTAGATATAGAGGGAGTCAAACAGCTGAGGCATGAAAAGGAAGTTTGACAATTATGAAAATCTCTAAAACACATTCTAGTAATGAAAATTATTTCTTATGACGTATTTATTTTCTTTAAAAAGGTGATCTTAGCCAGCTGGTACCGGATTTATACCAAAATAATGGATTTGATTGGTATTCAAACCAAGATATGCTGGACAGTTACCCGAGGAGAAGGACTCAGTCCAATTGAAAGCTGCGAGGGTGAGCTCCTTTGTCATGCTGTCCCCTTGTTTGTTGGGACATAATAGACTTTCACCTTAGTGCTGCAAATAACGGCCATGTTATGGTAACTCCTGGCTTCTTCAGATCACAGATTTGGGCAGGCTGCTGTGCTTCCATGGTGACGGGATATAATCGCACGGCTGGAAGAAGTGGACTGAACCCAAAGCTTCTTTCGTCACATTTTGGCCTTGAGCAGGGTGGTTCAGGTGTCACCTAGGATGTGTTACATGCCACATTTCCATGGACTTTGAAGTTTTTTTTTTTTTTTTTTTTTTCAAGACAGGGTTTCTTTAGAGCCTGTCCTGGAACTAGTTTTTGTAGATCAGGCTGGCTTCAAACACACAGAGATTTGCCTACCTCTGCCTCCTGGGTGCTGGGATTAAAGGAGTGAGCCACCATTGCCAGGCTAGACTTTGAGCTTTTTTTATAGCAAGGTGCTTGCCACAAAGTTGCTATGCTCTTCCCAAGGTAGCTTCCTTCCAGCTGGTCTGCTGTGGCTGCTGAGGTGGCTTTCCAGAGGCAGTGGTGTTGCTCTTGCCTTACTCTACTGCAGATCCAGCCCAAGTCCCTGCACCTCCTTAAAAGGTGTTTCAGCAGGTTTACAGCCCTGCTTTCAGACCAGTGTATCTGTAATACTGTTCTCATCACTAGTCTGCGTTCGTGTCCTGTTTTCATATGGCAACCAAGGAAACCGTTTATCTGGCAAGCGTTTCGCAGTAAGCACAGTTTAATGTGAATTGCTAGACTCATAACATAATTTGTGGCTAGAGCATATGTTTTGTTTATTTTTAAAGGATTGGGAGATCCTGCTTGCTTTTATGTTGCTGTAATTTTTATGTTAAATGGACTAATGATGGCATTATTCTTCATCTATGGCACATACTTAAGGTAAGAATATTTTAATATATATTTACAATGCATATCATAATAAAAAGTTAGCTAATAATTATTGATAGCTTTTTGCTCAATTTTAATAGTGTTTCTAAAATGTCTATTTATGGTTATAGTAGGATTTCTTAGTTATCTGATTTTACTGTTGATATGGCAGTCACATTTCAGATAGTTTTAGAGACTTAAATAGAGTGGGCATATGTGGTCAGTGCTAGGATTCATAAACATGAGATATGTAATATGCATCATTTTCATATTAGAAAGCATCACGATCAAATGATAAGAATGGCCTTTGCTTTGCTAGTGTTAAAGCAGAAGTGTCCTCCACACAGCTATTTACTATCTGCCTGTCTCACTGTCAGTGTTCCTGTACCTTAAATCATGGCAGTGTTTGAAGATTTGTGTTGCATTTTCCTTTTTATTTTCATAACATATTACAATATGTGTCTCTGTTTGTCTGAACTGTTATATTTCATTAGTGTGAGTGTATGTGTGTGGAGGTTAGAGGAAAATGTTGGGTGTCATTTCTTAGGCACTGCCAAAATTTTGAGACTAGATCTCTTGCTGTCCTGGAACTCCCCAATTGGGCTAGGTTAGCTGACTTTTAAGCCCTGGGAATCCACCTGTCTCCTCCTCTATAGGCTAAGATTACATGATAGGATTCCCCATCTTTTTTCATGGGTTCTGTGTATCAAACTCAGGCCCTCATGTTTACAAGGCAAGTACTCTATGACCAAGCCTTCTCCTCAGCCACTTGAGCTTATCTGACCTTGAAAGTGTCTTAGTTGTTTCTTCCTGCTGCTTGCTGACTGAAATGCAGAACTGTGTGCATACAAATATGATTTTACACTTGTGGTGGAAGAGACTTGGGGCCCCTTACTGTCCTATTATCTTCTTTGCATTTTCAGTTATAACTGCTTAAAGACAAATGTTTTTAGCTCAGTGTTTGACTCTATAGAAGTTATTTGACTAATGATTATCAGATAAAGAATCAACTAGATCAATTTAAAATGCATTTTTGTATAGATTTAAATTCAAACACCTTTACCTTATTTAGGAGACTAGATTTGAGTAAACTAAATGCAGACTTGGTGTTACTGCTAGCTGCACGGATAGTTCTCCTGCTTTTATTGTTGGAAGGCTTTCTCACCACTATAAGAGTAAACGTTCACACTGATTTCTTGCCATGCTTGCTGTAACTTGTATCTAGAGGTAAAGGCACAATATCTGTGAAGAGGATATGAGGTTCTGGTCCTAGTGGCACTGAGCCTGAACAACTTCCTTACTCTTTAACCCTAACGTTTCACGATAAACAAACACTTTTCTCTATGTATGGGCAACGCATGCTCACTTGTTCAGTCCACACCTGAGATACGTGCTAGGTGGCTTCTTTCTTAAGACTGTGGCCTGTGACAAAGGGAGCAGGCAGGGTGGCAGATGAGGGTGGTGGCATTACGCATATCAGTGGAAGACAGAGAGAGTAAGAAAGGAAGGAAGTCTAGAATACTGAGGTAGAAGGAGTTTGTTCTGATTGAAGGGACACCAGCCCCACCCTGAAAAATGCTAGGATTTGAATAGTTGCACCTGACAGGAAAACACATCCAGGATTAGGCAGAAATGGGGACACGTAAGATGTGGAAGCAGACGTCAAGGGGACAGTTTTACCTGAGGGTTCATGTTCTCCAGGGGCCATGGGACAGCTAAAGTTACAGCTGTGGGTGGGATGGGTGTTGAAGGCCTTAGTATGAGGCTGGCTTCAAACTTGTTCCAGAGTGAGTGGAGTAAACTTAAGTTTACTAAGCAGTGAGCCATGAGTCAAGCTGAGCTTTGATCTCAGAGGACCCGCACCGCCGCCTTCCCTAGAGGCACACAGTGAACCCTCAGCACGGTGTCATGCCTCAGAGCGTCAGCTATAAGGAGCTTTAGGTTGGCACTCCAGGTTTTTTTCATGGAGAAGAGTATTTTAGGGACTAGAAAAATGACTCAGTTGGTAAAATGCTTGCATTTCTTTATTATTATTATTATTTTTTTTTTTTTTGGTTTTTCAAGACAGGGTTTCTCTGTGGTTTTGGAACCTATCCTGGCACTAGCTCTTGTAGACCAGGTTGGTCTCGAACTCACAGAGATCCGCCTGCCTCAGCCTCCTGAATTCTGGGATTAAAGGCGTGTGCCACCACCGCCCGGCAAATGCTTGCATTTCAAGCATGGAGACCTGGGTCCTTCACCAGAACCCAGAGATATTAGTTACTTTCATGTTGCTGGTACAAATCACGATGACCAAAGTGGAAGAAAGAATTTATTTTGGCTTATGGTTCTAGAGGGATAAGAGTATCCTGGCATAGAGGCATGGTAGTAAGTGGCAGGTACAGCAGAAGGGGCAGGAAGTGGAGAGAGCAAACTGGAACTAGGGCATGAAGTGAAGGAATAAAATTTCAAAGTCCACCTCTACTTCCTCAGCTAGGCTGTATGAGTCCCCAAGCATCATCATCATCTGGGGACCAAGTTCTCAAATAACTGTGCCTATGAGGGACATTTTTATCCAAACCACCACACCTTGTTAAAAATGAAACTTGACATGGTGGTAGGTACATCCTAACCCTGGGGAGGCTGAGACAGGTAGATTCTGATGCATGCATGCACACAGACACACAGACACAGACACACACACACACACACACCACAGATGTTTTAAAGTAGATACTGGACTATCCCATCTTTAATAGTGTCACTACAACCTAAGCTTGTTACATTTGTGTCTGTGTGTGCTGGGTAATGCCCTAATGCTTTCCCTGTCTATAGTTGCAGTTCCACAAATGTCTGTGGTCTTAAGGTGGTGGTGAGGGAACAATTTAGACTCAGAGCATCCGAGTCTGTCCAAATAGTGATTGTTGTTCTTCTCCCAGGGTCAAGGCCTACAGCTTGCCTCAGTTCTGCCTGCCTTACTGCCTTTGACCTCTTCTGTACTGCCCAGGCTTGGTGCTCCTCCACAGCCTGCATTATTAGGACATGATCATTTTCCGGCTGTCTTTGTGGTTTGTATAACCACCAAGTAGAGCCCATGCTGCCTGTCATCACAGATGCCAATAAGCCAAGCTGGGAATTAACCTTTAAGTTGCCCAGATCTGAGAAGTTCGCTGAAGAGAAATATCCTAGAAACTACATTCCACCCCATCTCCTGAGAGCAGGCTTCAGAGCTTGACCACAGGGCCCTCCTTCATTCCAAAGTTCCCCTTGCCTTCTGGTCAGGTGATTTGCCGTGTCTCTGAGGTTCTTGATACTTCTCCTGCTCTTTACCTGTCCTCCACTTTCTCCTCCTATGATTTCTCTCTGTGCACTGGGTTTCCATGACCCCAAGGCTACTGAGCCTTGAGCCACCACCTGGTTAGAGGCAATTTGGAACAAATAAGCCCTTTGTGTGTGTGTGTGTGTGTGTGTGTGTGTGTGTGTGTGTGTGTGTGTATGTGTGTGTGAATTCCTTTCTGCAGTTTGAAGTTGTGTGCCTAGAAAGTGCCTCTGTGTGTCCCTCCTGTCCCATATAATTTTTATTAGTCCCAAATAATTTCATTAGTCCTGTCCAAGGGTATATCTGAAGACAGATGGGAAAACCAGCCCAGCTGCTCTGCTCACAGTCACCACTTAGCACCAACAACACGAAGGCTTCTTTGACAAGTCCCCTGTTCATGTGTGCTTCGGCTGGGTGACTGTGGGTGCAAGTTTCATGTCCCCATTCTTGACTCAGTCAGCTTGTTGGAGCTTCTTCTTAAACTTAGGCAGCATGTTCCTGTGCTGTCGGGCTGCTCCAAAGACGTTCGCAGAAGGTGGGGTGGAGAGACATGCAGAGCGACACACGTGGAATGCATGGGGCCTCCTAGCTCTCCCTTTTCATTCACAAGCCTTCTTCCTCTGCTTGGCCATTCGGAAGCTTTCTAAATTTAGTCTTTGTGTCATTGCATGGAAGCATTGTTGTGTCAGAAAGATGAGTCACTCCTGTCAACCCGACATTTAACCACTTTCCCGTTCCTGGATTTTGGGGGTTGCTAACTAAAACTCCTAAACCCTCAACTCTGCCTTTACTTTCTGTGACCAGTCCCCATCCTCTAAGCTGTCTAAAAGTTACCAAGCAGTCTGTGAAGAAGAAACCTGTCACTGTGGGGATTGCAGGGATTTCAGTGCCACGGCACCTTCAGCCTCGCCATCCCCACAGAACTGGTAGCTCTTTGCACAGTGGGCCAGAGGATGACCTTGGGATTGAGACAGGGTCTCACTGGCTTAGAGCTTGCAGTGAGGTAAGGCTGGCTGGTCTAGGGATCAGTCTGTCCTGCCTGCCCAGAAATGGCTTGTACTGATCGGCCACCATGTGCTTTTTTTTGTTTGTTTGTTTTTAAGTGTGAGGTCTGATGACTGGACTCTGTCCTCCTACTCCAAGTGCTTTTCCAAATAAACCAATTATGCTGTCTTTCTGGCTGCTGGCTATACTTCTGAGAGTTAGTGTTAATGGCTATGAAGTACTATCATAGTTACCATGTTTATAGTTTCCTAATGTTTTCTTATTTGAAGGTTAATTTAATTACTTTTCTAATATTTTGACTGGGATAAAAGTGCAGAGTTTTTAAAATATGAGTTAAGAATAAAGAGGATGATATAAAAAGTTGTCAAGGAATTTGTCAGTGTGAATTGTGTTAGGTAGAGAGAAATAAAATTTAGAGTTTTGTCTAACAGACTAGAAATGTACAGGGCAGACTAAGTGTATGTCATTTGTATGTTTGTTTGTTTATTAAAATAACATGGCAATGCAGTTATATATTTTCAGAAGCCAGATATCCATTGCTTTTCATCAGAAGAAGAAATAGAAGGGAAATAGCAAACAGTGATTGGAACTGACTCCCAGGATTTGACTTAAGGAGACAATGAGAGATATTTTCCAAATGTAGCTTATTCACAATGTAATTCTTTTCTTGGAATTCTCAGTATTTTAGTATTTCTCCTAAATTCCCCTTCAAATTACTCTTTAGGCTGCATTGTTTGTTTGTGGCTATGGTAGTTATGTTATTCAGTGGGCATCTTGGTATTAGCATGCTGTAGATTGACAGTACTAAGGATAGGGTTCCTTCCATAACTTCTTTTTGGGGAACATTCATACATGTTCAAGGCATAAACTTCTTTGATTTTTAAAATTCATAAATGTCCAAGGTATGAACTTCTTTAATTGGAAAGTTGATAAATGCCCAGGGCATGAACTTCTTTGATAGGTAAATACCAAAAGTATTTGTTGTTGGATTTCAGAGCAGATACCAAGCAGGCAGACAGCTCTTGGCAGTGTAGCAAGGCTTTGCAGTCCTTTGCAGAGCTTGAAGTTAACTCTGGACATTGTGCACCGAGAGTCAATTGGTTTGTTAGTTTTGGAGTTAGTATCTCCTCTGCAGTGGTTCACTGATGGATATTTTGGAAAAATATTCTGGAAAAATACACACATAGAAAATTCATTAAAAGTCACTTTGGAAGATGTGTACAAATTACAACATTATTTGGGCAAAAATTTGTTTTCCTTTTGGTACTAATACAACAAGAGATGGAGTGCAGTGCTGGGTTAGAAGCTTAGAAAGTGAAAGGCAGGACACAAAAGTGTTTGAGCCTGAAAACTGAAGCTGAGACCTTAAATGCTCTGTAACCCACAGGACATTCGCGTCAGCTTTCCATCACTGCCACAAACCAAAGTTTCAGCTTGCAGCAAAGAACTTTCTTTCTGTTCACAGCTCTAGAGGTTCCACCCATGGCAGAGTGGCTAGCTCATGCTTGCCACACTTAAAAGGCATGGTGGAAATGGATTGTTCTTTATCATGTAAGCCTTACTAGAAGGATTTTCCCAGTGACATCTGCTCTGCATTGGTTCCCATTCTATCCACATAGTCTGATCTTTACTGAAGACTATTTTCATTTTGAAGAAACCCATCTAATACCCTGTGTATAGGCTGTTTGTGGTGGGAAACTCACTTAGGCCTGCGGTGCCTCTAGGAGGCAGGTGAGCAGGGTCTTTCGATGAAGCTGAGGTTTAGATAACAGTAGGCAATTTTTCTAAGATTTCCTGAGTGCTCTTCGGTTGCCATGTTGGGATTTGAATGCAGACAGGACTTCAGAGTGTGTGTGTTCTTTTTGCAGAAATTAAATCATCTATAGCTTAATTTATTATTTATACATTCTCAGTAATGAAGGAAAAATAACTTTATTTCATTTTCAAGGAGAGTGGTACTTAATTTTTAAAAAGTTTTACCTAAAGTACTTCAAAGACAAATGCTACTTAGAAGGATCCCTACTTTCTGATCTCTCTCTCTCTCTCTCTCTCTCTCCCCCCCCCCCCATAGTGCGTTTTCTAAAGTGTCCCGCAGCCCCAGGACTTTGGCATTCCTATGTTAAGACTTGTACGCACCTCTGTTTCCACTTGACTGTCTTCAGTTCCGCCACCTGTCAGCATCTCATTGTGCTCTGTTTCCACACTACCACACAGGGAATTTTTATAATCATTTGAGCAGTTTTTTTTCTCATTGATTTCTTCTTCTTAGAGTCACTATATTGACTTCTTAAACTACAACAAAACTTGGAGGAAAAGGTGACATGCTGTCTGCCGGCAGTCATGACCCTCAACATGTGGGTCACGATATCGGAAAATGCACACTCCCCATGGTCTTAAAGACTGAGATCCTGCTCAATGGTAAAACTGCAGTTTTGAAGTAGCAATGGCAGTAAAATATGATTAGGGGTTCCCAAGACCATCGGAAATACGTATTTTCCAGTGGTCATTGCCTGCAGGTTAAGGACACTATGGTGTGCAGAGTTTCTGTGGCTTCACAGGTCTCTTGTGACTGTACCTGCCCGGGGTTTGCTCTCTTTATCACCCAACACATGACTCCTTAGTTTTAGATGATATGGCAGTTTGTGTTTTGCCTCCATCTGTTTTAGGGATAGTTTCTCTCCTAATGGTTTTTAAGCCAAAATTAACCCAACATTACTATTTTGGGGGTACTGGTGATAAATAGGAATATCTGTTTTAATGCCCTCTGGGGCATTTTTATGGTTTTGTTTCTCATAGTCTTTGCATGACAAATACTAACTGGCACACAGACAGTGTATCTGCTAAGAACCTGATGCTGATGGATGCTTAGCTGGCACTAGAGTCATCACACATTGAGACTCACTGACCTGACTAGAAAGATTTCAGATTTGGAGTTTCTTATTTTGGAACATTTGCATAAATGTATAATGTAGTACCTTGGAATGACATAAAAATTGGAATTCATTTTATAAGTAAGTTTATTAATTTGGTTTCCCTGGTTTTCCATCTTCTGATTAGACCTTCAGTTTTACAACTGAACTATAAGTTCATATTTTGTACTTTTATTTCAGCCCCCTTGCCCCACTCACCTCTTGTGTTTCTCTTCTGGAGCCCTTCTTCTTCTGCCTCCGTCTAGATGGACCTTCTCTAGGCTGCCCGCATGGCTGCTCCCCGGGCATCTATCTCCACCATCCTGAACATTCTGCCCTCTGTCTGTCTTCACTTGGAATTCTGTAGTGGCCTCTTTCTTGTTTTCCTTTATTTTGGAGAATCACATTCTCAGGTAGTTCCAAAACATCAAGAAAACCTAGAGATCATTTTAAAATACATATATCTTGCAGATTTGAACACTTATTTTACTCTGTTGCTGTTTGTCTTGTTATAGAATTCTGTTCTTCATTAAACATTGAAGGCTTGTTTTGCTGTCTTCTTGGCCTCACTGTTGGTGAGACTATTTCTGAGTAGGTGTGAACTCACCTACTCAGAAACAGTCTACTCACCCTGGATGAGGAACTGACAGACTATCATAAAGATACCCACAAAATGCAATGCGGTAAATCAGGGAGTGTTATTGTCATTACTTACAGGAATATGGGTGATGGGTACTTACAGGAGCAGAATGAGTCAGAGACAGCAGCATCACCAAGCACAGGTGACAGCTTACAAAGCTAGGAACTTGGAGTGCATTGTCCAGCCTGCAGGCAGCTCATCATGTTGGAGAGTAACCTTTCCAGGTAGCTCAGCTGGTCTGTGTTTCTAGGCAGCTTATCTGAACGGCCTTTTTGGGGGAGCTCAGCTTGTTTCTCAGCAGTTCTTACATTTATATATGTTTGGAGAGGCAGGGACCTGATAAATCTGATCAGTTTCAGGGACTTCCTGAAGTTCATCAGTTGTTTACTTTCTGGGTTTAAAGAATTCCCCACAGGAGGAAGCTTCCTTCCAGGATGGAGGGTTTATCTTGCAGGAAATTGCCTCACAGCAGGGATGCCTGCCATCAGTTCCTTCTGTTGCCTCTACCCTCCCTCCTATGTCCCCCTTAAATCCTTCTTTTCTATCTTTATTGTTCAGAAAGTCTTACTGTAGCAGATGACACTTCATTCTGTCTGTGGGAGCTCTGAGCTCTGCATCTCAGACAAATGCTGTTTTCAGTTTGGATGAAGACTTTATCTAATGGCATCATTTCAAAGATGACTTTCTTACTCATTGTTTGTCTATTTTTCTCAAAGTCCAATCATTTGGATATTAGAGTTTTTAAATTGAATTTTAAGGGTTGTTTTTCCTCCCTGATTTTATCTATCATGCTTTCTGTTCTTAGTAAAACTTCAACTTTTTAAAGATTCTGGGTTTGAATTTTCTTCTCTCTCTGTGTCAGTCTCTCTCTCTCTCTCTCTCTCTCTCTCTCTCTCTCTCTCTCTCTCCTTCTCTCTCTGTGTGTACTGTTTCTTATGTCTAGTTACCCCTTGAGTTATAGTTTCTATTTTTACACTGAAAGTGACCCCAGAGTGTGGTTATTCTCATAGATTAACAGTTATATTTTAGAATTGGAGAGTTTTTAGAACCTGAAAAGATGACGTTTTATAAGGGAGTCAGACTTTGAGATTAGTCTCATGAGTAATCATGACTACAGAGTCAAAGCTCTCTGTAGAGTAGATTCAGATTCCTTTTGTCTGTAGCTTTTCCCTTATTGGCACAGTAGCCTCTACATTAGAGAGATAGGGGAAAGAAGGAACTTTTGCATTTTTGACCATTTCCTCCTGAATGTTCTGTTAACTTGGCCTGTGGAAGTGATACCTACATGCTGCAGCCCACTACAGGGAACAATGATACATGAGGGCTGAGTGGCTGCACACTGGCCCCAGAACTCTCCTGTTCCTCTTGCCTTCATGTCTTGTGCTGAGCTAGCTTAGTGAGAACTGACAGTCTTTTTTCATCCATTTCTGTCCATTTCATATCTGCTGACCAGGGTCCCCTTGGCCACTCTGATCTGTCCCTGATACTTTCCTCCTCTTAGGGAATAGTTATCTTCCTTCTGTCTGCTCAACTCTCCATTGCTTCTTCGCTTTTGTAGACAGAATTAGTCATCAGAAAGATGCCTTTTCTTTGGGATTTGAGTTCTGCCAGTCATAGCACAGTGTGCGCATCTCCTGCCCTTCTGTCATCTTCCTCTGCCACTGAAGGGCAGAACAACTCTCTTGGTAGCAGAGAAACTTTTAAAATGTGATTTTATTTCTAGATGTGTTATGGAAGGCCCGAGGGCCCAAATAAACCATCCATATGTTGTTGTCCCCCCATTTGATTTGCCTGTGTCCCCCTTTGTCTCTGAAATGAATTGCAATCGCCCCACGACCCCAGGTATGGATCAAAACTCTTCTTTTATGGCCCTGTGATAGAAGAAAATACTTCTTTTATTATCTGTTTCTTATCTTTCCACTAGTACTTATCTACTTTAAGGAAAACTTAAATTTCTCATGAGAATATGTTTATACCCATCTTGTTTCCACAGTTTTATGTGATAATTTCTAATTCTTACCTTACCTTCAAGCAGGCATTTATAGCTTTTCCAGGCAGGACTTGGTAAAATGTGTCTTAAATAGGTTATGTATCATATCATCTGAAACTTGGCCAGTTACATACTTTTCTGAATGTTCTAGTAACTTGGCCTGCTGTCACATCTTTAAACCAACCCATTTGGTTTAGCAGTTGTATATGAATATTTAAAGATACTTACTGCTCTTTGGTATGCATAAGATGGTGAGTGCTGTTGTTAGAAAACACTAGGATTTTTATTTTTTTCAAATCCTTTCCTTTGTATGTCTTCACTGCCTTAGCAAATGACACCTTTTCACACTGAAGACCACACCTGACTTCTGGGACCTACCTATGGCCTTCCGCTGCCCTTGGCTCTGAAATCCAGGTGGACCTGGTGTAATATTATATGGTACAACGTGAGACCGCGAATCCCGTGGCTGGGGACAAACACACCAGCAGGCAGAACTTACATGGGAAGGAAGTTTTTTGCGAAGGGAGGGGAGTGAGGGGAGAGGGGAGAGAGAAGAGGGAAAGAGAGAGAAACAGAGAGACAGAGACAGAGATAGACAGAGACAGAGATAGAGACACACACCTGCTACCTCAGAGAAACTCCTCCACAGAAAGAAGAGCGCAGGAGTAGGCGGGGTACTGCCTGCCATGTGTGCATGGGTGGCCACTTTGCCTCTGCCAGGTCCCCAAGGGGCGGGGCTGAGTTTGCGTTTGCCTGGGTGATCACACCTGGGATCCTGTTCCTTTCATCAGCATCCCAGTTTCTCCACTTCCCCTGTGATCTCGTCACTCCAGCACCAGAGCCTCAGTTCACCCGTCACCCAGCTACTCCATCGACCTTGCCCCTCACCACATTGTTCTGCACACTGCAGTTTGTGTGGTCATTTCCCTTGACATGGTAGCCGGACCACAGATCTCAGGTCAGGAAGAAGAGGGAAGGCATCTGGAGGTGGAGCAGGGGCCAAATCTCGCTCTCATGTTTGGATTGGAAGTTGAGAGAGAAATAGAAGAGCAGTGAAGTGTTGTGTGGACAGTGGCGGCTGCAGTTGACTATGCTGCGCTGTATGGACGGTGGTGGCCTTAGGCAGTTCATAATGTTTAGAGAAAGGAGACAGGCATGGGAGAAGGAGATCTTGAGGCAAAAGAGGATGGCAGGCTGGTCTAGTGTGTGTGCTTGCTATGAGGGAAGTGTGTGGACCGTGGAGCTGGGGAGAGTCTTCAGTGAAACAAATACACAAAGACATTGCCGTTCTAGTGGCATCAGGAGAAAGCCCCTGGGAAGAGGCTGTGAGGCAGAGAGGTGGAGTACTCTGGTTAGCGGCTGTGGCAGGCACAGTGGGGAGGCCTGTATGAGTTCAGAGACTCCTGACTACAAGCTGTGACAATGAATTGCCCTCTATGTCTGGGCAAGATTAAGGACAACAGTGACATGTTCCACAGCAAGTTTCCAAAGCCTGTGACTCCCAACAGCCTTTTGATTATGTGCCATTTGTGTTTGTTTACCCTCAGGTGCCATCTGTGAGTCTGCCATGGGCAAGGCGGGTCTGGTTCTAAGGACATTTACCAGGGGAGAGGGAGGTTTGTTTAGGTGCCAGCAGACAGTTAAATTAAAGGCGTTAGCTAGTTGTTATGTAAGCACAGGGCCAAGCCGGGACATTGTTTTAACATACTTAGTTGTTGTTTCCTTCCCTTGTTTTTTCTTCTAAAGTCATTATTATTGCGCACATGTGTGTGCGTGACATAGCTGTCTGGGCCTGGGCCTTGCTGCCTGGGTGGAAGAAACCATGAGTTGTTTCTGTGCTTCCTCCTTTGTGTACGTTCAGGGGCCTGTGCCCGGATTACCTGGCTTGAGTGGCTAGAGCCTTCACCCATGGAGCCCTCTCACCGTCTTCTCTTTATTGCACCATTCAGTCCCCCAGCTGTTGGGAGCAGGTCATCACCTCTGAGCCAGGCCCGTCCTGTGGATTCTTCACTAGGCCGGCAAAGCGTCAGAGACTTAGTCCCCAAACTTGAGACTGAAAATTCTCCATTCAGCTTCCACAGTTTTCTTTCTCATTTATTAAGTATTTACATAGGAAAACTCATTTCAAGTGTTATTTACTGTAGTCTAAAAAATGTGCTTTTTCCTCTTCAAATGTTATATTTTATGTTCCATCATCTTCCTCTGTACTACTGCAGTTTCTGATTAACAAAACCCATTAAATTTTGATAATTGATTCCAATTGTTACAATTAAAGAGTAAGAACTATTATACAATTACTAAATTTCAGAGCTAGGAAGAATTTTTAAATTTTAAGCTTTAATGCCCCTCCTTAATTTTCTAAGATCATCGAGGCTCAAAGGGTAAATAAAGAGACTAGGTACATGTCAGTTGGTAAGATGCCAGCTTACCTGGAACGCTGACCTGATTCAGATCGCTGGTAGCCATGTAAAGGCCAGGCAGTCAGGTAGTGCAGAGGCACCCGTGTGATCCCCAGTGCTGGGGAGGCAGGTAGAGGATGCTCCAGCGTCACTGAGAGTCAGAAGAAAATACCCACTGTTACCGCTGACCGCCATATGCATATGTACACATGAGGACACACACTGTAAGTCTATATAGGCATATACATATGCATAGACCCCATTCATAACAAGACTAATGAAGTCTGTGAGTGCCTGTGGCAAATGTTCAGGAGCTTAGCATGGTTTATAAATTCACACAGTAGTGGCTTTCCTGCTTCCTAACAGTTGGTGATATTATACTGAAGAGTTTTTTTATTACTAAGGAAAACTGAAATATCAACTATAATGAAGAATAATTTAAACAGTTTTAAATATTCTGATTGCAATGACATTTCTATTTATCAAAATAATTTTTTTGTGGCAGTCTCTAAGATCAGTGTTAGGGACACTAATTTTGAGTTTTTTTTTTTTTTTTTTTTTTTTTTTTTTTTTTTTTTTTTTTGGTTTTTCGAGACAGGGTTTCTCTGTGGTTTTGGAGCCTGTCCTGGAACTAGCTCTTGTAGACCAGGCTGGTCTCGAACTCACAGAGATCCGCCTGCCTCTGCCTCCCGAGTGCTGGGATTAAAGGCGTGCGCCACCACTTTTTGCAAGTCACATCATTAAACCATGTTTTCGACTCAGACTATCACTTATAGACAAGCTAGCTGTACTCTGCCTCCGAGCTTTGGAAGTTACAAAGTGGGTCAGAGAGCCTGTCTCCCTGGGTAGCTAGACACAGAGACAGGTGGTGCCAGACTGGACCCTGTGCCGTTCATGTCCTTTGGAGACTGTCTAGTCACGGAGCCTCCCAGGCCAGTGGTGGCTGAGTGAGCAGGGCAGCTAAGGCCGCTCCATCCCGGGATTCGCTCAGCTTTGCACTCCTTCCTTGTGCTCTTCCAGCTTTCCAGCGACCTCTACTCTTCTTTAAGGAAAACTAAAGTCAGAAAAGTTTAGCTTGGGTTCTATTTTGCACAAGGGAAGACTTAAAAAAGGAATTTTATATTAAGGTCTTAATTTTTTTTTGTCTTATGTTTTTGACTATAATCAGAGAATGAGTTGTCTCTAGGCTCATTGCTCTAGGGACGTAAGAAATAACACATTCTTTGTTTAGTCAGAATGCTGTATATTTTTATAAAATTGAGCATTTTGGCTATCTACTTCAAATCTCTGGCATGTGTTCCTTGGCTTATGTGACCTGTCACAATTCTGAAAGTGTGAAAAAAACCACCATGGTTTGATTTCCACACATTCTCTGTATTTATAGAAGGATTAACATTAGTACCTGACTATTATATTGTTGGCTTATAAAATTTTCTTTGAAGTAATATAATTAGAATTGAATAAATGGGGAGTGACATATTCACTGGTTGATCAGGCAGAATAAGTACTGCACACACATACACATACATACACATACATATACACATAAATGTATATATATATACATGTTGTGTATTTACTTACATATGCATGTGTATTTATATGCACTTGGCTTACTGAATTTACATACTGAATTGTGATGGTGCCGAATTTACTGAATTACTGGCACTCAATTTGTGTATAACTTGTTATGGACTGTTTTATAATAAATGTATATATTTATATGTGTATATACTATGGACTGCTTTATATGTGTGTATGTGTGTATATATATCACAAGTTGTAAGTAAATTCAGTGCCATTTTCATGACAAACAACATGTTTGAAAGGGGCCTGTTAGATTGTTTTATGTACAGAGAATCACCTAAATCAGTCTCTGTGTGGCTGTAGCTGGGAACTTTCCTAAGATGTATTAAAATAATTAGAATCTTACAGGATGGAAATGGTGCCATGTGACAGAAAAGGACTGCAGAATTAAATCAGTTAACTAGACTGGAAAAGATTTGAGCATTGTATGAAATTACTGTATGAGAAAGGCTGGGTTGTATTTCTCTGAGACAGGGAGTTTTACTTGCTTGGTGTTTTAGCATGAGTGGTGATTTCAAAGAGGAGAGATTAGAGCTCTCCGGATGAAAGATCTAAATGGAAGTGCATGGTACTAGAAGAAATTTTAGGTGGCTATCTATGAAATTTTGAAATTGGAAAACCCTTCCCAGACTAGGCATGCAATAGAGAAGAAATAGGATTTTTTAAATACATGGTATTTTTAAAGTTCTAGCTGAATACCCTGTAAAGTATCAAAATAATTTGTGACATATGACAACCAAACACTGGTCAGCACAGTCTTTAAGTGGAGAAGCCTGCAGTCATAGTCATAGATGAACACACAGGGCATTTACAGGCAGTTCTGGAAGGGGACTGTGCAAATTACACTGAAGCAGTACAGTGGTCTTCCGTACAATCAAAGTTACAGCTTGTGAGAATTTCACCTGTCTGAAGGGTGGGCTTTGAGAAGAGTCTGAGCGCTGACCGGGGAGAAATGGCGCAGTGCTCACCAGCGTGGTTCACACCTCAGTCTGTCCCAGCATAAGAGAAGTACGTGTATGTGCATTCCCGGATTATAAACATGGTGCCAGCACTCCATTAAAGAATAGATGAAGAAATTGCAGTACTCTGGGACTATGCGGTATCTCACGTTGGTGTAGAAGGTGCCTTTGGTAACTAGTACTGATTATGAATAATCTCCATGGTAAGGTAGAAAAAGAACAAATGTCAGATGTGAACGATAGGCTCACACTAGGATTGTTTGCTTATAGAGAATGGTGAGTTTGGAGGAGAGATGCATGCAAAGCTGTTCTTTAACTTTCTTAAATGATTTCCTCCAGTGTTTTCTTTCTTTCTTCCCCCTCTGCCCCTAAGGGTGCACATTTCGTAGGTGACAATTGAGTTGTTGTTTTTGTTTTCCTGAGCCAGGATCTCATACTCTGGCCTTAAACTAAGTAACTAAGTCTGGCCTTGAGCTCTTGATCCTTCTGCCTGTATTAAGTGTTGGATATCACAGGTGTGCGTCTCTTCACTCAACTGATAAGTTGTTTTAAAAAATGTATTCTCTACTTTGAGCTAGTGATAGTTTGGAAGAAATGAGCTGTTTTATGAATCAGCACAGGAAAGGGTTTTTGTGGCCAAAGCCGTCTGGCGGTGGAAGGTCATCGTGGTACCGTATTGTGAGGTTTTATTTCAGGATTGACCTACATTTCTGACATCGAGTTACATTTTCTTATCCTCTTTTGCAGTGGCAGCCGATTGGGAGGCCTGGTCACAGTGCTATGCTTCTTCTTCAATCATGGAGAGGTAGGTCGTCAGAAGGTACTTTCAGAATCACGGCTGGAATGCAACTTCTTCAAACTAATGTCCTCATGTTTAATCTGTACTAGTGTTCCTTAAGAACTTGATCCTGTTATTTTGACCCAAAATTTAAATGCTGGTGTTCTCTTAAGTGACAGGAGTCTCACTAATTTGAGAAAATAGTGAGTCTGGTTTTAAAGCTGGTGGCTCTTATGGTGGCTTCTATGTTCCAAAAGTAATTCACTTTTAAGTATCCTGTTCAGACACTTTGCGAAGCCTGTACGTTTGCAAGTCTTCAAGGCAGCCAAAGGTAACAACATAAAGGACATAGTTCTAGATCCACACTGCCTGGGTTTAAATCCTGGCTCTTCCATTTAGCATCTGTCCCACCTGAGCAAGTCAGTTAATCTATCTGTGCATTCCTTTGCTTTGTAAATAGGATCATGACCTTACTCATCTCTCATAGTTATTTCATAGATCAGATGAACTCATATATGTAAAGTGCCTAGTACAGGGTTTAAAAAATAAAGGAATACTGAGAATTCAAGAACAATTGCAGTGGGTTTTTGATCCTACTGCACGTACTGGCTTTGTGGGAGCCTAGGCAGTTTGAATGCTCACCTTACGAGACCTGGATAGAGATGGGCAGTCCTTGGGCTTCCCACAGGTCAGGGAACCCTGATTGCTCTTCGAGCAGATGAGGGAGGGGGACTTGATCAGGGGAGGGGGAGGGAAATGGGAAGCGGTTGTGGGGACGAGGCAGAAATCCTTAATAAATAAATAAATTAAAAAAAAATAAAGTGCCATATGTTTTTTAGCCCAGACTAGTAGTCTTATTTATTACTATAGTTTTCAGGTAAAATTTTAATAAATTCAAATTTTCAATGAATTTCTTCCTCTGAGTTAACCATACCTGTAGATGAATTATCTAGTTATATGTCTATCTAGGCCTCTCGTGGAGATTATTATAAGCGGGAGGAAAAAGATGTGTGAGATGCTGCATCTTTTGTCTTCATGCCGCAAGTGTCTGCAGTCTTTGGACATCTACTGGTTTAAAGAGCAATGCTACACAAACTGCCATCAATGTGAACCGCTAGCCAGTCGCTCACGGATTCTCACTGATGGGTACTCACCGTTTAGAATCACAGAAATGCGGAGTAGGGTGGCCTTTGGGTGGAGCGTTTGACCTGTGGGTGCCTTGCAGCAGCAACAGTGCATTTGCAGTAGTGTGAGACCGAACCAAGAGGAAGATTTGGCTCTTTCCTGGCTGTGGACACTGAGCGTTGTAAAGGCTGGATTGTGGGCGGATTCCATGAGAATGGTGTCTGAAATGGGAAGTAACTGCTTAATACTGCAAGAAAGGAACATTGTATGTTAAGAGTAGGGTGCTGGGGCACGGAGATATTGAATATGTAGACCCAGATGCAGCAAGAAAGGCAGTGTTGTTGAGCACAGAGGACCGTTGTGCCCCTCACAGACCCTGGGCTATTGGTTCCCCTCCTTGTGTTTTTCTCACAATCTTGATGCTCAAGTAGCAAGAGCATTATTTCTTAGAATTTCAATTTTAAAAGTAGAATTTAGATTAGTCGATTTTTTTTTTAGGTTGATGGATTTTTCCTCTTGACATTTTCCAGCTGTTTAGTTTATTTAAAACATGCTCATCTTAGGAAGAGGTACATGAAATAATAAAATTAGAATATTAGAATTTTAGCTTTATGGAAATGACCAATTAATTGTTATGTTCTATTTAGCTAGTATAGGGCAGAAAAGCAACATTTTTATATGACATTAAAATTTAGACCATACACAATAGTTTTGTTAAAGTATTGGTCAGAATTCAAGTAATTTAAAAACGTACTATAAATTTACCATTTGGCTTTCAGATTATGACAGGTGTAGTCCCTGCTTTCTTCTAATCTTTTAAAACTGTCTCTAGCTGGGTGCATACCTTTCATCTCAGCACTCAAGAGGCAAGAAATTGGATCTCTGGAGCTTGAGGCCGGCCTGGTCTCTATAGAGAATTTTAGGCCAGTCAGGGCTACACAGTGAGATCTTGTCAAATAAAAGAATGATGAGTGAATGTATGCTTCTAAAGTATCTAAGTTTTGTATTACAGAAATCATCTACTCTGCTCATACTTATTAACGCATCTAGCCACTTTTGTAGAAGAACCTTGCTCAATGAAATTGCTATTGGTTATTAATCAGTACCTTTCTTTTTAGAATTGTATTTGCTTATTCAGTGAGTGTGTTGGCGGTTCATCTTGCATGGTATTCATGAAGGTCATCGGGCAACTTTCTCTTAGCCTGTGTACTCTGGGGATCAAATGTAGGTTGGCAGGTTGGCAGCAGGAGCTGCTGCCTTCTGAGCCATCCTGTTGCCCTGGCACTTCACTGTCTTTGAAGAGATCCTTAGTCACAGGAGGGAATTACTCATATATCAGAGCATAGTTGTGGCTTGTTAGTTACTTTTAGATTCTATTTTCATTAATTAGTTCTCTCAGTGGTAGATCGTATTTGGCATATTGTAAATGTTTTCCCACGGATGATATTACAAAGAAATTTTTGCCTTAACAGAATAACTGTACAAATAACTGCATAGGGCAGGGGGATATTGCTTGAGTAAGAGCATGTTTACCTTCACTTTCATTTACCAGTTTTTTAAAAATTTAAAGTTTTCCTTTGTGTGTCTGTGTCTGTGTGTGTTTGTGTGTGTGTGTTCATGTTCATACAGCATATACCATGTATGAAAGTCTGAACAAGTTGCAGAAGTTGGCCTTCTCCTTTTTCACGTGGGTCCTGGGCATTGACCTCAGGTCATGAACTCAGGACTGGGGCAAGTGCATTTACCTGATGAGCCACCTCGCTAGCTCTTCAGTTACCAGTTTTCTCTCTTGCATTTTCTTACTGTTCTGTCCCTTGCAGCTTACCCAGACCAGCAATTCCCTGCTCCCTTTGGATGTGAGGTGCAGGCCTGATGGCATCTTCCCTTATACCTTGGAATATGCTGCCTGAAAGCTCCTTCACTGTCATGACTCATGCTTGAGACTCGGTGATCATATATTATAATCCACAGTCAACTTTCCGCAGTATCCCAGTCAGTTCCTTTATGCTTTTGGTTTGGATGCAGGGTTTAAGACCACACATGGCTCCTAGTTGCCGTTTTATCTTGAATGCTTCTAGTACAGTTCTTCTTCTGTCCAGCCAAGTGGGCACTCTTTTAAGAACGCACGCCTACTGCTTCATAAAGGCTCCACGATTCCGACTTGTGGGTTTCCTCATCAGCAGGTCCCAATTAGACAGTTTTTGAAGACTGTAGCGGATATATTATTTTTATTGTAATACACTGAGTCTTATGAGACCAGTTGGCCACATAATTGGATTTCTTCAAGCAGTCCTCCCATGGTTCAGGTGGTAGAAGTCAGTTTATCTGTTGGGAAGATGCTCCTTTCTTTTTTACAACAATAAGAAGTGTATGTCTTGATGCTTTGAGATATAGAATGTCTCGTTTCCTTAAAGTGTCTGACCAAATGCCCACATCATTGGTGGTCACTGCCTGAGTCATTTACTCTGTTGGCAATTGAAAACGGCAGTTTTCTAATTCTCTTATTTCATCTGTGATTAATAACTGATGTTCTATAAAGAACTTTTTTAACCATTACTATATATTTGGATTCTTTTTATATGTAGTGTTCTATAACCTGTCATCATAACTCTTGATATTCAGATCATTACAGATTCAATAGTAACCTTGACTTTAAATGTTAAATAATTTACATATATTAATATCCCATGTGGTAACTGTCAAGCCGAACAGATTTTACGTATGTACCCAATTATGTAGCCACTCAACCTTCTTAACGCTGTGACACTCATGCTGTGGTGACCCTTAGTCATAAAATTATTTTGTTGTTACTTCATCATAATGGAGATATCTGATATGTGATCCCAAGGGGTTGCAACACACAGGTTGAGAATCACTAGTAAGATACAGATGACTTTAGCCCTCAGCAGGCATTTCCATGACCTTTTTCAATCTATACTTTTAACTTCCTCCAAGGGAAATAACTCTTGTCTCTGTCATTATTGATGGCTGTGGTACTTTTGAAACTTTACAGAAATGGATTCCTACTTTCTTTTTTGAAATAGTATTTTTTTTGAAAATTTCTTACATGTAAATGGTATATCTTAGTCATGTCTACCTGACCTCCAGCTCCCCCTAGAAACTTCCAGCACATCTCTCTTCCCACTTCATTGCTCTTTTTAATTATAATTATTACTATTACTATTGTTATTGTTATTGTTATTAATTTAGTCCATTGAGTCCAATCAGAGATGCCCATAAGTACATGTGTCTGAGGCATTGGCAACTTAGCAACTTAGCACCCTCCAGAAAAACGGCTCTCCTTCACCCAGCAACCGTCACCCAGCAGTAGCTCCTCAGCTAGGTATGGGGCTTTGGGAGCCCCTCCCACATTCATGCTGGAATCTTTAACTGGATTGTGCAGGTAGCTTTAGCTGCTATGACTTTGTGTGTGTAGTAGCCAAGTCATGTCTAGACGACTGCTTAATAGCATTTCTCCCCATCCTCCAGCTCACATCCTCTTCCGTGGTGACCCCTGGGCCTTGGGGGTAGGGACAGGTTGATTTAGACGTCCCATAAAACAACTTGGTACTTATAGTCTCTTACTCTTAGCACTTTGAACAGTTATGGGTCTGACCTAACCATTACCCACACACAATAAGAATCTTCTTCTGCTATACTTGAGACTAGCACAAATCTGTGGGTGTGAGCATAAATATTTATAAGGCAGTTTGTTAGTATGAACATTTAGCATAAGAACATCACTGCTTTCTATTGTAGACCTGTGACTTCTATAGTCTTCAGGTTTGGTTTAGTTTACAGAACCAAATTGTTAATCCTATGACAATCATGCCACTATAGCAACAGTGAACACACTGGCCTGCCAGGTTGGTATTGGTATTGTAGCATACAGGATTTAGCACTGGATAAAGCTGTTGGTGCATTTTCTTCCCCAGTACCCTGTATAGTACCTTTGAGCACTACCTGAATGGCTAGCCATCCAGAAGGGAGTTTCATGGTCAGTTCAAACTTGATTTCTTTCTTTCTGTTCTGTAAGTAGGAAGGGAAATACTAGAGGCAGAAGAGTTGATGCAGGTCTAGAGTGATGGGAATGAGGAATTGAGAGGGAAGAGAAAGGTCAACCAACATGGAGTGTGTATGAAAAAGCTGTATGGAAATCTGTGTTCGTGTATCTCAAGTAAAAAGGATAAGATGGTAGAACACATGTAACATCAAGGAATGGGAGGATATTTGGGACAGGGGACAGGGGAAAGGAGGGTTATGGGATGGGTTATCTGAAACTAAGGCTGTATGAAGAAAACCCAGTACTCTGTAAGCTATTAACATTATTTTACTGTTTTTAAAGGTGCTTGAGTAGAGGTGCCCCCATGTATAAACAGTGCTGCTCCCAGAAGACAGATGTGTACTCATAGGTGCAAATCTCATTGTTCGTCCCAGGCCACCTTCCCACTAGTTTGACCAGGGAGGCCCCACAGACACCCAAAATGATCTTGACTTTTGCCATTGCTCTTGCTCAGTTGCCAGCTAGATGGTAACATCCTAGTGCTAGAGTCATACTCTGTGCCTGACTCCTTCCTCTCAACCTGTGTCTATGGTATTTACCCATATTGTCTGTGAAAGTACCAACTCTCACTGTCAGCATTGTACAGGAATCCAGTTTCATTTCCATCCCCGTCAGTGTTTAGGGTTTAGTCTCCTAATTTCATTCCTTCTGAGTGAGTGCAGGAATAGCTTGTGCACTTTCCCAGTTGGTTCTGATACATAGTACAACCATGTCGTGTTTCTCTTTCCTGAAGTGTCTATTAAGTTTTTGCCAGTACAGGTCTGAGTTCTTTCTTTTGCTATGTGGAAGCTGCAAGAATGTTGCAGTTCTTGTGAGCATGTTCCACAGGACCATATCATAGCTACAGCATTTTGCTTTCTTCATCCAGTGTCTGCGTGTTTTGTTCTGTGAGCCCCTCCATGAATTTAGCCAGGAACTTCAGTGTCACTGTGTATCTGAGACTTTCCATTTGAACCTGGTGGCTTCATCAGCGGTACACAACTGAAGACATTGACTTGCCTTTCCCCAGGACTTTCAGTAGCCACTAGTGCAGCGGAGAGAAGGGCCCCATGAGCTCCTCCAAGATTTGTGATCAGCTGCTGACTGGCCCAGCTTTGTTTGGGCAGGGCAGGCAGCCGTAGTTGCAGTGGTTGTTCATGCACAGAGAACAACTTTTCATAGCCTTTCTCCCTGTCTTGTGACTCTTAAGTTCTTCCCATACTGTCTTCCAGGATGTTCTCTGAGCCCCAGCAGAGGTGATAAATGTCCCTTTTAGGGCAGAGCAGTCAGTTTTCACTTTATGGTAGCCCTGTGTCTACATTTACTGCTGGTAATGGCATCAAGAGCTTCTCTGGGAAAGGCTGGGGCATTTCACTTCTTCAATACATTCTTTCAGTCTTTGAACACTTTCTGGTTTAAAGGATGTCTCATGATAACCTTGTCTCAAGATACAAGACCAACCTTTTCCACAGAGTCTTGATCCTATTGGGGAAAATGGTATTTAGAGATCATGGTTTAAACTGTAAGCACTTGCATTTCCCCCAGCACCGAGTGTCTCTCTGCTAAGAACAGTCTTACCTCTAGCTGTTTGGAAATACAGCTTGTTTTAACCAATACTAACTAACTTGTAGCCATTTTATCCTCAGGTGTATCTCCAAAGGAAATAAAACTTTTATCAAAGGTTACCCACAATCCTGTGTTTACCACAGCATTAGTCACAGTGCCCAAGACAGAATCAGCAACAGTTGTACTGATGGACAAAGGAGTGAGGACAGTATGACGTCCATATGCTCCTTATGCGTCTTGAGTCTCATGCGTCTTTTCCCAGCAATTCCTCTCCCTTTGCAGTGTTTCTGTGTAGAGAAAACGCAACAGCATGTTTGCAGTGCACCATTTAAGGTTCACATGGGAATAATTTGTGTTTGTTGATTGTACCTTGCATCTTGTACCTGGAGTGGGTACATTCTCTGGCTGTTTGTTTTTCAGTGTACCCGAGTGATGTGGACGCCTCCTCTCCGGGAAAGCTTCTCATATCCATTCCTTGTACTTCAGATGTTGCTTGTGACTCACATCCTGAGGTAACTTTCATTGACTCTGCTGTTGGAGCTTTATTTTCCCCCAACTTAAACTAGAAGCTACAAGTTTTATTTTAAAAGAATGCCTTAAGTTTCCTTAGTAAGGGTGTGATCTTGTTATTGAATGAATAAAGATATTTTTAAAGTATTTTGTAAAAAATGTAACTTTGATAACTACTTAGTACCACAGACCTGCCCTCTGGTTCTCTTTGTCTTTGGGGTTCATGGAAACTGCTTAGATGAGTAAACCCACTTTCACTTATACCGCTCCATATTTCCTAGCCTTTCTCTTGTACCATGCCAGTTGCCAGGAGAAGGAAGAGGCTGACCATGCTGAGCCTCATCCTGTAGGACTCAGTCTTTTGGAACAAGAAGAATTCATAGACTCATCATTGGGAACACTAACACATGGAGTTCGTCTTGAGAGTTTGAATATCAGACAGTAGTGGTAGAAAGAAACAGCCTACATACACTAAAGGTATGCTAGGTGAATTCCCACTAGAAATCCAGAATTGAATTAGACTTAGTTAGGAGCCCAGGCAGGTTTAAGTTCCGCTGAAAACGAGTAAGAGCAGCTTTTCTTTCAGTGGACACATGCTGGGTTTAGACATGCATCACAAACATAGAATAGAGTCTGTGAAAAACAGGTCAAAGCTTGTACAAATGTGAAGCTGTCTTAGTCTGAGAACTCCACTCAGTGGTCTTCTGAATTTGGAAGACTGACAATGAAAGTTGCTCTGCTAAACCCTTTGGGCATTTGCTTCTGTAATGTACTTAGAAGTCAGGGCCTGTGCACAGCTTCCTGTGTCTCTTGTAGTCTCATGAGATAGACCTTTCACAGGTCAAATGAGTGATGGCTTTTATGTTGTGAGCTTTTAAAAATCCACATACCGCCAGCAAATGCCCTTGTGTCAGCTGCTGACAGTGTGCTGTCCTAATTGGACAAAGAGGACACAAAAGAGAGTGGCTGCCAAACCTTGCCCAGAAAAGGAGACATAGTCCTTCAAAGTCCCTCCCTGCTTCATAGAAAAGTCTGTCAGATATTCTAGGCCTGTAGGCTGAAGACAGATGCCCGAAAGGTTGCAGAGGAAATTTGATTGACTGTCCAGGCAGCTGTCTGTTTTGTCATTTCTCACATTTTTTTTGAAATCTCTTGTTTGCACTTCCTGCTTATTCAGTTAATATTATTTCCTGCTTGGGTCGCTGGGGGAGTTGAGGACTAGATAGCTGTAGTTTTCCTTGTTACCAGACTCAGAAAAGAAACTCACTAAAGGGGTGTAAAGTGTATAAGGTTGAGAGACATCAAAAGATAGTTTTGGATGATAATGCTAATTATAATAGAAAATAAATTAGGTACACAACTTTGGACCCACCAAGGTAGGATAGGTAATGGAGTATTTTCTCAGGATTTGTCAAATGTAAATGGACTAGGCATCATTGATGTATTAATTGTATATAGTCATTGTACTTATTGTATATAGTTTTCTTATATTAGTTATAACACCTTTTGATTTTAGACAAAAAAAAGGAAAGTATAGTGATATTTTGTTTATTTGTGTTTTAACAAAGCTTCTCTGAAGATCAGAGTACAGAGCTAAGTCACTAGAGGCCAGGTGGTGGTGGCTTACACCTTTAATCCTAGTACTTGGGAGTCTCATGCCTTTATCCCAGCACTAGGTAGGAGGAGACAGGAAGGGATATGGCTGGGCAGGGAGAGGAATATAAGGCCAGAGGAGACAGAAGCTCAGTGTAGGCTGGAGATGTAGTCTGAAAATGCTATCTGAGGTGCAGTCTGAAGGAGTCAGTCAGAGGAAGCAGTCTGAGGACAGGATCACCTCTGGTCTGAGCATCAGTAGAGTTAAAGGTCTTTCTATCGCTGGCCTCCCTGATTCTCTGATCCTTCAACCTTCACCCCCTAATATCTGAGTCTGGGTTTTATTATTAAGACCAATTAGAATTTGTGTTACACCCTTAAGTCCTTGACTATTATAGGTTTGGGCATTTCTTTGCATCTCCAGATGAGGTCCAGCCCTGCCTGCTTGCTTCTGGGACTGAGAGACAGGACTTCTGTGCACTCTGCAGGGAGTGCTGCACTGCAAGCCCGCCTCAGCTCACCCGCAGGAGCCATTTCCACACCCATAAGGCCATTCTTGCCTTTCCCCCACGTGTACAGGCACTAGACTGTTCAGGAGTGTCTAGTCACTTCTCTTTCTGCTTCTGTTGAGTCCGATGAGGATGAATGAGCCTCTCATTCTTTGTTCTCCCTTCCTCTCTCCCTCTCTCACTACCCACCTCCCTCTCTCTCATGAGCTGTGGATGGGTGGCAGCTGAGAGGCTGAAACAATGTAGACCGTACTTACAACCTTGTATCTGTCTGGGCAGGGGACCCAACCTGCAGGCTCTGGCAGGGCTATATTCTTCCTAGGGCCTTTCAGAATCAGTTTCCCTGATTCTGCAGCTCTTCTTTTTATATTGACTCCTTTTAAATCATGAAAGCCAGCAATGGAGAACTGGGCCCTTCCTTCCCCACATTTACTCGGCCTTCCTCTGCTTCCTTCTGCTTCCAAGAACCTTGTAATTGCCCTAGGCCCAGCGGGATAACCAGCATCCTCTCCCTGTCCTTGGGCTAGGTGACTAGAAATCCTAACTCTGCCTGCAGCCCTCTTCCCCTTTGCCACGTCCTGTGTTGTCCTCACGGGCTCAAGGATTCAGGCACATTCTGCCCACTGCTGCTCCTGTTGCTGTGGCCTGCTTTTTCTGGGATTACTGCTTTTTCTGAGGTTTTCATCAGGGTTCTTCTGTGGCATGTGCTCCCCACCACCTCTTTGAGGGCAGGAATACCTTAGAAATGAGGTTATCAAGAGGTTTTAGTTCAGCAAATTGATTTGCGGTCTAGAATTGTGTTTTTGAAATCCAGATTTACAGACACCGCGACCCCTCCCCCCCAGCGCCATAGCATCTATTTTTTTCTCGATTGTTCTTAGTAATGTTTATGTTTTCATTTCTCCTGTCCAAAGTTAGTGGTGTATTGATCACTACCAGCTGGAATTCCTTTGGTTTCTTTTGGTTCTTCTCTTGAGTGCGTCTGTACCCAGCTGCCAGGTTAGTGTTACATTCTATCCCTAAATCCATAGTTTCCCTTGTTACCTATAAAATGTAAGTCAAGCCTCATATTCAAAAGCAATAGAAAACTGCTTTATTTCACAGTGTGGTCTATCATATTCGAAGTAAGTGTTCTCTGTGGTCCAGCCCATTTCTGTGATGGGAAGCACACAGCTGAAGCTGAAGCTTCACAGATTAGAGCCCTGTTCTACGGTGCAGCCAGCATGTTCTGTCTTTTCTGCTTCATCAAAAGTACTGATTTTCCTCTAGTTACTTGATTCTGTAAGGTTGTCTGGAATTTAATAATACTTGGGTTAGTTCCTCAGGAAAGTAGTCGAGGAAGGCATCAATGGTGGTGTTCCTATATTGCCTACTTTTCCCCTCAGTGTGCTGGTCTGCACACTCTTTTTCTGTGAAGAAGATAGTAGACTTAGGGCTTGGCATCAGCTCATATGTGGGAGTAAAGGCTGTTCCCGAAAGTCTCTTAAAGTACTCACTGGCCCTAACATGACACCCCTAACGGTGGTTCCAGCACAGCCCCTTCCTTTGCCTCTCCTTCTCTTTCCCAAGGTGCATCTCCAGAAGACTGGCTTTTATGCTACTTTACCTCACTCTCTCTTACCCAGCCTCCCATCCCTGCCGTGTTTGACTTCACACTGCTTAGCTTATAGAATATGCCACTTTGTCATTTCTCCTAGACACTCCCTTACTTTTCCAACTAATGAATCTATTGACTTAACTTTTAAGAAGTCTTATTATAAATTCACTAAAATATAATGTGAAGAAAAGTAATGACTGTATTCACCTGGCCTGCCTCCCTTTATATGGCAGGGCTTGTGGTTTTGCAGTAATAATAGGTATTTACATTTTACAGAAAATTATTATAATTGAAAATCAGAAGGTATAATTTCTAACCCATTGGTTCATCTTGCATGCAGTTTATGTGAACCCCAGGTCCTGTTTGTGATTCTGATTGGCAGCAGTTTGGAGCTATGCTGGACTGTTTTGTAGTTAAACCTCCTGATATTTATCTTTTCAAGGGCTACAAAACTTTACAGAGGGAGCTTGATTGCACTCTGCATTTCCAATGTGTTCTTCATGCTTCCTTGGCAGTTTGCCCAGTTCGTGCTTCTTACTCAGGTAAGGTGGGCACATTCTAAAACTGGCATATTTGGACTTGGTGCTTCTGTTTATGTAAGCTCATCTGTATAAAATTGTAACCAAGATTTCCTTGTTGTTTTTTTGAGAATTTCATATGTGAGTACTGCATTAACACCATTCTTCTACTCTCCATCCAAGTTCTCCATGTCCACTTTCAGATTCATGCTCTTTTATTACTTTTGTATTGATGTTACGCACACGTACTCACACACACTCTCTCACACACACACTTAGAAATACACTCTGCGGTGTTTATCAGGAACACCAGATGTATATATGGACTTGGGCTGACTGCCCATCTGTCTTCATTTCTGGAGCAGACCAATTCTTCCTGTTTCATGAGTCTGAAGATATTTCTTGTTCATTATTTTAAAGAAAATTCAGAGTATGAATCTTTGTGAGATTAATTTATTAATGAATATTATTACTTACTAGTAAAACCAAGTTTATAAGAATGCTTATCTTTGTTATTCCATAATTATTAGAGGGCTAAAAAGAAAACTAGTGGACAGTCTAAAGTACTTCTCTTGAGGAAAATATGTTTCTTCTATGAATAGTTCCTTAAATATTTTACTGACATTCAAGCATGTGTATTATTTATTTGGATCAAATCCATTCTCTTCCCTTGAATTCCTCTCATTTTCTCCCTACTACCACTTTTCTCTCCCAGTTTGTGTGCTTGTATACTCACATGCCCCCACTTCATGTGCTCAACCTCGCCCCCACGCCAGCTGAATGCCTTTAGTTTTGTCTGTATGTGCATGAGTGTGCGATCATCAACCCAAGAATAGCATCTCAGGGCCCTGAATCTCTGAAGGAAACTGACTGCTTCTAGTCATCAATTGCCAATAGATCTTCCAATAAGGGTGAGACTTCAAGAACTCCTTCCCAGTCCATTGAGGGATTTTTGCTGGGGCTGCCTTAAATCATTACATGAAGAATCAGTATGTGTGGGATAATGTAAGTGGAGGCTTTTCCCACCTGATCCCTCAGCTGCCTTTCAAGCAATCACTCAGAGGCTTAATAATTACAAACGTTTTGGCCTATTAGCTCAGGCTTTTTACTAACTAGCACTTACAACTTAAATAAACCTATTTCTATTAGTCTGTATTTACCAGGAGGCTTATAGCTTGTTAACTCACATTTTGCATCCCATGTAGTTGCTGGCGTCTCCCTGACTCTGCCCTTTTCCTCCCTGTATCTCTGCTTGGATTTCCTACCTGGATCTATTCTCTCTGGCTACTAGCCAAATTAGCTTTTTTATTAACCAATGATAATAAAACATGCAGCATATACAGGGGTTATCCCACAGCATGCTAAAAGAAAGAACAGGCAATAAGTTCATGTTTTATGTGGCTCCCCTAACATTCTGCAATTTATCATCTTTCCATGTATTCCCATGTCTCTCGTCTGGGTTTATAAAGCAAGGAGCCCTCTGAGAGAGGAGGGTTTTGTAGGCTCAGGTTTTTTTTATACTTGCTGTTTATGAAAATATGCTTGCCATACTTATATAACACTATTGGAGAGATGCTTTAAATACTCAGATGTCTTGCCTTAGAAATAAAGGCATATCTGGATTTGAGTTTTAACTACTTACTACCTTCTTAGGCAAAACAAAAGAAAAGAAAGAAAGAAAGAAAGAAAGAAAATAAAAATTTTAGCTTTTCTTTGTTCCAGATTTATCATTTCTGAAACACAGGAATGAAAGTCCTCACTTTCTGAGGTTGGTTTAGCATCATATATTAGTGTGTATACATACTCAGCCAGATGTCAGTAGGTCAACTGTTTTGATTTGTTTTACATTTTGAGGGAGAATCTTGGTGGCCTTAATGATGGTCCTCTAGCTGTGGCTTCCTGGTTGCTGGGTTCACAGCCGCTCCTTCCCTGGGCCTCGCTAATTGCTCTTTTCATTATTTAAAAACCAAAAGTCAGTTGGGTTTATATACATCTTCTTTGAACTGATCTTTGGGATTTGTTTTTCTTCTTTGGTTTGATTCTATTTAAATTCATTGTATGGGCTGAGTTATCCTTGGAATCTGAGATTGTGCTCTGTAGTGATCAGTGCATGGCTCGGCTCCAGGGGGTGAGAAGGGGCCTTTCGGTTGCTTCCAGGCAGTGGGATAGCCTGCACTAAGTGGGGAGTGGAGGGATATGAGGAAAGGAACAGGTGTATCCTGCCTCTCATGGGGCTAATGCAGAACAGCACACACCTGCCCACAGTCATAACAGGGTAGTCACCCTGGAGCAGTCCACATGGGTAGCTGGGAAAAGAAACCGTGGTTTTCTTATCAGTAGGAACATTTGCTGTAAAGAGCTTGGAAATTAAAAGATCAAACAAAAGAAGCTTAATAGTTGGAACATAGGTTATATGCAGATATTTACCTGTTAGGCAGTGTTTCCATATGTATGTGAAGAGGTGCAGAATTTAATTTGAATGACTTCCCTTTGAAAAGGGTAGAGAGACACTGTCTGACATGGTATCTCTCTACATGAGCTGGAGTATCATTTAATCAGTGAATCCATCTAAATCTAATAATTTTAGAATTTGTGATAAATTTGAGAATTCTTCATAAAAGATTTTCTTCAGGTGGAAAAGAAAGTTATATGTATTATTTTTTTAAATATGAAACTTGACACATTTGATTGCAACTAGCCTGTGACCATTTATTTGAATTATTCATAATGCTAATGGAGGTGACAGGAAGACTTAATGTGTTTCTGTATAAATACACATCACCTAATTGCTTTTTACTTTACTGTGATTTCTGCAATTTTGTCCTAGTGGTCATGTTATAATTATATTTTCAAGTGTTTGATTGGCCAGAGGACATTTTAATTATATGTATTGACAGTAGAGCCAGCCTGATATTAAAATGAGTGTTGTTTTGGACTCTCCACAGAGTAGATACTTCACATAGTTGCATATTAGGAGAGCAGTATAAGTGAAAGATCAATTAATAATCATATTCAATAATAAATTGGCAGTTGGAAGGAAAACTAAGATACTCTGTATAAAGATAATTTGGTATAATAAATTAATCTTGTCTTTATTCTTATTACTACTTGTTTTATGTATGTATGTATATATATGATTTTTATTTTTAACATAATTTCTTTTGATTTCAGATTTCATCATTATTTGCAGTATATGTTGTGGGATACATTGATATAAGTAAATTACGGAAGATCATTTATATACACATGGTAATACTTTTTGTTTGTTTTCTACATAGTGTGGCCTTAATAAACTTCTGATTGATACTTGATTTGTTCATTTATGAAGCAGGTTATAACATGATTCTTTCATGAGCGTAAGTGTCTTCCAAAAACTGATAACAGTTGACCTTGTTAAATAAACTACCAAGGAAGTTTTAATTTGGATTTCACTATCTTGGTGACCCTGTGCCCAGACCTACGTCCCTGTGTGCCTGCGGAGCCGCCTCCTAGAGTGAATGAAATATCTGCTCACTGGGCACGTGAGGCACGCAGGTCCAGAACCGCAGAGCTCTCAGCATTTGTGCTCCTGACCTAGGCAAGAGGGACAATTGGAAATATGATGCTTCGTAGAAAGTGATTAGAAACTAAAGAATGAAAAACCTAAGAGAGTAGGGCATATCAGGAGTACAAAGCTGGGGGAAGGCAAGGGAAGCTGTGAAGGAGGAACAGGGCAGAGAGAGGAGGGCAGACAGGCAAATGACCTTACAGCAAACAGTGATCTAGGTTGTAAACAGCTAGAAGAAGCCTCAAAACAGGATGGTTGATGTTGGTTGTGCTTTGAAAGCGTCTTCTCTTATCTTCTCTTGGCTACTCCTTTTACACTTAAAGTTACTGTTTTCTTCCTCCAGGGATCTTAATGTCGTTTCACTGGACCATAATTGCCTTTCCTTTCCTTTTCTTTCTTTCTTTTTTTTTTTAACTTATTAGATTTAAAAAAAAATACCAATCCAAGTTCCCACTCTCTACCCTCCTTTCATTCCCTCCACACAACCTCCCATACCACTCCTATCCATTCCTCAGAGAGAGTAAGAAACATTGCTTTGTGGAAGGTCCAAGGCCCTCCCTACTGTATCTAGGCTGAGCAAACTATCCATCCAAAGAGAATAGGATCCCAAAAAGCCAGTACATGCAGTAGGGATAATTCCTGGTGCCATTGCCAGCGGCCCTTCAGTCTGCCCCAGCCATACACATTCAGAGGGACTAGTTTGGTACTATGCTTGTTCCTTCCCAGTCTGGATGGAGTTGGTGAACTTCTATTAGCTCAGGTAAACTGTTTCAGTGGGTGAACCCATCATGGTCTTGACCTCTGTGCTCATATTCTCATTCCTTCCATTCTTCAACTGAACTTTGGGAGCTCAGTCCATCCAGTGCTCTGATGTTGGGTCTCTGCCTCTGTTTCCATCAGTTGCTGGATGAAGGTTCTGTGTTGATAGTTAAGATAATCATCAGTCTGATTACAGGGCAAGGCAAGATCAGGCACCCTCTCCTCTATTGCTCAGGGTCTTAGCTGAGATCATCCTTGTGGATTCCTGGTAATTTCTCTAGTGCCACGTTTTTTGCTAGCCCCATAATGGCTCCCTCAATCAAAATATCTCCTTCCTTGCTCTCATCTCTGTCCTTCCTCCATCTCAACTATCCCATTCCCTCAAGTACTCCTCAACCCTCCCCTTCACCCCTCCTCTTCCCCTTCTACCCTCCCTTCTCCCCTCACCCCCATGCTCCCAATTTTGTCAGGCAATCTTGTCTATTTACAAATTCCAAGTGGGTCTATATATGTTTTTCTTTAGATTCACCTTATTACTTAGCTTCTTTACAATCATGAACTATAGCAAAGGACACAGTCAATAAGACAAAAAGGCAGCCTACTGAATGGGAAAAGATCTTCACCAACAACACATCAGACAAAGGACTTATCTCCAAAATATATAAAGAACTCAAGAAATTAGACATTAAAATTCTAAATCACTCAATTAAAAAAATGGGGTACTGAACTAAACAGAATTCTCAATTTAAGAATCTCATATGGCCAAAAGATACTTAAGGAAATGTTCAACATCCTTAGCTATCACGGAAATGCAAATCAAAACAAATCTGAGATACCATCTTAACACCTGTAAGATCAAAAACACTAATGATAGCTTATGCTGGAGAGGATGTAGAGTAAGGGGAACACTCATCCATTGCTGGTGGGAATGCAAACTTGTACAACCACTTTGGAAATCAGTATGGCAGTTTCTCAGAAAATTGAGAATCAACCTACCTCAGGATTCAGCAATATCAATCGTGGGCATATACCCAAAAGATGCTCAATCACACTGCAAAAGCCTTTGTTCAACTATGTCCATAGCAGCATTATTTGTAATAGCCAGAACCTGGAAACAACCTAGATGCCCCTCAACTGAAGAATGAATAAAGAAAATGTGGCACATTTAACATTAGAGTACTACTCAGTGGGAAAAAAAAAAGTGACATCTTGAATTTTGCATGCAAATGGATGGAATTAGAAAACACTATCCTGAGTGAGGTAACCCAGACCCAAAAAGATAAATATGGTATGTACTTACTCATAAGTGGATACTAGCTATAATCAAAGGACATTACCTTTCCTTTTCTCATAGTTGACACTTAGGGATGTTGATATGTTTGGTTATAGGAAGCCTATGAATAAAGGTACAATGTTAATGAGCATGAGACTACCATCCTAGCAAAGATAGAGTATTTATTCTATTCTCTTCAAGGGGTGACCACTGTCCTCTCTGAGCCATAACTGAGTTGCTTTCCTTCTGTTTCACTGTGTGGATATTTCAAGGTAGTCAATGAACTAGGAACCTAGGTTTTCAGGCTGATTTAATGACTTTTTTCTGAGACTGAAGTTTTCTCTCAGGTTTCAGGGATTTGCATGTTACCAAGTTCAGAAAGGTCTACTTCTATGTATTTTCCATTGTATAATTAAAACAGGTTATTTCTGTCTTTCCTTGTTAAAAGACATTGAAGTTCTTGCTGCCAGTACTGTCTTTCCATTAGGAAGTAATGGTGTGTAGTCTCACTCCTGTGCATGTGTATGGCATTTCTTGGGCATCTACCTAGTACTGTATTTGCCCCATGCTAAATTATGCACCCGTTCATCTTTGTAACTGCTAAATCATTTTTCACTTGATGAGAGTATTTAAAATAGCAATGTGTAATGACACTCCATTTTATTTTATTTACATATAATGTCTGCTTATGTAAAATATTGTAATGCGGTTATAGTTTACATTTTCTCTTTTTTCCCATGAATCTGTACGTCTTTGGTGTGTTTAGTCACCCTCTGTTTTGATTTCTGAACCTTTCCTCTTCAGATCTTTTTGCAGATTTTCTCTTGTGTTAGATGGGATCTCTTTGATTCTGATAGGTAGAATCCATTGTTTATATTCTGTTTGTTATGTGAATTCTAGGTTCATTCCACTATTCTTTATGAATTCTTTTTTAGCATGCGTTCATCATGCTTTGACTTCTTTTTAAAAGAAATGAATAACAATACATTTTGTGAAAAGCTTTTCTTCCACTGCCAGTTGATCCTGTGTGATTCCCTCTTCAATCTATGTTACAGTGAAGTCACATTAAAACAAGCAAACACTTTTCATTTGGCAGTGGTGGGAGGGGATGCTAGGCATAATTTCTAACTATTGTTATATTTTTACTTGTCTATAAATTCTAAAGTCTTACTTAATTTTCTTTTCTTAAATATACTTATTTTTCTTCTCACACTGAAATCTTTTACTTTGAAGTACAATTCAGAATAAAGGCCAGCATTCCATCCCATTGGCCTGTAGCCCAGTTACACAGGCAACTATGGCTGAGAATTTTGAAGAAAGTCAATAAATATTGAAAAGACAAGATTTTGTTTATTCTCTTTCTTGGAAGTATGATACATACTTTCAGTATTTTTCTAATTATCCCATCTTCCTCTGTTACCACTTTACCTATTTTTAGATTCTTAAATTTATTTTTTTTATTTATTTATTTTTTATTGAGAAAAGGAGAAAAAAAAGTTTCCACCCCCTCCCAGCCTCCCATTTCCCTCCCCCTCCTCCCACCTTCTCCCCCTCCTCCCACCCTTCTCCCCCTCCTCCCACCCTTCTCCCCCTCCCCCCACTCCTTTCCCCCTCCCTCTGCAGTCCAAAGAGCAGTCAGGGTTCCCTGCCCTGTGGTAAGTCCTAGGTCCTCCCCCCTCCGTCCATATCTAGGAAGGTGAACATCGAAACTGGCTAGGCTCCCACAAAGCCATCACATTACGTAGGATCAAAACCCCCTGCCATTGTCCTTTGCATCTCATCAGCCCTCATTGTTCGCCATGTTCAGAGAGTCCGGTTATATCCCATGCTTTTTCAGTCACAGTCCAGCTGGCCTTGGTGAGCTCCCAATAGATCAGCTCCACTGTCTCAGTGGGTGGGTGCACCCCTCGTGGTCCCGACTTCTTTGCTCATGTTCTCCCTCCATCTGCTCCTCATTGGGACCTTGGGAGCTCAGTCCAGTGCTCCAGTGTGGGTCTCTGTCTCTATCTCCATCCATCACCAGATGAAGGTACTATGATGATATGCAAGATATTTGTCAGTATTGCTCTAGGATAGGGTCATTTCAGGTTCCCCATCCTCAGCTGCCCAAGGAACGAACTGGGGACCTCAGCTTGGGCACCTGGGCACCCCTCTAGGGTCAAGCCTCTTGCCCACCCTAAAGTGGCTCCCTTAACTAAGAATTGTGGTTCCGTGCTCCCCTGTCCAACCTTCCTTTATCCAAATCCTCCTGTTTCCCCAAGTCCCCCCCTCCTTCCCTTCTACCTTTTCTCTCCCCGTCTCCCCTTACCCCCATCCCACCCCACCCCGAAGATCCCAATTTTCTCCTCGGCAATTTTGTCTGCATCCCTTAGCCAAGAGGATAACTATATGTTTTTCCTTGGGTTCACCTTCTTACTTAGCTTCTTTAGGTTCACCTATGGTAGACTCCGTGAACCTTATTTATGGCTAGAAACCAATTATGAGTGAGTACATCCCATGTTCATCTTTTTGGGTCTGGGATACCTCACTCAGGATACTGTTTTCTATTTCCATCCATTTGCATGCAAAATTCGAGAAGTCATTGTTTTTTATCGCAGCTTAGTACTCTAATGTGTATATATTCCATACTTTCTTCATCCATTCTTCCATTGAAGGGCATCTAGGTTGTTTCTACGTTCTGGCTATTACAAATAATACTGCTATGAACATAGTTGAACAAATGTTTTTGTCATATGATAGGGCATCTCTTGGGTATATTTCCAAGATTGGTATTGCTGGGTCCAGGGGTAGGTTGATCCCGAATTTCCTGAGAAACCGGAACACTGACTTCCACAGTGGTTGCACAAGTTTGCATTCCCACCAGCAATGGATGAGGGTACCCCTTCCTCCACAGCCTCTCCAGCAAAGGCTATCCTTGGTGTTTTTGACTTTAGCCATTCTGACAGGTGTAAGATGATATCTCAAAGTTGTTTTGATTTGCATTTCCCTGATTGCTAAGGAAGTTGAGCACGACCTTTAGTGTCTTTTGGCCATTTGAACTTCTTCTGTTGAGAATTCTGTGTTCAGTTCAGTGCCCCATTTTTTTTTTTATTGAGAAAAGGAGAAAAAAAAAAACAAGTTTCCACCTCCTCCCAGCCTCCCATTTCCCTCCCCCTCCTCCCACCCTACGCCCCTCCTCCCACCTTTCTCCCCCTCCCCCCACTCCTCTCCCCCTTGCTCTCCAGTCCAAAGAGCAGTCAGGGTTTTCTGCCCTGTGGTAAGACCTAGGACCTCCCACCTCCGTCCATATCTAGGAAGGTGAACATCGAAACTGGCTAGGCTCCCACAAAGCCAGCACATTAAGTAGGATCAAACCCCCGTGCCATTGTCCTTTGCATCTCATCAGCCCTCATTGTTCGCCATGTTCAGAGAGTCCAGTTTTATCCCATGCTTTTTCAGTCACAGTCCAGCTGGTCTTGGTGAGCTCTCAATAGATCAGCTCCATGTCTCAGTGGGTGGGTGCATCCCTAGTGGTCCCGACTTCTTTGCTCATGTTCTCCCTCCTTCTGCTCCTCATTGGGACCTTGGGAGCTCAATCCAGTGCTCCAGTGTAGGTCTCTGTCTCTATCTCCATCCATCACCAGATGAAGGTTCTATGATGATATGCATGGTATTCGTCAGTATTGCTCTAGGATAGGGTCATTTCAGGTTCCCTATTCTCAACTGCCCAAGGAACTAACTGGGGACCTCAGCTTGGGCACCTGGGAGCCCCTCTAGGGTCAGGTCTCTTGCCAACCCTAAAGTGGCTCCCTTAACTAAGATTTGTGGTTCCGTGCTCCCCTATCCAACCTTCCTTTATCCCAATCCTCCTGTTTTCCCAAGGCCCGACCTCCTTCCCTTCTAACTTTTCTCTCCCCATCTCCCCTTACCCCCATCCCACCACACCCCGAAGATCCCAATTTTCTCCCTGGCAATTTTGTCTACTTCCCTTAGCCAAGAGGATAACTATATGTTTTTCCTTGGGTTCCCCTTTTAACTTAGCTTCTTTAGATTCACCTATTGTAGACTCCGTGACCCTTATTTATGGCTAGAAACCAATTATGAGTGAGTACATCCCATGTTCATCTTTTTGGGTCTGGGATACCTCACGCAGGATAGTGTTTTCTATTTCCATCCATTTGCATGCAAAATTCGAGAAGTCATTGTTTTTTACCGCAGCGTCGTACTCTAATGTGTATATATTCCATACTTTCTTCATCCATTCTTCCATTGAAGGGCATCTAGGTTGTTTCTACGTTCTGGCTATTACAAATAATACTGCTATGAACATAGTTGAACAAATGCTTTTGTCATATTATAGGGCATCTCTTGGGTATATTCCCAATAGTGGTATTGCTGGGTCCAGGGGTAGGTTGATCCCGAATTTCCTGAGAAACCGGAACACTGACTTCCATAGTGGTTGCACAAGATTGCATTCCCACCAGCAATGGATGAGGGTACCCCTTCCTCCACAGCCTCTCCAGCAAAGGTTATCATTGGTGTTTTTGACTTTAGCCATTCTGACAGGTGTAAGATGATATCTCAAAGTTGTTTTGATTTGCATTTCCCTGATTGCTAAGGAAGTTGAGCATGACCTTAAGTGTCTTTTGGCCTTTTGAACTTCTTCTGTTGAGAATTCTCTGTTCAGATCAGTGCCCCATTTTTTAATTGGGTTAATTAGCATTTTAAAGTCTAGTTTCTTGAGTTCTCTATATATTTTGGAGATCAGACCTTTGTCTGTTGCGGGGTTGGTGAAGATCCTCTCCCAGTCAGTAGGTTGCCTTTGTGTCTTAGTGACAGTGTCCTTTGCTTTGCAGAAGCTTCTCAGTTTTAGTAGGTCCCATTTATTCAATGTTGCCCTTAATGTCTGTGCTTCTGGGTTTATACATAGGAAGCGATCTCCTGTGCCCATCTGTTGTAGGGTACTTTCCACTTTCTCTTCTATCAGGTTCAGTGTGTTCGGGCTGATACTGAGGTCTTTAATCCATTTGGACTTGAGTTTTGTTCACGGTGATAGATATGGGTCTATTTTCATTCTTCTACAGGTTGACATCCAGTTGTGCCAGCACCATTTGTTGAAGATGCTTTCTTTCTTCCATTGTATACTTTTAGCTCCTTTATCGAAAATGAGGTGTTTATAGGTTTGTGGGTTAAAATCCGGGTCTTCTATATGATTCCATTGGTCGACTTCTCTGTTTTTATGCCAGTACCACACTATTTTCATCACTGTAGCTCTGTAATAGAGTTTGAAGTCAGGGATGGTAATGCCTCCAGCAGATCCTTTATTGTATAGGATTGTTTTGGCTATCCTGGGTTTTTTTTCTTTTTCCATATAAAGTTGATTATTGTCCTCTCAAGATCTGTGAAGAATTTTGATGGGACCTTGATGGGGAGTGCATGGAATCTATAAATTGCCTTTGGTAGAATTGCCATTTTTACTATGTTGATCCTCCCAATCCAAGAGCAAGGGAGGTCCATCCATTTTTTGGTATCCTCTCAATTTCTTTCTTCAATGCCTTAAAGTTCTTGTCAAATAGATCTTTCACTTCCTTGGTTAGATTTACCCCAAGATATTTTATGCTGTTTGTGGCTATCGTGAATGGTGAAGCTTCTCTGATTTCCCTCTCTGCTTCCATATCCTTTGTGTATAAGAGGGCGACTGATTTTTTGGAATTGATCTTGTATCCTGCCACATTACTAAAGCTGTTTATCAGCTGTATAAGTTCTTTGGTGGAGTTTTGGGGGTCGCTTATATAGACTATCATATCATCTGCAAATAACAAAAGTTTAACTTCTTCCTTTCCAATTTGAATCCCCTTGATCCCATTATGTTGTCTTATTGCTATTGCTAGAACTTCAAGCACTATATTGAAGAGGTATGGCAAGAGTGGACAGCCTTGTCGTGTTCCTGAGTTAAGTGGGATGGCTTTGAGTTTCTCTCTGTTTAATTTGATGTTAGCTGTTGGCTTGCTGTATATAGCTTTTATTATACTTAGGCATGACCCTTGTATCCCTAACCTCTCCAAGACTTTTAACATAAATGGATGTTGAATTTTGTCAAATGCTTTTTTCAGCATCTAATGAAATGATCATATGGTTTTTTTCTTTCAGTTTATTTATATGCTGGATTACATTGATAGATTTTCGTATGTTGAACCAGCCCTGCATCTCAGGAATGAAGCCAACTTGATCATAATGGATAATTTTTCGGATATGTTCTTGGATTCGGTTTGCCAGTATTTTATTGAGGATTTTTGCATCGATATTCATGAGTGAGATTGGCCTGTAATTCTCTTTCCTGGTTGAGTCTTTGTGTGGTTTTGGTATCAGAGTAGCTGTAGCTTCATAAAAGGAATTTGGCAATGACTCTTCTGTTTCTATATTGTGAAAAACATTAAGGAGTATAGGTATTAGGTCTTCTTGGAAGTTCTAGTAGAATTCCGCATTGAAACCATCTGGTCCTGGGCTTTTTTTGGTAGGGAGGTTTTTGATAACAGCTTCTAATTCTTCGCGACTGACAGGTCTGTTTAGATTTTTCACCTGGTCCTGGTTTAATTTTTGTAAATGGTATTTATCTAAAAAAGTGTCCATTTCTTTTACATTTTCCAGTTTTGTGGCATATGGGCTCTTGTAGTAAGATCTAATGAGTCTCTGAATTTCCTCTGTGTCTGTGGTTATGTCCCCCTTTTCATTTCTGATCTTATTAATTTGCGTATTCTCTCTTGCCATTTGATTAGTTTGGATAGGGGTTTATCAATCTTGTTGATTTTCTCCAGGAACTAGCTTTTTGCTTCATTGATTCTTTGGATTGTTTTCTGTTTTTCTATTTGTTGATTTCAGCCCTCAGTTTGATTATTTCCAGTCTTCTACTCCTCCTAGGTTAGTCTGCTTCTTTTTTTTCTAGAGCTTTCAGGTGGGCTGTTAAGTCTCCAATATGTGCTTTCTCTGTTTTCTTTAAGTGGGCACTTAGTGCTATGAACTTTCCTCTTAAGACTGCTTTCATAGTGTCCCATAAGTTCGAGTATGTTGTTTCTTTATTTTCATTGAATTCAAGGAAGACTTTAATTTCTTTCTTTATTTCTTCCTTAATCCAGGTATGGTTCAGTAGTTGACTGTTCAGTTTCCATGAGTTTGTAGGCTTTCTGGGGGTAGCATTGTTGTTGAATTCTAACTTTAATCCATGGTGATCTGATAAGACACAGGTGGTTACTAATATTTTTTTGTAACTTTGTAAGTTAGCTTTGTTACCGAGTATGTGGTCAATTTTCGAGAAGGTTCCATGAGCTGCAGAGAAGAAGGTACATTCTTTCCTCTTTGGGTGGAATAATCTATAGATGTCTGTTAAGTCCATTTGCTTCATTACCTCCATTAATTCTCTAATTTCTCTGTTAGGTTTCTGTCTGATTGACCTGTCCATTGGTGAGAGAGGAGTGTTGAAGTGAAGTCTCCTACTATTAGTGTGTGCGGTTTGATGGCTGCCTTGAGTTTTAGTAATGTTTCTTTTACGTACGTGGGTGCTTTTATATTAGGGGCATAGATGTTCAGGATTGAGACTTCATCCTGATGAATTGTTCCTGTTATGAGTATTAAATGTCCCTCTCCATCTCTTCTGATTGATTTATGTTTGAAGTCAACTTTGTTTGAGATTAGTATGGCCACACCTGCTTGTTTCTTAGGTCCATTTGCTTGATAAGCCTTTTCCCAGCCCTTTACTCTGAGTAGGTGCCTGTCTTTGTGGTTGAGGTGTGTTTCTTGTAAACAGCAGAATGTTGGATCCTGTTTTCGTATCCAATCTCTTAGCCTGTGCCTTTTTATAGGTGAATTGAGCCCATTGACATTAAGTGATATTAATGACCAGTGGTTGCTAACTCCGGTCACTTTTTTAGTAGTAGGGTTTGTGTGTTTCCCTTCTTTGAGTTGCGCTGGTGAAGGGTCTCTAGATGTCTGAGTTATTGTGGTCATTGTTGGACTCCTTGGTTAGTGATTTTCCTTCTATTATTTTCTGTTAGGCTGGAATTGTGGCTACGTATTGTTTAAATTTGTTTTTATCCTGGAAAATTTTGTTTTCTCCATTTATAGTGAATGAAAGCTTGGCTGGATATAGTAGTCTGGGCTTGCATCCATGGTCTCTTAGTTTTTGCAGTACATCTATCCATGACCTTCTGGCTTTCATGGTTTCCATAGAGAAGTCAGGTGTAAGTCTGATAGGTTTACCTTTATAAGTAACTTGGCCTTTTTCCTTTGCGGCTCTTAATATTCTTTCTTTATTTTGTATATTTTGTGTTTTGATTATTATATGGCGAGGGGATGATTTTTTTTTTGATCCAGCCTATTTGGTGTTCTGTATGCTTCTTGAACCTTCATAGGCACATCTTTCTTCTGGTTGGAAAGTTTTCTTCTATAATTTTATTAAGTATATTTTCTGGACCGTTGAGCTGCACTGCTTCTCCTTCTTCTACTCCAATTATTCTTAGGTTTGGTCTTTTTATTGTGTCCCAGATTTCCTGAATGTTTTGTCATGAGAGTTTGTTTGACTTGCTGTTTTCTTTGATCAGTGCGTTTATTTTCTCTATGTTATCCTCAGAATCTGAGATTCTTTCTTCTATCTCTTGTATTCTGCTGGTTATGCTTGTTTCTATAGTCTGTCTTCGTTTACCTAGATTTTCCATGTCCAGCCGGCCCTCTGTTTGTGTTTTCTTCTTTGCCTCCATTTCAGTTTTCAAGTCATGAACTGTTTCCATTATCTGCTTGATTGTTTTTCCTTGGTTTCCTAGGGTATCATTCACTGATTTACTCAATTCCTCGAACTTTTTGTTATACTTCTCATCCATTTCTATAAGGGCGTTTTTTATATGCTGTTTAAGGGTGTTAATCACTTTCATGAAGTCAATATTTTCTACTTCTTGATTAAGGTGTTCATGTCCTTCTGTTGTGAGGTCGCTGGCTTCTGGTGGTTTCATGTTGTTTTTCAGATTGTTGGGTGAATTCTTGCATTGGCGTCTGCCCATCTCTTCCTCCCAATACTCCCCTATGGATCTTTTTTTACAGGATCAGGTCTTCTTGCCCACTGATGTACCTTCCCAGTGATGTCACTCCCCAGTGATGTTTCTCCTGGTGTCCAGATCGGATCTCCGTGCTGCTTGGTTAGCTCGCAAACCAAGGGCCCACTCTGCTTGCTATAGGGCAGGCTATGGAGACAAAGGAGCTACCGCCCTCCCCTTTGCCCTCTGCTTCGGGTTCGGTCCCAGCGCCCAAGCAGGCTGAGCTGGGAGGTGCTTTGCCGCCAAAGAAGGGAGGGAGGGAGGGAGGGAGACGGTGTTGGGGGATCTGGATGTAAGCTGGATGGGATAGGAAAAGAGAGGAGGTATCGGGCAGTATAGCCCCTGTAGCATGACCAGGAAGTGTAGGCGGGCTGAGGAACGTTTGAGTTCCTTGTTCCCGGCTCCCGCAGCACTCACTCACCACAATGATGTTTCACCTGGTGTCCAGATCGAAACTGCGTGCTGCTTGTGTAGCTAGCAAACAAAGGGCCCACCCTGCTTGCTGCAGGCAGGCTATGGAGACAAAGGAGCTACCACCCTCCCCTTTGCCCTCCCGATTCTTGTCTCTCAGATCAGTTTATGTGCAACACAGAGAAGCAGGGGGTGCATTTGAGAATGAGCATGCAAGGACCCCCTTGACACAAATGCCCACACTGACCTCACTAATCCGTGAAGTCTCAGGTGTCACTCACATCCACGGTTGTCAGTCAAGTGCAGCCCATGCCTATGGCCTAGATTCTTAAATTTATATCAAGAAAAATATATATGGAATTATTTCCCCAAAGAACTTTCCCCACATCTTACATGGTATAGGTCATGTAACAGAATGTGTCCTCTGAACAGCTGGAAGCGGGCAGCTGGGTTACAGTAGTGGTGCTCACACTGGCTGCGAGCATCACAGTCCAGTTCAGGAGCTGCCGTCATTGTGTACAGCTGAAGCTCTGCATCTGCTGCACATGGCTCTGTAGCCTCCCATCACAGTATGGAAACCAGCGCTGTGTTCTCGCTCTGCTAATGACTGTCTCATATGTCATATAACTGAAATGGTGCGGCATATGTCTTCCTAGCCTGCTTCTTTAGTTTAGCATTGTCTCCAGTTTATTCTGTGTTGTATCATGTGTTGTGATTTGTTCCTTTCTGTGGGAGACCAGCATCCCATTGTTGATAATGTGTGTGGGGTGGAGAGAGGTATCACATGGTATTGTCTGCTCTGGACACTTGTATTGCTTCTGGACTTAAACTACAGCAAAAACACTTCTAGGAACATGAGAATGTTTTCGGGTTTTCAGAGTAGAATTGATCAACTGGCAATCCAGTGGTACTAATTCCTACAGCGATGGTACCATTTTATAGTCTCTGCAATAAATAAAAAGAAAAAGACTTTTTTTTTCTGCCTCTGAAAAGTTATTGTCACCTATCTAATAGACTAGAATGTCTCATTTTAACTTTTCCTTGTCTTTGTGTAGCATGATTAATAAAAACCCAGAGACAGAATTTGGGGTTCAACCTGAAGGTCAGAAAAGCAAAACATCCAGCCACTGGCTCTTACCTCTACTTCAATCTGAAATGATGATCCTGCCTCTAGGAATCTCAGAACAAGACTATGTGTGAGAATTGTCTCCTCCCATCTTAGATTCCTATCTAGGGCTGGGATTCAAGACGTGCCCCACTACTGCCCGGTTTCTTTGCAAACTAGTGTAGCCACTGGGATTAAAGGTGTGTGTCACCACTGCCTGGTTTGAAAGGCTGACCAGTGGGGCTCTTTTGCTCTTTGACTTCAGGCAAGCTATATTTATTAAAATACAAATGAAATATCCCTGCATTTTTGTTTTAATTAAAAGATTATATGTTGTAGAGCCAAGTTCAGTTTATAGCACAATTGGGCAGAAAGTATCCTCTGCGTGACACCCTGACCGCAGGTGTCCTGCAGCAGCACGGCACTGCTCTCCCAGCTGCTAAGCCTGCATTGACATGTCCTAAGCACCCAGTCTGGCCTCCGTCAGGACTGACTCTGGTCGCTGTGTATTGTACAGGATCTGATGAATGATGACGCATACACAGAATGGTGTCACAGTTCCTCCTGCTCGAGTACCTGGTCACTGCTGTCTGTGTTGTTCTGCCTTGTGCGAATGTGTGTGTTTGCAGTTAGACAGCACATAGCCATTCACAGATCCCCTCCTCTCAGTTGCTGAAGGCAGTTAAATTACTCTTCCTGCGCCTAGATAGCTCATTTTTTAATAGCCGAGTAACATTTTGACTTTCTTGGGCTATGTGTCATGGTTTACCCTTTAGTTATGGAGGGACATAGGAACAAGCTGCTGAAGTATTTGCCTGCAGCCTTTAGTGTAGATTTACAATTTAAATTCATTTGGAAAAATATCAAGGAAAGTGATTGTTCAATCATAGGAATCAGTTTATCTCGTGCTTAGGAAATTGCCAAACTGTTTCCCATAGTGGTTGCATCATTTTGCATTCCTACCATAAGAGAGGGGGAGAGAAGAAGAGAAGAAAGATGGGTGTGAGAGAGAGAAAGGGGATCCTGCTTCTCTACTTCTTCCTCTGAACCACATATCAGCCACTCTGATCAGTACATCATGCTTGTCTCATTGCAGTGCGCTTGAACGCACTTCCACGTTATTTATCTGTGTCTGGTTTGCTGTCCTGTTTGTTCAGGTCCTTTGTCATCTGTTCTTTTTTAAAATTTGATTGTTCATTTTATTACAGAGTTTAAATCTTTATTAATTTTTTGTATTATTTTGGATAACAATCCTTTAACAGATGGTACTTTTCTCTTCCTTCTAAAGCTGGGTACTGGGAATTGAACCAAGAGCCTCATCCATGCTAGTCCAGTGCTCTGTTGCCGAGCTGCAGCCCCAGCTCAGATGTACCTTTTGCCAATACTTTTCTCTTAGTCTACAACTTGTCATGATCTTGGCATTGACTTTCTTGGAGTTGGAATTTTTAATTTTAAAGATTTATTTATTTACCTATTTGAATGTTTTAACCAGTGCTGCATAGTTTTCTCTATATAGATCTGTATATATTTTGCCTGTATGTATATCTATGTATCACATTTGTGCTTGGTGCCTGCAGCAGTCAGAAGAGGGCATTGGATCACTTAGAACTAGAGGTACAGAAGGTTGTGAGCTTCCATGTGGATGCTGGAAAGTGAGCCTGAACCTTTAGCAAGAACAGCTAGTTCTCTTAACCATGGAGCTGTCTCTCCAGCCCATATATGTGGTAAGAAGGACACTTCTTGGTTCCCAGCTGCTCAGTCCCAAAATAATCACACAGAAACTGTATTAATTAAATTACTGCTTGGCCCATTAGCTCTAGCTTCTTATTGGCTAACTCTAACATATTAATTTAACCGATTTTTAATAATCTGTATATTGCCACATGGCTGTGGCTTACCGGGTAAAATTCCATCTGGACTGTATGGCTTCTCTCTAACTCTGCCTTCCTTCTCCTAGCATTCCATTTAGTTTTCCCAGCCTAGCCCTTTTCTTTTGCCCTATCAACAGCTCAAGGCAGTTTCTTTATCTTAGTTATACATTACATTTTTAAATGAGCTACACAAACGCAATACCTTAATCAAGAGCAGAAATATACATATAATAAAATTGACCTTAAATTTGTATCAACAAACCAAGATCTGTACCAATGCAAATCTCTATAGCACATATATATGCATGTGTATATGTGTATATATATGTACATACATACATATATACAAATACTTAATATACATTCATTATTACATTTATTTTAAGTACTTATTTGTATATGTTTGTGTATGTAAACCTCTGTCCAGAGATCTTGTGCACATTTTTTGGGTTTATATATAGTTCATCTTTTCAGATGCTAGCTTAAATAGCAATGCATTATTAATCTCAAACTCTTGCTGCTGTAATGGATAACTTTTCCCACATTTCACCTTGCTGCAGTTTCTTATTAACTCTGGTTTTGTTGGTTGGTTGAGATATTCTCTACAAATTGCCATGTCATCTGCAAAGATATCTGATTTCTTCCTTCTGCCTTAGCATCCTTCCTCATTGTAGGATGTGGACTTTTTAGAAGCAACAGTAGGAGGAAAGCTTGGCAGGAAAGCTTGTTACCCTACATTAACACTGATGTACACACATGGACTTTTGTAGATCTTTTTTTTTTTTATTGAGAAAAGGAAAAAAAAAACAAGTTTCCGCCTCCTCCCAACCTCCCATTTCCCTCCCCCTCCTCCCACCCTTCTCTCCCTCCTCTCACCCTTCTCCCCCTCCCCCTACTCTTCTCCCCCTCCCTCTCCAGTCCAGAGAGCAGTCAGGGTTCCTTGCCCTGTGGTAAGTCCAAGGTCCTCCCCCCTCTGTCCATATCTAGGAAGGTGAACATCCAAAATGGCTAGGCTCCCACAAAGCCAGCACATTAAGTAGGATCAAAACCCCGTGTCATTGTCCTTGGCTTCTCATCAGCCCTCATTGTTCGCCATGTTCAGAGAGTCCAGTTTTATCCCATGCTTTTTCAGTCACAGTCCAGCTGGCCTTGGTGAGCTCCCAATAGATCAGCCCCACTGTCTCAGTGGGTGGGTGCACCCCTCGTGGTCCCGACTTCTTTGCTCATGTTCTGCCTCCTTCTGCTCCTCATTGGGACCTTGGGAGCTCAGTCTAGTGCTCCAGTGTGGGTCTCTGTCTTTTGTAGATCTTTGCCAAGTTTATGGATTGTCTTTGCCATCCCCAGTTTGTTGCAGTTTTTTTCCCTTAAACTATGAATGCATGTTGAACTTGGTCAGGTAATTTTTCTTTCCCTGCTTTATTCTTCAGGCTGTGGATGTTGTATACTAATTGGTTTTCAAATGCTGAATGCTACTGCCTGGGTACATTCATCGGGTTGTAGTGTGTGCGTCTTCTTACCCATTGTCCAATTTGGTTTGCTGTTATTTTGTTGAATTAGAGTTTTTTGTTTGTTTTTCATCTGTTTATGGGAAATACTTGAAGTAGTTTGATTATGGTGTCATCATCTGAGTTAGAATGGGAGTAATCTTGTGCCCTAGAAGGGATTTAAAAGTTTGCTCAGCTCCCATCTTCCAGAAAAGAATGTAGAATGCTAGCGTAACTTCTTCCTATAAACGGGATGCTCTGGCATATTTCAGAGCAGCACTGTTTTCGCCTCCTGCTGGAGCATCGAAAGGTTTTCCTTTGTGGTTTTTTCCCTGAGAGGAAAAAAAGAAATGACTGAATTGTAAGCTCCCTTCCCATTGGCCACTGCAGCTGCCATCCCTCCGTCACAGTGCAAGTCCCCCTTCTGGGGCTGCTTTCGCAGGGGTTTGTGTTCCGCTGCCTTGAGTGGCACCTGTCTTTCTCTTCCACCTGAGGCAGTTTTCCCTGTGATCTCACTTCTCTGCATGATACAATTCTACTTGTTGCTAAGACCCAGTGACAACTTCTAAGCTCTCTCTGTGGGACGGCACTAGATAACGGTCCATGTTCATGGAGTGTCTAGCTTCTTAAGCATTGTTCCTTGAATGGGTTGTCTCATCTCCATTATCTGATGTTGGAATTCTTGTCAAAAAGCATCGGTCCCCTCATTGGAGGGGTTGTGTCTGAGTTCAATTGGAGTTCAATGTCATTGGTCGGTGTCTGCCCTACAGCATTTTTAGGACTTTGGCTTCATATCAAGTTTTAAAATCCAAGTCTGAGTCTGTACCCTGTTCTTTTTCACTGTTGTTTTATCTCCCCTGTGCCCCTTTAGATTCTGAATGAATATTTATTTCTGCAAAAGATGCTGGGTTTTTATAGTTACTGCACTGACTGTGTAGATGTCTGGGTGCTGATAGCATGGGAACAGCATTCAGACAATAAATATGAGCTGCCTTTCCATCGTTTATGTCTTTATTTCTTTCAATATCATTTTATAGATTTCTTTGTGTAAGTGTTGTGCCTCTGCGATTAAGCTAACCACTAAGTATTTTTGTTCATTTTTGATGCTATTGGCAAAGGACTTATTTTCTAGATTTCTCTCTGAGATTGTTTCTTGTTAGCATGTGGATACTAAGTTGTTTTTGTGTGTATGTGTTTGTGTGTGAACTTTACATGCGGTTACTTTTTTGAACTTTTAACAATTGTTCTCCCACCTTTAGGCTTTTTTTCCTACAGAGATGTGTCTGTGAACAGACTGTTTACTCTTTCATCTCCATTTTGCCTTGGATGTCTTCTTTCCCATCTAAATGACACAAGTTTACACTGTCCCATGCCACTGTCCCTTGAGGGAGAGATTTCGGTCTCTCAGTGTTGAGAAAAGAGCCTGCTGTGGCTTCATATGTGGTCTCTGTTATGAAGAGGTAGATCCAGCCTTTCACCAGTTTGTTCAGTGTATTGTAACTGGATGATGCTGAAAATTGCCAAATACTTTTCTGTATTGATTGAAACGATTGTACCTTTTATTCTCAAGTTGTAGTGTATTTTGAAATGAAATCCACACACAAATGGAAATATATCAAAGAAATGTGAGCTTTTTATTTTTTTAAAAGCTTTCTAAATTATAAAGGTAAGTCTTGATGACCTAAAGAAGATATGACTAACATAAAAATTTAACTAGTAATCATAATACAAAAATATGACAAAGAAAAAATGTACTGGGGAAATCCTTGTAGCGTGTTTGTTTCCTGTGACATCTAACAAGAGCCTGAAGAAAAAAAACACTAATCCAACAGTAAAAGCACATAGTAAAAATAAGCAGTTCCCACTCATAATGCACACATAACTGATGGGAGGCAGTGTCTCGTGCCATTCAGTAGTGAAGGGGAAGCAATGATGGAGCACTGGCCCAGGTAAGCTGGGCAGCCCTCAAGAAGCAGCGTGCAGGGTGAGTCAGAGTGTGGGTCAGCAGAAACGTTCATCCAGTATGTGGGCATTAAACTGGTGCATCTGCTTGTCAGTATTTTGTCTGTTGTTTTTGAAAAGACTGTTTCTTGATCCATCAGTTTTCTTTGAATCTATAGCAATGGATTGACCAGTACATAAGATGTACCTAGAAGGCATCTATAGCAATGGGTTGACCAGTACATAAAATGTACCTAGAAGGCATCTATAGCAATGGATTGACCAGTACATAAGATGTACCTAGAAGGCATCTATAGCAATGGGTTGACCGGTGCATAAGGGGCACCCAGAAGGGCCTTGTCATTTGGGTCGGGGAATAAAAAAAGTGGGGTAGAACTAGAAGGCACTTAGGTGCTGGCCAGTACTCAGAACAGTTAGTTAGCTGTAGAGTGGCATTTTTTTTTTCAGTTTTTAGCATGAATTAGATAGATTTGGGTTGATATGGGAAGCTTCTCGAAGCATGTTTAAGAGTCAAAGCAAGAAAGGATAGCTTGCGGGTGGGTGACTGTTCGTGGCTTGTGAATGAGATGTAAACTAGAATTTGAAATGCTGGTGTCTGGGAGGGTGCGCAGGAAATGGCTGGCGATGGCACGCACCTTGTCTTGGAGTGTGGGGCTTGGGATGTAGAGTGAGCTGGGCTTGCCTGGTTGCCCTTTTTGAGTGCTTTAAATTTCCTCAATCACGGGAGTGTACAATTAGAAAATGAACATCCACATTCTTCCTTTGAGTCCGTGTGCACTAACTGTATTTCCTTTGATTTTTATAGATTTCTCTTGTGCTTTGTTTCGTGTTGATGTTTGGGAACTCGATGTTGCTCACATCTTACTATGCATCCTCTTTGGTGATAATTTGGGTAAGTATTCCTTTAACTGTTTATTAAAAAGCTTTATTTTTGAGAAGTTTATGAATGTATACAGTGAAATATGACCATAGATATTCCCCATATCTCCTCAGCACATCCTCTCCGCTGCAGGCTTTGGTTTTTTTATTGATAGCTCACTATGTTCAGTTAAGCTGTCTGGCCCTGTCTGTTTTTGAAACAGTTTCAACTTCTCTATCACTGGTTTGGAATGTGTGAGTAACTTCTGCAGGGTCATATAAAGTGTTTATCAGCTTTATCTTTACCCGATGGAGCAATGAAGTTCTCACTGCAGAAATTAAGACTCAGTGGCATCACCATTGGAAAGCTCAGAGCCTCAGGTCCTGCTGTCCCTAGGTTGCTTTTTCCTCCCCTCAGCTCCCCTTGCACCTGCTTTGTTCTTGAGTTCATTGCAGGAGATTTCTGTGATTCCTGATTTCTTTTCATCTTTCCAGTTTCAGTCTAAATCTAAAAGTTGTCTTAAATTCAGACTTTGGTGCACCTTTAGGAAATGACTCTGATTCGCAGGCTTTATTATTACAGTGCTGTGCAAACCCGGTTTCCACTTCTGCCTGTGGCACACGCACTCCAGCTGGGTCTGTGTCTTGATAACACACACATTGCACTTCCCCGTTGGAGTGCTTTCTGCCTTTTGAATAGTCATCCTTTGATTCAGTTGATTTCCAGAGCCCATTAGTATATTTGGAGAGTCTTACAGCTCTGCCTCACAAGTAGCTACTTTAAAATACCCATTTCCAAGACACACACATGCTTTCTCCAGCCTGAGGCACTACCTGTAGCTGATGTGTTATTTATTACTCTGTAGCTGAAGTATATTTAGCCACAGCCGTGGGCTTGAGGTGATGCTATTTGCAGCCCTAAACTTGGAGTTGCTACTGCTGTGCCCTGGGATTAAGATCAACAAATTCTCTAAGTCATTTCTGCCAAGTTTGAAGTCTGTTTTTCTCACTGGAGCTTATAGAGTTTAGGATTCATGCACCTGGACAGACTTGATTTAACACAGAGCTGTTCTGTTAGGACAGTAAAATCTCATGTGTACTTCATCACGTAAGTCAGGAATTTTAAGCTTAAAGGGAATCTTATGCTTTTATGAGCTATTTAAATTTCTGAATTTGTTGTATACCTCTTGGTTCATCATAGGTAAACCTGATATGGAAAATAGAGAAGTAGGTCTTTTATATACTGATTTTCTTTTCAATTTTACATTCTCAATAACAGTACAATTTTTAGTGTTTTTTTTTTTGAGGTATGCTTTGAAATCACTAACTGCATATGTGGACATGGGGTGGCAATTGTGAAAAATCCACAAAACAAAGCAAGGGAGATGAATGTCGGAGAGAAATGTGTAGGAAGAAAGAGTGGGGACAGAGAGGCAGGGCTGTAGATTAATTAGGATGGAGTTCATACATGCGTGAAAATGTCAAAGAACAGATTTAATTAATAAATCAATCATGTGCTGAATTTCATATTTTTCAAAGTCTCAGTTATTCAGAACAATTGTTACTTGAGTGTCTGAGTATTCATTTGTGTTCCTATTCAGGGGTTGCTGGCATTGAAACCACAGTTGCTAAAAATGAATGTATCTGAACCTAGTTTATGGGTAAGAATAAACCTACGTGTTTTCTTCTCTAAAATACAGCATTGGTTTTGTGCTTTACTTTTTAAGAAATTATGCACACAAGGGGCCTGTTTGCTTTGTAATAAGCGTATGAGGGCTCTGTCTGAAGTTTTATTTATTACCCCATGTTTCTTCTGAGGACAGCCATGTGTGACAACCCCACTGTAGGAGTCAAGCTGGAGTTCTTGTTTACATCTCTGATAAGACAGAAATACATTTTGCTAGGAAGGTCCTATGTTTTCAGTTTTATTTTTAGCTATAATAACCCTTGGTTTTTGAACAATGTGCTTTTAGAAGACATTCCCTTGGGGCTAGTATTGCTAACATAGGATAAAGCATGTGCTCCGTTCACTGCTCCAGGCTACAGAAGGTGGAAGAAAGTTTGTTTTATTTATTTTTCTTTTGTAGGTTATCCAAGGGTGTTGTTGGTTATGTGGAACTGTTACACTCAAGTATTTGACTTCCAGAATCTTCGGCATTGCAGATGATGTAAGTCTATTGTTGCTTAAAATGGAAAGACTTGAAAACTATCCAATAGGCAGGGAGTAAATTAGTGGAATTATTAGAGTACAATTTCTTAAGCTGTATTCTAAAGTGAAGTAAATATTATTTTCTCTTTTTAATACAAGAAAAACAATCACAAAAATATGATTATGTATATAGTGTGAATCTCCAGAATTAACACAGCCCCTTTTTAGTATATTTCTATGTCACAAAGATGTAGAAAATGTCAAACAAGAACTCTGAACACTAAGGCCTAACATTTAAGGCATGTACAGCCATTTTCTGACTTCTTTATGGTCTCTTTTTAAAACCAAAGAGACAGTGTCTTCACCGTCATAGATAGAGATCTGCCCTCCCCACCTTCGCTGTGCTCAGTTCTTGTGGGATGTTTGTTCAGATGCTATTATTCACAGTTAGAGCCAGGTTAGACTTAAGAAATTTTGTTTTGTTTGGCTAGGATAGAGAATAAAATGATAATGTTTATGATTTATTATCTTCAGGCTTCTTCTTATGAATAGTTGCTTTATTTGTTTCTCTATATGTGTGTGTGCATGTGTGTTCATGGTACCTGCGTGGGTGCCTATACATGAACAGACTTGACATGAGCTATCATCTCTCTCCACTGTCTTGAGGCAAGATCTCCCATGAACCTGAAGCTAGGCGGTGGCCAGCAAACCCCAGTGATCCTCCTGTCTCACCCTTGGCAATGCTGGGCGTATAGGCAGACTAATCTTATGCTTTGGCTCCCTCAAGCCATCCCCTGGCCTCACTTGCTTACTTTATTTTGATGTTGTGATCAGCACATTCTAAGTTTGGTACTTCCAGCAATTATAATAATACAAAAGATAATGAAGGCTATGGCAAGTAAGAGTGTAAGTTCAGGATTCTACAGGAGCACATAGGAGGAGAATCAGGAATTGACCAGAAGTCATCTGTGCAGATGAGAGGGGAAGAGTGAGGGAGTTGGATGCAGAACGTAGGAAGAAGGGGGAGACAATAGCTCCGGTACAGGTGTGTGGACTCTGCTTTCTTTCTGTTGGGAGACAAACTAATAAGCCAGTGATTCAGACTGAAGGCACGGTTGACATTTTTGCGTAGCCCAACATTCTAGTGAAATGAAATGTCAGTGCAGATCTCCACACAAGAGATGACATAAGCATGCGAAGGCCTCTAGGACTGAAGCAGAGAGCGATACCAGTGGCAACTGCATTCTAAGTGTGCTGCTGCTAAAGAAGCAGGGGCCTATTCCCCAGCCCTGGAAAGGGCTGTGTCTTTCCTTCTTCGCTCACTATCCTTTGGGAGGAGCCTGTGTCTGTCCCTTCACCTGCCAGTTCTCTCTAGTCTGAGGAGCTAGCAGCTGTTAGGGTTCAAGTATTTGCACTTTGCACATTTTATATAGGTCTCATTTCGTCATGAATGAGGTGAATCCTGGAGCTTTCAAAACAAAACAAAGACAAGCAAGCAACAAAACCCATTTACCCTTCGAAGGAAAGTCTTCTTAGCAGAGCTTTACAGTTTGTCAGGTTGGAATAGCCATGCCTCGCCTGTGATCTTACAGTTTTCCTAAATTAAAGGGGCTTACTGAGTGTAGCATGGGGTCAGTGCTTAAGAAGCGTTGGTTAGTGTTGCCATGGTTATTATTGTTGTAATTGATTGTGTACACACACGCACACAATCTTCTTCCTCTGTGGACTCACTGGTGGGTACTTAGGTTGCTAGGTTGGTGGATTGTGCTGCAGTATACTGAGTTGTGAATAAATAACTCTTCATTAGTTAATTTTTAGTGGTGGGTCTAGAGATTACAATACATATCTTTATTTAAAACAATCTTGAGGTTAAATCTATAGGGTTCAGAGTCTGATTGCTCTCCCTTTGTGCCATTATTGTCATACATTGGATATCTGTGTTAGTGCCAAGAGCATGAGTTTTGATCATTGATTTATGTGCTTTTATATCTTAAATGAAGAGAAAAAGAACAAAGGGGGTTTATATTGCCTTTGTATTTTGCAGCATTTTCCATCCTTTTTACTTCCCTTTCTTGTGCTTGAGGAGGCTTGTGTACTCTGAACCTATAGGACTCCATTTTCTAATTTTTCATAAGCCAGGTCTCTTAACAGTAGGTTCTGTCCACCTTCGTTTCTATTCCAGTGTTTAGGTTATTTGTTGTGGTTTCTCATTTTGCTGGTTGCAGAGTTGTTTGTGGACTGTAGTTTCTTTAAAACTTCTGGCCTTTATTATTTCTAAGAAGGCAATCAATATATAAAATCACGTCTTTCCTGCCTTACATGCCCCTTTGCTTGCTCCCTGAAAGTCTACACTGCCTTCTGTCTATCAGCTGTGGGTTTGTAGAATACTTGGGCTCTCTTGGATCATGTGTATGCTTTCCGGTCCTCCAGGAGTGTGAAAATGTCTTTATCCCTTAGATGGTTGTCTCATCTCTAGGTTCTCACTGTAGCAATTACAGCTAGTCTGCCCATCTTCAGTTCCTGTCACTGGGATTGAAGCTGTAGTTTTTCACAGGAAGGCTTTCATCTCTCATTTTCCTGCTGGTGCTGATGATAGCACAGGTGTTTGTAATAGGCTCAAAATCAAGTTTTTGACATTGGGCCCACCACCCCCATTGGTGGTGGTCAATGGGCCCTGCCATTGACCCAGCAAGCTGGAAAATCCATGATGGTAGACGGGACAGCCTAGGCAGGAGTGCCACATACTCCCATTTCTTCACAGTTCATTTTTATCACAAAATACAGCGTGGTAATTGTTAGACTAGAAGACTGTGATGTGGTTTTTTGTGACACTTTTGTTGAGTTGTAGTTGTCCTGGGGAATTTCTGACCCTCTCTTCCATGTCTCCAAGTTCCCACATTCCCTGACCCAGTGTTGGACTCTGAAGCCAATCTCATTTGCTCATTGTGTTACTCTGTAGGCTGACTTTCTCTGTGTCCTCGTACCTGTTCCCAAATAATCACTCCGAGACTTATTATTAATTATAAATGCTTGGCCATTAGCTTAGGCTTCTTTTTAGCTAGCTCTTAGAACATCTCATTTCTCTTCATGTGTGTGCTGCCCCGAGGCTCATTACCTCACGTCCACACCTCCCATCCTGCTTGTTCTGTGTCTCCTTCTGTCTCCTGAGACTCTGCCCTTCTTCCTCCCAGCATCCTCCGTCTGGCTGTCCTACCTATACCTCCTGACTAGCTACCAGCCAGTCAACTCTTTTATTAATCCAATCAGAAGGTGCCTTGGCAAAGACACATCTTCATAGTGTCCAAAATATTATTCCATAATCTTGTTCTTTCTTAATAGTGCTGAGTTTAGTTGGCTAGTATTTTAAGGATATTTACCTTTAATCATGAAAGGTGTTAATCATAGTTTTTCTTACTTAACGATTTTGTCTTCAGAACAATGGTAACTTCCTGAATTTTTTAAGATGAGTTCAATCTCCTACTTTCAGAGAGCATTTGAATAGAACTGACATTTCCCCCTTAAATGTAGGCAAAGAGCAACACTGAAGCCTACAGCACTGAGGATTTTCAGTGTGAGGAGGGTTGCAGTCCTAACTCGACTTCCTTAGGAGCTTAGCCATCTGGCTGGAGCTTTAATGGGTGTGCTCAGGGCTGCTTTGCACATTCTTTGTTTGCGACCGAGTGGCGCATGCTTTCAGAATTGCACATGTAAGTTTTATATATGTACATATATCGGGAATGGTCTTTTATTGTTAAACAGTTAAGTTTTCAACTTTTCTAACTTGACAGGTAACATTGTATGTGTATACCATGTACAGCGTCATGTGGGGAAGCTTTCGTGCATGGTGGACTGCTAGAAAGCAGCCTTTTTTCACATAACTTTGCAGTTACTGTTTTGTTATTGTTATTTTGTGGCTAGAGCTCGTCACATCCATTCTCTGCATTTGCTGTGGAATGCAAAAGGGTCGCTGGTGGCAATCATCTGATGTGCAGTAGATCTGCTGGTTATTCCTACCTAACCGTAACTGTGTGTCCTCCGACCACCTCCCCTCACATCATCCTCTCCCACCCCCTTTGTAACCGCTCTTCTTTTGAGATTAATTTTATAGAGTCCATTTGTAAGATCAAGCACATAGGAAAATGTGTGATCCTTTTGCTTTTACCACTCTTATTTTCTGGTAAATTTGTCTTAATGATTCCTGAAAGTAGTGCTTTTTGTATACCTTATAAATTTGCTTTTTGTGACTTTCTGCTTGATCTAAAGGTTATTGAATTTTGGCCTATTTAGTTTCCAGTCAGAAGGACTGCCGAAGCCATTCCCAGATATTTTCTAGTTTTACTGCTTTTATGATTAAAAAATTTATATGCAGTTTCAACATGCTAATATGACATGCTACATATAAATACTTAATTTTTTTACTGTGCTTAAGGAAAATGTGTATGTTCTTCCTGTAAAGTTTATAGTCTTTATTTATGGACTAATTATATTATGCTAATTTATGTTGAATCTTCTCTTGCCCCTCTACTGCTGTCAGATTCATAGGCACACGCGTGGCTCTCTGTGGTAGTCCACACGCGTGGCTCTCTGTGGTAGTCCACACGCGTGGCTCTCTGTGGTAGTCCACACGCGTGGCTCTCTGTAGTAGTCCACATGCAGGATGTGTCGTCGGCTTTGCTCTTCGCTCACCAGCATATAGTATTGTCTTTTCACAGGTTTCCCTGAATCGCTGTGTTGTTTTTGTCTTGAATTTTATATTTCATTAGTATGTTTCAGGGAAGCGGCAGGGGTGGGAGGATTCTTTCTTTCCACTGTGGTCTGGGACCACACTCTGTTCATCAGTTTTCATGGCAAGTTCCTTTTCCTGAATCTCCCCGGCCCTTGAACTTAGTTCTGTGAGATTCCATGGCTGCTACCCTAGGATTTTGTTTCAAACTTATGTTGTTTATTTTTTTTTTATGCTTTGGTGTGGTTTATCTTTTGTAAACAACATAATATTGTATTTGTTCCCTTAAGTCAGTTTGGGCATCTGCCCTCTAATTAGATAATTTAAGCTCTTTGTGTAAATGGCAGTTGCCTTTTGGTAGGAAATTTTTCTTCATTTTATTTGGGATTTGTTTCCTTGGGCCGTTTCAGGGGCCACATAACCACCCTTCCAGCTTCCTAAGTGTATCCGCCTGCCTCTTCTCTCCACAGCTTTTGCGTCATCACAGTCCCCATCCTTCCTGCTCCACTCTCACAAGCCCCTGTGATCCGAGACCATAGGCAAAATCGCCTCTTCTCCTCGACTTTGCTGTTTTAGATAATAGTTAACTTGAAAGTTTGGTGAACATCGTATGCCCTCAAGCCTTCCTTTCTCGTTTATAGAGTGGGATGGCACACAAGCCCTTCCTGACTGTCTGTCAGAAGGTGACTTTTATGCCAGTTCCTCTGTGCCTGCTGCCTTTAAACTGTCTGCTAAGTCCCTTCCCACATTCGGACTCAGCCTCCCCTCTGTCCTCCAGACCTGGCTTCCTATGTGGTTGTCAGAAATCTTAAGAGTTCTTAGGCTCATTCCTCCTGGGGGAGAGCAAGGTGGGGCTGGGGAACTGTTTTTTTCCAGGTTTAGCACCACGAGTAGAAAAACTCAAGGGTAAAGCCTTGGGCATTGAGTGGGCGGGTAGTAGACATTGGTAGGAAGCTTTGGGAGCTGTCACTTGCTGGCAGAACAGGGGACGCAGCTGTGAGTTTGGAGGAACAGAACAGAACTTTCTTTAACATAAAAGCCCAGATTTGGAACAATGGACTTTTTCATACAGTGAAAACTATTTTTAGATACTCTTAAGATTAAAACGCAATGCATAATTGTGATGTTTGGTTTAGTATAATGATTCCTGACTTGATTTCTTTCTAGGCTCATATTGGGAACTTACTAACGTCAAAATTCTTTAGTTACAAGGATTTTGATACCTTACTATATACTTGTGCAGCAGAGTTTGACTTCATGGAAAGGGAGGTAAGCTCTGATTTCCAGTGTTGTTCCCTGGACTTCAACCCTTTTCTTTTTCACAAAGCGTGCCCTGCTGTTTCAGGTCCACACTTCGTTTAGAGAAAGAAGTCCAGCAACCTAATGCAAGCCTTCCCATTTTATATTTATTTATGACCTTTTCCGTGTTGATAATTTGCAAGTATGCATTCACAATGGCCACAGTGCTTGGATGAGTGAGCACAGGCATTTCCAATAGCCTCTTTTCAGAGACAGCATTCCACCGCTCAGTCAGGCTCTCAGGCTCGTACGCTTCCACTTACTGTATGGATATTCGAATGATCTCATTGCATTTAAATATCATTAAGCACAAGTTTTTCATAGCTGACATTTCTCTGTTGAAAATTTGATTCAGATATTTGATGTTTATGGGAAAGCCTGAGAGTGGGGTAGTGATTTGTGGGACAGCATCTTGCAGTGGGAATGAATGGTCTTGAACGAACACATCTTACTCGTTGTGTTAAGTCTACTAGCTTCTAGTAGTATACAGCAAACAGATACTGTGAAGATAAAATGAGATTTCACATACTAAAGTACTTTGATCTCTTAAGTGAAATATTATTTCAATACTTCTTGAGGTAGTTTATTTCAACAAGCATGTGTATATTAGCCTCAGAATCCCCATCCATGTTGAATTCCTTTATTGCTGTTTACACATGATACACTTTCCTCTAAGGCTATATCTGTAGGAATGCACTAAACTGACCATTACTTAATTGACATATTCATTGCTCCAGTTCTCCCACTATGGTAATTCTGTGTCCCAAGTGCCAGGCCAGCAGCCTTCAGTGTAGACTTATCTGTTCTTAGTCAGGTGTACCTTGATGACTTCAACTGCATCTTGGTCTTCATTTATCCTATTTATGCTGTTGATTCATAATAGCTGATAAAAACTAAACAAATGATAGTGAAAAAATCAAAGGAAAAATGTCTTTAGATATCGGTTTAGAGGAAATCTAGACCCTTCGTGAAAGTGGTAAGGAAAATAGAGGTGAAGATAAGCAGAAAAGTGATATGTTGTAGAAGGCCCAGAGACTACAGAGATCGTCATGCCTGCTTCTGTAACCCCCGAGTGGTCGTTGTCCATCTAGTGAGATATATTGTGTACTGAGGCATGGCATGACTCCATTCAGCTTAAACAGAAAGTCTGGCTCCTGTATATATTCCTGTCTCCATGTGTATCTGGATTTAGGGACAGTGCTGCCAGGCAGCTGAGTGTCTGTCACTTGAGGGAGTGTAACACAATTCCAGACTGACCTGGAAAGATGCTTGAAATGTGTAACAGAGTAAAGAAGACCTTACCTGTGATCGACTCACAAAAGTGAAAGAGCAGCATCCTGACCGGGCCTCGAGTGGGACATAATTGAGAAGCTCACAGGACTGTGTTACTAAATACATTTCTATGAATTTATCGTGTACATTTGTGTGTTAGAAAAAGAAATGCAGTGGCTAAGAATATACATAAAATGTATACGGAGCTTCTTCCCTGTAAATAATCACTGTGCTTAGGATGAATAGTGAGTCTTCAGTTAGACAAAGTGTGTGAAGAGAAGAATCTATAGTTGTCTTTCATGCGAGTTTTGCAAACTGTATTTTTAGTGTTTTCAACTCAGCATTGGTGAAATGTGTTTCTATGGAAACGTGCTTTAGTTTCAGTGATGGGAGTCAGTAGATAGGTTGGCCTCTTTGGTTGATGAATATTTGTATTTCTCTACCTATGCTTCTAGAAATTCAGCCATTTCATTTGAAAAGAAGTTTTGTTTGATTAAAACATTTCCTTCTCACAAATACCCTTCAATTTTAGACTCCACTGAGATACACAAAGACACTGCTGCTTCCTGTTGTTCTCATCGTGTTTGCTGCAATCGTCAAAAAGGTGCGCGTGCCGCAGGATACTTCTCAGAATTAAACGTGTTCTTGTTTTTGTATAGTAGTTAGAAATATTTGGCTACACAATAATAGGATAGTTTTATACTGAGTTTTCGAAACATTCTGTATTTTCTTACTGATGGCCTTTGATGAGTGCTTACAGATCTTAAAGATATTCTGCTCCCTGCTAGCCTAAAATAGACCCAGGAAAGAACAGTTTAGTTCCTGATCATGTATTTTAGAAGTCATGTCTATTATTGACTGGATTTTAATGTTGAGTAATATTTCTAAAATATTTAATATTTAACTTTTTATATGATATATGAGCAGTTTTCTGTTACTTTTGAATGAGATTTATTATTAATAAAAAAAGAGGAATTGGGGAAGTGCAGTGTATTGATGAAGTGGATAACATGTTCAGGCTCCAAGTTTCCTTTGATAATGAAATTCTAAGCCCTTGTGTAAACTAGGCCTGAGAAATACCAGTCTTCTATGAAGAAAAGCCGGCGTGCAACTGTTTCTTAAGTAGCTTGTGAAGGCTGTAACTACATGAGACCTAAGAGATGAGCTTAGCGTGCAATCGAAGAAGAGATGCCAAAGCCTCGCAATTTATTGATCTCTAGTGATTTGTGATAACACAGTGTATTTATCTGTGGGATATTCTGTTCTGTGATTACTGTTCACGTTGTATTTGTACTGTGCTTCGTACTCCCCCATAGCATATTTGGATATGTCACTCAGCCAGTGCCCCATGGAGTAAACAGACACTGCCTTGGAAGATGAAGGACGTTAGTAGCTCCCTTCGTGCCCATTGTCTCACTAGACTCAATCTTAGCCCTCTCCTACAGACACCTGCTGGCCCTCAGCTTTGGACTCCACTTGTTTCGGCTTCTGTCACTTTACTCAGTTTCGTTGTATGCCAGGTTCTGCACCCCATCTGTACTTGGGATGACCTGTGATTCATACATAATTATCCTCAAAAATGACCAGATTCTGACCATCAAGAACCTGTCCAAAGACTGCAGTGACCAGGCATGATAGCTTACACCTTTAATCATTGCACCTGGGAGGCAGAGGCAGGTGGATGGATATCTGTGGGTTCTAGACTATTCTGGTCTGTGTACTGAGTTCTAGGCCAGCTAGAGCTACACAATAAGATGAGACTCTGCCCAATAAAACAGAACAAAAAACTGCAGCTTTGATGGCAAGATGTGATGAAATATAGTAGGTCAGATGAATGAAGCCGCACTGTTTAATTTGAAGAGCAAAGATTCAAGTAGAAGCTGGGAAATTATTTTCAAATATTTAAAAGCCCACCATTTGGAAATTATGACTATGTTCCTTTTGGTACCTTGGAAATATGGTCATTGATAGGATTTTTGGCCGGAAATGCTAAGACCAATCAGGAGAGTAGAAGAGCCTGGGCAGCAGCCCAGTGGTTCCTCCAAGGGTTTAACTAGGGTGTGTGCAAGCTGCTGTGTCTGAGCCACTTCTACAGTTCTGTGTCTGTGTCCACCACCTCCATGATAGGGAAGGAGCGGGAGTGTCAGGACCAGCAGTGCTTCTTAATGTTTGTCCCCTCAGGAAGGTCATTTCATCCTTTTGAGCCTTTTGCCCACATCCTAAATGGGGCATTGTAATTTTCCTAACAGGATGCTTTAAGTATCACCATCAAGGACTGTGGTAGTACAGATAATGTTGAAATTATTATTTTCTGAGTTGTCTCTTATCTCTGTACTTCTTATATTTCTGTTAAGAGTCTTGATATCTGTTTTCTTTATAACAGCTCTTCTAAAGTCTTTAAAATCCATTTTCAGATTATTAGTGATATTTGGGGTGTCATGGCTAAACAACAGACACATCTAAGGTAAATATGCACTTAACTTTCTTACTTCCACTGTTGACTGTTTATTGCAGTATTTACTTGTGTGCTTACATGTTTTACACTTCATACGTGGTGTTTTCCATTAGCACCATTCCACCTTCCTCTCTGTGTGCACCTGTCAGAGTTCACCCAGAGAAGTCTGACTGATGGAGGTGGGTGTTGTATCTTATCTGTTGCTTTCATTGGTTAAGTAATAAAGAAAACTGTTTGGTCCTCTGATAGGGTAGAATTTAGATAGGCGGAGTAAACAGAACAGAATGCTGGGAGAAAGAAGCTGAATCAGGCAGTCGCCATGGTTCTCCCACTCCAGACAGATGCAGGTTAAGATCTTCCCTGGTAAGCCACCTCAGATAATAATAAAAGCTAGACAGATTATTAGAAATGGGTTAGTCCAGGTGCGAGAGTTAGCCGAGAAGAGGCTGGAACTAATGGGCCAAGCAGTGTTTAAAAGAATACAGTTTCTGTGTAATTATTTCAGGTATAGCTAGCCGGGTGGCAGACGCAGCCCCACTCCTCGTATTACAACATCTGACCATGATACCCACATCCTCTTTCCTAGGGGGACATGACTTTGCCAGTTCAGCAGAGAAAATTGATTATTCTGTATGGAGACCAATAGATTCTCATATTTGAGAAATAAACAGGGAAATATAAAACTAGATCTATTCCTCGTTTTTTTTTAACTTAACTTCCCTATTAAGCAATTTTGAAACATAGGCAACCAAATGTACCTAGAAATTTACAAAGAGAGGTACTTGTAATTGAAGAAGTCACAGGTCTTTTCAGCAGGATGCAGCACTTACATGCCGGGAAGGTTGACATCATCAGCCAGAAGTACTTGTTTGATAGAAGTTGTTAGAAGTATTATGAAAGGAAAAGGACAGTTACAGGAAATATTCATATGTGACTCAGGACTGATGACAGCCAAGTGTTGAAATAAGGAGCGGCGGACTGCGTCCCCCGCACCCGGCCACCCCCACGGCTAGCTTTACCCGAAATAATTACACGGAAACTGTATTCTTTTAAACATCACTTGGCCCATTATATCTAGCCTTTTCTTGGCTAACTCTCGCACCTGGACTAGCCCATTTCTAATAATCTATGTAGCCCAAGAGCTGGCTTACCAGGAATGATCTTAACCTGTGTCTGCCTGGAGTGGAAGAATCATGGCGACTCTCTGACTCAGCTTCTTTTTCCCAGCCTTCTGTTCTGTTTACTCCACCCACCTAAGGGTGGGCCTATCAAATGGGCCTAGCAGTTTCTTTATTGCTTACCCAATGAAATCAACAGACTGATATATGACACTCCCACATCAGCCAAGGACATATAAAGAACCTAGAAGAATTAATAGGAACGTGTTCAGACACACTAGAAAGTGAATTGAAGACTCAGAAAAGGGAACCAAAGGAAGAGTGAGTTTACCTTTTCCCTCTCCACCACACTTATGCCCCTGGAAAGTTTCTTGTGCCCTTTAATGATGGTAAGTTGTCCCTGACTCTGGGCTTTGCAGGAGTTGAACCCTTTGCCCATAATTGGTTTCTTACATTCCTTGTAGCCTGCTCTTTCCTGCTCTTTCCATAGCCAATGGGAAAGAGTGATGGTTGAAAGGGTGAGTATTTACAACTGACACCTAGAGGCTCAGAAAGGCCTACAGTCTTGGTGATTGAGACATTTTGAACAAAATGAAAGTCTTTCTATTTACCAGATTAGTAATGATTATTAATATTCAGTGCTTGCACAACTGGGAGAAATGGGCTATAGTTGGCTGAGGCAGGAAGCCATACAGTGGGCCTGCTCTTCAAGTCAGCAGTTCCCTGAGTACAGGTACTTGCTGTGGAAGTGTTCACATGAATGGAGACAGTGGGTACGGTGTTACATGTAATGTGGAAAGTTAGCATGGTCAAAATATGTATTAGTACAAAATGAAATTACAGTCCAGGTATAAAGTGAAGTGCTTTACCATCTTTATGAAAATAGTTCAAGCCCATGCTTTTTCAGACCCAGGCCAGCTGGCCTTGGTGAGTTCCAGAGCCTAGGCAGTTTGGATGCTCACCTTACTAGGCCTGGATGGAGGTGGGGGTTCCTTGGACTTCCCACAGGGCAGGGAACCCTGATTGCTCTTTGGGCTGAGGAGGGAGGGGGACTTGACTAGGGGAGGGGGAGGGAATTGGGTAGCGGGGAAGAGACAGAAATCTTTAATAAATAAGTAAATTTATTAAAAAAATAAAAAAATAGATAGAAAATAGTTCAATCGTATATCGTTTTTTTTCAAAAGCCAAACAATATACATATATGACAGCTATACTGTTAAGCTGTGTGTGCATTCATTTTCTTTTATAACTTGAGTATCCTCCCCTTTCTACCATTCCCTTAGCTCCAGAGCTCTGCTAACACACGGCAAAGTCTTTTGTGTCATTTAGAAATAGTTGTCTATAACTATGCCTTCTTTGTTCCTGCATGGATAGGCAGGAAAGGGGAAATGTTTCTAGTATAGAATGTCAAAATTTCAATTCATCTGAGGTAATTTTTTTAGAAGCGTTTGGAGAAGCCTCCAAGTTAGAACCATAGTGTACAACTCTGGAAAAGGAAAGTAGAACTTTTCATAGGAAACTAGAAGTGCTCCTGAAGAACAGCTTTGCTACAGAGGGTTCAGAAAACCCAAGCTTCGTGGTTTCAGTTCAGCAGGGCTGAAGCTCCCTGTGGAAAAAGGAATGGTATGTTGACATCTCATTTACATGAGAACAAAAGTTGGGCCATTAGAAAATAGAGCAGGGAAGAGAAAAAGGCACGTTTTAATTTGGATGTGAACACCATTAAGTGTTCTATTCAATCCCTGAAGATAGAGAAGAGTAGCCATGGCCCATGGAGAGACTGCCTCAGCCTGGAGGTCATCCTGGGTGCAGACTTGGCTGACGGGAGTACTGGGCTTGGCTTCCATGCCATCTGTGGGCAACTGTAGCCTGTTAATACTGTGAGGGGTGCTCAGGAAATGGAGAGTGGGTTTTTGCTTGGAATGAATGAAGAAGGCACATTCCACCTCTTCACACTTGACCAGTGCATTTGTTGAAATCTTTGCATCCACATCTTTTGAGACTAGATTTCCAAATTAGATTGTGTTCTGCCTAGGTTGGCGAGGATGATCACTGGTATAGATGTTCATCTGTGTTCAAGCCTTGGGAACAGCTCGGAATTCTCTATCAGAAAATTTCCAGTCCTGTCTTTTCCTATCAGACCCCTCCATCCCTCAGCATCTTGTCTTAGAAGCTATAAGCTTTGATTCTGCTCATAGGTCCATATACAAACAGTATGCAGATCTTGTAATTATCATATTTAGAATTCTATCCAGACTTATGGTTATCTCTTCCCATACTTAGCTCTGTATCACCATTGCCTCTCTGACTCTGCCTCTAACCCCTCACCTCACACCAACTACTCCTCTCTTAGTCTTTGCCTTCTCTCTTCTTCAAGCACACTGTCTTCATGGCTGGCCCAGCAGAACCTCCCTACACTGGACTGCCCACTGGGCCCCCCGGTCTCTCCCATCTCTGAACCCACTCAGATATCATTCAGGGGTGGTGAGCCTGAGGATCAGGTGCCTCTCGGGGCACTCATGTGTCTACATCTTCTCTGCAGTTCTGGTCACTGTGAGACAGAGTCTTATCCCACCCCATGTTTTCCCTTTGACTTATATGTAAACTGAGAGGATAAGGATTGTTTTGTTTTGTCAACCCTCTATCTCCTGAGTGTTCAGTACTCAAGGCTTGAAAAGGTGGATGGATAGATCCATAGATCTGTACCCTGGTCTCTTGCAGGTCTGTCTCATTTTAATGTGGAAGGGCAAGTGAAGTGATATGCAAAATACAAGTGTGAATTCTGTCTCCTCTGAGAAGGGCAGTGCGATAGGCATGACCATGGGGTGGGCGCTGGTACGATACAAGCTTTCCTGGTGGCTTGAGGGGTCAGTTAGCCTGTGACCAGGTCACTGCACTCAGGAGAGAACAAGGAGGAGGTAGCTGTGCAGGGAGAGAAGTGGGGCCCTGGAGGAGTTATGTTGCAGATGGTGAATTGAGAGTCAGCATTGCAGAGGAACCTCATCCATTTTAGACTTTGAAGCAAAGGAGTAGGTGGCTGACTGGCCCTTTTTATAACTGCTCTTCTTGCTACTGTGAGAATTGATGATGGGCAGGGAAAGATGAGGGCGGGACTTGTCAGTCTCTAAGCACATATCCAGGGAAAAAAAAGGAGAATGTTCAAACAAAGCCAAGGGCGGATTTGTTGTCTGCCTGAGAAGACTGTGCACGTGACTGCCGTGGCCCTGCCATCTCTGGTGCAGCACTAGCACAAAGAACTCAGGGTTCACCAGGGGACAAAGCAGGTGCATGGGCTAAGTCTGAGGAGAATTCGTCACTTAACGCCTCACGTGAGCTGGGGTGTACACCATATGATTATTGCCATAGTAAATGTGTACCTAGTCAGACACACGTTGTCATTTTTCAAATAAACTGTCTTACATGGTTGTATACTAGTATTGGGATAAAACTTTTAGTTATTTTCATTTACTTATATGTATGTGGGAGGAATATTATAGAAGTTGTTAAAAGCTCATATGTGGAGATAAAAGTACAAATAAAGGGAGCGAGTGCCTCAGTAATGAGTTGGTTGTTTTTCCATTTCAGAAAACACCAATTTGATCACGGAGAGGTAAATATTTAACATATATATATATATATATATATGGACTTTGTTTTGCAGAGCTAGTATCTAAGTTTATTGGCATTTGTCATTAATTTATCTACTTTTTTGTGGGAATGTTACAGGCTGATTGGGTACCTCTTTTGCTGAAATGTTAAAGACTTTGGTCTGTGAGTAAGCCTTACAGTAATAGCAGTTTCTGGAGCGCAGTGAGGTACAAGTACAAGGTGTTTTTGCTTGGTGGAATGCCACATTTTTTTCCGCCCACCTTGTCCTGAAGCTTCAGAGGTGTGGCTGGCTTCTGTTCCTACCTTCCTGAGTTGAGCAGTTTCCACACAGCCCAGCACAGAGCACTGTGGTTGGGTGGCAGTGACCTTTATTCCCCTGACCACTTCCGTGCCTTGGTCTGATGGCAGGAACAAGGTAGATCCAGAAATCTGGCTGTGTTAACTGCAGGTGGGACTATGAGTACAATTACACAGATGCCTGACTCAGTAGCTCTCTCAATTCAGGTTGTTAAAATGGTGCCACCTGCAAGCACATTTTAACAGGGTCTTATACCCATAGATTGAGGCAGGTCTCAGTTCTCACCAGAGTGCAGAGACTAAACATCAGGAGAATGCTCAGCCCCTCATGTGGTGTCTGTATGGCCCCTCCCCCTACCAAGCCCAGCTCCCAAGATGGGGGATGGGGAGTATAAGATTCAGGGGTCAAGGAGGACTGGACCTGCTTCTGGAGATGACCGGACTGTCACACTCATGACCTTACAACAGTGTGGTCAGCTGCACAAGACAGTCTTCAGTCTGCATTCTAGCATGGACTGGTGGGGCTTATGAGCCTTTACCCCTAACTGAGGAGCTATTGACAGCTGGTGGCTTTTAAGGGAAGGAGGATCAGTTTTCTTTAAAGATGTGGTAGGTCCACAGTGCTCCAGTGGATGGTCTGCAACCATGAGAGGGAGGGAGGGGGGATGTGTGTATGTACGGGAAGCATAAATGGACTCTGAGTTTTTTGTTGTTGTTGTTTGTTTATTCTAAAGAAAAACACAAAGTTAAGGTGTGGAGAGTTTGGGGACATAGATGAGAGGACCCTAGTGGAAGTGTTGAGAATGATTGTGTTCAAAACACCTTCTTTGAACTTCTCAAAGAATTAATAAAAATACCACATAGGAAGAATCATTTAAGAAATCATTTCTATATGTCCAGATTAAGAGTATGTTCCTAATTTGGCAAATGGTAGAAATGAGCCCTTGTCTTCCCTCCCTTCAGTTGGTTTACCATGCTCTGCAGCTGTTGGCATACACAGCCCTCGGGGTTCTGATCATGAGACTGAAGCTCTTCCTGACACCACACATGTGTGTCATGGCGTCCTTGATCTGCTCCAGACAGGTAACGTGTGGTGATGGTGAGTTCTAGCCCAGCCTTAGCTACTCAGTGGCCCTAAGATAGTGCTGACCGAAGGGTTTCTGTAGCTCCTGACCACTGGAGCTCTGGTTCTGTTGCAGCTTCCTAACCTAAGGGCCCGAGCTGCTCATGTCGGTTCTTCTGCCTTGAGACACTGTCTTCAGCAAACAAGTGCAATCAGCGCAGCCTGGCTCCATCCGTTCTCACTACAGGCACCGGTAGAAAATACAGCTCAACCATAGAAAGTTTTAAATCTTTATATCACATAATTTCTAAAAGTGGATTTCAAGTTATCTTTCAGATTATATTGTCTTATTCAGAATCAAGTTTTGGAATATTTTTTGTTGTGTGTGCATTTGTATAGACGTGCCCGATTTTGCTCTGAAGTGTAATCATCCTTGACTATTCCACGTGTAATTCACTATTTGTCATATAATTGTGGGTAGAGATGTTCGCTCCTCTGTGCTGCTGCTACCTGACAGTCAATCAGCAAAGAGGCTGTGCAGAAGCATCACCTATGTTACCTGCAACGAGCATTTACTAAGCACCAGCTCAGAAAAATCAAACTGTGTGTCTGCTCCCCAGAAGCTTGAGATCCAGTGCCCGGTTAGTCAGGAGATGCCCGGGAAGAGAGCAGTGGACAGCACTGTTGCTTTATTGTGTGTTGCTTTTCTGGGTTCCAGGCTCCCATCTCCCTCATTTTCCTCCCTTTAGACTGGGTTGGGACAGGAAAGAAAGTCCTCCATCTTGACTCCCATCGCATTAATGGGACAGGTAACAGTCTCTCCACCATGTTCCGAACTTAGAACTCTGCACTGGCTTAAGCTTGCTCCTGCTGTGGTGCTGGAGACCAAGCCCAGGCTCCTGAGCTGTGTCCCTAGCCTGTCCCGGACTCACTTAGAAATGGGTGCTCATTTTTCTTTGACTGGGCCTTGTAAAGGAAGCAGGTGACCTGGCTCTTCTGCAGTGCTTCTGATGCTGTGTCCCTCTTGGGTAGAATTGTTTGGATGCTGAAGGACTGCTCTCTGGACCAGCCAGATGACGCAGTGGGTAAAGGTGTTGATGCCAGCACAGTGACCCGAGCTCAGTCCCTGGAATTCACCTAAGGTGGAAGGAGAGAATTGACTCCACTGAGGTTGTTTTCTAACCTCTGTCTCCTCCCACAGCCATGATCATAAAATTACATTTTCAACAGTCCATACGTGGGACCACAGCAGAGGTTGAGTTCTTCCTCAGGATGGTTTTCTCACTGGAACATACTGCTTTGCACTGCCAGTGACCAGTGTTTCACTTTGATTTCAGCTCTTTGGGTGGCTCTTTGGCAAAGTTCACCCTGGTACTGTTGTGTTCGCTGTGCTAGCAGCGATGTCGATTCAAGGCTCAGCAAACCTGCAAACCCAGTGGAACATTGTAGGGGAGTTCAGCAATTTACCTCAAGAAGAGCTCATAGAATGGATCAGATACAGCACAAAGCCAGGTAAAAAGAGCAACAACACCTGTTGCTTTTTTATCTCGCTAGGATTCTTTTTACTCCATAATTTTATGTCACCACAAAATCCTACCCGGGGTTTAAAGGAGCTGTCACTACTGGCTACATGACTTGCAGGGATGCTATATAACCTTAGTAATTTATTTTGCCATTTCCAGAAATTTAAATCTATAAAAGTTTTCCAAAGTTGTAGGTGCTATATTTAGCATAATTTTGTTATGTTTCCTTCCTTAATAGAATTTCAATATTAGCCTTCCCATTTCCTCTTACTGGTGACCCGCTGTTTAATCCATGTGACCCTATGGAAACTTACTGTCCCAGTTTGAAGTGGTTGACTCTTAAAGTGTCTTTCAAACTTTCCAGTCAGTTGGATATTGTTCTCCAGTGGACTAAAGAAGGAAAGGGAAAGAAAGGGAAGGTGATGAGCGCTCTTCGGTGCTGATAACCTGCTCCCCAAGCCTGGCTGCAGATCTGTACTCTGTCGGCCTCCTGGCTTCATTCTGCTGCTGGCATTGAATCTTGTGAATCTCCCTGGGCCCCAGCCAGCTGTGTGACGTGTGAAATAGCTGGGCTGTCTTGATTGAAACCCCTACTGGTGCTGCCCAGTGTAATGCCAGACCATGCCATTGCTTCCAGATGCAGTGTTTGCAGGCGCCATGCCCACCATGGCAAGTGTGAAACTCTCTGCTCTCCGGCCCGTGGTGAACCACCCACACTATGAAGATGCAGGTCTGAGGTTAGTGCACAGGTGCATGGGGAAAGGGCTTCATCCAGATAGTGAGTGAGGAACCCACCAGAGTTTCACAGCAGACAGGGTCAAAAGGACCACGAGAGGTGCACCCACACACTAAGACAATGGGGATGATCTATTGGGATCTCACCAAGGCCAGCTGGCCTAGGTCTGAAAAAGCATGGGATAAATCCGGACTAGCTGAACATAGCGGACAATGAGGACTACTGAGAATTCAAGAACAATTGCAGTGGGTTTTTGATCCTACTGCACGTACTGGCTTTGTGGGAGCCTAGGCAGTTTGGATGCTCACCTTACGAGACCTGGATAGAGGTGGGCAGTCCTTGGGCTTCCCACAGGTCAGGGAACCCTGATTGCTCTTCGAGCAGATGAGGGAGGGGGACTTGATCGGGGGAGGGGGAGGGAAATGGGAAGCGGTTGTGGGGACGAGGCAGAAATCCTTAATGAATAAATAAATTTAAATAAAAAAAAGGGGGCATTTCAGAGTCGTTCATTGGGAGGGAAGAAGATGCTGAAATAAGACAGCTGGGCTAAAGCCTTTGGGGCTTCAGTAAAGCTGTTGTCTTTGTGCTGTTTCCTATTCAGCAGAAGGAAAAGCAATCTGAGCAGTTGTCCAAGATAGCCAGGCCTCCTCATGCTGTCCTCAGCTTTGTCTGACACTGGTGTAAGGCTTCTAGTGATGCTGACTCCTTACAGGCTTTTCTCGCGACATCTGAGGAGTCGGAGGAGAGTCATTCGGTGGGGTTTCTGCTCTGCTGTCATGAAGCTATTTGCTGTGATGAGTTTAGATATTTTCTGATGGGATAAGGCTTGTTTTTCCCATAAATGATGCCTTGTATTCTCCTAAGAGGTGAAGATTTAATATCAATATACTTTCTAGAGGAGATAAAGTATTCATTTTCCAAATGATCAGATTAATGCTATTAGTATATTGTTTTGCATAATGATGAAATATACATTTTATAAATAAAATGCGTTTCATTAAAAAATCAATTTCAATGAGCTAATTTCCAAAGCAACTTCATAGAGTGAGTTTTTCTTAAATGTAGAAGTCAAGTGGGATTTGTGGGCTGAGCTGTTGCCCCTTTCCAGCAGTGCTGGCGTGTTTGCTCTCAGCCCTGTCTGCTGACAATTAGAAACAGGTGAACCACGAGGAGACTGAGTTTGGAAATGTGGCTTGCATTAGAGGCTATGTCGGCTTCCAGTTGTAATCTCACCCTGGCTTCTCCAAGGTGCTCTCACCTCCTTCCTGCTCTGGGGTGTGCTTGTTCCCATCCCTTGCTTGCTTCCCGATAATGTTGATTGGATCCTTTTAATCTTGAAAAAAAAAATTTTGCCTACTTATTTTTTTTCTTGAAGAGCCAGAACAAAAATTGTTTATTCGATGTATAGCCGAAAAGCAGCTGAAGATGTGAAGAAGGAATTGATGAAATTAAAAGTGAATTACTACATTCTAGAAGAGTCATGGTGTATAAGAAGATCCAAGTGAGTATTTCAAACAATTAATAGCTTATAATCAAAAGACTAAAAAGTTAGTGTAGGCTCATAGCAAGAGTTCTATTAGTAGTGCATGGTATAATATATATAAAATAAAACATTTCAAAAGTATGAGTCAATATCATATACATAATTATTTAAATTAGACCTTTTACTCATTTTAGAAATATACTTTTAAATAGTGATATGCATGTGTATATTGCCTTAAACTAAAAATACCCATTTTTAAATAGGCAATTGTAGATGAGTTTTTATAAACTTACGTTTTCAAAGAAAACTACCTTTAATTCTAATTAGAATAAACTTAAAGTACTTATATTGAAGAGGACGTATACAGGTTCTCACTGATGCTGTTTTTCTTTTGATAACAGGTGTGACTCTGTTGTCCAACCCTGGCCCTGAACTGTCCATAACTGATGTTTCTAATTTAGCCTTCTGGGGATCCAGGGTTAATGGACATCCACCACTGTGTCCCGCATTACAAATGCCATTGAAAGATGGTACTGGTCACTAGGGAGACTTGCAGAATAAAAGTAGTAGGTGATACAGAGGCAGATGGGGCTATAAGCCAGATCTTTGCCCCTTCACTTTTCTCTAGGATGCTGATCTCTGGAAAACCCAGAGTAGGTTTTGAACTCTTAGTTGTCATGTTCTCCTCCACCCCAAGTGTGGTAACAGTTCAGCTTTGATGTGTGCATGAGCATTTTGGTTTGGAAACCACAATCTTAGCCTTATTGTTCTAGGTCAGTGGTTCTCAACCTTCCTACTGCTGCTACCCTTACCTACCATAAAATTATTTCGTTGCTACTTCATAAGTATAATTTTGCTACTGTTAAGAAATGTAATATAAATATGTGTTTTCAGATGGTCTTAGGCGACCATGTGAAATAGTCATTCAATAGCCCTCATAGGGTCGTGAGACCCATAGGTTGAGAGCCACTGTTCTAGGTCTTCAGCTCTGTAGCATCTGTTTTTTTTTTTAGTATTTTATTTATTTTTTAAAAGAGAAAAAACTATCTCTTTTCATTTTACATACCAATCCCAGTTCCCATTCCCTACCCTCTTCCCATTCCCCCCTTCCCTCCCCCATCTACTCCTCATAGAGGAGGAAAGGCATATTGCTTTGGGGAAGGTCCAAGGCCCTCCCTACTATATCTAGGCTGAGCAAGGTATCCATCCAAGGAGAATAGGATCCCAAAAAGCCAGTACAAGCAGTCCAGATAAATCCTGGTGCCACTGCCAGTGGCCCCGCAGTCTGCCCCAGCCATACAGATGTCAACCACATTCAAAGGGACTAGTTTGGACTTATACTGTTTCCTTCCCAGTCTGGATGGAGTTGGTGAACTCCTATTAGCTCAGGTAAACTGTTTCAGTGGGTGAACCCATCATGGTCTTGACCTCTTTGCTCATATTCTCTCTCTTCCCGCTCTTCATCTGGACTTTGGGAGCTCAGTCCAGTGCTCCCATGGAGGTTTCTGCCTCTGTTTATACCAGTTGCTGGATGAAGGTTCTATATGGTGATAGTTAAGATATTCATCAGTCTGACTACAGGGCAAGGCCAGTTCAGGCACCCTCTCCTCTATTGCTTAGGGTCTTAGCTGGGGTCATCCTTGTGGATTCCTGGGAATTTCTCTAGTGCCAGGTTTCTTGCTAGCCCCATAATGGCTCCCTCAATCAAAATATCTCTTTTCTTGCTCTCATCTCTGTCCTTTCTCCATCTCAACTATCCTGTTCTCTCAGGTTTTCCTCTCCCTTCCCTTCTCCCCTTATCTTCCCCTTCTGCCCTCCTTACTTCTCCCACCCTTATGCTCCCAATTTTCTCAGGTGATCTTGTCTATTTCCCTTTTTCAGGTATGTTTTTCTTAGGGTTCACCTTGTTACTTAGCTTCTCTAGGATCATGAACTATAGACTCAATAGCCTTTGCTTTACAGCTAGTACCTACTTATGAATGAGTATATACCATGTTCATCTTTCTGGGTCTGGGTTACCTCACTCAGGATTTTTTTTTTTTTAGTTCCATCCATCTGCACGCAGATTTCAAGATGTCATTTTTATTCACCGCTGAGTAGTACTCTAATGTATAAATGTACTATTTTCTTTATCCATTCTTCGGATGAGGGGCAGCTAGGTTGTTTCCAGGTTCTGGCTATTACAAATAATGCTTGTAGCATTTATTATTAATGGATCTATTCAAAAAGATGCAATGGGACCTCTATGTGAGTGCTATCACTGGTAGGTTCTTTGACAGTTAGTCTGATGGTAGCAAAGTAAAAAAATTATTATGTATTGGACACAGTGAACATTTCAATTACAGAAGTATGGTGTTGGTTTACGGCAGCAAAGTGTGCAACCCATGAGACAGTCCTTCTGTAATGCACAGGTCAGAACTAGCAGCTGTGAAGAGGTGCAAATGGCTGTTTGTGTAGCAAGATCTAGAAAATAGCCAAATTGTACTGTTGTGGATCCCATAATGTCCCCAGTTTCCTGAAAGCAACCCAGAACTGCCCTGTCTATAGTGTATGTGAGTGGGAACATGGATCAAAGCTCCAGCAGGATAGTTAGATGCTCATGTTGTAAACAGTGCTCTGAGAAGTGATATTCAAGGCTAATGTATGCACCTGGCAAGTGGTGAGTGTTTGGCCAGAAAGTCACAGAGGATAGGAATGAATGGAGCTTAGACTTCCTCGAAATGCTTTCTTCCCATTAGAAAAAAGGAGGAAGGGAAGGGAGGGAGGGAAGAAAAGAAGGAGGGAGGAAAAGACTTTGACAAACAAAATAGCCATGGTCAACTTTCTATAATTTTATTTTTTCTCTTTTTCTTTCTTTTGTATTGTTTATACTGGGGAATGAATGCAGGGCCACATATAAGCTATTCAAGCAGCACTTTTTCCATTTTTTTGTTTTGAGATATCATCTCAGTAAGTTGCTCAGGCTAGCCTTGAACTTGAGATGTTCCTGCTTCATCCCGGAGGTAGGATTATAGGCTTGTGCCACCAGCACTAGCTTTTTTCTTTTAAGATCTTCTAAAGCAAGTAAAAATAGAAGAACTTCATGAGAATACAGCAACTGTGTCCATAATCTGATCTTGATTTAAAATGTTGAAATTATTTGGATGACTTATGTAGAAAAATATAACTTGATAATCTTATTTATCCCAGGTTTTGTTTTTGTTTTTGTGACAGGGTCTGTCTGGGTAGCCCTGGCTATACTGGAGCTCAGTATTAGACCTATACTGACCTAGAACACATAGAGATCTGCTTGTCTCTGCCTCCCAAGTAATAGGAATAAAGGTGTGCGCCACCATGCCCAGCTACTTCTGTTGTTCTTTATAAACTTTGTTATTGACTGGGCATGGTAGCACACAGGTAGTCCTAGTATTCCTGTAACCCGAAGGCTTGGACTCTGAGGTCGGAGGGTTGCATGTATAAGGCCACACAACGAGACCCTGCCTGATTTTGAGGGGGGCAAGAAGTACATTGTATTTGAAATTTCATTTTTCATTCCTCTAAGATGTAAGCTTACCACTGCAGGTCTCAGGAAGTCCATGCATCCAGAATGAGTTCAAACTGGCCTATAGGAGAATTTTAGTAGTCTTAAAAAGCCGGCGTTCCTCGGGGACTTGTGAAACTGGTTCCCATCTGCCAAAAGGAGTCATTTCCCTCAGGTCTGTCAGAAGAGCCTCATGGCTGTGTTGTCATGCACGCGGTTGGATGGCAAGGCCCATGCTGGCCTGCAGGTCCCCACTGTCTTCTCACAGCTCCCCTCTCACCTGCTGTAAATGTCAGAGTCCACACGAGCACCCTGGCCCTCCTCCCTTAGCTTCTATTCTCTACGCTCCGTGGAACTGTTGCTGTTCTAGTCTTTCTCATGCTGTTCTAGTCTTTCTCATGCTGTTCTTGCCCCTCTCACAGATATCCCTGGCCAAGTCCAGTGCTTTTCTCTCTCCGGATAGTTTTTCTCTTTCACCTACAGTTAAAGCCATGGAGTGGGTGATTAGCAGTTTCTTTGATGTGCCCATCTCATACAGTAACAGTAAGGCTTTCCTCTAAATTGATTTATTTCAGAGTATACTGACTACACCTTCCCTGTGAACTAAGCAAATTTTATCATCTTTAAAACTATTATTTTTATGTGCTGTACCTGGTGTTGTAGATCCTTAACTGCCCTCAATCTGCACATTCTGCATGGCAAACCAGAACCATGGGCATCTTCCCCCTTTACACACATGGGAGCCAACTGCAAACCAGTGTACGACATCTTCCCCCTTACACACGTGGGAATCAACTGAGGAAAGTAACTATGACAACACACTCTGGACAAGTAGCAGAGGCAGTGCTTCCAGGGCTGTGAGCTGTCTTAGCTAGTCCCTGAGCACATGTATTCTGTAGGTCTGTCCTTATGCACCCTGTTGCTGTGTTTCCCTTGTCCTAAAGGGACAGCTTACAAAAATAAAGGTAACTGTTCCAAGATTTTCAAAAATATAATGTAATATAATGTAAGAAGGAGAGCTGAACTGAGATGAGGCGCGTAGGCAGTGTTCTGTGCTGTCTGCGGTTGGATAACGTGTGCTGCTTGTAACATGTGCATTTACTCCTCTAGGCCTGGGTGCAGCATGCCTGAAATCTGGGATGTGGAGGATCCAGCCAATGCTGGGAAGACACCCCTGTGTAACATCCTGGGGAAGGATTCCAAGCCTCACTTCAACACAGTGTTCCAGAACAGCGTTTACAAAGTTCTAGAAGTTATTAAAGAATGACTGTGACACGCGCCGGCTACAGAGACCGCATCAGTAATGGCTTTACTGCTTTGCCACTAAGTCGTGTATCGTTTTAACTCAGATTACAAAACCTTTACAAGTCTTTTAAAGTAACTGTTTTCAAATGGAAAACATTTTATTTGGTCAATTTGTCATTCTGATTGTAAAAATGACTTACACCAGATCAATTAGTTACTGTTTCAGTGCACCTGTTAAAATTTGCTATGCAAATGAGTATATGCTTGTACTTCATTTAAATATTTGTGTTACAGTGAACAAAGCCATCTGTGTAGAAATGCATCATGGGTCATGACAAAGATGATCTGAAAGTGCAGTTCCTTCTGAACTGGGAGGCCTGCTTTTCCGTGCAGGGCTGTCACAGCCTCGCTTCTTACTTACCTCCTGGTCTTACCTTTGGACACTTGGGTGATTCTCTACCCCAGTCTTGTCAACCCATCTCAGCTCTTAGTCCAGGTGTCAGTGGCCTGTGGATCACCTGTTCCTCTCACTTCTGGGTGCTCTTTTTGTTCTGTATGGCGCTTGAGAATCAAGTGTTTCCTGCCCATTGTTGCCCAGATTCCTGGGTATGATGGGAGGAACGACTCCTTTAATTCCCAGCCATGTGGCATCTGCCTCTTCCCACATGGGCTTTTGCTTTCAGATAAATGCTATCTTGTCTTTAGTTGATTAGCAAGTGCTTATTCTTGGTTAAAAAATTAGGAAATGTGTATTTTTCTCATTTTTAGTATTAATCAAATATTATATTTTAATATCTTTAATTCACTTAAAATTTTTTCATGATTAATTGCAGTTGTAAGAAAAGCTATTTTGGACAACCCCAAATATGATGCATCTAGAGTCTAATATATATAGAGACATAGCTATGGTAGACTATAGTATATGGTAGTTTTTCTTTTGCTATTAAGATAAAACAAAACATAACTAACTTTTCTGTCAAAATGTAAATGAATAATGATAAATGAAGAGTTTTTCTATTTTGCTTTCAAAATTGCCTGTCTTTGATAAGACAAAGCCTTAAGCCTTATAATTTTGCCTAAAATAAAAGATTAAGTTTGAGGAATGCGTATGTTCAGTCTTCCCATTTTTCTTCCTTTTTTTTTTGAAAAATTTCCAAACATGCTTTGAATTTTTACACAGATTTTGTTTCTTAGAAGTTAATTTGTGTGAAATGAGATTCTTCAAAACCATGGATCTTCACTGTTGTAAGAAATGGTTTTCAGGTTTTAAATTCTAAGCAAATTGTGACCATGGCTGACTACACATTTAATTACAGTCTTCTCTTTATTAACCACAGGCTGATTAACCTCAGTGTGGATTGTCCTTGAGACCTGAGTCCTCAGGGATGGTTTCCGGTGCCCATCCTGGCAGCCGCAGAAGAGCTGTTCTTTTCCTGCCTTCTTACCAGAGGCCAAGAACAAGTTTGTCTGGGGGAAGCACTAGCTTGCTCCTGTTGTCACCTGAAAAGACAGCACGTGAGACTGAGGAGCGTGGCCTCAGTGTCCCCAGAGCCAACCTCGCCTCCTAGGATGTCCCGTCCTGGAGCTGCCCAGGGACTGTCGTTCCTAATGTTGCACACTGTGACTCCGCTTCCTCATGTGGCGCTCAGTTTTTTATTTCATAAGCTTCTACCAACTCAGAACATAGGGAGGCAGCTGGAGATAGGTGGGTTAGGAGTGTTTCAGTGATGGTGCAGGATTACGAGGAAGTGGAAAGAGGGCTCCTGAGGTTGGAGAGAGAGTAGGCGTGGGTGTGAGGGCGGCATGCACACCCTGCTTGTCTGCACTCCCTCTGCACCCTGACGTGACTGCTGTGTGTATACAGCAGTTAGGATTTTTTTAAAATCACCTTTTTAAAGTTCTTTTCTATCCTTACCCTCTAACAAGTCCCTTCATCATAAGTTCATGTGTAATGATTGGAAATTCTGTACAGAGAAACAAAACATTAAAATACTATTAGAACCAGCTCACACGCTGGGAAACATTAAAAGCAGTCTAAATTAGTTTTCTGCAGAAGCCTTTTGTAACAGTATTTCTTAATGTGACTCCACCAGCAAGCTCTGCTTGTATTTTAGGCAAGTCAGCTTGGAACAGAGGCCTTGGGGGTCCACTGCGTATTTAGCCTCCAGCACATCCAGTAGCAGCCGGTGCTCTGCGACTTAAGCACTTTTACGGCAACATGGAACAGTAATAGATTCTGTGTAGCTGACAATGCAGCATTAAAGCTCAGTATTTTGCATATTTTTAGCATTTACAAATATTTTTGCTTTAATGTGAGGAAAGTAAGGAAAGACAGGAGGCAAATGAAATAGTTATTATTGTGACATTTTTTAAAAAGCTGGGTAATACTTCCATAAAAAGATAAGCCTCTGAAATGCCTGACAGAAAATGTGTGCTGTTAGAGTAGGCCAATAGCATTAAGGAGAAAATAAAAGGATGTGTCTGAAATGAAGTGATGACTGCATAAGAGTATTGTATTTTTATGAATTTTATGCCCCTTGTTTACATGTATTATATATGTTAAATAAAAAATACATGAAAAATGTGCAAAATGTTCTTTGCCTGCTATTTTCCTTTGCACCCTGACTGTGACCACGCACATTTTCATTTCAGATGGCCATGAACAGCTCTACATCATCTCGTAGACCTCATTGAAAGGGGAGGGATAGTCACTAAGGGGGCATTGCTGATGCTGGGTGCTAGAATCATCCAAAATTTTATATTGTATATGGTCAAAACCACATGTGTTCCATTGTTTCTTTCAGCAAGGGACATATGTGTTGGTATAATTACAGAGTCGTTTATAGCTTTTCCTATACATTATACCACAGATAATTTGGTATAAAAGTTCCTCAAATTGTAATCCATATATTTGTGCATTATTCTTTATCCTACTTGGAGGGAAGGCAGCTTAGTTGTGTTTACCCATGTAGAAATGACTTCCTAACACAGTTTACTTGGATTCTGACATCTTGTGGAGAATGATGTTCTCATATGATAATTTTCAAGCTGGAAGTGGCCCTTCCACAGAAGTTTTTCACTTGGTTAATCTGAGATGGGGACGCCAGGATTTGCATTTTTATTAGCATATAGTAGTTATATATGATGGGTTTCAGGATGACATTTTCATACATGAATATATTTGGGGCACTTTCACCCCTCCATTGCCTTCCATTGTCCCCTCCCATGCTCACTGATCCCCTTCCTATTCCCAAAGTGTCCTTTTCTACTTTTGTGTCTTTTATGTGTGTGTGACCCAACATATTTATATAGGGTTGTTTAAAGGTTCATAAGAGCAGGGGCAGTTTAACAGAGGCTAAAGATGGAAGAAACAGTTCCTCTTGTCAGCTTATTAACTGCCTGAAGATCTTCAGGGATGAATGTGGCCTCATGAGCCCTACCCTGGCAAATGTTCACTACCTATAAGTAATCAGGGAGAGGTGGGCCCTCTTGACTCTATGACATATGATGGCCCCAGTCTTACGTGGGTTTTATCAGTGATCATTTGCCAAGAGTTGAAGAGTGCAATGGTCTTGCTAGGTCCAGAAGACTCTTCCACATTGTACCTGCCCTCTGTCCCTTACATTCTTTGTTCCCCTTCCTATTTCACATGTTACTGCACCTGGAAGTAGGGGGACATAGATGTCATGTTCATGGCTTAGCATTCAGTGGTCGTTTATTCTTAGCACCTACCAGTTCTGAACGTCTGTAGGAACTGCAAACCAGCACAAAAGGAAACTTTGCTGACCACTGCATGACTCCATGGGAATGATCTTATTCAGAAGGAGAATGACAGCTACATGGTGATCTTTTAGCAAGAGCTTCCCCCACAAAAGCCTAAGTCCTTCCCAGCCATGGCTTTTGACTAGGTTTGCAGTACCAGGCATGTGAAGTAGGCCTCAAGTCTCCTCAGAAAGCAGTTATCCTCAACAGCCCTGGCACTATTGCACCACTGCCTATCTTGGCCGGAAGGTCAGCACTGTAGTATCCAGGGTCCATGGATGTGCACAGGAGCATGGGCAGTTCCCTGCCACCAGCTTGCTCAGTGCCTTCCAGCATCATACAATCTTGCCTGCAGGAGAAGGCTTCTAGCTCAATTGCAACTTGACTTCTGCCTGCCTTTCAACCAAAGTATGTATTGTGTGTAGTAATGGGGTTTTAACATCTAGCTACGATATACAGCCAGCATCAGGAGCAGTTGACCTATATTGGGTACATCGGTAGTCGTCCTGGCCAACAACCTATGGGGAGGAAGCTCACCCTTGCTCAGGGATTTTCATTTCTGACATTTTCACACATGTATACTATGTATTTTTGTCATATTTACCCTGCATTTTGTCATATTTATGCTGCTCCCCCTTCTTCCTCTCCCATTCAGTTGCCCGGTTCTTTATCAAGTGTTTGTCTTTGGGACTCAGAGTTTATTGCGTTGCATTCAGGAGCATGTATAACTTAACCCCTGGCTAGATCACTGAAGAAAATTGTCTCCTTCCTGCCAGCAACCATTAACTATTTATAATCTCAAGGGAAGATGGCTTTGTGATTCCCTCTCCTCTCGTGGTAGTGTTGATGGGTAATATTTCTTTCACACCACTGATTAGAATTTAGGAATGAAATGTTCCAAACGCTGCATCCCTTCCTCCAGCTCTTGAATTCTTCCTGGACCCTCTGTGACGGTCTACAGCACAATTTGCGTCATTCAACACTTTGACCAGTCATGAGTCTCCAGAGCAACCATCACCTATTACAAATCTATGCCTTCCTGACCAACATTACAAACACTGATCATTTTAGTTGCTATGATCGCAATACCTGACAAAGGCAATTTAAAGGAGAAATGTGTTCAGGTTTATAGGCCCATGTTATAGTCCATTATAGCAGGAAAGTCACAGCAGTGGGATCCTGAACTAGTTGGTCACATTGCATCCACTCTTGAGAAGCAGAGAGGAACCAGTGCATGCTTAGCTTCCTGTCTCCACTTTGTATGGCCCATGATGACTCCCTGCTGAAGGAACAGTCCAGCCCACAATTCAAATGGGTTTTCTCACATCAGTTAACATAAAATCAAGCTAATCCCACAGGTACGCCCAGATGCTCATCTCCCCCGTGATTCTAGGTTGCATCAAATTAACAGTTAAGACTAACCATCACAATGGGCATAATCCAAAATATTTAGGCGATCTAATAACCTTATGGCTTCTGGGAACAGCTTTATTCACTCGCACAAGGTACCACTGCTCAAACATTTTTCATTTTTTTATTAGCTTATGAAGTTGCAGGTTTCTTATGACTTTTTATCCATAGTCCGCTTGACCTCTTATTTGCATTTCCCACCAGATAGGTTATGCTGATTTTGTGCACGGCCCCATGCTTGAGAATGTCTTTGCTCGTGGATGGGAATAGACTAGCTGGATGGCTGACGCATAGAGGCACTCCTATTCCTGTTCTCTTACACCAGAGCTAACTTTCTTTGTCCATTTGACACTTAGGGACTTTGATTTAATTGGCACAAATAAGATAAATTTGTAACAGCACTGATAGGAGTTATGCATCATGTAAGTATTTTGAAGCTGTAAATGAGACATTCCTTTTACTTCAGAGGTGGAAAATGAATGAAAATCTCTTGAAATGGAACTGGCCTTTGTAACATTCCTTTGTCTAAGTGAAAAACATAAAATTCAGTGATGTGTGAGGATTTGAAAGTTTTTGTTTTTTCACTTTAGTACTTTTCTTTTTTGCCTTGGAAATCTTCGATCTTCTCCCACTATTTGAAGTCCACTGTGAATCAACCACTAGGTCATCAACCACCTGCTCCTCCTACCTTCTATATTCCTGTGCCCAACTAGATGTTCCTCATGTAAATCTGTAAACTAATTCTCAGTGCAAAAAGCATGGAGCTGCCTTTGAGCTTCATTGTGTTTACAAATACACAGTGCTGACTCAGAATAAGTGTGTTTTCACCAGCCAGGGTGGAGGAGGTACTGGAAGGTCCTAGAAACTTAACTTTTATATTTCCTCCCATGAATTCCAGATAAGGCAGCTAAGAGTTCCCTCCCTCCCTTTCTTCCTATCTCCATCCCTCCCTCCCTGCCTCCCTCTTTCCTTTCCTCCCTCCCTTCTTTCCTCTTTTCTTTCCTTCTTTCCCTCTGTCTATTGTAAAGAACTTTAGAAAGTGATACTGTTTCCCCAAGTTCCCCCATCCTCCCTTTCTCACTTTTCTCTCTCCCCATCTCCCCTTACCCCCATCCCACCCAACCCCCAAGATCCCAATTTTTTCCCCGGCAATTTTGTCTACTTCACATAGCCAGGAGGATAACTATATGTTTTTCTTTGGGTTCACCTTCTTATTTAGCTTCTTTAGGATCACCAGTTATAGACTCCATAACCTTTATTTATGGCTAGAAACCAGTTATGAGTGAGTACATCCCATGTTCATCTTTTTGGGTCTGGCCTACCTCACTCAGGATAGTGTTTTTTATTTCCATCCATTTGCATGCAAAATTCGAGAAGTCATTGTTTTTTACCGCAGCATAGTACTCTAATGTGTATATATTCCACACTTTCTTCATTCTTCCATTGAAAGACATCTAGGTTGTTTCCAGGTTCTGGCTATTACAAATAATACTGCTATGAACATAGTTGAACAAATGCTTTTGTCATATGATAGGGCATCTCTTGGGTATATTCCCAAGAGTGGTATTGCTGGGTCCAGGGGTAGGTTGATCCCGAATTTCCTGAGAAACCGGAACACTGATTTCCAAAGTGATTGCCCAAATTTGCATTCCCACCAGCAATGGATGAGGGTACCGCTTCCTCCACAGCCTCTCCAGCAAAGGCTATCATTGGTGTTTTTGATTTTAGCCATTCTGACAGGTGTAAGATGATATCTCAAAGTTGTTTTGATTTGCATTTCCCTGATCCCTAAGGAGGTTGAACATGACCTTAAGTGTCTTTTGGCCATTTGAACTTCTGTTGAGAATTCTCTGTTCAGTTCAGTGCCCCATTTTTTAATTGGGTTAATTAGCATTTTAAAGTCTAGTTTCTTGAGTTGTTTATATATTTTGGAGATCAGACCTTTGTCTGTTGCGGGGTTGGTGAAGATCTTCTCCCAGTCAGTAGGTTGCCTTTTTGTCTTAGTGACAGTGTCCTTTGCTTTACAGAAGCTTCTCAGTTTTAGTAGGTCCCATTTATTCAATGTTGCCCTTAATGTCTGTGCTGCTGGGGTTATACCTAGGAAGCGATCTCCTGTGCCCATGTGTTGTAGGGTACTTCCCACTTTCTCTTCTATCAGGTTCAGTGTGTTCAGACTGATATTGAGGTCTTTGATTCATTTGGACTTGAGTTTTGTGCATGGTGATAGATATGGGTCTATTTTCATTCTTCTACAGGTTGACATCCAGTTGTGCCAGCACCATTTGTTTTTTTTTTAATTTATTTATTTATTAAGGATTTCTGCCTCGTCCCCGCAACCGCTTCCCATTTCCCTCCCCCTCCCCGATCAAGTCCCCCTCCCTCATCTGCTCGAAAAGCAATCAGGGTTCCCTGACCTGTGGGAAGTCCAAGGACTGCCCACCTCTATCCAGGTCTCGTAAGGTGAGCATCCAAACTGCCTAGGCTCCCACAAAGCCAGTACGTGCAGTAGGATCAAAAACCCACTGCGATTGTTCTTGAATTCTCAGTATTCCTCATTGTCCGCTATGTTCAGCTAGTCCGGATTTATCCCATGCTTTTTCAGACCTAGGCCAGCTGGCCTTGGTGAGTTCCCAATAGAACATCCCCATTGTCTTAGTGTGTGGGTGCACCCCTCGTGGTCCTGAGTTCCTTGCTCGTGCTCCGTCTCCTTCTGCTCCTGATTTGGACCTTGAGATTTCTGTCCGGGCCAGCACCATTTGTTGAAGATGCTTTCTTTCTTCCATTGTATACTTTTAGCTCCTTTATCGAAAATGAGGTGTTCATAGGTTTGTGTGTTAAAATCCAGGTCTTCTATATGATTCCATTGGTCGACTTCTCTGTTTTTCTGCCAGTACCACACTGTTTTCATTACTGTAGCTCTGTAATAGAGTTTGAAGTCAGGGATGGTAATGCCTCCAGAAGATCAGGATGATTGGGATAAAGAAAGGTTGGATAAGGGAGCAGGGAAGCACAAATCTTAGTTAAGGTTGCCACCTTAGGGTTGGCAAGAGACTTGAACCTAGAGTGGCTCCCAGGAGACCAAGGCGATGTCCCCAGTTAGTTCCTTGGGCAGCTGAGGATAGGGAACCTGAAATGACCCTATCCTATAGCATTACTGACGAATATCTTGCATATCACCATAGAACCTTCATCTGGTGATGGATGGAGATAGAGACAGAGACCCACACTGGAGCACTGGACTGAGCTCCCAAGATCCCAATGAGGAGCAGAAAGAGGGAGAACATGAGCAAGAAAGTCAGGACCACGAGAGGTGCACCCACCCACGGAGACAGTGGGGCTGATCTATTGGGAGCTCACCAAGGCCAGCTGGACTGTGACTGAAAAAGCATGGGATAAAACCGGACTCTCTGAACATGGCGAACAATGAGGGCTGATGAGAAGCCAAGGACAGTGGCACAGGGTTTTGATCCTACTTAATGTGCTGGCTTTGTGGGAGCCTAGCCAGTTTGGATGTTCACCTTCCTACACCTGGATGGAGGGGGGAGGACCTTGGACTTTCCACAGGGCAGGGAACCCTGACTGCTCTTTGGACTGGAGAGGGAGAGGAGTGGGGGGAGGGGGAGAAGGGTGGGAGGAGGGGGAGGGAAATGGGAGGCTGGGAGGAGGCAGAAACTTTTTCTCAATAAAAAAATTTAAAAAAAATTAAAAAAAGAAAGTGATACTGACACTGACTTGACTTTCAAAGCATTTTTTTAATGCTCAATTATCCCTAACTGCAAACTAATTACACACAATGTTGTTAAATGACTTTCAGATAAATGACAATGGTGCCTGGTATTCTGTTATGGAAGGCATGCTGTTTTAAATACAATATATCAATGTTTTATCAATGTTTTAGGCACCCAGGAGTGGTTTTCTTTTGTGGTATGCAAATTTAATACTTGGGGGAAAATGTTTAATTTAACAAATTAACCACATTTAGTTGTTATGCTGATTTTTCACCAACTTTAATCCTTGTGAAGTCATTTTTAAGAAGAAATGAGCCTTCTGAGAAGATGACTGGGAACACCTTTTAGGTAGTGCTTTACTGATGTCCAGTGTGTCCTGGCCCCTGATGGTCTCCAGTTTTCCACTCCTGGTGTCTGCTTCTTGATAGCCTCCCTCTGGTCCAGGAAAACCATCTTTCTGGGCTCAGTTTGAATGCAGTTCACATTGCTGATGATTTGGGCTTTTCCTAGTAGATACTCCTGTAGCAAATTCTCAAATTTTGAAATGCTGTAATATCCCAGAAAGTTACAGACCGAGATTTGGAATTTTAAAGCCCTCAGGAGACCTAATGTCTGTGTTAACATTTTTTTTTTTGAAACAGCCTTATTATGTATCTCTGGCTTCCTTGGAAGTTGCTATGTAGGCCAAGCTGTTTGCCTCTGCCTTCTGGGTACTGAAATTAGAAGCTTGGAATATATGTTAGTTAAGATTCTCTAGAGTAACAAAAATTAAAGAATTAATCTCTTTATATAGAAATGGTATTTATTTAGCAGCCCTCCTTTATACAGATGGAAAAAAATGGCTGAGAAAGAAATCAGGGGAGCACACCTTTCGCAATAGCCACAAATAACTTACAATATCTTGGAGAAACTCAAGCAAACAAGTGGAAGACCTGTATGACAAGAACTTTAAATCTTTGAAGAAAAAAATTGAAGAAGACACCAGAAAATGGAAAGGTATCCTATGCTCTTGGGTAGGTAGAATTATCATAGTAAAAATGGCAATCTTACCAAAAGTAATCTGCAGGTTCAGTGCAATGCCCATCAAAACCTCAGCAAAATTCTTCACAGACCTTGAAAGAACAATACTCAACTTCATATGGAAAAAAAAAATCTAGGAGAGCCAAACAATCCTGTAAAATAAAGGAACTCCTGGAGGCATCACAATCCCTGACTTCAAACTACTACAGAGCTACAGTACTGAAAACAGCCTGGTATTGTCATAAAAATAGACAGGAGGACCAATGGAACCAAATCAAAGACCCAGATATCAATCTACACACCTACAAACACCTGATTTGTGATAAAGAAGCAAAAAATATAAAATGGAAAAAAGAGCATATTCAACATATGTTGCTGGCATAACTAGATATCAATATGTAGAAGAATGAAACTAGATCCATATCTATTGCCATTCACAAAACTGAAGTCCAAATACATCAAAGACCTCAATGTAAAACCAACCACACTGAATTTCATAGAAGAAAAAGTGGGAAGTACACTGGAATTCATTGGCACAGGAGACCACTTCTTAAATATAACCCCAGTAATACAGACACTGAAAGAAACAATTAAAAATGGGATCTCATGAAACTGAGAAGCTTCTGTAAAGCAAAAGACATGGTCAACAAGACAAAACGGCAGCCTACAGAACGGGAAAATATCTTCAACTCCACAGTGGACAGAGGACTGATCACCAAAATATACAAAGAACTCAAGAATTTGGTCATCAAAATAACAAATAGTCCAATAAAAATGGAGTTCAGACCTAACCAGATGATTCTAAAATGACTGAAAGACACTTAAGGAAATGTTAAACATCCTTAACCATCAGAGAAATGCAAATCAAATCAACTCTGTGTAAGATTCCCTCTTACACATGTAAGAATGGTCAAGATCAAAAACACTGATGACAACAAATGCTAGAGAGGATGTGGGGTAAAGGGAACACTCCTGCATTGCTGGTGGGAGTGCAAACTAGGACAGTTGCTTTGGAAATTAGTATGATGATTTCTCAGAAAATTAGGAAACAATCTATTTCAAGACCCATCAATACCACTTTTGGGTATATAACCAAAGAATGCTCAATCATGCTACAAAAACATGTGCTCAGCTATGTTCATAGCAGCATTATTTGTCCTGAGGTAAAGAACAAACTTAGGAAGACATCTGACATCGTCCCCTGACCTCTGCGATTATCTACAAACACGTTTTGACATACATGAACAGGTGTATGCATGCACAAAATGATTATCAATTTTTCCAGTATTTCCACTCATCATGGAACACAATTGTACTGGCTTATTACAGAAAGAAGCCATGTACAATTACAACTTATTTTACATTACAAGACCTGATGAAGGAGTAACGGTTTAAATTTCAGTCATTTGTAAGCCCTGACTAGTGTGTCAGGTAGAAATCCAAAGGAGAAAATACTTTAAAAGTTACTTTGACCATTCAATATGTAGGAAAAGTCAACTTCCTTCTCTCTGCATATTTTTTAGAATATGCTTTCCTTTATTAGTGTTTACTTCAAAATGCATCTCTGTCACTTCCTGTGAAGCCTTTTCTGACTGCTGGTCATTTTACCAAGTGAGCTGACCACTCCCCAAGCTCTCATCACCCATGAGCTATGTACGTTTACCAACATGGCTTTCCCTATGCCACACTGAATCCTCACAGAAGAAACATGTGCCTATTCCATTGTGAGTTCACATGCCTCCTAGCAACAACCCTGGCAAGTCACGAAGCTTGATGATATTGTAAATGAAGAAGTAAATGGAGATTTAGGTAGGGTAGCTATAGAGTATAATGAGATCTACAACATCTATAGATGAGTTATATCACCAGTTAAAATGTTTTTCATCAATTACTAGACAGTAATATTTCTGCAGTATAACTTAAATTGGATAACTCCGGAAAGCAAGATGGCCAAGGCAAGTGTGTCTGCCACAGGTCCATGAACCTGGACGCTTGTCTGCCTCAGAAAGTGCAGTGTCTAGCCAAGGGTACAAGAGCAGCAAACCTGCTAATGTGGCTTGATTCAGGGAAGGAGCGCTTCTCAAAGGATGAGATGAGATTATTGTGTTAGTTATCACTTGAGACTGTTAGGTAAAAAGACAGTGACCATCTGACAGTTCACACTTGTATAACAGCAACTAAATTTGGATCCCAGATCCATCCCATACAGACGGTGAGATAAAGCATATGTCTCAATTTGAGCACAGTTTCTTGTCTTCCAGATGCTTTGCCTTCTAGGTGGTAATTAGAAACAGAAGAGGCAGACAAATCTACAGCCACAGCAGGAACTTTTAACGTAAGTCTTTAGAAGTTGATATGATATGATCAAAAGATGGGTAAAGAAATATATGGTATGAATAATAAGCAATCTTGATTTAGTAGCTAGCTGTAGATAGAACAGTAGAACTGAACAGATAAAGAATGCGCTTTCTACCACTTGATTTTCCAAGAATTGACAACAGAACATGCACCCAGGAAAACATGGATTTGGGGCCTATTTTGTTCACAAGTTCAACTCAAGCACCTAGAACAATCCCTGGCCACACAGGTGCTCAATACTTGTTGCCTTAAAGAACTGGTCATACAAAGGGCCAAACAGCAATTCTCAAGAGCAAACCTGAAGATTGGAAGTAAATCCAAAATAAAGAAACACATTTTAAACAAAGCAGACAAGAATCTATGAATAAAAATTCAAAGAACAAAAAGAACTAGGATGCCATGAAAAACTTGGGAGATATAAAGTGGGTATAAAAATAGTTATCTTTATTTTAAAATGCATGCACAAAGCCAAAAACTGATTGATTCAAATGTCTGTGTCAGGAATATAGATAAATAATTGCAAAATAGTTCCTCATAGTCAAATTTGAAGAAAATGAGCACAGATTGGTGAAACAGAAAACGAAATAGAGGAGATCAGCAAACTCAAAGTTGTTTTTTGAAACAAAGATCATGAGAAAGGCAGGAGTGTCAAATTATGGACTTTTCAGAGAGCTGATATATGGCAGGAAATCAGAAGCAATTTGCACAGTAAACTGGATACAGGTGAAATGGCTACATTCTTTGAAAAATACACATTTTCAGAATTGACCTAAAAGGAAATAGAAATTGCAACTAACTCAGCTACAGCTAAGAAACTAAGTTTTTCTTTAAGAAAAAAAAAATCTGCCCCCAAAGAAAACATCCAGTCTTATTATGCCTCTTCTGCTAAGCCTTCAGAAAAAAAGCATACTGGCTAGTTTTATGTCAACTTGGCACAAACTAAAGTTATTTAGGATTAGGGACTCAATTGAGAAAATACCCTCAACAGATCCTCCTGTAGACAAGTCTGTGGTTCTTGATTGAAGATTGATGTGCAGGGACCCAGCTCACTGGGGCAGTGCCATGCTTGGGCAGGTGCTCCTGGGTGCTTTAAGAAGGCAGGCTGAGCAAGCCATGAGAAGCAAGCCAGTAAGCAGCATCAACTCTTGCCTCTAGGCTCCTGCTTGTTTGAATTGCTGCCCTGGCTTTCCTGACTGTGACTGCAATGCTAAGCTGAAAGAAGCCATTTCCTTTCCCAAAGTATCTTGGTCATGCTGTTTCATCGCAACAACAAAAAACCCTAACATAAGTGATGCTGCCATTCTATTCTAGAGACCAGGAAATAACAAAACTTAATTTTCAAAACTTTTTATTTATTTAGTGTGCATGTATGCATGGTAGTGTGTGTGCATATGTAATATTGTATATGTGGAGATTAAAAGACAATTTGGTTTCCTCCGACAAAATGGGTCCCAGTGATCAAACTCAGACCATTAGGTTTGTTGACAAACAACTTTATCAACAGAGTCATCTCATGAGCTCCAGAACTTAATCTTTCTGATAACTACAGCATTTATAGAAGGTACAGGTCTGGAGAGATGGCTCAGAGGTTAGATTTGATTTCCAGTACCCACATGTTGGCTCACAATTGTCTGCAACTTCAGTTCCAGGTGAGCCAAAGCCCTCTACTCTTTGTGGGCACTGCACACATGCATGCAGGCAAAACACCCATGCACATAAGATTAAAATAAATACATTTTTTTAAAAAAGCAGAGTAGGGTCAGTGCAGTGAAGGAAAACTGTGGGTCTATAATATTTAAGACTAAAGATGCAATAAGAAGCCAGGGATAAATACACACACACACACACACACACACACACACACACACACACATCAAGCTTTTTCAAATTTATCTATATATTTAATAAAATCCAAATAAGATTCTTTATGGGACCTGACAAATAATAAAATATTTACAGGTGAACTACAATCAAGGTAAATCTGATGAACCTGAAATAACGCCTTTTTTTTTTTTTTTTTTTTTTTTTTACCAGACAGCAAGGTTTACTGTGTCAGCTGTGGAAGTGGCATGCCTGCACAGAAGGAGAAGCAGCTGACTAACAACAGGAAACAGCTTGGAACAAATGGTGCATTTAACAAAGGAGGCTGTGCAAATCTATAGAATTTTTCATACACCAAAATAAAATTCTGGGTGGATTAAATTCCTAAACACATGGGCAACAGTTTAAGAGTTAGAAGACCAAATAGAATACTATCTACCTCCTCAAAAACATTTCTCAAACTAAGAGTTCCCAAGGCCTTTTTCCAACACTATGTAAATTAGGGGTCGGTTACAGATACAAAAAGGAGCACAGCCATCCGTGATGCACGAGAGAGATTTAAGACTGTAGACCTGAGAAAAGACTAGAATAGAGAATAAGGAAGAGCTGAGGAAGCACACAGGATCCACTAGGAAATCAATGGCAGTGGGCATTTCAGAGAAAGCAAATTCAAGAGACTCATAAATATTACAACATCAAAATTTTCTTAATTCAAAATAAAAGTGCATTGTTGCCATTTTTGTTGTTCATCACATTTTTTCATACAATACATTTTAATCATATTCTCTCTTTTTCTCCAACTCATCCCAGCTTTTCCTTACCTCCATACCTACCTAACTGTAGTTTTTCCCCACCTCTCTCAAAAATAAAAGAAGGAAAGAACAGGAAAAACAAAAGCAAAAGAACAAAAAATCAAAGCAAAAATCAATAACACAATACAAAAAGAAACAAAAAATTCACACACACACAAACAAGGAGTATGTTTTGTGTTGGCCAGCTACTCGTGTGCATGGGGGCTGCCCTGCAGTGTGGTTGATATTCCCAGTTGAAAAGCTGTATGGAAAGTGCCATTGTAGAAGATTCCTAAAATAGATGCACATATGAAAACTATCAAGTAGAGTCATCATACAATGGGGAGACAATGCCCTAACTAGACATCTTATGACACCAAGTAAAACTTTCAGTGCCAGGAACGGTTTACATCTTTTTGAGTCATTGACCATAGACAACTCCCACTCAGAACATCACAGGTAATTGTCAAAGCTATTAGTTGCTCTCCATAACCTGATGGTAGAGCCTCATTGCTAACGACAGAGCTGACTTATGTCATCAAACATGGAGAAATCTAGCTGCTGCCCAACTAGAAGCTTCACCCCTACTGACTAGCTTTATGATGTTGAAATGTACTTTCATGACACTGGAGGAGAGAAGTAGCCATCAGTTTCACAAACAGTAGTGACCTTCCTGTAATAGTGACACAAACATCACAGGAGTAGCTGTTGTGGTTTGAGTAAGAACGGCCTCTATGAGTCTCTACTCATGTATTTGAATGCTTAGTCACCAGTGAGTGGGACTGTTTGGGAAGGATTAGAAGGTGTGGCCTGGCTGGAGTAGGTGTGACTTTATTGAAAGAGGAGGGAATAGGCATTGAAATATCAAAAATTGATGTCAGATCCAGTGTCTCTCTCTTTGCTGCCTGTTGCTCTCTGGTCAGGATGTAAACTCCCAGCTACTGCTCCAGTTCCATGCCTGTCTGGTGTGATGCTTCCCATGATCATGGTCATGGACTTACCCTCTGAAACTGTAAGCAAGCCCTTGGTTACATAATTTTCTCTTATAAGTTGCCTTGGTATGGTGTTCTATTTGATTGGATTTAAGGCACACTCCATGAGATGAAACCCATGCTTGGCACTGCTAATGTGGTCAACACCCAAAGACTAGATAGGTCATGGGCAGAGGGGAAAACTTGCTGCTATTATTCTGCTAAACTTCAAGTTTTCCTTTATAAAGAAAATAGCAATAAAATCACTCTTAATGACATAGTGCTGTACCCACAGGGCAGAACATCATTCAACTCTTATCAGAGAAGCTACTTCTTGCAGTAGACGATAATTAACAAAGAAACTCACAGCTGGACAATGTGTGGAGAGTGGATGACTTTGGAGCACTCAACCTAAAGGAAATGTCTTTATCAGATCCCTCCCCACAGCGCTCAGGGATCTATGAGGAAGAGGATGGAGACATATATAAGAGACAGAGGTGGGGAGGGATTTCAAGAAAACAGTGTCTTCCATACTGAACAGGATTGCTCCACACATGACCCCACAGCTCAAACCAATCCAACTCCCAGCCTAAGAAGCAGAAGTGGGCAAAGGCCCACCTCTAATCAAGAAGCTACTTGTCATCGATTCCTTCTGGGAAAGGAAAAATCAGTTTTCTCTAATGTCATCATTTTGACTTGTAAAACTGGCTAAATGTTTAGCGCTGAGAAGCGGGTGGGATGGTGCACATGAGTTTTAACTTCTGCTGGAAAAGGAACCACCTGGAAATATTTGACTAACCAATAAATGGGAGAATTTTCATTCCGTGGTCCAGTATTATCTTCTCTCTCTAATTTCAGAAAAATTAGACCAGACGACACCAGTAGGTCGTCACCAGATATTTTCTACATTGTGGTTCACAGAAACAGAAGGCCAGAAATGACCTTTCGTGCCCTGGAAGAATAAAGATTGGGATGGATGAGGATACCAGGTATAAGCACACAGCAGGGCCATACACAACTGTTTGCAGCTTCAGAAATTCTAAAGAAATTTAGTTAAAAAGCAAAAGTGTAATTTGCAGAATATACATGCCACGAATTCACTTACAGAAATTCCAATAACATGCAGAGTTAATTTGTATGTGTGGTACTGAGGATTACACCAAGGCATAGTAAGCTCTACAACTGAGCCACACCCCCAACTTCAGTGTTTTAAGGGTAAAACATGATGAACAGTGAAGAAAACCAATTGAATGGTAGATATGAAGTTAGACCAGCAGCCATCTCTCAGAAAATGGGCAGGAAAGGGACAGAGTGTTTTCAAGGTTAAAGATTATAGTCTTTAAATTGAACAAGTGAGTTTGTGGAATAATTTTGTCTGGAAGATGCTCCCTGACGTATAAGGGGATCATATACTGGTAAACCTATCAGTGCTTTGAAAATAACTTGAAAATGCATTGAACTCGCCTAATCTATTGAAAATCACAGCTACACAGTCAAGTGGCAGGTGTCATTTGTGCCCATTGTGCTATATGACTGACTGGGAGCTGTGGTTTGCTGTGACTGTCCAGAAACATGCGGAGGCGGGGCGGGGGGGGGATTATGCTACTTATCACTTGCTTGGGAGAAGATTAAAATTCAAAATTCCTGTTTGATATTGCTCTTGCTCACATATATGAGGTTCTATCTCAGTCTCCAGCTTCAGAAAAAAAATCAAAGTTTACCGTACAATTTCTACCAAAAGTCATTTTGCACTTTTGCAAAGTTGAAAAGTCCCAAATTAAATCACTGTAAGTCAAAAGTGCACGTAATTATGCCTCACCCATATTTTAAAATTATCCATTCAATATCGAGGGAGGCGAGAGAGTCTCAGATGCTAATCCAGATGAAAAGAACTATACAAAATATCTGTATCAGGAATCGAGAGTTTCCCCAGCAAACTCAGAATGTAACTAACATTTCCCTTGGTGTCGTGGTGGCCCCTCAGTTGAGTGGAAAGTGCAAAGCTAAATGAAGACTACAGGTGTGTTATTTATAAAAGCATCAGTGGTAATGTAGGATAATTAATCTAGATATTATGGCAAGACCATATTAACAGATGAAATAGAACCAGCTCCTTTTTTGCTAGAAGAAGAAACTAGGCTCTGAGTGAAGTTATTCACCTCAGGATACACAAGAAATTAGTCAACAAAGCTGAAATGAGGAAGATGGGCCCTAGGTCCTAGCCCAGGACATTCCGTTCACCTTGAAGTCGAGAAAGAAACATTGACCTGAGAATTGACTGCTGGAAGTCCAGGCTTTATTACTTGTGTGCAGGTGAGCACAAGGCAGTTCTAGTCCCCAAAGCTCCTTCTCCTCTGGAGAAACTGTAAAATACATAAATAAATAAATAAATAAATAAATAAATAAATAAATAAATAAAATGATGCAGCTTGGAGCACTGGACTGAGCGCCCCAAAGTCCAGTTGAAGAGTGGGAAGACAGAAAATATGAGCAAAGAGGTCAAGACCATGATGGGGACACCCACTGAAACCGTTTATCTGAGCTGAGGGGAGCTCACTGACTCCAAACCTACAGGGAAGGAAACAGCAAAGGTTCAAACTAGTCCCTCTGAATGTGGTTGATAGATACATGGCTGGGGCAGACTGGCAGTGGCACCATGATTTATCGGTACTGCTTGTACTGGCTTTTGGGTGTAGGGATAAGTCCAGCCCCTTAGGGGGCGTGTTCGCCTCGGGCTAATGTTTACCTATAAATCTGGTGAACTTGCTCGCAGCGCTCACTTCTGCTTTCCTGGTCTCCGCAGGAATGGTGGTTCTGTAAATCTATATCCCCATTAAAGCTGTATATATTTTTACAATCTGTCTGCATTCATTTATGCCGTTACATTTGGGGAATCTATTCTCTTTGGATGGATACTGTGCTCAGCCTAGATATAGTAGGTAGTGACTTGGACCTTTCTCAAAGCAATGTGCCTTACCCTCTCTGAAAAGTGGGTGGGGGCTGGGGTGGGGGGAAGTGGAGGTGATGGGAGGAGGGGAGGGAGTGGGAACTGGGGTTGGTATGTGAAATGAAAAAAGATAGTTTGTGTTCTTTTTGAAAACAATTTTATAAAACTGAAAAAAGCGATGCAGCAGCAGATGGCTATTAGGAAGGTTAAATTACTATGTACAAGTTTCTTGTTTGAGTGTCATCGAAACTAGCTCCTTCCCTTACATCTAGTCCACAAGGACTGTAGACAAGGAGCCTGAAAAGACCCAACATTGTCAGCCCAACGCATACCAGGTAGGGAGACCCCACACTGGCGCAAGGGACAGGAGCCCTCTTTTTTTTCCTGGGTTTGCTTGCGAATTGTTTGGTGCACCATTGTTCAGTATCTTCTTGATGCCTGCCCCTGCATTTAGTTTAATGTTCACACTGAATTTGTTTCCAGTTACATGAGTAGACATTTACTTTTCAGGTGTGAAAACAACAACGGCATTTTTTTCTTTCTTTCTTTCATTTACTCCACAAAACTTTCCTTATCATTAAAACATCCTTGTGGGGACCAAAGGAATCAACCTGAATGGAGGATTTCCCAAGCTGGAGGCTTTAGCTCTCATCGTCTGTGGGCATTTCCTTTTCCTTTCTTCCCCACCCTCTTCTCAGGAATTGTGACTCTGCTGTTGAATAGCCCCAGTCCCCATAGCCAGTCGTCTTCCCTCGCTTGGGAATTGTCCTAGTTTCTTTCTCTATTGCTGTGATAAAACACTGACCAAAAGTAATCAGGGGAGGAAAGGATTTATTTCATCCTCTTATCCATCATGAAGTGAAGTCAGCAGGTCAGGAACCTTGAATCAGGAAACGAAGCAGAGGCCAGGGAGAAATGCTGCTTCCTGGCTTGTTCTCCATGGCTTGCTCAACAAAGGACAAAAAGACAACCTACCAAGGGTGGCACCACCCACAGTGAGATGCATCCTCCCACATCAATAATTAATAAGAAATTATCTCACAGCCCAGTCTGATGTAGGTTGTCCCTCAGTTGATGACCCTCTTTCCAGATGACTCTAGCTTGTATCAAGTTGACAAAAAAAATAATAAAATAAATAAATAAATAAATAAACTAACCAGCACAAGGATCTTACACTAAGCAAGAAAGAACTGGTAAGGCATTATTCACTTTTGAGGATACTCTGCAATACCACCACCTGTCTGCTTCCACTTAGATCCCTGTTATTAGCCTAAAGCAGATCAAGAGACTAGAACTTTAAACTGTAAATGCAGGATGACTGCAAAGTTGCCTGTAAAGTAATATGACTTCCCTGTCGAGGTGTCTATAAAGCAACCATTAGAAAGAGAATCTTTGCATGTAGGCTCATTTCTAGAGTTCTGGAAAGGAAAGTAGGTATAAGACACGTAAGCCCTTCTGAGTAATTGACAGTAGAGACTGGGCAAGGAGGATCTCAGGGAGGACCCAGGCGTGTTCTTGTTCTAGCTTGAGCATTGGCTCTCTGAAGTCTTCAGTTGGTTGGGGGTCTAATTTTTCTCCACAGAAAGCATGGGATCAGTGATCTTTGCCCTGCAGAACTGTCAGAGGGAAGAATGTGAGGGCCCCTCCCACAGAGCTCAACACTCACAGCATAGACATTCCCAATCCCATTATTACTGGGATCTGTGTGGAAAGTGTCCTTAAAGAGGCTGGATGTAGAAGGCCAGCAAAAGACTCTTCCAGGGAACAGTGCCAGGGACTTGGAGAAGCTGTGTTCTAAAGCAATGGAAAGGCTTCATGAAGCTCATGAAGACAGACAGCTGCACCCTGGAGACAACAGCCTCCATTCTGGTGTCTGAGCTTTCCACACATCGGTCATGGTTTTCTCAGCAGTAACTTCCAGGTAAAGACAGGCCTGGTGAACCAGGGGTTCTCCAAAGTACCACACCATAGGTTGTATAACTTAGATTCAGAATGTGTCCCTAAAAGCCCATGTATTTTAATGGCTTAGACCAGCTTAGAAGGTAGAGAAATATTAAGGAAGTGGGACCAATGGGGAGTCTTTGTTACAGGGACAGAAAGCAAACACAGAGCTTATAAGGCTAATGTCAGCTCTGAGAGCATCACGAGGGTGAGGAATAAGGAAGATGGGAGGATTTGTGGGCAAAGCTGTAGGAAGACATTGCTTGCCTTCACCAAGCGTGGCATTGACGCCCTTGGGAATCAAGCTACCTGGAGAAGCCAGGAGGATTTCTATGATCATCGCACAGAAAAAGAACATAGGCCAATGGCCACGAGGGGGCAACTTAGGGGTGTAAAAAAATGTGTCACTTCCTCCTCATATGCCTTTGTCATTCCTGAGAACTTAGTGACTGGCCAGAGTCCCAACAATCACCTCACAAGGATCAGAGCCTGCTGTGAGCTCTCTGGAGGAGTAGTTGTCCCGTGCTGAGAGAAAAGTGTGCCTTTCGGTTGTAGAGTAACCTGACAGGAGAACAAACTGAACAGCTGCATGGGCCAGGAGGAAGGCTGACAACACCTCAAATCATCTAGAAGGACCCAGAGGTGATCAGGAAAGCAGATCTGAAACACTCATAGTGGTATGATCCACAGCAGAAGGCCAAGATGGGAAACCTTCAGGGACTAAAAACCAGGGCAGAATAGGAAATCTGTTAGAGAAGAAATGCCGGGTGCTTCCAGACCAGAGTTCAGGCCTTACCAGAAAGACAAAGAAGTCCTACAGAAAAATAGTGCCTCAACTTTCCATACCAGTGGAAGCATTCTATATCTGAGCTGCCCAGTAAGGCAGCTCCTGGCCATACCTGATTATAGAGCATTTGAAATGTGTCTGATATGAAATTACATTTCAAATTTAATTTACTTCCTAGCAAGTTTAAACAGCTGCTATTACACAGGTGGTGCTAGCTATCATCTTGAACAGTGTGGCCCCCAAGAGCTGCTCATAGCGGTGAGAGCTGGGTCTCTTGGATTGATTATATTCCACAGAGCGAGGGTGAGCAGTTTCTGAGACCCAAACTCCAAGACAAGGCCTGGGCTTTCCTTTTCTGAAGTAGTCAAGATGACCCAACTTACCCTCAAAAAGAAGCAATCTCTTCCTATCATGTCTCCTTACTTTAGTCTTGGCCATTGCTGGATATGTCTTGGCCATCTCTCACTCACTGATCAGGTATGAAAGGTAGCATTTACTCCTTCCTTCTTCCAGTTAGGTGGTTGATCTGCCGAGGGCTCTCTTAGCCCTTGGATGTATCCATTATCAAATGCTGTGACTGGGTTTCTCTCTTCTTTTCTTTTCTTTCCTTTCCTTTTCTTCTTTTCACTTCCTCTATCGGGCTCAAATAAAGTTAGTGTTTACTTAGGGCTGATGGTCTCATCCTGGCCGCATGACTGCAAACAAAGTAATTTACCTCTGAGCTAGCTATGGGATATTCTCCATGTCATAACCTATAGGATTTCATTTCTGTGATCCTATTTAGCATAACCAGCTCAAGTACCCGCTACATGTCAGGGATTGGGCAATCATTATAGAATAAATGTCACATTTCATACCATTAAAGATGGCCACAGTTACGTTGGGGACATAGGAGCTTCATCAAAACCAAGCTAGTTAAGGCCATGACACTAGGATGGTGTGGCCCGGAACAAAGATCTGCATCCTGCCTTGGCCGTTTTCTAGGAAAGTCTGAGTAGACCTCAGCAAAGTGATAACATTCCTGAAGTTTTCTGTGTCTACCACATAAAAATAATTCTACAGCACTTGTGTGTGAGGTATGTGCTATTGGGGCATTGTTTTGGTATTACTAGCTGTCAATGCTTAGTCTTTTACCTAATATTGAAAGGGTCTCAGGAGACAGAGACACATGTGCCAACATCTCTTCTGTGACTTTTCCCTCTTCCTCTCCAGGAACTGAGCAGGGAGCCTGTTTGTCTCTAAGCCAACTGGAGGGGCATCAAAGTGCAGACTTCTGCTGGGGTTCAGACAAGAGAAGGACTGTGCCACGTGACTTGTGTCACATGACTGCTGTTGTCGCCTCTTCCAACAAAGACATTTCTCACTGACTAAGGCTCCTCCTCAGCCCTTGCTTTCTGTCCTGCTATTCTTAGGACTCTATTTCATTCCTCCTCTTGTCAACAAGTCACCACAGGGTTGCCTTTGGGCAAAGCCTGAATTCCCATTCATTACATGAAAAATCATATTTCCTGTTCATCTGATCTTTTTTTATGCATTGGTGTTTTGTCTATAAGTATGTCTGTGTGCAGGAGTCAGATCCCCTGGAACTGAAGTTAAAGACAGTTGTGAACTGTCGTGTAGGTGGCTGGGAATTAAACCCCGGTCATCTGGAAGAGCAGTCAGTGCTCTCTTAACAGCTGAGCCGTCTTTCCAGCCCCTTTGTCTGATCTTCTGACTGGGGTCCCCTCTTCCAAGGGGTCTTCATGTTTACAGCCAAACAGGACATCCTCTAGGTTGTTTTGTTCAATGGGTGCCTAGGGCTCTAAAAGATGAATTCTCTGATCATAAAGCATAAATAGGGGGCTTTTTAAAACAAATTCTATCTTGCTACTTTGTCTTTCCTTAATCACACTGCCCAAAACAAATGAGCAAATTGGGGCTGAGCAGGCCTCATTCCTAATCGTTTTAATACCAAAATTCCCTGCTGTGGGACAATGGTCTGTACCCTGTCACTTGTATTTTAAATAAATTTTATTAGCCAGTAGCCAGGCAGGAAGTAGAGGTGGGCAATGAGAATTCTGGGAAGAGGGAAGTTTTTAGTCTGCTGTCAACACCCATACAGAGAGGAAGCCAGACACAGAGCAAGCAAGATGTGACTGCTTTGCCAAAAAAGGTACCAAGCCACATTGCTAACATAGACAAGAATTATGGGCTAATATAAGTTATAAGAGTTGATAAGAAGCCTGAGCTAATAGGCCAATCAGTTTATCATTAATGTAGGCCTCTGTGTGCTTATTTGGGACTTAACGACTGTGGGAACCGGGCAGTACAGAAACCTCAGTCAACAATTCCCCAGACATTTTCCTCATAACATTTCTTTCTAAGTGTGTTGCTAACTCACCCAGAATAATTTCTTGTCATTCCCTTTGCTTTTCATCTAGAACAGAAATGATTCATTCAAGCGTATGGAAATTTAGGGTGGGGCAAGCGAGAATAAGTAGATGACTCTTCTGTCAAAATAGACTGAGCTCACACCTGCCCCTTTCACTCAGCCTCTTCTCCAAGAGGGTCTGGCAGGTGGAGTGGGCTGGCGGCTCCACACAGCACAGCGTATGTCATTCCCATCAGAGCCAGACTGTCTTTTGAGCTGTGCAGGGAAATGACTGAGTGATGACAGAAAAATGGCTGCTAGCTCCCAGCCGACTTGCCACCTCTGAGAAGCCAAGGCATCATTTATTCAGATGGTGTGTCCAGCACAAGCCTGCTCTCCCTGCAGGGCTGGCACCCCTGAAGCTTTGATTCCTGTCCACACGCACAGGATTGCATTGATCCACAGAGCTATGGAGTGTTGTGCTGAAAAGACCCCCACCGTGCAGACCTGGCGACATCAGAGCAAAGAACCAAGTCATAGGCTGTCCGCTTGATTTGAAGGGTGCTGCTCTTTGGATGTGGAGTGTTCCCCCAAGGTCAAACATTAAGGACTTTGACTCACAGTGTGCTGTTTACTGGAAGATAGTAGAACCCTGAAGGGGTGGGGCCAAGTGTCCTTGGAAGGGATAGTGGGAGCTTATATGCTACCCCAGCAATTTCCCTCTCTTCATGAGTGAACAGTTGTGTTATCTACTTTTTTCTCTGAAGTACCAAAGGTCCTAATCAACAGGGCCAATGAGAACATGAGGCTCTGAAACTGTGCCAATGTAGACATTCTCTCTTTTTAAATCAATTTGTCTCAAATACCTATTGAGGCAACAGAAAGCTGAATATCACAAAGAGATGGGGAATTCACAAGAAAATTCCAGAATTCCAAGATATCTGAGAGGAATGTGAGGAAAGAACACTGGATTTTCTATTCCAGAAGCTTAAATATTGTCATCTTTTCAGTCATGTGACCACCCACGTGCTCTTGGGCAAATTCCACTTTTAGACTAAGTTTTCTCAAAAAGCAAAGGCACTAAATGAGGTGAATAATTTTCAAATTGTGTTCCAAAGAGTTGATGAAGAGCTGGGACAAATAACTTAGAAGTAATGACTTTCTTAGAAAATTTGATATGTTAGTACACAGCATGAACTTCTAGAACAATGATGCGAAAATTATCCTCAGTGCCAAAGACCTTCTAACGGATCAGGTTTGTCATATGGGTTTATTGCCATCTAGCACTCCTTCTGAGCATGTGAACGCACACTTCAAGAAGGCACGGGAGGTATGAAGAACAACATGGGTTCTAAATATGTGAGCACATGCGGAGATGCTAAGTTAGGAGGAGACACGGGCAACAGGCAATATGGTTGCTCTCTACTGATGTAAAGCAGTTTACTGAGAAATTGGAGATCGTGGCCAACGGATGAGAAAAGAAATTTGAAATTTAAAGGAAAGAAAGCAAGTATTTCCCATGCCGTTCCTTTCTGGGGTCCACGTTTCCTATCCTGTCAGAAGATCCTCCTGTAGCAACTCGCTGGCCTGCTCATGTTCGTGGACGATAATCTACTAGCTATTGTCTGTAGTCTGTACGAAAATGTCTTATTTTGACAGTTTTTGGATATGGTTTTAGGGGCATAGAATCAAGGCTCATGTTTTTCTTTTTTTTTCTCTTAGCACTTCCGTGGCTTTGGCAATAGTCTTGCTATTTTTGTTCTTTCTAAAGAGAAAACTGTATCTCTCATTTTGGTTCCTCTATCTGTAAAACCCACTGTTCTCTAAATATTTCAAGATTTGCCTTTTACGGTTGGTTTTTGAGTAACTCGATCGTAATGTGCCATGGTATAGTTTGCTTCATTTGTCTTGTGCTTGAGTTGTTCTGTTTTCAAACTTCTTTGATCAGGCATTAATTCTTCAAACATGTTTTCTCTCCTTTTTCTGGGAGATGCCAGCTACGAATTGGTGTCCTGTGGCTTGGGAAGGGAGCTGAACAGAGGAGCTCCTCTAGTCTCTTGTTTTTAATTTTTAAGAGTTGTATTGCTACGGTTTTTGCTAACCTTTTTCATTGAAATGTCTTTATGCATGTCAGAATATATTACATATCAAAAGCTACAGTATTCATTCCCTAAAGCTATATTTGACTGGCGTATTGTGTGTATGTGTGAGTGAGTGCATGCGTGTGTGTATCTGTGTATGTGTGTGTAGTATGTATACACAGCATGTGGGTGCATATGCCCACATGAGCAAAAGTAGAGGCCAGGACATCAGTTACCTTCTGTCATACTTCATCTTGTGTATTTAATATAGTGTCTCACTGAACCTGGAGATCACTGGTTCTGTTAGACTGAGCCAGCAAGCTCTCTGGATCCACCTGTCTTGGTAACTCCAATGCTGGCTTCTTATATGAATACTGGGGATTTGAACCCAGCTTCTTATGCTTGCAAAGCAGTCATTTATTACCCAGTGAGCCATTTCTTCAGGCCTGCATTTGAGTCTTTAAAAAGTATCTGCTATGTCTATACTTACTTTGTGAACATATTGGCATGTAGTTGTAATAAAAACTTTCCTGTTTCCTGCTTGTTATACCATCTGTGCCCATTTTGGTTAATTGATTATTATTTTAATTATAAATTATGTTTTCCTGCTTTTTTGCTCATTTAATAATCTTTGATTGAGTACCAGACATTGTGAATTTTATCTTATTGCATACTGTTTATTTTTTATTCCCATAAGTAGCTTTAAACTCGGTTCTGGGATGCAGCTAAGCTACTTTGGAACATTTGGCCCTTTGGGTCTTGCTTCTCTGACCTTTTTAAAGTAGGTCCAGGATGGTACTCCTGAATACTCTTCATTTGCAGTCTGGCTAGCAGAGATAGGCACCAGCCACAGCTCTTCGGACACTGCTCTCCAAGTCCATAAGATGCCCTCTTACCTTTTCTGAATGTATGTCTAATTGTGTTCTGTTGGATATCTTAGACGAAGTCTCCAGATCACTGCCTGTGCAACTCTCTCCCTAAGGCAATCTGTCTTGCAAGCTCGATTTCTCTTTATTTCCTAGACTCTTAGCTGTATTTCCACACTTCAAAGAGTTTATCAGGCTCTGCCTGAGATCTCTCTTCATCACTCCCAGACGGTAATAATCTGGGATAAGTAAAGAGCTCACCTCATTAATTGGATATCTCAGGGATGCTGGCCTTTGTTGCTAGTGATTGCTAAGAGCTAGAGAGTTGAAATTTTTCCTTTCATATATTTTGACTGCTCTTCTCACCTATTTCTTAGGGAATGCACATCCAATGTCTATTACTGTTTCTCATGTGGAAACAGAAGTCCTGAACTGAAGGTTGTTGGAGGAGATGTATGTCAAACCTAAGGAACTGGTCTTTTTGTGTCCTCATTTTGAAAAAGTCACTGAAATGGTAGACTCGAGGATACTAGGAAGGCCTTCTGCTTTAAATGGACAGGTGGCTTTAGTTATGGGTGGCTATTTATTTAAAAAATAATCTTTCTGAAGTATGGTACAGAAAATAAATTACAACCTTCAGCAAAAGGATAATTTACTGGCTTAATGCTCTTTTGAGAAGTCCAGGGAACTGGGCCAGGTAAATTTGTCACTCAGGTTTGACTGATACATTGTCCTGTGGCTTAAGTCTAAGATAAAGAGACCGACCCCTGTCCGACAGCAGAAACCTGATGGATGCTGCTGCATGAACAATGCGAACACTTCTGGCTTAATTACTCTTTCCAGAAAAATAAAATTTACAAGTTTCTCTGGGTGTTTAGCTGTTTTGGGTCTAAATCTTTCTCATCTCCTCTGTATCCTCCTCAGGCCCTGCCCATCCCTGGGACTGACAGTGATATTAGAATCCTATGTCATGGGGGCAGGGACAGACACAAGGTCATGAAAAGCACACCTGTGTAACAAAAGATGTTCTTGCAAAATGTCTACTTCCTTTAGATATTCAAGATCCTCAGGACCAAAATGATATTGACGTGGCTTAAGTACATGAACTGTGGGATTTCATACACCACATACTAAATTGATTTAATTTTGGAAATCATACTTGATATTCCATTGATTTTTCTGGTCTTAAAAATAAAAATCTTGATAATTGGAAACATTCTAGTACTCTTGGTAGGCACTAATACTTTGTTGCTTTCCAAAACTGTTAAAGAACCTGATTAATTTTAATTGAAGGGAAGTATACCTGAATAGAAATGGCTTATTCTCTTTGCCTTTCATGTTTATAGACAGCATTGAAGCCAAACCTTGGCATTTGTGCTCTCAATAATATTGTGAATGTTTTTTTTTTCAATTAGCTGTGGCATCGGTGCACATTGGAAGGTCTTATTCCTCTAATTACTTGCTTAGTGCTGTCCTGTATCATGCTTTATTAAATATTGTGCACAAAAGGTCTAGTTGCTGCTGCTGTCTGCCTGTGCTTCAGTACTTCACTGCAATGCACATGATTTTCTTTTATTTCAGAAGCATCTGACGCACAGACAAAGAGGATGAGGGATGCCTTATGTGGCACTAGTGGGCAATTAGGTTTTGGTTACACTTGTCCATTCTCATCATCATTCAATAACTCATTTATTCAACAGCCTTTTATTAAATATATTATGTTCCAAATACTCACAGGATAATAGAGATATAGTTGTGAATAAAACAGAAATGGATCTTTTTCTTCTTGCAGGTTAATATCTGGTATAAGGCATAGGGGAAAATGCAAATAACTATAAATGGTGAAGGATGTTATGAAGGAAACAAGATGTTGAAATTCACAAAATTCAGACCAAAAGAAATTCTTTCCTGCTTTAAATCTTCCACAGCTCTCCATTGACTGGGCAGTGTGGCTCTAATCATCAGCATGACATTCAATCCTCTCTATAGCATGGCTTCTGATTGATGTACTCAGGCACTGGAGACCCTCAGTACCAAGCATAGCTAACTGCTCACTGCTCTATGGGTACCTATGATGTCCCATAGGGAGCCTCTGAGTGGCTCTACACTCAATATGACAGTTTCACTGCCTGTAGGATTTGGAAGGTGAATTAGGATTCTCTAGATCAGTGATTCCCAACCTTTTAATGTTGTGACCCTTTAACACAGTTCCTCATGTTATAAATTATTTCCATTGCTACTTCATAACTGTAATTTTACTACTACAGTGAATTGCATTATAAATATCTGATATACAGATGATGGTAGGTGACCCTGGTGAAAGGTTCATTTGATCCCAAAGAGGTTATGACCCACATGTTGAGACCACTGCTCTAGAAGAAGAGACCTGAATGAATGAATGAATGAATATCACAAAGGAGGTTTATTAGATTGGCTTACACTGTGCAGACTGGATAGTCCAACAGTTCTGCTTGCACACTGGAGAGACACTGAGTGCCCAGTCCATAAGAATGTATGCATCCACAGTCCTGATCTGGTGCTGAAGCCTTGAATGTCACTCCTGGGAACCTGCTGGTCTTTTGTGGTTGCTACAATGCTGAAGAAGTTAGATTTTAAGGTCAGTGAAATGTTGCGGAATATTGGTTTACACTGTGTGAAGATGTGTCATTGTGACTGGTTTAATAAAAAGCTGAATGGCCAATAGCTAGGCAGGAGAGGCTAGGCAGTACTTCCGGGCAGGGAGAGGAACTCAGAGGTTTAGAGTGACATGCATTAAGGTGGGCATACAGAATGGAGGAGAGGTTAAAAAAAGTCACATGGCAAAATGTAGATTAATAAAAACAGGTTAATTTAAGGTGTCAGAGCTAGTGGGACACTCTAAGCTAAACGCCAAGTTTTCATAATTAATAATTAGTCTCTGTATCATTATTTGCACGCTGGCGGTCCAAGGAAAGTCCTACTACAATGAAGGATGGTAACAGCAGAGCTGATGCCCTCACCAGCAGGGAGCAAAGGTGGCAGGCAAGAGCAACATTGCTCCCCCTAGGGCAGTGGTTCTCAACTTTCTTAATGGTTGCACCCTTTAATATAGTTCTTCATGTTGTGAAGACCCTCAACCATAAAATTATTTTCATTGCTGCTTTACAACTCCAATTTTGCTGCTGTTATAAATCATAATATAAATGTCTTACATGCAGGATATCTGATATGTGACCTCCATGAAAGGGTCATTTGACCCCGAAGGTGTTATGACCTACAGATTAAGAACTGCTGCCCCAGGGCCTCCTTTTATCTGAGCTGCTGCTGGAAGGTGCTGCACTCCCTGGGGAAGACTCTTAAGTCTTCTAAGTTAGTCCTTCCTGGAAATTCTCTTACAGGTCCAACTAGAGGAATTTCCATTAGTTGATTCTAGATCCAATAAAGTTGTCACCCACAGAGTGGACTGACTGTACATGAGGGCATGGGCAGGGAGTGACATGACCACCAGTGAGGAGGCATGGAGAAGGGAGAAGATGTCTCAGCCCGAGTGCCAGGGGAGCAATAGATCTGAGACTGGAGGATACCTTATAGGACTTGGTCACAGATGGCTGCAATGGGCAAGTGAAGGAGATAGCAACAGACTCCCGGGATCGTGACCTTGAAGAAAATGCTGAGCAGCCGACTGAGCCAGTCAAAGTGGGAGAGGAGTGATGGGAAAGCAGTAACACCTCTTTAATCGATATATAGATTTTCTTTTCAGAGAAGTCAGGAGGAATTTCTTCCTCTGGGACTCATTAGAGCCTTACAAGGAAGGTATTCAGACTTCCTGCCTGTGGGCTCTCACTTCAAAGGGGTTCGTGAGACGATTTTTTTATAAGTCTCTGACCCAGGGCCGCACAACTGTGACCTGCAAGCTGCGGCTGGCTCGTTTACCCTGAGAAGTTCCCAATAATTTCCTGCCTTCCTTCCCCCCTTTCTTGAAAATGAGAAGATCTGTTAATATTCAGATACAACGATCAAAGACTTTTGCATTTCTGGTTCATCGCAAACCTGACCACTCCGCTGTGGCTTGAGAAGCTTTGATGAGTGTTCTTTAGAGGACTCCTTGTACCATTAGCACAGGGACATTGCAGGCTGAGACCCCATGTACACAGGTGGGTTGTAAGTATAGACATCCCTCTTGGATTGCCAAGGACTCTTGAACTTCCTATCTGGTACTCCACCAGGTTTATAAACCGCACAGGGGTTCTCTTGGCCATGGATGCCCTGCTTCCTCCTGTATCTCCTCCTCTAGCTCTGCACTAGTGACTTTGCAATACTGGACCCTATGTTCTACACTCTATGGAGGAATCCTATATGCGAACAGAATCTGGTCATTATCTAGACACTCTTTTATTATTTTAGGCATAGAAACTTTAAAACCATTCATTGTGTTCTATACACACTGTCAAGAGCTTCCTATAACTCCTTTAATGGAGTTGGGTCTTGACATTATTGTTCCTATATTATAGATACAGAAACACAAGGAGAAGAAGTACTTTACATAAGGTTTCATGGAGAGTGATTGGGGAGAGAGGATTCTATGCTAAATTCTTGGGAGAATTTAAATGGCCTCTTAACCAACACTTTTTTTTTCCCTATTAGGAGTGATTTTTTTTTAAAAATCTATTGCTAAACTTAGACATACCTTCAGATGATCACAGTTGTCTGGGTCTGCTGGCTGATTCTTCACAGTGTGCCACGTAAAACTTCCTTTCTTGTGCACATGATCCTCCTGCAGTTGGTGGGTTGTGGTCCCTCCTCCCTCTCTTTACTTCTGCATATTCTGGGTCTCAATTCCCTCATGTGACAATCTGAAGATGCCCTTTTCAAAAAAACATGGTTGCATTTCTTAGGCAACCTTGATTTCAATTATTTGGCCCCAATGTTTTATTTTCTTATAGCTTGAGGGCAGATTGAGGGTTCTTGAAGCAGAATATATCACAGTGGTATGCTTTTAAGATTTTCAGTCTCTACCTAGGATTTTCCCAAATTATGCATGAAGCTCTCCTGTGAGACAGTGATGTCCCTTGGCCCAGAAGTCTTGATTCACTCAGTTGTATGTTGCAGTGCAGAGCACAGCTCGAGACTGTGCCCAAGGCAAATGGCAGGAAGAGCAATGTGTGAAGCAGGCAAAGTCCGCCCTGTGTCATCTACGTCCCAGAACTGTGCCCTGCTCTTGACTAGTACATTTGAACTGCTTTTTCTTTCTCCTAACCAACCTGCTTGCTTGAAATCATGGATACTCTCGCTGGGCAGCAAAGATTGATGAGAGCTTTGCAAACTATAATCTCTGGAATTTGACCTTATCCAAGATCAAAAGTGTCAGTGTCTGTAACAAAAGTTTCATGAGAGGGAGGCCACCTGCATAAGGGTTGGCTCATACTAAGATGAGGAACCCTGGTGGTTATTCCATTCTGTCCCCCATAGTGTCTGCTAACATCTTTTGTTGTTACTACTTCAAGAGAGGTCTTTCCCAGCATCTAGTGGGTAGGAATCCATTAGGTATGGCACAGTTCATGGCAGTGTCCACAACTTGGCCACTCTAGACAAACATTGCTGACACCGAGAAAGCGAGATTAAGAGAGGAGACATTCCTTTCCCGTTGCTGCCATAACACATGTCCATAGACACAGGGGTTAAAAGAGCACACATTTGTTATCACACAGTTCTCAAGGTCAGAAGTCTCCAGCTGGCCTCACTGGGTAAAACTGAGGCGTCATCATCATGCGCCTTCTTACTGGATGGGGGGAATCAACACCCTAAGCTTTCTCAGCATCTAGAGGATACTCCCTCTCTTTGTGTGAGGCTCATCTTTTCCTCTTCAAAGACAGCAATAAGTTAGGGCATTCCCAGGATGCAGCACTTCCAGTGCCCCCTCTTCCATTTGCAAGGCTTCACGTGCTGGTTTGGACTCTCTCCAGATTACAGGACGATCTCTTGAGGTCAGGTTACCTGGGTAGCAGATTCCGTTCCTTCTGCACCCTAAATTCCATTTTCCATGTCACTTAACACGTGCAAAGGGTTGGAAGATAAACTGAGAACATCTTTGCAGATCATTTACTGCCTACTCCAAAGGTCCTGTTCTTGTCGTGAAGTATTGCCTATATTCTAATCCTAAATCAAATTAATTTACTGCCTTTATCAAACCTGATTGTTAGGAAATTTTTATGATTTTGGGATACTGTGATATGATATTAGTAAAATTAAGTGTGGACTGCTCGAAGTCCAGAACTCATTTCATTCCTTGCCAAAAATATTTACTGACCAAGGCCAAAGCCTGCTACCTGACCCTTGATGGTTTATTTTCTGGAAGATAAAGATTCTGGGATCAGTTGCTTTGCTTCTCCATGTGGGCACCCAGTGAGGGGACTACAAAGAAGCTAAGTGGAAATCAACGGGTCTCTTCCATATGAGTTTCTGATGTAGCAAGACCTTTGCAGAGAAACAGCCGATGCAGAAACAGGGAATCCATGGGAGCCTTTGCCTCTTTGAAGGCAGCTGTGCCCACAAGGGATGCATACCTGCCTTAGTGCCCAGGTCTTACCTTGGTGGCTCAGTATTCCTGTCCTCTAATGAAACAGGCCAAGTGAATGCCCTGGGTTCTGACCAATCCATCACCAGTATCTTTTCACTGAGTCCAGCAGAGTTAGGCAGGAGAAGGCTGTAGCCAGCATGAATTTACATGGCCCACATGAATGTAAGGTGTAAAGTGGTACTCTTAGGAATACTGGAATTTGGGGGCCTTAGGAAAAATGATTGTCCGTGTGATCTATGCCGAGGACAACTATCTTCCATAGCCTTCCAGGCTGTGGCAGGGCTCTGTCCTTGCTGTCTTGCTGGTCCAACCTCCTTTAAGCAGGCCATAGGCTGTAAACTGTCCTTCTCTGGATCAGGCACCTGCAAATCAGGATTTCTCACTTGAAGAGCACAGTGGGATCTCAGACTTTGATAGTGAAACTCTAGGGACTGGCAATCAATGGAGAATGGGGTACTGTTGCCGTTTCTTGAGTTATTATTTGATACCAGAGTAAAGCTCTCCTTTGGAGACCACGACATGATTTAGGTGAGAGAAAGTCTATAATGAGCTTGTGTTGCAGATGGAAATCACGGTGGCACTGCCAGGCTGCAGTCTGTTACACTGATACACTGCAGGAGGGAGGAAGGAGATTACTTATGATGGGAGTGGGCCACAGGGAGGGGGAAATGAAGCCCGTTGGCAGCCAGCATTCTCCCATCTCCTCACCTCCAATTGGCAGCGCCTGGGATGCCTGTTGCCTTTGGCAGAGCTGCCGCTGGGTGTTATTGTTGGATGCTGGCGTTGAGGGCTGTCTGGGAGGGTGAGTTGCCCTACTTTCGTCTGCAGTCGGCCTGCACTGGCTGTCCTGATGCTCTGTGCCTTCTGCTGTGAGTCAGGAAGGAAGAGCAGATATCCCAGTGCCTCATAATTGGCATGGGAGGCAGTCATGGTTCAGTAAAGAGGTATGGTGATTCATTACGCAGTTGACTGTCTGAGATTTCTGGTTCTGGGATAGCAGAGACAAAGGAATAGTGGATGATTTCTGGGCTGAATGGGACAGAGAGAGAGGATGCTTTCATTTTCCATGTGGTTTGTGCCTAATCCAGGGCTTAAAAGGGAGCCCCTGTTGTGTGGAAGTCCCTTTCAGTCCTATGAGGGCCAGCTGTGAATCTAAGGTCAGAGGACAAACCACAGAAGAAAGACCAGGAAGCTGAAAGAGTGACCATAAAGATTGTCCTTAATCTCTATTATCCTTCCCTGTTTTCCAGCATGAGCTGTGCTTCAGGTAAAAACACCCTTCAAAATCTATTTAAAAACAAAAGCTTCCTTTACAAATGTCTGCTCCCTAGCCAACCAGGTCTCTCCTGCAGTGCTGACATCAATGGTGCCAGTCCCAGATTGTCCCCCAAAGCCTTAGTCCTCTCTTCTTCTTCGTTTCACTCTTTTCCTCCATCTTTTAAGGATCTCTCTTGCCTGAATCCAGAACCTACTTACATTTCCTTTGCTCACAACCTTGGTCTTACAGTTCCCTTTACAGATGGTAACTCCTTTTCTTTTTCATTCCCCCTCTGCAACATGTTGTCTAGGAACTGATCCCTAAATGTCCCCTTATTTCCTTCCAAGCATTCAGTCCCCAGCTAGGACAGCCTGCCTGTGTTCTCCAGCTTTGCTGAAGCCATTACCTATCACCACTGCCGAGCCACCTCCGTAGTTCTTGCTGAAACTTCTGATTCTCTGGCCTGTTAGAGCCCACCCACCATGCTTGTCTCTGTGACTCTACTCCACAGCACCCATCACTCCACTGTCTTAATGCCCTCCTTCACCATTCACATTCCACCTTTTATTGGGCTCCTCTGACCATCACTTACATGCTACTACGGCTCAGGATGCTCTTTGGATCTGGGTCTACTCTCCTTGATTTCAATGGACCTTTATACTGCTGTCTCTCAGATATTTACCTATATGTGTTGCATCTCCCCTGCCTTTCTATTCAACTGTTTACTCAACACATTTGTACATCCAAAAGCATCTCAAACATCAGTGCATTGAAAATTGATTCCATCATCTCCCCTTTTGCTCCCGACCAGCTTTCATTTCTTACTTTTGCTGTGAGATGGCCATCAACCCTACAGTTTCTGTCACTTCTTTGTCTTTCATCTCCCACAGCAAGTCACCTGTTCTACCACTTCTGTTACCTCTAAGGTATCTGATTCCTCCCACTCATCCTATCCCTGGGATCCTAATCAAGCTCCATCATGTTTCACACGAGCCACCTCCGTAGCCTCTCATTTGGGGTACAGTTTGAGTGGCCCCTTCAGGCTTCTTTGTTCTCATCTACTGTAGCTCCTTCTGTCCCTTCTACGCACAGGGATATTAGGGGAACCACTACCACACATGCCTGCTCACTGGCCAATTCTTATTGGTCTATGTATTTACTAAGGCTGTTGTATCATCAGTTGAGTGACTACAGCAACAGAAATTTACCCTCCGATGGTTCTAGAAGGGAGGGGGCTGAAATTACCAGGTAAGTAGAGCCATGTTCAGGCTCTTAGTTTTGTGGAGGCAAGCCATCTTTGCTGTACTAGTGAGTCTTGTGTCTCAGTGACCTAAATATTCAGTACAGATAACGTACCACAGACGAAGAGGAAATTTATTTTGTCTTGTGGGTTCAGAGGTTTTTAGTCCATCATTGCATGAAAAGGCTTGGTGAACGAGCTCAGCTCATGGTGATAAGAATGTTGGCTGGAGGCTATTCACATTATGGGAAACCAGGAAAGAAAGCTTGGAGGGAACCAGGGACTGGGTACAACCTTCAAAACCCTGTCCTTACTGGCCATGACCTGTTTTCAAGCCAGACCTCACCACCTAAAGGTTCCACAGAGTCCCAAAATAGCACTCGCAGCTCAGTGCATAAAGACAGCTCAGTGGATAAAGAATATCTGCTGTGCAAGCATAATGACCAGAGTTGGAGTCTCCAGACTGCATAAAACAGGCAAGTGTGGCTGTGTGCATCTGTAATCCATGAACTGGGGCTGTGGGGGGGGGTGTGTGGAAAGATCACTGGGGCTTGCTGGTCAGCTAACCATGCTGAAAAACAGTGAGCTCCATATTCACATAGGTGCACGAGTATAACACACACACACAATATACAATTCCACCAACATGAACTCCACTTGTCTATGCACACACACACACACAAATACTCAGACACACGCACAGAGAATGAATGAATGAATGAATATTATTTTAGAAAGGCTTTGTGTTGGAAGGTTTTCCCCAACAGTAGGTGAATACTATGTATTCTGAAAATGTTTTAAGGAGGGCAGGGTAAACTGTGGTGTTCAGCTGAGGAGGCTTGTTGAATGTACTTTCTGATATATCACATTTCCTTCTTTTTTTTTTTTGCCCTTTTTTTGGTTTTGTCTTTTGAGACAGAGTTTCTCTGTAGCTTTGGAGCCTGTCCTGGAACTAGCTCTTGTAGACCAGGCTGGCCTTGATCTGCCTGCCTCTGCTCCAGAGTGCTGGGATTAAAGGCGTGCACCACCACCGCCCAGATGATATATCACATTTTCAATTTAGAATGACATTATTAGAATGCAATTTCATCAAAAGAAATCAAAAAAAATTGTTTGTAGTATGCCTTCCCAGTTCAGGATGGGCTTCCTGACTGTCTGATACTTGAAATAATCCATCACAGCTGCTGTGGTGTTCTCAAAGTGATCAGAAGGGTCCAAAGGAGCTCATGCCATCAGGGTAGTCTGGACATTGTTTGGCTGGCAGCTTCTACTTTACATGACCAGGCTTCAGTCACCTGATGCTCAAGCACTTGAGTGACTTGTGCCCAACAGTTAAACTGTCCAAAGGAAACAGTCAACAGGCATTTATGCATCAAGGAAGTACCACGGGATGACATTTTGGTGGCATTTTAAAGATACTAACTGTGTTTAACTTCCTGCCAAATGTCCTGAGAAAGAGTTGGCATCCTCTAATCTGCTGCAGGAGAGTAGGTAAAAGAACCCCTTTATGCCTACACTCAGGTTCAGCAGAGCCTGTGGGGTACCAGCTAATCCCCATCCCCGCTCACTTCTTGTGTCCATTACTCATCTTTCTCTACTATGTTTTCTAGAAACTCTCTGAGGTATGACACATGTGTACATTGTGTATAGATATATTCATAGAGGATTGTAAAGATGATGCAATGTAATTTTCATAAACTGAAACACAGCCCCCACGTTGCCCACCAACATCCCCATGACCTGGTCTTGAGCAGATTAAAAGCAGCATTTTCTGCTCAGTATAAGTGGAATCCTATACATTCTGTATTACTTGAGATTAATTATTCTATCCATAAATAGTTTTGTTTGTGTCCCTGATAAACAAGAACTTTAATATATGGCTACAGTTCTGCTTTATAACCTAGTTTCTAAGGGAAAGGTTGTTAGGCCAACACAGCACCTCATTCCCTTTTGATGTGAGGAGATGTGGTTGGACTATACTGTTGCCAGCTGTGCTCATGATCTTTTACTCCTTTCTGCCACCGTTGTGAGAATTCCACACATCCGTTTCAACAGTGATAAGATTCAGGGACAATTGCTCACAATTGTACTGGTGACTTACGCGTCTAACATACTGAGTGGACCCCTAGGGTAGGTATAGAATGTTCTCTCTGGGAAATCGGACAGGCTGGAATCAAAAAAAGCTTGACTACCGCAGCTACTTCCCGTAAGGATGAACCTACCCATTCTACTGTCTCCAGTGACTACATCATAGCTGGAAGAACATACCCTTTGTAAAAGTTAATGATCACAAGATGACACCTTTATTGTTGAACCCAGATAAAATAGAGCTGAAAGGTTGTGAGGGGGTGAGAGCTCAGACCTGCCTTTCTGAGATAAGTGCTGTCTCAGGACTTTCTGAAAGCCCCAGATCCCTTCTTGTGCTACATGCTACTCGTGGTTTGCTGGCCTGCCGTGAATGTAGATTCCTCTAAAAGAGCTTATGTTAAGTATTTTTTTCTTGCTAAATAAATCATCCATCACACTCTGTATGATCTAACCCATCTAACAAGGGCAGGGCTACCTGATGTCAACTCCCTACCTGATATCAACTCCTAGATGAGGGAACTTTGTAAACAGGGAAATAGCTCCCTTTTCCCCTAAAAAAGTTCCCCCTAACTCCTAGAACATGTTCTTTTTTTAGTCACAGGTGTATCTACATTACAGTGCATTGCAATATTCTTAAAGCACTTATCAATTAGGGACGCATGTTGAAATATTTATATATAAAGTGATGCATCAAAGGTTAGCTACAAATAATATAGAGTGTTCAGCATTCTGTGTATTTATTATTGAATAAGTAAAATTTGGGGAGCATTCCTCAGCAGCTTTAAGTGCTCACCTCACAGATGTTTGACTAGAGACACCCCTCCCCCACAGCAGTTTGCAGGACATCCTGTTGAAATGTGTGTGTGTGTCAGGAGGTGTGCAGACATTCACAGAACTCAACCACCTCCTAGAGACATTTAGTCCATGGTACTCAAACCTTCTGGCCCCAGTCTGGAATTATCCAAAGTTCTCATCTATCAGCATGATTCTGAACCCAGGAAGGGAGTCTCTTTTGTGTCAGTCAATGCATGGAACTCTGACCTGCTGGTTTTCACTGTGAGTGCAATCTATGGGTGCTGTGCCAGCCCCTTGGCTGAAAGCTCAAGAGAAAGTCAAAAGTCCCTGGGCCCATGGTACAACATCCTCCTGGAACCCAGTGTTTTTTTTATCAGGAAATGATGTTGGAAATCTGCTTCCTCAAAGGATGCATGAGTGTGTTATGTTAAATTATTACAAACTGTTAAAAGGGGTATCCCTGCAGATGTCACATTCTTCTTCTGTACCTAACTATAGCAACAGTTGCTTGAGAGATGAAGTCCAGCTGACTTCCACAAGGCAAGTGGGGTAGTGACTGCATCAGGACGATCAGAGGTACTCTAGAGTGCAGCGGGGGCTGTGAATGAATGCTTGCAGCTGCTGAAGCTTCCCTTGGTGAGATAGCCTTGACTTCAGCTGCTGAAGGTTCCCTTGGTGAGACAGCCTTGGCTTCAGCACTTCCATTTCCCCAGAAATCCCAGGAGCCAGTAGAGAAGCAGCCACTTGTCTGGAATTTCTCCAGCTTTCATCATCACTGCTCTTGAGAAGACTTCAGATGGCCTGAGGTAACAACAAAACCAGCCCTTGAATCCTGGAAGTAATTGTGTTCCAGTTTGTGGAACTTCCATAGCTGCTATGGCTCCCCAAACCACCGCTTTAGTTCACGAGACTGTGTTTCAGTCACAGCTACTCCGCTCCAGATGTTTCTTTGGCTCTGCCTACTTTAGATGACCCAGCTCACCGCAACTCCAGATCGCCAAGAATCAGCTCTCAATCTGGTCAGGAAATAGTAGCTCTCCCACTTGCCTCTGATAGCCAGTGGACTGTGTAACTGGCTGTATGAACAGCAGTTCTCTTATGTTTTGGGAGCAGTCTGGGGAGACCACTTTACTCTGGGCACCGCTCCTTCAAACTCTAGCAAACTGGGCCGCATTCTAATGTTTTATTGCTTGTAGTCTTTACCGTGGTAATCATGAAAGACCCTCCCACCCCGCCCAGCTTATTAAACGACTTAGCACCTGTAACGCCATTTTACAAGGCTTGTACTGAATATTCAGGGTTTGAACAAAGGACAGTTTAAAAGCTGCCAAAACGAGCTAGAGATACCTGTGGCTGGGCTGGGGGAGGAAAGGGAATACCGAGAATATGGCTAGGCACCATCTGTCCCAGGCGGGGAGGAACGGTGAAGTCTGCCCTAGATAAGAGCCAAGCAGCCCATATCTGAATTCTCGGGAACTAGAGACCTTGTCCCGACCTGAACTCGGCCACATTCAAACTGACCAATGAAAACCCTGTAACTATGCTTCTCGCTTCTGTACCGTGCTTTTTGCTCCCCAAAACATATATAAACCCATTACCCCGACCTAAAGGTGCACAAGTCCTCTGAGAGACTTTGTCGCCCCAGGTACCTGTGTATCTGAATAAACCTCTTGCTGTTTGCATCCGTACAAGTGGTCTCGCTGTTCCTTGGGAAGGGTCTCCCCAGAGGAAAGACACTCTTGGAGGGTCTTTCAATCAGATGAGGTGATTCAGGGACCATTGTCCTAAAGATGATAGCGGGGACCATTGTCCTAAAGATGATAGCAGGGACCATTGTCCTAAGTATGTTTGCAGAGAGCCCCACATCCCAACTATCTTGAGAACTGTTTGTTAACTGAATCACAAAAAGGATGTTTCTTCTTACACTAAGTGTGCTGACTGATGACCTTTGCTACCCTGGCAAAGTTCCTTCTTACCCCTACCCCCCACCCCAAGCCAAGTTCCTCATTCAAGGGCTATATAAGCCGCAACCATTACCCTAATAAACGGAGACCTTGACAAGTGAATTTTGCTTGGTCTCTTTCTTTTCTCTCGCCCATGATTCATACAGGTAGAACCTCTTCAGACCCTGAATAACTGGACCTGCTGGACGGGTCAAGTGGCGCCCGAACAGGGACCTGAAGCACGGTCAACTACCGGATGGCGGAGGATTATCCCGGACACGGAGGATTCTGTCGACTGCATCGCTCGTGCACCTCTTCAGGAGAAGGTAAGGCGCCTTTCATTGCCATCCCATTGTCATGGGCCATACAATGTCAAAGGAACTAAAAGGAGTCCAAGAATTTGCTCAGAGAGAAGGGAGTAAGAGATAAAAAGAAAGATTTAGTAGACTTGTTTTATTGATGAAAAATGCCCCTGGTTGGTGTTGACAGGGGCAGGAATTCACCCCCAGACATGGGGCAAGCATTCAGTAAACAGGATATGTTTACTTGTGGACTCAAAAAGGAGTCCCTCAAGACTCGAGAAGTAAGGGTACAATCCACACAGCTACGTCTGCCAAGCAGGCTGGCTGCCAGGCCCAGAGAGCCTATGTCTTAACCACTTGCCATACAGAGCAGAAGCTGCAAGGCAGGTTTGCTATAAAGGGAACTAGACTCAGAAAACTACAGCTTCAGGACAGTAAAAGGAGGTTAAATATGCTGTTTTTCCACTTTATAATTTTGCTTCTTGGTCAAAAATCTTTAGTTTGTAGGCATATAAATTTATGTCCAAGGTAGGTTAATTTCAATACTGTGGTTCTGTAGGAAAGTTTTAAAATCAAAGATTGTAATACATTCAGAGGATTTTAAAATTGTTTAGGCTATCCTGAGTTTTTATCTTTTCCTTATAAAGTTGAGGATTGTTCTTTTGAGTTCTGTGAGAAGTTTTGCTATAATTTTAATGAACATTTACATTAAATATGTAGGTAAGTTCTGTGAGGAATGTTGCTATAATTTTTAGTGGACATTTACACTGAATCTGTAGACTGCTTTCAGTGAGATGGTCATTTTTGCTGTGTTTCTTCTACTTTCCCAAGAAAATAGGAGATCTTTCAAGAGTTAAAGTTCTTATCATACAAGTTTTTCCATTTGTACAGTCTGCTCTTGGGTGGGAGTCAAGTTGTCTCAGCTTGTGGTCCTTTTGTGCTGTCAGGTGTTGCTTCAGGGTGGACTGCTGAGACTTAGGCCTCTTACTAAATTTATCAAGGGCCAGAGTAATACTCTAACAAATGATAATGGTTAAAAATAAAAAACATTTCCCCCTTCACAAGCAGAGATGACAGGGCCCATCCTTCAGTCCTGCTTGCCGTAGAGTTACTCCAAGATATTTTGTGGTATTCATGGCTATTTAAAAGGATGATGTCATGCAAGCAATGGCATTTTTTTTTTAGGTTCAACATTGACTAATAGCCTAACATGCTTTTGATGTGTTTCAATTAACTACAACTGCTATTTCTTTCTTTCTTTTTTTTTTTTGGTTTTTATTTTTTTTATTTTACTTTTTTTTTTTTTACATCATGCCATTGGTAAATCTTGGAAAAAAAAAATAAAAGGATGATGTCTCATTTATCCTAGGTGTAAAAGAGATACATTTGGGTTGTTTTCAGATTCTGGCTATGATAAAGTAATTCTGCTGTAAGTATAACTGAGCATATGTCCTTATGGTATGGTTGAACAACTTTTGTATTTATGCCCAAAAGGTATTGCTGAGTTTTAAGGTAGATATTTGCCTAATTTTAAAAAAATAACCATACTATGATCTAAAAGTGGCTGTGCCAGTTTGCACTTCCAGCAATGGAGTTTTTTCTTTACCCACATTTTCTTAAGCATAAATTGTTAGTAGTAATTTTTAATCTTGGTCATTTTTACAAGGATAAGATGAAATCTCCGAGTTTTAATTTACATTTCTCTGATGGCTGAAGGATGTTATGTTTGAACATTTTTGAAGGGTCTCTCAGTCATTTTTAAGTTAGTCTGTAGAGAGTTTTCAGCTTAGGTCTGTAACACATATTTTTATTGGATTAATTTTTTGATAACTAATTCTCTGAGTTCTTCATATGTTTTTGGAGTGGGTTTATAACAAGTAAAGATCTTTTCCCACTCTATAGTCTTGTTATACAGAAGTTTCTCAATTCAGGAGATCTAATTTATTGTTTCTCTCAATGTTTATGCCACTGAGGCTATGTTTAAGATGTGGCAAAGTGTACTTCTAATTTTTTCTCTGTGAGGTTAAATGTAATTTTTATATGCTGAGGCCTTTGACTCATTTAAACTTGAGTTTTGTACATGGAGATGGATGTGGATCTATTTTTATTCTTCTACATGTTGATGTCTAATGAAGCCCAAATCATTAGATAAAATGCTCCCCTTTTCCATTTTCCTATCTGCTAGGCAGACTTGCAACTTAAGAGGAGGATAGCTTACAAACTTTTAATTAGATATTCAATGGTTAAAGCCCTAGTTATAGTGTTCTTATGGGAGACCTTGAGCCGCTAGGTAAAATTTTTACAAAAAACAATGAGCCAGTTTCCAATAGAGAGCTTATAAAAGCTGCCAGACAGGTACTCAAGCAGGTAAAGTATGAATCAACAGGTAAAGTATACAACAATCAACAAGTACAGCATATTAATTATGATTAAACTATGGCAAGCATGTGTATTAAGTGTAAAACTTATTCTACAACAGTTTTATGAAAAAACAAAACACTGTTTATGGCTAATCCTTCCCAGTTTTGCCAGTTAAGATATTAAATTCTTAATTTAAAGCAATAGCCTGTCTAGTACAAAAGGGCAGGATAAAATCTGGAAGATGGCTTGACAGAATATTGACTATGATCAATGTTTCTTATACTAAACAATAGATTCATTGATAGTTTTAAGATTGATTCCTGGACAATTGTGTTTGTCTTGAAAGGAAGCCACAGTGCCACCCTTTAATAAGCTGTCTTTGATTTCTTGACTCTCCCTTGTTTGCAGAAGGGAAAAGCAATACTTATAGCAGGGATCTTCCCAGACGTCATTGATGGACACAAAAATAGACAAAACCACTCTGTGATGGCAATGGATCAAAACAAAAACAAGAAAATGCAAAAACACCAGGGATTGTACATTATTCTAGCCTGGTTAACATGTATGACTTCTGCTTCTTTTGTAAATCACAGAATTAGCCTCCTTTTACTCTCATATTTGTAATAGGAATTATTAATATACTTCATCACTGGTTAGTCTGACAGTGTCCAATCCAGAGCAAAGGCAAAGGCCTTCTTCCTAAACTATGTGCCTCAAAAGACCAGACATAGTACTAAATCCTGTAGTAAGCCCTTTACTGAAATGGTCCCTTTATCCATATTGCAAAAGACAGTGAAACCAACTCCAGATAGGTGCTATTCAGCCAGAGGATGCTGATACCCGCCACAAAAATACCTCTAGGATCCTATTGAAATGATGTAACGTATCACTGTTCAATTTGACTATCTCCATCAGCTTTTGAAGTTACTTAGAACAAAACCAAAGCCGTCATCAGGGCCCACAGAAGTCTATGTGATCGTCATCTAACACAGGTCTCATTTCCTGCTACATGATCCTTTGCTTTGTGCACACTAGATGCAGGGCTCTCTCTGTATTTTCTTAAACATGATGAACATCTTACTCTCCTGGGGCTTCTAAATTTATTCTATTCCAAATATGTGTTGTTTCTTCCTGTAGATAAGACCTTTCTTCTAATATTCTTTCAGTACTTATTCAAATATTACTTCATCAGAGAAACTGCCTCTGCCATTGTACATAAAATAGCTTCCCTTGCCTCCTCTTATGACATCTTTTCTTCTTTAGTGAATATTAACTTGTGTTGTTTGAATCTTCAGTGTCTACCACAGACTCACATTTTGAGCAACTGTTTTCTGGATTGTGGTGTTATTTTGAAATAGCTATGAAGTGGGAGTCTGGCCAGTTGAGTGTCAGTAAGGGTAAGGCTTTGGTTAGAGCTTCTTCTGGCTCAGCCATGTTCTTTCCTTCGGGTCTGCACCATATGAAGAAGCCACTACTGTATTCTCCGGTCACTACAGATGGAGATGTCCCTGCTGTTGCCTCCCAATCATGATGAATTGAAACCCTCTAAAAATTGTGAGCCAGATAGAACTATCTTCTCATATATTCTTTCAGTATTTGGTCATGGCACTGTAAGTAACAATAACCATATACTTTACATCTCAAGTTCTGTGCAGTCTGCCCTTCTCTACTAAGTAATGCACTCTAAGAATACAGAAGAGTATTTCTTTCCTATCAGTGCATCCTAGCTAGAACAGTACACGACACACATTCATCATGTGTGTGTTTAACAATGATGGTAGGTATAAGTGAAAAAATGAAGAAATCTGGAGATGGAAATGGGAAGCAAGTGAAGCCAAAGGACACTGGGAGAGGAAAGTCGCTTTTCTCTTCAATCACATGCCAGTGACTTCCCTGTCCTGTGAGGAAACTCCAGCTAAGCATGAAGTCAATTACGGAAAGAAGTTGTGAAAGGAGATCTTGAGAGAACCTGAGTAGTTGATTGGAGAGCCCCTAGGACCGTGGCAGTTCTACTGCAGAAAGCCCAGCAACTGAGTCAAAACATTTTATTGTTCATGTGATTGTGAGTTGGGTCTTTGATACTTACAGCAGGAAACCTAACTAATAAAGATGCCCACTTGTAGTTTCTGTGTTAGCTGATTTTATTTCAGGTGCTTCCAGTCAGCAGCATAGAGCAAAAAAGCACACTCCTTCCTCCTCCTTTGGGTCTCTGAGATTTCATACTTCTCTACAGCCCAAGATGGCATATCTTCATTGATCTGAAGATCATAATGGTGATGGATCAGGTTTTTTTTTTTTTTTTGCTGTCTTGTTTTCTGGGTAAAATTCCAGCTCCACTTCAGGCTTATTGCATGTGTATGTTAGAACGGTATTCTTTTCTGTTTTAGTTGCTTTCTTCCTATGAAAGGCTGTTGTTACCTGCAAGACTGAGAAGTAGAATTAGTGTGCTGTATCCTTACCTGAGAGAACAGACTTAGACAGTGTTTTAGTTAGGGTTTTTATTGCTGAGAATGAACACCATAGCAATTCTTATAAAGGAAAATATTTAATTGTGGTGGCAGCTCACACTTTCAGAGGGTTAGTCCATTAGCATCGTGGGAGGGAACATGGTGGCAGGCAGGCAGACTTGGTGCTGGTTACATCTTGATCAGAAGCCAACAAGAAGTCAACTGGGACATTGGGAAGTATCCTGAGTACCAGTCTGAATATGATTTAGCTTCTAGCCCTCTGTTCCCTTGCTCCCAGATCAAATTCCTATTCATCACAATTCTCACAGAGGCAATGCCCTCCAGCTCTGCTAGACTGACTCCTTGTCATTCATTTGCCGTCAGTGTGAGCTCTAAAAGGGCTCCATGAGTTGGTAATACCGAGTTGACACCCAGATTCTCCAGGCACTTTTTTCATACATATACTCCTCAAGCCTATATCCCATGTTCCCTCATTTTCTTTTATTTTTGAAACAAAGTTCTTTTTATTGTTTTTATTGAGCTACATATTTTTCTCCACTCCCTTCCCATCCTTTACCCTCCCTTTATACCCATTTTACCCACTCCCAAGGCTCCCATGCTTTCAATTTACTCCGGAGATCTTGTCCTTTTCTATTTCCCATGTAGATTAGATCCATGTATGTCCCTTTTAGGGCCCACATTGTTGTCTAGATTCTCTAGGATTGAGAATTGTAGGCTGGTTTTTCTTTGCTTTATGTCTAAAAGCCACTTATGAGTGAGTACATATGACATTTGCCATTATGGGTCTGATTTACCTCATTTAATATGATTGTATTCTAGATCCATCCATTTGCTGGTAAATTTCAAGATGCCTTACTTTTTTCTTCTGTATAGTACTCCATTGTGTAAATGTACTACATTTTTCTTATCCATTCTTTGATTGAGGGGCATTTATTTTGTTTCCAGGTTCTGGATATGACAAATAATGCTACTAAGAACATAGCTGAGCACATGACCTTGTGGTACAATTGAGCATCCTTTGGGTATATACCTAAAAGTGATGGGTCTTAAGGTAGGTTGTTTCCTAATTTACTGAGAGATTGCCATACTGATATCTAAAGGGGCTTTGGCAGTTTGCACTCCCACCAACAATGGCGGAGTGTTTCCTTCACCCCACAACCTGTCTAGCATAAGTTGTCATCAGTGTTTTTGATCTTGGCCATTCTTGGTGTAAGATGGAATCTCAGGGTTGTTTGGATTTGCATTTTTCTGATGGTTAAGGGTGCTGAGCACTTCCTTAAGTGTCTTTTAGTCATTTTAGATTTCTCTGTTGAGAGATCTCTATGTCTGTACCACATTTCTAAATTGAATTATTTGTTCTTTTGATGACCAGTTTCTTAAGATCTTTGTATATTTTGGAGATCAACTCTCTGTCTGATGTGGGATTGGTGAAGACATTTTCCCATTCTGTAGGCTGCCATTTTGTTTTGTTGACTATATCCTTTGCTCCACAAAAGCTTCTCACTTTCAGGAAGTCCCATTTATTAATTGTTTCTCTCTGTGCCTGTGCTACTGGGGTTATGTTTAGGAAGTGTTCTCCTGTGTTAATGTGTTCAAGTATACTTCTCACTTTCTCTTCTATGAGGTTCAGTGTGTTTGGTTTAATGTTGAGGTCTTTGATCCATTTGGAATTGATTTTTGTATATTGTAATAAATTTGGATCTATTTTCATTCTTCTTGATATCTAGTTATGCCAGCACCTTTTGTTAAATATGCTTTCTTTTTTCCCAATTTTTATTATTTGCTTGTTTGTCAAAAATTAAGTATTCATAAGATTCATAAGTATGTGTATTGATACTGGGTCTTTGATTTGGTATTATTGGTACTCCTGTCTGTTTTTATGCCAATACCATGCTGTTTTTAGTACTGTAACTCTGTAGTAGAGTTTGAAGTTAGGGATTGTGATGCCTCCAGAAGTTTCTTTATTGTACAGGGTTGTTTTGCCTAAACTGTTTTGTTTTTGTTTTTGCTTTTCCATGTGAAGTCGAGTATTGTTATTTCGAGGTCTGTGAAGAATTTTGCTTTGATTTTGATGGGTATTGAACAAATCTGTAGATAGTTTTTGGTAAGATTGTCATTTTTACTATATTAATTCTACCTACCCAAGAACATGGGACACCTTTCCATTTTCTGGTGTCTTCTTCAATTTCTTTCTTCAAATATTTAAAACTCTTATCATACGGGTTGGTCAGAGTTACTTCAAGATATTTTATGTTATTTGTGGCTGGTGATGTTTCTCTGATTTCTTTCTCAGCCCATTTATCATCTGTGTAGAGAAGGGCCACTGATTTTTTCAAGTTAATCTTACATTTTCAAATGAATCTGCTACATTAATGAAGGTGTTTATGATTTGTAGAAGTTCCTTGGTAAAATTTTTGGGGTCGCTTATATAAACCATCATATCATTGGCAAATATTGAGAGTTTTACTTTTTTTCCAATTTGTATCTGCTTGGTCTGCTTTTGTTTTTTTTATTGCTGTAGCTAGGACTTCAAGAACTATATTGAATAGATATGGAGAGAGTGGACAACCTTGTCTTGTTCCTGATTTCAGTGGGATCACTGGGAGTTTCTCTCCATTTAGTTTGATGTTGGCTGTTGGATTGCTCTATATTGCCTTTATTATATTTAGGTATGTTCCTTGTATCCCTGCTCTCTCCAAGACCTTTATCAGGAAGGGATGTTGTATTTTGTAGAAGACTTTTTTGGCATCTAATTAGAAGATCATGTGGGTTTTTTCCTCATTTGTTTATGTGGTGGATTACATTGACAGATTTTTGTCTATTGAACCGCCCCTGCATCTCTGGGATGAAGCTAACTTGATCATAGTGGGTGATTATTGTGATGTGTTCTTGGATACAATTTGCTAGTATTTTATTGAGTATTTTTGCATCAATGTTCATGAGTGAGATTGGTCCGTAATTCTCATTATTAGTAATGTCTTTATGTGGTTTGGTTATCAGGGTAATTGTAACCTAATAAAAAGTGTTTTGCAATGCTCCTGTTTCCATTGTGTGGAACAATTTGAGGAGTATTGGTATTAGTTCTTCTTTCAAAATCTTGTAGAATTCTGAGCTGAAACAATCTGGTATTGGCTTTTTTTTTTGGGTTGGGAGACTTTTGATGATTTTTTTTCTATTTCTTTAGCAGTTAAAGGTCTATTTAGTTTGATTATCTGGTCTTGATTTAATTTTGGTAAGTGATATTTAGCCAGAAAGTTGTCCATTTCCTTTAAGACTTTCAATTTTGTGTTGTACAGGTTTTCGAAATATAACTAATAGTTTTCTGGATAAAGGTTTGTCTTTTTTGCTGATTTTCTCAAAGAACCAACTCTCTGTTTCGTTAATTCTTTTTATCGTTTTCTTTGTTTCTATTTTGTTGATTTCAGTTCTCAGTTTGATTATTTCCTGCCATCTAGTCCACCTGGGTGAGTTTACTTCTTTTTGTTCTAGAATTTTCAGGTGTTCTGTTAACTCACTGGTGTGTGATTTTTTCCCGTTTCTTTATGTAGGCATTTAGTGCTATGGACTTTCATCTTAACACTGTTTTTATTGTGTCCCATAAATTTGGGTATGCTGTGTGGTCATTTTCATTGAATTTTTGGAAGTCTCTAACTTCTTCCTTTATTTCTTCCTTGGCCCATTGATGATTCAGGTGAGCATTGTTTAATTTCTGAGTGTTTGTGGGCTTTCTGAAATTGTTGCTGTTGAATTCTAGTTTTAAGCCATGATGATCTGATAAGAAACATGGTTATTCCCATTTTTTTTGTATCTGTTGAGGTTTTCTTTGTTACTTTGTATGTGGTCAATTATTAAGAAGACACCATGAGGTGCTGAGAAGAAGTTATATTCTTTCATGCTTGGATAGAATGTTCTATAGATGTCTGTTAAATCCCCAAAACTCATGTTTCTGGGAAGGATATTATAAAATATTATAAACAAAATCAGCAGCCATTTAGGCTGTACAGGAACACAAAGCAACTATCAAACTTTCAGAGGTACTAACAGCTTTGCCTTTAAAATGGTTAACTGAGAACACATGGTCTCAGGTTTTGCACGGTCTCTCTCCCCCTTACCATGCTGTCCCGGTCATCTGGAAGCACTGCATTTATAAAACATGGGAAGTTTTTATTCAGTCTAATTTGGTCTGATTGGAGTTATTTGCATCGGCAGAGAGGCTCCTCTTAAGATTATTCCTAACAGTCATTGCTGAGAACTGCTCTGGCAGAGGTCGCTGGCTCGGGCCTCCTACCTAGGGTGTTGTTGATTCATGTCCATCCTTCAGAGGTCTCTGCCTCAGGACTGCTTTCTCCTCGGTGGTTCTCTTGTACCTGCTCCTATGGAAGCTGTTGCCTTAGGCCTGCTCTGGTGGAGGTCGCTGGCTCAGGCTTGCTCCAGCGGAGGCAGCTGACACAGACCTGTTCCCAAGGATGTCCCTGGCTTTGGCCTGCTCCCGTGGACATCCCTGGCTTACGTCCCATCATGCAGAGGTCTCTAACTCGGGCCAGCTCCCTCTGTGGTCGCCATTCCCTTGTACCTGCTTCTGTGGAGATCACTTGGGCCTGCTCTGGCAGAGGTTGCTGGCTCAGGCCTGCTCCCACGGAGGTCCCTGACTTGTGGAAGTTGCTGGCTCAGGCTGGCTCCCACAGATGTCCCTGGCTTGGGCCAGCTCCTGTGAAGGTCCCTGTCTTGCACCAGGTCTTGCAGATGTCTCTGGCTCAGGCCTGCTTCCTCGGCAATCGCTCCCTTGTACCTGCTTCTGTGGAGGTTGGTGCCTCGGGCCTGCTCTATCTGGTGGAAGTCAACTTTTGAAACAAAGTCTTTAACTGGCCTGGAACCATCCGAGTCAACTAGGGTCACTGACCAGTGGACCCTGCTCCCCTGCCCTGGGATGATAAGCAGATGTCACTATGCCTGAATTTCTGACTCTGAGCTTTTATTAATCTTGCTTCAAGTCTTCATGCAAACCATGGGATTTTGGAAAAGACTGGTAGCATATTTGTCTAAGAAACTTGACTCAGTTGCACTTGGATAGATGACATGTATTAGGGTCATAACCACCACTGCCTGCTGGTAAAAGAAATTGACCAATAACTGTATGGCAAGAACTGTTCCTGACAGCCCCACAACCTGTCGAGGCCCTCTTGAGGAGAACACCATATCCAGTGTTCCCTTCCACAAGATTGGCCCCAGCCAGCACCAGAAGTGTTAACAACCTAAGTCCCACTGGCACTGGGACTGGAAATCCTATGCTCTCTACCTTTGGCAGGGCTCACTCCTAGCAGGGAATATGTTAGCATTGCTGTCAGTCCCAGCTAGACAACTCAGTCCACCAGTAAATAAAAACAACCGGAACTGGAAACAGCCTAAGCTACAGTAATGGACCTGCGGGGAGCTAGAATCTGCCTGGTGTCCAGGACCTAGAAACTTGGCTTTTTCCTAGTGCTTGCCATTCCAGTTTCCAAGTCAGTTCTTCTCATCTGCAGCATTATTCTGTGTTCCAATGGACTTGGTGTGCATGCACAAATGTTTCAACTAAATGTGCCTCCTCAGAGGCTTTCCAAAACCCAAAGTCCCCTTTGTGTGTCCTAGTACACATTGTGCCCCTAGTGTACTTATGTACTGGGAAAGAAGGAGGAGAACACTTTAACGCGGACCCCAGGCTACAGCATGAAAAGCGAGCTGCACCTATCTGCATTCCACTCCTTGTAGGAGCTGGTATTGCTGGGGCGACAGCCATAGGAACATTGGTTCTCATGGCCGGGAATGAAAACTTGAGGGAATTAAGTAAATAATTGAACCAGGAGTTAGAGCTATTAGAGGACTCCATATCCAGACTAAAGAAACAAGTAGAGTCCTTCACAAAAGTGGTTCGACAAGATCAAAAAGGCTTCAATCTTTCTTGATGAAAGAAGGCAGATTCCATGTAGCTTTAGGAGGAACGTGTTGTTCATATGTCAATCAGTCGGGTGTAGTTAGGGAAGGACTTGCCGCGGTCAGGAAAAACCTCAAAGAAAGGGAAGAAAGAGGCATAGACCAGGTGATTGGTGGCAGTCTCTGTTTACCTGGTCCCTATGGCATTAGCTAGATGGTTGATTCTTACGCCGATTGGCCAAAGGTGGGACCCTGCATCCTTGATGGCCTGGCATCAGTCACTAAACTCTGTTAAGCGACTGGTCCTTAGGGTCAGCCCTGTCCCTCTAGAACAAGATGAGTTAATTATTTGACTTGTGCCCCTAGAACCAGTGAAGAATTTGATGGGTCAAGACAACCAGAGGTTCCTCCATCTTGTATTCTTGCTGAAGCCAGTCCAGGTTTAATTAGAATCTGATCTCCTTCGTGAAGTATCCCACAGAAAACTAGGCAGCTCTAGTCTAGGAAGCAAAGGTCAGGGTGTCCTAGCTAACTTTTCATAGCTTCTGTTAAAACCGGTAGCTTCAAACGGCTTACTTTGTGAAGTCCCCCTTCCGTGGCCACAAAAGATGCCAGGAAGTGGTTTCTGCCTTTAAAGGTGCCCTGTTCTGGAGACTCAGGGCTACACCTAGATCCCCGAACCCTTGACTGTAATTCCAGCTGACTGGAATACAGACGTTCAATTGGCTGTAACCTGTGCCTGAGTGGTCCTCTCTGGAGACAAAAATGTGTTCAGTCCAACTTCAAAACTTCTCATAGTTCCTCAGAGTCAATGGGGCCTGAAGGTCCAAAGTCTAAGGTCTCTTTGGAGACTCAAGGCAATCTCTTAATTGTGACCGCCCTGTAAAATCAGAATCAAAAAGCAAGTCACATACTTGCAGGATACAATGTCACAGGATATACATTATTGTTCCTACAGGAAGGAAAGGGCAGTGAGGATATACTAACCAAAGAAAGACTGAAAACAAGCAGAACAAACTTTCAAATCCTGTATCTTTATGTCTAATGTCAAAGCATTCTTCAGATCTCCAAATCCTAACTTTGATGATGCAACACACTTCTTTCTCTTGGGCCAGTTCCGTGCCTTGTCAGCAGATCTGCTTGGCAGGTTCCACAGCTCTGGCATAGCCAACATTGAGGTCTCCAAGGCAATCCATGCTTCGCTTTGACAGCTTCAGGTAATATCTGTCTGAGCCTCCATGCAAAGACTCTCCTGCCATATGCCTGACCTCAGTGGCTTTCCTTAACTATGGAAGAACATTTCATAACCCCTTTCTTGCATCCTTCTTGATCCTAAATCCAGAACTGTGTGCCCAAAGCTGCCAAGTTGTTCTGCTTGCTGGTACTGGAACCTGGCCCTATACTTGAATTATGTTTGCATAAGCTTTCCAGTGTTGTTCTATCCTAGAAAACCTCTCCAACCTTTTCTTCCCACAGGTAGCAGGATTGCTCTTAATTCTATTTAGCATCAGGCTGCTTTTCATTAAACTTCTCATCTCCTTGAATACAAGGCGTGGCTCTAATATGACATTTCCTAGTTCTCTTTTGTTGAAAGGTTTTTGCCGCCTGGTATAGGTTGTAGCTTCCCCTGCCCTGGTGGCTTATCTCAATAGCTAAGTAACGCAGGACTCTTTCCTTCTCCAGCAGAACTTCCTGCCTCTACCTGACATTATCTGAAGAATGTCCCTGGGCCTAGAGGACTGACCTTATCTAAAAGCTGCCTCTAAACCAGCTGCCTGGTTCATCCTTAGTTTGACCCTTGACACAGATCTCTGCTAAGAAGACTGTATTAGAAGGTCTGCTATACTACCCTAACATCACATACTAAACCTTGTGAAAGGAGAGTGCCACTTAATGCAAAATAGGGCTTGTCCCCAGACTCCCCAATCCTATAAATTTCTTATACTCTGGAATAATGTTGAGCTGATTCACTGAAATCTGTCTCCATTCATACCCACAGCCGTCTTGAACCCTGTTCCTTGTGGACCAATGCAGCCAGTGATCTGGAGGAAGATACAGAGTCCCATTCTTTTTCCTATCTAACTACATTTGTGTGTGTGTGTGTGTGTGTGTGTGTGTGTGTCCCACTTGCTTTTTTTTTTCCTTGTAGATCACTAATAACCACATAGTACAGTCAATAAAAGGCTTTCTTGAAATCTCCTCTGCAGATGACATTAACCCAAAATTCTTCAATTTATTTTCTATCAAAATTTTAGAACAAAGGTAAAAGCCAACCACATTCTTTGCCAACATGTCACAAGAATGGTGTCTAGGCCACTTGCTGGTATGTTTCCCTTCTGACACCTCTTGAGATGCGCCTACATAATCTACTTTGTCTTCAATGATCCTACTAGTCTGGCCTGTTAAGTCCTGCTTAACCTGGTCAATGACTTTTCTAGTCCAAAGACTTCCGTATTTCTCCGAACAACAGCATAATTAGGCTTGTCACAGCAATATCTCACTCCCTGGTATCAATTTCTTTCTTAGTTACTGTTCTATGCCTATGAAAAACCTATGGGAATCATTCTCACTCAAACCAACACACACAGGCTTTTAGCCTTATAATTGTGCCAGGCATGAGTTTCATTGTGTGGAGCAGGATTTTAATCCAATCAGAAAATGATCCACTACCTCATGATGTTTATACCACTATTGGAGAAGTAAGATTGTCTTGCTGGCCAGGCATTATTGTAACTTGTAGTGTTCACAGCCGAGTAAGTTTGATAACTACCCTGTCTCCTCCATAAGCAAGTATAGCACACACAGCATATTACCTTCTCATCCATTTATGTTGTTGTTTGCTTTTAATGACTGTTGAACAGGGAGAAGTGATCACAGCATCATGTCAGCTTCTTCTTCATGACTATTACCTTCAGAAAATTAGTCACAAAGACGCTTGTCCATACCAATGTCCCAGGCAGTCATAGAGGGAAACACAGGGAACTTCCCTAGGCAAAGGGGATAGAGATTATTCTCTGGTGTGGTTGTCTAGTTAATCATACTATGAAACCCTCAACACTTTGCTCCTGCCAAGTGACAGGAAATAGATGACCTATTTGGAGATCCTTCTTCTTCCTCCCTCCACCTCTGAACTTTCTTTTCTCTCTTTGTTTATTTTCCTACAACTTTTTTGAGGGGAACGTGAGAGAGAGAGAGAGAGAGAGAGAGAGAGAGAGAGAGAGGAAAAAGAAAAAAGAAAATAATGCTGAAGACCCAATTTCTCAAGCAACTGTTTAGTGGAAGTGCAAGACCCTCTGATCTACCTCCCGTTTCCCCACCCTATCTCTTTTTTCTTCCCTCCCCTTTCCTGATTTCCCTCCCTCCCTCCTTCATTCTTTCCCTCCCTCTCTTCTCCTCTTTGTAATGGTTGACACATAGTTAAGTAACACTTTACATTTTGAGGTGCCAATCTCAAAGCTCGTTGGACTGAGAATGAAAGAGCATGGAAACAACCAAGCCCTTCTGAAGGGGGTTGACAGCTGGGGCAGAATGAGGGGCCACTGAGAGTGACACTGGGATGTGTCTCTAGTTGCATATACCGGCTTCATGGGATCCTATTCTCTTTGGATGTAAACCTTTCTCAACCTAGATGTAGTAGGAAGGGCCTTAGACTTTCCACAGGGCGGGATGCATGGCACTTCCTTAGGGTTGGGGGAGGGTCTGTGGAGGGAGAGAGAGGGGACTGAGAGGATGGGAGGGAGTGAGAATTTGGATGAATATTTTTTAAGTAATAATAAAAAATGTAAATAGAAATCCTTATGCATAATTTATATATAAAAATAAATATGCTGCAAATGCATAAAATGATTCATAGAGCTAAAATATCTTGTGTATAGACTAAATCTAGACTGACATCCTTCTGTTACCTATCTCTAGCTAAATATATAAAAAGATATAGAAAGAGGCAGCCATAGGAAGCTTTTGTAATAAAGCATAAAATGCAATCTATTTCTGTTCATTTGTCAGTCACCTTTCTCTGACATCCACATTCACAAGACACCGATGAGGGCCAAGGACACAGCAGACTTCTCTACAAGAGACTTTTCAAATGTCCTTGAACTCTCAACCTAAAGACTTTTCTTTTTAAAATAAACTTTTAGTTTTAGAATATCATTGGAGAAATTATGAAGAGGGCACAGCATTCCCAATCACTCCTGTCCTTACTTCCTTTTACCAAGGTCTTACTTTGTTATAGTATTCTTACCTGAACTCATGAAACAATAATGGTGATGTTCTTAATGACTGAAAATTCTCTCTATGTTTCTTAGTTACTGAAACTTTCTGATTTTTTAAATATTCATCAGGATATCATCTTATGTTTAGTTGTCATGGATTGAATTTTGTCCCCTGAACCCATTAAAAAGAAAATGTGTTGATTTATTTTCCCTTCATAGGGCAGAAGAAGACCCATGCCCTCAAAACCTGTACCCCTAAAACCCATGCCCTCAAACCTTGTGCTTTCACCAGAGTGAGAGTCCAGTGCCACATCTTTGACCTCCAGAACCCTGAGTCAGATTCAACGCTCTGACCGGCAATACTCTAGACTATGAAATGGACTAAGAGATTGTGATTCTGCTGCAGAAGCAAGAAACCTTTCCTAGCGGCTTCCCCTTGTCAAACTCTCCCCTTCATGTGTTCCCAAACAGGGCTAAGGAAGAGAATGGAGAATCTTTCTGTTGGCAACATGGCTGAAGCAGAGAAAATTTCCTTTGCCGCCCCCGTTCTTTAGAGCAGATTGTGTTGTGACCCTAGCCTGAGGAAGCAGGGTTGGGATGGGGCCTGCCATAGGCAGATAATGGCTCTAATATGTTCAACCAATGTTTGTTTTCATTTAATGGCTTTCTTTTAAGGCCCTCTGTTTCCAATAGACCATACTTAGGTCCTTACCTGTCCTTTATAACTGATTAACTGTGTCTAAAGTCATCTGCTTCATTTAGAGAAGGCCAACTCCATACTGATTACACAAAGAGAGAATCTGGGAGGCTCTTAGGGGAAGTAGTATTTTTTTCAGGTCTTAATCTAGAAAAAGGAGCATGCTAGGTACCTGGTCTAATGCAACAGACCCTGTCATAGAGCTCCTAGCCAAGGATTTTGGAGGTCGTCTCACACAGCATCATAGAAATCTTTCCTCAAAATACTTAGCATAATGTGGTTTTACCTTTGTTGTTAACTTTTCTCCTCTTCCAGTCTGTGAGCTCTCTAAGGCCATGATTGCTTTGCTTTAGGTTTCAGAGTATCTTGAGTTTTTCAGGGTCAACATGCTTGCCAAGGTCAATGAATATAGTGCAAAGGATGTGAGTTTGAACAGCAGATTAATGGGGGTCAACATCCCACCCATGCCACCTTCCAGTCTTGACCAAGGTACTTGATGTGTAGGCCTCTGGGACCTTCTCTGTGAATTAAGATGATGCCAAATGCCCTTTGGAAGGGCTTACAGGTGCCCTGTTAACCTTACACTTTATTCTTCTGATACCATCCCTCTGTCAGCTTACTTCTGTGTAAACTGAATGAGAAACAAAAACCTGTATCACCAGAACTCTTAGGGTGTTCTATTGCTGTGACGAGGCACCATGACCACGTAACTCTTTACAAGGAAAACATTTAATTGGAGTGGGTCATTTACAGTTTCTGTGGTTCAGTCCATTATCATCATTGCGGGGAGCATGGCGGCATGTAGACAGACAGGGTGCTGGAGAGGTAGTTGAGATTCCTGTATCTTGCAGGCAACAGGAAATGGACTATAACACCGAGAGAAGCTTAAGCAAAAGAGACCTCAAAGCCTTCCCCAACAGAGACACACTTCTTTCAAAAAGGACACACTTACATCAGCAAGGTCACACCTCCCAATGGTGCCACTCCCTATGAGCTTATTGGAGTTAATGGAGCCAATTACAATAAAATTATCACAAGCTCCTTCCTTCCCTTTTCTGAGAGAACATAGGGTGGCAAACGCTGCCTGCCTGGGGGTCTTGCATGATGGTGACCTGGATTGGGTCTTCTGACAAAACTATGGCATGGCCAAGTTCATAGATTTCATGTTTAACCAGAGAAGAATGTCTATACTCCAACAGAAAATGCAAGAAGTATTATATCATGTTCTAGTCTTTAGACTGTAGAGTCCAGAGAATCCACTGCTTTCAGATGTGAAGTAACTGTCTCTCTAATAGTAAAAGAGGAAGAAGTAAAAAGTCTCATCAAATGTCCATATTGTGTCTTATACAAGGAATAAGAAGTTACTTTTTAAGGATATTTGACAGATGTAGAAAGCAAGGCACAAAAGATGAAATCTCTTGTCCAGTTGTACTGATGAGGTGGAAGCTGATGGATGAGTCTGTTGTTCACAGTCTTCCTGAGCCCAGCCTATCAGACAAATACCTAGGGGCAAGGGCAACGTTAGGTTACAGTGCATCTTCAGGGTTGCAAAGCAGGGAGGAAAGCAAGAGTGTGTGAGGGTCTGAGCATCTGTAAGGTTCTCATTTCACAGACAATTTTTTAATCTGACTGGGTAAGAAGAAGAGCACTACCACAATTTTGAGCCAAATTTGAAGTGAGCTGTGAGCTGCACAGTTCTCCTTAGCCCCTTACATTTCCCACTACTTGCTTTCTTGCTGCAATCCCAAAGCAATGTGACCATCAGCCACAGACAAATGCAAACGCCTCTCAAACTGTGAGGCTAAGTAAAACCTTTTCCCTCTGAACTTGATATGTCTCAGTCTGTGTTAAAGTGACAGGAAACACGGAATAGCATCCACTCCCATCCACTACCTAAACTTGTCTGAATGGTAGGGCACGAGGATTGTGGAGTATTACTTTAACTGGGTAAATGTTTCAACGATGAGCAGAGCGGCGGGCTATGTTCCTGGCACCTGGCCGCCCAGACGGCTAGCTTTATACTCGAAATAATTACACGAAAACTGTATTCTTTTGAACACTGCCTGGCCCATTAGTTCCAGCCTCTTATTTGCTAGCTCTTACATATTGATCTAACCCATTTCTAATAATCTGTGTAGCCCATGAGGTGGTTTACCAGGGAAGATCTTAACCTGCGGCTGTGTCGGGTGGGAGAATCATGGTGACTCTGACTTGGCTTCTTTCTCCCAGCATTCTGTTCTGTTTACTCCGCCTATCTAAATTCTACCCTATCAGAGGGCCAAGCAGTTTCTTTATTAATTAACCAATGAAAGCAACAGATAAGATACAAAACCCATCTCCATCAGGTAAAGGTGTGTTACATTCATTTATGCTGCAGAATATTCCTTTAACTGGGTAAAGGTGTGTTACATTTGTTTATACTGCATGTGTTGCTGTTTCATCTTATTTGCCTAAGGCACCTGACTGGTCTAAGAAAAAGCTGAACAGCCAATAAGTAGGCAGGAGAGGGATAGGCAAGGTTGAAAGAGAGAAGAACAAGAGAAGAGATTGAGGAAGAAAGAGAAGGACATGTTAGGGGCTAGAAGCAAGGCAGCTTGCCAGTCATCCAGACACAAGAAGCACTAACCGTAGGACAAACAGAAAGAAAGGAAGAAAGAAAGAAGGAAAGGAAGAAAGAAAGAGAGAAAGAAAGGTAAAAGCTCCAAGGTAAAATATAGATAAAAAGAAATAGATTAAAACAAGAGCTGAGATAAGACTGAGCATAACAAATCTCCATGTCATGATTTGGGACCTGGTTGGTGTCCCAAGAGAAAAAGTCACAAAGGGGCATTGAGGTAGGAGCCTCTATCACACACTGTACCTCTAAGACACCTTATGGTTGTCACAACTATGAATTTGAGAGGGGGTTCTTTCCATTTGTAGGTGAGAGGATATAGATAAGAAGTATTTAACTGAATCCCAAGGAGGCCAACCACTGGGAGGTGCTCCAGGCAGGCTCACTGCACATCCCTGCTCCCTGGAAGGAAGAACAGTTGCACACTCAGCCAAAGCCTGGCCAGGCTCTGGTACCACATCTCTGAGGCATCTCTGGAGTCTTCCTGGAAGAGTGCTGCCTTCCTCACCTTCATGTTTATGTTGGTCTTAAATTCCCTACTCAGTCCTTCCTCTTTATGCTCTTTAGAGGTTTGTTTCAAATGCATACCCAGAATTTTGACTCCTTCCTCAACTCCTTTTTTAAAAAAAGTCTATGCATTCATTTAATACTGTGAAATGAGGGTTTAGTCACAGAATTGAGCCACATAATCCATGAGTTTTATTGAAGCCAGGCAACTGCATTAAGTGTGAAGTGAATATGAGTGAACTGACTCTAGGAGTGAGGCAGGGGCTATCTGTCTGGAGGGACGGTGTTCCTGGAAGCATGCCGAGTTGCAGATAAGCCATGTTGCAGTTCTGTGGTCACAAATTTGTCAAGATTTCCAATCTAGCATTCACTTCATTATAAGTGTGATGTATGTTCATTATGAAGCATCTAGGAAACAGGAAGGAATTATGAAGTAATCCCTATTAATATTATCCCACCAACAGGGAACGGAACATGAGTGTGCGTGAGCATGCACTTACAAAATAAGATTCTGTTATTTATCATATACCTCAATATGGAGTTCTACTTTTTGTAATACCAACTGACCCTTCACTTTCTCTTAAATCAATTTTCCTTGTTGGCCAGTGTCCCTACTTGTCTCTATCAGGACTTTCCAAGTCTAGCTGTGTTCTGTAGCCACCTGGCAGCTAAATAATTCCATCTCCTTGCTGATTCAGATGATGTCTGTCCAACTGTGGTCCATATTTAGAACTGGTGCAACTGTAAGCAGTGGAAAGTGGCACCAGGAATAGGACCACCATAACACATTGTCACAATGAGGACAGGACGTAGAAACTCGTCAGGCTGTTTATGGCAGGGACAGCACAAGAGAACAGCTGTACTTCTCTTCCTTGGTTAGAAGCAGGAAATAACTCTGGTTGTGTCCTGACTGGAGGCTCTGTCAGAAGGAAGCCATGATTCTTTATCTCCTCCTAAATTATCACCTTCACCTGAAGGCTGGAGGTATGACTGAAACACCAGACAAGAATCCCTTCTGAAGAACAACTCTGGAATCATGGTGGAAATGTGCCATATCTGTTTTCCAATTTTAGCTCATATCCTAAGCAATTTAAAGGTCTCTACTCTTGATGGGGCAATGTTGCAGTATCCTTCCAGGTTACCAAGGATGGACATCAGTGCTCTGTTGAGGCCTACAGAGGGAAAGCTATTTCTTCCTGGTCAAAAGAATGAGATTCATATGGCATTACAATCTACTCCAGTGTTTGAAGCTTTATATACCATTGTCTCTTCACTTAGGTGTAAACCATCTGAGCCTGTCAATCACCTGGCTGAGAGATCACTCCCCCAAGAAGGTAACTCTCAGAAAGATAAGCTAAGGAGATGAAAGGAATAATTATTCTCTAAATGATACAATGTACTTTTTCTCCCAGAACACCCTCCCATGCAAGTTTTGTGAAGCCTCTACTATGTAGCTTTGATAGACTTCTGCTTTTCCAAATTACTCAGAAAAGTGCAACTTCTTTCCCAGCCCCCTTTCCAAAGCCCAAGCATGCTTTTTTGACTCTCTGGACTTTCTATCTCTAGTTCTGAGCTACCTCATACTTGAACCATATGGGTGCTTACAAACGGTACTTTTTCCCCTTTCTCTTCTCAGTCTCCTTCTTACTAACAAATGCCAAGGTTTACAGCTTGTTTGGCCTGCTACCATTTGCTCAAGAATTAATAAAACTGTCTCTAAACTTGTTTTCAAGTCTGAGGACCCAAAGAGGAAATCCCTAATTTCTACTAGCATATGGTGACAAACATAGAGCTACCAAAATTGATGGTAACATCACAGTGGAGGAATCCAGGAAGGCTCAGCCAGCTATGGTAACTTCTAATGCTTAGCTTGAAGAGAATTAACTGAGTTGGATCCCTTAAGCAATCATGAGATGAGAAGGAGGTTCATGGTAAAGAAGACATGTTGTGGAATATTTTTTTAATACACTGTGAAGATGTGTCACTGTGATTGGTTTAATAAAAAGCTGAATGATCAATAGCTGACAGAATAGTTTTGTGGCAGAGAGGATGCTGGGAAGAAGGTTGAGGTGCCAGGGAGAGGCCAAGAAATACAGAGGAAAGCAGGATGGACAGTGTGGAGGTGAGGCAAATGGTCCTCAGGGCAGCACATAGATTAGTAGAAATGTAGTAATTTAAGTTATAAAGCTAGCACAAAACAAGCTTAAGCTATCAGTCAAGCATTCATAATTAATAATAGTTCTCTGTGTTGTGATTCAGGAGCTGACAGGAGAAACAAAGAAAGACTCACTACAAATGGTGCCCAATATGGGTCACATATTTCCTCAATAGACTTTAGAATGCTTAAAAAAAGTTTTCAAACATACAAAAATGGAGCCAAATGTGGCTTCCTAATCCCACAGTATCTCATGAGCGCTGTGTGTAGAGATACATATGGCATTTAAAATGTTTCAGTAGCATAAAGTCTTTCCTTAAAGTGAGACGTATCTGCTCCTGGCCAGCACCAGTTTACTTCAAAAAGGATGATGGGAATCAAAGAACCACCATTTTGAGTTTGCTTTCTTTGTGGTAAATTATAGTCATTTGGGCAAAGGTCTGACCTTGCCTCAAGTGCTGACAATATGCTGCCCAAACTGGACAAACAAGACACAATAAGAAAGTGACTGCCAAACTATACCAAGACAAGGTATGGCAGTCCTTCAAAATTCTTGCTTTACAGAAATGTCTGTCAGATATTTTAGGCCAGTTTGCCAAAGATGGATGCCACAATATTGCAGAGGAACCTTAGGGTGACTGTACAGGCAGCCAGATGTCTCTGCCATTTCAATAGTTTCGGAAGTTGCTTTCTCTACACTTCCTGTTTATTCAGGTAATATTTTATCCTTCTTGGGTCTCTGATAGGGATTAAAGACGAAATAGTTATAGTTTTACAGTTTTTCTTGTTACCAAATTTAAGAAAGAAACTTACATAAGTGATGTAAAGTATATAAGGTTGAGAGACATAAAAGCTTAAATTGTTTATCTAAGAAAATATTTTGAGGTCTAAAAATAGTTTTAAGATTGTAATATAAGTAATGATAAAAATGGTTTAGATATAAAATTTCAAATTCATCATAATAAGATAGGTAATAGACTATTTTATCTAAATATGCCAAATACAAATGGACTAGACATTGTGAATGTAAGTTTTACCTGACAATTGTTCTTATTGTTTATAGTTTTACTATGTTAGAGTTAAAACATTTCCTTTTTATTTATATAAAACGTGACAAATGTTGTGGAATAATCTTCTTGTACACTGTGAAGATGTGTCACTCTGATTGTTTAATAAAAAGGTGAACAGCCAATAGTTAGGCAGGAATTTTGGGACAGAGAGGATGCTGGGAAGAAGAAGGTGGAGATGCCACAGAGATTCTATGAGATGCAGAGCAAAGCAAGATGAACAGTATATAGATGAGGGAAATGAGCCTCAGGGCAGCACATGGATTAATAGAAATGGGATAAATTAAGTTATAAGAGCTAGCTGAAAAAACAAGCATAAGCTATCAGCTGAACTTTCATAATTAATAATAAATCTCCTTCTTGTGGTTTGGGATCTGAGTGGTGGGACAGACAAAGACTCTCTACAAAATCATGCCTATCAAAACAGACAAGATCCCACATCTTCTAGCACCAAAGAAGGGTTTGTGCTCCTTTTTGTAATTCCTCATAACCTCGTTGTTTGCTTTCTAGTAGCACTAAAGTCTTCATTTGAGAACAACTGTGCTGTGTCCTGTCTAGCTCGCTCCATGGCTACACCTGCTACATACTCTAGTTCTCAGGAGCAACATTTAGAATGCTGGACACTCCCACTAATAGGGGAGAACATATTCATGGCTCCCGACCAGCTCACACATAGCCTTGCACATGTCCTGTGGTATAGTTATATCACAGGGGTTGTAATGTCATGGCTTGATGGCACTGACACTTCCTCACTAGCTGCCCCTAATTCTCTGCTAGCTGCCATTTGGCTCATCAATCCCATCTTCTGTGGTCCTTGGGCTCCTATGATTTGTCCTTAATTGGAGTCTTCTGTCACCTGTGTTCTGTCAAACTTTCCTGAGGCTAGTGCCTTTTACTCCAAGGTCTCTTTCCCTACCTCCACCCTGACCAGAGCAGTGAACTAGCTCTGAATAAAGGGGTGTGGCTGCTGAGCTCTCTCTAGAAGCCATTTCCTTCATGACCTTCTCTCAAGCCCGCCTATAAGGAATGGGTATGGCCATGCCTTTTTGTGTCAGCCTTGAAATCAGGAGCCATAACTGTGCTCTAAGCTGGGCATTGCACTCTTGTTAGTTATCACCTTCTGGAGGCCCCATGTATTCAGGCCTCATCTCCTGTCTGACTCAGCCATTGTAGTTCCACCCACCTGGAACTGACTCAGTGACTTCAAGGTCCTAGCCTTCCCTATGCCATTTCTGTCACTACAGATTCTTTCCTTTGTATCAGAAACCTTGATTGCTTTGGAGTCCCTTCTGAAATACAGACATTTTGAGAGGAACCATACTTTTGGCTTTTCTCAGGGGTGCTGTGGGTAGAAGAGATACTAGTTTGTAGACATATAAGCAACTTCCTGATCTAAAATTTGCTATGCATGTGTCCAGTGCCATGCTGAGTACTTCCATATACCTCAGTTAGATTTATTTCCCTATCTCTTTATTTACGTGGCAAGTTCAGTCCTGACATTTTGTATATCACAGAGTGAGACCCAGGAAAGATAAGCGGTAGTGACATTTTGTTTATGTTTTAGCAAATACAACTTGCCTGAAGATCAGAGTGCAGAGCTAAGCCACTAGAGGTCAGGGAGTGGTGGCACACATCTTTAATCCCAGGATTTGGGAGGCAGAGGCAGAAAGATCTCTGTTAGTTCAAGACCACTCTGGGCTACACAAGTTTGAATCTGTCTAAAAGAGAAACAAAGCTCACACAAAGGTGTTCCCGGCACTTGGCATCCCACGCCTTTAATCCCAGCACTAGGCAGGTGGAAACAGGAATGATACGTCTAGGCAGAGAGGGGAATAGAAGGCAGGAGAAGACAAGAGCTCAGTGCAGTCTGAGATTTGGTGGAGACAGATGGAGTCTGGAGATGCAGTCTGAGGACAAGATCACTTCTTTAGTCTGAGCATTGGTAGAGGTAAAAGAACTCTCTAGTAGTTGGTCACTCTGCTTCTCTGATCTTCAACATTAACCCCTATATCTGACTCTGGGTTTTTATTATTAATGCCAATCAGAATTCATGCTACAATACGTTAACTTAGTAGTCAGGGAAACAATAAAGACATTGAGCCTGGGCTTCAGAAAAAACTAGTCTCCTTGTTGTGCAATGCTGAATTGCTCTGCCCTCTTCCTTCTCTACTCCCCTAAAAGTTGTTACAAAACATTTATTGGGTCTTTTTATCTGCACCCCTCCCTGAAGAGCCTACAGAACTTCTGAGGAAAGTAATGAGCTCAGTCAGGAGTGATGGGAACACTGGCTGTTAAAATAAGATTTGGCATTCCCAAGAGGCCTTGTCTTTTGTCTCTTAGTCATTTTCTGGTCCTTTTGGCAAGCTCATGCCATTGAAATCCTATAATAAAAAGGCTATTGTGCTTCTTCAGATGAAATCGAGCCTGTCATTGCCATGGTAGACCAGAGGAGCTTTGCCTTTTCAGTCAACCATGGTAGCGTCATTGTCCCTGCTGGTCCTTATTCTCCCTTAACAATAGCAGCCTGGTACTGCTAAAGGCATGACTTGGTGCAGATGGAGGCTCCAGGAGACACCACATTGTGCAGGATGCTTGATTCCTTATTTTAACTTGGGGGCCTTTTGACCAGTGTGGAGTATAGGGTAAGGTTAGGGCAGACAGTCAGGGTGTACAGTAGATAGTTATGGAGTGTAGGGTAGATAGTTATGGGGTAAAGGGTGAATAGATAGTGGTCATAGGCCATGGCCCCCTTTCAGAAGCATTTGTACTTCCAGTTCATTCATTCCATTGGCTTTTGCATATTGGGCCCAGGAAGGACCCTACCCTTAGAATAGGACTTCTGAGACTTCAGTGGTTATGAGGGTGCATTTCTCATGAGCCTCCAAGGGAGATTAGTCAACGTCCCTGGTACATGGACGATGTTTTCAGTGGTGTGGGTTCATCCAGTCACTCTGACTTTTAATTGCTTATTCATGGGACCGGGCATGAATTATTTTGTCAAGAGTTTTGCCAATTCATTCATTTATTCATTCATCCAATAAATATGCAAAAGGTCCACTATTGTCGGGCAATGAGGACACCATGGGGATAAAGATGGAAGTCCTGCCTGCAGCTGTAGGGAGTAGATGCAGGCAATTAAATAGATAATTAAGGCACAGTGTGTCAAGCCAGATAGAGAGGTGCCAGTGGAAGTAGTATCCAGGACTGGATTTTTTTTTTTTTTTTTTTTTACCAAGGCCTCTACAAGGAAGGAGCCAGAACAGGAGAAAATGGGGTCTGCTGATCTGCTTAGTCCTGAAGGCAGTGTCACCAAAAGTGGGGGTGGAGTAGGTGTGGTCTGCACACGTCCTATCTGCAGGCACATTAGTCTCTGTAGATCAGAGAAAGACAGAATGTTCTCACCTACCTCTTCACAATCTCTCCTACTCTTTGCCTCTCGTACTCATCACTCCCAGGGGTTCCAGAAACTGTCACTGGGACTTCCATGAGCTAGTTAGTTAGCTCCTTCAGTTTTCATGTGTTTTAAGCAATGAGATGATGTAGTCCGGACTTTCCCTGAACTGCCCATTGGAAAATTCACCTTTGATTTGGATCCTTGTATCATTCCAAGCATCTGATCTGGGGGCAATATGAGTGACACTTCCTCAGCCCAACATGCTCCCACAGGTTGTCTCCCTCTCCCTATGTTTGCCTTCATTCTCCCTGAAGCAGTCCTTTAGCAGGGTAGATTTTATCGTGGTCAGAGTTCAGACATGACACCACTCTATTCAAAGATTTAATCAATTTAATTCCTACTAGAACATCCTGGCAGGCAACATTATTGCTTCTATATTATGTATGAGCCAAACCAGGCACAGACAAGCGCTATCTCTTCCCAACTCTGTTGGTTGCTGCTAAAATGCCTACATGCTCTCCATGAAAATGTTTAGTACTCCATCAAATTCAGTCCTGGGATTTCTGTTCCTTGCGAGTTCACTCACCATTCTGGAACTCAGTGAAAAGAAGTGGCGGGGGCATTTGGGCTTTTGCCAGTCCTTCCCGATGGCCTCGGTTGGTACACGTTGTAGTTTTAGCTTCCTATCAGTTGTCATCTAAAGGGCTGGGCACCAATTTCTGTTGCTGTGCTCAGGGAAAGTTGACTGGCTAGAAACAGGTTGCATTTTCTGCTGCTTCCTATAGTGTTGTCGCCCTGCCTCCTTTTCAGGTATGTCTGAAGCTCTGGACATTGGTCCTTTTTTGTACCGCTTGCTCTCCAGTAAAAACACCCTCTGGTATCTGTCTCAAATGATACTTCCACTGAGCCATTGACAACATTAGCACCTGTCTGCCCATCATATTCTTTTCTGAGTAAGATGTCAATTGGAGACTTGAGCTCCAGGAATACACCTGGCCTTTTGACATTAGCTGAGGTAAATCTGGCTCTTTCTGGCTTAGATGAAGTCACCTTTGTCCTGATGACTTTGTAAACCTTTTCTGAACTACATCACAAGAATCTACAGGTTTTTGATCCCTAGGACCACACTACAGAAGTGCTGGCTTCCTTCCTCAGTCTCTCAGTGCCTTGCTGTCCATTGTCAACACTTGTTCTAGAAGAGCACTGGCGTAAGGAACCTGAATGACTGCACTCTCTTCAAGATTTCTATAAATTCCCAAGGGACTTACTTATGTTGCCACCAGGCTCTTGATTTTTTATTCCAATGAGTGAATTAAGTCTAGGGATGTATTAGTTACTTTTTAAAACCTCTCTTGCAAAACCATGACCAAAGCAACTTACAGAATGAAGGCTTTATTTGGGCATACAGTTCCAGAGAGATGAGAATCTATCATCACCACAGCAGGAAGCCTGGAAGCGAATACCAGGCATGGCAGCAGAAGCAACTGAGAGCATAGATCAGAAACCACAACCAGGAGATGGAGAGAGCAAACTGTGGGTGGAGACTTCAATCACAAAGCATGACTCCACACTGGGGACTTGCTTCTGTCAGCCAATGGCAACACCTATTGAGGGCTACATATAAAAGTGCCTGAGAATAAGGGGGACATCTCAACTACCTCAAGGGGTCACCTTGCAAGTTGCTTATATCCTCCCCAGTCTGTACCCATGAGCTCAGTCATAAGACCCAGCCATGCTCCTCTGTGTCCCCAACTCTTTCACGCATCATGCAGGCATTCATACTGTGCACTTTTCATAGACATGGAATAAACACAGCACAGACAAGAACAGCTCAGTGGTTCATAGTCCTATACTTCACAGATCTCACGGTCATTTCCATGGTTTGGGCTCCAGGCTCATCCCAGCCTACAGTTGATTTCTAAAATGAAGTCTGAAGAAAGCTGTTAAATAAGATAATTTCCCAGTTAGTGCCAAATTTATTCAGTAAGAATTTATTTTAGACCAGGAAGCTTGTGGCTAGGAGTTGAGAAATGTGCCGTCTAGGAGGAGGCGAGCACATGAGGAGGTTAAGTGCTGAAGAAGTTCCAGGCCTGTGCACGCTGCAGAGGAGGGGTCCACCCCACCCCGCAAGGGCCAAGGTTGTCTCAACATAGATGATGTTTTCAAAGCTAGGGCTTGAAGACACATGGCAGATAGACGAAGAGGAGAGGTTCTGTGTACAGAGCGCTTATGCTCAGGCACAGTGAGACATACATTCATTTGGGAGATTTTGAAATCTCAAGGTCCAAATCAGGAGCAGATGGAGAGAGAGCACGAGCAAGGAACTCAGGACCGCGAGGAGTACACCCACACACTGAGACAATGGGGATGTTCTATCAGGAACTCACCAAGGCCAGCTGGCCTGGGTCTGAAAAAGCATGGGATAAAACCGGACTTGCTGAACATAGCGGACAATGAGGACTACTGAGAACTCAAGAACAATGGAATGAGTTTTTGATCCTACTGCACGTACTGACTTTGGGGGAGTCTAGGCAGTTTGGATGCTTAATAGACATGGAGGGGGCTCCCCAAACCTGGATTAAACTTGGACTTAAACTGGAGTCCATGGGAACTGGCTCAAGAAAAAAACAAACAAACGGAAACCACGAGACTGATGCTGCCCTGTGCTCACAGTTGCCCAGTCTTGTGGCCCTCCTCCTGTCCCTTCATCACTGTGAGTAGTCTCTCCTCACAGAACAGCTGTGTCCCATCTGCTAGACACGTGTGGACAATATGGTGTTCCTGATAACGGGTGAATCAAAGATTCATGCTGTATGCCAGGATAGCTGTGTATCTGGATCGTAGTCTCTGCTCTCGTTGGGAGTTCACCCTTTGTGGACTGATGTCACTCTCACGGGTGAAGAATGCTGACATTTTCCAGCGTCATTGTCCCATCCATTTACATCAGAGTTGCTGAGGTGAGGCTGTGAGACAGTGATAGGCTAGATGGTCTAAGAAGCTCTGTGAGGGGTCCTGCAACCCCCTAAACTGTGTACCCAGTAGAAGAGGAACAGGAATCCCAAACCTCTACTCATGTATTCCTTCAGGCACAGCCAAGAGAGTAAAAATTTCTACCCACTTCCCAAACCCATCTTTCTCTTGGTGACTCCTAGTTCTGGAACAAAGGAAAGTCACCTGGGGTAGATAAGTAACATTTCACTGCTCCCCTCACTGCATGCCCAGAGACTGCAGTTTCCCGTGATACTGACTTCAAGGGCTCAGAACTTCTGATTAAACAAATGGATTTTCCCTATTTCAGATAGGCAGGCCTCAGTCATCCATCCCTACACTCTGGAGTGCCTCCTGCTCAAAGTGCTGCTGATTGAAAGCCACTGTCGTGATTGTATTCTGAAACATGGGCTGGAAACTGCATGACGAGGACATTGCTGATCAAGGGACCACTTGCTTATAATCTCGTGACTCTTCCTGCGGAAGAGCCATAGCTCTGCTAATGTCCTGAATAACCTTTTCCTTATTTCGAGAGGAAATCCATCATCCTGGTTGCTCCTGGGGTGACAGGGAAATCTTTAGAAAGAAAGATGTCTCCACTTCTCAGACGACTCATGTGGGCCATGGGAACTTGTATGAGTCTCTCCACTGGGACGTGGACATGTCCCCCAGATCGCCATTGTTTAGGCTGATGAATTAACTGGGCCAACTGTCTGTTCCCTTTTGATTCTGGCTTCTGTTCCCCAAAACACTCTCTCTCTCTCTCTCTCTCTCTCTCTCTCTCTCTCTCTGTCTCTCTCTCTCTCTCTGTCTCTCTCTCTCTCTGTCTCTGTCTCTGTCTCTCTCTCTCTCTCTCTCTCTCTCTCTCTCTGTGTGTGTGTGTGTGTGTGTGTGTGTGTGTGTGTGTACTCCTGCATGTGAAGACAAGAGGAGAGCCTTGGATGTAATTCCTTGGGAGTCATCCACATTTTTTTCCCCTGAGGTAAGATCTCTTGCTGTAACCTGGGACTTCCTGATTATCCTGGGATGGCTGGTCAGTGCATTCTGGGGATCTACAGGTCTGGATTTTTATTTGAGTGCTGGGATTGACCTCAGCTTCTCATGCTTGTATGAGAGTGGCATGTTCGTGCCAACTGAACCAAAATCATTATTGATGGCATGGGCAGGCGTGCTTGGAGAACCTTAAATTATTGGCCCTTTTTTGAGGCACTGAATGGTTTACGTTATCTTAAATGGGGTGGGGTCCACATTTCCTAGTCTTGTCACCTAGTGTTTTGTCACCCATTCCAAGATGTGGCTTATGAACATGTCCTCTTACTTGGCCCTTCTCCATTTCCTATGCTTTGGGGGTTGTACACAAAGCCTCTTGCCATTACAGATCTATCAGGGTAGTTTCTCCTTTTCTTAGGGGCCTCAGTTAGTCTTGATGGTGATGGTTCTGGGTTCCTAACTCATATCAGGTCTTGTTCATGGGCTCCTGTACTCAAGACCTTGGTTATTCTTCATAGAAGAGTCTCATACACCTCAGCATCCCATAGCAGAAGGAGCTGGTTTCCTTCCTAGGCAGAAGGGTGACAGTGGGGACTGGCTTTTGTTCTCCCTTTACTGGCAAAAGAGAAAGTAAACTCACTTTTCACCAGGATGGTGTTCTTGAGGAAACTCATTACCATCTTGTGGTCTGGGAGACTCTTCCATCTGGTGCGAGTTTGGCTCCAGGCATCTTCTCCTCTACTGTAATCTGCATGCCTATGTGTACTGTGGCTAATATCTCTAGCATTTCCCTGATGTAACTGAATTTCTCTCAACTTGATAATCTTCTCATGTGCCATCATTTTTTCCTAGCATCTCCCAAAATTTGCAGTTATCGGCACCTGACAGTTTAGGGAGGAAAAGAGAAAAGCCAGTTTAACCGTTTTGCTTGGGAATTTTTACCGAAGTCTGAGGGTAGAGTCTAGAAAAGAGCTTTGTGTTAGTGCATCCAGGCAGCTACCCATTTGAGCTGGGTCCAATAAAAGGCTGTTATTGTAATGGTCAATTAGAACACTCTCCAGTCAATGGAAAGAACCAAACAGCTGTAGGATTCATGATACCTTTGTAGTTGGGTTCCTCTACCCCCCCCCATTCCTTTCTCTTCCCCTCACATTTGTGCTTTCAACACTGCCCTATTGTGCTCTCTCCATCAGCTGACCTGCTCTGCTTACTCACGGGTCCTGATGCTGTAAGGGTTGAGAGGATTCATTGTGCTCACTCCCATCTGAATTTTCTGTTCCCATTAATTGACTCAGTCCTCTAGTCATAGTTTGCTCACTAGTCAAAGGATGCATACCCATCAGGTGTCCACTTCTGTCTAATCTGCTTTGTCCAGGAGGTGTTGTACCGCACAGCATCAGGTCAAGAGCCATGGTAGCATATGTCACTCAAAATATATTTTGCATTTGGCTATGATAGGCCCATTGAAGCACTTCTGCCTCACAACTACTCTTTGGTGGTTAGGATCTGAGCCTTCCTTCCTTCCTTTCAAATAAAGGCAAGGTAAAGAAGGCAAGTTCATAGTGGACATGGACTTTGGGAGCTAGAAATGGGGGAAGACACAGGTGTCCCTTAAGAAAAGCCAAGTGTATATGAAGAAGAAAGAAGAGCCTGACAATCTCAGTGTGGAGCAGGTGAGAAGAATCATCTAGAAGGACTGGTTCTCTGTCACCTCTACCAGTCTTGCCTAGAGGAGACTGGCTGGCTGGCCTCCCACACATGGACAGAGGAGAGGAAGGAAAGTGATTCCTTTTGCTTTGCTCCTGCTCAGGAAGCTAGGGGTTGTGTCTGGGGAAGTGGAAAATAGAATCTGCTGTGTAGTGGAGCAAAGAGGAAAATCTCAGGGATCAAGAAAAAGCACGTGAAGGAAAACATGGCGTTAGTGGAAGAGCTGTTTCTTACCAGGTAGGGGTTTGGTTTTGCGCTGGTGAAAAATGTTTTCCTCGTTACTAACTTAGAAGAAAGCGGGACAGTATAACCTAATTTTTTGAATGTGGGAAATAATTATGTGCACTCTCAGGGCAGACGTATTATCTCTGTTTTGGTCTGGTCTGTCCACTGGGCGAATCATGATGTCTAGGTCTTTAGATATCAATAGGGGAGTCAACTATGCTGTCATTTGGATGTGTAGTTTATTTAATAACACTTTTGAAATCTTGGTCCCAACGTTACTATCCTAGCGTTGATAAATCTTTGAGACAAGTAAACCCTTCTTCAAGAATAAATTGTCATTCTGGTGGGACTGTAGAGGGTTAGTGACCGTGAGACCAGGTTGCTATGAAGTGAATTGACGTCCTCAGTGGGTTCCCTTGCTCCTACTTTCATTACACCACATGTCGCCATCCACACTTCAAGCAGAAATTGGCAGCCTGCTCTTGGACCTCCAGAAATGTGAATTTTTCAAAAATATATCATCATTGCAGAAAAACCTCAGCATAAAGTATTCAGTCTTAGGTGTTTTGTTATAGTAATGAAAGATAAACTATGACACTCTACAGCTGACCACTTCTAGCATCTCAGTGCTTACCAAAGAAGTATTTATTTCTTACTCATGTCTCTGTTTAATGGGGGTAGTGGCAAAGAAGTGGGCTCTGTGAAATATACATTATTTCAGACATTTGGTGTCTTCCTGTTATGGGATTGCTAAGGCTACTACCTTCTCTGGTAAGCTTGTGAGCATGAAAGAAATACTCATGAGAAGTTTGGAGGGCATATTTGAGGGTGCCCCTGACCTCTCACATTCATTTGTTAAAACTCATTCTTGTGATGACATATAGTTAATTAAAAGACAGGCCGAGAAATATACAGCATAATTGTGACTAGGAGAGAAGTGGGAGGTAGATGTTAGTAAATGGTAGATGCCAAGTATGAGGAAGGCCAGGCCAAATTATTGCCCATAGGCTTTCCTGCTTGCGAATATAAATTTTATTTGCAGATGGCAAAGGTGTTGTTTCAGTTCCCTCCTATAATAAATTATTTATCACCCATTCAAAACTCTCACGGGGAAGGAAGATTCCCCTTGATTCTAATGTTTTGTCCATGGTCTGGGAACATTAGGAAAAAATACACAGGAACGAGTTAAAAAAAAATCAGGTTGGATCTTGAACATCAATTTTCTTTGAACTTCAAATCACATAGGAAAAAAAGAATATAAAATTGGATGTCAATATCTTTGCCCTTTAATCATTGAGTTTTAATTTTTTCCATGAAAATTTGTAATGAGAAGTAATTTATATTCAAATCGGGGCATCTTCTAATTGGTATTTCATTGCTGAAGTCTCTTAATGTTGTCAGTGAATTTCATTGTGGAAATAGAAGAATCTATATTTAGAGTAGCAGTGTGATCTATCACCCAAATCAGAATGATTTTGAGAAAGAAAAGCATCTCTTAATAATTATGTAGGAATAACAGGTACTGACCATTTTGGATATCACTCTAAAAATATTGGAGAATGTGGAAGGACATAATAAAGTGAGGAGCAATGGAGGGGAAATAGATCATGCCTGTAAAAGATTTACTAAATATAAATTTCTTATCCACATAAGAATTTTCTGGCATAACTTCCAACTTCTCTAGCAATGGTTCCCAAAGAATCCCCCAAAGAGCAAGTGAATTAAGGTGCATCCAGCCAGGTAATGAGAAGCAAAGATCAGCATTTCAGATGGAGGACACGGACACTCAGGCTGGAGTTGGTTGCTCACCTGAAGGATGGCTGAAAGAGCGGAAGGGGAGGTTGCACAGATATCATTAACTATGGGGAAATAAAGGGCTGGTTTAGTGCTTGGCTCTGGAGGAGTGCTTGGTGAAGGGAAGCAGACTGTTCCACCAGAAACTATGGATCTTCACTCTGGGATCACCATACCCCTGGCTGTCCACAGATGTCCGCCCGTGGTGGGCAGCTCCTCCCTTCCTGAAATCCCTTTTCATTATAGAACTGTCACATTTGCATTGTGCATTTGCTTTCCAGTGACCTTGAGGAGGGGAAATGCTTATCCTGTGCTCTGAGTTTGGGGCTAGTAAACTCGGCATGTTCAGCTCTGCCTTCCCTTCCCCTGGGAGCATGCTCCATGTGCAAAGTCAATGCTGCCCACTGTCTCTTCAATGCAAACCTTACCTCTGAATTCCTTTAATTAGTTTGTATGAGCACTTCCTCTATTCTGGCCTCTGTTCTGGCTTGAGGACTTCAGACTGAACAGGAAAGATCCTTGTCTTACAGAAGATACAGACAAGAAGAATGTATATAGAAGGTAAAAAAAAAAAAAACTCATGTTAAATGGAGAAAAAAATGAGATACACAGGAGTGATTTCTGTCTCCATCCCCACAATGTGGAAGGACAGAACCTATCCTCTGAGGTTGTCTTCTACCCTCTACATATTTGCACATGGACACACACATACACATAATATTTATTATTCAAATATAAAGTACTTAATATTTTAAATAATATTCTCGTGTTTATTATTTAAATAAAATGTAACAAGGACTTTTTTTTTTTAAAAAAAAATCAAAATCTGAAATAAGATAGTTGTGGGAGATAAGACTGCCAAGTTGACCATGGAAGTATTAAGTAGTGTAGTTGAGATGAGCTTCCAGAAGAAGAAGAAGAAGAAAAAGAAGAAAAAGAAGAAGAAGAAGAAGAAGAAGAAGAAGAAGAAGAAGAAGAAGAAGACACTGGACAGGGAGTTGTGTGGAGGAATTATGTCTGAAAAGGACCTATGTGTATGTCCATTGTATTTGAGGGACAGCAAACAGTGACAGGGTCCACAGAACGAAGGGAGGTCTAAGAGGACAGGAGAAGTCCACAGGCCCGCACCAACAAAAAGGCTAGCTGCTTAGGTGTTCAGGATCCAAACAGTCATAGACTTCTGAGGAGAATCCGCCTTCCTATTCATTCCCCAGTTCTGAGCAATCACTTGTTTCCAGTCAGGAACAGTCACTGAGCAGCTGGGGCCGGCGCAGCCTGTGGGCCCAGGGAGCATCCCTGTTTCTCATTTGAGCAGAACTGTCAACTGTGTCTATACTTAGCACCTTAAGTAGCTTCACAAGTACATGGAGGGACTCTTGGCTCACTCACCTCCCTTACATCAGCCTCACATCCTGAACAACAGAAATTACAGCAGGAGCTGAATAACTGCAACTAATGAGCTTGTTGGATTTGTCTTGCTTTCTGCCAAGGAAATGTTCAGAAGCTGGTGCTCAGCCCACACCAGGGACGATGTGGAGCCTTTCAAAGGGTCTGTGAGGGGCAGGCATTTGCAAAGCAATAAGCTCTTACTGGCCTTTTTCATTTCCATCCTCCCATGTAAATTTTTTTCTGGTGGAATTTTCCAGAAGTTATATGGCATCTCAGAAAAATAGATTAAGTTCGGAAGCAAATTGAAACCCTCCCTTTTCCAGCTACATATTTGAGTGAGTCATGATTCCCTTTATATATTTCCATCAAAATAACATATTACAACAGATTGAAGGCAAAAGTATGGGAATCCAGCTGTCATCTATGAAGCCAAACTTCAAGAGATTTGTGAAAGTTAAAACATGTCACTCTTCTCACTCAATGATTTTTGAAAAGGAAGTTGCTTTTCACATAAAGCAGATTAGTACTAATATAGAAGTTTGTTTTTACTTGTAAATAATTCATAAGCATTAAAATCTCCCACAATTTTAGTTTTTAGTAAATTAATTATCAACACATATAACTCACATACACAAAAGTGGGGGCTTGTTTGGTATTTGGGGGAGTCTGAAATGTGAGGATGGGTGCCTTGGAAGGCTTTGATGCAGAGATCCTGGCTTAGTGTGGCATATCCCTCAAAGGCTGCTTTCAGACTCCATTCCCTGCTCCAAGATACCACGTAAGCACTCAGCTGTCTCCCAGTTTGTTTGTCTTTGCCTTTGTGACACACACACACACACACACACACACACACACACACACACACACACCCCTTTAGATTAAGGTCTACCTTCAGAGAAAAACACATTTTTTGAGGTCAAGAAGGACCTTGCTCAATATAAGCAGATACTCTACCCCGAACCACATCCCTAGCCCTCCATAAAATCTACTTTTGCCTAGAGGGATCGGGAGAGTTATGGGAGATCAAACGTTTGACCCTTAGGAGAACATATCCATGGTCAGAATGGACAAGGAAACTCTGTGAGTGGGAACAATCTGCAGTGAGGAGCCTAGCCTCTAACACCCAGGCACCAGCCCATGGAGGACACCTGAGCTAAATGGTACAATCAAAGATCTATAAACTCTATGTAAAACCCCAATGAAGTAGAACTTCATGACTGCAATTCAGAAATCTCCATGTTTTTTACTTCTAGAGTATTTTTGAAAAAGACAGGTTTGGGACCTTTAGATCAGCCTTTAAAAAGTCTGCCAAGAAGTTACGGACATGCAGCGTTTGTTATTTGCACCCAATATTACTCTATGCTGCCTATGGCAGGCTTTGACTACCTGCCTTTGGTGATTACCTCTTTTGGATTAGAGAGGCCCTTTGTCCAGCATTCTGTATTTACACAGAAATGCCCACTTGAGGGGGGCAATGTGCTCCCTGTTGCTCAGGGGCACCATGTCAACAAGTCTATAATGCATCTGCTCTACCTTCTGGGTGAGGACGTATATAGTAAATGAGAAAAAGGAAGAGAGAGTCTGTGGATAGTCATGAACAGGAGTGGTCTAGCAGCAAATGCCACCAGACTGTAGACTACTGTAAAGAGAAAAAAGAGAACAGGGTGTGAACACTGATTTCTGCTGAACTGACTCACAGGGCTCTGTGGAGGATCCTGGCTGCTTCTGTCAACTTTGAAAAATGTTGGTACCAGTATTCTTGAAGTCAGTGGATACTAATGACTGATGATACCTCTGCATGCATGGAAAGATCTTTTGGCCATCATTCTGTTTCCTGCATGCATCTGAGACCAAATTGGTCATTTCTCTGTTTCCATCTAACTCCAGTATGACGTAGAAGCCCACTGACTCTCCTCCTATATACCCAGTCCCAAATTCAGATCCCTCCACTTCTCACATGGAATTGCAATTTGGACTCTTATAAATAGTAATGTGTGTTTGTGTGAGTGTGCATTTGTGTACGCTTGTGCAGGCCAGAGTTGACATCTGTGTCTTCCTTGACTGCTATGGAGTTTTTGAGATAAGGTCTCTCACGGATTCAGCTATGCTAGGTGATGAGCAAGCTCAAAGTCTCCTCCAGTTTCTATTATCCCAGAGCTAGGGTTACTGGCATCATGAAAAGGTTTTAGGTGGCTGTTGGGGATCCAATCACAAGACCTCAAGTTGGCAGGGCACACTTGTAAGTGTTACTCATGAGCTTGAAGAGCAATGTCTACTCGATAGTAAGCACCCTACCCCTGATAATAATGTCATTTGACTTATCCAGATCATTTAATTTTTTAATTAATTAAGGATTTCATACTATGAATTTTGATAATATTCACACATTTCCCCGCCCCCCAAAACATCCTTGTCTATGGTGGTTTGAATTAGAATAGTCCCTAGAGACTCATATATTTGAAGGTTTGAACACTTGGAAACAGCATTATTTTAAAGGATTAAGAGGTGTGGCCTTGTTGGAAGACATGGCCTTGTTGGAAGTGTGTCACTGGGGGTAGGTACCGATATTTCCAAAGCCCAAGTCAGGCCCAGTGGCTCTCTTCCTGCTGCCTGCAGACCCAGATGTAGAACTCTCAGCTACTTCCCCAGCACTGTCTGCCTGCATGTCACCATGCTCCCCACCATGATGATAATGAACTAAATCTCGAAAACTGTGAGTCCTACTTAAATGCTTTCTCTTATAAGAGTTGTCTTGGTCATGGTGTCTGTTCACAGCAATAAAACACCGAGACAGCATCCAAACTCCCTTCCTTACCCATTTGTCTTTGTGTCGTCTCCTTTGTAAGAAAAACCTATGGAAAACGATTTGTGCTGTCCATATAATCTTGGCTGTGGGGCCATCCACTGGAGTGTGGTCAACTTACCAGTGGCTACATTCCTAATGAAAACGGGCTCTTCCTCTCCCAGCAGTTATCAATTATAAATAGCTCCTCAGCCAGGGGTTGGATTTGGTGTCTACCTCCCCTCTCTACACTGGTAGTTGGTCTGCAGTAAGCTTTCTGAAGCCTTGAGAATGCTGTCAGACCTTCTGTGAGTTTACACACGAAGCTGCCCCTCTAGCTTTTGTACTCCTGACCTTCTTCAGCCATGACTCCTAAGCACTGGGGAAAGAAGGTGCGATAGGCATTCTGATGAGGGATGGCTATTCTACAGTCTCTTATTCTCTGTATCATGGAAAGTTGTGGATCTTCGTGTTGATCTCTCTCAGCTGTTAAAAGAAGCTTCTCTGATGAGGGTTAATAGATACACTGCTCTGTAGGTATAATAGTAAGTCATTAGCAGTCAGTTTAATAACATATCCATTTAGCAGAATAATAATAGGTGCTTTCCTAGGGCCTATGACCTGCCTAGCTACAGGCTATTAGCCTTCAAAGCAGTGCCAGGGTATGCGTTCCTACTTATGCAATGGGTTTTAAATTCAACCAGAAAGTAGTTGGCTACTCCTGTGACTTTGTGACACTTCTGTATCAGTGTACACGTCTGGTTAGGCCACTCATTACACATTGCAATAATTTACAGAATTCACATCTGGGTAAGTGTGATGATAGCCTTTCCCTTTCTGGTAGCATCCATAACACCATCTAGTACCATAAAAACTAGCCAGTAGAGATGAAGCTTCCAGGTCAGTACCAGCGTGATCTCTTTATGTTCTATGATTTAAGTATGTGTCATCTTCAAAAATACAGTCTTATTAGCAAGTTCTGGAAGGTATCCAAAAGGAATGGCAATAGCCTGTAATGCTCAGGGGTCAATGAAACCTCACTGGCACAAGCCCCCAAAAGGTAACCCATTACGGGCTTTGTATTTTTATTTGCTAATCTTATGTGTCTAATAGGAGCATTGTTAACCAGTTATAGGATAACTCTTTATGTATGTGTCTTTCTGTATGTCTATGTACACACACATACACACACACACACTTCTATAGTCGTAGGTTTACATATGACTTTTAAGAGAAATTATTATTTAAGCGTATTAGTGCTTGCTTACCTGCATATATATATATATATATAGCCTAAATGCCAGGTACCTACAGAGATCAGAAGGGGATGTTGTATCCCCTGGAGTTATTAATAGCTGTGAGTACTGAACATGAGTACTGAACTGGACCTGAGTCCTCTGCAGGAGCAACCATACTCTTAACTACTGCCCCATTGTACAGTCCCCTACCCATGACATTTTTGAAAAATCGTTTTTGATAGTTATCCTCTCCCATAGCTTGTCTTTTATACTGCCCACACCAATTTAACTCTTCCTATTTTATCATTCTATTTAACCTTTTAGGCCACTGTGTTCTATCTTTTGTCCTTTGAAAGCCATGGCATCTGACACCTTACAAATTTCTAGACCCATGTGGATATTTCTAATGAAAGACACATATATGCACAACTGAGAGAAAATCCGCACCATGCAATGTTTATCCTTCTGCATCTGTTGCCTCACTCTGAATTATTATTCTCTATATTCATCTCTATCCATCACCTGTGAGTTTCATAATTTCAGTTTTCTTGAGAGCTGAATGATATCTATTGTGTAAATGTACCACATTTTTGTTATCCATTCACACGTTGATGGGCATCTGAGTTATTTCCATTTCCTGGCTATTGTGAATAGAGAGGCAATGAATATGGATGAGCAGGTATCCCTGTAACAGTATGTAGAGCCCGAGTCAAGGTTTTGGGGCAACCTTGACACTGATTTCCAACTGGCACCGATTTTCTTGGTGCCTGTGTCAGTCAGTTGGCACTCCCACCAGCAGTCAATAAATATCCCCCTTTCCCCACACCTGTACGAGTATCTGTTGTCATTTAGGGTTTTGATCTTATCCGTTGTGAATGGGTAAAGTGAAATCTCAAAGTGGTTTTAATTTGCATGTCCCTGATGGCTAAGGGTGTTGAACATTTAAAGAAAAGTTTCTCTTTTATTGATATTCCATTTTTGAGAATGCTCTGTTCAGTTCTATGCCTCAGTTTTTAATTGGGCTGCTTGTTTTTTGATGCTTAGTATGTTAAATTCTTTGTATAACCTAGATAACCCTATGACAGACATACTATTGATGAAGACTTTTTCTCTTTCTGTAGTCTGTCCCTTTGCTGGATATACAATGTCTTTTGCTATACAGAAGCTTTTTAGTTTCAAAGGTAAATTTATTATTGTTGGTCTTGATGCCTATGCTACCTGGGTCCTATACAGAAAGTCCTCTCCTGTGTTAATGAGTTTGAGTGTATTCCCTAGTTTATTTTTATCAGATTCATGGCATCAGGTCTTATGCTGAGGATCTTGATCAACCTGAGGTAGAATTTTGTGCAAGGTGAGAGATAAGGATATGGTTCCATTCTTCGACATGTAGCCATCTAGTTTGATTAGCACCATTTGTTGAAGACATCTTTTCTCTGATGTGCATTGTTGGCCGCATTGTAAAAACAATAGGTGTCTCCAGGAGTGTGAACTTATGTGTGGGGCCTCAGTTCTACTCTATTGATCAATGTGTCTGTTTCTATGTCAGTAACATGCTGTTTTCATTACTAGAATTCTGTAGTATAGCTTGATTTTTTTTTTTGTTTTTTTTTTTTTTTTTTTTTTTTTTTTGGTTTTTCGAGACAGGGTTTCTCTGTGGCTTTGGAGCCTGTCCTGGAACTAGCTCTGTAGACCAGGCTGGTCTCGAACTCACAGAGATCCGCCTACCTCTGCCTCCCGAGTGCTGGGATTAAAGGCGTGCGCCACCATCGCCCGGCTGTAGTATAGCTTGAAATATTGAAAGATCATTGATACTTCTAGAAGTTTTAATTTTATTTATTATTTATTTATTTTATTGTTTAAGTTTTTTTCTGATTATCCTGGTATTTTGTATTTCCATATAAAATTTAAGATTAATTTTTTTCAATCTCTGTGAAGAATTATACTAGGATATTGATAGGGATTTCATTGAACCTGTAGATTTCTTTGGTAGGATGGCCATTTTCACAAAATTAATCCCCCTGATCCACAAGCAAGGTGTCTTTCCACCATCTTTTAATGTCTTCTTCAACTTATTTTTCCATTGTCTTCAGTTTTTCATTGTAGTCTTTCTCTTCTTTGCTAGATTTACTCCAGGATATTTTATTTTATTTTTCTAAAGCAATTGTGTATGCTATTGTTTCCATGACTTTTTTCTCACTCTGTTTGTCCTTTCTATATTTTATATAGGACAGTTACAGATTTTTCTTTGTTAATTTTGTATCCCGATCCATCAATGGTTGTATTTATCAGCTGTATGTATTAGTTTTCTGGTGGAGTCTTCAGTGTCTTTTATGTATAAAATCGTGTCATATGCAAATAAAGATATTTTGACTTCTCCGTTTTCTATTTGTAGCCCATTTTTCCCTTCACTTGCCATATTCCCTTCACTTGTCTTATTGATCCTTGCAGCACTATGCTGAAGAGCACTATGTGAAATCTGATTTTAGTGCAAATGCTTCAAGTTTTTCTTTACTTATGATGATGTTGGCAGTGGGCTTCCTGTATATTTTCTTTATTATGCTGAGATATATCCTCCATTTCCTTAAATTCTCCAGGAGTTTTATCATGAGTGGATGCTGGATTTTGTTGAAGGACTTTTGCACGTATGAGGTTAATGAGATGATCGTGTGGTGTCATATGTAGACTGCCTAGTATGTACATATGTTCATTCACCCATGTATGTAAATATGTTCAGCCATCCTTCCATGACTGAGATGAAGCTGACTTGCTCATGATGGAGGATCTTTTCAATGTGTCCTCAAATATTATTAGTATTTTATTTAGATTTTAACAACTATGTTCATCAGAACTATTAGACTCTAATATTATTTTCTTGTTAGATCTTTGCATGGTTTTGGTATTAATGTGATACTGATTTCAGGAAAGGAACTTGGAAAGGTTTGTCCATTTTCCATTTTGCAAAATTGATTGTGTTAGTTCTTTGAAGGTCTAGTAGAATTCTGAGTTCAATTGATCTGGCCTTGAGATATTCATTTTGGAGATTTTTAGTTATTGTTTTTATCTTATTTAATGTTAAGGGTCTATTTAAATTACTTCATCATTGTTTACAATTTAACTTTTGTATATTGTATATATCTAGAAATTCCTTCATGCCTTTTTAATATTTTCAGTTTGATGGCAAATAGACTTTTAAAATATGTCCTTATGATTCTCCTGATTTTCATCCATGTCTTTTTTAATAATTCCCCTTTCACCTTTAATTTTATTAATTTGGATCCCCTCTCTTCTTCTTTCAGTCAACTGAATAAAAATTTTTAATCTTCACAAAGAACCAACTTTTTATATTATCGATTCTATGTATTTCATTTTTCTATTTCTACTTTGATAATTTCCCCTCTGATTTTTTATTAATTAAATGTATTTATTTATTTTTCATCCTGACCACAGATTCCTCTCTCTCCACTTCTCCCAGTCCCTCTTCCTTCCTCTCCTCTGCTCCCTCATTCACTCCCCTCCATTCTGTTCAGGAAGGGCAGGCCTTCCATGTATATCAACAAATGTGGCATATCAAGCTGCAGTAAGAATAAGCACCTTCCATTGTATTAAGGCCGAGCAAGGTGACCCAGTATGAGGAACAGATTCCTCAAAGCCAATTCAAGTGTTAGGGACAGCCTCTGCATCCACTATTGGGTGTTCCTTAAGTGAACCAAGCTTCACAATTTTCACATATATGTAGAGGGCCTAGGTCAGTCCCATGCTGGTTCTTGGTTTTGATTCAGACTCTGAGTTTCTATGAGACCAGGTTAGTTGATTCTGTGGGTTTATTTATTTATTTATTTATTTATTTTGTCATGTTCTTGACCCCTCTGACTCCTATAATCCTTCCCTCTTTTCATCAGGATTCCTTGTGTGGGTCTTTGCATTTGTTTCTATCAGTTACTGGATAAAGACAATTGGGTATTCACCAGTCTATGAGTATGGCAGAATATTGTTAGACTTCTGCCTTAGGTAGGGTTTACTATTGCTGTAAAGAGTCACCATGACCACAGCAACTCTTATAAAGAAAACGTTTATTTGAGAGTAGCTTGCTTACAATTTCAGAGGTTCAGTCATGATCATGAAGAAGAGCATGCTGGCATGCGGGTAGATGTGGTGCTGCAGCTGAGAGTCTTATATCTTACAGGCAACAGGAAGTTGACTGATCGTCACAATGAGGGAGGCTTGAGAGAAAGAGATCTCAAATCCATCCTGACAGTCACACACTTCCTCCAACAAGGCCACATCTCCTAATGGTGCCACTCCCTTAGAGGGACATTTTCTTTCAAATGCTATGGTTCTATCCTAGGTCACTGGGCTACCCATCCTCTGGGTCTGGCACTCCAGGTAGTGTCAGGGTGGGCTTACTTTCAGGCTGGACCAGTCATTGGCTGGCCACTCTCACAATTTCTATGCAAACCTTAACCCAGCACATCCCACAGGCAGGACAGACTTTAGGTCAAAGGTTATGTGGCTGGATTGGTTTCCCATTTGCTCCCCTGGAAGTCTTGCCTGGTCACAGGAACTGACCAGTGTATGTTATCAATCTGTTATTGATAGGAGTTATAGCTGGGCTCATCCTTGTAGATTCCTTTGCACCCACTTTCTTCTTCTTTTTTTGTTACGTACACTTATTTATTTGTGCATTTGTTTCTGCTTTAACATGCATTTTTTGAAAACAAGGAAACCTTATATCTGTAGTTGTCAATATTAATTTCTCAGCGCATATGTATTAACATAGTATATATAGAAAGATTAATATACGCATTAAATGCTTGTTAAATATTACTAAAATTAATTGATGATGAAATACAGATAAATTTGCATAAGTGAACAATAGTCATAGACATTGGCTGAAACATAATTAGTTCTTATTAATATAAGTTAAAATTCTGCTGTTTAGAAATTTTCATAATTGATAATTAACATACTTATAAAATGAATGGTTTAAACATAGCTTGTGGCTTATTTAAGGAATTTGTGTACACAGGATAGTTAGCTCTCCCATGTCTGTGGTCTACAGTTTGTAAGATCTCCATGCAAGCCCGCTGCGAATTGGTTTCCTTGCTATAGGTCATCGACAGGGTGTACACTTAAAGCAGATTTCCTGACTCGGATTTCCTCTGTATGCATGTTGCACCCAGTTTCTACCTGACCCTAAAACGTACCCACTTCCAATCATCTTTCCCTTTTCAGTACTTTCCTCCTCCTTCCACTCCCTAACTCGATCCCTCATGTCCCCATTCCCACCTGTCCCCAGTACCCCTGAAATTTCTTCCATTTCCTCTTCCCAGGGGGATCTAAGCACTCTCCCCAACCTCGAGACTTCTTGTTTACCTAGCCTCTCTGGGTCTGTGTATTGTAGCATGGTTAGCCTTTATTGTACACCTAATACTCATTTATGAGTGAGTACATACCATGTTTGTTTTTTTGGGTCTGAGTTACATCACGCAGGATGATTTTTTCTAGTCCCACCCATTTGCCTTCAAATTTTCTAATGTCACTGTTTTTAACAATGGAGTAAAACTCCATTGTATAAAGGCACCACTTTATTTTACCCATTCTTTGATTGAGGGATATCTAGGTTGTTTTCAGGTTCTGGTTATAATGAATAAAGCTGCTACGGACATATGTGAGCAAGTGTCCTTGTGATATCATTTGAACATTCGTTGGGTGTATGCCCCAGAGTGAGATAGCTGGATCATGAGGTAGATCGATTCCCAATTTTCTGAGAGACTGCCAGATTGATTTCCATAGGGGCTGTGCAAGTTTTCCTTCCCACCAGCAGTGGAGGAGTGTTCCCCTTGCTCCACATCCTTTCCAGCATAAGTTGTCGTTTGCTTTTTTGACCTTATCCATTCTGATAGGTATAATATGGACTCTCAGGGTCATTTTGATTTGCATTTCCCTGATAGCTAAGGATATTGAATATTTCTTTTAAGTGTTTCTTGGCCACTTGAGTTTCTTTGATTGAGAATTCTGTTTAGATTTGTAACCCATTTTTAATTAAATTATTTCATTTGTGATGTCTAGTTTCTTGAGTTCTTTGTATGTTTTGAGTTCAGCCCCCCTCTCTGATGTGGGGTTAGTGAAAATCTTTTTCCATTCTGTAGGCTGTTGTTTTGTTCCATTGACAGCATCCTTTGCCTTACATAAGTTTTTCACTTTCATAAGGTCCCATTAATTAATTGTTCATTTGATTGTCTGTATTTCTGGTATTCTATTCAGGAAGTTATCTTCTGGGCCAATCTGTTCAAGGTTGTTTCCCACTTACTTTTCTATCAGGTTCAGTATTACTGGATTTATGTTGAAGTCTTTTATCTATTTGAACTTGAGATTTGTGCAGGATGATCAATACGGACCTTTTTGCATTCTTTTACATGCCTACACCCGGTTATGCCAGTGCCATTTGTTGAAGATACTTGTTTGTTCTCATTTATAATTTTGGCTTCTTCGTCTAAAATCAAACATCTCCATAGCTATGCTGTTACCTCTGGGAATGGTGCATAAATGTTTTGTAAATGGAGCTCCTTAAATGGCAGGGCCCTTTGGAGAGTTCCATCCACCTGACAGGGACCTGTGGAAGCCATGCTGCAGAACCCGGCACTGATCCTAGGGAACTCACGGACTTCGGGCCTCTCTAACTTTCACTGTGCATATTCTCATGGTGACTCTTACTTTTGCTTTGTCAGTTGTGAATATGGTTGAGTTTACTGGGAACAAAAGCTGATTTTTTTTTCTAAAAATTTAAGCTGCTTTGCAGTCTATCAAAGAATTCAATTCCTCCCATTTCTCCCACTGCCTGTGCAGTCATTTTGAGTAAGCAGGAGGAACTCACTAAGGTTAATGGTTTACATAACTAACCTAAAGAAGAGATAACTATATTCCAAAGGACTTAAGAACTTCAGAGATGGTTTCTTAAAAGATGACATTAAGAACTTATAGGAACACATAAGGAAAAGATAAAGGATATAAAGGTCAGACATCTCTTTGGTGCCAGGACAAGATTGATTAGATATTCTTTCAGTTAAAACTCCCAGTTCCCTTGGAAGGAAAAAGTATGCATAAAAGCAGCCAGGAGAAATAGAAACTTGTTCCAAATGGCTGAAGAGGTAGGCAATCATTACCATTTTGAGAATGTATAAAGAATAGGATTACACCTGTTGTCCACATAAAAGTGATACACAGATTATTTAGAAATTGACTTACACTGAAAATAATATGCTAGGTATGGCGCCATACACTCAGCTGATTACACAAATGCAGACGTATCACGTTGTTAAGTACTAATCATAAAGCTTGAATCTCTTTTTTGTAATCTCATGTTTGCTGCTGACTAGGACACAGTATGAATAACATGGGCCTGGCTAGATATAATCATTTGGCTTGAAATATAAAAATTAATGATATGGGGTAAAGGTCAATGATGTCAAAGGAGTGGGGAAGTGGAAAAGAAACTAAAATGGGTAAATGTTAATGATTGGAAGATGATTAAAGAGAAATGTCCTGCAACTACTCATGCTTGAATGCATTAGAACTTGTTTGAGAAAAGGCTTCAAATATTCAGTGCCATCTGTTTGAGAGATACTTGGTGGTCAGACTCTTCATTTTTTGCGTATTTCACACCTCCATCCTGTGGTTCAGAACACTGCTGGAGCTGAACTCCTGCACACATGGATTTTTGTCTGGGTCTTCGATTCAATTCCATTTTTCCACCTGTCTGTTTTTATGCAATACCATGTTGTTTTTATTACTATAGCTCTAGAGTAGCACTTGAAATCAGAAATGGTGATATCTGTGGAAGTTCTTTTATTGTACCGGATTGTTTAGCCTATTCTGGTTTTTGTTTTTCCACATGAAGTTAGTATTGTTCTTTCAAGGTCTATAAAGAATTGTTTTAGAATTTTGATAGGGATTGCATTGAATTTGTGGCTTGCTTTTAGGAGATCTTTCCACCTTCTGACATCTCCATTTATTTTTCTTCAAAGATTGAAGTTATTTTTATACAGGTCTTTTACCTATTTGGTTAGCGTTACCCAAGATATTTTATATTATATTATATGTGGCTATTGTGAAGGATATTGTTTCCCTGATTTCTTTCTCAACCCATTTAGCATTTGTATATAAGAGAGATACTAACTGTTTTTAATTAATCTTGTATCCAGGCACTTCAATAAAGGTATTTATTAGCTGTAGGTGCTCCCTGTTAGAATTTTTATGGTCACTTATGTATCCTATCATATCATCTGTAAACAGCAATACTTCAACTTCTTCCTTTCCAATTTGGATCTCCTTGATCTCCTTTAGTTGTCTTATTTCTCTATCTAGAACTTCAAGTACTGTCTTGCTAGATAAGGAGAGAGTAGACAGATTTGATCAATTCAACTAAAATGGCCTCTGACTTTGATAATTTTCTTTTTATCTTAGGTGTTGCTTATTCTTGTTTATCTAAGTCTTTCAGATGCATAATTAGGACATTTATTTAAGATATAAGGGCATCGTTCGGTCAGTTTGTAGAGATCTTTCTAGATTTTTAGTGTAGACACTCAGTAATATATTTTTTTGTCTTATGGCAGCCTTTATCGTGCCCATAGATTTTGGTATGTAGTATTTTCACTTTATGTTTGACTTGTTCTTTCTCTCTTGAAACTTTCAATATCTTCTCTTTTTTTCTGTATATTTAGTGTTTTGACTATTATGATGTGTTGGTGTTCTGTATGAACCTTAGATTTTGAAATTTTTCTTCTATGACTTTGTAGGAAATATTTTCTGTGCTTCCAACCCTTTTATATATATTTTATTAAATTAGATTTCCGTCTTATAGGATTTCAGAGTTTATGTATATACTTTTTACTTTTTTTTGATTATCAAAATTTTAGTTGTTTCCGCAAGTTCCCCCCATCTCCCCTTCTCACTTTCTCTCCCCATCTTCCCTTACACCGATCCCACCCCACCCCCAAAATCCCAATATTCTCCCCGGCAATTTTGTCTACTTTCCATAGCCAGGAGGATAACTATATGTTTTTCCTTGGGTTCACCTTCTTATTTAGCTTCTTTAGGTTCACCAATTATAGACTCCGTGACCTTTATTTATGACTAGAAACTAATTATGAGTGAGTACATCCCATGTTCATCTTTTTGGGTCTGGGATACCTCACTCAGGATAGTTTTCTATTTCCATCCATTTGCATGCAAAATTTGAGAAGTCATTGTTTTTTACCGCAGCATAGTACTCTAATGTGTATATATTCCACACTTTCTTCATCCATTCTTCCATTAAAGGGCATCTAGGTTGTTTTCAGGTTCTGGCTATTACAAATAATACTGCTATGAACATAGTTGAACAAATGCTTTTGTCATATGATAGGGCATCTCTTGGGTGTATTCCCAAGAGTGGTATTGCTGGGTCCAGGAGTAGGTTGATCCCGAGTTTCCTGAGAAACCGGAAACTGATTTCCAAAGTGGTTGCACAAGATTGCATTCCCACCAGCAATGGATGAGGGTACCCCTTCCTCCATAGCCTCTCCAGCAAAGGCTATCATTGGTGTTTTTATATATTTATTTTTTATTCTTTTTTTAATTGATTAATTAATTAATTAATTTATTAAGGATTTCTGCCTCCTCTCCACAACTGCTTCCCATTTTCCTCCCCCTCCCCCGATCAAGTCCCCCTCCCTCATCTGCTCAAAGAGTAATCAGGGTTCCCTGACCTGTGGGAAGCCAAGGACCGCCCACCTCTATCCAGGTCTCCTAAGGTGAGCATCCAAACTGCCTAGGCTCCCCCAAAGCCAGTATGTGCAGTAGGATCAAAAACCTACTGCGATTGTTCTTGAGTTCTCAGTATTCCTCATTGTCCGCTATGTTCAGCTAGTCTGGATTTATCCCATGCTTTTTCAGACCTAGGCCAGCTGACCTTGGTGAGTTCCCGATAGAACATCCCCATTGTCTCAGTGTGTGGGAGCACCCCTAGAGAAGCTAAATAAGAAGGTGAATCCAAAGACAAACACACAGGCATCCTCATGAATATTAACCTTCATCAGGCGATGAAAGGAGACAGAGATCCACATGGGAGCACCGGACAGAAATCTCAAGGTCCAAATCAGGAGCAGAAGGAGACGGAGCATGAGCAAGGAACTCATTGGTGTTTTTGATTTTAGCCATTCTGACAGGTGTAAGATGATATCTCAAAGTTGTTTTGATTTGCATTTCCCGGATCGCTAAGGAGGTTGAGCATGACCTTAAGTGCCTTTTGGCCATTTGAACTTCTTCTGTTGAGAATTCTCTGTTCAGTTCAGTGCCCCATATTTTAATTGGGTTAATTAGCATTTTAAAGTCTAGTTTCTTGAGTTGTTTATATATTTTGGAGATCAGACCTTTGTCTATTGCAGGGTTGGTGAAGATCTTCTCCCAGTCTTAGTGACAGTGTCCTTTGCTTTACAGAAGCTTCTCAGTTTCAGTAGGTCCTATTTATTCAATGTTGCTCTTAATGTCTGTGCCGCTGGGGTTATACATAGGAAACGATCTCCTGTGCCCATATGTTGTAGGGTACTTCCCACTTTCTCTTTTATCTGGTTCAGTGTGTTCGGACTGATATTGAGGTCTTTAATCCATTTGGACTTGAGTTTTGTGCATGGTGATAGATATGGGTCTATTTTCATTCTTCTACAGGTTGACATCCAGTTGTGCCAGCACCATTTGTTGAAGATGCTTTCTTTCTTCCATTGTATACTTTTAGCTCCTTTATAGAAAATGAGGTGTTCATAGGTTTGTGTGTTAAAATCCGGGTCTTCTATATGATTCCATTGGTCGACTTCTCTGTTTTTATGCTAGTACCACACTGTTTTCATTACTGTAGCTCTGTAATAGAGTTTGAAGTCAGGGATGGTAATGCCTCCAGAAGATCAGGATGATTGGGATAAAGGAAAGTTGGATAGGGGAGCAGGGAAGCACAATCCTTAGTTAAGGGAGCCACCTTAGGGTTGGCAAGAGACTTGAACCTAGAGTGGCTCCCAGGAGCCCAAGGCGATGTCTCCAGTTAGTTCCTTGGGCAGCTGAGGATAGGGAACCTGAAATGACCCAATCCTATAGCAATACTGATGAATATCTTGCATATCACCATAGAACCTTTATCTGGAGATGGATGGAGATAGAGACAGAGACCCACACTGGAGCACGGGACTGAGCTCCCACGGTCCCAATGAGGAGCAGAAGGAGGGAGAACATGAGCAAGGAAGTCAGGACCACGAACGGTGCACCCACCCACTGAGACAGTGGAGCTGATCTACTTGGAGCTCACCAAGGCCAGCTGGACTGTGACTGAAAAAGCATGGGATAAAACCGGACTCTCTGAACATGGCGGACAATGAGGGCTGATGAGAAGCCAAGGACAATGGCACGGGGTTTTGATCCTACTTCATGTTCTGGCTTTGTGGGAGCCTAGCCAGTTTGGATGTTCACCTTCCTAGACCCGGATGGAGTGGGGAGGACCTTGGACTTTCCACAGGGCAGGGAACCCTGACTGCTCTTTGGATTGGAGAGGGAGGGAGAGGGGAGTGGGGGGAGGGGGAGAAGGATGGGAGGAGAGGGAGGGAAATGGGAGGCTGGGAGGAGGCGGAAACTTTTTTCCTTTTCTCAATAAAAAAAATTAAAAAAAGGGGAGATTTTAAAGCCAATAACATGTTAAAAAAAATTCAGCAAAGCACCAATAGGCATTTATCAGAAAGGAAAACCAAACTCAGAGCTCCATCAATAACTAGAGAAGTGTGGATTTAATTCTCAAGTAGATACAACTGTCCACCCACAGAATTGGTTTAGAAAATGATCTGGCACCCACCCACTGTGACAGTGGAACTGATCTATTGGGAGCTCACCAAGGCCAGCGGGACTGGGACTGAATAAGCATTGATGAAACCGGACTTTCTGAACGTGGCGGATAATGAAGGCTGATGAGAAGCCAAGGACAATGGCACTAGGTTTTGATCCTAATACATGAAATGGCTTTGTGTGAGCCTAGCCTGTTTGGATGCTCACCTTCCTGGTCTTGGATAGAAGTGGGAGGACCTTGGACTTCCTGCAGGGCAGGGAATCTGGACTGCTCCTCATTCTCGAGAGGGAGGGGGAATGGAGTGGGGGGAGGAGGGGGTCGTTCGGGAGGGGAGTGTGGGGAGAGTGCGATTTGTACGAGGAGGGGGAGGGAAATGGGAAATTTTTTTGCAACAACTAAAAAAACTATAAAATAAACAAACAAACAAACAAAACCACATGGAGACATATTACTAATTACAAAAGCTCAACCAATAGCTTAGGCTTATTTCTAAGTAGCTCTTATAATTTAAATTAAGCATATATTTATTAATATACATTTTACCATGTGGCTTTCACCTCTATCCCATTTTGTGTATCTAACATGTTCAGTGTCTGTCTGGCTTCTCTGCCCTTCTTTCTAGCATTCTCCGACTCTCCAAATCCTGCCTAGCTATTGACTGTTTAGCTTTTTATTAGACCAGCCACAGTGGCATATCTTCACACAGTGTAAAGGGATATTTCACAGCATTCATGTGTTTTGAATTGTTTTCATTATTTTATTTAACTGTTATGTTTTGTTGTCTTCATTCTGGCGTTTAGTCATTATTCATTGAGTTCCATGACCATGGTTATTCTTCCTATTTAAAAATCATTGTCTTCATATATAATTTACGTCACTTTCTCTAGAAACAATACTGTTGAAATACTAATTTTTTTGTACAGAACGATTATCTTATTTATTCCTGCTTGTGTTTGGAGATTGGACCTAGGTATCTGGAGATAGTTTTTTGGTAATGTATATTGGTATGGAGATTTTTTTCTCTCCTTTGTGAAGTTGGTGTTTATGTCTGCTTCCTATTACCCTCAGTTGCCAGGATGTTATTGTGAATGGACTTTAGACTTTAGTCTTGAGGCAAATTAGCATTATTATTTGAATGGGGTATGGGAAGCAGTCACAATTCAGCTCCAGCCAGGTGAGGTTTCTAAGAGTAGGAGCAGACCTTCTGTAGAGTTAGGGTCTCACAAGTAGTCTTCAGGAGTGCAGGGGAGGCACTCTGGACTCTCCCTCAGGCAGGAGGAGCCAGTATAGTTGAGAGTGTGAGCCTAGGATCCCAACCTGAAGAGGGGTAGTCAGAGGTTTGAATGAGTATTGTAGTGAGGTTGGTAGTGTGAATCTAGACTCCATACATAGAGGATAGAGGCTCGAGGCATTTTCTAGAAAGCAAGCAGGGGACATGTGGTACTCAGGCAGGTTGCAAGGGTAGGTTGGGTAGACAGCGTGAGTTTGGGGCCCTGACCTAGAGAGGGTGAGTGGAGGACTGGATGAAGAGATGAGTGGGGTTGGTGCCATGAGTCTAGCATCACTGCTTGGAGAGGAGTGGCTCTCAGGCCTTGACATGGGTTAGATGGCTAGATGGTTAGAGGGAGAGTATCAAGAATTCCAGCCTAGAGATGGAGCCCAGGATGGTGGTGTGAGTCTGTGGTTCCTAACTGAAGAGGAAGGGCTGAAAGGAGAGTCTGAAGGTAGGTCCAGGAAATGCAGTCTTCAGGCAAGTGGAAAGGTTTAGTGGTTTATCCAGCCTATTCTTGAGTTTTGCCTGCTTGCTATTATTGGAATGAAATGAGATCGAATTCTTCACTATAGTTGTACATTTTGTATTCCATTTACTCCTATTTCTGACACTCCTTCAAAGCATACATCCCAAGGCTGTGTTTTTAAATGCAAAGATATTTGGAATTATTTTCCATCTAATTAAACTAAAACATTCATCATTACAAAGTGTCTCTGTTTAACTCTGCCTATTGTTAGCCTTGATGTTTGCTTAATGTATGTCAGTGGCTTACAGTAGCTAATGTTTCCATGGTCTACCCAGGTTCATCATTTTATTTTCAAATTTATTGAATCCTTACATTGCTGCCATTTTTTAATTATTATTATTACTATTATTATTTTACAAAGAACAGATACTTGTATATTTAAAAAATCTGATAAGACATTTTTTATTGCCAACAGAATTTTTTTCATTTACTGTAGTTGTCAAATTTGGATGAAAAATCCATCATCTTTCTATGTTCTTTCTATCTGTCCTTGCTGTCCTATATTCCTCCTCCTCTTGTCTTCTTTTTATTGTTTGATTTTCTCAAATCAACTAACATGGTTATCAGTTAAATTGTAAAGCTTGATGTGATGGTTTGAAGGAAAATGACCCCTATAGGAAGTGTCACCATTAGCAAGTGTGACTTGTCAGAGTGGGTGTGCTCTAGCTGGAGGAAGCGTGTCACTGTGGAGGTGGGCTTTGAAGTCTCATATATGCTCAAGACACACCCATGTTTCAGACCACTTTCTGTTATCTGGACAAGATGTAGCATTTTAAACTGCTTCTTCAGGACCATGTCTGCCTGCACACTGCCATGTCCCATTTTGATGATAATGAACTGACCCTCTGAATTGTAAGCCAGCCAATTAAATGTTTTCCTTTGTAAGAGTTGTTGTGGTCATGGTGACTCTTCACAGCAATAGAAACTCTAATGAAGATACTTTTTAAGGGTAACCTGTATTCCTGTATTCATTGCAGCAAAGATGTGAAATTAAACAATGTGTTCATTAACATAGATATGGATAAAAGTTATGGCTTCCTGTACCTTAAGAGTAAAGAGGATGGAATTCTGTCATTAGCAAAAACACAGGAAGCCTAGAAAATACTGAGTTAAGTGAAATGAAATAAGCCAGGCATAGAAAGACAAATGACTTGTTGAATATTTCCACAAAGAAAATATTGGTTACTTAAGGCTGAGGAGAGGTTGGGGTGGGTGGAGTGGGGTGGGGAACAGGGAAAAGTATGGGGATTCTCTTTTTCAGCACCCTCTCCATTGCTGTCTCTCTTTCAGACAGGATAGCCTCCATCTCTATGTCTATTAGGATGGCTTTGAATCTCGATCTTCCTGTTGGGTTTGAAGGTGTCTGCCACTATGCCAAGCATTATCCTCATTTTTTTTTTTCTGGAAGTTATGTATCGCTTCTATTCTTTTAGCAATTATCCTGAAAGCTTTATGTGTATTCTCAGTATATTAATGTGTAATCCTAATCTACATTCTATGCTCATTTAAAGTAATTCAAGGAACTTGAAATACTTTCATTGTATTTAATTCCTTTTTAGGCTCATATGCAATTATGTTAGGAACTTTGGGTTACCCCCTGGGACCTTTTTTTTGGAGTCTCTGAGAAGACTCCCATTCATTTAAACATTCTGTGAGGATGGAATTGCACGTTTAAAATGTTCCAACTTTATTGTGAATAATCAATTCTTAAACGAGGCATAGCTGTTTTGTATTTCTCCAAGCAAGAAGGCTGGCAGCTTGGTAGCGACCATCCTCTTTTACGGGAATGGAGGTTACCAGGCTGGAGGGAATGTTGATAGAGCTGCATACACAATGAGCTATACTCAAATGATGGCTGGAACAAAACGAACAAAACCAGACACGGGCTGTCAGCGGCAGGTCTGTGGCTTGCCTGAAATGTCAACGCAAACACAAGACTAGAATCACTTTATTTCTTGACCAAAATTGTTTTCATTTCCCTGTTTTCTTATCATATAGAAGCCCACAGCCCTTCTAAACCCACACTACAAATATAGTAAGAAGAGACAAGGTCGTTGTCTGAACGAGACTGGGGAGCAGGCCTGAGATGTATTACGTCAGACTAGTTCAAAGGTGCTTTATTCTCATAATTAGCGCAGTGGAATTTCATTTACAAGGTCTTAGTGCTGAAGGGGAGGGGCGGGTGGCCTGTGGGAGCTGTTTCTCGATGAAATCAAACCTCAGTTAAATTGCGCTGCAAATATGCCCTGAAAGAAGAGAATCTTTAACCATATTGAATTTATCTCAGTAAAGTAGAGACGTTTTCTATAACGTGACTGAACGTATCCCACACAGCTGCTCTGTTACCCTACACCTTTACCTGTCCCTGAAGCTGTGTGATGCACCCACACATTTCTTGACGCCTTGGTGTGGAACTTAGGCACTTTCATTCTCTACAGCACCCTGTCGCCTTTTCCAGTCCCAAGGAGCATCAGCGGCTATAGAGAGCAACACTGTGCCTTACATTCTAATTCTATTTACAAGATTACACTCTTTCCTGGTTGGGATGTTATATTAGTTTCCCGGTTCATGTGGTAGGGAGAAGGGTTAAATCTCCAAAAGACAAATGACTAAACCTTGAGTCACTGAAGTGTTAGTCTTCAAAGAGAAGAATTCTCACAGCCCTATCTGCCGGTCTAATTTAATCTGCCACAGTCTCCAGACCTCAGCATTCTCTGCTCCAGTATTATGTAGGCCCCATGCTACAGGTAGACTAGTGAGGCCAGAGACTTGAGAGGACTCGTCAAGGTCATGAGACTAATGACACCCATGCTGAAACCATTCCCAAGTTTGGAAGATAATGGCAGTGAAGATTTGAGACTCCAGATCAGTGTATAACAAGCCGGGCATAAATGGCAGCTTCCGACAGGACTCTGTACATTATCTTACTGATCTCTAGGTTCCTCTGGGGATGAGAGATGCAAGCTCACAACAGCTGCCGACACAGTCCACAGACGGACCACAGCCCTCACCGCACTCTCTCTTTAACTTTAAGAATCGATTGATGGATGATGTGGCCATGTGACACGTCCTGCCGACCAGAACCTGACAGAGATTGAGAGCATCTATCAGGAGCCTGGGCCTCCTGTTTTGCTAGCTAGGACACCCGCCAGAGTCTCTGTGTTAATTGGCTCCTGCGGGGGCAGCTATTTCAGCAACAGCTCTCTGTGGCACATCTTAATTTAAAGGGGGACGCTGGAAAGTACTTCACAGCCGCTCAGAGCTTCCGCTTGCTCATGTCTAGCTGACTGGAGGAGGAGTGAAGTCGCCTCCCAAACTGTGGCATGGACAGAAAGGTAGATGATTCAGTCTCCTCAAACTTAGAAAATATTTTTTTTGGGGAGACAGTTAGTACAGTGTCTGATTTCTGCCTAAAAAGATGCTTTCCTTAACGTCAGATGATACTGAAAAAGAAATTTGTGCAAAAATTGCCACTATGACCTTAAGCAGGCAGTCTTTGAGTCGATACAAGAATGAGGAGCAGGGTGCTGTTAAAACAGACAGGACATACTGGTGACTCCACCCAGTAGCCAGCCAAAAAGACAAGGGAAGGTTTCAACTGTAGAAGGGAGGATTTTGCCAAGGAGATTTCAATGTCAAAGACTGCATGAGAAGCTAAATATAGGATGCTCAGGCACGTCACAGGGCCGGAGGTGGAGTTGTACACACAGGCAAATGATGCCATTTCCACTTCTGGCAAAATCTGAAGAAAAAAATTGACTAGAAAACATTTAGTCATATTTCGTTTGAATTATACTTATAAATACTGAATTGCAGACCTGTCAAAATAAACCCTGCCAGCAATTCCTCCCAGAGGTGCCAGATAGACAAAGGCTACATACAGCATGAAGACAGTAAGGAGCTTGCAAGAACATCATGTTGGTAAAGCCACAGAGCTAAGCTGCCAGCTGAAGAGGATTCTGGGAGCAAAATGGACAGAAACGTCCCTGAGGTATGTGGAATGGAGCTCAGAGCGGCTTAAATGTTGAATACGGGAAGAGAAAGAGGCTTCACTCAGTCCTAGAGAGTTGTGAGTTCCAGGTCTCAGTTCTCTCTGGGCTTCATGGGCAAGGACCTATCACTGTTGGGTGTGATCTTCCTGGCTAGGCGAGAATGTGTCTACGTGGTGACCTTGTCCAGCAGGCAGCTGGACTGTCCCCTTCAGAAACCACACTGCAATAGGCTTGGAAGCTTGTTCCCGCCAACACTTTGCCTTGCACATGGAGGGTGTGTACAGTACCAGGTTCTGGAAGTGAAGTTCTTGGTATGTCAAGGACAAACTTCTCATCTATACCCACCAAATTTCTAACACAAAACTGGCGGAGAGCTGTCTAATCTTTGTAAAGTCTTGTATTTCCTTTCAAAACTGTGACAAGATGACTCAGGGAGAGCCCTTCGACATCTTTCTGCCTGTCTGTGCCATCAGCTCACGAGGACCCAGCATCAGGGCTGGCGCAGTGCAGAGCTGTGGGAAGGAGGGCAGAGAGGGTTTCCTCTCACTGACACAAAGAGGAGACAGGTTCGTGTTGGCTAGTGCGCACATTGCCACTGGCATGTCCTCACTGGAAAGTGTGCTTCATGCATCCACTAGGTGACACAGGAGTGGAGCAGGGGCGGCCCAAGCTTCATGCACTTTCACTAACTAGTGGTGGAGATCCAGCAGGGCTGAAGGCGCTCAGCCTAGCATCATGGCTTCAGGGTTTAGATGAATTCCGGTTTGGAGAGAATCTGCATCTCTTGCCTCTCGCTTCTCTCTCGGTATGTCGTTCTGGAGTCCTGTGGTCTCTGCTCCCTGGAGAAAGTCAGAATAAAGAAGGAAAGGAAAACAATGTAACCGGAGGAAAAGGCAGTGTAGACGCTAAGAGATAATAGTCCAGAAAGGTCATTAAAGATCAGACACCTGTTAAGCCTTAACCACTGTGCCTCTTCGTAACTGCTTGTCTTTACAGCCCAGTGGACAGAGACAGCATTGGCCAAAATGGAGACTGCTTTTACCCCATGGTCGCATGCAGGAAGGAAGCTCAGGGATGTGCACAGCCCACGTTCACATGTGGCTTTACAGAAGCAGGAGGTAACCCTCAGCTTCTGCCATTAAGCCAAGCCTTAGACCAGTGGTTCTTAAGCTGTGGTCTCTCCTGTCAGCTCTTTACATTACAGTTCACAACAGTGGCAAGATTTCAGTTACGAAGCAGCAACAAAAGAAGTTTATGGTTGGGGGGCGGGAGGGACTGTCACCGCAACAGGAGGAGCTGTGCTAACCAGTCACAGCATTATGAAGGCTGGGAATCACTGCCTTAAACCATCCCATTACTATTCCCTGTGCTACGAGTTTCTCCATTTACTCCCCATCTAATGAGAACAGATGAAAACCAGCAGGATGACAGCAGCTGTCAGGGGGTCAAATTTCAGCTCTGCTACTAAAGATCAGTAAATCCTCAAAAATGTCACTCAATCTTGTGAGCCTTACTCTATAAAACTTTACCTCTGAAGTAGTAAAAACATCCCATTTCGTATTCCCAGCAGGCTTACACTCAGGCAGTTCATGGGGGAAGTTTCCATCAAAATTAAGAACCTTCACGTGTGTAGCACTGCCACGGCCTGAACCTGGATCTGAGGTCACCAGACTAGTGGGTACTTCCTAACCTTTAAGCCCCTCATCTATGAAATGGGAATTCCATAACCTGATGATCAGGTTCGGGAAGGAAATGGGAATCAGGGTCTAGATGTTAAAACTGGTAGCGTGTCAGGCACCAATGCAAACACAGCTTACTTGCAGGGGAAGCAGATGGAGCTGCTGAAGACGCAGTAGATGAGCGGGTTGATGGCACTGTTCAGGGCTGGCAGGTTCTGGATGATCACAGAGGCAAAGAAGCGCTCCTTGGTGTCCGGAAGCAGGTTGAAATTGTCCAGCATGTCAAAGAGGAAGTATGGGCTCCAGCAGCAGATGAAAGCTGGGGAGAAGAGAGCCGTTAGCGCCATCATGGCCACAGCTGAAACATCACTCTTGGTTGGTTATGGCTGACTGGAATTTTAACTGGGATGTTGTTTGGTGCTAGAGTTCTCTGCGCAATACTGGCCTGGGTATGTTGTTGTAAACAGTTTGGTGTTTTGGAACAGGACTGTCACGCTTGCTTAAATATGCGTATGGATATGCACATGTCCTGTAGACACCATTCCTGAGCTGAGACTTCCTGGATGCCCTCTATCTGGAAAGGGGGCTCTGATTTCCACTGGTGTGGACTTATTGCTGAAAGTCTGGGATCTGATAAACAGTCAGGGCTTCCCACCCATCACAGTGCTGAAGGAAAATGAGCAGGACCCTTCAAAGATCCCCTGAAACAGACAGAACAGGATGAAATCTGATCACATTGATTTCTAGTTCTAGGACATACAAAATGATACTATTATTTTTAAAGCATGGGCCGTAAATGAAGTCATTATGATCTCAAGTTGCTTTCCTATGTCTAAGCTAGCCTTTCCCCAAAGCACTCATCCAATACTCTGTCTAGATCAACTGTGTGTGAGTTCAGTGCCTCGGAGGATATGAAGGAGATGTAGGAATCTCAATTGTGATGGTTAATTTATGTGCCATCTTGACAAGGATCCAACATTTGGTTAAATATCAATCTAGTTGTGTCTGTGAGGTTGTTTCTGAGAGAGATCTTGCCTTCTGCTGGTGAAGAGGCCTCATCTGTTCTATTGAAGGCATAAATATAACAAGGAGGATGAGGATGTATGAGAATTCATTCTTCCCGCTTGGTTCTCTTTGAGAAACAAATATGGAGCAATAGCCCAAACTTGGAATTAAACAGGAGTATAAAGAGTCAGTTTTATTCTTGAACATTTGGGTTCAGATCCAGACTTGAATTCTTGAATTTATTTTAGTGGCTATCAGAGTTTCCCACTCCACCATGGAGCCTGAGATTTCTTGATCTTCATGAGCCAGTGAAGTGATATCTATCTATCTATCTATCTATCTATCTATCTATCTATCTATCTATCTATCTATCATCTATCTACCTATCATCTATCTATCTATCTATCTATCATCTATCTACCTATCATCTATCTATCTATCTATCTATCTATCTATCATCTATCTATCATCTATCTACCTATCATATATCTATCTATCTATCTATCTATCTATCTATCTATCATCTATTTATCTATCATCTATCTATCTATAATCTATTTGTGTCATTTATCCTTCTGTCATAAAGCTAGCTACCACTTATATATCTGCCATTTCTCTGGATAACACAGGCAAACTCAGAACTGCATGGCCTTGGGTTCCTCTACACCAACCTGCTCCACTTGTCACATCACTGTGGCTTTATTTTCTCAACCCTTTCTCACCCCCAGAATTTGCCCTAGAGTAGAAGTTCAGCACCCATGGACATCCTCATGCAGGGGCAACTATCTTCCATTGTCATTAGATAAAAATTCAGGAACTTGATTCAGAAGTTGAAAAAGAGAAATTAATTCATAATTCCCCCCATAAATGGACTTGATATCTTAAATGGGAATAATTGAAAAACTTAAGATCACCATCTTTCTGTGTTCTAGGTGGTTAATGCCATTACTGGAACAGTTCTTATGCACCAAGGGCAACACCATTTTTTTTCTCTCTCCCTTTCTCTCCCCGCCCCCTGTGTGTGTGTGCATGCAAATCTGTGTATGTGTATTTTATAAGATTGTCAGTCCTTCTTCATATTAGAGCTAGAAGTTCATAAGTCAATATTTTGTCTCATATTTGTTTGGAATTGCCAACTTGGCACTTATGAGATACTGTAGTTTGGAGAGCTAACAATTTTTATAGATGCACATGAATATTTTAATAAATATTGAAGCTTTCAGAAATATAGTCCCCTTATGGACAAGATGAGTTTGTTCAATTTGAAGCCTTACCAGTTTTTTTTTGACTGCTTGGAAAATCATGTAGTGACAGTAAAACTGCTTGTATTTGTGCGTCTCAATGGAAACATCTGTATTTGTTGTCAGTTGTAGCATTACAGGTATAGGCATTTGATTTCTTTATTACTCTTCCAGTGAAGTTGTGCCCATATGGTTGCATATAAAAGCTGGCATTGCTCTATTATAAAGCTTTTTAACTTAACTCTTACTCTAGCTAATTATTAGAGTAGTATGTTGACTTTAAAAAATACAGTAGTTATTAATATTGATACTTATCATTTTATGATGGTAAAAGAGCATTACAAAAATATTTGCTATAGATAGGCTATTTCATTATGACAGCATGCTGGCCTGCCCTTGGGCACTCCTGTCTGCAGACTGGACAGACCTCATAAGGAATAAAAATTTCTGATTGAACAGGAATACATCAGCTTGGGAATGCATGTTTACGAGTGTATTTCCTCTCTCATCATCCAGAAAATGGGCGTCTGTGATTCTGGCTGTGAAGGCAAGGAATCTTTGCTCTCCTTCAGAAGCCTCTGAAAGAGTTCCTAGAGATTGGATGAGCCTTGAATGCCCCTGCAGCTCAGCTGGTGTGTGCTGTGTGCCTTTTCTCTGATGGCTTAGCCAGGCTGAATGCAGGCTGTTTGGCATTTTGTATTTTAGAAAGGAAGAAAGAGCTATTCTTGTGATTTGACACACAGCTAAGGTCTTTCTGGGGGCTCCTAAGTGCTTCTAAAGGAGCAGAGGTGAGACATATCAGCTAAACAAGAAGGAAACAGCACACATTCCTGCCCTTCTATATCTGCATCCATTTATTCATTACACAAGTATTAACTCAGTGGTGTATGTGTAACTTAACTTTAGGATAGCATGATTAACTCAAGGGCAAGTCATTGACCTTATGGATTTATAATTGTGTCAGGAAAGATATACTTAATATATATATATATATCCTATATTAAGATATGTCTTAATAAAACTGTATTTATGAATGTGTCTCATGCTAGATACAGTTAGAAAACAGGGACAAATCAGCAAGCTGGGATGAAGTGAAAGGAGAGTTATATAAACATACTCATCAGGGTAGCCTGAGGAGGTGTCATTGTTGGGGAACAAAGTAAGAGGAAGTGAGGCATGCATATCTCTTACCATTTTGGACAGACAGCAGTGCAAACTGATTTTATAGATTCTAAGTGCAGGAAGAAAAGAGCAGAAGACAAGAAGTGTGAGGAATATAGGCTTCGGCCATAAGGGAAGTATTATTGACTCTGAAATTAAATATCCAGAAGTAGAAGAATGCACATCTACTATTTCATAGGGGAGACAATGTCTTAAATAAAGCCTCTGAGTCAAGGGTGATTTGTTTAGAAGCTCAGTCCTAATCAGATTGTCTAAGAGTGATTCAGACCATGATTTTGGTGGGCAACTATATTCACAGAGAGAGGGATTAGGAGCCAATTATCGGCTCTTAAAGCAACCAGACACACTGATGAATCCTGCACTTTTCATTGTAATGAAAAGTAGAAGTGCCTGTACCATATTCCTTCCCTGCATGGCCTGGCTATCCCCAGTTTGCTTTCAGAGTGGTATTCAGTTGTGTGACACAAGGAGAGATATTTCTTACCGAGGATAATGACGATGCTATACTTGATGGCCTTGATTTTTGCTCTCGAGATGAGCCCTCGGTTGTAGCTGCTGCATAGTTTGCCATCTGTAGACAAGAAGGGTCGTAAAATGGACAAAATGTTAAAAGGACAAGGAAGGTTAGACTTTCAGACCTGCTTATGTTCTGCTGCTCTGGGGTAATCTTAGACTTGGATGGTTCAGGGATGGCTGCTAGGACCTGTTCAGTTTGCAATCTAATGCAAATGCCACGAGGTGCCCACACTCTCTCTTAGAAGATAAGGTCAGGCCACTGAAACAGCCAAAGCTGGAATTAGAGCACAGAGCTACAAGGGGTGGAGCCTACTTGTTGAGGGGTGCTCTCAGGCTTGAGCTGTGCGGAGTCACCCATAAAGTCACTGCAGTTACCCCTAGAATGGCTTCTGCAGACCAATTCACTGAAACTCTGCTCTCTGTAAAGCCCAAGGCACAAGACAGAGCCACGTCTGAACCGGCATATAAACTCTAGTCATGCGGGACTGCCATCTCAGGGCGAGATAGTCATGGGAGGACTGTGAGAATCTGTGGAGGGGGCTTTGTTATGGTTCAAGTCCATGAATTAAAGGATCAAAAATGTGTGCTGAATAAATCGATACCTTCTTCTTACAATCGAGTTATTACATAGTTATTAAACTATGGTTGATTGAGATGCGCAGAAAGTGCAATAGATCTGGTGAAATGAGTGAAGAGAAGGGGATTGGCAGATGGAAGGTTGGCCACAGGACCCCTTGCCGGAAGGATTTATTGCTCTCAGAACTTCCCATCTCATAGGACTTGAAACCTTCACATACACTCAGGGAATAAACATCGGGAAAACGCAGGAAAGCTGTCTAAAGTTCCCAGTCTTGGTTTCCTAATTTGGGAATTAAAACTGTATCTCAGGTGACAACCTCTCTGCCGGCATACCAGTCACTTTGTCACTTGGCTTGAATTACGTTTTAACAGTGTTTTGGGACAAAAGGGAGATGTCTTTACAGAGGAAAACTGACAGTATTACTACCCTAGACAGTCTATTATACAATGGTGTTGCCATAGACAGCAGGAAATTATCAGGGTGAGATTATCTCCACAGGGGCAGGGAAAGATGGTAGCAGATCACATTATGTCTTTCGAAGTGTCCCCACATGCTGGCCCAAGGTAACAGCTGGTCCCTAAGCACTGTGGCTTTGAAAACTTAATTTGTCTTTCAGGGAAGTTTTTGAGAATGACATTTGTGCTCTGAAATCTTTTAAAATGGAAAATCTCAACACTTTCCACAGGGCGACTGGATGACAATATCATCAACTCCCTGCCCTCTGGATCTCCCAATGAGATCAGTGAAAATCATCTTTAATGTGACCACTCCAGCAAAGGCAAAGCCTCCAGCTTCACAGACAGCTCTTCAAAGAGAGCTGAGTTACAGGATACAGGTAATTCCCCTTTATTGGGAGATAAAAGGATTATTTCTACTCAGGACTCGGCACTGAGCTGGACTGAAAGCAGTGAAATTCAGCTCTCACTGGCTGAATGGCTTGTACAGCTGGGAGGAGAGGGCTCGTTAGATCCGAAGCTGGAAGAAGCATGCTTGCTAACCCTGCTTTCGTTCCAGGGTGCAACCGTAGTGGGGTCACAGCAGAGGTTTGGTTTTCAATGGGTCAGCTCCAGTTTTTAATCTTCCCAAGGACACAGGCTCCTTTCAGAGTTACTAGCTTCTCATTATTTCTTGTTTGCTTGTTTATGTAATTCTATAATTTTTCTACTTTTTCTTTAAAGATTTATTTATTTATCTATTTATTTATTTATCTATCTATCTATTTATTTATTTATTTATTTATTTATTTATTTATGCATGAGTGCTCTGTCTGCGTGGACACCTTCCTGCCAGAAGAGGGCATCAGATCTCATTACAGATGGTTGTGAGCTAGCATGTGATTGCTGGGAATTGAACTCAGAACCTCTGGAAGAGCACTAGTTCTTTTAATGGCCGAGCCATTTCCTCAGCCAATAATTATATAATTATTACTGTGGAGAACAGAATGTGAGTGCCGTGATGAATGTACGGAGTCAGGGAACATGTACGGAGTCAGGGAACATGTGGGGTTGGATTTCCCCTTCCACCTGTACGTGAACTCAAGGGGTTGACTCAGGTTTGAGAAGAAGGCATCTTTAAACACTGAGCCATCTCGCTGGCACAGAATCCCATTTGCCATGTGATCCCAGCCCTTGGATCTGGGTACTGGTCCTCTGGAACTCTGCCCTCTATGCCACTGAAACAGCACATTCGGGAACTTTGAATGGAGGTGAATTTCCTTCCTGTTGCATAGGGAGGCTCCCCTCCCCCGCCAGGACCTGGAATGTGGGCAGGAGGTTTGCTTGCGACAAGGAAGTCTAGTTCAGAAATGTTTTAAAACAAGTTTTATGTGTTGAAATTTCGTGCACTTCAGGTTGATTTCTTTAAATGAATATTTTGAAGATTTTAAAGCTTATAATCAATTTTGATCAACAAGAAATTTTCATCCACAAACATAACCCAGCTGCCCCTGGAGCCCTCAGCTAAAGGCTTTTGTCTCCATGGCCTGCTTTCTCAACTATGGGATGGACTGTCTCCTTTCCAGGGTCCTTCTGGGGCTAGATTTTCTGGCAAACACAAGGGTATATCTGAGAATATGCCCAGATCTTCCCCGGCCACCATATTCCCAGGCGGCCACTTTGTCTTGGTCAGGTCTGTATTGTTGCTGCTGCTCTGGGAAGCTTTTCCTACACCCCAGCCCCCAGTTCTCCACTGAGACACTCCTTTGGAGAGGCCCTGGCTTGGGCAGCATCTGTGCAACAGCTGCAGCCTCTTTAGAACCACCCTGGATGCTCTCTGAAGATGCTCGTGCCCATGTGCAGCCACCGTTCCCTGCTCTCTGCTTCAAGACTCTGGATCTCATTCAGCCCGTCCATCACAGATTGATCAACATCACTGCCCATCCTGGGGCTGCCTGCTCTCAACCTTCTGCTACCAGCTCCCGGAGCAACGGCTTCACTTTCTGCTCTCTGTTGTTGCAGGGGCTTGAGTAGAGTTGAGGAATCTTCCAGGACTTTGGGCATCTTGAGGATCACATCCAGCTCCCTCCCACCCCAGTGACCACAGTAAGGAGTGTGATTATGCCAGAATGTTTCAGCTGACCCAAAACTTACATAGCCTTTTGACCTTAAATCCCTGGGAGAACTTCTGTCCCTTTCTCGTCTTGGACTGTGCCTACCCACCCAATTAGCTTTCTTGTCTGAGGCTTTTCTCAGGTTTTTTTGTTTGTTTGTTTGTTTGCTTGCTTGCTTTTTGTTTGTTGTTTTTTTACCTCTAACAGGAAGTAACACCAGTGTCTGAGGGAGTGTCAACAAACTCACAGGTTATTTGTTTCTGTACTCTGCCCTTCAGTTTAGGCAAAGAGCTCTAGTGCCAAGGGATCCATGCCCTCTTCAGGCATTCCTGGGTACAAAGCATACTCCTAGCACACATACACACATGTGGGGAAATACTCAAACATATAAAATAAAAAGAAACAAATATTTTAACATTTTAAATACTGTTTTGTTAAGGGTACTCATGTTTCAGAATTAATATAGCTGCTAGAGTTACCCTTGCCGTAGCAGACATTGGTACTGTATATGTAATGCTGCCTTTATAGAAACACAAAACACAGCCTGGCGGTGGTGGTGCATGCCTTTAATCCTAGCACTTGGGAGGCAGAGGCAGGCGGATCTCTGTGAGTTCGAGGCCAGCCTGGTCTACAAGAGCTAGTTCCAGGATAGGCCCCAAAGCTACAGAGAAACCCTGTCTCGAAAAAACAAAAACAAAAAAAACAAAAAACAAAAACAAACAACAACAACAAAAAAAAAAAAAAGAAAAGAAAAAAAAAAAAGAAACACAAGACACTGATCAGCCAGGAAGCTGGGATACTGTGATCTGTTTGCTGGATGAGCCACATGCTGAGCCTGGCAAGAGGATCTGTGTGCCCACTCCATCAGAGCACAGGAGGTGAGGGGGGTAAACTGAGTGCTAACAGTGGATTAGCTTGATTGTTATTGTATTGATTTGGTACCAGCCGTGTTTAGGAAGGAACCGGAGAAAAAGAAATGAGCTTCGATTGGAGTTGGTTGACTTAACAAGGACAATAAAGGAGATAGAGAAAGTCTCCACATTTCTCATCGTGTGGAGCTGTGAGCAACAACTGTCTGCTCTGCACTGGATGTATTTCTCATGTGGCCTCTTGGGAAGTGAAAATACAAAGCGACCTTGAACCAGCCTTTTCTAAATGTGCACATTCGGACAAGAACAGCCCGTTCCCAAATGAAGCCATTAGCATTGAGAAATTGGAACAACAACAACAAAAATACCTCTTTAAGATTTAACCTTGAGGCAAAGATCAAACCAAGGACTTGGCTTCCCCCTTGTTGCTTCAGAGGCCTCAGGATGGATCCATTGAGTGGAGGGATGGGGACTGAAAAGGGAAGAGGACCAAGGTTTAGATCTGAGGATTTGGCTATGGCTGCCAGCCTGTGAGGCAGACGAGAAGCAAACAGATCAGCAGTCTGAGGCAGGCATAAGGAATGTTACTGCCGAGCAACCCAAAAAGCATTAAATTTGTGTGCATGCCAGCCCTTAGATTTGCCAGATCATTTTCTAGACCAATTCTGTGGGTGGACAGTTGTATCTACTTGAGAATTAAATCCACACTACCCTAGTTATTGATGGAGCTCCGAGTTTGGTTTTCCTTTCTGATAAATGCCTGTTCGTGCTTTGCTGAGTTTTTTTTTTTTTAAACATGTTATTGGCTTTAAAATCCCCTTTTAAAATGGCTCTGTAGGAGTTCCCCATGCATTCCCTCAGCTCATCTTTTTCTAGGCCACTCATGGAGTGTGCACACTGGCTTTCACAATGCGGACACAGTCAAACTTGCACTCTCACTTGCAATTTAATTCAGCATGCATCTTGTCTGTAACATCTTTTATTTTCCAGCATCATAAAGATATTACCTAACTTTTGTTTAAAAATTTAAAAACATATTTTTATGTCTAAGATTCTAATTTCCCTGGAGTTATGTTTGTCTGTAGATTGAAGTAAAGTTTTAATTTATTTCCCCATGACCTTCTGATATATGTCAAGAACTATGTATGTATAGATCTATTTTGGGCCATATTATTTTCTACTGTTATCTATTTTATGTCAATGTCTTTCTACTCACAGCTTTGACTTTAAAATAAACTTATATTTGGCACAGAAAAACATTCCTACTTTTTTCTATTTTTTTTTTCAGGAATAATTTGGATTTTCTTGGCTCCTCAACTTTTCTGTCTTATAAACATCTACCAGACTCAAAAAATGTTTTAATTCTCCTTTGATGGGAATTGTATTAGTTTGCTGATTAGCTGGGACCAGCCAACATATTAACGACATGGCATAGTGCTAGCTACAAAACTCCACAGTAGTCATCTGCTCATATCTTTGCTTTCCCTCATGGGTTTTTCTAGACATAAGTAGAAAGGTGTTGCGTCCTCAGCTGATGCTGAGAGCACTCCATGGGCTCATCAGAAAGCTTCTGGCTATGAAGCAGAACTTCAACCTAGTACCTAATCTAAAGGGTTTTTTTCCCCTCTCTACCTCATTCTGCCTCATAGAATTTGAAACCTGCCATTTGACACAGTATTGATCACATCGCACCCACAAAGCCATGATGGGGAGACCCTGTTCTCTCCATAAATGTTATACCTTGTCAGTTTCATGGCTTGCCCTCCCCAATCTCCCATCCTTGTGCAGTAAATGCCCTCACCATAAGGTACAGTTTGTCCCAGACTTCAAATGCACGTGACTGTGTGAAAGCTTATGTTTGTGGCCTACAGCATCTGTCTGTGGGAAAGCCTTTCGGTCATTTATGAAACTGTTTCCTTTCTGTTTTCTTCGAGTCAACCCCTGGGTGGGAAAAAGCAAACACACTTGTCAGCAAGAAGGGCTCCACACTAAGGACGACTTGGGCTTGGCAGACAGTGTTTACAAAGGGAGCTTCTGTTCACACTAATCTTAGCCAATGTACCTTGTTGATGAGCATTAACCCTGGCATGCCAACACTGCTGGAGATCCCATTACCAGCCAGCTCCTGAGAGCCTTGGCTGTTCTGACACACGGGACGTCAAGGAAAGTCCATTGAGGAATAAAATTCACAGGATAAACTCTGGAGATTGCAGCTAGCCTCATTCTGGAAGGAGATCACGGAGGGTGACAAGCTGAACACAGGTGTAATAGAGATTTAAAATTATATTTATAAGTAATGAAAACTGACAGTAGCCATTTCTAATTTAGAGCAAGGCAATGTTGGGCATATTAGTGGACATATGTAGAGAGCCACACCTGATGGCAATGTAGAGAGCTGCGTGGAGCCACCTGATGGTACTGGCAACCGCCCTCCGCGATCCCGAAAGGAAGTGCTCTTTATGATAATCAACTCCTATGGCTAAGGCCTGACCTATGCTATGATCACGCAATGATTATCAGCTGCCTGCATATGCGTGAGCCTATGGGCAGTGCCCACCTGGCAGTTCGGGGTTGGCAGCCCATGCCTACTTAAGGGCTGGGAGAGGTTTGCCCGGAGAGAGAGGGGAAGAGAGAGAGAAGTGTAAAAAGTCCTGAAATAAAACTGCAGTGAGAAGAGCTTCGGTGGTCGCGTCATCCTTGCAGGACGAGGGTGGCCGTGACAGACATATATCTCTAAGTTGCTTTGTACTGACTCAGTCCTGGAAGTTGGGGAAGCCCAATGTCATCACTAAAATATACAACAGAAGGGAGATAATAAGGGGCCCTACAGAGAGAAAGGAGCTGGCTGACAGTGATGGGGAGGCTTGCTGAAGATCACCCCAGATCTATGCCTTTGTGTGGCTTGCTCCTTTTTTCTGATTGGTGAACTCAAGGAAAATGAGGTAAACTTCACCATAGATCATTGAGTGAGGAGTGTAGGCAACAGAAGAGCTATTGGGGGTATGAACAGGAGGGTAAAGACTCAGAGGGACAGGCAGGAACAAACACACCAACCTTTTGTAATGGGCAGAAATCACAGGATAGAGGATTAAAATATTGGTATCCTAGCTACCCTCACCTTCAAATAGAGAACAAAGCTTTAGAGATGAGGGGAGGCTTCTCCTTGGGAGTGCTGTGGGCGGTATGCTGGACAAAGATCTAGAGTTTGGATTTTTAATAAAAACGCTCGGGAGGGGGTAAATTCGGGCTCGTTAAAAAGCCATTTATCACTTCTCTTTCTTTAATTTCTTTCCTTGTGGGAGATGAACGGGCTTAAAGGAAAAAGCATGGGTGTCCTAATCAGTGACATGCACTTGAATCCTGGTCATGTCACCATGTGCCACATATAGAAACTGCAATTCGTCTCACTGTTGAGCCCCCTTTTATCTGCATAATATCACCTTGAAAGCTGGACAGGGATTAGAGAGGTAACAAAAGAAAGGGATTCCCGTGGCCAACAGAAGATGTTCTGTCTCTCCCTCTGTCCTGTCTGTGTCACTGGGATATAGGATCTAAGATTTGTGTCTATTGTCCTATACCGCTTCTACCAAGCAGGAGAACACAGCAGAACACACCTGCATTAAGATGGAGATGCCAAGATTCGCATACCTCTCCAAATTCTCTAGGGAAAGAGACACAAATGCTCATATCCGATAAACCTTGTGGATCCTCTTGGCTATCTCCTATCACATGAGCTAAGACACTTCTACCGTGTTAAACCAAGCTCTATCGATGGCTGGTGCAGAGTGAGGGAGCTCAAGTCCAAACAAAGATTAGAAAAATAATCTAATGCAGACACTCATTTACCTCACTGGAGCCTTAAAAAGTCATTTGACTTTGTACGGTGGCATGGCTTGCAGTGATAGATCTGCAGCAGAAGCCAACTTCTTCCAATGTTTTGTATAGTACTTAGTGGTTGCTATTTGAGTTCAGATGGTGTGTGTTGTGCTGTGTTGTGTGTATGTGTGTGTGTGTGTGTTTTATAGTATATAGAAGTCTAAGTGTGTGAACATCTGTAGATGTTTTGTACATGTGGGCCTATGGGGTATGTGCTTGTGTTCACGTAAGGGATGAGAGGAACATGGGACCTAAACAGAGTGGTTTCATTCTACATAACTGCCACATTATAGCAAGGCTGGAAACCTGTCTTCTTCCTGGCTCATCTGTTTTTTGGGTCTTTTCCGGTGCATCCACCCACATAGCATTCCTAGAGGTGCCCTGCAACTAAGTTCAGTGAAATGGAATTTAGGGAAGGGCTGTCTCGTGCCAGTCTTGTTTGGGCTAGAATATCAGGGAAGGCATGTGGACTGAGCTGTGCCTGATGTCAGGGCTAAGATCATCCTCTAATCAGATGGTAGATTTGCCCATTTCTAAATCCAAGCCAAACAGAGAAGTCCATCTTCAAGCTTCATAGGCATGTTGTACTCTCAAAGTTCTTTGTGCCTGGAACACATTTAGGGTGACTCCCCATACTGCCTCAAAAGTTGCTTCAAGGGACTTTGCTTGTATGACTGGACAAGTTACAGGTGCCCTCTCCCTTTTCCTATGTATATTTTTTGCATTTTAATTAATTAATTAATTGCTTATTCGTGTGGGGTTCAGCAGACAACTTTCTGGAGTCCATTCTCTCTTTCTACCATGTCAATTCTGGGTGTTGAACTCATGTCCTCTGACTTGGCAACAAGTGTCCCTACACCCTGAACCACATCTCTCCAGCCTTCTCCAGGAGTTTTCAGGGAAAGACAGAGCCCTCTGAGCAGATTTTGGGGTCTCCGTTGTTGGGTCCTGCTGGAACCAAGCACGCTTGTGGATCCAGGCAGCCGCAGCTCCTTCCGCTAGAGGAGAAGTCCTGCAGGAGGGTTGAGAGAGTCAGAGCCTTACCCAAGCAGTTGGAAATCACCGTCTCTTGGGCTTTGCTTTTAATCCAAATAGTTCGGATCACAAGGCCATACATGACACTGCAGAATGAACCACAGGGAACATTAACATGGTTGATCAGTTCCTCGTGTGAGGATCCAGAGGGGCTACCACTCCCGTTTCCCCTTGAGAAAGGTACCCTGGAGGGTTCTCAGCCATTCCTGCCAGCTATGCTTGCTGTTCTGAAGGACTATAAGAGCCAGTTGGATGGAGCTGCTAGTGTGTTAAATGAAGAGATGAAGACATAGAGGAGATAAATAATTTAGATATTCAACAGTGCAGCATGGATTATAATTTGGACACTATAACCTTTGGAGGCAGAAAGACCTAGGATTATGTACATGTCAATGCATATGTTATTGAAGTTTAGTTACTTTTGACACTTTCAAGGGACTGTGTGTGGCGGGAGGGGGTGTGTGGAGACCTGTGGTTGACACCAGTAGTCATCCACCTATTTCTCTTCTACCTTTTCAATGAAGTTGGCTTTCTAAACCCCAGATTAAGACATGGTTTGTTTCTCTGGTCAGCTTGCATTTGAGAAACCCCTGTAGATTTTGGAGTTCCAAGGCTGGAATTATAGAGGGACCTCGCAAATGCTAGAAAAATGTCCATTATGTAGCTCAGGCTGGTTTGAAGCACATGGTCCTTCTGAATACTCTATAAAGGCTGGGATTACAGGAATATGGTAGCATATCCCCTCACGATAGTCCAGCCTCTGTGTCCCTCCATTGTATTCTTGCCATAGTGTGATCTTGTCTCCTTAGGTTTAACAGGGACCTATTACTTGCCTCAGCTAAATTCTTGCAGTCCCTAGGGTTACACAGAATGGAACAATCGTCTAACTGCATATTTCTCAAGGCTGCCTTTAATCCTGAAGACCAAGTGAAATTAATTCTGCAAAAATAGGAGAGAGCTTGGAAAGACATTTTCTGAGTTGTACCTCCAGTGACCTTCCACACCTACTAAGCCCCTTGATGATCACTTACCCATTACAGATCTGGTTAATCTTGTCCAGGTCCCAACAGAGACACTGCATGCTGGAGATCTATACTGTTTCAACGCACTAAGCTTGTGATAACTTGTTATACAGTAATTGATAACCAACACTCAAAGCCTGAGTTGAGAGTCTGTAGCGCACACCTCTTGAAATTTAGTGTCAAATGTGATTATATTTAAAAAGCTGAGCATGCATAGGGCTTGCATATCAGTGGACTTAAGAGTGCAATTTCCCTTCTTCTTGCCTGAATCCCGAGTTTTCCACTTTCCATCACACCCCCACTTCTCCAGTGATGAGGTCTGTGCCAGCAGAATGTCAATAACACACACACATCAGCAAATTTTGTGTTTCACATCTCCTTTGATAAATACAAGAATTTCAACTCTTCTTAACACCATTTGACACTTAAAAGTTTACTGAATGCATCGACTAAAAACTTTGGGAAAGCACTGCTTTATTTTTAAACTGCATAATCTTTCCTCTTGAGAATTGGTAGTTAAAAAAAATCAGAGTTCCAATTTGTAGTAGCTGACAAAGCACTAATGGATTCTAATGGGCTTTAGACTATAACTTAATTAATGATGATGTTAAAACTTTGTTTCTTAATGCTTTTTTCATTCTTGCTCTGGGAGCTCCTCTTAGTGCCCCAGGGACCCCCAGGTCTTGGTGCAGTATTCTCTTCTTTCTCATTCTACCGTCTAGGGATTTTCCGGTACTCTATGGCCCCATTAAGGGAAAAGATGAGAGAAGGTTAGCAGTGAGGCTTTTCTTTGTTCTAAATGAAACATTTGCTAGATCAGAACTCAGTTCCCAGGAGAAGGCAGCACAAGGTGTCTTAGTTACTTTTCTAGTTGTTACCAAAGATCTGAGAAGCAGCAGTCTCAGGGAAGAAGGGTAGATTTGGACTCTCAGTTTAAGGAGAGGGCATGGAGACCAGAATAGCCCACAGCTCTGTGACTCTGTCAACAGTCACGAGATGCTGCTGGCTCAGTTCAGAGATGGAACAGGAAGTAAGGTTGGGCTCTATCCTTAAGAACCCCCACTCCATCCCCTCCAAGATCTGCTTCCTGCAGTCGCATTTCATCTGCCAGAAGTTCCACAACCTCCCCAAAGAGAAGGAAACTACGTGAGCCCAAAGAGAACGGGACATTGTGTGTGTGTGTTAAACCACAACTCAAGGTGAGGTCGTGACCAGAAGGCATTAATGCTGTCTGGCCATGATCCCAGTATTTAACTCATTGCTAATTCAAATGTTACTAACAATGAGTCATAAGCATGATGGAAAAGTTCAGAAAGGTCATATAGGCTAAAGACTTGGGTCTAGGTGACGCCTCTTCTACTTATAGGCAATCAGAGGAGCATAAAGCCAAGACTGTCCCCGATAGTCAGCTAGACAAATGGAACCACAGCTTATGTATCTTTGTCATTTATTGTTCCAGGCAAGCTGCTTCTTAGAGCAACAGTCGCTGCTCAGAAATGTCTTCTTTGTAGTTTTCTCCATTTTTTCTCAACTTTTCCATCTAATTAGTGACCAAATGCTGTGGGCTGTCCCTTTACAATGACTCCAGAACCCACACTTCCTCTCCGTACTCTTCGGAAGTAGTACAAAGCTTTGTAATCTCTCTTTTTTTCTTTTAGAAAAAAATTCTTTTACATTGATAAAATACACTCAGATTACATTTTAATCCTTCTAATTAAATTGTTCTGTAACAATAGGTGTAGTCAAGCTGCTGTATGACTGGCATTGCTGCCTGTCTGTAGAATTTGTCATCTTCTCTGATGTTTTATTACTGTTCTAGTTTTGTGAGGAGACACCACGACTAAGGCAACTTATAAAAGCACGGAGCTGGGAGCTTTCTAACAGGTTTAGGTGCTTGGTCTGTGATTATCATGGTGGGAAGACGAGACACATGGTGATGGAGCAGAAGCTTTACAAACTGATCCACAGGCAGCAGTCAGAGAGAAAGACACTGTGCCTGGAGGGGGCTTTTGTAACCTCAAAGCCCACTACCAGTGGCACATCTCCTCCAAGGGCACTAACTCTTCCTAATCCTTCTGAAACACTTCCACCACCGACTGGAATCAATCATTGAGATGTATGAGTCTATGGAGGCCATTCTCGTTCAAACCACCAGATCAATCAAACAAAAGCAGGAGATGCTTCATGAATCTGCATAGTGTCCCTTTGTGGGAGCCATGCTAATCTCCTCAACTTTAGTCCAAGTGCTCTAGAAACACATGCACCTCCTAATCTCTTCCCTAGTAATATCATAATCTTTAAACACCTCTCTTCTGCTGCCATAGCCAGAGACCACAGCAGCATCAGTGATGGTGATGTAGGCTAGAAAGCTGCTCTCCAGCCGGACTCCTGGCTGCACCTGAGCAAGCTCGTTTCCCTGAGACACTATCACTCTCAGGACATCAAATCTCTCCACTACTTTCTCACTTCATTACACCCTCCTGCTCTTACCACCTCATTGCTTCTTGACAGATCTTTGTCTTGGGTTTCTCAGCCAATAGGAGCAGGACAACCAAATGAGTATGGGTCCTCCTTTCCTGAATAGTAGGCTTGGGTAAGAATGAGTTCCAGGGTTCTCCACCCCTCTTTGTTCTGTCCGTGGGATACATTTTCTTTTGTCTCTTTGTAGTCCATATTTTTCTACATGCTACTTTGCAGAGAAACACTCCCTGCCCTGTTTTATCACGGTCAGCTTTCTTCCTTGGACCATTCTGTTGGCCAAACACAGGCTGTGTAGAGCCTTGTCTACTGCAGTCCAGGGCTGAAGGTCATGCAGCCCAGAAAGGAAAGACAGTCTTTGATATTTTGAATACAACTTCTCCCGTGTCTTTCATTTCAGTAACTCTCTCAGGAGACTTAAACTTCTTGAAGGCATGAAAACTGAAGGACTTTTCTGCCTCAGGGCACCCCTGCCCTCTAACTATCTGTTTACTTCATGATCTATAGAAGGCAGTCTAAACAGCCCATTGTTCTTTATGGATTGCAGAGGCAATGTAGGATTGTGGATATTCTAGTAGTCACTAGAGTCAGGCTTGCAGGTCCCATTCCGACAATGCCAGGGATAAGCTTTATGCCTTCACTCTGGATCAGAATGACGAGAAACATCAGAAATCACATGGTTTGTGCTTTCACAGGTGATTCTGCACTAGCACAACAGAAACTCTGGGCCCCCAGGAGAGCAACAAAATGAAATGGCTGATTACACTTTTTGAAGTTGAATTCGGTCCAATATATATAATTTGTTTACATTTATGCAAATAACAGAAAGAAAGAAACACACGTATATGTTTTATTTATGTACAATAAGGTCCTGGGAGGCCACAGACTAACAGTGCACATTTGTGCTTCCAAGGGCAAGGAGCTGGCTAGAGGAAAATCTCTGCTTTTTATTTCATACCCATATGTACTCATGAGAAATGTAAAAGAAACATACTGTCTTTTCTATTACAGGGTTATGTAAGACAATACTCCATTTGAAAAGTATTGTAAAGAAGCCACTTGACAGAAATTCTAATTCTTGAAATCAACATTTCTATCCAGGGTTTCATCTGGTGCTAAGAGTTGCATCTTGTATATCAACTGTACCATTTTGAATTAGCCACAGTGTAAGAATGTGAGGCCAAGCTCTGACCACTGGGAGTGATGCCCAGGACCCCCTTTGCATTAGGAATAATAACCTAGTGGCTCCCACTGGTTGTGCTTTGCTACTAGATTTGATGCAGCTAAGCACTCTCTGCAGAAATAAAACTTATTACCTTGCCAAAATACTTTGGATTGTGCGGTCATTTTCCTAATACCCCGGACTCATTTTTAACTTGCTGAACACTTAAATGTGTAGTCTTGGATATCCATACTAAGTATCAGCCCCAGCTATGGCGTGGAGTCAAGATGTAAAAGAGGTAGACAATGGACAGGAAACTTTTGTACTAACCTGGTAAAGAAGTAACAGTCATGCCAGGGTTGCTCACTTGTTCTTGACCTGGTGATACCCTGTTTGGGGTGACTGGATGCCAGAGAGGAGAGAATATATCCAGAATAACTCTTGCCATTTATCTCAGGGATGTGGAGATGGGGAAAGAAGTTATGGCTCTTACCTCGTGTCTCAGCCCTCCATCATGGAGGTCATTAATCTGTGGTGAGCCTGCTGTGTCTGTTTCTCCATAAAGCATTCCTTGTTTCATTAGCCCAATCTCTCAATATGGTTCTGGGAACCATATAATAATAGCCTATGCCAACTGTGAGTGTTTTCTTTCTGTTTCATACAAGCTCATATTTTGTGGTTTCACATGTGAGCGATGGGAATAAGAACATAAAACCTCCACTTTCTTGATGACAAAGCTAGGGTGCCACAATTTTGACTTGCCAGAGAGATTAAAATATGCCTGTTTGCTTGGGAAGCTCTGAGCATAGAACAGAGGACCTCGTATTCTGTATAATAAAAAAGTCAACTATGATGCGAGCCTCTCATAAACACTATACCATTTCCTGTCACCACCAACATTTCGTGGTTAGGGCTGCTGGTTATTCCCATACACAGGTAGAGAATGTCAGAGCTGACCACAGCCTTGGCATTAACCATCACGTGGAGCTAGCACACCAACAGAGCACCACAGGCTTCTCTTTGGCATATCTAAGAACTCCATGACATCCTCCTAATGTGTTCAACCTATAGAGCAGGTGTGTCCCTTCTGTAGCTCCTATGGGGCTGTCCACCTTGACTGGTCTTATCCCTCACTGTATCTTGTCTGTTGTTCAGTCTGATGGCTTGATCCTGATGGTTAATTGGGTGATATCCAGAATCACTTAGAGATTGGCCTCTGGGCATGCATATTGGGATTATCTGAAAGTGGTTAGTAGGATGGGAAGACTGGTCTACTGTAGGTAAGGTGGAAGTATTTTCTGGGCTTAGATCCTTGACTACATGAAAAGAACACAAGAATTCACCACTGTTCATGGGTATGGGAGTGTTCCGGCTGTGTACATGTATCTGTATCACAAGCAAGTCTGATGCTCAAAGGGGCCAAGAGTGGGCCTAGTGCTACAGAAGGTTGTGAGCCACACTCAGGTGCCGGAAATTGTATACTAGATCCTCTGAAAGAACAGTAAGTGCTCTCAGTTGCTGAACCAGCTCTCCAGTCCCTCAATTTGCTTCCTGACTGCTGCTGTGACATAAGGAACACCATGATGACCTGTAATCCCAAACTGTGAGCCAAAATAAACCTTAAGCTTCTGTCACCAAAAACATGTTGTCCCAGCAACAAGGAAAGTACCTAAGACACACAAGGATATTCTTGAAGCCAGAATGGCTTGCCATCGCTGTAGCTCATGTATAAAGAAATATCTTGGAAAATGAACTTATAAAAAGACATGAGGAATAACAAAGCCATGAGTCTATCTGTGTGCAGCTGGGTTTGGGAAAGTTGAAGAAAGAATCAGTCTCTGAGAGGGGATGCTGGGACAACTTGTTCTTTAAGGAACTTACAGGAAAACTGAATGTTTTATATCCATAGCTAGTACCAGGCTCCATGGACTCTTAGAATAGAGAAACACTTGAATGGCCCCATCACTTGGTGCCACAGAATTAGCTGAGCTTTTTTATTTATTTTTTTGTTTGTTTGTTTGTTTGTTTTTCGAGACAGAATTTCTCTGTAGCTTTGGAAGTTGTCCTGGAACTAGCTCTTGTAGACCAGGCTGGCCTCAAACTCGCAGGGATACACCTGCCTCTGCCTCCCAAGTGCTAGGATTAAAGGCATGCACTACTACCGCCAAGCAAGCTGAGCTTTTTCTAAGGTTTGCAGGAAAGGGCATTCTACCAGTCTCTATGGTGATGATAAAGTCTGGTGCCACCAAGTATCGAAGAGTTGGGCATCAGGAAGAGAGTTTGTTGGGGCAAACTACAGAAAGCTCTGAAATGGGTCACATAGTTGTGATAACATGTATTTCTCAAAACTGTAAATTCAAGCTTGTGGCTATCCAAGTGTTAAAGTCCCCAGTTTCTTCCACAGTCCCCTGTTTCTCTATAGTGCAGGTTTTTCATGTCAGTTGGGCATCAACACAGAGATGAAGGGAGCAGAGATGAGCCCATTATCAGGCTTCTTGTTAAAAATCGGGGTCTTTTTTCCTGAACATAGTCTCTTCACATCTTTGGCTTGACCTGGATCATCCGTCTTTGAACTACTTTCATGTCAAGGGGAGGGGCTGCTAAGAGAATCTCGGAGTGGAAGTGGAATGGAGATTGGGCATACCACACAAACACCCACTGGTCTTGGAATGAACTAATGAGCATTTTTTTAAAAAAAAAAAAAACAGGAAAATTTTCACTACCTGGTAGATCATGTTATTTAGGCTGTCACTTCCTTTCCTGGTAAGATAAGTTGACACAGACCCCCACTATTCTCCTTGGCCTTAGGCATCATGCTCATGACTAGTACTGACCAAGTCTCTGGGGCCCTTTTAGCCAACATAGCCTTGTATTTCGCAGGAACTGCCTTAGCATGGGACTTTCCCACAGTCTGAGCCCTATGGTCCAAGCAAAATAAACTGATTTTTCTCACACACCACAAATCAGTGTTCCATAAATAATGTGCTCTTCCCACCTGCACCTCTGCAATACGACTACAGATCTTTGCTGCCTGCACCTTTGTCTCTGGGAGAGAAAATGATAGGAAGGTGAGAAATTAATTAGGTCACAAGAAATTAAGCACAGCGGAAGTGGAGCGACCACACACAGGCCAACAGCCTTACTGCAGCAATTAGACAGCTCCACCAAGTGAGCCCTGAAACCACAGGAGTTGTTCCGACCCAGAAAGGCAGAGTTCTGCCTTTGCTGTCAGTCATGGTGACTTCCAGCCTGGGGAACCGATTCAGTCCATGATGGAGCTGTGACATCTTTATTCATGCACACACAGCTCTCAAGAGCATTCGCTGCAGGTGGCATGATGTCTCGCCTTCTCCTTCATTCTTTCCTTGCATATATACTAATAGTTGAGCTATCATACACCCCAAAGTGATGTGAGCATGAAATAATCTGAGATTTCCACGTTAGGAGCACATATGTAAAGTGTGTGTGTGTGTGTGTGTGTGTGAGAGAGAGAGAGAGAGAGAGAGAGAGAGAGAGAGAGAGAGAGAGATAGGCATACAATGGGACTGACAGAGAGAGGCATACAATGGGACTGACAGAGACAGAGATAAGAGACCATGACTCAAGCACACATGTGCCACATTATTGCCAGTTACTATTTGGGCTGCATGGCTCAACTATTCCAACATTTACCAAATATTTATTGTATGCCAGACTGGGGACCAAGAAAACAAAGACAACAATCTGCATTAATTAGATACTGCCAATTACATCACCCCAAACTATCCCAAGTGTTACTTCTCCCGGAGTTGGCACAGACAACTCTCCCACAGCGTGTTGGAAAGGAGAAAGGATGGATGTGAAGGAGTTTGGACCAACCAAGGCAGGGTGATCCTGAAACTGCCATGAAGGTTTGTGGGTTACAGAAGTGGGCTGTCATTTGGAAATAGTTAATACGGGGGAGCAGAAGGCATCAGCACTCTGGAGTGGCCAGTGCCAATTCCTTCAGAACACATTAAAAATGGAGAAAGCTGTCTGTTAAGGAATATCTCCAAGGGTATAGAATGGGGGAAATGAAAACCTTTTCACATAAATGATTGTTAGAATATATTTTACTTGAAGAACACAAAAGCAGTACCAAAGCACAAGCATTTCCACCTCTTTTGTAATGAAGGAAATGCAATCTAAAGCAAAAATAAGAGTTAAATGTGGTAGCTCGCCTCTGTACTCCCACTACTTGCGAGGCAGAAATGGGCTGCAATGAGTTCTAGGCTAGCCTGGTCTACGTAGTGACCTGTGGGATGAATGGTCTGGGTTACAGAATGATGTTTTCTCAGTCTCCCACACAATCTCAGTTCTCCCAAACAAAACAAATAAAACACCCCAAACCACAAAATAAAACAACACTAATAACAAGCTAACAAATAAATACCCAAAGAAAGATTACAATACATTTTTTTGCCTATTATCATAGTGAACTTAAAAACATATACTGAGCATGGATTAGGAGTTATGAGGCATGGCTCCTACCACAATGAGTGAACATCATTGAGCTGTTTCTTAGTATAGGGATGTATGGAATTAAGAGTTTCTTTAATGTTACATGAAAGAGGTATCAACAACAGAATTAAGTCAGGGGAGATTAGAATAAAGAAAAAAGAAAGAAGGAAGTCGTCGAGAGACAAAAAAAGAGAGGGAGAGAAACAGAGAGATACAGATAGAGACAGAGTTGGAGACAGAAAGAGGGAGTATATAGTCAGTGCAATGTGTGCCTGAGCTTGGTTATGAGGTGGAGGATGCCTTTCCACCTCCCCTAGAGAGAGAAGGCAGTTCTCAGCCTAGAAAGGAGCTCATGGCTGACCCTCTGGCTTCCAAGAAGCTCAAGGTCATGGAAGGTGATCAATAGCCAAGAAGCAGAAGCAGTCGTAATGAAGACCCTGATATGGTGGCAGTGGCATGAAACCTCCTCTGAAATTATTTCCCAAACAAATTCAGTCTTGACTTTTCAAGCACACTTACAAACCAGGAATTAAGCCATGCTGCTGCAGAAAGCAGCCAAAGGAATGTGGGAACGATGACATGTTAGAGTCACAGATCTCCTGACAAATAAGCCAGGAAAGGGCTACCTAGAGCTGTGCAGGTCTCCTGCTGCAGGCACCTGCCTGGTGGGTGGCGACTCAGGAGGAGTGGCTCCGTGAAGGATAGGAAGTTAATTAGGAGTGAAGCCCCACCCAAGCCTCGCCCTGGGACCTGTGCCTGGTACTGAGCTGTGCTGGGCACTCCTACTAGCTTTTCTACTTTAAGCTTCCATTCTCTCCTTTCACTCAGTTCCTTCCAGCACTGTGAAGACTTACCTCAGTGATGTGTAAACTTTGTCCTTCATCTTGCTACCCAGCCTTCTCTGATTCAAGTTGGTGAAGAGGACAGGAGGAAGTTGAAACAAATGTTAAATGCTAATTTGTCAGTTCGGCAAAGATGACTGGACAGCTACCCACCTCGAATGAGGTAGTGACCTGGCTGTCTTGATCACTGCCACTGATGCCGTCTTTAGCTTCCGTTTGCTGTAAGGCATGCCTTGAGAAAACGTCAGAGCTGGATGGTGAGGCTTTGCACTTCCTCCCAGTCTTAGGCTTTCAGGAGACTAAAGATGGCACCGAGCACAAAGCAAGTGATATTTCATAATGTCTGGGGACACTTAGGGACAGCCACGCTGATGGTAAGTAAAACAGATGCCTGTTAGAGTAACGAGGTGTATTGTCCTAGCTCACAATTAGAGAAAGATCAAATAAAGAAAGGGTACTACCTTTCTCTGTGCTGGGAGAAGAGCCAAGAGTCTCACATTGTCTATCAGAACTCAAGTTGGTAGAGTGTTGTGCACAGGCACCCACAGTCCTAAAGGTGAGCCGTCTTTGCCCTGGGAACCCTGCTACCTGTGTTCTAGACAACGAGGGGTGCATTCAAATTTTAATTACAGGGATTTATTATTATTTCTTTCACTTCCTGTGTACTACCACAACCCAAAGGCTGGCTTTGCTTTTCCTCTGACTTGATGATCCATCCTGGTAGGTTAGGGACTCTCAAAAACTTGTGGATTACCATGGGCCACATGCACAGCTGCCACGGGAGCTCTTTCCACATGCCCCATGCATACAGGCAGGACCACTGCTGCCCGAGTGTCTTGCTGCGTGAGTGGGACCCTATCTGGAGCAGGCTTCTGGGGTCTTCTGTGGCCTCAGGACCAAGGGAATATGTTCTGGGACTAATTACCAAGACCTTTTGCAATAAACTGCCCCTCTTTGTTCTTCTAGCCATGGGAGGGAGTCATTACATACTTCTTCCTGGGAGACACTGCCTGCCTGCTCCCTTACTGCCTCCAGCCATTTCTAGCCTTTGGTCACCGTGGAACCCACTTTTCCCCTTACATTTGCCTTCTCTTTCTGGAGTTCTTTGGTCCTTTAGTGGTAGTGTACAAGTGTTGGGTACCAGTTTTGACAAGTATAGCATCTTCATGCTCTTTACTAACTTTTCTAACCCCCATGCCCCTGCCCTGGTAAGTGGTATATGTGTCAAAACTGGTCCCTGACATACAAGAAGTGCTAGTGACATCAAATCTCAGAGCCATATCTTCAAGCATGTACCCATATACTATTGCATCTTTGTTCAATTTGTTTTAAGTATGTCTGTCTTTCAATTTTCAAGATCCCTGAAGCTATTATTATAATTTGTATTTGAAAGGTCATATGATCAAGGAAAAAGATCAGGGTGTGTAATCAGACAGACCAGGATCTCAATCTTGTGTGGTATTAAGTTCCTTAACTTCTCCGATCTTAAGTTTTACTTAATCAAGTAATTTATTTCACAGGACTGCACTGTAAAAGATGGGATCAGCCACTTGACACAATGCATGTGTATGAGCATACTCCCTGTCAACATTCTCCTTTCCCAGACTCTGATGCAGGAGATTAGCCCATGATTGTATTAGATAGAATCCTGCATCCCAACATGTTCCCACAAAAACGTAGGAACAATGACTACTCTGAATGTGTGGGGTTCAGCCCCTGACCTCTCACCTGATAATTGTCAGCGGGATGAAGTACACCAGAAAGGCCACAATGGTCATGTACGGAGTCCAGTAGGAATCATCTGGCCACAGTGCCCAGCACTGCACCTCACCATTGGCGAGTGTCCTTTTTCCGAATATGAAGAGTGTGGGGACGGAAAACAGGAACGCGAGGCTCCAGGCTATCCCGATGAGGACTTTGGCTTGCTTCTCTGCTTAGAGAAAAGAGAAAGATGCCTGGGCACCTGGGAACACACTTGAGGAAGCACACAGGGTCCACTCTTGGTGACTGATTTCTGAGAGCCACTGGGACCTGCCAGTGTCCCCAGAAGCCTCAGTTTCCTCATAAGTAAATGGGTGTGACCCCTCTGCTGTAGGGTTCAGTTCCGATATGGGGGTGCAGGCCCACCTGCATCCCACTGTATAAAGCTGCAAGAAGATTCTTCTTTGAATCTTATTTAGCTAACTGGTACAATTTCCTCTCCTCATGTTTAATCTTGCAGTTCCTTAATTAGCAGTCCAAATGAACACTTCTGCGTGTCTCCTAATTATATCTTTGTTTCTTGATCTGTGTTCATGTCTTTTTTTTTTTCAGTTGATGTTCTTAAGTCTTTGCCAAATTTGTCACAAGAAAGATATTAGCTCTTCATCTTTTCTTTCTTTTGGTACAAATTTCCGCTTGTCCTCGTGCTGCTGTTCATGATTTTTATTTGTATAAGTCATTTAAGACCTTGATGAAGCGACACACGTGTTCCTTTACTGCTTCTGCTCTTAGTGTGATTCCTAGAGAGACCCTTTCCATGTTATGATGATGGAAGGTTTGTCATTATATTCTCCTAGTCCATCATGTTTAAATGACTGGATTTCCTGGCCCAACAGAGTCTGCTTTTAATTAGCTGTGACATGGGAAATTGATGTTTTCAGCTGGCTAGAGAGCTAGTCCAATTTTATGTATTAACAAAGCCATTCTTTAACAACTGATTTAAAGTGCTATTTGCTCTGTGTGTGTGTGTGTGTGTGTGAGAGAGAGAGAGAGAGAGAGAGAGAGAGAGAGAGAGAAACAGAGACAGAGAGAGACAGACAGAGAGGAAGAGAGAGAGAGAGAGAGAGAGAGAGAGAGAGAGAGAATATGTGTGTGTGAACGTGCAAATTCTTTGGGATGCATTTTAAATACATTATTTATTGTTTCCAGTTTAGTTTTTTATCACATTTAAAAGATATCCATTTCCCCCTGTCTTTACAGTGAAATTTAAGTTCCTATAAGGTTAGGAGTTCATGAGGCCAGGTCTGCCTTGTGCCAAGCAGAGGGTTGCTAGCTGGTCCTGTGCAGTGCTCACCACCACTCACTGAGGGTTCCTGGGACCCTGGAGAGTCTCTCCATCCACAGCATCTTAGGGTTACTCCCCCTATAAGTAGAGGTTCCATTCCTCCCACCTGGTCAGAGTGCAGAAGACAGGAACTGGATGTGGTTGAGTATTCCTGATGCCTCCACATCTTAGGACTGTCAGCTTCCTGAGTTCTGCCTCCCCTCCTGCCCTGTACACTGGACACCACGAAGAAACACTCCTAGCCACACTCACTACTGAAAGCATCAGTTGGAGGTGTTATGTACCATCTCCAATTTTTTTTTCAGGTTTCCTGGACCAAGGAGAAGTTCCTTTGTTTTCAAAACTACTTTTCCAGTTTTGTGGACTTGGGGTAAGGGAAGGCCAGGTGTTTGACTCTTGAAAATGAAGACCACAAAGAGACAATACTCATTTTATCATAGGGTATGCCTGTTGGCAGGGATATAAGGAACTAGGCGGAAACACTTCCCAGAGGTGAACAGTCACAGCATGGCACCACCAAGGACGTCCCTTATGGGGCCAGGATCAGGTAAAACTCCCCAGGTACCCAAACATTTTTCTGTATTTGTGGACTCTCAAATGCATTAGGCAGTGATGGAAGAAGAGAAAGAGAAGAAAGAGAAGAGAAGGAAAAGTAGAATGTAGTTGGAACAGAGAGAAACATTAATAAAATATTAACAAAAAGAATCCCACCCCATGAAAGGATCTTCATGAAAGAGTGCTTGCTCACCTCCTTGAAGAAACTTCATGGGGTAAACGATGGCATGGTATCTGTCTATGCTGAGGGACACCAGGACGTAGGTAGAGGCATAGAGCAGGACAACCTAAGGACAGGAGCCAGAGGACACACGTGACTTCACCTGGGAGAGGACATGCACATAGTGCTCTTGCTATTTAGAAACCAGGGGATTGAACTAAGTAAGGTGCTGAAGAGGATTGAGGTGGAGGCGCTGCCTGGCCCTCCCTGCTGGAAGCAGATCTGGGCTTTGCTGTTGAACTTTGCATTGCTCCTGAAGAGTGAGAATGATCAGAGCTTTCTCCATGCGTTCACTGGCTTCTAGGAAATTCCACATTTCAGGATCAGTCTCTCTTGACATTTGCCTGGTACACTTATCTATAATTGACTTTTAAAGCTAAACTAATTTCCCATGCCACAGTTGACATTCCAGAATCATTAGAAACAAAAGTTCATTTGCCTTTTATTAGTGAGAGTAGCTGAGAGGTAACAGAAGGTTTCTGGTTCCCTGGAGTCTGCATGCTGCTCCAGTCATTGACCCCAGCATCACCCTCAGAGAGCTCACCCCTTCCTCCAGGGCTCTAACAGAGCTGTATGAGGCCTAAGCTTCTGAGCCTTGCTTCCCTCCTCTGACTGTCCTTTGAATAACCTCATTCACTCCCTCTCAATCCCTCGGGCACAGTCTCAGCTGTATTCTCTGTAGAGGAAGAAATTGGGATGCAAGTTAACATCTCTTCTGTGACAGGTTCATATTTAGAATATATCTAGATTAAAAATGTCAGGGAGTCTGATCTTAATGAAAATATTCTGAGTAACTGAAGCCAATGAGACATTTCCTTTTGTGGATCTAATATAGGGGCCACAGACAATGGGAGTGTAGGGCTGAGAGTCTGGCTATTTCTTTGGTTATCACATTTGTTTGGAGTTTGTACCTTTGTTGTTCTTTCTGTAGAGTAAATAAATTATAGCCACACTATAACCAACTATAGTAGATCAACCCATTATATTTGCTTCTGCTATTGAGTTAAAGCTATTGCTACCTGAAATGTGGTCATGGGATTAAGCAGTTGACAACACTAATTCTGTGAACATCGTAGCTTACCCTGCTTTACACATGTTGAGAGTAGCTATATGAGCCTCCAATTAGGCAAAACTATCACACATACAGCCTGTCTCATACTACAGAGTGGGCTAGCTCCTGTGCTGCAGTGGCTATGGTGCTGAACCAGAAGACCGCGATCACGAGGGTGTCCTATCACAAAGTTTAAAAATCACAGACTGGGCCATCAGAAGTCGGGGACCATCTGCATAATTCTTTATTTATTTTATCTCTGTAACATAACCACAAATGCATTCCAGCTCTAATGCTGCAGGGAGAGGGTTGTAAAGAATAATCAGGAACTGCCGCTCCCTCCCCTTTGGCACATCAAGAGAAATCTTAGTGTATGTGTGCAAAGAGTAACCAAGGGAGAAACTGAAAGAGTTTGATTAAGTTTAAAGAAAATTAGTCAAAGCAATGAATGCCTCCTTCGAGGCTGTTGTTTCTGTGTGTAAACCATGGGTTTAGAATCATCTGGGTGACCACACAGTGCCAAAAAGGTGGCATCGAAGGATGAGAAGGGGGACAGCAAGGAAGAAGACCATGGTGAACAGTTTCTAAGAGTCTTGAATATCTGCGCTGTCTAAAGTGAGGTGGTAACACAGTTCAGAATCTGGAATGGGAGGAAAAGTGACCAAAAATAGATTTTCAGGGCTGCAGGCAATATTCACTAAGGTGAGATTAACGTTGAGACACAACCAAAAGGAGTATTCAGCTTCGTGGTTGAAACATCATCACGCATCTAGGTGGAGCAAAACGAAATAAGCATATCTACGAGAAATACATCGCAAATTCTGCTTCTCCATAAAAAAGCAAATGCCAGAAAATGTGTTCAGGGTTTTGAAAGAAAAGTTGTGATCCAAGAGTCTTGTAAATTTCAGTTTGGTGCCAATGCACAGAACAGTTTTTTTTTTTGGATAACTACGAAGGAAGGAAATATAACACCCCACATCTCCTGCCAAAGTCCTCAAGAGGAAACATGAGCTGAATAAGAACTATTTCAAAATTAAAAAGAAGGGATAAAATCACAATGCCATGTAAGAAAGGCATCAAAATACAAAATGCTTACATGATGGTAATATAATGATGGAACATTCCAGGGAAGAATCTGGGCAGTGGTGTGAGGGGAGAGTGTGAAAGAGAGGTGTTGGTAAGTCCCCGCTTTGATGTTTAGATAGTTCTCTATCTGCCTTTGATAGAGATGTATCTAAAAAAGAAAGGTAAGTTATAATGAAGTGAACTTAAAATGGATGAAGATGAATTCCTCTTTCTTCTGTGGTTACTGTAGCTACAAGTTTCATGGCTTAAATGTCAGTTCATTCTCTCACAGTTCTGGAGATCAGAAGTATAGAACAATTCTACTAGCCCCATACCATGATGCTAGCAGACCATGCCTTTTCTGGTGACTCTAGGGGAGAATCCATCCCCCGGGTCTGAGCTCTAGTAGCTGCCAGCACCTACCCTTGTGGCCTACATTCAATCCCGTGCCCTGTGCTACAGGGTCCTCCCTCTTTTTGTGTGTCAGATCTGTATTTTCCTCTTATGATTCCATTTTAGGATTTCCCGAACTAATTTCCAATCCTTAGTCATACATGCCAATCCTCTTTTTGTCACATCTGGTGCTTAGCGGGTGTAAGTTCCAAGGGTTAGGGTACAGATGTCCTGGGAGAATATATTCTCAGCTTACCACAGTAAATAACTGCGTCTGAAGCAAACACTCAAAGAGAAAAATTTCAAAGGAAACAGTGGCAGTGAGGTACTGGAATAATACTAGGCACTGTTTCCCATTGTAAATGTAAATGGCTTGATCTCTTTCATTAAAACAAACACATTTAAAACAAATAACTTCCCTATGGTCTAAGTGTACTCTATTCAGAATAGAAACCAATAAAATCAAATGACATTGAAATTTATTATTAAAGCAGTGGTCAGGGGCATATCAAACAACTAGTATGATTTTAAAGGCCTTTATTAAAATGTACTGCATGATACCAATCAAATTCAGAGCTAGCTGCATCCCGTGTGACAAAGTGAGAAAGGCTACAACACAAGTGGCCATAGACTACTGATAACTTAGATGTAATCAGTGAGTCAACACTCAATAGATGCAACAAAAATAATGTGTAAGGCTTTCCAGGCAAACGGTCTAAAAATGCAAATAGGAAAAACTGAGCTCCACAGTATAGAATGCAAACTATCTAGACTCTACATGACATCCAAAAATTTGGTCAGATACTGAATTGCCAACAACGGAAAATTTTCAGTAGGGATCCAAAAAGTAGGCCATATTCAACTCACATATCTCAAGCAAGTGATGAAGCTGAAATAAGTAACACTTGAAAAATACCACTTGGAAATCTAAACATCTTCATAATTAACTCAAGCGAAGAAGGAAATCACAGTACAATTATAGTCAATTCATAAATGTCAACAATGGGAACTCTACACACCAACAGCATATGGGGTGCCATTCAGAGAGCAGATGGCAGCCTGAGGACAAGTCTGCCTTCTTGCCACCCCACCCCCAACTCTCACAGACGTGACCCAGGGAATGTGACATGCAGGGGATGCTACATGCAGGGAAGTGAGACTTAAATGCTGGAAGCAGAGAGACTTTACTCAGAAAAATGTCAGACTGTGCTCATGTAAACTAGTATTATTGGGCTGACTTTAAAATCATGTACTTGATGTACCAGAGAAAGTGTAGGTTTACAAAATCCTACAAATAGTAACAGAGGATTCTTGTGTTGCTCACATCACATTGACACACAGCCCCTGGTGTTAATATCTGACATTGGTGTGGCATTAAACTCATTCATCAGCCTTGATACATTATCAATAACTAAGGTTCTGTCTTTGTCACTACATTCTGTGGGCTTTGACAGTGGCGTGTGGCACATAGTCACCATCAGCTTTATCCAGATGAGCATCACTGAATTAGCAATGCCCTAAGTATGTCTAGTCATTCTTTCTTCTTACAAATTCCTGGAAACCATTGATTTATTTTCTTTAACACAGCTTCACTTTTCTGAGGTTGTGCCACAGCTGACGTCACATGGTGTTTAGCTGACCAAGGGGCTCCCTCCCTCTAAATATGTGCTTTACTATTCTTCCATGTCTTTTGGCATCTTATTTTCATATTCCACGGACATGACATGTTTTGTTCATCCATTGAATTATTGATGGACATCTTGGTTAGTACCAGTTTTTGGTGATTATTACTGCAGCTACTAAAACTACCTTTATGCAGGATTTTGTGTGAACATAAGTCATATACACTCAATTGCACAAACATCTACAATCATCATTGCCCAACTGTATAGTGAGATTATGCTTAACTTTGTAAGAACCCATCAAATTGGTTTTTACTTTTAGGTCTCTCAACAGCGAGTGCAAGTTCTTGTTAATACAAATCCTTACCCATGTTTGGTATTATTAGCTTCTCTTTAAGATAGCCACTGTATACTACAGGAGTAGTGGTACCTTATTGTTCTGATTAGCAATTACCTAATGAAATGCGTGTTTGCCATTTTCAGTGATGTTCCTATTTTTCCCTATTTTAAGAGGGTTGCTTTTATGTTGTTATCCTTTAAATTTTCCAGTTATCCTATAATAGTTTTATAGTATTACATTTATGTGTGTGGCTCATATTGAATATTTTAAAAGGTAAAATATCTGTGTTTATGGTTTAATATTTTATTTTTATTGCACACATCAATATTTTACAGAACACCTTAGTGGTAACTACAATTATTGTGACCAATTCTTTTCTGTGTAAAGACCATTAAAATTATTCACAATAGACAGAATTTGTGTTGCAATTAGCTACTTACGACCCTCATTTAAAAATTTTTTTCAATTTTACATAATTTTATTCAGTGGTTATATAGAAGTTTAAGGTATCAATCACCATACACCAAATTGGCTTACCTATTCCCCAGTGGGTGGGCATCTAGAACTTCGTGGCTTTCCTCCCTTTCTCCACTGCTCACACTGCCTGTGGGACTCATTCTTCCTCCTCCCTAGGGAGCCCCACAGCATTCTCAGAATTCTGGCTGATCATGACCATTCTCCTCTTCCATCTCAAACCCCAACCCTGTCTCCTTCCCAGGACCCCCACAGCCCACATTGCTGGTTGAAATCTTCTACCTTACAGGACTCAGACTCTTGTCTTTCCAGGCAAAGCTCTTACTCTCACCTTCCCTGGGCACACTAATGTCACCATCCCAGACAGGGTCTCAAGCTGTTTCCTGCAGAACTCTACCTCTTTCTTTGAAAGTTGAGCCCTACTTTCCCTTCTGTGGGAATGTCAGTGCCTCTTAGGGAGGGCACACTCTACCCTCCTTCTGCCCCTTGAAATCCACCCTCCAGGACCCCCAGAGTGATTTACTTGCTTGACTTGTAGAGTACTTGTCTACCCTGACCCCTGGCACTCCATTCCCACCATGTGAGGACCTGGGTGAGCCCCTGCTCATTGTGCAGGAAAATGGCATTTCAATAAAAGATTTATTTATTTTCATTTTATGGATACAGCTGTTTTGCCTACATGTATGTCTGTGTACCACATCCATGCAGTGCCTGTGGAGGGTAGAAGAAGGCATCATATCCTCTGGCACTACAGTTACAGACATTTGTCAGCTGCCACATGGGTGATGGAAGTCAAGCCCAGGTCCTCCAGAAGACCAGGAAGTGATCTTCACTACAGAGCCATCACTCCAGCCCTTCCCTCTGGCATTCTAACTTTACTTTCTGAGCATCTACATGGAGCATCTGCCTGCCCCTCAGGAAGTGATTCCACCTGTCCCCTGGGTGGCATCATAAGGCTCTGTACCAAGGACAGAGGCTACCTCCTCTACCCACTAAGACTCCAACTACTGACATCAGGACTCTGTGGACTATCTGCTAGCTTCCCCAGTCAGAAACCTTATCTCTAATACCTGAGCCACCCAGGCCCTCTGGCTTAGTAGTGCCCAGAGCAATTGCTCCTCAGGTCAGAAGTCACAGTGCATCAACCCCAGTTCATGCTCCTCTCAGCTAACACACACAAAGCACCTGCTGAGCAGGTCAGAGTCTGTGCCTTTTCCTAGCTGAATTAGAACTGCCTTAGCTACTGGGCTCACAACTCAACATCAACTTGTCACAGGACTGAGTGTCTTGTATATCCTGGATATTCCAAACCCAGCACAATCAGAAAAACAAAACAAAACAAAACAAAACAAAAACAAAAACAAAAAAAAAACAAAAAAAAAAACAAGCAAACAAGCAGATTCAAACACCAATTCAACACAGGTGGTCCTGAAACTCATATCAAGGCACAACACATTTTGATTGAAGAGCACAGAAGTCCATCTCAAACTGGCCAGGGAAGTTCCTTCAAGTCAGCTAGTTTTTATATCATGATGTTGGAAAGAACTATGGAGACTGCTGGGGAAGAAAACACATCAGGGGTTGTACTCAACCCTGGCCCCTGCATGCTGCAACACTTACTTGTCAGGCCAGATGTGCCTACTGGTGCAAATGTGGCACAGGGTTACAGGGGTAACTAATGACTTTCTTACTAGATTTGATGCCTACTCCGCAGATGAAGATTCATAACTCAAACTGTAGTCCTAGTCAAGAGTTCATGACTGTGGTAGCATAGAAGCTGCTTGTGTTATTTTGCTAAGAGGTTATGGCATTAAAGCCCTTGCTAAATATTTGTGCTTATATACATAGATCTGGGCTACTCTCAACCTTGGTTAGAGAAGTTCCTTTTCACAGTGGGTAGCAGTCAGTGGAGTGATGCATTCCTTTCAAAGTACTGACAAGAAGAGACTTAGTGCTCAGCCTCAAAAGGCGATCTCCATCATCTCCTCAACTAGTCCCCACCCAGGCCTCAGGAAAGATTTTGGAGGGGGAAGCAGAAAGAATGTTAGATCCAGAGGAAGGTGAAGAGTGCCGCCAAGTTCTGTCTTTTGAACATGGCATAGCTATCATAATCATGAACTCACAGCAGCAAGGGCTGCCTAGACAAGACCTGATGAATCAGTCAAGTATCACATAGTCATGGTAGATGATCTCCAGGACACCCACTGAGAACTATTTGCAAGAGATGGTTCCTGGGATAGGGAGAGACATTCATTTTGAAGGTGTGACCACTGATGGGATTCTGACATGCCAGTAGACGGCCCTCACATAAGTATATGGGAGGCAAGAAATAAAATCCATCTCTCTGTTTTCAACAGGAAATACATCTTAGTTTTAAAGACAGGTACCACTTCAGAGTAAAAAAAGAAATGGATTAAAGTACTTCACTCAAATGGGACCACAAAACAAGCAGGCATTACCTACCTGCCAAAATAGACTTCAAACTAAAAGCAATGGAAGAGATAAAGTTGGACAATTCATTGTAATCAAGGGAACAGTTAACCAAGAAGACATCACTATACCCAATAACAAATATATGGAGAAAGAGGTCAATGACATACTTTATTCATAGTAGACTCAAAGAAAATAAAAAGAGAATAAAAAACCAAGAGAATGAAGCAACTCTTCGATGAAAACTTTAAATGTCTGAAGATAGAGATAGAGAAAGACACTAGAAAATGGAAAGACATTTCATGCTCATGGATTGGTAGAATTAATAATGTGAAAATGACCATTTTACCTAAAGCTATTTATAGATTCAATGTGATCCCAATTAAAATTCCATAACAATTTTTCACAAAAATAGAAAAATACTATCCTAAAATTGATATTCATAAGCAACCACATAAGACCCCATACAGGCAAACAATTCTGAAGTTAAAAAAACACAATGCTGGAGGAATTGTAAATCCAGACCTTAAGATGTAGTATGTAGTGTATATTTAAAAAAATTTATATATTTATATAATATGTATCTAAATATTTTTATATAATATATATAGTGACTATGATTATTGGACTCTTTTGGCATCCTTGAAGTAAATTCCACTTGTTTGAGATTGTGATCCTCAATGTGCTATGGAAATTGTTTTCTCTAACATCTTTTTTATTTTCTTGCACTTATGATAATAAGGGGTATTGGCCTCTTGGTTTTGTTTCTTGAAGTGCTTCAGCTTTGTATGAAGATAATGCCAGTTTTGTGAAATGAATTTGGATGATTTCTCTACTTACTAAATTTTTGGAAGAGATAGATGGGTGCTAACTCTTTTTTTAAATATTTTGGAGAATAAATCAATAAAGACATCTGGGCCTGGGCTTTTTCTTGTTGGTGATATTTTTTTTATTTTTTCAGTCTGGTGTTCATTATTTCTCTCTTTAAACTTTCTATTAATTGATTACTTTATCTTTATACCTTGTGCATTTCTTAGAGTTTATCAGTTCCTTCCATGTGATCTGATTTGTTGGCAAATATTGATTCATAGTTGTCGCGGGATTGTCGGTATTTCTGTGATATTAGCCGTAATGTTTTCTATCTAACTTCTTATTCTATTGATTTGAATTTCTATCTTTGTAAGTGAAAATGATGAATTTAATTTTTCCTTTCACAAAAAATGAACTCAGTTCCGTTGATCTTCCCTACACATTTTTTTATTCTCTAGTCTTCTCCTTCACCATTTCCTGTTTCAGCTTGAGTCCTTCCTTCTGCTAAGTTTGGATTGAGTTTGTTCTTTCCTTTTTACCTTGAGGCACCAAGCCAGACTATGTGTTTTGTTTCTCTCTTCTTTCTGAGTACAATTTATTGTTGCTAACACCCACCTCCTCACTGGTTTTAAAATATCTTTAGGTATGTACCCATTGCATTTTAATTTGTTTCAAAATCTCTAAACTTCCTTTTGAATTTTTTAAAATCCCTAGGTTATTTTGAAACATTTTGCCCATTACTAACTGCCTTCTAGTTTTCTCCAGTGCAGTTGGGAAAGTTGTGCGGTTTCATCGAGACTTTCAGTTTATTAAGACTTGGTTTGTGACATCCGTGCTTTGAATGTGATTGATCTTGTGACTGTTTTCTCACTGCTAATGAAATTTTCCTTGAAGTTCTTGCTTTTCTATTCTCAGATTTCTGTATGACCTGATTTTAACATTCTGAATGTTTATTCCTATTTATCACTTAGCTTCTGTACTTCAGTTTACTGGCCCTATTTATTGTAGCTTTTATGTCACATCTTTATGTGGCACACTCACTCACAGGAATTCCTCAGGAAAGATTTCATAGTTTGTAATGTTTACTGTACATGAGACATTCTTTCTTGCCCCTTTTCATATTTCATATTTTTGTTGGAAATACTCCAGAAAATCAGCAGTTTTGAAGTCATCAGATTTTCATTTATTCACTTCTTTACTTGTGTATCTAAATTGATATTTTTAAATTTATGGTTCCTAGTGTGCTAGGAACTGAACTGGGGTCCTCTGAGGGATCAGACTGTGATTTTAACTACTGAACAGTCTCTAGCCCCTGATAATAATGCCTTTGTAAAAAAAACTCAGTAACCCAAATGGGGGACGTGGAACCTGAGTCAGCCATCTCCTGTAACTAGGCAAGGCCTCAACATATAGTTTGTCCTTTCTGCAGAGTGTTCTGGGCTGGAGTCTAGCAGAATAGTTATCCTAGAGGTCACAGAGACCACCACCTGATGGGAACAGATGCAGAGACCTCCAGCTAAACATCAGGGAATTTTGCAGAGAAGTGGGGAGGAAAGATCTGAGAAACCAGAGTGAACATGGGCACCATGAGAGCATGGTCCACAGATTCAACTGACCAGGATTCATGGGGGCTCACAGAGGTCAGAGAGCCTGTGAGGGTCTGACCTAGATCCTCTGTGTATACATTATGGCTGAGTAGCTTGGTGTTCTTGTGGAATTCCTAACCGAAGCAGGGGTGGAGGAGAGTTGTCTCTGACTCTTTTGTCTACTTGCCTCCTACAGGGTTGCCTTAACTGACCTTGATGTGATGGTACCTGCCTGGTCTTACAGTATCTTGTTATGCCATGATTGGTTGAAGTCCCTGGGAGGCCTGCTCTTTTCAGAGGATAGATAGATGGGGAGGGAGGTTCTGGGGTGGAGAGGGGAGATAGGGTGGGGAAATAGAGGAGGGAAAGGAAAGGAAACTGTGTTTGGAATGTTATATATGAGAGAAGAATTTTAAAATGTCATAGAAAATAACTGGGATTAGACAGAGAAAGCTTAAAAGAATTTTTTAAAGCTGGCATCTGATGGCTGCTTATTTGATATAAAAGTGACCAGATTCACCGTGGGCACAATTCTGCCTGCCTATAATACTTGTAACAGCAATTTTGAATGCTTTACAGGTAAGAGTGCAGTTGCTGTCTCTAAGAAGCTTTGGTGGTATACAGGGTCTTTATTTTTAAGTCATGTTTTAAAGACCAAAAAGGAAGAAATAATGTTGAGTTGCTCCCTTCCTATCCCTAACTTTTTGAATGCTTCAGACCAAAGAGAGGATTAAGTACAGCGAGGAGACTCTAGAGGGCAAACCAACGAAGACATGACTACTGAAGCAATAAGACAGCTAAAAACACAAACAGCAAAACAAAACAATGTCTGACATCAATAGCTTTCAATAACATTAATGGCTTCACCTCTTCGATCTTAAAACACAAGCTAGTTGATTGGGTTGAGAAACAAAATCTGTCTTTATATTGCCTCTAAGAAACTCAACTTGAAAGGTAGGTACTACATAAAAGTGAAAGGATATAAAAATGTATTCCAAAGAAATGGAATTGGGATGCTAGCAGATGTTATTATTCTTATATCTAGCAAAAGAGACTTCAAACTAAAAGTAACCAGAAGAAATACAGATGATCAGTTCATTCTAATCAAGGGGACAGTTACTCAAGACATACAATCCAAACCTAAATATATGTACACCAAGCTCTGGTGCACCCAATTACATAAAAGTGCAGTATTGGGATTAAAGACACAGATTAACACTAATCCACTAATAGTAGGTGACATTACCATGTATTTTTCAAGTCAAGCAGTGTAACAGATGCAGCTTTTATCTCCTTGTTGACTATTGATTTGTCTATTTCGAATCTTTGTGATTTTATATGTATTGTAGTTGTGTTTTCTATTTGCATGAGAAATGTGGTTGGAATTCTACTTGGATTACATTGAATCTGTAGATCATTTAAAGCAGTTTTACAAAAAGCATTTCTTCTGATCCATGCTGTTAACTATTTTTCCATCTACTTATGTCTTATCTAATTTCTTTTTACTTTAACTTATTTAATTGCAGAGTTATAATTTCCAGTTTGTAGACCTGACAGATACTTATTCAAATATATTCCTCCATGTTTTGGTATACTTTTGTAGTTTTCATAATCTTTTTTTGAATAGTTTTATATGTAGATATGCCTTACATTTTGTGTTTTGGTTTTATCTTCTGTAAATTTTGGCTTTATTTATTAATTCTAACCTTCTGGCAGGCTCTTTAGAGGCATTTTTGCTTCTGCATGTCTAATTTGGAAGCTTTTACTTCTTTCTGTTGGTAGCCTTTTCAGCTGAGTGGAAGCGGCAAGGCTGGCATCCTTGTCTTTTGCTGACCTCAGAGAAGGAACAGTGCACAGTCACCACTGTTGAGTGTGATGTTAGCTGTGGCCCTGACACACACCACATTTCTTGTGTTGAGTTGCTTTCTTCCTACTCCTAATTTCTCAAACTTTTTTTTAAATCATGAAAAGACTTTTTCAGATGTCTCAGTCAAAGGCAATAGCTTTGGGCCACACCCATTCCTGACAACCGCACAGTCCAAGGTGTGCACTTATTTTCTAAGGTCTTAGGAATATGTCGTAGATTTTCAAGGCTCCTATAATGCGCCACTACTCAGCCTATGTTTTAGAATTTGTTTCATTTATTGTTTCTCTCAACAATTATCTCATAGCTTACATCAATTTCCTATAATTATTTTGGACAAATACCCAGAGAAAAAGAGATTTTACAAAGGAAAATTTCTGGGTGAGCCTTGCAAGTCTGGTTCTCTGAAGGACTGCCAGCCGCTCAGAATAATGGCAGCTCTCTGGGAAAATGCTTTGCAGGACTCTATCCATGATCTCCTCTCATGATGGCTGGCAGAATGTTTCCCTGTGAAGGAAAGTTGTTAATGTTCAAGGATATCACAGAAATGGACACTGCAGGATGGGAGTAATGAAGGCTACAATATCACAAAACTCACTTTCCTCCAGTCAGCTGGGTTTTCTCTTCAACGCTTCCAGGCTATTGCAAGCCTTTGGTGAATCTGCAGAACCCTACAAGACTTCATTCTGGCAGCTTGCCAACATTTTCCTCTGCCATCATAGGAGAGAATCATTAGAGTTTTCCTGCCAAGGTGTATCTTATATACTATTTTTTTTTTAGTAATTGTTAATAAAGAAAATTGAAGAAGTGTTTTTGGTATGGGTATTTGGTATCGGTCACTGCTTTAAGTTGGTAAATAGTGAGAACAGCATGAATTACAAACACACTTTTGGAAAGCATGGTGGTATATGTGGTGGCCAACCTCCAACAGGTCTCCAGTAGATGTCCTCTCTTGTTTTCAGTCTCTCCAGTTGTTCCCTTCTTTGCCATAAAGAATCAGAGTTGACTTGTGTGCCCAAGAGAAAAAATGTGAAGGCCATGGCGTTGAACTACTGAGACAATTACGTGAAGACCATTGACACTTCTCTTTTGGTCACCAGGACAAATTGCTCTTGGGAAATCCAGTTGCTGTATTGGGAGGATAGTATTGAGCACCCAGCGGAGGCCACATATTAGCCACTGGTTACATTAAGTGAATTGTCCGGTCCCAGATAAGCCCTACAAAGGCCCACGGCCATGAATCATGTCATGGATCCTAGCCCAAGAAACCTATTTCTGAGTTTTTGACTAATAGACACCATGAAAGGATAAATACATATCATATTAGGCAACTAAGACTGGTTATAATTTGCTCTTCAGCAATCAACTACTGTTATAGCAATAGAATAATCAAAATCAGCTCTCTTCACAAAAATAGTTTCCACAAGAAGGCAGAAGACATTTTTCAGGTAAGTATTGCATATTGATGACTGCACCCCCGGCATGCCCAAAGAGTTTATACCAAATCCACTCAAACAAAACACCAGCTCTCTGCACCGACTCCTTTTAAAGTCATATTCAGAGCACAAAGGATATTAACATCACAGCTATTTGTTTTCCTACAATGAAACAAATGTTACCAAGACTGAAAAGTAATAAAATGAATGAAACCATAATCTTACTTCTGAAGATGTATACAGATATCCTAAAATACCTAACAAATAGACTCTAAGATAACAATGTTCCCCAGATATGCTGTTATTCTTCTGTAAATCTGAAGTAATTTTGATCTGAAGAACTGCACTAGAAATGGAGTAATGGGATTTAATTGTAAGTTTAGAAGCACAGGGTTTCTAATTGAACTCACTGCTTACAGATTGGCTAGCACCAGTTAACTTCAGGGGTTGGCTGGTCTCTGTCTCCCCATGGCTGGGGTTACAGATACACATGACCTTGCCCAGCTTTTATGGGGATGTTGGGGATACAAACCCACTAAGTTACTCATGCATGCATTGCAAGCACTTTACCCACAAAACCTTCTTCCCAGGCCTATTCAAATCATCCTATGCTATACTGTAAATCACATATGCATATTATCTATATATTTAGTTTATATTAAAGCATATCAACAGGCCCGATGGGTATGGATTTAAATGTAGATCGTAGCAAAGCATAAGACATAGTATTAGTCATAAAATATTTGAAGAAGGACAATAATTTAGAGAAGGTATTCAAATGCTAAGAGATATTTGAGAAAGTGAGTTTATGTGGTAATCAGGTGCTTAATATTTATTTTGTAGTCATTTGTTAACATTTTCCTAGAAGAAGTGTCCGAGTGATAAAAGAGTAAGCATTGACAGAACTTTGGGGATTTATCTAGCTATAGCATATCATAAGGGTTACTGCTTACCACTGTTTTCACTCAGTGATATCTTTATTATTTTAATTGTTGCTTTGCATATGCATTATTTGTAGCAAAAAACCCCACCCATTTTTAGAAATTTTAGAATTTCACCTAGAATTCCTTTCTTTTCACCTAGGAAGAAGGGAGTGACGGGTTTCACATGAACACAGGTTTAGCAGTTACTTCCTTCATGCTATCCCAGAGCTGATGTTGGCTTCATTGTGGCTCATCCCACTGGGGAGGCGGTTTCCATACCTGAAAATAGCGGACAACTCTGCAAACCAGGTCGGGGGCCATGAAGTCTCCAGTGAATCGCCAAATAATATCTGTCAGGATGTTGATCAGTCCTGTGAAGGAGTCTAACAAAAAACACAAGTTTCAATCTCTCCAAAATTTGTGGTTACACGGCAGAGAAAACAAACTCCTGGGTTGGTTTTGTTTTCTCTTAGCTTAGCAGATGGCGACAGAAGGAAAGTGAAGCAGGAGCTCCCTGTCTTTAAATATCAGAGTTTGTTTGCGCCTAGAAAGGATTTCAGCTGTGACTGAGGAGGAATCGATAGTCCCAGGAGAGGGCCTTCCGCACTCATGCTGTGAGAGGACTCACAGGCAGACAAAGCTGAAGATGGCAAATGTGTGCAAAATGCATCTCTGTCCTGCATAGAGTGGGCCATAATCTCATTGCCTGTCGAACATGGGTGACGACAGACTACTGCAAGTTTCAAATCTTCGTTTATCTCATAGAATACTTTCTTTTTAATTTAACCTTCATTTTTTTTAGAATTTCATACATGAATGCTGTATTTACATAATTTCCTCCTGCTCCCATTTTCAATTCCCCTCGTGTTCCCCTACCTGCCAAATTCATGTTCTCCTCTTAATTCTTATTGTTTTACGAGCACACGCACACACACACACACACACACACACACCTTACTGAATGCATTTAGTGTTGTTTGTGTATGTATAGACTTGATAACTTATCAGGAGCCTGATTCTCTAGGAAAAACTTGCTTTTCTCTCTCAGAAGCCATTTACTGCTATCGTGTTGTAGAATTAATTTGCCTTTCTAGTAAGAAACCATTCTACACACTTAGAGATTAGTTAAGAAAATCTCTTTAATAATATAACTTGCATACAGCTCTGGCTGGTGCTCATAGGAGTTGTCCTGGACCAGAGAGTTCTACTATCTTATACAGGTTTAGACTCCTGCTTTCAACACACTTCAACCTTAAGTCTCTTTCAGGTCCAGCTTACTCTGTTTCTACAGTCTAAACTGAGACTGCATGTCTGCTCACTTGGGTAGATGGGAGATTTATAGAGTGAATATATTTCCATAATTCTGTAAGTGCACCAGAATTGCTCTTTTCAAACGGTTGTTGCCCAGGTTCATCTTGCTCACCTGACAGAATTATATTTTGCCTGATAGGAAGAGAGGGAACTTAATGGGAGACAAGGACTTAACTGGTGGCTGTGACCCTGGGCTGTCCCCTTGTGTTGATGGTAGAGGCATATTCTTTGGTCTAAGGATGGACCTAATGGCTAGTAGTAAGTAAAGGTTGTCTCCTAAGAAGTCAATCTTGGTGAATAAACATTAGCAGAGACTTCCTTTGCAACACCATACTTCAATTATTGTATACACTATTCTTTTTTACAGTGTCTAACAAGCTTGGCTAGTACACTATTATCTGCCATGGCCACTGGAGGTGACATTCCTGTAGCTAAGCTCTTCGTGTCATTTCATATTTCACAATCAAGTGGACTGGTTTGAAAGAAAACGACCCCAAAAGGAGTGGCACTGATAGGAGGTGTGGCCTTGTTGAAGCAAGTGTGTCACTGTGGGGGTGGGCCTTGAGGTCTCAGTGTTACTGTAGTTGACTTCCTGTTGCTTGTAAGGCAAGATGAAAAAGGACTCTCAGTTCCAGTACTGCATTTGCCTGCACGCTGCCGTGCTTGCTGCCGTGCTCCCCAAGACAATGATAATGGACTGAACATCTAAAATATAAGTGAGCCCCCTCAATTAAATGTTTTCACTTAGTAGTGTTGCTTTGGTTATGGTATCTCTTCATAGGAATAAGAACCCCAACTAGGACAGTGGGTTGTGAGTAAATCCTTTATATCCTCATAGGTTTATGAGTTTATGTATGAATCCTTTATAACATCAATTTTACTTCTTGGAGACCTTCTGCATCAACAGTTATTCATCTATGGGTGATGAAATACTTGAAAAATTGAGACTTAAACCCAAGTCCTCACAAATGCTAGGAATGTGTTCTAACACTGAGCTACATGCCAGACCCTAGTTTATTTTTTACTAAAATGTATTAGTTCTTTAAAATAATGGGTCTCATCATTTCCCTTTCAAACTTGCATATTTTATACTGTAATAATATCCATACCTGTTTTTATGCCAATATCAATATGTTTTAATTACTGTAGTTCTGTAATAGAGCTTGATGTCAAGGATGGTAATACCTCTAGTTAATGAAATCAAATTGAAGACCTGAATATTAATCCACACACCTATGAACACCTGATTTTTGACAAAGAAGCTAAAACAGTGGAAAAAAGAAAGCATCTTCAGCAAATGGTGCTGGCATAACTGGATGTCAACCTGTAGAAGAATGAAATTAGATTCATAATTATCACCGTGCACAAAACTCAAGCCCAAGTGGATTAAAGACCTCAGTATAAATCTGACCACACTGAACCTGATAGAGGAGAAAGTGGGAAGTAGCCTTCAGTGCATGGGCACAAATGACCACTTCCTAAATATAACCCCAATAGCACAGACAATAAGAGCAACAATAAATAAATGGGGCCTCCTGAGACTGAGAAGCTTCAATAAAGCAAAGGACACAGTCAATAAGACAAAAAGGCAACTTACTGAATGGGAAAAGATCTTCACCAACCCCACATCAGACAAAGAACTGATCTCCAAAATATATAAAGAACTCAAGAAATCAGACATTAAAATAACCCAATTAAAAAATGGTGTACTATACTAAATAGATATTTCTCAACAGAAGAATTTCAAATGGCCAAAAAACATGTTCAACTTCCTTAGCTATCAGGGAAATGCCCATCAAAACAACTCTGAGATACCTGTCAGAATGGCTAAGATCAAAACCACTAATGATAGCTTATGCTGGAGCGGATGTAGAGTAAGGGGAACACTCATCCATTGCTCGTGGGAATGCAAACTTGTACAACCACTTTGGAAATCAGTATGGCAGTTTCTCAGAAAATTGGGCATCAACCTTCCTCAGGATTCAGCAATACTAATCTTGGGCATATATCCAAAAGATGCTCAATCATACTACAAAAGCATTTGTTCAACTATGTTCACAGCCACATTATTTGTAATAGCCAGAATCTGGAAACAACCTAGATGCCCCTCAACTGAAGAATGGATGAAGAAAGTATGTCACATTTACACATTAGAATACTATTCAGTGGTAGAAAAAATTGACATCTTGAATTTTGCATGCAAATGGATGGAATTAGAAAACACTATCCTCAGTGAGGTAACCCAGACCCTCCAAAAATGGATATAGTATGTACTCACTTATAAGTGGACACTAGCCATAAACAAAGAACATTGAGCCTATAGTTCATGATTCTAGAGAGGCTAAGTAATAAGGTGAACCCAAAGAAAAACATATATAGACCTACCTGGAAATTGGAAACAGATAAAGTTGCCTGACAAAATTGGGACCATGGGGGCAGGGGGTAGAAGGGGAGGATTGAGGAGAACTTGAGGGAATGGGATAGTTGAGATGGAGGAAGGACAGATATGAGAGCAAGGAAAGAGATATCTTGATTGAAGGAGCCATTATGAAGTTAGCAAAACACCGGGCTCTAGAAAAATTCCCAGGAATCCACAAGGATGACCCCAGTTAAGACCCTAAGTAATAGGGAGAGGGTGCCTGAACTGGCCTTGCCCTGTAGTCAGACTGATGATTATCTTAAATATCATTTTAAAACTTTCATCCAACAACAGATGGAAACAAAGGCAGAGACCCCTGGAGCACTGGACTGAGCTCCCAAAATCCAGTTGAAGAGTGGAAGGAGTGAGAGTATGAGCAAGGAGGTCAAGACCATGAGGGGAATGAATGAGCATGGGATCAAGCTAGTCCCTCTGAATGTGGTTGACAGTTGGGGCAGACTGAGGGGTCACTGAAAGTGGCACTGGGATTTGTCTCTACTGCATGTACTGGCCTTTTGGGATCCTATGCTCTTTGGATGTATGCTTTGCTCAGCCTAGAAGTAGTAAGGAGGGCCTTGGACTTTCCACAGGGCAGGGAGCCTTCTCTTAGGATTGGAGGGCGTTGGGGTGGGAGGGTGTGTGGAGGAAGTGGGAGGAGGGGAGAGAGTGGGAATTGGATTGGTATTTTTTAAAGTAATAAAATATAGTAACAAAAAATCCATAACTGTTTTCATCTCTTGTCACATTTCTCTGTGAAATTTATTCACATTTTAAAATTTTCATTTAACTCATCATTACATTTTTATGCCCCCTTCAAATACAGACTCAACACATGAGAGAAAACATAGTATTTGTCTTTCTGTGTCTGGATTATTTTAATTAACAGGACTATTTCTGGATACATATATATTCCCATAAGTGATATTTTGTTTTTTATGGATAAACTTATATTGGTAAATATAATGCATATATGCACCACATTGAGAAATCCATTTCTCCATTGATAAACACCTAGGCTATTTCCATAAGTGGGTTTTGTGCACAGAATCACAATAATGTCCACATATCTCTTCCATATGCTGACTTTGATTCCTTTATTATATACTCGGGACTGACAAAGAGGGTTATATTATGGCTTGTTTTAGTGTCCTAGGTTCATTTTCGTTGTGATAAAATATCTTAAAAAAGAATAACTTAGTGGAGGAAGGCTTAATCTGCCTTCAATTCCAGGATCAATTATCTTTGAGGGGCAATCAAGGCAGAAATTCATGCAGCTAGTCTATTCATATTCACAGTCAGGGGAAGAGAGAGTGAACACAGGTCTGCTTTCTTGCAGCTTCTGCTCAGCTGGCTTTCTCTACTCTTATGCAGAGCCTAGCCCATAAAAAGGATCCACCTACATTTAGGATGAGCCTTCTTCCCACCCCACTTAACAATCCCCCACAGTTCTCCATAGGTGTGCTTACAGGCCCACCTGATCTGACAATTCCTCATCCTAGACTCTCTTGCTAGGTGCTTCTAGGCTATGGCAGGTTGACTTGTAAAGCCAATTATCACATTTAGTTTTTGTAGAACCCCCACCTCCACATTGATTTCCATAGTAGTGGAACTAATTTATATTCCTACCAGACACGTATAAGAGCCCCCCTCCCCTCTCTCCTCCCACTCTTGGTTTCTTGAGACAGGTTTTCTCTGTGTCACCTTGGCTGTCCTGGAACTTGCTCTGGAGACCAGTCTGACCTATGACCAAGAACTCACAGAGATTTACTTGTTTTGCCTCATGAGTGCTAGGATTAAAGGAGTGCACATCCCTGTCACCACTAAAAGGGTCTCTTATCCTTGAATCTTGGAAACATTTATTGTTTTTCCTTCCTTCCTTCTTTCCTTCCTTCTTTCTTCTTTTCTTCTTGTCTCTTCCTTCCTTTCTTTTTTCTAATATTGTTATTTGTCTATTTCATACATGTGTATAATGTACTTTAACCCCTATGCCTCCCTCCCCCTACTTTCTCTTATCTTCCATCCATTCCAGTTTCATAACTTTTGGTTTTATTCTGTGACCCATTTAACCAGGATTATCTATCTGTGTGACAATTGGATTGAAACCATCTATTGGAGCTAGTCTGGGACTTCAGTAATGACTCCTCTCTCCTTGTATTTAACAGTGGTAAATAGTTCAGCAGTGAGGAGTAGGGACTTGAGCTCCTCCTCCATCCCTGCCTGACTGCTGGTCTGCTCATTCATCTTACTACACAGTATCATGTAAGTAACATGTCTTACAAGACATCCATGGCTGCTGTGAGATTATCATTGGAATGGCTTGTCTTGCCCAGAAGCTGCTACTTTCCAGTCCTTCTCCTTTTTTTCTAGTTGTCCACTCTTTTCAGCCCCTCCTCTGCAGTGTTCCATGAGCCTTAGAGAGGATGGTATAAATGTCTGTTTATAAACTTATTCAGCACTTAGACTCAGCTCTGTGCAGTCATGAATGTTTGTGTTTACCATTGTTCACTGGAGAGAGAATTTTCTCATTAAGGCTAACAGTAAGGCTCATCTATGGGTACAAACATAATTATTCAGTTTGACATTGTGTCATTCTAGCTAAACAGCATTTTTCAGTTCCTCCCAGAGCCTATTGTCTCCCCTACGATAGGTTATTGACCAGGTTTCCAGTACCTCAAATCCAACCAGAGAGCAATTTATTATTCCCGTAACTGTAGGGCCACTACTGCACAAATGGGCACATCTTATAAGACAGATTGGTCTCAGACCTCATAGGACTGACACTGAGTAATGCAATTGGTAGCATTTCTATGCCCAGAGACCTGGATAGCACTTTCTAAGACTTCTGGGAAAGAGGACAATCATGGCTCAGTTTCAGCTTGTCTTCTCTGTATCACACAGTATGTGGTGTCTTCAGCAACAGGTCTTGTCATCTACTTCTTGTGGGGAACCAAAAATAATGGCCAGGAAATGGAGAAATGGTTCAGTTTTTAGGAGTACTTGCTTCTCTTGAGGAGGACCCAGGCTTGGTTCCAAGCTGGCTCATAGCTGTCTGTAATCTAGTTCAAGAGGACAGGGGATCCTATTCTGAACTCTTGTGGGCACCAGGCACATATATGGTACACATACTTGCAGACAAAATATGAAACACACAAATAAATAATTTTTAAAGTAAAGGCAAGAGCTTTGTATTGTTTTGGGGGCCTCTGGGGCATCCCTGACCAAAAACTCAGAAGGAGGCACCCCACCTCTGTAACCAAGGCTTTTGTTCAGTAACTCATGGTTTCTGGGAAAAGCTTTGCCCAGATACAGCATTTATTCTTCATTTTATTTTTGCTTCCCATTTTATTATTATTATTATTATTATTATTATTATTATTTTACTATTTTGTTTGTTTTCTTGATTGTAGACTTTCTGATGAGGAAGATGGAATCTTAAAGTACTTTTTATTTTTTTAAAAAATAAACTATTTCTTGAGAGCAAGTAATCACTCTGTATCTAGCCTTCCAGGGGCAATGCATACATTCTCTGACCCTGAGGTGGTCAGCACCACTCACCCACCACCCACTGGGGCTTTCAGATTTCTTAAGTGTATGGCAACCCGCATACCATGGTAAGTGACTAGACACCTGGCCTGATATCACACGGGGCACATGATCAGGCTCATGAACACAGAACTCAGTTCGAATCATGCACCTCACAGCCAAGAAGCTGCTTTTCTTGAAGAGTCCTGGAAAGGACGTCTGAAGCCACCTATGAAGCACAGATTAACGAGAGTGCCCTGAGAGGACAGGATGCTACCCTTTGGAGTGCATCGCATGCGATTCGAGTCCTCTTTCTGGCATTGTGTCTCTTGCAGGAAACTCACAAAGGTCTTAGAATGAAGAGGTAGAAGAGGAAGGCCTCAGTAGCCTCACTCCCAGGAATGCAACTGGGACCTTCCAAGTCTTATGTCTGTTTCTCTCTGTCTGCCATATTGTTACTCTGTAGGCAACAACAATAAAAAGTATCAAAGACAAGTACTCAGGTACTACTAGAGGATTGTTACAGTCTGGGAGAAAATAAACACTGTGGCAATTCAGAATTATAAGAGACATTGTTTATTCCTTCTCTATTTACAGTTTTCCCTTTCTTTCCTTCCTCCTTTTCTCCCTTCTCTTCCTCTCTCTCTTCCCTCTCCTTCCCTCCCTCCCTTCTTTCTTTCCTTCGTGTGTGTGTACGCATGTGTGTGCATGTGTGTGTGGTATGTGAATGTGTGGTGAAGTGCACATGTGTGCAGATGCATGTGCCCACAGAAGCCAGATGGAGCTACCAAGTGTCCTCCTTAACCACCCTCCACTTTATTTCCCTGAGAAAATTTTCTAACTGAATAAACTAACCATGCCATTTTTCCCCCCAGCTAGAGTAGCTAGCCAGCTTGCCCCAAGAATCCTCCTGTCTCCATTCCTCACAGAGGGGTTGCATAACCCTATCTCAAGTTCACATGGATTCTAGTGGTGCCAATTCAGGTTCTCATGCATGTTCAGCATGTGGTTTTGCCCATTGAACACATCCGCATGAGACACCCCTATGAGATCAGTTGTTACTGATCATGGCAGGCTTATGAAGAGCCTGAGAATTGTGGTCTGTGACCAACCAAACAGGGACTGAAAAGGAGCTTCTTCTGGGAAGAATGGGCGGACTGAATGAGTTGAATTGATGGTGAACTTCTTTGGATATTCTCTGTTGGTTTACTTTTTCCCTAATTGAAAAATAATAGGAACAATACTGGTGATTCTGTAGATCTAAGTGGCTATATGAACAATTATAGTGTATTCTGGTAAAATGTGTTTCTACCCTGGAGATTAATCTTAAATAAACCGATTTCTGGTAGTGCAGTAGCCATGGGGCAGTACTATAGCATTTGCTAGTTGCTATTAAGCTAATGAAGCTAGCTCTGATCAGTAAGAGCTATTTAGTTACCTCAGTAATTGAGTATACTGCAAATAAAAAGCTCCTAAGAGATAATGAGTAGGACCTTGGGAACAAAGTGTAGACCTTTAAAGGCCTAATAGTGTGCTTGGATTGCCCTGTTTCCTATGATTCATTACATAAAAGATACTAGAAACAGTGACATGCAGGAAACCGCAGCAGAGTGCGCCTGGCATTTTTGCTTCTTTAAGGGCATCTTGTAAATGTGACTGTGGCTTCTAAAGTGAAGCAAAGCCATGGGTAAAGGAGGGGGAAGTAAAGGTTGATGCCACAGTCTAGTCAAACCCAAAGGATAGAAAAGGTCAGGCAGGCAGAAAGGTCGTGAGGGGTGGTGGCTCTGAGTGAGGAAGTATTGACATAGGGGTAGAAGTGAGGGATGACATGGGGTCTCTGTAGCGTGACATCAGTTTGTGGGGTCTGAAGCTGAGAACAGGAGTTAGAAAGTGGCAAGAGTGACGCCATCTCTCTTTAAACAGAGGAGATAGTCAACACTGTACCTGGATATGTGCTATAGACAGATCTATCTCCATATTGGGGGAAGGATCAGTTTAATAGGTCAGCTACAGGAATTAACACTGGACTAGCTGGAGAGCTGTGTGGAAATCTGAGAAACAGATCATTGGTCTCATGTTTGTAAGCAGAAGTGGAGATGTGGAGAAGGGTGTATGCTCGGATAAACTTTATGTGCTGAAATGAGGATTTAATACATGATCATTAAAGTTTTTAACATTCCTTCCATGGGTATTACTGGTAGATGGTAGTGCCTTCAATTAATGAGAATGCCAGAGGAAAAACTCATTAAGATGGAACATTAATGAGTTTGGGCTTTCCTAGGGCATTAGACAATTACATGCAGTGCTATAACTGATGTAGTTGTATTAAGAGCTACCATTTTTTCCCCCGTATTTTTGTGCCTTTCCTCTCTTCTATTTCTCCCTGTGATGACTGACCTTTTCATTTCATTTTACTATCTGCTATTATCTTATCAACTCTATGTTGTCTGATATTAACTGAAGATTTATATTGTATAGCTTTAATTTTTCCTGGTTTACTTTCATATAATACTATATACACTTTTCTATAATGTGCAGGTTGCTATGGCCAAGTCACTCACAAATGCTGTGTTACTGTTTAGGTATTTTCATTCTGCATGTATTATAAAGCACATTGTTACAATTTTATTATAAAGTTACCTTTTACAGTTGCTATTTAGAAATATGAAAAATGGTCCTCTGCCTGATGGTCTATCGGATACCCAATCCACCATTCTGGAGAGCAGAGGCATCATGTAGATCTGTAGATCCTGATCCTGAGGTCCAGATAGATTCCCAAACAGATTCCCACCCAGTCACCTCACACACTGCTTTGCTTGGCACATAGATCTGACACAATGAGGCAGGGCAGAGAAAAAGGAAAGTCACAATGAATAAGAAAAATTGGCCAAAATAACCTGTCAGTGGACCAAAAGCACAGTAAGTAATGATGTTCACCTTTAGCCAATCACAACATGCCAAGTCCAATTGCCAGAATAAGAATAAGCCAATCAGAGGTGTTCCTATGGCTACTTAATTTCCCTAATCCCATACCCCCCATCATTTACAAAAGAGCCTCTAGATTGGATACTCTGTGTTCTTGCCTCCACATCTTCATCTCCTAACGCCCTGCTCCCTGAAACTGGGGATCACACAACAGGAAGCAGCAACCAAAAACGAATGGACCACCTTTAGAACCTGGAAATACCTCTACAAACTTCTGAAGATTGTTAGACACAATCTTCTCAGGCTGCAAAAGGTTCCTAGGCTCAGACATTGTGCCCATCCCCAGTTGAGCTGAGATTCAGTCTGACACCCATTTGCACACCAACACAGAGAGATCCCAAGACTGAACACTAAGCACCATTCAGCTTGTGCACAACTCAACAAGATGAGAGTAATATTAAACAAGGGTCCAAGCAACCACTCAACACAGGCAAAATAGCTAGATCAAGACACACTATCAATGACCTAGCTCCAGATGCCTAGGTTACATTGCAAAATCAAAAACAGTAATAAAAAGTGTATTTCCTCCCAAACTCAGCACCCCATTGTAATGAGAAAAGAAACTCAGCTCATGCACAGACCAGTGCTTTTGAAACAGCAGTTATATGTTCAAGGAACTGGAGAAGATACGAACAAATGACCGAAGGAAGGCTGTGAGAACACAAGTGCTTGAATGAAAGCATGAAAAAAATTCAAAATATGAAAATGGAATTTAATAAAGAGATAGACTCTCTGAAAAAAAGTCAAAATGAAATAAAACACAAAATGAAAAACTCAGGAAGTCAAATGAACAGCTCATAGGAATGTTTTGCCAACAGAAACAATTGAGCAGAGGAGAGATCATCAAGTCTCAAAGAAAAAGGGGAGTAGAAGTTAAAGAAAGTGTTAAAATCCAAAACAAACAAGCAAAAACAAGATTGGAACAGAACACTTAGAAAACACCATTAATGTGGAATTCCCCTCGGTATGCTGTTAATAAAGAAACTGGTTTGGCCTGATAGGGTAGATGGGTAGGGGAAACTAAACTGAAAGAAAGAAGAGCAGAGTCAGGGAGAAGCCATGGAGCTGCTGCCAGAGACAGACATGTTAATGGTAGGCCACGCACCTCATGGTAAAATTTAAAATAATGGAAATGGGCAAATTCTAGATGTAAGAGCTAGCTAGCAATATGCTTAAGTAATTGGCCAAGCAGTGATTTAATTAATACAGTTTCTGTGTGGTTATTTTGGGCGTCTGGGTAGCCATGAAATGAACAAGCGGCCTCCTTACAACACACCATGAAAGAACAACCCTATGAATGTAGGTATAGAAGGAAAAAAGAACCCCAGGTTAAAGGCACAGAAAAAAATTAACAGAATCATGAGAAAAAAATCTGAGATCTAATAGGAAAAATGCTTATTAAGGTACAAAAAATCATAGCATCAACCAGACAGGAGCTGGAAAGAAACTCCCTGTGCCACATAATAAAGTCCCTGAATGCATAGAACAAAGAAGGTCACTGGAAGTATCAACAAAGAAGGAATAAAGCGTTCAAGGGAAACTTTGAAAGCAGGAAAGGCTTGGATGGATGTGCTACAAGTTCTAAAAGACCACAGATGACAGGCCTCAAGCATTAATCTAATTAATTTTTATATCAGGGTCAGAATCAGAAAGATCAGAGAAGCAGGGAGCAGCAGCCAGTCACTTTCTACCTCTACCATTCTTCCATCTGAAAGGGCTCTTTTCACAACCCACCTTACTACTTCCTGTCTCCTCTCTGTCTACAGTCCTCCAAACCTCTATGGTCAGCTGGTGGCTAACCCTGCCCTCTGACTATGATCAAACTTTATCTGTTAGAAAACAATCTAAATATCACACCATACACACAATACCCCTTTTTGTCTAAACAAAAAGCAAAGACTTTAACCAAACATAGTAAACCTACATACAATAAGTACAATAACTTTATACAAATATATATAGGCAAAAATTATATTCACAATAAGCAGTCCTTTTGCAACTTCCTAGTTTATGTCTATCATGTGGGCAGTAGTATAGAGATTCATCCACTGGCCACAGGCTGTGGGCCTGAGCTACCAGTACTATGTGGCAGGTTCCCACAGTCTTTCACGAAGGCTTCAACACAGATAAGCACCTCTCCATTTAAAGGCTCATACAGGCAGAAAAAGGACAGAGATTCATAGTAAGACAGATTCAGACAACAAAAAAGAGCCTCTGAACTCACAATGTGTTTGTAAATGAGCATAGTCTTGGGAGAGAGAAGAAAAAGAGAATATATACAATCTTAGATTAAAAATACAGTTTAAAAATAATTAAAGTCCCTAAAAAAGGAATAGAGCAATAAAATAAATATAATAAGTTACATAAAATGGGAAATACACAGAGTCTGGATCATGTATGTTATTGCGCTGTCTTTCAATTTTTTATTGTTAATGAGCAAGTGATAACTGCTATGAGACATTTGATTATAAAAGCCACTAAACTGACATTTCAAAAATGTCTTGACTCCAAAATTTAAGGCAAAAGATATGTTTCTTTGGAGGAGAGGTTATGCTTTTATTTCCACAGGAAATGAGAGGCTATTGATTTATATCAGGTGAATAAATGATGTTTGATTCAGTAATAAAATGAATGAAAATCAGATTTGATCAAGAAAGATCCCCTGAAAATCCTGGCTACAGGCATAAAAAATAAACCTAAAAAAACTACAAAGCACATTATATATAATTTACCTGCTCAAACATAAAGCAAAAGTCTTCTTTGACTGACTTGTGTACAATGTACAGTCTATATTTGTATCAATACAAATATGTATGTTACCTTTAAAGGCTTATGTATTTTCAGAGCAAGGAGACAACATCAATAAAAACAGATGACCCAGGTGATCCAGCATTTTAAAATGCCTCTGTTGCAGTTTCTTCAGAGTACTGTAGAGTAAATATCCAATACAGATTCAAGGCTGCTGGCTGAGATTATCTGGTCTCACTAACTACTCTAGTCAAGACTTATCCATTATCCTAAATATTCTCAGGGTCCAGTCAACAATAAGTAGTCTAGAAAACTATACCCATATTCCCCAAATACTGTTTATAAATATTTGTCATAATTTAGGGGAGTTGGTTACAAGTTGTTACTGGTAATGGCCATAAGAAAAGCTGAACAAAGGAGATTAGATTCAGAAATCTCATTCTAAAAAGAAAAAGGGGGAATATAGAAATAGGATAAGAGGATAAATTCTTGAATCTGACTTTAAACCAAAAAAGCCACTACTAGTCTTAAATTTTTATATTGATATGGATTTTTTGTATATTAATGCAAATTTTGAGTTTATTTTTGCTATGCTGTATATGTGTTTCTACTCTTGTTTGAAATAGTGTGCTTAAGCAACTCGTTTTAAAATATAATGTAGCCGGGCGGTGGTGGCGCATACCTTTAATCCCAGCACTCGGGAGGCGGAGGCAGGCGGATCTCTGTGAGTTCGAGGCCAGCCTGGTCTACAAGAGCTAGTTCCAGGACAGGAACCAAAAGCTACGGAGAAACCCTGTCTCGAAAAATCCAAAAAAAAAAATAAATAAATAAATAAATAAATAAAATATAATGTATGTTTAAAAATACAGGTTAATATTTGGTCGTCTGTAATAGTCAAACATATAGTCATATTAGATATGTTTTTAAGGTTAAATAGATATATTTAGGTAGATGTCCTTCAAACATTTCAAAAACCTACATAATATGGCATTTAAAATACTTATAATGGCATATAGCTTTTTATGACAGTGAGACATGTCTGTTCTTGGCAGTACAAATTTACTTCAGAAAAGATGATGGGCATTGAAGAAACTCCATATTGAGTTTGTTTTGTTTATGCCAAAAACTAGCCATGTGGGTAAAAAAACTATTCTTGCCTCACCTTGATTGCTGACAGTTACTATCCAAACTAGACTGGTAGGACACAAAAAGGCAGCTGTAAAAATTTTGCGAAGACATGGTAGGACTGTTCTTCAAAATTCTAAGCTTTACAGGAAAATCTGTCAGATATGCTAGGCTTGTAGGTTAGAGTTGAATGGCCCAATGTTATAGAGGAACTTTGGGTGACTATCCAGGAAGCAAAAAGTCCTTGTTGTTAAATAATATTTTGCCCTTCTGGGGTCTTTGATGGAGTTGAAGACTAGATAGTAATAGTTATAGTTTTTCTTAGTTAAACTATAAGATATATTGATGTGAAATGTCAAACTCATCAAGATATAATAGATAATTGAATCTTTTCTCTAATTTTGTCAAATACAAATGGACTGGATATTGTAAATGTAATTCTTAATAATTGTTTTTCTTGTATATAATCTTACTATGATAAAGTTAAAACCTTCCTTTTTAATTAGATAAAAGGGGGAAATTCTGTGGGATAATCTTTCTGTATAGAGTGAATATATATTACTCTCATTGGTTAATAAATAGTTGACAGGCTTGTAACTGGGAAAAGTGCTATGTGAAAAATTCAAACTGAGAATGGTGGGGAAAAAAGTAGGGGAGTCAGGGGAGACACCAGCCTGCTAGAGAGGGAAAAGAACATGCTGGAGTCCATGTGAAGCCATGGGCCACATGGCAGAATGTAGATTAACAGAAATGGATTAACTTAAGTTTTAAGAACTAGTTAGCAATGAGCCTGAGCTATTGGCCAAGCATTTCTAAGTAATATAAGCCAGAGTATGGTAATTTGGAAGCAGGATTTTTAGTCATAATCAAAGGAGAAGTAAAAACTTCTCATGATAAAAACTTATTCAGGGAATTTTTATCTACAAAGTTGGCTCTATAGAGTATACTAAGAGAAATAGTTCACTATTAAGATTAAACATATACTAGAGTGCACAAGGAATATCAAAACCAGTTAGCCAAAAGTGATATAAGAAAACACCACAGTATCAACAAAAACAAAAAGTAATTATTCAACATTATTCAGCAATAGCTCTCATTATTAATAGTTTCAATTGCACAATTAAAAGACACAAAGTAACAGATTAGATTAGAAAACATCAGTTTGCTGCCTCCAAGAAACACACCTCACTCTAATATGCTAGCTTAGAGTAAAATGATGAAAAAAGACATTCCAAGCAAAAAGAATTAAAGAAACAAGAAGTTATAGCTATTCTAATATCCAACAAAATAGACTGCAAAGTAACACTATTCAGAAGGTTAAGGAAGGACTTTTTATACTCATTAAAGAAAAACCCACTGAAAGGATATTAAAATTCTATCCACATATGCACCAAACATAAGAGCATTCAATTTCATAAAAGAAGCACTGTTAGATCCAAAGTCATAGATTGACCCCAACACAGTGATAGAAAGTGACTTCAATACTTTGTCAGTAGGCAGTTAATACAGACAAATTCTAAAAAATGAAACTTTGGAGCTAAATGTGAAACTTTCTTCAAAATTGGCCACAGATGAGAACACAAACATAGTTTTGTTTTTGTTTTTGTCTTTTTTGAAGACAGGATTTCTCTGTGTGGAGCCCTAGCTGTCCTAAAACTCGCTTTGTAGACCAGAATGGTCTTTAACTCACAGAGATCTGCCTGCCTCCATCTCCCAAGTACTGGGATTAAAGGTGTGCACCACCGCACCTGGCCAAACCTAGACTTTAAGAAAACTGAAATAACGTTATACACACTCTTTGACGACACAGGAATAAAAGTGGATGTCAACAACAGAAATGACAAAGAGTATACACAATAACGTTTGCTTCTCAAAGCCAAGAGATAGTTCCTCAGATGAATTTTGTGTGTGCGCAGCATTGTTTGTAATAGCCAGAACCTGGAAACAACGTAGATGCCCTTCAACGGAAGAATGGATGAAGAAAGTATGGAATATATACATATTAGAGTACTACTCAGCAGTAAAAAACAAGGACTTCTTGAATTTTGCATACAAATGGATGGAAATAGAACACACTATCCTGAGTGAGATAAGCCAGACCCAAAAAGAGGAACATGGGATATACTCACTCATATTTGGTTTCTAGCCATAAATAAAGAACATTGAGCCTATAATTCGCGATCCTAGAGAAGCTAAATAAGAAGGTGAACCCAAAGGAAAACATACAGGCATCCTCCTGAATATTAACCTTCATCAGGCGATGAAAGGAGACAGAGACAGAGACCCACATTGGAGCACCGGACTGAAATTTCAAGGTCCAAATCAGGAGCAGAAGGAGAGAGAGCACGAGAGAGGAACTCAGGACCGCGAGGGGTGCACCCACATACTGAGACAATGGGGATGTTCTATCGGGAACCCACTAAGGCCAGCTGGCCTGGGTCTGAAAAAGCATGGGATAAAACCGGACTTGCTGAACAAAGCGGACAATGAGGACTACTGAGAACTCAAGAACAATGGCAGTGGGTTTTTGATCCTACTGCACGTACTTGCTATGGGGGAGCCTAGGCAGTTTGGATGCTCACCTTACTAGACCTGGATGGAGGTGGGTGGTCCTTGGACTTCCCACATGTCAGGGAACCCTGATTGCTCTTCCAGCTGATGAGGGAGGGGAACTTGATCGGGGGAGGAGGAGGGAAATGGGAGGCGGTGGCGGGGAGGAGGCAGAAATCTTAAATAAATAAATAAATAAATAAATAAATAAATAAATAAAAAGCTTTTCTCCAATTTCCACTTTGGTAGATATTCCTTGTCTATCAAAATGACTCTTCTGCTACCTGACGCCCTTCTCCCCTAGAATGGTTCCCTCGATTGATCATGTTTATTTACCAGATGTTGAATGGTTTTTGTTTTAAAGTCATTTCAGAAGTGAAAAAAAAAAAATTAGGGGCTTGAGAGATGGTTCAGTGGCTAAGAGCTGGTATCGCTCTTCCAGAGAACCCTAGTTTTATTTCCAGCACCCATATCACATGACTCACAGCTGCCTGTAACTTCTGCTCAGGTCAGCCAACATACTCTTTCAGCGTCTGCTCATCTTCACATGCGTGCACATGCACGCAGATACATCAACATACATGCAAATTTAAAGGAAGCAGGAAAAGAGTGCAGCATATACCTTGACTCTGGCAAGCTTACTATAAAGATGAAAATGTGGAAACTGAAGTTGATATAAGGCTCTGGACTAAAGCACACTGCCTCTTTTGTGTATTGCCCGTTTTTTTGTTTTTTGTTTTTTTTTGATGATGATTTTAATTTTATTGCTTCAAACACTGTAACATGATCCACTTGCTACCAAATATGACAATACCATATAATGCGAAAAGGAAATAATTGCTTCGAACATTAACAAAAAGACAACTATACAGTTTAATCTAATGGCCACAGTATATGATGTGGTAGTTGACCCCTTGTCTTCCCCACAAAGGGGAATTTTTTTTTTATTGAGAAAAAAAAATTTCCGCCTCCTCCCAGCCTCCCACTCCTCCCCCTCCCCCACTCGTCTCCCCGTCCCCCCACTCCCCTCCCCCCACCCCCCACTCCTCTCCCCCACCCCCCACTCCTCTCCCTCTCCCTCTCAAAGCATTTGTTTATTTATGTATTCTTTATGAGTATGGCTCTTTCTGTTCTTCTCTCTCCCCTTCCTTCTTTGTCCCTCTCTCCCTCTCTCTCTAGCCACCCTCCAACTGTGTGTGTGTGTGTGTGTGTGTGTGTGTGTGTGTGTGCAAGCAAGTATGTGTGGGTGCCTGTGGAGGCCAGAAGAGAGCATGGGCTTCTCTGGAGCTGGAGTGACAAGTGGTGCTGGGAACTAAACTCAGATCTTTATGGAGCTTCGCAAGAACAGCAAGTGCTTCCAGATGCTGATTTTTCTCTCCAGCCCTTCTCTTCCCTCTTCTTGATGCCTATGTATTTAGCTTCACATGTGCTCACAACATTAACCCCGCAGTCAACACGCAGGAATGTTTCATAGCTGAGCAGAATTCCCCACATGTTAGCTACACTCTGCTCAGCTCTATTCCCTAAAAACCACTGCTCTGTTCCTTGTAATAGTTATTATTTTCAGAATTTATGTAAGTAGAAGGTTAGTCTCTATTTATTAGATATTAACTTCCATTTTAAACAGCATGATGCCTTTGGGATTCAGCCAAATCACATATGGTTTGTTTCTTCTTTTCTTCTTCTGAATATTGTTAAAAGGTGTGGAAGTATAGTTTGTTTATCCATTAATACACTGGAAGATATCTGGCTTATTTCCATTTTTAACTATTTCAGACAAAACTGATAAAAATTGCACAGGCTTTATGTAGATATCCCTTTTCTTTCTTCTAGTGAGGAAGAAAATGAAATTGTTGGGACACAGGGTAGGCATATGTCTCACCATAAAAAACAGTCCAAGTGTCTTCTAGCATTGATGTCACATATATGTTTTCTCACCAGAAACATAGGAGACACCATGGCTCTGTGTCCTTGTCACACCTGATGCTGTCAGGATGTTTTCTTTTTGCTGTCCTATTAATAGGGAATTATTATTAATAGGGAATCTTATCATGACTTGCTTTTCTATTTCTTGAATTACTAAAGTTGAACATTTTTCCGAGTGTAATTTCTATCTGTACATCATCTTCTATAATACCTGTTATAAGGTATTTTCTTCCTTTATGATACATTTTTAAGGTCGTATCTAAGCACTGGACTCCTCTCTCTTCCTGATTCTCTTGGTTGCTTTGGCTCTTTGAACAATGGACTTCAGTTTCTTTTTGAGACTCGTACGTTGTGATTGAGTGACAGACATGGGATGGTGTATGAAGGAGCAAAGAGTGGTCTGGTATGATGCTCCTATTGTAAAGGGCTTGCTGTGGAAGCATGTGGACCTGAGTTCCTCCCCTAGAACCTACAAAAAAGTCAGGCACAATGGTGCATGTGTTGCAATACCCATGTTAGGGAGGCAGAAAGACAGGCAGATTCCTGGGGTTTACTGACCTCCAGCCTAGCTAAATCTGTGAGCTTCAAGCCAGTGAAAGTTTTTGTCTCTAAAACAAAATCCAGGTAAACATGTGTGACATTGTCCTGAACAGAAACACACACACACACACGAATATGAGAGGTAAAGATAGTATTTGTACTTAAAACTGGGCACACTATAACATGTTCAAAAAAAGAACCTGAAAGGTAAATATTAGGAGACAAAGAAGGACTGAATCCAGATAATGAAGATGAGTTACGAAAGATAATATCTAGTTCTCTGTCTCGGATTTTTCTTTTCTGTTGTGGTTAAAATGTATTTGATAGCAAAAGTGACAACTCCAATGTGAAACTCCACAGCTTCAGAACGGCTATGCTAATGGAATATACATTCATTAATATGTGTAGACATTAGGCCTAATCATTTCGATGTGTGATTTTTTGCAACTGTTTATAATAAAGTGTATATTGAAAATGGGCACGTTTCTCCAAAGATGTTAAAGTGAAATGCTGAATTAATCTATTCAGGAGTTTACCAAGCCTGCGTTTGTTGTCTGTGAAGTCTGCCTTAGTCAGCTACAGGCTTTGAATTTCTCCTTGGGTGCTTTGTTGGGGTGGGAGCTGGGTGCTAACTGCAGGTGGGTGTTCCAATGCGTACAGTGCAGACAGCTGCATCTCTCCTAGTGTGACACCCTGCAGATTGAAACTCAGTGCCTACAGGATGATGGATGCTGTCCTTGTACCTCTCTCAGCTCTGTAGGTGGCTGGCCATTGTGGGTGGTGTAGCCACAGCTTTGCAAATTCTTCTCCCATGAAAATCAAACTCGTACCTTGAATGCATCATAGAGTTTGCATATAATAGAATTTAGAGATTTTTAATGGTATTAGAATTATCATTTTCCTATGTGTTCACAAGAGATGAGGTTTCTACCTTTGTGTTTATCATTTTTTTCCAGGTGCTAGGGACAAGGCAGCAGGGTTTGATCCCAAATGGCTGAGGTTTTTATTGGAAAAATTGTCTATGCAGAAGGGTAGGAGTTCATGCTTTCATAAAAATGTGCACTAACCTTTTCTGAACACCTGCATATAATATCTATAACAATCATTCAATTCTGCTGCTGTCATTTGGAAGCAGCTATAGACAAGGGTAGACTGGGTGGATATGGCTGGGTCCCAGTAAGACTCTGAAAAGCAGCTGCAGGCTGCGTTTGGCTGGCACGCTGTGGTTTTACACTCCCGATTTGCAGAATAAACTCCAAATGCCCTACACTGGCTTCTGGAAGCCTCTAGCCTTCTTCAGTTAGATCTTTTCTCATCCCACTGTAATTTTATTTTATTACAGAAACCTTTCAGCCAGCACACTAATGCTAGCATCTGGTTAATTGATGAAAACGTTGGTTAAAGGAATGAGGCATACACACAATCTGCCGTAAGCATATTAATACAAAATACAAATCTGCATTTGTTTGTCATTTTCTTAGTATAAGGCCAGGACTTTTATTGAATTTTATTCCTCTTCATTTTTTTGCATAAAACATACCCATAATGTATCTTTTACGATTTCCAATTTTGGTTTCTTTAAATTAGGGTAAGGAGTTGAGATACCAGCAAAGCAATCTGATGCAGAATCTCATTGGAGGGATTTTTATAATCCTCCTTCATCTTTTATAGCTAGATCCCTTGAGCTTAATTCTACTGCAGCTTTTTTAGTGACTCACTAAAAAATGTCAAGGCTTTGCAAAGCATCTATCTTAATTTTCACAGAAACAGCAGCTCTATAATGTTAGCTAAATTGCACACTTTTAATAATGAGTATGACTGGCAGAAACTGGCTTGGGAGTAAACATCTCTCACTTTCATAAGGTAAGAAGTAGGAGTCAAAAGAGGCAGGCTCTTTGAGGACCATGCTGCCAGTCATACATTTGATTAGTAAGGTGGTTGCTGGAAGAATGGGAGCATCAGCACTCTCAGATGCTGATGAGAGTGGCCATTGGTCCTGCTTCATGTTCCCAGCATGCCCAGCTGTGCTCTTTACTTTGCCACGCCCTTCCTTCCCCTCCTCTGTTGGCCTGGAGAGCTCTTTGTGAATGCTGCCTGAGAGCATCTTCTATTGAAATTCAAGGTTACTTTTCTCTCTGCCCACTGAGCCTGGCAAGATTATCCCCCTCACTCTGTGCTTCTCCCATCTTCCTTTATTAGTACCTGTGTCTTTAATGCATTTTTTCTTAATATTGCACACTCCACTATCCTGCATGGCAGTGGAGGTTATTTTTTATTCAGCTCCACATCTTCAGGCCTTAGAATCATGACATTACACTGTAACAGCTTTGTAAAATGTGATTGAATGAATGGGTATGTTAGTACTTGATTACTGCATAGGCAATTTCACAGGGCAGATTAAACCACATCAACCATTTCCTTCACTGTAGATTGAAATAATGATTGCAGAATCTAGATGCTGGAAGACAGAGAGTGATTTGAAATTTTGATCCTCAATCAGAATTGAAAAAAATATGTTCCCTGGACTCTAAGATCTCTGCAGATTGAGTCTTTGGAGTGACTGAGATTATGCCTTGCTAAGGTGTGCATCAAGCTTTCTGACATTTCTGATAACAGATTATTCTTTTAGCTCAACTGCAGTTCTCTAGTGAGAAGCACTCTGGAGAGACCCCTGGAAACAGTAGCAGTGGCGTATCTCCAGAACGTGTAGTGCTCTGGGGTCTACTTTAGTCCTGGAGTACTCTGCGAAGTCTGGAGTGAAGAGTGGAAGGCAGTAAGTCATAGCAGCTTATTTGCATGTGGCTATTCTTGAAACTATTTTTTTTTGTATTGCCAATTGTCCCTTTTCCTTTCACCTTTTTTTTTTGACAACCAAATACTTGAAGGCAGTATGAATGGGAAAGGAATTGAAGAATTCATGTGATTGTTTGTTTCATGAAATATTTTGCCTTGCCCAACTTCATGTCAGGTACCTAACTGCCACATAAATTTATTTCTCAAAAATAACTTCTCTGCCTCACTGTTTTAGGCTTATCCTTACCATAATAACATGAGGGTGGCATTGTGCCCTTCACCGAGATGAGGTACCAGCTAAGCTTAATGGTCTAAACTGTCAATTCTTTGGCTCTTTATTAATCCAGAGAAGGGGCCCGCACCTCAGTCATTAGTGCTCAATTAGGAAAGAAATCATCACATCCATTATCATTAGAGCAGGTCCTTTGTAGGAATCTTTGTTCCTGAGATTTTTCAAATCATCTCACCAAGTCACAAAAATACCAGTGTTTCTCTTTCCCTGCTAGAAATGCCTTCTAACATATAAAAATCTCAAATTTAATTGAAGAAACGCTATTTCTCCTGAAATTTATTTTCCTTATATTTCTTGTGTGCAGAAAGTGCCTATCTCATTAAGTGAGGTTGACAGACTATCTGGGTTGTTGGTTGCTGCTGCTAGATGCTAGTGTGTGCAAGCATCGAGTTAGTGAGAGCAAATGATCCCTTAAGATAAGGCATGGCCTTGTCGCTCCTGCTCCTTTCCACTCGAAGGGAACACATTGAGGACAGGGCTGTGCAGTCATGGCAGAACTGCTCTCAGGCTGGCTGATGGTGGCTGGAGGAAAAGGTCAATTAGCGTCCTTTTACTGAAATTTTGTTTTCCTGGTAAGGAGACTGCATGCATGGTCTGGGATGTTTGGGAACTCCAGTGATAGAGGGGACACTTTCATTGCAGTTGTGCTGACCGCCATGTCACCTGATGGCCCCTGCTGTATCTTTCACTTCTGATTGTTTGTTTGGTCCTATTCTGATGTATTAGTTTTTGTATTACATTAGTTATATTTCCTAGAAGCTTCTTTGTTTTCTAAAGAGAGACAGAAAGGGGTAGATCTAGACGGGAAGGAAGGTGAGAAGGACCTGGGAAGAGTATAGAGAGGGGAGAGTGCAGTCAGGTTATATGAAAAAAAAATCTAATTTCAATATAAGGAGATAAAAAGAACCCAACACGTACCAGGACATGAGGCAGGAAGGGATGGAGTCATTCTAGGGGTGGCCTTGTTCTGTTTTGGTACACACGCTAAGATCTTAGCAAATCCCTGTCAGCTCAAATTCGAAGCACTAAAAACGCTACAGGATGATAGGGAGTCCCATGTCATCAGGCTTGCCACACAGGAGTTGGCCATGTAGCCTGTGCCTTGGGCACCATACTTCTGGTTTTGCGAAGGCCTGTAAGAGCCCACAATTTACTCCCTGTAGTGATATTGCTGAGCACATCACGTAGTGGCGTGCTGTAGAAGAGCTGCTCAGAATCAATGCTCTTTATCAGGGGACATCTCACTGTGCATTTCCCTCAGGACTACAGTAAACCTTTGCCCAATTAATTTTGACCACAGTTTAAGCCACTAGCAAACCATAGGATACAAAATGGCTTAGCTGCAGTGACTTCGCGGGGCTTCCAAGCCTAATTCAGTTCTGTGATTTATCTATCTCTTTGTGGTAAAGGTTTAACACTTTTGAGACACTATTTAATTTCATATTTTTTATTTTATTGGAAATACCCTCACAGGGGCAGGCTGAATAAGCAGAGTGGCATTTGTCTGTGGAGTTTTGAATTGTGAGTCTGTCTCAGTAGATCTGTACAGTCCTGGGCATGGTGTTGACTTCCAAAATCCTACATCCTTTGTGTGAATGGGCAATGAAACTACTTGATTTATAAATGGCTATCCCAGAGGTTAAGGAGCTAATGCATATAATGGGACTTAATACAATGATCAGCATATAAGTCTTAGATGCTTGTTACAATGCTGGTGCAATGAGCAGAGCCAAGCACGAGGTAGATTATTGTCTTCACACTCTATGATGAGAGAGTATGTCTGGCCAGAAGTCTTGAGTTCCTAGGCAACCTGTAAACAGGGTCTTCTAAAAAGCAACTGGTACATGGGAAGTAGAGGCTTTGTCACACTAGAACTCCAGTGATGACCTCGCATTGCTTAGACAGACTACATGGGTCATTAACCTAATTCATTTTATACCAGATAGAAGGAGAAATGGTGGTTGAGTCAATGGATAAGGTGAAAAGAACGAAATCAGTTTTCATGAGAATAAATCATAAGAAAAACCAATTCCAGTGAGCAGTCTAGGGGCTGGCACCATTTATTAGCAGGAGTGCTATCTGTGGGGTATTTTTTTGTTGGGTTAGATGTTCTGTACTTTGCAAGTAATTTGTCATTCCTGTCTTTACCTACTAAATGTTAGAAGTACTGCCCCATCTCTATCTTTATGATGATTTCCAATTCCCCACTCACCTGGATGGTCTCCAATTGAGATCAATGACAACAATCCAGAGGTCAATTAGCCCCAATAACCATAGAATAGTCATAAGTTTTAGCAGGAACACTTGGGTATTGGGGCCATCATGGAGTCATTAGTTAGAAGAGAGAGAGAGAGAGAGGGAGGGAGAGAGAGAGAGAGAGAGAGAGAGAGAGAGAGAGAGAGGAAACAATGTCCTTTGGAGAAGGGGGAATCTGGTACTCATTTCAAAAACAAGAAAACTGGGGAGTTTCAGAATTAGGAGTGTCACAGAGGGCAGACAATAGAAACTTGGTTCCTCAGAAAGTCTGGCTTATTATCTTACAAGGTTCATCTTTCCAAGTAAGCCAGGTGAGTAGGACAGGCCCTGTAACCAGACAAGAGCCCTTGAGCCATCATACTCCCTGAGCCACCACAGTCCACAGCAGGAGCATCAGCTTCAAGGAACAGTGAAGGTCAGGCAAGGCCACTACTCTCTTCATCACTGTAGCTATCCCAAGAAAGAAACATTGCTATTTCATCCTCTGGTTTTCTTTTTCTTTGCTGCACTGAAGACTGAAATTAGGGCTGCATCCGTACTGCTTACCCAATCTTTCCCTGGGTTACACTCTGAGCCCCTTGGCCTCCTGTGGTCATTGTGAGGATAATTTGAGGCAAACATGCAAAGCACACAGCTCCATCCCATCCACACAGGAGGTTCTAAATACATAACACCCTGATGTTCCTACCCCCATAGGAAAGAACTGAAGCTGGGATTATTTAAACATCTATCAAAAGCCATAGATAGGCCAGCATGATTGACTCAGTTGGTAAAGGCCTTATCTGAAAGCTTGGTAACTTGAGCTCCATCCCAGATCCCACCTAGTGGAAAGAGAGAGCTGACTCCTGCAAGTAGTCCTTTAACTGCACAGATATACTGGTGCAGGAGAATTGTCTATACTCTGTCATTCATGTTTTAAATAAACGCTGATTGGCCATGCAGGAAATATAGGTGGGTCAACTAGACAGGAAGTAGAGGCGGGGCAAGGAGAACAGGAGAATACTGAGAAAAAAGCCCACTCCTTCCCAGATGACCGAAGAAGCAGGATGCGATTTGCCCCAATGAAAAAGGTACTGTGCCATGTGGCTAACATAGATAAGAATAATGGGTTAATATAAACTACAAGAGCTAATAAGAAGCCTGAGCTAATGGGCCAATCAGTTTATAATTAATACAGATCTCTGTCTAATTTCTTTGGGGGTTCCAGCTGTGGGAACTGGGCAGGACAGAAACCCTAACAAGCAGCCTCTCATGTTACAGTATACCAAGTTATGTATGTGCCTTCCTCAAATCAATCAGCCAGTCAATCAATTCAATCCTGTCAATCAGTCAATCATGTTAGTCAGTCAATTAATCAATCAATCATGTCAATCAATCAATCAATCAATCAATATAATTCTTTAAAATGTACTGTCACAGAAATAACTAATGATAGAGACAAGATTGGAACTCAAATCTCTGCTTTTTGCACATTTTCTTTGTGTGACTTTCAAATTAAGGACAGATCTTAAAAGTTTCATTGACTAAAAAAAGTAATAAAAAGAAGAAATACAGCTCTGAGTATATGGAAATTGTAAGAAACTCAAATTTTAAGTTCTACACTAAAGCTTTTTCTATCCATTGTTAGACTTGTTCACTCATGGGTGTACTCTTGCCTTTTTTGGCTACATTGGCTCAGTTAGGTAGAGGGGAAAGAGATTGTATCATTTCATAATTAGGTCTTTACAAAACAAAAGTTGGTCTACCTTTGCTGTCGACCTTTGACCCTGCTTGTTCTGCTATTCTCAAAGGCTGTGGATCTGGATAGGTCTTGACATAGGCAAATCTTCTAGCATCCTTGGGAAATTAGGAAATTACCTTGCAGGTTGCACGGAAGTGTTCCCTGTTGGCTTCCACGGGAAACGTTTCAAGGCTCCAGATGGGAACTGATTTCTTTCATTCATGTTGTCAAAAATCCAATCTCAGTCTCTTTCATGTTCAATAGGATTTGATTAATTAGGGCGTGAAGGGAGGGAAATGACAGCCCCGGTTGCCGAGCAGCACTAGCTGCTGGGATTTCAGCTCCTCTCCCCCTTGCCTGACAGGCCCTCTGAGTTCCCGGCCTGTCTAATCATGGTGCTGCTGGGGGCTGAGTGCATACGCTCAGCGTCAGCCGTGTATCTGCACTAGCCAGCTCCATGACTTTGAGAGATTTTTACCTCTCTTCTCAGTTTCTGCTCCCATAAGCCTGTAATACGAGCAATGAGCATGCCCATGGCTCTGCATAATTTGCTAGATTCTTATGTTCCCTCTGAAGTATTGGCTCAATGAGAATTCATTAAGTGTTAACAAACATTATATGTTTGCATGTTATTGTATTTCTTTGTTTGTTTTGATTTTGGTTTTGGTTTTAGTTTTGTTTTTCTGCCTACTTGCCAGCATGTAAGGAGCCAAGTTTTGAACCTGAATTATAAAAATTTCCTGAGCATCTCCATGAGTTCAAGCTCAGCTTGGTTTACATAGTGAGGTAAAGGACCTGGATAATACCTTTACAACTTTTACAAAGATAATTTGTGCATAGTATACAAAACTCAAATTAGAAATCATGAAAACAGTGTCTCAGAAAATGTGTCTGGGAATGCTTGTGGCTCAGAACAGCCCTAACCCGGAACAGATGCAAGACTCCAGCAGCAGTAGCAGGGAGAAAGCACTTGTTAGACTGCCATACACTGGGACGCCACCCCAGAACGACAATACAGAGTGCATAGCAGAGCAGCAGTGCTGGATGCTGTGACCATTGTGATGTTTTGAAGATGCCCGATGGAAAAGTAAAAGCCCACAGACTACACAGTTCCATATATATATATATATATATATATATATATATATATATATATATGATTACATTCTAACAGGAATGAGACTACCTGAGCTGCAGATGTCACCTGTGGTAGGGGGTGAGGGCTGATGGCCGACATTTGTCAGGTATGTGGGGCATGGAGGAAGCCTAAGTGAATACAAAAAGTGGATGAAGTCCTGAGTGGCATGACACAAGAACCAAGGTCCTCAGATCCATAGGAAACAGGCTCAGAAAAGCAAAGCCTCCTTCTGGTCCAAGAACTAGTTTTGAGGCACAATTGACCAGTGTGTACAAAATCTACCAAGGGCAGCTTTCTTCTTCGAGATGTTTGTGTCCTGAGACTGCTCACCTGCAGAGACCTCTGACAGATTACCTAAGTCCTTCTGCCCCATGCTGCACATAATAAACACGTTTCGGTCTCTTTTGTGGTAATAGTAGGGGTGACTCCATCAGGGAATGCACACCCCACCAAACTCCAGCTTTTCTGTACATGAGTCTGTGTGTATCTCCTTTCTTCATGCCCTTACCACCCTTAGCCAGGTTCCAAGGAACAAGCTACACTGGACAAGGCAGGAGTAGGACTTGAAAACATTTGATAACAACTATTTCCTGGCTACTAGTAACAGTGTGTGAACTACTTGAAAACAATCTGTCTATAAAATTAGACTTCATACTTCAACAAAAAAAAATAAAATCTAAAAGTTTAGAGGGTTTTCTACCTGATTACCAGTCACTCTGCCTCTTTCTCAGAAGTCACCACTGTCGTCCCTTACCACCACCCAAAGACACAGAGCGGGAACCCAAGTGGAGGAACCTGAGTCTCATCTCTTAGATGGCTTATGCTTTGATGCAGCTTATCTAATGTCTAGCCAGCCACCTGCTTCAAAGGGTGCCACACTTCAAAACCTCGGGAAGAGAACAGGGTCACAGAGGAAATGGAAGAAGCCCAGTATCTGGTGACCTGTGACCAGGCAAGATTTCAGTTAATGTTCAGAGAGCTACATGTATGTTTGGGTGCTTCAGACATGCAGACTCATTCCCAGGGTTTGCTTTGGGGCCACTGTGCATTTGCTCTGCATTTGGTACTCTTGAGTGTCTCTTGGGGCAGCCCTGGTTCCCAGACACTCATGTTCTGGAAGAGAATTCACTTGTTTGTGATTTAAAATCACTATGTTTCCTGCAAAATCATTTTTTTTCTCACCATGAATCAGCAACATTCTGGAATAATGCAATGATTTATTCTGCTTCTTTCTTTTTTGTGATACATGTGTATTATATGTAATGTGTTCACATATATGTGCAGATGCTCATTGCAGGCTAATGTAGAATGCTGAGTGGTCTTCATCTATCACTCTTCTCCTACTGTCTTAAGACAGGGTCTTTCACTGAATTTAATCTGCCACTTCTGCAGACTAACTGGCCAAGGCGCCTTCGAGGTCCTTCTTTTTCTGCATCCCCAGCACCAGGGTACAAGCACATGTGGCTATGCCTAACTTTTATGTGGGTGCTGATTTGTCTTCCCAGCGCCCCATGGGATATTTGAATCTAGGGCCACCAGGAAACTAGAAAGACAAGCTTGCATTTCTGGCCTCTTATGTCTTTCTTCCTTTCTCTTTGATGTCATTCCCCTGTAGGGGCGGCCCTGATGGTCCCAATGTTACCTCTACCCATCCCTTCCATCATGACGCCATGACATTCTGCCGTTTCCCTGGAGGACTCTGCTTCCCATCCCTTCATTCAACATTCATCAGGTCATAGCTGTTACTTACTGATTGCTATGCTGGCTCAAGTTCCCGGCCAAGGAGGAGTCAATTAAGACACCAAAATGGATGACCTACATAGCAACCAGCCCCGTTAGGAAACCGGGAATGAAAGGTTGTGCTCTTCTGAGAAGTCACCTGACCCTTATCTCAGCAGAGCAGCCTGACCACAGCATACTAGTATCGCAAATACCAGAAGCTCTTCCTGAGAATTTTGCTTGCAGCATTTCCTCCTCACCCCATGCTCTCCCGCCACTCTCCCACCAAACTTAAATCACACTATAAAATATAAAATATCCAAACTCCCTTTTGCTGGGGCTGCCCTTCCTTCTTTTGGAGAAAGCCCAGCAGGTTGTGCCTCAGGAAAGCTTTGTTCTTCGGTCTCAGGGAGGCTCTGGTTCTCTCAGAATCCTAACACTGACTACTTGGCTTCACAGAGGAAGTCACACACTAGGTATACAGGAAGAAGAGTTCATTCATGTCTTCAACTTTGTCGAATTTTAGTACTCATCATGTACCATGATGAATACCAGGTTGCATGATATTTGCCCATATAAGAGGCAGCTGACCCACTTGTCTAGAAGAGAAACTGTGCAGGTTTCATAGAGTTCCCATGAACATTGTATTTTAAGGATGATTGGGACTTTTCTAGATTGGTATGAAGAACATTCTCATCAAACACGGAATTATAGGCCATAAAAGGTTCCCTTGAATTCACTTGTTTTTTAATTTGATTGTGAAAAACTCATGAATAAAACTTCCAACCTAGGCTTCTGCATACCCCTGCCTCAGATGCTGGATCAAATATGAGCTCCTAGCTTAACTAGAAATAAAGGATTAATGGAAAATTCAGGATGAACTGTCTTAAAATCTCAAATGGTGAACACTGAACAAATTTTCATCATAAAATATAAATGTTCTGGAAAATTAGGAAACAACCTTCCTCAAGACTCAGCAATTTGGGCATATACCCAAAGGGTGCTCAATCCTACCACAAGGACATTGCTCAACTATGTTCATAGCAGAACCTGGAAACAACCTAAATGCCCCTCAACTGAAGAATGAATAAGGAAAATGTGATACATTTACACAATGGATTACTACACAGCAGAAAAAAATAATAACATCTTGAGATTTGCAGGCAAATGGATGGATCTAGTAAACATCATATTGAGTAAGATAACTCAGACCCAGAAAGACAAACATTATATGTACTCAATCATAGTGGCTTTTAGACATAAAACAAAGAAAACCAGACTACAATTCATAATCTCGGAGAACCTAGACAATAATGAGGACCCTAAGAGAGACATACATGGATCTAATCTACATGGGAAGTAGAAAAAGACAAGAACTCCTGAGTAAATTGGGAACATGGGGACCATGGGAGAGGGCTGAAGGGGAGAGAAGAGGAAGGGAGGGGATCAGAGAAAAATGTACAGATCAATAAAATCAATAAAAAAGTTAATAAAATGTAAATGTTCGGTCAGACTTGGAGTATAAAGGAACCTTCACAAGGATATGAAATTCAACCTTAATTTTAAGTTATTATAATGAGCATCAAATTGTCATCTCTGTGCTGTATGTCCCATTCAATGTCCATCCCCGGTCATCAGTGTAAGCCCCTTGAACCACACCAGTTGCCAGGACCCTGTCTCAAGGATCTCCAATTGCCAGGTTCCACCCACAGAACACTCTAACTGCCTTAACTGTTTGATCCTGTCCACATTCTACAGAATTAAAATCAAATCTGTGTTTGTGAAATCCCACCAATCTACTCTAGAAAGTTCCACTCTGAAAAGTTTCAACCCCACTCCCTAAGAAACTCTATATAAATCCTATATCCTGTTCACTTTATTGTTGTTTCTTGCTTGAACAGAAGCAGCCACTGTCCTGATTTTTGTTTCTTCTCCCAATAAATCTCTTGTGTGAAGTTTGTTGTGTGTTGTGACTCTGGTATTTCTTGTCTCTTGACTGCCGGATACCTTCCCTATCTGAGCTGCGCTGCCTATAAACCAGTCTTCCTCTTAGGATAACTAGAATCATTTTGTGTGAGGGGCCCTAGTCTGTGACACAGGTACGATTTGAAGTGTTTGTCCCCTAGTGTCTCTGTGACCTTCGGTGAGTTTCCTGAATTGTTTGTCACCTAGTCGCTCTGTGACCTTCGGTGAGTTTCCTAGACATCTCATTGCTTACTTGCTACCACAGAAAGTTGAGACTGCTACCCGTGCTTTGTTAAGATGCCTTCAGACAGCTTGTGTGTGGAGGAGGAGACTGCTTAATAACACACTTTTTGGATGGTCACAAACTCTCAGGGATGAAAGCTTTGCCTCTCATTAGCTCCCCCACCCCAGAATTTCTTTCAATGTTTTTCTTCCTTGGCAGTTTAAGAGGGGATTTTTTAGGAAGAGAGAACCTAGGAGACAGAGAAGGACAGGATTCTAAACACCTGAGACTTAGGAAGGTTACAAAGATAGAAGTTTTAGGCCATTTTCTGGCATTTCTGAGTTTTGTGCAGTTTTCTGCAAATCTTCTCACCTCAACAATTAAGACTGAAACTGGGTGGTGGTGGCACACGCCTTTAATCCTAGCACTCAGGAGGCAGAGGCAGGCGGATCTCTATGAGTTTGGGGCCAGCCTGGCCTGCAAGAGCTAGTTCCAGGACAGGCTCCAAAGCTACAGAGCAACTCTGTCTTGGAAAACAAAACCAAAATCAACCAAACAAAAAAAATCTGAGGCTTCTTTGTGGCCTAGCACTGGGCAGAGGCTGCTGTCAGGGAGATGAAGCTCTGCTTGGCTTGCATGGTGCAGATGAAAGACTGGCCATTATCTATCTGGAAGAGAAGATCTGAGTGAGGTGTCTCTCACTGACACCCACAAAACCCATCCACCAGTAGATTAGAGCATGGGGCTGGGATAGGAGCCTCTTCTTCATAGTATCTGGAGCTTTTAGGTAGCTTCTAAGCGGAGGGGCTACCCCAAGACTGGAGAAAATCCAGCAAAATTCCCTGGACCATTTATGAGTGATAAGCCTTTGGAGGCATAAATGTGAAGCCTTCATTGTACCTCTCATTTTGGCCTGTCCATCATCTGTAATGACTCGCTTGGCTCTTCTGTGCTACCCACCCCACTCTGAAGCAAAGCTTCCCCCTTAACCTGTCTACCTGCTAACACCTCACCATGCTGAGAGAGCTCTAAAGCAAATCTGAGCAAATCTAACTGATGAACTAATTGTCTAGAGCTAATGACCAAAGCACTTCTCCCAGCTACACTCTCACTTTAATGGGGCAGGCAGCCTTGACCAGGAGGGACAGTAGTGAAGGGATTCCAGGCAGCATATAATAAGGAGAGGAACACAATAGGCTGGCAGATTGCCCAAGGTCACATAGCAAGGTGAGAATGCAAAGTGGCAGCTTCCCTCCTGCTTGTCTCTCTCCCTGAAACTCTTCTATCTGATCGTCCAGGAGACGCTTCTGGATGGCCTGGCCCCAGTGTGCCGAGCCTGTGACAGTGAGACCTGCAGCAGTTGTACCCCATTTCTAGGAGGAAGGGGGAAGAAAAGCAGCTTGGAGGAAGCTTGGGTAACAGAGACTATGCAAATGCTTTGAGCAATAACATTCCTCTCCATTACTTGGTTAACTGCCCCGGAAGAGTCTGCCCTGATTCTGACGGTTTTATTTGTCCTGTTTTGTCAGAGTGAGAACCAGGGTCTGAGTGACGCCTTTATGAAAGCATAAAAGGTAGATGACTGGCAGAGGCCCAGCTCCTTTCTCCCTGAATTAGAGGCTCTTCCTCCGGGAGCTGGCAAAAGCTCCAAACTTGTGTACATCAATTATGTTCCCTGGCTGAGAGCCTTGCTGTGTGGGACTAGGCAGTAAACATGCCCACATAATGGCCCTCATTTGCGATATGGCCCCGATGATAGCAAAAGGGTGCTGAGGAAGTGGTAGCCTGATCCCATTCCTTCATGGCTTCTACCTATTTCTCTAGCTGGGTGATCTTGGAATCTAGCTATTCATTATGTGTTTGCAGTTATGTAAGAAAAATAATGTTCTTAATTTTCTACAACTGAAATTAATTGCTACTATTAACTTATACTCTGCTGGATATCAAAGCCTTAATTGAGCTCGATAAAGTTTCCCCCCACATTTGTGCATTTGTATTCATCTATAAGCCCTAGAATAATTATATGGAATAAAGAGGTGTGTGTGTGTGTGTGTGTGTGTGTGTGTGTGTGTTTGTGCCCACCTGCAGATGTGTACAAGTCAGCATGTGAGCCTGGCATCTCATCCATGGTATCTGTTTTTGTCATTGATGACTAACGAGACATCTCCGCTTCCCTCTTGCTGGCATCTGTATCTCAAAATAGCACTTAACCTTCTCTTTCCAGTTGCAGAGTGTTCTCAGGCTACAGGTGAGGCTCCACATCAGAACACATTCCTCTGATCTATTAACTGAGACCCTGAGCAGTAGCCTGGTGAGGAAGCGTCCTGTTCTGCCTAAACACTCCATCTTTTCTCACCTTCTATTCCAGATGAAGGAGGCACCACGCTTTGTGCACATTCTGGAGTGTCCCCTGAGGAAGTGAATGGAATGGCTTGTGCTCCTGTAGCTCTTTTTCTTTTTTTAATGGTGAGAAATGCTGTGTTTAGGATTATCTGTGGCACTAATTCACATGGTTTCAGTTTTGTTGACAACATCCAAAGCATCATAATTAAGAGCTAGGGAAATCTGTGCCTTTTCCCCCCTCTATCAATTATTCTCTTCAGAATGTTGACTTTGTCACACCAATGTCGGAGCTTCTTCACAGCACATCTGGCCAGGAGCTTGTTGGCTTTGACCTTCACTATATTGTCTTCTGCCTTCTCCATGGCTGATGCAGTGGTTGGGGCAATTTGTTGACCGCAAAATGGCCAAGTGTGTTTCTCTCCTCATGGAATTTCGACTGCTCCTGAAACATGGTGTCTTGGGCCAGTGGTGTTATGTTGATTTCTTTTTGTGAGGTTACGTCATCTTTCATTACTACCCACTGACTTGGGCTTTGAAAGGGGAGACAATTCCAGCTCTTTTTTTGGCACCATCTTGTTTAAAAGCACTGTGAATTTTGACTTTTTCCAAATGTAGTGTTTACCCTGGGGTGCTGTGAGCTCAAGATCACTGTCTTAGCAGTGCTCCGTCCTTAAGGTAGTTGCCTCCTTGCATGCTTGGTACCCTGCCCATTCTTAGATCTCCATGATTTGCTTTTATCATCACAGTCAAATTATGGGGAACTAAACACTGCAGAGCAGTCTGTCCTGCTTTTCATGGTTCTTCAATTTAGGTGAATTGTGGCCGTGGAAGGGCTCGTGGTACAGACTACAAGGAGGCTCCATAGTGGCAAAAATTCTAAATGGAAGAGTGGCTCATTGGTCAAGATGAAAAAGCATTATGCAGCTAAGTTAGCTTTTTGAAAATTGCCTGCTGTTTTAATAATTTCACAGAAAATTAGGCCCTGGAAAGATGATTTGAGCTTCTATCTATCTTTTCAAAATTTCCACGGTTGGCACCTAAGCAGGGTGATTCTAGATGCACCAGAGAGGAGTGCTCCACTGCATCAGTGGGTATTTCAAGGAGGTAGCTCTCATATGTGCTTGGAGACTCTCTTAGGGTCATCAAGGCCCTGTGTTTATCAGGTCAAAACTATTTTAATAATAACAGAAATAATTTATCTACATTTTTACTTCTATCTCTCATGAGTATACAGTGGCTTTGGAAAATTCTTCTGTGATTACAAACATCTGTGCATCTAGAAACCAGATAACAAAAATTCAATTCAGTGGAGACACTAGATAAATGAGACAATGTTTTGTTTTAACATATACTTTAAAATTAGATGAACATAACAAGTATATTTAATCAACAAGATAAACTTTATATTTCTGGTTGTGAGCCTCACCTTTAATGCCTAAGCCATATCTCCAGATACATTTTTAAAAGAACAAAATCAAACTGTTCAAAATAGTGAGAAATTATACAGTAAATAAAGTTAGAAGGTCAATAACCATGGTACTTAGAAGATTGGAGCCCAATGACAGTTAGCAAAGTGGAAGACGGGTCAGAAGAAATTACCCAGAGGCCACCAACAGCAATAAGGAGGTACATATAAGAGGACCCAAGACATACAAAGTAAGAAAATCTCATCAAAATTTCACTGGAATTCCAGAAGGAGCTAGAAGAGAATGGAAAAGGCGCTTAGGTCACGGCTATAGATTTTCCATAACTGATCCAAGGTGACAATACTAAGAAATAGGCAAGTCCTATTTTGTGTGAATTGTGGCAAGCTTTCTTGTCAGACTATCTTTGGAACACCAGCCCACAAATAATGACCTGGAGATTTATTATTAGGAAAGTTTGGCCTTTAGCTTAGGCTTATCTCAACTAGCTCTTGCAACTTAAATTAACCCATAGTTTTGAATCTATATTCTGTCATGTGGTGTTACCTCTCTTCCATCTTTCACCTCCTTGTCTCCTCTGTGTCTGGGTGGTGACTCTGCTCTTCTCCTTCCCAGAGTCCTCTCTGTCTTTAGAAGTCCCACCCAACCTCTCTCTGCTTAGCTATTGGCCATTGAGATCTTTATTAAACCAACCAGAAGGTACCTTGGCAAAGATGCATTTTCACCATGTAAACAAATATTCCACTAGAGTGATTGCCAGACAGTGTCACAACTTCAGGCTGAAGAGAAGGATTCACAAGTGTGATGGATGTCTACACTCACAAGCCTAGTAATTGGATTACTCACAATTAGCAGATAGCCTTAGGACAGGGACCTCCCTGTGGGATACCTGGGGTTTCAAAGGCAAACAAGGCTTAAAGAGAATCACCTGTGCATGTGGCTACCACAGGATAAAACTGACCTTGGAAATTCATGTTGCCATTTTTGCTGACATCTTCTGAGCCCTCGCCATGTATCTAGAGGGTTTCCTAGCTTTGGCATTTTTTTCCTTCTCCTCTCTTGTCACTGTACCCTCTATTCTAGAGCTGACTGTCACCTGTGCAACAGGTATGAGCTTGACACAGGGCTAGGTACATAAATACTTACATACATCAAAGAGAAAAAAAGCACCTAAAACACGGGGACAAAACCATTAAAATTCTAAAAAAGAGATGCCTATAAAACAGTAACTAAAAAATATCCTATAGCTACACCAATAAAATATAAAATCTTTGAAGTTAAAAAACATTACTTGAGATAAGCATTGGTACTCTATATTTATTCAAAATGCATTTCATCAGGAAGAGATAGAAATTCTAGGCTGGCTAAATAAAAAATTAATGGAACAAGAGGAAGTAAACACAAATTATATTTTGAGTAGACTAAAAAAATAATAAGGCTAGAGATAATTTGATCTACACTGCAAACAAACTTTAGGTAAAAAAGCACTTTTCAAATCTGGAACACTGCATATTATTATTTATTAGATAATGACTAGTTTTAATTTAAATATTCAAAATGGGTAATTAACATAATAATAACAAAAATACAAACCAGCAACCTTAGAGCATTTGAAAACTAAAACTAAAAATACTTGCAAATAATTGGTAAAAAATTACAAAAGTAAATAAAAATAGAATCAAAATGAGGTGTTATAAAAATAACATGTTAGAACTACTGAGCTAAAACTAAATCTTTAAGGGTGTTTGTAATCTCTACATGCTTACACTATTAAAGAAGAAAGTGAAAAACAACATAAAAACATCTAACTGAAGATGAGCCCATTACTGAATACGGCACATTCAGATTATAGAGAAATCAAGCAGGTTCTCTCCTGTAACCTCATCTCTACTGGCTAACTTCCAGGTGCCATGCCTAATACCAAGGTTTAGAGGAAGTAATTATCATTTTCACCCAACCATGAACTCAGGAAGCTTAATAACTACAGACCTGAGAAGATATGCACATTGGCACAATAGTGGCAAGAATGTTATTGGAGTAACCAACCAATTTCTGACTGGACCTAGCCCATTCCATGAAATCGAACCCATACCTGGCACTGTTAACAGGTTCAAGAACCTGTGGCTAAATAGACCTGGGCCCTATGAGAGAACCCAATACTTTTATTCCACTAAATGGACATAGTGTTAAAATGTTTCCTAATGAATTACTGTTGTGCACATGAATCAGTTCACCTCTTCTCTCTCATCAGAAAAGCTTCTTCATGGAGTAGCTAGCTGCCAATTAACACAGAGACCTTCAACTGCCCAATGAGCATACAAAAAATAAAACACAGTAGAGTACTCAGCCTCAAATAGGAGGTACACTTCAGATACCTTCCCCTAATACTCAAGAATCTTTGAGGGAAATGGGGAAAAAAGATTGCAAGAGCCAGAGGTGCTGGATAGCATACAGGAAGCAGTATTTTCCTGGAACACATGTGAAATCACAGTGATTATGATAGCAGACAGAACTTTCAACAGGGGGAGGTGGGAATGAAACAGGAATGTTAGTGTTTGGTAGTTGCTGGGAGGGAACAAGTCAATTTTCTTTAATGGTATGATCTTGGTATATCTGCCACACTACAGGCAGCTTCCATTCCCAAGAGTATTTAGGCAATAAAAACGGACTAGATGTGGGGAGGGGCGAACTCAACTTTTAGTGAGTAAGGACATGAGGTGTGGAGAGGCAAATATGGGAGGAGTTGGGGGAAGAGGACAAATATGATCAAAATGCATTTTCGGAAATTCTCAAAGAATTAATAAGAATATTTTTGAAAGTTCAAGAAACACAGAAGTGACACTATCAAAAGTAGCACAGTAGGAAACTAGGGTTCCATTCTTCCAGAAACGAAGCTGGGAGAAAGAAGTAAGCAAATGGATGACCAAATAGCAACCAACCTGCTCTGCGAGCTATCGTCAAAAACTGACAGTCAGGGCAAAGTTGCTGCGAAGTTGAAGGTGCCGACCACATCATGGTAAGAGTGCTCAAGCACCTGAAACTACCCACTTGCCATCTTTCCCCAGATCACTGGTGCCCGCAGGAAGGCATTGCACTTACTGGGGCAGGTGTCTGTTAACAAGGAGGGGTAAATACAGACCCTTTCTCAAACATGTGTGGCCCCAGCACGGCAGGTGGGCACAGACACCGACTGTGTCACTGACTATTTTCTCGGCACCTTCAGGTTTTGCTCCTGCTTTTGTTGTGCAGTTTGAGCTACTGAGTGCATGCGTCACCATGTTTGTGCACCGTTTCCTTACTGCAATCCCCCCAGAGTATCTCCTCCATTTTCCACTCCAGTCACTCTCTTCTGCCCCACAGTGTCCGTTTGTTCACTTCGGTTGTTTCTCTTGAATCTGTTTCCTTGCTGGATTCTTCCTTACTTCTGAGTTTCTCCTCTGCAGTGTTGAGTTTTACATCCTTTTGGCTGGTTTTCTTAGATCCTGTTTTAATTTTCTTCCTTCCTTCATCTGCTCCAGGCCTCTATGTATTCACCAGCATTTAAAAAGCAGAATTCTAAAATATTTTGCAACATTTCAGATAGTTTATCATCTTTGGAAGAATCGAGACGTTGTGGAGTGGCCACGTGGCTTTCCCCTCTGTTTCTGTGTTTATTCCATTACTCTGTTAAGTGTTGGCGTGGCTGTGTACTCCAGATGTTTCCTCTTCCTTCTTCTCTGGGTTTTATTTGGTGTGAGTTTTCGCAGTGAGTTGTCTGTATTGGTGATAGAAACCATGATTTAACAACAGGCCTGTCCTGCAGCATACAGCAGAATACTTGTCTACTTCAGCTACAGTCCCTGATTCAGTTCTTCAAGGTAGAAAGACCAGGAGACTGCTCAGAAAAAAAAATAACTTCTAGACTTTATGAGATATTAAAATTATTTTATCAAAATATCTCAAACTGTTAAAAATATTAACAAGGAGAATTAAAAACAAGAGAAAGTGTGGGAGAATAAAGCAAAAATGAAAGTGTATGCTTTGTTTGTATGAAAAACAGAAGACAAAGAGCAAGTGCAAAAAAGAACGGGCAACTGTGAAGACCAACTAAGGCAAGGCACCAGCTATATCAGGACGACTAAACATTTGAAATACAAAGGTGGGAAGGGATCTTTACAGAAGAGGGGTGAAAAGATTTTTAGCCAGAGTTGTAGACAATGCCAAGAAAACAACATTTTCCACACAACAGAGCAGATTCATTTGCAAACCCACAGTGACTGTGACAGTATATATAGAGTGTGCTAGCACCAGTCAGACAAAATCCCAACAAAGACGGGGTGGGGCGGGCACGCAAACCCACCACTAGCTACTGAACTGTGAGCACTTGCTAGCTGCTGGGAGAGAAAGCCAGTTTATTTATTCTAACAATGTGGTGTAGGTCCACCACATTCCAGGGCAGGTCCCAGTCCCAGGACTAGCTGGGCAACACTAACCGGATTAGTTAGGCATAGAAGGGGAAACACAACCTCAAAGTTGGGTGGGGGAAATATGGGAGGGTTGAGAGTTGGGTAAGGAGAGAAGTTGAGAGGACTGAACATTAAAAATACATTGTAAGAAATTCTTGCAGAATTCATGAAGTATTTTTTAAAGTGAAGAGAAAATAAGAAAGAAAATTAAGTAGAAACTACAGCATGAGTCAACATGTCGTCCTAGCCTGGATGGATGTCGCTTCCCCAGCTCCCTACATTGCTTTCCACAGCTGGATCTGCAAGTGGGAAGATACCTGCTACTCTAGCTATGGCAAACACGTTAGACAGGGCATCCTCCCTACTGAGAGAAATACTTACACCAGATGAATCTTTTGGGAGGTGTGTCTCTATTCTGAGCACAGGATGCCTCTTTAGACTCGTGTATCCCCTGCCAGCTGCAGCGCTCTCTCACTTGTGCTTCTGGGGAGGTGGGTGGTCGGAGAGCTGTGTTTACCTTTGCTGTGGGGTGTTCTCTTTTATCTCAGATAGAGGCTGCAGTTTTGACCAGTGGTCCATAGTCTGTACCTTAAAACAGTCACATGTAGCCCTAAGACTGTGCCATTTAGCTCATGCCTTGTGCTACTATGCTATTGCTTGCCTGAATGGCCTTGGGTCTCTCGATTCTCCAGGCTCCACAGTGATGGTAGCATGCTTGGACCATTCATTTTTGACACTCAGCTTTGAGCCTCCATGCTTCAACCAGAATCTCTGCGGTCAGTGTTATGACACTCGTGGACCAGGGCCCATTTCACCCAGCCCACTCTGCTTATACCTTATAGAAGGCTTCAGTGATATCTGGGAGCAGCTAGATGACAGCTTACTTCAGGAAACACCACAGTTACTATGTCCCACGGTCCATTGAAGAGCCAGGGCTGAGAACCAACAGCTCTTGTGTTGAAATCTGTAGTTCTTAGCTCAGCTTACCTCTTTCTGCTACATCAAATATCTATTTCCCTATATTTTCAAGCCAAGCCATTCCGTTATTCCTGTGAGTATTCTGGTAGTCTTTCTCTTCCTCTCCTGTTCCTTCTGTCTTTGGGATAGAGCCTACTCTTCTCTCTCTCTCTCTCTCTCTCTCTCTCTCTCTCTCCACACACACGGTTCTTCCTTCCTCAAGCTATATATAGACAGCATATAATCAGCCATATTACCTGGAAATCAGCAATTACTTTAAATGTAAATGGATTAACCTTTCCACTTAAAAAACAGAGATGGTATGGAGAAGTTAGTATTCAATTATATGCCTCTTAAAGGATGCTTATTTAAGATCAAAATACAAAAATAAGAATGAAGTCAAAGGATTGCATCTGTTAGGGTTTCTATTGCAATTACAAAGCACCTAATCATAAGCAACTTGTGGAGGAAATGGTTTAATTTAGCTTATAAGACTGTGATGGTTATCATCATCCATCACATAGGGATCAACAACTCAAACAGGACAGAAAATTGAAGGGAGGAACTGAGGCATAAGCCATGAAGAGATACTACTGGAGGCCTTGCTCCTCATAGCTTGGTCAGCCTGCTTTCTTACTGCCGCCAGGGTCACCAGCTCAGGAATGGCACTGCCCACAGTTGACTGGGTCCTCCCACATAAACTGCTAGTTAAGACAAGACCCTACAGGGCTACCTACAGCACAATCTTATGGAGACATTTTTCTCAATCCATAGTCCCACTTCCCAGATGACTCTAGCTTGTGTCAAATCAACATAAACCTAGCCAGAAAAAAGAGAAAAAGCAATTCCTGTGGATAATGATTAAAAGACAGATAGTATTAACATCAGATAAAATAGATGTTAGTACAAATATTATTAGTCAAATGAGAGAATATTCTATAATAATAAAATATTCATTCATAAAGAAGTTATAATTGGTATGTACATAAGGAATTAAGTAGAAAAACTCTAAAATAGAAAAAGATTAACATAATTAAATGGAAAATTACCTTTATAGTGATAATTGTAAACATAATTTTCTACCTCCAGCAATGTGCATGCCATCTGCTTGGATATCACCATGGAAACAATGGTCACATGCAATACTATTCATACCAATTTAACAAGCAGAAATCTATGTCACAGTCTACTCAGCAACAGAAAATACATATTGAACATAGTTCAATATAAACAATATGTGAGGTCAATAAACAACCTCAATATATATTAATTATTAAAATCATATAAAGTATTTACTCCAATCACAGTGGACTGTATCTAGAAATCAATGAAAATGGAAAAATAAAAATTTCACAAATACATGAAATAAAACACATTCATAGAAACAAATTTATAAAAGAAAAAGATAATTTTAGAAAAATAAACACAAAAACACAATCTATAAACATATCTGCCGTGACTTGAATGAAAATTGCTTTATAAGCTCTTAGGGACTGGAAATATTGGGAAGTGTGGCCTCATTGGAGTAGTTGTGGCCTTTTTGGAAGAAGTGTGTAACTTAGGGTGGGCTTTGAAGTTTCAGATGCTTAAGCCAGCCTCAGTCTCTTTCTCCTCCTGATGCTGCTGATCCACATATAGAACTTTCATCTCCTTCTCCAGCACCGTGTCTACCTCCATGCTGCCATGTTTCCCACCATGATCTAAACCTGTGAAACTGAAGCCAGCTCCAAGTAAATGTTTTCTTTTACAAGAGTTACAGTGGTCAAGGTGTCTTTTCACAGGAATAGAAACTCACAACTAAGACAGAAGTTGGTACCAGGAACTGAGGTATTGCTATGATAGGTGGATACGTTTTTGTTTGGAAAAATGTAGTCTTTGGGACTTTGAATTAGGAAAGCAATGGAATGCCTCAGGCATGCCTTAATGGCCGTACTAGTAGGATAGTGGTGTTCAGGGTGATTTGAACTATGAAAGCCCAGTTCAGGAGGTTTCAGAGGAGAAGAATGTTGGTATGTGGCCTAGAGGCTGTTCTTGTGATATTTTGGTGAATAGTACAACTGCCTCTGCTCTTGTACAAAGAAAAATCTACCTGTGGCTAAATTGAAGAGCTTTTGATTAATTGTGTTTGCAGAGGAGATTTCAAAAGAGCCTAGTATGGACTGTGTTGTGTCATTATTATTTACCCTACTTGTGTATATCATAATGAAAAGGAACAAGTTGAGCAAGGAAAGTTGTAAAACATATAATTTGAGAAGAAAAGGGGCACCGGGCAGTAGAAATGGAGCTAAATGCTGTGTTCAAGAAGATAAACGGATTAGAGAAAACCCTGATGCTCAATGTAATAAAGGGAGTGGTGACTGCAGGGCAAGCTCCCACCTAACTAAACTTGCAACTTGTGAAATGAATTAAAGAAAAGCTTAGAGCTAAATGTAGTGGTGTGCTCCTTTAATTCCAGTACTCCGGAGGCAGAGGCAGGAGGATTTCTGATTTAGAGGTCAGACTGAGGTTTATAGATCCAGTTTCAGGATGGTCGAGCTTAGAAAGTGAGGGAACCCATCAGATACAGAAAGCTGACAAAGATGTGATTGAATGAGGTGGCATGGTCCAGACCTACAAGGCAGCAGAACTCGAGAGCTTTGATTTAGTGCCTCTCATTTGAGGTGCTGGATTTAGTGCAAATGATAACAGAAAGAGGTTATGGAATCTGTCTCCACAACTAAGGAAAGCGGCCAAGGCCAGGCATGTGTCAGAGGTGTCCCTAAATGAAGATCTGGAAAAGCCTTTGCATGAAGTTGTGAAAGTGAAGCTGGGATTGCCTTGATTACCCCAAAATGTTGATAATTCCAGAGCCGTGGGACACCTACCAAGGGAAGCTGCTAACAGCGAGTAGAAACAGCCCAAGAGAAATGATTGTGTTGCAATAAACAGAACTGAAATGAATTAGAGATCTGAATAACATTTTGACATCAGACATGGAGAGGCAGAGATTGGATTTTGTTCATAGGTATTCAGTTGCTTTGGTTCAGTATTCCCTTGCCATGCTCTCTTCCCTGTGCTTGAAATGGTAATGTATATCCTGTGCCAATATATATTGGAAGTATGTGATCTGTTTTTTGATTTTGAATTTATAGAATTTTGATTTTGAATTTAAGAAATTGCCTTGAATCTCTGAAAAAATTTTGAACTTTGGATTTTGAAAGGAGAAGGGACTGATAGACTATAGGGAGTTTTGTATTTGAAATGAATGTTTTTGCATTATAATATGGCTACATGCCTATGGGGGCATGGAATGGAATATGGTAGTTTGAGGAAAAATGACCCCCATAGACTCATAAGGCGTGACACTATTTGGGAGGTGTGGCTTTGTTGGAGTGTCTTTGTTGTAGGAAATGTGACAGTCACTGAAGATGACCTTGGAGGTTTTAGTTGCTCAATCCAGGTCCAGTTTCTTTCTCTTTGTGCTGCCTTCCAATCTGCATGTAGAACTCAAAACTTCTTCACCTGCCCCAGATATGCCTGCATGCTGTCATGTTTCTCACCATGATGACAATTAACTGACCTTGTGAAACTGTAAGCCAGTCCCAATTAAATGTTTTTCTTTATAAGAATTGCCATGGTCATGGTGTCTCTTCACAGCAATAGAAAACCTAACTAAGACAACATCTTTCAGATAGGTTCCAATGTTAGTGATGTATGGAGGGAAATTTGTGGTTGTGAGTGCCACATTAAATAGAGAGAAGCCATGAAACATAAGGATAACTTTGCAACTTTAGTAACCAACAAAAGGTAAAATAACCTAAAGCTAGCAGAAGTTAGAGAACATAAATTGCATAGAAAATTAGCCAAATTGAAAGTTAGTTGCTTAATAAGAATAAACAAAATTTATAACATTTTTTTCTTTAATGACTGAGAAAGGGAGAAAGAGAGAGATTCAAGTTATTAAAAATCAGAAGTCAAAATAAGGAAGTGACTATAAGACATAAATAAATAAAAATAATGTTAATGGAATACAATGGAAAATATACATTAGTAAGTTAGATAATTTAAATAAAGATGAATAAATTCCTAGAAAAATATCAACTACCAAAACTAACTCAAAAATAAATACAGAATCCTCACTTACTTATTAAAGGGAATTAATTGATAGGAATAATTAAAACAAAATTCTCAGAACAAAAAATTTGAACCAGATAGCTTAATACTATCAAACATTCTATCAGACTCACGAATACTATCAGACAATCTGTCAGACTAATGAATACTATCAGACAATCAAAGGAGAATTGCTACTAACGTTTTTGCAATATTAACAGAAAATAGAACATTGAACACCTTTGATTCATTCTTTGGGGACATCTGGTAATTGGATACCAAAGTAAGATAAAATATCACCCAAAAGCTGTACACAACTGTCAGTTCTAATAAAGGTTCAAAAATCTTGAAGAAAAAAATAGTATACCAAAATCAGTAGCAAACTAATGGAATTATATACCATGCACAATAAGGTTAATCGGAAATCAAGGAAGATAGCTCATCACATAAAAAGAATGACAGGAGAGAAAATGTAGTCTTACATGATCACTTTAAGAGATGCAGGTACTACATCAAAATCTATCAGCATTCATAGTATATTCTGTAAGATTGAAGAATATATGCCAAACACAATAAATAAGTATTTCTGAATGATAGTAATAATCTAAATACAAAATAAACAAATCCATACAACTGTGTGAAACAACTTTAACATAGAGCAATTACTCTGAAATTTACAAAATATTATTTAAAGTATTAATGAGTGCCTAAATAAGTTAAAAATATTTTGTCTAATTATTGGGAGATTTTAACACTATTATGAAGACACTACTTCCTAAATTGATCTAAATTCAATGCAAAGCTATAGAAATTTAAATGGCCTCTTTAGACATTCACAGCTGGTGAAAGAGCTGAGAATAAGTCTATTGAGTGCTCAGTTCTTAAACATCTGTGACATTCCATTCAAGGCCTGAAAAACATTGCAGAAGAAGAGGGAGAAAAAAACATGAGAGCTACAGGGTGGGAAGAACTGCTTGCTCTATGCTCTGTCTTAGGACTATTTCATGGCCATGCCAACATGGGTATCCCATGCAGCAGCTGTGGATACCAGTATACTATCAACCCTTCAACATTTTACCACAGATGAGGGAGGATGCAGGAACGTTCACTCCTCCCTTCACTGATAATGGTTTCTGGGAAAGGGAACATTGTATGGGAATGGTGTAGCCCTTGGTAAATTGCCTATGTTCCAGAAAATAACCCTCTACCCCATGAGCTATGCAACTCTAAGAACACTGAGTCAAGAAATCAGAAAATGGAGGAGAGAGAGCAGCTTGGAAGAAATCAGGGGTCAGAAAGGATAGGGTGGGCACATGATAGTGTAAAGGGAGTGCATATGATCACAAGACACATGTGTAAAGTTGTCAAAATGCCATTCAATTAAAAAAAAAACAAGAAAAGAAGAAATGGGAAAGTTGATCCTAAAATTTACATAAAATTGAAAAGGACTTTAAATGACAAAAAGTAATATTGGAATATAAAAAGGAAGTTGAAAATGCTTTTATTCCAGCATTAATTAAAAGTCATAGTAACTGTTGTGGAATATTATTTTAACAAGGCAAAGATGTGTTATACTTGTTTATGCTGCAGAATATTACTTTGATTGTGTAAAGTTATGTTACATTTCTTTCTGCTGTCTTTGTTAACAATGTAAGAATGTGTTATATTATTTTGTGTTGCATTTGTTTAATTATGTAAAGATGCATTGTATTTGTTTCATGGTGGGTGTATTGACTGAGATTTCTGTCCCACCCAGTCCTGCAGCTGTTCAGTCCCAAAGAAACACACAAAGATCTACATTAATCATAAACTGATTGGCCTATTAGCTCAGACTTCTTATTAACTCTTATAACCTATATTAGCCCATAATTCTTGTTTGTGTTAGCCACATGGCTTGGTACCTTTTTCATCAGAGAGGTGTTCTCATCTTGCTTGCTCTGTGTCTGGCTTCCTCTGTGATGTACTGACTCTCTTCCCCGAATTCTCCTGTTCTCATTGCCCTGCCTCTACTTCCTACCTGATCATTTTGCCTATACTTCCTGTCTATTTCTTTTATTTTTATTTTATTCATTTATGTTATGCATTTTAGAGTAGTTGGGTGTGGTGGCATATGCCTTTAATCCCAACACTTGGGAGGCAGAGGTAGATGGATCTCTGTAAAGTCAAGGTGTGGTGGCACACATCTTTAATCCCAACACTTGAGCAGCAAAGGCAGGCAGATCTCTGTGAGTTCAAGGACAACCTGGTCTACAGAGTGAATTCCAGGACACAATACACAGAAAGACCGTCTCAAAAAGCCAAAAAATTAAAAATAAAAGAAATAGTGATTAAAATAAAGCCATATAAAGATGAAAAATACATGGAAAGTCTGGATACTCTATATTATTGTGTTGTCTTTGAACTGTATGATTGCTGAGGAAGGAGCAACAGCTGCTAAAAGATATTTGATTATAAATGTTGCAGGATTAATCCAACACATATATTTTGAAAATGCCTTGACTTTAAAATTTAAGTCAAAAAGGTATATTACTTTGGAGAAGAGGTTTTGCTTTTGTTTCCTCAGGAAATGAAAGGCTGTGGATTCATTCTGGGCTAAGAAAAATCAGGTTTGATCAAGGAAGATCCCCTGAAGAATCTCCAGAATGAACAGATAGTCCAGATGATCCAACATTTCAGAGGACCTTTGTTGGAGTTTCCTCTAAGTTCTGCATCCAAAACTGCTACCTGAGATGATCAAGCCTCACAGAATACTCCAATCAGGACTTGATTATAATTTTAAATTTTCTTTAGGTCCCCATAATATTATCAGTGCCCCCAATCAGCAGGAAGTAGCCTAGAAAACTATGCCCATATTCCCCCAAAATGGATTACAGATGTTTGTCTTTGTTTAGAATGTTGGTTAGAAGTTATTATGGATAATGGTCAGTAAAAAAGCTAAACAAATGAGATTCAATTCAGAGTTCTTGTTTAAAAATAAGGGGGGAGATGTTATGGAACAATGGTCTGTACTCTGTCACTTGTACTTTAAATAAATGCTGATTGGACAGGAGCCAGGCAGGAAGTATAGGTGGGACAATGAGAATTCTGGGAAGAGGAAAGTTTTAGTCTGTAGTCATCGCCCAGTCACAGAGGAAGACAGACACAGAACAAACAAGATGTGGCTGCCTCACCGAAAAAGGTACCAAGCCACGTGGCTAACAAGGACAAGAAGTGTGAGCTAATATAAGTTATGAGTTATATGAAGCCTGAGCTACTAATTCAATCAGTTTATAATTAATATAGGCGTCTGTGTGTTTATTTGGGACTATATTGATGTGGGACTTGGTGAAACAGAAACCTGGGTCAACAATAGTGCCTGTCTAAGTCACCTTATTGGCCTAATAAAAAGCTGAATGGTCAATACCTAGGCAGGAGAGGGATAGGTGGGGTTAACAAGTAGAGAGAATAAGTAAAAAGAGAAGAGGAGAGGAGAGGAGAGAAGAGGAGAGGAGAGAAGGAGGGACAAAGAGAGGAACATGCCTGGAGCCAGAAGCCAAGCAGAGGCCAGTCAGACAGCCATAGTGATAGCAGTAAAGTAAGATTTACAGAACAAATGAAAGAAAGGTAAAAAGCCCTGAGACACAACACACATGACAAGAAACCGGTTAAGTTATAAGAGCTGCCAAGAAATAAGTCTCAGCTAAGGCCAAGCATTCATAACTAACAATAAGTCTAGTCTCCATGTTATGTTTTGGGAGCTGGTTGGCGACCCAAAAGACAAAGCTTAGATCAAATAGCCAAAGAAATGTGCTGTTGGCAACAACTCCTTCTTGACGATGGGTCCTGGTAAAAGCTTGTGATTAGGTTGCCTAAATTCTAGCCAAATTCCCAACCCCCTCAGGTCTTCAATTTTAAGCTGAGGTGAAGGTCATCATTCTTTTGATGATTATTTATTAATTTAATGGTTGTGTTTTGAGCACTTAATATGTGCATGCAACATTTCAAGTCCTACTGATATAGTAAGGTCTTAATTCTCATGAAGAAAGAGAGGAACACAAACAAGATTAATAATAAGTATAAAAATTGTAGTTTATGGCAAGTCAGAAGTGCTTTAGGAATAAACAAAGTGGTTTAAAATAGTTCTGCCAGTCAGTTTGTAGGAGGGTAATATCAATGTTTGTTTAAGATTACCAAGTAGAAATCTTACAGCAAAGATTTGAAGGGTATTGAACCACATGAATGGCACATACTCCTCTGGGAATAGCAGTGTCGACAGAGGTGACAGACAATGTGTTCTTTGTCTTTGGGCCTGGAGATCCCTTGTGTGGCTAAAGAACAGGCAGAAGTGCTGAGTGGTGTGATGTGCTATGTCTTAGTTAGTATTCTAACGCTGTGAAAAAATACCACAGCCATATCAACTCCTATGAAACAAAACATTTCATTATGACTTGCTTACAGTATCAGGGTTTAGTCTAGCATGGCAGCATGCAGTCAGACATGGTGCTGGAGAAGTAGCTGAGAGTTCTACATCTGGATCCATAGGCAACGGGGGGAGGGGTGGGGATGAGGAGACACTGAGCCTGGTTTGAGCTTTTGAAACCTCAAAGCCCATTCTTCAGTGACAGTTCCTCCAATAAGGTCACACGTACTCCAATAAGGTTACACCTCATAATACTTCTCAAGAAGTTCTATTCTCTGGTGACCAGGCATTCAAATATATGGTCTATGGTGGTCATTCTTATTCAAAGTACCACAGGCTGAATCATGGTCCCCAGATCTTTATGTCCCAGAGTTGATGCTCAGATATTTTTTTGTAGCATAGTTACCTGCCCTATTGAACTGGATCATGTGACTTACTTTGGTTAATAGAGTGTAGGTAGACATGACAAATTCTTGAACCAAATGTGTGTGATTTATTTCACCTCCCACAATGCTCTATCACACTTAGGGGAACAAATCTTATTGCTCTCCTGCAAACAAAATTAGAGAACTACTGAGTACATTCAAATCAGAACCAGAAACTTGCAGAGAGCCCAATTCAGCCAGTCTCCAGGAAGCTTGCATGTCATTGGCAAAATTACATATTTACTCTATGACCTACTGATTTGATTTGGCTTCTTCTTCTTCTTCTTCTTCTTCTTCTTCTTCTTCTTCTTCTCCTTCTCCTTCTCCTCCTCCTCCTCCTCCTCCTCCTCCTCCTCCTCCTCCTCCTCCTCTTCCTTCTCCTTCTTCTTCTTCTCCACCTCCTCCTCCTTCCTCTTCATCATCATCATCATTATTATTATTATTTATATTATTACTTATCACAAAATAGAGTTGAGTAGATGAGATTAAGAGAATCAGGGAGGGTGGGGAGGCTATTAGTGCCTTTTGAAAATTGCAAGACTCCGACAGAGTGAAATCACATGCTCTGCCCTGTTTTGAAATAGTCTGTTTCTCGATGCTCTTATGATAATTGTCTGAGACTGCAGATAGCTGTGGCAGCAGCAGGGCACATAGAAGATGCACAAAAGAGTCCATTGTAAGAATTTTAGTAGGTGGCATAGACAAAGTAAACATTGACTGAAGCTGTCAGTACTCTGAATACCTAAAAGCAATGACTAGTTTTACTGATAGGATAGAATTACTGAGTTGAAGGAGAAAGAGAGAGAGAGAGAGAGAGAGAGAGAGAGAGAGAGAGAGAGAGAGACTATAATATTTTGGCTGAAAGCTAGAAAAATGATTTGCCGTTGGTTGAGTTGTGCTCTGTTTCCTGGATGATATGGCATCCTTCCACTTCTGTTGCCTACAGTGCACGAAGGGGAAAACTTCAGGAACTCTCCAGTAGGCTAACCACTTGGGTGCGATTCTGGGTTAGAAGTGTGCAGTGAGAAGAGTTGGCTGGGGCTTGAGCAGTGTGTGTGAAGACAGACTCTTCCAGTGAATGGGCCGAGGGTGAAGGAGGACAACTAGCTGCATCGTCTACAGCAGCTCCCCAGGCTGTGGGATTGCTTTGTGGCTGAACCTGTGACATGATTCCAGGGACCCTTCCTGGGTAACTTGTGAGTCACTTGTCTTCTCCAGAGAACGTTCAAAGACCATTCGGTTCTGGAGGATCTGGCTTTTTCCTCAATCTCTCTGTAAACACTAGTCACATGTGAGAAAACACCAATTCAATGTACTAAACCCTTTAACTCCTGTTACAGCTCGTGTAACTCTGATTCCTTGACCAAATCTTGAAAGAAAGGATTAAGAAAGAGTAGGTCTAGAAAGAGATGATCAAGAGCTCATAAACATAAATTCCCCCCTCCCAACCCTGTGTGTGTGTGTGTGTGTGTGTGTGTCTGTGTGTGGTGTGTGTGCTGAGACTTGATAGGGCTGTATTAGGAAACTTGTATGAAATCACTAACAAAACAGTGTGTCTCTTTGGAAAAGACCGAAAACAAACAAGCCTTTAGACATCCACACTATGACAAACCAGGAAGAAGATGTGAGGCAAAGGAAGAAGACAGAGGCACCAAATAGAGGCAAATAGCCAAAAGAGTGTGCTGTTTTAAATGGCAAGTCAGGAAAGGACTACAGGGAGGAGGGAGGGACCAGTGGCACCAAAGTTGGCCAAGAGGCATTGAGAACTGTCCATGGGTTGTGCTGACTGAAAATGCTGAGACAGAGAAAAGTGGCCACCTATGTTTTATTATCATATAAAACAATCATTCTTCAGTGATCCATCCTTTTTATTTCAAGAGTTATTTACTTATTTTATATGTTTGTGTATATGCCAGGTGTGCATGCGGATCCCCGTGGAAGCCAGAAGAGGGCATCAGATCGACTAGAACTAAAATTATAGGTAGTTGAAAACTGCCTGACATGGGTGCTGGAAACTGAACCCTGGACCTCTGCAAGAGCAGCAAGTGTTCTTAACTGCTGATCCATTTCTCTAGCCCCCCCTTTTTTTCTTCTTAATATAAGACTTTACTTTTTAATTTAAATTTAATTTAAATTTCAATTTTTTAAAATTTAGGCATACAGTTTTCTGTCCTACTTTGCCATGGTTGCAACTAACTTTATTTTATGTGGTGTGTAACATTTTGAGTTCACTTGCATACGTTATCTGACTATTCTTTCTGTAGTAGAAGTTGAAGTTGTTTACAGTTTAGGGCTGCTGTAAATAGTCGAGTGATATGTTTACCAGAAGTTTTGACAGCAATCTTAGATGATGTCCTCAGAATAGATCATGAACCCTTTACTTCTGCTTCAGAGAAAGGCACATTTCCTAATCAGTGCTGGTGTTTGGAAGTTACCCAGTAAACATACTCTGTAGCTTCTCCACATCCCAGTAGCTGTTCTCCCAATTTTAGCTCCCATTTCCCAGTACGTACTCAGTTGGTTCTTTGGAGGGACCAGGAAGGCTAGCCTAGGGTGTGCAGGGAACATTTGTGACCCCCATCATCATTTATTTATTTATTTGTTCCTTTATAAAAATCATCAAAACTGGAAAGAAGCAGACTCCACTATGAAAACCAAGATGGCTTTGCGGAGAACAGCACATTAGCCTTCCTTTTGGCCTGCTCTTACAGCACGGTACTTTTTCTAAGCACTTCCCTCTGGAGTATGGTGCTTGCTCCTTGTACACACAACTGTGCATCCCAACCATGGAAGGACAGTATAATTCATGGAACATCTCTGAGGACCATGGAGCTGATCTGGGGGGTGGGTGGGCAGGGAGGAACCGGGAACTGGAATCTCACAGTCTTTTGTACTCATCTGTTTTACACGCATGTCTTCTTCTGAAAATGGAGCCTCCATTGTCTTTCCACAAAGAGCTGCCCTTCTTCATCCTCCGATTCTAGTGACTAATGTCTTCAGTTGAGGTGACCAGAACCAACCACACAATAACCACAGCTATTGGATAATGAGCTCTGAGGGTCAAGTAAGCCTAGTTCTGCTGGAGTCCTTTGTGGAGAGGCCCTGCTGGACTGTTATTCCTACCTCCCAATTAACTAATCACCTCCACTTTGGTTTTCTGCCACTTGATTCTTCATACCACTTCCGTGGAATACTCATGGACACCTTGTCTGATTCTACAACTCCTGTGATTGTGACTCTTTGGTGATTCTCAGAATTTCTTGAATGACAGCTCCACAATCTTCCCCACCCTCATCTCAGCACCAGCCCTGTTCCTCCTCGACTCTGAGTTTTCAGCAGAAATCACACAATCTTCAGCCTGACAATGCAAAAGTCCATTTTCTTGAAGGTCATTTAATTTCTTTCTATACAGTACAATAAATTATACATGAACATTCTGTAACTTCATGATGAGTCTATAAAAGCAAAACTAATGGCACAAATTAAATAGAAATTATAGCGTATTTTGTCACGGAACTAATCTCTACGCACTATAGAGAAGCATCTCTATAGCAACACTGATCAAAGTGATGAATGGCGCTGTTGTTCCTATAGAGTCCACATTTGCATGGAGGTGTGATTATGAGAACTTCTCACAAAAGGCCTTTTGTCTAAATGCTGCAAAGGAAACGATTCCTTAGAATTCCATGCTTTTGTTTTGCTCTATATGCTGTTCCCGGTTTTTGATGAGGCTTCGGCTCCGGGTGGGTTTGTGCGAAGCCACCTGTCACCACTGCCTCTCAGTGCCTATTCTCCCTTTCTCAACCCTGATCCGAGGAGCCAGTTGCGGAGTGGCTCAGGCAATCACACACTGAATCACCTCCTAAATCATCTTTCCAAATGCTATACTTGGTAACATTCATATGATGGGGAAGCTTGGTTAACCAATTATCTTTAAAAGGTGGAACCAAGTTAGGGTGTGGCTTGTTGGGACCTGGAGAAAAAATGGTGCACAGCCCAGGTGCGTGCTCTCTCTTTCTCTCTGTCTCTCTCTCTGTCTCTCTGTGTCTCTGTCTCTGTCTCTGTTTCTCTCTCTCTCTATCTGTGTGTCTGTGTGGTTCCCTAGAGGCACAGCTGACCTTGGACTTCTCATTCCTGTTCTCACGAGTTTCCCCTTATAATAAATAAAAATATAATTGTTTTATCTTCTAGTTAGCCTGGTTAGTTTCCAAATCAAGCTAATTTCTACATTCATACTTAGAGGAATTAGTCTTTCACCTTCTTTACCTAAAAGTTGTGTTTTATGTCCCCAAACTATCTTTTAGTTTCCAGTTATAGCCACCACTCACAGCCCATAAACCCTAGAGTCAAGTGTGCTGATACATACGCAGAAGAATGTCGACAGAGCTATGTGGCTGCTGTGGTCAGTCAGCGAGGCTCACTTGCTGGCTTTTGCTGTGTTCTCCCAACAAGAACCTGCTGTCACAAATCAGGCAAAACTAGCCTCGGTTAAGCCAAGACTGACATCACGACATGTGTCTCTAGTATGACAAACAATATAGTCTGAAAGCCACATTGAGGGTGTTTCTGTGGTGCCTGGATAATGGGCTAATGAAAGGTTTTCCCTATCTAGTTGCCTACAGGTAGCACACCCTGATATTTGGTAAACTTTCTTAAACTGTTTCCGGTACTGTACTGTCCTCCAGTGATATTCTTTCTCTCTCTCTCTCTCTCTCTCTCTCTCTCTCTCTCTCTTTCTCTCCCCCCTGTCCCTCCCTCCTCTCTCCCTCCCTCCTCCGTCCCCCCCTCCCTCCCTCTCTGGTGATGAGATTTGACATTGAACCCTAGGCTTTGCACACCCTCAGCAATGCCCCACCACTGAGCTAAACGGCTCTTTTTCTGTGTCTTCCTAAATCAACTGCTGACTGGGAAAGAAGGCTGGGAACTCTTCCAGGAGAAACACACCTGCCTTGAAGGGAACTTTCCTATGGGCTCTTTGCTCTGTAAGCCTCAGGCACAGCCCTGACCTAAACGCATACCCAGTAAGGTGAAACTCATCCTGGACTCTGTACCAGGATGGAATTTTAGGATCAGATATAGTTTCTGGACACTAGAGGGTCCAGTGTCCCCTGTTTGCTTAGGGCACCACATTGCTCTGTGCCACACTACACTGCTCTCTGTGCGCATTGCAGTCCCGTTCCTTGACTTGTGGTCTCTTTCTTCTTTGGCAATGTGAAAACTGCTATTGTCCTTTAAGGTCACCTCTGCACTGCTGACCCTAACCCCCTGCCCCACCCTGATTCAAAGCATCATGTCCATCTCTGTGATAATGGAAGGTGCAACATGTGTGCCTGTTATTGGTACCCAGGTGTGGTTGTCCAGGATTGACTCAACCTGGAAGTCAAAATCTTATATTCATACACTTTTCTTCTGGGACCAGATATAGCCTCAAAATACCAGTCCTCCTGCCTTGCAAGTGCTAGTCTTCCAGGTATCTACATGTGGCTGGACATCATCCTTTTTACATGCAATTTTGGTTTTATTGCATAAATAATGCATATTAGGTTATGACTGAAAACTAAGAGTAAGAAAACAATGGTCTAAGGATAAGTATTTTAAAACATTTTACATTATTTCACATAGTAGTTAATAAGAATGGACAGATGTATTAAACTACCAGTTTCCTAAAACCTGTTTCCTTTTCTTATTGGGAAATAAGATGAGTCATTGTTATCCTGTTTGCATCTAGTCTGTCTGTAGTAAGAGTGAATACTGAAGATTTGCTTGCGGGTGAATTACATCTTGCTTTGCATCTTAGTTCTTTATGCATTTGTGCTGATTTTTCTATTAAATATTTATCTTTATTGATTGGTGCACCAGAAGCCCTTTTTCTGGTGAACACATAACTTTTCAGCTGTGTAGATACTGCTTATATTGTAAATATTTAAATTAACTCATAATTTTACTTAAATATTTTATCTTTATAGCTCAAATTTTATGAGTTTTATATGTTTTAGCCCAAATGCGAGTCTCAGTGATTTATGCTTTGGTATTATACTTAAGAAAATTCTTCTCCACTTTTAATTTTTTTTTCAGAAATAATGCTGTGTCATGGTTGTAATGTGTCTTCTTCATTAGTGTGTTTCCCATCTCCCTCTTTCCCTCATTTCTTCCTTCAATAGATGTTTATTAGGACTGCAATATTTTCCAGCAGTCATCCTTTGAGTTCTGAGGGAGGTAAAATAAAGATGATCTGGTCCCCGTTTCCATGGATCTGCAGTCTGATGAGGTAAGCGGATGACCAACACAAAAACAAAGACAGGTAGATTGTAATGTCACAGGGTGACAGGTGCTACGCCATAGTGTAGCATGGAGGGGCTGGAGAGCAGGAGAGGGGTGTGGCAGAGCAGAGAAGAGCCCTGCTTTCCTTCAGAGCCACGTTGGTTGCCTTGCTAGTGGGCACACCCTGCTGACTCAGAAGCCAGCTGTATTAGACTCTGGTTTGTATGTACACAGTTATTTTAGGCATAGCCAAAACAAACGGATTTTTAACCATTTGTAGTGTCTGCCTGCTTTGCATGTCTGGAACCATGTCCAACATCTGGTAGCTGTAGATAACAGACTCTAAAGAGCCCAAGTGGCTGATTGCATCTGGAGGAAGAAGGAACACCCTTGGGAAGGTCTGCTCCAGACAAAGGGAAAGGAAGTAGAGTCCTCAGACAACACAGAGTTAAGTGTGCTCCAAAAAACAGGAGTGTCAATCAGCCGGGACGCACAGGTTTTGCTACTCTTTACTCGCTACAGCTTTCTGACCCTATTCATTTCACATGTGCTTTCTCATATTGTAAACTCCTATGTATATTTGATTTGTTTCTGACCTTTCATTCCACTACCTTTCCAGAAGCGTTGAATTTTCAATACTAAAAATTTTAAAAAGTCACTCAATAAACTTCTGCAGCTTTCTTGATATGATGCCACAATTATTCCAGAATTTATTCACCTGCATTTTGTACTTTAACTGCTGCAGAAAGGCCATCCATTTTATTATATTTTCTAATTGGTTATCGCTAGTATGTCCAAAAGCTAATTGCTTTTTGTATTTGTTTGTTTAATAATGGGCTTCTTTAATCAGCTCTCTTATTAGGCCATGCGGCTTTTCCAAGCAATCTTGCATTTTCTTCTGGCACAGTCATACCACTGGTGATTTTCCTGGCCCTCGTCCCCCACTGACATCTTTCTTAGTGCTTTCCCACTGAATGGCACTGCCTAACTCCGATTCCTTCTCCACCACACACTTTCTCTGTGTGTTTATTGATCTGTTTTTTTTTCTGTCTTTCCAGAAAGTGATCAATTTTTCATTATCTTTAGTACTTCCAAACTTCAGAGATAGAAGTAAGATGTTTGGGGTAAGCTAACGTTTGAGACCAAGTTCATATTCACTCGTGTCAGAATGACACACCAGTGACTTACGTGAGCTGTCCGTTCATCACTGTCCCCTGAGCTACACCAGAGTGTTACTGAGTACCTTCACCAGCACAGGCTGACCAAATGTGTGCAATGTATTTGGGGAAGACTACATGGATATATGCATGGCAGAATGACACAGAACAATACAAACACATTGTAATGAGTCATTTTCCTGGGTTTGATATGGAACCAGATCTATGCATGCAAAATCATCAAGGGAGAACAGTTCAGAAAACACATTCCATCTCCATCTGCTTTTGTGACTCTGAATTTATTAATACTGAAAAATCCTTTTCTTTTAGAAAGTGAATAAAATTGGGTGGTAAAGATGGCTCTGTGGCTAAGAGTACTTACTGCTCCATCAGAGGACCAGAGTTCAGATCCCAGCACCCATTGTGTGGCTCACAAGTACCTGTAGCTCCAGCTCCGAGGGATCCAAAAACCCCCTTCTGCTCTCTATGGATTCCTGCACACACTTAATTAATAAAATAAAATAAATATTAATGAAAAAGATGAGCAAGATAAGTACTAAACATGATTCTTGCCATTTGGAGATCCTTGTTGATGAGAAAATTGTAAAATTCTGTACATGTGTTCGTAACTCTTTATTACAGCCTTCCAGGATTAAAGAGCTTGTCTCTGATAGTGTCTTTAACATTAGCAAAACTGAGCAAGAAGAAAGAAGAGGACTTGTACACACTCTGCCCTACACAGGTAGGAGCTTCAGCATCAGCACCACAAATGTGCCACATGAATTGTGATTGGAGAAAACTCCAGGCACTGTCATCACACTGCCGAGATTGGCATGGGGCTGGTACCCAGAGTACGCAGGGTATTCAAGGCTCGATGTCAGTACTCCAAATCTATGGGCTTTGATGGCTGTGCAGCCACACGCATCCTCTTCTGCTGTATCATACAGAATTGCTGCACTGCCTTAATTCTGATAGTTTATCTTTCCTTGCTCTGAGTACTTGTCTTAGGTAGGGTGACTATTGCTGTGAGGAATTACCATGACTAAAGCAACTTGGGGAAGAGAGGGTCTATTCTGCCTACAATTTCTGATCACAGTTCATCACAGAAAAAGGGCAAGGCACAAAGTCAAGCATAACAAGAATCTGGAGGCAAAACTTGATGCAGAGGCTGTGGACAGGTGCTGTTTACTGGTTTGCTCCTCATTGCTTGCTCAGCCTTCTTTCTTATAGCATCCAGGGCCACCAGCTCAAGGGGAGACAACACTCACAATTAGCGGCTAGGTCTTCCCTCATCAATCACTAAAAGAATTCCCTACAGTCTTACCTATAATCCACTTTCCTGGAGGCATTTTCCTATTGAGTTTCCACCTCTGAGATGACTCTAGTTTGTGCTAAGTTGTCATGTAAACAGCCAGGACAGTACCATTCTGGTGACCACCAGATCTTCCCATTGTCTTCATATAGTTGCTCTGGTGGTTTGAATGAGGATGGTCCCCCTAAGCTCATATGTTTGAAATTTTGGTCACCAGAGAGTGGCATTATTTTAAAAGATTAGGAGGTGTGGCCTTGTTGGAAGAAGTGTGTCAATAAAAACTTCTAGATTTTCAAAAGCCTAAGTCAAGCTCAGAGTCTTTCTCTTTCTGCTGCCTATAGATCCAGGTGTAGAACTCGCATCTTCTTCTCCAGCACTGTGTCTGCCTGATTCTGCTATGCTCCCCACCATGACAATGGATTTAATCTCTGAACCTGTAAGCAAGCTCCAGTTAAATGCTTTCCTTTATAAGTTCCTTGATAAGAGTTGCCTTGGTGATGGTGTCTCATCACAGCAATAGATCGCGAACTAAAATAGTTTCCTTCTCTAGAATATCTTAGATTGGAATCCTACCATTTCCAGATTTTTCATTGGCTTCTTTCACTTCATAGTATGCATTTAAGCTTCATCCATGTGGTTTCATGACATTTTTGGTGATGAACAATACTACGTTCTTTATATTACAATAAATTTATTTCTCCATTCACTTATGGAAGGGCATCTTTACTGTTTCCAAACTTAGGCAATTATGAATAAAATTTCTTAAATATCTGTGTGCAGGATTTTATGTGGACACATTTCATTTCTTTTTGATAAATTCCAAGTCATGTGATAACTGATCAGTCACATGGTCAGAGCATACCTTATAACAAACTTCCAGATTGCCTTCCAAAGTGATTGCCCTGTTTGTGCTGCTACCAGAAACTAGTAAGAAAATGGGTTTCTCCCCATCTTCCCTAGGCTTCGGGATTCCCAGCTGTTCTGGTTTTGGGACATTCTGCTAGGTATGCAGGGTTTCTCTCATTCTTGGCTTGTGTTTCCCGGTAAGTGATACAGAGCATCTGCTGTCTGCATGTTGTCACTGGGGAGGCATCTTGGTCTTTCTGTCCATTTCAAATTAGATTCTTCCCTTCCTTATTGTTCCCCTTTCCTATTGTTGAATTTTGAGATTTTCTGTATATCTTGGAATATAGACTTTGATTGATGTGTCTTTAGCAAGTGTTTTCTCCGGGTCTGACTTCCTTACTGAAAAGCCGGCAATAGCCTGTAGCAGAAGCAGTCCCTACTACCTCCATCCACATTCGGGTGTCCTTGCTGAGCTTTGGGATCCACAGGCGGTTGTGTTAAGACTATGGTTAGGAGAACAGGCTCTAGGGTCTGTTAATGAGGGCATTAATCCCATCTTCACTATCTATAAAGTGAACCAGTCTCCCATTATTTAGGACCCTCAGTGGAGATAAACTAAGCTCATTATATGGTTTTCAGAATGACCCACTCCCAGGGACACTGTTGCAAGTCACAGGACCAGGGAACTCTGCGCACATGCTATGGGTATAATGAGGTGTACTGTGATGTCTATTTTCAGCTCTAGTGTCTTAAGCTTCACTCGGGGCTTTTCTCTTCTTGGAATATGCTATGGCAGCCAGGCGCAGTGTACTCTGCCAAGAGCTCAGTGTACTGAGGAGGCTTTAGAGAAACTTGCCATTTTTTGTTCCCGTTTTCAAGTGGAAATCCAAATGTACCATCCATTCGAGGACCTTGTTAGCACTTGCTACTACTTTTATTCAGCTAGTTCCCTCACCTGACCCCACAGGTGGTAGATGTTCAGGGACTTGGATGTGGTCACTTCTGTCCACTACAGTGAGGAGACTTCTGCACATTGTAGTACTAGCTGTCTATTCTTTTCATACAACATAGTAGCAATAGCACTCGTTATTGTTAACATATTATAACATGAACATTAATGCTAAATATTTTGCGCACATAAATATCATTCAGTCCCTGTATACTATAACTTCCTTATTTAAAAAGCAAAGAAATTGAGGCTTATGAAATAACTGGGTCACTATGATAACCAGCTGTTTAGGTGTAGAGATGGGATTTCACCCAAGACCCTAAAGCCTATGCTTCTAACTGTTATGTATGCACTACTAAATGTTCTTTCTACTGCAGAGGTTTTTGAATTGTCTTTCCAAACTACCAGAGCAATGGTGACTTTGACAGAGAGAGAATTGAAAGTGAGCTTCCTGCGTCCTACCCCAGACCTCTTCAGCCAGGCTGCCTCTGTCCTACCTCTTTCTAAACATATATTGTCCTTACGGGTCTCACATTGTATTAAAAGAGACTTTCCTGATCCTGGAAGGAGACAGTGCATGTCAGAAGTATGGGGGCTTATGGGTAGAACTGGAGGACTTGTGTCTAGCTTTGAATAAAGGCTGTCAACTCTAGGCTGCAGATTTCATGACATGAGTTATTCTTCCAGCATTTTCAGGTGTATTTTTGGCACCTCTTTCGGTGGTAATATGGCTGAATAGTCCAGGCGTTACCTTTTATGTGAGCTGACATGGATTTCAAGACCCAGCCAGAAGTAGCGATAAACCAAGAAAGTCAATATTTAATTACATGTTTTTCCAAACCCACAAACAATTTCGGCTTGTGTGACACTGAGGGAAAAGGTCAATGTGAAATTTTCATCGATTGAATTTGCTGTTTGGCAACTTCATACATGTAGATAATGCATTTGATCTCCTGTCACTTCCCTTCCCTCTTCCATCCCACTTCCACACCCTGTGTTATCTCCTTCTCACTGAGAGCATCCACCCTCATGCTATAAAGATCCTTCCCTGTTTTCCTGTCTTTGTTTTGTTTGGTGATGTAAACCAAGATAATCTGTATGGTCACAGATTTGGAATTATTCCTTGTGTCCTTGTGGGCACTACAGGGTCCATCACTGAAGACAACAACAAAAGACTAAGTCGCCACACGAGAGGTGGATGTGCTTCAGACCAACCCTGTGGATATAGTCTCTCTCTGACACCTGCAGAAATGAAGGTATCTTCCTTGTGGGGTGGCTATAAAGATAAACGGGGCTTGGCACAGAGTAGCAAGTATCTTCGTTATTTTAATTATTGTCATTATAAATCATAACTAGTAAAAATGCTAATTAGATCGCATGAAAAAAATTATCTAACAGAGAATTTCAATGAAAATGTGAAGAATACCAATGGTTTGTGTCTATTTCAAGTATTTGGAAGCCATAGAACACCTTTCTTCTCTGTTTGGATATGTGCACTCCCTCCGTCCTGCATGGGAAACCTTATATTGTCCAAATCCTCAGGCACTCAGAGTTCTCAGCAGAATCTGTCGGCATGGTGACTGCGTCTGCACAGGTGCTCCAGTCTGCTGGGTGGTGTTTGGAGCAAGTCCTGAGGGAGAGGATTTCTTGGTCTCCAAGGTCATGATTGATTATTATTGGGCAATGGAACATCAGTTTATCATTGTAAATCATTGAGGTCAAATGAAAATTTCCTAAAATAGTAACTGGGCTGTGCTTGGCTGCTCTGCTATTCCCAGGAGCTCCCCACTCAGGAGGAAGCAGAAGCTTGACAGTGTAGTTCCTTGTGACACACTCTGGTCTTGGGCGGAGGTGTCTGGGGACTGCTAGAGCCGGGACGGGAGAACGGGCTCTGACTTCATGTGCCCATGAGTTCCGGAGGGAACTGTTTACCCTTGAAAATGTAAATTCAAACTTGGTGACTGTGTTCGGGGGATGGCTGCAGTTAGACAAGCTGGAGGAGTGAACATAGACTCCTGGCAGAATTGGCTTTCTTGTCTGCCTGTTCTATAGACTCCTGTTTATCCTTTAAAGGTGGTGGGAGGCACGGTTTAAGACTTGCCAAGTTCTTGCAGATGGATCTAATGGCTGAAACATCTCCATCTGCATTGGTGCCGGCAGACTGCAAGGTAATTATCTCGCTTTCCACTCACCATCCAGCCTTTTCCCCTGAGCTGTTGTATCCTCCCATGTCTGCTCCTCCTAGCTGCCATTGTTTGGTTTACTGCCATGCTCTGGATTCGCATCAATTAACTTGTCCCTCATAGTGGCCACCACATTTCTGTCTCCACCTTTGAATATGTAAATACACCCTATCCTTGTTTAACTCTTTTTACATGCAATTTGTATTAAAACTAGAAAATCCAAGTTGGTCCAAAGCAAACTAGCATAAAACAGAAATAACAAGCATGACAAATCTTTTCACGAAGTCATAATAGATTCTGACATCAGCTATAGAGGCTTTCTGTCTTCATTTTCTGTTTGCATGCACGTACACATGCCTTCCAAAAGTGAAATTATACTGGCAAACATTGTTTTCACTTTGTTATTTGACAGTCTCACATTTTGTTATGCTGTACCTGAATTTTATCTGTATTATTCTATATTATTTCCTTGTAGATAAAGCTTTTCTTTTCTATATATAACTTCACTATTGTCCTTATTTCAATTGTTTTTACATTGTAATGTAAATCACATTGCAAATTGTATCCTTGTTTGGAAGACATTATATCCATCATTAACTAGATCTTTGAGAAGTTGCCGAGTCAAGAATTGTTGAGACAAGCACACACACTTTTATGTGTGTTCTTTTTCTCTGGGGCACTACCCTCCATTTATGTTCACTATCTAATCACATGGATCGATTATTTATGTTTACCTGCATCTCAGTAATTTCAAGACTTCTATACTGTGACCTCTGTGATCTTAGTCCTTCCACTCCGCTCCCACTCTGGTGACTGTGAAACACCCTTAAGAGTTTTTAAGCCATTCAACATTCATGCACAGTCTTCAAAAACACTGGTATCTGCATGTGTCACTTGGTACTCATGACACATGGAAGGTAACACAATATCATATAAAAATCTCTGGACTGCAAACTATACTCTTAAAACTGTGAGGGTCTTTCTACACTCTATTCATCTTTGGTTTTGCCGAGCATTGCAATGGCAGGGTTGTAAATAATGATTTTGTTCTTCCTAAATGTTGGAATAGACTTGAGGAGATGGTTCAGTAGGTAAAACACCTGCCATAGAAATGCGATTTTGGATGACCAGCATCCACACAAAAGTCAGGTATGTCAGAGCTTATCTGCAGCCCCAGTATTGAGAGACAGAGACAGAACTGTCACTAGAATTCATTGGTCAGGCCGCCTACCTGAGTCAATAGACTTCAGGTTCAGTGAGAGACCTTGCCTCAAACAAATGAGAGGGAGAGCGATCATGGAAGACACTTGTGGTTGATTTCTGGCATCTATAAAAATACATATGCATGCACCTACATAAACACACACACACACACACACACACACACACACACACACACACACATGTGCATGAGCACACAGGTATGGCCAGGGCCAACACTTTGGAAATGTTTTCTCTATCCTTCACAGTTTCAGTGCTTAGCACAGAACTGAAATAAAGTATTTTGAGGGTGAATGTATAAAGTGCCTCTGCCAGATCTCATGGTGTGACTGCCAGGTAACCTCTTTTCCATCACGTGTTTAAGATGGCATACCCTTAGATAGTTAAGATGGTAAACCCTGCAGCCTTCTTCGCTGCCACTGTGACACTCAGAGGTGGTTCCATTCTAACCTACTTCTGTGTCTCTTGTCACTCAGAATACTTTTCCAGTCCTGTGTCCTCTCCCCTGACTTCCAGCATCCTGTATAATTTCTGTTAACCCTTTCTATGGCCTTCTGGGAAGACTCTCAGACTTAGTGTTTCCAGTAATTGATCGGATATTCTGTATCATGAATATCACCTCTAGGTCACCATTCCTTCCGTTGTTTCTGCTCTTTTGTCTGTGAGCCATGCTCTCTCTACACCATCCAGACACCTTATTTTTCTTCTTTCTCGTGACATCACTCTGCTCTAGCACTGATCCTCTGCTACCTTTCCCTCTCTCATCAAAATTAACACACACTATTAAATAGACTGTCCCTATATCAGAGAATTGACAGATATATCCTGGGGAAAGCAACCCAAGGCTCTACTCCTTGTAACCTATGTGCCTCCAAAGTGCCTGGCTCTGTGCCAGGAGTTATATAGGCTAGGCTACCCCTTCTAGAAACTTCAGAGTCAGAAACCCCTTTGTTCTGGACAATGAAAGTTATTTCAGTGCCTTTCTCAGACTATAAGTAGTGACCCTCTCCCCTAATGCAGCTCCTGTATGCACCCAAAGTCCAGCTCTCTCTTTCAGGTCCCTGTCAGCTCATAGAGAATTTTTTTCTCTTTTCCTTTTATTCATAACACCTTCATGTCTATACCCATCTTGCATATTCACATATTTATATCATATAAAAATACTTCCTTGAGAAAATCTTTCACTAGCATGCATATATATGACTGCATTATATATATATATATATATATATATATATATATATATATATATATATATGCAGAGATGTCATTTTCTTTTGAGCCTTTCAGATTTGATTTCCATTTTCTTGGTATCATGGTATGGAGTTTGTTTCTAAAGTTCTTATGCCTATGTTGTCTTCATTGTTTTTCTCAGATAAAAACACTAGATTTATTTTCATATTTGATGATCAAAAGCTGATATAGCAATGAATTCCTATTCTTCATGCTGTCCTCACTGTTTACCAAGATGCATTTGGAGGCATTTCAGGGTGGGCAATGCTGGGGTATCCCCAATGTGTCTTTCTCCAAAGGAAGTCTTTCTCCCTCTCAATTGCTTGATTCTTTAGAACTGTGAATTGCTCAACACACACACACAGACACACACAGACACACACACACACACACACACAGACACACACAGACACACACACACACACACACACAGAGAGAGAGAGAGAGAGAGAGAGAGAGAGAGAGAGAGCATGTATACATGTACCACATACATCTCCTAACACAGCACTTAACAATGCTTAAAAGAACTCTCAATGTACACATCTAGCTGTGCATTTGTGGGAATGAGCATAACACTGTGCCCAGTCTCTGGGGCTGCATCCAGACTGTTTTCCACCTGGGACTTGTAACCCTTTCTTGAAAGTGGAGCATCTGTATTCTGCTGCTTCATAGCCTGGCAGTCAGCGTCTGAGGCTCAGTCCTTCTGTCTGCTGGGTCAGATTTCAGCAGATTCCAATCTCTGTCTTCCTTTGTCTAGCTGTCTGTATTTTGCAGATTGAATTTAGGTGTGGCGTAGAGGGCTCTTGGGCTTGGTGCTTCTTAATGCAGCACCATCTGCTTCATAATTAGTGCCAGTTTCTCTCTGAGGCTGACATTAGATTGTCTGTCACTGCGGTTTGCCATAGTAATGAGAATTTTCATTTTTCCTCACATTTTGCAAGTGAGAAAATGGGACAGGTTGCACGCGGGGCTGTCATCCAGGAATGAGGCTGGGCTAGAAGTCCAGCAATGTTGTGCATGAGGGAATGGAAACAGTCTGCCTGTGATTTAGAAATATACTCTGGCAACAATATGAGAATATATTTAAAATGTTCACTAAAAGGAACAGGTATGGAATATATATATATTTGAGAAGTTGCTAGCTGTTGAAAAATCCCTTTTTCATCTCCCATAATATTTCTGAAACTTCTCTCCAGTGTGTGAAGATAGAATGTCACTGTCACCTAGGGAGAGCATGCTAAAGCATTTTTTTCTTAGAAGGATCTCTACTGGGTCATTTTTTTTTTATGGTTCTGAGGCCCTGAACAATCTAGTGTGATAGCCCTCTGCCTTCCAATGTACAAGAGAGAAGAACACTTGGTGACAAATTACTTCAGTCGTTAGTCTGTAGTTGAAAAGAAAGGAAGAAGCGCCCTCCCAGCCCTCCTTCTTGATGTATAGCACGCACATGTGCACATACATGTATGCACTCTGAGTGCTGACCATCTCTGGGGCCTCTCTGACAGCAGCCAGATTATCATTCTGCCCCTGGCCTCTACATGTTGCACATGCAGCCAGTAGGTACTGATTGCTCAGATTGCTGGCAGAGTGCTTTGGTTTGTGTAAGCATAACAAAATACCGAAGCCTGTGTGAACTGCAAAGAAAGGAGCCTTGCAGTAGTTCGGATTTCTAGAGGTAAGATCAGCTACCTCACCTGACAAAGGCCTCCTGCTGTGCCACAGCAGAGAAGAATGACCTTGCATAGTGGCCACACGTGACAGGAGCAAGAAGAAAAGGTCACATGACAAGAGAAGAAACAATCTAGGGAAGGACCAGGCTTGCTCTTTGACAGCTACTGGCATTTGTAACACTAGATCCACTTCTGGAAGCCCTAGCCCATGCCATGAGATGAATATTACTCATTTCACGCGCGCGCGCGCGCGCGTGTGTGTGTGTGTGTGTGTGTGTGTGTGTGTGTGTGTGTGTGGAGGGGGCAATTTCTGCCATCTTTCATGATACAGTATCCTTCATAGTCGCATTACCTGTTACTGCCATTACACCGTGAACTGAGCATCCAGAAAATGAATCCTTGCGGGAACACAGTATTGTCAACACAAAAACATAGACTCCCTGAAAGGATAACAGACAGTTCATTTGGAGCCAAATATGACTGGCAATGGCCTGGGGACATGGATTTAGGTAATTCCAAATATTATGTTCCAACATGGAAGCAAATTTCATGAAGTGTTTATGGTAACACACCAAAAAAAGGTATAAATCAAGTCACTTATAAAATACGCTCATGGAAACATTAAGTCGGTGGTACAGAAGACCTGCACTATAGGCCTCAGGAGATATCTAAAGGTGACCACAGCTTTTTGGCTGGCAGAAACTAGGATTTTGTAAACATACTCCAAAGATTTTAATCTGTTAGCTACAGAATATTAGATAGAACAGAGAGGGGACACGACATGGCTGTTTAAGGGCCAAGGACAGTCCAGGATAATCTACACCATTTCAACCCACCCACATCTATGAAGGCCTAATTAGCCAATCAATCGGCTTTGCAGACGATTCGGTTGAAATTGCAGCTTCTTTCATAGTATCAGAACCTAGGAACCCCCTTACACCACAGCAAACAAGTCCCATTCTCATTTCCTCCCCTGCCCCTGAGATTGAGCCCCTTTTCACCTAGCATGCTGGATTGGTAAAAATGGGCTCTGAGGTCTACAGACTTCTGTTCAAGGCAGGACTCTGTCCTTTGTGTCTACTAGATATTTGGTAGGAGTAGCTTGAGTTTTGCATTCTTGTGTGTGGTGTGTGTAGGGCTATGTCTGTGGGGTGTTCAGATCTCAGCTCCATTCTGGAGACCAGAAAAGTTTAAATGGATATCACCACTTTCTCACATCTGTGCAGCGGCTGGGTCCAAGGTTCTAGTACCTTCCCCAGGCCTAGGAGGCTCCTCTGAACCACAGACCAGAAAACATGGAGGTTCAGCAAAGAGTCCTCCAATTATCTTATCCTGTGCTGTAATCATTCTACCAAATATAAAGCAACTTGGTCTTAAGTCCAAGCATTCTCATAATCATGAGGATAATTTTGATAGTGCCACTTCTGGAGACATCTATGAGCTTTCAGAGCAGCCCAGTGGCCCAAGCAGCCCTCTAGCACAGAGAACTCAACTGGTTCCAGCTGATTTATCATGGTGTGTGTTGTTTTCTTTTCTGTGGAGACAAAATAGAACACAAAACAGTCTAAGGAGGAAAGAGTTGTTTTGCCTCATAGTTTCACAGGGGGTACATCGTGGCAGGGAGGGCCTCACAGAAGGAGTGTGAGGCTGGGCTAACAACCACAGAGTTGACTGACCATATGTCATCCACAAACAGGAAGCAGAGAAAGAGGAAAAACAGGAAGAGGAGGCAGGCTATAAACCCGCTACCCCCTCCCTGCCCCCACTCTCCAGTGACCTACTTCCTCCAGCAAGTCTCTACCTACTGAAGGGTCCATAACCCTCCTACACAGGGCCTCCAACTGGGGACCGAATGGTCAAACAGATGAGCCTATGAGGGACATTCTCATTCAAACCACCGCAGTCTGCAAACTCTGTAGTATTTCACAGTGACTCTAAACTGCAGCTTCCAGGTGTGCAGTAGAGTTCTGCACGTGCTATGACATAAGTGTCAGCACAGCCAAGAGGTCCAAATGTACAACACGGTACAAGTCAAGGGTGCAACACTGAGTGTCCACAAATGTACAACATGGGACAAGCCAAGGGTGCAGCACTGAGTGTCCACAAATGTACAACATGGGACAAGCCAAGGGTGCAGCACTGAGTGTCCCCAAATGTACAACACGGTACAAGTCAAGGGTGCAACCCTGAGTGTTGGCAAGAGTAAGTTATGGAAGAAATGACTTGTCCTTTAATGAAAAACTATAATTTGTATAATGGCTTCCGTTTATCTTAACATGTTCGTATAATTTAATGTGTGCTCATAATTTCCACAAATATTTTACTTTATTATTTTTATGGCAAAGTCTCATTATGTAACCCAGGCTAGCCTCAAGTCTCTGATACACCATTGTCAACTCAAGGAGTGCTGAGATTATAGGCATACATTATCACATCTGCTACTCTTTTTTTATTTTTACAATGTCCAACTTTAATGAATACCATCAGTTCACAAGATCTAAAGGTCTCAGTGTCAGCAACTTGTCATCTAATCTCATCTACCTTGGTACCTGGCTAAGATAAATGCAAGTTCTTTTATTTCAATCTTAATTACTAATAGTAACTCTCACATCATATATTATGCAGCACACAGTAACTCGATCTCTATGTCTATCTGCAAACATATGTGCATATACACACACAAATGGCTTGCAGAGTAGAAACAAACTAAAGAGTCTGTGGCAGACCTCAAGAGGTTGCATAAGGAAGTTGAGAAACAATCTATACTAATATAATAACCCACATCAGTGCAGGGAGGAGGCTGCTGGAGCCGCTGAGTTAGGGTTTAAGATGAAGTTCAGCTGTAAGGCAAAAGCCCAAGCCAGGTCCAAGCAGGAACTAAGGCAACAACAAAACAGCAGATCTGGCCTAGGGTGGCAAATAGGTGAAGGAGCATGCGGTCAAGGGGGCCACATAAAAGCCGGGGATCAAACCTAGCGGAAGATCCAGGAACAGTTGGGGAGTTCTCTGCTGTTGGTCCTTCAGGCACACTCCAGGTATCTGATGTGACAATGGTGTGAGGCCATACCATCACAGTGCTAAGTAGCTATCACTTTATGGGATCCAGGTAAGGAAGAGAGTTATGCCTTTTTTTCTTGGCCTGGCACATCTGGCAAGTTCTTGGGCCTGGTTTACTTTTACAGTTTTAGCACACCCATGTGCCCCTGTAGCTTTCATTCACCCAGTAAACTTGAAAGGTGGTTCTTTTTCTACTACTGAAAATAAAGTCACTTATGGGTCTGTGTAAGGTGGGTGGTGCCTGATGTGATGTTTGAATTCACTGAAGAGCTGCTGCCATCCTCCTTCAACATGGACTGAAACGCTGCTGGTCAAATGCAGTCTCCTAGATGGGCATCGTGGCACACAACTTTTATCCCAGCACTCAGGAGGTCGAGGCAGGCAGATCTCTATGAGTTTGGGACCAGCCTGGTCTACATACAGCCTGGTATTGGCATAAAAACAGACAGAAGGACCAAGAGAACCGAATCCAAGACCCAGATATTAATCCACACAGCTATGAACACCTGATTTTTGACAAAGAAGCAAATATAAAATGGAAAAAAAGCATATTCAGCAAATGGTGCTGGCATAATAGGATATCAACATGCAGAAGAATGAAAATAGATCCATATCTATTACCGTGCACAAAACTCAAGTCCAAATGGATCAAAGACCTCAACATAAAGCCAACCACACTGAACCTCATAGAAGAGAAAGTGGGAAGTACACTTGAATGCATTGCCACAGAAGACCATTTCCTAAATAAAACTCCAGTAGCACAGATACTGAGAGAAATAATTAATAAATGGAACCTCCTGAAACTGAGAGGCTTCTGTAAAGCAAAGGGCATGGTCAACAAGACAAAACGACAGCCGACAGGATGGGAAAAGACCTTCACCAATCCCACATCAGACAGAGGTCTGATCTCCAAAATATACAAAGAACTCAAGAAATTGGTCCTTAAAAGAACAAATAATCCAATAAAAAAATGGGCTACACCACCCACTGAGACAGTGGGGCTGATCTATTGGGAGCTCACCAAGGCCAGCTGGACTGGGACTGTAAAAGCATGGGATAAAACCGGACTATCTGGACATGGCAGACAAAGAGGGCTGATGAGAAGCCAAGGACAATGGCACTGGGTTTTGATCCTACTACATGTTCTGGCTTTGTGGGAGCCTAGCCTGTTTGGATGCTCACCTTTCTAGACCTGGATGGAGGAGGGAGGACCTTGGACTTCCCACAGGGCAGGAAACCCTGACTGCTCTTCAGACTGGAGAGGGAGGGGGAAAGGAGTGGGGGGAGGGGGAAAGGAGTGAGGGGAGAGGGAAGGAAATGGGAGGCAGGGAGGAGGCGGAATTTTTTTCAATAAAAAAAAGAAAAAATGGGGTACTGACCTATACAGAGAACTCTCAACAGAAGATCTAAAATGGCTGAAAGACACTTAAGGAAATGTTCAACATCCTTAGTCATCAGAGAAATGCAAATCAAAACAACTCTGAGATTCCATCTTATACCTGTAAGAATGGCCAAGATCAAAAACACTGAGGTTGTAGGAAAAGGGAACACTTCTGCATTGCTGGTGGGAGTGCAAGCTGGTACAGCCCCTTTGGATATCAGTATGGTGATTTCTCAGAAAATTAGAAAACAACCTTCCTCAAGACTCAGCAATACCACTTTTAGGTATATATCCAAAGGATGCTCAATCATACCACAAGGACATATGCTCAACTATGTTCATAGCAGCATTGTTTGTCATAGCCAGAACCTGGAAACAACCTAAATGTCCCTCAATCAAAGAATGGATAAGGAAAATGTGGTATATTTACACAACAGAATACTACACATCAGAAAAAAAATAATGATATCTTGAGATTTGCAGGCAAATGAATGGATCTAAAAAACATCATATTGCATGAGGTAACTCATACCCAGAAAGACAAACATCATATGTACTCACTCATAAGTGGCTTTTAGACATAAAGCAAAGAAAAAACAGCCTATAATTCACAATCCCAGAGAACCTAGACAATAATAAAGGCCCTAAGAGAGACATATATGAATCTAATCTACATGGAAAGTAGAAAAAGACAAGATCTCCTGAGTAAATTGGGAGCATGGGAAACATGGGAGAGAATAGGAAGTGAGGAGAGAGGAATGGAAGAGAGCAGAGAAAAAATGCATAGCTCAATTAAAACAAAACAAAACAACAACAACAACAACAAAATAACAGTAGTTTTCAGGCTGGGCATTGCTCTTGGAGATCCCATTTCATTTTACTTTATTTGAGACAAAGACTTACAATGTAGCCTTGGCTGACCTAGACCTTGATACTCTTAATTTTAATTTTAACATGATAATAAAATCTGTGAAGATTAGCTAGCTCATCACATGTTCTCTATATTATTTGGTGATCTTCTTTGGTCAGAGAAGCCTTGGTTCTGATAATAAAGGGGAAGGCAGTATCTACATGCTTGCTGATACACACAATTTCCTGTGTAGGACAGATAAGCCCTAAGAAGATGCCTCGGTGCTGTGCTCCCGTCTGCCAGGCCGGCCCTCCTGTCTGCCAGGCTGGGGTCTGACTGCTGACTATTGCCCAGTTCCACTCCTCAGTCACCACTATGGTTTTTCTAAGTGGGCTGCTCGGAGCCCTGTGGGACTTGAGTTTGCCTCTTCGGGGGCATGTACAGTAGGAGAGGCAGCAGGTGGACTTCTGTGCCTTGTGGGCAGATTCTCCGGGTCTTCATGCTCCTCACTCGGATGCTTCTCTTTCCAAGTTAACCCTCCAGAGAACAAATCCTCCATCTTACTCACTTGTCTCCCTCATCTAAGCTGCTTTCAGGAACAGAATCTGAGAGTTCATTTATATTATGAGTTGTGCGCAGCTAAGAACGCTTGCTACAAGTCCTCAATCCGGAAGTTCTGAACTTGAGCCAAATGAACGTGTCCTGTCAGCTAGGAGCCTCAGCATTAGAAAGGCGCCAGGAGGGCAAATATGTTCTTTGTCCTGGATACTAAGCATGTCGAGGAGGGGACACTGAACGTCTTTAGCCCTGAGAAAAGACTTGTTCCCAGGGCAACGGCTATGGTTTTCAGAGTAAAAGCACGGCTGCCACCGCAGTCTCAGCACAAAGTGAGCGGAGTGTCAAGTCAGACTTGGAGCATTCACACCGGGCATGGCATGGCATGGGCTCCTTAAACCGGTACTCTCAGCCAAGAGTGGAGATCCCAGTGTCTGCATAGTCTGTGGGAAAGGACGGAATTGTCTCTCTTAGGCCTCTGGAAGGAGCAGAGATGAAGGCAGCGGTATGTGCTTCCTGGACAGCACTTTTAAGGGCCCTGGGAAATTATAACATTATAACTTTTCTAGCACTTACATATCAGATATAGTGGTAAGTACCTTTCTTTATGACTTAGTATTTTGTCCTCACGAAAAAAAATAACCGTTTTCTTCATAGATGAGGTAGCGGAAGCAAAAATAAGCAAGTAATTCACCTGCAATGTCTTTGTACAGAAACCAAGAGAGGCAGGATCAGAAGCAGAAACTGCTTCTGGAATCTGCTCCAAAAACGAGTGTTCTTTTTTCTTCTTAGTCAAAAGCTGAAGTGAGAAGTGAGCGGCAGCAGATACGGAGCCAGGAGAACCCACGATGCTCCCCTCACTTCATTGGGTCGCAGCCATGCATCTGTAAGCAGGTGACTGCACGTGCCTCTGTCATGACCATCTTCGAACCGAGCAGCCTGACTGTCCTCCATGGAGCAGACTGCCACCTGCAGTGTGCTCTGCACCAGTGGGCACAGAGGCACAGGCTGCCTGTCTGCTGTAGGCGAGGCAGTCTCAGTGAGCAAGTCTGCCTGTACATCTCCAGTCTGGAGAATCCCACCAAGCAGTGTCTGAGGATGCTCACAGTTCATCTTTGAATTTAGCAGACACAATTGCAATCGTGCTGGTTTTTGCCGTCACTCAGTTTTCTTGTCATGGCGGGCACCCGAGAATTATTTCAATACCATCTTTCCATAGTAAACAAGAAGGGTCTCTTCTGGGGAGCTTCCACTCAGAGAAAACCTTCCCATAAAGGGGCCCCAACATACAGATATCAGTTAAGCTAAGAATGTAAGGCTCCTATATTCTAGAGTAATAGAGGAGGTGACGTTCATGGTGCCTTCCACCGTGAGCAATCTATGACTGCCATTATACTGTGAACAGACTGTATGATACATGCTGCCAGGGTTTTCCAACTCTCTTAAATGTTTTTTATGCCTGGGCTACTTTATGACTCACTTGGGCCTGACTGACTGTCAAAAGAAGATTTCTTTGGGAAAAGTTTCAGGATCCATATTCTCATCTGCAAACTTCAAGAGGGGGTTCGCTTGGGTTAGCATCACCTCTCACAGGCTTACCTGATGCTTTCTTTATCTGGTATCTCTTAAGCCATCTGAATTCTGAGACTGTAAATGTGCTCTATTCTAAGACACCAACCAGACGTAAGAGGACCTGCCACAGGCAGAATACCTGCTCTGACAGCCAGCATCCATTATACACTCCCCTCCATTGGGCATCCTCAGCTGATCTTCCTCTAGTAGAGGGAGCACAATATTGCACGCGATTTGTGTCATTCTGAGTACACGTCTTCCTTTGGATTGTACCAGCTTGGGGGTCAGGATAGACCTTCTTTTCCACTGGTCAGAGAAAGAAAGTTGAGAACCTAGCCCAGTCTATCATAGGTGTGCATGATGGTCTCTTGCATTTGGAATAGCAGTAATCTTCCTCCACTGGGCTCCTAGCATCAACTTCCCTCCTCAATACATATCTGGAGGTATAGGGAAACCTGCCGATGCTGCTCAGCCTGAAGCCTGATCTGTTTCATTCCTGAGGCTCGACAATAACTCCAGGCAGAGTTTGGAATGGATAACCCTGTGGATCTCACCAAGGAAGGTTTGCAATAGGGCCAGCTTGAAGCTCACAACCCAGCCATGATAATGACATTCCTTCTCTTCAAGTTAATCTTCCAATTGACCACTTACCTTTGAAAACTTAGGGAGTGTAGTGGGTTTTCTCCTGTGTGATGTCATGTCCTTCCATGACAGTGGTTCTCAACTTGTGGGTGGTGACCCCTTTGGGGGGCAGGCGTCAAACCAGTTTTTCAAAGGGGTCACATATCAGATATCCTGCATATCAGATATGTGTATTATGATTAATCACAGTAGCAAAATTGCAGTTATAAAGTAACAATGGAAATAATTTTATGGCTGGGGGGGGTCACCACAACATGAGGAACTGTATTAAAGGGTAAGTGCATTAGGAAGGTTGAGAACCACTGTGCTGTGGAGGACTTTTATGGCCATCTCTAAAGAGTGCCACCTTTGGTTTGATTTATTATTAATACATGTTCTAATGTACTCACCTATATTTTCATAATCGTAGCTAAGCAGGGGCATATTGTTTAAATCTCAGCAGTGAAGTTGCTCATTGTGAGCCACACCTCATGTTAATTGCATCTCACTGTGGCTTCATTTCTGTTATTTTGGCTACTAATGGAGACGTGCTTGACCAATGGAATGGAAAAGAAGAGACACCTTAAAAATTTCACAGCTGGGGCTGGAGAGATGGCTCAGCAGTTAAGAGCACTGGCTTTTCTTCCACAGGACCTGGGTTCAATTCCCATTATCCACATGGCAGCTCACAACTGTCTGCAGCTCTAGTTCCAGGGGAATCTCACATAGATATACATGCCAGCAAAATACCAATGCATATAAAATTAAAATAAACTAATCATTACAAATTTTACAACCTGGGTCACAGGAATGCTTGCAGCATCTACTTGTATTCCTAGAACACATGGGTCACCCAGCAGTGAAATCGTAGAAAGAACCAATCAAGAGGGACTGGAGTGTGTCTGACCATCTCTGCGAAGTCCCTAGCATCACTAGATAAAGATGAACCATTTGCCAGGTCTCGTTTAAAATTTTGACCCTCAGAAGCACAAGAAGAAACAAAACCAGTCACAAGCATGGGGAACACTTTGTTCCAGTAAAAACCGGAACTAGGGAATTTTATCATCTCCTGTTCATATGCAGAGACTCTTGCAGCTACTCCAGTGACCTGCATGAGGTGGGCCATGAGATTCTGATCCTGGTGCTTGGGACACCTAGAACAAAGATGGCCAGCTTCCCGACAGTAGGCAGATTTCCTACTATCTGATAACACAGGGTACTGGCTTACCTGAGAACCGGTTTCAGCGATTGACCAGAACTTTGATTCGCTGTGAAAGCAGGACCCCTCACCTCTAACTGTTGTGTGTGCACCCTTACTATGTTGTACAGAGCTTCAGTTGCTGTCTCTGAGCCACTCAAAGCCTATTTTCCGTTTCTGGTATGCAGAAACATAATTCACTGCTTATGAGCTAAATTATTTATTTTTTAAATCTCTAATTTAGACTTGATCTAAAATGAGCTACAAAGGAGGAATTCTGGAGGCTGCTCAGTCTGGCATCTCATCTTGAATCCCCCATCTTCTGTTTAAGATATTTTGAGGACATTTACCCCATATGATAAGACTATAGTAGCAACGTTAGCAGATTTTAAAAGATGCAGAATCATTCAGAAAACTAAGACTATTAAATTCACAGTGTAGTCAATGTTGGCAACAAGGTGGATCTGACAATTGAAGTCTGTTCAGTATTGGGGGAGGAGGCTAATGGTGATTATGACAGTCATTAAAACAGTGCTCTGCCAGTGATCCTTATTACCAATCATCAGATGGTTATGTTCCCAACCCCCACCACTCACCACCATAACTTCCCCCAGTGAGCAGTTTCTGGGGATAGGCAGTTTACATGGCTCATCAAACAATGTGCAGAGAGGGTTTTTTCCTCCTGTTTAGATTTTAAAATAACTAGCAGATGGAAGGCGAGCTCTACCATTTGGCAAGAGAGTCAGTGTACTGAAATACAGCCTTTTGACAGATACTCAGATGAACATAAGGGTATCAGGAAAAGTAAATGAAGAAAAATAATTACGAAAGGAAGAAAATCAAAAGCAGCAGTGAGGTGGTTACATGAGCTTATTGAGAGACAGATAAAGGGATTTTTTTCAGAAGCAATTGACATCCGCCCTAGAATCCACATGTGGGGCGTTGGCTCTTAAGCATTACCATGTCTCTTCTTAGGTTGTTTATACCATTGTTTAAAGAAGCTTCAGTCTGTTAAAAAAGCATAGTCTGCCTCCGCCTCTTCCATGGAAAATGTCTTTACCTTTGTCCATCACCGGAACTCTTTATAGGCTGTCAATGTCATTGTCTATACACTGAAATAACAGGGCTACTAGAACTAACTGCATTCTTCTTATACTGTCCCCTACTTCACTAATTAAATGTGCTTGGATTTTGAGAAGATCATTTTGGTTACGGTGTGAATACAGGATGTGAAGAGACAGCAGCACAGGAACATAGCGTATGGAAAGCCGAGCAGATCTTTGGGGAGTTTCAGTCTAGCATCTGTGGCCAAATGATTAAATGCGTTTGACTCAATCCCATGCATTGGACTTCTGCTTTGTGACAGGGCAGAGGGCGATGGTGAGAAAGACAGGAAGCAAATAAAAGGACATTTTTAAATAGACAAAATGAAAACAAAGACATTGTGGAAACTGAACTGCATGAAGAAAGACAAATCAATGGGAACTAAGATGATGAAGTGGAGAAGAGTCTATGTGGGGACTGTAGGGAAATGCTGATGTCCAGGGTCTGCCCTCAGGGATTGTGATTGGCACTGTGTCAGCTGGAGAGGTTAGATCCCAGTGCCCTTGCCAAATTTCCTGCTAACTCTAGTGAGCCGTTGGCATAAAGAATGCTGCATTATGGGGTCTCAGTCATGATTTTCAGGTAGCTGTGGGACATGGGAAGGACATGGCCTCAAGAAGTCTGAGCTCAAAAGACCTTGATAAAAAACAAAAGCTAACCCTTCTCACACAGACCCTGTATTAGGTATTTCATATGCATCATCTCCCTGTTCATCAATGCTGCTGCATATGAAAGTTCAGTTGGTAGCGTTGAAGAAATATTGTTGTCTTAGTAAGTAAATTAGAATTTCTGGTGTTGTTGCCTAATATACAGATGTGTTGTGTATGTGTGTGTGTCCATTTCTATGTATGTGTATATACTAGTGCATGTGTATATATGTATATGTGTTGTGTTTGCATATGCATGTACATTTGTGTGCATGTTTGCATATATGTGAACATATTCATTTGTATGTGTATGTACTTGTATGAATATATGTCTGTACATATCTGTATGTATGTCTAAGTATGTTTCTGTGCTTGTGTGAGTATGTGGACCACAGTGAGGCAATTGGAAATGCCTGGTGCCATCTTAGCTGGTGCAGTACATGCCATGATGCTCTGATGAGATAGCTAATGATGTATCCCTCAGAACTATGCCCATCATTAAGAGACATATTAATGAAACTTTTCCTTTGGAACCCCAAGAAAACTTGTGGGACATTTTTCTGAAAACACCAGAATGGCATTGCCATCTATCTTTTTGTGAACATTATCCATCACTTGTGATTCATCTCTTTCAAAAAAGGCTTTCTGAAAATTCTTTTATAAGAATATAATTTTACTGTCTGTGAAACCCTCTTAGCACTTATTTTATCATTTTTTTCTTATGACCTTTCCTTTTTTTCTTATGCTGTTTCAGTTTACAACTTTGATTTATTTTCCTCTCTTCATAGATGCCTCTGAGCAAATGGTTGTTTCCATGATCATCTCCCTTCTCTGCTGTGCCTAGGAGCACTCTTGATGTGCAGTAGGCCACAAATTAAAATTCGCTACTTGACTTAGGCTCCTTTCTTGTTTATGTGAAGGATATTTTTCCAATCCGTTGATTGTTCCTGTTCTCTACAAGTCAACCTAGAAACTTCAAAGGGAAGTTCAGTCACCAATTGTGGACTCTAGAGACATATTATATCGACAGTTTTTTTCTCCCTACTTCCTCTGTCTGATTGTCCCGCCTATACTTCCTGCCTGACTACTGACCAATTAGCGTTTATTTAAAATATAATTGTCAGAATACAGACAATTGTCCTAAACCATTCAAGTAAACTTAAACATTTGGCAATTTATCAGTATAATATAATGTGTATCACAACCCACAAACTCACATGGTTTTTCAATAATCTGCATAAGATAATCAAAAGATCACTGGATGTGGATCATCATCAAGAAAGACTCAGAGGAAGAAAAAATGGTGGGTCTCAGAGCCCCTCATTACATCCTTATCCAGGCTATTGAACTCTGTTGTCTTTACCTGGCTCCCGTTCCACAGGGTGGGTGCATTGGCCTAGCATTTTGCACAAGATTGGCAATAACAGATGCTCTGTATATTTTGGTCAACTTAACAAATGTATAATCATTGTGACAACTGGTGACAAGGAATTCATTTGAAGGAAAAATATTATGTGAATCATCTGATTTAATGTACTTCTCTCTCTCTTGATCTGTGGCAGACATTTAATTCCATCAATTATTCTTTCTTACTAGAAAGCATCATGGATTGTTGGCCACTTTCAATGATATACACATTGATGTTTGTATTGATATCTTTCTATTTATAAATAGCAGCCTTGGCTTCCTTTCTATCTCTATAATGAAATACTCCAGCAAAGGCAACTTTGAAAAGGTTCAAGTTCAAGGTACATTCTACCAGGGCGAGGCCATCAAGGCAGAAGGAGCTTGAGGACACTGACTGTACCACACACACAATCAAGAATGCATTATGGGAGAGGGTACAGGAGGGCTTGGAAGGGAAGAATGAAGGGGGTAAATGGTGTAATTATATTTTATTTAAAAGAAGTATTTTTTAAAAAAGACCCAGAAATGATGAATGAATGCTTGCACACTAGGTTTATTTTCTTCTCTTTATACAGTCAAAATCATAGCCTAGGGAATGGTGCCACTGATCTTAGAAAGGTCTTCCCACCTCCAAGTAACCTAACCCTGACATGCCCACAGACATGCCTAGAGGCTTGTATCCCACGTTATTCCAAATCTCATCAAGACTACTTATCACAGTATCTACCCACCCACCCATCCATCCATCTGCTCACTCATCCACCCATGTCTGTATGTATGTATCCTATCTATCTATCTATCTATCTATCTATCTATCTATCTATCGTAACATATGTTTTATATAAATATACATATTATAAAATATTTGTCTATATATGCTACAGCTATATCCTCTATCACCTGCTATCCTCCAAAACTATCTTCTTAAGCAGTTTCCAGAAGCTTCCATAGTGTTTCCTGCTGCTCCTCTTTTCAGAAGAGACTTTTTGAAAAAAATTAGAACAAGATCCCTATTGTTCCATTGATTGATTCTTAATTGATAAAGAAGACCGCAGCTTCAAACTGGACTGCTGCATTTGGATTGACTGGTAATTTGTTAAGCTTCTGACATGATAGGAATTATTCTTCCTGTACCCCATGTCTTCTACATAGGCTCCTATCGAATTCTCTACTTAACTCGCCTTTGTTTTCTCCATCTGACTAGAAATGACTCATGTTGTTTCAAGATTTCCCAAATAATTCTGCATTACATTGCTCTCCTATTCCAATTTGCTCTATACATTTAGTTGTGCAATTAATATCAACATTGATTATATTCTGACCCAGTCTTCTAAAATTCTTTTAAGCATATAGATAATAATAAGTTATTGATATATGTGCCTACTTTTATTTTTTAAATATCCCTCCCATTGTATTTAGTAGATATGACTTATGAGTAAATCTATATTAATTTCCTTTCCTTCTTTTAGTTATTAATTTTATCAACAGATATTTATTGAATATCCACTACTACATATTCGTAAAACAAAACAAAATCCCTGCTTTAATATTGTTCACATGGTAGACACTATAAATGCCATACATCAATTAATTATAGCAGAATAGAGCTTGATGGATATTGTAGGAAAGAAAAGAAAGAAAAACACAAGAAAGTCAGGAATATTCAGGTCCTTGATTCACAGAGTTTACTAATTAGATTGGTTATTACATGCTCCATGGAACTGATATTTGAACAAAGCTTTGAAGGAGAGAAGAAAGGAATCTAGGAAGAGTATTTAGTGGAAAGGACTTCTTTGGACAAAAATAATCTCATATGCAGAAGTTCTGAGTCACAAACATGCCTGGGTTGATGAAAAGTAGCAAGGGATCTTTTGGGTGGAACAAAGTGGGGAGAGTGATAGACATGAGAAAGACGCGAAGGCAAATCCAGATCATGTAGCTTTGAAGGCTTTGTGAAATCTTCCAAGCTTTATTCTGTGCAGCGTGCAGCGTTGTGGGAGGGATGTGTGTAGAAGCATGACTTGCTTTGCTTTTCATTTGAAAATGATCTTTCTGGTTGATAAATTGAGAATAGTTTAGAGGTAAGCAAACCTTTTATGAAAGAGTCAGAGAGTAAATATTTTAGGTTTTACAAATCATGCAAAATCCTTCCGTTAGTTACTTTTCTCAATGATGTGACAAAATATTTGGCAGAGGCATCTTAATGGATGGAAGTGTTATTCTGGTTCGGTGCTAGCGGCTTTGGGTTCACTGTGGCAAGGAAGACGTAGTGACAGCAGGTGTTCGGTCAGTCGCAGCAGAAGCGTGGGCTGTTTGCACCCAGGTTGCCAGAGGAGGAAGCAAGGAGCTTGGGCCAGAACAGGGGCTGGGCTATAATCCTCAAACTCTCAAGTCAGTGACCAACCCCCAATGACAACACCTCCCACACCAAATACTCTATAACCTCCCCAAAGCACATCAATCATTGGGAATGAACTGTTCAAATATGTGTGCCTGTGGGGGTCATAATGGAGCCAAAAGACAACATTCTATTAAATTCTATGCTCTTCCAGAGGTTCAATATTCAATTCCCAATATGGAGGCTTCCAGAAGTGTGTAATTCTAATTCCAAGGAATTTGAAACCCCAATCTGGCTTCAACAGGAATAAGACATACATGTGATATACAGACATACACATAAAAAAATGCCCATTCACATTAAATAAATCAATAACCCACTAAGACACACATGAAAACTTACAACTCCATGCCTGGCTTCTGGAGATTATCACATCATCATACGAGCTCCAGTAGGCTTAGGAAGCCCCAACCCTATAACCTCGCTGCCTGAGACACACATGGGCTCTCTCTTGGGCCTCCTCTATTCACTGTCTGCAGCTTCCCTTGGTGGATGTTCTATATTCAAGGGATTTCCAAACATCCTGGATCTCTAGTGTGAGCTAATACTTTACCTTCCCAGCTTACTGGGAAGGACTTCTTAGTGAATCTTTGCAGGGCTGTTCCTACTACATATTAAATGGCCTCCTCAGATGCTGCAGAAACCTTGGCACTACTCTTTGTGACCTGGTAACGTTGGCATTCTTCATGCCTGCTAAACCAGTTGCTGCATGAATGATGCCAAGTTCTGTGTCCATCATGAATGTATCTGGACTCCTTGTTACCACAACTGCTGTGGCATAGGAGCGGCCATGTGGCTGAAGCTGGGAAGTCATTTCCCTATGTGATTGTTGTCGCGTCCGCCTCGACCAGCAAGGAAGACGCGACACCGGAGCTCTTCCTGCTAGCAGTTTATTCAGGACTTTTTTACAGCAATCTTTCTCCTTCTCTTTCTCTTTCTCTCTCTCTCTTTCTCTTTCTAGGCAAACCTTTCCCAGCCCTTAAAAAGGCACGGGATTCCAACCCCGATTGCCAGGTGGGCACTGCCCATAGGTCCATGCATATGCAAGCAGCTGACAATCATTGCGTGATCAGGCCTTAGCCATAATAGGAGTCAGGTGCAGTTCCACACAGCTCTCTACAATTGTGACTGCACAGGGTATCCCATTCCATATCTGTCATGTTCTGTTTGTTGTTTTAAAGTGACACTGCAAATCTAATGGGGAACAGTGAAAAGTCAAAGCTTCAATATTATGCTGTTTGGAATTTTTTCTGTTAAATGAATCACTCTATTATTTTGTAACTTAGCTCACCCTAAAATTTCAGAATATGAATATGATATAGCTTGAGTCTTTGCTTGATTATAACATAAATGGCTTGTAGACGGATTCCCAATAGTCTCATTCCCTTCTGGTACCGGGTGAGCACAGCTTTTACTGTTCTCATTTGTATCTGCATTCTGCTCCTCTGAACATCCATCAGAATGACCCATAAAGCTCGGCTTACATCATTTCAGGGCTTCTCAAGCCAGAAGCTCCAAATATTTCACATTCCTCCTATAAACAAGTCCCAAAGACCCATGAGCTACAGCTTTTTTTTTTGCACTAAAGAACTTTTCAGCACCACTTTTCTGTTACTTTTCTCATCTCTGAGACAAAACATCTTTTAGAAATAGCTTGCGAGAACAATGGTTTTATTTTGATTCTGTATTGGAGTACATCACTCCACCATAATGCTGTAGGCACAGCAGTGGGAGTAAGGTCAGATCAGTCATTGGCAACCGAAGTCTGTGGCTTGGCTTATTCACATACTGAAGGATTGCAGTGTTCAGGTGAAGGGTGCAGCTGTTTTACAACCCTTAAATGTCCAGGCTTGATTCACCTCTAACAGCTGTGCCTCCTACAACAAAAGTTTTACAATATTTCTAAACCCTTTATCACCATCAAATGTTCAATATGTGAAGCTGTAGGGGACATTCCAGACTCCAATTAAAATACTATGTCACATCTATTGAACTCTGCCAGGTTAATACAAAACAGCTATAGACAACACATATATAAATGAGGCTGATTGTGTTTCAGCAAAACTTCATTCATAAAAACAAGCTTATGGCTTGATTGGCTCATGGATCAGAGTTTTCTACACCTGGAAGAGACTTTAAGACAATATAGAAACAGGAACACCTATAATATAGAAATCATCTAAGAAAGAATTGTCATGACTTGGATCAAAGTTATATATGCCAACATATCTATGCTTTGGGTTTATTCCCAGAAATTGCACAGTGAGGTGTTGGTTTCAGTTAAGTTGGGGAAATCTGTGTATGAAGAAGAGTGTGGAGTTTTTGTGTATGTGTGTAAGTGTGTTTAGATCAATAGTCAATATAGTAATTTTTCCAGAAAAGAACTTTTGATATATTACTCTGTAGTATTATTAATTTGTTTGGCTTAAATGTATGTTACATGAACACATCGTAAACATGCCTGTTGATTCATTATCTTTTGAAACAATGACCAAATTTTAGAAAAATCTAAGGGCTTAAGGAGGCTCCAGTGAGACTGGTGTGGAAAGTCTGATCATCAATCATGTCCTACATCTGTCTGTACACCTGTGGCCAGCCGCACACCCACACCGTCAGTGACAGTAAGTCAAGGACAGTTGATTTAAATGTCACTGGCATTTATAAAATGCTTATTCTTAAAAGCTAAGAATAGACAATGATTCTCTATGCTACAAGTGCTTAGCAGTATTCACTGGGATGGAATCACTAGTTGCTAAGCCAGCGGCACAACTGCAGAGCATGAAATTGCATCTGCATATTAAGTTATTCTCCTGAGCCTTCCAGCTGTGTGACTTTAAGAACTTGCAGAGTTGAAGGGAGACCGCCAGCCTCTCACCAGTGTCCCCAACATATGCTCGGTCATGCCGGAGTCTCTTCGGAGGAAAACAACCATCTGAACCCCTCATTCTCTGTGCCCTTTAGCAGGGAGATACAAGATGATGGGTGCCAAAGTTGCAGATGAGCTGAGAATTCTTGGCAGTCTGTTTGCTCTTTCTGTCTCACTAACCTCATCTGAACCTGGGAGCATCACCTCACAAGGTCGGTATAGGACGAAAATAGTAACTGTGTGAATATCCAGGTTAATGTCCACCACTCACCAGCTTACAGAAACATTGATGAGTAAAATGCAGTCCCAGTTTACTTGATCTCTATTCCTTGCCCTGAGTTGAATGGAATAGAATAAATGTATAACTTGATGTATGTGGATCTTTTTAGACAGTGCCTGGATGCTTTAAGCTTTGAAGATCCTCAAGAGATGGCAGTTGAAGAGATGGTTCAGAGGTTAAATGCTCTTTCAGGAGACCTGGGTTTGGTTCCCAGGACCTGTAGTGAGGGATCACAACCACGTATAAATCCTCTTCCAGGGAACTTGAGGGTCTGTTCTGCCCTCTGATGGTGCTATGCACATGAGACACACATAATGACGAGCAGAGACTTGTGCAGATACATGAATTAATATGCAAAAATATGATATTCAAGAGACTTCCAGCTCTCGGAAGTTTTTCTCTTTGGTTCTTGAATCCAGGCCCTCAGTGTCCAGAGTCCCCAGAACTGAGACCAATGGACAACTGCAGTGTCCCTTCTGCTGAGCCCCAGGTGTTGAACGGTAGCAGCTCTACACTTTCCCTCTTTGCACTCAGAACATGTCGAGAGGCCTTCCCTAGCATTTCCCTGTCAACTTCATTAAACACGCAGGCTTCTGATTTAAAAAAATGGCTGCAAATTCCAGGTATTGTGGAGAACGTTGGATCTCGGAGAGTGGTCTCTCTGTGCAGCCTCCATGTAACTTCATGCTTTATTTACTTTTATTGGTGTAAGTATGAACATGTAACTCAAGTGAGATCGGTGAAGCGTGTGCAACATTTGGCAAACAGTGGTGGGTAGGGCTCCTTCTTATTCTGAGACAGCTTCTGGAACCCAAATGCATTTTCTGTGCACATGGACAACAGTTGACCAGAAGTTATTAATAAGAACCTGTTAGGGACTGAACTATGTCCTTACAAAATTCGTATGTTGAAGTCCTCATATGACCTCCAAATATGACTGGACTATGGATAATTAAAGAGGTAATTAAAGTGCAGGAAGCCATAGGAGGTCAGTTAAAATGGAACAACATAGGTGTCTGTGTATGAAGAGTGGATAAGACATACCAACGGGACTCAGAGAGGAGAGGGCAACACTGTGACACAGGAAGGCCTCAAGTGAACTTGGCTTTAGCAACAACTCCGTTTTGAACTTCCATCCTCCAGGACTGTAAGAAAAACCTCAGCTTCTTAAACTATCCAGTCTATGCATCTTGTTATAGGGCCTCCAGCAAACTAATATGGCATCTTCTGCCAGGAAGCCGACCAGAGCTCAGGATGAGAATCCTCTCTGCCTCCTTATACAACTGAATCACCACAGCAAACCCAGCTCAAGGCTCGTTCTGTCACAGAACTTTCTATGAGGAAAATAAAACCATCTGTTTTATTCTTTGAGCTAGAACAGCTTGAGGCATGGCCCCTCAGCTCCTTGAACACTCACCATAGTTGGGGCTTAGTGATACTTATTAAATGACCCCACGCAGGAAGGAAGGGATGGGTGAGCTGTGGAATTACAGGGTAACTTGGAAAATGGATTGAAGCAACAGAACATCAGAAAGACAGAAGTCTATATTAAATCAGCCTATTCCCTCTACTTGGGCCAGAAATAGTGTGTTTCTATTATCGCATGCAAAATTATTTCATGGAGGTGGCCTCCACTCATTGCAGCAGAAAGTTGTTACTTTAGCAGACTTCTCAAAATGCAAATGTTCACTCCAACTTTTACAACAAAAACTTTGAAGTTCAGAAGCATAAGTTTCTTAGACTAGCTACATGGCTTTCGGCCTTCTGAAGATGGTGGAGACAGCATCTTCATTTTAGAGAGGAGAAGACGAAGGCTTATGAGCCTGTTAGGAGCCACACAGTGTGAAAATACTAAAACAGACTCAGGGAACGAAGAGTGGTGGAATATTCCTAAAGAAAAAAAATGTTTTATTGGGAGAAGAATTCATTCCCTTTGGTTAAATGATTCCCAGAATAGGAGGATGGTAAATTTTTTTTTTGCTCAAGGAAAATTGGTTTTCATCATGAACATAACCACCTCTCCACAAGTAAAGTCAGTGTACCGTGCAATCACTCCAAGGAGCATCTCAATAAAAGGTTTACACATATATTCAGATATTAGCCAATTAGACATTTGCTGGAACATTATATGATAGCATTAAATATGTAGAAAAGAGCATAGACTTGTCAGACAAAAAATATGCGTTCCAAAAAAACTTCAGTTCAGGAAACATATTTAAATTTTAAGCAACGTCTGTTTTGCATTCTTTTATATGTGGGGAGTACTCTGGCATTATAGAATAGGCGGTAACTGACAGGATAATAAGACATTAAACCAGTTGTGAGAAGGGAATTACCAATGAGCTGACAATAAAAAAGACACTAGGAAATATAAAAAAGAATATTCTGAAACTTGCCACGGGCAAGGAAACTTTTAAAATACTAAAGAAACAAGAGAAGTCGAAGTGATGTTACAAGATGGCAGAGTTGGGTCAGCCACTTGAGCTTTGCTGATCAACGCAAGTCTTTTTCGGTTAGAGTGCAGATGATGGTTCCCACATGACCTAGGAGGGCCATTTTAAGAGCTCAGAGCTACATTCACATAGAGACCCAAGGACGGTGCTCGTGGGTTTAGATCTAGCATCTGCTGTATTCTCCAATAGACTTGCCTGTAGCATCACTGAATCTTGAGTCTGCTGCCTGAACATCTATCAAGGTACCCCACTGCACTGACAAGCAGGGCTGTCTGCTGCTGACTTCCTTCTCTGCAGTGGACCCCAAACAACCCTCTAACTTATCTTCAACCCTGTTCAGCCATAGCCCCGGCTTATCCCTGTCTCCACAAAGATTCACAAAGAGACCTATCCACTTCTGTCAACATGATAAGAGTCCCAGAATCCATTACACAGCAAATCTGAAGTGGCTCTCTCTAGACACCAGTCATTTCCTGCTACTGCACCGTGCAGGGAACACCTGTGTCATACATACAGAAGAGCTTGCCTGCTGTGGCCCATAGCAGTTTCTAAACAGTCCCTTACTCAGTACTGTAGATGAGAGAGCAGCGTGGTATTGTCCACGTAGGAAATCATTGGGACTCTTATTTTTTTTTTTATCAAGACAGGGTTTCTCTGTACCTTTGGAGCCTGTCCTGGCACTCGCTCTGTAGACCAGGCTGGCCTCAAACTTACAGAGATCCACCTGCCCCTGCCTCCTGAGTGCTGGGATTAAAGGCATGCGCCACCACCGCCCGGCTGCTTTTTTTGGGGGGGGGTCATTGGGACTCTTCTGCTGATGACAGTTTGTGCTTGCAGCGATCATTACCATGGAAAATTATAGATTAACTTTGAGACTTGATTTCAACTTTTCCTTGATATCTGTGAGCAATTCTGTTCAAGCAAAATACCACTAGAAGATGTACCTGTTTGAGTACTCTCTCCAGTGACCCTGGGTTTTGTACCTGACCCCTTCTATTACTAAGTTGAGAATAGCTCTGTTCACCTGGGTATCAGAAGTGTGGCACCTGTACAAGGGTTGCACAAGGCCACACCCACCAAAATCCCAGCATGGGCGGGGGAGGAGCTCATGAGGGTCCACCCATTGCTGAGCAGATATTGACAGTTAATGGATCCTGGATTCAGGAGAAAAACTTTTCTTCCAGGGTGCAGGCACTGGTAAATTAGCTATTATCCCAACAACTTGTTCGGTTACTAAAACGTGTATGGGGGTTGGAGGTCGCCTGGTGCTTAAGAGCACTGGCTGCTCTTCCAGAGACCCTTTGTTCAATTCCTGAAGCAGCATAGCAGCTCACGACTGTCTCTAACTTTGATTCCAGGGATCCAACACCCTTTTCAGGCTTCTGAAGGTGCCAGCTGTAAGGCCTCTGAGGCACACACTTGGTCAGGCCCCTCCTGAGGTGCTCCATCTGCCGGGTTCTAGCTACAGAACACTCTAACTACCCTAACAGTTGGGCCCTGACCCCACCCTACAGAGTAAAGAGCTGAAGCTCTGGACCTGAAATCCCATCAGTCCCTATCCTAGATAGCTAGTGTCACCCTGGAAACCTCCATCCCATCCCACCCGCTGGAAAAGCCATATAAACATTCTGTCTTCTGCTGTTTTATGCCCATGCAGAGGCAGCCACCCGCCTGGAGTTTTTCCTTTCCAATAAATCTCGTGTGTGAGGTTTGTTGTGTGGTGTGTCTTTGTGGGATCCCTTGGCCCCTGACTGTCAGGATACCTGTCCATCTGAGCTGTAGCACACTCAGTACTCACATTGTAAGCAGACAAACATGCAGCAAACACTCACATGCATAAAATAAAATAATGAAGAATTGTGAAAGACAATAGGGAAGGAATATGTTGGAGTGAGAAATTGTTCCAGGGCAGACAAGAGAGAGGATAAGAAAGGGTATGGGTATCAGATATTGTTAAAATACATTATATGCATTATACAGTTGCCAAAGAATAAAATGGGTTTCAAAATAGAACTTTATATTCTAAGTTTAAACTGTGTTTCATTTTTTAAATGTATGGTTTAGTGTGTGTGTAGGCAAGGAGCAACTTACAGGGATCAGTTTCGTTCTTCCCCTATGTGGTGCCCAGGTACCAATTTCAGGTTTTCAGGCTTGACCGACAGACGTATTTACCTTCTGAGTCATCTCACTAGCCCAATCAAAATACTTTCAATCCATTCAAAGGATGGTAGCTTTGGATTACAAATCATTAAGTAGATTTCTTATGAATAGAAAGCAAATGATTAAAACTATGAACTGATTATTGTGTGGAGGAGAAAGCTTAGAAATCTAAAACAATAGCATTTCATTTCAAACGTATAGGTTGGAGAAAAGCTCAGTTTCCACTGTTTTAAGTGTTAACTGTTAATGGCAAAAGTGCTGGTCATCCATAAACGAATTAATAATTAATTAACAATGAAATTCAAATTCATGATGTCCCCCGGGGGAGCTGCAGCACTTCCACCCCCTTGCCCTTAGTGCTCCCTGGAAATGCCTCCCTTCTTCTGCCTTCTACTTTGGCAGAGTAACAACGCAGAAGCGTTCCTAGGTCTGTTAGTAAATTGCTCTTGGGCTAATTTCCTTTTGTGGTATTTGAAGGTCTGGCCCTCCCAGAAGAAGGAGATGATTTGAGTGTATGCCAAAAACGCCTTCTCCCTCTTTCCTTTGTTGCAGACTCAATACGCGTGCCTCTCATCAGTCCCCCTCCTTACTGCATTTGAATAAAGCAGACAAGTAATTCTTGAAGATGATAAATGACTAATAAATTTTAATTGGCACTTTAGCTCATAAAATAAAAACAGTCATTAAATGCATCCAGAAAATGGTTAGAATGGCAGTGCTAACACTGCAGGATGTGCCAAAATAGCAGCTGTTTCCCTGAAAGTTCAAGTTTAAGCGTCAAGCCAAGATTCCAAGCAGATTCTTTTTGACCTAGGTGGCCTAGAAGGCCATTTGCAAGTTTGAAAGCCAGATGAGTGTCTTTCTTTGGTGTAATAAGTACTCTTCCATAAATCACCTCTAAATATGCTACAATGAATGAATATCCACCAAGATTTCATCAGAAGGAGGTTCACTAAATAATTACTGATAGCCTCCAGTTGGGATGAAACAATACGTAGTTGGCAATACAGGAACTGTTCTGTGCAATGGTACACACCTTTAATGGACAGTATAGTGTATAGAGAGTATGCCAAGTGAAGCTGATAGAATCAGAGATCAGAAGGACACAACATGGTTGTGATAATGTGAAATACATTTGAGTTCTAGTCTAGATTCCTGGAGTATGACTCCCAAAGTTCTTTCAAAGTTTGGAGAGATAAACATCTTTTGGAATATGGATGAATTCAGTGATGGAGGGCAGCCCCAGTTTCAGAAGAAGGATTGCTCCCTAGAAAGACCAAGGCAGGTTTAGTAAAGACTAGGACTGTCCATCCCATCCTTCAGAATCAGAAAGAGACCAATAGCTGAGGATTAAGTGATAAGCAATGTCCATTGATTCAATCTACCATGCCTTTTTAAAACCACATACAGATAGGTGTTGGGGAGCTTCCTGACACATGTGTCTATGGGATTCTTTGGGTGGCCTTCTCGGGAAGGCACAGAAGTCCTACTTCTTCCTCCTACACTTTATATTTTCATCTAGCCATTCATTTGCATCTCTTTAACTTTCCTTTGGAATAATCCAATGACCATATATTTCCCTGTATTCTTTGAGCTGCTATTGCAAGATAATGGAATCTAGGAGGTTGGGAGTGTAAATTTTCCCCCAGAATCTCAAGCGAAACACACAGATTTCAATAGGAATCTGAAGATGAGGGGAACAGTCTTCAGCCTGGGATCTGCTCTCCAGGTACTCAGGTTTACATTAGGTTAGAGGAGACCCACTGAAGTCTCCTGGAAAGCAACGGTTTGCTTTCATTGGAGATAATCCATTGTGCCTTTTGAAACCACTTACTTTCTGTGCTCACTGCTGTGTAAGAGTAAAGGCAAGTTTTTGCTGCACAATGGCACACCGAGAGCAGCTTCGGCAAAGGGGAAGGAATGAGCAGACAGACACTTAATACCTGAATGCCTTAGTTCTTGAAGCAGAAGTACAGAACATGAGCTGTGACCAGAGTCACAACAGACTCCCCCACCCTCAACAGACACCTCTGTTTTTTCTCATTCTTAAAAAGGAAAAAACTCTTCTGGCCAACCAGCTTACATTAAAAGTGAAATAAATACCAGTATCATCTAGTCTTTCCCACAGTTGGAAATGGTAAGTGAAGCTCAAGGAAGAGTCAATAGGTGGGATTCTAGGTAAAGGGGGGCAGAGATCCCTCTGAATGAACCCCTCTGCTCTTCCTTTTGTCTTCTGTTGACTTAATTTGAGCATGAGGATAGGAATTCTAACAGCTGTCTTAAGCTAATGGCCATTCATACCATGAACTAACCTTGAGGACTAAGTATGTAAAGATGTCTGGGTCCCCGGTGATAATAAAACACACTATGGGCCCTGGATTACCTAGGTCTGAACTTCTTTATCTGAGAAGAAAATTAAGCTATATAAATTTAAGCCTCCATTATCTACATTTTATGTATGTGCGGCTGAATCTAATTCCAATTGATTTGCCAGCTAAATGAATAAAAGGCAAAATGGAAATGAGGATGTTCTTCACAGAAGCTACTGGGCTGTGAGTAGGAGGCTGTTCTGTAGATGTCGGTAGTGACAGAGCAGTGACGAAAAATGCTAACTGGCCTTACCCCACATGACTGCCTGCACCTATGTCCTCCCTCAGAAGAGCCATTAATAATGCCTCTGAAAATAGATTCCCAAATATGCTGTCACTGGTGATGCCATCTGAATTGATAATGTTAGGGGAAAAGGAGGCTCCCTTCTGAATCCAATAACTAAGTTTATGAAATAAGAAATAACAGGTAGAAAGGTAGACAAATTTACTTATTTTTAATGTTAGATACACATAGAGGGCTGGGGTACATACCTAATTACTTTAAAAGGCAGCGAGGATTTTAAAGACGATCAATGAGCCACTATCAGACTAGATGCAGATATGACAGGTCACCAGGGAATGGTGCAGCCCCTTCTGGGTTGCTCTTGGGATAAGAGTCCATCTCCTTGAAGTAATAAAATTCCCCAGCGAAGGATTTATGCCCATTGGGTTCTTTGTGGAGGATCTGTCCTTAGGTAGGTAAGAGGTATGTAGGAAAGTCTCTCCAGTGTTTTCTGGTTTCAACTGCCTTCATTTCAAACTAATCAATATAACTAGGTTAGGCATTTGAAAGTGGCGTGTCCTGAAGTCATCCAGCATGTGCTATGTAAGAAATTTCCACCTGTCTTCTGTGGCATTGGCACTTCCCCACCCCTTTTTCTAGGGCATATAGTGCATGGTAAATAAGACTGAAACCGAAGCAGTATTCTTCCCAATCCTGAGTCTTGACTATTTAGACAATTTCCCTCTCTAATGGGATGGGTAATTCATAGGCACAGGAGATAATGGAACTCTGGTTAGACGATGGAGACTTGGGAATCTGATGGAGTGAGACAGATGGACATTTGTACTCCAACTATCCACACTCCTTCCACACTTCTCCTCCTATTGACTCCAAGAAAGTTCTTCCATCTAGAAGATGACAAATGAAAACATGGCATGCATGTTTACTGCAGATATGCAGTAGACATGTCTCCAGTGACACAGATTTCAGTCAATAAGAGCAGGCTTGGGAGGTACTGGTGTATGCAGGAACTTCCTGTGTCCTATCCTCCATGAGCAGTACCCCCTCCTCCTGCCAGGCAACCCTGACACTCCCTGTGCAGGCTGGAAATCCAGTCAGCTGCTCAGCTATAGATATTTTAGCTGAGTCATCGTACTTTCAAATTTTGAGATTTCTATACTTAGCTCTTACATCCCTCTGCCCCTAGTTACTCTTATGTTCTATCTTGCCTAAATGAACTCATTTGTTAAATATGTTGGCACCAGCCTCTCAATTTTGCAACATCCACTTCCATTATGCTACAGCAGTTCATGCACCATGGATCACCCACCCACATCTCTGCATGCTGGGAAGGTGCAGTGCAGAGTGATTGAGAGCTCAGAATGAGAAAAAGGAGCACCCGAGTTTGAATTTCATGTCTCCCACTCAGTGTATGACCTAGGGCAAGCCCTCCTTGCATATTAACTTCCCTCACTATAAACATACGAGAAGAATGGATGAGGAACAGTTGACACCAAATGTGTTTGATAAAACCTTCAGTAATCATATTATTTTATATAGAAATATATGTGGAGAAATGTTAAGCCACCAGTGCTGACAGTAGTCCCTACAAGAACCATAGACCAACAAAGTCTCTAGTCCCAGGTTTGAGAAATCCCCTTTAAAGTGATGTCAGGGTAGTCCAAGTAACTCCCCAAAGAATATAAATCACTCATGCAATTCTTGGTTGCCTTTCAGAAGTTGAGGGCAGCCTCACTCCTATTGCTGAAGAGACCACACAATTTGAACACAGGACTCAATGATTCCATCTTATTCTGACCTTGAAGTTGATTTCCAGCAGTCTGGCTTCTATGGATCCAGAAAATACTGTGCAAGGTACCAAGAGAGGCAATCAATTAAACAATCCTACCTACCTGTGAACCACAGAAATTTCCAGCTTGCTAAGATAGACATAAAAGTGCAATAAGTGGCACTCACATGTCAGTGGCAATTAAAAGCTATATAATTGATATTAAGATCCATCCAATAGGAGAGAAACTAGGCCTGGTGCTGGAAAACTAACCATCCTTCTGGGGCTAGTGAGGTCATGGTCTTAGGAAGGAATCTACTACTGCCACTTTGATAGACCAGTGCAATCCCTTACTACATGCTAAATCCCATCCTCCTCTCCACAGGTAAGTGTAACGACCACCTCTTATCAAAGAAACATTTCTTTATGGCCAATGGAGACCAACGTGGAAAATCATGCTGAACACAATACAAACACTAACAGATTATGAAGAGCCCAGCCTCAGTGATTCATCTACATCACAACTCTGGCATCTACAGTTCAGGGAACATCAAGGAACATGGGGCAGAAGGATTGTTAAGTGCCAGAATTCTAGGAAGTCTGTTGGGAATCCTCTCTTAGAAAGAAGACTGGAATAATGACAGTATCAATGGACTTGTTAATGCAGAAGGGGGAAATTTATGAGGTCCCACCCCTAGACTAAGAACTGCAGGTAACTAATGGCTCCTAAGTAAAGCCAAATTAGCCTTTCCAGGGTTGAGTCCCCGCAGTCTGCAAAGCAGAGTGGTCAGCCTTGAACCATATAGACACCACCAATAAAAAATGGAGTCAGTAAGGTTACATATGGAGAGAGAGAGAGAGAGAGAGAGAGAGAGAGAGAGAGAGAGAGAGAGACCCACACATGCATAACAATAATAACTAAAGAAAACAAGGTTATCAACTTGAAAGAGGGAACTGCATAAGAGGGGTTCATAGCTGGGAGGGATTGGAGAGAGAAAAGAGAGGAGGAAAGCAATGCAGTATTTCAATTTAAACATTAAAAATGGATTAGGTCAATGGTAGGCCACAGGACTACTATGAGGATTAAAGCAGACACTAGGCATAAAGGATGTGAGACAGACAATAGACCCTTAGACCCTTATCCACAATAGGACTTCACAGGTACAACTTTCACGGCTCTGTCCTTGCTTGCTCTTGCCATGTCCTGCCACATTGTCTCAGCACCCAGTCCACAGCATTGCTGCATCCCAGCCCTGCCAGTACTCATCTGGAAATCCTGCTCCCTCACACAGCTTTCCTTTTGTTGCGTTCTACTCCTTGGCTATCCTCACTAAACCCACCTGATGGTTTCATGGGGGCTGCACTCTTTCTTGGCTTTCCATGGCTCCCACTTCACTGTTTAGCCTTGCCCTCCACAGCCCAAGACTATACAACAAAGTTAGTCACCTACTCAACATGGTTTTATGTTATCAGTAAAACCTGGTTATAAGATACTTAACTTCCTCATTTCCTGCACTTGGATGGTTTTTAACAACCCCCTGATTGGAGTCGGCAGAACACATATGCTCAGAGTATAGGCAAGGTTTGCTTACTTCTTGCTACAGGACCTGTCTCCTAGGATCTCCGGTCTCTCAAACTGTATTCCATTATATCTGAGCCATTTGTAATTCTCTGATTCACTTGGCTTTTTCCATTCGTGACGGAATTAGCATATGTAAATCCACCTACAAACTATTATGTTGAAGCCCTACCTCCCAATGCTGGTATATTGAGGATAGCATCTTTACAGAAATAATAAAGGTTTAGCAGTGTGACATGGGTAGGTCCTTCAAAAAAAGCCACAGAAGAGGACAGTGATTCCTTCTCGCTGTATATTCACTCATATTGAGAACAGGTCATGCGAGGACACAAGGAATAGCCATCTGCAAGTCTGGAGGAGAGCCCTGATCAAAACCTGACCTTCGTGTTGGGTTCCCAGCTGCCATGACATCTACAAGTAGCAAACTTACATTATTTAAATCCTTATTTAAACTAGACTATAATGCTTTTGTTATGGCAGGCCCTACTGTAGTTATTGTCAACACAATGTGAACCTGTCCTCTCAGAAGAAAGCCTTGATTGAGGAATTGCCTAGATTGGCCTGTGGGCATATATTGGGAAGAAAGAATTTTGATTATTAATAGAGGCAGGAGAGTCCATCCTACAGTCCCTGGGTAGATGACCCTGGGGCATATAACAAAGTCAGCACAGGAGCAAACACGCTAGCAGAAACATTTCTCATAGTTTCTGCACCAAGATCATGTTTGAGTTCCTGCCCTGACTTCCCTCGGTGATGGGCTGTTTTATTTAGTAGCCGAGAAGCAGTGTCAGTGGTGGTTAGAATGAGAAATGCCTTCCATAAGATCAGGCACTTGAGCTGTTTGTCTCCAGGTTTAGGTCTTTTGGGAAAGGTAATGGAACTCTGAGGAGGTGGAGGCTTCCTGCAGGAAGTGTATCACTGGGGGCAAGATTTGAGTCTTTATAAGGTTTCTAATAAGAAACACTCAGTGAAGATTTCTATTGAGGTGAAGAGACACCATGAGCATGGCAACTCTTATAAGAGAAAACATTTAATTGGAGCTATCTTACAGTTAAGAAGTTTAGTCCACTGTCATCATGGCAGAAAGCATGGCAACATGCAGTCAGACCTGGTGCTGAAGAAAGAGCTGAGAATCCTAGATCTTAATCCATTGGCAGCAGGAAGAGAGACGTGCTTGTCCTGGCTTGAGCATCTGAAACCTCAAGCCCATCTTCAGTGACACACTTCCTTCAACAAAGTAACACCTACTCCAACAAGGTGGCATTGACAGTGTCACTTCCTGGAGACCAAGCATTCAAATCTATGAGTCTCGGGGGGGGGGGGTCATTTCTATTCAAACCACCACATTCCAATCTATATAACCTATAGTTTTACAGCTATATTATAATGTAAACATGCATTCAGTAAAATTTCAAAACTCCTCATGTTCTCTTACAGTCTCAACTCTGTTTAAAAGTCCAAAGTTCAAATTCTCATTGGAAATTCAAGGCACTTTCTTAACCGCAACCTCCGGTAAAATCAAAATAAAAAAAACAGATCACTTGTTTCCAACATACAATGGCACAGGTGATGCATCGTCAGTCCGAAAGGGAGCGAGTGGAGCCGAGAGGAAACATTGGACCAAAGCAAGACTGAAAACCAGCTGGGCACACTCCAAACTCTGCAGCTCCATGTCTGATGTCCAAGTTTTCTTCAGATCTCCAACTGTTTTCAGCTTTGTAGACTGCCTACGTTTGGCTGCCTGAAACTCAAGCTGTAGACCAGGCTGACCTCAAACTCAGAGACTCACTTACCTTTGTCTCCCTAGCTCTGGGATTAAAGGCATGTACCATCAAACTCTGCCCTAGCTTTTCTTAATTCCTTTTCACAAACTGGAAGTTTAGCTGGGTGGGGTCTTGTTCTGGGGTCACCTCTCCCTATATTCCATTTAGGATCAGGCTTTTCTTTAAATATTTTTTATCTCCTTGAGCACTGGATTTAACTCTATTACACTTCCTGGTACTCCATTTATCCTCAAATGTACATTTTTTGTTTGTTTTTCCTTGCTTAGCTTGCTGTTTCTCATTACAGATTTCATAAGCATGTCTGACCACAGAGAACTAGGATTACAATCAATACTAGGATGTCTGGAACTCTGTGCCAAAGCTATTAATCCATAACTCTTCAATTTAGCTTCAGACATATTTTTTTGGACAAAGGCAGAAATCAGCCACATTCTTCGCCAGTGTCAAAAGAATAGCCTCTAGACCACATACTATTATTCTTCTCTTCTGAAACCTCTTGAGCCAGGCCCCATCAAATCACCCTAAGCACCACTGTCCTCCATGCTCCTAATATAGCCCATTAATTCATGCTTAAATCATTCAACTGCTTTCCTAATCCTAAATACCAAAGTCCACATTTCTCCAAACAAAAGCACAGTCTGGTCTATCACAATATTACCCTACTTCTGGAACCAACTTCTGTCTGAGTTAGGGTTTCTGTTATTGTGAAGAGACAACATGACTACAACATTTAATTGGGGCTGGCTTATACATCAGAGTTTTGGTCCATTTTCATCATAATGGGAAGCATAATGGCATGCCGTCAGATGCAATGCTAGAGAAAGAGCTGATAGTTCTACATTCAGAGCCACAGGTGAGAGAGAGAGTGAGAGAAAGAGAGAGTGAGAGAAAGAGAGAGAGAGAGAGAGAGAGAGAAGAGAAGAGAAGAGAAGAGAAGAGAAGAGAAGAGAAGAGAAGAGAAGGGAGAGAGACCTGGCTTAAGCACTTGAAACCTAAAAACCTACCCCAGTGACATGATCCTTCCAACAAAGGTATGCCTGCTCCAACAAGGTGGCACCTCCTAATAGTGCCATCCACCTGGCGACTAAGCATCCAAATCTTTGTGTCTTAGGGAGCCATTCCTATTCAAACAACCACCCCCAACTTCCCTCTCATTTTTTTTGCTATAGTTGAGAATGCAAGCTTTCAGCTTCCTGCTTCTACCATTGCACCTGCTACTTGCAGCCACGATGGACTCTTATCCCTCTGGAACCAGGATCCCAGATAAGCTCTTTCTCCTGTATGTTGCTCTGCTCATGGTGTTTTCTCAGAGCAACAGAAAAATAACTAATACAGCCCCTTAAATTAAAATATCCTCCTTGATGCCAGGAGGAAATCACCTATAAATGATAGTGGTGCTTTTGCTAGCTTCTTCTTTGCATGAACATCCTAATATCAGGACCTTTAAGTAAGAACAGCTCACCCTGATGAGCTTAAACCAGAAACCTCTGTTTCAGGTCCAGTCTCTTTAAGTTTTGTAAAGAAACCCAATACACAGAGTTCCAACCAGAATCCCTGTGCTCAGTATATATGAGCTGATCTGGGTTTTTCTCTTTAACCTAGATGATGGGGTGATCCTCACCAAGGCTTTCACTATTGTTGGTAGGAATTTTTCCTTTACATTTTTAGTTCTACTGTTAGGGTCACTGTGCACAGAGGGTTTCAGGTTTATTTTTAAACCTTACAATTAAAAACCCTGGAGAGATCCTATTGTGGCAAGGTTAATATGGACAATAGATGTTTAAATTTTTTTCAAATAAAGTCTGTGCAAACCATTGAAAATATTAAATGCCTCCATCTCTGTCCTCCATTCTGCACAACCTAAACCGAACAGCTCACTCCTCACCCTCGTGGCCTGCAGATGCTATTTATGCTTGGTGTGCCAGACTTTTATAACAACACAAGCTATTCAAGCTCTTAATTTTAATTTTATATCTGTGGTTATTAGCAGATTACCCTTAGGCTGAATATGGCCATCATGTGCAGTGTTTACTTTGTTTGATCAGCAGAGTCTTTGAGAAAAATTGGGTCTGAATGCCTTAGGCAGGGTGCTCACTGCACCCAGCGGGGCCTCTACTGTGCCTGTCTCACTCATGTTCATCTTCTGTTGCACCCCTAAAGGCATCTGAGATTGAAACCTCTGCTCTGCCTTGGTGTGAAATATTTTGCAAATAAACTGCATCAAGAGTAATTCTGAGTGTGTATGTGATACATTGTTTCAAGAGGAATAAAGTTGTAAATTTGTAAGCCAAATTGTCGGTCAAAAGATTAGGCTTAGCCTTAGAAGCCCTCTTAGCTTCCTTTCTGTTCCTCCAAAGCAACTATCAAGACAAAGAGAAGGGTACAAGAATCTCAGAAGAGCACAAGAAGGACTGTGAATATATAAACATTTAACGTAGTTGCAGAGTCTTCTTTCAGTTGGTTTTCTGTGTTTATTATCTTGGTCTGTTGATGCTACTGTCACAAAATGCCTGAGACTGGATAATTTATAAAAGATAGAGATTTATTTCCTTACAGCCGAGAAGCTGGGAAGTCAAAGATCAGGGGATAACATCTGGTCACAGCGGTTTTGTTGTATCATTGTGAATGACAGAGAATTAAAGAGGTGGGAGGAGAGAGACAGACAGACAGACAAACACACACACACACACACACACACACACATACACAGAGAGAGAGAGAGAGAGAGAGAGAGAGAGAGAGAGAGAGAGAGAGAGAAACACTAGCTTTTTTTTAAATAGAAACTCTACCGCATGATAATATCTTAACCTATTTGTGATGGTGGAGCCATTGTGGCCCAGTCACCTCTGGAAGGTTCCACATTGATGGCATTGGGCATTGATTAACACCATGGATCCATCCCCAAATTCTTCTCAGTTCTCAAAACTGACTATCCTTATCTCATGGGAAATATGTTCATTTCACTCAAAACACCCTCCAAACCTGAGTCTAATCTAAATGGGTAAGCCAAGGTGTGTGTCCTCCTGCAGCAGGTCCCCTGACAGCGGCAAACTTGTGAAGTCACTATAGGTAGCATATTTCCAAAATATAAAAAAGAGGAAGTCATCAGTAGATACTATGATTCTAAAATTAAGAAACAGGGAAAGAGAAACAAATAACAAACCCATGTCAATACAACACCCAGCAGGACATATCATGTTACAACTAGAATATCGAGGGTTTAGGGTCTCAGTCTCTGGCAAACCTGCCTCCTTGAGAGCAGAGTTGTACTGCAGACCTTATGTTTGAAATCTGGGGCCAGGCTGGATTGTATACCAGCAGACCTACATACAGTTCTGGGGTCTTCTGTGAGATATGGCTTCACTGAGAATTAGCCTAGTGGGCACTGCTTTGTTGATAGGGGAGAGTCTTCTGTTTTGTGTTAATTTCATTGGTTAAATTAAGAGACGGCCCTTTAATAGGACATAAAATTAGGTAGGTGGAGTAAACAGAACAGAATGCTGGGAGAAAGAAGCTGAGTCAAGGAGTCGCCATGATTCTCCTACCAGACACAGATTCAGGTTAAGATCTTCCCTGATAAGACACCTCGTGGTGTTACAGGGATATTAGAAATGGGTTAGATCGATATGTAAGAGCTAGCCAATAAGAGGCTGGAACTAATGGACCAGGCAGTGTTTAAAAGAATACAGTTTCCGTGTAATTATTTCGGGTATAAAGCTAGCCGTGCGGGCGCCTGGGTGGTGGGATACCGCCCCGCCGCTCCTAATTACAACACTTTGTCTCTACCTCAGGGAGATTATCTATTTTTAATCACTTTACTTACTTTCTGTAGCTTGGACCGTGAATGTTCCTACAAAGCCCACATGCTGGTAAAGGTTTGATCCCTCACCTGTGGTCCTCCTTTGAGGTGAGAGAATCTTTAGGAGTCAGAGCCTAGTAGAAGGACATTAGACCACTGGGTGTTTGCCCTGAAGGGAAGATTGGTATTGTTTCTTCCTATCACTCTTTTTGTTCTGGCCACTGGGAGTTAACTGTGTGGGTCTTTGTTCACATGTTCCCACCATAATTTTCTGTCTCATCAGAGTCCCAAAGGAAACACAGCCCTGTCACAATGGACTGAAGCCTATGAAATTATAAACCAAAACAAATGTTTTATTTTCTTTTGATAATTGTCTGCTTTGTCACAGTAATGGAAAGCTAGCCAATACTGATTCACAATCCTTTTCTCTTTCCTTTAAATTTTAACCTTTGGTGTATTACATTGAGATGCATCTTTTATGAATAAACTATAACTGATAATTTTTAAAGTATACATGATGAACTTGTTATTTTGGTTTGATTATTTAGTCTATATAAAATGCAACTGTTGGTATAGCCTATCTTCTGGTCTAGTAATTCTAATATTTTTAACTCCTTTTTAAACTAACCTTCTTTAGATTAAGTGTATATCACACAGCTTACTATGTAAAAATTTGTATATTTTTACACTTATTAAGGACTGCATTTTATAACTCTTTTGGGTTAAAAAATTATTTCTATAGTATGTATTGCTTGCCCTCAAGTCTGAGCTTGCTTTAGTACTGGTGGCTACCTTGTAAAAAAGTTTAAAAGTTGTTCTAATTATTATTGGTTATACTATTAAGTATAAACTGACAAGTTTAAATTGTTTGACATAAGACCACATAATATGCTCATAGCTGGAACCATGCACCTCACAATTTAAAATAATTCAGAAGGGCTTCATTTTGGCCATGAGAATTTTAAGCATAAATGTGAATCCATGTGCTTGCTGGTGAGCCCCTTACTGTACTGGCTCTGGTGTTATTTCCTTAGACAGGAACTCACTTTCTCTCTATAAAAGGCACCCATTGACTTTGAAATCTAAAGGGTATGGTATTGTGGAGAGTAAAAAAGAAGACAAAAGTAAAATACAAAGAAAAGTTAGAACTCTTTGACATATGATAATAGACATTTAGAAGTAGAAGAACATGTTTTAAAAAGTAAAGATAAGACCCAGGGTTGGAACAACATAGAACTGAGAAATTCTCTGGCAGCTGACAAATTGTGAGAGCATAAAGTACACAATTTTAAGGTATTTGCTTTTCAACGATCTCATTATGTTTCTTCAAATGTTCACTTATCATTTAAGCACAAAAATTCATGTTTCTACAAGTAATCTTAAAGAAAACAAAAGAAAGGTGTGCACTCAGTTAGGGCCTGCATGCACTAAGGTCACATGATCTGATGAAGATGGGATGTCTATGAGAATGGAAGTCGGGGCTCACAGGAAACCTGGAATGAGCAGAGGAGACAGACAGCCAGGGACAAAACTTATAGGGGCTCTGGGCTAGGGAAACTTTGGGGAGCCTCGGGGACATGGGAGAAGTAGACATCTTTAAGAGTGGGTTCCTCAATGGTGCCTGCATGTGTCTGTGTCCTCCATCCTCACTCACATTTTCTCACCTTGGCTGACAATGACATGGAGATCACAGCTCCTGGTTTGTGCGGGCCTTCCAATGGTTTCCACAATATATCACATTAGGACCCTAAACCTCAATCTTTGACTTTTGGAATATTCCGTGTGTTCAAAAATCTTTCTTCACTTGAAATATTTCTGCTGTAACCCTTTAGAAGCTTCAAAATATATATAAAAAATTCTCATGACACCATGATAAATTAACTCCATGTTAATCAGACTATGAATTAAAATAGGACATGTATCTTCCCTATTTGGTAATAGATGATAAAATTTCAATTGTTCCTTTGTCATTTGTAAGAAAAAAATAAATTTCAGGTTGCTATCCTTTCTACCTCTAAGTTTTCATACTATAAGGGAATACACAATTCTTTAGTGTGTGGATTACAACATTGCAGCCAGAGAAACGCAATGAACAGCAGCTCCATCACCCTCTCTTGGGGTCTTTCACATTTTAGCATTTGCTGGATAACACTGAGAGTGAGCAGTGTGACTTCTGTTGGCCTGAGAGACTCCAGGAACATTCCTCCATCACACCCTCACCTTCTCAACTAGAGGGCCCTTTAACTGCTCATATCTTTTTAATGGCGGTGTTGTTTCTCACAACTCAAGTAGTACAATTCAAGCACCCAGACTTACTGAAAATGGGATAGACAATAAATTCGAAGAGGGGTTTGGGTTGTTGATTTCATTTCTTTTTCTATTGCTATAATTAAATAAACCATGTAGAGAAGATGGCTTCTTTAATGCACAGTTCCGGGTTTCCTGGAAAGAAAGTGGAGGCCCCAGAAACTTGAAGCAAATGGTCACTTTACATCCCTGGTTAAGAAGCATTGAACAATGGACGGATGGATGGGATGGATGGTTGTACTCAGCTCCCTTTCCTCATTTTCCACAGACCATGATCTCCTGCCCAAAGGATGGTCCTCTCTCAAATAGGATGCCACTTCTCACATTAATCAACATAATAAAAGTAGTCCTCCACAGGCAAGAGTAGAGGTCTGCCACAAGGTGAGTGGTTTCCATTGAATTAAATACACCCTTCTAGAGGGAGGAAGGGGGATCATATCACTCAGGAAGGAACAATAGGAACAATCTTAAGTGTTCCTGAGAAGGGACTAGAGAGAAGAGACTGTCTGTCCCAGGAAGGTAAAGGCTGGCAGATAGCTGAGTTTGATGCAAGCCTTTTCTAACCATTGAAAACAGAAAGTGAGTGAAGATGTGATTGATAAAGGGGGATTAAGTCTTAGCCCTAGTAAGCAACAGAACTTGACAGTTTTAGTCAAGTGGATCTGGAGTTAAGAATAGACAAAAAAGGGACTATGGAATTTGTCCCTGAAACTAAGGAAAGCTGCAGAGGCCAGACATATGTCAGGGTGTCTCTGAATGGAGACCTATTTCATGAAGCTGTGATGTTGAAGTCTGGATTGCCTTCGAGACCTTAAGATGTTGGGGACACCAGGGCTGGGGGATAGCTGCTGAGGAAAGCTACTCACGGAAAGTGAAACCAGCCAAAGAGAAAGAAAGATGACAGTATTTTATTTCTCATACTGTGACTCAAACCTAAATTCCCAAGAAACCCGTAGTCATATTGCAGCTGAAGCAGTAAATAGCACCCATTGAGACTTGCTAGCAGTCCCTGTGGAGTTTTACCATTGTTCCTGTTAGGACACACAACACTTTTTTCTTTTACACTTTTCCTATAATCTAACCCCAATAAAACTACTCCGGTATCCCTCTTGCTAGCACACCCCTGGGCTCCACGCTGGGTTGTGCATGGACTCACTGTGAGCCTCACTTGCCCTTCTCTCTCTGGCCTGTGGATCAATGTTTCTCCTTCACCACTCCTTCTTCTTCCATTTAAACAGGTTCTCTACCGCTGTGCCCTCTGCCCGGGACCTTCCTTCCAGAGTGCAATTCCTTCCTTGGTATAGTTCTCCCTTCCCCTTCCAGATGTGCTGTCTTCACCCTTCTTGAGCTGGACGTTCCCAACACCCATATTTGATCTTTCAAATCCTGGCTATCAACGTATTTTCATGCTACTTCCAGAAGAGGTGTTTCATATCACCTGTATTTTGAAAGCAATGTCCATAGACTTTAATCTGCAAAGGTCTAGAAATGTCACATTTTATCAGTAAATATAGATCACTGTGGTTGGTTTTCTAGGAAGGATGTTTCCTGTGCTCTTAAAATGGGATGAAAAGATCAAATGACCATACTGTACTAGGGAGGTTATTGTGTATAGGAAGGATGAAACCCTACAGATCTTTGTGGTGACACTGGAAGTGTCATTTTCATGTTGCTAACATAAAAGGTTGTTTCCATAATGGAGTCTCATGGACATGTAAAGGTGTTAACTCATTAGAGAAAATGGTTCCAACATAGCATTTGTATCCCTACAGAAATTACTATCAGACTTACTGACACTGCAGGAATTTGGATACAGCTTTCTTGTCTCTGGCTGGTACAGTCACTTACCCGTGATGGCCAACTGAGTCACAAAGAAGGTCATTCTGGACTTTCTTTTCCTTCTCCATGTGGAGAACAGCACAACAGAGTTTCCCACAATGGTGAAGACAAACAGGACCCACAGGGTTATCAGCTGTTCAGTCTGAAAGAAACAGAGTAGCAGAGGAAGTAAAGGACCAGGTGCTTCCAGGGAAGGCTGGTACAGGCACCTTGCCTGGGGTCATCAGCTGTTCCGTCTGAAAGAAACAGAGTAGCTTGTAAGAAAGGAGATAAAGGACCAGGTGCTTTTTGGGAAGACTGCTACAGGCATCTTGCTTGGAAGTAGACTGTGTTTTTCTGAACCCTCTTTACTCCTTTCTCCTCCCCTGCCCAGGGAAGCTCAACTCCTTTATATAAGCAGTAGAATAAACTGACCCAAAAGAAAATTCGTCTTCTTTGGCCAAGTAATTTTAACTCCATGTGAGAGGTCAGGATGTATAAAAGAATACTACAGCCACAAAGATGGGAGGAAAATGTGTTCGAAGATAATAAGATAGGTAAGTAAACCAAACTCTTTGATTTGGTGAACTATTGTGCAGTTATCAAGGTGAAGTGATGAAGACTTGGTAGTGACATTAAAAATACTTGCAGTATAATATTTAAGTGGAAAAACATGAAAAAAATTTATACTGGGTATGATTACAATTTTGCAAAATTACACACATAGGGAAAGAAGTAAAATACACTAAAATGTTAACAGTGGTTATTTTAGGTAGTATGATTATGGGTTATCTCTCTCTCTCTTTTCTTTGACAAATTTCACAAGATGGTAATATTAAAGTTCTGCTGGATAATGTATAATTAATAAAAAAGAAGAGCAGGGATGCCACTCACTTAAAATGCCAAGTCCCTCAGAAGATATTTTCCATGATCACTTCAAATGAAGCTTTTTATCTGCTTGGCATCCACAACAGAGAACAAACAGATGAACTGTGATAGACTAGATGCAAGGTGAGATATAGTGCAAGACCTGTCAGGAAAAAACATGGGCCTACAGTAAGCCAGAGGAAGCCAGAAATCAAAACCCAATCAGTCCAAATGGTCTAGGAGAGATCATTTTAAGAGTGGAGCAGACCAGGACTGCAGCCCAAGAGCTAAAAATCTCAACTGGCTAAATTCAGTGTGTTAGGTAGCTAGGTTCTGGAATTCAGCTGCTTGGCCAAACATAAGTCTGAGATGCTGAAGGCAAGTATTTTTATTGATGTGATTAGCATCCATTGTACGTCGATTTTAAATGACGGGGATTCTCCTCCACAATATGGGCAAACCTTGTACAGTAAGTGGGATCATGTAATTACAAACCCTTTTAAAGTTGAAAATATCACTTCATAACTATATTTTGTATATCTAACACAACACATCAATAGTAGCCTTGCCAACCTTAACTGTGTTCAGAACACTCACATTGAGCCACAGGTCAATTACCTAGCATAAAATCTATTTTATGAGAAAGTGTTAAATATCATACGTGATGTTTTGGAAAATCATAGGAAACAGTTGCTTCCTTTCATGACAGTGTGGTTCACCGGGCACCATGCTCTCTTGTTCCCACCCAGCATGACAAATGAAAGTCAAACTGCATACCTGCTAGCCCAGGGGGAAAAAAAATCCCTGTTCAAAATTCAAAGCACCATTTATGGAGCTGTAGATTTGGCTCAGTGGTCAAACACTTGCTTAGCCTTGACAGAGCCGTGGGTGGTAGCTTCAGCACCATACAAGTACACACATACACACACACACATACACACACAAATATACTGAGTGCATGTTCTTCACCTCACTGTAAAGTAACAAACTCAGGAGCTGAAGCCCAAGACCATAATTTTATATACACTCACATTCATAATCTTTTCACTGCAGAACCATGGCTAGTTCTCTATGTACTAACACCATTTTCTACTTAACACAGAAATTAATTTTAAATTATGTGATAACAGAAAAATTAATTGTTTTTAAGAAGCCAGAACAATGCAGATCATATCCTTTTTGGCTCCCTTCCTATTTTAATCAACTCCCTATTCCAAGGTAAACACCATCAAAATGCTTCTTAGTGTTAGTGAGCACACAAAACATTAGTTTCACTATGATATTTTCAAACAAAATGTATTTTGTTGAATCCTCCCTTCCCATCGCCTCCATTTCCTTAACCCCACTGTAACGCCTCCTACCCCAGGCACTAGCTTCCCACTGTCATGTCCATGAGTCCCATTGCTCTCCTGGCAATTGGTTCCCTAGAAAGCTTTTCCTCCTCTTAAGAAGACTCCTTTATGTTTTTTTTTTTTTTTTGTTAATGCCCACATTCAGACCTGCACATATAACTGAATCTTATTAGAGGCCATGCTCCCAGCGGGGAGAAGAATCTGTGATATGTGTCTGTTCGCATCTCGGTCAGTTCACTTTCTATAATTTTATCCAGATTCATCTGCTGTCCTGACATTTTCATAATTTTATTTTGTTTTAAAGCCATACTTTGTTGTGATATGAGCGGCGGGGCTGTGTCCCGCCACCCGGTTAGCTTTACCCAAAATAATTACACGGAAACTGTATTTTTTGAAACACTGCCTAGTCCATTAGTTACAGCCTCTTATTGGTTAGATCTTACATATTGATCTAACTCATTTTTAATAATCTGTGTAGCCCATGAGGTGGCTTACCAGGGAAGATCTTAACCTGTGTCTGTCTGGAGTGGGAGAATCATGGCGACTTACTGACTTGGCTTCTTTCTTCCAGCATTCTGTTCTGTTTACTCCGCCTACCTAATTTTCTGTCCTATTAAAGGGCTGAGGCAGTCTCTTTATTTAACCAATAAAATTAACACAAAACAGAAGACTCTCCCCCATCAATACTTTATGGATAACAAGGCAATTTATATATCCTGTTAAACTATACTAGGAAGCTTTGGTGATTTTTATTTAATTTCTTTGCCTATCCAATAATTAATTAAAACATTATTGAAAAGAATTTGCAAATAAAAAACATTACACATTGAAACTAGGCAGATACAAAATTCACACATCTCAACGAAGTTCTGTCCAGTGAGAGCAGCTGTTCTGAAGCCGTGTGGCTTCCCATGGGACTTTACATACTCACTGTAATATAGTATTTATGGTTTGTTTTTGTTTTTCTTTTCTTTCTTTCTTTTCTTTAAAGAAAGGTTCTCATTGTGTATCTATGACTGGCCTGGAATTCAATATGTAGACCATGCTGGTGTTGACTCAGAGAAATCTGCCTGCCTCCACCACTGGAGTGTTGGGGATTACAGGTACACCCCACTATTTCCAGGCTATGCTAATGAAGTTTTAAACAGAAGAAAACAGGGAACTGGATCAGGTTACAAACCCCCTCTCCCTAGAACAATTTTTTAAAATTACTTTTCCTAAGTTGGTCAGTGCAAGAAATGTACTCAGTGCCTAGCCATGTCTAGTTCCATTACAGAAACTGACTGCGGAATTAAAAAGAAAGTCCAGATTTACAGACACTGTATCAAAGGGATAACACATGCTGGTTTCTTCAGAAGAGCAAAAATTCTTCTTGCTGCTTCAATACACAGAGAGTTGAATTCACATATCCTCCATAGCTGTTGGAAGCCATAACAGAGTTAAAACCAGAAAAAAATATAGCTTTTTATTTTCTTTCATGATTTAAGAAGTGTCCCTCTCTTGATATCCTTTCTAAACTTTCAGACTTTACTCATGTATTTTTCTTTATAGCAAATACAATTCTCTGCAAAAATAATTTTGATTATAATGTATATCCTTCCAATGCTTTGAAAAATGCTTTATAAACATATACATGAAAAACAAATACATCATGTTATGTTGTGTGTGTATGAGTTTGTTATTTACTACGGTCCACATATTGTACCACTTGCTTGTTTGACTCTGCAAGAGAAGTGGCTAAATAAGAGTAATACGTTCACACAATAGAATAAAGTATTTTACTTAAAAATGAATTGACGGGAAGTGAAAGATGGGTCAGTGGGTAAAGGCATTTGCTGCCAAGCCTGGAAACCTGACTTTGGTTTCTGTGACCTACATGGTAGAAGAAGAGACTCCAACAAATTGAGTATACTCTCCACCCATGTGCTGTGACATACTTGTATACAAATATAAACATATAATACATACATACATACATTACACACATGCACAGATACATCCATCCATTAATGTAACAAAATGGGCTAATGGAGGATGGGGAAATGGCTCAGTGGGTTAAGTGCTGTTGGTGAAAATATGAGGATGAGAGTAATGACTCCTAGCACACAGGTAAAAGCTAGACACTGTGGTACATGTCTATAATCGTTGCTCTAGGAAGGTAGTGAGATCTACGGAATTCACTGATCAGCAAATGACAGTGAACTTATAGATTTTGAGACAAAATTTCTTTCTAGATAATCATTTGGTATAGGTTTAACCTACGGCTAAAGACTGTGTGTCCTTGAGTCACAGAACGTGGAGAAACCAAGTTGTCCTTACTTGGATGCTTCACCCCTACTGACTAGATTTCAGAAGAGGGGATAGAAAGACTGTAAGAGCCAGAGATGGTGGGTAACTTCAAGGGGAGAGTGTTTTTCTAGACACAGCAGGGCACTATGCTCACTCATAGCAGCTGTGGCAGTGTACATGAAACCTACACAAACTCAAGCTAGACAAAACTCCAGCATGCAAAGGGGAGGTGGGCATGAAATCCCACCGCTCTTCGTAGAGCTACTGACATTTGATAGCTTCCAGGAGAGGCAGAGCCAGTTTTCCTTAAAGATATGACCTCTGTAAGTCATCCACATGCCAGGGCAGGCTTCATTCCTAAGATATTAATCAGACAAGACAACCCAAACTCAATGGGGGTGAGTAAAAAGAAATCTCAAAGCTGGGTTGGAAGGGAGTAGAGGGTAGAAGTTATGTGTGAGGTTGGGAAAGGGGAGGGCATGTGTTCAAAGTACATTGTATCAAATTCTTAGTGAATTAACAAAAATGCTTTTAAAATGTAAGGATGAGAATGTAGAAAGATGAAGTCAACCTCTGGCACAGAACACACACACACACACACACACACACACACACACACACACACACCTAGTAAATATAAAATGTTGAGAAGCTTATAAGGCTGTGGGAGTGGAGCACACTGGGAAATGAGTTGGGTGGACTCAGATTATTTTACCCACTTGCATCTTCTCAGCAGAATGTGGTCTCTTTGGTTGTCAGATTAAATCCTCAACCTCCCTGCCAAGGGGCCACAGAGTAAGTGAGAGCCCGTGGTATGTGTGGGTCAGACACGCCATGAAGGCAGAACTTATGTGGGAGTTTTGTTGAGATAAAGGTTGAAGAGAGAAAGAGGAAGATGAAGAAGAGACAAGGACCAAGAGTAGGAAAGAGAGCAGGAGCAGGCAGAGCTTGTGTCTTAGAGGGACCTTTTTTTTTTTTTTTGGTTCTTTTTTTTTTATTGAGAAAAGGAGAAAAAAAAAACAAAAAACACGTTTCCACCTCCTCCCAGCCTCCCATTTCCCACCCCCTCCTCCCACCCTTCTCCCCCTCCTCCCACCCTTCTCACCCTCCCCCCACTCCTTTCCCCCCTCTCTATGTACTTATGAGAGATGTGTCAGTCACAGGGATGAGTGATGTGTCAGTCACAGGACCTTGAGTTGGCCAGGATATTGCCTGGGTGCGTCCTGCCAGGTGACAGGGGCCAGCATAATGCCTGAATTCTAACACTTAGGATATTCTACAAGTCTCTAAGGATATTTTACAAGTCTTTATCCATGTCAGAAGTCCAGGATAAATCTAGCAGGTCTGTGAATCCTAGAATGTATTGCCTAATGTTTCAGTTCCCCACCCTGGATTTACAAATGGAGACCTAAGTTTCTGGTTAGGCCAGGGCCTTGGAACCATCACAATGTGAAAGAAAAAGGAGAGAAGACACAGGTAGTGTAAGGGACGAGGGAGGCAGAATTGAGTGAGAGAACCAGAGAGATGATCTTGGTTATTTTGAAGGCTAAAGGCAACCTATAACTTAATCCAATATGTTTGTCATTTCTCACTTAGAGGATCACGTCCTTGCTAACTGCCAAGTCCTAGGCCTTGTCTCTTGTCCTCTCCTCACCAGAGAGGTTATATGTCTAGATGGTCTGCTACTTCGAAAGTCATCTTCCTACGAACGGCATCAAGAGAGCCCAGGGATGTAAAGCTATTAGCCTGGAAAGGATCGTTTTGACTCCAATGGGGAAATTCAGTTTTGTTAGAGAAATGCTGTGTTGAGCGAGACAAACAACTCTCTGCCAGAAACCTATACAGAAAAGGGGCCCTTCCATGCATCATGCTGATAGTCCCCACTCATCAAATGGTGTGCTGGAAGTGGGGCATGAACAATAGATTTGATCATAGAGAACTTCTCTTTTAAACATTGTAGATCAACTTGGAGAAGGATGTAAGAGCTGTTGATTTTGCTTGGAAGGTGCATTTGTGGAGTTGACTGACGTTGATGCCCCAGAGGTCCGGGAGGAGGCCCAAGTGTTTACGTCCTGAATATAGTCCTTGTGTTCTGTCCTGCCAGGAAGGATGGTGAGAGTGGCACATGCGGGTTGGGAAAGGGTGAAGGAGACCCTGGGCGGGTGGCATGGTATGGCAAGTCAGATGGAGCCACAGAGTGCTCGTGCTTAGTTTCTGGAAGAAACTGCAAGAGTTGATGGATTCATCCAGTGCTGGACTCTAGTATGGATGTCTTTCTGAAAGGCTTTTCTGTAGTCACCGCCCTGTCCTGTGTGCTCTGAACTTGATAGGCTATCAGAAAAGCCCACAATCTCTCGTAAAGAATTCTTGTCTGTGAACTATGATCACAGTGACAAAGAATCGTGTGTGTTGGAGGCCTTTTGAAAGTATTTCTCAAAGTTTGGGTTATAACTTCAGTAACTTCATAGTATGGTGTGCTTAGGATGATCCTTGTATGAGCATTCACCAAATAATTATGTAAATTGACCTTTGTCCTCAAAGTGCCACGGTTTGAATAGTAAACTAACCTTATTAATAGCAAAATAACCCTATTAATAGTAAAAGCTAACCCTAGTCAGAGTGTGACATTGTGTGTGCTTCAAAAATAAATGATATACCCCAATGAACAATCAGCACTTAGCAATTAGTCTATCTCAAGACACTAGAGTTGGGCCATTTAACATCTTATGATAGGAGGCCCCTGGATATCTCTAAGGTACTGTACTCACTGGACATTGGAACACATTTATCTGTACCCTAATTTAAGAAGTGAGTGGGTCACCAATAGCCTCCTCCATTATCTTACCTAAAGATTCTAGATTTACTATCTCTTTGGGATGGTCACTGTACTTGGATACCATTGAAAAATCCAGGAAAGGACACTCTCTACTTCCTGCACTGCTGTTCTTCACCCACAGGGGAAAGAGCACAGAACCTACAAGGTTGTGCACACTTCCACCTTCCTTGTATTTGCATGAACTTGCTCCCCTTCATTTGGTGACACACCATAAAAAAGTTACCCAAGGTCAAGGTGAACTGCTGTTGACCATGTGTAAAATTATGTGGGAAGTAAGGCTGCCTGCTTATTCCCGGGCTCATCATAACTGGGAGTGCACAACTTTGCATCAGTCTGATCCAACCCTGCCAGGCTCATCTTATTCTCCAGGAATGAGGAGGTAGAGAAAAGGCTGGACCTCCCATTCCAACAAAAGAAAAATAGATCTGCTTCTCACTCAGGTTCTGGGAAGAAAGGGACAGCGCAGACCTTTAGTCTGTAGGAGATGGCAATGCATCCAAGATACAGTGTCAAGAAATGAAACAGGAAGCCAGGAGTTTGGGGCCATGCAGATGGCCTCCTTGAGCTAAAAATCCAAAGACCTGGGTTGTAGCAGCAGCAATAAGGCTGGACTAAACTTCCATGCAAGGGCATCATGTTCGCTGTGGCAATCAGATTTGAAGAAGCTGATGAGAGCATCTTGAGGGATCTCTCATAATAATAAAAATTTCATCAATACATTATGTTATAAAAATGATAAGATATTGTCTTAGTTGAATTTTCTATTGCTGTGAAGAGACATCATGACCATGACAATTCTTGTAAAGGAAACATTTAATTGGCGTGGCTCACTTACAGTTTCACAGGTTGAGCACATTGTTATCATGACAGGGAGTATGTTGGCATGCAGGCAGTTGTGGTGCCTAGGTAGTAGCTGACGAGTCCTACCTCTTGCAGGTAACAGGAAGGAGACTGTGACACCTTGCACAATTTAAGCAAAATACCTCAAAGCCTGTCTCCACAGTGATACAGTTCCTCCAACAAGGCCACACCTACTACAAGCGAAGCCCCATGGCCTAATAGTGTCACTCCCTATGAGATTATGGGGGCTAACACATTCAAACTACCACAGATATGCAAACAGAAAAAAGACACTAAAATCACTCATGTCTGACTGAGGTGTCAGAATTGGCCTCTTAACAGCCACATAACCCTGTGGCTTTTTTCTTACATCACAGTATATTGAATAGGAACAGCATGGCATTCGACATATATCCCCTTATTTAATCTTCCTAGCAGCCAAATAAGGGAGCTGTGTTCTCAGGCTCATAGGTGAGAGCACCGAAAAACACACACATTTTCAAATGAAGTCTGATCTAAGTAGTTTGCTTGCTCTGTCGTTTGGACTATAATAGCAGAAAAATCACTTCCTCTGATCTGTTTAGTAACTACCTGCCTTTTAATATTAAGATACATTAAAAGCTATTAAACTGACCGTCTATTGGGAGAGTTCATGGAATTTTAACTTTTTTTTTAAAAAATCATAGATTTTCAAACATCTATTACATGCATACATGCATTTAATTCCAAGAAAATCCATTCCTAGATGTGAAAGATTGAAATCAAAGAAGTAGCAGAATCCAATGACATTGCAGAATTACTGGTTAACCTGTGTGGTAGTTCTGCCCAGTGCTGAAGGATGTAAATGAGCATTTCCAGGGTCCTCACAATGACAGGAACTCTCTTTTACCAATGTGTTCTTGTTTGGTGAGTGACAAACACTTAGAGTTTCTGGTCTGCTTGTCTACATTCTCCTTCCTCCTGGAGATCCCAGCTCAGCTCCTCGTGCTTGTGAAGCAAGTGCTTTACCAACCAAGGCATTTCCCCATGCAGACCTTGTATATGCTTCTTGCCTTTGCCTTTTGATTGCTATAGCAAAGTACCTGATGCTGGGTAATACATGACGTAATTCACCTACCCAAAGCTTTGGTGATTCAGGAGCATGATATATGATCTGCATCTGCTTGGCTCTGGTGAGGGCTCCTGGCTACATTACAAGTTGGCAGACACCACTGTGGTGGGAACATTGATAAGAGGGGAGTCATATGGTAAGACAATAAACGAGGATGACTTATAGGCCAGGCCATGGGGACCAATTCTCTTCTACAATTCTTTTCAGTCACCACTATAATTAAGCTATTATAGCTTAATTGTCTGCCACATTGTCCTACTTCATTAAGGTTCAGCCACTACAACATTACTACTCTGGAGACGAAGTTTGCATATTAACCTTTTGAGGACACATTCAAGACATGTCTCAATCGAAGACGCTTGCCCGTTTGGTTTGTAATAAGGGTCATCAATTTTGTTGAATGGTTGTAGGGTTTTATTGTTGCATAGTATTGCTCTATGACTATATTCCAATTTTTAAATAATTTTCTTATTTTCTGTGTATGACTATGGGTATTCATATATATACAGCTCTCTCTCGCTCTCTCGCTCTCTCTCTCTCTGTGTGTGTGTGTGTGTGTATGTGTGGAGACCCAAAGTTGATGTTGGATGCATTCTTTGATTATTCTCCTGATTATGCTCCTTTCGTGTTTTTTTCCCCCGTTTATTTATTTATTAAAGATTTCTGTCTCTTCCCCGCCACCGCCTCCCATTTCCCTCCCCCTCCCCCAATCAAGTTCCCCTCCCTTGTCAGCCCAAAGAACAATCAGGGTTCCCTGCCCTGTGGGAAGTCCAAGGACCACCCACCTCCATCCAGGTCTAGTAGGGTGAGCATCCAAACTGCCTAGGCTAAAATGTGTAGACCAGGCTGGCCTTGAACACGTGATCCTCCTGCCTCTGCCTCCTTCAGCAAATCCTACCGGTGTGCGCCACCACAACCAGCATCCTTTCGTGTTTTTAAACTGAAGCAGAGTCACCCACTAAACCTGGAGCGCTCAGCCTGTTCTCTGTCTCCACCTGTAAATGGCTGGGATTGCAGGTTACTAATTCTGTTCAGGTTTTTACATAATTTCTGATGCCTGCAAGCAAGCGATTTACCCACTGAAAAATCTCCCCAGATGTCCAGTTGATCTCTTCCATGCACTTCAATAGACACATGGCTTGCAGCTGTTAGAGGCAGTGATGCTCTGTGTACTTCTTATATGTGTGCATAGGTATGGGATGGCGGGGCATGAGGAACCACACCAATCCTTAACTAGATGATCTCAAAGTACAACTCATTCCTCTGAAACGTTTTATCACTTCCTGTATCTAAAAACTTCTGAAAATGGTATCTTTTATTTAATTTTTTTCCCAAACAACAAATGGTGATTTATATGACAGTGACTCATTTTATATATTTCTTTGAAGCTTCCCAACTTGGAAATTAATGATTTTTTTATTCCCTCCTAAGCCTCTGAGTTCTGCGGAAATAATTTGTGAGCATTACTCTTCAGATTCTTAATAAATTTTAACGTATCTTCCTAGCAATCATTTTTGGCAGGTATATTAAAGTGTCATAAACCAAGAATTATATAGCTATTAATTATGGTTTTTCAAGCTCCTGCTTCTTTTTGCTTAATTTCTGTCTGCAACACTGTTGGTTTTACTTAGAAAATTTGGGGCAGGATCTGAACCCTCTGCGGTAGATGGAATTCTGTACCTGCATAGCATCTGCTGCTGGGGAATGGCAGTGTGTTCTGTTTATAGCTTGCAGACATGCATTGCAACCGTGGAAGTGCAGAGCAGCCTTGCTTCTGGTGCTTTCTTTGTCTTTGCAGCAACTCATTTTTCTACTTAGATGTTTGATCTTTTGTTCTTTCCTTCAGTGTTTCTGAGACTTAGACACAAATTTATTAGGTTGGGTCTTCTTTCACTGTGAGTCTTCTTAACATCTTTTATATTAAAATGTTCGACTTTAAGAGTCAGGTAAAATGACTTCTATGGTGGTTTCTTGCCCCTGTCTCCTCTCACCTCTGCCATGGCTAGGTGACTGTGTGGACCTCTTAGATGTTCTGTCTCTCTCCTCTTCTTGCGTCTATTCTATTTAGCTTTCCTTCCTCTACTGTAAATTTTATGGGAATTTGTCGAGTGCTCTTCTATTTTACCCATCAAGCTATCTTTTCACTCTGTATTTCTGAAGTAATAGTATTTCCATGTTAAGACAGTATTTCCCTGCACTCATTCATGCCCTCTTTTTAATGCGGTGTCCACTTAAGTCTGCTGAGGATGTAGATGAATTTCTAAGACTTTTTCATTTCTTTCAGGAAGTCAGTTTTATAGAGTGAAGCGTTTTGATACCTCGAGCAATTTCCTTTCTTGAAAATTATTTGATTCTGTACATGCCCAGCATTTTTTTCTCAGATTGTCTGGAGCGCCAGAAGAATGATTTATTTTTACCCCTGCCTAGAAGTTCTTTGGTCTCTGTTGATCTCTTCCAACCTCGGGTGAAGAAGAAAGGGAGTTATATTGCTTGTGATGTTTCCTCTCCATCAGGGAAGGTGTTAATTTCATCTTCTCCTCCTCTTCTTTATTTTCATTTGTTTGGAGTGAATTTAAGGCCTTGATGATGCCAGTAAGCATTTAGTGCCCTCATTTTTCCTTTTAATTTTTGAGGCAGAAAATTATTGAGTTGCCCAGGATGGACTCAGATGGGTCTTGAACTTTCCAAATCTGTGCCTTCCACCCTGGCTTCCTATTTTCTAGTTTTGATACAGAATGTTTTTCAGTTATATTTACTTTGATAGTATTTTACAGACAAGTAAAGAAGAGAAGAACTGAGCAGGAGAACTCAGTTTCTAGTACTGAAAGTCAATATTATCATTCCAGATTAAATCTCTTTCATGATTTCCTTCCCTCACATAAAGCCCCACCTGTGGTGATTCAGTCAGATCTCAGCTGCAGAAAAGTCAGCAGTGACATTACGGGTAGAAGAATGGTCCCCTCTTTACACGGTGGGCGAGCAAGTACAGTGGTGGCACCAAAAACAAATTATTGAAGTTAATTTTCTGTCTACTGGGACTACAGTGGTGGTCAGCTTGCTGTATATACTAGCAGTATATTCCAGATTCAGGAATCCCAGCTTCAAATAGGCGTGGGGCTCAGATCTGCTCCACTGTGAGCACGCAGTGAGTGAAGGTATAGTATAATCAATGACCAGTTTGCCATGCCAGTGAAAAGCAAACTTCCTTCAGGAGTGCTGGGAAGTCAGTGTGGCCTAGCACTGGACTTGCTTTAGAGTTGGAGATGGGATTTGCAGGTGTAAAGAGCTCTGGAAGCAGATTAAGGTTTCTTTTCTTCTGGGTTCAATGGGCAGATCCTGTACAAACAGTCCACACAGGCTCTCCATGTCTGAGACTTTAGATGTGGTCTTAAGGAAACTCCCGGATGGAGGAAGTCCAGTACTGTAGATTCCTGGGCTCTTCCTAAGAGTTGGCATTTATTTATTATTTGTGTATGTATTTATTTATGCAACACCTATTAATTATCCACTGTGAAGCAGATTAAATAACCTAAAGCATTGATGCTACAAAGGATAATAAAACATGAGGCAGGTGTAGCACTCACGTTTAATCCTACCTCATCAAATACAAACAGGAAAACACTGAGCTGCTGGCTAATTTTTCATGCTGTTCACACACACACACACACACACACACACACACACACACACACACACACACGTAGCATGAAGGTTTGGAGAGCTAGGGTGTCCGGACTTGAGGAAAGAGGGTCACTGGAGTAACACCTCACACACAGGTAAATGGAACAGCAGAACCTGACTGAATCCAAAGGCTTTGGTCCGTTCACAGGTGAGACATATGGTAGGCAAGAAACTCTCTGACTTTGGTTTTCTTTTTTCCAGAATAATGGTAAAAATAAAATCCATCTGAGACGAAGTTAGTGTTTGGCTGAGATTGTGATGGTGGAGAGATTTAGCTTAGTGCTGGATGCAGGGTCATAAGACAAGTCACTACCTTTGAACGTGGTGCTCACATTCTCCCAGTTCCTTCTGTCAATTGTACCAGTCTATTGTCCTGTCATCTGAGTTTAGCAGTGATCCTACCTTCACTCCATCCAGATGGTGTCCAAGACCTTTCTTGACCTTCACAGGATATAGTTGAGGACCAAATGCCCCCTAGTGGTCAGATGAAGCAAAATTCCAGCCAGATGACTAACAACTGGGTTGAAACGATAATTGAATTTGTCATTTTTTCGTTTTAAATATTTAAAATATTTCTTTTTAAATATCCTTATATTGATTTACACATTACCTATTTGTGCATCTGTGTGTGTATATGAGCACACGTGTGCACGCACACACACGTGCATTTGTGCATCTGTGTGTGTATGAGCACACGTGTGCACGCACACACACGTGCATTTGTGCATCTGTGTGTGTGTGTATGAGCACACGTGTGCATGCACACACTAGTCCATTTCATGATGTGCATGCAGAGGAAAGAGGACAACCAAAGAAGTCAGTTCTCTACCCCCATATGAGTTCCTGGATGGAACAAGTTACTGTTTCCTACGAAGGTCCACCTGCGGCCTGAATTTAGAATTTTCAATGCCTACAGCCAGAGTGCTCTCGGTGCCATGATTGCTGACTTACAGACAATTGGCCTTGAAACTCGAAACTATTGGTTGATGTGACAATGTCAGTGACCTAGTTGGGAACCTCAGTATACTGCAGCTCAGCTGTGAAGGAGTGAATCAGAAGATCCCATGATGAACGTCATATCAGCCAGAGCTGACACAGGACTGACACACAGTGCATTTGTGGATGGTGTGGAGTAGAATTGCTTCAAAAGGATGCTTGTGAATAAGATGCTGAGTCAGAACCTCCTGGGTGATCCTGGCGTCTGCATGGCTGTTCTGGCTGATTTAAAGTCAATCTGATAGAAGCTAGAGTAATTTGGTAACAGGAAGCCTCAACTTGGAGATTTCCCCTACCAGATTGACTGGAGGACAGTTTCTTGATTGGTGCTTGATGTATGAGGGCCTAGCTCATGGACTGTACCACTTCTGGGATGATAAACCTAGGTCCTGGTAGTCCTAGGCAGGATGAGCAAATCAAGGCAATCAAGACAACAAGAAGCACTCCTCCATGGTCAACCAATCAGTTCTTGTCTCCAGGTCTCTGCCCTTCTTGAGTTCCTGCCCTGGCTTCCCTCACTGATGGACCGTTACCTGGAAGTGTAAGGTAATTCAACCCTTTTCTCTCCAAATTGCTCTTTGGTCATGGTCCTAACAATAGGAACTCAAGACAGTGGCCCCAAAAGAGCGTTAATAAACATGTTAAATAATTAGATAGTAGATAACAAATCCAGAGAGGCTCATTTGCAATTGAAAGTATCTCGGGAAATCTAAAACATTTAATCGCTCTACTTGACTCTATGTGTCAGGATTGTCTGGAACGGAAGTCATAATTTATCCAGATGCAGTTGGAATCCTCTTTCTCACAGAAAACATAGAAAGCATAAAACTTTTGTTGTTAAGGTATATCTATTTGCCAGTTGTAAGGTACACGACTTCTTTGCCTTGTCAAATATGGTACGTAGCTACGTGTTCTCTGTTATCTGATGCCAGGCTCTAAGCATCCCTGGGGAAGCCTTCCATGTTGGTGACTCACCCATCAGAACTTGGTCACTGTGGCATCTCTGTATTCAGTCTTACAAATAAGGAAAAGCAGTTGAAACAAGTGGATTCCTTGGCTTATAAATGCTGCAGCCTGGATCCTGATTCAGCTTTGATCATGGAAACATTCAGGCTATGCCTGCCGACATGCTGGATGTCTATTGCAAATTGAGTAGAGACTGACATAAAGCGATGACATTGCCTTTTCGGGTTCACTTTATGCCTTCACATTGAAACCAATCTTCATTTACGTTTGGATCCAAATCTCATCCAAAGCTTGGCAAGGGAGCTGGCTTGGAATAAGCTTTAGGACAATGCTGATTACACAGTTTGGATGCTGGAGCAATGTGTGGTTTCCACATGACAGTAATCAAATATGTGACAGAGGGGTTCAGCTCCATCATCTGCTCGGAGTGAGGGTTAGAGCGCTGAGATACCCTCATATTTTCATGGCTTCTTTTGTGGATGCTGTTATTTGTATGAAGCTGCAGACTGATATTTCAAACAAAGGAAGGAGGAAAATATCTGTTACTTTCCAAGTCAGGAAATAAAACTGCAGAGAAAGGTTCAATGGTAAATTTATAAAGCCTCAGTTCTGAGCCAGCAGCAAAGACTTTCCCGCCACAGAGACCTGTCTGACTCTTACTGCTCGTATCACCTAAGTACTGAGCCCCAAGTAAAACCCGATGGTTTGCTTAGGTTGGCTGGAAATAACAAAAGCAGAAACATGAATTCTTAATTCCATTAGCACAGAAATGACCTTATGCCAAATGGCCATTTCAGTGAGAGAGACTGCAAAGCTTCCATCCCTGAAGACAGTTAGTTAGACATGAATAGTTTGCCATTCTGCTAAGCTCTGGGGACTTCTGGATAGATAGTGAACAGTTAGGTATCTAACTCAGGACTTTGCCCTATCCTCTCTCATCCTGTATAGCTTTAAAAGCTCTGCTAAGTCGTCAGTAGCCACGTGGCTGACATGGAAGCCCAGAGGTAGGAATGCTCAGAGGGCCACCTTCGTTCTTCCTTAAAGCCATCTTCTGATGATACAGTTTTGAAAAACCCGTCTTTTTGTGTGCTTGTTTTGGATAACTGACATCCCTTCAGCAATCCAGCTGGGATATCTTTGCAATTACAATTGGAACATTGTCATCCCAGCTGATTTTCTGTATTCACCTTTCCAGCTGTTTCACCTAGAGCTAGAGGAGGGTTTCTGTTTTGCATTAGCTAGATCATCTTCATACTCACACAGTGTGAGAAGAATACAATAAAACTATGCATAAATGGGTACTTAATTCAAGTGCTGTTCTATTGAAAGCTTTTCATAATTCTTTCACAGATATGCAGAACAAGGATGGAGAGAACACCTCTGAGATATCTGAACCTGTCTGGGGACTAGCAAAGCAAGTTGGCAAAAGACCTTCTGCATGAAGAATGGGGGACTGGCTGGGCCTCCACAGTATGACAGGGCTGTGGATCAGGCTATCTAGAGTAGCTGTGGACTAAGAGTCATCCTATGAACTTTTGAGAATTGGACCAGGGAAGTATTCACCTTGAGGGTAGTCTTAGCAGATACAGGCTGTATAGAAATGATGCATAGAATGGAAATGGAAGCTATCTCAGAAATGGTGTAACTGTGGACATGATTCTGTAAGCTTACAGCTTGCAGGGGGGGGGGGGGGGTTATATGGAAGTCCAAACCGAAGAGCTTGTAATCAGATGGTGCGGGAAGAGATTGTAAACCAGTGTTCTCAGGGAAGCATCTAGGAATGAGCTGTTATAGCATCCCAGCCATTGTAGCATCCCAGCAGCTAAGAGGTGGTCATGGTTGGTCAGACCCGCATTCTAAAAACATACACTCATGAAACCTGGAAAAAGAGTCAAGCAAAGAATTCACAGACAGGAGTGAAGACGGGCTGGGAAAGTGCACATTGGGAGGCGTGACCTTGGCTGTCCAGTCCCCTGAGTGGTGGGCACTGAGCTGAGAAAGACTGATAACGAAGACCAGAGATGAACCCTGAAAACCAAGTCTCGGGATGGGGTATGGTCTGGAATGGTCTTGTCATGGGTGAGGAGAATTGATTCTTGGAGGAAAGGCCATACATCTGGATCTTCTTCAGTAGCATGACCATCTTCATGGGTGGCAGAATTAAACACATGCTATTTGATAGACTCCAGATAACCGCTTAAAGTGTATTTCTTAGTTTAGCCTCTCGGAGATGTTCACACTGGCTGCATGGGCATTTCTAGTTGTGCAGGAACAATTAGTCAACTGGGCTAAGGTATTTAATCAGCAGTGCTGGGAGCCATAGACCAGGCTTTAGTGGTTGTGTTAATTTCTCATTTCCTTATCATTCTCATGTCAATAAGGACTTGGAGCAAGGAGCTATGCTCACATTACTATGAAATTCAGTGTCCTGGTTGCCAGGAAACTCTAGATTCCACAACAGAAGTACCAATGTTCCAATGCACCTCAACAGGGGCCCTTGTGACTCTTTCTTGGCACACAAGAGGATGTCCTTATTAACCACAAATGAGGTGGATTGGGAGCTTTGAAATAATTAAATTCTGAAGTTTCATTCGAATTCCCACAATGCATCAAGTCACAGCTGTTAGAAATCATCTGAAAACCTATTGTGCGTTGAGTCTATGGAGTAATTAATATTTGCTGAAGAAACAAACGAAGTGTCTGCTATGTACCAATAACTGGGATTAACATTTAAATTGCTATTTAAGCTCTAGGCTCTTGAGATAATAAAAAACTAACATTTGGATAAATCAGATCCAAATCTCTACAATCTAGAAGAAGTCAAACCACTCTGCCCTCCATATCCCACATGGAATTGGTTTTAGCCATCTGCATGCCACAATCCACCTGTGCTCAAACCTGGTGTAATCTTATCCCATAACCCTTGCCCATCCTCCTGTGTACCTTAACTCATCCCTAGGTTACCTAGGTAGATCAAGGCAAATTCTGTATAAGTGATTGTTACAGTGTATTTCTTGGGGGAATAATGACAAGAAAACAGGCCCATATGTGTTCAGTACAGACATTTTTGTTATTAATTTTTAGGGGTTTGAATGTGGATGCAGAATCCACAGATATGGAGGGCCAACTGTAGTTACTGTAAAACCAAAGTGAAAAGATAGCCTTCTTCCTACTGAGGCATGCAATTGATAAAGCCGGGATCGTAGGAACTTGTTTTCTGGTTTGGAAGTAGTGTCTGAGGAATTCTCGTGGACAGGACATCCCACCTCAAACTCTGGTGTTTCCAGCTCATTCAGAAGGCTCAGAATCAAACGATGATGAGGGAAGGTGGCAGAATGTTGGAAAAGCAGCTTGTTTTGTGAAAACACATAGTGAAAGGAATAGGTACTCCATAGGTCTTATACGTAATGACTACCAAGAACTCAATTTGGAATTAGAATATGGAGAACTAAAAGGGTGATAATATAACAAGTTGGGGGAGGAAACAAAGTGGGGAAACTAGCGTGGTTCATTTACTCCTGCTTAATTCCTGCACACCAGGAGCTACCCAGCACAGCGTTCATACAGCTGAGCTTCTCTGTGACTCTGGATGCTATTCCTGCATCCTCCTACATAACCTTGCCCCTACCGTAATCATGGCTTCATCATTTTAAGATAACATCCATCTCCTACCACTCAGTGTTTGTAAGGAGGCTCTGAGAACACCCAAACCTGTTTCTGTGTGGTCATGGGGTCTGTAATCTGAACACTCTGTCTATGTCTAATCTCAGCTGTCAATTTAACTGCATCTGGAATCAGCTAAAACACAGCTGCTGGGCACTACTGTGAGGAATTCTCTTGATCAGATCATTCGAAACAAGAAGACCACTCTAAATATGGACGGCACCTTCTATTGGTGGCCCAGATCAAAGGACATTCACAGAAGAAACCTTGTATTTTGCCTGCTTGTCCTTACTCTCACTGGCAAGTTCATTTATTCTATTGCTGCTGCTGATGTTAAATCTTAATCCAGCAACTCTCTAGGACTTCACAGGACTCCAGCACCAAATAACTACTATATCCTTGGTCTCTCCAGTGTGAATTAGCTATGTTAGACTACTGGACTAATCCTAAAAAGCCAATCTAATAACATATATATATATATATATATATATATATATATATATATATATATATAATCTGTATGTGCGTGTGTTTGTCTATGTCTGGTAGGTGTGTGTGTGTGTGTGTGTGTGTGTGTGTGTGAGATTCTCTCTCTTCTTTTCCTTTAGAGAACCCTGACTAACACCTGATTTGACAGACTTTGTCATCACAAGACACCTGTGTTATAGGAGACGCAGTAAGAGGATGCTGGCAGCACTGGCTATTAGCTACATATCAGTTTTCTTACTCTTGTCAACTTATTTTTTTCATGTTTATTACTGAATTTTTATTGCTTTGGCTACAAGTAACATTTTTCCTATATTTTTTAAACTTTGTGTGCAATATATTTGCTCAGGATTTTCTGTCTTCTCTCACAAGAACTTTATTTATTAAGACCTTCACCACGTTCTATGTGTCACATAACTATTATATATACTGTGAATCAAAGGTTCCACATGTACTTTTAATATTTATTTTCTGTTTTTTTATTTCCTTTAACAAATGTATAGGCTTGAACAGTCTTTGCTTCTACCCAATATTTATTCTATCGATTCTGTAAAACCACAGCACCAAAATGTTACTTTTTCTTAGACATTCCTTGGGTGTAAATTCATCATGTGCCTGCCCAAACTCCTCTATTTATTGACCAGATATTCTTTCCTTTCTCTATTTTTGGCAAATTTGTATTATTAAGTTCACATGTGCCCAATATTTCCTTTTCAGGACAAACTGTTATTCATTATCGACCACAGGGTTGGTTCACTGACTCTGTACTGCTAAGTGTGGATTGATGTTCACCGGTCACTGGTGGGGAATCCCTGTCTCTTGTTAACCATGCTCAGTCTCTGAGATTTCCTTATGGAGTTTTCCCCTTTTCCTGGGTGTCCCCTGTCCCATAGGCCCCTCTGTTGTGTGTGGTCCACCAACATTCCAGTATACTGAGCCCCCTGAGCTAGGGAGAAGTTTGAAAGGAGCCCGAGGGCAGGGAGCTTCCTAGAATAATGGCATGTATATTTATTTTAATAATGTTTGAATTCTTTTGCTACTATAAACCAATTTCTCTCTCCCTCTAACCTCCTCTTCTTTAGCCTTTCTCATTTCTTTCCCCTCCTCTCCATTACCTCTCCTGAGGTAGAATTCTAGAAGTCTGTGTTGGGTGGCAAAACTGTTACTAGGGCCTTGACAGACTGCAATAACCAGAGGTCTTATCACCATGTTACAGTGTGGGGCTGACATAGAAAACAGACATTAGGACATGACAGTTCGGACTTGCATGTTAACTAAGTCTAATCTAACTTAAACACAATCAATGGAGGAACAAATCAAATAATCAATGAAAGGGATAAAATGCTTGACAGAATTAGCATTCTCGAAATTATTTTTAAGTTTTATTATGGGCTAATAGTTTCTATGTTATTGAATTTCCTTTGAATGTTTATTCAATTTAATCAAAAAACTCCTCAAAAGATGCTAAATGTGTTGGAAAGGGAATCAAATTTATTCTTGGCCAAAGAGCATCTTCTTCTGTATGGATTGCTTGCCTTATCAGAGTTTAGAGTCCGCAATAGCAGATGATTAGAGGGAAGCTGCACTTGAGCACACATAATATTCCTTTCAATTATTTATTAGCCTATAATTTGTAGCTTATAGTTTATTAGGTGAACAATATTCTTGAGCAAACAAATTGGTTCAATACCTGTATGTGACTGGAATTCCCTCTCCTACTGGAGACTTTCATGTGTTTCAGAAGGTTGGGTGGCTCAAGCACCAGCTTAACAGAAGAGTTCTAGCTTCTCTTAGAAACTTCTAAATAACTTGCTAGTTGAGGATGACGTTGAATTTCCAATCCTCCTTTCCCAAATGCTAGGATTGTAGGTATTCACCAACACACCCAGTGAAATGGAGATTAAAGTAAAGGTGGTGGCAGGGACTATCCAAGCAGAAAGCCATGAGTAGAGTGGCAAGGTCACCAGGGGACACTGTCAAAAGAGTGGCTTGAGGGGGAAAGGAGGAGGCCTTTCCTGACTTCCTGGGAGTCCATGAAGGGTCCACTCAATTCTTAATCCTCCCCTGCTACTTATTCCTCCCTTAAGGGGAAGTTTCTGAATTTCCAAAAGCAGAATTGAAGAGGGAAGGAGTCCCATGAGTCTGTTTGCTTTCGTGGTGGTCAAATAAGCAGTGTTGGTGGATGAAATGTCGGAGAGGTCACAGAACCTGAAAAGGAGAGCCCCAAGACGGATGTGTGGAGAAGCTGGGAGGGCAGAGAGCCTGTCAATCTGTGAGTACTGAGATGGATAGATGCAAAAGGCAGGTGAGCTAAGTACACAGATATATGGGCTCCAAGAAGCCTCTGCTTGAGGAAACACCACTCCCTTCCCCACCAGCCATCTGCTCTGGGCTTGCTGAGAATATCTCAGAGACTAGTGCTCATGACTCTTCCGTGATGGTCTCTTTCTTCTCCTCTGAAAACAATGCCAGGCCCAGGAGTACTATCATGTGTAGGCCTTCTCTAGGGCAGGACATTGTGTCAGGGTTGTTAAGCCTGGCCGAACAGCACTGAAGTCCTCAAGAGTGCACAGCGAGAGACTGACTGTCCCTAGAAGCAAGAGATTGGTTGTCCCCAGAAGCCAGAAAGCTACATTTTTTTGGTTGATTTCAGCTTGTACTTTTGAAAAGCTTTTTAAAAATCTCAGAGAGCTATGATGGAAAAGCAAGTCAATGTTATGCTCACTTCTCCCCCAAAGCTATTTAAGCAAATGGCATTCTTAACATCTGGAATGAGGATCATCTAAAGAAAATGTAAAGCCCTTTCCCCCAGGGGGAAGAGTCTTTTTCATGTTACTCAGAATCATGCGAACTATGCTGGATCTTTGTAGTTTAGATACAGGAACAGGAACTGGACATAACCAGCTTCTGTATTCCCAAAACGAGACCCTCCTGATGTGGCCCCTTGGCTCTATACCCCACTTGAAGGGCCTCAGGTTCACAATACAACATCTCCATTTCATTTGGTAATTATACCAATAAAGCTTTTAACTTAAAAGGAAATAATGTCTATTTAAATAGAATCACTCAAACGAAAATGCTTTGGATTTTTCCATATAACTAGAAACCTGAAGGCAGGTTCCCACTGCCCCCATCTCCGAAATGTCTTTGCTTTTCCTCTTTTGGTCGCAGAATGGCTGGCACAGCTTCACACGTTGTATCTGAGCTCAAGGTAAAAAAACAGGGAAGTAAAATTCCAGTGCTCTCTATTTTCTCAGATAAAGAAAAACCTGTATTTGATACTTCAGAGACTTTCCCACAGCAAGAAATTGTTAATAGTGGAGAAAATTCAGGCGAGCTTCAACAGGAATGGCAAGGAGCAAGTTAAAGCAGACTCCGGGGCCATCCTAACAGGTGCTTCCAGAAACTTGTTCCTCCAGGTTCCTTCTCCAGGCTCAGGTCCTGCATCTGCCCCCCCTACTCACCTACCCCACATATGCACAGAACCAATGTCATTTTTCACCCTCACTGCAGATTGGATTGTGAAGATTCTGAGAAAATGTGTATACTAAAGTCTCCAAATAAAGCGTGGTGAAGAGGACCCTGGGAGAACCTCAGAACTCTCCCGGGACTCTGTCAAGTGACCTGTAGCTCAGGGAAGGCCACGAGAGGACTCACTTACCCTGTAAGACTCTCAGGCATAGCTGTTCAAATGGGGAACATAGAGACAAGTGACAATCCTGTCTTTGTGGAACATCATTTCCAGAACCTGAGAGGTGACACAGGACACACACAATATGCAATATCACATATGTATTGAGGAGAAGAAAACCAGTGAGCCACAGGGAACACAGTTAAAAGTGTCCTTGTTCAAAGAGTACGAAGGAGACAGGTTTGAGCAATGCCCAGTGGCCCTGTGGCAGTTACCTTGGACCATACCTGCTGCCTAGCTCCCTCTAGTATTGGCTCTGTGCTAATGTATCCTTCCAAGTCCTTTTACTTTCCCTCAGAATTTGTGACTTTAAATGAAGCATGGTTTGTGAAAAATACATGCAATAATAATCTATATAAAATTTGCATTAAGATCTAATATATGCAAGGGCAAATCCACCCTCTTAATCTACAGCTCTATGAGTTTTGATATGTGTATAAACTCTGCAATCAAAATATACAACAATTCTGTCATCCAGGGAGATTTCCCCGTGCTTTTTCAAGGCACACTTCTCTCCCCAATCCCTACCCCTAATCATGATAATCATTTGGTTTCTGCTGTTGAAAACTTGTTGTATGTAATTTCCATATCAGTACCTCCCTCAACACACATCAGCGGAACTTCTTGTAGTAGATGGGAATCAACAAGGGCCCCAAACTGGATGATGCGCAGAAAGTGAGAGACTTTGGAGCGCTCAGCCCTAAATGGGATGCTTTTATCAAAACTCCTCCCTTCAAGGCTCAGGGGTCTACACAGAAGAGAAGACAGAAAGACTGTGAGAGCCAAAGATGACATAGGAGGCCAAAGAACAGTGTCTTCCAGATACAAGACTGAAGCTCCTGCGAATACACAGAGACAGTAGAAGCACACAGAGAACTCACAGAGATTCAAGTGAAGTGGGGTCCCAACACTCACAGTGGGAAGTAGACATGGGCTTCCACCCCTAACCAAGAAGCTTTCTGTAATTGGTACCCACTGGTGAAGGGAAAATCAGTTTTTTCAAATGGAGTGCCACTCAGGGTATGAGCCATACTCCAGGGCAGAGCCCATATTCCAGGTCAATACAAAACAAAGTCCATGAAATTTAATGGAGTTTTTTTTTCTATTTTGTTTTTCTTTGTTTTGACATCTTTGTCTGCCTTGTCTGTTTGTTTTGATTTTAGTTTCTGTTTTATTGCTGAGATTTTTGTTCATTGCTTTTTTAAATAACATAAAATTGGGTGGGATATAAGAGGAGTTGGAGGAGTTGAATATATTGTATGAAAAATTAAAATATTTAAAGAACAAATAGAAATAAAAACTAAATGAAATCATTATCAATTATTATTTTTTTCTTTTTTTTTTTTTTGGATTTTTCGAGACAGGGTTTCTCCGTAGCTTTTGGTTCCTGTCCTGGAACTAGCTCTTGTAGACCAGGCTAGCCTCGAACTCACAGAGATCCGCCTGCCTCTGCCTCCCAAGTGCTGGGATTAAAGGCGTGTGCCACCACCGCCCGGCTATCAATTATTATTATTAGCACTTTTGACTGGACCCATCTAACAGTGAACAGAGGATCACTTATGATGCTGTGTACCGAGGAAAGCTGATTCATTTTTCATTGCTGAGTAATTTTCATCATGGGCTTTACACAGTTGGTTTATTCATTTCCCATTTTAAGAATGTTTGTTTGTTTTTATCTCCATAGTTTTTTGCAAACAAATGAAGCCAGTAACAGGAATGAATACGTTCTAATTTCCTTGGAAAATTGCTAGGAAGAGGGTTTTATCTTATATAGTAAATGCATGATTAACTTTATATAAAGAACATGCCAATTTTTCAAAAAAATATCTTCACTTTTATTATTCCACCAGCACACTCCATCTCCTTTCTGGTACTTGGTCTTGCCGGTGTTTTAACGTGCGTTCCTTTGATGACGTTCCTCTTCCATTCTTGAGTGAACAATGGCATTTTGTTGTTTATTTCGTGTATTTTTCTTGTATTTTCTTTGGTGATGTCTTTATTAAAATATTTTGTCATTATTTTAAACTATTGATCATCTTTTAATTAAGTTTTAAATAATCTCTTCAATGTCCTAGATACAAACACTCTATTGGACTTCCAAAGTTGGAAATATTTTCTCATCCCTTAGCACTTGCCCTCCTTTAATGGTGTAAACCCTTGATTTCAGTGAAGCCCAGTTTATCAAAGTTCTTCTGGGTGGTTGAGCTTTTGGTGTTGACTGGAAGAAACCCTTGCCTAATCCAATGCCACAAACTCTTCCCTATGTGTCCCTGTATTTTGCATTAGGGTTCTCACTTGGGCATATGATGGAGTTGGAACAAGTTTTACAGACTGTACACATGGGTAGTTTCACTTTTCAACATGGCTGTCTCTACTCAGACACATTTGGTTTTTCCCTGTTCTCTACTGAAGTATTTTTTTCACCTTGATCTGGATGCAATGCAAACACATATGTGGGCTGGTTTCTGGCTCTCTTCCCCAATCTAAACTACAGTTTATTTTATGACTGTAAACATCTTTTAGTGTTTTAGGGTCACCACTGTTTTAATTTTCTTTTTCTTCCATGCAAACTTTAGAATCAGCTTTCCTTGTTAAGCCTGCACCTCATTTTCCTCCTCTGCCTTTTCCGGTCTGATTCTCCAAGGCTCATGTTTCTGTAATCCTTCCTGATGCCTGTGGCTTCTTTCTCTTTAATCTCCCAGTGACTGGCTGAGCACGTAGCTCTCATACCTGCAAGCATTCTCCTTGAATCTCCGTGCTATCTTGATTAAATTGTCCAAAATATAGCTTGAACAGTTAACAGGTATTTGTAATAAAACATCAAAGATTTCTTCTTTTTTTTTCTTTTTTTTTCTTTTTTTCTTTTTTTTCTTTTTTTTTTTTTGGTTTTTCGAGACAGGGTTTCTCTGTGGTTTTGGAGCCTGTCCTGGGACTAGCTCTTGTAGACCAGGCTGGTCTCGAACTCACAGAGATCCGCCTGCCTCTGCCTCCCGAGTGCTGGGATTAAAGGCGTGCGCCACCACCGCCCGGCTTAAAGATTTCTTCTTGTTTGGAAGAAAAAATACTGGATTATTAGTGTGATAGACCACAAGAGCCAAGTTCTCCCCTCCCTCTCCTCTACCTAGACCCAGTTTCCTAGGTGGGGCCCTGGCTTTCTCTGGAGTCTTTATGGATCTTGTACTTATCACTCTGTTGAGGACCTTGCTTTGCCTTACCTGATTGGCTGCATCTTCTTTCACAGGGACATCACCTGTGTCTGTCTCCCCCAGTGGACAGAGCTGCCTGAGCTCTAGGCGTCTGTTTCATTTGCCTGTGCACTGCCAGTGCCTAGCACAACACTCAGCCAAGAGCATCTTTGATGCTTAACCTAGTAGAAGAAAGGGTACTTACAAAAATGGGAAGGAGAAAAAACACAGTCCAAAACATTGGATTTCACTATATTACACTTTAATTTAATTTTAGATGTGGCATTTATTTAAAGTTTTCTATTACATTAAGAAATATTTATGCTGCCTTGTGCTTTAGGAGTATAAAAGGTTGTGAATCATTTTAATACTCTTTCTTGGGTGTCTGCCTTAGCTTCTGGGCCCCTTAGTGCTATGCTCATGCTTTGTCTTTTTACTGCTTACTACAAAGTGAAGTCCAGAGAAGGCATCAATTTTCACAGATAGGGAGTGCTTTTGCAGCACGAGGATGGTGATGCTGATGGACACTGAGTGAATCTTGAGGCTTCACAGAAGAGATAGGCATCAACAGAGCTCAGAGTGGTACCAGAAGACACAAATCGGGGGACATTTGCTGCATGCAGTATAGAAAGTGAGAAGAGGAGCCCAGAGGGTGGCGGAGGAGGCATGAAAAATCAGGAAGACCTCTGCAGGATCATATCCTACTGAAGGACTAACTGGAGCTTTGGACCTGCATGGAGATACGGGGGAGGCATATTTCATATCATGAAGGGATTCTTGATCTACATGGGCCACTGTGAAATCCTGAGTCATCTCAGCTTTTCACCATCAGGGGATAAGGGCTGTCTCTCCTGGAGGCTATGTGTAGACATAGCTGCAGGTTGACCAGCTAGCCACTGTGATGTGGGGGAAATGGCCTGCCTTATATTAAACCACTGAGATTCCAGGCTTCATGTTCTATTTCTGCAGCTCTTAATCTGTCCTCACATCAGCTCAGAATCCTATTTCATTTGGGTTTTATGATGTTTCATTTCTTTGGAAGTCTGTGCCTTTAACTTCTCTCAGTCTTCGTTTTCACATCTGGTTAGAAAAAGTGAATGCTATTTCAACATCTCTAAGAGCAGAGAGGAAGTTGGATGCAGTAAAAGGAAATAATTTGCAAACTGTAAAGTGCTGAGAAGACTGAGAGATCCGTCCTGTTTCAGGTGGGTGTCAACATTGCTTAAGTGGGGAAACAGGAACTGGAACTATTTTTTCTGACCTTGGGTAACTTTGCTGTATGGCGACCTGGAAAACTAAAACTCCTACTTCTTTCCTCAGTAGAGATCCATTCACTTTCTGAGCAAGACAGTTTCTTATCCAAGGGGGGGGGGTCATTGACGTAATAACAGAATGATAAGGTAAGAAATACCGTCTTTCCTAGATATCTGTATCTTATTCCAAAAGTTTGATGTTTTAATCACAATTGAAATGAAGATTAAAAAGAGTGATGCATGCCATCATCTGAGGGAACATACCAGTGACCATTATCATCTGAGGGCATACACCAGTGACCGTCATCATATGAGGGCATACACCAGTGACCATCATCATATTAGGGCATACACCAGTGACCATCATCATCTGAGGGCACACACCAGTGACCATCATCTGAGGACACACACCAGTGACCATCATCTGAGGGTACACACCAGTGACCATCATCAGCTGAGGGCACACACCAGTGACCATCATCTGTGGGCACATACCAGTGACTGTCATCATCTGAGGGCACACACCAGTGACCGTCATCTGAGGGCACACACCAGTGACCGTCATCATCTGAGGGCACACACCAGTGGCCATCATCTGAGAGCCCACACCAATGACCATCACCTGAGGGCACACACCAGTAATCATCATCTGAGGGCACACACCAGTGACCATCATCTGAGGGCACACACCAGTGACCGTCATCTGAGGGCACACACTAGTGACCGTCATCTGAGGGCACACACTTGGTGCTGCCGACAAGCACTGTGGTATGCTGTGGGCTCTGCCAGTGTGCTCCAAGGTCTCCTGTGTCTCCAAACATTTCCCACACAGATAATGGCAACACATCACAGATCAATAGGTAATATCAGGAAATAGTAAAAGAATTTTATTCTGAGACTATAATTGCTAAAAATTATACACTGTTCTAAGCCACTTGACACTGAAAATTGTAGGCCTTTTATCCCTTAAATTTCACAACAGTCCCCCAAAGGGTCATCTGTTAAAGCGATGAGCAGACCAGTCGCAAGCTACTGAGAACATGAGAAGTAAGCCTCCTGCAGGTCAGCTCGAGGGCCCATACTCTCACCTTCTTTGCTCTAGCAATGAAATGAAGGAGAAAATTTGAGCGCCCAGCTGTACCTGGTGATGAGTCAGTTACCCCTCCCTGCAGTGAGATGGCTGAAACACAGAGAAACTAGATCTCGCTGAAGAAAAACAACATGACCTTCGCCTTCCCTTGAGTCTGTGGCTGGGCACTGCCACCCACTGCATAAACAGGAAGTTATTTCCAAGATGGGGATGACATGGTGATGCTTTGAAGCATCAATTGATATGCTTCTCACCACAGCCCACGTATCCCTTTCCCTTTGTATATAACCTTGATTGTACCCACATAGACTATACCGGAAGCAACCTAGTACTGAGCATCTGAATATTTCATGGAGATGACTATCAACAGCTTGAAGGAAAGTGATTATTTTTCCTTTTGTAAAAGGATGTGTCTTCAAAGTCCCATCTTAACCCAGAAGCTATTTGCAGTTTTTACTGTCAAGAAAGGGGAAATCCATTTGAACCAATGAAATGTCACTGGTGTAGTGACTGGAATGGGAATGACCCTCATAGACTCAGAGATTTGAATACGTGGTCACCAGGGAGTGGCATTATGTGAAAGGATTAGGAAATGTGGCCTTTTTGTAGGAATTGTGACACTGGGTGTGGACTTTTGGGGTTTCAAAAGCCCAAGTCAGTCTCACTGTCTCTTTCTTCCTGCTGTCTGTGGATCGGAATGTAGAACTCTGAGTTAGTTCTCTAGCACCATGTCTGCCTGCACAACCATGGTCCCCACCATGGTGACAATGAACTAAACCTCTGAACATCTGATGAAGCTCCAGTTAAGTTATTACTTTTAGAAGAGTTGTCATAGTCATGGTGTCTCTATTCTTAGCAATAAGACACTGACCAGGACAACTGGGTATAGCAACCAGACTCCAGGGCAGGCCCAGTGTCCAAGAATAGTTGGCAACACAAACCTGACTCCATGCTTTTGTTTGTGTTTGGGGTGTTGTTTTATTTTGTTATTGTTGTTTTTATTCTTTTTTGTTTGTTCACTTTGAATTTGTTTTTGTTTATGAGAGAGAAGGGGAACCTGATGTTGGGTGGGTAAGAAGGTGAAGGATGTCTGGAGTTGTTGGGGGCTGTTAAACATTATCAAACTATATTGTATAAAAATAAATGAAAAATTACATAGAATGATTTTCAATAGATAGGCTTAAAGATGCACACACACACACACACAATGTGTCTTTGATCATTTAGAACAAAGAATCTTGGCTATGAGTATTGGAGAACACAGGGAGTCATTTTCCCATCACAGAAAGGGGGCTGAAGAAAGGGTGTGTTGGATGGGGTGTAATGTAAGAAAAAAACACATGGGGAGAGAAAAATCGCATTGTTTCTCCTCCTTGGAGAGAGTACTGGATGAGGAAGTGCCAGACAGTGAAAAGAACACAGGGAAAAAGCACTGGGAGAAACCAGACTCTGATTCCCTGGATGTCATGCAGATATACATTTAAGATGGAAATGCTCGGAGAAACGGGAACAGAGATGGGGTCACTGTTTCCTTATAAGATTGTGGAGATTTAGCAAGCAAAGAGATAGAGAAAGGGGAAAGTTCAGCACCCTGGAATGGGAAGGCACAGTCACAAAGGTTTACTGCCCCTTTTCCAAAGCAGGGGCCAGAATAGGGCCCAGGAAGATGAGTGCTCTGAGGGTCAACAAAACTTCCTTCTAGTTTATGTCCTCTTGCCCTGTCGCTAACTGGGCAGATGCCCTAACCACTACCATCTTTACCACACACAAAGGAGGCTATACATGGAGTTAGAAGATTTCCTTAAGCCAGTTCCTGAGAAGATCCTTCCTAGACTGAAAACCTCTCTAAGTTTACTTGGAGACTAAGTTTATTCTGAATATGATGGTACTTCTTGATATCCAATTTGTTAATAACGCAGAGACATTTAACAGAAGACAATCTCTTTATGTACTAATAGATAGCCAGTCAATTGCATGCCATCCTTATGAAGTTATTAGCAATGCCCATGTCTTACATGAGATAAAGTTGGACTGAATGCATGCATGATGGAGCCCACCAAAAGTGAGGGTGGCACCACTGGTGTATTAGGTCTGAATAGCAGAAGCAATCAGCAAAGGAGAGAACTTTAACAGACATTTGCCTGAGTAAGACTTCCCCTTAGGGACAGCCGTAGTATACAACTGGAGAAGCCCAGTGAACAAACTGAGAGGAACCAATTAGAAGAGAATTAAAAAAACGCACAATGGGCCCCAGGGCAGGTAATGAAGCCACCAAGACTTGTATACAATAGGTGAAAAGGGGCTGTCAGAGAAGGAGACAAAAAGACATATCGAAGCGAGAGTTACAGAAGGTCTGGAGATATTGCCACAGGGCAAGCAGATGGGGTCTTAGAAATGAGCTGTCTGACTATACAGAGCTAGCAGATGCAGAAGTTTAAGTGAAATCCTTGTTGCCTGGCGTTCAGTGTAGATCACTGGGACAGATTGGGTTAAAATTCCTTTTTGTTAGAACAGGAGGAAAGATAACGTTTAGAAAGCTGGGCATTAAGTAGTGCAGGAAAGGAGGGCACACACAGTACACAACTGTATCTCATCCCCTCTCACACTCAGGCCATGGTTTACACGCACACAACAGTTGGACTAATTGCATAGCATTTGCAGCTATTCCCTGACGGAGGATGGCGGAAGATCGTATTAGGTAATACTTAGCATTGTTAGTTCACATTTCCCCCCTCACCTATGAGTAATAAGACTGAGTTTCTTTTGTGTTATTTTATTATTTAGCTAATTTCCTAATTCAGACATAGCTCCTTCCCACTTTCTTTAAATTAAATTTCTCATCACTCACCAAGTTCCAGAAACAATGCCAACAAACTCTGTAGGACAAAAGGCGTTTGTATTCAGTGTTTTGCCTTTGTTTTGTTTTTGGACAGAACTATGTATATTCTAATGAGTTAGGCATTTGAAAACTGATACGTTCTCAAAGCTGAGAAAATTTCTCAATCCTAAGACATCTCAAATACAGGGAGGTGAATTGGATGTGACATCTGGGGTAGATGAAACCGGAAACTGAAGCACATCAAAGCTTTGGATGAAAACCTTCAGGCTACAGCTGTGTGTTCACACACATAGCTCCTGAGGAGGACCAAGATGCGTGGAGGTGGGAGGCAAACTCATGCTTGACTGCCATTCTGAGTTTTGTGGGAATTTGACACGTTTAGGACAATGCACGTTTAGGGCAGTGAGAGTTGACGTTTAAACAAGGGTCAGGAGGGCTAGAAATGGGAGGAAAGGAAAGGTTATAAGCTTGTGAAAAGAAGGCCAGAAAGTCAGACACTGGGATATTGTGTCTTCTGCCAACAGAGCTGTGGGTCAGAGAATAGGAATGCTATGCTGTCCCAAGGCTATGATGAGATGGGGGAGTTTCCCAGAACATATCCTGACACTGGTACGGACATACTGACAGGATCTCAGGGCGGTTGTCATGGGAATCAATGATGACTTTAGACACATTGGCTTTGAAATGTAGTAGGCGTTGGGTGAATGTGTTCCTTCCCTTGGTGAGTATAGTTGGTAGAGACCACGCAGGGTGAGGACAAACTGTGGGATGAATGGTGTCTCATCAGGTCCCCCCAGTTCTTCCGAGGATAAACCCAACATCGTGTTGCCCATTCCAATGAATGCTGAAGATTAAAGTAGAGTGCCATACTGCGTTCATGCTCTAATTGTTTAGCAAATGTGCCTAGCAAAGTGCTAGGTTCGGGAGAGAATGTGAAACCAATATAAGTTCAGAGTCTGTAATACACTCACCCAACAAACATTCCAGCAGAAATCTGACCCAGCAAATACTCCAATAGAAGTCTGACCCAACAAACACTCCAACAGAAGTCTGACCCAACAAACACTCTAACAAAAGTCTGACCCAACAAACACTCCAACAAAAGTCTGACCCAACAAACACTCCAGCATAATTCTGACCCAACAAATACTCCAGCACAAGTCTGTCCCCACAAACACTCACTCCAGAAGTCTGAGACAGTTGCCTGAAGCAATATGATGTGCAGTCCTAGAGCCCAAGGAAGCTCAGCAGGTGGGGACTTTCTAGAAGAAGTAACCCCTGCTGACCGGTAAAGAACAGGCAGAATTTAGATAATCCCAGGAGAAGACAGGAGCCAAGTACTTATGCTGTGAGTCTGGGAATGACAAGAGCTGCTTCATGGAAATCACACAGCAAGGTTCTTGGCACGAAGGTGACAAGTGGCATGTACAGAGACGGCTCTTGGCAGTATTTCCACCACATAGACTGCTGTCACCTTTTCTATTTTATGTTTCTTTTACTGCCTTTTGCAAAGGTAATATGAATTAAGGGGACACGCTTAGGAAGCAGTAAATAGGACATGTGTTTTGTCATTGTGCCTTAGAATTACGTGGCATAAAAGGAACCAAGGCTAGCAAGGGATTGGATGGCAGGCAGACTTCTGTGGGAACAGTGTAGCAGAACCGCGTGTGCTCAAAGTTTCACAGAACAAAGTTTCACGAAGGCTGAGGTTTGGGTGTCGAGGCTTCTCCCCTGATTTGTGTATATCTGAAAATTTCTGCTTTAGTCCATGTGGGTATTTCTCACAATGAAGCAGAATACTGTAGGCTCCTGGTTTCAAAGGACATAATTTTCTGTTTCTCTTTGTGCACTGGCCACAAGCTTAACTACAGGAATGAAACAGAGGCTGCAATTCTCCGGTGCTTAGTGACAAAGACATCACTGGGATACAGGATGCTGATACTAATGGAGGGGCACAAGGATTTGTTCATATATTCAAAACATCCCCTCAGGTGGGATTCAAGATGGCAAATGATGCTTCAACAGAGAATGCATATTTCCTGAGCCTCAGAACAATGGCCTTATTGTTGATTATTACTCATTTGGGGAGGGCTGGTCTCTTCAGTATGCTTGTTGTCATGTTTCATAAACATCACAGGCAAGTTGCCAGTGGCCCTGCTGAGCCCAAGCTTCCTGGGCACACGGAGCCTGCTGATATCCACTCTGAGAACAGGCTGGTTTCAGAAAAGGCAGTGCTCAAACTCTAGTCAGTGGTCATGAACCGGAGCTTCAAAGCATCTGGTGTGTGTGTGTGTGTGTGTGTGTGTGTGTGTGTGTGTGTGTGTTGAGTCAAGTCTAAGGGACTGAGTTCCCTGAAGCCAACCAACAGTAACTCACTACAGGTCTCTGCCCTCGATGAAGAAGCTAGCTCACTGACTCTCTGGACAGCTCCCAGACGAAAATTTTTTCCTAATTATTCTAAAAGTTGGGAACCGGGAGTGAATCTGTAGAACAGAGAGGGTGGATGCCATGGTAATCGTATATCCAACTGCAAAACCCCAGTCATTTCAAGAACACCAGAGAATTATCAATAACAGCAGCAACACAGCAATGGCTGGGCTTTATTTGACATGAAGGACAGGCTGAGGACAGTGACTTAGGCTGATGACTAAGTATATTCGTTGTGAGTCACGTTAGGCAGGAGGGTTGTGAAATGGCCCCACTACCCAGTGTCTGCATGTGCGAAGCAGCAAACTCACATTTTCCAGACACCTGTCTTGTTTCTGTCTACTAGATCATTTTATAAAACAGGGGCAATATCAGCATAGTGAAAGAGCTATCATCTTTTGCTATTACGGCAGTGAAGCTCGTCAAACTCAGATTCTTTTGATTTATTCTAGGACGCAACCTGTTGCAATTATCACCACCATTAACTCATCAAACAGTTTGTTTCTCACTAATGTTCACTAAGAAGACACAGCTAAGACAGAGCGATCCTTCCTGCCTTCCACTCTCTCCCTCTTGTTGTCGGCCACTGCCCCGAGGGATGTAGTTTCCCAAACCTCTGATGAAAAACCAACCAACCAACCAAACAAACAAAAAACAACCAACGCTAATGGCTAAATGAGTTTACACCGAGGAAGCACGTCTAGTTTTAGAAAATGTACTACTTTTGCTAGAAGCAGACCTTTACACACTACTCTGGGGTTAACTACAGTGCTCTCAGCCAGGGAAACAGAGAGGGAAATATTTCACTGAGATTCATTACTGACGAGTTACAGGATTTCATAGAAATAGCAAAAACATCTGCCTTCTTAAAAAGCCACAGGGCTGAGCTTTGAAAACTAGGAAGCTGTATTTAAACTCATCAGGGTGGGGGTTGCCCCTTCCTTAATCCAAAGAAAGAAGGAAAAGAAAAAGAAGGGAAAAGAAAGAAAAGGAGACTATTCCTAGTAGCAGCTCCGATACCCACAGTCCTCTTAAGTCCCACCTGTTCTAGCCTTTAAAGCCAAGACTCTTACCTTGAAGGAGGAGTAGAAGGAGCCCCACTCCTCTGCTGCCAGCACTTCAGTGAAAGTAGCAATTTCAGTGCAAGCTACTGGGGAGGCATCTAGCATTGGCATGGTCTGGTTGGCAGGTGAGCTGCCCTCTGTGAGGTTGGCTGTCATGGCTCAGGCAGAGTCGAGTCTCACTGTCTCTGCACCTACGCCTCGGTCAGAGAGTCCAGTTGGCCTCCCGAAAGCCAGGGCAGCAGCTGCTGCTGGATTGCTCAGCACCTCTTCTGCCTCTCAAGGTTTCTGGCTATTGCTCACCAGAGCGGAGGCACGGAGCCCTCCCTGAGCCCACCTCATTGAAGAGTTCTGCCTGACAACAGGGAAGATCCACGTGCTGCTCTCTCCTCTGCAGTTATGATCCAGCAGCCAGCACAGCCTTTTCTGTCCCACAGACCTGCCCTGTGTGGCCTCATCCCAAGGGCATCCCCCAGGACCCTGCTCATGTCCCCCTGAAAGGGCTTTCCTGACTGTACAGTAGACCCTTATCTTTGCTCCAGCTTCCACTAAGTAGTAACTGGGATGTTTAGCTGGTCCATTAATTCAGGTCATGTTTGTATTTCTGAAATCAGAGTTATGTATTTCTTTCAGTTGTGATTGCGCTCTGATTTAGAATTCTCACCTAGGCATTCATTTGGCAATGCATACTTTACTTCACTAAACGCAAGCACACGGTACCCATGCTTCTATTGAGGTTTTCTCAAGGTACCACTCACTTGGAAGCATGTATCTGTTTGTCAGTAAGCCACATTCTCTCATAATATAACTGGGGGCTTCCTCTATGAACTCATCTCCCCAAGTGGGGTCACCTTGGCTCCTGCCAAGAGTGAACAGGGTAAGGGTGGAAACGTGATAGTAGCAGAATCCTTGGTACAATAGAGAGGACTAGGCAAACAAAGAGATGGCTTCAATAACAAACTTATAAAACACAACTATGTGTCTTTTCATTTGATTTCATAAATGACTGTGGACTAGGCAGGGAAGTGGCCTTTATGCTCTTATTTTGTCCTAGAAGAGACTGATCCCAAAAGGAGAGATACCTGGCCACCATCACACAGCTGGTGAAGGTTTGCAGTGGTATCTTCTGAATTCCTATACAGTGGTGATTTTCTGTGGTACAGACTGATGTGTGTTTGCTTTCGAATAGGACATGAGACTGATATAAATAAGGTAACCGGCCAGGTACAAATCTAAGTTACAAGCCCATTACCTGCTTTCTTACACTCAGAGCTAGTCTGTGACTCAGACAGGCCAGCATTGGTTTGCTCCCCTTGGTCCCGCAGGGAAGAACCCGATTCGTGAAATACTCTGCGAAAAGTTTATGGTGACTTATCCAGCACCATGGTCAGTGGACTGGAGATGGGAAGACATTAAGTCCACAGGGGAAGGGGTCAACAAGAGACCTGACCCTAGAGAGGCTCCCAGGTGCCCAAGCCGAGGTCCCCAGTTAGTTCCTTGGGCAGCTGAGGATAGGGAACCTGAAATGACCCTATCCTAGATCAATACTGACGAATATCTTGCATATCATCATAGAACCTTCATCTGGTGATGGATGGAGATAGAGACAGAGACCCACACTGGAGCACCGAACTGAGCTCCCAAGGTCCCAATGAGGAGCAGAAGGAAGGAGAACATGAGCAAAGAAGTCGGGACCACGAGGGATGCACCCACCCACTGAGACAGTGGAGCTGATCTATTGGGAGCTCACCAAGGCCAGCTGGACTGTGACTGAAAAAGCATGGGATAAAACTGGACTCTCTGAACATGGTGAACAATGAGGGCTGATGAGACTCAAAGGACAATGGCACGGGGTTTTGATCCTACGTAATGTGATGGCTTTGTGGGAGCCTAGCCAGTTTGGTTGTTCACCTTCCTAGATATGGACGGAGGGGGGAGGTCCTAGGTCTTACCACAGGGCAGAAAACCCTGACTGCTCTTTGGGCTGGAGAGGGAGGGGGAAAGGAGTGGGGGGAGGGGGAGAAGGGTGGGAGGAGGGGGAGGGAAATGGGAGGCTGGGAGGAGGTGGAAACTTGTTTTTTTTTCTCCTTTTCTAAATAAAAAAAAAAGAAAAAAAAGACAGAGCTGGGTAAGTGTGCATTCTTAGAGAAATTAATTAGTCAAAATTAAGCCACGACTCAATGACAAAGCACCTCTGTCTGCAAAAAGTACTCCCGACCAACGGACAGGAGAAGATGCTCAGCCACGTTAGTAGCCAAGCAAAGCAGTTAAGCAGAACTGTAACCCACAAGCACAATGAAAACTGACAATCCAAAATTGTTGACAAGATCAAAGGGAAATAAAGAAAGTATGTTTTCATTCGGATGCAATTCAGTTGTCGTGGTTACTTCAGAGAGAAGAATGGCAGGAAGTTGGAGTCGCATGCTCCACTCCCATGCATGATTCCTCTTATATAGTTATTTAAATGTTCATTATGCTGTACTTTTTTTTTGTTTTTTCGAGACAGGGTTTCTTTGTGGCTTTGGAGCCTGCCCTGGAACTAGCTCTGTAGACCAGGCTGGTCTCAAACTCACAGAGATCTGCCTGCCTCTGCCTTCCAAGTGCTGGGATTAAAGGCATGCACCACCATTGCCTGGCTTACGCTGTGCATTTTCCTGTAAGGAATTTCCTATAGGAAATTTTCACTTCAGTTGCCTCTTTTATTGAAAATAGATTTTTTTCCATATAGTATATTTAATCATGCTTTCCCTTCCCCCAGCTCTTTCCAGCATCTCCCTACTTCCCTACTCACAAAGCTACAGCATTTTTCTCTCTCCCTCTCTCATTAGAAAACAAACATCTACGAAAAAACAAAAAGAACAAACAAATCAGGATGAGACAAAACAAGCAGAGAAGGAGAAAGAAAGAGCCAAAGAAAAAAGCAAAAGAAGCATACAGACACAGTGACACATACACGCACACTCACAGACATCTCATGAAAATATAAAATTCAAAACCATAATGTGTAAACAAAAGACCTAGAAGGTTAAAAATGCTTAAAGTATTCTATATTATGAGACAAATATAACCCCCCCAAATATCGTTGAGTTCCTTTTCTGTTGGCCGTCTACTGCTGGGTGTGGGGCCTACCCTGACGTGTGGTTTGTGTAGCTAGTGAGATTCTGTTAGAGAAAATTATTTTTTCCCTTTGGGCCCCTTTGTCATTTGGCAATAGCTTCTGGGTCAGAGATGGGGCCTCTCAGCACTGGAACCTCAGCCAACTTAGAGCTCAGCAGATCCTGCTCAAGCTGCCCGTGTTGGAGTTCATGTGTGCATCAGTTCTGCTTTATTCAAACACCTTTTCTCTTGGTGTCATCCCACAGGCTCTTACAATCCTTCTACCTCCCTGACCCCTACGGGGAGGGATTTGATGAGGACATCCTCCCTTTTAGGACTGAGGTTCTACGGGGTGTCGTTCTCTATACATTGCCCAGCTATGAGTCTCTGATTTGTTCCCATCTAGTGCAGGAGGAAGCTTCTCTGATGATGGCTGAGTTAGACACAGATCTATGGGTATAGCAGAAAGTCACTAGGAGTCATTTTATTGCTACGTTCCTTTAGCAGAACAGTAGTATTTGTTTTCCTTTAGGCCCATGGCCTCTCTAGTCTTAGGCTCTTGGCCACCCAAGCAGTATCTGGGATGGGTTGCATCTCTTACAGGAGGCTTTAAATTCAACCAAATAGTGGTTAGTTGCTCCCACAGCTCTTGTGGCACAAGTTTATCAGTGTGTATTACAGGCTGAGAGCAATTGAAGACCAAAGGGTTTGGAGCTGGGTTGCTGTTTCATTTTCTCCTCTGGAAGCATGCAAAGAATTTTCTAGTACCATAAACAATATTCAGCAAGAAGAAGTCTTGACTTCTGCATGTCCAATTAATTATGTAGATGTTGTCCAAAGAATTTCTTTAAAAGTTTTCATGAGAGACATCTGAGAGAAGGAAGAAACTGGCTCGGTCATAGAGTAATGAGAATGTTGGGGAGAAAATGGCAGTTGTCAAGGACAGCGGAGAGGTGGTAAGGGATTTTCCTCTGTGTTCAGGTAGACCATTGCTTGATTTTCAATTTCTTAAAAAAGAAAAGACTTGTACACATGTGCCAGGGGACATTTCAAAAGAACCATCTGTATCACTGTTAAACATATTGGCAATACTCTAAACATTCACATAAGCAAAGAGAGATTGGAAGGTAGAAACTTCCCACAGGTATCAGTTATCCAATAAAATGCTACTATAGCAATGAGAGCCGCGGACATTGAGGTTTAAACTCACAAATTCAGCACTAATCAAAAGCATGAGTATGTTTTCGTAAAGCATAGCTCTGAGTTTCAGGCTAGGTGATGAATATGCTACTGTGTCTGCCAATTTCCCTGGGCTAAAGGGTCTCTAGGGAGTTGCTCAGATATTTCTCTGGATCTGTGCGTAAGAGTGGTTCAGGATGAGATTACCTTTTGAGTTAGGAGATTTAGTAAAACAGGTGTCCTCAGTGGCAGCATTCAGTCACTCAGGTGAAGGCCTGAAGACCAGAAAGGACTGGTTCTCTTGTGAAAGTAAGAGTGTTATGAAGATGGGATGTTGCTCTTAATGCTCCTTAGCGTTTGAGTTGGACTACGTTCATGAGCCAATTTGATTTCCAACACGGGTCTTAAGTTTATTGATTCTGCTTCTCTAGAGAATGTTGATTAAAACATATGGCTTTTAGATCCTCACCTGACCTCCTCCCAAGATCCTACAGGTTAAAATGAGGGACACAGGTGAAATGCAGAACATAAATTCAAAAGCATAGGTCAGGCTCTGGAGAGTCAGGGGTAATCATATTCGTTATTTGATACTGATGGGAATGAAAATTAGTGCAGACATAATGGAAATCAACCAGAACTTACATATGGTCCAGCTTTGCCCCTCTGCGTATATACTAAGAAGAAGCACAACTATTGTACTACAGAGGTGCCTACATACAAGTGCTTATCACTGCAATGTTTACACTAGCCCAGTCACAAAATCAGTCAGCTTTCATTGTGCTTGTGGGTTACAGTTGATTGCCAGCTGAATGGATAAAGTATGCTATGCCCACAAAATGGAGCTTAATTCAGCCACAGAGAGGGATGAAATGGTGTCATGTACAGAGACATGGATTGAACCAGAGATCATTGTAATCAGGGTGATAAGCCAAACCCAGAAAGACAGGACTCTCTCTTATGTAGAATTTATGTGTGGGGAGCACAAGCAAGTGTGGGGATATGAAGGAGAAAAACAAGAAAGCATAACTGGAATGAATGTGATCAAAGGCTGTTGCATGCATCAGCCTGTCATGAGAAAACTCATTACCTTGTGCACTTAATACATGTTTATTAAAGAGCTATTGCACTCTGCTAGGGACAGCAATTGAAGAGAGCACTTCAGAAAATGCCTTGGCAGCATTATGTAACCTGAGCATATGATGTACACTCTATGACCCAGCAGTTTCCATGCTAGGAAAATGCCCAGCACAGATGAGCACATATGTCAACCCAAGAATATAACAACGAATCCAGCAGTTCTGTTGATAATTGCCCATTACTAGAACGAACTTAATTACCCAAGAACAGCAACGTGCTAAACAAAGTGTGATACATTTGCACAATCAAAAACTTTGCACAATCAAAAACATACCATAATGAAAATGAATTATTTTGGGTGATTATACTATCTTCTCCCCTGATTGGGGTGATAATGGCATGAGGATATTCTACCTGCTAAAGTGAGCGGAGATTCACACACTTATAGCTTCTGCATACATGTTAGCAAAGCTTATAAAGGAGAAACTCTGGGAGAACCATGCATGGCATAGAGGCTGGCAGGGGCTCTGTTTGATGGGGCAGAAGTCAGAATGGGAAAGGGCTACCCAGAGGAGGCGAAGGATTAACAGGAGAGGCAATATGCAGAGGGAGATTTCTAGCAAACCCTGTTTATGCTGTATTGATGGAGGAAGGTCATTGGCTAATAAAGGAACTGCCTTGGCCCATTTTATTGGTTAGAGGATAGGTGGGAGGAGTAAACAGAACAGAACGCTGGGAGGAAGAGGAAGTGAGGTCAGACTCCACAGCTCTCCTCTTGGGAGCAGACGCCTGAGAGAGAAGCCATGTCCCGCTCCCGGGATGAAGCTCCGACCCAGGATGGACATAGGCTAGAATCTTCCCGGTAAGCGCACCTTGGGGTGCTACACACAGATGATTAGAAATGGGCTAAATTAATATGTGAGAATTAGCCTAGAAGAGAATGGGCCAAGCAGTGTTTAAATGAATACAGTTTGTGTGTTGTTATTTCGGGGCATAAGCTAGCCGTGCGGGCGGCAGGGGTGCTGGGGACGCAGCCCCGCCGCCCCTATTACTACACTGTATTCTCACACTCAACTCTGCACATACAATATCTCCCTGGTGTGTGAGCCTAAGGTCAGTGGAAAAGTAGCAGCAGCAACCCAGAGCCAGGCCTGAGGGCAGCCAGTAAGTGTACAGTGGGACTGTGTGGGCCCAACACACAAATGAGAAACCTGGCATCCAGTATTTCTTTTTGTTCATCTGCATTAGTCTGAAATCAACCTGTCTGGCCAGTCAGGATCTCACTTGAGACTCCACTTCTAGGCTCCTTTCCTGTTGGCAGAATTCTCCTGGGCACCAAACTCATGCATCCGTTCTTCCAAGTTGGCTCAGAAATGGGATATTGCAGCATGGTGGGTGCTGTGGTCTTCAGGATTCTCATTCATGTCACACACACGCTATTGACTCTTCCTACTGTGGTTGGTTGAAGTAGCTCAGTGTGCCTAGGGGCCATTCGGAGCATGCTTTCTGCTTGCTCCTATTGAGATAGGAGGAATTTTCCCATCCCACTCTTTTGGTTTCTCCACCTAGACTAAGCCAGCCTGACCGTGTTTGAGAACATAGGTCATCACAGCCATACTGGTGGCAGAACTTCAGTGGCTATTCTTGCTACCTGTTTTTCTGTTTTGTTTGTAACAGATGTGGACATCAAAGAATCAAGGAGCTTAGTTCTAGGATCACTCGGGATATGCTATGAGAAGTGGATCAATCCCCCGTGCCCAGGCAGAAGAGTGAGGCTGGAGACCTTTAGTCATTTTCACATAGATCCTGGGACATTGTGACTCTGAACCTGGAAGTTTGCCTCTATGGTCATGCTATGAACTCACACGGAAAATTAATATCAGGGTAGATAATGGTTTTTTCCTGTTGCCAAAGAAGAAATTAATTGTGTCACTGGTTAAAGAGACTTGGGCTTCAAAGACATCCATCACACACTTCAAGCAAGAAAAGCCATGAAATTCATTGTTTCTGTGGATTTGATGCACTTATCCTTTAATCTAGATCCTGAGCTGTGTAAAGCAGCTCAGCTTTCTTCAAAGAAAATAAGCTATTGAAACCTACTTTTCTTTGGGTTTGGTGCACAGAGCTGTTATGCAAAAGGGCTGAGTCCTCTAAGCTTGGATGATGATGGTACTGAGCAGAGCAGCTTCCACCCTCTGCTTCCCATCAGTAGCCAACTGGGACTGCACCTGGGCCTGCTGTCCAGGGAATAGCTCAGAGGAGACTTCTGCGAGGCAACACGTACTGGGGTTGTGTGTCGATGCACAGATAATGTGTTCTGCTATTGAGACCTGAGGAGTTTTCCCAGCCCACCCTTTCGGTTTACTCCACCTGGGTGTTGTAGGCTATATGGAGAGGCAGCAGAGAGTCTAGGCTAATCTAAGAGGTGTCATTGATTCTCAGGTTTAGAACATGACTACAAGAAAATAAGACCATGCAGCAGAAAAAGCCAAAGCAAGCCTCAGGTCAGGAGTGTCCATACTCAAGAGAAGGGAAGGACACATGGGTGTGTTTCAGGCATCAGCTATCAGAGGAGCAGCTGAACGTCTGCCCTCCATACTGTTCCTTGATGCTAATAAGTGACAGAATCAGCTTTTGAATAAGATTAGACTGGAGGCAGAAGTGTGGTTTCACATGCTTGGAATACTGAGTTTACTTATAAAAATAAGTAGGCTTGAAAAAAAAAAGAACTGAAACAGTTTGAATAGGGAGAAACAATAATGAGCTAAAAGGTAGATAAAAACTCTCAGAAGACGTAAACAGTTATAGAGTTATGAGAAGAATGAGAGAAAAAATGATTAAGGAATCCTCCCAGTAGGAAAAAAAAAGTGAGTATCTGGATAATGAGTCTCAGTGGGAGAGAAAAAATAATTGGAAGGACTTGGGGAAAATGTTTGTGAAAGAATTTCATGTTTTCATTCATAAGATGTGTCTAAATTTGGAATTTAAAACCTTAGGCTAACAAAGGAGGTGAAATACCTGTGAAACTCTGCTGGGAAGAATGGATGAGGTGTGAGAGAATAAGCTTCATCACTTCGGGTGTGATGGTGACTTTATATTAGGAGGGTCAAATTATTTCTCATTTTATTTGAGGATTTGATGAAATTGATGTCATAATTAAGATTTCCCAGCATTGACAAAATGATATAATTTTTTGTAGGAAAGTAATGTATCCACACTGCCCACACAACTTATAAAATGAAGAAATGTGGAAAGCGTAAAGTACTTCCTGGTTTTCTTAGCAAGCCATGCGAGTCCAGACAGTGCTATGATGACGTAGGATGGGCGATAGGTCATTAGAAAAGAACAACAGGACGTGGAAATGAAGCCTCTTCTGGCTGGGCATCTGGTTTGGACAGGTGTCCAAAGGACTCAAGAGAAGCATCTTTACAGGTGTACAAACAACCGCTGCACACACAGCAAAGGAACATGGATCTCTGACGCCTCTCTCACTGGACCAACGCACACTTTAACGTGGGTCATAGGCCCAAGGTTATATGTTTTGATGAAATCACCCAAGAATAATTTAATATATTTGATGAGGACAGATTTCCCAGTATTGATCAAGAGCCAATCATTATAAATGGAAAATTAATAAACTAGATTTTATGGAAACAAAAATGCTGTGAGAACTAAAAGCTATTTGATAATGCCTTTATAGAACAAAAGGTGTAGTGTGTAGATAAGATTAGGAGAAAGCACTTATTAATTGTATCTGACAAAGATCTATCATCAAAGATACAAGTAACAATATTAAAAGGAACAAAAAATTAAAATGGTAAAAAGGATTTCATGCAATGAATGATTGACAAATGATTGTATAAAAACTTTCCAGAGCATGTGAAAATCAACAGGAAAAAGCTACAGTGGAAGGAACCACTTGCTGACAAGGATATGGAATCCAGAACATAGAACCATAGACTGGAAAGGATGTGGAACCAACAAATACCCACATAATGCTGGCAGAAAAAAAAATGAGGAAGTTTCAACTGTTTGTATGTAACAGGGCATACATTTTATGGTGTGACCTATAACTTTTTTTGATGGTGCACAATAAAATCTGCAATAGAATGTGTATCAGTTTTATCTGTGATTGCCCCAAACTGGAAAGATTCCATATATTCACCCATGGAAGGAGGGAAATGAGAAAATAGGTCTGGATGTAGTTACCCAATAAAGTGCTTCTCCATGCCAATATATGGAATACATTTCTGTTGTTTCAGAATTACTGTGCTAGGTGAAAACAGACATTGTTAAAAAGGATAACTATTAAGAGATTTTCATTATTAATCAAGCTCTGAAATAAAGGAAATTCATCTAGTGCATGTACCTGTGAGCATGATGATGGGACTGAAAATGGGCTGATGATTGGAATCTGGATTATGCAGCTGAATACGTTTGTCAAAATCAATTGAAAGTTATAAATAAGCTTTCTACATGTTATTGATGTATTTTTTAAACCTGGGTTGAAAATGCCAAAATACCAGTCTATATTTTTTTTCTTTTTTAACAAAATTGTTTTTATTGAGCTATATATTTTTCTCTGCTCCCCTCCCCTGCTCTCCCTTCCCCTTCTACCCTCTCCCATGGACTCCATACTCCCAAATTACTCAGGAGATCTTGTCTTTTTCTCCTTTCCATGTATGTTTTTCTTAGGGTTCTCTTTATTGTTTAGGTTCTCTGGGATTGTGATTTGTAGGCTATTTTTTTCTTTATGTCTAAAGGCCTCTTACGAGTGAATACATATGATATTTGTCTTTTTGGGTCTGGGTTACCTCATTCAATATGATGTTTTATAGGTCTATCCATTTGCCCACAGATTTCAAGATGTCATTATTTTTTTCTGCTATGTAGTACTCCATTGTGTAAATGTACCACATTTTCCTTACACATTCCTTAGTTGAGTAGCATTTAGGTTGTTTCCAGGTTCTGGCTATGACAAACATTGCTGCTATGAACATAGCTGAGCACATGTCTTTGTGGTATGATTGAACATAATTTGGGTATATACTCCAAAGTGGTATTGCTGGGTCTTGAGGAAAGTTGTTGCCTAATTTTCTGAAAAATCACCACACTGAAATTCAAAACAGCTGTATGAGATTACATTTCCACCAGCAATGGAGGAGTCTTCCCTTTATCCCACATCCTCTCCAGTATGAATTGTCATCAGTGGTTTTGATCATGGCCATTTTTACATGTGTGAGATGGAATCTCAGAGTTGTTTTGATTTGTATTTCTCGGATAACTAAGGATATTGAATGTTTCTTTAAATGCCTTTCAGCCATTTTAGATTCCTCTGTTAAGAGTTCTCTGCTTAGGTCTGTACCCCATTTTTATTGCATTATTTGTTCTTTTGATGACCAATTTCTTGGGTTCTTTGTTTATTTTGAAGATCAGCCTTCTGTCTGATGTGGGGTTGGTGAAAATCTTTTTCTATTCTATAGGCTCCTGTTTTGTCTTGTTGACCATGTCCTTTGCTTTACAGAAGCTTTTCAGTTTCAGGAGGTTCCATTTATTAATTGTTGCTCTCAGTGTCTGTGCTGCTGGGGTTATATTTAGGAAGTGATGCCAATGCTTTCAAGTGTACTTCCCACTTCTTCTTTTGTGGGGTTCAATGTAGTTCGTTTTATGTTGAGGTCTTTGGTACTCTTGGACTTGAGTTTTGTGCATGGTGATAGATATGGATCTATTTTCATTCTTCTACATGTTGATATCTAGTGATGCTAGCACCATTTGTTGAATGTGCTTTCTTTTTTCCATTTTATATTTTTTGCTTCTTTGTCAAAAATCAGGTGTTCATAGGTATGTGGATTGATATCTGGGTTTTCAATTTGGTTTTTATAACTTAAATCAACCCATTCATATTAATCTACATTTTGCTGTGTGTATCATTATCTTTTTTTATAATGTATGTCTGCCTCCCTCCATGTCTCACTGGCTAAACCCTTTGTGCCTACATTCTAACCCTGAGTTCCTCCTCTCCCTAGAAATACCACTAACCCCTTTTGCTAGCTACTTGCCATTCAGCTCTTCATTAAACCAATCACTAGGTGCCTTAGGCAGAGACACATCTTTACAGTGTAAAAAAAGATTATCTACCAACACCTCTTTGTTAGTTAGACCAGCATCTCATGATAAAAATGGACTTATTGAACCTCAACAAAAAGACTAGCATCTCGTGACAAAGGCCTCAAACAAGTCCATTTTCTGTGTGTCTCCTTTATAACCTCACTTTGACCATTACAATACTCAAAATAATGTTTTGAAAATGTTTGCTCTTGTGAGAGAAGTGTCCTCCACTGTTGTTTTGAGTGTTGCTCTTTTATCTAGCACAGCACTTGGTTACATCAAGTCCTTGTGTGCTTGGTAGTCATTGAATGATGTGGACCTGGCAGAGTGCAGGTGCATGAGTTTAGTGTTGCATAAGAATAACCTTAAACCACCCATCATATAATATCTGTAATAAAAACAGATCATTATAAAACATTGGGATTTTTTTAGTTATTAAATTCTAAAACACATCCCAGGGTGTAGTAATGGTGCAGTTAAGAATCTTAATACTAGAATAAATAATATTGTTCTTAAAAAGGATCAGATCAAAGTGGATCCAAAAATGTCTCTCACAGAGATTTTGCAGTGGTGGAGATGTCTATTTTAAGGGGGAGCCCAGCATCACTGACATAACCACATTATACCTCCTCCAGCAGAAGGTTAATAAATGGTTAACAATGATATAAGAATTATATATGTGTTATCCACTGATTCAGGGGCCTATATAAAGTCTTGCCTTCAGTATTTCAGGCTTAGTAGATAAGGATTCTCAATCCTCAACACACACTGGAATTACTTAATGTTATGGTTTGAATGAGAATGGCCCCCATAGACTCATAGATTTGGGTACTTGATCACCAGGCTGTGGCACTGTTAGAAAGAATTAATAGTTCTGACTTTGTTGGAGGAAATGTGTCATAGGGATGGACTTTGGGGTTTTAAAGAGCCCATTTCAAGCTCTTCCTCTTGCCTGCCAACCCAGATGTAGAACTCTCATCTACTTCCCCAGCAACATGTCTGCCTGTATGTCACCATATTCTCCACCATAATAATGAATGAATCCTCTGAAACCGTAGGCAAGTCCCAACTAAATGCTTTTTAAAATAAGATTTTCCATGGTCAAGGAATCTCTTCACCGTAATAGAACCCCAATTAATAACCTAACATGCTTGAACAAGTACATGGTGAAGAACATCTGATGTCTCTGTGGAAATTGCTACAGGGTGAAAACCAGCACTAGATTTCAGTGCTCCTTGAAATTTTTCACTGGGCACACATTGAGAAGGATCCCTGTCCCAGGAGAGCAATGATTCTGGGCCCTAGTGTCAGCGTGAATTTGCTACATGCCCTGGGGCTGCTCTCCTAATTATCTGGTCATGTCCAGTTTTCAGCCCTAAGGGCTGCTTTTGGGGCTCTAAGACTCCTGACAAATCTGACCTCATTTGTGTGTCCTGCTTTCATATGACCCAGTTTTATCGAGACAATGTCTATAATCTATGAGAGCTAGAAAATGGGAGAGAATTTTCCAAGTTTTGTCCCTGGACCACTAGGCTTTCTTGTTCTTTTTCAGCAATTGGACATCATAGTCAATCTCCTAGTTGAAGACTTGCAGAATCTACATTGAGATCACATTCCCAGTACTGAGTCTTTTCTTATTAAAGAAGAGCCTAGAGAATGTGCGGTCCAGGAAGGGCACACACAGCTAGAGCTCCGATCTTTTCTCTGTCCATGCAGGGCTGGATAAGTCACTTTGCTTTCTGCTGTGGAGAGGCAGAACTCTCAGCCATACCCAAGAATGCAGCACATCAGATCTCCCAAAGACTTAACTGGAAATTTGTGATATTAAATTCTCATCAACCTCTAGGAAACCAACTTATAAAAAGAAAACACGTTGTGAGCTTCTGGGTACATAGACGGGTTTGGTGTTATAAACTAGGTGGTGGACAGAGACTTCCTCTTTCTTTGTTGCCTGCCTTTGACCCCAACAAATGTCCAGCTCTCTTCTCAGGCTCCTTCTCCTCCTGTGGTATCGTTAACCATTGATTTAGACAAAAGCTGCTCATGTGGCCCAACTCTTTCTTTCTCATCGCTTTAGTTACTCTTCAATCACTAGTAGCTTCTGAGATATGTGTGGTATCATGGTCTGCAGATACGATGGAGACTTTGTCTTAGTTAGGGTTTCTATTGCTTTCAAGAGACACCATGACAATAGCAACTTTTACAAAGAAAAACATTTTTTTGGAGTGACTCACTTACAGTTCAAGGTTAAGTACATTATCATTATGGTGGGACATGGCAACATACAGGCAGATGTGATGCAAGAGAGGTAGCCAAGGGATCTATATTGTTCACAGGCAATAGGAAATAAACTCAGACACTAGGTGTGGCTTGAGCATAGGAGATCCAAAGTCTACCCTCATAATGACTCACTTCCTTCAACAAGACCACACCTACTCTAACAAGGTTGTACTTCCTAATAGTGTCACACCCTTTGGGGTCCATTTTCTTTCAAAACCATCACATTCCACTCCCTAATATCCAAAAGCTTGCAGTCATATCATAATGCAAAAATGCATTCAGTCCAACTTCAAAAGTTTCCATAGTCTATAACAGTCTCAAACTTATTTATTATTTAAAAGTCTAAAGTTAAGAACCTCTTCTGAGATTCATGGACTCTCTTAACTGTAATCCTCTGTAAAATAAAAAAAAATCACATACTTCCAACATATAATGGCACAGGAGATACATTACCATTACAAAAGGTAATGAAGGGATCATAGTGAGAAATTACTGGACCAAAACAAGACTGAAAGCTAACTGGAAAAACTCCAAACTCTGCAGCTCCATGTCTGATGTCAAAACGTTCTTTAGATCTCCAACTCTTTTCCTCTTTGTTGACAGCAACATACTTCTTCTTTGGGGGCTGGTTCCATTCCCTGTTAGTAGCTTTTCTCATTAGGTATCCCATAGCTCTGGCATCTCCAACATCTTGGGGTCTCAAAGGCAATCCAGGCTTCAACTTCACAGCCTAACACAATGTCCTCTTTAGGCCTATTCAGGAACACCTCTGACACATGCTTGGTCTCAGCAACTTTCCTTAGTCATAGAGGCAAATTCCACTGTCTCTTTCCTTCATTTTTAACTCCAGAATCACATGGCTGAAGCTACCAAGTTCTGCTGCTTACTGGGGCTGGAACATGGCCATCTTGTTCAATCCCATCTTCACCAAATGTCTGCTTTTGATAGTTTTCTTCACTTCCTAAGCTTGGCTGTTGGGAAACTGAATCTGCAGATCAGGCTGGCCTTGAACTCAGAGATCTTTAATTACATCTTCACCAGCCTTTTGTTTTCAGATGATTTCCTTCACTGCCTAAGCTTGGCTATTCTAGAGTTTTCTCTGTAGATCAGGCTAGCCTCAAACTCAGAGATCCACCAGCCTCTGCCTTGCCAGTTCTGGGACTATAGGTGTGTACCCCACACCTGGCTCTAAGCCTTTCTTTAATTCTTTTTCACAAATTGAAAACTTTAGCTAGGTGGGATCTTGCCCTGAGGTCATAACTCCTTTTATTGCATTCTATATTCTATTTATCTCCTTGAATACAGAACTTAGTTCCATTTCACTTTCTGGTGCTTCTTTTCTCTTTATATAATTTTGTTACTCCTCCTTTTCATTATATGCCTTCATTAGAGTTAACAGCAGTAAGCACACAACAGAGTCTTAGTAGGCTGTTTTAAGATTTCTTCTGCCAAGGGAATAATCTAAAACTCTTCACTTTAACCTCAGAAAAACTTTTCAGACAAAGACAAAAAGTAGCCACATTCTTTACGAAAATATCACAAGAATGTTCTCTAGGTCACATATTAAAATTATCCTCTGAAACTTCTTGATCCAGGCACCTGTGATCAAATGACACTCAGCATCACTCTCATCCATGCTTCAACTAGGATGACCCATTAATAGCACTTAGAGCATTCGACTGCTTTTCTAATCCATAGTTCCAATGCACCATATTCCTTCCAACAAGAGCATGGCCAGGCTTATCACACACCAGGTACACTCCTGGTGCCAGCTTCTGTCTCAGGGTTTCTATTGCTGTTAAGAGACATCATGACCATGGAAACTCTTACAAAGGAAAACACTTCATCGTAGTGGCTTGCTTATACGTCAGAGGTTCAGTTCATAATCATCATGTGGTACAAGGTGGCATGTAGGCAGACACGGTGCTGGAAAAATAGCAGGACACAGGAAACAAACTCAGACACTGGGTGTGGCTTGGGCATATGTGAAATCTCAAAGCCCACCTTCAAGTGAAACACTTCCTCCGACAAGGTTATACCCCCTCCAACTGAGTCATGCCTTCTAATAATGACACTCCCTTTGTGGGTTCATTTTCTTTCTAACTACCACAGACCCCAAAGCCTTAACTCCTACAAGTCTTTTCAACATTACCAGAGATAACATGCAGAAGGTGGAAGACTTCTATTTATGGTGCCAGGGCCTTGAAAAATACATCATTCCTCTGTCATGCTAAAGAGAAAGAACTCATACACCTTGGTAAAAAAAAAAATTACAGGGAAGAACTTAAAGCTCATTTGTATTTTATTGGTCGTCATTTTGGCCTATCTCTGTAGGGAAGGCTATTCTGCTCTACTGGAAGCTAAAAGCCCAAAGGTTTCTCATTGGTGCTACGTCAAGGAGACTGAAGTTTGAGGACTTCCAAGTCTAGACTGAGCACAGAAAATACTTGCTAGTTGTGATATTGACATTTACCATAATGTTGCCTGTGACCTGAGCTATCCATTGTCCAGGTGCAGAGTTGGTGCTGCTCCTTCCTGCCTGGGAGCCTCTGGCTGTTTTCTTAGTCCCTTAACTTTTCTTTCCTTTCTTTAAACTTAGAAGAGTACAGTTCTGAATCCTAAGGGCACTAGACGACTTCAGTAGATAATGCTTGGCTGTCATATCTAATTGTCTCCTTTCTTCTTACTCATTGTAATTTTATATGTCTGCAATGCTTTATTCAAGGCTTGTCATTTAGTCTTCAAATTCGTAAGGGGAGAGATTTCTTTCTATATTCTTTGTCTCTGCTGAACTTTCTGATTGTTATTGTTTTGCTTTTGCCTTCTTTAAAAAAACAAAGGTTCAGGCTGACCTTGAAACAAGTAACAAAGATTCGCTCTCACTATGTAACAAAACAAAGGCTAGTCTTGAACTTTTGACCCTCCTTCCTACCTTGTTTCCCAAGTGCTTGGGTTATAAGTATGTGCTACCCCATCTGGTTTGCCCACATTCAACATTTACAGGACTGTGAGATCCTGATTAAATATGAAGGTTAAGAATCAAAACTTTGATGGCCAGTGTTAGTTGTTACCTTGACAACTAACTGTTTTGACTCCACTGATCTCTTGAAACATAATGATGTGTAAACAAAGTTGAAGATGCTGTCGCTCATCTCCATGGCGGTGCCTACCTGTCTCGGCTCCTATACACGCTCTCTTAAATATCCATTCAGTGAAATAACTTGCCCAACTACAGGATAAAATATTCATGTACCTGCTCTCAGAATAAACCTCCAAAACTTCCCACTCTCCCACCTTTCCAGATCTATTTCCTATAGCTTTCTCCCCTCTAGCCCTTATAACCCTTGATATGTACACAGATTTTAGCATAATTTTCTTTTCTAAATTGTTCTTCTTCCTTATTGCTGTGGTCCCTTTCCTCACTCTTGCAGTGATCTTTTTAAATAAAACCTCTTCTTATCTAAATCCTAAGTTATTTTGGTAACCCCAGAATATTTTAATATACTACATACTGTGTTGAAAGACATGTTATCAGCTAAAAAATAACTAGTAAAAATTTCCTAAGAAACTGATACATGAGGACTGTGATATATTAGCTTCTGCCAGAGGATTCTTGATGAGCAGATTCTGGTTTAGTTGAAGGAAAAAGGCATGATAAAGAACAGGAGAACAGAACAACCCCCCAAAACAAAAGCTGATGATGTCACCAAATAATTAATTTCTAAGTGTGTAGTGAGTAGAATTAATATTCTGAGACCAGAAGAAGATGAGATCAGAGATTGGGGATTCAAATTGGGTTTATAAATTTTATTGCCTTGCATAAGAACTCAATTTTTCCAGCTGTGGAAAGAATGTCAGGCATGGATTAACTTCCATCTGCTTTGATCTTTGATAGCATTATGTATCTTTGCCTGCAGAGATTAAGTTTCTCAGGGTCAAACTGTGAATCCACCACTTACCCCATGACTTTTCCCTTAAAGAAATATCTGACAATTAAAACACTTATTTAAGTAGGATGGAATACTACTGCTTTGTTTGAGCAAATATTCTAAGAGTCTCTCTAGGGTATGATTGGTTGAGGAGGTTCAAATAGAGTAGAAAGAGATAGGGAAAAGCAAACAGGGGTGTGTAGGGTAAAAGGTCCAGTCGAAGAAACTCACATAGACCCTGACCCAGAGTCAGCGAAAAAACACACGCTGGCCCTGAAATTAGAACCAAAAGGCTAAGAAGAGCCAGTGAAAGAAATCCACTTTCGCCCTGAAGCCAGAGCCAAATCTGCCCCTGACCAACTGAACATCCAATCTCTGGGCAGAAAACCAACCAGTCCCCGAGTATATAATCTAGTCTATTTGAACTTGTCCAAATTCAAGGGGACTGAAATCAACCAATTCCCTTCCTGAAAATCTTCTCCCTGGAAAACCTCAGCCTCCAAGGAGTCCAGCAAAAGTTGCTCTGCCTGTTGTGTTTGTAGCTGTCCTCCTCCAACCGGGCACAGGTAGCCGCCCTCATAGATTCCTCCTTCCCAAATAAATCTCTTGAAAGAGTTAGTTTAGGTGAAGATCTTTCCCTGGCATGGAGCAAAATTTCTGCTGGGAAAGCTCCCTTAGGGAAGCAGAGTGGAGGAAGCAACGACACTCCTTGAGACCAGAGCAGAATTAATGACTTTTACAGGAGCTGGAGCAGATTGTTACATTTCTGGGGTGTTTCCCCTTAGCAAAGTGAAGCAGAAGAAGCAACATTTTGGGCTGGAGCTGAGAAGAAATGGATACCTCTGCTGGGAAATTTCTTTAGGTGGGTGGAGCAGAGCTCAGCTGTAGGGGATCTCTCTTGAAGGGGAGTAGGATTGCCAAGTTCTATAGGAAGACCATTCCCCCACCTTAAACCCCAGCTTCAGGTATAGTCTGACTTTCTGACAAGTCAGGATACCTTTCTCCTCACAGCTGTAGATATCCCAAATACCTTCCTCTCCAGAGCTGTAACACTTGCAAGTATAGTCTGACTTCCCAAAAAGTGAGGGTACCTTTCCCTCCGGAGCTGTAATACTTGCAGTGGGGTGCCCCCTCACCAATGTACTGGATGCTGGACAGATGATACACTTAATTTTCAGAGTATTCCCTCAGAATGGATACACTTCTCTCCCATTTTAAAGGCACAGAGTGCTCTTGATAGATGAGAACTTTTCAACTTCCGAGGTGGAATCAGAAACCTTTCTCAACTCTCTATTCTGATTAGCCTTTTTATTTTTCTTTTTTCCCCACTACGATTTTGACGTGGTTGTGGAGGCTTTAGGTCAGTGTGAAATAGAAACCTCTGATCAGAAGCACTGTACAGAAACTTCTTTTGAATGCAAAGGAAAGTTCTTCAGATCCTGAAGCAGAGGCATGTGTGATATTGCATGTGGTAATAGCTTGTGCTGAGTATGTGAGAGGTGACTCGGCTACAGTAATTAGGAGCCTTAATCTCTGAGAAAATGGAACACAGTGTTCTTGAGGAAGAGCGCTGGGGAAATATAGCTCAGTAGACAATCATTTTGAGTTTTTATTGCAATTATTTTAGTGTTTGTGCATGTCTGTTTGTCTGTCTGCCTTTCTCCCTCTCTCTCCCTCCCTCTCTCTCTCTCTCTCTCTCTCTCTCTCTCTCTCTCTCTCTCTCTCTCTCTCTCTGTGTGTGTGTGTGTGTGTATGCCAAGGAGGCAGTCAGAGGACCACCTGCCAAAGTCAGTTCATTTATCCCATCATGTAGTTCTTAGGGACTGAATCAGACTTGGCAGCCAGCCCCTTTTCTGATGTGCCGTCCTGACAGTTCAGACCACACTTGTATGCATTCTTCTGTTTATAATACTAAAATGTGCCTACTTGAAAGAAACACCTGAAAATGTCAAGGTGCAAGTTATATTAATTGCTAATATGTTCTCTGGTGCTCAAATAAAATCATGCATATGTTCCACTTTGTATTCTGCCTTTTAATCTCCAGAAATATGGGTTTGTATATAAAATTTGATAGTAATTTTTAGTGTGGCCATTATGCCACTAAGTAATGTGTCCTGATGTATTCAATCATCCTTGTAATAATTGAAGTTTAAATTGTTTCAGGTTTCTCAGAAACCAAACAGTGGCATTTATATGACTATTTTCTCTAAGTATTTTCTTGAGATAAGTTTTTGCTGCTGCTTTCCCTAGAGCGTTCCCTCTTCTGTGCTGGTAAGTCTGCTGTCTTCATAGCCTGAGTCTTTTCATTTTTTTTATGTTTTTAATTAATTGAAGTGTTTAAAGCAATGCATTTTTCTCTTACTATGTTTTTAACTATTTGCTAAGACGTCTGATGTATAATATCCTTACTTCTGTTATTCCCTGTAGTATATATATATAATATGTTTGATTTCATTTTAGGCCAAAGAATTACTTGTGTTTTCAATTACTTATAGATTTGTTCCAGTGAATTTATTTTTATGTTTTGACTTATATTTAAATTGTACTTGAAGACATGTTTGAAATATTTTAGATTTTATTATTTTTATTTGTTCTTGGTTTACATTTACATTTACTTGTGTATATATGCATGTTGCACACATTTGTCCAGGGGCCTAATTCTGGCCTAATCCAGAAAAGTGCCCTGGCTCTAATAAAGGCTGTGGGCTACCTCGTGTGGGTGCTGTGGCCTGAACTCTGCTTCTCTTTAACAGCAGCAGACACTCTTGACTGCTGGCATATCCCTCCAGCACATTTAAGCCTTTCTGTGTAATTTATTATTGAAGGTAACTTGCTGAGAATTCTATCTAAAAGGCAATTACTGCCTAATTCTGCACACACATATAATACACACAAAGACTTCTTCAGGCATGCTGTTGGTGCATCTTATTGATTATCCTGTATCCTTTTCTAATGCAAAATATTTGTATCAGTTCTTTAAGAATTTCATAGACACACACAATGTATTTTGATCATATTCACCTCCATTCCTTCCAGATCTACCCATGTCCCCACCCTGAACTCGGTTATTCATTCTTGCCTGTAACACTTCATATGAAAACTAAAAATATCTGTTTCTATAATTATTGAAATTCGAATCCTGTTTCCCCTTGGATTTTATTAATATAGTCTTCTTTTTAATTCAGATTAACATCACAGATGCATGTGGAATCATTTTAATTTGCAAGCCATTCTCTGTCATAATTAATGATTTATTTTCATCTTGAATTTGACATTTTTTATATTATGACCTGATGGTGGCAAGGAATTGCTTTTGATTGCAAACAGCAGAGGACTGGGAATTGGCAGCACAAGCAGGTCACTTTTCCTCCATCTACTGCCGCCACACTCTCCTTAGAAAGTGCAGCAGGATGCAGGGAGGGCCAAAGCAGTTCTATGATGCCATCAGTGGTCCAGGTGCCTTCTATCTTCTTGCTCTGGCATCCTGTGAGAATCATTCTGATTTCAAAGTCAGCATGTGGTAGTAAGAAGGCGACTCACTGGTATCACACATCATCCCAGCCACCAAAAGAAGGAAGAATACAGAGCTCCTGAGCAGCTCCCCAGAAAGCCTCTCAGACAGCTTCCCTTCACATTCTGTTGGAAAGTGTTTGCTCCTATGGTTGGCATTTGAATGAGACTGAGACTATTGTTATGCTTCACAAAGTAGGCTTTCCCGGAGTGAGTTGCATATAAATGCTGGTATCTGACATGGACGTTTCTCATTTTCATTATTACTCTTTATTTTGTTTTTAGTGTGAATGATGTGTATATGTGCATGTTTCTGTGTGAGACCTGGGGTTCACATGTGGAGGTCAGAGGACAGTATTAGTTGTTAGTTCTTACTTTCCATTTTGTTTGAGATGGTCTCTTGTGTTTGCCTGCATACATCAGGACAGTTGGACCACTAACTTCCATGAATTCTCTTGCCTCTGTATCCCATCTCTGTCAGAGTCCTGGGATCTTAGACATGTGTTGTGGTATCTGGCCTTATGTGGTTTCTAGGGATCCAAACTCAGGTTTTCACAATTATGTTGAAAATGCTTTACAAAGTGACAATATATTTATGTTTAAAATATACAATCTCTCCAATCCCACTGATATTCATTGAATATAATTTCTCAATCTTATTCCAAGTCATTGTCACTAAACATATTTTATATTGTCATTGTTGTTTAATGCGGGTTTCTTTTTGGAATCCTCCTGCTTCAGTTGGTTTAGATTGTCTTTCTGATATGGGCCACCACAACCAGTGGGGAGATCTTTCTATGAAGAAGGGGCTGTTGAACAATTTATAGGATTATTAAATACTCTATGTCTTGTTGCCTTTATATACTTTCTGAGTTTTACCTTTGTTTCTTAAGCTTTTATGTTATTTTTACATTGCTTAGTTATATATTTGAAAGGTTTTCTTTGGTTCTATTTTTGTAACATATACGATGCATAATTTTCTAGTGATTGATTGAAATTTCATATATGAATACTGGATTTGTACCATTCTCCCTTACATTCTCTTCCCTCCAATCAGTTCCTCCCATGTTCTTTCCACTCCTCTTCAAATCCACAGCTTCATGTTCTGTAAGTATAATTCTTACACACATAAACGTGTATGTATGTAAATTTATAAACACAGCCTGCTGAGATAATTTAGTGTTTAGCACTGACATCTTCGGCTAGTCTATCAGGGACTGCTCCCTGGAGAAGACTGATTGTCCCTTTCACATCAGCCATTAAGCCTGTAGTTCTTCTCTGGGTGAAGCCTTGTGAGATTCTTCTAGTGCATACTGGCGTGCCAGCTGGTGTTGTCAATTTTAGGTCCTGTCTATGCAACCATATGGTTTAGATTTCTTGGGTGGAGCTCTCTACCACATATAGAAGACACTATCTCACAGCAGATCCAATTCCTCTGGCTCTTAGGATTTTTCTACCTTTCTTCCAGAATGTTCCCTGAGACTTAGGGGTGGGGATGGGGTTCAAGTTATATAAGTTGGGGCTGGGTTCCCCATGGCCAGCTTTCTCTGCAACTTAGTTGATTGTAACATTCTGTCTGTTGCACAAAAGCTTCCTTTGTGAGCTGTATGTAAAGCTACACTTATCTGTGGGCATGAGGATAAGTATTTAGAATGCTGTTAGGAATTATTCAGCTTAGGAAGGCGGCAGGCGTACATTCTCAAACTCGACCTATCTCAATAATATGGCTATTTTAGTGGTTTAGTAAAGCAACAGCAGTAAATTCTCTTCTGCATCCATGTCCTCACCAGCTAGGGGGAGTAGGATAGGTTTACAGTACCAGTGTAAAATATGTACATATTTAATACATATTTCATACCCTTAAATAATTTAATCAAATCTCATAGTGTACACTTGTCAACACTAGAAATGCATTATTTATTGGCCTCTCCTTGTGATGAGGAGGAAAAGGAACTCGCATGTGTCTTCTCTCATTGTACTCTCTCTCCCATCCACATCTTCATAAGCCTTCAGCTGCTGAATTGCATGTCGCCATTGTGCTTCATCTCTAAGGGCTGAAGCCATCACAGTCTCAGGAGCATTGTACAGATATTCCAGCGTCTTCATATTCCCGCAACACTTATATTCTCTTTTTGAAAAGCAGAATTTTTGTTGCCATTTATGTGTTTTAGATTTGCATTCTTTCCTGGAAAGTGATGCTGAACTTTTCTTCATGTATTTAATCATCATTTTGTAATCTTCTTACACATTTAAATATTTGAAATTGTGTTATTTGTGTCCCTACTTAGTTACAATTTTTCTATATTCTGGATTTGATGCATGATGTTGATTCTCTCTTTGTTCATCTTAGAAAAGGTTTGGATTCTGGACAGACTTGATGTTTTTCTATGCTGGTATGATCAGTGCTTTCCTTCTGATAAAAGAAGATTTGTATTAGCAACACCATTTAGATCGGGAATATAGAATATAGAATATAGAATGTGGGCAGGCATGTAGACAACTTCAGCTTTGGTTCACAGTTTTCCTCCTGTACACATTGCTGCTATTGAATTTGTCAAGGTCTAAGATACTTCCAAAAGATAAAATAGTCTTGAAGTTTCCTAGTCCAGGGAAGATTAGCCACACTTGTGAGACTGTTAGAGACAGTTGCTTCCAAGCTTAACTAGATTTTGGATCACGCAGGAATCTGCATAAGCCATGGATGCTTGGTTCTACTTCCAAATTTTGCTGCAGTCTGGAGTGTGGCAGGGGAATAAAGGAATTTTAAAGACTCTGTAGAAGATGCTAATGTACAGCCAAGATCAAAAAGAAATGCCTGAAACAACAGGATTGACTGCCTTCCCAAGCACTGAGAATGGGCAGCCTGCCTTCATGCACTGATTATCAAGAAAACTGTTCCTATCTTCCCTGTGGTCTGACAGTGTGCAGATAACGTTTTCAGGCTGTTAATGTGTTCAGAAGCATGGAGTGAACCTCTGTAGTCCAGAAACCAACTGCTCTGTGAAAAATTAATAAAAGGGACTTGGATGCTTCTCCTTTTAGCTAAGCCACTAATCAAAAACTGTCTACCTTTATTCAGTTTCAACAGGTCTGGTGTTACCAATGCTATTTAGACTCATGTTTGGGCTATTCTAAAAGGCTATGCTTATTTTTTCTGATTACCTCTCTGCTGTTTGTTTGCTGTGTTTCATGAACCTTCATTTTGAATCATGTAATTAATTATATGTTCCTATATTATCCCCCAAATGTCCACACAGATTACCACCTCTCAACTACAAATTATCCCAGTCTCATCATATTGCCCAGTTCCAGTTTTGAGTGCCACTGTCCATGCAGGCAGATGCAGCTCCTTCAGAGAGAGAGAACAAGGATGGATACAGGAGCCGTAGCCAAAGCATTTCCTGGCAATATATTCATCGCTGCATACAAAGAACTGAACTGCTGCTGCAATTACAAAACCAGGAGGAGAGAGTTAGCTATCGATGGCTTGTGAGATGCCTGGGGAGTCTTGGATAGGATGCTATAGCCTTGATTAGTGTAAACTCACCGAGGAAAATGTTCTATCTGCTGAGTCTGGATGAGCTGATGCCAGGCACATTGCAGAATCTCCACTGTAAAGGTCTTTCAAAGCCCTGAACAAATGTCAATGATTTCAATTCCCTCTTTCACACATTTCTTGAGAAGAAAATGCTTCTTAGTTACCTGGTAACATGCATTTATCCAACTCCCAGCTTTTCCTTTCCTGCCTTTATACACTGCCCATTTCTGTCAGAACGGGGGTGTCATGCTCCATATTGTCACACCAAAAATATCAGTGTTCAGGTACAATTGCCAAAAACAAAATCAACAAAGCCAACCTGTAGCTTAAATAAGAAGAGATTCATTACTAACAAACAAAAAAATAAATGCCAGCTGGCTATGCCAGGTGTTGGAACCCACATATAATTAAGTGGAGGACTCAAAAACTGGATTAGCTTGTCTGAGCCCAGCAGTGACTTGCTGTATGATATTGGAAAGTTACTTAACCCATTTGTATTTTGGTTCTTTTGAAACAGTTATTTTTTTTTAGATTGCATGTATGCAGAACACATATGTTCCTGATGTCTTCAGAGGTCAGAAGGAGGCTCTTGATCCCCAAGAACTGGGATATTAGACGGATGTGAGCTGACTCACTGGCACTAGGACTACAATTCAGGTCCTCTGCAAGAGTGACAAGTGTTCTTAACTACTGAACCATCTTGCTAGTTCCTGCAATTTATTTTCTTAGTGTATGAAATGTAGATAATAATATATAGATTTGCATATAATATACACTAGAACAAATAGCTATGGGTGCGTCACAATTGTAATTATTAGATAATTGTTAATTATTAGTGCCTAATAATTGTTAATAATTAGCTAATTGTTAGTTGTCAATTTTTTACTTCCTTTGTAATTTTTTTCAATCAATATTCTCATTTTGTATATGTCACATTTGCCTGGAAAAAAAGAAACAAATTACATTATGTAGCATCTGCTATGCTCTCAATAGCATCTTCACAACTATGCATTAAAAACCCAAGGTACTAGAAACATTTCTTTTGTTTTGTTTCCTATGTGTTATTTCTGTATAGCTAATAATAAAGCTGAAGCCCAAGGAAACTTTGAAGTTTACTTAAAGTCACAGAGCTAGTGAAAATGGAAATGAAATTCCAACTAATATCTATGCAAAGTTAAAACTCGGATTATTTCCATGAGAATAACATGGAAAACTTAAGCACTCAATTGCTGTCTTTCAGAACATGAGATACATCTTTCCACGCCTTCTCACTTTACAAATTTCTATCAATCAGGTATTATTCTGCTGGGTCTGTCTTTGTAAGTGACTTGACTTTGTTTTCTAGAAGCTTTTAATACCTTTATTTTTTGTTTTAAATATTTTTACTATAATATGCCATAGAGAGTTTTATTTCTGGTTCTGTATCTTTGAAGTTCTGCAGCTTTCTTGTACTTGGATGGACACCTCTATCACTAGGTTTGGGAAATTTCTTCAAAAATATTCTCTATGCATTCACTATGGTTTTCTCCTTTTTCTATGCCTATCACCTGAAGTTTAGATACTTTCATGGTGTCTTAGAATTCCTCAACTGTTTGTTCCTATTTCATTTTAAATCTATCATTGGTCCTTAATACATGATCTAATTCCTCTATCTTCTACTCCTTACTTCTTGGTTTCTGCCTGATCCAGTCTACTGATGAGACTCCCCCTCCCCCCGCCTGAGGATTTTATTTGGCTTATTACATTTTTCACTTTCAATATCATCTCAGGTTAGGTGTTCTTCAGTATGTCTACCTTTATTTTCATATCTTGGATAGACTGCTCTCATTTCATTCGTCTCTTGGTTTTTGGTGTTTTGCAGTTCATCCATGTCTTTGAATTGTTTGAGTAAACTTATAACCATTCCTTTGAATTCTTTTGTAGTTCTTTCTCAGTAATTTTTCATTAGATGTCTGCCTTAGTTAGAGTTTATTCTTGCTGTGAATAGGCACTGTGACCACAACAACTCTTACAAAGAAAGCATTTAGTTGAGGGTGGCTTGCTTACAGTGCCAGAGGTGCAGTCCATTATGATATGAAAGTGAGCAGAAAATGAGCAGGCAGATGTGGCACTGGGGCTGAGAGGGCTACATCATGCAGTCCACAAGAAGGTGACTGATTGTCACACTAGCAAAGCTTGAGACAAAGAGACCTCAAAGTCAGCCCCCACAGTGACACACTTCCTCCAGCAAGGCCACACCTCCTAAGAGTTCCACTCACTTTGGGGGTCATTTTCTTTCAAATCACCAATCATTATGATGGGACCATTGATTTGTGGGGGAACAAAGCTGTCTTTGTTTTTCATGTTGTTTATGTGTCTGGACTGGGACTTGAACCCTTGGAGCTAGTTCATTGGCTGAACCTTTCTTTTTTTTGTATTTTTTATTATAAAAATCTAAATCGCTTTTGTCCTTTTAGAGGTGGTACTTGCAATGCTCAGTGAAGGACTAAGTTCTAGTAAGGAGTATGTATTCTTTTCATCTGCTGGCTTGGTATGTAAGGGAGGAGCCTCTATAGCTAGTCTTTCTCTGAGGGCTTATTTTGCTTCACCGAGGACCTTTTAACTGGGTTTATATCTTTCCCTGTGATTTATGTGTGAGCCTTATCCAAGATCAGCCCTATTTCCCATGTTGGTTCGTTGGCTACTTCTAGACCTGCTTTGAGACACGTGGCTTCCCATATGCTTTGAATGTGAAGTAAACTCTGTTTTCCCCACTTGGGCTGATCCTTCCTCTGAAGCCCTGCAAAGTGTGGAACCCAGCACCAATACTTCTCACGTCAGCTCAGGACTGGTCCTTAAGAGAAGAGTTTTTGATTAACGGACAGAAGTTTTAAAGGTCAATATTATTTCAGGCCCTCAAACATTTAAACTTGTTAACTGTCTATCAAAAATGTCACTGATCTCATCATAATGATCTATAAGTATAAAAATTATTTAGAAATATTTTCTCACCCTTTCCCTTTCCCTCCCTCCCCTCTTCCTTCCACACTCCTAATTTACTCCAGAGATCTTACCTGCTTCCCCTTCCCAGGGGCATCCATGCATGTCTCTCTTAGTGTTCTCCTTATTACCTAGCTTCTTAGCAATTGTGGATTGCAGCCTGGTAATCCTTTGTTTTACATCTAATATTCATTTATGAGTGAGCGCATACCATTGTTGTCTGAAATATATGCCAGTGGAAATTACTTATAATGTTGATCATTTATAACTTACAATTTTATAATACTTGCAAATTAATGTATATTCCTTAATTGGGAGAAGCTCAGTCAATAAAGTACTTGCTGTACAAACACGAAAACTAGAATTAGGCGGTATGAGAACTGATCCTTAAAAACCGCTATTTTGTAAAATTACTTAGTTTCTTTTGCCACATTTATGAAAATGAATACAATGTGATTGGCCAGGTAAATCCATACCTGGATAGAAAATTAAATGAGCTAATGAATGTAAAAGTGATGGAAAGGTGTGATTGCACAAGACAATATAGTGGCTTTGACTGCAAGAAAATGCTGTATCATTGAGATTAGCAAGCACAGAGGACAGATTGGAAGTCAAGCACTCATGAATGAGATGCAGGTGTTTCCCATCTTAGCTTCACTATTTTCATTGAGAAGTTAAAAATGGGGACAATAATAGAAAGCATAATTCAGGTCGGGTCATGAAAGGAATCATGTAAAATGCAGAATGGATGAACTTTTGAAAAAAATAACCGTCTTTGAGATAAAATGACTTTCCCCACAACGTGGGTGGCATTTTGCTGTACCCATCAGTTAAAACTTCAAGTGCAAAAATTTAATTTTCTTTTTCAAGTTGTGTTCTTAGGAGGAACACATGCTGGAAATTAATCTGAACTCTTAGAACAGTTTGTGAAATTAGACATTTATAAAACACATACCATACTCGTGTATCTGTTGTAGCTAAAAACCATATGCTTCCTGGCTACGAAGAGGCTGCTCCTCTCCTGACTCTGCCCTGACTGCTGCCATGGGTCTTTTTTTTTTTTTTTTTTTTTTTTTTTTTTTTTTTTTTTTGGTTTTTCGAGACAGGGTTTCTCTGTGGTTTTGGAGCCTGTCCTGGAACTAGCTCTTGTAGACCAGGCTGGTCTCGAACTCACAGAGATCCGCCTGCCTCTGCCTCCCAAGTGCTGGGATTAAAGGCGTGCGCCACCACCGCCCGGCTGCCATGGGTCTTGATGGTTGTATATTTGCTACCATTCTCCAACTTCATACTACTTCGAGATGTTTGTTGCAAGTAAAACTTCCTTGAAAAGTTAGTCCCACAGAACATACATATATAGACTTTAAAATTGTCTAGGGATTAAAGGGAATTTTATGCTTGCATAAAACCACACTGGTACCCTAGAGTCCTGTTTAGGTTGATGTTGTCTGTATCTAGTGTCCTTCCAATTCCATAACATAGGAATATCTTCTCAAGGTCGTATCCTGTGGAAACATACATAGAAAGATGTACTTTATCCAATTCCTAAAAATACTTGTGACCCCATTGATTAGACCCTGTAAGCTACAAGTCCCACTCTGCCCCCAAACCCTCCTATGCCCTACAACCTCAGAGAAACTCTGAAGCACAGGCTGCGACTGCACAGTACTGAGGACCTAGAGAGTGGGGTGTCCAGATGAGTGGGTAATCACTCACCTTTTGGTCCTCTCTGTGCAGTCACAGCCTTTGCTGCAGAGTTTAAATGTAACTTTACAAGAATGTTGGAAACATTTAATGAGTAAATGAAATATTCCCTTAAAGAAATGGAGGAAAAGACAAACAAAAAATTGGAGAAATCAAAAAACCTCTTAAAGGAACCCAGGAAAATCAAGAAAAAAAAAACCAATCAAACAGGTGAAGTAAACAGTTCAAACAGTTCAAGACTTGAAAACTGAAATAGATGTGATTAAAAAAAAACACAAATTGAGGGAATTCTGAAAATAAGAAACTTGGGTAAATGAACGGGAACTACAGAAGCAAGCATAATCAACAAGATATAAGAGATAGAAGAGAGAATCTCAGATCCAGGACAAATGTGGTGTAGACACTAAGAGACCACAGATGCAAGCCCAGACTACTATACCCAGCAAAGTTTTCAGTTACCGTCAATGGAGAAAACAAGATACTCCATGACAAAATCAGACTTAAACAATACCTATCCACAAATCTAGACCAACAGAACATACTAGAAAAAAACCTTCAACCCAAAGAAGCTAACTGCATCCTTAAAACCATAGGCAATGGATCACCTCCCACCAGCAAAACCCAAAGAAGAGAAACATAAACACTACCACCAAAAACAACAGAAATTAACAATCACTGGTTATTAATATCTTTTAATATCTTAATAGACACAATTCCAATATAAAAAGCTTCAGGATTGTCCGGTTTTATCCCATGACAATGAGGGCTGATGAGAAGCCAAGGACAATGACACTGGGTTTTGATCCTACTTCATGTTCTGGCTTTGTGGGAATCTAGCCAGTTTGAATGCTCACCTTCCTAGACCTGGATGGAGAGGGGAGGACCTTGGACATTCCACAGGGCAGAGAACCCTGACTGATCTTCGGACTGGAGAGGGAGGGGGAGAGGAGTGGGAGGAGGGAGAGGGAAATGGGAAGCTGGGAGGAGGCGGACATTTTTTTTCAAAAAAAAAAAAAGAATACAAATAAAAACAAAGCTCCAGGATAAGAGAATGGATATGAAAGCAGGATCCATTCTTCTCTTATAGACAAGAAACACAACTCAACCTCAAATACAGGCATTACCTCAGAGAAAAGGGTTAGGAAAGGATTTCCAATCAAATGGATCTAAGAAGCAAGCGGGTATAGTTTTCCTATTTTCTAACAAAATAGACTTCAAACTAAAATCAATCAGAAGAGCTGAAGAAGGACACTTTATGTTCATCACAGGAAAAATCCATCAAGTTAAAGTCTCAGTCCTGAATATCTATGCTCCCAAAACATGAGCACCCACATGTGTAAAAGAAATATTGCTAAAGTTTAAATCATATGTCAAATCCCACACACTAATAATAAGAGACTTCAACACCCCACTCTCCACAATGGTCATGTCAACCAGACAGAAAATTAACAGAGAAATAAGAGAACTAACAGATGTCATGACTCAAATAGACCTAACAGACATCTATAGAACATTTCACCCAAACACAAAAGAATATACCTTCTTCTCAGCACCTCGTGGAACCTTCTCTAAAAGTGGCCACATACTAGGTAACAAAGCAAACCTCAACAGATACAAAAATAATGGAATAACCCTCTGTATTTTATTGGATCACCATGGTTTAAAGTTAGAATTCAACAGCACTAATTGCAGAAAGCCTACAAACTCATGGAAACTGAATAGTGATCAAATGAATCATCACTGGGTTAAGAAATAATAATAAAAAAAAGAAGTTAAAGACTTCGTAGAATTCAACAAAAATGAAGGCACAACACACCCAAACCTATGAAACACAATGAAAGCAGTGTTAAGAGCACTAAATGCCTGCATAAAGAAAATAAAGCAATCTTACACTAGCAATTTAACAGCACACCTGAAAGCTCTAGAACAAAAAGAAGCAGACTCACCCAGGAGAAGTAGATGACAGGAAATAATCAAATTGAGGGCTGAAATCAAGAAAGTCAAAATAAAAAAAAAAGCAATATAAAGAATCAATAAAACGAAGATCTGGTTCTTTAAGAAAAATCAAAAAGATAGACAAACCTTTACCCAAACTAATCAAAAGGCAGAGAGAGAGCATCCAAATTAGCAAAATTGGAAATGAAAAGGGAAACATAATAACGGACACTGAAAAAATCCAGAGAATCATTAGGTCATACTACAAAAACCTATGCAAAATTCTACCAGAACATCAAAGGAGCTAATACCTATGCTCCTCAAAGTGTTTCACGTAGTAGAAACAGACAGAACACTGCCAAACTCTTTTTTTGAGGCTACAGTTACTCTGATACTGAATCCACACAAAGATTCAACTAGGAAAGAGAATTACAGACCAATCCCCCTCATGAACATTGATGCAAATATACTCAATAAAATACTAGCAAACCAAAACCAAGAACACATCTAAAAAATCAGCCACCATGATCATGTTGGCTTCATCCAAGAGATGAGGGGATGATACAACATACGAAAAATCTATCATTGTAATCCACTATATAAATAAACTGAAAGAAAAAGACTATACGTTGATCTCATTAGATGTTGAAATAGTATTCAACAAAATCCAGTACCCTTTCATGATAGAATGTCTTGGAGAGATCAGGAATACAAGGAACATACCTAAACATAATTAAAGCAATATACAGCAAGTCGACAGTCAATATCATGTTGAATGGAGAGAAACTCAAAGTGATTCCACTAAAATCAGGAACAAGACAAGGTTGTCTACTCTTTCCATATCTATCCATCATAGTTCCTGAAGTTCTATGTAGAGCAATAAGACAACAAAAGGGGATCAAGTGGATACAAATCAGAAAGGAAGAAGTCAGATGTTCACTATTTGCAGATGATAAAATAGTATACATAAGTGACCCCAAAACATTATCAGGGAACTCCTTCACTAATATGGCAGGATACAAGATCAACTCAAAAAATTCTGTAACCCTTCTATAAACAAATGATAAAGAAGATCAGAGAGAAATCAGAGAAACATCACCCTTCACAATAGCCACAAACAACATGAAATATCTTGGGGAAACACTGACCAAAGAAGTGAAAGACCTGTTTGACAAGATCTTTAAGTTTTTGAATAAAGAAATTGAAGAAGACACAGAAAATGGAAAGATCTCCCATGCACTTTGATAGTTAGGATCAACATAGTAAAAATGGAAATCTTACCAAAAGCAATTTATAGATTCAATGCAATCCCCATGAAAATTATAACACAATTCTTCACAGACCTTGAAAGAACAGTAATTAATTTCATATGGAAAAATTAAAAAGAAAAAAAAACTAGATAGCTAAACGAATCCTGTACAAAAAAAGGAACTTTCATAGGCATCACTATCCCTGACATTAAGATCTATTATAGAGCTACAGTGCTGAAAACAGCTTGGTATTGGCATAAAAACAGACAATTAACCAATGGAATCTAATCAAAGACCTGGATATTAATACACACACCTATGAATATGTAGTTTTTGACAAAGAAGCTAAAATTATACAATGGAAAAAAGAAAGCATCTTCAAAAAATGTTGCTAACATAACTGGATGCCAACGTGTAGAAGAATGAAAATAGATCCATATCTATCACCATGCACAAAACTCAAGTCCAAATGGATTAAAGACCTCAATATAAGTCCGACTACACTGAACCTCATAAAATAAAAAGAGTGAAGTAGTTTTCAAGGCATGGACACAGGAGATCATTTCCTAAATATAACACCAGTAGCACAAACACTGAGAGCAGCAATAAATAAATGGGACCTTCTGAAACTGAGAAGCATCTTAAAACAAACGACACAGTCAATAAGACAAAAAGACAGCCTAGCCAGGCGATGGTGGCGCCCGCATTTAATCCCAGCACTCGAGAGGCAGAGGCAGGCGGATCTCTGTGAGTTTGAGACCAGCCTGGTCTATAGAGCTAGTTCCAGGACAGGCTCCACAGCCACAGAGAAACCCTTTCTCGAAAAACCAAAAGAAAAAAAAAAAGACAGCCTACTGAGTGGGAAAATATATTCACAAATCCTACATCAGAGGACTGATCCCCAAAATGCATAAAGAACTCAAGAAATTAAATATCAAAATACTAAATAATCCAATTAAAAATGGGGTACAGATCTAAACCGAGAATTCTCAACAGAAGAATCTCAAATGACTGAAAGACACTTAAGGAAATGTTCAACATCCTTAGCCATCAGAGGAATGCAAACCAAAATGACTCCGAGATACCATCTTATACCTGTTAGAATGACTAAAATTAAAAACACCAACGATAGCTTATGCTAGAGAGGATGTGTGGTAAGGGTAACACACCTCGGTTGCTAGTGGGAATTCAAACTTGTACAGTCACTCTGGAATTCAATATGGTGATTTCTTAGAAAATTGGGAACCAACCTACCTTAGGACCCCGCAATAACACTCTTGGACATACACCCTAAGGATGACCAATCATACTACATGGACCTTTCTTCAACTATGTTCATAGCAGCATTATTTACAGGATCCAGAACCTGGACACAACCTAGATGACCCTAAACTGAAGAATGGATAGAGAAAATGTACATTTACCCAATGGAGTAGTATTCTGCAGTAAAAAACAATGACATCTTTAAATTTGCATGCATATGTGTGGAACTAGAAAAAAAAAACATCCTGAGTGAATTAATGCAGACCCAAAAAGATGAGCATGGTATGGACTCACCCAAAAGTGGATACTAGCTATAAAGCAAAAGATAAGGAGCCTATAGTTCACGACCCCAGAGAAGCTAAGTAACAAAGAGAACTCTAAAAGAAACATATATAGATAACCCTAGGAAGGGGAAATAGACAAAATCCCCACAGAAAATTGGCAGTGTGAGGGTGGGGGGGGAGAGAAGGGAGGGCAGTAGGGGAGGAGGAGAGAAGGAGAGAGAGAAACAGAACTTGAGGAAACAGGATAGCCAAGATGGTGGAAGGCCAAAGAAAGACGTCTTGATCGAGAGAGTCATGGGGCTAGCAAGAAACTTGGTACTAGAGAAATTCCCAAGAATCTTAGCAAGGATGGCCCCAGCTAAGACCCTAAGCAATAATGGAGAGAGTGCCTGAACTGGCCTTGCCCTCTAGTCAGATTGATGACTATCTTAAGAGTCACCATAGAACCTTCACTCAGCAACTGATGGAAGCAGAGACAGAAAGCCACAAAAGAGCACTGGATTTTTCCAAAGTCCAGGCAGAGAGAGTGGGAGGAGTGAGAATATGAACAAAGAGATCATGACCATGATGGGGACACCCACTGAAACAGCTTACCTGAGTGAATGGGAGCTCACCAACTCTGGATGGACAGGTAAAAAACCAGCATAGGATCAAACTAGGCCCTCTGAATGTGGATGATAGTTGTATGGATGGGGCAGACCATGGGGCCACTGGCTGTGGGACCAGGATTTTTTCCTATTGCTTGTTTTGACTTTTTGGAACCCATTCTCTTAGGAGGCATACTTTGCTTAGCTTAGATATAACAGGAAGGGCCTTTGGTCCTTCCTCAAAGCAATGTGTCTTACACTCTGTGGAGTGGATAGGGGTGAGGAGGGAACAGGAGGAGGGGAGAGAGTGGGAACTGAGATTGGTATGTAAAAGAAAAAAAGATAATTATTTAAATTTAAAAAGTTAAAAAATGATAATATTCACAGGTAATACCATTTGATTTGGAATACAATCTAAAGTTAAATGTCCCATGTATAAAAATTAAAAAATATTGTGCAAGTATTAATTATTTCCATTTTAAAAATATTTTAATATACATAAAACAAATGCAAAGTAGTATTAAGTATGGTTACTCTATATCTTGGCCCAATTTTTATAAGTATATGAATGAACCTCTTATATACATCTTTTAAAAGATACTTGTTTAAGTATTTACACAAACAAGCCAAATGACAAATGAGATTTTTTTATTGATTTTATTGAGCTATACATTTTTTTCTCTGCTCCCCTACCTTCATCTCCCCTCACCTTCTACCCTCTCCCAAGGTGCCCATGCTCCCAATTTACTCATTTTCTACTTTCCATGTAGATTATATCTATGTATGTTTCTCTTAGAGTACTCATTGTTGCCTAGTTTCTCTAGGATTTTGAATTATAGGCTGGTTTTCTTTGCTTTATGTCTAAAAGCCACTTATGAGTGAGTACATATAAAATTTGTCTTTCTTGGTCTGGTTTATCTCAATGCTTGACTAGGACCTTTAGGCTTTCATTGCTTCCATTAAGAAGTCAGGTATAATTCTGATAAGTTTGCATTTATATGTTACTCGGCTTTTTTCCTTTGCAGTTCTTAATATTCTTTCTTTATTATGCATGTTTAGTGTTTTGATTATTATGTGGCGAGGGGACTTTTTTGATTCAGTCTATTTGGCGTTCTGTAAGTTTCTTGTATTTTCATATGCATATCTTTCTTTAGGTTGGGAAAGTTTTCTTCTATGATTTTGCTAAACAAATTATCTGTGAGTTGTTGTTGTTGTTGTTGTTCTTCTTCTTCTTCTTCTTCCTTCTTCTTCTTCTTCTTCTTCTTCTTCTTCTTCTTCTTCTTCTCCTCCTCCTCCTCCTCCTCCTCCTCCTCCTCCTTCTTCTTCTTCCTCTACACCTGTTATTCTTAGGTTTGGTCTTTTCATGGTGTCCCATATTTCCTGGATATTTTGTGCTAAGTTTTTGTTAGATTTAATGTTTTCTTTAACCGATGAGTCTATTTCCTCTTGTATCTTCAGTGCTTGTGATTCTTTCTTCCATTTCTTTTATTCTGCTATTTATGCTTTCATTTGTGATTTCTAATAATCTTCTCATAATTTCCATTTCTATAATTCCCTTGGCTGTGTTTTCTTTATTGTCTCTATTTCAGCCTGCTATAGCTGAGGTAATTGGCTCAGGCTTGTTCCCACAGATGTCCCTGGCTTGGGTCTTCTCTCTCAGAGATCCCTGATTATCACCTGGTCCTGCAGATGTCTCTGACTTGGGCCTGCTCCCTCAGTGGTTGCTCCCTTGTACCTTCTCCTGTGGAGTTTGCTTCCTCACATCTGCTCTAGATGGAGGTCGCTGGCTCAGATTTGTTTCCATAGGTGTCCCTGGCCTAGGCCTGCTCCCATGGAGGTCCCTGTCTTAGGCCTGGACCCGTAAAGGTCTCTGGCTCCAGCCTACTCCCTCAGTGGTTCCTCCCTTGTACCTGCTTTTGTGGAGTTCACTGACTCAGCAGCAAATAAGATTCCTAATGAGACTCAGAGGGAAAAAAAAAAGAAATAGGTAGGAGAGTGAGGGGGAAGAAAGAAAGGAAGAAAGGAAGAAAGAAGGAAACTACATTCTGTAGGTAGATTGTCCACTTTCCTTTGAAGAAGCTTTTCCCTAGAATATTTCAACTAAAAATTTATCATCTAAGATAAGAACTATTTCACTGAATTTTCTCTGTATAAATAAGAGATGGCCATGGTGCCTAACACTACCTGTAAGAATATAGTCAGGAAGAATGAGCAGACTACAGACATTTCCAGCACGATTGTGGAGTGTTCCGTGAGCACTGAGTGTCTTCTGAACACCAGGCGATATCAGGGAAGTGTTTGCTTTAGTAACACACAGCGAGGTAACTTGAGGGCGCCTAGACAGAACAAGCTCAGTGGTCCCTCCCCACTTCTTTTGATATTTGTGATAACAAGCAATGGCCTTTAGCATTGTTTAATGAGCATTCCAATCACATTCCTTTGCATCTTTCATGTTTTCTTTCTACCAAATAAAGAGAATGATACATGAAAACTATCTACTTTCCTAGGAAAAAAGGGGCAACAAGATGTTTCTTTCTGAAATATAATGATTGGTGGAAAAGGATACCAAATTAACTATCATGAGACCAAACTGTCATATTGTGATAAATTTACACACACACACAAACGCACACAACCTATTTAGATTTCCCAAGTGTAACTGAGATAGAGAATCAGCCAGAAAAACCTGAGGCATCATGGGTATAGGCATTAACTTGAGAGCATGCTCATAGGGTGACTGAAAGTTTCAGAATTGTAACCAATATTCTACTAAGTAGAATTTTACACACAGCATTTTATTTTACCCTAAGCAACGTTGCAGGATAGTTTTTATTCAGAGGAAATCTGGAACCAAAGGCATTCAAGGATACATAGGTGCCAAGTAGGAACCAGTTTTGTCTGACATTCAAGTTCATACTTAAGCATGGCTCTAAGAAGAGGCAGCATTTGCATGTATGTTGAATACATTTTTTTTGTCCTGCTCTTTCCTTGTTTTATGTTACCAGTGGATCAGAAGCTTGGTGAAACCAGGCTGCACATCTTTCAGATTTTCAAATTTTTAGCGCATAACGGTGCTCAATAAGTACACTGTCTTCCTTGAAGACTTAATTGAAACTGTTTTGGAAATAATGAACTTACCATGAAGAAGGCTTTGGCAACACTTCAACCAATTAAGTTCATGTGTATTTTCCTGTTATACATGCATAAGAATGATATCTGAAAACCTATTAAATTAACTTTTTTAACAAGAAAATAGGTAAGACACTGCTTTTGTGATTTAGTTGTTTCTTATTTCTTTGTAGTGAAATGGTATCTCTTCTAACTGATTTCTTCTTAGGAACTAGGAAAGCCATGTAAACCCAGGGTATATTGTTGTATTTAAATCAAATATTCCTTCCCTCCTGTTCATCCCCTATAAGTGGCCTCTTGTTTCACTTCGGGTGAATTGCGTTTGTCCTAGGGAGTACTTTGTGATTTGTTGTGTCTGGCACTGGTTTCCCTCTCATTAACCCCAGTTTCTTCCTAATTCTCCTGGCTGATTGGTTTGGTCCTTCAACATGTCAGATATGCTTTTGTTTTGGTCCTCCATTTTTCTTCCAATTTCCCTTGACCTATAATTAATTGCCCTTTTTATAATTGTTCTCAGGACTGATGCCATTCTTATGTCTGTTCAACTGTCAGTTTTTCAGAGTCCGTTTCCATCATACACTCACCCCCACACTCCACCGCTCTCATCTCCTCGTGTTTCTCTGTTCAGTGCCTTGTAGGACTCATTATTTTGTGACCTTCTATGTTGCCCTGGCTTGTGTATTGTCTGTCTCTGCTGCCTCCTCCCACTGAAGTAGAAACACACAGAGCAGACCCACAGTCTGTTTTCTCACTGCTGTGACTAGCATTAAGAATCATCTCAATGTAACAAGTCATCATTGAGTGAATCTTTGGACTGATAGGCAGGTAGATGAATAGCGTTCTCTATGATGTAAGTTATGTGAGATTGGATAATACAAAGATGGGCTACTATTTACCCTTTTATTGTTGGAAAGAAGTATCATTTGAAGGTCAGAGTGCAAGTATACAAAATAAACACTTTTTTTTTGCATCAGAGAAAATCCCAGGGTTAATATTAAGAAGTCAAAACTCGTGGGGTTCCCTGAAGACTCAGAACAGGAAAGGACTTAGGGGTTACGAGGAATGTCACAACAGCTACAGAGCTAGGCAAGCATGGTACAGGAAGAAGAGGCTCTCTCAGCCTTAGAAAACCAGCAGGGAATATTAGGGTAATGCCTGCCTCTCCACCTAACAGGCTTTATCCCAAGCCTCTTTTTTGCTTCCAAGTCCTTTTCACTCATAGGTGCAGACTGAGAGTTCAATTATTTTCAGACACTCCTCACAGTTGTGGGCTGACAGAGAGCTTTTGCTGATGTCTCCCAGGTTCATATCACTTTTCTTACCAGCTTTGACTCCAAGGCTATGTGTCCGCTAACCTTATTTTCCTCTCGTCAGGGATTCACATGAGCTTAACTTCTGGAAGAGAATGAAAGGACGCTACCAGGTGGAAAAGGGAGAAAGAACTTCCTCTTGGCATCCTTCTCCCTATTGTTTCAAATTTAGCTCAGTAGTGATGTTCACCCTGCTGAAGACAGTAGGTACTCAGTTTGGTTAAAACTGGCTTCATGGTGTCCTCTAAGGGACAGCTGTGACAGCAGAGTTGCCCTGTGCCTGCTCTCCAAGCTGTCTCTTGTGAATCCCCAAAGATAAAGTTATACACTGAACCATCAAGCAGTTGGTGCCATTTTTTAAAAGGGCTCTTCTCTGTTCCTGATGACCCTATCTTTAAGCATCTAATAATGATCCAGTCATGTCCTCTCAACTGGGACAAACCACTTCTCCTTGTAATTGCAACCTCTGAAACCTCAGCATCCCACAGTCCAGATGCTCTTTTCTTAAGAACATAAATTTCTTTCTTTTAATTTTTAATGTAATTATTTATTGATTCTTTGGAAATGCCACATCATGCACCCCAGTCCTGCTCACCTCCCAGGCCTTCCAAATCTGCCACTCACCTCTGCAGTATGTCCATTTTCTCCTACCTAGCTATTGGCCATTCAGCACTTTATTAAATCAATTTGACGGTGCCTTAGTCAGAGATACATCTTTACAGTGTACAAAAAGATTATCCCACAACAATGGCTCAGACCCTTGACCCAGTCAACCACTGATAGAGAAGACTTAACGATGCTATTTCAGATGTCTTTCCTTGCTGCTTTATGCAGGTGACTTCTGCAGCGTTGTATAGACCGTAATGGGAACTTGAGTTATTATCAGTCAATGACTTCCAGGACATCTTCAGAGTTGCTTGCTAGGTGTGATCTCTTCCCCATTCTAGGCAGCACTGGAACTCAGCCCAATTCTAGCCCAGTTGAAGAATCTTCTCCTTGCACTGGAAACCTTCTTGACTGAATCCCAAACTGAAAAGGCAGAATCCACTGAAAATCAGAACAGGCTATCTGATTCCTGTGGAGATAAATAAATCAATTGCTTCCACTAATTTCCACAGAAGGCTGGTCTTGCCAATGGAATGGTAATCAAATGCTCCTGTGACCCCCCAGAAATTATGTCACCAGTTCTTTCCCGTAGCTTACTGCCTGCTCTGTCTTCTTTCTCTTACAAGTCCACTATTTGACTTCATTCATTATTTTTTTCTTAGAGAGTCTATTACTCTCCATTCTTCTGATGTGTGACAATACACATAATGAAAAATGACTAGGGGAATTGTTCAGTGGTATTAGTGTGTTCTGATTGCAGCCACCACCCATTAAAGAGGAATTTCCCATGTCACTATGCCTCAGCTCTCATGAGCACAGTTCACTCTTGTCTTTATGACTTCACTTCCCCAAGTCAATACTTAGAACTTCTGGCTAGCAGTGACTATTTGACTGAGCATTGTGATGTAGAATAGTAAGATTTCTTTCCTTTTTAAAAAGCTGACAACTAATCCATTGCACAACTACATCGAATTTTATTTATTATTATGTGGACAGATATGCAATTTGCTTACAGGTTTGAACCACAATGAATGAAACATTATAAACACATGGGTATATGGGTGTGTTCTCAAGACTTATTTTCTATTTATTTGGGTAGAAATACAGAAGTGCCTTAAAGACCTAAATGGCAATTTTGTTTATAATTTCATGAGGAACTGCCATATTGCTTTTCACAATAAATGTGTCCAAGTGCTACACTACAGAACACAGGATGACAATTTCTCCGGATCTCCACCACTCTTTGTTATGTCTGTTTTGTCAGCAGCAGATGTCCTAATGAGCATGAGATGGTATCACATGGTTATTATTAGTGATGCTGAAGTATCTTTTTATGTGCTTATCAATGCTTTTTCAATTGTATTTGGAAATAGCCTATGTGGATCCCTTTCCCAGTATTCAGTCCAGTTGTTAAACTATGAGTGACTTTAGAGGTTCTCTGTGCATTCTGGATTATTTATACTTTATCCAAATATATTACTTAATTGTCTCCTGCCATCTCTTTGCTGCCCTTTTAACCCAGCTGATATCATATTCTAATGAATACAAGTTCTAATTATCATGAAGTGTTAATGTTTATTTTGTAGCTGGGGCCATTGGTGTCACATCCAAGAAGTCTTTTCCAAATCTGATGAAGAATGCTGCCCTGGTTTTTATTCTGAGTTTTGTTGTGTCAGATATTTGATCTGTTTTGCTGACCGTGAACAAAGGGCTATGCCCGGGGAACACAGATCTCTTTCCCAGCACTACTGTTGGAAAGAGAGTTCCTTTCTCATTGAATAGTCTTGGTAACCTTTTCGAAAAGATTTTCTGATCAAAAAGAAGAGAACTCATTTCTGGGAATTATTCCATTGTCTGTATGTCTGTTTTCATGGCAGCCTAACACAGTTTGGATTATTGTTATTTTTATTAAGTGTTGAGATCAGAAAGCATGAGTCTTCTGGCTTTGTGTTACTTTCTCAAGAATGTCTTGGCACAGGCTTCCTCTTGTGCTGTTCCGCTGTGTCCCTGGGCTTTGACGTATTGTCTTCTCATGGCCATTCACCTCTAACTGTTTTCTGATTTGCTTTGTGATTTATTCGTTGAGACATGGCTATGTAGGAGCATGTAATTTAACATCCAAAACTTGTAAATTTATAGTTTTACTTTTATTATCTATTTCTATATTCATTGTGTTGTGTTTGGGAGAGGTACTTTAATTTGTGACCTAACAGCTGTTGTACCCTAAAAAATGTCCGGTGTGTATTTGAGAAAATAAATATACCATTAAAGTTTGTATAATATTATTGGGTATCACATAGCATGAACAATAAAAATCCGGAGACAGATAATGGGATTCAAGCTAAAAGATCAGAAAAGTAAAGCAACCAACCACTAGACAGCCCTTTTCTCTCCAAAATCTTCAGACTGAGAAGAGCAAGTTCCTGTCTCATGGAGCCTTATATTCCTCTCTAGTGCTGGTATTAAAGGTAAGCATCACCACCACCCAGCCTCTACGTGTAACTAGTATGGCTGGCTGGGATTAAAGATGTGTGCCACCACTGCCAGGCCTGTATGGCTGACTAGTATGGTTAGCTTTGAACTCTGATTTTCAAACAAGCTTTATTTATTAAAAAAATAAAGTATCACTATAGCAGAACTCAGAGAATATCTGTCAGGTCTTGTTGACACACTTTTTTAATTTTTGAAATAAAATACAATAGAATAATTTTCCTTTATTTTCTTTACTTCTTCAACTCCTCCCATGCCTCCCCTCCCTCTCATGCAAATAACACAGGAACAGACTTAGCAGGTTGTATCTGTACATACAGAAAAATCAAAGAAGGGACATCATTATGCTGTTTATTTCATTTATTCCTGTATGGACAGACATGTGGGTTGCTTACATGTTTGGACTGTAGTAAGAGGCTGCTAGAGTGTTCCTGGCTGCCCTGACTCCCAAAATAACCACACAGAAACTGCATTAATTAAATCACTGCGTGGTGCATATTAGTCCTAACTTTTTATTGGCTAGCTCTTACATATTAACTTAACCCATTTCTATTAAGCTGTGTATTAACACATGTCTATGGCTTATTGGGTAAAATTCCATCTGGTATCTGTCTCTGATGGGGCTACATGGCTTCTCCTGACTCCGCCTCCTTTCTCCCAGCATTCAGTTTAGCTTTCCCCATCTAGTTCTTCTCTGCCCTATCAATTGGCCAAGATGGTTTCTTTATTAACCAATTGTATTCACAACATACAGAGGGGAATCCCATATTACCTCCCTTTTTTTTGTTTAAATAAAAATGAAGGTTTTAACTGTCTTTGAAGTTTCCTATTTCATGGAAAAGTCTGTTACATACTATGGGCCTGCAGGTTGAAAATAGATGCTCCAAAGGTAGAAAAGAACTTTATGTGACTGTCCAGGCAGCAAGATGTCTCTGTCAATTCTAGAGTTTTGGAAATTTCTTGGAATGCACTTCCTGTTTACTTAGCTAATATCATATCCTTCTGGAGTCTTTGATGGACTTAAAGAATTGATAGTTATAGTTTTCCTTAGTTATTATAAAAATAAAGCAGATACAAATATTGTAACTATAATTCTTGCTTGATACCTGTTTTGTTATATGTAATTTTACTATGTTAAAATCAAAGTATTCCCTTTTGTTTAAACAGAAACAGAAAGGGGGAAATAGTGGGGGGGGGTCCTTCTGTCTATGTGTTACTTTTATTGGTTAATGAATAAAGAAACTGCCTTGGCCTGTGATTGGGAAAACTAACAGAGGTAGGCAGGAAAAACTAAACTGAATGCTGGGAGAAGAAAGATGGAGTCCAAGATAGCCATGATGCAGTCACCAGAGACAGATGCCAAACCTTGCTGGTAAGCCACAATCACAGGGCAATACATATATTAATTGAAATGGATTAAATTAAGATGTAAAACCTAGCCAATAAAAAGTTAGAGCTAATAGGCCAAGCAGTGATTTAATTAATAGAGTTTCTATGTAGTTATTTCAGGAGTCTGGGCAGCCAGTAAACAAACAAGTGGCCTCCTACAACACTGAACCATCATGAATGATGTGTTATAAACACATTATGAATACATAAGTGTCTTCTCAAGACCTTATTTCTATTTATTTGGGTAGAAATCCAGAAGTGCTTGAAGACGTGAATAATTTCCTCCAAGAATATGATGGTAACACCTTGTTACCTGAGACACTACACATTCATTTCAGACATAGAATTGGAGGAACTGAATTGGAACTCACTTAGAAGCCTCCTTTTTGAGGACTAACTCACTTATATACAAGCTGACTATGGAGAAAAGCAATGAATAATCTTACCTACTTGTAAAGCCTATAGCATGTAACAATTACCAGTTTACCAGCATTTCCCCAAATGTGTTATAGTGCCACTTACAGCTTGGAAGCTAACACCTGTCTAGTTGGACTTGGGACACACATAACAGAAAGGAATTCATATCTGGTAATGCTAGCTAACTACCAAAACCAGTGGTTGATAAGTCATGAACCCTAGAAAAGAAACTACTACTGTCACTGACTTAAGCCAGTATAATGGCTATTCATCCTAACTACTCTTATTTATACCCACAGATAAATAGAACTCTCATTTTTCAACAAAGAAGCTTCTTTCTCCAGTAGGCAGAAGATATTAGAGACATCTGTAATTTGATAAAACACAGATAACAAAAGTGTGTGGTTCCCAACCTTGAATGGTGCATTTATAACACAAGTCCTATACCTAAGGGAGCACTGTGAAAGAAGGGGCGGGAAGACCATAGACCAGAGGGTAGGGACATCTGCAGAAAAATAGCTTCTTCTGTCTAAGATCAGGCAGTTACTCAGGAAATCTAAAGCCTATATTGTCCTCTTGAAGATATCCTTGTCTCTTTAGCTGTCATCATTTTCCTTTGATTTGTTCCTGTTTATTTTAGGTGCTTTCTCTATCTTCAAGTTTAAAAGATTTTTCTGCTTTTAAATCATTCTATAACTTAAAAAATTTCAGTTCTTGCACTTTTTGGCTCTGAGGTGGTTGTTTTCATCTCAAGTTTATTATTTTATCGATGGCTCCAGTTTGGTCCTGAGTGGCTTTTCTATTTTCTGCACTGCTTCCATTAGTTCTTTGCATAGCTGTAACAGCTGTTCTACAATCTTCCCCCAGTAGATCACTTATAAAGTCTGTGTCAGGAACTGTTTCTCCTCATTGACTTTTTATGTTGAGTTCTCCATACTTTGAGTGTGTCTTTGCACACCCTGTCTGTTTTTAAACTGGGTTCTCTAAATCTAAAAATTCTATGACTCCAGAAATCATGTCCTCCCCCCCTTTCTATTTGTCTCATTTTTATTTTTGCTTTGGGTTTTGTTAATTATTCTTTCAACAATTTTTGAGGGTTGTCCTAAAGATTAGCCGTAAGTGCAAACTCAAACCTTCTGAAATCTTTCCTGGATATGAATGATCACTTTCTATTTTTTTCCCTTATAAACTTGTAATTTTTTAAAATATCTAAATATTTAATGTCTGGTTTCCAAGAAAGGAAAAAAACTGGAGAGATTACAAAAAAAATAGGGCATTGGGTCTTCCAGTCCCCTGTAAATTGCTGTAATATGGAGAGAAGGGGCCTGGACTGACTGAGAGGGCACAGTAATGGTCTCTTACACACTTCTCTGCACATCTAGGGAACGCATCAGTCAGTAGATCTCTCAAACGTAGAGTACTTATTTTCCAACCTGATGCTACAGGCATTATGCAAACCACTGCAGGTTCGAGTACTGAGCCACCTGTCATGGGGTATGGGATGAGAGAGCATATAACTACTAGTGTGCAAAGGACTGAAGTTGATCAAAATTCATCACACTTCACAGACCAAGCCATTCTCTAAAGTTGCAAGATTTCAGAGACTCCCAAGTCTCAAGAAAAAATGTTAGACAGAAGCCACCATGACAATTTTCGATGTGGACAAAGAGAGGCCTACAGACTCCTGTTTCACTCCATCCCAAATCACTCTCATCAGTTATACATTCTTCATGATTCTTTTTGTCCTCCCAGATAGGAACAATGTCTTAGTACTTTTGTTCAATTGCAAATTGGACAAAATCACAAATTCCAGTGTGAAAACATGTAACCATCTGTAGCCACGATCATCATTCAAAGTCATTCTGCCCATCTTTGGTAGATAACTCCTCTTCATGTGTTTCATTTCCTTCTCATAAAAACAAGTTTCCCTGGATTCTGAGCATTATGGACACAGTTGTCACTATCTATCATCCATAGACTTTCATTTCTGTGGAATTTTTAAATTTGATTTCTCTTGGGAAATTTTGCAAGTTTTCATTGGCTTTGTGGATTTAATTCTCATGATGCCCTCATGTTTATTCTTTTTGCGTTAAGGTGTGGGGTAGACACAGCTAGGTATGTTTCAATATTTGCTCAAATATGCCATCCCAAACAAAGGGAAATACAATATTCGTACTGTATCTGCGAGGGCAGGGGCCATATTGCTGGTGCATGGTGAGGAATCACTGAAGGGGAGTTTTTCTAGGCATTGAGAGCATCTTTGCTTGTCTTCTTTCCCTTGTGTATACTGCAACCAGGAGTTATTTGTGGCTGGCTGTTTAGTCCTTCTCTAAGAGGTGGCAGGAATAGCCAAGAGGAGGCTCTCAGGTGCTCCTCCTATGTGCTCAGAATGTTCATTTCCAGACAGCTCACAGCTTCGAACTTGACCTAATGTTTGCTTGCTGGGCTTCTTCAGTCTAAGCTCCTGTTACTTCGCTGATCCCAGAGCCTATGATGAAACTTCTAGACTGAATCTGCTACCTAAGACCAGCAGATTTCCTCCCTAGGGCTATAAATTTATTTCTTATAACTTAAAGGCCCACACTTTTCCTCCTAGTCACATTGCCACTGTTCAATGAGTGCAGTTCAGTCATCTTGCAGAAGGTTCCCCGCAGTTCTATATTAGTCTGGTTATTTTCTTACAGAGTTATTTCTGCACTTACATGTCCTTTCAATTGGAAACTCACTTTAGAAGGTTGACTGACTATGTTAGACAATTATAGGAAGGACTGGTTCATGGCTGATGCTAAACATATAATAGAGAATTGCATCAGGAGTCCTGTACTCTCAGGATGATAAATGGTTCTAACTTTAAACATTCAAAGACAAGCGCAAGTACATCTTTCTATTACAACAGTGGCTTTTCCTCTTTGAATCAGTAAAGGCAATCATGCCACATGTTAGCAAGAAAAGATTCCTATGACCTGGACTCTTCTTACGTTTTTACATTCATTCAGAAAACCTGTTTCATTGATTTTATACTGTGTGGTGAAAAGCAGAGACTGATGGCACCAGCCCATCTCCGTTTCTTACTTGATAACCTTGTGAATGGAGGAATGCCTGTGTCTTTCCTTTCTACTTGTACTGGTTCTTATGAGGTGGCTATGGGAAGGTGATATCATCAAGAACAGGATGCCATTGCTCCTAGGCCCTGCTGATGTCACAGGGAGAAAATAAGCATCATAACTAGCTACCGTTTTCCATCACAAGTTTTTATATAAATATTCACTAGTATAACTTTTATACTGAAATTCTGTTCTCTAAAAGCACCAATGTGTGTTTTTCTTTGAGCCCATGATGTTTTGGAGAGTTCTGTCCATGGTCAGGTGGTCCGTTGCTTTGACTTGTGACAGGACAATACATCCTGACAGTCACATCACTCACTGCACCAGCTGGCAGAAGGGAAATGAAGAGACTGAAGCACCACAGTTCCCTGGAAAGTTTATCCTCAGGACCCAAAGAACTCCTGCAGGGCTCCAGCTTCTGGAGGTTAATTTCACAGCCTGAAATCAGAGACCAGGCTTTTACATTTGGGCATTTAGAGGCACTCAGCATCCAAATGCAGCAATACTGTACAGGGTACAAAAATTGGAAAGCCAGAGTTCTGGTCCACAGCTGGCTTGCAACAGTTGTTTTCATGAATTCTAATGTTATTAATGAAATATAAAAATACATATGTGTACTCTGTAAGTTCATTTCTGGTTGCATTCAGCTTTATAGTTGCTTTTCTCTCCACTTAATTTTCCTATAAATATAAGAAAAATGGGCTTATTATTTGAAGGTCAGACTATCAGAAAACACATTATCAAATTATCTCAAAAATAGCCATTTTTCTGTTTTAAGTTCATCATTTTTGTGTTTTATTTGGCAAATAACACAGAGATTTAATTTTTCTTAAAATCATCAGTGTATTCATTCTTATTGTTTCCTGTACAAAATTTAATGTAACAAACACCTTTCTATAACTTTTTCCTTTAAAGTATATCCTAAAAACTTTTTTGCCGGTTCTCAGAAATCACCTCCTATTTTATAGATGCATCCTGGTCCTTTTTATGAATATGCGTCAGCCTCTCCTTGATGAAAATTTACTTTTCATGTAACACTACAGCTCATAACCAATGTATTTTTTTTCCAAAATTTTAAGTTGATCTTCATAGTAGATTCCTTGAAGTGGAATGGTTGAGTTCTAAGGTCAAATTAAATATTCCTCAAATCTCTCTACCACATGGACTTTCTGACTCTCTGTGGCTGGTTTCAAGCATCCTGGAGTTCTTTCTTTTCTATGGACTCTGGCATTTTATTATCATCAGAATAATTCCCCTTTCGGGCATAGCCCTCAGGGGTTGACTTGATCACTTTTAATACAAGGAGCTAATGTTTGAGACAGATAACCTGACACAGTCCCTGTTTCCAGGATTGCACGGTCAATAAGGAGAATTGCTCACAGCTGGTACTCATTCATGACAAGTGGTGTATTAAAGATGTTTGAATGAGACATCATAGGGTTCTGTAGAAGATGCAGTCTAGGGGCGTTGGGTAATTTTGGAAGAAGAGTGAACTCAGAGATGTTTTGCAAAGGTTGCAGGGGTGAGGCCAGACTGATGAACACATTTATACATCAGGATATCAGAGGAGAACCTGGTGCACAGAGAGATGAAACATGCCCGTGAAGTAGGTGCCCTTGGTAAGTGTGACACATGGCAAGACATGAGAATAGCAAGGGCATCCCAGCAGCTCATAGGAGACAAGGCACATCAAAGGGGGAATATTGATTTTCATTTGACACAGCAACAAAAAATGGAACGCAATTTATATCAAAGTAGTATGTTTGGGCTTTATGCAAGGTACCATAATAGGTAGCAACTGAAGGTAAGGAGACAAAGATACAAAATTAGAAGCTTATGGATGCAGTTGGGACAATTAGGCCCTGTTTGGATGTGCCAAGAACCAAAGACTCACAACAGAAAGACATGAAACTCTCAATCCTCTCTGTATGTACTTCTCCTTTTCGGTTCTCTACTCTTAGATATGGTGTGAGCCACGAATTGGAGTTTCCCTCACATCTCTGTATTGATCCTCACATAGAATGCATTCCTCCATCCTATGGATTTAACCATCAAGGCGGATCTCCAAACAGCCCCTTTCTATTGTCCTTGTAACCAGGCCCTACTAAGGCTTGCTCTCTGGGAACTTCCTACCCCTCTCTCATATACGCAGAAACTGGGCGAGCATCTTCCTCCCAAGCATGGCCACAGTGTTCATTCTCTGAATGTGCACCTCATCCCACTGCATTTTAGGGTGAAGTCTGAGCCCCTTACATATCTGTGGGCACAAGGGACCTGGTTCTGCTCTACCATTCTATTTCAATTTCAGCACCTTTTCCTCCTAATTACCTTCACTGGGTTTCTTGCTGTTTCTGGAGCACATAGTCCTCTTTTCTACTCTCTAGGCTCCTGCCTCAACTCTTCTATCTGTGCGGATCACATTTTCTCCACGACGTCTTCTGATTGCTGTCCCTTCCTCGTCTCTCAAACCTGCAGCATTATTTCATGCGGATTTCTCAATCCCGAGTCTCTGTGACTCTCATTTTTGTTTCCTTGGGGCAGCGTGGACTTTTCCTACCTGCCTAACAGAATTACTGACCCTCCATATCTACAAAATGAAGCAAGTCACCTCTCTGCTGTTTTCTCAACAACACACTCTGCTGGAGCATGTTCCCATTTGCAAACAGGAGGTTGTTTAGCTTGGAGAATAGGGAAAGGACTTTGTTTCTCTGAGATATATGGTCACGTGATTCCTGTTAAGCAATGTTCACGAAGCGCAGATTCAAGAACGGGCTGCAGCTATGTCTTTCCTCACTCAGCTCCCAGTGTCCCACTATCAAGTCCTCGGAGACTGCTGTTTATACTGCAGAGTTACCACATTGTAATCACAGCTGAAGCTCATCATACTTCAAGAACAATACCTTTAAAGAAAAAGGCAGCCAACCCAAATAGAGTGCTTTGAGTATAGAATAGAATTTAAAAACTTATTAAGAAAAAATATAACTATAAAAAATTTCCTTAAGGCTTTCATGTAATTCATCTTAATATTTTAGAGTCTTGGGTAAGTGAATTTATTAACTGCACTTATTTCTCCTTTTTTCAGTTGATTGTTTTAATATTTAAGGCACTTACTTAACACGCAGTGCGTTTCTATCATCTGGTATTTCTGTAGATCTTTTAAAACATAGGACAGGTCTCAGTCTCATTGTGGAGCTCCAACTTCAGGATGATGGGGACATGGTGATACTTTCTATGAGGCAGTGAGGGGGATTCCCTGTATATCACCTTCCTTAGCAAGTCTGCGTTCTGACCAATGATAAAGAGGCACAGGGAAACTCCTTTATTACATCACCAACACAGCCTTATCCAGGCACAGTATGTCACTGTTGTGCTTAGGAGTACATCGTTTGGATAGTGTCTCCTCAGTGGAAAGTATGAACCTCATGACAGCAGACAACATTTAATTTTGGTGCCCTTTAATATCAATCCTGAAGTCACTCTGGCTACACCAGGGAGCCTTGGAATGTGTCCCTCATAAGGAAGTCTTCTGTGACACTAGGGACATATAGCGCAAGTCTTGTTAGGGCAACTACATAATGCTTATTATCAACATACAACACAGCACGCTGGCCTCTGGCTGTGTTCCACCAGATGACAGGCCTCCTCCTTAGCTTCTTCTTGCTTCATCGCTAGTATCCAAGCCTCATAGTTCTCCAGCTGCGGCCATCAGCACTGTGAAAGGTACCATCATGGTCTGAACCCCCTGAATTCTGTGTAGCTACAGCTAACTGTTCTGGAGGGCGCTGCTTGCATTGCTTATTTCTCTGCCATTGAAATGAAAATAAACAACAGAAACAACTTGAGAGAATGAAGCTTTGCATTGGCTCAGAGCATCAGAGGACTGCAGTTTGCAGTGGTGTGGAACGTGTGGCCAAGGCCACGTGAAGGAAAGGTGAGGTGGTTCCTGTTCACACAGTGGAGGATCAGAAGCAGAGAGAACAACTAGCAACAGAAGGATGTCATTTTCAAAAGTCTACCCTTGGCGACTCACTTTTGCCATCGAGGATCCACTTCTTAAAGGTTCCACAGCCTCCCAAAACAGCACACCAGATAGGGAACAAATGCTTTTCTATGGGTGACATTCATATTCAAGCCAGAGCACCTCTGGTGTCATGAGTCTTATCCTATCACAGAGTTGGAGGGACATTTGATGGGGATGTGGAATCTTCATTTCCTTGAGAGTTGTTTCCTACTGAGACTCAATCCAGGATACAACCATGTGTTCACTTCTTGTTGCTGGAGGAACAAACTGCCACAGGTATGGCCATCCTGAAACAACTAAAAAGATTATCCCTTCCTTGTGTGGATCAGTGGGCTGGGCGTGGTGTTCTCTGCTCTGAGTACACAAAACTGGTTATGCATGCTGTGTCTTTTCCAGATTCTGGAATGAGTCTGCCCCAAAGTTAAACTAGATTCTTGGACAAATTCTCTTCCTAGCCACTGGAGAACTCAGTCCCTACTCTCTTGCTGCTGTCACTAGGAACAGGGTCAGTAGTATGGCTGTTCTCTTGCCCATACTCTCCACATGGTCCTGTCTTAACTTCAGCAAGAAGATTTTGTATAGCCGGGCGGTGGTGGCGCACGCCTTTAATCCCAGCACTCGGGAGGCAGAGGCAGGCGGATCTCTGTGAGTTGGAGACCAGCCTGGTCTACAAGAGCTAGTTCCAGGACAGGCTCCAAAGCCACAAAGAAACCCTGTCTCGAAAAACCAAAAAAAAAAAAAAAAAAAAAAAGATTTTTGTATTTAAGGTGTCATGTGATCAGATTGATCCCTCCTAAAAGTTATAGAAATCTCCATTTGAATGTTGTCTGCAATGGCAATCACACTCTAAAAAAAAACCCTTTGTCATAAAAAATTGTATTATATTAACATCACCCAGAAATAAGGTGTGAAAACCTTTGCAGGCCTTTCTACCACAGGCTCTAGGTTTCTGTTGTCCTCATTGAGTGAAGGAATCCCTTTATAATGATAAAGTCCCTGGACTTGGGCAAAAATTTTACATTTAGCATGCTTCATGACTCTTAAAACAATTCCAGAAAATAGATTTGCTTATCTTCTTACTACCCAGAAGGAAGTAGGACCAATAACCAAAAAAATTAGGTTAGTAATAAGGACAGTACATCATGCTGCTGAGTCCCATTTGGGTCGCCTCAGTCTGCTGCAGGAGACTCATCTAAGCTTGTGTGCAGTGTTGCTGGTGCCAAGCACAACCAGAAGAAGGCAACTGAGCCAGGCAGAGAAGCCGAGTGACGTAGGAGAGTGAGATCAGAAGAGACAACCTGAAGGCAAGTGGAGAAGTATGGTTAAGGGCTGCTAGAGGTGTGCTAGAGGAAGCCCTTAGTAAGGGTCTTATAGAGAAGTGAGTGAGATGAAATATATACCTAGATTTCTCTCTCTGTCTCCATCTCTAGACGCCTCTGTCCCTATCTGTGTGTGTGTATGTATGTGTCTGTCTCTCTCTGTGTGTCTGTCTGTTTCTGTCTCTCTGTATGTGTGTGTCTGTCTCTCTGACCCTGTCTCTGTCTCTCTCTCTGTGTATGTGTGTGTCTGTCTCTGTCTCTATCTTTCTCTGTCCTCTCTCTCTCTCTCTGGTTCAGGTGACTTACTGGGCAAGTCAAGTGATCCCGAACCACTCAAATGCTAGCCCTCTCCACTTAAGCATTGCCTTTCCCTTCCTGCCGAGTGTGTAGCTAGTTCCCAGACACAAACAAAAGCCATGCAAACACTTAGGCCTGGTTGGCCCTGTGTAAGATGTGCCCCAGTGTAAACATTGATGAGAATATAAATATTCATGTCCTGACTACATCCTGGAACTGTCCTCACACCAGATATTCCAAATTTATCATTTCATGATCTCTACAATGACTATAATTTTCATGGTATATCTAGAAAAAATATACATCATATTCATTTATCCACTAGTTGCATCTCATCAACGTAGTGTATGTTTGTTTTGTGATGATTCCTTAGCTCTTTGAGAATAATAAAAGCCATAAATGAGAAACTGTGGGCATGGAAGTGTTCTGTTGAAACTCCAGCACTCAGGAGGCTGAGATGGGCAGTCACAAGTTTGAGGCAAACTCTGGACACATAGTGAGACCTTGTTTAAATAGCTAAAACTAAAAAAATAGTTTATTTTGTAAAAAAGAAAATAAACTGTATGTTGGTTCTAGAGCCATTGGAGCAGACTGGATACCACTTCCTGCTCACCACCCCCCATGCTGATGCTTGTAAGACAACAGCTGAAGCCTAGCATGCTGAGGGTGTCCCACCACCATCACTGGGTGACAAGTATCAGTTATTGTCACCTAACATGGTGAGGGTATCCTACCACCCCAAGCGCACAGTATTTCTAAGGCTGACTCAATGAACACTCCATCACTGAGTGACTAATATCAACTCTTGTCACCTTTCCTGAAACTTTTGAATGCCCCGGTGTGGGCTGAGTGTAGTGACCTGGGACCTGCTGGTATTGCAGATGTGAACGCCGCCCTAGCAACCCAAAATATATTGACTCATTTCATCCTTGCAGCCCTGTAATTTTGAAAAAAATGCTATTTCTTCTCTCCAACTTGAAGATGAAGATACCGAGCTGAACACAAGGACTATGTTAAAGGTACAGAGTTAGTGGAGTCAGGCCATGAACTCTGCTTCCTGCCTCTGAAGACTGTATACTACCCCAGTAAGAAGTTTGGAAGAATGGAAACTTGGAACTGCTTCTAAGATCTGCCTGGCCTCAGGTTAGCCAGCTGACCTCCATAGGCTCTATTGTCCTTTTCTGAGATAAGAGGATAATAAGACAAATTATGTCAAGACCTGGGACTGTATAACTATGCATAAAGTTCTCATTTGAAACTAGTGCAATTTTGCAGAGGGATTTGCTTTCCCTGTGTGCCCCTTTATCACATGGTACCCAGGAGAATGCTGTGAGATACAAACCAGCTTGAAGAAGCGGAGTGCAGAGATAATTCAGAGGACATTGTAGGGAGGCTGTGAATCATGGTTTGAACCACCCACCTTTAGTGGCTGAGTCTCCCTGGGATGCAGGCCTTTGATGCCTGATTGCTCTCCCAGGCCTTCAATAAAGCTGAAGCTGTGAATCCAGGAGAAAAGTTTTCCCTGCCAAAACATGATATGATTCTGAAGAAGTGATAAGAAAATAGCAAACATTGTAATACAAAACTATATTTTTCTAACTAATCCTAAAATTCACATGGAAGCACAAAAGACCCCAAGTAGCCGAAGCAATCTGGAACAAAAAGGAACAAAGCTGAGGATCCACAATAGTTGATTTAAAGGAATCCCATGGAGCCAGGGAAGCCACAGAGCGGGCTCTGGAAGAAACCAACAGAACAGATCAAAGATCTCAGGAATGGAAGCACACCTCAGCCAGCTAATTTTGGGAAAGGCACCAGAAACACACTGAACAAAGGGCAGCCTCCTGAATAGAAAGCGCTCCAAGAGCTAGATAGCCACATGCAGGAGATTAAAAAGCAGTCCCCTATTTATTACCTGACTGTACAAAACCTACTCAGATCCGTCAGAGGTCTTAATGAGAGCCAAGACTGTGAGATGGTGGGAAGGAAATATTGAAACGATGCTTCAAAACATTGGATCTGCATGGCATCAGGAAACAAGTCACTTGGTTGAGGCAACAAATCTATAGGTTTCCTAATTCTTACTCTTTAGGCAAATCATGGCACTAGATCATCCACTTGTAACACTCATTCTCAAGTTGTGTTATGAAAAAGAGAGGTAGCTGGGCGGTGGTGGCACACACCTTTAATCCCAGCACTCAGGAGGCAGAGGCAGGAGGATCTCTGTGAGTTTGAGGCCAGCCTGGTCTACAAGATCTAGTACCAGAACAGGCTCCAAAGCTACAGAGAAACCCTGTCTCGAAAAACTAAAAAAAAAAAAAAAAAAAAGAAAAAGAAAAAAAAAGAAAAAGAGAGGCAATGCAGAGGGCTGTCCTGTGACATCCCTATTTTGTCAAGTGAGGAAGAGTCTAGAAAAAAACCCCAAAACTCTCTTTTCTTCCTATCACAAAAAAAACAAAGCTTTAAAATTCTTTATCACCATATAGCAATTGTCCACATAAATGAGTTTATTGTGATATTTCATTACTGTGTGTGCAGGGTGCAACCATGAAGTTGCTCTCCTCCTGTTGCCTCTCCTCTTGTCTGTCTCCTGCCTAACCTACTATTCATAGCTTGCATGTGTATCATTTGGTGCCTGCCTTATTTCATGTAGCATAGTATGTTGCCATGCTGTTGGGTAGCTAGAAACAGGCAAAAACCAGTGAAAGCAGAAAGAGAGCCATATCACAGTACCGGGAATCAGCCAAGGACCGAAGTCAACCACAGAGAGTAAAGGCGGCCATGAGACAGAAAAACGGGGAGCACACAGTCAGCTGAGGACCAAAGCCAACCATAGGGTGAAAGCAGTCATGAGATGGAGAAACAGGGACCACGCATTCATTAGCAAGAGTGTATTCAGGATATATTGGGATCTAAAAAAAGGGTAACAGCAAAAATTAAGTAATGCAACTTTACAAATGCCAAAGGCTGTGAATAGATAGTTCTCAAAAGAAATAAAAAGGGTCAACAAATATAAAAATTATTTCACATGTGCTATTAGGGAAAAGTAAATTAAAACTACAACGAAATGTACACTCATCCTAGTAAGCAAGGCCATTATGGAAACAAACACACAATAGGCATCCCATAAAACTCACAAAAATGAACAATGCTAGTAAGGATGTGGAGGCAGAGCTCCAACGCGCTGCTGAAAAAAATGTAAGTTAGAACAGGCAGTATGGAAATTCCTCAGAAAAACTAAAAGCACACCCACCATAGTATATAACTACCTGTATGTAGTATATACAAAATAATGAGATCAGTAGACTAAGGAGATACTTATTTATTTATTATAACATTATTTGTAGTATATTATAACATTAATTGTAGTAGCCACGATGTGTAATCAGCCTAGGTGCCATCAACAGAATAGAGAAGAGAATGTAGTACAAATGCCCAGGGCAGACTATTAGTCATCCAGAATGAGCAAAGGCCTACCATTTGGAGAAAATGGAATGGCATAGTAACATGCTATGTTACATGAAACAAGGCAGACACAGAATGACATACATGCAAGCTATGAACAGTAGGTCTGGCAGGAGACAGACGAGACAAGAGGCAAATGGAGGAGGGATTCAATATTGCACACTGCACATATGTAATGAAATACCAAGATGAATCCATTTACACGGACAATTGCTATACAGTGTTTTAGAAAATTAAAACTTTGTTTTTCTTGTGACACTAAGAGAAAGCAATTTTTTTTAAAAAGCTAGAGTCTTCCTTACCTGACAAAACAGAAATGTCACAGTACAGCCCTCTGCATTACCTCTCTTTATCATAATAAGTTAAGAAGATAAAAAAGAATCTTCCAATTAAACCATGAAGGCCTACGGGAAAATCCTTCCTACACATTATTTCTGTTCCAGAGTCTCAAACACTTTCATTAGTAACCTCCAAGTGAGTAAAATCCATTTCTGCCACAGCTACCCATCTCCTCGGGCAGCCAGGGTCACAGCATGCACAATAAACTGCCCTTGAAGCCCCCCACCCCCAGTCCTGGGCTCTGCTCCTGCGCAGAGCACAATGTGCTGCTTCAGCTCCTTTGCTGGTCATAGGCTTTGCTTTCTGCTGGAAGATGGACAGTGAAGTGAAGTGAAGTGAAGTGAATTAAGGCAGGCGTTAAACCCTGCAGTCCTGTGAGTGCTCTCCAGTGCTCCCCTCCCTGGAACTCTAACAAGGGGAGGACCTTTTCATTGGGAGGATGAGCTAGGTGGCAAACACAAAGTTGATGTCCCTGTGGACATGCTTCTGATTATTTTCAATGTCAGGTCTGTTCCTAGTCTCTCCTCACCTCTAAATACTTAGCTTAGGTATTCCTGTATCTACTATCCGTGAACAAAAACCAGTTACCTGTTGGTCTTGGAGAAAACAGGCAAGTTTTATAAGGCAAATCAATGCGTACTGTAAAATACAAAAACAAAAACAGGTATCATGGGCAAAGCAAGTGCAGGCATCCTCACGATTCTACTTTCTTCACAAGGTTCATCTTTCCTGCCACGAACACTGATTTCACATATGCGCATCTACTGGTATAACCCAACAGTGATATGAAAATTGGCTTCAGAAAGTTTATCTTGGCATGCTTGTGCATGAGTCATACAAAATGCATGATGTGTTAGTGCCATGGGATGGCTGCTGTGGAAATTTAAGCATTACAAGGACATTATAGGGTTAACATCAGCCAGATCAACGACTCAACCCAAATTATCCCTCTGAACAATGTGCTACAGAGCAGATTGTCCCTAGCCATCATTCGCAAAGGTTTTCTCCTACAATATTGTTTCTGTTGCTTCCCTTTTCTGGGAAATGCAGCTTGAAGCCTAAATAAAGTCCAAATTGTTTAATACCTAGAAACAACTGGGAGGAGCACTAGGCCTTGACAGCCAACACTGACAAAAGGAAAAATGGTTGGAGTGTTGTAAAACTGCCATCCTGTTTTGCAATAAGTTCAATTAAGAAAAATGGATTGGGACTGGGCAGTGGTGGCGCACGCCTTTAATCCCAGCACTTGGGAGGCAGAGGCAGGCGGATCTCTGTGAGTTCAAGACCAGCCTGGTCTACAAGAGCTAGTTCCAGGACAGGCTCCAAAACCACAGAGAAACCCTGTCTCAAAAAACCAAAAAAAAAAAAAAAAAAAAAAAAAAAGAAAAAAAAGAAAAATGGATTGTCCAGGTTCAGGTATTTAAAAAGGAATGAACCTTGCAGCTAGGATATTTGACCCAGGCGTGGCAATCCTGGCTCACAGGTGGCATGGGCTGCATTCCGGTAATGGGGCAGTGCTATGGAAAACTGCAACTGGTTCTTGGTGTTCTAGGCACTACACAGCTTCTTGTAATAATGTTTCATTGAATTATTACATGGTCACAGGAGGAAGCCATGAGAATCACTCTTTCTATAGACCAGGCTTTTCAAACATAAGAACCTTCAACTTTGTTGATGGTCACAGAGCTGGGAAGTTGCACAAGGCTGGATCCTTCTCCACTGTAATTTCACAATCATCTTCCAGTATGTGGGGAGCCATTCCCACATGCTCCATTGCAAGATGACGCTGACCATCAGCACCACCACTGTAATCAAGCCAGTGCGCAAGTGCATGGTAAATGACAGTTTACCTTGTCAAGCCAGTGCGCATGCACATAGTAACTTTCCATCCCTTGCTCTCTGCCTCTCCCGTGGCGTCATAGGGTTTGACAGGCTGCAGCCAGTCAGAGTTTGACACGTCCGAGTTGAGGACTGTTAAGCTATATAAGGGCCGGGTTTTTGACCCTTGAGGTCTTCGCTCCGTAAGCTTATGCTCTCCCTCTCAAGACGCATAAAACTTTTCTGCAGAAGGATCCTGAATGTGCCACGTCGTTCTTGCTGGCGAAACGGTAGCGTGGGACATACTTAGAGACCAACCAACAAACAAAACATCCTGTGTTTATTTTTAGAAAACAATTGGATTGGTTGAAACCCAATCTGAGAATGGTGTTACCAGTGGGTGACTATTGGGTGCCTTGAATAGCAGCCTCAGTACCCTCTCAGGGCTCAGAATTGGATGTCTATAGCAGACGAGGATCTGAGGGTAAAAAATTAACTCAAATGAGTTACTTCAGCATGTTCTTTATTTTTTTGTGAAGGGGAGAAAGTGAAGTGAAAGGTACGGAAAAGAAGAGGAAGAGGAAGGAAAGGAAGAAGAAGAAGTAGAAGTAGCAAGGAGGAGAAGAGTAAGAGTAACGGTTGATCTGTTCGATGCTTTACAGACCTAGTTGGAAATTTTCATAGGCAAGGACAATGATAATATTCATATCAAAATCACAAAGAGGGCACATCAAACCTGACAAAGCAGTACTCCAAAACAGGTGGCCCAGAAAAGAGCCAGCATTCAAGGGGAAAGTACCTGACACTCCAAACCATTAGATGAAGTTAATAAACATCCATGAATCCTGGATTCACCCATTCTCCTCATCTAATCTCTTCTGTGATCACCAGCTTTGGGGACACCCAGATTTGTTTGTTAGCAAAGGTGGGACACACTGCCTTCCTGCTCTGTGGCTGTCTTCTATAGAAATTTCTATGTAGTCTGTTAGCTGGTAATTTTGTGGGATTTGGTCTATGTAAACTGACTGTTAGACCAAAGAATGAATGCCATCACTTCAAGGTCTCATGGTGTCAGGGATGGAGCAGGAGCAAGGTCATTCCACTGCTGGTTACAGGTTGCACTGCTGAGGTATTCTGGGAATGAACCCCATTTCTAAGGGATAGGTCATGCCTTCACAAGGTTTCCACAGATATGACAGCGACTTTTCCGAAAGACATGTGTTCCCACAGCCCTGCAAAACAGGTTGCTCCTAGTGGACATGTACATATACACTTCCCGTGGATCTGCCTATTGGTCTGTCAGCTGTGCATTCACTGTATAGTGTTGTGGGCTCCAATAGGTGACAAACAGCTATCATTTGCTTGAGGAGCAAGGATTAGGAAAACTATAGATTTATTGTCCCAATTAAGCTTCCTGCTTCCTAATGCTACTGTTACGATTAAAAAAAAAAAAAAAACCAGGTGGTGCTTTTCACCAAGGGGCTGTGGCTGTCCAAGAGGGGCAGCTGGTCCCAGGCGGGGAAGGCCAGTCCCTTGAGGAGCTGAGGTGGGTGACCCTAGACCTAGGTGGCTTGGGGAGGAGAGGCAGCAGCCACCTCTTCCAAGGAGTGACAGTGAGAGAAAGAGCCAGGGCAGGCTGGAGAAAGTGGGTGGTCAGCTTGCCCCAGGGAAAGGGGAGTGGTTGGGGCTTGTCTCTTAAAGGGATGGAATACCCAGGTGACAGGACAGACTATTAACAGCTACCTAATTTCAACTGACTTATATTTCCCTTAGATATGTGCAGTGCTATCTTTTCCTTTATGCTATTAGGGCTATGTTAAATTCCTCCCTGTATTTATTTCACAAATTGTAATTAGGTAGGTGCAGTATATCTTGACTACTGAGATTTAGAAAGCATCCTTATTCTAAGCAACCATCCTGGTTACTAGGGAAAACTTGGAAGGTGGGGGATGTGATATACTGAAATGTAGAACAGGGTTACTTTCTTTCAATTAAAAAAATGTGGAGCAAAGAAATTGTGCCATCCATGGGCAAGCACTGGGGAAATGGACAAGAATGTGACAGTCACTAGATGTTCTATCTAGCTGGCAAGATGACCTATTATTATATGTCAAAATGTCACATGATAAATCCTGCAATGGTTGTGCATGAAAGTGGTGCTGGCAGGATGAGGGGCAGCCCGCAGCAACTGCGAGGACAGGGGTTTCAGGAGATCCGACTTTCAAAGCCTGGTCTTAGCTAGGCTCTTCCCAGGCACCTGAGGGTAAAGGCAAAAAAAAGCAAACCTCACAGAAGGAATCGTGTGGGTGGAAACGTGGGTGCATAGACTAGTCACAGATATCAAGAGCCCTCTATGTGGTGAAGGTTTTACTGGTGCTATGGTTTAGACTGGGCTTCCATTACTAATGCTGTAGGTAAAGTAAGACAATCATGGGCTAGATGGACCCAAGAAGATTCAACCCATGGAAACCATCTTTAGTTAAACCAACTGTTAATGTATCTGAACTGAAAAAGCTGGTGCTAATCTCTTATTCAGGGGTAGGGTAGGTTGGACCAAGATGTCTTCAGCAGGCTCAGTTTGGGCCTAAAATGGTCACTGTACTCAGGTTTGTATGTGACCTGAAATTCAATTTAAGAAAAAAACCTTTATAACAATCCCTGAGCTTTGAACAATCACAGCAAATAAACCCATTAAAATCACAAAAGCCAACTGTTCAAGCCGGGATATGCTATGCCATACTTTAACAAACTGGTATTTCTGTGTCCCACCTCCATTCTTTTGTGCACCACCTCCCTCTTTCCATGTGCACATGCCATCCAGTCAAGGAGCACTTCTGAGTCTGTCTGGGCTTACCTCTATTCTGGAGGCTTCATAGTCGCAAAGTGGTCTTTGTTCTGGGTTATTAAACTTTTAGACAGAATTTTGTCAGTGTGGCAAATACCTGACATAAACAACTTCTGGGGAGAAAGATTTATTTCAGCTACAGCCTAGAGACTCAGTCTGTCCTCGGGAAGGGGAGAGTGAGCAGCTCATGTCAAGGTAGCCAGCAGGCAGACAAATGTAATGTTGGCTGCTCCCTTTTCTGTCTTTAGTCTATACAGGTTTACAATTTCAGAGTAGGGATATACTAATGTCCCAAGTACTTTCTAATGGTGGGATAGACCAGTGAGTGTCCCAAGTGCTCCCTAATGGTGGCATGGACCAATGTCCCAAATGCTCTCTAATAGTGGGATGGATCAATGTCCCAAGTGCTTCCCAACTTAGCCAAGTAGACAAGACTAACCAGAACACTCTTGACTTTAATTTTTCTGCAGCGTTTCTCTTTTATTTCACACTCTGCTGGACAGTAGCGACTAGCAGGTAGTCTTTAGAAGGGCTAGTGTGTGTATTCTGTGATTTGAACATCGCTATCCTAGCGACTCTGTGAGGTTGGTACCATTCTTATCTCACCTTACCAAAGTGGCAACTGAAGTGTCCAAAATCAAGTAACCTATTAAATATCATGTAGAGAAGTAAAGCCAAGGCTGTGTGACTTCAGAGGGCACAGGTGTGCAGGCACTACTGACACTTTTGTCGCTGGTTACTTGTTTTGTTGGTTATCAGGAATGTGACAATCACTCTCTATAAATGATCTATTTCTTAGTCATATGTTGTAACACTGTCACCTCAATTTTACATAAGACCTGAGATCACACAATGGTAAGTAGGGTAGCCATACCATGAACTGTTAGGAATCAATTGCCCAGAGCTACACTTTTCCTAGTGGAGAGCTACTTAGGGATCCAGGGATCTGCATTTAGTTGAGTCTCTGTATAAGTTTTGGGTTAGAAACTGTAGATACGGAATAATCTCACACTTCAGGTTTTAGTGAAGTTGGAGGGGAGACAATTATCCTTTATCTTGCATTAATTGGATTTCCTATAGGAACAGAGCAGTGGGAAGGATGAAGGAGGAAGAAAGGTGGAAAGAAGAAAGAAGAGGAAAGAAAAAAGGAAGGTGTGCTGGTTTGAAAGAGAACGGTGCCATAAGTTTGAATGCTTGGTCACCAGGGAAAGGCAATATTTGAAAGGATTAGGAGATATGTCCTGGGGTTGGCTTTGAGGATTCCCAAGCCAAAACCCAAGCCAGGCCCAGTATCTCTCTGTTTCTGCTGCCTGTGGATCCTGATGTAGAACTCTCAGCTACTTTTCAAGCACCATGTTGGCCTATGTGCCTCCTTGCTCCCATCATGATAAAATGGGCCAAACCTCTGAAACTGTAAGCAAATCCCAATTAAATGCTTCTTTTTATAAGAGTTTCTGTGATCACGGTGTCTCTTCACAGCAGTAGAACACTGACTAGGACAGACGGACATTTGGTGTTCTTTTCTGGGGATGTATCTCTTACAGCAAGTCTATGCACCCTTCCCATGCTTCTTCCTAGTTGAAACTGATGATGAAGAGGTAAGGAAATAACAGATGAAATTGCCCTTTTCTGTTCAGAGGTAGTCGGTCTCTTCTGTGGATGCTTCTACAACTAGGGCAGACTTTGCCTAGGGGTTATTGGAATATATATTAACTTTCAGATTCCCAGTCTCCACACAGCCACGGAGGAGTTTTGAAATTAATTTTGAGAATGGCTATTGAAACCCCAGTTCTGAAGTTCACAAACACATCTTCAGTTAGAGGCAGAAACATAGATTAAAGATCACTCTGTGGTTAGTTTAGAACTTCGAGTGTGAGAGAAAGAGCTATGCTGACAATGAATTCGACTGGAACTACAGAACTCCCATGTCTATCCTTTCCCAGATGAGTTCCACAGTCAGCCAGTCCTATTCATACTTAAATCATAAGAATGAAGCATTCACCTTCATCGTTATTTCTTCTAAATGACACATTTTGTGCCATTTGAAGCTTATATTTACTGCTTCTATGACTAAAGAGCTCTTAGGAATTGGATGACTGATAGTTTTTTGAAGCGGGGACGCCTCAGGTCAGGCTACATATATCGGGCTGGGTCTGTATCATACATGTCAACACCATCATGCATGGCCTAGGAGAAAATGCTAAGAACAGGCCAGGGTGAAGCTCAGTGGTGGAGGACTTGCATAGCTGCTTCAACACCGAGGGCTGGAAAAAAAGAGAAGAGAAAAGTCTGGAAATGTTGAGAACGTGACCTTTGAGGCACCTTGTGCATCGACACCACAGGTGCGGTCCATCTGCACCACAGGTGCAGGCCTCGCCTGTTCTTTCTATGAAGCGCTCCTGTTCCAGGATCCCAGTCCACAGCTGTGCTCCTGCCATCAACAGTGACAGCAATCAGAAGCATGCGGCTCTCATTTCTGCTGGCCCTGATACGTGCTCCAGCCTTATTCTTCCACTGCTCCTTTCTAAGGAACATTGTGGCACCTGTTTTCTAAAACCCACCTGGAGCCCTTGACCCCAGTATTCCAGGCACACTAGCACAGGTGAGGTCACTGTTCCAATCCTCTCAACTATAATATCCTGTAACCAACCTTATAAACCTCAGATGTGTATCACCAAAGGCTTACTGTATTTTTTTTATTCTTTTATCATTTCCAATTGCTTTTTATTTTAATCGATATTTTATATTCATTCTTTGAATATCCACATGCGTATCCAGCACATTTGGAACATATCCATCCCCTCATTGCCCACATTCCCCAGGCCTCCCGACTTCATGCCCCTCACTGCCATATTAGCATTAACTGTCAACTTGACACAGCCTAGAATCATCTGAAAAGGGAGTCTCGATTAAACAATTGTCTTCATCAGCTTGCTCTCCAAGCATGGTCCTGAGGAACTGCACTATTTTAACTGATGTAGGAATGCACTGTGCACTGTGATACACTGTGAGCATCACCATTTTCTGGGAAGGTGGTCCTGATTGTTTAAGACAGTTGAATAAACATGAATGACCGAGCACGTAAGCCTGAACCTAGGTTCAGCCATGGTTTTTGCTTTAGGTTCCTAGCTTGAGTTCCTGCTCTGATTCCCCTCAGTAATGGGCTGTTATCTGGAAGTCTAAATAAACAAACCCTTTTCTGCCCAAGCCACTTTTTGTCAGGGTGGATTTTTATGACATCAACAGAGTGGAAACTAGGCCACATAGACCTTCTGTGCCAGGTCAGCGCTGCTGTGCGCCTATGGGTGTAGTGCCATCCACTCGGGTATGAGGAGTATTCCAGTAGTTACACACCCAAAAAATGTGGCTTTTTATCACCCAGCAGGCATCAGCTGCCAGTGGCCTTGTGACACCCCCATACCATCTGTGCTGGAATTTTAATTGGCTTGAGATCATGCAAGCTTTGTGCAGGCAGCCATAGCCACAGTGTGTCCATGAGTTTATTGAGAGCATTTTACAGTGCTTCCCCCACCCAATGCTCCAACTTAGTTTCTTTCTATCCCCTCTTTCATGATGCTCCTGAGCTATAGATGTCCTATCTGTGGCCTTTGAAGAGTTACATCTGCATTAATCACTTCTTACTGCCAAGAGAAGCCTCACTGACCAAGAGCAGTGCAAACTGATGGCGATAGACACACATCTTTATAAGGCAGCTTGAATGCATGGCACTTCAACAGAGCAACAAGAGATTCTCCCTGCAGTCTGGGACATCCTTTGGCTTCCTCAGTGTTTGTTATCATGTTACAGCACCAGTGATAAATTCTATCCTAATGTTAATAAATATTAAATTCACAGACAAATAGTGATAAGAATAAATTATTTAAAAGATCATAATCAGTTCTTATCAGTGACATAAAACATACTCTAGTTTTACCACAGTTAACTTTTCTTCTAAGTTTACTTTTGATGACCTCAAGAACATTCTGGACTCCGTTTTAACTTAGTATGAATGATTTTGTTTTGCCTCCTGCCAAAGAGAATCAAGGTTGAAAACTCCTGGCTGATCCTTTCTGTCAACCTGTCCATTTCTGGGGGAGTCTGGAGCACCCATAAAACTCTCTTTGATTCAGGGGTAGGTTGATCTTGAATTTCCTGAGAAACCACCACACTGCTTTCCAAAATGGTCACACAAGTTTGCATTCCCACCAGCAATGGATGAGTGTACCCCTTTCTCCACAACATCTACAGCAAAGGCTATCATTGGTGTTTTTGATTTTAGCCATTCTGACAGGTGTAAGATGGTATCTTAAAGTTGTCTTGATTTGCATTTCCCTGATCGCTAAGGAAGTTGAGCATGACCTTAAGTGTCTTTTGGCCATTTGAATTTCTTCTGTTGAGAATTCTCTGTTCAGCTCAGTGCCCCATTTTATAATTGGGTTGATTAGCATTTTACAGGCTAGTTTCCTGAGTTCTTTATATATTTTGGAGATCAGACCTTTTTCAGTTGCGGGGTTGGTGAAGATCTTCTCCCAGTCAGTGGGTTGGCTGTTTGTCTTAGTGACAGTGTCCTTTGCTTTGCAGAAGCTTCTCAGTCTGTTTGGATGCTCACCTTACTAGACCTGGAAGGAGGTGGGAGGTCCTTGGACTTCCCACAGGGCAGGGAACCCTGACTGCTTTTTGGGCTGATGAGGGAGGGGGAGTTGGTTGGGGAAGGGGGAGGGAAATGGGAGGCGGTGGCGGGGAGGAGGCAGAAATCTTTAATAAATAAATAAATAAATATCTAGACATATCCAAAAAAAAAAAAACAACTCTCTCTGAAGGGCAAAGATTCAAATGAACTCTGTCTCTCTCACTTACACGCAAGTACGATCCCATGAACAGCCACATATCTAGACAATGACTACAGAGGATCTTCTGTTTCACGATTCTGGAAAACAGTGGCTCTTGGTTTTGGGCTTGTTTTCCAACATGTCACTTCAGTATCACCAGAATGTGGAGCTCAAAGAAGGCTCACTAACTAAGTTCTTACCTTGGTTTTCTGATTTCTATTCTTTTCAATCAAAGTGATGGTTTGATTTACCTTATAAAACATTTAGTTTCTGTAGTTTAAAAGATATTTCCATTATTATGTAAAAGAAATTAGTTTTTACATAAGAGAAATGCCACTTGGTTATATAACTAACGTTTAAGCTTTGGCTTGCTCCCTTCATTTTTGCATCCCACACAACAAGTGTTCAAGGTTTCCCATTGACCTTATTTTTTTATGGCAAATCCTCTTTGTTTTCTCAGTTACTTACAAAAAAATACAAAAATGCACATTGCTTATAGTTGATTAGGAACTTTTGGGCAAAGGTCATTTAATTTACAGGAAACAAGAGCCTGCCCCACAACATGCCAGCATTTACTATTTGATGAATGACCAAAGGTGAGGAAATGGCATATGAACTTGGTCAGTACTGCAAGGCCAGCTAGGGGAGAGAACAATCTCTGGGGTGGGAAGTGTCACTGAAAGGAGTGACATGTAAGTAAAGGACTCCAGTACCTCAGTAAAAGGCAGGAAGTGCTTGTTGGAAAACCTAGTTTGGAGAGAGGCTGTAGAAGTTTGGTGAGGAGGGCATTATAGGGGATGTTCAGTCTAGCTCTCAAGTCCCATGGTCCTGCTTCCGTACCCATTCAACCTCCTAAACTTCAGTCGTGGATGCTTATCTGTTTGAACACCTTGAGGCTCAGCCTACCTCTTCCTTGGCACATTTCCTCGACAGCTCTCTGAACCCACCTGCAGTCAGTTTCTTTCCTTCACTGTCCAGTAGCTTTTCAAAGACATAAGGACACATGCCACCACCTTCACAAAGCTCAGCTTTTCCAGCTATGTGACAGTACTTTGGTACCTCACTCTTGTAGGTGATCTCTGAACATGCTTCGGTTCTTCTGTGCCCCTCGGTTCTGATTTGTATCTAGAATAGAATCATTTCATATGGCTAAACTCTGGAATATGCTCAACTCACATTAGGGCTGGTACCTTCCATTTTTCTAACATCAACTATATCCATGTAGAGCACTGCTGATTTTCAATGAACCTGCCACCAAATACACTACATTAAGACAACACATGGAGTATCCCAAATATGCATATTGCTGAATAATAGGATGGCTCTCATGCTGGTAATATTGGATCACAGTTCAACCTCTGAAATGGAAGTTTATGTTTCTTTTGCTTGGTAAGAGAGGGCTATCTTCTTAGTGTCTTCTAGCTGAAGTTATTTGGAAAATATATCATTGCTGCATGCATGTTGGTCCTCAAACCATTGACCACAGCAGAAATGGGGGTGGGGTAAACATTAAGAATGTTTTCTTTAAGAACCTGTTCTCAAGGACATAATAAAAATTGTCAGGTGGAACAGAGAAAACAGACTTGATCAGGTTCTTTCTGTGAACTGTGACCCTGTGATAGAAAAGTCCATGTCATCTTTCAGAACAATTTATTTTGATCTACACTTTCATTTAGCTACTGTTTCAGGTTCAATTGCAAACAAATAAAGGAAATAGAGATCTGACAACTGAGATTTTTCACGGCTGATGACTTATTAAGAGAATCTCTAGCTGACTTTCACATGAAGCTTTCTTAATATAGTACGGTCTGCAGTAATACTTCAATAGAGAGATAATAAATTCCTGGCAGATTTTAGTACTTTGTTTCCTAATGAGAACAAAGAATGATTTTTTCTAAGTTACATTGAAAATCTATTTCTATCCTCTTATGAGAATACATATGAATAGATTGTTTTTATCAGACTAAATTTTTCAACAAAAACTTGGGCACTAAAATATTCATTTTTCTATTGTGGAAGAAATAGAAATATTAATTTTTCCAGTCTGATTTTCTAGACTATTTAGCACCCAAGGGAAAAGGAGCCATGTGGTTTCCCACACATTTTTACACTTGGGGGAAACTCAACCTACTCAAGAACTTTGTAACAAAAAGTGGGTCTTCACAGTTCTCTGTTTACGTAACTGTGACCCTGAGCTGAAATATTAAAGGCAAGCATAGGAAAGATGAGAAATACCCACAGCCCAGTGGCACATGGGCTAGCCTCCATTCTTTCAGTGGGAAAGCTATCTTGCTATGTATGGTTAGTGTTAATTGACAACTTGATAAAATCTAACATCACTTCAGGGATGGGCCTGTAGTCATTCTGATGGGGAATTATCTGAATCATATCAATTAATGTGTAAACAACCATTTTAACTGTGCTCAGGACCATTCCCACACAGGGGTTTCTGGATTGTGTAAAACAGAAAGTGAACCAAATTTTTGTTAATCCTGCTCTATTCTTTACTTCAGGTACAGGTGTCCTGCTCCTGGAAGTTCCTGACACTGTGGCTTCCTGGCTATGATGAGTGCGACTTGGAACTATGAGCCAGAATAGACCCTTTCTTCCTTAAGCTGCTTTTTATTAAAAATATTTTATCACAGAAATAGAAAAAAAACAAGACAGAAATTGATATTGAGAGACCATTGACATAGTAAACCTGACTATGGGATTCTTAAGACATTTGGCCCTGATTTGCTTGAGGGATGTGGAAGAATTTACAATTTAGAGTTAGAAATATCCTTGAATACTGTAGCCAGAGTTTAATGGGTCATAATCTTAACTTGACAGAATCTAAAATCACCTGCAAGACAGAACTTTGGGAACACTTACCTGCCAGGGATTGTCTACATTAGAGCTGGCCTCTGGGAACTTGGGAGAAAAGGATGCTGACAACAATGGTCAGTGAAGGGGAACATGGGGAATGTGGGGATGGGGATATGGACCCTGTGGGTGATATTTTTGCCTAGAATCTACCTTCATTCTGCCTATATATTGAGAATTTGGGTAGATTTAAAGAAAATGGGTTAATTTTTTGACAGAGTAAATTTCAAAACTAGAGAGTGTACAGGCTGGTGTTAAGAAGGCATCTAGTTTTGATACGATCAGCATTACAGTAGAGAATCTTTCTACACTACATTAATACTTGAAATAGCCCAAGTCTATTTATTTATTTATTTATTTAAGATTTCTGTCTCTTGGAGGCTTCCTCAGTTGTTAGCTCAGCATGAAGAGCTTGACACTGTTGTTCAAGTAGTGCTGGGTTTAAAGGTGTGAAAGATGCATGGTTGAAGGAGTCACAGAGTCTTGCTCCATCATTGGAGTGAGCAGCTGCAGCCAAGGCAAAGTTGAAATCCCTGCAAATCCCTGAGAGGCCATTGTGTGAATCAGTGAAGGGGAAACCTAAGTCATAATGGATAAACAAGAATATGGGATCTGCCAGAACCATGGAATATCCACCAAGGAGAGATCGAGCCTAGGCGAGAATCTGTGTGTGCTGCATATGGCAGAGCTGGAGGGGGTGAAGCCATCTGAGCACTTGGGATCCAGGCAATTTCATCATGAGTCACAGATGTTGGAGATGGAGCTGCAGTGTCTGATGTCTTCCCTGCCGGCTTCTGGTTTTGTAGAGCTCCTTCCTACAGAGCTGATGCTCTCATTTTAGAATAGGGAAGGGAATGTTTCCTCTGGGCATTCAATGCTGGAAATGTATCACTTATTATTTCCTAGGAGCTCATGCTTAGCAGACTTTGGAAGTCACAAATATTGAAACTGTCACTGATTTGGGGGACCTTTGCTACCACAGTGAATATGTTTTACTCTATGCAATAGCCATGAACTGATGAGACAAGAGGTGGAAGTTTATAGCTCGTGGGTGATATGTTTGGGTTTCAAGCTGGTGAGAGGTAAACTGATGTTAGTGTCAATTGTTAACTTGGCAGAATCTAAAAGCCAGCCCAGCGAGGAGATTTTGGGCTTACCTGTCAGGTGTTACCTATATCAGGGCTAGCTACGGGTTAGGAGTTGTCTGTTGGGTGTTGTCTTGATTGCATTCATTGATCTGAGAAGACCCATTTTAACCATGGGTAGAATCATTTCTTAGGTAGGGTCCTAGGAGTGTATAAAGTGGGGAAAGTGATCTAAGCATTAGTGTCTCCATTGCTCTGTCCTTCTAGTTATGGACTCAGTGTGCTGAGATGCTCCAAGACGCATGCCATGCTGAATTCCCAACCAGGACGGATTGGGACTTTGACTAAAACAAACCCTTTCTCTCTGAAGTTGATTTTGTCAGAGCATTTTCTCTCAGTAAAAGAAGATGCTGCGTTTACTAAAAGGTTTTATGATTACTTGGCATTAGGTCTAGTCAAATACTACTGGATTTATCGAAATAATTATGTCAATTACACTTCTATGATAATGCATATTTTCATAATGATTTCAGATATTAAACCAAGGTGCGTTTTCTGGAGTAAATTTCATTTTGTGATAATTCTATTTAAATACTAAAGAAGCAGTGATAATGCATTTTTAAAGATTTAAAAATAAATTTTAAATTGTGTGTCTGCATCTGTGATCATAAATATGGGTGCCCTAGAGGCCAGAGCAGGTATGAGATGCCCTGCAGTATGTGAGCCACCCAGTATGACTGCTGAGAATTGAACTCTGGTCATCTTCAAGAGCAGTGTATATTTTTTACTGTAAAGAGATTAATGTTGTATTTTTCCTAATTATATACTTTTGAAAAATATTTTGCAATAAAGGTCATTATAAGTCTTTTTATGCTATATATTTAAAATGACTCCCCTCCATTGTTCAGAACACATGATGTAATATTTGTGTTGTGATTATGATTATTTTATATAAGATAATAGATAACAATTTTGGAGATCACTAAATATTTATTTTCCATTATGAATAGATAGAAATATTAAGTTTTTCTGTCTGATTTTCTAGACTATTTAAGCACCAAAGGGAAAGGAGCCATGTGGTTTCCCAAACAGTTTTACACTTGGAGAGAATTCAGACTACTTAAGAACCAGTTTAATAATGGAATAATTTCCTTAAATAGATATAAGAAATATTTCATATGTATACATTAAAACAATTTATAATCAAATGTCATGTACATTGTAATAAGTTTACTGTTTTGTGTACTTAGAGTCTATGATAACATTGGCCATTTGTTTTTCTTAAATTTTTCTCTTTATGTTTTTTATATAGCACTTAGTTCTAGTGGCACTTTTTCAATATATTATTTTATTTGTGTTCTTAAATAATGATTTGTATCTCTTTTATTTTTTGTTTTGGATTTAATTAATTTCTGTCTTCTTCTCATTATTATATTTTAGGTTTAATTTCTTAAGTTTCTTTTTATAAATGAGAGCACAGTAAAGAAACCACTGAAATGGCAGTTCCGTAGTTGGGAGGAAGGGTTGGGTTTTATTTTTGTTGTTGTTGTTTTGTTTTGTTTTGCTTTGTAGGTAAGAGTGGGAAAACAGCCAAAAGCATCTGGAAAGGTCCAGAGCAGAGGGCAAAATATGCAGACTGACCATGGCCCAGTCTCACAAAGCAGAACAGGATGTGGAAGCATCATGTGGGTTGTAAGCAGCTGAGGGGAGGGAGGCTTATGAGCAGCATAAGGGTTATGGTCGAGGAGAAGGTAAGAAGGACCAGGAGCCCCCTGTGGGCTTTGTAATGTATGACAGGTAGAAGAGAATAGAGACCAAGAAGTCTGGAGGCTAACAAGCTTTGATAGAAACCCAACTATAAGCCCAGTGAAGTGGATCTTTTTGGCAGGCAGAACCCCTCTCATGGGTACCTAAGGAATGCTTGGGCTGACACTTTTGCATTTCTTTTTTGCTTTAGCTTGAGATGGAAACTTGATGTCTACCTGTTATGGAGTATTTGTTTACATTGAGAAGATGTATCTCTGCCTAAGGCACCCTCTGGTTAGTTTAATGAAGAGCTAAATGGCCAATAGCTTGACGTATGATAATAAGCAGAACTTCAGGCAGTGAGAGAAAGAACGGGGAGGAGGAGTCTAGGCGCACGATTTAGCCAGCAGACTCAGAGCAAGTCTGATGTGCTTTACTAAGAAGAGGTAACTAAGCAACGTGGCAGAAAGTAGATTTTAAAAATATGGGTTAATTAAGTTACAAGAGCCGATTGTGAAAGCTTGCTACGTCTACCTTTTTCTATGTCCGTTTATAAAGATAGGATGTCCCTGTATACTCTGCATTGTGTTATAGGTCCTCTTTATGATAATTCTCTTCTAGATTTGCTAATTTCTACCTTGATACCTTCTTTGACTTACATATATATATTAGAAGTACATTGTTTACATTTATTTATTTATTTAGACAGAGCTTCTGTGTAGCTTTGGACCCTGTCCTGGAAACTAGCTCTTGTAGACCAAGCTGGTCTCAGAGATCTGCTTGCCTCTGCCTCCTGAGTGCTAGGATTAAAGATGTGCGCCACTACTACCTGGCTTTTATTTTTATATTTAATTTTATGCTTATTTTTTTATTTTAGTCTTTTTATTTATTATGTTCTTTATTTTTATAATTAAAGCGTTAGTCTGTGCTGTTCAGAATGTAAAATGTCCCTCTTAGACTCCTGTGTGCAAGCACTTGGCCCCCACAGGTTGGCACTGTCTGAAGACATTGTGAGAGTTTTGGAACCATAGCCTAGCAAGTAGAAGCAGGCCAATGGAGAGAGGCTTCACGACAGCTCCACGTATACAGATTTGCTAGTCAGCGAATGAAGCTGTACTTTCCGACTCCATGTCAATACTTGTTCAAAGTAATCTTTCCTTTATTCCCAGCTAGAACTTTAGAGCACATGTGAGCATGCCCAGAAGACTTCCTGCTATCACTGTAGGCCCCATGGCTTTAAACTGAGCCTGCTTGGGAATGTATCACTCACTACAGAATCATGGATAGACTCCTAGATCAAACACTCGAGCTTCCTTGTTTGTGAGCATTGCTTTTAGAAATGGCATCCGTGTTCTCCTTGCCTGTTTCAGGGAATAGCTTTTTCTTTTATGTCTTTGATGTGCTTATTTGGACTTGGTGCTAACCAATATGCAAACCCCTTGTGCTTAGCTAAAGTTGTGGCCCCAGTTTTCTCTGCCTCCTGTTCGTCTAATATGCTAGAAGCAGTAGGCATAAGGTCCTGCCAGCTAGGAACAAGAAAGTCTGCAATGTCTATTCCACCATGGTAAATTGATTCCCTGAAAACCATAAACAAAAATGACCCTTTGTCCTTTAAGTTGTTTCTGTCAAGCTTTTTGACATAACAGAAAATTAACTAGTCCAGTTGGAGTCTTTTATGGTTGGAGGACTAAGAATGAATGATTCCAATCCTTTTAATAGGATTGCTGATATTTGGTTTATACCCAGCCTATGATCATTTTTGTTACATTTAAAAAAAGAAGATTCTGTCATTGTTGGGTATAATATTCTATGCAAACCATTTACATTAATTTTCAATTTTTACCTCTCATGATTTCTATTTCTTTATTATATTTTTAAACTTTTAGCTTCTGATATTTGGTTTCATACTTTGAAATTCTTAAATAATATTTTTATAGAATATAACAGACAATGAAATCTAAAACTACCAGATAATATATTTTACAATAAAAGTGCAATATCATTTTTAAAAGAAGACTACTGATGTAGGTACAATTTTATGAGCAAGACTCGATGGAGTCGAAGCCACGAAACCAGGAAAACTTTATGTAAGATAGAACGACATCAATGGAGGACAAGTCACTAACAGAAGCTAAATGTATAAAAAATTATAGGTCACCCGAAACACAAGGCTGCTTCCAATATATTATAATGCTAAATACCAAGTATAAAAGTGATAGAAAAGAATAAATGTTGTATTTATACTTTAGAACAGATGGGGATTCTTAGAAGAGCCCTTAAAAAATGACTCACCACATGAGAATTTGATGTTTGAAATACCAACACTGATCTTTCTATTAAAAGAAAAACAAGTGTAGACAAAATTAATAAATAGGAAATGGACTGGAAGGAGGTATTTGTCCAATTTAAGACAGACAGAAATTGAAATCTAGTTCCATCTAAATCACTAAGAAAAATCAAGACACCAAGAAGGAAAAGCGGAGCAAAATCATGTATATTCACATCTCAGAGGCAAACGATCAAATGACCACTAAGCTTGAGGTAGTACTCAGATACGTGCAATGTGTGACGGGGTGGACTGTCCTGGTTTGCTCTTTGTTGCTGTGATAAAACACTGCCATAGTCACCGTTCTGCTGCTGTGAAGACACAGTGACCAAGACAATTCTTAAAAAAGAGCATTTAACTGGGGACTTGCTTCCAGATTCAGAGGTTTAGCTCATTTTCATCACAGTGAGACACATGGCAACATGAGGTGGACATGGCGCTGGAGAAGTAGTTGAGAGCTGCAGCCTGATCTTCAGGAAAAAGGAGAGTGACACTGAGCCTGTCTAGGGCTTTTGGAACCTCAAATCCTACCCTCGGTGACATGCTTCCTCCAACAAGGCCATACCTACTCCAATAAGGTCACTCCTCCCAATTCTTCCCAAATAGTGCCACTCCCTGATGACTAAGCATTCAGTTATGTGAGCCTATGGGGGTCATTTTTATCCAAACCACCACAGAGGTGCACAGGAAGAAATTAACCTCATGAGCTAGAGGTACGTGTTTAGATTCATTGGCTTGTATGCAGCTCTAAGTTACTACATATTATGTAGAACAAATTTTCCAGGCTGTGCCTGCTATCTTATAGATACTGCATTTGGAATCTGCTCTGAGTACAAACCCAGAGATTGGGAGAGTCTTACTATACATAAACCCTATTATTTGTTGTAGAATGTTAAAGTTGTAAAATATTAAATGTGTTACATTTGTTTACATTGTGGAATATTTGGTTAATGATGCAAAGATGTGCTGTATTCTGTTATGTTGTATTTGTTTAACTCTGTGATGGTGTGTTACTTTGCTTGTCTAAAACACCTAATAGTCTAATAAAGAGCTGAACAGTCAATAACAAGGCAGGAAAAAGGATAGACAGGGCTGGAAGGCAGAAAGAATAAACTGGAAGAGAAATCTGAGGAGAAAAGATCAGTGAGCAAGCAGAAAAGAAGGAAAGGAGGACTCCAGGAAAGAGCCGCCCAGTCACCAGCAAGTCATGGAGTAAGAAGTAAAGACGGGTATATAGATTAGAGAAAAATAAAATCCCAGAGGTAAAAGATGGACAGAATAATTTAAGACAAGTGGCTAGCAACAAGCCAAGCTAAGACCAAGCATTCATAAGTAAGAATAAGTCTCACTGTGATTTATTTGGGAGGTGGGTGGTGGGCCCCCAAGAGCAAAGAGTAAGAGGAAAAAAAATCTAACTACAATCATTTGTCTGATACCATTCAGGAGGCACTGGGTAATAAATAGCTTATTCTTAAATATAAAAAGAGTGCTTACTCAATTAATTCATTGGAGTAAATTAGTACCATATTGTGGTAGTTTTAGTAAGAATGGTCCCCATAGGCTCATACAGTTGAATACTCGGTCATTAGCAAGTAGCCTACTTGACAGGGATTAGGAGGCAATGCTGGAGTAGGTGTGGGTTTATTAGAGGAAATGTGTCATGGTGGGAGGTAGGCTTTGGGCTTTCAAATGCCCAAGCCAGACCCAGTGTTTCTCTTCATGCTACCTGCCTATGTGGATGTAGACCTCTCAGCACTATGTCTGCATGCTGCCGTAACATCTGAAACTGTAAGCAAGCCCTAATTAAATGCTTTTCGTTGTAAGAGTTACTATGATCATGGTGTCCCTTTACAGTAATAGGACTTTGACTAGGATAAAGATAACCATAAGAAATATTAAAGTTACATCAAGAAATTTAGACCCAAGAAAGCATTGAACACCAGACTGGAAAAGGGTACCATATCCTCCTCTGGACCTCACAAACAGCAGGGTGCTTAAAATGCAACAACTATGCATTTTGTCTATCACCTATTTTAGCGCTCAAGCTCAATGTGTGTTAGAAGAATCAACAGGGAATGGACTCCCAACTGATCAGGGCCTTTAGTTTGTTCAGTCCCTACTACTGATGCAGCCTACTGGAAGAGCTATCCAAAAAAAAAAAAAATCTGTACCCGGTTCTGAACTTTGCCACTATGACCTCTACAGTCGTGCATCTCACTTAAGTTGTTCAGTTTTACACTGAGATTGACTCTGAAGTTGTGCCTCTAACCGGGGTCATTCTCTAACTCCTTGGCAGAGATTCTCATATTTACATCCCTATGATCATTCCACCTCTGCAATCAGTAAAGTCTCTTTGGAACTATTTCCATCTTCAGTGACCTCTTTAACGTTTTTTGCAGCCATAATGTAATACACACGCACATGCACGCACACACACACACATGCACACACACACACATGCATACACACCCCCACACAGACACTTATGTGTGTATGTAGAGATATTTACTACACAATGTGTAATGCGCAATGTGTGATCTGAGCATGATTAGCAGTGGCTGAGAGATGAATAAAAGAATCTATCTTCCAATGGTAACCATCCCGAGAAACCAGGCTACTTGGCAGAATGCAGCCGTTGATGTAGCCATGAGTTTAGTGTTTGTCACAGTTATTTTTCTCAACATTGTGACAAAATGCTTGATGATCCACTGGCTAAGCTTTGGGCAGTGAGTTTCTAGGATCTTAGCCTTTTATTTAAACAATTGAAATAAATACGTACACCAATTTGTAAAGCTGTAGGAAATTCTTTCAAAAGCGAGGTGAAGATGTAGGTCAGCATGTGCTGTCAGAACGACAGTGGGACATAGGAGTGAAGGTACTCAAGGGTCCCAACTACTGTGTGGGGCTTTCCTGTAGTGAGGTTCCAGAGAAGTGGGGGTTTGGTTACAGAAAGATATAATATAGATGATTTTGAGATTTGATCAAGAAATTTGGATAATGAAAGCCATTGCTCACTGTCCTCTCTAATATATCATCTGATTTTAGTCATATGTGTGCCCAACTATGCACAGGCACAAGGCAATAAAGATGAGATTTTTTCCGACCAACTAGAGGGAACAGTTTGCGTTATTGCGCTTGCACCCCAAACCAGTTTAGGTCAAGATCACCCCACTGCCCATGGTTCCTAAATGTGCTCCAGAGGGTATTTTGGTAGAAATGTGTGATGTTATCAAAAGGTTACTAATGTAATAACATGTTCCTTTTTTCATGTTTCCTTTTTTAAAGCAGGTATATGTGCAGATTGATTCACGTTGGGGACCCAGGTTGCTATCATGTTTCAAGGTACATTGTTTGTAAAGTGGTACATGTATAACCCAAGCCAAGAGAGTCCCAGGTTGCTATAATACTAATGTGCCATGGGACTTGACCTCAGCAGATCAGGAGCTCAAGAGGCGGTGTGGAGTTGGTACAAATGCGTATATTCACAGGATATTTTTTCTGAGGGTCAATCTTTCATTTCATTTTTCTCTTTCTGCTGTTTCTGCTCTGTTCTGTTCTTCTACCCTGATGTTTTCCTTATACCTCTTCCGTGGTGTTTTCCTCCTAAATCTTTCCTTCTACCTCTCTTATTTTTCTCTTATCCTTTTTAGACCTCCTAAGACAACAATTTCTACACAAGAAAAGATTGCCTCACAGCCACAAGTTACATATTTTCCAAAAACAAATTAAAACCTTTCCTCAGGAAGAAGTCACATTATGATCACAAGTTACAAGTTTTTCTTAGAAGACCACAAGTACATTAACATTTTCTTTTGCATTAATTTTCCCACCATAACACCTTTACCCCAAAGCATGTTTCTTTTATAATTGATTTACATAGTTTTAAGCAATCCAAATATATTTTAGCAAATTCCCTTTGTACTGGCAGTCAGCTGTTTGCAGTTATAAAGAAAGGATTGATCATTTTATTATTTATCTCAGAAGATTTTTTTAAAAAAAATCTTAAAATACTTACAAACCTAAACTTTTATATATATATATAAGTTATTTCTCCTTTAAATCTTCAGAGTACACACCCATTCGTCAACATTTTTGTTTATTAAATCACACCAGGAAGCCAAGGGCAAAAGGGGTTCAAGAAATTAACCATCACCTTTAGTCACCAACCCATCTTCAGCAAGAAAGGCCCACCAGGTTGTAATAGCCAAGCTGCCTTTGTTCCTTATCCTCAGTGAGTCCCTAGCTCAACTACTAAAGTGTACCTTTCTAAACTTTAAATCGTTTCCCAAGATTTCATACATCAAGGTCATTAGCAAAAGCATCTTAACCTAACCTTATCAGCAATCTACATATCTAAATTCTTTCGAAGGGTGGTGGTGAAATCATTAATCTGCTCCCGCAGCAATGCATGGGAAAAGTCAGTCACTATTATTATAAGTACTAGGAACGACTGTCCAGTGAGGGGCTAGAGCCCCCCTGAGAGTTTTCAATAGCTCGTAGATTGTGAGGAGTGTGGTAACCACGTGGACACCAGGCAGAGCCATGCTCTATAACAGCATGTGGTCTTCAGGACACATGGCCTCTTTAAGCCACACCCACTGTGTCTATGCTGACTTGTGAGCTCTATTCCTTGAGTTCCAAAGCTGTTTGTTGCTCTTCTCTCATGGCTCTAACATCAATGGTGTTTACCTCAATAAGAAACAACTTAACGGAAGAAGGTCTATTGCAGCTAAATTTTGACGGAATATCTCATGGTGGTTAGGAAGTAGGGCCCAGGAAATAGAGATAGCTGTTCACATTGCCATTCACCCCTCTAAATCAGAAGTCAAGGAGTGGTGGATGCTGCTGCTCAGCTGAATGTTTTTTTTTAAAAATACAGTTTAAGACCCAAGCCCAAGGAATAATACCTTTCTCCTTCAGGGTAGTGCTTCCTACCTCAATTATATCCCCTACCAGGCATGCCTAGAGGCTAACCTTATTTAAATAATCCCCCAGAAGTGTGCCTGGAGGCTTATCTTCCTAGGTGATCCTAGATCCAGTCAAGGTAGCAATAGAAGCTAAGCATCACATTGTTGTTGAAGAAGTGCTGACATTGTGGAAAGACACAGGTTTGTCTGCCTATGTTTCCAACATACTGTGATCTTCACAATGGGACAAAAAGTAGTGGAAACAATAGCGAGGGAAATTTTATAAGCTTTATAAATTTATAAGATACAAATGCATGGATCTTCATCAATATTAACCTGTGTCCTAACTGGATGTTCATAGATGTCTATAGAGGGAAGTTGAAGGGCATGTTGATTTTTTTTATGGAGAATTTGTCACTGCATTGTGATAAAATGGTACAGAAATCAATGCAGGTGTCATATATAAAATCAAATAATATGAAAATCTACTAATGTGGAAGTTTCTCAAAATAGATATATACATTAAAGAAATTTAAATGGAGTCACCAAGTAACAGTGGAAATATTGCCCCACCCATATACCTTTTTCTCCACCAAGTAAAGCTTCTAATGCCACAAATGGATTACATCTGACTGAGTTGTTAGCCAAAGAGGATCTATGGCATTCCCAAACAACTCAGGCTATTGCCAAGGTTATATGTTACCCTTTATAAGCTGATGTAAACCTCTGTTGCTGAAGACAGCAAGAACATATCTCACTGAACACAGAAATCAGTCTGGTATCTACCTAGAGTTTTCATCCCTAATGACTAGTGCTCATGGTTCTGGAAAGTACTTTGCATACTACAGAAAAAAGAAAGGTAACCACCAACTCAACTTTAGGCTCTGCTGGCATTCCAATATAGGATTGGAATTTCCATATAAGACCTACCTAAAAAACTTGATAAAAGATTCTAAGCACTAGTTGTGGCACATGCAGGTAGGATTTGCTAAAGGAGGCAGAGTTAGAAGGATCATGAATTCGAGGACAGCCTGGGCTAAACATTTTTTTTTTTTTAAAAAGGAGAAGAAGAAAAGATGGAGCCAAATTCGGCTTCCTGATAACCATCTTTTCTTGATTAGGCTCAATGCTAGCAGGAAACAGAGGCTCGGCTCCTTTAAGAGGTGACTGACTCAATACTAGCAGCTAACACAGCCATCAGTCTTTTAAGAGGTCAAGCTACCAAACACTTAAATTGGGTTTATGAACAACGAGCAGCATGGACCAAACAACTTCCCAGAGTTGGGGCGATAAACATGGCTCACATGTGCTAATCTGAGCTATGCCCACAACTAACATAGCAGTTTAAGATTCTCTCAACACTTGGGAGGCAGAGGCAGGTGGATTTCTGTGAGTTAAAGGCCAACCTGGTCTACAGAGTGAGTTCCAGGACAGGTTCCAAAAGTAACAAGGTAACCCTATCTCGAAAAAAAAAAAAAGGAAGAAAGAAGAAAAGAATTCATTTCACGCAAACAATGAACAATATATATGCTCAGTACAGATGGATTCAAACAGAAAAAAAAAACCTCTAAATGGGTTACAGTCTGTTTAAAAATATACATAGACTTGGGAGAAAGAAAAGAAAGGTTAGAGACAGTTATAGAGTAAAAAATAGTTTAAAACTAATAAAAGGCTTAAGTAATTAAATAATTAGATAATTAATTTTAAAAAGGAGTAAAGTACAATAAAATAAAAAATATAATAAGCCATGTAAAGATGGGAAAGGCACAGTCTTTTTGTATGTTATTGTGCTGTCCTTTGATTTTTTCTGATTGCTAATGAAATAATGAAAGCTGCCAAGACATTAGATTATGAGAACTTCTAGATTAAGCCAACCTATATATTTTAATATGTCTTGACTTCAAAATGGAAGTCAAAAGATATATTAATTTCCACAGGAAATGAGAGGCTATCAAGTCATTCCAGGCTGATATGGATCAGGTTTGATTGGGGAAGAACTTTTAAAAATCCTGGTTACAGACAAAGAAATAAACCCAGAAGAACTACAAAACATGTATCATATATTTTACATGCTCAAATGCAAAACCAAAAGGTATATTTGGCTAACTCATGCACAAAATATAATCTCTACTTGTATTAATACAGATACGTATGTTACCTTTAAAAGTTTATGTTTTTTCAGAATTTGGGGACCAGACACCAGTGAAAATGAATGTCCCCGTTGACCCAGCATCCAGAACAGCTTGAAGGCTGCTGACTGATAGGACCTAGTCTCATAGAATACTCTGATCAAGATGTAACATATATCCTGATTTTTTCAATGTTTCTCCAAAGATGCTAGTACTCACGGACAACAGGAGAAGTCTAGAAAAAAAAAACAATATTCCCAAAAGATTGGTTATGAATGCTTGTCATCATTTAAAGAGGGTTGGTTACAAGTTGTTTTTGGTCATAGTCAGGAAAATAGTTAAATTCAAAGATCTTTTTTATAAAGGAAAAAAGGGGATTATGATACAGAAATCATGATGCAAAAAGGTAGATTACTGAATCTATTTAGTATTATAATTTATACTAATACTTGATAATCTATTTAATCCAAAAAGCAACTACTAATCTCAAAATATTTTAAATTAGTATGGATTTTGGCTTTTTTTATACAAATTTTAAGTTAATTTTATTATACTGTATGTATGCTTCTACTCTTTTTGGGGGTATTGTGCTTATGTAGCTCATTTAAAAATGTAACATATAATTAAGAGATTCAGATTAATAGTCATTTATAATAATCAAACATAATCTTATTAGGTATGCTTTCAAGATATAATTAGATATCAATATATTTACATAGATTTAGATAGATAAATGATCTTCAAACACTTCAAAGACCTGCAGAATATGTCATTTAATATGTTTTTAAAAATAAGGCTTTTCATAACAATGAGACATGTCAGCTGCTGACAACACCGATTTACTTTAAAAGAAGATTATGGGCATCAAAGAACTTCTACATGAAGTTTGCTTTCTTTATGCCCAAAACTAGCCATTTGGCCAAAAAACTACCTTTGCTTCAATTACTGACAGTATACTGTCCAAATTGAACCAGCAGGACATAAAAGAAAGTGACTATTGAACTTTGCCAAAGCAAAGTAATACAGTCCTTCAATATTCCCTGCTTCTCAAAAATGTCTGTCAAATATAGTAGGCCTGTAGGCCAAAGTTGGATGCCCCAATGTTACAGAAGAACCTAAGGTTCTCCAGGCAGTCAGATGTTCCTATTGTGAGGTAACATTAAACCCTTTGAGGGTCCTTGATGGAAATAAAGACTAAATAATTAGACTAAAATTTTCCTTACTTATGATAAAAGGTAAATTAAGTATAAAACTTAAGACTCACATAGATAAAATGAATGATGAGTCTTTTCTCTAAATTTGTCAAATACAAAATGGACTGAATACTGTAACTGTAATTCTTACTTGGTTACTGTTTTGTTGTATATGGTTTTACTATGTTAAAGTAAAAAACTTTCTTTTTAATTAGACACAAGAGAGGAAATGCTGTGAAACAATCTCTGGACAATGTAAATATGTATTTCTCTCATTGGTTAATAAAGAGCTGATTCATCTATAGCTGGGCAGGAAGAAATTGGGTGGGATAGCATGCTAAAAGGAAGGAGAGTGGAGTCTTGGGAGTCACAAGCTAGACATAGAAGAAAGAACAAGGGAAGTTCATAGATGAGGTAAATGATCCTTGGAGCAGTACACGGATTAATAGAAATGAGTTATTTTGTGTTATAAAAGCTAGTAAAAAAACAAGCCTAAGATATCACCTGAGCATTTATAATTAATAACAGATCTCTGTTTAGTTATTTGGAAACAACAGCTAGGACACAAACTCTGCCTACATGCTGCAGTCTACAATAATGACTTGCTTTGATGCCACGCTAGCACAACAGTGACACAAACATGTCAGTAACCAACCACTCTCTCATTGGGTTCAAGGCCCACTTCGTGAAACAGACCTTATACCTGACACTGTTCAGGTGACCAGGTAGGCATGGGCCTAAGAGAAAAGCAAATAATTCCTTTCTGCTAAAAGAATGCAGCAAGAAAATTACTTCTAGCAACATTCTTCTCTACCCATAGATCAGAATTTCATTCAGCTACAGAGAAACTTCTTCTTGTTGTAGACAGGAACCATTGTAGACACCCAAGACTCAATAATGTGCAGAGTGAGAGTTTGGAGCACTCAGTCCTAAGCTGGAGGTCTTCACCAAAGCTCTCCCCTATAGCCCATGGAGCTATGTGGAAAAGGAGACAGAAAGATTGTAGGAGCTAACACAGATGGAGGACACCAAGGAGACATTGTTTTCTAGACATAACAGAACTGACACACATATGAATGCATAGAGGCTGTGGCAGCATGGACTGAGCCTGTGCTGGTTTAAGCCATACAGGGGCTCAGTGCTGAGAAAGAGATGTGGTCACATGCTCTCATCCCTAACCAAGAAGTTATCTCCACTGGACAAGTACTTGCAAAGGAAAAAATAGGGTTTGTTTTTCTCCAATGAAGTCCTACTGGGTATATAAATGACACTGAAGGGTAGGCCCCATGCCCAGCAGTAAATGGCTAACATCAAATAAATTCAAGAGTGTTTTTGTCTCATTTTGTGTTGTTTGGACATTTTTTAATCTTACAAGTCTTTTATTTGTATCTTATGTTTTATGATTTTATGTTTTTATGGTATGTATGTTTTATATGTGTCTGTGCCTATGTGTTTCTTGTTTCTTTGTTTTATTTTGCTAATTCTGTTTTTTTCTTATTTTCCTGTGTGTTTTCTAAAGAGAGAGAAAGAAATGATAGAGTTGGATGGATGAGGAGATGGAGATGATCTGGGAGGAGATGAGGGAGGGGAAAGAATGATCAGAATACATTGTATGAATTTTCAATAATGAAAAACAGCAGATAATTGTGTTGGTGTGAGTTGAAGCTAACATGAAAACTAAGAACTTGAAGGAAGCACAGAAAGTCCTCAGGTGGTTTTCTCATTCCAGGCTGATGGCAGCAGACATTCTGTAAACTGAGAAGTTGTCATGAATTTTATACATTATATGTAGAATTGGGCGACAAAACACTACTCCAAAGATACCATTATATGTATGTGTCTTGGTTTACAGTCACATTGGAAGGAGACTGTGATGGTGAACTTAGTTAACTTTGTGCATTAGGAATTATCTGGTAGTTGGTGAAGTAGCCTCTGGGGTATGTCTGAGAATATTTCCAGAGTCAATCAGATCATGAGGGCTCTGACATCATCATGGATTCATCTCACAGTAGATCCATAGTATAATACAGGGGCTCTGACATCATCATAGATTCATCTCACAGAAGATCCATGGTATAATACAGGGTTTCTGACATCATCAAGGTATTCATCTCCTGGTAGATCCATAGTATAATACAAGGGCTCTGACATTATCAAGGGATCCATCTCACAGTAAGTCCATTGTATAATACAGGGGCTCTGATATCATCATGGGATTCATCTCATAGTAGATCTATGGTATAATACAGGGGTTCTGACATCATCAAGGGATTCATCTCATGGTAGATTCACTGTATAATAGCATCGGTGAGAGGTGGTGGAAGGTAGGACCCGAGGAACTAAGAGCATGAGTTTTGTGGGTTGTCTTGCCCTAGCTCTTTCCAAATTTCTTGTCTCTTCTGTTTCCTAATGGCAATACAGTAAACTTCTGATCTCCAGCACCCTCCCAACCGAGATGTGCTGACCTCTCTGACTAAAACAAATGTCCACCTGTTTTAACTGTTCTGGGAGATTCTCATCAGAGAGATATAGAAATAATACACAGAAACAACATTCTTCCTCCGTGTTGAGTGATTAAGACAGAGAATATATATTTAACATTTTCAATATGGTTTTACATGCCTGTTCTTTCTTAGAAAAAAATTTAATGTTCCTATACAGTCTCATCAATTTACACATTAAGCGGAATGTAGAGTGAATTAATCAAGTTCTACAAGAAACCCATTGGGATTTATGTTAAAATTGACTCCTAATAAGGAATTGCAATTTAGAATTATATTAAATGAATAACTTAATGTGAATAACTGACCTAGTTTCAAGGAGATATGTTACGAGAATAAAAATGCAAGAAACCACAAGCGAGAGCATTAAAATATTAACTGCCATTTTTCTTGCACTCCAGAACACACTATTCCTTTCTCTTTGTCTACTCCTCTGAGTTTCCCAGTTTTCTTTAGCATCCATTCTACACTTTTACAGTAAAATGATTCATTTAAATAATGAACCACCAAGAGATAGAGCTAGGAAGGACACTTATTTCCAGCACTACTTTTTACCTTTTAATGAGAAAGGAGAGTTGAAAGTGATAGTTTCCGTGTCAGAAATTATTTATCAAAGTTGGCTGCAATGGTTGCAGCAGAGGCAGAAAAACTGATACCATAGTTTTCTGTAAGTAGCGCCACTTTTCTTTTGGAAACAGTGTCTCTAAATCAAATGTCCTTCCTTAAACCTTCCACTGTATCCAAGGATGGTGCTACCAAAGCTTTCTCAGGAGGCATGGTGCAAAATGGGCTGCTTAAAAATGATAACATACAGAAGCATCCAGAGGCCAGGTGCTTCAGAACCAAGGACAGCGGTTCTTCCTGGTAGAAGGATGAATCCCAAAGGGGGAAAGAGAAACTTTGGGTTTTCTCTTTTCTTAAAAAGCCAAACCAGCACACTGACAGTTCAATTTGTGGGTCCTCTTTAAAGAATGGCTTCTATCTAATGAAGCCTGTGACTGACTTGAAGCTGAACATGAGGCAACATTATATTTCTGTGTCAATGCTGTCCTCCCTTTTCATTCACGGGGAAAGAAATGGGAGGGAGATTGGGGAGTAGGGGGCATCACAAGGAGCTGAGAAGGAGCAAAACAGAAGCAGACCATGGGAAGGCTACAGACAGGTGCATGTGTGGGGGTGGGTATTCCAGATAGCATTCTGATTGCTCGCTGGGCCTCTGAGATGAGAAAACAGAGACAGTTGTACCAGTGTTGTCTCCAAAAGATCCTTCCAGAGAGTTCTATAGGAAACAATTACAGGTGAATGGAAGACTCAAGAGGAACCCCTTTACCTGAGATGAGGGACCATGAAATCAGAATATGGAAATTCTGGACCTTAGCAGTCCTTCCTAATCTTTTAGAAATTTGATTAAGGAAGAGTTGTGTGTGTGTGTGTGTGTGTGTGTGTGTGTGTGTGTGTGTGTGTGTGTGCGCGCTGTGGTATATGAGTGTGTTTGTGTATGTGTGTGTGTTTCTGTATGTGTCTATCTATATGTGTGTGTCTGTGTGTATGTTTGGGTATGTGTGTATATGTGTGTCTGTGTGTGTGCATATGTGTGTGTGTGTGGTGTGGTATGTGAGTGTGTGTGTATGTGTGTGTGTGTGTATGCAGGAACATATATTAGGAGAACCAAGATCATGTAAGAGGTCTTCCTCTATTGTGTCCATATTATTTTGGGGGACATGATCTGTCACTTGACCTGGAGCTCACTGTCTGGCTAACCTAGATGGCCAGCAAGTTCCCAGAACCATCTGTCCTTCCCTCATTTCCAGTTGTGAGCTTACAGATTGGTGCCATCACTGACTGTTTTTTCCTTAATAAGCTATGACCCGTTTTCTACTCCCTAACATAAAGCAAACATGACCATAGCCAGAGATGCTTTTACAGAGAAGCAGCTGACTCACTTTAGGATATTTAAATCCACATGGAACCTGAAGGCATGACAGCAAACAGCATTATTATATAATGTTTATATGTTGTCCAAGTCATCAAACAGGGATGCCCTCAGTGGAGGGATTCCCTTGACTGTACATCAGCTGAGACAATGGTCTAAGATTTGAGACTTCAGACCAGCATGTCAGAAAGGGATCATTTCCTATAGCATCAGCAATGAAAGCAAACGGGTCATCTAAATCTCCATGGTCTGTTTGAGCTGTCAGTCCCCTTCCAAAAAACAAAAACAAAGCAAAACAAAACAAAAACCACAGAAAAGGACCACCTCTAAGCAGCAGCAAATTCAGCCTTGTGTTTATGAGTTTGAATGCAGTTTCTACTCAGTCAGGCTCAGTGATGTTGGAGAAAGCCAATTGGAAGGGGGCTTTATGGTAGCCCCAAACATACTCATCCTCTCCTATGCTAATCCAGAGTTCAATTAAAATACAGCTTTGCCTGTAAAACCCACTTCGGTTTATCCCCAAGAATTTCCAGGAGGCTCCCTCTTGCTGAAGATTAATGCTCAGCATGAAGAGGATTAAGTGCTTAGACAATTCCACAGTCAAGAGGAGATTAGAGAAATCGCACTAACTATTGCTAGTTCGCTCCCAAGTACCCCCATTTCTGTAAAGAAACTGTAAAAATAACAATTTATTTTTCAATGGGCCAAAATAAGAACTTTGAAGTCAGATGACTTAGCTGGGATTTTTGACTCTGGTAATTACCAGCTGTGTGACCTTGAGCAACTTACTGACCTCCAGGCATCTCACTTTTCTCATAAAGATGTGTCCATCCACCTTTCCTAAGAATACAAAGGGCTGGGACCTCCACAGATTCATCACTCCCCAAAGTGTCCATCTCTATGGCTCTTGGGTTCCAAAATGAATATTTTGGAGGGGCATGACACCCAAGAGGAAGTGAGATGTTCCCACTGATGTCTTTAGAGTGTAGCTAAGAGGGTGAGCATGACAGGGTAGAAGGCAGGAAGTGCTGTGTAAGAGGGAATTGGACTCTCCAGTGTATTTGTTCTCTTTCAGAAGTTCTGCTCCCTTCCTGCATTTATTTTTTCTAAGAAGTAGAATTTTGGTGAGTGAAAAATCATATCGATTGAACCTTTTGGTTCTTTCTATCTGTCAAATGCTAGAGAGGGATTTTTGTCTTGGGATTTGTGTATCACATGACTGCTTCTCTGACTGACATCTATAACAAGTATTTTTTTCTATCACTGTATTAATTTTCAGAACCCCATCTACGTGTAGAAGCATATATTTCTTCCCCCCCAATGCCTGCCATTGCTCATGGCTTACTGACACTTCTTCCTTTCCCACTCTGCACCATTTTGACGAAGCTTTTATTCTTCACATGGGGTTTATTCTGTCTGAAGTTTCCTGTCTCAGCCAAAAGCATTAATTTTTAGCTCTGTGCTTTTGTGAAGGTTCTTTCAGAAGTCGATATTAAAGTTAGTCTGAGACTATATATGAGCATTCATTAGACAATGCTGCATACTCTTATGTTGTAAGGTGTGCAGGGCCCTTTTGTTCCATCCTGCCAGGCTAGCGTACACCCGATATAACCACGCAGGAATTGTATTAATTAAATTGCTGCCTGGCCCATTAGCTCTATCCTCTTAATGGCTAACTTTCACATCTTGATTAACCCATTTCTATTAAATCTGTGTATCACCACGTGACTGTGGCTTACCAGCAAGATTCTAATCTACGTCGGTTTCAGGCCGGAAATTCATGGAATCTTCCTGTCTCTGCTTTCTTCCTTCCAGAATTCTGTTCTGTTTTCCCTGCCTACCTGAGTCTGCCCTATCAAAAGGCCAAGGCAGTTTCTTTATTCAACCAATGAAAGCAATACAAATACAGAAGGACCTTTTATACCACTCCTATTTCTAGAACTTTATAGATGATGAAAAGCTGAATTTTTGAAATATTTCCACCTTAAGTGCAGGAGTTCATGAATATGTGACCCAAGGCAGTGCAGGCATGCAGACAGTGTGCATTTACGTGGTCTTCAGTTGTTAACAGGGAACGTCTTTTTTCAATTAATTTTTTTTTTTTTTGGTTTTTCGAGACAGGGTTTCTCTGTGGTTTTGGAGCCTGTCCTGGAACTAGCTCTTGTAGACCAGGCTGGTCTCAAACTCACAGAGATCCGCCTGCCTCTGCCTCCCGAGTGCTGGGATTAAAGGCGTGCGCCACCACCGCCCGGCTCAATTAATTTTTTTAATTAATAAAAAGTTATATATAATTGTAAATTAAGACCTCATTATAAATAATTTGTAAATAAAAAACCCAGTGCAATATTAGCCGTACTCAAAGTTTGTACATCTCACTGTGCATCTGTCTAACTGGAACTTCTAGTGAGAAGCCATGGTAGATTTCACTTGCTCACTATGAACTGTATTTTATGCTCTTAAGTGTACACACACACACACACACACACACACACACAGAGAGAGAGAGAGAGAGAGAGAGAGAGAGAGAGAGAGAGATACATAACAAGTTAAAACTACAAAATCAATTTGTAATTTTTGCTATGTTAAAAAAATAAAATCATGCATAGAACAATACACAATAATGTTATCATCATAGCCATCTTCAAGTGTATTTATTTTTCATGGATCAGTGCACTAAATGTACTTCTAATGCACAACCATTGCAAGCACTGCCCATCCTTAGAACTCTATCGTGTTATTTTTATTGAGGTCCTATTAACTTATTTCTTTTCTTTTTTTCTCTTCTCTCTTCCCTCTGTCCTCCCTTCCCCCTCTCTCTCTGCTCTCTCTCTCTCTCTCTCTCTATATATATATATATATATATATATATATATATATATATATGTGTGTGTGTGTGTGTGTGTACGCATGTATGTGTATGTGCATGCCTGCATTGTGTGTGTTTATATATGTGTGTGTTCATGCTATGGTATTCATGTGACCAGCCAAATATTTATGTAAAAGGGAATATCATGTCCATAAGGTACAGTAGTATGTGACATATTCCAGAATTCCCTTCTTTTGCTCTAAAAGCTGAATCTTATTTCATGTACAGTATAGCATTGTTAGTTATCCATTTGGTTGCTTGCATGATTTGCTGTTGTAGATAATGTGTGGCTGACAGGGGTGCACTGCTCTCCCTTCCAGAGACTGTTTCTAGTCTTGTGAATGGCCTGGGTGCATAACTGTTTCGCTGTTTTGAGGAATTGCCATACTACTTTCCCACAGGGAGTAGACCTTTCAATATGACTACTATTCGTGGGACAAAGTATTCTTTGTCTTCAGAAATTTTCCAATTGTCATTATTTCAATAGAAACCATCCTAAAAGTAGCAGGTGGCATGGCGTTACTGTTCTGATCAGCATTTCCCTAATAATGATTGGCATTGAGTGCATTTACACATGCTTATTGTCATGTGTGTGCATCACACGTTTGGAGAAGGGGCACTTTAGTCCTGTCTATGGCTTCCCGTCTTGGTGCCATATGTTTATGCCTTATTAAGAATGTAGATACTCTGCAGTTCTAGAGCTGTTCTGGTGTCAGGAGGGAAGGACTATTTAGGAGCTGGTATCTAGGCCTCACCATCTTGAATGAAGCCTCTTTAGATACTTCTTTCCTCATATTTCATCAGCAGAGAGTCCAGAAACTTAAAATATTTTCAAGCCATGACGTGTGAGTGAAGGGTGTCACTCTGAGTCTAGATGGCTAGATTTGTCAAAGCAACTTGTGAAATCTTAGCAAACGGCCTATAATTTCAAGGCTTTTGTTTTGATTATTTCAAAGCAGGATTGGGATTGGCTAGGTGGTCTGCAGAATTTTTTTCTCTATATATTGTCAAGTGGGGAGCTTAGGCCCCATGCCCTTGCATCTATCCTATCCCCCTGATCCTGAGAGTTAGCACTCTGGACTCCAAATCCCAGCAGGCCAGGTCCTGACCCCTCCCTGGGGGTGGGACCAGGACCACTCACCAGGGTATTTAAATGAGCCCCCAAAAGAGCAACATGTGGTCTCTTTTCCTTCCTCCCAGTGGTCATGTTTGCATGGCTTTCCCTTCCCAGTTCCCCTTCGAGGCCAACCGAGAACACAGAACTCCCATTAAACCTGGATATTTCTTAAGTTGACTTGTTCTGATTTGGCTTGATTGGAAATTTTGCATTGGCAGGGAGCTCATGTTAGGAAATATTCCAAACATATATAACTCTGTGTGGCTCAAGAGGTTTAACTGAAGACCACTAACAATGAGACTACTTACATTTGCTGTTCTTAAAGATGTAGACTGTTGAAAAGAGAAGGTTAGTGGTGGCAGGAGCCTGAAAGAAAGAGGAATGAGCGGATCACAGCATAACTAATGCAGACAGACCCATTTCCATTCAAAGAGGAGAGATCCCAGGACTACCTGGGGCAGGGTGACACATCCACCCCATGAAATATTACAAGTTGTGTCTTGTTTTCTCATGTGGCCTGGGATGTCAAGCTGAGAAAAGGCCTGATGGAAGATGGTTATGGGAAGTCCAGACCAAGAGTGAATCTGTGAGGTGCTCAAGTCTGGCCTTGAGAGAAAAACATGATGCCAATGGCTTCTGTTAATTAGTTGCATTCAGTGCTGTGGATGGGACTGCTGCCATCCTGGAATCTCATTCTTGGGTAATCAGACAGGCCCAAGGGTCTCGAGGACTTGCTTACTCCAAATGAAAAAAGGTAAACAGCATCTAGACTTTCAGAGTTTTGCTTTTCTGTTCATCTGGAGTGGTTTGAATAAGAACAGGGTCACATATTTGAATGCTCAGTCCCCAGGGCTTGGCACTATTTGAGAAGATTCAAAGGATTAGGGGATGTGACCTTGTTGGAGTAGGTGTGGTCTTATTGGAGGAAGTATGTATCTAAGGGTAGGCTTTGAGATTTCAGAAAGCCCACACCAGGCAGTTTCTCTGTGACTGCTACTGCCTGAGGATCAAGATGTAAAGTTCTCAGCTACTGCTCCTTTCTGCTCCTGTTGTGCCTCTTTCCTTCCTGCCGTGATGACAACAGACTCCAAAACTGTAAGCAAGTCCAAAGCTAAATGTTTTCTATTATGAGTTGCTTTGGCCATGGTGTCTCTTCACAGCAAGAGAACACTAAGACTATGCTTTCTTGTTTGTTGGAAGGGACAACTTCCGAGTTCCAGAGAATAAATGAAGTATCAGCTTTTAAAAGCTATTATAATATTTGTTGTTGACTTGGTATTTTTTGAGACAATGTCTCCTGTGGCTCAGGCTAGCCCCCAACTCATTCTAGCCAAGGATGACCTCAATGCTTTCATTTCCCAGGCACCAGCGTGCCTGACCCACTGTGAACTTCTAAACTTTCAAAAGTCAATTAAATATGTAAAATAAGACGTCCTCCTATCATTGAGGTAATATATACATTATTAAAGAAGACTGACACCAAATTTACCTGGGTCAAACATAGCAATATCTGTCGATCTCTGTAAAGGGATTTGTCGGGAATCTCTAGACATTTAGATGAGGGGATCACACTGGCTAAGGAAGGTTTTCAGGACCTCGCAGACTTGGGACATGAGGAGCAAACACTAGGAGACTGTGCATTTAGTCCTTTCTTCTCATCTGAGCACATGTGAGATGAAAGTCTCTTCACGCTGTACACTAAACTCATTGACTTCACTTCCATGGAGAGATTATTTTTCTTTATTTTTATGGCTAAAAACTGATTGTTGAAGAGCTCCTGTAGCTCTATGGCCATGAAGACAGTCCTCAGAGAGCCGGGAACAGGTGTGGGTAAACGGCACGCCACTGACTCACAGGCTATGCCCCATTTCTTCCTGTAAAGGGCCTCGGGTGAGCCATTCCTTTATTTCATTTAGCACAACGAGAGAAGAGGGACTTTGACATAAGTGCTCTGCTCTCTTCAATGATTTTGTCAGGCTGACTTTCAATTCACAAGGAGCTGCACAGGAAGAGAAGCCCAGACTGAGACTCCTGGAAAGCAGCGCACATTGCCCAGAAGAAGGCACACTGCACAGCAGGAAACACGTGGGTCAGTGGCCCCTTCACCAAGCTGTGTCACCTGTGACTCTGTTCAGGGTTTTGTTTAGAGCCAGTTTCTCTTTGCTTCAGCAAGTCAGAAATGCAGAGGGCGGAATGGTGAACTGCAGCTTAGAAGATGGCGGTTTATATATCTAACTGAACCTCTCAAACACGGGGATGAGTGACTTCCTCGTTGGTGTCCCAAAGCTCTGTTAATGTTCGAATGGAATAATGTTGGTGCGTCGCCATTCACATAGATACTGAAGTCTCAGTATTATGAGCTGATGTCTTAAGTAGAAGCTCCAACCTCTTCTCTTCACCCACCCTTAGAAGAGGACTTGTAATGGGAAGGGAAAGGCTGAGAAGCACTTGCTGCTCCATTGCACAAATAAACTACCTTTCCCTCATGGCAGCTCTGGCCTCCCTGTGGTTTCCTAGCTTTACTTGGTGGGGACTGAACTCTAGGGGAGCCAGCTGGTCCTTTCGATGTGTCCTTTGCACAGGCATGGGTATGACTTAGACTACAAGCAAAGACAATTTCACATAGAATTTGAATAGAATACAGTGTTTTCTTCCAAACGTCTGAATTTTCACAGTGTGTTTACATGGTACAAATGTATGCTGTCTTATGTGGCCCTCACATCAAGTATCAAAGGGATTAGATGTTCAGAGTATGCCATTTAGGGGTGAATATTTCAATCCAAACCATTTTCTGGAACAAAATTGATGTTCTTGCAGTGCAACAAATATCAGCAGTATATTAACTGACTTCATGCTGCAGGAATCAGAATCCTGTCATGTGACACTGCTCAAGATGGTCGGTGTTCTATGGTGCCACACAGCAAGGGTTTAAAGAACCATGGTGAACAGTGCAGAGTTCCGAACCTGGGCCTTGGCTGTTCACCATAGGTAATTACTTTGGGCAGCTTATCCTGCCAGTGCTGCCAGACATCCTCTTGAGTGTCTCCAGGCAACTAATAGAGGCCCTCTACTGCATGAAGCTGCTCATTTTGTGCAGGAGTGCCCTGCAGCCACCCACCTCAGTGTAGAATGGCGGGAATCACTGCCGCCAATAAATATAGAATCTAAGCAGCGGGTCTAACAGGGTATACTGTATGATTCACTAAGTTCACCATGCTCTTCTGAATGTTTGGAAGTCCTTCCTTCCTTCCCTCCTTCCTTTTCTCCTTGCCTCCTTCCTTCTTTTCTTTCTTCCTTTCTTTTCTTCTATGTGTACATGGTCTCCCAACCCCCAAACCCATACTATAACTCACATATGGAGGTCAGAAGGCAATCTGTGTGAGTTATTTCTTACAGTCTCTTTCATACAAGTCACTCTACTGAGTGGACTGGCTAGCTGATTCTGGAAATTGGTTTAATAAACATCTTAGATAAGATAAAGTCACAGAAGGGAAACCTGAGAAAGAATCACAATATATTGTTCTATAAAGTGAATGTTATAAAACTCTGAGCACATTTCATAATCATATATTTGAATGTATGTATGTGTTTATAGTGAATCTATACTATGTGTGTGTGTGTGCATGTGAATATGTGGAAGAATGAGAAAGAGAGATGCATTTACTATTGTCAGTCCTGCTTGTATTATATGAATATTGATGTAAGTAAACATATAAAACTCATATCCATTGCTGGCTATAGATAGTCACCACATGCAAAAAAAATCTTAAATTGATATCACTTTGAATTTTCTAGATTCACTTACACAGTAAGATAAAATTAGTATTTGCTGATTATGTTTTTGAATTGTGTTTAGTAACAAGGAAGACAAAAATATTCATATGGTTGCTTTATGGCTCTATACAATGTTAGAAACCTGTGTGCCTTTCGCTATTTGCATGGAGGGGAACGGGTGAAAACTCTCAGAAGTTAAGACACACTGGTAACCACAACTGTCTCATAGGAAAAATTAGGTTTTAGTTTCTCTATATGTTCTACAAAAATGTATGTCATCACTACCTCAATCAAAATGTTAATTTAAAGAGAGAGGCTGGGGTTTTCATTCACGACTACAACTTTGCATATATGCTATTTTTGGATCATAATGAGTTGAATAGAAAGGCTTGGGAACAACCCTCTTAAGTATAGAGATGGAAATTACAACATATATTAGGGTCATTTTCCTACAGCTTTGCAAACTGAAGGGGCTATTTTAAGCATTAGGGGTGCAAGGTTCTTGTTGCAATCTTCCAGCTTTCACGATTCGCTCATGAGGCTCCCTTTTCACTGAATAGAGCAGCAAGTTCCTTGTATTATTACCCAAGGTGAAGAGCAGCAGGACTCTGGAGCTGGAAGAGGCCTATTATTCTCTGCAGGCCACTTTGTTCCCTGCTCTGAGCTCTGAACAATGCTTCTTAATAGAAGCAAGTGGAATGTATTTCTGGGCTTGAAACTGGGAGCAGAGCCGTGGCCACACCCCTGGTCTCCCTTAATGTCCTGCCTTCGCTATGCTGTGGCTTGATGAGATGTCATCTAAAAACTCAACTCTTGTGGATTTTCATATCTGCATGATGAAAAAAAGTAGCCAATGATGGAGGAAGGTCATTGGCTAATAAAGGAACTGCCTTGGCCCTTTAGCTCTAGCACTTACAGGCTAATTCTCACATCCCAATCAACCCATCTCTAATAATCTGTGAGAACCGGTCTTACCGGGAAGATTCTAGCCTAGTCCATCCTGGGTCGGAGCTTCATGGCGTGTGTCTGCCCGGGAGCGGGGCATGGTGTCTCTCTCTCTGAGGCGTATGCTCCCGAGAGGAGAGCTGTGGAGTCTGAGCTCACTTCCTCTTCCTCCCAGCGTTCTGTTCTGTTTACTCCTCCCACCTATCTTCTAACCAATAAAATGGGCCAAGGCAGTTCCTTTATTAGCCAATGACCTTCCTCCATCAAGCCAAGATGAATTCCAACTCACCAGATCTTCAGTTAGTGATTTTTGTCCTCAATGCAGGCAGCCATATCCACTGCCATCCCTCTGGCCCTGCATGGTGAACAAAGTGACCAGGTGCATCTCGCTCTTGCCAGAAAAGTGTGAGTGTTCAGTGCAGCCAGAGAGCAGAGCTTGGTGTACTGATGTCGGAACTGTGTGACGATTGACGGAGAACCCCAGCCTTAAGCTGGTAGCATCAACAATGAGCTTTGGTAATAATACACTATAGATAATTACAATCTCCATCATTACATGCTTATACTTCCAAATATTTCTGGGGCTGGGGTTCTAGTAAAGCGACACTGCTATGAACTTGACGCTCGTTATGATACTTGATATGAAAAGGGGGTAGGAACTGGGTGGTCAGTTTGGGATAAATCCCTTCTCCCCTAAATGACCCAAAAGCCAAAACTGTTTTGACCATTATCAGAGCCATGTCCTTGCTGGAGGCCAGTGACACCAGAGGATCCAAGCTGAAGCTGTCTCTGTTTTTGCTTGGTCTGTGGCTGGAGACATCAGGAAGGGGTCTGAGATTTCTTTTTTCTACTTCCTAAAGGCATAGCTCTGTCCTAGAAATGACTCTAAGGACACAACCAAAAATGAGAGGACATGGATGCCTTTGAAGAGAACTGGACTGACCAGCTCATCCCCTAATGCCCAGGGGTGCCCTACTGCTGGAGACTCCTGCTGGCTAGGAGATCTGCCTTCCACTCTTAAACTCCCAATAAGTACTTTCTTTTTCTAAAACTCTCCCTAATTAGTTCATGAATTTCATTCTTTGAGTCTGTGAGACTAGAACCTGGAAGCTTCTGGCATAGAGTGGCTTTTATCCCTGTTGAATTTCTAGGACCCTGGCTTCACAAGTCAAGCACAAAAGAACCAAGAAAGGCTGTGCTACTCTCAAAGATGCTGATATTTCTACATCATTGTGTCACTGGTCTCTACTAAACAGCCTCAGTCACGTTTTGTTTCTTAATTCCTTTTCCTCCCTTGGCCTGTGAAAATCATAAATAACAATTAAAATGTATCTAAGAATCAGAATCATTAAAGATTTGGAAATTTGAAAACCACATAAGCAGTACACTATATCACATGCCTCTGAGCTGAGAGCTACCAGTCAGCCTTTGCACTAAAGCTGTGATAATTCAGGATAGCAGAAGCACATAGCCTCAGAGGTGACAGCAACAATGTGTGAGAAACTGATACAGGAGCCAGAGCGTGCCAAAGGCATGCATGCACGTGAAAGCTGATAGAGGAGGTAGAGGGCAGCTGTGTGTGTTGATTGCAGCCTCTTTCCCTTCTTCCCTTCATCCCACACTATCACAGAAAAGAGTTCCTACTGAAACCTGGTTTCTCCCCAAGTTCTGAGGGGCACAGCATTCTTTACCTCTCCAGCTCCATCTGCAGCCCCTAAATTTTCATCCTTGACACAGGAAGGCATCTCTTCATTGGCTCTATAGGTGATGATGATGAAGCCAAAGCCTTCTGAAGACTACTGCCTGCCCCATTCTATACTTATATCTGAAGCAGTCGTGCAATCTGGGTACAGCTACACAGCTCTGTGTTATGGGATTCCCCTCTGTATGCTGTGAAAACCATTGGTTAAAAAAGAAACTGTCTTTGGCCTGTGGTAGGGTAGAGTAGAGCTGGGTGGGGAAAACTAAACTAAATGCTGGAAGAAAAGAAGTGGAGTCAGGGAGAAGCCATGGAGCCGCTGTAGGAGACAGATACACTGGAACCTTGCTGGTAGGTCACGAGCCTCATGGTAAAATATAAAATAATGAAAATGGGTTAAATTAAGATGGAAAAGCTAGCCAATAAAAAGTGAGAGTTAATAGGCTGAGCAGTGATTTAATTAATACAGTTTCTGTGTGGTTATTTCAGGTCTGAGTGCTGGGTGGCCAGGAAACAAACAAGTGGCCTCTTGCTACAGCTCTGTTACAGGGAACTGGACAAGCACACAGACACAGCACAGGAGAACTTCAACAACCACACAGCTACAGCACAGGAGAACTGGACAACCACAGAGCTACAACACAGGGGAACTGGACAACCACACAGCTATAGTACAGGACAGCTGTACAACCACACAGCTATAGTACAGGAGAGCTGGACAACCACACAGCTATAGTACATGAGAACTGGACAACCACACAGCTATAGTACATGAGAACTGGACAAGCACACAGCTATAGTACAGGACAGCTGGACAACCACACAGCTATAGTACACGAGAACTGGACAAGCACACAGCTACAGCACAGGAAAACTGGACAACCACACAGCTACAGCACAGGAGAACTGAACAACCAACAGCTACAGCACAGGAGAACTGAACAACCACACAGCTATAGCACGCGAGAACTGGAAAAACAAAGCTTTCCTCTTTTTGTCCAAAGCCTGTGCTATGTGCCACTAGATTGTATAATTGAGCAATTTCTCGAGGTTTTACTCTGGATCCTGCTTAGACTGTTTCCTGTGTAGGACTCCTCTGAATCACACTTAGCAAGAGCAATTTGCTCCCCTTTGACTAGCAGCAATGGGAACAGGAGGCTGAAGAGATGTTTCTGCTGTTCCTTTCACAGACAATGCAAGTGCTCTGGCTCACATTATCTCTCCATATAACCTGCCAAACCTGAGGTACTTGTGGTTGTTCTTCCTCTTTTCTCTTCTGCTGATGGCTAATTTCCCCACCACTGCTGCAGGGGTTACCCTGGACAGCATCTTCATGGGTCACTTGCTCTGAAATTCTCTCTGCTCACTTCATGTTCCTTTCTAATGGCACTGGCATGATTTCTTTATGTTAAAAGAAAAAAACACATAAAAGCAGGCAGGACATTCCTTCAACCTCTATTTTCCTTTCTTCACATACCTTTTTGTTTGTTTGCTGCAGCCGAAGGTCCTGAAGGAGCTGTCTCTATGCTTTGTCCCCACATCCTCCCACCATAGCCGTTCCTTAGCCTAGAGGCACTTATGTTGCTGTTCCTGGCCTTTGCCACTGCCCAAGCCGTGGTTCTTATTAAATGAATACCAGGACTTCCCTTCCTTTGCCCTTTAGGTCTTTTAGACTCTGTTTACAATCCACTCCTTACAACTTCACTTTTTGTACCTCCCCTTCCATCATTTTTTTCTCCTTCCCTACATATATCTCTGACAGTTTGAATGAGAAAGATCTCCCATAGTCTACAGCATTTGAACACTTGGTTCCCAATTGACTGTACTATTTATGAGGTCTAGGAGACATGGCCTTGTTGGAGAAAGTATACCATTAGAGGTAGCTGTTTAAATTAAACATTCACATCATCTTGAGTTCACTTTCTGCTTTTTACTTGCAGTTCAAAACATGAGTTCTTAGCTTCTGCACTAGCCACAGTGTCCATGTGTTCCAGTCAGAATGGACTCACTGTTTTGGGACCATATGTGAAGTAAACCCTTCCTATTAGCTGCATCCGTCATGCTGTCTTATCACAGTAACTAATTCACTCTGTGTGTATCTCGGCAGCTGGCTCTCTTTGCCTCCACTAATATCTTGTAAATATACACACTCTACACCACCTTTTCTTTCCTTGAAGTATTTTGGGCACATCTGCCAGACTCTGTCTTTACCATCTCTCCCTTAGTTTCCTGCCCCAGTTTCTCTAGTTTCTAACTTGTACTTCTGGCCACTCTGAAATTCAAGCCTTCTCATATCACGTCCTTGCTTAAAACACTGTTCGTTTTCTTATGCATCTGCACTTGGGTCAAGTTCAAGCTGCTTTTCATAGTTTAAATGTCTGAGCCAGACTAAGCTGCTGCTGGCCTAGTGAGGTGCAGGTTAGAGTTCCACCAGAGTGGAGATGTCCCTCTGTGAATAACTCACATGCACTATTAATTCTATAGGCTGAGCCTAAAATGCGCATGCCTGTTTGATGAGTTTGAGGGGGCTGATTTATTGTAACAAGCAGATTGTAATATGTGACCTGAAGCTAATTTCTCCCTCATAGACTGATCTCTCATAAACTGTGTAGCAGTTTCCTTGATACTTTAACATTACACCCTGCAGAAAAGCTCCTAACCTCCTTAAACCAGAAAGTAAGCAATTCAAATAGTTTTAGGAAGTCACTGAAGCTGACAAGATTCACTAGGATCCTCCCTTCTAGAATAAGGAATAAAAACTACTGAACATCATTTTTAGACAAGCCAAGCTGCAAAGAAGACACTGAGACAAGATCAGCTGTCTGGAAGAAGCAGGGGCCAGCAAGCTGCCTGGAAGAGGGTTAGACCAATAGTCACTTAGAAAGGACAGTCTCCAACCTGTTGAACTTTCTGCAGGCTATGCAGTGTGTTCTAGGCTCCCAATTTTTGTGACTTGCCATTCCATGCTAGGGTGGGCTTTGGGGATGCATCTGTCTTTGAATAATTTCTGCTCCTTTACGTAACCTATCACCCATATTCCTGTAAGAAACACCAACAAGCTGTGTGGTGGTGGTGCCCGCCTTTAATCCCAGCACTCAGGAGGCAGAGGGGATCTCTGTGAGTTTGAGGCCAACCTGGTCTACAAGAGCTAGTTCCAGGACAGGCTCCAAAGCTACTGAGAAACTCTGTCTTGAAAAACCAACCCCCCCCCCAAAAAAAGAAAGAAAGAAAGAAAGAAAGAAAGAAAGAGAGAAAAAAAGAAAGACCAATAAAACTCTTTGGTTCTCCAAGTTGAACGTTGGGTGGCATTAGTACTTTGGTCTGTTGTGAGCTCCCTATCCTGGGTGAGTAGACATGTGTATAATGTTTTCTCAAGAAAAGTTTGTCACCCAACGGCTGTCAGCATGACAGTCAACTCTTGTACTTGGAATTTAATGCTCCTAAGGCCTCATCATTTTTTTTTTGATCCAGCTAACAGAAAGAGCCAGAGAGCATGGGTAAACATGGCTTTCTCTTTCTGCTCTTCAGATAACCATTGCAAGGTGTCTTAGTTACTATTTTATTGCTGTGATCAGACCCATTGACAAAGGCAATTAATAGAAGAAAGACCTTCTAAGTTAAGCCTTATAGTTTCAGAGGATTAGAATCCATGCAGGAGTACGACAGCATAAAGGCAGGCAATGGTGCTGAAGCTTATGTCTTGATCCTCAAGCACAATGCAGAGAGAGCTAATTGGGAGTGCAGTGGGCTTTTGAAACCTCAAAACCTCCTCCAGTAAGGCCACAGTTCTTAGCCCCTTTCCACTAACTAGCGACCAAGTAGTCTACCATATGATTATGGGAGATATACTCATTCAAGCCGCCACCCAAGGATTAGCTCTGTGCCTTCAAAGAGGCACCAGGTTACTACTGTCCTTTCGCTGAGTCGGGTGTAGTCATTGAAAGCATAGTCACAATGACCACATGATCCTGCTTCACTGTGATACTATGTATATAGAAAGAAGCTAAAGACATGACTGCTGGATGTTCAGATAGGCAAGTGACTTGGTCGTAACAAGTGTGCACAGCACTTCATTTTTCGGAGGTCTCTGGGCAGGATGCTCCTAACACATGGGGAGCAGCATGGATTGCGCTGATGTGAGCCTGACTGTTCATCATCTCTCTATCCAGTGAGATGCTCTTCAGCCTTTGTTGTCATGCCAGGCTCCACAACAGATGATGTATTGGTTTACCTTGCTGCTCCGTTTCCTATGTGGCAATTGTTAGGTCAACCCTTTCTTTTAAAAGAGAAACATGTCATTCTCTAAAAGAGACCATTAAATGTTGTTGATTTCCTCTGTGGGATCCTTGCACACTGGTGGCCTCTGAGGATTTCTTTGGAATTTGCCTGTGTTATGAAGCTCTCAGTCCAGGATGAGACCAATTCTTTTGGGGATTTCTTCTGTTTCAAAGAAATTGCTTCAGATAAGCCTTGAGGAAAAACTTTCTTGGATATATTCATCATCAAGAAATTGCTCCTGCAAATGTTTTCCTTGCAATCCTTTATTCAAAGACAGCAGAATATTAGTATGTAACAGTTATCACTGACTACCAGGAAATAGAAATCTATTTAACAAGCTGGTCGGGAGGACCACTGAAGCTGGCACACTTGGGACAAAACCACTTCAAGAAGTGGTTCTATACAATTGCTGTGATCCCACTGCAACCAGGTTCAGATCCTGAGACAGGGAAGGGGCATTAGCCCAAAGAACTCTCCAACCACTGGATGAGTTTCACACAAGGAGCCTGCTCTGAATAGCTCAGTTCATCTTCATTTATACTTCAAAAACAAACATGTTTTCCCCATCCTCCAAGATTAACTTCAGTAAAAATGAATACATTTCACCCCAACTTTTACATCAAAACAAACTTTAAACCAAAACAACCTTCAGCATTTTGGTAACTTGGCTAAATATCAAGCAAGCCACATCCTGTCCTTATAAAACTTAAAGGTGACAAACATAGGCATACATTCTCAAGAACAATATAATTCAAAACTTAGCAAACATATTTATAGAAATAGTGATTTGCCATAAATTGCACGAATACAGTTTATATACTTCTCCAGATGTTCCCTTGTTCCTACAGAAGGGTCCTTCATGCCTAAGTCTCTCTATAAAGGGTGAACTTTGATGAGGCATTATTTTTCTATGTTAATGTTTTTTCCCCAGAATTAGGAGATGTAATTAATGTCCCCTGTGTTGGTTCCTTTTATGTGCTCATTAACTTTTATTGCCTCTGATATTGTCAGCACTGAATCAGAAACATTCTCAGGGTCTTGGGTGACAACTAGTATTTCCAGCTAAGAAACCCAGAAGCATCAGTTTCCAACAAACTGTACTGGGAAATATTGGAAAAAACATGGGGTTTCAGGCAATGATCACATCTGTCCCCTGTCACAAAGTGACACTGAAAACAGCCAAAAGAATCATCAGTATTATGAGACAGAAGAGAACACGGCAGACCGCATGGTCTCAGCATTGGTTCTTGCCCAGTGAGAGACAATCGTCATGAGTTTTGTCTTATGGAGACACATTGGACAAGCATTCGCATGCTGATCTGAAACTAGACCACAGGACTCCCAACACACAATTCTGCTACCCTCCTTCCTCTCACTCTCAGCCCCACCCTCTCACGCCCATGTAACCTTGCCTTTTTGAGAGCTCTTCCCCTCACACTCCTTGGCCCTGATGGCCTCCTACTCAGGCCTTATTTAATGTTTCCTGAAACCGTGTGCTCCGTTTCTGCAGCTGTTCCCGTCAACTTTTGGTAGACTTTGGATTGATGAAGAATTTGCATAAGAGTGGAATGGAAACCTGAGAAAGTCTTCTCTCATGTTAGCCAATTGCGTGTGGAGCAGGAGTTCCCAGTGTTACTCTCCACCAAACAAATTGCATGGGCTACCTACAGAATTTTTGACCTCACTCTCAAGTGATAAGACAGTAATCCTGAGTTACACCCAACCTAGTAAGTCACCATGGAGAATTATGAAAGGCATCCAAGGTCCGGAAATTTTCAGCACAGTAAAGGAAAAGAGAATTTGAGAATGTTCTTGGATGGGTCTGGGCTTGATGATATTCTATGTGACCAGTTTAACATTAGTCCAGAGACATCTGATGACATTGGTGAGGGAGCTTTGATTTTGTTATCAAGCATGGTTAATATTATTTTTGTTTGTTTGTTTTTTTCTGAGACAGGGTTTCTCTGTAGCTTTGGTGCCTATCCCGGAACTAGCTCTTGTAGACCAGGCTGGCCTCGAACTCCCAGAGATCCTACTGCCTCTGCCTCCCGAGTGCTGGGATTAAAGGCGTGAGCCACCACCACCCGGCTGGTTAATATTATTATCATTATTTTAAATTATGTGTGTGTGTGTCCGTTCATGGGTATCTATACATGAGTGCAGATGCCCGAGGAGATCAGAGACATCCCAGCCCCCCTGAGCTAGAGATCTAAGTGGTTATGAGATTCCCATCTTCCCAGCCCCTTGCTGTAACATCTTAAAGTGCACATACTTTTTATGAATTTTAGCACATCTTCTGTTAGTCAGGGTTTGATTTATTATGTAAAAACGAGGGTGAGGGTTGCTGCCACTTGATGCATACACCTATAACCCAGAGTAACTAGGACATGAAGACTTCTGGCTTCTCTGGGTTTGTGCTTTGGTGGCCACTCAGCTCTGGGCAGCAGTCTTCTGTGCTCTGGCTGCAGCAGCCTCTCTGCTGTACAGTTCTCATTTTTCTCCCTCTTGAGCCTCTCCTTTCAGGTCATCCCTTGGTGCTCTGCTGCTGGTGAACCAGCTGTGCTGATATCATGATCATTCATTTCTTTCCATCTCCATTCTGGGTGAGATTTCTTGCAGCTAAACAAACAAATACGGAACTGGCTGCACACATTCCACCACTGATGGGCATCCAGACCCTCTAGTACTCTTCTGCATGCTGCACTGGAAACTCGAGAATGATTGCCTTATGACCTCCCTGGAGAGCTGAGAAAGCGTCCCTTGAAATCCATTCCAATATCTTCAAGGAAGCAGGCCTGGCTTTTCTTGAGGAAGACAACACTCATACACACCAGTCATCAGGGACAAATAATTTTCAAAGAAAATGATCCATGGCTGCCTCCTACCCAATTCCCACTCCCTTGGGGAAGAAGACACCACTTCAGAGCTGGAGTGGGGAATTCTGCCCTAGGATCTGGAGCTTAACATACTTTCTCCTGTCTGTGAGGACAAAGTTTGATGGACAGTGTGGTGGCTTGAACGAAAATGTTCCTCAAAGGTTCATAGATTGTGGCATTTTGTGAAAGAATTAGGACACATGGCCTTGTTGGAGTAGGTGTGGTCATGTTGAAGGAAGTGTGTCACCAAGGGCAGGCTTTGAGGCTTCAGAAGTTCAAACCAGGTCCAGTGTGTGTGTGTGTGTGTGTGTGTGTGTGTGTGTGTGTGTGTGTTTCTGTTGCCTGCCAATCCAGATGTATCCAGATGTAGAACTATTGACTTTTTCTCCAGCACAATGTCTGCCATCATTCTTTTCAATATGATGACAATGGATTAAACCTCTGAATTGAAAGCCAGACACAGATAAATGTGTTCCTTTATAAGAGTTGTCATGGTCATGACTATAGAAACCCTAGCTAAAAAGAAGGGGCAGTGTTCCCCAGAAAGCAGTACATGCTTTGAATCAGCATCTAATATATTGTGCAAATAATGTAATATATTTCTCCCATAGCCAGAATCCATGGGTCCAGGAATGAAGAGGTGGAAAGAGGAGACAGCTTTATTCACTATTACTCTTAGTGACTCACTAGGAAAATTTTTGCTTCCTGCTCTCATGTTGGTCTAGAAGTTTTGGTTCCAGAGGTGGGAGCACTCCTGCCAGGAGCCACCACAAATATTCCAACAAACTAGAAGCTCAGACTTTTCTCTGGGCACTTTGTCTTCTGATGTCCTTAAACTAACAGGCTAAGAAAAGAATAACAGTGTCTTGAGGGGTGACTGATTCAGATTACTATGGGGAAAATGGATTGTCTCTCTACATGGAGGTAAGAAGCATTATGTCTGGAGTGTAGGAGATCCTTTAGGCCATCTCTTGGTGCCCCATGTCTTGTGATTAAAGTCAATGGGAAACTCTAACAGCCTAATTCAGGCAGGATGACAAAGAGTACAGACCCATCAGGAATGAAGTTATGGGTCACTCCTTCAGGAAAATAGCCACAGCATGCAGAGGCTGTTGTCAAAGGTAAAAAGAAATATAGAATGGGTATTAGAGGAAGGTAGTTATACATACCAGCTAAGGCCACATGAGCAGTTGAAGAAATAAGGATTATAGGGGTCATGAGTGTTTCTGTTGTATTTTGTTAAGAATGCTTTTGTACAGATATTTGTGTTTTCTTTAAATTTTTTTATCATGTGTTATAAAATCTATTATAGAATACCATAGGTTATTATATTTAAATTTGAGGTACTAAAAGACTGTCCCCCAAGGGACATTGCCACCTATTCTAAATTTATAATGTGTTTGTGGTTGTATGAGGAATAGTTAAATCATGTTTGGCTTAATTATGGCCTGAGTAAATATATAATGTGCTTGTGCCTGTATAAGGGATATTTATGTTTAGCTGTTGTTATGACATGGTTATTGTTTTCATTGAGAAATTAATCATGACGTAAGGACATGTGATTGTATGTCAAATTGACAAAGGATGTACTGGTGTTGACTCTTCTAGGTTGTCAACTTAACTACATCTGGAACAAATTACAATCCAGAAATGGAGGGCACACCTGTGAAAGATTGTTTATTTGCTTTAAAGCAGGTAAATTTACTTTTAATCCAGACCTTTCATCTGGGTATTGAGGTGGGAAAATACACCTTTTATCTGGGCCAAATCTTCTCCTGGAAATCAGTGTAGGGACATCAAAGGAGGAAGCTTTTGATCTTTTCCTGCTTGCCCTCAACATCCCAGGAATTTGTTCTTCACTGGCCGACTTCTTTGTGATTCCAGCATACACAGAAGACCAACTGAGACATCCAAACTTGTGGACTGAGCAACTACTGGATATCTGGACTTTTTAATTGTTAAAACCATTGTTAGACTAGCTAGACTGCAGCCTCTAAGTCATTTCAACAAATTCACGTGTGTGTGTGTGTGTGTGTGTGTATGTGTGTGTGTGTGTGCACATATATAGGAATATATATGTATAAATACAACCTATATATACGTATATGTATATGTATTGAAAGAAAGAGATTCCTTCTATGATTTCTGTTATTCTAGGAACCCTGGTTAGTACAGACAACAAGCAAGAGATAGAGCAAAATGCAAAAACAAAGGCTGTTTTTCTGAAACATTAAATATAGCTGTTCAAACATATGAGAGGGGCCAAAATTATCAAAGACATTAAAAATAATGTATCCTCTAAGGATTGAGCATCCCTAACTCATGGAAACCATTATCTCTGAAGTAAGTAATGTGAGCATTTGGCTGCCTTCTGGGACCAGGACTGGTGCAACATGGCACAGGAGGACCCTCAGTCAGGCTCCTGCCGTCCATCCTCCCCTTTCTCTCTGGCTTCTCGAGAGTCTGCCATCCATCCTCCCCTTTCTCTCTGGCTTCTCGAGAGTCTGCCGTCCATCCTCCCCTTTCTGGCTTCTCGGGAGTCTGCCATTCATCCTCCCATTTCTCTCTAGATTCTCAGGAGTCTGCCATCTGTCCTCCCCTTTCTCTCTTATCCACCTGCTGTTTCCAGGTTGTTCCAAAAGAGAAAGAATCCAAGAAAAGAAAACAGATGGAACCATAAGCAACTGTGTTTTTATAACAAATCACCAGGATTAGACAGCACAAAACAGTGTATTTGCATCTTCTCCCAGTATGGGGTACAGGAGTCTGCAATGAAAGTACCCAGAGAAGCGTTCTTTATCACTGCCGATTCCGGAGGCTCCAAGCTTTGTATGGCTTCGATCTTCACGACTCTTTTCTATGCTCTCTTCTAGGGATATTTGGTCTTGGCTTTGAGATCTGCATTGATTCAAGATGACCTCATCTTGTGATTGTTCAGTAAATCACACTTGAAAAGATCCATTTCCCAAAAAAGGCCACAGTTGCAGACTCCCTTGAGACCATTTGGTGTAAGACCTGGCAACTTGTCTCCAGTCATTTTTCCAGAGGACACTCACTTATTCTCTCACACTGCCCAGCCATACTGACCTTGGTTGGGACCCCAAGTTCATCATACACCTCCCCACACTGGGTGGCTATACGTTCCATGATGAATTTCCAGGTAATGCCTTTCTGCAGGGCTAGATGCTCAGTTCTCAGTCCAACTTGATTGTTCATCCCTGATATATGTCTCTGCTGACCACCCCATTATATTTTAACTTTATTTTTTGGATGAGATATAATAATTGCATATATAAGAATATATGAGAATTAAAATGTGACTTTTAATTCGTTTATGCCTACTATTACACCATTTTAAATGTTTGTCATTTGGAATCCATTGTCACAGCTACAATGTCCTCTTTTTGACTATATGTCCCTCCAGTATGTCACAGGACACCAGCACTTCTTCTTCGTATCTGACATGGTATGTGCTGGCCACGCTCTCAATCTTTCTACCTACTTCTGTTCTCCACTGTGTCTGGTAACGACTATTCTACTCTCCACAAAATGCACATTTCTATAAGACACATATGAGTAAGATTGCAAGATTGTAGTCTTTGTGGTCCCAAATTATTTTCTTTAACAAGAAATACACCTCTCTTTTTGACTTGAGCCAGTGTTTCCCTGTCTTCCAAGAAAGCAGTTCTAAAGCACTGGAAACCAGCTGGGTAACCTGTAAGCCAAAACAGCTTTGACACTTGACCTGGAAATAGTGTTTGGCGCCATGGTGGTATCCCCAAAGCTGCCCCCCTCACTTCAGATGGCGAGGTAAACATCCAGGTTATCTTACCAGTTCTAACAGACAAGCTATAGATTGGGGCTCCTACAAGCCCCTCATTGATTTGTCTGAGCAGCTTCAAGCACTTTGAGAAGCCCATTCATTATAAAAGATAATTAAATGGCTGCCAATGAAAGAGCTCACCGGATGTGGTATGGCAATCTCCCTGCTTCAGCCTCCCTTGGGACTGAATTATAGGGCTGTACTGAGTGACCACAATTTCACTTCTTATTTTGTTGCATTGATTTCTACTAACCAAATTGCAAAATTAGGGAAAAAGAAAAACCAAACCAAAAACCATAAAAATAAGTTTACCTTATTAATCCTACATACCTAACACCAGAGATAGGAGGTGGTTCAAACAAACAAACAAAAAACAAACCAAAGCAACAACAAAAATAACTTTATTGCTATTAAATAAAAGATTGAATCTGTTGATCAAATGAGCACAGGGTGTCCATGACATCATCTTTCTCTGTTTGCTGATTCTAGCTTTTTGTAATGAACACTTTTTGTAATGAACACACACACACACAGACACACCAACCACACACCTGGATAACGTAAGGTAGCCCCTCAAAGACTTTGTGATTAATTAGGTTTCTAGTGGTATGGTAGAAATCAGGACCAAAAGCAGCCTGTGGGGAGGATCCTGATCACAGTTCATCATTGAGGAAAGCCAAGGCAAGAACTCAAAACAGGAACTGGAACAGAAGCTGTAGAGGAACACTGCTTACTATCATGCTCCCCCAGGACTTGGAAATTTCCCAAGTGCACACACGACTGCCACGTTCCCTGGCTCGGTTCCTTGCTGCATGGTGACTTGTGCGGCTTCTGGTTTCTGCTCCCTGCCTGTGAGTTCTGGTTTTCTTGCTCCTTGTATGGAATTGATTTAATTGCTTTTAATTTGTCAAGCAAAGCATATTTCTCAGTATTTAACCAGTACCAAGGCAGAAAACTAAAGTGGCTCAGAAATCAAAGCGGCACAGAACCATTTCTGTCGTCACCAGTTGGATTACTTGTAGTCGCAACTCTGCAAACAGGACATCTGGTGGACAATAAAGATTACAGTTTACTGGATCACATAACAGGCAATTGATAAATCAATATGGTAGACTACATTAATATTGAAACTTTTAGTAACTTTTTTACTTAAAGTATGGATTTTATTATCCAAGGCTTATGTGATTAAGGTGATACTTCAATTTACTGGGTATTGGGACTCACTTTTCTTTTACATATTCTATTATTAAGAAAGAATATGACACTTTTAGAAATGATACAGTCTTTACAGATTAATATTGAACAGCTAGTTGACAACATTAATACCATCAAAAAATCAAAAGTTACCTGAAAAATTAGCACTATTAAAAGGGATAACATTAATTTTACAGACAAAATTAAATCCATATCTAAGGGTACTAAGAAGTTTTCTGAAACAATTTATATTGTTGAATTTGACAATCAAAATTTGTTAAAAAGTTATGATAAGTTAGCAGATAGACTATCTCTCCAGGATAGGAATCTGCACACTATTCAAATAATGTCCAAGAATGAGATGTTATCTTAAAGAAGAAACTTCAGACCTTGGAACCACATGTGCAGATTGAAGACCAGAGGCTAGGTGCCTCAATGAAATCACTAGAAATATATACAGTCCAGGAGATCCAGTCTTTACAAAAGATAGTAATAAAAAGATTTGAAATAATTGAGGAAATTATTGGAGCTGATGAACAGGGAAAGAAGGCACAAGAACAGGATTCAACATCGCCAGTAGCTGTCAGAGATGAGTTACCCAGGGTTTTTAGCTTCCTACCCTGTAATCTACTCTGACAAAGCCTCAAGTTCTAAAGGCCCAAAAGGATCCAAAGAAGGTAGATGGATATCCATAGGAATGAATGATCTAAAAGAAATTAAACAAGCTGCTGTAACTTATGGTTTGCATTTCACATTCATTACAGAGATGATAAAGACATGTTCTTCTAACATTAAAGCAATGCCACATGACTGGATTCAGTTAGTTTCAGCAGTCCTGGATGATCGACCTCAATTAATATTTAAAATTTACTCCAGAGAAGAAGCAAAAATTTTGGAACAACAGGGAAAAGCAAAAGGCCTTGAGACTTCCCAATATCAAATTCTTGGTGAAGGCCCTTATGCTGACCCACAGGTTCAAGCTCTTTATGATGAAGAAATCTTGTCCTTATGCCACAAACCAGCATTAAATGATTGGGACAGGACTCAAGAATAAGAAAAAATTGAATCATATACCAGGATCAAATTGGGCCAGAGAGAACCCTTTACTGACATTTTACAAAGATTAACTAAGACTGTACAAATAGGAGTAATAGACCCAGGTGTTAGATGACTACTTATTGAATCTCTGGAAAATGCCAACTTAGAATGCAAAAAGATACTTGGGCCTTTAAAAGTTAGATCAGCAACTATGAATGAATGGATCTCGCATACAATGAACATTGAGATATTTAACTGTAATACTGAATCTTGTGTAGGAGAAGCAATTTCCAAAGAAATGAGGAGACATCAAAACACCAAATGTTGTAATTGTGGTAGAATAGGACATCTGAGAAGGGATTGTACATAAGGAATTTCTAGGAATAATATATCCTCTGGTAACAGCAAAAATAGGAGGACTCAGTGTTCAGGTATATGTAGAAGGTGTGGCAAAGACCGACATTGGACGAATGAATTGCAGATCAACAAAAGACAGACAAGGCAACAAGATACCATCGGAGAACTCATTAAGGGGCCTCTTACAGGCACCCAAGCCAAAAGTGGCCCCAGTCATTCCCAGTAACTGTGGAGGACGTCTCATCAGAAAAATTTAAAAATCCAGAGCCTTCTATAAAAGACCATACTGCTCTAGATGATGGCATAAACATGGAGGATAAGTCAAAAATTCCAATAGGAAATAGGAAATGTATATTCTGGCAGACTTCTATAAATGATCAAAGACCAAAGCTAAGCATATGTATAAATAGCATTGTAATTGTTAGCTTGATAGACACAGGTGTGGTTGTGAGTATCATTACCCCAGAATCTTGGCATCCAAATTGGCCTCTTGAAGATGCAGATGTTCAATTACTAGGAATTGGAACCATATCTCAAGTTAAACAAAGAATGAGATGGGTTGACTGTATTGGAACAGAGGGTCAAAGAGGGAAGCCAAAGCCATATGTGGCTAACATCGCAGTAAATTTATGGGTCATGACCTGATGCAGCAATGGACTACCCAGATTAACATTTTTACAATCCCAGGAACTCATAATTCTGGAAAGAATATTATAAGATACTATACACAAAGGTTACCAGCCTTTCAGGCTGTACAAGAACATAAAGCAATTAGTAAACCTTTAGAGGTACCAACAGCCCTACCTTTAAAATGGTTAACTGAGAAGCCTATATGGGTTAAGCAGTGGCCTCTAGCTGAAGATAAGTTGCAGGCTTTAGAACAGCTGGTACAAGAGCAATTAGGTACTTACCATATTGAAATCAACCAGCCCTTGGAATTCTCCTGTATTTTTTGTAAAAAAAAAAAAAGAAAGAAAGAAAGAAAGAAAAGAAATCTGGTAAATGGAGAATGGTGACAGACCTAAGAGCTATCAAGAAGGTAATTCAACCTATGAGCCCTCTAAAATCTGGAATTCCTCTGCCTTCTCTATTACCAAAAGGATGCCCTCTTATAGTTATTGATTTGAAAGGTTGTTTCTTTACAACCTTTACAAGAAAAAGATAGAGAAAAAATTGCCTTCATAGTGCCTACTGATAATAATTCTCAGCCTACTAGAAGATATCAATGGACTTCCAACATTTAACTTTATTTGTTAAATAAAGAGACTGCCTTGGCCTTTTGATAGGACAGCAGCTTAGATAGGCAGAGTAGACAGAACAGAATGCTGGGAGAAAGGAGGCAAAGGAAGAGAGCCGCCCACCATGAATCTGCCAGGTCAGACATGCTGAATCTTTCTTGGTAAGCCACGAGCTCATGGTGACATAGAGATTATTAGAAATGGGTTGAGTCAAGATGTGAGAGTTAGCCAATAAGAGGCTAGAACTAATGGGCCAGGCAGTGTTTAAATGAATACAATTTCCATGTAATTATTTCAGGAGTAAGCTAACTGGGCAACCGGGCGCTGGGAACACAGCCCACCACTTCTCACTACAACAGTCACCCATTGGAAATAATATGTAAGCAATTTCCTAAGTCTGTAATTTACCATTACATGGATGACGTTTTGCTATCTGATTCAAACATGGATACTTTAGAAAGAATATTTGAAGAAATAAGAAAGTTTTGCCAAAATGGGGATCACAAATTCCTCCTGAATAATACAGAGGGGAGAGTCTGTCAATTACCTAGGTTATAAAATAGGTTTGCAGAATATTAGGACACAAAAGGCACAAATTAGGAGAGTCCTGTTGTGGTCTCTTAGTGACTTTCAAAGATTATTAGGAGACATTTCCAGTCTACGACTGGCTGTTGGGATAACACCCAATCTAATAATTCATTTAAACAAAAGCTTAGATGATGATAAAGACTTGAATAATCCCAGAGAATTAACAGCTGAAGCAGAAAAGGAATCGACATTTTTTGAGGATAAATTAGAGGAGGCACATATGGATAGGGTAAATCCAAATCTTAATTGTATTCTAGTCATATTGCCTTTCAGAATTTCTCCTACAGGAATCTTAATGCACAGGGATGGTATTATCTTAGAATGGATCTTTTTACCACATAAATCAAGTAAAAAATTAAAAACTTATTTGGAAAAAGGCTCTGAATTAATTATAAAAGGTAAATTGAGACTTTGTAAAATATCAGGTATAGACCCACCAGAGATTATAGTGTCTTTCACTACTGATGACATAAAAATGTTATGGGAAGACAATGGACCATGGCAAAGAGCTTATGCTATTTCGGGAGGAGAAAATAATAGCAATTATCCAAAAAGCAAACAATAAATTTTCCTGCAGTAATCTTTGAAGTTTCCAGGAAGAAGATGAGGCTCCACAACCACTATTCCACCTGGTTGATATGATGTCATGATTCTGATAGTGCTACTACAAGACCTGTTTTGGGTACCAGCTGCTCAAGATGGTTCCAACCTGGTTAGCTAAAATGGTTCACTTTCTTACAATGTTCTGGCCAGACCTCCAAAGAGGAAGCTCAGAATAACCCTACAAATGCCCAAAGACTACTTGCAAATTATACCAGACAGTTATTTTAAGTTTCAAGTTCTTGGAACTTAACCATCATTTTACTTTCACAGGATCACATAGAAAGAACGTGACAGCTGGAACTATTTCTAGAAGATGACATCCCCTCTCCCAACCTCAGGGTGAGGGACATCATTTAAGGGTTGATTACCATTGGTATAAGGTTGGGAGTTGGCGGGAAATTTTATAGGCTCAGGGATCTCTTTGGAAAAAGTGGGAAAATTGGATGGGATAATAGATTAGTATGAGCATACTCACACTAATAATAATAGTGAGTAATATAGTGAATACTTGTGAGTTATTATTTATAAACAATTATATTGGTATAGATTCTTGTATATTGATACAAAGTTAAATTATATTAAATATTATGTGCATGCATGCTTCTTAACATGCATGCTTAAAACATATTTTATATATTGATATGTATCTATCATATTGCAATGTACATTTCTACCTCTGATCAAGATACTTATACATTGTTTAAATTTTGAGGTCATTGTTCTCATTTGTTTCATATTTGTTTATTGTATAATATTCTAATATGGGTACTTAGTCTTTAAGTTATAAAGGTATTAAGAATTATAGATCAATAGACATCTATGTTTGTTATAGTTAGACTAATCAGGTTCTTTAGATATATAAAGATTATATTCTGCATAGATAGGTAATCTTCAACCACTTCAAAGAACTATAGAGAATGGCACTTAAATAAGTTAGGGTTCTGTTGAAGTGAGTCATGATTTCTCCTAACAGTACCCATCTATTCCCAAGAGAATGTTGAACACTGAAGACACTCCACTTGGAGCTTGTTTTCTTCTTGGCAAAATTGACCTTTGGGCAAAGAAATGTCCATGCCTCAACCACTGATAAGACACATGGTATCTGGAAATGGATACGCAGGACTGTCAAATCTTGCCAAGGCAGGGTAAGATGGTTTTGAAAATTTTCTGGGCTCTGAAAATGGTCTCTCACTTATTCTAGGCCTTAGCCAAAGTTGGTTGTTTCAATGTTGCAAATGAGACTTTGGATGATTGCCCAGGTAGCCAGTTGTCTCTGTCATTTTGTTGCACATTTTGGAAGTTGCTTGATTGCACTTCCTGTTTACTCAAGTAATATTTCCCTCCTCGGATCTTTGATGGAGTTGAAGACTAGATAACTGTAGTTACTTTCCTGTCATTACTTGGCCAAGTTATTTATTATATAAGACTTAAACTAGTTAGGATAGGATAATTATTTAATATATTTGTTCTTATTGTATATAATTTTGCATTAGGCTTAGGACTTTCTTATTTAAACAAAAGGGGAAGGTGCTGTAGGAAGTCTAAGCCAGTGGTTACCCACCCACTATGGCACAGCCTCTTATACTACATATGTTGATGTAGAGCATGCATCCACTCTCTCTCTCTTTTCCAGATGCGGGATTTGGTTTCTAATCTCTGTTCAAGCAGAGGATTCTGATTTGTGAGTTTACCCCTAAATAAATAAGCATCCATTTTTCAGTTATGAGCTAGTGTGGGATTTCTTTTAAGCATCCTTCCACAAATTTCTTTGTGATAGCTACTCTGCCTGGGATGAAGCGGTATCTCAAAGTCCTTTAACACTTTGTTCTTACTTTCATCTAATCCCATTAGGAGAAGGAGCACACAAGACTTTGCACGTGTAGCCCCTGACCATTTATAGCTGGTCTCTCTCAGGTCCACTGCGGGGATGACTAAGTGTATCCAACAGCTGCTTTTTTGACTCCAAGTACAGTGACTGCTTGGAGGCCCCAACAATTTTCTCTAGCAAAGGACATGAGGAACAAGAGTGGAAGCCATGGCCTCCAAGGCAAATGCTAAGTTTCTGTGGTGCTGTGCAAGGACATTGAATAGCTGTTCCCCATGTTTCTAGCTGAAATTTCTCTCCCTAAAAACACTTGCAATAGTCAGAGTATTCCACATTTCCCAAGCTTCTGAACTCTATTAGTACTTTATTTTTTCTTGATTATGTATGGAGAAATGATGTTTCTTGCTGTAAACATCTTAGGCTTTTTGAAATGTATTAGCATGAAAGCTTTTATAAATCACTCAGACCCCACTACTGAGAAGTGCTGTGCACATAAACATAAGAAAGACTGGAGGGTCTGCAAATAGATACTGTGGTTATTTGCATAGAAAGAGGGTAATACTTAATATAAAATGATAGTCTTGGTGAGAAGATATGAAGTCTATCCATGAATTATGTGAAAGGAAATGAACTTGACTTGGAAATCAAGTATTTGTGAACTTCAGGAATCTTACGAAAGGAAATATCGGATTCTAGATAGAATTTAAGGGGAAGATTTATTTAAAATGATATTCAAAACTCTTGCAAGATTTTACAATTTATTTTATATTTTAACCACAACCAAGCCCCCCAGCTCTCCTACTTATCCCTGTCTCCATTCTTGATGTTTTCATCTGTAGGGCCTATGTTCCACAGTCTTCTAAGATTGGCTGCTTTCCTTTTCCACATGCAGTTAGCATTTACACTTCCTTAGGTTTTCTGGATGAAATGTCTGGAATAACTACTTTTCACAAGGTGCCTCTGCCTTTCTTCTCACACCCCCCCCCCAGTCTATAATGACATATTTATACTTACGTGAATTTGAGGACACTCCTCTTTTATCTCTGATGTTGCACTTACAACTTTTAGATATAGGATTTCTATCCTTGTTGATTATTTTCTTATTTTGTTAGGAGATATTTTCAGCTAACTTCCTGATTTGATTGCAGGGAAGAAAATCTAAGAGAGTTGCTCTGTGTCTGCAAGATTGTTTGCTTGTTGGCATAGGATTGACAGGGGCTAGAGTCAACTGTCTCAGTGAGTGTTCTCTCTTAAGACAGCACATAGACTCATTTCTTTTCAGGAGAGGGCCTATTATCAGCGAGAATTAATTAATGATATTTTCTTTTTTATTTTAGTTGAAGACAGTTTTATCATAAAGAGCATGAAATTAGTTTTAATTGTTAACTTGGCACAATATAGAATCAACTTGAAAAGAACTGTCAATGGAGCATTGTCTAGAGTACGTTGGCCAATAGGCATGTCAGTGGGCTATTAGAGCCATATCCAGCATAATTCCAGAGACCAATCTAACTGGGGATTTTGAGGTAATGAAGGAAAGACAAACACACATACACACAGATGGCTGGATTGAGCAGTCTCGGCTGTCTGATGAAGAAACTGTAGAACCCTGGACATTTATTGTGTTTATTATATAGAGTTGAACAGAGTGGTGGGTTGTTGTATACAACTGAACAAGGAGCCAGGGTTATTATATGTTGACAAATAGGAAACAGTTTATGATACACGGATGAATTAAGAACACAGGTTTAACTCATCTCAGCAGGAGCAGTCTCTGTGAGGAAGCAGTCTTCAAGATGAAAGTATCATGAAGGAAAAACCTACTCTGGGCATCTTCAGTACACACACTTCAACAGCCACACAGGGACCTAAAGGGAATGTTTCTTCATTTCCCTCTGAGTCTCATCCCAGGCCATTTTCTAGTGGGTCTGAGGTTGGTATCTAGGTCAATAACATATCCTCTTGAAGTCTAAAGCACTGGGGGTTCCCTTTGCTCCCCATGGATTGTCTTGACTATGTTAACTGAAGAGGAAAGACCTGTCCATTATGGGTGGCATAATTCCCTAGACCTGCCTACTGTGAACGGTGTCATTTCCTATGTAAATGAAGACTGCTCATTTACTTCCCAGCCACCCAAATCCAAATAATCTATATTTATCGCAACACTGTTTGATCATTGGCTTAGACATATATCTAGCCAACTCTTGCATATTAAATTAACTCATTTTTATTAATCTGTGTATCTCCATGATATTGTGGCCTACCTGTAAGGATTGGCATGGCATCTCCTGACTCTGCCTACTATCTATATCTCTGTTCAGATTTCCTGCTTGGCTGTACTCTGCTAAGCCATTGGCTGAACCAACTTCTTTATTATCCAATAGCAATACGATACTCATAATATACAGAGAAATTCCACTTCACCCCTAGACCTGTCCAAGTGGGCTGTACCATTTCCTAGATCAGCCCATCATGGGGGGGACTGGCAGCACCATGCCCTATCCTTGCCCACTGTGGGCAACACCATTCCCTAGACTGGGATCCTGAACAGTATGAGAGTGAAGAAAGTGAGCTAAGTACAAATGCAGTAATTCATTATTTTCTACTCTTGAATGTGAATATGATGTAAGCTGTTAATTCAGGTTCCTTCTGTCTGGACTTCTCAAAAATGATAAACTATTTATTTTTTTACCTGAAATTATAAATGGAATAAATCCTTTCCCCACAAGGTGCTTTTGTTAGGTTATTTTATCATGCAGAGGGAAGTATACTATGATAAAGATTATAAGATGAGCTTTTCTAGAAAGCTTTAAACCATGTTGTAAAACAGCTACCACTTTTACTTTGACTAGCCATATGTGTAAGTCCTAGGACTTCCTCATCTTTGCCAGAATTTGATTGATGAGATTTTTAAATTGAAACCATTGTAGCAAATGAATACTCAAATCCATTATATTTTTTAATTTATAATTGTCTGAAAATGAAAATGTTTTAACAATTTTTGCATACTTATTGGTTATTAATATGCCATTGTTTTTAAAATATCTATTTAAGTAACTCATCAATTTAAATGTTTTTAAATTTTAATCATTTTGGAGTGTGTTTGTGTGTACAGTTATGTATGTCTGTAGAGGATTGAGATCAATATTGGGTGTCTTTCTCTGTCACTCTTCACCTTTGTTTCTAAGACATGGTTTAGCACTGAACTGGAGCACACATCTTCTGCTAGACTGACTGTCCAACAAGCTCAGGGTATCTTTCTCCACACCTGGTTACACAGAGGTGCTGCAGATTCAAACTCAGCATCCTCAAGCTTTCTTGGCAAGCAGTTTCCCATTGGATCAGCCCTAAAAATGAATTTTTAAAATGTTAAATATATTTTCAATTCTAGTACTTGGCTAGATACATGCACATAAAATACCTTATTTCTATTTATCATTGTCTGTATAATTTACTGTTTAAAAAATTCTAGAGTATAGTTGTTATATAATATATAGCAAAGTTTTAAAGAATTTTGGCATATATGTTTACCCATAAAACTCTCACCAAAACTTATATCACATTTACCTGAAATGTTCTTTGTTCCTCTTAGAGTCCAGTTCTTGGGACCATAATAGTTCATTCCTAGGGAATCCAGTAAATTGGATTTTTGGTATTATAGATTTATATGTTTCCTAAAGTTTCATATAAATGGAACCATAAGTATAAGCACTTTCAGTTTTTACTTACAATAGCTTTCACAATCACCTTTGTAGCTATATAGGTCATTAATACAGTATTTGTCAACTTGAGTGTGTTAAAACTATCCTTGTCTTCCTTCCTGAGTAGGCCATTAATGTATTGCCTATATATGCATGAATTCACTTTACTAATCATTGTTTATTTATTCACTTATTTAATTTTGCAGTTCTAAGATTGAACTCAGAGCCTTTGCACTCTCAGCTATCACCTCCAGCTTTTTGGAAGAGTTTTGTGATAGGCTCTGACTATGTCGCTTAGGGTGCCTTGAGCTTGCAACATTCTTGACTCAGCCTCTCACCTAACTCGTCTTAAAGGCATGTGCAACCATGCCGGACATTAAACTTATTAAGGCTTCATTGTCAGTCTTCTGGAAGTATTGTGTGGAACTCGAGTAATTGTTTTGTTGAATGGTTTTAGCAATCCATCTGTAAAGACTCTGATCCCTAGAGATTTTATTGTAAAAAGGCTTCAACAGCAATCTTGTCTAGAAGTGATAAGAACAGATGGACTTGCCTTCTCTCCAATCTCAGTGCTAATGTGTTTTGTCTCAACATAAAGTGTGGTGCTTGCCAAGGCTCCATCATAGGTCTCCTTTATCTTAATTGAAAAATCTTGGTCTATCACTGATTTGTATCCATGTGACTAGAGCATCCTAGTGTTCAGTTTTCTTTCTTGTGAAATTGTGCTACAGCTGCTTAATTTCCTGAAGTGATTCTAACTCTTCTAAGCAGACACATAGATGAGGAGCTTACATGACGTTTCTAACAATGACACACAGAGGAAGTAAGTAGCCTGTTTGTAGTCCCACACCTTTCTGCTACATCTGGACTTCCTGAATCCAACCCTCTCTAGAACCCTGGAGGCAGGTTGCTGTATCTGGGCTCCATCTTCTTTGTTTACTCTAGAAGGAGCTCCATCTAGTCTACCTTAGTAGATGACATCTTTAATTCAGTTTCTTCTAAAAGTTGTAAGTGTTTATTTTCTCAGATGACTCCAACTCTATTCTCTGATTAATATCAATGCATATTTTAAAAATTCTTGCTTTTAATTAAGCATAATCATTTAGGAGTTGATACCCTGTATTTTCTACAATGGCTACAGCAATAGTTTCTAGCCTATATGCTCTCCTACAATATGAACTTGTTATTTTTCTTTCTCCAACTTGAGGTAGATTCTAATTTATTTCTTCCTTTGTGTTTTAAGTTTATTTCACTTATTGTTAGTTAACGTATACAGTATTAACTCTCATTTTCAAATAAAGTTTATTTTTATTGCTTTTTAACTCCTTCTCCTGAACTCTGACCCTTAAATCCTTCTACTCCCTCACTCCTTTAACTTCTTTATGTCTTTTGTATCATCTTGTCTCTTTCCATTTCCTCAGCACAAAAGATAATAACAGTGTAGAGAAAGAGATACTATTCACTATATACTGCCATGGGTATATGACCTAGTACAATTAATATGATAATCAGGGTGAAAATTTCTCAAAAAACTTAAAAATACAATCTGGAGAGATCTCTCAGTAGATAAACTGCTCACTGCACATCGTGAGGACCTGGGTTTGGATCACAACACCTAAAATAGGGTGGAGATAGCTGCATTTGTCTGTCATCCACAGCATTGAGAGAACCCTGGAGCCTCAATGGCGAACTAGGCTATCCAACCAGTGATCTCCAGCTTCAGGGAAAGACATTATCCCAAAATAAAAAACAGATGAGGGAGAGAGAGAGAGAGAGAGAGAGAGAGAGAGAGAGAGAGAGAGAGAAATAATGGCTAGATAGACGATAGAGAGATGATAGATAATGGATGGATAGATAGATAGATAGATAGATAGATAGATAGATAGATAGATGAGGCAGAAGGGAATTGGAAAAGACTCCTGAAATTTACTTCTCACCTCCAGAGGTACACATGTACTTCAGAGCACAACTACATACATATATTTCTACACATGAATAAAACACACATATCCTATATTCTTTTTAAAATTGAGAATATAACAATCACACAACCAAACTCTATCACTACTAAGCATACAATTGAAGGACTTTGTATTCTACCACACATATAAATGTGCAACCATTGTTGATTTCTACTTTATTTATAATAACAAGGAAGTAGAGATAACCCAAATGTCCATCAAAAGATAAATAGATAACGAAAACATGACATGCATATATTTCGGGATGGTATATTATTCTTGAGATGGTTGTAAACATATTATTCCTACCTACCAACCTATGTTGCCTGTGTACCACAAAAAGGACCAGAATGGCAAGATATCACTAAGAATGCTATAGTGGTACCCATATATTGACAGTAGACAACAGCTGTCTGCTTTGACTTAAGGCTATTCAACAGCAGGGAAATCAGTCTTTATCTGGAAACCTAGGCAACTGCCCAGGGCTAGTGAGGTCACACATGTTAGAGAAGAACCTATTGCTATCACTTTACTAGGCTAACATAACTCCTAACTGCCTTTTACACACATATCCTTATACCACAGATAAAGAGCTCTCTTTCCCTTGCCAAAGAAGCCTCTCTTTACAATGGAAGGATACTATTACAGAAAATCATAACCAGTAAAAATGCAAAGAACCTCTGATCATGGGTTACCCAGCCCCACTGGATACATCTATAATGTGACCCTTGCACCTAAGTCTCAGGACATGTACTAGAAGTGAGGCTGTTAAGATTGCAGAGCAGAAGAGCCCAAAATGAGCTGCAAGACGGTGTCTCCTAGAAGTGAAGGGGAAGCTTCACTTGTGATACTTTAACAATACGGATGTCTAAAAGAGGCCTGACTGAGAACATCAACAGACTTGCTAATGTGGAAGGGGAAATTTCACTGGCATCCATCCCTAGACAAAGAACTACAGGAAGCTAAGCATTGCTGAGAGGAGAATCAGTTGCTTCTAGGATTGAAGCCCCCAACTGGCTTTGTAAACAGTCAATTCTGAAGCAGATACCTATAAGCAACATTAGATAGACTTACCAGGCTGTATTATGTGTTTATATATACATACATATAAATATACGAGTGTGCGTGTTCACGCATGCGTACACACACACACACACACACACACACACACACACCTGTATACAAAACAGAAAAAAGGAGCTCATGAATTTGAAGAGTGAAGTTGGTGACAAGTTGGAAAGAGAAAAGTGATGGGGAAATGATTTATCTATATTTTAAATATAAAAAAGATCAACAAATGATCACAGGATGTGGGAAGAAAAAAATGTTTCCTTTTCCTTACAATCCTAGAATCTCACCAGGGCCTATTCAGTCATTCATGGGAGATCTCTGAAAGTAAAACACGTTAGAATGGAACACAGAAGACTTCTGGGAAGTGGAAATGAGACTGAGAGTAAGTCTCTAGTTTTAGTTCAGGTTTAAACTTGGCAGGATTTGAGAATGTCAGCTCATCCTTGCAACTCAAAAATATTCATCGAACATTTTGTTTTTCTTATTCCCATCATCGCCCTCATGTATCATGATCTTCACTCTGGGAAACAGAGCTGTGATCCAAGAAACCTGGGGTTCCTTTAGGATTCTCAGAAGAATTTAGGGATGGACTTAGAAGGAAGGTTTCTAACAATGTTATTAGATAAAGCAAACAAGCAAACCAGGCCAAGAAAGTGAGAGTCTTGGTGACTGCTGGAAGGAGGGGAGGAGAATAGGAGGAGAGAAAGCTGTGTCTATTGCCACGGAGGACAGCAAGCTGCCAAGCAGTGAAAAAGGAAGACTAGCAGAAGAATAAAGGGAAATAAAGGTGTCTCCATGACAAGACGGGTTATTTTAGAATAAATCTGCACAGTATGACCTCAAAAACTGTGAGAGAGCTAGTTCCTCTCACAGGCAGGGTTTAATCTTGATGGCAATTGAGGCTGAGGTACCATTAATCCAGTTAGTGTTGTTCACTGGTCAAACTAGGATGTGCAGGAATGCCATGAGTGGTGTTGACTTTAGAATATTAGAACTGCTGGTCTCAGCAAAGGGGAATATATATCATGGGAGGGGGTGAATCTAGCAAGGCAATTCCAAAAGAAAAAAGAAATAGAATAGGAATAGTTAGTTCTAAAAATATTTATTTATTTATTTATTATTTATTTATACAGTGTTCTGTCTGCACATATGCCTGCAGGCCAGAACAGGGCACCAGATCTCATTTTGGGTGGTTGTGAGCCACCATGTGGTTGGTCAGTGGGAATTGAACTCAGGACTGCTGGAAAAGCAGGTGGTGCTATTAATCACTGAGCCATCTCTCCAACCCCAGAATAGTTACGTCTTCCAAGTTTGGAGTCAGTGGAAGAAACAGACTCTGCAGTGTTGCCTGATGGAAGGAAGCATTGCAAGTATCTGACCTGAGAGACAGGCATCTGGGAAACATAAGTGTTTAATCTCAGCAGACAATAGATCTTCTGTTCTCCTTAGCTCATTCTTGATGGGGAGGTTGGGTGCTGTACGCCCAGCCAGATAATTGACAGATCTAGCTATATTAGCTTTTTAAAAGAGCAGACAGTAAAATGGAACGTGTTGGATAGCTTAAAATATTAGGTCTCTATCCAGGGCCAGAAATAGAATTTAGATTCTGTTTTTGTTTGTTTGTTTGTTTTAAGCAGAAGACAGGAGCTTGACCTAGTAGACCTTAGCAAAGCTCAGATACCTCCACCTCCTCCATGGTAACTTAGATCCTATGGAGGGTCCTAGGGAAGATCTCCCCTTCCTGGAATTATTAGGGAAGCAGGAGGTGGGGGTGCAAAATTGACCATGAGAGAAGGGTCCATCCTTAATTATGTTAATCCCTGTGACAGAGCTATCTTTATAAACAGCTGATGGCTTTCTGATTTCCAATTTGCTTAGGTTTGGCAGAACACTGGAAGGCGATTGGGGAAAGAAGGAAATTGAAGTTGGATATTTATTCCCTTAGGTTTTTTCATATTATTGTTGTAGTGACCATATTCCCCACTGAAGTTAATAACCTCTCTCTAAATTAGACTTTGTCTCTCTAGATCCATGAAGTGGTCCTTCAGGCTTAGGAGTGGTAATTACATCTCGGTATGGCTGGCCCCAAGGTACAACATTATGCCTCATCATGTTCTTAAATATTCCTTATGTCTTTGTGACTAAATCCTTTAAAGAATTCTCCTGGAGTTATCCTATTTCAGACATGCCATCTGTCTCCAGCAATGAAATTAACAGTGATGTTCAAATGGTCCCTGGCATTGCTACGGCGTAAAGCATTTTATAATTCCATAAGGGAGACTTTTGTCCTCAAGATCTTACTTTATGGTGTTGACATATTCTTAACATATTACACCTATTTTCACAGGCAAATGCCTGCACTTAGTATACATGAGTCAATAGCACTCATATTCTCCAGTCACATGAGTTTTACAAAGAATGGGAATTGGCTATCCTGTGTTAATTCAGCTGAAGTTCACCTTCTTGTCAAAGTAAAGATGTAAGAAATGAAGATAAAATTGCTTTTATTCATGCTTGCCATTTTCAGAATGCAGACAGTGGTGTTGTGGTTCAAAGGATAGCACACTATCTGCCCCAAATCTGATACCCACACACAAATTGAAATTTTGATTGTTTTGGATTTGGAGGGGGATGGGTCTTCTCACCTCAGATAATCTGATGAAGAAAATTCCTCACAGTGTTTTGAGTTTTAAGTTCATATGGAATTGAGTTGACAACCAAAATCAGTCTTCACAATATTTTTTTTCTGTTTTTGAGACAGATTCTCACTCACTGTATAGCCTTAGGGTCATTATCTCCATGCCTCATTTTCCTAAATGCTGGGATTACAGGCAGGAAATACCGGAAATGGTGAAATAATAACTGACAGCTGAAGGATTGTTAGGAGATAGAGCACTGACAAGCCAAAAATATTGGTAGAAGAATTTGAAGAAACATAAAGAAATGGAAAGGTATTTTACTTATACTTTAAACATAACCTTGGAAAAACTATCCATACAAAATGCCCACCAAAATTCCAATGGCAATTTTTATTAGAAACAAACAATCAGAAAGAATCCTTATGCTTGTAATGAACTCAAACATTTCCCCAGTGTCTAACGCAATCTTGAGAAACAGTGCACAGCTTAGCCAGAGGCACCAACTGCCCCATTTCAGAATCCCCTGTTCAGTTCTAGTAATTAAAACATCGTATAACTGGTCCTAAAACAACAGGATGACCTTAGAAAGAGACTCATAGCTGCTAGGGATCTTGGGCCTCTTTCTCCCTTTCTCTTCCATTCTGGACTCCTCAAATCTCTACCTGTTGATCTGTTGTCTATCATAGACACTTCAGGTGCCATCCATGAGACCCAGGACCTATCCACATAGTCAGCGAACTGGCCCAAGATGCCTTGGGCACCAGAATATAGCTGACATCTAGAAGGTGGGCTATAGAAGTGAGAACTAGCCATTGGGATCTAATAAATCTTTAGCTGGCTTGAAGTAAGCTTGGAGCTTTGTAGGGAATGGCTACCTGCCCCCTGCCTGGGAATGAGGGCTGGCTGGAAAAGCACAAATAAGTCTGAAAAGCAATCAAGATGGTGCAGCAGTGGGTAAAGGCACTTGCTTTGTCCTGATCATCTCCACCCAATATTTGGGACCACATGGTGCAAGGAGAGAACCAGTTCCTGAAAGTTGGAAGTTGTCCTCTAATTTTGCATGCCTTCCCCCATCCCAATAAATAATAAATAAATAAATCTGGTTTAAATGTGTTTTTAAAGAACTCCAAATCTCACTGTCACTATGTGACAAGGATTCTCATGAAGCAAAGCAATCCATGTTGTAAGAAGTGTTATCTGGTCACACATCATCCTCCCCTGCTCATAAGAGCAATTCTGTCTTTATCTATGCCCAGAAATTCACATTGTTTTTCCTCTCTCCGCTTACTTTTAATGGTGTGTATTTATTACTTATTTATTCATTATTAATTTTCTTTGCTTCTTTACACCAAGTGACGTTACATGGTCCATCTCAGGAGGAAAAGACTCAGGGGTTACAGTAACGAATCATTGACTATTCCCTCCGTCCCCCCCCCCCCCCCCCGCTGTCTGGCATGTAATGGGGCTTTCCTGTGAGAGGGCCTTTCTGTAACTGCAGTGCAGTTGCAAGGAGAAAGCTGCTCCTCAGAGACGAGCAAATGTCTATGTGTGCATGTCAGCCATTGCACAAATCCACTGATTTCCTTTTATTCTTTCCAAATCTCCCTATTCCCTATGAGATTTTCCCAAAATTTGCTAAATAATGACTAAAATCACAATTCCTCCCTATTGAATGTTCTGGCAGAATACATGCCTTTTTATCTTTACAATGATCCCATGGGAGACCAGAGAAACTTTCATGAATATGATTAGTAAACAAATAAAGCCAAATACCTGTGTTAACCTGGTAGCCATAGTGAGGGGTCTCTGAATCAGGGTCAACTGAGCAAACTGAGACCAGTAATTAATATAATAATATAATATAATACAATATAAATGGATCTTGCATAGAACTCCTGCTCTTTGAAATACTTTTCCTGCCCACTTGCTTAGATGCTTGGAAAAGTTTTAGTAGATTTTAATATTTTGCAGCAGTCTCACAAACGCAAGCAGATGACATATACAGTGTTTTAGTCATTCTAGGCTGCTGTGACAGATTATCACAGACTCGGTGACTTAAAACGCACACACTATTTATCATATTTCTGGTAATGAGGAAGCTCCTCAAAGTGTGATAAGCGTGTGGTGGAGGGGACGTGTCCTGATCTGGGGACGGCTTTCTTTTACCTGTACCCTCCTTGCAATGTTAAAAACAAGGTTTCTGAAAAGACCACTAATACCATTCATGTGAGTTCTTCTCTCATGGTCTAATTACCTTCCTTCAAAGCTCACTTCCTGATACCTTCATATTTGTGTCTTGTCAGGATATTACCTGAAATATGCAGTTGTGTACATAAATTGACATTGAAAGCACATTGGATAGCATTCGGTCATTTGTCGTATAAATGGGCAAAAAATTAAGTACAATATAGTATTTTGTAACAATTTTTTTGAGACAAGGTTTTACATTGTAGCTCTGACTGTCCCAGAACTCTTTGTGTAGAGTGGCTTTGAACTCACAAAGATCTGTCTGTTTCTGCCTCTGGAATGTTGGGAAATAAAGGCATGTGCCACTAGACCCTGGGCAAGGAACATTTAGAAAACACAGTCTTACCACTATTGGAGAGCTCTTGGTTTGAGGGGCTGAAGACCTGGATTTACAGCTTTGATCTCACTCCTGGCATGCTGCTGTACTCCTGAAAAGTCCTCTGGAAACACTAGCACAGCATGTATAGACTTTGGCTTTCTTTTCACTTTCTTCCTTTCTAGCCTCAAAGCTCAGTCAGTTACTGGGATAGAATCTAAGAATTATGTTGCTTTTCACACTGATTTTTAGAACACCTAAGTCTAAACTGGCTTATGAAATAAACTCCAGCCACCCACATTTTACATTTTTTTTCGTTGCTACTGGAATTCATCTATGTAAAGTTTCTACCTAAAAACTTTAATTTTGAGATAGCAGGCTAAAAGTTCAACTTCTCCCCTAACTGCAGTTTGTTGTGATTGGTGGATGTGGTAGGTGGTTGTCTTGACAAAAGTCATCACTTGGTCTTCTCAACCTGCTCCAGGATGAAGGTGATGTGGGCTCTTACTCAAGTGATCATGAGAGAAGCTACACCAGAACAGTAATATGTGATATCTGGGTGCATTAGTGACATTTGGTGGCTGGAGTAAAAGGCAACTTATAGAAGAAACAGTTTATTTTGGCTTATTGTTCCAAAGGGCTAGAAATCAAAAATGGTGGAGACGGGAGGCATGGCATTAGGAGAAGGAAACTACATAAAGTAAGCAAAGAGTAAGAAGCAGAAGTGAGGGAGGCGATAAACTCCACCCCCAGTGCTGTAAATCCTCCAATGGGGTTCCATGTCCCGAAGTTTTCATAATCTCTCTAAACAGCACCACCATCTGGAGACCAAGGGTTCAAACACATGAGCCTATGGGGCCATTTCTACTCAGATCACAATAGTGAGGTGTGGGAGAAAAATCAAGGAGGTTGGAGATGGAGTGCATTCGGCAGTTTGAGAGCGAGGGTTTGAGCTGCCTGATAATGTATCTCTGGGTCTGTGCTATCCCTTCATCCTCTCCCCATCTAACAAACTCGTGACTCACAGAACATTCTGGTCTCTGCTTCTCTGCTTTCAAGAGTAGAGACTGCTGTAGGGTGCTGAGTTATTTTGTCAAAGACGAAGGGAAAGTCTGTTTTGTCTACATCAGTTAAGATGCCTGTGAGCCAGCCAAAGACAGGTATCATGTTAGTAGGTGAAGGCACAAGTTAAGAATTCAGGAAAAGATTGTGGCTAGAGGTAAAACTTTGGAGTCCTAGGCTATAAAAAAAATCTGAAGCCTTGAGACTGTGAGCTAGAAGACCAGTGCTGACAGGACGAAGATAGCTGAGGACAGATCCTTTTCTCTACATCCCTGCTGCCATGTTTGCTCTTTCCCACGTTCTGTAACAAGGACAGCTGGCTGGAGGAAGAGGTACCAGGAAAAGCAACAGACAGGGTGAGACCGACCTACTTTTCTAGTGAAGCCTGCTCTATTTTTCCCAAATACTGCTTAATTTACTTTTCTTCCTTTTCATTTTAGTTCCTTGAAGGCTTCAATCTCCTAATGTCCTGCATTTATCTTATTCTAAAGGATGTTCTTGCTAGCCTGCTAATATATAATATATATATAATATAATAAATATTAGATATTATAGAATTAGTATTTTGACGTGCCTCTATCAAATCACAGGGAGATGAAGAACATGAAGTCCTTTTAGCCCTCTTCTGTGATTCAGAATGGCACTTACTATGACTAATCTTTAATGGCCCTTTGATTAGACCTGTCAAAAGATAAGCGTCTGGACAGGTCTGGGAGATTATTTCCAGGACAAGTTACCTGGTGGAGAAGACCTACTTCAAGAGTAGATGGTATCACCTGGGCAGCAATCCAGACATAAAGGAGTAGAGAGAAAAACAAGGCTGCTTGTTTTCCTGCCTTTACTTCATGTTGAGTAAATCTATCTAAACACTAGTATCAGAATCCGGAATCCAGCCTCTTCAAGTTCCAAGAAGACAGAACGTCAATCATTGTCTGAAAATTTCCAGGCCTTCAGCACCAGATTAATACTGCCGAGGGGTTCTGTTTCCTAATCAATTCTCAGCCTCTCCAGCCAGCAGACAGTTGTTGTTGAACTACACAGATGCTATCAGTTGTAAGCTATCCTACAAAATGTCCTCCCCCCCCCTCTCTGTCTCTCTGTCTCTCTCTGTCTCTCTCTGTCTCTCTCTCTCTCTCTCTCTCTCTCTCTCTCTCTCTCACACACACACACACACACACACACACATACACACATACACACACACACCAGTTCGGTTACTCTAGAAAACCCTGTGTAATACAGTATCCCTCTTGTGAACTCTGCCAGGTGTGGATGAAGGATGAGTGCTTTTATTTTCTTTCATTTTTGTTAAGGCAGGCTTTTATTCTACAGTCCTGGCCCTGACTTGCTGTATAGACAAGGCTTGGCTTGAAATCATAGAAATGCATCTGCCTCTGCTCCAGAATACTTGAATTAAAGGCATTGCACCACCGTGCTTAGCTTCCTTTCATTTCTCTGTAGTCTGAATTGGGATTTTAAGTCCAGACTGCCTTTACTAGTAATATTAATAATTGTTAGCAGTATTTCAAAATTATGGTATAGGTGCAATTCTATTTGAAAGCTCCTTAAAAGAACCATGCTCAAAGACTGTGTATGTGGGTGCACACTGGTGTGTCCAGGCTTGTGTTGGAGGTCAGAGGACAACTTGTTGGAATTGATTCTCTGCTTTTACGAGCTTTGATTATCATAATTGCAGCAGGTGTCTTTACCCACTGAGCAATCCAATTGGCGCTGAAAATATCCTAGTGGTTGTATGAACATATTATAGTTTTGCTCAGCTCAGTACAGAATTCTTTCTCCTCAAGATGTATGATAGTGTCTCTCCTAAAATCTTAGCGGTAATTCCATTTGTATTCAGTGTACTAAAGAACAAAGGTTCAAATCTGAGCGAGTTCCTCTGTTTGTTTGTTTTGTTTTTCTCCCCTCTTTGGGTAATCGTTTCCAGCTGGAAAGAATTAGCGCTTGCCATTGTTTCATCTGATATCTGACCTGTTGAAATTTCATTTTCCTGGAAAAGGATACAAATTTCTCTTCAACTGGGACAATGTTCACTTAAGTGCTCTTTGCTTTGTTTTTCTTTGTGTTCAGGTCTCTCCTCTCTGCTCCCCACTGATCTTGCATGCTGTGTCTCCAGGAGCATGTTCTATCTGCTGTCACTTTATTTATGACTGTGTTCTTCATGTGCTTTGTTCTAAGTGCTGGGACAAATGTCTCCGTTCTGATGTTATCAGCTTCTCAGCAATTCTTATTACCTGACTTTCTAGTTGTGGCGTGAACACAGCTTTTAGGTTTTTAATTCGCAGTCACATCTATTATCTGAATGTGTTTTCCTATAATGGTTTCTAAAACCACTCTGTAACTTTTGGAATCTCACTGAACACGTTCATTACAAAGGCCCAATTCCTTAGCTCTATTTCTTTTCCTTTGAGCTGTGGAATCGCTAGATAGGTTTTGCTTATTTTCAAGTAGAGAACTGTCAAGGAAACGTCACAGCTATACCAGAAGACTCTTCCCTGTGTTGCATGGACCCTAACGACAGCTGCCAGAGACCTTTGGCCCTCCTGCTCCTGTTCTGCATGACAAGGAAGCATACAAAACAAGCCCAACACCAATTTTTGTGTGAGACTGGGAACCGTCAACCCTGGTACATTTCCTGAATCAAGGTATCTTACTTAGGGTTTCTATTCTTGTGATAAAACACCATGGTCAAAAGCAACGTGGGGAAAAGGTACATTTTACAGGGTGAAGTGTTGCGGGAGGTCCTCCCACTCCTCCAGCCTATCACCGCTGAGATACCAGCCCATTGGGGCGTGGTCTCTCTCCCTTTAAAAAAGCATGGTTTTCCTCCATCCTGGTTCTCTCTCTCTCTCTCTCTTTTTTTTTTTTTTTGGTTTTTCGAGACAGGGTTTCTCTGTAGCTTTGGAGCCTATCCTGGTACTAGCTCTTGTAGACCAGGCTGGCCTCGAACTCACAGAGATCCACCTGCCTCTGCCTCCCGAGTGCTGGGATTAAAGGCGTGCGCCACCACCGCCCGGCCAGCGGTGGTGATGTACGTGATGCTCCAATAACTGGAGCCCGTACGTTCTATACTGATGCAAATAAATCAGGGAAAGCAGGTTACAAGTCAGATGAATTGAGTAAGGTGGAACAAAGCCCTTATAATTCTGTCCAGAAGGCAGAATTATATGCCATTCTTATGGTGCTAAGGGATTTTAAAGAACCTCTTAATATAGTTACAGATTCACAATATGCAGAGTTATCTTGCATATTGAAACCGCTGAATTTATACCAGATGACACAGAGTTGACTTCATTGTTTATCCAGGTACAAGACATAATCAGGAACAGGCTTTGTCCGATGTACATAACACACATCCGGTCCCATACAGGTCTGCCTGGTCCTCTAGCCCAAGGCAATGCTGAGATTGATCAATTATTGATTGGAAGTGTGTTGCAGGCCTCGGAATTTCATAAGAAGCATCATGTCAATAGTAAAGGCCTAAAGAAAGAATTTTCCATTACTTGGCAACAAGCTAAGGACATTATAAAGAGATGTCCTACTTGTTCTTTCTATAATCAAACACCGTTACCTGCAGGGAGTAACCCAAAGGGTACTAAGAGAAATGAAATCTGGCAGATGGATGTGTTCCACTTTATGGAATTTGGTAAATTAAAATATGTACACCACACCATAGACACGTATTCAGGTTTTCAATGGGCTACTGCCCTGAGCTCAGAAAAGGCTGATTCAGTAATCACACATTTATTGGAAGTTATGGCCATCATGGGTATACCTGCGCAAATAAAGACAGATAATGGTCCAGCATATGTATCTAAGAAAATGAAACGCTTTTTTGATTATTATAATATAAAACACATTACAGGTATACCAAATAATCCTACAGGTCAGGCAGTTATAGAAAGATCAAATCGTACTATAAAGGATATGCTGAACAAACAGAAAGGGACTGAAAATACCCCCAGAAATAGATTACATAATGCTGTATTAACCTTGAATTTTCTTAACGCTAATGAGAAAGGAACGACAGCAGCAGAAAGACATTGGATAATGGAAAAGTCTGCTGAACTAAATCAACCGATTTATTTCAAAGATGTGCTGACCTCTCAGTGGAAGCCAGGAGATGTGCTACGTTGGGGAAGGGGTTTTGCTCTTGTTTCCACAGGAGAAGAAAAATTGTGGATACCATCAAAATTAATAAAGTTTCGATTTGAAGAGGAGAAACCTCTTGGAAAGGAGAAATGACAACTCATCCACAACGATGATATTCATACAGGTGGTAAGAAAAACATATAGAATGGGGGCAGGGTTCTGTTCTTATCTCCACAGGAAAACACTCATCTTTGAGAAATTCAAGGGACCCTGGATGTTTGGATACTGACAGATGGAAAAATACCTGCCCAATAGGAAATATCAAGACAACTGAATGGGTTGTGTAAGTAATATTAAACCATATTTCTAAATTTATAAAGCTGGTTTTGAAGTTGGACTCTGGCTCAGTCCCTCTCCAATTCCAAGCCTGTTAGTAAGAGAAAAACCCAGAGTTTCTGGAGTTTCTGTCTCATGTCAAGAGCCATGATATGGGACAGAAAGAAATATGAGTTTAGAAAACATCTTTGCTTTTCTTCATATCTATGTACATCATGTACATCACGTACATCCAGAGAAGTCAGGGCAGGACCCTTTGGCAGGAACCAAATCAGAGGCCATGGAGGAGGACCATTTACTGCCTTGCTCCTCTGGGGTCATTCAGCCTGCTTTCTTATCTATCCCCATGCCACCTATTTAGAGCTAGCACCACTCAGAATGGCATGGACCCTCCCAAATCACTCACTAATCAAGAAAATTCCCCACGGGCTTTCCCCAAGGCAAATCTAATTGGGGCATTTTCTCGGTTAATGTTCTTTTCCTCCCAAATGAATCTAGCCTGTATCAACATGACATAAAAACTAGTCAGCACCCAAGGTCAGTTTTTAAACTTTTGTCTCGATTCCATACTCCCTTTAGCTCAGAATTCAACTATGCTTTATACCGTTAGTTCCCCACCTGCACTCTCTCTTTATAAACAGTAAAATGTGGTGTGTACTGCCCCCTTCCCTCAACTGCTTATGGCACACGTGTTCCAAAATTGGAACCCTTTACAAGACTGCAGGATCTGTATTACATTTTCTTTGTTGCTTTAATAGCAATGAGTCAGAGATCAGAGTATAATAAAGACAATTAAATTTATATTTAAGTGGAATTTCCAGGGCCCTTTACACTAATCTAAGACCACAAGAACTGTAATCTCTATATAACCAAATGGTACTTTTGCAGGAGTTATTGTGGACGAATAAGTCAGCCTTTTGCCACTATCCGGACACACACACACACACACACACACACACACACACACACACACACAGGCTATCTATGAAGAAAAGAATTTTATTTAGTTTGGTGTGGGAAGTCCAAGGGCATGGTGTTGACATTCGCTCATCTCAGGTCTTCTTAGCACATGGAAGGAGTTTTAGCAGGTGTGCTCACATCCATGGAGCCAGAGAGAGGCAATGGCAGGGACAGGTTCAAGCTCTTCCAATACTTCTGCAATGAGGGCTAGCAGGGTTTCACAAGAAACATCTTTATCCCTATGCTGCTTGCTCTCATTGACAACTGGATACTGGCTAGAGTCATCTGGGAAGAGGAATCCCAACTGAGAAAATGCCTCTATCACATTGTCTTTGGGAAAACCTGTAGGGTATTTCCTTGATTAACAATTGATGTGGGAGGGCCTAACCCACTTTGGGTGGCCCTCTTGGGAAAGCAAACTGAGTAAGCCACTAAGAAGGGTTCCTCCATGGCTTCTGCTTCAGGCCCTGCCTGCAGGTTCCTGCTTTGAGTTCCTGCCCCAACTTCCCTTAGCGATGGACTGTGACCTGGCAATGTCATAGTTTTTTTTCACAACAGAAACCCTCACTAAGACTGTGCTGTTTATGGTACACTTGCAGTTGAACTAAGGACCATCCATTAAGCCCCTTCTCTTAACAGCTCCATCATTTAAAAGGGGCCAGATTCCATCCATATGCAGCTTGGGAGAGACAGAAGGAGACAAACTCTACCCAACCACAGCAGTGAGAGCAAATTGCACAGCCGCTGAAGACACCGAGTCTCTGCGTCTCACTCTCCTTGTGTTATCTGAGCTGTGCTTTTGCCTCTCTCTGGATGTGTTCACCCATCAGCTTGCTGCTACCACTTTCATCACAAGTAAGGTAATTATATTTTCTTGCTGACTTCCAAGCTGCTTAGCAGAAGTGCCGATCAGTCTCTGCGCAGGCCTGCTTTGATAATTAGTTCTGAGTAGGTACCTATGTCAGTGGCACCTCAGTCTCCTCCCTAACTGCTGTCACCATGCCCAGCAGACCATGCTCAGCATGGGATAAGACCTATTTAACAATCTCGGCTGTTGAATAATCTTGTTAAAAGTATTTGCAGATCTCATCTTTTCACCAGAACTACCTCTTTCTCTACACCAAACTGCAAAATCTTAAGCAAAACCATTTCACTTGCTAATTTCTGTTCACTATTAGGAATGGTATGAGTCAGACAGACCTGAGCTTAGCAAAAGAGGCTGTGTGGTGCAAGGTACCTTTCATCTGGGCAGATGGGATGAGCTGTAGGGAAGATGGGGCATGGCCAGAGACGAACAAGAAAGCTTATTGACTTCTGCTGCCTTGTGTCTGGGTTTCCATAGTTCAGTATCATCAAACTGTCATCATTTAACAAAATATGTTGAAGACAGACTTCCCTGCAATCTGACCAAAGCCAATTGAAACTGCTGTTAGAACTGCAACATGTTTGGTCTGTCTATGTAGCAGTGCCCTAGGGAACTCACTGAGCTTTGTCCCCGAAGGATGATGGAGGGAAGAGAGGAAGATGACCTTCTCAATGTCTTCCCCACCTCAGACTGGCATCCTACTTTCTGAAGTCATCTCAACCTGTGAAAGAGTTTTCTTTATACAGCTTACATGTGAGTCATAGAGGGCTCAAGTAATTAGTGCAAGGTCCAAACTAGAAAGTGCTCCAGCCAGGATCTGTTTTAATTTCCCAGGTGTGTGAGCCTGTATCATTTTTCTCTCAATTCTACTTCATCACACTAACGGGAAGGCCCACAGGCCACGTTTGGCATGTCACCTGATACAAATGCATTGAAAGTCACTCATCCGCATAGTCTCTCTGATTCTTGTACTAAAAAGGCAAAATGAGCAGCTGTAGCAGAGAATGTATGGCCCACAGTCTAAAGTTTGCAGATTCTGTATCTCTACACTGTGACATGGGCTGGTCACACAGTATATTTAAAGCACATGAAATTTTATCACAAGCCAGGTAGTGGTACAGAAGGTTCTTAGTGACACCCAAGATTCTAAATTGTGTTGCTCCTCCAAAGAATGCCCATTGTGTAGATAAGATGTACACAGGCAGAACAATCTGAATGTAATGTGTCCAGTTTTCTCTGAGGTTCCTGAGGCCAAGAGAAGAAAAATGCCCCCTCTAGTTAGGTTCGGTGTGAGCTAGCTATAACTCTGTGGGTTCTGGTTCATTGGGCGGGGAGTTAACAGCAAGCTAGGCTTAGGTTGGTATACAATTGTCAGTGTACTGAGAAAGCAAGAACAGCTCCACCGTGCCCTTTCAGTCAGATGTGAGTCCCTGTCTCCAGATGCTCAGTGGTGCCTCTCAGCCCCAGCTACCCATGGAGATCCACTGGAGAATATCCAAAACACTTGAGCAGCCCTGAGAACCAAACACCCAAGGCAGTGGTTCTCAGACTTAACATCATAATGGAGAACCTTTCAGAGTGAATACACTGAATATGTGGACATGGGAGCCAGACAGCAAACTTTTAGAAATCTTCCACATGACTCCTTAACACATCCCAAGTTCTAATCGCTAATCCTCGGTGAGGTATGGAATTCAAGACTGACGGATTTGATGTTTGCCCGTGACTTTCAAATGTTTTACAAAAATATTATGTCTAAAAAATTATGTTCACAGACACATACACACACACACACTGCAAAATTACACGAATATTAGCCATACTTCATATGACTGCAACACATCTTGAGAACTACTTATGGAAGCTTCATTTGGTTTATGGTTTCAGTTCATCCTTGAGGGATGGTGTTGGAACAGGCCTATTTATGTTGCGTTGTCCAGTAGACAGAGAGGAGAATCCTGACACTCGCTGTCCTGCTCCCCTTCTTTGATTTCTTCCACCTGCCTGTCTGGACTAAACAATGATGCCATCCACACTCAGGGTAGGTCTTCCGTCCTCAGTGAACCCTGTTGAAACTCTCTCCCTGACGCGCCCAGATGTGAACTCTAGGACTCTACTGGGTGTAAACCGAAACTGCACATTTGTTTTCTGGGCATTTTCAAGGAGCAGATGCCGCCCTTGCTGTGTTCCACCACCCGTGGTGATAACAAGTTCGAAAGTCCCCTCCCCCAACTCTACCTTTGTCACCTCCTTTCCACTGAGATGTCTCACTGCTTCCAAGTTAGGTCACTGCATGTGAACCAGTCCTTCCAAGTAAGGATATTGAAGACCCAGAGCAGTGCAGAATTGAGGACAGATAACCGGCATATATTAAAGAATGAACACACAAACGGTAGCCATGGAAACAAGGGAAACTATGAACGTGCATGCAGTGTTAACCTCACTTAGTTCAGTGACTTCTAAAACCCGATACCCTTTCATCACGTAGGAAGGGAAGAAACTGAATGCTTCCCAGCAGAGGGCTAATTGGCATCAGAGCCAAGACAGGCACCACTGGCTTCCCATCCATCTCCAGACCACAGCCTCTGAGGCACGGGGCATATTTAATTGAATGACTAGAGAACATTTATATTTCACCGATGAAATTGCCAAGCTAACAGCATATCTAAGTATTATCTAACAAATTATTTTTGCTAATTAGAATTTAACTCAGAAGTAGTTGTACATCTTTACAGACTTTCTCACTATCCCATTATTAATTTCCTGTGGCCTTCATGAAGCCATTCTTTCCTTATTCAATATGGTACTTTTTTTCCTGAAGATCTGTAAGTAGCAAGCACATTGCACAGTTGGTAGAAGCTGATGCTCCCCCCAACAACCCTGCCAGCATAGTTGCTATGGTGATAAATGGCTTAAGAAAGTCTCATTTATTTGAAAATATATTTAGAAATAATTGAGCCCCTTGAGAGCAAATTGTCCTAAATTCCCTCTGTGGTAGTGGTTGATATGTTTCCTTTGGAGGGACCAGTAGTCTCTGAAGGAAAATTCCCTTAATCGTTGTAGCTCAGCTGCTCATACACACATCTCCGGTCTCCCGTGGTTGTCCTGGGCTGACAGGATTGGCCCAGACCCAATAATAGCTGCCTTCACTACACCCCACCTCTGATTAAGAGTAGTCTTGCTGGTGAGTTCCACTGCCTATAGCAATTATGGATTGCTATTGATGATAATTAGACAAAACAGGGTCAGGACAGAAATGACTGCTGGAGGCTTAACAAAGTCACTTCTGGTAAAGGTGAGACAAGAACTTCATATTCTGACAAGGAGAAGGGGCCAGGAGAGTTTGTAGGACCCATGGTTGTCTGGCCACTTTTGCACATATTCTGAACGAGTCTCTACTAAGGCTGCATTCGCTATTAGCTCAAATGAATACTAGAGCCAGTTGGTAGTATTGGCAATGATCTCCCAGAGTGTCTGTGTCAGGATGCAAGATTTGGTGTCATCACTTTCAATCTTACCATAAACTTGAGTAGAAAACACAATTGTCATATTCTTGGACAGCTGCAGGAGCTATGTTTCACAATAGTCAATGATGTGCCCGACAACACGGGCATTGGTAGTAGAGCTGGCAATTAAATGTATACCATGCGGCCCTGGTTTTATGTGGTTAGGTTTTGGATATGATCTCCAATTATCACGTCTTTGACTTGCACAGACACCTCAACTACATCATATCACAAAATCGGTTTCCTTGCCCTTAGTGAACATAGAGAACTAGTAACAGCCTTGATGCCTTGAGGTTCCTAGTGATATTTGCTCAGGGTGACTTTGACTTTGTCATTTAGTCTTGATGTTTGCTCATTGGCTTATTTCGTTTACACATTTTACTTCACTTACCTTTTTGTTCTAACACATTATCCTATATGACAGGGACATAGCATGGGGGCGTGTGTCATCAGGCATCAGTAGTGGGAGCACAGCACAGAGTTTGAGCTTGCGCTCTAGAACTGAGCTGCTGAATGGTCCAATTCTAGCACTTACCAGTGCCCAGCTGAGATGGTTTGACTTCAGTTTCCACACTGACAAACTGGGGATGGTAATACCTCCTGCCCGAAGAGAAGAATGCTCCTTGTGATGGGAATGGAATACTGATTAGAAGGCGGAGCCTAGGAACCCAGAGCTTTGCTGATTGGCTCTGCGATGACCACCACACTGGTGTCACTCAGCAGATCTATGGGGCATGAGAAAATGAGCAGGAACCCTGAGGCCAGCATCATCTCTGTGCTCCTGGCTTCTGATTTTGTGAGCCTCCTACATGTTTATTCATCAACTCCTTATCCCTACTTGAGTTTACCTAACTGTCTTAACTTAGGTTTCATGTGCCCAAAATTGAATTTTTGGTTTTCCTTAAACCATGCATTTCTACCATTCTCTCCCTAGCTTAAGAAATGATATCACTGTTTTTACTAAAAAGATAAACTTGGGAGCTGTCTTTGATTCCTCTCCTTTGCTTAGAATGGATCAAGAGTGTACTTCTCACCCCAAATCAATCATCGTCACCTTCAGACTGACCATGACTGTAGTGTAACTGCTTTCTCTGCTGCTTCTTACTATTAGCATGTCTATTCTTCAAACAGAAATCAGAGTGCTCTATTAGAAACACTAAGGGACTTGAAGCCATTCAGTTCCGTGTTGCACTTAAGATATAATATGCATTCTCCACACTGACATGTGAGGCCTTCGCATGTTCAGGCCCCACCCATCTTTCAAAGTCTAGTTTTACCATTCTATCCCATGGGCAAGAAGGGGTAGTCACATTGACCCTTACTTTGCAGCAATTGTCAGCGTTCATTCTTATAAGAGCATCCATCAGTAAGGGTGCTGAGGTAGGTATGTTGCAAGTTCAAGGCTAGCCTGAGTTATATCACAAGACCTTACCTCAAAAAAAAATCAGAGTACCAGAACCCCAATTTCTCTCTTGTCCCAGTTACTGCTTCCCACCCATGGCCAGCACGTGTCTCCTTTTCTTACCTCAGCAGGGCTCTGTGCACAGACAGAGACTCCAGGGCCTCAGGCATCAGTCTGCAGTAACATCCGTGACTGAATTGTCAGCAGCTTCAGGAAACTTCTCCCTTGCACTATGAATAATGGACAGGCTATTCCTCCTGCCATAAGTAGGCTGCATGTCCCTTCCTTCTCCTGGGGGACAGGTGTTGCCTTCCGGAATTCTAAGCTTGCTCTGTGTGGAAATCTTTCTTGGTTCAAAAACATCGGCCCTGTCTCCACTCTTGGCCCCACCTTCACACACACACACACACACACACACACACACACACACACTCACACCTCCTCCAAGTGTGAGGATGGCTTGTTTGTACTTCACTGAAGCTGTAAGTCTGTGATGAGTTTCTCTAAATAAATACATTTGACAATGACATGCTCCTTTCTGGGCAGGAGAGTGTTCAGTTGGTATGAGATGTACCATATTATCTCTCTCTACTGAGTTGCTCAGGGAATTATATTTCAAGGGGGAGACACTGCCTAGAGTTCTTAAAGTAAGCACCAACACCAGCCCACTTTAGTCATGAATGTGAAGAAGTAGAACAATTTTTCTTTTATCTCACTAGTATTCAGGAGTTTTCGTTTCTTTAGCATCCAGTAAGCAACTTATGCAAATAAATGGGATCTGGGGATTCTACCTGCCTCAGTGCCTCTGGATTTAAACACCCTGCTGACTTTAGGGTGCTTTGAGCATCCTTTGCTTTCTTTTTAGGAGATAGTCCCTGAATCCATTCCAGGAAACTCATTGTTATCTCACATCTAACCTAACACCTCTCCAAAGACTGTGTGGATGGTATATATTTTCAGAACAATTTTAACTGTGTCTCATGGCATGGTACCTGCGTTTTTATATGTCAAGGATAATAACTGGATATTTCTTTTTCCGGTGATAAAGTAAATCTCAGAAATGAGGATGAAAGCTGAAATGATCATTGGGAATTACAACCTTGATGGTCTCTGAACATTTCCAAATTTGTGCTGAGATATGGCCAATGTGCTAAGATTTGGTTGCAAGCAGTGATAACTCTGATGACAACTGCAGGAAATCACGGTACCTGATTCAAGCTCTCAAAGCTGTTCAGGATTTCAAGCTGTCAGTCACTTTCCCTGGCTGGAACTCACAAAAGGATTTTTCAAATGTGGAACAATTTATGGTAATACCTGGTCTTCCATTCAATTGAGCACAGAACCTTCTAGAAACATTTTTCTATGGCCTTCCTCTTCAGGATTGAGTCTGGTAAGCTTTTCCTTTGCAAACCTTGCTTCAGAGTCTAATAATGTAAATAAAGAGGCACGGAGACACTTTTTTCCCCCTACTCAGTTTAATAAAAGTCATTTCTTCTAAGTCCTCCTTGGAGTTGATTTTAAATTTATTTCAAGATTTAAGAAAAACTCAAAATTCTCCCTTTCAGCCCTGTGGTGGTGTGGTGATGTTTTCCAGACACTCCTGTTGTAGGGGCTACAGAAACGACAGGGATGCAAACATGCGGCAGGTGCTGAGAGGGACCTGTGGGGCCAAAGGTATGTAACACTGTGTCCCCATACTTAATCTCAGACAAAATTGGTGTGTGTTAAGACTAGTCCGTGTATATGTACCTCATAGTCCATGTGGGAGAATGGAACAGAGTGATATTATAAAGACAGGCAGGTGTAAAAGCGTGGTTAGGGGAATATCATATTGCACGGTTAACATACAACGATGGGGAATTTTTGTGTCTGATGGGATCTAAAGGGACTGAGGGCAGGGGGAATTGGCTGGGTTATCCACACAGACACTGGACCTTGCTGGGAATGGAAAACAAGACTGTGTCCTACCTGCCAATATCTTTACAAAAGAAGGAGAGTCATCAGGAATCAAGTAACAAAGACAGCAAGAATAGGGGATGGAGAAATTCCCCACAACACTGGTAGACACAATTGCTGAAGTAGAAACAATGGCTTATATTGCTGAGAACTTTTCCCATTTCTTAAAATATTTATTACTTCATCTTCTTTTGATGTAAAACTTCCCATCCCCACCAATACTCACTGTTCTTCACACTATAGTTTAGAAGAATATAAAATAGCTACCATAGTAGTCTCATGGCATATATGAATCTAAATTCAAAGGGAACTCTCAAATATAGTCTACATATTCTGGTGCATCTGGCTACAGCTTCCTTAACTAGATGCTTTTAGATGGAATTTCTCCTTAGGCAGCACTTCTGTCTTTAGGAATTGCTGACTTTTAAGATGGTGGATGTAGGGATCTTCCCTATTGACAAGTAAGGAAGATAACCTTTGTGCACAGGAGGACTTGGGGAGACTCAGGGTCGGGATCACAAGATCTACCAGTGAGAACTTGACTTTGGTGGGAAATGTCAGCCAGAAAAATAGGGAAGTGAGGTGTTAAAGCAGATTTAGCATAGCAGATATTGGGATAAGAAATCTATGTAAAGTTGACATGGCTCAAGTACAGGTTATTAGAGGTTGAATTGGGGAGAAGAAAAACTGAGAAAAGAAGAGAGGACACAGGGAGAATTCCAAGTCCTTTTAAATTTTAGTTTTAAATTTTTGATTATTTCATATGTGAGAACTGTATTACATCATTTCTACCCCTCCCATTGCCTGCTCCAACTCCTCCCAAATCTCCTCCTTCACTCCCTCTTGAATTCATGATCTTCTTCTTTAATTATTATGATATTACACATGTGAACATGCACACACACACACACACACATATACAGAAAAAGCATGATAAGTTCATTTAGTGTTGCTTGTATTGTTTAGGACAAACCACTTGGGATCACAGAGCCTACCAGAGGCTCCACCCTAGAGAAACTTGTTTAAAACTTCACCGTTTTAAGCATCTTTAAATTGCCCATAGCGCTTCATTACAGACTTTGTGTGTTACAAACAGAAGCTTTTCTGATGAGGGGCGAGAGATACATTGTGGATAAGCATTTAGAATGTACTTAGGGTAGGTCCTTGAGAGATTGTCTCTATTCATAATGGTATATCAACTAGTGTTTTCATTTGTAAATCTTGTTCAGGTGACGAAAATTTTAAGTTTCCCTGTGATCTATAGAAAATACCATCTCACAGCAGATGCCCTGGTCTTCTGTTTCACACAGTCATTCCACTCCATCTTTTTCAGAGTGTTGTTCCCTGGGCCTTAAACATAGGGGTTATAATGTTTGTAGATATATCAGTTGGCATTGAGCACACCATGTCTGTCTTTTGACAAGTTGAGGTCTACAGTGATCTCTGTCCTAATTTCTTTCCCACTGCTGTGATGAACAGCACAACCAAACAACATGGGGAAGTAAGTGTTTATTGGCTTATAGGTTACAGTCTGACATCAGAAGAAGCCAAAGCAGGAACTTAAGGCAGGAACCTAGAGGCAGGAACTAAAGCAGAACCAGGGAGGGACACTGCTTACTGACTTGCTCCCCATGGCTTGATAGGTCACCTTTTTATCTGACGCTGGACCACCTGTCCAGAGGTGGCACTGCCCACAGTGGGTTGAGTCCTACCACATCAATTATTAATCAAGAAAATGTTCCACAAACATGCTCATGGAAAAATCTGTTGGAGACAAGTCTTCAACTGAGATTCCTTTCTCCCAGGAGACTCTAGTTTGTGCCAGGCTTACAAAAACTAACTAGCAAAATTTTTGTCTGCTACAGAATGAAACTTTTGTGTTATTTGTTGTTGTCTGATGAGGGGTGAGAGGTACGCTCATCTGTGTGTATAAGGTTACACATTTAGGATGCAGTTAGAAATCATCCTGGTTTAGGGAAGGTGACCGTAGTAGGTTATTCTCTACGTCCGTCTTCTCATCAGCCGTGAACACTTGCATTGGTTTACAGCACCAGGAATGGACTTATTCCTATAGAGTTACTTAAGATCCATTAGACAACTTCTGGTTAGCCCTAAGATATAAATGCCACTATTGCACACCATGGGACATCCTACCATGCTGCCATTGTTGTGGTTATTAGGCTTTACATCTGGGTCAGGCTATTGATTTTTTTCTCACACAGCAGCTTGCACAATACCTTTGAATGCTATAAAATTCTTCAGAGAGAGATTTCCAGGTCTATTCCAGCTAATTTCCGGCAAACCCCATGTTTAATGTGTGTGGTGTCTCCATTAACAGGGTTTTGCCTTCAGGTTCTGGAGCAGCCAAAGGCAAAGACAATGTCTATGGCCTTGTGGGGAGCATTGCCACCCCCACATGATATAACTTTATTTTCTTCTCTCTCTGTCTCTCTCTCTCTCTCTCTCTCTCTCTCTCTCTCTCACACACACACACACACACACACACATACAATATGTGGTTTAAACAAACATAAAACATTTCCAAATGGCCTTTTAAACCCCCTGATGTTATAATCTCTCTTCCCTCCCTCTCAGTACCTCTATGTGGCTCTCCATTCCCCCCTTCCCAGACAAATCCCACAGTTTCCCCACTTCTGGGTTTATAGCACTTGTGTTCTACTAATCCCCTCCCCGGGGTACCTTCTCTTTCTTCTGACTACAGTTCCTTTTGACTTTGCTGGATTCTGAGGTTATTTCAAGTTATAGATTTATCTAATATCCAATGGTGACTGAGGGAAACATTTTGAGCCTCAGTGGGCCATGCTATTTGAAGCTGGAGGCAGCGTTGTGGTCTGACTAGATAGACAGACTGAAGGAGAGTCAATCAGGAACTCCACAACAGCCTTGACAAGCCATGCTGAGACCACAGAACAGGGAAAGTAATACACAGGCTTGAGAAACTGATAATATTTAAGAAAGAGATAGGAGACACCTCAGTCAGTGAGTCAGAAGGTGTCACTGGACGCCCAATGGAATGTGGAGAGTAGATATGGACAGATGGGGTGCTCTACACAAAGCCAGGGGTGGGAGACCACACTCTGGAGTAGTAACCTGTTTGGCAGGCACGGATGCTGAAATAGCTGGAGGAATTTTGAGAGGTTACTTTCAAAGGAAAGACCCTGACGTTTCCGTTGTTTTTCCCGGATCACACCTATAAGCCCATGGCGAAGTGATTTTCTTTATCCCTTTGATGTGAATTAGATGATCAGCCCTTTCAGGCTCCAATACGATAGATACCTACAGAACTTATTCCGACCCCAGGACACTATATCTGTTTTGAAACTGAATGAGTGAACGTCTTCCCCAGACCAAGTTCTCAAAGGAAACTCTATCAAGCATCTACTACAGGAACATTCTACAGTGTCACACACAGAAAAATTAGTGCATTTATCTATGTCAAACTCTCAATGATTACACTGACCTTTGTCAGCACATAGAAGGGACATTTACTCCCAAGTCGGTCTCTGAGAAAGGTTTGATAGAAGTCACGTTTGTTTGTGGGTTTTCAATACTGGAAAAAAAAATAGTAAGCAAGAATATTCTGACAGAAAAAAAAAGAATTCAAAATCCACAGGCCTGATTGGACTTATCTGGGAAACTTTCTTCCCTTATGATTTGGATTTTCTGTTTTAGAAACAATTTTCTAACAGAGACTTAATGCATTACATCTAATTTTCATTGCAATATTTTTATTCTAACTACTTTTAACAATGATCAAAAAGTAAGAAGGGATGTGTGCATATGTGTGTACATGTGTGTGTGCATGTGTGTATATGTATGTGTGTGTGTGTGTGTGTGTTGTATGGTAAGTGATTAAACATGACCACTGTCCCTACAGCGCTTTCTCCCATGACCCAATTATTTATACAACTGACTTGTACAATAGCTGTTTGGTACTAGTTAGAGGAACTTGAGAAAGTTACTTAACCTTTCTGCCCCTCAATTTTCCCATCTAAGAAATGAAGGATAATGGTACCTTTGCTTCAGTCCCATTGTTAAGTTTGAATATTGAAACACGTAAAGTACCCTGCAGATTGCTCTTTTTACCAAAACCAGCACTGTTATTAGGCTTGTGATTATAATTATTATTGAGGACCAAGGGAAAATAAATCCAGAGGAGCACTGTAGGACCTTTTATGGAATGCCAAACTGTAAGCAGATGAAGCTAGTCTTCCAAACAGGCTGAGGGTCTACAGGGCATAATCTATCAAAGGATTCTGTCACGGATAAAAATGCCAGAAAAACAAAACGCTAGCTTCACTATCCAGATATACAGGCACTCTGCACATCATCTCATTCTAGCCCAGAATAACTGCAGAAGGAGGTGCCCCATCTGCAGAGAGACAAACCTAAGGCCCAAAATGTCCAAAGCCACACAATATGAAGTACCCACCCCAGGCTCTTCGGTTAAGTGAACGTGGGTCGTCCACGGTGGTTCTCACAGAGTGCCTCGAGATGATCAGGACCAATATAAACATGGCTTGGAAACTTACCAGAAGTTCGAGTTCTGAAGTCCCTCTCTATCTCTCAGGTTTAGATTTATTGCCCTTAGATCTGTTGAAGATGGGACCAACAAGAGAAGGTGACGTCAGAGGATATTGGTGAGGGAAGATGGAAGATGCTTATGCACGAGGGGTCTAGACTGGTACACTGGGCTTCTGGTGGAGAAAAAGATGAACGTGTCTTTGCAAAGGGCAGGTCGGAGTGGAAGCAGAGAGCAGAAGAGAAAAGTCCTACTACTTGCGGAATGCTGAGCCATAGAGAGATCAATGCTCTCAGCCTGTGGGGAAGGAGAAAGCCTGGATTAGTGGTGAGCGTCAGTGTATCCGAAGATTTTCTTTTAGTTTCAAGTCTGTTAGAGTGGTCAGTATTTTGTGTTTGTTTGTTTGTTCGTTTGTTTTTTACATTGTTAATGAATGAAAGACATTGGCAGAGCCCATTCTGCCCAGAAGCAAACACTATAACTAGTTACACAGGCTTTTCTACTCCATAAAGCAAAAGAGAACACCTAGGAACAAATGGTAGTTCTTGAGTACCTGGGTGGGGGCATTTCTTCTGTTATCTGACTTCTTTCCCATGGTCTGCCACTGCAGATGAAGGAAGTCAGGCTCAGGAGGCTCACACAGACCATGCCTTGCTACAAAACCATGACGGCAGGTCATGTGTGCTTTTCATCCACGTATCGCGTCATCTCTCCATACAGGCTTTATTGCATAAAGAGGAGAATCACCATGTATCATAATTTATAAATCAGTCCTACGTGCCAATCCCTAAACTAAGAAGCAAACTCCGCTCAGATTTTGGGCAGATGATATGCCAGGTGCCATCCAATGTCCCTTGGATTTTGGGCAGTTATGCCAGGTGCCATCCAGTGTCCCTGGGCTCCCTCAGCACTTGGTTTCCTACCATTTTGACTTTGAGCTTCACCTGTGCTTCTTCTCGTCCCTGTTCCTAAACTCTTGATCCCATGATCCTCTTCTGCTTCCAGCTTTGTTTCCTTCGAATTTGCGGCTGTCTCCTTGGAACCCGGAACCACATGAGTTTATTATTCAGGCATTGCTTCAGCTCCAGGAATACTGCTTGTAGAGCTTGTTGCTGACGTGAGCCCTGCCATCCAGGTCTGACCTAAGACGTAGGCCAGCTGCTAGAAAAGACAGCCGATTTCACCAGCTCTAGCCTGGCTGGTTTGGAGAATAGAATTGCAGATGGCAAGCTCCCATCTGCCCTGAAAGTTCTTTGTAACATCATTTAAATTCATGTTTGCCTGCTGTGACCTGGTGTTAGGGCCTGACCCATCTTTTTCCTCTTGAGATATAATTTGTCTTACTTCTGAGATTCTCTCTGGGGAACAATGCAATCTTGTCACTTCTCTGTTTCTGGCTTCAGGGCATCCATCTCGGTGCCACAGATGCTAGTGAGCTTACCCTGATTCACAGTCTCAACTAGGACAAGGTCCTGGAGAAGAAGCAGGAGTAGGGATGGGAAGCAGTGAGCCTGACGGTCAGAGAGAGCATTTTACAGTGTGATTTGGAGCTGGAGGAAACACTGCAGTCACTTTCTACCTAAGATGCCAGAAGTAAGTGCATTTGGGACTTTCTGCCCTTTCTTTATAAGATGACAGTGATTGTAATTGGAAAGGCAGACACGAGAGAGGGCCTATGTCAGAGTGATTTTTAAATCCAGTTAAGAGTTGGAGGAAGTCTATTGTAATTCTGTTGATTCTGGAAAGTCATGCCACATAAATTATAACCTTTTGATTTTAGGCTACAAGGTTGCTGTGATGGGAAGAGTGGATAATCATGATGGTCCTGGTAGCTAAGCCAAGCTGAGTGGATACTTTATCTTGTTACTATGTAACTTGTCACGGTGTAACTAGTGCCCGCACCCCTTTTGCAAAGGGGTTTGAGGCTTTGATCAGGAACAAATAACGAAGCATACATTTAGGCTATGGAAAATTCATGACCATATAGGAAGGCTCTTTCAACATGAAATTACCTTCAAATATTAACTAATGTTGAGAACTGGGCCTTCAGCCATGTAGGCTAACCACACCCACCCCCCCCCCCACACACACACACGTGCACACACACACACATTAAAATTAATTGGATTTGGAAGTGCCAATTCAGTCTAATACAAATAAATAAATAAATAAATAAATAAATAAATAAATAAATACATTATGGAGAACCTGATGAGTAAATGAGAATCACAGTTTATCAATTTGCGGTAAGAAACTACTATCAACCAAAATAGAACTTTGTGTAAGCCTGGCCAGTATATTCCCTCTTTGTAGCCAACTTTGCAGGAAAGTCAGAGGATCATGAGGAGGCCTTGGTGAGCTTGGGGAGCTAGTTAGAGTGATGATTCACAGTGTGCCATGTTACGCCATCACAGTGGTTTCCAGGAGGGGCTTGTTCTTGCAGAGGGGCAGGAGTCAGTGGGCCATAGACAGAACTCACTCCACCAAATCCTGCCGCTGCTGCTCTCAGTTTGTGTCACTGGGTTTTAAACTATTCTGATTATTTCAATACAAACTCTTATGTTAATTCTATCCCTGTAAACAGAATTCTCTAGGCTGTTCTCTAATTCTGCATTAACTATGAAAAGGCTTAATGTAAGAAATGAAAATGACAGAAAATTCAAAATAGCTTTTTAGAATATGAAAATTACGTGGGATTTACATATCATTGCCCATAAACAGTCCTATGGGATTGCAGCTACCTCTGTTAATTGGGGTTGTCGGCAACTGCTTTGGAGTTAGCGTGGCAATGAGGCAAACCGAGAGCTGTACCAGCCGGTGCTCCACAGCCAAGCCACAGACCCTCTTTCCCACCATGGTTTTGATTTTATAATCCATCACTCACAGAAAGACTTTATTTCCCTTACTTTTTAGAGAGAGCTACATAGCAAAGTCTGCCTCCATCCAAGCTTCCCTTCTCATGGGCATAACATTTAGATTAAAATCTAGAGACGGAATATAAAATCCTTCGACCACAGAGACAGTAGGAGTCATTTACTGAACAGCCATCGTGTGCTATGATTCTCTTATTTCATCCTCAGGATTACTTCATATGCTGTTTGATTGAGCCTGTTTTGAAGGACTAGGAGAATATGCAGCAGACATTGTGATGCTTCTTGGCTGTGCCCCGATTAAACCATTCATTTGAAACCATCCTGCCTACCTCCAGAGCCTGCATTTGTCCACTTTCCTACTACTAAACTAAGACCATACTTGGGAGCACCTACATTTGTCCACATCAACTAAACCAAGACCATACTCAGGAGGGACAACCCTTTATGTGGGGGAAATGTGTTAATGTTATATCAGGCTTGATTTGTGATCCTCCTTGTTTAGTTTGACATTGTTTAGTGCCACACTTTTGTAGAAACACGGAGGCAGAGATAAATATTTCTTAAAGTCCTATGCAAAATCAAACTAACCAACATTCCAGTAGGATAAGGGATAGACTCATGAGACCTTCCCCAGCTGAAGAACTACTGACAGGTGATGGCTTCTCAGGGAGGCAGAGTCTTTAAGGGCGTGGCTCCTGATCAGATAACCAAGCTTGAGTGGGGGCCCCATACTCACGAATATATGGACAGCACAAATTGGAATCGGTGGGATATTTACAAAGAAAAGAAAGGGCACACAAGGTTCAGAAGAGTGGGGAAATAGGGAGATGTAAGATGAGTGAAGGGGAGGAATGACGTGTGTGACCAAAACACACTGTATCAAATTCTCAAAGAAATAGTAAGATAGTATAAAGCAACAACTAAATAACATCAAGTACTGAGTGTGTGGTGGTGACTACAAACTTCACAATCTGTTAGATGGCATAAATGGGTACATATAGCAACTGTTACTGTCTGGGGACTCAGGGCCAAGATTTAGACTTTGCCTTAACTTCCAGGAGATGTTATAGGGTCAAGTTTTACTCTTGATTAAAGTATGTGGATTTAAATACACCTCTCTTCAGGGCAGCCATGGGCCATGGGGTGCTGGGCTGTGACCTCTGGAGTATGCCTGGAATCTTGCACCTTCTATTCTGAAAGCCACATACTGTCCACCCACACAGGAGTGATGCGAGTCTCCAGCCACATAGATGGATCCTCTGTTCCCTCTAGAGACATCTAAGCACACAGGTAAGAAACGTCACTTGTGAGGCCTTCATCACAAACAAACTGTTGACACTAAGCTTCATCATAACACACAGACTTCTGGTCTCCATTGCCGTGACATCTCCAGGTTAAAATAGTCCCCACCTTTGTAATATTCTTCCACCAGTTTTGACATTATGTGTCACCTAATTTGACTAGCTTTTCCTTCGTGCCTTCTCCAGCCTGGTGGGTGTATAACAAGATGGAGAGATGGTGAGTTTATTCTGGTTTATATTCTCACATTTTGAGATCTTGAACTTCTACAATGTGCCTAATACAGCACAGCCCATCCTAGGAACACAAGCAAGTCTTACTCTGCCTTATCTGAAAGCCCCAGAAGAGTCCCAACTGCTCATTTCCCTGCTAAGTTACTTTTTAATGTTTGAACAAAAACAGCAAGGCAGTTTGAGCTGGAACAAATCTATTTTTTATACCTATTGAATCAGAATTCAAAATAACTTTAAACCTTCGTCCAAACTCACTTAAAATTTTATTCCTTGTGAAACTCCACCAGGATGAATTTTATGGAGGGATGTTTCAAAAATTCAATGTGGAGACCTAGAAGGCTCTGTGAGAGTCTCTTCCTTGGGTCCCAAACAGATGCTCAAGCCCCTCCAGGCTCACTTGACCATAGGGGCAATAGGAGGGAGCAGCCAAAACAAACTGCCTGCCCACCCTGGAAATGCACATCCCTTGCTAACCTTAGGGATGCAGCGCACTCAGATACAACCCCACATGCCTGCTGAGCAGTCGGCATTCCTGGAATATTCATGCAATGAATTATGAGTGACTTCCAAACTTCCTTTTCTGTAGTCTTCTGCATATTTCACCCAAGCTGAAGTCAAAAACTCTCTCAACTCTCCTAAGAAGATTCATTTGCATAAGTGACTAGGGTTGCTTGTAAGTGACTATGATACGTTTCCTACGGCAGTTAATCCTCCTTATAATGTGGATTTCTGCAATATAAAAACTGTCCTAAACATATGGGCTCCAACCAGATGGGGAAAATTAAACCCAATTTAAAACTCAAATTTCTTTTTTAAAATAAACAGTTTCTATAGAAAAGGAACAAAACTCATTTTAGAAAAAGAACATATTGACCCTGGATTGGTAAAACTGGCAGTTGTCACCCAGACCACCAACAGCCTGAAACAGAGGTCCCTGAGGGGTGAATGAAGCAGCGGGTGGCAATAGACAGACCCCCTGAAGCTGGGTGGGAGAAGGAAGGCCCGCGGTGATCACACAGCAGCCCTGCACCAGAGTCACACGGAAGAGGTGGGGCTTCTTGCAGCATGTAAGCTTTACTTCCTGTGGTTTCCGATTCCAAACTAGAAATGGGATTGCAGAGGATATAATTCAGCTCAAAAGTAGATATTTCAAGGGTGCTGTCCCAGTGCACTCTGAGTATCCACCATAACTCTGCCTTCACAGGAGCCTAAACCCCTCAGGATGCGCAGCAAGAACATTGTCAGAGGGGAAACTGTGTGAATGCTGACTGCGACCAGCTGCTGGCACATCTGGAAACCTGGAAGCCTTTGGCACCTACCTATCCTCAGCCTCCTTTATCCAGCTCAACAACTCCAGGACTCGTTACCTTCCCTTCATTTCCTGACACACTGCCCTGTGTCTGCTCAGCTGAGAGCATCTTCCATTGAGTGACAGTCACTGTTCCAACATTGTTCTCCTGCACTCCTCCTTCTTATACCATGATCTCTGTTTTTACACACAAACCAAGCATTTCTCCAGCCCTGCGTCTCAACTGATTATCTTCACGGTATCCCTGAGCATCCAGAAATCATAAAGCAGGGCCTTGCATCTCTTCCCCACCTTGACCTTCACCTATATAAAACATTCTCATTCTCCAGAATGACATGCAAGCCTGGCTTCCTGAAACATGGCCTCGACAGTCTTCTGTTAAGGTTCATCTTTAATAACCAGCAATACACTTTGTTCCACTATGTCCTCTCACCGCCTCTGTTCCTCACTGATAAGATGGAAATATTAATTAAGTTAGTCTGCCATGTACGAATTAAGATAACAAGTGTGAAGCAAGTAGCCGGAGCCTGGCACGTGACCAAATGAGTTTTCCTTAGAAAATGGTCTTATTTTTAGCAACAGTGATTGGTGGGTGGATTTTCTGAGGTTCCACTAATATGGAGTAGAAGAGATTGCCTAGGTGCAAGTCTGGATTTTGCCTTATGAATTTTCTGAAGTTTCTTACCTTCTCAGTGCCTGTTTCCTTTGAAGAACCAAAGTTCCTCCATCTTGTACTTAAGAGTGGGCATTAGCTTCCCAGAACAGCAAGAGAGTTCCCAGAATTAGCTCCGGCAAAAGGACCAGGATAGCCACCTGGGGAGAGCAGATAACCACAGAATGTCCCCACCCAGAGGCCAGCCAATAAAAAGGTGTGACAAACAACAAGTGAGGTTTGAAAAACAGGACACTGGATAGTCCCCAGACAGGAGCCAATCAGAAGTGTACCCATTACCCTGCACCACGCAGATATAATCTTGTGGGTTTTGCCTTTAAGTACTGGTACTTAGGAAAGGGGGCATCTCTTCTAGCTGTGACACCTGCCTTGACAAGGTCCCTGCCAGCTTGAAATGTGCATCAATAAACTTTGGTTTTGCATTTCGGTGAGATGGTCCCCCTGGTGGTCTTATTGGGGTCTCCATGGACTGGGCATAGCATCCTTGTTTATAGGATGGCATGAGAAGTGAACAGTTTCTTCATTGCACACTGAGGGTTATATGAGCGAATACAGGGTAACCCTTTAGAGCCAAAGAAAACATGGTGTTAGAATTTCTCTTGGAGGATTGTTTCTGAGGATGAACCATGGCACTGTAGACTGCTGTGGGACAGACCCAGGATCCAGCTTCTGCAGGTTTCTCAGACCTGGACTATCAAAGCTTTATCAGGATGAGACATTCCAGCAGTTGCAAATTTAACTGCATCACTACTAGCATCATGGTTCCTGGAGGAAACCAAAGACTCATTGCTATTTTACTAAATAATGTTTAAGATTGCTTTTGCTTTTGCTAGCATGGGATAAAACCAGACTCTCTGAACATGGCGAACAATGAGGGCTGATGAGAAGCCAAGGACAATGGCACGGGATTTTGATCCTACTTAATGTGCTGGCTTTGTGGGAGCCTAGCCAGTTTGGATGTTCACCTTCCTAGATATGGACAGAGGGGGGAGGACCTAGGACTTACCACAGGGCAGGGAACCCTGACTGCTCTTTGGACTGGAGAGGGATGGGGAGAGGAGAGGGGGGAGGGGGAGAAGGGTGGGAGGAGGGGGAGAAGGGTGGGAGGTGGGGTAGGGAAATGGGAGGCTGGGAGGAGGCGGAAACTTTTTTTTTTCCTTTTCTCAATAAAAATTTTGAAAAAAAAAGATTGCTTTTGCTTCTTTATTAGTCAAGTTAATCACTCTGAGCTACAGCACCCACACACTGACCTACAGGACACACATGGCCAAAGCACCCTACCATGTCCCCTCCGATAGAAGGTGAAGTTTGGCTTTTAAATTTTTGTCACTCTTCTTTCTCCTTCACATGAAGATTGTGAGCATCGTCAGAGGTGATTTTCACCAGCTCTCCCCTGACTCTTGCCAGCCCTGCCAGCGATGACTCCCTGAGTGAGCTCCACATATCTTAACTCACCTGACTTAACCACTCGTTAATGGGTATTTCTTCAGAGTCATTTATTTTTATCAGATAAATATAAAATCAAAGTCTAAATTGGATTGGTCCTATTATAATACTTCAGTGATGGGTACAGTCCTCTTTGCTAAAACCTTTTGTTTATGGGGCTTACTGTGTGCAGGGTGCTGCTTATAAAATAATCTAATTTAATTGTCTATAACCTTATACGTTACATACTTTACGCCATAGAAAATGGAAATAAGACGGTGATAACTTAAATGCTTGAAGCCACGATTCAGAACTGTTCTTTCAGCTCCTGCATAAGAAATCAGCAAAGCAAATGTTAGGTAAGAAGGGTTTACGGATAGCATTGAATGGGTTAATCAGCCTACAGAAGACACTGAGCTATTCACAAGTATCCATGAGAATTCAACTTAGGCATAGGATCTAGTACCGGCCAGAAGGTGTTAGTTAGTGTCCCAGTTTCCTTCTTCATCCCTGCTCATCCTGACAGCCTTCTGCAGGGACATGGATGTCAGCACATTGTCTTTCCCCTTGCACACATTCTTTCGTTTCCCTAGAGTGTGACAGAGTATAGGCTCCCCCAAAAACGTTGTTAGATGACCTTAGTTGTGACATAAGTCAAAAGTCATAATGTAGACATCAATGACTCCAATGGTATTGGTATGGACATGGAAAGTAATATTAGGAAGAGGTCAATTAAATTTTTTAATTTTTTTTTGTTTAGTAGTTCATATTTATGAGTTCTTCCCATCTGCAAAGAAAATGGCTGAAACTCTGATGTCGAAGCTCACATGACTTTGAGTTGCTTTGGGCAGGCAGCTGCCCTGTGGCCACTCTCCCCTGTTGGCACCATCAGAACTCTAAATGCCACCACAGAAACGAGGGTCTGAATCACCTTACATACTTAGCTCTGTTTTCCCATGTATCTGCTTGTGCCAAAGGAATAAAATTATTCATGAAAAGAGGGCCTTTGAAATCTGTGTTGACTCACTCATCGGCCCAGAAATTCCCTTGATTAAATGTTACTCGAATTCAAACTCAACTTGAAGAGAGGCTAAAACCAGAAGTCCTCTATGTAACCTTCCTCTACCTACTCTTTCTTCTGAATCTATGGAAATAAAATCTCAGCATCCACCTACCTATAGTTCAGGTGCAAAGCTGGAGGCAGCTGTGAGGGACCACATCTCCGAGGATGGCAAGGCTCGGTGGTGACCCTGTATCAGCGTTCTCACTTAATGGATACGGAAGAGCAGACAAAATAATGATCCAGTCTAGAAGTGCTGATAGGAGAATAACTGAACTAATGAGTTACTTAAAAACACCGTGTCAGCCCAGACTGTATTGATGTGTGGATGGGTTTTAAGACTGAAATTTTTAACTGTTTATGTAATGCCTATGTGTGATTTAGCAAAAGCTAACTTCCTCACTGAGACTCTGCATCCAACATTTGAGGCTAGCTGTTGATTTCAGTGTGTGGTCTTCTTTGTATGACGACTTGGAAAATGACAACATTTGCAAAAGGTTGTATTCCGAAAACGTAAGTGTAAGCACTGTTTCCCAGTGTCATTTCCTTAGTCACCATCAGGACAGCTTTAGACTTTTGGCCTTGATGACTCATTGCTTACACCACGATTGAACTCTCTGAAATACAAATAAACACCACCCAGCCTTCTCCTGATATCCAGGAAGCAACGCGTGCTTTCTCTCAGTTGTGGCTACAGAGATTTCATGTTGTCCTTTAATTCTTGCCATGTGTAGTGCCCTTTGCTGGTTATTTAACCTTGGAAAATAACAAACCCTGGAGACTAAGGTTTGCTCTTCTATAAAAGGCGATTAAATGATAGTGACCTCTGAGGTTTGTTGGTGAGATTAAAGGAGAACCATGCGACCAGGAACCAGGCAGTTGACACGCACTTATTAAATGCTAGCTATTATTATCGTAGCATGTGACAAATTCAAAGGAGAAAACTGTGAGCTGAAGAAAATTATAGGTACATTGTAATAATTGAATAATACACCCTGTGAATTTATTGCAAGGTCTTATAATAAAGGGTTTTGTATGAACCACAAACAGTTTGGTGAAACAGTATTAACATTTTCTAGAGGCATAATATATTATTGTGATTGTTTCTTTATAGTTTTTCTGTTTCACTAGTAATTTTTGTTTTTTACAGTTTTATACATGTACACTGTGTATTGTGGCTATCCCCAAACCTGCTCTATTTGCTCCCACTCCTACCAGCACCCTTCCTGCCTACAAATCTCTCTCCTGTATCTTTTCTAGTTAGGGTTTTTACAGTGTGTCAGTGTTTAACTAGGGTTGGAGCTAATTTTAAGAACCTGGTGGGCTCACCAGTGGTCACAAAGCTGGATACCATGCCTTTCCTTTCCCCAGAATCTGATGGTTACCCATAGATTGGCATTAAGTGGACATGCCCCATGAGTCCCTTGAGTCTGACTGTTAGGAAAGACAGACTTCTGTGGGCCCTGTGCCAGAATGTACAGCTGCTGTGAGTTTATGGTGGCCATGTCTGTGTCACTTAGAAGGAAGGATTGCACAGTCTGTCCTCCTCTTTTTCAGCTCCTCCATTCCTTCCCTCTCCTCTTCCACAATGTTTTCTTAGCATCATGGGGATGCTATAAATGTCTTCTTCTGGGTGAACCCCCAGCTAGCCTTATTCTCAGCACTTGTACAGTCCTTTCATTTGCCCCATTCACTGCTGCCGGAGAGGCTTCTCTGATTGAGGCTGAGAGCAGCCTTTTCTATTTGCATAAACCTACATATTTAGTAGGTAGTTTGATGCAATGGTTTTCCAAGGTCTAGGACATCTTTGGCCTTGGGGTTTCCTATATTAGGAATGATTTCTTATTATACAGCAAGCCCCGGGCCCAATTAGAGAGTAATTATTTGCCCCAGGCAATCACACTGCTATTGCAACAATGGATACATCTTCCCTGGGAGGTGATATTATAGTTCAAAGAGTTCACCATTGAGATAGACCATCAGTGCTTCTATATGCCAGCAGCCTGATTAGCATCATCTGGCACCATGAGAACAAGCTAGCCAGCAGAAAGGAATCTTTCAGACCAGTTCTAGATTGATTTCCCTACACTTCCAATCCAACAGCAACAGTTTCCATCATCTAGTTTTGATGGGTTACCAGGAGGAATGGCAAGGACCTGCTTTGTTTGGGGGGCTCTCTGACCAATGGAAGTGCCCCACACTTGGCACTGGAGTTTATGTTTAGTGGCCCATTGCTTCTACGACCAGAATTGTCTGATCTTGCAAAACATCTCCCTTAAAACTCTCTTTTATGTTTTCACTTGGGTTCCCAGAAAGGAGGTTACTGAATGGGTTTCCTACACCTCTGCTTTACCCCCCACATTCCCTCAACACACATTCCTGGCACACATTTGGACAGGTGAACCTATACAGAGTCTAGACTACCTGCCTGGATTGAACATAATTTAGAAAAGCTTGCTCTAAGAAAATATTTCCTTTGTTTTTCTTTTATTTGCCTTCTTTTTTTTCTGAAATGGGGAATATAGCCTGCCCTTGCCCCTCACTGGACATTACTGAAGGAAATCTGACACCTCTATCCATGGAAGAACTGCATCTCTCCCACCCCTTCACCAGAGAAAAACGGTCCCACCCCTCACCATGGGCATGGGAAAGCTGGACCCTGATGGCATGGGCATAGAGGAGCTGGCTCCTTTCTTCATCTAAGCAGGATAACCCCAGTGGTCTGGATTGACCAGCTTAACTATCACCCAGACCCACATCTTGGGCCTTGAGTTGGCTCACCCTAGCATCTACCCCATCTATGACCTCCTGGAGTGCACAAATGGTCTTGTCCTGCAGATTGATAACCACAGGGTCTCCATGACCTGCACCAACAACAGGATATGCAAGTGAAGTTTTAGTGAGAATCCAATGATGGTGCTGTGTCAGAGGCCTTGAACTAGACAGATGAATCATTGTGATGAACATTTGGTGGATGAGACTGTTTATTGCATAGCACATTGCAGCACCCAGTGCCACTAGGATGTACAAAGAGGTGTTGGAAAGATGGAGAAGCAAGATATTTTTGTTTGATTTGTTTTTAATTGATTTGGAGGGGCTTGGAGGATGTTTCAGGGGTGAGGGGAGGATATGGAGGGACCGGGAGGTGAGTAGGATTGGGGTACATAATGTGAAATTCCCAAAGGATCAATAAAGAATTATATTTTGAAAAGAATATATTTGAATGCTTAGTCATCAGGGAGTGGCACTGTTTAAAAAAGATTAGGATTTGTGACCTCATTAGAGGAAGTGTGTCACTGGGGGTAGAATATGACATTTTTTTTTTGAAACAGTGTTTCTCTGTTTAACGGCTCTGACTGTCCCAGAACTTGCTTTGCTGACAAGAAAGCTGGCGTCAAACTCACCGAGATTCACCTGCCTCTGTCTCCTTCCTTCTGAGATTAAAGGCATGCAACACTACTGTCAGGTACTATGATATCTCAAAAGGTCACACCAGGCCCAGTGTGCTGGGTCTCTCAGCCAGCAGATCAGGATGTAGCTCTCAGCTGCTTCTCCGGCATCATGCATGCCGCCATGTTGCCTGCCATGATAACTGACTAAATCTCTCAAACTGTAAGCCAGCCCCAATTAAATGCTTTCTTTTATGTGAGTTGCCTTGGCCGTGGTGTCTCTTTACAGCAATAGAACACTGACTAAGACAAGTGACATTCCTATAGTTCAAGAGTTTGTATGGCCTAATTGGAAGAAATCTGTCATTTAAATAACATCTGACAACTGCATCCCCAGGTCTCCTATCTGTAGACTAGTCACCCCTTCCTTTGCTTCTCTTTTACAACTGTCCTATCCATGTGGCCAGCTCAGTAGAATCCTCATGACATGGGAACATTGGATAATTTCATCCACGATTTCATCCCTTGTGTCTAAATTGCTCCCCTGACAGTGATTTGAATGAAAAAGTGAATGAATAAGTGACTATTTTTCTTTCTGGGTTTCCTGTAGGACCAAGGGTGTAAGCCTACATTCCTCATTTGTTACTGCTTCTCCTCTAGAATATAACAACTCCTAGTATGGTTGAGGAGTCATAGCCTAGTGTTGAGAATACTAAGCATTACCGCAGTGCTCCCCTGAGAGTAAACGACCGACTGACTGTTACAGCAGTCGGTGTTGCTGACTGCCTTCTCCCTGGCATGACGTGCACGCTGCTGGAGAGAACTCACATCTGGTACTGTATGCCTGCTCAAATCCCCACGGTTGGAGAATTCATAGGCCCCAGGAGGAAAACCTGCTGATGTTCTTCTATGGATATGCCTCCAACTGTCCTCTAAGTATTTGTGTTATAGCTATGGATTAGTGCTTCTCTCAGTCTCGGTCAGAGAATCTGCTTTTTGGAGCGGAGTAGGCGGCAGCAAATTCAAAAACTCATACCGGGTCAAAGTGATGAGAATCAGTGACCATTGAGTGCTCTGCCCTATACCGAACATCAATCACCCCTCCATGGCTCAGAGAACGTGGATGGAGAGGTAGAAAGATTGCAGGGAGATGGGAAGGAGTGCTAGGGAACAGTCTTCTGGATGACACATGGATTTAGCACCTGTGGGCTCACAGTGGTAGTGGTTACCTGCATATGACAGGCACGAGATGGGGTACACCAATATCCTAGCGTGGATGAGAAGGGAGCTCAAATGCCTCACCCCTCCCTGGTGAGCAGAGGATTGTAGTGGTTGCTGGAGGAAGAGGAGCCATGCATTTCAGTAAGTTGTACCTGCTAGAATAAGCAAATCTCACCCACACTCTCGCAAGCAGTCACACAGACACACAAGACATAACAGTAGCATGGGGCCTGTCGGAAAAAAAAAGACTCAGAGAAGGAGGGGCTTAGAGAAAACAATCAGGTGAATATAATTAAAATGCATCATGTATATACACATATGTACATATATTTGTAAAAGAATACATTTTAAAGGGTGGCAACACTTTTTCTATGTACCTTTCATTAATGTATACCAAAACTTAACTTTTCACCTTTGTTTATCTAATACCTGTTCATAAACCAAAGAAATATCATCACTGTTACTCATACAAACCAGTGAGAATAAATTTCTATAATTAATTCATTTGGCAAACATTTACTGTGAACTATGGCATGAAATTCAACAGGGGAAGGAAGCACTCTGTGAGATTCACACCAAAAACAGATATAAATTCTGATTCTAGTAATTTCATAGCACAGGAGAAAACAAAAGTTTCACCGGGAGAGAAGAGAAACACGAACTGGGTGTTTATAAAGATTCGTGAATTTGGCAGCTACAGATGAAGTACCGCAGACACAAATTACAAGGCTGTGAGTCTTCTAAGTGGCCTCTCATCACCGCGGCCTCTATTTAGAGCTTAACCCTTACCTGAGTCATTCCTTCTACCTAACTATGTGATTAAGAAAATGAACACCTCTGGCTAATGTCTCCGAGTATTTCCACTATTCAAACTGTCAAAAATTATCTACAGAGACTCTGTCAGCATAGAAGATGGAAGGAGCATTTGAATTGCCTTAAAAAAATCCATGAGTACAAACTCTGTGTTTGATATATTTGATAGAACCTTAACTGGTATTAATCCATGATAATTATCCTTCCTACATCTTAGAAGCCATCTGTATGACCAGGACAATAACAGAATTATTGTGACCAAACTAAATAAAGATATTTTAGAATGCACAATGCATTTGGAATTGGGTATATCTTAATACAACTAAATAAAAAAATCCATAAACAGAAAATAAAATTTCAGCTCGAAGACATGAAGCTCCTCACTGTGAGCATTTAAAATGGCCCCTTTCTGATTTCTTGCATCTCCCATCAGGGATAATTTTGTATTGTATGTACATTTTCCTTTTCTTAAAGCCAGAGATGAATATAATATTTATCCTTCTAATAATATTAGGGTACATGATGATTTGCTTATTTTTTGGCATTACATGGAGATTTATTTATCTCAGAGTAGAGTTGCCTTTATGGAAGGCACAGAACATAGCAACGAAAGCAAACAAGGCTTGTTTAGCAGATAATAATGTCTGCACAGACAGTCATGGAAGCACAGGAAACAAAAATGGAGGAGTTTTTTTTTTTTCACTTGAAGCCTGTATACTGGCTCTGCAATCAACTCTTATGTTCCTGATAACTAAGACATTCTAATATAAAATTCTTGTACCAATCCACTGACTACTGCAGCTTTATGGGGAGAGGACAGGGCATCCTTACTAAGGACCACAGTGGCACCTTCCTTAGAAGGTTACAGGCAGTTCCACTCAGCAGACAAACCCTTGTTTCTCACGTCTAGAAACAGCAGCGAGTACTCTCAGGCTGTGTCTTCATTTCATTTCAGCATTCCAAGCCAGAGAGTGTTTTTTTTTTTCTACTCTGGATGTGTTAAAGGAAATTCAATAAATAATAATTTGATAATTTCCCTATGGCTTATTTAAATGTTCATTAAAGAAACTTTATCCTCATTGTTAATTATACCTTTGACCATTTTCTTTTATATTAAAATCCTTTCTTAAGACAAAAATAACAGACTATCATTGTCTTTAAAATACATGTAATTTTTCCACAGACAAGTAGATTATTTATTGTTCCTGTTTTTCATGTTCTTCATTACTGTTCTCTCACCAGATGAAGCTCAGACCCATGTGAATACCTTTCTACTTCTTTTGACTAAATGTGTGCAAAATCTGGATCATTCTCCCCCAACTCCCAGGTCCTGTACGTCTACAGCCTACGCCATATTCCTGATGTCAGGGACTTCACAGCCAGGTTCAGGAACATACAAAAGAGGCACTTAACATCAGTGTGTGCGTGTGTGTGTGTGTGTGTGTGTGTGTGTGTGTGTGTGTGTGTATAGCCCTTCCTAATGAATGTTTTAACTCTGCAATGTCACCCATAGGTTCGTGGTTTAAATGTTTGTTCCCCAGACAGCGCTACTGTCTTGTGATCTGGTAAAACTTGTAGGAGGTGTGTCTACCTGGCAGGAGTGGATTCCTGGGAGCAGAACTTTGAAGTTAGTGCTCTGCCCTTAGAGCAGTGGTTCTCAGCCTTCCTAATTCTGTGACCTTTTAATACAATTCCTCATGTTGTGCTGACCCCAAACCATAAATTATTTTTGTTTCTACTTCATAAATGTAATTTTCTACTGTTATGAACCATAATGTAAATAAATATCTGTGTTTTCTGGTGGTTTGGGGGTCATGACCCTCAGATTTAGAACCACCTCCCTGGAGCCTATCTTGCTTTTCTGCCCCCTGGACCACTACGATGTGAATAGCAGTCATCGCATGCACCTGTGAACTAGCCTGCTCCACCAGGCATTCCCTGCAGCGATGGACTAAAACCCTGGAAACTCGTGGGGAAAATAGGCCTGCTTCCTTCAAGTTGTTTCTGTTGATCATTGTGGCCACAGTGAGATAAAGGTAGCAGGTCCCTAGCTTACACAAACAGACTAAGGGTGTCTTTCTGTTAGTGACACCATGTGGGAAAAACAAGAGAGGGAGACATTATTTTTTGCCCAGACCACTAGTATAAACTGGAAAAAAAAGGAAAAACTTGAAAACAAAAATTTAAGAAAACAAAAATTGACCTAAGATAAACAACAAGATGAAGAGGTTTGTTGTAGAATAACTGATGTTTCAATGTTGCTATCTTTGTCCCACCCTTACCCATCATAGCTAAAACTCTAGTTTTACAAAAACAGTAGGGTTGAGTTTAGATTAGGTTGCAAAAAAGCTACAACAGGAATTAAGAATATAGGGAAATAACATTTGTCAATAGTAAACTGAAGCATTTATCTGAATTGTTCTATTATTAATTAAAACATTAGAGTCATGAATTTGGGTAAAGTTCTAATGGCTCCAAAGAGCAGCACAGGGCCAATCAGGTGACCCTCTCTCTCTCCCTTTCCCAGAGCAAAAGAGCCCTTGAATCACTCCAAGTCCCTCCCTACCTCTTCCTATGCCTCTCTATCTGAGTTCACCGAAGTCTCTATGGCAAATTCCAGTCAGCCAGCAGTTGACTCCACCCCCTGATTCAAGGTTATCTTTATTAGCAGTTTCGGAGTGCTGCAGTGAGAACAAATATCGGGCACCACTAGGCACCATAAAATGTAAACACAGTTACTGCTATAACCCTAGGTGTATCTTCAGGAACTGTTTCAGTGTTTTTTCCTGCACACAGTGCAGAAGACAGCTTCATGTTAGCACTGTGTACATACCTAAGAAAAGGTAGAGAAACTTTGAATTCTTAAAACTATTCATTAAATTAAGTTTTCTAGTGAAATCTAGTTTCATCTTCCTCCCACCAACTGCACCCTGTGCTGAGCACCTCATAACAGCAGCACGGTCGCTTGAGTACAAGCGAAAGGGTCTGATACCCAAGAAAACGGTACTCAGTGGCACGTTTGCATTCTGTTTATGTGATTAATCATTTTATCATACAGTACCACCCTACAAGATGACTGGCTAATTTGGGGGTTGGATTACGCTGTCAACGGTATTCCTAACATGATAATAGTTCCCATAAATGCAAACATTAGAGCTATAGTTTTGAGAATACAACCAGTTACTCAAGTTGACTCAGCTTCTCAAAGTGGCTTATGACGTCATGCGAAATATGAGCAGAGCTGTCCTTCACAGAGGACAATTGCTCGACCTGCTTCCACCACACCAAACTTAATGAGCACAGACCAACAGGGTCAACCAGGTAAAAATTTTAAAGCTTTTCTTTATTAATCAATCAATCAATCAATCAATCAGTCAGTCAGTCAATTAATTAATTTCTAGCCCGATCACAGTTACCCCTTCCTCATCTCCCAGTTCCTCCCCCAAGTAAAAAAGAAATAAAAAGACGTGTCCAGGAATAAACGAGAACTAGGTGTGTCACGGTGAGACACACAAGGCACCAATCCGCTCCAATCCTGGCAGCTCTCACTTCCTCAGCTGTGAGCTCAGTCTGACTGAGGAGCTTCCCCACCACCCTGCTGATTCATTCTGGAGAGGTTTCCCTGAGGCTGCTGAGCTGGTGACTGGCCACACTTACTCAGTGGCGCACCCATCTGTGCCTCAGTCCTCCCTGTACACAAGATCGTTCTGATGAAGCGGAATGAATCCAGCTTGCGTGATTTCCATAAACCATTTGTGCCCTGGCATGCCACCTTTGTGCTTGTACTCTGTCCCGTCACAATTCCTAAACGGCTGGGAGCCTCAGGCACTGGTACAGGGTGGAAGGAAAGTCTTGAAAGGCTGCCTCTGAGGTAAAGGGTGTGTTTGTGGAACCTGTAAACAGCAGGAGTACTTTATTGCTGGGTCATTCCTGGTCCACATAGAGAAAAGATGGAGTCTTTGGAGAGTCATTCCTCTCCTATTTCTTCTGACTTTGCAGTTTGAATAGGCAGATCCAGATCCCCAGATGTTACGGTAGACAGGGTAACAGCTGCAGCTGCAGAGGCAGCTATGTGGGGCAGGACAGTTGCAGATGTGCAATTAGAAATCCAATCTTGTTTTGGTTATGGTTCAGGAATGGCGCTGCTGTGCCCCCACTGGCCACTGGCACCTCTCAGGGCCATTAAGTCCTAGAGACCAACAGTGGGCTATGCGACTTTGCTCTGGCCAGCATGGTTTTTGTCTTTTTCCTTTTTCCTTCAAATTATTGATCTTTCCTCAGCAGCTTTTCAGCCATCATTGGCTTTGCAGGTTTCTTTAATTTCTTTTCTCCACCCCTCCCCCACTTTTTCCTTATTTGTAATAACTGTGGCATAGTTATCATATTTTTACTTTTATTAGTTATCTCTGTTCAAAGTTTCTACTGCTTGATCTGCTTGGTCCTCAACAATTCTCTTATATAAAGTAGACTTGCTTTGTATTTCCCATGCCTTGCATGCACTGTGTTTGCTTTGGTGCTCAGTGAATATAGGCTGACTGACCCTGGGTATCCTATCCCCAAGCTCAGCACATCTGATGTAAGAAAACACACCAGTGTTCCACGACGCCCCTTAGGGACCTTTGGCCTCCCAAATGGCATAGTGGCTTGTCCTTCTCCCTCAGCAGTTTGAACCGAATGAGCTGGTGCTGATCAGGTGACTCTTGGTAGCCAGGATGCAGGTGGATGGGAGGCAAAGCACGGCTGGGGCAGTGAACTGGCTTAGGCTGGGAAGTGGTGGTCTCAGAGGAGGGTTGGAGTGGGGAGGGGGCAGGCGGCTGGCACCAGAGGAAGGGCAGTGGTGGCCCCAACACTTAGGCAGCAGAAAGATTTTGGAAATGAGATTCAAGACATCTATTAAAGAAGAGATGATCAATGTTGCATGAATGTCTGGCTGGCACAAAAAGCTGCATAAATCTGTGACAGCCAGGGATCTTAACAATCCTGGAGAGACACCCAGATGTGACTTTTGTCTTTAAATATGCCCTTCATATTTAGAATTTTATTTATTAATTTATTAGCTATTTTTTTAAAGTTGACAATATACAGAGCAATATGACAATATGAATAAATAGGCCTCATATGCCTACTAAAGTGGAAATTGAAAATATGCAGCAACTTCAGGAATCATGCTGGAAAAGTTAAACACTGAGACTAGAGAGATGGCTCAGGGGGTAAAAGCCATCTTCACCAATCTGACAACTTGAGTTCCATCCCCAGAACCCACAAGACAGAAGGAGAAAGCTGAATCCCACAAGTGTCCTTAGACCTTGCCGTATGTGTGGCATGTGTGCTGTGACTTACACACACAGACAGACCAAGGAAAAATCAAAGTTAAAAAGAAGAAAGTATGGAATGTATACATATTAGAGTACTACTCACCAGTAAAAAACAAGGACTTCTTGAATTTTGCATACAAATGGATAGAAATAGAAAACACTATCCTGAGTGAGGTAAGCCAGACCCAAAAAAAAGGAACATGGGATGTACTCACTCATATTTGGTTTCTAGACATAAACCAAGGACATTGAGCTTATAATTCGTGATCTTAGAGAAAGTAAATAAGAAGGTGAATCCAAGGACAAATATATAGGCATCCTCCTGAATATTAACCTTCATCAGGCGATGAAAGGAGACAGAGACAGAGACCCACATTGGAGCACCGGACAGAAATCTCAAGGTCCAAATCAGGAGCAGAAGGAGAGAGAGCACGAGCAAGGAACTCAGGACCACGAGGGGTGCACCCACACACTGAGATAATGGGGATGTTCTATTGGGAATTCACCAAGGACAGCTGGCCCGGGTCTGAAAAAGCATGAGATAAAACCGGACTTGCTGAACATAGCGGACAATGAGGACTACTGAGAACTCAAGAACAATGGCACTGGGTTTTTGATCCTACTGCATGCACTGGCTTTGTGGGAGCAGAGGTAGTTTGGATGCTCACCTTACTAGACCTGGATGGAGGTGGGCGGTCCTTGGAATTCCCACAGGTCAGGGAATCCTGATTGCTCTTTGGGCTGACGAAGGAGGGGGACTTGATGGGGGAGGTGGAGGGAAATGGGAGGCGGTGGCGGGGAAGAGGCAGAAATCCTTAATAAATAAATAAATTAAAAAAAAGAAATGTCACATTGCCCAACTATTTCATTACACAAGGTCTCTGAAAAACAGCTTCCTCTAAACAGCCTCATGTAGATGTTGACGACAGCATCACTCCTATTAATCCTGAGTAGGACACAGATGCTCAGGAAGGACTGACGATGAGCACAGGGTCGGCTCTCCATGCAGTGAACTGTTCAGCGGTAAAGAGTCACAGAGACACCCAGCCACAGGTAAGTCCATTGGGTCACTCGTTTGGTCCTGTTTACATGGCGCTCTATGAAAGGCACAGTGGCACCGGGGATGCACACCGGGGATGCACACCAGGGAAGCACACCGGGGAAGCACACCAGGAATGCACACCAGGGAAGCACACCAGGAATGCACACCAGGAATGCACACCGGGGATGCACACCGGGGATGCACACTGGGGATGCACACTGGGGAAGCACACCAGGAATGCACACCAGGGAAGCACACCAGGGAAGCACACCAGGGAAGCACACTAGGGAAGCACACAGGGGATGCACACCGGGGATGCACACCAGGGAAGCACACCAGGGAAGCACACCAGGGATGCACACCGGGGATTCACACCAGGGAAGCACACCAGGGAAACACATCAGGGAAGCACACCAGGGAAGCACACCGGGGATGCACACCAGGGAAGCACACGGGGGATGCACACCAGGGAAGCACACCGGGGATGCACACCGGGGATGCACACTGGGGAAGCACACCAGGAATGCACACCAGGGAAGCACACCAGGGAAGCACACCAGGGAAGCACACTAGGGAAGCACACAGGGGATGCACACCGGGGATGCACACCAGGGAAGCACACCAGGGAAGCACACCAGGGATGCACACCGGGGATTCACACCAGGGAAGCACACCAGGGAAACACATCAGGGAAGCACACCAGGGAAGCACACCAGGGATGCACACCAGGGAAGCACACGGGGGATGCACACCAGGGAAGCACACCGGGGATGCACACCAGGGAAGCACACTGGGGAAGCACACCAGGGAAGCACACCGGGGATGCACACCAGGGAAGCACACGGGGGATGCACACCAGGGAAGCACACTGGGGAAGCACACCAGGGAAGCACACCGGGGAAGCACACCGGGGAAGCACACCAGGGAAGCACACTGGGGATGCACACCGGGGATGCACACCGGGGAAGCACACCGGGGATGCACACCTGCACACCAGGGAAGCACACCAGGGAAGCACACCGGGGATGCACACCAGGGAAGCACACCAGGGAAGCACACCAGGGATGCACACCGGGGATGCACACCGGGGAAGCACACCAGGGAAGCACACCGGGGATGCACACCAGGGATGCACACCGGGGATGCACACCAGGGAAGCACACCAGGGAAGCACACCAGGGTTTCCAGCCGGTGCTTTGACCACTCCTCCAGGGGCGGCTGTGGACCTTCTGAAGCGCATCTGAAGAATTACTAACCTCAGTAATGCTAATGGTTGTGCGGCTGCATGCTCTGACCACATTTTCAAGCTGCACCTCATTTTATATGAAAATTACACCTTAGAGTCTATAAAAATGATTTAAAATCCCCCTAAATTATGTACTAATCTTTATCAATTAATGGGAAATCCTAGAGGCATGTATTTTATTTCTCACTATAATTTCTAAGTTACTATTGATCACTCAGTTTCTGCTCATGTATCTTCAACCGTGTTTCAGACACTTGAGGGAACTTAAAAAAAAAAAGTCTTGCAGCATTGGCCCAGCATGCAGATCTCAGACATGTGGTCCATTGGTATTGTGTATCAAGAATCTAATTTACTAAATGAAATTATTATAGACATACTTACTCTTGCTACAACCGTCCATAATTTGTCATTTTTAGATTTTTTTCTATTCAAATACAATTTTTGTCTTTCAGTTCTTTGGGAATTTTGTGCAGAGTGTTTAGATCATATTCACCTTTTCTGTCTTCCCAGGTCCACTTTCTGTTTCTTCCCACCCATGTCTTGTGGTATTGGTTTTGGTTTTCTTTCCTGTCAGGGTCAATTTGTTATGCCCAAAGAGTCTTGGATGTGTGGCCTTCCCCTGAAGTGTGCTTTACCTGTTTAGGCCTCTCCTTCCCCAGCAGCCAAAAACTGGCAGCAATTCCTAGCCTGTATGGGTTGGGGTGGGGCGCGGGGGCAGAGCCTCATGCCCAACTCCCCTTTCCAGGCTGGTTTGGACTTGTACAGGTGTGTGCAGGGGGTCCCAACTGCTGTGAGTTCCTATGTGAAACTTCCTTGTTCTATCAATAGTAAAAGAGAATTTATTTTTATTTTTAAATACTGTACATGTGTGGTGTCCTATGTAGGTGTTTGTGTGTACCTGTGGTACCTGCGGAGGACAAAAGAGGGTGCTGAATCCCCTGGAACTGGAGTAACCACTATGTGTGAATTGCTTCATGGGGGCGCTGTGAATCAAGTTCTGGCCCTCAGCAAGACTAGTAGCCGCTCTTAACTAAAGAGCCATCTCGCTTGGTCTCTGTAGATTTTTCTGTACTTTGTAACATTATGACTACATATTTTTAAAAAATTAATCCTGTATTCTCCTCAAACATGTCTTGTGATTAATTATATGAGAGCTTTTGGCTAGCTTTCAGGGAATCAGTTCCCAATCGGGCACCTGTAAGGAATCAGGAAATTACGCCATTGGTTAATAAAGACAAAAGCAAGACCTACAGCCAACATATTGTTGGGCTGTGGGAAGTAGTTCACTAATTAAAAGAGCATGAAAAGAAATGGGAATTAGACTGCAAAAGAGATTGGCATATTGATTTCACTCAAGGGAAAGCTAATAAGTGCTTGCTAGAAGATTAAAGAACATAAAAATTCTCACACCACATCTTTGCCTGCTTCCACTAATGAGAGGAGACTGTCTTTCTGTGGCCAAGAGATTTGATTCTGAAACAGTTAGGTATTGTTGGCCCACTCCAAAGTTCTTCATGTTAAATAGTGTCAGAGACTGTGACTCCTAAAGCTTCATTAGACCATGTAAGCAAAGCATGTGTTGCTTGGCAGTGCTCAGGGAAGAGAATGCTGCAAGGGCAGTAAGGACTTCGGTATCCACAGTTAATGTATTCCAAGAACAAAAAGAAAAGTCCATTTATAATTGTCACTTGGGAGTAAAGAGAAAGCCACAGAAGCTGACTTTGGCAAACGCTCGCTCCATTTTAAAGACTTGGAGGAGAAAATATTTTTATGAATAAACCAAGATTTTGAAAACTGGTAACATGGAATCATTATACAAGTAGAGATGAACATAGAAGATAAACACAAACAGAATTGGTTGACATGAGGAAACCCAGGCAGGTCCTATGCCTGAATTTAAAATTCCACCAGTAGATAAAACTTAAAATTGGTAATCTTGAAATAGGATATAGAGGTCAGTTTTAATAAACTGCTCTATAAGTCAGGAGAAATGATGGAAAGAAATGAAAGTTAAAGCTGACCAAAAATGAGATATTAATGAGTAGAAATCCAGTCTGGGAATATCGAGTGTCTAGAGAAAGAAGTCACAGTAATTTGGAGTAGTAATGCAAATTACATCTGAATAGCTTTCTTGCTGGAGACAGAATACAAATCAAGAAGAGAAGCTACAAAGGGCTCAATACTTGTCTGTCTTCAGATACTAACAGAAGCCTGAAATTATAATTGAGTACTGTTGACTTTAATGGACAGTATAAGCAAGGTGTTAGAAAAAGGAAACCTGTGTTCTGGTTGCAGTAAGATGGCAGATTAGAGGCGAAGTCTGAGGGATGGGTACAGAAGGGAGGCAATGGACAAAGGCTGCTGCGTCGAGACGCTCCCTCCAACTCTCCACCATTTGCTCTCCACATTAGCAGAGCGCAGTAACGGGCCCAGCTATGATGCCCCTGCTGCTGCTGCTGCTACAGCCCATTAGGGCCACAGGTACCACCTCCAACATGAATTTTCAACCTCCCTAGCAGTGAACTGCCTGTCAGCTTGGTACCAACAGTGAATTTTTATCACAAGTGGACATCTGGTTTCTGCCAATGCCCAATGTCCCAATGTGTCACCCTTCTTCCACTCAGCCTGTGTTGCTTCCTTTGACTAGATTAGCACCATTGTTGCTTAGATACATCAATGACAGGCATTTCTGTTGCCCTTCTTCCACTGAGCCTACACTGCCCCATTCTTTAGAGTAACACCATTGTTGGCTAAATAAACACTATTGTCGGTTAAATAACACCATTGTCTGTCAATGACAGGTGATTGTTCTCTGTCAATGGCAGATATTTCTGGGATTAGAGAGCTGGACAAGTGCAAAGCAAATACTGAAGGAGTAGAGAAGGCTAAGTATAAGAATGTGAGTGTATAAAGTGAAGTCAGGGAACTTGACCTATAAGAAAACCATCTAGAGGAAATAATACCTCTCCCCTGTCCCAGCTAGCAAAGAGAGATGTACCATGGAATTCGGCTCTTTGCCAGTACACAAAATGCTCTGCTTTTCACTATTTTGTCGAAAACTAAATGGCCTTATCTGTGTGGGTTTGTTTTGAGGTCCTCTCTTCTGGTCTTCAAATTGGATAGTAATGTGTTTTCTTTGTTGCTAAGGTTCTGTTGTATAATTTGAAGTTAGTGTTATGTCGGGAGCTTAGACCCCAGCCCCTCGCATCTATCCTAGCCCCCTGACTCTGAGAGTAAGCACTCTGGACTCCAAATCCCAGCAGGCCAGGTACTGACCCCTCCCTGGGGGGGGGAGGTCAAGGCCACGCCCAAGAATATTTAAGTGAACTCCCAAAAGAGGAACACTTGGTCTCCTTTTCTTCCTCCCAGTGGTCGGCTCCCCCCTCCCCCCCAGCGCAGAACTCCCATTATACCTGGATATTTCTTAATTTGGTTTGTTTTGATTTGGCTTGATTGGGAATTTGCATCGGCGGAGAGCTCGCGTTAGGAAAATATTCCTTAACAGTTAGGTCTTGTAATAATGTCAGCAGTGTTCTTTTCAGCCTAAAACTGTTTGGGTATTGGTGGTCTTTTCCATTTCGATACATATTTTTTGAGTTGTTTTTTTTTTAGCTCTGTGAAGAGTGGCATTAAAATTTTGATGATAGTGATTACATTGAATTTTCAGATTACTTTTGGCATAATATTAATTTTGTCAGTCCAAGAGCATGGAAATTCTATCATATAATATCCTCTTCAATATCTAAAGTTTTTCTTGTAGAGGTCTTTCATTTCTTTTGTTAGGTTTGTTTCTTGCTATATTTTTGTGTTCTTATGAATGTAATATTTTTTCCTAATTTCTTTTTTTAACTAAGTTCATTATTGTTAAATAATTTTTAAAAAAAATTAAAAGCTTTTGATTTTTGTATATTGAGTTTGCACACTGAAATATTATTCAAAGTTTACATCAGTCATCTATTGTTTTCTTCTTAGGTTTTGGAGGTGCATAAATACATACAAATACTTTCAATAGTAAAAGTGTAAGATCCAGTGTCATAAGAGAACTTACCACCATTTACTAAACCATCATAACCCTTAGGTAGATTCTAAATATTTGTTCTTACAGTCATAGGTAAGTGTAGTCCTCATCTCTTGTCAAGTAAATATCTCCTTGCCACAGATAGAGCCCATCATGGGGCCCAATCCCAATAAATACATCTGCAAAACACTCCAGCCCCATGGCTCAGGGAATATGGGAGAAGAGGTGTAAGCATCAGGATCAGGAGTGTCCCTGAGATTGTGTCTGCTATCAAGCTGGACCTAAGGCCTCACCAACAGGACTGCCTAAACACAAACTGAACAAAGATATGACAAGTGGATGGGAGAAAGGTCCTAAGACCTCAACCCTACACAGGTATGATGAGTGGATGGGGGAACGGCCTTAAGACCTCAACCCTACACAGGCATGACAAGTGGATGGGGGAACGGCCATAAGACCTCAACCCTACACAGGCATGACAAGTGGATGGGGGAACGGCCATAAGACCTCAACCCTACACAGGCAGCTAAGGATTGCTAAGAGTGAGAGAAATCGTCTTCCCCAGAACGAGTATACCAACTGGTAATCTAACACCAAGTGGTCAGACATAAAACCATACATAAAATCAGCTTTATACAGACTGATCAGGTTATATTTATTAATATATATGTATATTCATATAAATATGTGCCTACAACAACAGTTAATGAAGAAAGTGGAGACGAATTTGAAAGAGAGTAAGGAGAACTTTGAGAAGAGGAAAGGAAAGGAACAAATTAGGTACTTATATCATAATCTCAAAAAGCAATCCAAGGTGTAGACATTGTTCAGGTTTATTTTGGTGTGTGATCTTTTTTATTTCAAAGTTTTATAAGAAATGATATAAAAGCTTTATTAATCAATTAAGGAAGACACAACAAGATATCACCTAGATAAGAGAAAAGCGACTCTTGGAAGTTGATTTGAATTCTGGGCAAGAGAGTTCATTTCCTGCTAGTGGAGATATGAAATAATGGTTGCTTTGGCAGCCAATTTAAAGTTAAATATATCAGAACAATATAATCAGGTAATCATACTTTTAAATATTTAAGAAAAGGATTAAAAGGCAGAGGTTCATAATCTTCAGAGGAATGCTTCTAAAAGTTTTGTCCAAGATTACCAAAGACTGAAAGACTCAAAGTTTTCAATGTCCTTAAAGTGTTCAATGTCCTTAATCTTAACAGATACAGAAACAAGTTGCTATATCTACCCAAGGAATCATTATTAAACAATTAAAAGAAAATAATCTTTTGCAAGCTGCAAAAGACACAGGTGACTCATAAATCTCTATTTATACATGAAAATTCTAAACGCATGTCTATATGTTTTGCTATTTAAATAATGTGATAATTTGTATAAGGCAACATTATAGTGACAATAAAATGATCAGTTGTTACTACAATTATGGAAAGGGCAGGAAGGGCAGAAGAGTTCAAAACCAGTAGACATTTTAGGACAGCTAAACTAAGCTCTGTGATGCTGTAATATGTATTTACTGGAGGCCACAAATCTTTAGAGCAGAAACAGTGGCATTAATGAACAGAATTAAAATCATTTGGAGTAACAGGGCATTCTTTGATGGAATGGAGTGCAAATCATGACAAGGCCATCTAATTATAGATGGACAAAACAATCCAAGGAAAGGAAGAGGGGAGCAAAGCTCTTAAATAAATAACTTCGGGAATGACTCGAGTATAGAAGATTTAAAGCAAACTAATGTATCCATAAACACTGGTCTTTGATGGATGACTGATTCCCATAAGGGTATAGGTGAATAATTATAACACTACTATTACAGTACGCCACAGAGATAGACCTTAGCAGTTCAAGTCCAAACCACCGAGGGTGAGGGACAAACACGCCTGTAGACAGAGATTACATGGGGAATTTTATTCTGGGAAGGGCTGAGAGAAATGAGGGAGGAACAGAGAGAGAGACATAGACAGAGACAGAGAGCCAAAAAGAGAGGGAGATGGGTGGGAGAGATGAAGAGGAAGAAATGAGGGGAGTATGTGGAGTTCTGCCTTTTAAAGGTACAAGGCTCAGCGCATGTGCACAGAGGCCATTCAGCAGGTCAGAATACTTGCCTGCCAAGCAAGCAGGGGTGGCAGACTCTTCCAGGTTCTCAAGGGATGGGGCCAGGTGTGTCTGGGTGCTAACAATTACTGTGGTGGTTTGAAAGAAACTGTGTGGGGGCTGGGATGGTTTGTAAGCTTTTGTGTTCAGGTTGCTAAGGAAACAGCCTACTGTATTTAGTTACTTCTCCAGGTCCTTCTGTTCCAGGTAGCAAAGGAAATAATGCTTGCTTTAAGCAAATCACTAAATAAATAATAAATCAGCATCTGATAATTGGTCTTTCCTATCTTAGCCTTCTTCAATGGACATGATCTGTAGACATGCTTTAGCTTACTAGTGATAAACACTTCAGTAGCAGTGAGTATATCTTGAGTTTTGAGACATCTTCCACCCAAAAGAATTGGGGTTCCATAGAGAAATAGACAATTCTATGGCAGTGGCTTGATTTGTACAAAGTGAGCACAAACATGCATTGTCAGTCTTTACCACAAGAATGTGATAAAGAAAACAAGCAAGGAAGGGAGGGAGGAAGAAAGGAATTACAGTGAGAATCTTAAAGCTTCTGAAGCTACTTGGCTAAGCAGAATTTTGGAAAGTTAGGAAACATTATTTCGCTAATTTAAAATAATGACTCCCTGCAGGAGGAAACAAACATCCCAATACTAGCTAAAAATGTCCTGAGATTCAGAGTCACAGCAGAACTGCTTGTGAGAATTGTTGGTTTTTTATTCTTCAAGCTAATGTTTGCTTAAAAACTCCCCTATCTTCCGTTCCAGCATCTGAATGGATGATGTTTTCTAAAAGCCATTTTTTTTTACTCATAAATATTATGTGCAGGAACTTCCTTAGGGATAAAGGTAACCTCCAAGGAATAATACCTCTCAAAATATATGTGGAAGTTAGTGATAGTCCATATGGATAACAGGAAAGTTAAGAGAGAAATTCACTAAACTGTAGTCAAACACATTGTGTTATTATAATTGTAGATTGACAAAATTTCCCTGACAGAAGATCACATGCTAAAGCTTCACGTCAGCAGCGTGTATCCCAGAATGGCAAAAGTCCTTGGAAGATAAAAGATGAGGTGAAAACAGCGATTGCTATGGGCAGCAATATTAATATGAACAGAAAAAGAATTCAAGATTATTTTTCGCAAGATGAGAGAGTTTAATTTGCTTTGATGAAAGGAAAACAGAAGGCTTATATTTTTAGGGAACATACACAGCAAACAAACTTTAGATTGCTGCAGCTAGTAAAGAATCATTAACTAAGGAATTTTGACACACATATGCATAACTTTAGAGGCTGGGGTACCGTGACTAATATGGGAGAAGATGGGGGAGGGATAAGACTATAATCAAAATATACTGAATAAAAATTTTAAATACTTTTTTAGAAAGTATTGTAACTCTCATGGAGCATTTGGTTCGTTCCAGTGCTTATGCACAATATTTCCCCTTCATTGCTGCAGCTATTACATTTGCATGTTTATTCAATAATGGTCCAGAGACTCCAAAATGTGCATAAATGCAGGGGAGTTTCCCTAGTCGAAGCCAGGCAGACCAGGGCTAGACCAGTGACTGGCTGGATTTCAAAGCCTGCATGTGATTTCAATGCTCTGTTCCAACAGCAGGCACATTAATGGAAGCATATTTATTCCTAACAATGCATCCTTCATACAAATTCAGAGTTTATGAGAAATTGTAAACTATTCAATCCAATAGTTTTAACAATAAATATGCATTTCTATGACATACTATGAAATATGCTCCTAGACTTTATTCAAAATGATGTAAAGTTTAATTCCCTCAAGACCAAATGGTTTTAGAAATATGCTAGAATCTGAGGACAAAAGAAAAACCAGGAGCGTAATAGCACAAATAAGTCATAAAAATGTACACGATGTGACTAGTTGAGCTAAAAGTTCCATTTGTGGGTTTTCCAATTGTTGTTTAAAATGTAAGAAAGCTAATCCCTTCACGATTCTTCTGAAAATATAAGGGTTATTTTTAATGAAAATGACAGAAGGAAAATTAACATGAATTGACAAATTTTTAAACATATAAAATAAGTATTTTTTTACCTAGGGAAAATTAACTAAAAAGAAGAACAAATGCCTAATTCTGAGACAAAGACTCCTGTGCACACAATTAGAGCAATGAGTAAAATGGTAAAAATCATGAGTAATTTGACCCAAACAGAGCAATGAGTAATTTAAGTCATTTAGAGGCAAGTGAAATCATTTCTAATGATCAATATTTTGGCAATATATTCATACAACTTGAAGAAATAGATCATTTTGTCACAAAATAAAAATTCTTCAAACTGAATTACTTTAAAAAAAAAACAATGAGAAATTCTTCAAAAGGAATTTCAAGTATTCCAAAGAAAGCTTAGCAGTCACCGGAGGTCAGAGAATGTAGAGAGTAGAGGAAAAGCTCAGGGGTGGATTGTGGATAATGCAGCTAGGATAGCAGGCACTACATCTAATGTTCTCCAGCACAGCGGGGTGTGTATAAGTCAGCAAATATATTAAAAATCTCACAAAAACAAGCCAAACAAGAGACCATTCAGAGCCTCTTCCAACAAAGACACCAACATGCGGATGGGTTTCATTTGGTCATTCAGTCACACCCGTGTATTGAGCTATCACCCTGCAGCCCTGGAAGACATGTGTACTGTTTGTACATGTCAGTTAAAATACAGTGCTCAAATCATTTCAGAACACTGTATCTGGAACTAAATTTTTAAAAATATAGAGAAAAATGGCCCAACTGTTCACACTTTCAAAGTGTGAACCTCCTTATTTAACCTCCTCTAAAACAGAATTAGTTATAGAATGTCTTTGTATAGGAATAGGTAAGCAACTGTAAAATAAAAATCAGACATAACATTAATTTCAAACCTATGCATAAAAGAGAAAAATTCGGAAGTTTCTAATCTTTTTAAAAATTGTTTCTAAATTATTACAGGCCTTCCTTTGGACAACCAGCTTCTGAATTGGAGATTTATTATTAATTATGAAAGCTTGGTCTTAACATAGGCTTGTTCCCAACTAGCTCTTATAACTTAAATTAACCTGTTTACATTAATCTATGTCTGCTGCTTGACTCATTACCTCAGTATTGTACATCCAACTTCCTCTGCTTCTGCTGGCAACTCGCCTGCCCTGAGATTCTTCCCCAAGTTCCTATCTTGCCTGGAAGTCCTGCCTATCCTCTTCTGCCTAATCCAGCTCTTTATTAAACTAGTCAGAAGGTGCCTTAGGCAGGCAAGGAAGACAGAGACACACCTTCTCACCGTGTGATCAAACATCCTGCAGTGCTAAGTTAGGCGTGCAGGGCTGTGTTGGTTACATTTTCATCACCTTGAAACAAGCTAAAGTCATTGGGAAACAGGGAGCCTCAGCTGACAAAAGATAAGCCTATAGGCAAATGTGTCGGTCATTTTCTCCATTTGCGATTGGTTTAATGTCATTCCATTCAGAGTCCCAGAAGACTTCTGAAATTGATTAATTCTCCTTTAAAATATAGTAGTTAACTCACGATGTCTTTCCAACAGTTTGTTTGTTTGTTTATTATTTATTTTTATGTTGATTTATTTTGTGTGTATGTGGGGTGGTGATTTTGCCATGATGAGCTTGTGGTGGTCAGAGGACAACTTGGGGGAATCATTTTTATTTCTGTTTTGTAAATTCTAGGGGTTGAAGTCAGGTTTGAGACAGTGCCTTTACCTGCTAAGCCATGTCCACATAACATCGAAGTACACATTCTCACGTTTCATTTTTTAATGAAATAATGACCATCTCATTGTGTTAAAATATATCACACCAGTTCTAACTTTCAAGCTGAGTCTTTTGATGTTTTTCTTTGGTTAAAAAAATAAATACCCTAATTTGAAACCATGACAATGCAATATTATAAAAATATCTCAGAATATCTGAGAAACTGGAGCTTTGGCAGACCTCACAATCACAGTTAACAATAGACCCTGGGGTCACTTAGGACATAAGACTCTGTATTCTATTGTGTATTCAGCCTGTTTCTTCAACCTTCTTTTAAGAGAACAACGTACCAATCAACCTTCTTGCCTTTCATTCCCCCACGTAATCAATGTTTACAGCTTAAACTAATGTATAGCTATAATCTTAAATTATGTGCTCTGCCATGTCCCTGACCCAGATAATGCATGTGTTCTAATAATCATTTGCTGAAAGCAGCAAAAATAGAGGTTGAAAACAATCTTATACAATGAGGCGACCATGAATGTTGTCTAAACCATTTATGGATATAGCTGAACACCACATTTAGAAATTGCTTGATGAACAATGATGTTTGTAGTTCTGTTTGTTACTCAAGTTGGTTGGGATCAGTTGGAGTCAGTGATTTAATCCCTTGTAAAACCCTTTTGGAGTATCTCATTCCTTCCCCATGTGATGCTTTCTGTGTTGTTCAATAAATATGGAGAGAAACACATAGTCACAGATATATAGACAGACACGTACAGTTCCACAAAGGCATACGGGGACAGACACAGACAGGAAAGATGATTTCAGACTCTTGAAGCAGACAGACAGAGGATGGCAGACACAGGGAGCATGGAGTAGAGAATTCAAATCTGGACTCTCTCCAGGTTGAATGATACCAAGGGAAAGTGCTTGTATTTCTTTCCTTAGTGCAGCACTTCATTATTGGTGAGTCAGAGTTGATCAATAATGCATTCACATTGACCACATGAAGTGTTCAGTCTATACCCAGCAAAAGTGAAAGAGAAAATCCAGATACAAATGCTGCTCCCAGAATGAAAGACCAAAACAATAGCGCGAGTTGGAATACGCCATGGGGAAAGAAACACATCTCTGTAACTGTGAAAGTGACCTAATTTCTCTTACCACAAGTTTCTTCCTCTGGAAACTGGGGGTGAGAATTACATGAACAGGTTCAAGTAATGGCTAGATCAGACAGCATCCTTAACATATGTACAAGAGTGCAGTGTACAATTGAGTTAGCAAGCTTCCTGTTGTTGAGACCTGAGAAAATCAATACATTGGAAGACTGAGGCTTTTGGCTCATGGGTTCAGAGGTGTCAGCCCATGACCAGCTGGGTCACTGCTGCAGGCTTGTAATAAAGCACAGCTTCCAAAACTGCAGAAGCATGTCACCCTGGGACCTGCTCAGCTCATGATCGTCAGGAAGAAGAAAGACACAAAAGTGCAGGCATTCTAAAATCCCCTTCCCAGACATACCCTCATCACCTACTTCTTCCGCCTATGTCCCAGCTCTCAACATTCCTGCCACCTTCCCACCACGTATGAATCTATGAACACATTCATGAACTAATCTACCGCTGAAGTTAGAGCTCCCTTGAGCCAATCCCTTCCCAGAAGTCTGTAAAGATTGCTGACCAGCCTTCAGCACATCAGACTTGGACCACATTCGTCATCCGAATCATGACAGCACTTAGTTTATTTTATTATCTTTCACATGTCTTTTCCTCTGCCTCTCCACCCCAACTAATCTCTCATCCTCACTTTGTTTCTCTGTGGTCCTAACCTTTAATATCTGAGCTTCCTCCAAGCCCCTCCCTTGAGTTTTCCACAGGGAAACTGTAACTCCAGTGTCCTGGAAATGGTGGTACAGTAGTGAGACAACACTAATTACGCAGAAGTCATCACACTGAGGCTCAGGGGCACCTGATTCTAATATCCACCCTACAGCTCACAAAGTGCCTGACCACAAAATATCTTGCCTCTAAAATAAGGAAAGACAAGTGACAGCAAGATATTTCATCATATCTGGTTATCTTGTAGGACTTCAAGCTGTAATACAAGATCATTTTGATAGTGAGGGCCTAATCCATCAGAGCATGAATCTGTCCACTTACTTGTGCATCTCTCTCTCTCTCTCTCTCTCTCTCTCTCTCTCTCTCTCTCTCTCTCTCTCTCTGTGTGTGTGTGTGTGTGTGTGTGTGTGTGTGGTGTGTAGTTTGGGGCTTCTTTTCAAAACTTGGAGCTCACAATTATAATTTCATTTTTCAATGAAAAGCATTGATTAGCCAGAGGCTTCCCCCTTGCTCTTCCAGATAATCCACTTTGGGGTGACAATGGTATGATTTTAAATGGCACCATGGCTAAAATTTTCAGATACATTTCTTTCCCTATGGCATATTCCACCTCATGCCTAAAACCTCCATAGTGTACATGGCAGCCTCAAAACAGAACCTGCATTCTTCATTGAAGACCCAAGTTCTCAGAGCCTGGTTGCCGTGAACCTCTCTGACCTCATTTTTTTAAATCTTTGTCTCCGTTTCTGGCACCTCAGAGCCCCCAGCCTGCCTAATGCTCCACTGTGTGCATATTTATTCCCTACTGATGTGTTCCCAGAATAATGTCCCCTGAAAGCCATCTGCTCAGCCACCCAAACTGAAGCAAGCCCTCCCTCTCCCTGACATCCTCAGCTTAGTCACCTACCTATCATGTGTCAAGTCCGATCCCTTTTCTGTTTGTGCATCTGCCTGAGTCTTTCTCTTCCATTGTGTAATGTGCTCTGTGAGAAGCAAGCTTTGACTGGTTCCCTGCTCCATTCCTCATGTCTTGAGCAGACCCACCACCCTGGCCATCAGAAGTTCCTAAGTGAGATACAAGCTTAGAGGATGTGAGAGGATCAGAGGGACCCAAGAGCCCAGTTGTCAATGAGCAATTGGCTTTGGATTCAGGAATTTATATTCATTTCAGTCAGTTACCAACTTTGTAGTCCTGTAATTCTTCTAGAGTTAGTGCCCTAAAGCTTGTCACTTTGCCTATGTTATCCAGCGGCTGCTAAGTAAGACAACATACAAAAACACTCCTGCAGAGGAGCTTTATGAACAAGGTCTGCTTTTCCCTTCTCTTCCCCTCCCTCTCTTCTTATTTCTCTGTCAGACTAAGGTTGAAATGCACATCTTTATGAACATCTTCAAGTGCTGATTTTCTTCTTCAAAGGATATCAGATTCCATCTTTCTGTGCACACATTCCTTGCACTCCATCATGCATGTCCAGTTCTCCTTGATTTGCAGCTGGATGGTGCTCCTTGCATCTGTACGAGGGTTTGCCTTCTCTAATTTAAATCCTGTTCTGGGATAGTTGTGATGGGTCTCTCGTTTAAATGGTGGGTCTACACGTGTGAGAAAATGTTCCTTGAAACTCACTGCTGTCTTAGAGAGAGCAAAAACGTAGCCAGAAGGAAAAGACTCTTGAGTGCTTTAAATCATTTCTCTTTTAATTGATTAATTAATACTCAAAAACAGGTCATCATCCAACTTTCTTTGATTTTAGGAGCCATTACTTTGGTGGGCAGTAACACTGTGAGTGATAATGTCTTCCTATAAGAAGCAGAGAGACAGAAATGTCCTTAATAGAGGAAGCGTTGCTCAGTCCTCTGATACATTCATTTGGTGAACAAAGATGCAAATGGAAAGTATTAGACCAAGTTCCATTTCAGGATAATGCCCTGTTTTCTTTGATATTGCAGGAAGGCTCATTTTGGTTGCATTGAAAACAGAACTGACCTACTTTGATAACACCCTAGCATCCTATTACACATGCTGTCTCTTTTCTTTAGCATTTGGGGCTGGAGTTGTGTATGCATTAATTTACTTGTTTTTTTTTCATTTTTACTGATAATTATTCTTAGAACAATGAATGAAAGTTGATGTCAACTTTAAACATCTATCAAAGGTTCTGGCATTTAGTGTTTTATCATTGCTACACAAGTTTAATTCCCCAGTTTCAGTGTGTGTTTCCTTTTCTAGCTAGTCTACATGTCTCTGCATGCACACAGGCCATGTGTGTGGGGGTGTGGGTGTGGGTGTGTGCTTGTATAAACATATGTGTGAAGGTATGGAGGCCAGAGCTCAATGCTGGGTACCTCCCTTGGACCTTCTCCCATTTACTTTTTAGGGACAGAGTTTCTCGTTGAACTTGGGGTACACTTTATTGAGTTTGACTGGTTGGCAAAGCTTGGTGATCTGGCTGTTTCTACACTCCCAGTTCTGGAATTACAGATGCATGCCATTGCACCTGGCTTTTTATGTTGTTGCTTAGTGATTGAAAGTAGGTTCTCATCCTTCCAGGGCAAGCATTTAGTCACCTGCTCACTATATCCAGCTGTTTTGTTTCTTTTGTTACTGCTGTTTACATTTATTCCCTATATTTATGGATGCTCACACACATACCACAGCCCACTCTTCAGGCATTTGGTTAAACTTCTGACATCATTTTGGATGAAGCTCAGGCCCTTACAGATTCTTAGGCTCAATTTTTCTTAAATGCTATGTATCTAAAACCCACACACTGGAGGACAGCACGGCTGGACATAGCATCCCTTCTTCACATTTTCATTGCTTATTCCTGCGTTTAAAGGGACAAAGCTGATCCCATTGTGCTTGTGTTGCTTGTCTTAATGCCTGAAACCCTGGGAATTCATCTTTACATTTGAAATTGAATAATTTTAGTATCACATATTCAAGAATAACCACTCTGCCTCAGGCTTCTAAAGTATTCGGGGAGCCCTTGCTGCATAGAGACTATTTCTTTTAAGTGTAGAAAATGACTCTGATCTCATAAACCTCTCATTAGCGTTTCTTTATTCATTCTGATAATGAGGCTAGTATTGCTTTTCTGTGAATGTTTTATTTCTATTATTTTCTTTTGATTATTAATTTACTTCTTTGTGTCATTTGTATTTTCTTAAAATTCAACATTCCCTTTTTAACACTTCATTAAATTTTAATTTGTGTCTAACATTTAAGTGGGCACACAGATTGCTAAAAACAGTTACTTAATTTCTGAGAAATATATGCCATTTTCTTTGACTTCTTTCCTGGATTGAAAAACTCTTTTTAATCTATACTTTTCATTACTGTTTGATTTTAGAATTTCTTATTTAATATCATTTATAACTTTTTCATCTGCCTCGGAAAACAAGAATGTCTTTGATTATAATCTTAAAGTTATTTTCTGAGCTTGTCTTTCTTGAATCGACTCAGGCGAGGCATGGCCTGGTTTTCTGGAGCCTTCCTTTACTTTGACATTTTTCTCATATTGTAGTGTTTTCTAAGATCCCTTCTTAAATGGTATCCATTTATCACAGTCTAGAGAAGTCTAGATACATTAGTATTTCATTTTATTTGCTTGTTTTGCTGGCAGAGTGAGGGTTCTGTATCTTCTAATTGTATCGTTCTTGTTTATGTCCCAAGACTAATTCCTCTCATACTCTCAGGGCTCCACTAGCAAAGTGTCAAGGTATACGTTTGTCTTTTTCCTTGCCCCCATTTCCATGTGTCTGTGATGTCAAAAATTGTAAATTGATTTTTTGATTTTTCGAGAAAGAATTTCTCTGTGTAACAACCCTGGCTCTGTCCTGGAACTCACTCTGTAGACCAGGTGGCCTTGATCTCACAGAGATCTGCCGGTTTCTGCCTCTCAAGTGCAGGGATTAAAGGTGTGCACCACCATTGCCCTGCCCAAATGGTTATAATTTAAATAATTATCTTCAATCATCATGTCCCTTAAATAGTATCTGTCCTTTTAAAATCATAGGTCTTGTTTGCATGTAGGTTCTGATTATTCACATCCCTTCTCTATGTTTTGTGTCTGGTTCACATGTAATATTTTTAGATTTCTACTGATTTCAACTATTTCCCAGGCTTCTGTGCTTTTCTTCTTCTCTGTTCCCTCTTTCCTGTCCTGAAATCCCGTCTTCTTGCCTGTGTCTTCACCTCTGCTTTTAATGGGATGAGGGGAGAGTAAGTGGAGGGGGAAGAGAGGATGAACAGTGGGTGAGGGGAGGGTAAAGGGTAGGTGAGGGGAGATGGGGGTGAGGGGAAGGTTGAGGGGAGGGTAAAGAGTGGATGAGGGGAGATGGGGGTGAGGGGAAGTTGAGGGGAGGGAGGGTGAGGGGAAAATGAACAGGAGTGCATGCCATGTGCTGGTTCCCCTTAGCTGCTCTGCAGCTCTGCCCTTCTGCCTCCATGTAACAATATGGGCATGGATGTGTGTAGATAATTCTGATGAAAGGCTGTTTTGTGTGTTCAAAAGAAGAAGTTTTATGAAATTGATTATGACAAAGCTTTCATGTTGGTTCCAGATAACTTAAAAGTGTTCTGTGATGAATTTAAAACTTTTAATGTAACCTAGTTAATCAAACAGGTTTTTTGTGATTCATTCCTGCTGCTTCTTCATGCTAAGGGCATAAATATGCTTTCTTGTGTTTGTATTTAGAAAAAATTGTTTTGCATTTTTGTTTATGTTTCATGTATTTTCTATTTATTCAAGAACATTTTTCTTCTTCTCCCCCAGATCTGCAACACCTTCCACTACTTCTTTTTATATTTTCCCACTTTTTTTATACCAGTATCCATAACCCTGGATACTAAGCACATCAGCCCATCCCCCAATATAGACTTGACCAAAGTTTAAACATGCATACAAATTGGATTGGTATTTTTTTGAAATACCTTTTTTTTGTTGTTGCTGTTCTGTTGATCTGTGTGTCTTTCTGAGATAACTCTTCTACCAGAGTGATATTCACTGATCTATTACCTCCCAGTATCCTTGTGATTGCTGTTAGGGTAGAAGTGGCAGAAGAAAGTCACCCCAAATGCTTTTATTGCAGTAAATTACCCATCCATTTTAAAGGAATGTTCTATTTGAAAAAAAAAAGTTTAAGCTGCAGCTATGTAGCAAATATCAAAGTATAGTAAAAGAGCACAAAACTAGCCACAGCATCTACTTCTAAATCCTCCAGACACATTTCCTGGGAATAAGGGTATTGTTTTACATAGTAAATACAACACGGGTATTACATTGGTAAGTTTAGCATTGATATAATAATGTTTTAATTGACTTATTATTTGTGTTCCATCAGTACCAATAGGCCTGGTGCTGCCATTTGTAGCATTTCACGCTCCTGTGTGGAGCTGCTCTCCAACCAGGGTTTGCCTTGGTCATATCCCTGAGCCTCCTTCAGTCCTGAGCAACACAGACCTTCCTGTCATTTATGACATTGACCGAAGGCTGCACTTTCCCCTCCTCTGTCCAACAGGATTCCTGTACTTCTGCGCTCTCTGCTATGTTCTTGTTTTTACACCAGATTATCTATTATTGACTAGAACATTACTTGTGTGTCTCATAGTTAGAGGCACAAATGACTCACAGACGGCTTTAATTTTAATCACCTGTTCAGGACATTTTCTTGTTTCTCTTCTCTGTAATTCTTCTCTCTCAAACAGCAAGCAGCCTCTAACATGGTGTTATACCATGAAAATATTCTGCTTCTCACTAAGATAAATCCATCCTAGATGTACGTTCAGAAATAGTTCTTTATTGATTAAATCTACATCCCAGTAGTTGAAAACGATGGCTTCTCAACCCCACCATTCTGTTTCTCGTCATCATTTGGCACTCAGCACTCGGTTATAAGAAGAACTCTACCATCTCTCTGGGGGAGGCTAAAACAACAGAAATTCGGTTTCTCACCATTCTTGGGACTTGAGAAGCCAAAGAACAAGAGTTGGTAAGCTTGGCTTCAATCTGTCCTGCTACTCTGGTGTCTAAGCAGGAACCATGTAGCCATCCCTGGCTGTGTACTGACCACCTCAGGTGCAGGAGGTGGGAGAGGAAAGAGAAGTTACTTATTCTTTGTACAGCCTTGTCTGATTATACACCGCTCCAACATGAAAACATTGTTTGCTTACTGACCTACTCATAGGCTGTTTCCCAAATGCAGCCACATTATGGGTTGTAGTCCAATCCAGGTATAGCAAACACTTAAATCTTATCAAAGCAAAGCTGAAAAGTTTATGATGTGATCTGGGGACATTCTGCATGGTCTGTTCCTGTTTTTTGTGCATTTGGTTTTTGTGGGCTTTTTAACTTTATTTTTTGCAATATTTTCATTAACCAGATATTTGACCCTATATGTATTTATAGGTTGCAAAATATTATTCTAGCATTTAAAAAGTAGAAACTCCCTCCAAAAAAGTGGGATGCTCTTGGCTTCCCATGTAAACAATCTGAGTGTCACTTAGTGTTGATTTTGGTCCTTTGAGTTTTCTTTTTGGGCCTTTATTTTATTTTATTTTATCTTTATCCTTCTTGTTTTAATGTAGTTAAAGTTAATTTTGTCTTTATTGTTAGAAATACAACAACGGATACAAGCATTAAAAACATAATATGCTTTCTAATTCTACTGATTTGAACGTTAAACTCACATGGACACAGCTACATCGCTATTGGTCCAAATGCCAAGTTGAGATATAAGATTAGCTATTATAGATTCACAGTTAAATTCATTCCTTTAAGGCTTTTGTCAGTCTTTCTGGTGCCCATACAACTGTTGCCACTACTCTTGGCATGGCTGTCTGGCATGCATGTCTCTGTACCCCTCTGCATGTCCACGGAGTGGTCACTTGGTTGTCAAAGCTTGGGTATTTAGTCTGGACCTCTTGTCAACTGGAGCAGGAGGTGACCATCAGTAGAGAGCTGTCCCCGAAACCTTGAAGAGGCAGAGTGAATGCCTCTAGGGTGTGAGTACAGAAAGCCAAAAATAGAAGGCATAGTAAGACTTGTCACATCGCTTTATACAAATCAGCCTGTCTGCCCAGACCTTGAATCCTCAGAAGTAAAACAAAACAAAACAAAACAAAAACAAATCAGTCTTATCCATCACTTTATGTTTCACATGCAGAATAATTGTCAGTGAGACGTTCTAGGATAAGATTAGATAGTGTTCACTCAATAAGCTGACAACATCCCAATGGGGAAAGATCCCATAAGAGGACACCGCTCTCAGCTCAGACAGTAAGTTCTGTTATCTTTCTTTCTTTATGACTATTTCTTCTCTGGATTCATTTTCCCTCTAATATTTGCAATTAACCACCAGTGCGACAAAGCACAGGAGATAGCTACCATCTTTCTACGACCCTGATAAGAATCACTTCTCTCCCATAGAGTGTTTCTGGGTCATTTCTCTAAGACTTGGTGACTCTGCTGTAAAACTTGTTGTGCTATTATAGCTTCTAGAATGCATAAGAAAAAGTTCCTCCCAGCTTTCTTTCCTAATATTTCCTCTGCCCCTCTCCCCAAACCCAGTCATTCTTCAAAGGAATGTGAGTAAAATTACTGCATTGTAGAGTATTTCAGGTGTGAGCATCACTGTAGAACACTGAAAGTTAATATTCTTCTGGAAAGCTCAAGGGTCTTAGCATCCAGTGCCCTTTCTCAGTTCATCCTTCCCTCATAGAGATTTATCACATAGGCATACAGAGAGGTATAATCTCCAATCTTAGTAGTGCTATACAGTGTCAGGAGCCTGTGCCCTGCAAGAATTCCGTGGCTCACAAATGTGACTTAAGGTTAGAAGGAAGAAACCGCGATTGTATTTGGAGTCTGTTTTCTTGGCTGCTAATGATGGAATTTCCAAAGGATCCATTTATTCCTCTGACAACTATCTCCATCATAGCCTTTAGTGTACCCTTTCTAGGGGTACACTAGAAGCTTTGGTGATCCAGATATATTTGGATATGCCTCATAAATAATAAATCAACACACCAGCATCTTGTCCAGCTCTATTAATAAAACATATGACTGTTTCTCAGCAAGCAGCAAATTTTGTGATGGCCTCCCCATGATGTTCTGAAAAAAATCTTTTATATTTGAACAAACATTCTTCACCTGCAATTTTAATGATCAGGAAACTAAAGCCGATTTTCCCTGTCTTAGTCAGTTTGTGATGTTGTACTAAGATACTAGAGATAGAATAATTTTTAAATTTAAATATGTTTCTTATGCTTCTTCTGGTTGGGATGTCAAAGATGCAGGTGTCATCAGCATGACTGTCTAAGAAGTGTTTCTTTCAGCCTTGAGAACAGAGTCCTGCTGTCACTTCCAAAGGGAACAAACCCATTGTCATATGGAAGAAGAAACAGAATCGAGGAAGCTCCCCCTTCAGCCCATTCTCAGGGGCTTTAGTGATGACTTCATAATATCTTAAAGGCCATTCCTCTTATGAATGCTACATTCATGTTGGAAGCCCATCACTCAGGCCACAGAACTTCTACTGAAGCTATCTTTGGGAGCAGTTTGACTTTGTGAGTGTAGGCACTATAGGTAAGGAGTCCCAGACGCCATTGGATTCTAATGGAGAATGGTATTGCCTTCTGGCAGAACACCTAAATGCATACCAAAGCATTATCACACACAGGCTTCAATAACTCCAACATATGGAGTTTTTGGGTAATACTCAAATAAAGAAAGAGTAGAAACATAAAAGAACTTTCCTACATTCTTCTCCTGACCATCGAACAAACAGAATTTGGCAGACTTGAAGGGCCATAGACCCTTGAGTGAAGGCAGGCTCAATACTCACATAACCCTTAGTTCATACTGGAAACTACAGTCTGTCCTAGCATCTAAGACAAGAGTAGAACAGAGGGTATCAGGGAAAAAAAATTCAAACCTCCGAAAAATATACCCTAATGATTCTTAGTAATGTCTCTTATCTGGCAATTCATTTCTATAGCCCATAGAAAAGCAAGCAAGGGGTAGTTCCGTATCCAAAACCAACACCTTAAAACTCTACATGTTGAATTGATGAAGAAAAATATGTATCCTTTAAGTAAACACCCAAAATTGAAGTTAAGGCTTTGCTCCCAATGTGCTTTTAGTTGCTTCTATTGCAAACAAAAAGTGAACACTGAATGCTTAGAAACACAATTGTGAATTAGAGCTTTCAAAATAAATCAATTATAGAAGAGAATCCAGGAAACATCTAAACAACCACAAAATGTAAAAAATATCATAAAATAAAAAGAATTAAGTGGTTAAACTCTGTAGTTGAGAATTGGTTGTTTACCTGGACTTTGGGAATGTTCCCTTAAGGAAAGAGGGATGGAGAAAGCACACAGATAACTATTTTTTGACAATTTGGCTGTCCCCCTGGGACATACTTTATTTTCTGCATACACATCCCTGGAACAAGTTCTGCCCTAGCCCATTACCTGGGATCCTTTGTGAGCAGGCAACTTTCAGCAGAGTTTGCACCTCCTCCTAGTTTATAGCCATGGGCTATCTGTTTTGTGAGAATACTTTTCTTTGTAAACCTTATAGACTTGTAAATAACAGTATCCCATTATCAGGACCCATTAGGCTCTGTCTCTATCTCTGTGTATTTGTGTAATGTTTTTCCTTTTATTGAAAACATTCTTTTTATTTTATAATATATCCTAATTAAAGCTTCCCCTGCATTTCTTCTAATTCTTACCTACCTCCTCTCCCCTCTAAATCCTCTTTTTTCCTGTCTTTCCTCAAAAAGGAATAGGCTTGTATCAAAGTTAGACAGGGCAATAAAACAGAATGAAAAGAAACTTAAGAGCAAAAACAAGAATCAGAAACGCACTTATTTTCACAATCAGGAATCTGACAAAAACATTAAGCTGAAAGCTATAATTTTTGTACATTACTGCAAACCCATGTAAGCCCTGCGCTTGCTGCTTTAGTCTCCGTGAATTCATATGAGCCCTGCTTAGTGGATCCAGAAAGCCTAGCTCTTCTGGTGTCCTCAATCTTCTGGCTCTTACAGTCTTTCTAATTCCCCCATTGCGGGGTTTCCTGAGTTCAGGGGGTGAGGAGGGCAGAGGAATTTCAGGAAGACAGCCCATTTAGACTCTCTCTCTCTCTCTCTCTCTCTCTCTCTCTCTCTCTCTCTCTCTCTCTCTCTGTGTGTGTGTGTGTGTGTGTGTGTGTGTGTGTGTGTGTGTGTGTGTATAATACCTGGCTGTGTGTCTTTGCAGCTATTCCCACCTGCTACCAGAGGAAGCTTCTCTTATAATTACTGAATCAGGCACTGATCCATGAGTACAGCAGAATATCAAAAGGTGTTATTTTACTGATGTATTTTTAGACTAGTTGTGTTTGGTTTTACCTTAGGTCTCTAGACTATCTAGTCTCTGGTTCTTGATCACCCAAGCAGTGTGAGGTATGGGTGGGTCCCATCTCATGGAGTTGGCCTTTATTCAAATCAGACATTGGTTGCCTATTATCACAATATTCTGGGCATAGTGTGAGGCCCCATATAGGCACCACCTGAACTTCTCCATGTTCAAGGAGTCATGTGGTTGTTAGTGCTCAGGAATCGTCTGAAGACATTGTCTTCACAATATGGAAATATTCATGTGATTCCCACTGACTCAGTTGATTTCACCCAGTCCTGCTACTAGAAGCCTCGTTTAGTAACAAGAGATGGCCAGTTGGGACATCATAGCTCCCATTTTTGAAGAATTTATTAGGATCACCTTCATAAATTTTAGGAAGTTTCCACTGAACTAGGTTTCTATACCATTCCCCAAATGCCCCTCAATTCCAGTTGGCTCTCCCTATATTCCCTTTCTCTACCTTATCTCCCATCTGATTGCCCATTTCTCATCCCCATCTACCCCAGTCCAGCTATAAAATCTATTCTTTCTCCATTCCAGGGACATCCTGGTATTCACTCTAGATTCCTCTTCTCTATACCTAACCTCTCTGGCTCTACAGATTAGAACTTAGCTATCACTTACTCAGAGGCTAATATTCATATATAAGTGAATACATAGTAGTGTGTGCTATACCATTTTCTTCTTTCTGTGTCAGGGTTTTCTCACTCAGAAAGAATTTTTTCCTAGTTCCAACCATTAGCCTGTAACTTTCATGATATTATTTTTGACAGCTGAGTAATAACACCATTTTGTAAATGTACTACATTTTTTATTCATTCTTCTGTTAAGGACATCTAGGTTGTTTCCAGTTCCTAGCTACTATGAATAAAGTTGCAATGAACATAGTTGGCCAAGTGTCCTTGTGGTAGGATTGAATGTCCTTTGGTTATATGCCCAAGACTGGTATAGCTGGATCTTGAGAAAGATTGACTCCCAAACTTCTTAGGAAATGCTACATTGATTTCAACAGTGGCTGTACAAGGTTGCACTCCCACCATCAGAGGAACAATGTTTCCCTTTCTGTCTTTCCCATCATGAGCTGTCTCTTGTGTTATTATTATCTTAGTCATTCTGGCAGATGTAACATAGAATCTAAAGTAGTTTTGATTCATATTTCCCTAATGGACAAGGATGCCGAACATTTCTTTTAAGTGTTTCTCAGCCATTTGCGTTTCCTCCATTAAGAATTTTCTGTTCAGATCAGTACCCCAATTTTTATTGGATTATTTGGTATCTAGTTTCTTGAGTATTTTATATATTTTGTATATTAGTCCTCTACCAGAGTTGTAAAAAAAATCATTTCCTATTCTGTAGACTGCCATTTTTGTCCTATTGATGGTGTCCATTGACTTACAGAAGCATTTTAGTTCTATGAAGTTCCATTTATTAATTGTTGATCTTAGTACCTGCCCTATTGGAATTTGTTCAAAAAGTTGACTTCTATGCCAAAGCATTCAAGGCTATTCCCCCACTTTCTCTTCTATGAGGTTCAGTGTATCTGGTTTTATGTTGATGTCTTTGGTCCTCTTAGACTTCAGTTTAGTGTGGATCTATTTGCATACTTCTACAAGCAGACATCCAGTTTGACCAGCACCATTTGCTGAAGTTGCAGCCTATTTTCCAGTGTGTATTTCCGGCTTCTTTACTAAAAATATCAGGTGTCCATATTTATGAGGACTTATGCCTGGATCTTCAATTTATTGTCTCTTTTTATGCCAATACCATGTTGGTTTTATGGTTTATAGCTTCTTATTATAACCCATAGTCAAGAATGATCATATCTATAGCAGTTCTTTTATTATTCTGAATTATTTCAGCTATCTTGAGTTTTTTTTCTTTTTCCATATGAAGTTGAGATTATCCTTTCAAGATCTGTGAATAATTGTGTCAGAATTTTGACTGGTATTGTATTGAAGTTGTAGGCTGCTTTTGGAAGGATGACCATTTTTAATATGTTAAACTTACTGATTCATGAGCATGGAAGATTTTCCCATCTTCTAATATCTTCTTCAATTTCTTTCTGGAAAGACTTGAAGTTTTATCATGCAAGTCTTTCTCTTGCTTAGTTAGAATTACTCCATGATCTTTTTATTATTTAGTAGTGTAAAAGGTATTAGTTCCCTGATTTATTTTTCAGTCTGTCTTTTGGGTATAGGAGGTATCCTGATTTTTGTAAATTAATTTCATATTTGTGAGTTAATTTCAGTAACTTTTTTGAAAGTATTTATCAGTTATGGGAATTTCTCAGTGAAATTTTTAGATATTTTATGTATGTTATCATATCATCTTCAAAAAAATGATTCTTTGACTTTCTTCCTTTTTAAATTGTATCCCTTTTATCTCCTTCAGTTGTGTTATTTCTCTAGCTAAGACTTTTAGTACTATATTAAATAGCTATGGAGAGAGGGAACAACCTTGCTTTGTTTCTAATTTTAATGGAATTGTTTTGATTTTCTCTCCATTTAATTTATTCTTGACTATAGACTTGCTGTAAACTGCCTTTATTATGTTTAGGTATGTCCCATGTATCTCTCTCTCCCTAATCTCCCCAGGACTTTTATCATGAAGGGGTGTTGACTTTTTTCAAAGTCTTTTCTTGCATCTAATAATATTATCATGTTCTTTTTCTTTCAGTTTGTTTATATGCTGGATTACTACGTTTATTGATTTTTACATATTGAACCATCCCTGAATTTCTGGGATGACATCTACATCCTTTTGATTTGTTCTTGGATTGGGTTGCAAAAATTTTATTAAGTATTTTTGCATCAACTATCATAAGGGAAATTTATCTGTAATTCTGTTTCTTTATTAGATCTCTACATGGTTTGTGTATCAAGGCAAATGTAGCCTCATAAAATTAATTAGGTAATATTTCTTCTGTTTCTATTTTGTGGATAATCTGAAAAAGGATTAATATTAACTCTCTTTTGAAATTTTGGTAGAATTCTACACTAAAACCATGTGACCCTGAGATATTTTTGCTTGGGAGATTTTAAAGACTACTTATATTTTACTAGGGATTATAAGTCTATTTAATTAAAGGACACTGCGCATATAATTTGTGATCCTAGATAATCTAAATAAGAAGGTGAACCCAAAGAAAAACATATAGTCATCCGCCTGGATATAGGAAGTAGACAAGATTGCCGGGCAAAAACTGGGAACTGGGGGATGGGGGTGGGGTGGGATGGGGGAAAGGGGAGATGGGGAGAGAAAAGTGAGAAGGGGAGGATAGGGAGAACTTGGGAGAATGGGATGGTTGGGATAATGGAAGGATGGATATAGGAGCAGGGAAATATATATCTTAATTAAGGGAGCCATTTTAGGGTTGGCAAGAGCCTTGACTCTAGAGGGGTTCCCAGGGGTTCAGAGAGATGTACCCAATTAGGTCCCTGGGCATTTGAGGAGAGAAAGCCTGAAATGTCCCGATCCTATAGCCATACTAACGAATATCTTGCATATCACCATAGAACCTTCATCTATGTATGGAGATAGAGACAGAGACCCACATTGGAGCAATGGACTGAGCTCCCAAGGTCCAAATGAATAACAGAAGGAGGGAGAACATGAGCAAGGAAGTCAAGACCGCAAGGGTGGCACCCACCCACTGAGACGGTGGGGCTGATCTATTAGGAGATCACCAAGGCCAGCTGGACTGGGACAGAAAATGCATGGGATAAAACCAGACTCACTGAATATGGTGGACAATGAGAGCTGCTGAGAAGCCAAGGACAATGGTACTGAGTTTTGACCCTACTGCATGTACTGGCTCTGTGGGCGCCTAACCAGTTTGGATGCTCACCTTCCTAAAACTGGATGGAGGGGGGAGGACCTTGGACTGCCCACAGGACAGGGAACCCTGACTGTGCTTTGGACTGGAGAGGGAGGGGGAGGGGAGTGGGAAGTGGGGGTAGGGGGAGGTAAAAGGGAGGTGGGGAGGAGGCAGAAATTTTTAATTAAAAAAATTTAATAAAAAAAATAACTTCCATAAACAACATAAAAATTGTTTATCTGATCTTGATTTAACTTTAGCATGTGATACCAATTGAGAAAATTACCAATTTTCTTTAGATTTTCCAATTTGGTGGGATACAGGTTTTTAAAGTGTATATTCTTATGTTTCTCTGGCTTCCCTTGGTGTCTATTGTTATGCCCCCCATTTCCTGATTTTATTAATTTGGATCTCTTTCTACCTTTTAGTTAGTTTGGATAAGGATTTGTCTATTATTTTCATTTTCTCAAAGAACCATCTCTTTGTTTTATTTGTTTCTATTTTATTGATTTCAGCCCCCAGTTTTATTATTTCTTGCCATCTACTCCTCTGGGGTGTGATTACTTCCTTTTGTTCTAGAGCCTTCAGGTGTATCTTACATTGCTAGTATGAGATCTCTCCTTTTTTTATGTAGATACTTCGTTCTGTAACGTGTCTGTTAGAACCACTCCCATTGTGTCCCATAGGTGTGGGTGTGCTGTGGATTATTTTAGTTGAATTCTGGAAAGTCTTTAATTTCTTTGTTTCTGCCTTGATCCGTTTTTCATTCAGTAGAGAGTTGATCAGTTTTCATGAGTTTGAAAGCTTTCTATTGTTGGAATCCAACTTTAGTCTGTGGTGGTCTAATAGGATGCAGGGAGTTTTTTCAATTTTCTTGTGTGTGTTCAGACTTGCTTTGTGTCTAACTTTGTGGCCAATTTTGGAGAAAGTTCCATGAGGTGCAGAGAAGAAGGTATATTATTTTGTGTTTGGATGAATAGTTTGCAAATATATTTGGTTCATCTCTGGTATCTTCAATGCCTAAGATTTTTTTTCCATATCTTTTACTTGGTTAGTGATGCTTACCTCTGTGGTTCTTGTTTGAATTCCTAAATTTTTCGTTTGCAGAATTTCCTCAGTTTGCTTTTTCTTTATTGATTCTATTTCCATTTTTCAGGCCTTGACCAGTTTTATTCTTTTAATTTCACTATTTGTTTGTGTTTTCTTTCATTTCTTTAAGGAATTATTCATTTCTTCTGATTCTTTGTTTTTTCCTGCAATTCTTTAAGAGATTCATTTCCTCTTTATTACCTCTACCATCATCATATAGTTGATTTTAAGGTCTTATTAATGTACTTCAGCTACATTGGAGTATTCAGGGCCTGCTGTGGTAGGGTAGCTGTGCTCTAGTGAAGACATATTGTCCTGACTATTAATGATTATGTTTTTATTTTGACATTTAGGCATCTGGCTATGGGATGACTATAGGTCTAGGTGCTGATTTCTGGATTTCACTTTGTTAAGTGAGTGTTCTGTTCCTTGACTTTTGCTTCCTCTCTGGATTTTTAGAGAGTGTGATGGCTGTATGCTGCCTGCTTTCCTGTATATGCATGTATATGTAAGCAGATATGCAGGTGGGTACAGCATAACAAACAGAAAAAAGAACAACAAAAGAGTCTAAACATTAGGGTGGCTCTTCCAAACCTGTGGGTTGTGATCCCTTTAGCAAATGTTTATAACAGAAAAAGAATATTTGCATTATGATTCATAACATGAGAAAAACTATACTTATGAAGTAGCAATGAAAATAATTTTATGTATGAGTTAGCATAACGTGAAGAATGGCATTAGGAAAGTTGAGAACCACTGCATTAGGCGATGAGGAAGAACTGAATACAGGCAAAAACAAACAAACAAACAAAACAATAAGCATAAGTTATGAAAGAGGATACAAAGTCAATTTTTTTCTATTTCTAAACTTGCTTTGGACTTTCCATTTGTGTTGGTGGATAAATATATAAAACATATTAAATAGTGAAAGTACAAAGTCCAATGTGAAACTTCACAGCTTCTGTTTCTGGTTAATTCATCTTTGTTTAATTCATATATATGTATATATATATAATTGTCCATGATGAAATCTGAATCAAATTGATGATACCTGGTTCCTCAAGACTTTTAAAACATCTCTTCTCAGGATATTTCAGATAATTAAAGAGAAATAAAAGAAAGTTTTAATTCAATAGTTGGTGTCCTTAAACCACATGTATCAAAAAGCATTTCAGAATGGGAACATAAGGGCTATGCTGGTTAGTTTTGTGTTAACATGGTCCAAGCTAGAATCATTTAGGAGAAAGTGCTGCCACCCGATTGGCCTGAAGGCACATCTGCAGAACTTTTTCTTGATAATTGATACAGGAGAAACAGCTTGTTATGGGTGGTGCTACATCTGGGTTGCTGGTCCTGAGAGTTATAAGAAGGCATGCTAAGCAAGCCATGAGGAGGAAGCCCAAAGCAGCATTCCTTCTTGGCTTCTGCTTTCGTTCCTGCCTCCAGGTTCCTGCACTGAGTTGCTGCTCCAATTTCTTTCGGTGACAGACAATTACTGGGAAATATATGATAAACCCCTTTCTTATCAAATTGCTTTTGGTCCTGGTGTTTTCTGTAGAAAATCTAAGACTAGGGTTATCATGTTAGTTTTTCTGGTCCAAAGTATTTTATGAAGGACAAAGAACTTAATTCCTCAACTGTGGTAAGATTTCTCTAATCTTTCTGACTGTAGCAGCAGATGAGCATATGGCCATCCACTGGAGGGTTTAACTGCTCTTGTTCTAAACAGCCTGGCCCTGTTCCTATATCCCCATCCCTTTTCCCTGAGGATGGAGACTTCAATGAGACCCACTGTACTAATGTAAACAATAATTAAATTAGTCAATGGATCATTTAATATGTATAGACCAGGGAGCCATGGCTAACTAAGGGTAGAGAATTGAGTTAGCCCCACCCTTGACAGTCATGTACACAGATGTGCCTTACCGCCTAAACACCACTTTTGACTCAAATATTCTTCAAAAATGACCACAGCTGAAGCCCTCTTCTCTGCTATCACGACAGTTGCTCAGAGTTTAGGAAAGAAGAAAGTAAGGAGCTGCTGTAGCTGGAGGGAACACACCGGAAGACTTCCCCACGCTCCTGTTTCCACATTTCTCCTCGTACAGAGTGGATTTTGTGTGATAGTTCAGCCACTCTTCAAGTTCTTTGAAGAAAAATACAAAAATCTGACAACCTTTCAAAAGAATCATTTAAATTGCCTATCTCAGGCTGTTCTCGGAAATGTTTGTTAGCGTGGACTTGGAAGACTGCAAACACAGCTAGCTGTGGCTCCTAAGCTGAGCATTGCAAATGAGAACACAATTAATCAGGGTGTACAGATGTTGATGTGGGAACGGATCTGAGCACATTAAACTGACTCTCCTTCCATTATTGTTTGTGATTTAGCCTCAGGAAAACAAAACAATAAGATCGTTTGCTTTCTGCCCAAATGTCCCCCGGAAGCCTTCCACTGCCGCATTTGGGGGCTGTATTGCTTTCTGTGGTGTAAACCAGAGCAATGCATGCCCACTTCAAAGGAGAGTCAGATTCTTCCATTGTGCAACTGAAAGATGCCCTTCAGAACGCTGGCTGGGGGAAAGACCTGTATTTATTTACACAGTATCTAGATCTTCAACTTCTTTCAGAGTAGACCGGTGACCTCATTTCACCTTCCTTCCACCACTAAGAGGTCTTGCTGAACTATGAATATATTGTGACATCTTAACCCCTAGGTACCATAAAATCTTCCCCCAAAACTTTCAGGTTAAATTTCTGATATGTATGAAAGAATGAAAATTACATGTTTAATTTCTAGTATCCTGCAATATAGATTTTTTTCCCTTTGCTATCATATTCATCTTTTAATGATACATATGTCTAAGTTCAATCAATACTGTAAAATATGTATTGAAGAAAATGCAACATTAGGCAGTCAAGTCTGCCTTCCATTACTGCAACAAAATGCTGTGGTCTAAAGTAATCTGGGGAGGAAAGGTCTCACCAGCCCCACTCCCTCTCCCACCCCTACCATCCTCCCTCTTTTACATTTTATGGGCCATCATGAGCCGAAGTTAGGATAGGAACTCAAGGAAGGAACCTTTAGGCAAAAACTGGAGACCACAGAGAAGTACTGCTTGTTGGCTTGCCCAACATCAGTTGCTTGGTTTTCTTTTTTATACACCTCAGAACATCACCAAGAGTGTGGCCTAGGCCCTCTCATACCAGTCATCAATCAAGAAAATGGCCCACCTACTGATTGCCTACAAGTCAATCAGATGAAGGCAGTTTCTCAATTGAGGCACCCTCATCTTAGATGACACTAGCTGGTGTCAACTAGACAAAAAAACAAAACAAACAAACAAACAAAGCAACAAAAAAACAGCACACAGTTTGGACCAAAATGAAGACAACATTGCAAAAGAACTCACTGCAGAGTTCAGCCAAAAACTCACTAAAACAGCTTCTTCTTTTGCCTTTTAGCATTCTCTTTTCTTTTGATATTATTTTTCTTGATCTTTTCTCTTCATTTTCATGGTAGCCTGTTACTTCCACAAACCTTTGGAATTGTGTTTATTTATCTAAATGTGTGTGTTGGATTGTGCATGTACCTCCACATGCATGAAGACTCTTCCTTCTTGCTGTATGGGTCCTACACAGTAAGTCATCAGGCTTGTTGGTAGGTCTCTTGATACACTGAGCCATTTCAACAGTCTAGCTATAAATATGATGGCAGGTTCTACATATGCCCATTGGTACAATGGTGGCATAAATGTTTGAGGGTAACCATCAGCTTTCTAATGGGACTTTAGCCCTATTCCACAGAAGGAAGCTCAGGCCTGGTGCTGCAAATGTGACCAGTAACTCTTGGCTACATGCGCTACCACTGTTTTGCTGAATGGACGGATCTTTATGTGCATAGATTAGTGCAATTCTCACCCCCACCAGCGAAGTTTCTTTCTGGGTAGAATGGCAGTTAATACAGAGGCTCAGAACTGGTCAAAGTATAGAAACTAAGTATATGTGGAGTGATTAAGCCCTAAATGAGACATATATGTCATATACTTTCCCAGCAAAGCTCCAGAAACATCTCACAAGAAGGGGCAGAAGATTGTAAATGGCAGAGATAAGGAAAGATGGCTGAGAAGTAACATCTTTTGGATATGACAAGTCCATTATATTTCTGGACTCCCAGCAGCCAGTTTAGGCACAAAATCTGAACCTGATCAAGACAGTCAATGCACCCAAGGTCCTACACTTACCTAAAGACTTGTTGGCAGTGGATGGCCACTAAGAAAGGAATGCTTAGTTTTCTTCAGCAGTGAGGCTCAGTGTGTTGCCCATGCATCAGTGGATAGCACCCTACCCCATGTGCATCTGTGCAGGATTAACTGCACTTAGTGAGTTACTGAAAGAGGAAGAGGACTGAAGTTGGAGGAAAAGGGGTGGGTCCAGGGGAAGTTGGAAAGGAGAGGAGGTGGAGATGATCGAATGCATTTTATTCATGTGTGACATTACTAAAGAATAAGTTAGAGCAAATACATTCTTTTCTTTAAAGCGTTGTTTTGAGAATTCCATGACCTGACAAGCAGAAAACATGTGTATGCAAGGTGCATTCTAGGCTAGAATCAGCTTATTTTCTTTCCTTCATATCTATTTAATAAGTTCTATTTGCATCCTGTCTAGAGGAGGATATTATAAACTATACTTCATTGTTCTCTTCTTTGCTCCACCCGATACAATTCCACGAGTGCCACATGACAGAGATTGCAGTAAAGAGGGTATTGTGGGGATAGCGGTAGGTATTAGCTTACACACTTGTTATTGTTTCCTTTGAATTTTTTATTGTTTTTATTGAGCTGTATATTTTCGCCAGCTCTTCTCTCTTCCTCCCTCCTCCTCTTCTACCCTCTTCCCGGATCCCTGCATTCCCAATTTATTCAGGAGATCTTGTGTTTTTTCTACTGCCCATGTAGATTAGATCTATGTATGTCTCTCTTAGGGACCTCATTGTTGTCTAGGTTCTCTGGGGTTGTAAATTTTACCCTGATTTGTCTTTGCTTTATATTTAAAAGTCCACTTATGAGTGAGAACATACTATATTTGTCTTCCTGGATCTGGGTTACCTCACTCAATATGATGTCTTCTAGATCCATCCATTTATCCACAAATTTTAAGATGTCAGTTTTTCCCTCTGTGTAGTCCTTCATTGTGTAAATATACCACATTTTCTTTATCTGTTCTTTGGTTGAGGGACATTTAGGATGTTTGCAAGTTCTGGTTATTACAAATAATGCTGCTATGAACATGGTTGAGCACATGTCCTTGTGATATGATTGAGTGTCCTCTGGGTATATACCCCAAATTGGTATTGCTGGATCTTGAGGTAGGTTGTTTCCTAATTTTCTGAGAAATCATCATACTGATTTCCAAAGTGACTGTGCCAGTTTGCACTCCCTCCAGCAATGGAGAAGTGTTTCCTTTACCCCACATCCTCTCCAGCATAAAAATTGGGCTGGAATGATGGCTCTGAGGTTAAGAGCACTGGCTGTTCTTCCCTTGAATTTTTAACCTGACCTTTCTAAGTAGTTTTACAATTTGACATCTAGTGTAGTCCATTGTGTCTTCTTAGATGTTTGCTATCCTAAGTTGCTTAGATTTAATGTATCAGAAAGGAAAATATGTGTATTTGCCGCTTTCCTATTTTTAACCCATCTTGAGCTTTAAAATACATCTCCACTATTGAACAGAGAAAGGACGGTACTGTGGTATGGTTTTCAGTTTACCTTCTGCTAAGACAAAAACAGTAAGGTAAAGATGCAATAGTGATTGGGTGTGCACCTAGTTAAATGTTTCCATTTATTTATTTATGGTTTTTTGAGACAGGGCTTCTCTGTATCTGTATCTTTGGGGCCTATCCTGGAACTAGCTATTGTAGACCAGGCTAGCCTTGAACTCACAGAGATCTGCCTGCTTCTGCCTCCCAAGTACTGGGATTAAAGGCATGCGCCACCACCACCCAGCACTGTTTTTATTTTATTTTTATGTGTATCTGTGTTTTGCCTGTTTGTGCATTTGTGCACACTTACTGCATTTAATGACGGCAGAGGCCAGAAGAGGGTGTTTGATCTCTGTACCTGGAGTTACAGATGGATATGAGCTGCTGCATAGGTGCTAGAAGTTGAACTTGGGTCCTCTGGAGAAACAGCCAGTGTCCTTAGCAGCTAAACCACCTCTCTAGCCCTGAGAGGTTCTATTTATAAACAATGGAGTTGAATATCTAAACCTGTGAAATGCACATTGGGAACGGCCCTAAAAGGCATGAGTCCCCAGTGAAACCCTTCCAGCTTTCTCTACCTCTCACCCCTTTCCCCTTTCCTCCTCCTTTTATGCCTGAAATAAACACTAGAAATATGGGCATCACCCTAAGCACAGCAGAGCAGAGGGATGGGAATTCTGGGATTCTTGATATCATTGTTCAGTATCATATCAGCCCTCAGAAATTTCACCTACGCTCTGCTCTTATGTGACGAAAGGAAGTCCACTACTTACATTGTTTATACTTCATGGACCTTATCACTAAGTTTAGTCCATGCTGATGTGATAAACATTCCTACTCTAATAGCTAGACATTCAAGATACAAGAGGAAAATGGTTGTGCAACACTTGTCCTCTCCATCTCACTACATTGTGACCCTTAGCAGTAAAGGCAGAGACAGCAAAATGGAAGTGTATTTTTTTTTAAATTATTAGATTTCATCATTGTGGCCGGGCGGTGGTGGCGCATGCCTTTAATCCCAGCACTCGGGAGGCAGAGGCAGGCGGATCTCTGTGAGTTCGAGGCCAGCCTGGTCTACAAGAGCTAGTTCCAGGACAGGAACCAAAAGCTACGGAGAAACCCTGTCTCGAAAAATCAAAAAAAAAAAAAAAAAAAGATTTCATCATTGTGGTGGTTTGAATAAAAATGGCTTCCGTAGGCACATTATTAGGAAGTGTGGCCTTGCTGGAGTAAGTGTGGCCTTATTGGAAGAAGAGTGTTACAGGGAGTGGGCGGGGCTTTGAGGTTTCAGAAGCTCAAACAGGGCTCTGTGTCACTCTCTTCCTGTACCATGTCTGCCTGCACACCATCCTCTTCCTGCCATGATAATAATGGACTAAACCTCTGAATGTAAGCCAGCCCCAATGAAATGTTTTTCTCTCTGAGAGTTGCTATGATCATGTTGTCTCTTCCTAGCAATGGAAACCCTAACTAAGCCAATCATGATCAACATGGGACCTCTAAATGATTTCTAAGAGTGAAGCCTTAACACAAAACTTAGAAGGAAGGCTTGTGTGATTCTAGCTGTCTGTGTGGAAACCTTGAAATTTCAACGATTTAGTCCATGACTCTGCAATCTGCCGCTGTCTGCACCATCCGTGTCAGCACGTGCACGGCTTGATGGTGCTTTCCTTTTGTGGGGCTGGGAAGTGAAGTCTTCAGCGGGTCACCTTTGAGTGAAAGGACTAAGGGCATGTTTACACTCCACTCTGGGTTGTTCACGGCAGCAGTAGCTGAGCACACCAAGCGAAGATTAGGGCTTTTAATCTGTCAGTATAATTATTACTGATGCACATCAAAGTGCCGATTCCTTATGTTTGCATTTTGTAATTAAGCAAATTTGTGTCAGCAAATATAATAACTTTGTGCTTTGTTGTGTTTACTTTCGCAGATCATCCTAATTGACCATTAAATTATAGGCAAAAAAAAAAAATTAAAAGACTTCATTTAAAAGACACAAAATGTAAATTTGTTTCATTTTTTCTTCTCATATTTCATCTCATTTCTTTGTCCCTGTCTTGTGCAGGCCTTGTGCTCGGACAGGAAATGACCGGAATTACAGGCATGCTTATTGCAGTTTTGTTCTTACTGGAAACCATTCTAGAATGAGAACAAACAGAAAAGCACCTGTGCCCCCATAGCCCTGTCTGATCCGTGACTATTGACCACTTGTAGCTCTTTCTGGACGTTTATCTCCATGCTGCGCATGACCATCATGTGATAGTTTGAATGTAATTGACCCCCCTAATCTCATCTAGGGAGTGGCACTATAGGGAGGTAGGTGTGGCTTTGTTGGAGTGGGTGTGGCACTGTTGGAAGAAGGGTGGCACTGTAGGGGTGGGCTTTGAGTTTCCCTATGCTTAGGATGCTGCTCAGTGGGACAGTTGACTTCCTCTTGCCTGCAAAGTGTAGGACTCTCAGCTACTACTCCAGCACCATGTCGGTCTGCACACCACCAGGCTCCCACCATGATGATACTGGACTGAACCTCTGAAACTGTAAGCAATCCACTCCAGTTAAATGTGTTCCTTTATAAAAGTTGCCGTGGTCATGGTCTCTCTGTACATCAAGAGAAATCCGAAGATACTTTTTGAGTTGACATACTGTGATGGAAGAATATTTTCCACCTTGAACCTGGAGGAAATGATGGTGGAACTTCTATTATTCAGCTTGAAAAGCTATTCTCTGATACAGTAAAGTCATTTTATTAGATTCCAAGGCCATAATGGAATATAAAATTCAATCCATCAGGATTCTTTTTTAATTTAGAATGGATACTGAATTTCTGCGTGTACTTATTCGGTATCTATTAATTTGATTGACAACTCGTTTTTTTTTTTTGCTTTGATCTACTGAATGGATTTATTAGGGAAATTTTTACTCTTTTAATTGTGTTTCTGTTACCCAATAAAGTCTATATTAGCCTATGAGGCTTTTTTTTCTTCTATATACAGCTGGATCTAATGTTGGTGTATTTTATGTTGTCCTTTTTGTCTTGACTGTATGTGCTTGGTTTCACATCTGAGTATCTTACACCTGCAAAATTAAGGTATATTTGCTTGTGCTGTGGAACTGTTAAATATCATAGGATGATAAAACCCTTAATATTTTAGGTCTACCTATAAAATGATTTATTTTGAGTTGGGGGGTAAATCATCAACAACAATCTCAAGGTTTCTTCACGGGCCTGATGTTAGTTTTCTGCTGTTTTTTGGGTCACTTCCTCTTAGCTACTAAATCAGTTTTCTACAGGTCCTGAAGCTTTAGTATAGAATCACTATATTGAGCTTAATTCCCCTCCATTCTTGGATTTATCTATTTTTTCCTTTCTTTAAGTTACTGTCATTTTTTTAATTGTTGGATGTATTTACTTCTAGTTTGTTTAGGATGAAAATCTTGGTGATATGCACAATTTGGAATTTTAATTTAATACCACCACTACTCTTTAATATAGTCCTGGAATTAATAATAGCCACAGCCCTGGAGGATGAGGAGACAGGCGTGCAGATAGGTGGTGTACGCATCAATAACTTGCGTTTCGCCGACGATACAGCACTACTTGCTGAAAGTTCAAATGAGCTGCAGGCCATGGTATATAGAATGGTGGAAGTCAGTGAAATCCTTGGTATGAAACTAAACATATCTAGAAGACCGAGATACAACAAACACATGAGAAGGGCGCACAAGGATTATAACATTGTTTAAAGAATCAGAATTTCAAGCAAAGAGTCAACTTTGTCTATCTGGGAGGAAACCTCAGTTCAAAGGAGAAAACTATTTCAGACATCGAGAGACGGATAGGGATAGGGAGGGCTGCATTCCAGGCACTAGAAAAGGGTTGGTCAGGGAGAGACAGAACAACAACAACAACAACAACAACAAAATTACAAGTACATGAGACACTTGTTTTGAGCTGTCTTCTTTACAACTCCGAGATATGGACAATGAAATGCTCCTCAGAACAGTGACTGAGTGTGTTTGAGATAGCATGTCTCGGGAGGATTCTAGGTGTCACACGAAGAGATAGGCCATGCAACAATGACATTAAGAAACATCTCCATCTACATAAGGATGTAAACTACTGGATATTGCAATGGCACTTGAGATACTTTGGCCATGTTATGAGAATGAATGTCGGCAGATACCTGAAGACAGCACTGCTTGGAGGAGTGCATGGGGATAAGGTGAAGAGGAAGGCCCCAAAACATTGGATAGACAGAGTAAAGGAAGACTGTAGAACCTAGGGTATGGCAATAACAAGAGCATCTAGGACTGCCCAGGATAGGAACAACTGGAGACCCGCGATAAATGGGCTGCCCATGCAAGCTTAAGCATTGCCAGGACATAAATGAATGAATGAACACAATCTGGAAGATGCAAGTCTGTCTGTCTTACTGTATCTCTTATATACGAGCCAATATAATAATTTTGAATGTTTCAAGAACACATTTTCAGACATAAATATATGAATTAATTTTTCCCATGGGCAAGTGTTGCATATTAGGAAATGTGTGAGCTATAGAAAAAGCATGGATTGGCTACAAACTTTCTAGGTATTTTCCATATAAATATTTGGTGTGCTTTACCCACCTTACTGCTTTGCACATGTGTGCAATCTCTGATTCACATCTAAAAATAAATGTGTAATTTTTCTTCAAAAGGAAAGGAATAGACTATCTTTGATTTGCATTTTAAGAACTTAATGATTCTCCCCTCACATAACAAACGTTAATTCAGCGGCAAGACAAAGCATACATCTTCTCAGAATATTCCTGAATTGTGCTAAAATTTTTTATCTCAAGAATTGTTGTTGATGAGAAGAACACAGCATGGAAGATGGTGAAAGATTATTACCATTTTAAAGCACAATTTATTATAGAAGCACATCTGCTATCAACAGACCTGGTAACATTGATAGCTCTTGACCCAAATATTCAGAAGCCTCTTTGCTAGCGGAGGAAACACGTGACACTGAAGCTGTCCTCGCTGGTTCTCCACACACCACAAACGATGATGAGGAGTTCACCTGGCAAAGCCAGACCCTTCCTCTCATAGCAGGCGTTGTTGCTCTGAGTCCACATAGCTGCAGCATGCATTACGGCAGCCAGGGCAATGCTCCAGCTGCACCCGCAACTGCTTCTTGCTGGAGAAATGCCCTTCCTCTATCTCTGCTTCATAATTGTGAATTGTAGGAAACACATTTTCCTGCCTCTGATTTTCCTTTTAGCGCTTATACGAAATGAATTCTTACATTAAGTTGAGCTTGGCATTTCAGGGATGAAGCAATAAGCATGCTCTGTTAAGCAAATTACATATTAATTCAGTATTCCCAGGCAAAGCTAGTCCTCTTTTCTTTTCTTTTTTTTCCTTTCCTTTTCTTTTCTTTTCTTCCCACTTGCCCATTAAGAGCATAACCAAGCAACACTGGTGAGGTGGTGATGTTTCAAGCTTAATTTAAAGGAATGCAATAGAAAGATTTATATTGATTAAGTGTGTCTCTATTTAGTAACGTATTTCCTAATTTCTTCCTAATCAGTTCATCTCCTATCAGTGTGACATGCACAGTTCACAGGAAGCAGTAGGGAGTTATATCAAAATAAGTCCAAAGGGAATTAAAAGCAGAACAATTCCATAATTGAACAAGTTCATTGAACAATTTAATCAACTTCTTGGTTCAGAGAACCCTGTAAATTTTGCTTTATCCTAGAGGTCTTAAACTGGTTCAATAAGAATATTATGAATATTAATATCATAAACTTTGTTTTCAGTGCTGAGAAATGAAACCTGAGCATGGTCATCAACCAAAAGACTAAATGATTTATCAAGTTAATACACCCACACACCCATCGTTCTACAACTTTGCTCAATTTAGGTCACCCCAAGAGATTCTATCCACATGATACATGTACACACAGCACAGAACAAATTGCCATTGACACGCACAGCAAATACAGGCCTGGTAATAGGTGTTCCTGATAGCCAAGTACCATGTGCCAAGGGAGAGGGAGGAATGCAAGCTGCAGAAGTCCAAAGCTTTGGTGTAAGCACAGTGTACATTGAACCTATCTTTCACACTCTGCAACCCCCCACATCCCTCGCCTCTATAATCAATCCTCTTTGCTTCCTGGGAAGCTTTGTTTCTACTTTCATAACATCTGTAAAGACGAGTTTATGAATCTCTAGGTTTAGGACTCACAAATGAAAGAGTCTAAGACTGACTTAATTCATGTAACGGGATTATCTCCAATAGCATCCATTTTCTCTACGTTGTATAACTTGATCCTTTCCAGTTAAAAATATATTTTATGTGTGAACCACATTTTTTCCATTCACTCCTCTGTTGTTGGGCACCTACACTGGTTTCCTAACCTAGTGTTTTGAATAATGCTACAGTAAACACTGCAGATTTCTCTGTGTTGTGTTGAGCTAGGGAAGTAAGGAATGTCCAAAGGGACACACACCTGGCAACCTGGTAAGCGATGTTTAGGTTTTGAGGAGTCTCTACATTGATTACTCTAGTGGCTTTGATGGTTCACATTTCCACCAACAATGTATGAGAGCTTTTTAGGTCTATTCTCTAGCCACTATTTATTGTTGCTTGTTTTCTCGGAGCCCTCCTGACCAGGGTGAGAGGGAATGCAGATGTAACATTTATTTGCAAGTCTTATGACTGATGATATACCTTTTCATATGTTTATGGGTCATTTGTTTCTCATATTTTAAGAAATGTCTGTTATTTCCATTCGCCTATTTATTTATTGGGTTGTTGGATACCTCTTTTAGCTTGTGGAGTTCTTGGTATATTCCAAATAGTAAGCATCTGTCACACATATAGGCAGCGAATGCTTTCCCTGCTTCTGTAACTTCTTTCTTCACTTGATTAATTGTTTCCTTTGCTGTGTAGAAGGTTTTCAATTTTATGAATCCCATATGTCAAATGGTGGCACGAGGCAAACGGAGTCCTACCCAGAATGTGCTTGCCTCTGATAAGCGTTTTCCCTCTTCTACACTCTGTCAATTTTAGAGTTTCAGACCTTCCATGAAGGCTGTGGATTGATTTGGAGATGGTTTTAAACACAGTGAGCGATGTGTATCACATTTCATTACTCTATGTGTGAATATCCAGTTCCTTATCATCAATTACTGAAGACAGACAATTGTTTTAGCTCTCCACTGTCTTAGGCACATGGATATAAAATTTAAGACTAAATTAATTTCTCTGAAAAATAATGGAGATTATATGGAATCTGTAGATTGGTTTTGATAGTGCAATGGCTAATCTTGGTTGTCAAATTGACACACCCATGAAGAGAAATTCTCAATAGAAAAATTGCCTGAACAAGATTGGCTGGTGAGCAATGGCCACATGAAAGCCTGGAGTCTGGGCAGCAACCTGTGGCCTTGCTGGAGTCTGAGGGCCGTGTAGATATGAGCGGCTTGTGCTGACACCAAAGGCCATGGTGTCATTTAGGCCCTGGCTGTTGTTGAGGACCATGTCCGGATGCGTCACCCTACAGCTGCCAGGATATGAGTTGATGCCCATGGCTCCTGTTGCTACTGAGGGCCTTGCAGATTCCCGGTGTCTGGTCAGCCTCCTGAGACCATGGTGGTGTCCAAGGGTCATACTGTAGCTGGGGCCATATAGATCTGAGTGGTCTGTGCTGCCACTTGGGGCCAGGATGTCCTCTGGAACCAAGCTGCTGCTGAGGGGTGTGTGTGGTTCCATGGCCCAGCAGCTAGGGTCTATATTGATATCTGTTGCTGGTGTTACTTCCTTTGCTGACCCAGACCCTCAATGGTGAGCTGCCCTCCCCAACACCCCACCTCATCCCCAGCAATTGGGAGAGATAACCCCACCCTTCACCACAGGCATGGGAGAACTGGCCTTGATGATATAGATATACCAGAGCTGGCTCTGCCCCTTGCCTGAGGGGGTTAGCCCCAGTGGCCCAGATTGAGCAGTTTAGATACGACCCAGGCCCACAACTGGGCCTTGGGTTGCCCCCCACCCAACATCTACCCCATCTATGACCTGCTGGAGTGTGTAATGGTACTGGTCCCATGGGATGATACTCACAGGATCTCCACGACCTGGGGTGGCTCCAGGATGTCTGAGAGGAGATTCAGAGGAGATCCAGTGATGATGGTGGACCAGAGGCCAGAGGCCTTGAACCAGACCAATGATTCATTGTCGTGAACATTTGCACAGGAAAGCTGATTGAACAAAAGGGTATACTGTGTGACACCCTGCAGCTCCCAGTGTCACCAGGACAAATAAAGAAGCGTTGGGGAGAGGTGGGGAAAAAAAAGAGGAAGAGTTTTGGTTTGGGTATTTGTTTGGTTTGTTTGAGATTTAATTTTCTAAAATTTTTCTTTGGGGGGGATGCTGCAGGGATGTAGGGCAGATATGGTGGTATAGGGCAGATATGGGGGGACTGGGAAGTGAGTGAAGTTGGAGTGTCTGATTTGGAATTCCCAAAGAATCGTGAAAGATTATGTTAAAAAGATTGTCTGGTGGGAATGTTTGTGGGGTGTTTTCTGGATTGCTGATGGAGGAGGACCAAGCCTACTGTGGAAAATATTAGCCCAGAGCAGGCAGCACTGCGCTGGATATGAAAGTTGCCTGACCAGGATCCTGAAAGCAAGCCAGTAGCAGCAGGACTCCAGGTTCCTGCCTTGAATTCCTGCCATGGCTTTCCTTAGTGATGGACTGTACCCTGTAGGCCAAATAAACCATTTCTCCCCCAAATTGGTTTTGGTCAGTGTTCATTCCAGCAACAAAAAGCAAGCCAGGACAGATAGTAACATTGCTGATGCTTCCAGTCCGGAAGCACGGCAGGGCCCTCTGTCTTCTAGCATACCATTCGATTTTGTTCTTTTGGGTTTTTAAGTTTTCACTGTAGATGTCTTTCACTTATTTGGTTAGCTTTATTCTGAGGCATTTTGGGGAGGCAATTATGAATGAGATGATTTTTTTCAGATTTTCTTAGCATGCTTACTATTAGTATATACTTTTATTCTGAGATATGTTCTTTTTATTCCCAGTTTTCATTTTTCAAGGCATTCAGTATTAATAGATAGTTGCACCTTGCCAAAAAGTTTTTTTTGGTGTCCATAGAGCTTACATATTCTGTTCAGATCTCTGTCTATGAACGTTCTAATTCATCTCTCTTGCATCTATCCCTGAACTGTTTTACACCTGACCCATGATATCAGCGAAGCCTTCTACTGAGTTACTTTTAGCTGTATGTTTAGTCCTTCATTTGTTCATTGTTATATTAATTAGCTTACAGAGTAATAGGCTTCCATACACACTACATTTTATTTCCTCCTTTCCTCCCCCCTGCCTCCCTGCCCTTCTCTTTCTCTGCTGTGCCTTTTGTCCCCAGTATTCCTTATTAAACCCGAGTATCTCACATGCTTTTTTCTCTTCCACAACCCTCTACTTTTAAACTTCTAGTTTCCATCTGATGGGGCCCTTTTCTACTTTTTCTAGATTTTTCTCCATATTTATTACTACATAGATACACATATTTAATACTGAATCTGGGATCTGCATATGGGAGAAAATGTGGTATTTGTCTTCCTGAGTTGGATTACCCTCACTAGTGCCTCAAATTATACCTATTCTTGTGAGTTTCATAATTCCACAGTCGTAATGGATGAAAAATGCTCCATTATTATACACCACATTTTTATTATCTACTTATCTGGTGATGGGCATCGCCGGTGATTCTGTTTACTTCCTGCTGTGAAGAGTAATGGAGTTCATGGACATGGAAGCATCTGTCTGTGGGGTAGGACGGGCCGTCATTGGGTAATATGTCTAAGAGTGGGGTGTTTGTGTCACATTGTAGCTCTGTCCTTAGTTTTGTAGAACCCTCACAGATTCTCATAGTGACTGCCTTGGTTTGTTCTTTGACCAGCAGTTCATAAATCTTTCTCTTTCCCTACATCCTTGAAAGTACTTGTCATTTCCTTTCTTGATGTTGGTTACTCTGATTGAGTTGATCTGGAATCTCAAAGTGCTTCTAATTTGTGTTTTTCTGATGACTAGGAAAGCTTCCTAAAATATATTTATTGAATATTTATATGTATTCTTTTTAAACTATTTGTTCTGTTCTTTGACCCATTAATTGAAAGTAAGAGAGACTAGATAGATAAATGATAGATAGATAGAGAGAGAGAGAGAGAGAGAGAGAGAGAGAGAGAGATAGATGATAGAGAGATAGATGATAGAGAGACAGAATGAACTAGGGACACATGTTGTTTTTAAAATCATACCCCTGATAATGTTTTCTCTCTTTCCTCAGTCCCATCTCCTAAAGGCTTTACCACCTCCTAGTAGTTTAAATGCTGGAGATCAAGCCTTCAACATATTGGTCTTGACAAATACTCCAATTCTAAATATAGCATGTGTGAATATTCAGAAGCACATGTTTTAAAATGTAGGCTCATCCACACAGGCAAACACACACACACACACACACACACACACACACACACACACACAAATGTGCATTTACCACATGGTGATACATACACACCTATCTATATACATACTTCTGGAACAACATTCATACACTGGAATGTGGCTATAATGTGTAGCTGTAACATGATTGCTTCCTTAAACTTAAAGTATTCCTCAATTTACAGTATTAAAAGTAATAGTTTAATAAATCTTTTACAATCCTGTATGTATCTTTAAAAGAGACTCAAATGTATGCTTATAAGTACTTAAAGCACATTAAAAGTGGTCATATATCACAGATGAGATAATTGTATATTGCATAAATATGTGGTAAATGACTATTCAGGGAATAAAACCATAAAACTTCCTACTATAATCTATATACCAAACATATGTTGATAGTTTAAAGGATTATTAGGGACACATAAAATGTAAAGATAAAGTGAGTATACAATACAGCTGATTATTTGTATGATTTCTGGTTTGAAATTTTCATACATGTAAAATATATAACGGATGAACAACAATATTAACAAATTTAACATAAAATTGTTGATGTTTAACATGAAAATGTGATCTTCAACTTTGTAAAATTTTGAAAGGAAGACATGGCAGAGCAATTGTGCCACATCTGAGCAGTCAGCTTCTTTAGTGCAGAAGAGCAGGTCATAAGTCAGGAAAATGATGGAAATTTCCATTACCCAAAGGATGCCTGCTGCTTAAATGCTCAAGACTCTTCACAGTGTCAAATGAAGATGTCAACACCGAGAGTAAATAACGCTATGCAGATGAGTTGTCCATGTACATCAATTGACATGGGATTAAAAATTAGACAGTGGAAGACGCACAGGTGCTCCTACGCCCAAGGAGATGTGCCGTGGGCAGAGCCTGCACGGAGAGAAGGCCAAGTCCCCCAAGAGGACCAGGCAAAAATAAACAACTGTGACATGGTGAAGCTCTGAGCTCAGGCCACAGGGGAGCTGGCCTGAAGGGTGGCCAGATCACGGGACAGATAAGGGCAGGTAGTGGGGTGAGTGCTGAATCTAGGTAGCAGTCACTTGCTAGGTCACTGTAATTTTCTTCCAGCTTTCCTAGATGTTTGGAAAATTTGGTAATAAAATGTATGAAGTAGAAATTATCCCCTAAACCACTATGTTTGAAAGGCAAATAATAGAAAAAGAATTAAGAGACATGAAACAAGTTTTCAGACTTCTAAATGAATTAAAGAAATGCAAGTTAAGGTACACACTATAAGATTTGAGGGGCTAGGAAGGCAGCTCAGTGTATAACGGCACTGAATTCCAAGCTTACGAACGTGTGGAAAGAGAGTCAACTATAGAATGTTGTCTTCTGACTTTTACATACATGACCTTACACATACATGTGTGCACATAAACACATAATAATTAATTAAATAAATAAATATATGCAAACATTTTAAAGATGACATCAGTTTTATCAGTTGCATTATTGAATTACAAAACACAGTACTAGTAAAAAAAACAACTATGTTAATCAATGAAATAGAATAGAATAGAGACCCTAGGAATAAACCTATACAGCTACAGATGCCTGAGTTTTTACAAGGATATTAAAAACATACATTGGTGGGGGGAGTCGCTTCTACACATGTTGCTCAGAACATAACTGAGCCAGTATGAAAACTCTGAAGTGGATTGGCTGCCAGCTGGTTCCTAAGCCTGGTACTTGTGCCAGACTAGGGTCAGAGAGAGCCGGCAGGCAGCTGACGTCCTCTTCTAGACAAGGGTACCATAGTTGTACCACAAGCTAAAGGGGAAATAGGGGGCTGCAGCTATGTGAAGCAGAGTCAGGGAGCTGCAGACAGGGAGACAGCTGAGCAATCACTGCTATGACTTGCTTTCATGGAAGCCTAAAGATGAGTTTCTTCAAGAATTCCTGGAGTGACAAGCATGAGCAGTATGCAGAAGGGGTCACAGCTCCCACTTCCTAAGCCAGTGTCTTACTCTCTCAGTGCTGTTACCAAATACCATGACAAAAACATGAGTTCAGGGAAAAATGAGTTCACAGTACGAGGGTCCCATTCTCACAATGGAACAGTTCTGATGGCAGACGGTCGAGACAGTTGCATGGAGCCTCATGCACAGTCAGGGAGCAGAAGTTAATGAATTAGCAGTCTTGTTCAGCTTCTTTATCTTATCCATTCAACCCAGGATCTCATCCCATGAGATGAAGCTGCATATGATTAAGCTGAGTGTTCCCACTTCAGTTAAAATTACCTAGATGATTTTTCTAGGCATCCCCAAAGACCAGCCTAGACTATAAAATCTCAAGCAAATTCCCTCAGACTGAGTCCTAGGTAATTCTTGGAATCTAGAAAAGTCTAGTTACAGACCACAGCCCATCAAAATGGAGAAAAGACATCATGTTGTACCCAGAGTCCCTACTGATAATGTCTACACACTCCTAAGGCTCAGGAATCATTTGGGAAGATGGAGGAGAATGTAAGAGCCAGGGGAACAGGAAGTCAGGAAGATGATGGAAAGATTGGGTCTCAGAAATGTCAGCAAAGCTACACCCATGAGGTCTCATCAACATGACTGCCTAAACATGACCTGAACAAGAAAAATAGACATGCTAACATGGAATGAAGAAAGTTCACCAGGCCTCAAACCTTGTGAAAGATAACTAAGGAATACTGAGAGCAGGAGAACATTCTACCCTAGAGAGGAGCATTCTCTCCTCTCAATCGATTATTTATTCAGTGTCATTGGCCAGCCCTAAATCCATATGAATACAAGCAATGTTATACAGAGTGAGCATAGTTTATTTATGTATTTAGGAATGTGTGTACATGTGTGTGTATATACGTGTGTGCACACGTGCATGTGCATGTGTAGTGTGTGTATATGTGTGTGTCTGCGTGTACACTCATGCACTCAAATGCATCAACAATTAAGAAAGGGAGACCATGGAATTGAAAGAAAGAACAAGAGACTATAGGGAAGGGGTTCCTCATGCTGTGGTGTCCCTCCCCTCACATAAATTTATTTTCGTTACTACTTCATAACTGTGATTTTGCTAGTGTTGTGAATCTTAATGTTAACATCTGTGTTTTTTGATGGTCTTAGCTGACCACTGTGAAAGTGTTGTTAGCCACCCCCCCCCAAAGGTGTTGCAACCCAAAAGTTGAGAACTGCTGCTTTGGAGGAAAGAAAGAGAAGGGAGAAATGATGTCTTTATATCATATTTCCAAAAGATATTATAAAAATCATACACATAAAGTAAAATGAAGAGAGAAAGTTACCTCAGTTCACCAATTAAAATGCAGAATAAAGGATTAACAACTAGGATCCATCTGATGGATGTTTCAGTAAACACATATCACTGATAAAGATATCTTCGAGCCAGAAGATGAAAATCAAACCACCAAGCAAATAAAAGCAAATGGCACAGTGATTCTAAAAGTGGACTTCAAATGAAAACTACTCAGAAGAGATAAGGAGGACTATGACATGTTATTAAAGAGCTCAGTTCACCAAGAATATATAACAGTTTGTAAAGATACCTGCATCAAATCCAGAAAATCCCAATTTCAGAAGACAAAAGGCTTGAAAGAGAGATGCTGATACAATAATAATGGGAAACTTCAAAATCCCAATTTCATCATTAAATTAGTATCACAACAAAGAATCTGCTGATTTAAACTACACCGTAGATCACTTGGACTCAACAAATTCCTACAGAAAAACCCAACTAACAGCGATAAAGGACACGTAAAGCTCAGAAGCCGACGGAGCCTTCTCCAATGCTGATTACATGTAAACCACCAGGGAAGTTTTAACAAATGCAGAACAATTAAAATAATTTCTTTTATTCTATCAGAATAGTGGAAATAAACTATAAATGAGCAACTATAAAAACCACAGAAGATAAACAAACACTTTAAGACTGACTAACAGTGAACAAAGTCTCAATGGAAAGATCTGAAAGAAAAAATTTAAATCTCTGAAATCAAACAAAATTTATTATAAAATTATTTCAAGCCATCAGAATATCTAGAATGTTGTTAAGATAATTTAAAAGGAATATTTATATTTATGCATGTCTACATGAAATAAATCAGTGCCTAATAAATAACCTAATCTTTATCTCAAGGTCTTAGAAGAAATTAGAAAACCATCAAAATGAAGTAAACAACAGGAAATAATATATGCCCTGGAAGAAATTAATGAAATATAATGCAACATATAAATAGACTTAAAAAAATCAGATGATAATTCTGATCAATAAAAAAGGTACTCGTCAAAGTTCAACACAGCTTCAAAGAAAGAGTCCTGAAAATACAAGGAACAGAAAAATACAAGAACACATGCAAACAAGATAAATGTTACATACAGTCAATCCATATTGTCTACATCATACTAAATAGGGAAAAGTAAGAGCATTTTTTTTTAATTTGGAAAGAGCAATATGTCCATTCTCTCCACTCTTATTCAATATTGTGTTTAGCACCTTTACTATAGCAGTAAAATAACACAAATAATCAAATGGATATAGAGAAAGGAAGCCAAAGCTTCACTATTTATACACATTAGAATCTTATACTTGAAAATTCCTAAGAACATCATCAGAAAACTTAAAGGACTGATAAACTCTTGTAGCAAAGTAGTGAACCACAAAATCAACACACAAAAGTCATAAGCTTTTCTATAACAATCGCTACCTTGCTGAAAAAAATTTGGAAGGAGAATGTCCCATTCATAGCCACTTAAAAAATAAAATGGAATAAACCTGACTATAGTGATGAAATTTAGTGAGAACCCTAAGACACTGAATTAAAAACTTTAAGGAGACAGTGGAAAATGAAAAGAGCACCCAGAATCCTAGACTGGCAGAATTACAATTTTGTTTTTTTTTTCAAATTTAGACTAAATGAATTTATTCTTGTTTGTTTGTTTTCTTTTTCAAGACAGGGTTTCTCTGTGCAGCCCTGACTTTCAGAATTAACATTTTGAAAAAGGATTACTAAATGTTGTCAGATTCAGTGCAATGTCCATCAAAGGTTACCTGTCTCTGAAAACACTACTCTTTAAACTCAGTATTGAGCCAAAATCATTATAAGTAGCCAAAGTAATATGAAATAAAAATAACACTGCTGAAGGCCTAATATCTGATCTCAAATTGTACTACATTGCCATAGTAACAAAGAAACAATGGTACTGGCATAAAACCAGATACACAGATCAGTGGAAAAGAATAGACCACCCAGGAAAAAACTACAAAATTACAGTTACTTTATTTTTGACAAAACTGTTGAAAATACACATTGTAGAAAAGCTTCTACAAATATTCTGAGGGAAGTGGATATCCACCTGAAGGGCAAAACTAGATCTGCTACTCCCAACCCGACAAAAACACTTCAAAAATGGAACAAAGTCCTTATTTGATATCAGATAACCTAATCAATGTCGAATGTACTGAATAGGCAGTTCTCAAAGGAAAAAATAGATATGGGTGATAAATATTCAGAAAAGTGCTCAACATTCTTAACTATCAGCTGAATGGATCAAGAAAACAAATTATATAGTGCAGGTGACAGTGTGGGAAACAGAAACAGTTGCACTGCTGCTCAGGGTGTAGCTGGTAGAGCCACTATGGAATCCATCTGAATGTTTCTTTAAAAAGAAAAGCTAGCAGTGGAACTATAATATGGCCCCACTATCATAGGTCATATGCATAAAGGACTCTAAGTGATACTTTCACATTCATGGGTTTGTTGCCCTGACAGTAACCAGACTATGAAACTTGCCTCAAGGACCATCAGCGAATGAATGGGTAGTGAAAATGTGGTTCACGGACAAAGTGGCACTTTATACAGACATTAAATAAATAAATAAATAAATAAATAAATAAATAAATAAAATCATGGAATTTGAAGGAAAATGGGTAAAACTTGAGATTAGTATGCTAAGCAAGATAAACTAGACTCAGAAAGACAAATATCTATTTTTATTCGTGTGTGTGTGTGTGTGTGTGTGTGTGTGTGCTGAAATATAAAGGGGGACATAAGAGAGTGGAACAGACCTTAAAGGGGAGAATTGTGGAGGAAAAGTATATAATGAAATATATATGACATGAAAATTTAAAAGAGACCCCTGGCAGCAGGAAAGGACCCATCAGGAGTAGGGCAGAAGACAGAGGAAGAAAATAAGGGAAGGGGACAAATGAGAGAAGTATGTGTGAAAATGGCTCAGTGAAAAACCATCACTTGTAACAGGAGGGGCTGGCTTGTTTGTGTTTCTGTCCTGCCCAGGTCCCCACAGCCAGCAAGCCCCAAAGAAAATCACAGAGCGATCTCTTTAAATTATAAAGCTGATTGGCCCATTAGGTCTGGCTACTTATTAGTTCTTGTAGCTTATATTAACCCATTGTTCTTATCTATGCTAGCTACATGGTTCAGTACCTTTCTGACAGGGGCAGCTCACATGTTACTTCCTTGGTGGTCTGCGCAGGACTGGGAGGAATCAACTTCCTCCTTCCCAGAATTCTTCTGTTCTCATTGCATCATTTCTACTTCCTGTCTGGTTTTCCTGCCTATACTTCCTGCCTGGCCAATCAGCTTTTATTTAAAACATGATTGACAGAATACAGACAATTCTCCCACACCAATCACTTTGTGTGCTAACTGTAAAATTAGAATCACGGGCTTCAGTGATGGCTGAATAGAGTGCCTGCTGCTCTTCCAGAGGGCCTGGTTTGGTCCCCCAGCACCCACAGTGGGTGGTTTCCACCCTCCCCTAACTCCATCTGCAAGAGAGCTGATGCTTTCATCTGGCCTGTCTCTCTATACACTCACACAGGCAGACACACATACCTACCATAAAAACAAGTCTTAAAATAAATTTTAATGAAGTATTAAATGAAAGGGAGAGAAAATAAATTATATATTCACATGTATGGCTTCATGGTGCTTTATTAGGGAGGTTTGGATTGTGAATTTTTAAATATATTATTATTAGTTTGGGTTTTTCTTTGAGAATTTCATATATACATTTCTGGGGGTTTGTGAATGCGTAAGTCACAAACAATGCCACACCAATTTGGGATTATGATTAATAGGGTGGTATTTATTTAAAGGGGAAAAAACTTACAGATCACTGTCCCAGGCAACAGCCCTCTACGCAACTAGGAAAGGAGTCTAGTCGCCGGTGGAGGAGGAAGTGAAGAGAGAGAGGAGAGGGAAGTGGCCGCTTTTTTAAAGGGAGAGAAACCACGCCCCAATGGGCTGGTACCTCAGCGGTGATAGGCTGGAGGAGTGGGAGGACCTCCCACAACACCTCCCCCTTTTGTTTAAATAAGAGAGTTCTAAACCTACTATGAAATTATATACAATAAGTACAAATATCCTATTCTAACTAGCTTAGGTCTTGTATAATAAATAACTTGGCCAAGTCATGAGAGAAAGTAACTACATTTATATAGTCTTCAACCCCATCGAAGATCTGAGAAGGGAAATAATGTTACCTGGGTAATTAGGAAGTTCAGTAAAACAACTTCCAAAACATGCAACAAATCACAGAGACAACTGGCTACCTGGGCAATCACCCAAAATCACGTTAGCAGCGTTGAAGCAACCAACTTTGGCTAAGGCCTAACATAACTGACATACCATTTTCAAAGGCAAGCAACTTTTCAAAACTATCTTACCCTGTCTTGGCAGGATATGACAGCCCTGTTTTATCCATTGATGCACGCTCTGTATCTTTGTCAGTCGTTGAGGTATGGGCATTTCTTTGCCCCAAGGCCAGTTCTGCCCAAAAGAAGGCTCCAGGTGGAGTGTCTTTGGTACTCAACATTCTCTCGGGAATAGAGTGGTGTTGCCAGGAGCAATTGTGTCTCACTACCACAAAACTCTGAGTTAGATTAAAGGCCATTTTCTACAGCTCTTTGAAGAAGTTGAAGATTATCTATCTATACTGAGTATAATCTCTATATATCTAAAGAACCTGATTAGTCTATTATAAATGACAAACTTAGATGACTATTAGTCTATATAATTCTCAATATCTATCTAACTTAAAGACTAAGACAATAAACGACTGTGAAACAAATGAGGACAATGACCTCCAAATATAAACAATGTACAAATATACATTGCAGTAGGTAAATATATATCAATACACAAATATTATATAAGTATCTTAATCAGAGGTAGAAATGTACACTCCAATATGGTAAATATATACTATATATATATATATATATATATATATATATATATATATACACAATATATGTCAATACATAAAAAATGTTTTAAACAGAGGTAGAAACATGCATGCATACAATAGTCAATATAATTTAACTTTGTATCAATATACAAGAATCTGTACCAATATATTTGTCTAAAGACAGTAACTCACAATTACAAATCTATTATCCCATCATCCCTCTTTTTTTTTTTTCAAAATGATCCCTGAGCTTATAAAATTCCTCCCCCAACCCTCAATCATATACTAATTATAATCAACCCCTAAATGATGTCCCTAAACCCAAGGGCAAACTTTACTGGGAGAGGGGACGTCGTTCTCTAGAATTACTTCCAGCTGTCATAGGGGCGACGTTCTTTCTGGGGGATCCTGTGAAAGTAAAATGATGGTTAAATTTCAAGATAATGTCTTTTAAAATTGCAAATAGTCTCTGAGTATTTTCGTGCAGGTCTGGCCAAAATGTTGTATAAGATGTGCACCATTTCAGCTAACCAAGTTGGAACTGTCTTGTGCAGCTGGTACCCAAAGCAGGTCTTGTAGTAGCGCTATCAGTATCATGACGTCATATCAACCAGGTGGAGTTGTTGTTATGGGGCCCCATCTTCTTCCTGGAAACTTCAAATGTCACTTCAGGAAAAACTCATTGTTCATTATGAAAAACTTAAACATTAATCATATAGACATATATATATATATATATATATTCAATGAAAGACATGATAGATATATTCAATGAAAAGTATAATAGATATGAAGAAAAGCAAAGATGTTTTCTAAACTCATATTTCTTTCTGTCCCATATCATGGCTCTTGACATGAGACAGAAACTCCAGAAACTCTGGGTTTTTCTCTTACTAACAGGCTTGGAATTGGAGAGGGACTGAGCCAGAGTCCAACTTCAAAACCAGCTTTATAAATTTAGAAATATGGTTTAATATTACTTACACAACCCATTCAGTTGTCTTGATATTTCCTATTGGGCAGGTATTTTTCCATCTGTCAGTATCCAAACATCCAGGGTCCCTTGAATTTCTCAAAGATGAGTGTTTTCCTGTGGAGATAAGAACAGAACCCTGCCCCCATTCTATATGTTTTTCTTACCACCTGTATGAATATCATCGTTGTGGATGAGTTGTCATTTCTCCTTTCCAAGAGGTTTCTCCTCTTCAAATCGAAACTTTATTAATTTTGATGGTATCCACAATTTTTCTTCTCCTGTGGAAACAAGAGCAAAACCCCTTCCCCAACGTAGCACATCTCCTGGCTTCCACTGAGAGGTCAGCACATCTTTGAAATAAATCGGTTGATTTAGTTCAGCAGACTTTTCCATTATCCAATGTCTTTCTGCTGCTGTCGTTCCTTTCTCATTAGCGTTAAGAAAATTCAAGGTTAATAAAGCATTATGTAATCTATTTCTGGGGGTATTTTCGGTCCCTTTCTGTTTGTTCAGCATATCCTTTATAGTACGATTTGATCTTTCTGTAACTGCCTGACCTGTAGGATTATTTGGTATACCTGTAATGTGTTTTATATTATAATAATCAAAAAAGCGTTTCATTTTCTTAGATACATATGCTGGACCATTATCTGTCTTTATTTGTGCAGGTATACCCATGATGGCCATAACTTCCAATAAATGTGTGATTACTGAATCAGCCTTTTCTGAGCTCAGGGCAGTAGCCCATTGAAAACCTGAATACGTGTCTATGGTGTGGTGTACATATTTTAATTTACCAAATTCCATAAAGTGGAACACATCCATCTGCCAGATTTCATTTCTCTTAGTACCCTTTGGGTTACTCCCTGCAGGCAACGGTGTTTGATTATAGAAAGAACAAGTAGGACATCTCTTTATAATGTCCTTAGCTTGTTGCCAAGTAACGGAAAATTCTTTCTTTAGGCCTTTACTATTGACATGATGCTTCTTATGAAATTCTGAGGCCTGCAACATACTTCCAATCAATAATTGATCAATCTCAGCGTTGCCTTGGGCTAGAGGACCAGGCAGACCTGTATGGGACCGGATGTGTGTTATGTACATTGGACAAAGCCTGTTCCTGATTATGTCTTGTACCTGGATAAACAATGAAGTCAACTCTGTGCCATCTGGTATAAATTCAGCGGTTTCAATATGCAAGATAACTCTTTCTGCATATTGTGAATCTGTAACTATATTAAGAGGTTCTTTAAAATCCCTTAGCACCATAAGAATGGCATATAATTCTGCCTTCTGGACAGAATTATAAGGGCTTTGTTCCACCTTACTCAATTCATCTGACTTGTAACCTGCTTTCCCTGATTTATTTGCATCAGTATAGAACGTACGGGCTCCAGTTATTGGAGCATCACGTACAATTCTAGGAAGAATCCAAGAAGTTCTTTTTATGAGGTTAAGTCTACCACTTTTGGGATAGTTGCTATTAATTTCTCCCAAAAAGTTAGCACAAGCTCTTTGCCACGGTTCATTGTCTTCCCATAACTTTTTTATTTCTTCAGTAGTAAAAGGCACTATAATTTCTGCTGGGTCTATACCTGCTAGTTGACGAAGTCTCAGCTTACCTTTTATAATTAATTCAGAGACTTTTTCCACATAAGTTTTTAATTTTTTACTTGGTTTATTAGGTATAAATATCCACTCTAAAATAATATCTTCCCTCTGCATTAGAATCCCTGTAGGAGAAATTCTGGAAGGCAATATGACTAGGATGCAGCTAAGATTTGGGTTCACCCTATCCACATGTACCTCCTGTAATTTTTCCACAATCATTGTCAGTTCCTTTTCTGCTTCAGCTGTCAGTTCTCTTGGACTATTCAAATCTTTATCACCATCTAAGGTTTTGTTTAAATGAACTATTAGATCAGGTGTTATCCCAACAGCTGGTCGTAGACTGGAAATGTCTCCTAACAATCTTTGGAAGTCATTAAGAGTCTTTAACCGGTCTCTCCTAATTTGTGCCTTTTGCGTTTTAATTTTCTCTAACCCTATTCTGTAACCTAGGTAATTAATAGAATTTCTTCTTTGAATCTTTTCAGGGGCAATTTGTAATCCCCACCTAGGCAAGACTTTCTTTACTTCTTCAAACATCCTTTCTAAAGTATCTTTATTTGAATCAGATAACAAGATGTCATCCATGTAATGATAAATGATGGACTTGGGGAATTGTTTACGAATTATTTCCAATGGCTTACTTACAAAATATTGGCACAGTGTAGGACTATTGAGCATACCCTGTGGGAGGACAGTCCATTGAGATCTCCTATTAGGCTGAGAATTATTATAAGTAGGCAATGTGAAGGCAAATTTTTCTCTATCCTTTTCTTGTAACGGTATATTGAAAAAACAATCTTTCAAATTAATAACTATAAGAGGCCATCCTTTTGGTAACAGAGAAGGCAAAGGAATTCCAGATTGTAATGGGCCCATAGGTTGAATTACTTTGTTGACAGCTCTTAGACCAGATTTCTTTTTTACAACAAATACAGGAGAATTCCAAGGGCTGGTTGATTCTTCAATATGGTGAGCATCTAGTTGCTCTTGCACCAGCTGTTCCAATGCCTGTAGTTTATCTTCAGCTAGAGGCCACTGTTTGATCCATATTGGCTTCTCAGTTAGCCATTTTAAAGGTAGGGCTGTTGGTACCTTTAAAGGTTTGGTATTTGCTGTATGTTCTTGTACAGCCTGAATGGCTGGTGACCTTTTCCCATAATACCTCATCATATCCTTCCCAGAATTATGAGTTCCTGGAAATACAGGAATGTTAATCTGGGTATTCCATTGCTGTAGCAGGTCACGGCCCCATAAATTTATGGCAATATTGGCTATATATGGCCTTAGTCTTCCTATTTGCCCTTCGGGCCCTATGCATTCAACCCATCTTGTGCTTTGTTTTACACGAGATAGGGTTCCAATTCCCAGGAACTGAACATCTACCTCTTGAAGAGGCCAATTTGGATGCCAAGATTCTGGGTAATGATACTTACATCCGCACCTGTGTCTAATAAGCCTTCAATAAAAGTGCCATTTATACAGACTCTTAGCTTTGGTCTTTGATCATTAATAGAAGTCTGCCAAAATATACGTTTACTCTGTCCTACTGGGTTTTTTGACTCATCCTCCACACGTATTTCATCATTTAGACCAGTATTACTTTTTACAGCAGAAATTGGAGCTTTTAATTTTCTTGGTGAGGCACGTTCTCCACTGTGACTGGGAATGACTGGGCCACTGTTGGCTTGGGGGCCTGTGAGAGGCCCCCCAAGGAGTTTCCCGATGATATTGGATTGCCCCGTCTGTCTGTTGTTGACCTACATTCGTTGGACCAATGTCGGCCTTTACCGCATCTCCTACATATACCTGAAGGCCGAGGTCTCCTATTTAAAAATATGGAACGCTTCACGAATTTGCGTGTCATCCTTGCGCAGGGGCCATGCTAATCTTCTCTGTATCGTTCCAATTTTAGTATATGTTAGTCTTGAGCATTTGCATACTCAGCTCCCAGCTGGTAGTGCTATCTGGGGAGGTTTAGGTGTGGTCTTGATGGAGGAAGTCTTTCAATGGGTGTGGGATTTGAGGTTTCAATCCTCATGCCATTTCCCTGTTTCCATTTTTTTGCTCCCTGCTTCTGAATTAATATGTGAGCACCCAGCCTCTGCTCCAAATGCTGTGGTTTGCTGTCATGTTCCTGCCATCATGGGCTCTTATCCCTCTGGAGCGCCTGAGTCCAAATAAATTCTTTCGTCTATAAGTTGCCTTGATCATGGTGTTTTATCATAACAATAGAGAAGTAATGAATATTGTGTTTTAATCAACTATACTTCCTTTCATTCAGTTTCTCCCTTATTTCTCTATGACCCTACCTTCCAACTTCATGTTGTGCTCCTTTTCATTGAATATTATGAGTGTATGCATAGGCACAGAACCTACTGGAGCAATGGCAGTCTCTCAGGGCTGTGTCCCTCTCCCAGCACCCATCAATTGTCAATAGTTCCTCAGGTACGTAGGGGAGAGACTCGAGGATCTCAATTTCCATAGGTACTTGGATTTTAGCTGCTTTGCTCTTGTGTAGGTCTTCAGCATGCATTCATAGCCAGTGTGAGCTCAGGTGCACATGACACTGTGTGTTTGGAAAAGTGTCTCTGTGGTTATCCAGGACGTCTGGCTCTTACAATCTTTCTGCCCCTTCTAAAGATCCCTAATTTTTCTTGATCAATTATAACTTTTAGTTTTTCTGGATACAGTAGTCTTGGCAGGCCTCTGGTGTTTTCTTCAAGTTTGAAATATTCCATCCTAACGAGAAGCTTCTTAAAACAGAAGGTGAACAACTGAAAATAGTTTCAGGAAGCTCCGGAAACCGATTAGATTCACCAGTACCTTGTCTCCCAAGAACAAACAATGAAGTCCAAAAATGACTGAGAGTCATTCTCAGATGAGCAAAGCTGCAACGAAGACTTTGAGACAGGACCATCTGTCTATAAAATGTAGAAACTAGCCAAGCTGCTTGGAAGAAGATTATACTGACTGAATAGTGAAGTACACTATCCAACCTGTTGAATTGCCTGAAGACTGTGTGTGTGCAATGTACCTCAGGTTCCCAGCTCTTGAGGGATGTCACCAGTGCTGGGGAGGGCTTCAGCAATATGGATTTCTTTGAGTCATTTCTGCTCTTGTAACTCCTCACCCATATTCCTGTAAGTAATCCCAATAAAACTCCATTGGTTCGCCAAGTTTGGCTTTGGTGGTATCCGTACTTTTATCTGTTGTGGGCTCCCAATTTGGGGTGAGGAGATGTGCTTGTTGTGTCTTCTCAGGAAAAAAGAAACCTTCTTACATAACACATCTGTAGTCTTCTGGAACATGTAATTTATGGGTTTAATATACTTTCCTGTAAAAACAAATTTTTCTCTGTGATAACCACATATTATAACCATAATGTTGAAATCAGAAAAAAACTGTACTGTTGAAACCCAGTTTAAAGCTGTAGTCACAGCACTAAGGAGATTGAGAGGGGAGCACTGCATGAGTTTTAGGCCAGAATGATTATCTGTCTCATGACAGCATGCAACAAAAATAGAAGCCACAGCACAAACAAACCTCTCTAGTTACAAAGTTCTCATATTTTATTCTTGATTTGTTACTGAAGGTTTCATATGAGAATATTTTAACATGGTCCATTTTTTCTAGTTTATGATTTCCTAAAGAATTGCTTCAGGCTTAGTTTAAAAGTTTTTATTACAAGAAATTTTTACTGATGGTTCCCACAAAGATTCCTCTGCCTTGTGTGCTGTCCGGATTGTCAGATGCTCCTTGTAAACAGTCCCCAGCCAAGCAGGGACAGTAAGCTGTGTTATTGTAATCATTGTATTGGTGCTGTCCCAGTAGTCCCTAAAGTCTTTGACTGCCAGCACAAGTCCAGAGAGAAAGAGTAAAAAGTCAGAGCAGAAGCAGAAATATTCAAGAGCCACCCTGAAGTTCTGCCTCTCACCACAGGCTAATAAATGAGGGCTGAGCACAGATAAATTGTGTCTAGTGCCCATTCGCTCCAAATTAGCCACATTTCTGTTGCATCTAATGTACTAACTCTGCATGTATGGACACCCCAAAAATCCTGTCTCTGCTATAGGAATAAACATGCGTGTTATATGTTGGTTCTGCAAGATACACCACCTGATAGAACCCTGGTTAGAGGTTCTATAGTGAGACCATCAGTAGAAACATGTAGAACTAGAAAAGAAGATGTTTCCAGAAGCTAGAGGTACTTATTGGTGACTAACCTAATTGTCATCAGAGAGCTTTCATCCAGTAACTGATGGAAAGAGACACAGAGACCCACAGCCAAAGATTAGGCTGACTTGGGGAATCCTGCTAAAGAGGATTATAGGATCCAAGAGCTGGCCAAGGACATCGCATGGAAATCTACAGAAACAAGTAACCTGACCCATAGGAACTCACGGAGTCTCAACTAACAACCAGGGAACCAGCATGGGACGGACCTAAGTCCTCTACATACATGTGACAGTTGTGTAGCACAGTCTATTTGTGGGACTTCTAACGATAGCAGCAGGGGCTGCCCCTAATGCTTTGGTTGGATCTCGGGAACCTATTCCTCATACAGGATTACTTGCCCAGTTTAAATACAAGGGGAGGTGCTTAGTCTTCCTGAAACTTGTTATGCCATGCTTTGTTGATACCCATGGGAGGCCTGCCCCTTTCTGAACAGAAACAGAGGAGGAGTGAATTAAGAGGTGTTCATGGAGAGAATGGAAGGAAAGGATGGAGGGAAAACTGTGGTTGGGATGTAAAATAAATTAATTAATAAAACTGAAAAAAGCAAAAAGTAGAGCAGCTGAAATCCTCATGTACCTCACTCACATTAAATGCATGTGTGCCCCCCTCTCCTCCTTGCTGCTCTCTTATTGCCACCCTCTTCTTTAGAAAATCCTATTTTTCTTGTTTTATTTGTATACTCTGGAGATCAGACCAAGAAATTGATCATCAAAAGAACAAATAATCCAATAAAAAGTGGAGTACAGACCTAAACAGAGAACTTTCAACAGAGCAATCTAAAATGACTGAAAGACACTTAAGTCAACATTCGACATCCTTAGTCATCAGAGAGATGCAAATCAAAACAACTCAGATTCTATCCTACACCTGTAAGAATGGCCAAGATCAAAAACACTGATGACAACTTATGCTGGAGAGGTTGTATGGTAAAGAGAACACTTCTGCATTGCTGGTGGGAATGCAAGCTGGTACAGCCCCTTTGGATATAATCATGGCAATTTCTCAGAAAACTAGGAAACAACCTTCCTCAAGATCCAGCAATATCACTTTTGGGTATATGCCCAAAGGATGTTCAATAATACCACAAGGACAGGTGCTCAACTGTGTTCATAGCAGCATTGTTTGTCATAGCCAGAACCTGGAAACAACCTAAATGTCCCTCAACTGGAGAATGAATAAGGAAAATGTGGTATATTTACACAATGGTGTACTACACAGCAGAAAAAAATAACAACATCTTGACATTTGCAGGCAAATGGATGGAGCTAGAAAAAAGTCATATTGAGTCATATCCCAGACACAGAAAGACAATTATCATATGTACTCTCTAATAAGTAGTTTTTAAACATAAAGCAAAGAAAACCAGCCCACAAAACACAATCCCAGGGAACCTAGACAACAATGAGGACCCTAAGAGAGACTTACATAGATCTAATCTACATGGAAAGTAGAAAAGACAAGATCTCCTGAGTAAATTGGGAGCATGGGAACCATGGCAGAGGGTAGAAGGGGCGGGGAAAGGCAAGGAGGAGAGCAGAGAAAAATGTATAGCTCAATAAAATCAATTTTAAAAAAAGAAAGAAAATCCTATTTTTTGTGATGCATTCATCTTCAAGAGACCTTATCACACGGATGAGGCTACCAAGCAGGTGTCTGGGCAAGAGTAATTGTGTCCTGCTATTGCTGAGCAGCTGGCACTTATGAGGGTACTCCCAGTGAAAATCCCTTCCTGGTTATTTTGGGGCCACCACTATTGAAGATAACTGTGGGTCTGAGGCAATTCCTGAACATTCTTTAGCCCAGAGCTAATTTTAAACATCACTACAGTGAAAGTGACAATGGACCCTACACTCTTCCTCTCACTCCCTTAAAGCCTCTCTTCACGAGCTTCACCAAACCATTGTCCTGCTGTCTTGATCCACAGGATCAGCTGACATCTGTCAGGATATAAGCTGCTCTGAGTTTTGTAGCTATTATTCTTTTTTGTTCAGTTTGTCAGTGACTCTCTCTCTCTCTCTCTCTCTCTCTCTCTCTCTCTCTCTCTTCAGTGTGCCTGGGTCTAAGACCAGTTTCTATTTCTATTTTTCCCTGCTTTTCATCTATCAAAAAAAATTACCAGAGGACTTTCAGAATTTTTTATTTCCATATCACAGTGTCTCTGAGTATTGGTATCTGGGAGGGTCTACTTCTTTTAATTTCTTTTCTTTTTCTTCTTTTTTGTCTTCAGTTTTTCAAAACAGGGTTTCTCTGTAGTTTTGGAGCCTGTGCTGGAACTAGCTCTTGTAGACCAGGCTTAACTGGAACTGACAGAGATCCGCCTGCCTCTGCTTATTGAGGGATGGGACTAAATGTGTGAGCCACCATCACCAGGCTCTGGGAGGTTCTATTTCAAGAGCAAGGATCATTGAGTCAAGGTGTTTTGATTCCTGGATAGAAATAAATGGTCTCATAAGAAATTGTTCAAGATGGGGGTAAGGGGAGATGGGGAGAGAAAAGGGAGAAGGAGAGAATGGGGGAACTTGGGGAAAAAGGAGGATTGGGATAAAGGAAGGTTGGATAGGGGAGCACGGAAGCACAATTCTTAGTTAAGGGAGCCCCCTTAGGGTTGGCAAGAGACTTGAACCTAGAGTGGCTCCCAGGTGCCCAGGGAAATGTCCCCAGTTAGTTCCTTGGGCAGCTGAGGATAGGGAACCTGAAATGGCCCTATCCTATAGCCATACTGATGAATATCTTGCATATCACCATAGAACCTTCATCTGGCGATGGATGGAGATAGAGACAGAGATTCACACTGAAGCACTGGACTGAGCTCCCAAGGTCCCAATGAGGAGCAGAAGGAGGGAGAACATGAGCAAAGAAGTCGGGACCACGAGGGGAGCACCCACCCACTGAGACAGTGGAGCTGATCTATTGGGAGCTCACTAAAGCCAGCTGGACTGTGACTGAAAAAGCATGGGATAAAACTGGACTCTCTGAGCATGGCGAACAATGAGGGCTGATGAGTACCCAAGGACAATGGCACGGGGTTTTGAACATATGTAATGTGCTGGCTTTGTGGGAGCCTAGCCAGTTTGGATGTTCACCTTCCTAGAAATGGATGGAAGGGGGAGGACCTAGGACTTACCACAGGGCAGGGAACCCTGACTGCTCTTTGGACTGGAGAGGGAGGGGGAGAGGAGTGGGGGGAGGGGGAGAAGGGTGGGAGGAGGGGGAGAAGGGTGGGAGGAGGGGGAGGGAAATCGGAGGCTGGGAGGAGGAAACTTGTTTTTTTTTTTCTCCTTTTCTCAATAAAAAAAAGTTAAAAAATAAATAAAAAGAAATGATTTCTAGTCATCCAAAAAAAAAAAAAAGAAATTGTTCAGGAATTCAGTATATTTATTTCCTTTGGTTTAGGTGCTGATACACTTAGGCAATGCTGAGTTTCCTGTCCTCCTCTAGTGTGCCTTCCCTTATCATGCCCTGGAAGGAGCCCATTCAATCTGGTGCTCAGCTGCCTAAGCCTGCAGCATCCGGGGCCAGGAACCCAGCCTGTTCACTATTCCAGTTCATGCAATGTGTGTCATGGAGCTATGAATCTCCTCCATGCTCAACGAGGAGAAATGGTAAACAATGCCAGTAAAGCTGTGGGGACCATGATTCTTTGTGTCTGTTATTTAGTGCAGGGTCAATTACCTTCCTGTAAAAGGCAGAATAATTTATTTCTCAAGTTCATGGATCCAGTGAATCAGATGTAACTAGTTCTGTCTGTTAGCTGACCAACCATGGGTGATGTATAAAGGAAGCAACATGGTTTCTACATTTTCCCCCAGGACTCAAAAAGTAATATAGAATGCCCAGATTACAAAGGAAATGGCCGCACCTTCTTCCTGGGCTTTTCTGAGGGCTCATTCAGTAATGTTTCAGGTGTTAGGGATACAGTGATCAGCTAGACAGAGGTGGTTCACAGTGTCCTGCATAGCAGAGGCAAACATTACATCAATGACTCCACCAACCTTTAATAAATTATCATTTCCACATGTGACTTAAAATAGAGAGGCCGGAAGTGCCACAGGGTTTTCTAGAAAGCAACATTTATACAAAGAGTACATTATGCTACAGCCCCGGGTTCTGCTCGGTCCCTCCAGTCACAATGTTTAGATTTGGTCCATTTCTATGCCGCTCTTCACTTCACTCAGACTTGGATGGGACTGCCAGAGGCATCTGGACAAGGTAAAGACTTTTACATGTGCATAATTATAGTTCCATGATGTTATATAGGCTTGTTCTTGATTTTAATTAAAACAGTCTCAGATTTCATCAGGCCTTTAGAAATCGACAGCCTTTAGGAGAGCTATAACAATGTTAGGGATGCCTCTGAAATAATTACAAACCAGAATGACAGCTCAGACATAATAAAGGGGTCTTTGAAACCATAGCAGATCATTGATTCTAAATAACCAATCCTTATTTATTCTTTTATTCATAGTAATGGCCATCCTAGCAAGACAAATATATATATAAATATTTAGCATTTTATTATCTTTAAATGTAAACTGTGCACAAGAGAAAAAACAAAAATCATTCATTTTAAAGACATGGAAAAAGTGTCCATGATATACTCATACAAGAGAGATAAAATGAATCTTCACTACAAAATGAGCTAATATGTATCACTATATGAAGAGAAATGTCCCGAAAGAGCATGTGAATGTCTAATGTATCTTTTTCTGCCGTATAAATACTTTTGGTGAATATAATTGCAACTGACTAAAGAATAAATAAAAAGATCAGCAAACTTAACCACAAAATCAAGGCCAGTCATTTAAGAAATGCAAAGCAATAAAATGCCATTTTATTTAGTTTTTTGACAAAATCAGAGACAATGATAATGTCTAATTACATGTTACTGGGGCCAAAAAAAAAAAAGAAAGAAATGTGAACCACTACTAAGAAAGAATTGAACTATTTATCAGTAATTCTAAAAATTTGAAAATATTATTTTACTCCACAATTTTATCTGTAAGAATAAGTGTAGTGACATTTCATTTGTATTTTAATAAACAAAGCTTGCCTGAAGATCAAAGAGTAAAACAGCTCCACCGATCAGCCTTATAGCCTTACATCTTGAATCCCAGTAGCCACACTAGTTGCCATAGAAACCAGGTGGTGCACACCTTTAATTCCACCCCTACAGAGGAATATAAGATGGGAGGAGACAGCTCTCGGTCACAGTCTCATTCTGAGATTCCTGGAGACAGAATTGTCATTTCAGACTGAGGTCAAGGTAAGAGCCAGTGGCTGGCTCTTTTGCTTTTCTGACCTTCTGGGTTAACTCCAATTTCTGTCTCTGGATTTTTATTAATTGTGCTTCAAATAAGGAGTTTATTTGGAGAAAAATATTTTAAGATATTTTATTTATTTTTTTGGTATTTTATTTATTTATTTATTTTTTATTGTAAAAAAAATTTCTGCCTCCTCCCAGCCTCCCATTTCCCTCCCTCTCCTCCAGCCCCTCCCCCCCTCCCCCCACTTCTCTCCTCCTCCCTCTCCAGTTCGAAGAGCAGTCAGGGTTCCCTGCCCTGTGGAAAGTCCAAGGTCCTCCCCCCTCCATCCAGGTCTAGGAAGGTGAACATCCAAACTGGCTAGGCTCCCACAAAGCCAGAACATGAAGTAGGATCAAAACCCAGTGCCATTGTCCTTGGCTTCTCATCAGCCTTCATTTTCCGCCATGTTCAGAGAGTCCGGTTTTTTCCCATGTTTTTTCAGTCACAGTCCAGCTGGCCTTGGTGAGCTCCCAATAGATCAGCTCCACTGTCACAGTGGGTGGGTGCACCCCTCGTGGTCCTGACTTCCTTGCTCATGTTCTCCCTCCTTCTGCTCCTCATTGGGACCTTGAAAGCTCAGTCCGATGCTCCAGTGTGGGTCTCTGTCTCTATCTCCATCCATCGCCAGATGAAGGTTCTATGGTGATATGCAAGATATTCATCAGTATGGCTATAGGATAGGGCCATTTCAGGTTCCCTGTCCTCAGCTGCCCAAGGAACTAACTGGGGACATTTCTCTGGACACCTGGGAGCCACTCTAGGTTCAAGTCTCTTGCCAACCCTAAGGTGGCTTCCTTAACTAAGATATGTGCTTCCCTGCTCAACCTATCCAACCTTCGTTTATCCCCAATCATCCCGTTTCCCCAATTTCCCCCCATCCTCCCCTTCTCACTTTTCTCTCCCCATCTCCCTTTACCCCCATCCCACCCCACCCCCAAGATCCCAATTTTTTGCCCGGCAATCTTGTCTACTTCCCATAGCCAGGAGGATAACTATATGTTTTTCTTTGGGTTCACCTTCTTATTTAGCTTCTTTAGGATCACAAATTATAGACTCAGTGACCTTTATTTATGGCTAGAAACCAATTATGAGTGAGTGCATCCCATGTTCATCTTTTTGGGTCTGGGTTACCTCACTCAGGATAGTGTTTTCTATTTCCATCCTTTTGCATGCAAAATTCACGAAGTCATTGTTTTTTACCGCAGCGTAGTACTCTAATGTGTAGATATTCCATACTTTCTTCATCCATTCTTCCATTGAAGGGCATCTAGGTTGTTTCCAGGTTCTGGCTATTACAAATAATACTGCTATGAACATAGTTGAACAAATGCTCTTGTCATATGATAGGGCAAGAGAAAATAAACGCACTGATCAAAGAAAACAGCAAGTCCAACAAACTCTCATCACAAAACATTCAGGAAATATGGGACACAATAAAAAGACCAAACCTAAGAATAATAGGAGTACAAGAAGGAGAAGAAGTGCAGCTCAACGGTCCAGAAAATATATTTAATAAAATTATAGAAGAAAAATTTCCCAACCTAAAGAAAAATATTAATTTTTTTAAAATGCATGTGTGTGTCCATCTAAGGCAGAAAGAATGTCAGCTCCAATAGAGCTGGAGTTTCAGGCAGTTGTGAGTCACCAATGTGGGAATAGGAACCAAACACAGGTCCTATGGAAGAGCAAGAAGCAACTGAACCACCGAGCCATCTCTCCAGTCCCCCAAAATGGTATCTTTAAAATATGTTTATCAGCACTTTCCATATAGTGTTATTTAGAAGTATAAATTTAAAACAGACTATTTTTCAAAATAAGTTACTGATTAAATTATCTATGGTCAATCTATATAACTGAATACTACAATCTACCAGTTCTATCAAACTTGCAGCCTATGGACCATCTCTATCCCAGGATTGCTACAAATGACCTGATGTATTTGTAGATGATAACATCATGGCACAGCTTCAAAAAATTAGATACCCTGGTAATACTAAAATATCATTTAAAATTAATGTGTTAGATAGCTTATTGAATGAAAAAGTTATTTACAAAACACTATGTGATACGATCCATATATTCGTATTTATTATCTATTATTTTAACTGACACTAAAATTTGACATATTTGAGGGCACAGTGTGATGATTTAGTTTGTGTACACATTCTGGAATGGACAATTTAGGATAAATTAGCACATCTATTACTTGTACATTCAGCATTTTGTGATGAGAACTTTAAAAGAATATCTCTTTTGGCTCTTTCAGGAAGGCACAATAGACTAGTTAATTATACCTGTTCTCAGTTGCAGCCTCAGCCTGCATGGCATAGGCACACAGGCAATTTTTTCTTACTTGTTAGTAACTTACTCACACTGACCATCCCTCTCCATAATCTCTTGTAACCACCATCTGCAGCAGGCTCTGTGAGTCACACTTGACAAAGCACATGCAGCGTATCTTTATGTGTCTGCTTTGGCTAAGGAGTATTTACTCCGCATTTGTGTCTGTGTCTCGTAGGGAGAGTCGGCAATCACGCAGTGAAAGGAACTTGCTATGAAACGTGTGCTAAGGCTCTTTGAAAGCAAATCTGATCACAGTGGGAATGGGAATTTGGTCACAGCATATGACCAAGGAAATGTGGAAAGGTATCCATTGCAAGTTCTCTGCGCTGAGCAAAAAGAGACAGCATGGCAACATGGGATGTTTAAACTGCACTGTGGGACACATCAAATGTGAGAATAAGATAGAAGGAAAAAGCCTGGCTTCAGTAGTATAAAAAAAGCTTATTCTTTTACAAGCACACAGGAGTAGAAATTAGAAATTACTGCAATGATTTTTTTTTTTAATGTTTGGTGAGCTGTCACTACAGGTAATGGATGCAGGAAAAGCCAGAGACAATGACACCAATGGAAACCATAAGCAGAACTGTGTGTAATTTGGTAACCTTACACTCCTGATATAAAGGAATAAAAAAGTAATATGTAAGAAAATGTGGTTGGATTTCCCCAAATGTCTGAAAAGGATAATCTTTAAATCAGTGGCAGTGGTGGCTAGAATAACTAAGAAGATCATTTTGATGATACTCTTAGGGGAACGTAACTCACATGGATGTTATGTATAGCTTATAGCCAAGATGCAAAATGCAATGGAGTTAATTCCTGGCACAATTAATTAATTAACATTAGGTTAGGAATTCATGTGTCACTTAAACTCAGGTTGATGAAGCAGGACACATAAAAGCTATACTTGAGAGATTAAAGGTCTTCAATTTATCTTCCTAATTGATATTTAAAATTTTCTCCATTATAAGTATGTTTATGTGATTTAAGTTACCCCTAAAATGTTGCCTCATTATTTTTTTCAGCTGATGAGAAAGACACTGGAATGCAAAGCAAGCATTTAGAAATGGAGAAAATGGGATCTAGATATGAGGAAGAACTGCCAAGAATTAAAGATAGGCCTAGGTGCATCTTTCTTCAAGGGGCAGAATCTGTTAAACAGGGCTAACATCTGGGCTCAGTTCGGTGTTGTACAGCTGGACTGGTGCTACACAAATGTGAGCTTAGCTTAGTAAGAGCAAGGGGCCTTCCCCTTATGTTGGAGAGTCAGGAGCAGCCATGTAAGAGCTGCAGTTGTTCCACAGGAGGTACAGAGCGCCTGGAATGACACAGATAAGGACAGGGACTGTCAAGCTGTCACTCAAGCGCGATTATGGAAGAAAAGTCTTGATACCATCTAGGGATCTTGAGTCTCTGCCAATAACAAAATTAGAAGGAAGGAGCTAAATTGTGGTCACAGCAAACAAATGAGTTCTGCTAAAAGCAAAAGCACGCACCAACGAGACAGTCCCCAAGTGGGAAAGGGATTTGCAACCAAAATCTAAGCTTTAAGCCTCCTTAGGGAAGTTTGGGTCTTCTATGTGCTTTCACTATATGTCGTCTGTATTCCCTTTTATGGGTTGGTCAACTTAAACACAGAACAGGGAGCTGATAGCTCAGAGAATAATGGAAGCGAAGGCATGGCCAGGACCCATCTTGTATGTGTACTGGCAAGTCAGCTGGACGTAGGGTCGTGCCTTTGTCCTGGATGAAGTCAGAAAGTTTGTCATCTCATTGTGTAACCGTGGGTCTGTATGTCAACATGCTTATCTGCTTCAGTCTCTTCTTCCAGACCAGACCAGCTTTGCAGCTGTGCATGGGAGAGAAGATCAGGTTGGGTTGAGTCCTGAAATTAAGGATGACAAGAAGTATTATTTTGGGGTGTCAAGTTGACAAGAGGCAAGCTTGGGATGGTTTATCTTGGCTGTCGGATTGACTGGGTAAGCAGCTAGACAATCTGGTGAGGAATTTTCCTGACCAGATAATTTGAAGTCAGGAGCTTCAGCTGAAGTGTAGGTGGCACCTTGTGGAGGTGGCCCAGAAGAAAGGAAGTCAAAAAAGAATTTTTTTTTTTTACCTGATTGACTTTAATCTTGGTAGCAAGGCTGTTTACTTTTTGGCTGTTAGTGCTACATTCCTTCACTGATGTTTGATCTACCATCTTCTAGCTTCCTACATGGACCAAAGGCCATCAGCTCTCTAGAAATCCCCTAGGCCTACAGCAACAGACTGGTTCTGTTGAGACATTCAGCCTTGTGTGACGAGCAACTATATATTTTTACATATTTCTATAGTCACACTCCCATTTCTGTTTATATGTCCTTCTAGAGAACCCTGACTAACACAGTCATGTGAAACAGAAAACCTTCTCAGAATATAGGGATGTACCTATATTCTACAGTAAGACAGCATTTTTGGTTTAGCTATAATTAATTTGCTTGTAACACAGTATATTAATTACTTCGGTTATTGCTGAGACAGAATATATGACAATACAATTTAAGGAAGGGAGGAATTATTTTGGGTTATAATTCAAAGGTAGAATCTATCTTCAAGGGACAGCATAGAGGTAGGCAGTTTGGGTGGCTAATCACATGGCATCTACAGTCAGGAAGTAGAGGGCTTCCTTTCTCCCTCTTATTCAGGCAGGGACCCCAGTTAAGGTAGGTCTTCTCACCCCAGCTAACTTAATCTACAAAAATCTCCCAAAGAGATATGATCCCACCTTAATCCTACATCCATCAAGTTGGCAGTCAAAACACGCCATTGCAACACCATCCTTTTCAATGTGTTGACACTCAAACACATCACATTCCTCTTCTTTTTAATTTTAAATTAAAATGTAATTCTATCATTTTCACACCCCATTTCTTTCTTCCAATCCATTCTGTAATCCTCTGCTTTGCTACTTCTCAAATTCTTGGCCTCATTTTCTTTGATCATTATTGTTATATTGTATGTGTGTGTTATATAGTGCATCTGCATGAACACATACTTGAACTTACACACATGCATGTACACACATATACATGTGTAACAATGTAAATACAATCTGATGTATTCTTTCAGTGTTGCTAGTATGTATATGATCTTAGAACTGACTACTCAGTATTTATAATCAGTTAGAGGCTCATCCCTAGGGAAGACTAATTCTCCTTTTCTCAGCAACAGCTAGTAGCCTGCATCTGTTTGTCTTGGGGTGGGTCCCCTTAGATTCTCTCCTTCCACAGCAGTCTGTTAGTGTTCTCATTGGTAAACACATCGCTTTTAGACCTAACCTTTCACCCATTTCCCCATAGACTCACAGCCTTCTCATTATGCAAAATGAATTCATGTTACATTTCAATGTCTCCATAACTTTTAGCAGTTGTAAACAGATACAAAAGTTCCAAGTCCATGTCTCATCTGAAACTCAAGGTAGCCTCTTAACTGAACTGTAGGCGGAGACTGCTTGTTTATGTCCCAACTACTCAGTACCAAATAATAACACAGAAACTATATTAATTACAACACTGCTTGACCAATATTTTAGGTATAATTTTAGGTAGCTCTTTCATCTTAAATTAACCTATTTGTATTAGTTTGTGAATCACCATGAGGTTGTGGCTGGCGGCTGGCGTCTTTCTCCATCAGCAGTTACATGGCGTCTCTCTGACTCCACCTACTTTCTCTCTATATCTCTGTTCAGATTTCCCACCTGGCTTTACCCGACTAAGCCACTGACCAAAACAGTTTCTTTAATAACCAATAGTAATAAATTCATGTTCATATCATACAGAGGGGAATCTCCACATCACTGACTATACATAAAATATTTGCAAAAAAGCCACATATTTTAATAGAAAATGGAATGGAAAACATTTATACTCCAACAGGGAAGAATGGGAGCATACCAAGGAATGACTGGATCAAAAAAAGACAGTATGCCAGAGAGACAAACACCAAAACCCAACCCTCCACATACAGCATTCTTGGGTCATGATGGAATTATCTGGAATCTGAAGAGCATGGGTAGCCCCTTCCCTCCAACTCTGCCACTTGAAGTTCATATAGACTCTCTTCCACACAGCTTTTTTCAATGGATGACACATGATCCTGGCATCCATCTGCCCCTGAGTTTCCCAATGGCAACTTAGGCTTTGCCCTTTCAAACTGTACACGGGAGAGCAGATCATGTTAGGTGAATGATGACTTCCTCATTGCTTTCATTTGGAAACTAGGAATGACAAAAAGTAATGTGTTTGGGTGTCAAGTTGATAAGGGGCAGGCTTTGGATGATTTACCTCGGGTGTTCTACAGTGGCTTTTCAGAGCCTTGTAGGAATTCTACCCTGTTTTGTTCCTATTGCTGTGATAAAAATCATGATCAAAAGCAACCAGGGAAGGAAAGTGTTTATTTCACCTTATATTTTATAATCCATTATAAAGGAAAGGTGGCGTATGCCTTTGATCCCATCATTTGGGAGGCAGAGGCAAGTGGATCTCTGGGAGTTCAAGGATAGCCTGGGCTACAGAGTGATTTGCAGGACAGGGTACAAAGCTACACAGAGAAACCAACTCTTGAACATCCAATAAACAAACAAACAAATCAATAAATGATAATAAAAAATAAAGGAAAGTCAGGGTAGGAACCTGAAGGTAGGAACTGAAACAGAGGCCATAGCAGAACTCTGCTTACTGGCTTGTTTCCCTGCCTTGTTGAACCTGCTTCTTCCAGTACTACTTTGCCCAGAGCTGGCACCACCCCAGTGGCCTGAGCCCTTTCACATTTGTCATTAACCAAGAAAATGCCCTACAAAATTGTCTATAAACAATCTAATTGGGGTACTTTTTCAATTGGGGTTCCCCTTCCAAGATTATTCTAGCTTGTGTCAAATGGATGAGAACAACAACAAAAAGATAAGAATGAATACTGCAACCCTGACATACTCTGGATGACCTCAGTGGATTTTTGGCACCATGGCATAAGATTCCATGACCCCCATCCATCCTGTGTCTTTCATGAATGAAAAACCGATACCATAAGAACAGCAATGCCCAATTCTTCTGCCATCTGAGCATAGATGCTTTCCACCTTGGACCTCAGTTGCTCCGGGTTCTGTGTTCTGACCCCAGGGAATTGCTTCCCTAGAGAGTAGTTCCTCAGGTGCAGACAACCCCTTTAGCTGCATTCTAGCTCCAGTATCTCTCCTGTCAAATGAATTTGCATTTCCACAAGAAGGAACCGTTGATGAGTGGGTCTCACCTACAGAAAACTTTTTGTTGTCTCAGTGTGAAGTGCTAAGTTTCTCTTTAGTAACACCACTTTCATTGACAATTGCATCAGCTTTTGGACTTTCTCTGTCTATAACATTAAATTTGCACATGTCCTTTTCATTATTAAACTGAACAGTGTTCTTATTGTTCATCTCTAATACGACTTTTTTTTTCATAGTAGATCTGAATGAGAACAGTGATCGATAGCCATACTTCAACTCAAATACCATCCTATGTTGAAATCTTAGTTCATACTTGTTAATTCAAGTTAACTCATGCAAATTAGAGCAGAAGTACAATGTAGCCAGATTCTTTACCAGACTGTAACCTGCCGGACATCTAACCTACTTCATAATGGAGTACTTGGTCCCCTCTGAAAACTCCTGAGTAAGTCCTCCATTGTCTGCATTTCTTTTAGCCTTCTGGTCTTCCAGACTCCTGCCAGAATATTTGGTTAACCTCTGCTCACAATTCCAGGGCTATTCTAGCCTAATGTTACAAAATTCTACAGTTCTCCTGTTCTTTGTTCCAAAGGCCTTCAAATAACATGGTCAAGTCAATGAACCTACTTCTTGGTAACAATTTTTTGTACTAGTGGCTCTCCTCTTAAACTATGACCAAATATCTGGTAAATAACAACTCAAGGAAAGAAGAGCTTAAGTTGTCTCACTGTTCCCAGGTCTGGTCCATCATAGTGGAAAGGTCATTCACTATGAGAGGCATTAATATGACTGCTCAGGATACATCCATGATTGAAAAACAGAAAGAGATGAAGTCTGTTATTCACTTCCATGTCTGTATTTTATTCAGCCTTGTTACCTCAGCATAGAGAATGCTGCTGTCCACATTTATGCTTAGTCTTCCTGCTTACCTAGCTGAATGGAAAAAGTCCCTCAGGGATTTGCTCAGAGATTGGTTTCCATGGTGATTCTAAAGCCTGCTAAATTGGATTCAGATTAACTATGGCACATAGCAAGAGTAAAGGTTCTATAATCAATAGAACTTTTGTTATAAGCATCATCTCTTCACCCAGCCTACTCAGTTTATGTACTTACTGGAGAATGCCATAATTTGATCACCAGGAAGTATAAGAACATGTCCACCTCAGTCCATGGTTTCTTGGGCTCCATGGACCTCTAGTGAAGAAGTAGATGGTAGTGGACAGGAGGCTGAGGAAACAGATTACAGAACAAGAGCCTAGTACCTTCTGAGTGACCTTCTATCTCGCTCTGAGCTTTCTACCACAGCTGAAGACAGGGATGGCAAACTGAGCCTTTAACCACACTTCATAGTCAAACTGCATTAAGCTCCATCAGAAGCAGCAAGCGAAGTGTCCTTAACAGGGGCTGCTCTGCCCACTTACTGCCTCGAAAAATCTGATGCTCATCTGTTCCCAGCATTATCAAGTGGGTGGTTCTACCTGGTTTTCTCCCTTGAGAATCTCTTAGTCTATGGTTCAATCGATTTTCTTGGCTTGTGAAAGAATATGATTCTCTTCGATAAGACTGAATGAAAGAACCCAAGAGTCCCCACACTTCCTTGTCGTTGAAAACAGTCACCGTCTATACAGATTGCTTTCTTAGCTGTAAAATTAAACCGATGTTTGCTGTCTAAGACCCTCAGTGTCATTATGGGGCTCAGACAGGAACGGGTAGATGGAAACTTTTTGTAAACTTTGAAGTACTACGCACTTACAACCTGTTGTTATTGCCATTATTACTAAGGAGTTAGTAAATTGTGTATATTCCTGAATTATATGTGTTCTGTGTCTGATCTCAGGCTGTCCATCCTCTCAGGATATTTCCAGAAGCATCTTGGGTTGTCTATCCCATTAAATCTTAGCAGTTTTTTATATATAAAATAATATTTTTCTTACTATATGAAACTTTATGCTCATTGCAGTTCTTTAAGAACATGGTTATGGTTATTGAAAGCCTATGCTGGTGAAGTAAGATAATAAAGGGTGTTTAAAGGCAAATGTAGCTCTATTACTGCTGATTAACGAGTTATTATTAGAAGGACAAATGACTATAGTCTGCATTTTATGGACAGATTCCCTGAGATCTGTATATACACTAAAGAATAATCTTCTGTTATTAGAGGTATATGCTGCTTATTTGATCTGACCTTCAACCTCCCCTCACCAGCTTCTCTCTGCCCTGGAAGATTGCCTGCATACATTTCATCAACGTGCATCTGATTGGGTTCTTCCAGTCCAAAGCCCTAGAAAATGATGACGGGAGAAAGACAAAGAGAGGGAGTAGGGTGAAGGGAGACAGACACATCAGGATGTGTGTGTGTCTGTCTGTCTCTGTGTGTGTATGTGTGTATATACACATATCTTCAGTTCCTTAAATCTACTCCATCTAGTGACATCATGAGAGGTCTAATTCCTTGACTCATAGACATGTTGCCTTCTGTCTCTGTATGACATAATCTTTTTAGTTGAGAAAATGTTCTCCCCGTTTATTCTTTTGCCCTAAGAATGCAAACTTCCCATTTGTAATGAATCCTAGAATAGTTTGCAATTCCCTTTGTGCTTGGCAGCGCCTAGCACATTCCTCCTATTAATATGTTACTATTCTAATCCCAATATGACGTAGTAAGAGGTCTTAGAAGCCATGGATTTATGAAAGTAGAGTGCACAATGATATCCATGCCTCTATAACACACACTTCATAGGAAATCTTGCTATTTCTTTCAGGTGAGGACATAGCAAGCCAACAAACTGGTATTCACAAGATATGGAATCTAACAGCCTTTAATTTCAAACCCTCCCACTTTCAGAACTGTGAGAAACGAATGTTAGCTGTTAAAGCCCTGCAGGACAGGAGGGTCTGTCAGAGCTACTGAAATGACCAGAACAGTCTAAAGAATGACAGTGATCTCTTATTTCTAGCATTTACACCTTGGGTCTTACACTTTTCCTGAATACAGATTACATATCATACAGCACAACTGCTTTGGTTGGGTCTTGTTCTGAGTTGCTCCATTTTGCTCAGAATATCAACTTTCTTTCAGCTACTCAATTTTGGATATAAATATGAAGGTAGAATGTCACGATGTCTTATTTGGTAAATAATAAAATACTGCATGCCCAGGACAACAACAGGAGCATCTGATAAACAATCTGTTTGAGCTGATAAAAAAAAAACCCTACCATCTGTGAAATCACCAATGAATATAGTAAAAACACCTTATTCTAAACACAAAACAGGAGAGATACTCCAGAGAGCAACACCACACACCTGCCACTCTGAATTCAGCCTGGCACACAGAAAGCCACTTTGTCAAAATAACTTGGGGCAATTGTCCAGGGACTGGCCAGTAAATTAACTCCCTACTGTACCTCGAATCAAGTTGGCAGCATCCTTTCTTGTACAGAGATGCAGTCCCCTTCAGTACTATGTGGACTCCTTGTGTACACATATCTATAATCAATTCTTTAACCTCATTGCTCACACACACACACACACACACACACACACACACACACACACACACTCAGTGATGTTTTCCTTATGGTTTGAATCATTGAGTTGGCTTTTTGTTCCTCTTTTGTTCCTATAGTTTTCCTTAACTGCTTTAAAGCTTGTCTTTAGCCAATTTTTTTCTATAGTGATTGGGTAAAGAGATGATGTATAATCTGAGTACTTAGATACTGGTGATTAAAATGGAACAGAATAAAGAACTTACAGTAGTCGGGAGCATAACTCTGAGTGAAACCAGACTGATAGTGAAGTGAAGCCAATAGAACTGATGTGTCTTTGAAGCCTGTTGATGTCGCATATATTCTGACAATGTGGAAAGATGCAACAAGTCAGCCAGTATAAATGGCACAGCTCACTTATCCTAAGATATAATGACTTTCTTAGAGAGAAAACAGCATGGAAAATACCGTCATTTTTTGAATCAAAGTTTTAAAGAGCTCAGATTTGGTCTGTCCACTTCTCCTTGGGTCATTTGCCCTGGTGGATTATCTATATTAGAATAATTGAGGAAGGTAAAACCCACATTACTGAAGGCCACCGTTTCATGAGCTGGGATCCTGAGCTAACTAAAAAGGAGGCCATCAGCTGAGGACTGGCTTTCATTTTTCTCTGATCTCTGACTGCAGATGCAAAGTGACCAGCTCTGTCAAAATGATCCCACCGTGACTCTTCTACCATGGGGGTCTGTACCCAAACCATGTGCCCAAGTAAGCTGATTCTTTCTTTAGTTTATTCCTATCAGGCATTTGTTACAGCAACAATGTAAAAAAACTCACACATGAGTTTACTTTTTGTGAAGATAATTTTTGTATGCTAGTGAGTTAACTGGTGTCTAGCGGTTCTCATAAAAACGTATTTTGTCTATGTGATGGTTAATACTAATTGTCAACTTGACTGACTCCAGAATTATTTGGGAGGTGGATCTCTGGCCACACCTATGTGAGGTTATCCTGATTACATCAATTGGTATTGAACCACCCACTTTGAGTGCCGAAAGACCACAGGAGATTTTGATCTATATAAAATGGAGCATACAAGCTGCATGGGGAAGCACTCATTTTTCTCTGTTCCCGGACTGTGGAAGCAATGGGTCCAGCTACTTCAAGCTCAACCTCCCTCGGCTGCTCCACCACCTTAGACTAAGAACAAGAAAACCTTCCTTAGGTTGCCTTTGTCAGGGTGGCTTACCACAGCACCAGGAGAAGATAGTATAGTTAACCATTTCCTTTCAAATAGTTCCTAAAGTCAGTGAAATCATCAACGTGAGACTTTTGGTATGCTAGTGAGTTAACTGATACCTGGCAGTTCTCCTGGAGCTTCAAGGTGGATGATGTCACCAGAAAGAGTAAGAGTGAGGCAGGATTCGAGGGATGGGTCTGTTTGGGGTGTACAAATTTGCATTGTATATGTGTGAATGTTGTATGGATATGTGTGTGTGTCCACCATATGAATGTCTGATGCCCGCTAAGACCAAAGGTGCTGGATCCCCTGGAACTAGAGACAGACAGTTGTAAGCCATAATATGGGTGCCGTCAATAGAACCCAAGTCCTCTGCAAGTGCAAGAAATGATCTTAATCACTGGAGAACCATCTCTCCAGTCCTAGGGGTAGGCTTTTAATAATCCCTTGATCTCCAGAGCGAGAAGAAGGGCTGAAGATAAGTTCATCACCAAGCACAAATGACTCAATTAATCATGTATACACAATGACAGGACCTCCTCTGAAAACACCAGGGAAACTGGGCATGATAACACACACATGCAATCTCATTTTTCAGGAGTCACAAACAGGGGGATCAGCAATTCCAGTTCATCTCCAACTCCACAGGTAGCTTCTCTTCTTGCGCGCCTTCCCCATGTATTTCTCCTTCTGTATCCCTGTGATAAGTCAGTAAACATCATGTTTTTCCTTCTAAATTCTATAATGCTTTTTTTTTGTAAAATTTAAGGAAGTGGTTCTGAAAGCCAGATTTAGAGCTGGTCAGTCAGATGTACAGGTAAACCACTCTGGTCCTCATGATTGGCACCAGAAGTTGTGGAGCCTGAATGGAACCTGATGCAGTTTCCAGAAAATAACAAGAAATGAATGGGACTAGACAACAGTCTACAGAAGTCCTTCTGTGTGAGGGGTAACAGCATATATTAGATATCAAGCATTAGTTACAAAATGTTTGTGGAAAAAAATTACTGAGATTGAGATGATTTTATGTAGTGGGTCTAGGGATGTGTCAAGGATTGGAAATGGTGTTCCAGACTTTAGGAGCCTAGAAAGGGAAGAGGAACCTAGGTCCCGTTTTGAGCCTTGCTGCTTGTGTTCATCTGACTCCTGACCCCCAGCTTCTGCACACATGGTGAGGACTTTAGAAAGCCTGCCTTTGTATCCTTAATAGTCCAAGGGAGGGAGTGGTGGGAACCAAGAGAATTCTAAGGTATTAAGTTTTAAATTGCATAGCCCTTAATGTAAATAAAAGGGTGTGGCTAGTGTAGAAAGTTAAATAGGATTGAATATATACTAGATACCTTCACATAGTATAATTTAAATATTGCAAGAAGCCTAGAACTCTGGTGACTAAATGTTCACAGACAGCGACCGCATCCATTATACCAGCAGATAACTGAGTGTTCCAAGGCCTCCTCGGAAGAGACTTAGAGTCATCTATTCAGTTGAGGAATGGATCACCATACAAAATAAATAAATCAGATGTTAAATATATGTTATATAATGATATTACTCTGATAAATATACATGTATATCACAGGAACAGGAAGAGAAACTACTCATTATTGAAAAATTGTTCTCTTCTATGCATATCTAGTAGATGACAACATTAATAATAATAAGTCAATTGTCTCAGAGAATATGAATCCAGGATGGAGATGTTCAGGTAAGTTAACTGTCTAATGACTGTAGGTGGATTAGCTCAGGTAGGGATGTCCAAACACTTCCTTTCCTTTCCTCTCTCTCTGTCTGTCTCTGTCTCTGTCTCTCTCTTACACACACACACACACACACACACACACACACACACAATACAATGGTACCCTTGGTGGTGTCAGACTAGAGTATAGATTTCACTAAAGCTGGTTGGCACTTTGGTGCATGCTGGTCACATGCTCCATGCTTCGTCCTTTTCTGCAATCCATTATTGACTCATTCCGTTCCCTCCCGAGGACGCGCTTATCTAATTTAGAAAGGCTCTGAGGCTGTGGCTGCAGCTGCATGAGAGAGCAGCAGCATGTGGGAAACCTAGATTCAGCCTCTGGTACAGATGGAAGGGAGGGACGGGGGGATGGAGGGAGGAGGGAAGAAAGGAAAACCAGAGTTATTTAGCTTTAAAGATGTTATTCAGAATTCTGAAATCTTCAAAAGCCCTAAAAATCAAAATTAGTAAGTTGGGGAAAATCTGACATGAATTAACTTGGAGCTTTGTATAATCTTTCCTTATACCCTTTGGAATGGCAATCGCACTTCCTTTTGTACACATGTCCTTTAACTCAGGATTATGCTGCCCATGTGGCAGACATAGGTCTTTCTGTACGTCTGTAGTCCAGGTAAAAATTTGGACCTTGTGTTCTCAGGATTTTCAACCACCCAGTTAAAGCATGAAAATTGTTCTGTGTCTTTAACATGACTGTGCCTGCTGGATGCTTCTAAGGCTAGGGATGGGGGTTAACCTTCAAAGAATCACTTCTGTTTTCCCTCATTTGCAAGGTTAGTCTAGCTTCTCTCTGAAAGCCCCTGAAATGTCAATTATGGGGGAGTGGAAAGGGATGACAGGATGCTGGTGGAGAAGGAAAACCATGAAAGTGAGACAAGCAAGCACAGATAAACTTAGTAACTGGGGACACCACACATACAGATATACATCACACACAGAGATACACACCACACACACTACTCACCACACATATAACAGATACACCATACACACTGTACACACAGCACACACACACACACACATACACACCACACACATAACACACACCATACACAGCACACAAACCACATACACACCACATATATCACACACACCATTCACATACCACACACACCACACACACATACACACCATACACATAACACACACACACCATACACACCACATATACACAACACACACGCACACCACACTCCCCCACAGGCCACACATGCACCACACATACACACACCACATGTCACATACACATATACACACATACACACACACACAGCTTTCTTGGCAATGTATTTCCTAACCTGTGATCCTCACGTGTAATGAGCTTAATGTACACCCACTTCCAACAAGGGAATGAGTTCCAGCTGCTTGAAAACCCTAGGTAACATCCCACTTTCATTCCGACATGTTCTAGGCTATACCCAGGCCCGAAGGCAGGCCCAATCTTGCCTTAATGAGTTTGAGGTATGTGCAACCTAAGGTAGATGAGTTTTCTGAGTGGACTTCAGGAGAAGGCACTTACTTATCTTATGACTGTGTGTAATGGGCATGCATGTGTTTAAAATCAGAGCTGGCACAGGAAAAGACATACATAGTGAGCACAGGCTTACATAGCTCATTTGTCAACCAAAACAGATAATAATAACTCCCTATGCTTTGTTTCTTAACAGCCAACTTCTCCATTCCTTGACCTTATAGAAGAAAGCCCCAAACAATCGCCACTTTCTTGGGCATCCTAGCTCAGACATCCCACGGCTCCTTTGCAGCACATCCTCTATTGTCTCTTTCCAACTTCTCCCTGCTTTGATTTTTCTGTGTGTTCCCTCAATTCTTTGAGTAAGACACCAAGATTTTGAAAACATCATGTCCAGAAGGGGAGTATCAGCAACAAAAGAAGACAACAGCCATCAGATAGCCAAGTTTCAAAAACACAAGTTCCTTCTGGGTCTAGGTGACATCAGGGTTTTAAGCAGACAATAGCAAGAGTATGAAGGACACTTAGATGCTTGAGCTACTGAAAACAACTGACTTCTTATGGTGTTTGTGATAAGGGCCACAAAAATGTTGATCCCAGTAGCTCTAAGCAAATCATTTAAGGGCTTCTCACCAGTGAGAGATTTATCATTTAGAAAGCCCTGAGCAAAAATAAAATCAAATAAACAGGGAAGAAATGAGAGAGAGGCAGAAGGCCTGGAAAACCTTGGCGAGGAGATTGTCTCTGAACAAAGGCAGCAGAGTGGAGATTGAAAAGACAAGTCAAGGAGGCTTAGAGCAGAGAATCAAAGGAGATTGGATGTGGCAAAGGATAGGAGGCTAAATCGACTTAGCTGACCCCAGATCTTCAGCAGAAGGTCAAGGATGAGCAACAGAGCAAAAGTTGTCTCGCTTGGAAATCGAGTATAAATAGTCTTGTTTCACCCCTGCTGTTGGGTTTTTTGTTTGTTTTGAGACAGAGTGTGTCCATTTACCCAGGACTAGCCTCTGCCTTATAATATGCCCGCTTTCTCCTCCTGCATGCTGAAGCAGGTGTCGCTACAACCAGCTGTGTCTAAATAGACGTGTCAGCTACTTGAAAGTAGAAATGTCTAAGCATACCCAAGTACAGAGGGCCACGGCAGGCAGCACTTTATGGTCGTCGGCCACAGGGCGAAGGCATGTCCACAGACTCCATTTCTTTATTGGAAACCCTTGCAAAAGAACATCCCCAAACTTATTTCTTCTTCTGAGGACCAGGGACAAGACTGTCAGCGTAGCAAAACTTAAAATGGATACAGTTAGTAGGGCTAAGTTTCTGACACTTGATATGTGCAAATTGAAAGCTAATTACAACCAAATGAGAAGCGGGGGCTCAAAAAGATTGTCTCCCAAGGTTGGAGAGCAGTGGCAGGGTCTCTGATGCAGAATCTCTGGAAAGAATGAGGTGTGTGGCCTTAGCCTGAGGTTATACAGCAGAGCCTTGTTCACGCTGCTCTGCTTGCCAAGGAATCATGCGCTGTACAGAGCACACAGCTCCTGCACTTCCTGGTGTTTAGTGTTGACATAAATTGTAAGTACACAATACATCATCAGCCTGGGAATGTCAAGGATGTTCGAAGGGAAAAAACACTGCAATTATAAGTCTAATTGGCAGGGTAAACAGACATGGATCTCTGGAGGGTGTTCTGTCTCGTCGCCTTAGGTACCTAACTTGTTACAGGCACTAAGAGGCAATTATTTGATTCAATAAATTATTCCCACTCCAACTTGTAGATGACTTCGCATAAAATCTGCTTATTTTTAAGTTGGCCAGGAAATTCTACCTTATGGTTCTAATCGGCAGCAGCTGTTAGAATTGCCCATCAGCCTGCTGGCTCTGAAATAGTAAGAGCTCTTCACATCACTACCGGGGTTAAACAGTAAGAGCTACCGAGGCACTGCAGGTGACCACACATTGAAGCTGGCAAGCGAGATCTGATCGACAGGTCAACCATAGAGCTGACTTTTCCATACTTACAGGGAAAGGTGGTCAGGCGTCTGGGTGCATGAGTTTAAGTCTTTGGCTACTTATTCTTTTAATTGCCTTTTTATGAATGCTAGAGAAACAGAAAGGGTGCCCTTTAAAGGAGGTTTGCAAACTGCTCAGAATATGGAAAGCACAGGTACACAATCAATACAATATTTCTTTCCACACACAGAACGTGTGGATGCCAGCTATGAACCTTCCACTCAGTTACCATCGTCTTTCTCATTCACTGAAGCCATTCATCCAATCCAACTTCATTCTCAAAGATTAGGGCACGACTGTTGCTCCTTCACTCTAGAAGCAGAACTAGATTTGGACTTGGCTCCCAAATACTCCGTTTCATCCAACAAGCTGAGAACAGGGCGTGTCTATCCCAAAATCACAAAAGCTGGTTTTAACAAGGACATCTTCCACACCACATCACCAAATCGGATATAACAGGTACTGGTTCTACGAACTGCCTCTGGTAACTTTTTAGCTCATAAAATAAATGAACAAAAACATCCAAATGTAGCCCAGAGAGTAAATATAAGAACTTTAGTCAGGAGCTGAATGGAGTTTAAAGTTCTCGCTTACTCTGCTAACAGTACTCATAGCTAAGTACCCTGCATTTGTCACATCAAACTGTAGTTGTGTGGCCTCTGAGGCCAGTGAGTCTGGGCCCAAATACCCGTTATGATTACATCTGTAATTGTAAAATGCATGTGGTAATTCTTCTCCAGCCTCCTGCGTTCTCTTCTTTGTCTCTTGTCAGCATTTACGTGTAAGGGAAGTGCTTCCTCTTTCTTCCCTTGGCGCTAAGCCTCTTTGACCAAGTGAATCCCACAGAAGTGGCCTCGTTGCATCTTCTGAATACAGCACTTGAGAGGACTGGCAGCAGCTTTCTGCATAGAATGCTCATTCTGGGCTCCCATTCAGAGTCTCTTCCTTCCGGGATAAGTCTGAGACGTGTGGATGGGCCAGGTGGAGGGGATAGGGCCAACACTACTAGCTCTGTCGGGACAGGAACGGCAATCAGCACATGAATGAATCATGTCACATGTTACATCTCTGCTCATCCTCCCTTTTTCTGCAGCCAGAACCAATAGCACACTGAGCAGAAGAGACTCTCTGCCGAACTTCTCTTGACTAGGCACTTTAAAAGTAAAATGTTGTTTCTGAACACTGGCTACATTTCTGAGTGGCTTTTACAGAAACAGATGATTGAAGCACTGATTATACTATCCCGGAGAGTCTCTATCTTATGTTCCTTTGGAACTAAATTTACTGAAAAAAAAATATGATTGCAGCTTTGGTTGAATTTTGCAGGATCTAATTTTAAATTCCCCCAAAAACATTCCTTAATCATCTTCTTTATGCCAAGTTATTCGTTTGATTCAATTTTCACTGAGACCACTTGGACAAAGCTTCCATTGGCTTGTTTGTTTTGTTTTAAATCTAAAATGGATTTAGACATCTGCTCTATTCATTGGGTTTGCTTGTTTGGAATAGGATAAAGTAAGCAGAATATCTAGGCTTTGAGACCCTGAACTAGAGATGCTCAAACCGCCTCTTCAAAACTGTATCTTTATTCATTCTTTTACTGTGTGTGGAGAGGTTTAGTGGATGGTATGTATGTAGGTGAGAGGTCAACTTGTGAAAGTTGACTCTGTCCTTCAACAAGTAGGTCTCTGGGTATTGAACATGCTACATGCTTCTTTAGACTTGGTAGCAGCAGTCTTGAACCCTGTGAGCCATCTTGCTCTCTCTCTACCTGACTTTTGTATATCTGTCTTTAGCACGGAAACCAGGGTGCGGTTAGTATACACAGAAAGACCTTCATTGACTCCAAAGAGAACGAGTTATATTGGTTGGTGGTTGGGAGTGTATTTCCAGCATATTCACCAAAAGTCACTGATGCTCAGGTCAACATTTCTTGGATTTTTTTTTTTTTTTTTTTTGCTTAATCGCTCAGGTCCTTTTTATAGTTTCCCATTTTGACTAAGCAATTCCTAAGTGAAACGCTAAGTCTGCCTAAATAATTTACATGCTTATCTTAAATTAAAACTTATGCTAATTAAGAGCTTTAAAATAAACAATAAGAGGAAAGAAACACGTGTTTGCTCAGCTTAAAATACACTGGAGGTTTCTAAGGGTAGGGAATGACTCAAGAAAAAGTAAGCCAACTATCTGCAGCTTCCCTTTCCCCTCCTTTCCACCATACACTTTTGCAATGAATGTACAAAAATAATAAGAGCCAACACTCCTCTGTTTTCCATCCAAGCTGTTAGAACCTCGTACCAGTGTTTTTCTCATCGAGACAGCTTATTTCCACAACACTCTCATGAGGTGGATGCTATGATTGTTTTTGCTTTGCTGGTAAAAAAAACAAAAACAAAAACAAAAAAAACCCCCAAGTCAGAACAAGGAAAGTTTAAATAACTTTCAGCAGCTGATTAAAGCTAGTGAGCTGTGGAAGCAGGATTTAACAGAAGTATCTGGTCGTCAGTGAAAGCAGCTGAAAGAGACAATAGTGCACATCTTATCCAAAGAAAACAAGAACCTACCCATCACTGGAAGGCACTGTATCCCTCCAAGAAAAGGTGCAGTCATATAGTTCAAGGTCAATTGTTAATTCTATTCAAATAAAGCAAAAACGACCTTCAACAAATCCTACCAGCATGTGCCACCACAAGGTTTTTAGCCATAAATAAACGACATTGAGCCTATAATTTGTGATCCTAGAGAAGCTAAATAAGAAGGTGAACCCAAAGGAAAACATATAGGCATCCGCCTGGATATGAACCTTCATCTGGTGATGGATGGAGATGAGACAGAGCCCCACATTGGAGCACCGGACTGAAATCTCAAGGTCCAGATGAGGAGCAGAAGGAGGGAGAACATGAGCAAGGAAGTCAGGACCGCAAGGGGTGCACCCACCCACTGTGACAGTGGGGCTGATCTATTGGGAGCTCACCAAGGCCAGCTGGACTGGGACTGAATAAGCATGGGATGAAACCGGACTCTCTGAACACGGTGGACAATGAAGGCTGATGAGAAGCCAAGGACAATGGCACTGGGTTTCGATCCTACTGCATGAACTAGCTTTGTGGGAGCCTAGCCTGTTTGGATGCTCACCTTCCTGGACCTGGATGGAGGGGGGAGGACCTTGGACTTCCCACAGGGCAGGGAATCCAGACTGCTCTTCAGATTGGAGAGGAAGGAGGAATGGAGTAGGGGGAGGGGGAGAGAAGTAGGGACGACGGGGGGGAGGGGGGGAGGAGTGGGAGGAGGGGGAGGGAAATGGGAGGCGGGGAGGAGGCAGAAATTTTTTTCAACAACAACAACAACAACAACAACAACAAAAAGGCTAGCCTGGTCCACAAAGTAAGTTCCAGGACAGCCAGGGCTATATAAACCATCTTATCTAAAAAAAAAAAAAAAAGCAAAAATGAGCATAGTAACTCTTCATACACACTGATAAGTTATAGATGAGAAGGGAGCTGAAGATTTCTATTATCATATCACATATTGTGAATAGCACACTTGAAAGAATTTGTTATATACTTACAATTACATGCATGTACGTGTGTACTGTACATATAAGTAAATAAATGGTGACATAGAGAGTTATGTGTGAGTGTATAGGAAATGTGTCAGACTTCTATATATTCATCACATGCACTACATATGTAAGGGTAATGTGCTGATTTGTTTTGAGTTTGCTTGACACAATATAGAGATATACAAATGTATGGTGACAATACAGAGTTCTATATGAGCATATGTCAAATGTGTCAGACATCTATATATTCGTTACGTGCACTAAATATGTAAGGATAATATGCACTAAGGATTTTCTGTTTTCTGTTTGTTTGTTTTGACATGACACAGATGGAATTTTCTGGGACAAGGCGACCGGAATTGAAGGATTGCCTCCTTCAGATTCCCTGTAGATGAGTCTGTAGAGCCTAGTTTTGATGTGGGAGGACTCAGCCCACTTTGTCTCAGCTGCACTAGGACAGATGGTTCTGGGTTCTGTAAGAAAGCGAGCTGAGCGAGCATAGAAAGTATTCCAGTAAGCAGCCCTCCTTCATGGCCTCTGCTTTGGTCCACTTTTCTACATCCCTGACTTGAGTTCCTGATCTAATTTCGCTTCAATATGGTCAAAGCAAATCCTTCCTTCCCAAAGTTGCTTCCAGTCATGGTGCTTATTACAACTAGAGAGAGCAAACGTGGCTAGGTAATCTAACTAAAAAGAGCCTAAATGTGCCATTAAGTTATTTTGTTTCAAACACGTTTTGTTCACCTCTTCATACCCCCTGGGCTTTGCTTCTCATACAGCCACCACAGTAGGTACACAGCAAAGTTCTCCTTAGGTGCCAACAAGATTCCTCCAGCTACAACCTAACATGCTGCTGCTTCCTGTTGCCTCTTATGCTTGGGGTCTGAGGTCGGCAGTACTCACAATTAACTGTAGGGAAGCAAAGACTGTGCAGAGGAGCCTGAGCAATGGTGTCTGGCAGATGAGACTCAGTTTCTTAGACAGAGAAACTACGGTGAACATCTTATGGTTTCTCACAAGTTCACATTATGAAGGGGACAATCATCCACTCATCCTCTGGACAAAGACTGATGGTGTTTGTTCCTATTCCATAAACCAGACCCTGGCCTTTTTTTTTTTTTTTTTTTTTTTGCTGCAACCACATTCTCAAATTAGCTACTGATAAATATTCTCCTCAGGTTCTTTTTTGGAAGGCACTAAGCTAAGTCAGGCAATATTTAACATGTATTTCCTTTTTCTAATTATTTGTTTTATTGATAACACAGTAAAAAAAAAAAAAGATCAAAACTTCCAGATGCGATGTTATAGATTTCATTGCCTGTCAAGGGTCATTGTTTGGGTTTATGATTTTTGGAAAATGAAAGAACTGTCTGTAGTAAAAACAGGCTTTCAGGCTGGAAAACCTTTATTGCAGGCCAGGAATGGTCTGCTGATTCAAGCAAGTCAATAAAATAGTGATTTATGTCTATATGTCTGGAGAACAAATTGAAATCATTTCACAACATATCCCCTGTTCAAGAGAAGTCATGTGGTGTAATATACAAGTCCTGGTGGAGATGTGGTGCCTTTTAAAGGGCATGTGCCTTTATTAAATGTCTACGGTGTCTCTGCACTTTGAAGGGATGACACAGACTAACACCATATGTAAAGAAGAGAAGACCATGAGAGACTACGCAGTGGTGTGTGCGACCACTTGCTGATTCAAGTCCAAACTTTTCTCTTGTTCTGCCTAGCAAGAAAATTTTGGCATTTCTTAGTAGATGTTTATAATTTGAGGTGGGAAGATGGAAGAGAGGGTTCAAATGGCATAAGGACCAGAAGTGAACATTCTGTGGTTTCTGAGAAGTTCACATCATGAAGGGGATAGTCATCCTCAGGACAAAAATTCATTGAGTTTGTTCCAAATCCATATCCCATACCCTGAACTTTTTTCTCTTCAGTCACATTCTCAAATTAGCAACTGATGAATATTCACTGTCTGTCTCTCATACCCTAGGGCAGTGGCTCTCCACTTTCCTAAAGCTGTGACCCTTTATCCAGGTTCTCATGTTGTGGTGACCCCCAACCAGAAGATTATTCCATTGCTACTCCATAACTGTAATTTTGCTACAGTTAGGAATCACAGTGTAAATATCCAATATGCAGGATATCTGATATGCACCCCTCCCAAAGGGATCTTGACCCACAGGTTGAGAACCACTGCTCTAGGGTAAGGCTGTGATTCAGCAATACAGCATTGCTACAAATCACTGTCTGCTATGAGGAGCCGTCCTAGCATTGTGGACTTACATAATGGACCTAGAGGCTTGACCTTGACCCAGCTGAGGCTGCTGGTTCCACTTTCTCTCAAGTCACGACAACTGAAAGTCTTGGCACACATTGGTAAGAATTTTTGGACTGGGGAAGGGTCAAAATTCTCTGACATTTAAGACCTACTGCCTTCAGGAGATGAAGATGCTGATGGTGCTGATGGTGCTGATGGTGCTGATGGTGCTGATGGTGCTGATGCTGCTGATGGTGCTGATGGTGCTGATGCTGCTGATGGTGGTGATGGTGTGGTGAGATGAACGCACACAAAACACAAGGTAGAGAGGCCTAGAACTCAATTCTGGACACGGAATTTCAACTCTGTGGATGTCTATTTTAAATGGAATGAAGTAAATATATAGAAAATGACTTCCTTTCTCTTTTGACATTGAAGTAATAAGGGTGGCGGGGCTGCGTTCCCAGCACCCCCGGCCGCCTGCCCGGCTAGCTTATGCCCAAAATAATTACACAGACACTGTATTCTTTTAAGCACTGCTTGGCCCATTCTCTTCTAGGCTAATTCTCACATATTAATTTAACCCATTTCTAATCATCTGTGTGTAGCACCCCAAGGTGCGCTTACAGGGGAGATTCTAGCCTAGTCCATCCTGGGTCGGAGCTTCATCCCGGGAGCGGGGCATGGCGTCTCTCTCTGAGGTGTCTGCTCCCGAGAGAGCTGTGGAGTCTCTGACCTCACTTCCTCTTCCTCCCAGCATTTTGTTCTGTTTACTCCACCCACAGGGCCAAGCAGTTTCTTTATTGGCCAATGACCTTCCTCCATCATTTCCCCTTTTTCGGTTTAAACAAAAAAAAAGGCTTTAACTTTAACATAGCAAAATTACATATAACAAAACAGTTATCAAGTAAAAAGTTACAATAATCTTTATTATAACTAAGGAAAACTATAACTAACTATTCTTAACTCCATCAAAGACTCCAGAAAGATACAATACTACCTAAGCAAACAAGAAAAAAGCAACTTTTAAAACTCTAGAAATGACAGAGACATCTCGCTACCTGGACAGTCACCCAAAGTTCCTCTGTACCGTTGGGGCATCCATCTTCAGCCTTCAGGCCCATGGTATCCAGCAGACATTTCCATAAAGCAGGAAAATTCAAAGTCAGTTCAGTCACTATCTGTTGTGTCCTGCAGAATGTCTCGCAGACTCTTTCATGAATCAGGAACCCCGAAAGATCATCTCACCTTAGGCAAGTTCAGTAGTCCTCTCTCTGCGGGTTCTCTGTTTCCAGTTTATGCAATAGTCCAGGCAAGAGCAGTTTCTTGCCCAAATGGCTATCAAACCCCATAAGGTGCCTCTTCGATGCCCATCTTCCTCTTGAAGTAGATTGGTGCTGCCAGGAGCAGAGTGTCTCATTGTCATGAAAAGTCCTCAGTTATTAAAACATTAAATGTCCTATTCTGTAATCTTTGAAAGACATGAAGAATGTCTATCTAAAATATATCTCTATATATCTAGAAAATCTAACTAACATGACTATAATCTTTACTATTATCGATGATTATCCATTAACAACCTGTATTTCTTAATTATACAGTACATATTTAAATGAACTACACAATCACAATACCTTAATCAAAATCAGAAACACTTATACATATAACAAAATTGACCTTAAATCTCTATCAATAAAGCAAAATCTATACTAATGCAAATTATTCATACCTATATCATATCCCCCTTTAAATGTAAGAGAACGTTTATAAACCATATTTGGGAACATGGGCGCAGTTATTTCTCTCCAAACTGCTTCCTGCTGAATGGGGGCGTCGTTAATTAGATCTTTCACGGTATAACCTGTGTGCTAGTTTCATCTCAGTTGGCAGTTGAGCGAAGCAATTTTTTGAAGATGTTCACTGTAACCCTTCAGGAGGGCATGGTCCATCATACCAAATCGGAATAGAAGAAATAAACAGCATCTCATCCTCTGTGAAAACAAAATAAGAAACTCTTTTCCAAAGTATCATATCCTTAGATACAAATTCAAAATATCTATGTTGGATTAGTTCAGCAGCATTTATAAACAAATATCTTTTAGCAGCTGTTGCTCCTTCCTCAGCATTCAAATAATTCAAAGAGAGCATAATAGCATACAGTGTCAAAATTCTCTGTCTATTTTCCATCTTTGTACAGCTTTGTTTTAACCTCTATTTCGTTTATTTTTACTTTTAACTCTTTGCTTTTTGAGACAGGTTCTCTGTATCTTTGACCTGAAGTAACTCTGTAGACCAGGCTGTCTTTGAACTCTCAGAGATCCGCCTGTCTCTGCCTCCCAGGCATTCAGGATTAAAGGTGTACACTACTACACCTTGAACTCACAGAGATCTCTTTGTCTCTGCCTTCTAGGCACTGGGATTAAAGGCATGTGCTACCACACATAACAACTCTCTTCCTTTTTTTTTGTTTTTTACTTTAAGAACTTTAACTTTTAGTCTGCATATATTTTTAACACACTGTAAACCATTTAAAAATTTTCTTTGTCTTTGAATCTCTCTTTACTGTATATATCTCTTTTTCTGGCCACACGAGTCTTTAATTTACCAAGCAATATGGGTAGGATTAAAGGCGTGGCTTTGTCAGCTGGATCCAGCCCATTCCTTAGCTTTCCAGCCTCATGGCTGAGGTACTGGCTGTAGCCTGCAAGCGAGCTTCAGCAGCCTGTGTTTGCAAACCGCAGGGACCGCCTGCGTAAAAGAGTCAGTTTGTCCTGGCAGGACAGCCCAGATAGCCGACATTTTTAAACGGCGCAGCTTTTTTCCTGCTACGGCTGAAAACTGAAAAGCATGCGTTCAGCTTTTCTTCAACACCGTTTAAGTGTTTCGTGGCAGGACCTCTTAATGAGCTGCAGGCTTTGCAGCTAAAGCTGAGTCAGGAAGCCTCTCTTAGATGAAAGCGCATGCTTGCCTCTAACAAGCAAGCAGAGCAGAACCGAGAAATTGCTGCTACCAAGAAACCAGGCACAATGCTTTCATTTTGTTCTAGAATTACTTCCCAAGCTGTCTCAGGCTTTATGTGGAAGCAGTTGTCCACGTGGGCGCCATATGAAGTAATAAGGGTGGCGGGGCTGCGTTCCCAGCACCCCCGGCCGCCTGCCCGGCTAGCTTATGCCCAAAATAATTACACAGACACTGTATTCTTTTAAGCACTGCTTGGCCCATTCTCTTCTAGGCTAATTCTCACATATTAATTTAACCCATTTCTAATCATCTGTGTGTAGCACCCCAAGGTGCGCTTACCGGGGAGATTCTAGCCTAGTCCATCCTGGGTCGGAGCTTCATCCCGGGAGCGGGGCATGGTGTCTCTCTCTGAGGTGTCTGCTCCCGAGAGAGCTGTGGAGTCTCTGACCTCACTTCCTCTTCCTCCCAGCATTTTGTTCTGTTTACTCCACCCACAGGGCCAAGCAGTTTCTTTATTGGCCAATGACCTTCCTCCATCATGACATATTCTCTTTTTAATTGATTGCTTGGAAAATTCACATCATGCACCCAACCCCACTCATTTCCTGTCCTTCCATAGCTGCCCTTCACTCTGTAACCTTCCCAAGCCTCCAAAAGAAAATAAATATAAAACTTAAAATTAAAAAAAATCTCACCAACCTCTCTGGGCAATGCCTTGTTCGTATACTGCTCCAGCCAACACAGCTATGGAGCTTACCTTCTGCCGGGCATGTGCCACTTGACTCCTCATCTGCCCCGCAGCTCCACCGCATACTATGAGGCCAATTATAGGCTCCTCATATTTTTACGTGGGAAGGTCTCCCCTGCTTTATCTAGTATATCTCAAACCTCACCTCAGAGAGGGGAGCCTGACAGCCCACTCCCACTAACTGTGTTCTCCTATATTCTATTTTATTGTTTTCAGGCGGCTTATCAAATTAGGGTTACCTTTAGCTTCTGTGGGTTTGTCCATTCTTTTGCCTCCCTCCTCTGGATATGCTAAAAGCAAACTCAAAGAAAGCACAATCTGTTACATGTAGTTCATAACCTCAGCATATTTAGAGGCAGAAATATCAAACACTGTTTGAAAATTGCAACCGTGTTTAATTCTTGTTGATCATTAAAACAAGTTACTATCATCTATTATAATAAACATATTCTATTGAGTTTATGCTGTTTATCTTTCATATTCACTAATCCTTCACTCCAAAGCCAAGATAAAAGAAATACAAATCATTGTTGTGTTGCCGTTACAAATTAGATAAGGCAAGTATTTCCTTGGGTAGAGATTTATGCACTAGCACCTGTTGAGGTCCTCATCAGCTGGTAGATATTATCGCATGCCACACAAAAGGCCTAGTTCAAAGCCAGTTCTCTTAAAGCCACTAATGATATTATTCAGAGCCCCCACTTTTGTGGTCTCATCTAATCCTAACTATCATCAAAGACTCACTTATAAATTCCATTAACACATTAATTGTGGCAAATTTCTGGACACATATTTAACCCACAACATCATTAATATGCAAAAGAGATGGTTTATGAGATAATCTATACAGACCTCATTTCTGTTAATGGAGTTCATACCTGTGGTTTTGTCCACTTGTTTGAAATAGGACCCAACTTCATATGGCCTTATTAACTGAAATATGAATGAATCTGTGTTATGAGTCAGTTTGGACAAGTGAGATTCTGGTCATTTAATCAAATGATAATATAGATGTTGCTCTCAAGATATTTTTAAATATGATTGATATTGAATCTTCTGTCACTTTCAAGAAACATGCTGAGTTGGTGGAAGGTAAACCTGTATCAAACTTCTTTTTCTGAATAATTCATTTGAGACCACTTTGTGTCAGGGTCTTATTTTCCATTCAGAAAAACAACATGGGTTTATAAAAATATGTTTCAAACCTGAATATATGGCAAAGATACGTTTATGCTTCAAGAATTCCTTATTGAAATAGATCCTTGGTCAATTTTAGCATTCTTATAGTGCATGATCATATATAGCACTCTCACAAATGATCAAACACACTGGATGTTTTCACCAAGATAACTGCAGACATAGGCTGAAATCTGACCAATGCAGAAAGATGATCGTTCTTGGGAATTAGAGTTTGGGCATAGATGATTTTCAGTTAGAAATAGAGGTAGAGAGTAAATCCGACAGATGACGTTGACTTGAAGATGTAACAATTCAAATGAACTCATGAAAGAGAAAGAACGGGTGAAGAAAGAAGAGGCCAATTGGTAGACACTGACTAAGAAGCTAGACAGGAAAATTGGTCTATGGAAGGGAGGCTCAAAACCTTCATGGCGTGCAACAGTGCTGAACTTCCTGGTAAAGAAACTAGAAGTTCTTTTAGTACTACTTAAGAAAAGGAAGTGGAATGATGGTAAGATTCAGAGAAACAGGAGTTTACTGTAAGATTGGGTCTCGTAGAAAGAGAGAAGCTACACCTATGAAGTCCCATCAGCTTGGCTGCCTAAACAAGATCTGAATAAGTATGACATGAATGGATATGTTAATGTGCGGAAGCTGGGTTTCTAACAGAGCCTTAACTCAAAGAACTACAGGCAGCCATTGGCACATGAGCTGGTTATCCAATACCAAGTGGTCAGTCCTGAAATTATATGCCGACTAGTAACATTATATGGGCCAAGCAGGTTGTATTGTGTATTTAGAATATTTGTATACATACATGTATGTATATATAAAAGAAATGAGGCCCATAAATTTTAGAGAGAATTTGGGATATAAGAGAGGAGTTAGAGAAAGGAAAGGGAAAGGGTAGATGATGTAATTATATCTTATTTACATAATCAAACAAAAATTATTTTGAAATCTTCTTTTACCTGAGCTCTTCCCTGCTTATTCCTTGTCTCTTACAGCAAATAAGGCTGCCTAGAACATTCTTAGCACAACTGAAAGTATGTAAAGGGACTACATGCCAGAATGCATATATAACTGCCAACAGACAAGGTTGTCATTGTGATAGTTGTTACTGAAATGGACTCTGGACTCTGACTCCTGGGCTCATGCTATATACTCCCGACTCTGTCTACGTAGTTCAGAATATGGGCATGCAACCCCCAACCCAGTTAGGTAAGGTTTTGGAAGCAGCAAAACTACTTAGTAATAATCATGGGCTTGCGAATATAATTTTAAATCATTTATTAAGTCTTATTAAAAGGCCTAATTTCTTCAATTTTTCTCTGTGAATTTAGAACTGGTATTTTAAGTTAGTATAATATCTACATATTGTAGAATAAAGGGGGCAACTTGAGCAGGAAACCAACCAATCATTGAGCACCCTGACACTGAACACAGAGTCAGTAAAAGAAACACACCTTGGATCTGAGACCTGGGCCAAGGAGAGAAACATCTTTATCCCTGAACCCAGAACTAAAGACAGGTGCCCTGATTCTGAAACTGGTGTCAAAGAAACACACTTTGTCCCTAGAATTAGAGCCAATGAAAGAAATATGCCCTGGTCCTAAGATCAGAGTCACAAAGCTAAAAAGGACCAGGGAAAGAAACACAGTCTGGCCATGAAGGCAGAGCCATCTCTGCCCCTGACCAGCTAAACTGACCAATCCCTGAGCAGGGAAAAATTAATCAGTCTCTCTTCTCCCTGGGAAAACTCTCCCTAAGAAGCCCTATATAAGCCTCTCTGCTCATTCAGTTAAGGACCACCATTTATCCCTCCCTGGCAGAGGCAGCCACTCTTCTGAACTCCTCCTTCCCCAATAAATCTCTTTCTCAAGCATCTTGGGTGACAATCTTCATTCAGCCAGAGCAGACTAGAAGAACCTGGCTGGGATGTCCCTTAGGGGACCGTGCAGAAAAACCTTGCTGAGATGCTCCTCTAGGGAGAAAGAAAGAGCAGAACAGAAGAACCTTGCTAAGATGCTCCTTAAGCGGAGCTGAGCGTGACTGAGCAGAAAAAGTAACAACTTTTCCCTGGAGCCAGAGAGATTGCTACATTTCTGCAGGGGCTTCCCCTTTAGCAAAGCCTTAGCGATAGAAGAAACATCTTTGGCCCCGGAAGAAGCAGATCATTCTGCTATGATGCTCCCTTAAGGGAACAGAGCAGAACTCAGCTGTAGCCTCTCTCCAGGAAAAGAGCAGGATCACTATATCCTGTGGGGAAAACATCCCCCACCACACCCCAGCTTTACGTACCCTGGCTTCGCTATAGTCAGGACACTTTTCCTCCAGGGCTGAGCTGACCTGTTGCCCCTCTAGCCTCCAGAACTGTCCTACTGTGGCTCTAAGTACAGCCTGGCTTTCCGACGAAGTTAGATTATCTCTGCAACACTACACCTGTAACACATTCCCCTACACATATGGTATCATTTAATCTATATATCTTATCTTTGTTTATTTGTGTGTGTGTGTTCATGTATTTGTTCATGTTTGCATGTGGGTAGGCATATACATGTGTGCACATACAAGTGAAGTCCAGAAGTGGGCATCAGGTGTCTTTCTTACTCACCTTCCACATTACCACTTTTTAATAAGTAAAGCTGTATTGTAAAGAACCTGTAAATGAAAAGAACATTACGTTTTTTTATAGATCCAAGGTCTGTTCATCTCAATGATCTCCACAGGTAAAATAATCAATCTCATGCAGGAAGACCCATGGAAGATTTCACTTGTTCACTATCAATTACATTTTTATACTCAGATACCACAAAATATGAAAAATCAATGATAGAATAAAACTAGTCAACTAGTTGTATGTAACGTTTTATTGCTTATATCCATTACCTGAGTTTCATCCTTTTGCCTCACCTAACATTTAGCCTTTCTTGTTTTCCTTCTACAAGTTATATTGTACCTAACTATACATCTGCTTCATATATGTAAACATATGTATTATATGTTTGTATATGTGATACACATAATATATATACATATATGCGTACGCACATATAAGGCTTGAACCCAAATAAGAGAGACAACATGCTTTTTTTTTCTTTTCTTATGGTCTTGCTTAGTATTATAAATCCTAAGTACATCCATTTTCCTGCTAATTTTTAATTTCATTTACTTTTGACTGCAAGAGCATCCCAATTTATACAGGAAACGAACTGTCATTAATGATTGCTGTAGATTATTTGATCAGACTGTGAACCTCAAGTTTGCTTTTGCATTAATTAAATAAAATCAACCTTGGGTCAGGGGACAGAGCTAGCAACTAATTGATAGAAAGTCATCACAAGAGTCAGAGGGAGTCTGGAAGATGGCTAGAGAGACACACAGGAAACAGGAGGGAGAAGCTTTTTTTTTTCTTTTTTCTTTTTATTGAGAAAAGGGAAAAAAAAACAAGTTTCCGCCTCCTCCCAGCCTCCCATTTCCCTCCCCCTCCTCCCACCCTTCTTCCCCTCTTACCACCCTTCTCCCCCTCTCCCCACTCCTCTCCCCCTCCCTCTCCAGTCCAAAGAGCAGTCAGGGTTCCCTGCCCTGTGGTAAGTCCTAGGGCCTTCCCCCTCCGTCCATATCTAGGAAGGTGAACATCCAAACTGGCTAGGCTCCCACAAAGCCAGCACATTAAGTAGGATCAAAACCCCGTGCCATTGTCCTTGGCTTCTCATCAGCCCTCATTGTTCACCATGTTCAGAGAGTCCAGTTTTATCCCATGGGAGGAGCTTTGAGTGTGGAATCTTTCTTGGTTTGGTGGAGCTGAAGAACACTCTCTTTCTGAGGCACTAGCGAAGAGGGAAGGTCAGCTAGTTGTTCCTCAGCCTCTCTGAGCGAGCAGGTTTTCACCCCAGCCTCTGACTCCTGAATCTTTATTGGTAAATAAAACCATAGAGCTTTAATTAAAAACTATATTTGGTGGCAGCAGCAGAAGGTAGATCTGGTGGCATATAAAAGTCCTGCCCAGCTGCTGCTTGAGAAGTGGGCCTGTAAATGAGGAGCTGCAATACTAGCTGATGTCAATTCAGGTTCGACCACTGTGCTGGTCAAAACCAACAAGCCATCCATGGTGGACAACTAGGTTGGTACCATTTTCTCATTATAGTAAATAAAACAGCAATAAACATGGGGTATACATATCTCTGTAGTAGGCATGGAGGTCTCTAGGCACATGTCCAGGGGGAAAAATAGCTGGGTTATATTGCAGTTCTAATTTTACTTTATTTTTTTTTTGAGGAATATCCAAATTGATTTCTAGAATGGCTGTATTAATTTGCACTTTCACCAGAAGTAAATAGAGATTCCTCTTTCCTGTTTCTCTACATCCTCCCCAATTCTTTCTGTTAGAATTCTTGATGAGAGTAAAGGTGATATTTCAAAGTAGTTTTAATTTTCATTTTTTAGTGACTAGAAATATTGAACACATTTAAAAATAGTTATGAGATATGTGTGACTTTCCTTTAAAAATATATATCCAATTCATTAGCTCATTTATTCATCAGTGATTTTATCTTTGATATTTAATTTCTCAGTTCTTTGCAAGTTCTGGATGTCATCCCCTGTCTGAAGCGTAGCTGGTAGAGTTTTTTTTTCCCCTTCTGTGGGCTGTGTGCTCTGCAGATAGTTTTCTTCCCTATGTTGAAAGTTTTATTTCATGTACTATTGATAATCAGGGCTGGTTCCTGTGCTATATGTTTTCCATTTCCATTCAGAAATTTTTTGCCTGCCCCAGTGTCTTGACTAACACTCCTCAAGTCTTGTTCTAGGAGCGTCAAGGTTTCTAGGTAAAAATTTAGAATTTTCATCCATTTTGAATGGATCCTTATAAAAGATGAAAGATAAATCGAATTTATTTTTCTGCAGGGAGATTTCCCATTTTGTCAGTACCATTTGTTGAACTGGATTTCTTTTCAATGTAAGTTTTGTCTCCTGTGTCAAAATTTAAGTGGGTATAGTCTTGTCAGTTTTGTTCTTGGTCCTCTTGTCTAGTCCACTGATTTTCCAACATACATGCACGTGCACACGCACGCGTGTGCGCACACACACACACACACACACACACACACACAGTCAGTATTGCCATTGAAAAGCTGTCTTGATCGTTATAGCTCTGAAGTATAATTTGATGTCAAGTATTAGAATGCTTTTAATAATGAACTTTCTCCTTAAGACTGCTTTGACTCTGTGATTTTTTGTTGTTCCATACAAATTCTTGATTTGTTTTTCTTTTTTCCTAAACTTGTGAAATACGACATCAGAATTTTTATAGCTGCTGCATCAAGTTTTTGATTAAATTTAGTAGTCTAGTTCTTTTCATATTAGTATTTTTGCCAATCCAGGAGCATAGGAGTTCTTCAATGTCTTCAAGTTTTTACTGCAGAGTTCATTCTCTTTGATTTGGTATGTTTCATATGCATGATTTTTTGGAGATTTTTAATAGTATAATTTCCCTAATTATTTCTTTAAGAGTACATTGTCTATATATATGCTACTGTACTTTTTAAAATATTGATTCTGTGTCTCAAAACTTAACTGTACATATTAATTGGGTCCAATAGTTTTCTAGTAGCCTCCATAGAATCTTTGATGTAAAGAATCTCATTTTTTGCAAATATGGATGAACTGAACTCCTTTCGTTCACATTTTTAACCCTTTTATATCTTTGTTTCATCTGATTGCTGTAACTAAGACTTTTCGCACTCTTTCAAATAAGGGAGTAGTGAGAAAGCACCCTTGTCTCATTCCTGATTTCAGAGGAAATGATATCAATTTCTTTCAGGTTGATGTAATCTTGGCTAAAAGCTTGCTGCATATCACCTTTAATATTTAGAGGTATACACCACCTATTCTAGACATCTTTGCGACTTTATCATGAAGACATTTTAAATTTTGTCAAGAGCCTTTTCAGTATTAACTGAAATGATTATGTGATTTCCCTCCTTTACTTTATTTATATTGTTTATTACATTCATTCAATTAGGTATGCTGAAACAGCTTTGCCTTCCTGGGATGAAGGTCACCTGGTCATAAAATATAATTTTCTTAATAAGTTCCTGATTTTGGTTTTCAATTATTTTTCTGAGAATTTTTATATCTATGTTCATCAATAAACTAGTCTGCAGCTTTTTTCTCATTGTCCTGAGTTTGACTAGTTTGGTTATCAAAAAATACAGGTTTAACAGAACAAATTTCAGAGCATTCCTTCACTCTATGATTTATAGAAGTCAAGAAGAATTGGATTAGATCTTTCCTGAAATTTTGATAGAATTCAGCACTCTGTCTCCTTCTGGGCTTTCCCATGAGGCAAAGCTTTTGATTACAGTTTTGATCTCATTACTTCTAGTGGTTCTATTTAAGCTATTTATGTCTTCTGGGTTTAATTTTGGTATATGGCATACAATTAGAAATTCTTCTATGGGGGGGTTATCCAGCTTTTGAGAATATAAGATTTTATGGTAATAATAGTCTGTATTCATTAAATCCTGCTGTAATGACACATCTTTAAAATCTAATTTTGTTAGTTGTGTCTTCTCTATTTTGTCAGATTTGTTAAGAGTTTGCTAATGTTTAATTTTTTTCTTTCTTTTTATTTAATCTTCATATTTTTCACATCATGCACCTGGATCCCATTCATTTTTCATGCTTGCATATCTGTCCTCTGCCATGGCAGTCCCTCCTCCCCCATTACAAATGAAATTTAAGAGAAAAAAAGAAAACAAAAAAATGGAGGATCTCATTGTGGAAGCTGTAGTATGACAAAGTGAGTCACACAGTAACCCTTTCTGACCATATTTTTTACTTGCAATCGTTCATTGCAAAGAGTCACTGGCATGGTGGTTTCTTCCACATTATGGATGCTGGGCCCTCACTGGGACTTCTCTTGGATATCCTGTTGTTGCCCTGTGTCATGGAGATCATGGATCAGCTTGGAGTCTGCAGGACTGGTCCCTTCACCTGCTCCAGCAGATCACAGATGGAGTGGATATTGGGGTAGGCCAAAAAATTACTCTGGTTCTAGGCCTGGAAAGTTGCAGGGTCGGTCAGCCCACCATCTTTCCTACATTGCCTTAGCTAGTTCACCCGTTGTGGAGATGGAGGGGAAGACGTCCTCCTGCTTTCATGGCCTCAAGGTCAGATCTCCCATACTTACACCTTTAGGGTCCAATATATTGTGTTGCACAGGCATGGCATAGGGACCACTCTCCCCAGTGCTGCAGCAGACAAGGGACAGTGCTGTGGAATTATCCTTCTGTACTGTGTGTAAATTACATTGTGGCTGAATTAATAAAGAAGCCAAATGGCCAACAGCTGGACAAGATAAGGGTGTGTGGGGAAACCAGAATAAGGAAACTGGGAAGAAGAAGGACAGAATCAGGGGAGTCACCAGAGAGATACAGAGAGGAAACAGGAGAAACAAAATGAAAGAGAGGTAATGTCACATGGCAAGATGTAGATTAATATAAATTGGTTGTTTTAAGTTGTAAGAGTTAGCTAGTAATAAGCATGAGCTAGTAATTGAGCATTTATAACTTATATTAAGTCTCCATGTTGGTTATTTGGGAACTAGTGGGCAGAAAAGTCTGCCTACAGGGCAGGACTAGCTCTCCTAAGGACCAACTCTCCCACCTGTCTCAGGCATTGATGGGTGAGGGAGGGGGAGTCTATCTCCCACCCATGTCACCACATGAAAGGTCAGTAATGAGTACAGTCCTCCTATGTTAACAACTTTGGGGATGGCTCACCCAAACCTCCACCAAGAGATTGGCTCTGTTGTGCTGCCCAGGTGAGGGACAGGGCCTGTTCTCCTGCATATTGCAGCTTGTGGCAGGTGGGGGCAGCACTCCTACCCATTTGTCCTCCTCCAGTCCAGCTCTTCCCCTGCCTCAGGAGTTTATGGGTGGGCATCCCTTCCCGACACATGTCACCACGTGACAGCTCTTCCATCCTCACAACTTCGAGGCTGACTCCCCAACACCTCCCCCAATGGCGTTGACTCTATCTTGCACATGAGGTGCAAGGTCTTCGTCCTGAATATTGCAGTTTGAATGGGAGGAGCAGGGACAATTCTCCTGCCCTTCTGACATCAGGACCAGCTGTCCTCCTTACCTCAGGTGTAGATGGGGGCATCTCTCCCCCATATATGCTGACATATGGCAAATGGAAGGCAGACCAGGTCTCCCTTGTTTACATTCCTGGCCTGGTTCAGGTGTATCCACGTCAACAGGGTCAGCTGTGTTTTGCTGCCCGAACAGATTCCTCACCAGATGGAGGCAGTGAGGGCAAAGGGGAGGGCATCTTTCCACATCATCCCCACCAGCATACCTTGGCCAAATAAGGTGGCACCAGCTATGCCCCTCACACACTCAGGGCAGGCTCACCCATGCCCCTGTCCTCAGGATCAACTCTATTATACTGCCCCAAAGATACAGAGAACACATTCTCCTGAGTGCGGTAGCAGGTGAGGAGTTGGGCCAGGTCCCTCACCTGACACAGGTGGTGAGGAGTAAGAAGAGGCATCTATTCCTCCCCCCATGGTAAGCATGACCTTTTCCATGCCCTCAATGCCAGATATCCCTTGCCCCTGCAAACAGGGTCAGCTCTACTGTACTGCCCAGGTAAGATGTCGCACCCTCTCTCCTGAGTTCTTCAGCTGGTAAGGGGCAATAGTAGTTCTCTATAGTGTTGTATAGTGAGGGGGCAGGGACAATCCCGTACAGTCCTTGGGTGGGATCTGGAGCTAGGAACGTTAGTACAGACTGAGGTTGCAACAGAGCCATGAGCCCAAACATGAGCCCTGGCTGCAACCCAGGCTCAGATATCACTTTCACCTCCTCAAATTTGCCTCTGTCCACAGGACAGAACCATAGGGTATGTGTGTGAACTCCCCCCTCCCCTTCTAGTGTAGTGACCTGAGGTGGAGCTGTGTTGGTTGTCTTGGATTCACAAGTCTAGAAGCAACTGGTGGGCCAAGTTTGTAGACCGTAACTCTTTCAAAGAACCAACACTGTGATTGGGTTTGTACATAGTCTTTTATCCAAATTTCTTCATTTCTTCCCTTATTTTAATTTCTAGCCATCTATTTGTGGGATTTGCTGTCTTTTGCTTTCCAAGAGATTTAAAGTCCTTCATCAGGATTTTTATTTGGTATACCTTCGACTATTTAATATGAGCACTAATAGTTTTGAATTTTCCACGGTGCCTTTGTGTTCAAGAGCTTCTTATAGGTTGCATTCCCATTGCCATTTGTTTCTAGAAGTTTTCAATTTCTTCTATGGTTTCTTAGATGGCCCACTGTTCTTTTGAAAATGTATCACTTTGTTTCCAACTATTTCTGTACTTTCTCTTATTGTTGATTTCTAGATATATTGCAGTGTGTTCTTATGTGACACAATGTATCATCTTAGCTTTTTAAAATATTTGTTGGTACTTGATTTGTGTCCTGTGATATAATCAGTTTTGAAGAGGGGCCATGAACTACTGAGAAAAGTGGGTATTCTTTGTTATTTGGGTAGAAATATATCTATATCTATACAGAGAGAAAGAAAGAAATAGATATAGATATAGAGGTGTGTGTGTGTGTGTGTGTGTGTGTGTGTGTGTGTGCGTGCGCGCACGCGCGTGCGCGCAACATGTCCAGTTAAATTTTCAGATCTGAAGTTTCTTTACTCACCTCTAGTTTGGAAGAATATAAAAGTGGACATATAAGGAAGACACATGTGGGAGTGGAGTATTGAGGTCTCCCAGTCTTGTATCAGGAACTATACGGTCTACATGATTGTTTTATGAAGTCACTGGCTCCCGTATTCAGGGCTTATGTTTGCATTGTTACATCTTCTAGAGTAACTGCTCCTCCTGTTAGTAGCCTCTTCTACTTAGTTTGAAGTCTAATGGCCTGATGTCAAGAGAGTTGCTTCTATTTCTTTTATGAGTGATTTGCTAGGTAGTTATTCAACCTCTTGTTACGGAGATTTTGAATATCTTTGCTAGCTAAGTGTGTTTCTTGGAGACAGCACATTTTTGGGTCTTGGTTTTTAATCTAGTGCATTAATCTCTATTATTCTGGTGTTGAGTTGGAACCACTGACATTTCACTTCATTACAGAGAGGAGTTTTCTGTTTCACAGGGACTTGTTACAGGATCTTCTCTTTGGCTGTGTTGCTGGTGTTACTCTTCCTGCACCTGTTTTGAGGGTTTGCTGAGTTTCTGCTTTAGACATGCCTATTTGCTTCCCATATGTAGTTTATTTGTCTTGTTTTCAAGGAGTATACACTCTCTTGTACTCAGATCAAAGAGGCTATCTTTCTTCTTCCTCATTGTGACATACTCCATTAAGGACTTTCTTCCATACTGAGTTGATTGTGATGAATTGCCTTGATTTGTGTTTACCTTGGAAAACCTCTATTTCTATATCAATGTTGAAAGACAGAATTCTTGGTTCACTGTTATTTACTTCCAAAGCTTGAGACAGTTCCTTCCATGTTCTTCTGTGGTTGACAGTGTAAAGTATAGGGGTAATTTTGAGGTTTCTGCCTTTGAATGTGAGTGGATGATTTCCTTCTGCTGCGTTTAGTACTATTTCTTTGCTTAGTACTTTTGATAGTCTGACTATACATCATGAAGCATTTCTGTCGAGAGTTCTATATGCCTTTTGTGATTTAGTGCCTACCACTTTCTATAAATTTTGGGAGGTTTCCACCATAATTTTATTAAATAATCCATCTTTTCCATTCAATTTTACCTCTTCACCTCTGTTCCTTATTCTATATCACTAATTCTCAGGTTTTGAGAATGTAATCTTATTTTTAAATGTATTTGCCTTTTGAATGTGTCCCAGACTTGAAAATATCACCCATGTTCCTTAATTTTTCCTTCCATACATCTGATTGCATTGTTGTCTCAACTTTGTCCTCCATGCATGAAACTTGTTCCTCTGCACCTGTGGTTCTTAACCTGTGGGTGGAGACCCCTTAGAGTTGTATATCAGATATTTACATTGTAATGTAAATATTACAATTTACCTTACATATAATGTACAATTCAAAACAGTAGGAAAATTACAGTTCTGGAGTAGAAATGGCATATGGTTGGAGGTCACCACAACATGAGGAACTGTACTAAAGTGTTGCTGCATTGGGAAGGCTAGGAACCACTCTTCTATATGAACTTGCTGTCAATGCTGGTGTCTATTGTGGGTTTAATTTGAGTGGTCGTGTCTATTTAACATACTTCTGCTTTATTGCTATTCAGTATTTCAATTTCACCGAAAAATATTTTCTCAAATATTTTGGACTTTTGGCTTCAATCTACTGACTCTTACATCCACTTGAGACTTTTGTCAATGTTTTGGAAAGAGTTCCCTAATTCATATATTTTTTTTGTTTGATCTTCATAACTATCAATTCCCTTATTTAAAAAAAACTGAATTCTTTCTGTCATTTAAGCTGTGCTTATAGCTTTGGATTCCTTAGCAAGTTGGTTGGTCATGGTGGTAGTTATGTCAAAGTTTTAATTCCTTATCATGTTTTATGTATCTCTTAGAGTGGGTTTTCCTTTCAGTTTTGACCTCCCATTTTTCTCAGCCTATTGGGGTATTTTGTTTTCTGTGACTCTTCTTAGAGGGAAAGCTGCATGGGACCTAAAGAGACTCCATGTTGATTGCCAAATGTGTTTCTCTGGCTGTATTCCAGGAGAATGAAAGTTTGGACTGCACACTAAATACCACTGAAACCAGATGAAGCCAAGTGCTTGGCCACCTTTTCAAGTCTGTGAACCTGCTGAAGGCAGGGTGCCAAACAGACCCACTAAGTCATTCTACTATCTGGGGTATGTGATTAGAGTTACGTGTTCAACATACATGAGACCACATTAGTTTAAATTGGTATAGATTTGGGTCCTGCAGTAACTATTAGCACCTCAGATATCAAAGCCATATACCACCACTGACCTTGGAAACTACTGAAATCAAAGTTCCAGCTTTTCAGGAGACCCTAGGAACATGGCAGCACATTCTTGGGTTGTACGCTTACCTCTGAGGCCACTGGGCTGGAGTCTTGGTCTCAGGATGCTATGTGGATTTGCAGAACCCAGAGGCCTTGCTGCACAGTGGTCTGTGGTCACACTGGAGCTCAAGGTCCCATTTCCCCAAGCTCTACTGACCTGCTGGAGCTGGAGGATGGTTTTTCTGCTTCTCTCTGGTCCCTCAGAAGCCACAGGCCTGAACCCCCATACTGTCTGGTCTTTCACCTTATTAATTTTTGTTTTAATAAAAATAGACTTTCTTCATACAATATATTCTGATTACTGCTTCTTTTCCACCAATCCTCCCAGAGCCTACCCACCTCCCCACCCACTCAAATCTATGCCTTTTCTTCCTCTCTCATTAGCAAACAAAAGGCCCCTAAAAAGATAAATAATAAAAATAAGATAAAATAAAAACAAATGAACTTGAATAGGACAAAGCAAGCAAGAGCTGAAAAAGCACATATAGTCACACACACAAAAATTTCATAAAAGCACAAAACTGGGAAATATGACACATAAGCAAAAGACCTGTGAGGAAAAAACAGGGTCCAGGTAAGGCGTTCTGAGACAGAAATCCTGCAGAAATTGCAGCAAGTTTATTTTGTGTTGTGATCTACTGTTGCGCCCAGGTCCTGCCCTTGATTGCGGTTTGTGTACCCAGTGAGACACCATGGGAGAAAACTAACCTTTCCTTTGTGAGTGGTTGTCTGCTGGAAGTAGCTTCTGGGTTAGGGATGGGAGCTCTTATCTACTCGACACCCCCTCTTAGCACTGGGACGCCATCTGGCTTAGACCTATGCAGGCCCTGCGTGTGCTATCACCGTCTCTGTGAGTTCATGTGGGAGTCAGTCCTGCTGTGTCTGCAAGGCCGTGTTTCCTTGGTGTCCTTCATCCTCAAAGACGCTACAGCCTTTCTGCCTCCTTCACCTCAGAGTTCCCCATTCCCCAAGGAGAGTAATTGATGTGGGAGTGATTTCTTATTAATAAAGAAACTGCCTAGATCCATTTGATAGGCCAACCCTTAGGTGGGTGGAGAAAACAGAACAGAATGCTGGGAGAAAGAAGCTGGATCAGGGTGTCGCCATGATTCTCTCACTCCAGGCAGACGCAGGTTAAGATCATTCCTGGTAAGCCAGCTCATGGGCTACACAGATTATAAGAAATGGGCTAGTCCAGGTGCGAGAGTTAGCCAAGAAGAGGCTAGATAGAAATGGGCTAAGCGGTGTTTAAAAGAATACATTTTCGGTGTAATTATTTCGGGGCATAAGCTATAGCTAGCCATGTGGGCGGCCGGGTGCCGGGGACGCAGCCCCGCCGCTCCTATTTTCAACAAGTAATTTGATGAAGACGTCCTGTTTAGAACTGAGGGTTCCAAAGTCTCTCACTCTGTACATTATCCAGTTGTGAGTTTCTGTATTTGTTCCCATGCTGAACAAGACACTGATCAATATATTTAACAGAAGGTCCATTAGCAGTCATTGTATCTCTGGGTTCCTTTAGCAGAACAGTAGTGTCTGATTTAACCCTAGACCCATGGCCTATCTACTCTGAGGTTCAGAGCAGTCTCAACCATGGGTTCCTTCTTGTGGAGTGGGCCTTAAATCCAATCTGATTTTAGTTGGTTAGTCTACAACTTCTGTGTCACTATTATACCAACGTATCTTCTGCAGGCAGACCACCACTGCAGGTCAAACGGTGTTAGGAGGTTGCTGTTCACCTTTCTCCTTTGTTAGCAAGCAGAGGATCTTGAGTACTGTGGATACTAGTCAGTAGAGGGAAGGCTCTCTATGGCCACCTTGAGCACATTCGGTGGCATTCAGGGTCAATGAGAGAACTTATCTCAAAAAATAAGGCAGATAGTAGGCAGAAGCATGGCTCACTGAACACAGGAAAGTCAAGCTGGTACCTAACCATATTTTATGAGACAAGTTCTCTCACTGAACCCGAATCTCACCAATTCTACTAAACTGGCCAGCCAGAAAATTCCAAGGACCTGCTTGGGTTGGGTTTTTCATGCACATTATCCAGCATGGCTTTCTACTTGCATGCAGCAGGTCCAAACTCGGGTCCTCATGTTTGCAAACCAGGCGGTTGCTGACTTAACTAAATGATGCACTTGCAAATACTTTTAAGGAAGGCAAAATTGGCGGGAGAATAATTATTGTAAGAAAGTAAAAGAAAAAAATCTGAATCTCACAATAAAGTTAGAAAATGTTGAAACAAACTGGGTTAAAATATGCAAATTCTATAATGGGGTGTCTGGTAATTATTCCTCTAAATGGAGAACAGAAATTGTAATGTCACCCCAGAGATGCCATCTGGGAGTAATCAGAAACCAGCATTCACCTGCACAGCTTGGGAATGGCTTTTCCAACAGGCACTTAGTGTCTGACTGGCCATTTTTCCGAGATGGATGAATGCAGGCACTGTAATAAGGCCAAGCCATTCAGTTATGATAATCTCCTATGACAACCACAATGATCGATAAATTATAATTGAGCCTCAGTTGAACTCAGTCAGCATGTGACAGGAGTTCAAGCCTGTAGTCCGGAGTGTAGGAGCCAGAGGTCCTGGGAGGGTTCTGTGAGGAGGGCTGCTCCTCTTTCCAGCTTCCTTTGTGGCTTTAATTGATGTCGTGGACCAGACCTGTACAAAATCACCAGCATATAATGATCCTCATGGTGGACACATGTCTTTAGACTTCCAATGGAAACCATCAAAGGTGGCCAACAACAACAATTATCAGCTCATCATTCTTCCATATCATAGATAAGTCCTTGTTCATTATCTGTGTATTGGGAGTTGCTACATAGAGGAGAGTAGGCCATGCAGGGTGCCTCCCTTCCTCTGCCTTAAGTTTTGTCCTCTTCTCCGAGAGATTATCTAATACTCCTCCACCAAGAGAGTGGCACTTTATCGAGTTTATTGTCTCAAATGCTAAGCTCGTCCAATCTAATAGACATGATGCACAGTGTCTATCTAGAGCCATCCTGAGAAAATGTGGTAACTGCTCGCTTCTTGAGAGTTTCTGTATTGTGTACCTATTTCTCTACAAAGTCAGGTCATCCACACTGGAACAGATTAGGCACTCAGCCATACTGGGCAAGTGATAAGTGCAATAAAAAATGCTTATCATCATATCTAAGAGTATTGTTGGCCTATAACTTCCAGCTGCCTTCTGCTATAGCAAGATAACTCTCTAGAGTATGAAAAACTTAAGTCACCCATATAAATAGTTGAGACGATGTAGGGAGTGTATAGTATTTATTGGCTCCACATGAAACTTGCTGGAAATAATCTTCTGCCTTAAAATATTTGAATTGCATTTTCCCAGAAAGACACATTATTAAGGACTTCAAGAGTTATTCATATTCTCTTTGTAAGATTTTATTGTTACATTTTTCTTAGGTATGTCACAATCTCACCAGACTTTACTGGTTAAGACAAATAAATATCAGACACACAAAAGGAATGAAATAAAGTGGGTAACAGTTTGATATGTTTCATAACCATTGAATTATAAATTTACTATTTTGACTTTGTTATTCTCCTAAATTTGTGTCCTTATTAATTCATGAGAGGGTCATGTGCTATTTTTCTATCATCTGTAATTTAATGATGACTCATTTTTGTTCAAATTTCTTAATTCAAAATGAATGAAAATTTGAGCAGAGCCTTGTTAACCATTCCACCTCTAATTCTCAGTGGAAAAGCCTGCTCCACAAATGCATGATACAAATCTTTATTCTCTCAAGGGAATGAGATATACCTGGAGCACTGGGGAACTTTAAAATAATTGACTGTTTGAGAGAGAGAGAGAGAGAGAGAGAGAGAGAGAGAGAGAGAGAGAAAGGGCATGGAATTGAGCAGGTAGGGAGATGGGGACAATCTGGGAAGTGTTGGGGATGGGAAAACATGATCAGAATATATCATTTAAAAAATGGTAAGAAAAGGCCAAAAAGAAAGAAAACTGGCCAAAGTAAAAATAAAATAAAGCTAGTTTGGGGTAGCACCTCAGCCAATTCTGTATAGTTATTATCAAGAAATCTGACAGCAAATGTTGGAGAGGTTGTAGAGAAAGAGGAACCCTTATTTGCTGATGATTGTGGTGCAATTAATATCAATAAATATCAGTTTAGAAACTTCTCAAAATATTAAAACTAGAACTACCACCTGGCTATTTTACTCTAGAGAAATCCATACCCTATCAGAGATATTTGCACCCATGTCTATTGCAGCTTCAATCTTACCTCTACCAGTGCTCATAGCAAAGGGGTGGTCCTGTCCTCAGACTGCATCTTCAGACTGGTTAGACTGATTGCTCAAAACTGCCTAGCTCTTGTCTCCTCCCGCCTTACATTCCTGTCTCTGCCCAGCCATATCACCGCTTTCTCCACCTCCCTAGTGTTGGGATTAAAGGCACATGATCCCAAGTGCTGGATCATCTTGTGTGTGAATTATTTCTCTTTTAGAGTGGATCAGTTTTATGTAGCCCAGGGTGACCTTAAACTCACTGATATCTGTCTGCCTTTGTCTCCTAGTTGCTGTTATTAAAGGTGTGTGCCACCACCATGTAGCCTCTATGGCTAGCTAGTAGTGTGGCTAGCTTTATGTTCTGATCCTGAGGCAAGCTTTATTTGTTAGATCATAAACAAAATATCACCACAAAGGATATAAATCTGTTTTTATTATTTTAACCCTGTCAATAATTTTCTCATTTTTATAGTAGATAAATGCATGTAAATATAATTTGATAGTAAAAGTGTAAGACCCAGTCTGAAACTCCACAGCTTCAGAACAGCTGCTCTACTGGTCCAGAAGTTCATCAAGATGACTATACTTTGGGTCTAGAAACATCTTACTGTGTAATATTTTCTTATTTGAAAGCTCTTTCTAATATTTTTTATTGAAAAGAAAAGTTTGCTGTAAAATAGATATAATAGGAAATTATTATAGTAAGCAGTATAAACCAGACTCAAGAAGACAATGGACAGATGGGTGAATAGACAAACAGACAGACAGATGATAGAGAGGTAATTGACTATGGTTTGGCCCAGAAGTGGAGAGAAAAACATCGTTCAGTTATCAAAACTTAAATCTGCCCATTTTTCACATAGGTGCTATTGGTGCCTATTGTCACCAAGTGGAGTCCAAGGTTACTAAATCATTGTTTTGCCTCCTGCCACAGGATGGGGATGGTAGGGGATTTATTATTCCCTTGGGATGTGTAGTCCTAACCGATGGTAAACACAAGAAGGGAAGGCACTGCCTCATCTACTAGAATAGAGCTCCTATAACTCCCCAGTATTCTTGGACCTCCTGTGGGGAATATCTCTACAGCTGGGGGTGGGCAGGAACATTTCTTATAGCAGCTTCAAATAGACAGTAATAACCAACAGCTTCTTTGGGAAATATTGGCTATCAAACAGAGGAAGTAAGAATTCCTGCCCTTGAACTCAGGCACGCAGAATAAAACCAAGAACAACAAAAGCGTATACCTTTCTACTCTGTAGATGCTAGCTCCGTTTTTACTCAGTCTCTTGTCACAGCCATACTGCAAAAATGTGATCACCGTAATCCTTAGGGCTAAACTATGCCTCCGGGCATTAGGCACACTTGGGAGGTGATAAAGGCATTCAGTGTTTGGTTCTAGACACACCTGGTTACAGTCAAGCTGTTCCCTATTTTCTCAAACACTTGATTAACTTCAGCTGTGGGGTAGCTGCCTAGGCATGCTGGAACTCACATGTCTGGGCTCTTGGATCCACAGTAGGATGCTTCAGGACAGTTGACTGTGACTCCTCCTGTCTGCTCTAACCCAGGTCTTTGAGGAAAGTAGCCCCATTGTCCCTCTTCTTGCTCTGAGTCTCTCCATCTCTGCTATTATTTCTCCTGTAGCCTTTATCTTCCATCCCGCCAAACCTCAGGCTCTCCATGAATTCCTATACAGCAACCACTATCACTGCTGCCCGTAGCTTCTGCTTTTTATCCTACCATTTATCTGAGCTAACAAAGCACAGAGAAAAGAGACTATATAAATTGGCAAAGAATAACAAAAGCAGACACAGTAAAATCAAGTACACAGATTAATTCCTCACAGGTATTTTCTAGTTGTATGAAGGCTCACAGATCATGCTCTACAAAGATGCAGAAGGGGAGAATCCAAATTTCAAATTATTTTAGATACAATCTTTATTAGTATCAAAAGGTTAATTCCAACTTCTAGACTCTCTGTACAGTCATCGTGTATAGCCTCCTGTTTTCATATCGAATTTCTACCCCAAGACTGGACCTATACTGAGACCCATGTAGGGTGCAATAAGCTAAATTAGCCCAGGGTCAAGCAGGCACTTTTCTGAAAGGCACTTACCATTAAGGAGCCCCTTGGTTCCAGCTGCATCTTTGTATTTATGAGCGAGTGAGCCTTTCAGCACTTAGAAGATGTACTGTTTCCAATTTTAGAAATATAGTTATTTGGCATTTACCCTTTACCCAGAGCTGATTGAAAGCTTCATTTTCTTTTTATTTCAATGTTCTCTATTGCTCTTGGTGCAAAGGAATGACAGATGTTGACACCCTTCCTGTCAGTGGGGGAGCATGTCTGCAGAGCTGGGAAATTTTATTGGAACGATGTGTGCATGCACACATGTACAAACATATATACATGTACACACCAGCATCTGCAGCTTCACAGATGAAACAGGTCTGGATGATGAAAGACCTTACAAAGTTTGGTTTAAGCATCTAAAAATATTTTTCCAGATTCTTCCTCTCTAAAATCAATTGCTTTCTTTCTGGACTATTTTTTCTTTGCCTCATGATATTCATTTTTAAAAGAAAGCAGTCCAAAAAATGATCTATTATATTCTTACTATAATTTTTTATTCTCATCTGTTATAAACACATGTTTTTTTTTGGTTTTTTTTTTGCCCCAGGATTAACTGCAGAGATAGGCCAGGGTAGATGTGTGTTGCGTGACTGTGGAGCGATACGAACAAATGTCTATTTATTACAGACAAAAAAGGGAAATAATCCCACCAAAGTCCAATGACTTTACTGGAGTTGTTTACAGAGGTATGGCTGAGGTTTTATTTGTAGGGATATGGCTGACTCAAAAGTAATTGTATCTCTGAGGAGCTCACAGCAGCATGAGTGACAGCTGATGGAAGCTGCATCCCTGAAGCCCTCCACATTGCTTGGAAGGGGTTAGGAAGATTAGAAGTCTCCTTTTCTCATCAGTTCTTACAGCTTATGTAGCTTTCAGGAGTGTGTATGGGTGGGGAGTACTTTTGAATCTTGTGTTTCAGGAACTTCCTGAGACTTGCACATTGTTTATTTCCTGAGCTTATTAATTTGTTTTAACTTCCCAAGTCTTAATGAGCTTTCCTCCAGCATGGAATGTCTTGATTCAGAGACAATGATACACAATACCTAAACCAGAAGTCATTCTTACCAGTATTGATATGGGCAGAAGAATTTCCAGTCTTACAAACTCCAGTATTGCTGTAGTATTACTTTTAGTCTCATTTGTTAAAAATCATGTCAAAACATTCCTGTATTTGTTGGAATATTTTATATTGCTGGGAATAGACATCGTGAGCAAGTCAAGTTGTAGAAGAAAGCATTTGATTTGGGGCTCATGGCTCCAGAATGTAGTAGATTCCATTTCTATCATGGCAGGGAACATAGCAGCAGGCAAGCAAACCTAGTTCTGGAGCAGTGCTGAGAGTTGATATGTTTAGACAAAAACCACAAGGCAAAGGGAGAAGGGAGGAAGCTACCTGGGAAGGCCCTGGACCTAAAATCTCACGGCCCACCCGCAGTGGCAGACTTCTTGTCCATTCCCAAGCAGTTCTACCAACTGTGGGACAAGCGTTGAAATATATGAGCCTCCAGGGCTCATTCTCATTCAAACTGCTACACCCTCCATTTCTCCACAGCACATTGCACACAGTTGAAGCTGGTCTTTCTCAGGAAGCATAAGGGACTAACTTAAGTATCCACTGATGGGCAGACCTATAGGTACTCAAGTAATGATTTCCTTCGTTCCAGAAGTGGAAACCACTTATCACCACCATGAACTGGTGGATTTGTGATGAAGGGTAGAAGATTCTACCTTGTTCATCTTATAGGTAAGGAAGCGGGGAACCCATACACCAGGGCACCTAATCACTGGGATCCCACAAATGATTATGGCCAAGCCTGAGTCCTGCTACAGCTGATATATGATGGTGGATCATCAATCCAGTTCTTGTCTTGCCTTCCCTCCAAAAAAAAAAATGGAGTAAGCAGATAAATTGAAAAAACAAAGGAAACTTTTCTTGTCATGCAGAGGTAATAATTCAAATGGAAAAAGCTCAGAAAAGAAAACAGAAAATCAGTGCTTAGGCATGACAATCCAGAATACAGAGCAGAGCTTCTGAACTTGGGGTGACACAGAGGTGCCAACAGAGAGGTTGCAAGTATTGCATCTCTGAACTCGCAAAAGCCTTGGCATGCCAAGCCAGGGACTTGGAGAAAGGTTAGGTTCCCAGTTAAGCTACACTCTAAGCCCTTGGCAGGCATTCAGGATGCCTACTGAGAGCTTTTCTTTGAAACACAAGTCAAAGGGGAGTAGGTCATGGGTGATAATATCAGGGGCAGTGCATCTCCAAAGCAGGCGTTGGAGGAACCTCTCTAGTAAGTCATGAAGGTAGGTCTTGGAGGCGGCTGACGCTGGCAGATTTCAAAGGCAAGTCTTTGAAGGTCCTTTCCTCAACGAGTCTTGCAGCAACAGGCACAATCTTTCCTCCCCCGTGGTCCCATGAGTCCTACTTTGGAATCTTTCATCTTGCCAGGGTCCTGAGCAGAGCCAAGAGCTTACTAAGAACTGGACTGCTATAACCTGGGTCTATAAAAGCTCAGGTGGTCCCTGATTGGGTGGGTGTGAGTATACAAATGAAGAGAGTAATGACCAATCAGAAGAGACTGTAGGATCTGCTGAAACCAGAAAAGGTTCTCAATCAGGGACGTTGCTCCACCCTCCCACCCCAGTTTCCCTCAATGTTGCAGCAGAAGCAGGAAAGGTGAGGAAGGGTGTTAAGGAAAAGCCTGCAGAATTCAGTTTTTCTTGCTCTTTCTCAGTCACACAGCAGCCTGGGAATTTTTATAAGAGTCCTGGCTGCTAGGGGTTTCCAATCTCTAACTACAGATGCAGGCTCTAACAGAAACCCTGCTAACCAATTAATGAATGTTTCCTCCTTCTCTGAGAGAGGGGAGCTCTGCCAGCATGGAACACATATGGGGTAGAGCCTTGAATCAAACCTCCAGATAGTTAAAACACTGATAGCAATAGGGTGCTGTCCTCGTCAGTCAGAATTCAGCAGGGGTGGGAGGAAGGAGAGAAACAACACGGAAAGGCTTCCTGTCAGGTGTCCATTTTCAGCTAGATCTAACCACTGCAGGAAGCAGAACGCTCAGAGGATTTTTCAGAAGTCACTGCTACCTCTTTTCGAGGCTCAGACTCACCTAATGTCATTTCTGTTATTAAGTCCCTGTTGGAAAATGTCTGTAGCTCTTGGTTTGCAGCAGGACCAGAGATTTCTAAGGGCTCTTCTGCTAATGAGATTCATACCCGGCCCTCCTACTGTGGATACGAGCAGACAGCTAGCAGGCCTGCACACTAGACACATCCCTTTGAAGTTCTCTTCTGAAAGAAGGTGGCTTCATTTGATCACATCCAATCTGGAAGAACTCGAGAAAGAAGGTTATACAAAATTAAGTTTCCTTTCTGGTTGTTATAAATAGCAGCATGCATGATATTTTTATTTAAACCACAAGTAAAATTCTGGCATGCATCGTGCCCCATTCTGCCTTTTTGCATGGGTGGGCATATTCCAGATGAGAAGTGTGGAGTCACCATCCTGTTGATACTCCACAGGCTTCCAAAAGCCCTCTGAATCATGTTCAAATCCCTTGGAAAGAATTGACTCTGGGGATGAGCCCCCAAGTCCCTGGTTCTCTGCTCTGTTAGTTTTCACAGATGTTCTACACAAATACCAAACTGCCAGCCAAGATGGGCACACTGGGGAGAGATTTTAAAGTCTGGCTTTGCGGTCAGCTCAGTCAACACATTGAACTGTACACACGAAGCACCTTTTCCTATTTAAGATGAGTTCTGTGACTTCTGGGCATCTCAGTGTTGTTAAAGGAAATCAAGATGTCAATATATTTTAAATATTAATTTTGATAAGCACATGAAAAACCTGGGCTGGTTCTGTTTAGTACTAGGTACCAGCAATGCTGCTTAGTCCGTGATCCCGATTTGTGCAGGACCTTGAGATGGGCTGGTGCTCACCAATCTATCTTATCCCACCCATGGACAGTATCACTTTCCCCTGACTCTGCATGACTGCTTCTCAGCAACGCAGCCCAGGTCAGAAGGCTCTTAGTGCAGTCACCTCTTTCCTCTCACCCCAGCTAGCTGCAACTCTGGAAGACTGAAGGGGGAAACATTTCTCAGTTCCCGAAAGTAACTGTCTGACTCTTAAATCACAGTGACAAGCAGAGAAAAAGAAAGACATCTTTATCATCCTCAAGGTTCGCAAAGTTTTGTTAGCACATCATACTCCACACTCCTCCATTAAAATGATGCCCCCTCTTGCTCCAGCAGACCTGAATGCCACAGTGTACTGTCTGCTTCGCTTTCTGCAGAGGTCAAGGGTCACTAGAGCCTCTGCTCTGTAAGAAGGGGAAGGGAGCCCCTTTATGAGACCAACTGTATGTGGAATACAACAGAGGCTGTGTCTCCCGGGTCCCAAAGCCTGTGCCTTTTCCCAGACAGGTTTCATATATGTGAAAATGTGTCCAGGGGGTGGGCACATGCCGAGGTTTCTGAGTTCTTGCCCCAACAAGGAAGAACTGGACCAGGGACACATTGAGTGTTGACAGAAATAGAAACAGATCATTAAGAAAGGGAACAGAACTCTCGGGTTGGAAATGGGGTAGTGAGCTGGACGGGTCGAAACCTGTAACGTCCCGTTCTCCTCCAGCATCAGGACCCTTTATGGGTCATTTGCACATCGCCTGCCTTCGCCCACGTTCAGCAAGCTAGCGGCTTTTGGGGAGAATGCTATTTTACGTGACACCTTGGTTGGAATGGGTTTTCAGTGTTCCTCTGCAGACTGGTTTCTTTCATGTGACTCTTGATGCCTGTGTCCTGCGCCCTACTCTCCTGGCCCGCTGCCCACACAGAAAGGATACCGGCCGTAGGCTGAAAAGGACGCTGGAAGTAGAGGGAATAGGAGCCAACACGATTGCTTTCGTTCCAGTTAGCCTGGCAAGCTAGGGAGTTTTTTTCACTTTGAAGATAATTTTTTAACATTTCTTGAAAAACAGAGTCCGTATTTGAGATGGTACCCTTAATTGATTGGTATTTAATCCTGACTAGCTGTCTTTCTCTCAGGCAAGGTTTTTTATTTTATAACTGTCTAGCTCTTTTGCTGGAACCCAGCTAGAAGCCTTGAAGATGAGTGACACTTTCTAAAAGCTTTCACAACTCTCTTCCGTTTCCTTTGTTCTCCTAGAAAAGCGTCTTCAGGACAGAGAATAACCTTGCCGGTACCCAGCCTCTTCCTGTGAAGTCAGACACAAGCACCTGGCTGTATATCTCTGGCGGGTGGTTGACTTACAGCTTGTCCTATAACTAAGAATGGGCGAGTCTTACTCCCAAACTCTTGCAGCATGGGATTTTTGAAGGTTTTGATGTGCAAATGGCATATTTGAGAGAAAGTAGCAAACAGATTTACAAAATCTTAACAAGTAATGCAGACATTGGCTTCTTTTCAACTAAACATTGATACTGTATAGACACCTGTTCCCAAATCTGAGAAAACGATGACATTCCTTTTTTTGTTTTGTTTTTGTTGGTTTGTTTGTTTTGTTTTGTTTTTCAAGACAGGATTTCTCTGTGTAACAGCCCTAGCTGTCCTGAAACAATCTCTTGTAGACCAGGTTGCCCTTAATCTCACAGAGATTTGCCTACCTTCCCTTCCCGAGTGCTGGGATTAAAGGCGAGCGTCACCTCCTCCTGGCTGACATTCCTGTTCACATGATAGGATTGTTTGGGATGAAGGTTATATTCACTGGAGAATGTAGAAGGTCTAGTGTATTTCATATTGGGCAGATATCCTAAACCCACCTCACCAAGGCATGCTCATCAAGGTAAATAAAGTGGGACCTTCCAAGACCTTGAGAGCAAATAAAGTATGCCCTTTCATGTCTGGGCCGGATTTAGTCTGCTCTCCGCTACAAAGTCATCTTCCACTATTCTCTGCTTTGCCCTGAGTTCCAAGAAGCTGAGCTATAAGGACTGCATGTGGGACCTCCTGCCCTGGTAGGAGACATTTACATGGTGGGTGATTCCAGTAAGAGATGAACAGTGAGGGCTTGGGGGATGGTTGGAATGGCTTTACTCCCAGATTACAGGTTGGTTCTACACATTTCTCTATGAAAGCCAGTTTCTTACTGGTCTTCTTCACCAGCTCTAGCCTCAGCTTTTAGACATTGCCAGGATTGTTCTTGGGGCTTCACCTTGCCTTGTCCACTTTCTCTAACCCTAATCATCCTAGTTCATTATTTTTTCAGTAAACCCTCCACAAATGCCCCTTCTTTAGTGTCTCAATGCAGTGATGAGATGTTCCTTAGATGTAGGGGCTGTACCTACAAAAGGTGGGGGCACTGGAAAGACAGACCTGGGCAATACTGACTTCATACCAAATCTCATCACAGCGTATAATAAATATCACAATACTATATTAATATTACTATAATGACCAATCTTTTATGTTAAATCATTTTCTGTTAAAAGTCTTTGCATTTTATTTTTAAATTATGTGTATCTGTGTGTGTCTGTGTGGCAGTACATACACATGAGTACAGGTGCCCAAAGAGGCCAGAAGAGGAAATTGAGTTCAAGTTACAGATAGTTGTGAGCCCTTTGGCCTCAGTGCTGGGACTGGAACCAAGTCCTCTGCAAGAGCAGTAAGCATCTTTAACAACTGAGCCGTCTTTCCAGCACCTCAACTTCACTCTTATTCAAGAGTTATATAAACTTATTTCCCAAGGGTTTATATGTGCTCTTTAGTTCATTTTTAGACTTTCAAATTACAAATGTTGTTTAGCAATAAGCTAGGAGTTTGGGCAATGTTCCAGGCTGTTGTCCTTCACCCAAACTCAGCCACCTTCGACATCAGGCACACCTCTGTGACGTCTTACGTCACACACCCTTTCTAGACATTTCCACTTCATCACATCCAGCTTTTCCTTCTGGGGTCATTTCCTATCCTAGTAATTAATCCCATCACCAAAATCTGAGTATCTGTTGAATTCTTTAAACATATGTAAATGCTATAACGCTCAATAAAAATGGCTTCTAAATGAGGCCTTTCCTAAAATTCCATTGTGCTCCTTGTGTCTGGGCCCCTGGGTTTATTCCTTGGGGGTTACCTTCTACTTCACATCACACTGCCCTTTCGGTCCATGTTTATTCTTATTGCCAGATTCAGAGCTTCATAGAATTGGAAATATATCTGGGTTACTGCCTCATTTTCCTTAACAATAACATGTGTCCAAAATAGACAGAATGAATCTCATGACCTCATCATGACAGCCCCATCTCAGCCATCCAATATCCTGAGCACTTTATCTGATGAGGGAGAATGCTGGGACAGACTAAGGTCTTTCTCAGAAATTAGCAAGGAGTGGATTCTAACAAGCATGAGTCACTTTCACTTACGGCTTAATTCCGAGAAAGGGCCTCTTCAGGGGACCTGAAGAGAAGCTGACCTCTCAGAGCTGCCCCGGTCACAGAGAAGTTCAACATCTCCACCTTCTCAGACCTCTTCTTACCCAGGTCCTCGAATTACGAGCAGGACAGCTGCCACACTGAAAGTCTATCTAACCTAAGGAAGAGCCTGGACACTCAGCCCGCACTGTGCTGAGTCAGATGCCCAAAATATGACTGGCCAGTGAGACAGAAATAGATGATATTTACTGGCTCTGCTTTCATTTGTCCTAGGGGCAGACTCTAATTGGTAGAGGGGGGAAAATGAAGTGACTGGAAGGAAGATATGTATGTGATTATCTTAAAGGTACATATGAATACATTTTTAAGTTGTCCTTCCTATCCTCACCCCTACAACCATGGAGTTGAATCTCGGAGTTGGCATTTCTCTTTATTAGCAGAAATGAGATTAAACATCACTACAAGAATGAGATAATATACCAATTAATAACTTATCATCATCATTATTAGTGTTGTTATTATTATTGTCTTTTTTCAGATCTCCCTGCTCTTTTCTCTACTAGAAGCAGCATGGATTGAAACACACTGGCTTTGATTTCTGTTAGAAATAAAGGAAAATGTATAGCAGTTTCCCTTCAATACTGGACTTGGAAGAAGTTGCAGCCAATTATTTTTCAGCCTTTTTGCAAGTGCAACCCAGACCTGTTTAATCCTCAAACTTCAATTCATGTTCATACCCCTTTGGTTTTTCTCACTGTCTTTGTTTTGGCATATTTTCTGTGTTTCTTAAGGTTTTCAAAATGTTGTGTGGAAAAAAAAAAGGGAGAGTCACAACGAAAATTCAATAATCATTTCATTTGAGTTCTATAACCCACACCATTAAATCTTATCATTAAAGTCATAATTCCATCATCAGCTTCTCATCTTGAGAGTTGGAGAGCGTGGGAAGGGTTGAAAAGAGGGTAACTGGGAGGGATTAGGTAGAGGCAAAGGAGAGAGAAAAGGATGTGATCCTATTTCAATTAAAATATTAAAATACAATAAAACTTTTTAAAACACAAAGTGAACAGCACTTAAAGCCTCCATTCTCAGGTCCAGAAACAAGGGGAACATATTTTACATCTTCTTATGCATAGACTAGGTAGGGAAGGGGAATACCCACCCACGATTGCTTCACTACATCAAAGCCCACTTCTGCTCTCTAAAATGATAATGCCTCTATTTTCTCCCAAGCATGGCTCATTTCCAATGTCCTGGAAACAATCTTTCTAGGAAGATCATAGGTGCACACATCAATATGTATATCAAAGGATGTTTGAATAGGCTCTAGGAATACTGAAACTAATTTATATTTTTATATTAATTCAAGTTTTCTACATGAAATCTGATGGTTCTGTCTTGATGCATTATTTGGAGCTGAGCTGTGCTATGCTATCCTCCTTGAGCAAAGAGTATAGCAACCTATAGTCTCCTGGGCAAGAAGGTGTTGATTGTGTCCAAAAAAAAAAAAAATAAGCAGAAAGAAAAATAGACATGGACATTAGAAGACCAAAAGCATCAACACTAGGCAAATTTTGTTAGTCCCTGAGGCACTGTAAGGGTCATGTTTTCTTTCTAAGTGTAAGGAAAAGCAATTAGTTGTTTCTCAACAAGAAAGCAGCACCTTTCATAGCCAAAAATCTCTGTACTACACATGGATTCAGAACCTGGGAGGGTGCCCAAAAGCTAATTTTTATCATGGCACCATGCAGAGAGTAGAATCACTATATATAAACATGCACAAATATTTTGTAATATTTATGATTGTGGCAGATCAATTATGTGTTTAAGCGTGTTAATAGTTTAAAAATTAATAAGCCTGGATTAGCAGACTCACTAAGTATCTGTGTATGGAATTCACACAGCATCCAAATGAGGTAAAAAAATACATTAGAAAGGCCCCGAAGCCATGACAAAATCACCTGCCTGCATCACTGAGACAGCCTAAAATTAGATCTGAGTAAATAACTATGATCTACAGAGATTTTTATAGATCTACAGAGATTTTTATAGCATCTTTATGTTGAAATAATTAAAGATTCACAAGGTTTCAAAATTAGTATTGGCAGTTCCCATGTACCCTTCATCCAGTTTTCCTCATAATAATCCTATTGTGGCCAGAGTTCATGTCAAACAAGAACCTTAGCATTGGGACAACACATTGGTATTAATACATAGTACTTGGGCATATTTAGGAGGTATGGAGTTACATTTCAGTACCAGTGTAAGATGTGTAATGATCACTTTGGGTCATAGGCACTCTACCACCCCAGGCACAGAGGTCATTTTTTGTTTAGAACACTCAATATTGCTTCTACTAGTTATTCTGATATCTTCAACTAATTGATTGCATCATTTATAGTTAACCTATTGTGATATTGAGCCTTAAAATCATTATTCCTATAAAACCCTCTGTCCATGAGCCCTTTTGTGTCTGTAAGCATCCTCTTTGTGAAGATAAAAATGGCTTCACTTCTACAAAGATATTTTCTGGGTTTTTCCTAAATGTATTTTTTAAAAAATATGTGTGTGTGTCTATCTATGTGCACATGAGTACAGGTTCCCATAGAGACCAGCTATCCCCCTGGAGCTGGAGTCACAGTTAGTTGTGAGCTGGTAACCAAGGGTCTTCTGCAGGAGTCGTTTATTCTGTAAGCCTGTGCGTCACCTAACCCGTCCTTTGTGAGCTCTATCTTTCATTATGGCAAAAGGAAGTTAGTTCTTGTTTTCTTAATGAACTAAACCTTGGCAAGAAAAATATCTATTTGTGCCTCTAATTATACTTTCAATATGCTGAAATCTATGGATTTACATAATAGAGTATTAAAAAAAACATTTAGTAAATCATGAGTATCTATTTATACGTTTTATGAATTTTGTTAAATGTTTAAGCATTTAAAATACAATCAGATGGGGGAAGGACAGAGAGCGAGAGCAAGGAGATATTTTGATTGAGGGAGCCATTATGGGGCTAGCAAGAAACCTGGCACTAGAGAAATTTCTGGAAATTCACAAGGATGACTCCCTAGCTAAGACCCCAAGCAAAGAGAAGAGGGTGCTGAAGTGGCCTTGCCCTGTAGTCAGATTGATGACTATCTTAAATGCCATCATGGAACCTTCATCCAACAACTAATGGAAGCAGAGGCAGAGATCTACAGCAGAACATTAGGCTGAACTCCCAAAGTCCAGTCAAACAGAGGGAGGAACAATATAAACAAAGGGGTCAAGAGTATGATGGGGATACTCACTGAAACAGCTTACCTGAGCTAATGGGAACTCACCTACTCTGGCCTGACAGCAGGGGAACCAGCATACGACCACACTAGGTTCTCTGAATGTGGGTGACAGTTGTATGGCTGGGGCAGACTGTAGGGCCACTGGCAGTGAGACCAGGATTTATCTCTACTGCTTGTACTGACTTTTTGGAACCCATTCTCTTTGGATGAATTTCTTGCTTAGTCTAGATATAGTAGGGAGGTCGTTGGTCCTGCCTCAAAGAAATGTGCTAGACTTTGTTGACTTTCCTTGGGAAACCTTACCCTCTCTGAGGAGTGGATGGGGGTGTGGGGAAGGTTAAGGGAACAGAAAAAAGGGAGGGTGTGGGAACTGGGATTTGTATATCAAATGAGGAAAGATAGTTTTGTAAAATAAAAAAATGAAATCAACCACTTTCTCTAAGACATTCAATAAAACCAAGACATTAGAGTGTCAAAATCTTTGATTTGGTTCAGTCACCTTGAAAGCAGAAGACTAAATTTATCACTATGATTTCAAATTTTATTTTTTATTTCTATTTTCTGTAATATAAAAATAATAATGATGTTTTATTTATTTTAATATATAATTTTATTAATTCTTTGGGTTATATTAATATTGACTGTTACAAAACAAAACACAGTGTCCTTCAAATCTGCTAAATTATGGGTTTGTATATTTAATTTACTGATCTTTGATTGTTTTGTGGTATCTGGTTGTTGGATTCATCGAGGATCTTTCAAAGCCAGATAAGTGCTTACAAAGGCCTCTTTTAACAATAAATCTTCATTTCAATGGATTTTTAAAGAACATGCCTTCAAACACAACAAAACAGAAGGAAAACATTGCTTTTCTCTCCATGACCTACATGCCCAAACTCATTACTGTCTCCACTTTACTCAACATTTGAATAATCCCATTATCGTGTTTGAAAATGTTGACATGGTTTATTTATATCTTATTGTTAGGAGAGAACTAATCTAGGATTTTGTAGCAGAGAGATGAGTCTGTGAAACCTTCTTTTTCTCTGGGTCCATCAACTTGATTCAACTTCCAGAACTCTCTTTCTCAATGGCTGCTCTCTCAGTGTTCCTGTTTTTAATAAATGCCTTTCTTCCCAGAGATTTTGTTTTCTCACGGCCCCCCAAATCTGTATACCCCTGACTACATGGAAGAAAAAACATCCAATATATACTTCATAGGAACAATAGTCCTTCACCTGCATCAATTATTGTATGAATATCATATTAAACAAGTATTTACTATTACAGTCAAGATATTGAACTTGTTTTAATTTTAAAGCCATCCTTTAATCCATTTTCATGAATGATACTTGTACTTATGCATTTAGATGATAAAACTGGAACAACTTTTTGCATGTGTGTTTCTAATACTCAGTAGCTTCCTGGTATAATCCTTATATGCTGGTAAAAACATTCTTCACATAGATTGATTTTTCTCAAGCCACAGGAAACAAGGGTCAAGGACTCTTTCTTCTATTCAATGATCTATATTTCCATTTCTATTTGAAATTTTTTTTTTTTTATTTTAAATAATTTTTTTTATTAAGAAAAGAAGAAAAAAAACATAAACAAAAAACAAGTTTCCACCTCCTCCCAGCCTCCCATTTCCCTCCCCCTCCTCCCACCCTTCTCCCCCTCCTCCCACCCTTCTACCCCTCCCCCCACTCCTCTCCCCCTCCCTCTCCAGTCCACAGAGCAGTCCAGGTTCCCTGCCCTGTGGTAAGTCCTAGGTCCTCCCCCCTCCGTCCATATCTAGGAAGGTGAACATCCAAACTGGCTAGGCTTCCACAAAGCCAGCACATTAAGTAGGATCAAAACCCCGTGCCATTGTCCTTGGCGTCTCATCAGCCCTCATTGTTCGCCATGTTCAGAGAGTCCGGTTTTATCCCATGCTTTTTCGGTCACAGTCCAGCTGGCCTTGGTGAGCTCCCAGTAGATCAGCTCCACTGTCTCAGTGGGTGGGTGCACGCCTCGTGGTCCCGACTTCTTTGCTCAAGTTCTCCCTCCTTCTGCTCCTCATTGGGACCTTGGGAGCTCAGTCCAGTGCTCCAGTGTGGGTCTGTCTCTGTCTCCATCCATCACCAGATGAAGGTTCTATGATGATATGCAAGATATTCGTCAGTATTGCTCTCGGATAGGGTCATTTCAGGTTCCCAATCCTCAGCTACCCAAGGAACTAACTGGGAACCTCATGTTGGGCACTTGGGAGCCCCTCTAGGGTCAAATCTCTTGCTCACCCTAAAGTGGTTCCCTTAACTAAGAATTGTGGTTCCGTGCTCCCCTATCCACCTTTCCTTTATCCCAATTCTCCTGATTCCCCAAATCCCCCCTCCTTCCCTTCTACCTTTTCTCTCCCCATCTCCCCTTACCCCCATCCCACCCCACCCCCAAGATCCTAATTTTCTCCCCGGCAATTGGGTCTACTTCCCTTAGCCAAGAGGATAACTATATGTTTTTCCTTGGGTTCACCTTCTTACTTAGCTTCTTTAGGATCACCTATTGTAGACTCCGTGGCGCTAATTTATGGCTAGAAACCAATTATGAGCGAGTACATCCCATGTTCATCTTTTTGGGTCTGGGACACCTCACTCAGGATAGTGTTTTCTATTTCCATCCATTTGCCTGCAAAATTCGAGAAGTCATTGTTTTTTACCGCAGCGTAGTACTCTAGCGTGTATATATTCCATACTTTCTTCATCCATTCTTCCATTGAAGGGCATCTAGGTTGTTTCCAGGTTCTGGCTATTACAAATAATACAGCTATGAACATAGTTGAACAAATGCTTTTGTCATATGATAGAGCATCTCTTGGGTATATTCCCAGGAGTGGTATTGCTGGGTCCAGGGGTAAGTTGATCCCGAATTTCCTGAGAAACCGAAACACTGACTTCCACAGTGGTTGCACAAGATGGCATTCCCACCAGCAATGGATGAGGGTACCCGTTCCTCCACAGCCTCTCCAGCAAAGGTTATCCTTGGTGTTTTTGACTTTAGCCATTCTGACAGGTGTAAGATGATATCTCAAAGTTGTTTTGATTTGCATTTCCCTGATTGCTAAGGAAGTTGAGCACGACTTTAAGTGTCTTTTGGCCATTTGAAATTCCTCTGCTGAGAATTCTCTGTTCAGTTCAGTGCCCCATTTTTTAATTGGGTTAATTAGCATTTTAAAGTCTAGTTTCTTGAGTTCCTTATATATTTTGGAGATCAGACCTTTGTCTGTTGTGGGGTTGGTGAAGATCTTCTCCCAATCAGTAGGTTGCCTTTGTGTCTTATTGACTATGTCCTTTGCTTTACAGAAGCTTCTCAGTTTAAGTAGGTCCCATTTATTCAATGTTGCCCTTAATGTCTGTGCTTCTGGGGTTATACATAGGAAGCGATCTCCTGTGCCCAGCTCCTGTAGGGTACTTCCCACTTTCTCTTCTATCAGGTTCAGTGTGTTCGGGCTGATATTGAGGTCTTTAATCCATTTGGACTTGAGTTTTGTGCACGGTGATAGATAAGGGTCTATTTTCATTCTTCTACAAGATGACATCCAGTTGTGCCAGCACCATTTGTTGAAGATGCTTTCTTTCTTCCATTTTATACTTTTAGCTCCTTTATCAAAAATCAGGTGTTCATAGGTTTGTGGGATAAAATCCGGGTCTTCTATACGATTCCATTGGTCGACTTCTCTGTTTTTATGCCAGTACCACACTGTTTTCATTACTGTAGCTCTGTAATAGAGTTTGAAGTCAGGGATGGTAATGCCTCCAGAAGATCCTTTATTGTATAGGATTGTTTTGGCTATCCTGGGTTTTTTGTTTTTCCATATGAAGTTGATTATTGTCCTCTCCAGATCTGTGAAGAATTTTGATGGGATCTTGATGGGGATTGCATTGAATCTATAAATAGCCTTTGGTAGAATTGCCATTTTTACTATGTTGATCCTACCAATCCAAGAGCAAGGGAGGTCCATCCATTTTTTGGGTATCCTCTTCAATTTCTTTCTTCAATGCCTTAAAGTTCTTGTCAAATAGATCTTTCACTTCCTTGGTTAGATGTACCCCAAGATATTTTATGCTGTTTTTGGCTATTGTGAATGGTGAAGCTTCTCTGATTTCCCTCTCTGCTTCCATATCCTTTGTGTATAAGAGGGCGACTGATTTTTTGGAGTTGATCTTGTATCCTGCCACATTACTAAAGCTGTTTATCAGCTGTAGGAGTTCTTTGGTGGAGTTTTTGGGGTCGCTTATGTACACTATCATATCATCTGCAAATAACGAAAGTTTAACTTCTTCCTTTCCAATTCGAATCCCCTTGATTCCATTATGTTGTCTTATTGCTATTGCTAGAACTTCAAGCACTATATTGAAGAGGTATGGGGAGAGTGGACAGCCTTGTCGTGTTCCTGAGTTAAGTGGGATGGCTTTGAGTTTCTCTCCGTTTAATTTGATGTTAGCTGTCGGCTTGCTGTATATAGCTTTTATTATATTTAGGTATGACCCTTGTATCCCTAATCTCTCCAAGACTTTTAACATAAATGGATGTTGAATTTTGTCAAATGCTTTTTCAGCATCTAATGAAATGATCATATGGTTTTTTTCTTTCAGTTTATTTATATGCTGGATTACATTGATAGATTTTCGTATGTTGAACCAGCCCTGCATCTCAGGAATGAAGCCTACTTGATCATAATGGATAATTTTTCGGATGTGTTCTTGGATTCGATTTGCCAGTATTTTGTTGAGGATTTTTGCGTCGATATTCATGAGTGAGATTGGCCTGTAGTTCTCTTTCCTGGTTGAGTCTTTGAGTGGTTTTGGTATCAGAGTAATTGTGGCTTCATAAAAGGAGTTTGGTAATGACCCTTCTGTTTCTATCTTGTGGAATACATTAAGGAGTATAGGTATTAGATCTTCTTGGAAGATCTGGTAGAATTCCGCATTGAAACCATCTGGTCCTGGGCTTCTTTTGGTAGGGAGGTTTTTGATAACCTCTTCTAATTCTTCGCGACTAACAGGTCTATTTAGATTGTTCACCAGGTCCTGATTTAACTTTGGTATATGATATTTATCTAAAAAAGTATCCATTTCCTTTACATTTTCCAATTTTGTGGCATATAGGCTTTCGTAGTAAGATCTAATGATTCTCTGAATTTCCTCTGTGTCTGTGGTTATGTCCCCCTTTTCATTTCTGATCTTATTAATTTGCAAATTCTCTCTCTGCCGTTTGATTAGCTTGGATAGTGGCTTGTCAATCTTGTTGATTTTCTCCAGGAACCAGCTTTTTGTTTCATTGATTTTTTGTATTGTTTTCTGTGTTTCTATTTTGTTGATTTCAGCCCTCATTTTGATTATTTCCAGTCTTCTACTCCTCCTAGGTGAGTCTGCTTCTTTTTTTTCTAGAGCTTTCAGGTGGGCTGTTAAGTCTCCAATGTGAGCTTTCTCTGTTTTCTTTAAGTGGGCACTTAGTGCTATGAACTTTCCTCTTAGGACTGCTTTCATAGTGTCCCATAAGTTTGAGTATGTTGTTTCTTTATTTTCATTGAATTCCAGGAAGACTTTAATTTCTTTCTTTATTTCTTCCCAACCTACGGAAAGATTTTCCTATGAAGGTGCAAGAAGCATACAGAACACCGAATAGGCTGGATCAAAAAAAAAACATCCCCTCGCCATATAATTATCAAAACACAAAGCATACAGAATAAGGAAAGAATATTAAGAGCTGCAAAGGAAAAAGGCCAAATTACTTATAAAGGTAAACCTATCAGACTTACACCTGACTTCTCCATGGAAACCATGAAAGCCAGAAGGTCCTGGATAGATGTACTGCAGAAACTGAGAGACCATGGGTGCAAGCCCAGATTACTATACCCAGCCAAGCTTTCATTCACTATAAATGGAGAAAATAAAATTTTCCAGGATAAAAACAAATTTAAACAATACGCAGCCACAAATCCAGCCTTACAGAAAGTAATTGAAGGAAAATCACTAACCAAGGAGTCCAACAATGACCACAATAACTCAGACATCTAGAGACCCTTCACCAACACAAAACAAAGAAGGGAAACACACAAACTCTACGACTAAAAAAAAATGACCGGAGTTAACAACCACTGGTCATTAATATCACTTAATGTCAATGGACTCAACTCACCTATAAAAAGGCACAGGCTAAGAGATTGGATAAGAAAACAGGATCCAACATTCTGCTGTTTACAAGAAACACACCTCAACCACAAAGACAGGCACCTACTCAGAGTAAAGGGCTGGGAAAAGACCTATCAAGCAAATGGACCTAAGAAACAGGCAGGTGTGGCCATACTAATCTCTAACAAAGTTGACTTTAAACTTAAATCAATCAGAAGAGATGGAGAGGGGCATTTTATACTCATAACAGGAACTGTTCATCAGGATGAAGTCTCAATCCTGAACATCTATGCCCCTAATATAAAAGCACCCACGTACATAAAAGAAACATTGCTAAAATTCAAGGCAGCCATCAAACCGCACACACTAATAGTAGGAGACTTCAACACTCCTCTCTCACCAATGGACAGGTCAATCAGACAGGAACCTAACAGAGAAATAAGAGAATTAGTGGAGGTAATGAATCAAATGGACTTAACAGACATCTATAGAACATTCCATCCAAATAGGAAAGAATATACCTTCTTCTCTGCAGCTCATGGAACCTTCTCGAAAATCGACCACATAGTCGGTAACAAAGCAAACATCCACAGTTACAAAAAAATATTAGTAACCACCTGTGTCTTATCAGATCACCATGGATTAAAGTTAGAATTCAACAATAATGCTACCCCCAGAAAGCATACAAAATCATGGAAACTGAACAGTCAACTATTGAATCTATTTGAAATTTTTAAAAAATTTTTGAGACTTTCATACATGAGTAATGTATTTATATGTGTGTGTGTGTGTGTGTGTGTGTGTGTGTGTGTGTGTGTGTGAGTGTGTATGCCTGACACTTAGAACTGCTTACATGTATGTGTTTAGGGCTGGTCATCTGGATTTTAGATAGCCTATCAGGAGGCCTGTCCATGGAGAAACTGGATTCTCCCTTGGGTGCAGCCCTTGACTCCCTGTAACTATTGGGTTAGAGTTGGGGCCGTATGAGACTTCTCCCATCCACTTTGGCATGGTAGCTAGAGTTCTCACTATGCAGGCCTAGATTAGGTATCTATATTGTTTAGATTTAATGGGTGCAGCTTAGCTGTCATGTGTGGCTCTTAGCTCAGTGTACCCTGAACTAAGGCTCAGGTCTATGAGTTACACTATAGATTTATCAGTTGGGTTTGGACATACCATGGTCATTTTTCTGTATGTATTTTGACTTGTATATCTCTGTAATAGTCACCATCTTCTGCAAAAAGCCGAGTCTTTGACGGGGGGAGAAAACTATGTTTATCTATGGGTATAAAAGGATTTAGGATACAGATAGAAATTTTATGGGCTATGGAAATAACAGCAGTAAGTTCCCCCTAGGATACATGACCTCACCAACCATGAATAATTGGGTAGGTTTGTAAGAACAGATGTGAAGAACAGTGAAAAATGTGCTACATGAGTACAATGAAATTTGATTCATCTGCAATGAAAAATGGAATCATGACATTTTCGAGTACGTGAATGGAATTGGGAAATAGTATATTATGCAGGAAAAACCAAACCCGGAAAGACAAATGTCATATGTTCTCTTTTATTTCTGGATCCTAGCTCTGAATTTTTAGATATAGTACTATTTTCTGATTTTAATATTTTATTAGTATTGTGTGTATGTATGTAAATAAGTATATGCATGTGTGTGGGTCTACAACAATCATAGAGTGTCAGAGGACAACTGTATGCAAGTAGACAGTCTTGTCAGCATGCTTCTGCACCTGCTGAGTCATCTTATTGGACTCCATACACCACATAACTGACAAATACTATTATCAAATATGAGTCCCAGACCACTCCCTGTGTGTAATAAGAATGGTATGACACTTTCCATAGGATTTTCACCAACTGCAGTGAAGAGACATCCCGCTCCTGCGGAGATGCTGTTTTCATTGGCAAAGTTGCACAGTCCCCCCGTGTAAATGGCACTCTTGGAAGTGGAACATAAACAGCAGGTTATTTCATGCAATACTTTTGAGAACTGATAGTTTTAATTGAAATCTAAAAATAACTATATTATTTTTCCCAACGACAACATTTCTAACTGATTTCTAATCGGCCGACGTACCAACATTTCAAACTTATTTAGACTGAGGTCACAGAACTTTCTCTCATTGCTTTTGCTGATAATTTAGATTCACACCTGATCTGCTATAAATTAGTCATAAGGTGTATCCACTTCCAGACATCCATGCAAATGCAGTTGTTTCTGCAATAGAATTCTACTATACAAATTGTTTTATTTACCAATATGCTATGGAGTTTCTATGATATCAGGCTTAAAGATTTAAAATCTTACATTTTAAAGTAATGACTACTTCTATCCAGCTATGACTATTATAAAGAATTTTCAAACTTACAAAAACACCCATTTTCTCCTATATTTTAACTAGTTAGAAGGAAAACACCAGCAAAAATGTTTATCATATGCAAAAAGTATCATAATTAATCTTCAACAGGATGTCAAGGAAAAACTACGGCTCAAATTAAGAACACAGTCTGTATGAGTTTATGCACGGCAGGGTAAATATGAAAACAGAGCTACTCCCAAGACCAGAGCAGGATTGCAGTGTTTCATGACACAGAGCATAGGAAGTCATATGACCTTGAGTTGGAGCAAATTTTTACTTCTTCCATTTTAATGAACTGTCGTTGAGAGTGTGGTGCAAGAGATGGAGAACATTGCGGTTTCTACCTGCTGCTGATGCCTGAGCAGTCATCTGGACATCTGCTCCAATTCCTCTGATCCCTTTCACAAGTCTGTGCTTTGTCAAGGACTGGGGCATAAAGAAGAAATTAGTGAAATATCCAGGCAGGAAGAAAAGAAGGGTCAAAAAATGGAAAAGTCTCTGTGACAATTCAATTTTTCAATATGAGATTGTATTTTTGCCTGAATTTTTTTATAGGAACCGGGAATGAACAAAGCTGGATTAATGAATGGGCTTCCCCAGGTTCCTTCACAGTGGAGGTGTGTCCTAAAAGTTTCCTCCTAGGCTGAAAGAATTTGTGATAGAAAATGCACAAAATGGGCAAAATCCAAACTTCTCTACTTTATTTATTTAAGGTAACATTGGGTTTCTTCCTGTAAAAGATGAGAAAATTAACATTCTCATATTTTTTTCCCACAACATCCTTACCATGTGATAGCTATTCATTACATCATCACTTCCCACAAGTCCAAAGGAAAATGGCTTAAATTCTTCCTGGCACTACTTCACCATAATTTCTAAATTTCTGAGTTATTATTATCATTATGTTACTGCATAGACTTTATTGAGGGGCGGGATGGGCATGGTGTGCTTAGTCCTCACAGATGGTAGATTTCCTCATGGACACAGCTCCTGCTTCTTCTTGCACACTTAGTTTCTGCTTGATGAATTTGGGTGCAGCCTTGTCTTGGGAGACCTCAGGCAGCTCCACACCACATGGCTAGGCTAAGAGCGCATGAAGCTGCACTTCCCTGATTATGTCCTGCAGAAAGTGGAGTGTTTGGAGAAGGAGCTTTCAGCACCAGCTTGCTTGCTTGCCTGCTAACATTCTTTGTTACCTGTGTCCATTGTTGAAGCCATGGGATAGCTCTGTTCTTCAACCTCTAGTTTACATCTGTAAATTTAATAATAAAGTAAAATGTAGAATCATTTTTAACAGAGACACATGAGCTCAATTTTGCTTCTGTTTTGTTGACATAGGGCCACTGTAAGGAGTGTGGGGAGCCATGAGAGAGTGAACTACTGAGTGAAGAATCATTGTTGACAGGGGCACTGCCAGTGAGAACTCCAAAGCCTCAGACTCATGCAAAATTCATTCATAAAACCATTACCCAAAATGGCCCAAACTCAAGAGAAATGGCAAAACTTTTTTAAGAAGGCCAAATATGCTATGGACAATTAGTCTTTGATAGTTCAAAGACTATGAACTACAGCTCCTCCCTCTCTGATGTTTACAGCCCGAGACTACATACACCTTCCATTAAGACTAGCCAACCTCTCCCTTCTGCTCAACCTAATAGACACCCCAAGGCTCCAGATTGTGGCAGGTTAGAAAACTCGCTCCTGATACCAACTTTGCTGAACATGTGTTTGTATCCATTCTTTATTACCTTGATGCCCCTAGTCAGGGTTCTAGGATCCAAGACCTTCATGTCACAGAAGGTCATAAATAATCATCCTCTTACATAGGACTAATAACAATATAGAGCCACAAAAGCCAAACTGGTGATGTTTCTAAACATCTGTGAGCAGAAGAACTTTCTTGAGTGCATAGTTAGTATGAACAGGAAGTTGAACTTTTATTTTCTTTGGCCGTATCTCAATTAATTTAATATAAGATAGCCAAAATCATATGTGATTGTTTGCTACTGTTGAAACAGCTCAACTCTAGAAGAAAATATGAAAATTAACTTTATGATCTTGGCCACAGTGTCTTGATCAGAATACAAAACAGCACAGAACATAGAAGAAAACACTGATAACCTATATTATTACTATGTCACAATTATTACGATCTTTTATGTAAAGATACTGTTAAATGAGGAGGACAAAAGAAAACAAAATGAGAAGAGACATTCCTGCCACCTTTAAGAAGAAGTTCTTACAAGCAGAAATAGATAGATAAATAAATAGATAAATAGACATATAGACAGATAGATGAATAGATATTTTTCTGTAACTTGGAAAGAAATCATAGACTACACAAGATGGGCAAACAGCTGAGCAAGCTCTTGTCTATGAAGATTATTCAGCTGACAAATCAACACGTGAAAAGGTACTGAGATTCATTCGCTAGCAAGAAAATGAAAACTAAAGAGAACACAGTCCAGGGTGTCTAAAGTTAAAAGAACTGAATATTTAAATGTTGGTAATGTTGCCAAAGAGTTTGAACCCTGGCACACTGGTGGTGGAAATGTAGATTGGTTGAGGACTTGCCTATGAGGAGAAAGGCCCTGGATTCAATCCCAAGTATCCAAGAAGTTTAAGTTAATGCAAGAACTTCTGCAAACAGTCTGACACTCTCTCTCAACTGGAACAAACATTATCTATGAAGTAGCATGTCCAGTGCTGGAGATACACACACACACACACACACACACACACACACACACACACACACATATATATATATATATATATATATATATATATCACATTCATATATAAAGAGGCACACAAGAATTTCCACAGGATCACAATGTATAATCCCCAAGACTAAAAGCATTTTGAATGCCAAAACTAGAATAATAAAAAAGTAAATTGCATATATTCATTCAGTGGAATTTTATTCACCAATATACATATTGGAATTGTACTTACATATAACAACACAGATAGAGATCACAGAAATAATATTTAGCAACATGAACTCTGTTCTGTGAACCCTATTCCCTAAGTTGTCAGGGTGTTATCACAATAACAAATAAGTAGCAAATAAGACTTCCCTCCAGAACTGGGGAGAGATGCCAGCTGTCCGTGCCATTGCCTTGTGGCAGCCTATGGACTCCTCCTCGCTTTCCTGCAGCCTGTGGTTCTCGAACAAATAACACCCATGAGTTTTCCAAGCATGTTACTGTCACACGTGGAATCTAGTATAGCAAGGCCCTTCCATAAATGTTTTATTTTTAAGGTATGTATGTGTTTTCCCAGGTTTTAGATACAAAAAAAAAAAAGAAAGAAAGAAAGGGGGAGAAGGAGAGAAAAGAAGAAAGGGGAAGAAAAGAAAACATGTTCCTAACTCTATAGTCAACCTGGAATGAGCATAAACAAGAAGCTTTATCATCTTCAACCCCAGTAGGCACGCTTCTCTGTGCCATGCAGAAACTTGGCATGTACCTGGAAGACCTGTTTTGTAGATTAAAATATGCCTTTTGGGAAGATTTTGAATAAACCCCATACTTTTTCCTTAAAACTTTTTTTGAAATTGTTTAGGATACTATGGTAACTTTGTGTAAAGACACTAAACAAAACAGGAGCAAAAGCAGCATCAAAACGATCCAAATGATCTACCAGCTTTGGCTTCCAGCCTTCTGTGCAGTGCCCAGCGCCACAGGTAAAGGAGAATACAATGAAGTCAATGACTATTTCCACAAATCTTCAAGCCATTTGCCTTTAAAAGTTTTAAAATAGAAAAAAAAATGACATTTAAAAATATCCAAAGAGAACCTTGAGACTAGATTCCTTTGAGACAGCATTAGAAATAGAAAAATTTAGAAAATAATTACTTGACAAAGAAGCTCTGATGACAGGCTCACTCATGCAGTCAGGATGACTTATGAGGATTTTGAAAAGACAAAGAAATGCAACAATACTTTAAGAACTGTGACATTGGTCTTCAAAGAGTTAATGGTAGGTCCTTAGCATCCCGAGGAGAAGCCATATGCAGATGAAGCAGTACAATTTATATACCACAAAGCTGGCTTCTCAACAGAACATTCTATGTGAGGACAAAACACCATTTAATGCATAATTTTATTTCAGAGCACTGAGAAATATTCACACCTTTTACAACATGCAAAAATAAGCCCTAAGTCTTTGTACACAGGGACTTGGGCTAGGGAAAACCTTAGCCCATTGTTTGTCCCTTATACCCCTTGGATGCCCTGGTCCTGTTGCCTGCCTCCCACACCTCATGGATACCCTTGATCTGCTGTCTGCCCCTACATCCCATGGGTGCCCTGGTCCTGTTGCCTGCCTCCCATACCTGATGGGTGTCCTGGGCCCTGGCGTCTGCCTTTCACACCCTTTGGATGCTGTGAGCCTCCTTCCTGCCTCTCACACCTCATGGATGCCCTGGGCCTATTTCCTGCCTCCCACACCTATGGGTGCCCTGGGACTGTTGTCTGATTCCCACATGCCATGGATGCCCTGGGCCTGCTGTCTGCCTCCCACACACCATGTCTGCTATGGTCATGTTGCCTGCTTCCCATATTCTATGGGAGCCCTGGTCCTATTACCTGCCTTCCACACCCCATGGATGCCCTGGGCCTGTTATCTGCCCCCAAATCCTCCATACACAGCCCTGAAGCTCCTCATTTTTCTTCAGCCATCAGCATTGACCCCCAGATCAATGCTAGATCCCTGCCTGCCCCCTCAACATCTTCTTTATTGTTCCTTTCTAATTTTCTTCTTCAATCCTGAATGCATTTTTTATTTCTCTTCCTCTAGAACACATAGATAACAGCTGTGTGACAAACACAATATTCTACTGTAATCATTTACCCTACTAAATGGATAAATAGTTGGCTCTTCTATCTTTTTTAACACCAGTAGCTAAACTATCATTGGCTAGCAAGTTAATATTTAAAAGGGTTTCAATGAATAAATGGCATGTCAACTCATAGGATTACAATACACATAATAATTCTAAGCATAGTTTATAAAATGTTTGTGAGAAATAAGTTGATAAAATAGATTGCCAAAGCATATGTATAATTCATTTACAGCTATAAAAAAAGTAAGACTTTATCGAAGTAATACCATTAAAATACATTTTCATGTAAGGGCAATTAAAACATTTTCCACTTTTATGATTTTTTTCCAACGTGCATGGCTCTTCTGTAACTAAAAAGGTTAATGGGATGTACCTGCCTCTACAGTGAGTTTCAACTGAAGCAACCTGCAATGCATGGGCACCCTGCAGTACACAGGCACTCTGCAGTACACGGGAGGGAGAGAATGGTTTTCCCAGCACTTCTAAATAAGGCATAAGGTAATAGAAAACATTTAATTTGTAGATATCTGGATGAAGTTAAAGATCTTAAATCATTGCAGGGAAGCTTAAGGAAAGAGGATAATGGAGCTGGACACAGAGGCCTAGTAAGAGTTTTTGGTTTTGCCTCACGGTGATACAAAAGTTATTGTGTATACAGTACAAAATGCTCTTTGAACATTGAATTTGGATATATGTGTTTTTCAAGTTAAATCTCTCTGTTTTGTTGTCTCTTCCTCTTCTCCCCATTTGTGTGTGTGTGTGTGTGTGTCTGTCTGTCTGTCTCTCTTTCTCTCTCTGTTTCACTCCCTCCTTCCCTCCCTCTCCCAATCCTACCTGCTTGCTATGTAGCTAAAACTGGCCTCAAACTCACAGGAATCTTCCTTAAACAATATTTCATGAGCAGGCTTGTGTTACCACATTTGGCAAAGACATTTTCATGATGAACATTGATTAATTGGTACATGTATTCAATAAATTATGTATCATGAGATATTCTATGCTTTAATTATAATAGATGTTGAGTGACCTGATTTTGTCCAACAATTGGCCAGAATGTCTTTGGTCATTCTGAACTCTGATATTTGGTATGTTAACTGTACTTTTTATTTACAATGTTTATTTTTTTAAAATTCCTTTTAATAGTATATATACATCATTCCACCCTTCCCTTTGCCCCCTCAAAGTCCTCATATAATCCCCCCACTGTCTCTCAAATTATTTTCTTTGTTTATTATTGGTATACACATGCAAACACAAGCTATTGTGTCCACATAGTGCAAATCTTTGTGAATGAGTATGTGTGTGTACGTACAAACTCCTAGCTCATTTAAGGTTCCCTGTATTCTTCCTATCATGGCATCCATCAGTTGTCTGTAGCTCCTTGCCTATGCCTGGGCTTCATGAGATTTCCCTATCTTCACTGGCATATTGACTGGTAGTATAATATTAACACTATGAGAAGCAATGGTGTTACTGTCTGTCTTTGTGTTTATTGGGATGTTACCACATCTGAGGGAAGATCTTGTGCTGCCACAAGGCAAACGTGGGCACCTGCATCATGAAAGGCTGCAGGGCAGTAGGTAGATACTAAGGCACCCATGAATCCTTTGTTGCAATTCTGTTTGCTGGTGCAGAGATGCACAGAGAATGATGTTTAATTTACAGCCTAGGAAGGTAAGGGTGGCTATGGCTGTCTGAGCTTCTCCAGACACACTGAGGAAAGGACAAGGCCTATATGACTGTTGAGATAAAGCTGCTCCTCCCAGGGGCAAAGGGACATGTGGGTTCTCCCGGTATAAGGAGATTATGGGCATTAAGCTGAAGTGAGATTGTCTGTAAGTCCTGTCACTAGATCCAGATCGAGGGATCCCCAAACCCACAGAAAGACGCGAGTAGGAAATGCATAATACCACGTTTGTGAAGGCAGAAAATGGGTCTCAACCATTCAATCAAGGAAACTTTAGAGAGGGGGATTCTGTTGGAGAATCAGCCCAAGGGGCTCAGAGGCATTGTTTTTCTTTACTGTAGAACCCACAAAACCCCAAAGCACAAATGCACTGTGCCTGAGAGAGCTACCCTCAGTCTCTCTGACCTGCTTTCCCCATGGCCTCCTCACATGGGAATCATAACACAAGAGCAAATAGGGAAGCACAGGCCTGTGCTCCCTGATAGGAGGAGCAAGTCCCAAATGGAAGATGCAAGAAGGAATTACACCAAACTAATTCTGTCTTCTCAAAGCTCGTGGGGAACTAGATATCATGACTTTTGGGTTGAGGGTGTTTGCTTCCTTGAGCCAGTGTTGCACCATTTCCTGAGATCAAGGAGAAAGTCATCTGTCTCCAGGAAAAAGATTAGCACAAGCAAAGGTTATCATCAGGATAAGGTAAAAGAAGTGTCAGTTTTGACTATAATCCATGCATTAAGGTTGTTCAGTATGTCAACTGTGTGAGGACAGTTTTTGTTGTTGTTGTTGTTTATCTTGACACCCGTGATAGTTTGAATGTAATTGGCCCCCATAATCTCATAGGGAGCAGCACTATTAGGTGTGGCTTTGTTGGAATGACTATGACCTTTTTGGAGGAAGTATGTCACTGTGGGGGAGTGCTTTGAGTTTCCTAAACTCAGGATACCATCTAGTGTCTCAGTTAACTTCCTGTTACCTGCAAAATGTAGGACTCTCAGCTACTACTCCAGCATCGCATCTATTTGCAAGCTGCCAGGTCCCCTGCCGTGATGATAATGGCCTGAACCTCTGAAACTAAAGCAAGTCACCCCAATTAAATGTTCTGTTTATATGAGTTGCAGTGTTCATGCTGTCTTTCATAGCAGTAGAAACCCTAATTAAAAGAGCACCCCAGAAAGTCTAAATGAAGTCAGACAGGTAAACTTGTTCAGTTTTATCTTTGTTTCCAGTGTGAATCAAACTTTATTAAACCATTTATAATCCCACAGTTTTTTATTCTCCTTGGGTAAGAATATTCAGATCACTACACGTAAATAAGGAAGGAAACTCACAAGCACGGTCTCGCCCCCTCGCTTTACTAATAGGGAAGTGGATGACATAGAGTTTGAAAGAATTGCCCTCAACACCACTGCTGACTAAGAGCAAAGCAACTCCTGAGCCTCCACATTTCCTTGTCAGAACAGCTCCAAGGTTTGCAGCCCTGCTGGAACAACACCCAGAGTTTGAAAGGGTTCTGAAAATAGCACAGAAGTAGGCAGGTTTTTTTTTTTTAAACAATGCTAATCAGAAGTTACAGTCCTCTCTACATGAATGTCAGAGAGGTTCTCACAAAGCAAGAGTGTAGGAAGTTAATTACCTCCTCTTGAAATCCTTAGTCATCGCCCTTGTAGCCTGAGGCAGTTTGAAATACAACTGTATGTGGTACTGTGAATTCAGAAGACTTTATATGTTTGTTGCCAGGAAGCTCATCCACTCGTTCAGGGTCTTCTGTTCTGACAAAGCTTGACATTTAGAGCCTATCCGTGTGTTTTATTATGTGGACCTAAGACTATACAGAATGTTTTAATTGAATCAATAATTACTGATATCTGCTTAAAATTAACATGGAAATACGAATTTATGTGTTAAAGTGGATTTCTAGGTTGAAACTGAGTAGACTTTCAAAAAACAAAAGAATGGGCTCATCTGTCTTAACATATGTCCTCCAGTAACCCGTGGCAGCACAGTTAAATGGTTTCCTTGGGTAAGGCCTGTGGCAACAAAGAATTTTGGGAAGATGAAAGTCCATTAACCTGGCAGTGTGATGTCACCTCTTCTCAGTATCTTTTAAAGAGATGGCACAGCACCCTATATATAAAACTTTGACTGGAAATGGGTTGAAGAGAAGGAAGTGACTGCCTCACCCAGGCAAGGTAATAAGATACACAGAGTGGGAGAAAGAGAAGAAGGTAGAAGGCTGAAGGTCCGAAGTAAAATCACCGTGTTCTGAAGATTTGTAGGCTGAAGAATCAAGTTTGATTCTTCAGCCCTTACCTTGTAACAGAGTTGGCAGCCCAGCAGCAAGACAGATGTGAGAGGCCCACAGTCCCTGCCCTCTGAGAGGGAACAGCAACAACCTAAGAGCAGTTCTAGCAACACATAGCAAATAGTTAAGGGAGGGAAACCTGTGTCTGTAGCACACCAGACAGATGGCAAAACAAAGCTTACTCATAGGGCCTTCATCCACCCTCTGACACCCACTGAGGAAGCTTATTTCCCATATTAGCTGGCTAAATCTGTCATAACAAAACACCACCATAGACTGGGTACTTTAAGCCGTAAGCATTTTCTGGTGCATCCTTCAGGAAGATGTAAACTTGAGGTCAGGGTTCTAATGAGGCCTTATCCTTTCTTTCAAGTGACTTCTCTCCAGCTTGGCATTTCTTAGTCTCTCTCTGTGCATGTGTGTGGATAAACTGTCAATAGTTCCTACACATAAAGGGGTGCCTATCTCATGGTCATTGCCTTTTCCTCTTGACTTTTTCTAAACCTAATTACTTTCCAAATATTCCATCTCAAAATAACTTTGCATTGGGACTAGGGAAAAATGTGTGAATTTTACAAATATGCAAACATTTAGCTTGTAGTGGTTTGAATGAGAATGCCCCTCATAGGCTCATATAGTTGCACGCTTGGTCCTCAGCCATTGGAAGTCGTGGGGGGGTCTGGCTGTGTTGGAGAAGATAAATAACTGGGGATGGACTTTGAGGTTTCAAAAGCCCATGAAATTCCAGTGGACTCTGTCCACCTTCTGCAGATAAGATGTAAGGTTTCAGAGCTGTTCCAGTGCCGTGCTAGTCCGACTGCTGCCATGCTTCCTACCATGATGGGCACTGACCATAACATGCTCTGGAACTGTCAACCCCCACAAGCCCTTCTGAAAGGTCTTAGGTTCTGGTGTGTCTTCACAGCAATAGAAAAGAAACAAAGACAAAGTAACAACGTTGATACAAAGTAGCAAGTACAAAGCTAGTAAGGGGAGTTGGCTGTGGTTGTGAATGGCCTGACTATGCTGGGTTTTGGAGGAATATGGAAGTCTTTGTTACTTTGAACTAGAAAAGCAGTTGGATGCTATAAGTGAGGCTTAATAGGCCATCCTTGTAAGAACTTGGAAGACAGCAGTGCTGAGAGCAATATGAGCCATGGATGCCCAGCTCAAGAGGTTTCAGTGTGGAACAACATAAGCAACCTGGCTATAAACCATTCCCTTGACAGTTAGACAAAAATGGTGCTTGCTTTTTGCCGGGGCCCTAAGAACCTGCCCACAGCTAAATTGAAGAGTTTTGGATGAATTTCATTGGCAAAGGATATTTCAATACACACTATCATTGATTCTTTGGTGTACTTATTATTGGTGATAACTATTATGTAGCTCTACAATAAAAAAGAGCAAGTGGGATAAAAAATACAAAATGTATAGCTTTTGGGAAAAAGATAAGTAAGGAAATTTAATGATGGAGCCAAGGTTTGTGCTGAGAGAGACACATGAGGAAAAAACAGCTTTAAAGACTTGTCTGTTCCTAAAGAGCAGAGTCAAATCAAAGTTCATGCAACCTGCCTGCACCGTGCCTACCTGCCTGCACCGTGCCTGCCTGCCTGCACCATGTCTGCCTGCCATCATCCTCCCCACCATGATTTTGATCAACTCACCCTCAGAAACTCTAGATCCCGATAAACTCTGTTAGTGTAAGTAGCCTTGGCCATGGAGTCTCTTCACAGCAATAGGAGAGTAACTAAGACACAGGCCGGGGAATTCTATATTTAATTTATGAATTTCCCACAAGTATAAATGCAGAGACTGAGCATGTTCTATTGGAAAGTACACAGACCTGGGTAAATGGTGAGTGAGCGAGCATGAGTAGTGGATAGAGAGAAGGGAATCTGTGCTCAATTTACACTGAAAAGAAATACATACCCCTATGTCTTAGTTAGGGTTTCTATTGCTATGAAGAGACACCAGGGCCATGGCAAATCTTATAAAGGAAAACATTTAATTCAGCCCGACCTACAGTTTCGAAGGCTTAGTCCGTTATCTTCATGATGAGACTTGGCAGTATGTTGGTAGGCATGGTGCTGGAGAAGGACCTGAGAGTGATACAACTTGATCTGCAGGCAACAGGAGGCTAACTGTCTCACTTGGCATGGCTTGAGCATATATGAGACCTCAAAGCCTGCCTCCACAGTGTCAGCCTTCCTCCAACAAGGACACACCTACTCCAACAAGGACACACTTCCTTATAGTGCCATTCACTGAGGCCAAGCATTCAAACACATGAGTCTATGAAAGCCATACCCTACTATAAAAAAGGCAGTTTTTATAGCTTCTACAGCCTAAGAGTTTCACAGTTGGTCAGTAAGAAAAGACAGACAATTATGATCTAAATCATACACAGCTTACACTGTTATCTCTTACAGCTTTGGTCTAGAATATTCCCCCAAAGACCTGTGTGGCAGTGTTTTTGTTCCTACTGTAGCACTATTCAGAAGTGAGTGGATCGTGAGGATTCCATCTTCATCAATTGATCAATACTGGTAGATTCTGTTGTCAAAAAACACAGGTCCCACCCACCACAAAAAGAATAGGAGATAGGTTACTCTGGAGTTGAATTTGAGTGATGATGGCCAGGAACACGGAGTTAGGTCATCCAATGTTTTTATGTAGTAAAGGTTTCATGAAACAGTAACAGTACAAAGAATGAATGCATTTTTAAAACACTGTGATGTAAACATCAAACCTTAGGTAGGCAGGTTATGACAAAGCCCCTGGTACAGATCTCAGATACTATGGGATGACTTTCTTAGCCTTTGTCTTAATAGAAGCTAAGGATCAAGATAGAGATAGAGATAGAGATAGAGATAGAGATAGAGATAGAGATATGTATCTAGTAGTCACAATCATGTTAAGTCAAACACAGTTGTGCTGTAAGTGGCTATTAATACAGCTAAAGATAGCCCAAGATAGTTGGGCTCCTGACCTCAATGTTTCATTCTCCACAATGACAGAAACTCTCATCAGTCAGTCAGCATGGTAGAATCTTTATCACAGTGGCCGCTTCTCCCCTCCCACCCACAGGAACTTAAGTTCAGGATACATACTACTAGGACATGTTGGAAGCTGTAGGAAGTGGGGCGCAGTTGGAGAACACAGATTACTGTGACACTGTGGGTACTTTAAAGGGATGCATTTGTCCTCAGTTCCCCTTTTCTGCCTTGACTTTCCACAGCCATAAGCGAATCTGCTCACCACATGCTCCCTGCAATGATGTTCTTGCTACAAAAGAACAGGCCTAACTAACCATGAAGGAATAGCTCTGAAATCAGAAAACCAAAAACAAACCTTTCTTCCTTTGCTCTCTCGGGTGTTTTATTACAGCAAGGGAAAGACAAATACCTTGTGTCCATGTGTGTGTAACACTGGGTTTTCCATGTAACCTCTGTGTTCTTTCTATATTTCTGCAGGAAACCTGTGCTCACTTGGACAGCATAGTACAGGGTTCAAGTCTAGGGTTAAGACAGCCCCTTTAGGGGGCGGGGTTTGCCTCGGGCGAAAGCCTGCCAATAAATGGGCACACGGGGAGGCGGCTCGGCCCTTTTTTCCTCCCTACCTCCTGTACTACGCTGGAACTTTGGTTCTGTAAGTTTATCATTAAAGTGGTAAATATTCTTTGATATCTGCACTGCATTTATTTTGCGCGGATACATTTGGCGCCCAACGTGGGGCTTTCACAGACCTGGCCCAGACCCAAATTGGAGTCTCTGGAGGTCCCCCGCTGGGCCGCAGCAGTGGTCTCCCTGGGCACGGAAGCAGCTGAGATTCTGAGCGACTCAATTTTCAATGCTGCTTGCTAGAGAATCAAGCAGCGGGTTTGAAATAGACAGAGCCTTTTTAACAGCGTGATAAGTCTCTGTTCCCCGCCACCCTTGCCGCCGCCTAAGTCTCTGTTCCCCTCCCACCTCTGCCGGTGCTCGGGTCACGTGACAGTGGCCTGCGAGCCCCGGCACAAAAACGCCGGCATCCCTTTGATTTGTTTACTTTGCTGGCTTTTCGTTATTCCCTTTCTGGCCCAGTTGCTACTTATCAGCCTGGTGTCTGTTTCAATTTTGTTTTTGAGTCATTTTATTTCAGATTTAGGCCACGTGGACTCAACTGGACTCTTTCGCCACCACTGGCAGGAACCAGTCATTACAGGTAAAAGAATTTTTTTTTCTTTTATAAATAATGTCTGAGAACGTGACAATTTCAGATTTCAACAGCTTTTTTGAATGCACCATTTGGGAGATCTTACAAGAGGTGTCTATCACCCCACATCTATGGATATTCCTGGGATTCTTAATTTTCCTTAGCACTATTTGGTTTGATAATAGGAAAATGATCAAATCTCTTAAGGCAGAGCTTAAACGTTTAAAAACTATTGAGAATGACAACAATCTTCTCAAGAATCAGTTTGAAGTTCTCCAGGAAGAAAACAGATCTTTGTTTAATATGACTTGGTTAACTGAGCAAAATCTATAAAAGGTACAGGCTGATGTTAAGGAGAAATTCATTACTATGGAAGAAGGAACAGCTGAATTAGATCGTAAGTTCCAGCAGTCCCTTTCTGTAGGAACTGAAACATTAACTGAGAGAATCAAAACTGCTAAATGTGACAAACAAATTTTGTCTAAAGCTTATGACAGATTAGCGAAAAGATTATCAATACAAGAAGACACGGTTTATGCCATAAAAATTATGTCCAAAGATGACAAGTTATCTCTACTGGACAAATTTCATACTTTAAAATCCTCAATGAAGGCTTTAGAACATAATTCTGGGCAGGAGATTCAGACATTACAAAAAGCAATGGTGAATAAAATTGAAAAGATTGAGGAACTTCTAAATTCTGATGAAAAAGAACAAAGGGTAGAAAGGCAAATTTTAACTACATCTGTGGATAAATCCCTCTGGGACAATTTCCACAAAGCTCTACTTACAGCTCTACATGACTTTCCTGTAATAACAACAAAAAAGGTGATTGGTTCCAAAAACCCTAGGGTCATCAAGGAAGATACATGGGAGCCTGTCCGTATGAATGATCTCAAAAAAATTAAACAGGCCGTCATGACTTTTGGGATACACGCCTCTTTTGTTAAAGAGATGCTAAAATCTTGGGCCACAACAAGCAGAGCAACCCCCTCAGACTGGCTCCAGCTGAGCTCCGCGGTCCTTGAGAGTGGACCACAATTAAAATGGAAATGCTTATTCAGGCAAGAGGCTAGACTTTTAAAACAGCAGAAAAAGGCAAAGGCTGCTGAACTAAATCAACCAGTTTATTTCAAGGATGTGCTGACCTCACAATGGAAGCCAGGAGATGTACTGCGTTGGGGAAGGGGTTTTGCTCTTATCTCCACAGGTGAGGAAAAATTGTGGATACATCAAATTTAATAAAGGTTCGGTTTGAGGAAGACAAGTCACTTGGAAAAGATAAATAACAATTCATTCACAAGGATGACCGGCATTCAGATGGTAAGGATTACTGATAGGATGGGGGCAGGGTTCTTTTCTTATCTCCACAGGAAAATACTCATCTTCAAAGAATTTAAGAGACACTGAATATTTAATTACTGATGGATGTAAAATAGTTACGACCCACTAAGTATCTATACATACTGTAAGTATTGATTTTTTTATATATATTTATATGTTTTATTGAACACTTCCTTATAAATGTGTAGAGCTGGTTTTGGAGTTGGACTATGGCTCAGTCCCTCTTCAATTCCAAGCCTGTTGATAAGAGATATTTCAGAGTTTCTGTCTCAGGTCAGGAGCCATGAAATGGGACAGAATAATAATAATTTTATACTTGATAAACTTTCTTTGCCTTCCCTCACATCTGTGTCTTTCTTTATATGTCACTATATGTCCTTGTTGTTAATGTTTAAATTTCCCATAAAAAGCAACATATTTTCCTACATTATTCTTTGAAGTTTCCAGGATGAAAATGGGGCCCCACAACATCAACTCAATCTGGTTTTTATGACGTCATGATTTTTTTTTAAGCACTAATTTTAGACCTGTTTTTTGGTACCAACTGCAAGAGACAATTTCATATGATGCACATTTTTGACAATGCTCTGGCCGGACCTTATCAAAACACTCAGAGACTAGTTATAATTTTCTTAAATCAAAGGTTAATTTGGGAATTTTACCATCATTTGCTTTCACAGGGTCCCCTAAGAAGTATGTCGCCCCCATGTCAGCTAGAAGCAATCTAATAGGACGATGTCCCCTCTCCCAACAGAGTTTGCCCACAGGGTTAGGGACATCTTTTAGTGGTTGGTTTAGGGTTGAGGGGATGGGGAGATATTGTTTGGAATTAGGGGTATATTAAAAAAAAAAGAGGGGGATTAACTGGTTTGATGGGATGATTGGTATTTGTGACTTACTGTTTTTAGAAAATTATATTGGTACTGTTTCTTGTATATTGATATATCGAATATTGAATGTGAGTGTTCCTACCTCTACTTTTGTATAAAAGTATGCTTATATTGTATGGATACATCTATTATATCACAATGTACATTTCTACCTCTGGTACTATTTATGTAATAACATTGTTTACATTTGATAAGTAATGACATTGTTTACAGGTGAAGATCATTGTCTTCATATATTGCACAGTTGTTTATTCTCTTAGTTTCAAATTAGATAGGTATTGAGAATTATATGTTTGTCATATTTATTTTTAGGATAATCAGATCTTTTAAATACATAGAGATTCTTTTTAGTATAGATAGTATAATCTTCAGCCTCTTTGAAGAGCTGTAAAAAAATGGCCTTTAATCTAACCTAGAATTCTGTGCCAACGAGACACAATTACTCCTGGCAACACCACTCTACTCCCGAGAGAACGTTGAGCACCAAAGACACTCCATTGGGAGCTTGTCTTCTTGGCAGAACTGGTCTTTGGGTTAAGAAAAGCCCATACCTCAACTACTGACTAAAATACGAAACAGGATTGTCTTATCTTGCCAAGACAGGGTAGGATAATTCTAAGAAAGTACCTTGCATTTGATAATGGTATGTCAGTTATGTTAGGCCTTAGCCAAATTTGGTTGACTCAACATTACAAACGAGACTTTGGGTGATTGCCCAGGTAGTCAGTTGTCTCTGTCATTTGTTGCACATTTTGGATATCTCTCATTTGTTAAGTAATATTTACTCCCTTCTCAGATCTTTGATGGAGTTGAAGATTATTTAATTGTAGTTACTCTCTAGCAAAACTTTTGTTCTCAATATTGTTTGTTATATTTATCATTTGTTATTATTGTTTATAGTTATATTTGGTTTAGTTCTGTCTTATTTAGACAAAAGGGGGAGATGTAGGGTTAAGACAGCCCCTTTAGGGGGCGGGGTTTGCCTCGGGCGAAAGCCTGCCAATAAATGGGCACGCGGGGAGGCGGCTCGGCCCTTTTTTCCTCCCTACCTCCTGTACTATGCTGGAACTGTAAGTTTATCATTAAAGTGGTAAATATTCTTTGATATCTGCATTGCATTTATTTTGCGCGGATACATTCAAGTAAAGATAAAGCTGGTAGTCACTACACGGGCACCTCTATATCCTGGTGTGTGTGTGTGTGTGTGTGTGTGTGTGTGTGTGTGTGTGTTGTAGCTCTAACTCAGTGAGACATACCTTTCTGCAGTTTATAGTGCAAGCCTTATGAAATGTAACACAAATCAGTACGTTGATGAAATTTATATCCATGTCCATTGTAGTGGGTGATATCAGAAAGAACTAAACTTGCAGTGAAAACCAGAGTTGCAAATCAACTCTTGATTTGTTCTAAGATTGAGAACCTGAAAGAAGTTTTGGACCTTCCAAGGATCTTACAATGAGACAATGAGGAAAACTTGAGAATCCAAGACTTGAAGCAATGAAAAAGAAAAAAAGCCTGCATAAAATCTGAGAGACAGAATAGGGAGGAGTTTAAAAAGTGTTCCTTCGGTTTGCTACATAAAAAAATTAGTTGGGGCTATTGTTTTTTTTTCTGATTTTATTCTTTTATTCATAAATTATCCTTTTTTTTGTAATGGGATGGGATTACTAAATCAAAACTTAATAACAAACCAACCAGTGCTTCCTATTGATATTTCTAAAAATCTCAGTATCTCTCCAATTATAATCTGTTTATATTTTGCTTCTTGAGAATTTTGTATATAATCACTACATTTACATCATTTCTTCCCCCTCAGTCCCTCCAACTCTCCCAATGACATCTCAAATTCGTAACTGTTATTGCTACATACATAAATTTATAAACACAATCTGCTGAGTCACTTAGTGTTGCTGCAGTCCTCTGAAGCCATAGCAAATGCTCCTGACTACTGTCAAGCAGTTTTACTAAAAGGACAGAGCTGTGTGGCTCTATCTGTGGCTTAGAGACTCAGGTATTAAGTTGTATTGGTTAGGGTTTCTACTACTGTGAAGAGACACCAAGACCATGGCAAACATTATAAAGGAAAACATTTAATTGAGGTAGTGGCTTACAGTTTCAGGGGGTTCAGTCCATTACCATCATGGTGGGACATGACAGTGCACAGGCAGACATGGTAATGGAGAAGTAGATGAGAGTCCTATATCTTGCAGGCAACAGAAAGAACTGAGACAGTGAGTGTATCTTAAGCCTATATGGGACCTCAAAGCCCACTTCCATGGTAACACACTTCCTCCAACAAGACCACACCTACTTTACAAGGTTACTCCTCCTAATAGTACCACTCCCTTTGGAATTATGGGGGCCAATTACTTTCAAATCACCACAAAAGTTAACATGATACAAAAAGATCCAACAGCCCTGAAAAAAATATGTTTAAAATTAACATTGCGTGAACTGAACAGATTGTGCTTATGGGTGTGTGTGTGTGTGTGTGTGTGTGTGTGTGTGTGTGCGCGCGCGCGCGTGTGTGTGTAACAACAATTAAAGAAAAAGAGGCCATGAATTTGCAAGAGAGAAATGGGATGGTATATGGGAAGGTATGGAGGGAGGAAAGAGGACTTTTGAATGGAATCATAAGGGCTTTGAGCCACTTTACTTAAACTTTCTGACTTACAACTTGCATTTCCTGATTTATTAGCATCAGTATAGAATGTAAGGGCACTAGAAATTAGTGTTCCTTGCACGATGTTAGGAGGAATCCAATTAGTTCTTTTATAACAGAAGTCTCTTACTCAAATGCTGACAAATAAAACTAAGAGTTGTTTATTTAAAAAAACAAACAGGTCAGTCAAAATTAATATTTTTGATGTTTCAGGTAGTCTTTGTCTAACGTTCCTTTCCACTGTTCCATTAGCCAAAGACTAGCTTATAATGAGTGAGAAGCAGTCAGTGGGGGAGAAGTCAGATTCCCGGAAGCCTCCTTCTCAAAGCCTTGTCACCTGGCCCTAGGAGACCCTAGGCTGGGAGTCTCAGTTCACAGAACTGGTCTGTGATTATCAGAACTCATAGTATGCAGTTGGGAGGGAATTTGGTGGATACTGGATTTGCCCTTGTTTCCTTTCCATATGCTTACATGCCCCAATCCAAAATGGGGGAAGAAGGCAGAAGAACCATTAACATGACACAAAGAGCAACAGAACAATGACCTCTTCAGTACCTGAAACATCAAGCAATGATACCCTGATTAAATATTCCATTGTTTAGTCAGGACATGCAACGACCACATCTTAGGCCAAGCACCTTGTAGGCAGTCACTCCTTGGTCAAACCTCCTGTCATACCTTTTAAGGAAAGGAACAGTCATAGGCCTGAACTCACTGTCCTTTGGTCAAAGTGAAATGGATCCACTCTGTGGGCCATCATAATACCCAAACACCAAGTAACCACAACGTAGGTCAAGATATCTTTTTATACAACATCTTGAGTCAGACCTCCTGTCAATAACCATGAAGAAGTAAGAATAGGCCTGATCTCTCTGATCTTTAGTCAAGATGGAACAGACCCAGTTTTGTGGGCTCCCACATGTGAGGCTACCAATATTGTCCTGGAGAATTTCTGAGATCAGTAATAATAATTTAGTATCACAATGGCCTTGGGTGTCAATACCAGTAGCAACAAATGAGCCAATCTAATAACTAAGAGGAAAACTTTAGCAATGTGCTCCCAGTAGAGAAACTGGAAGAGTTTACACATTCTTGGTGCTGCAGTTAATGATCTCTAGAGTTAGCTGTGTGTTGGGGTAAAAACCTGGGAGGTAGTGAATGCTGAGGAAGCAAGTAAGGGGTCTGCAGCTGTGCATGAGTCAGCCTCACTGTCCTCATAAAAGAAATGACATAAGCTGGGCAGTGGTGGTGCATGTTTTTAATCACAGCACTTGAGAAGCAGAGGCCGGTGGATCTCTACGAGTTCGATGTCAGCCTGGTCTACTGAGTGAGTCCCACAGGACAGCCAGGGATGCACGGAGAAACCTTGGATGGAGAAACAAAAAAGCCGACAGTGCAGTCAGTTGTTGCTGCTCCCACAAAGTCACCTGCAGGAACATCTTCCAGGGGCCATTGCATTTCTTGTGCTCTTACATCCAGCGACAATAGAATAAATTATAAGGATGGCTTCTGAAATTTCCTGACATATTCCAATAAGGAGTTTACTCCCACCCCACTATCCGGCATGGCCTGCACCCATAGAAAAGGAAACTCTGTGTTGTTTAGTTTTGCTTCTACTTGACACATTCATTTTATTGATTAATGTTCAGTTGGGGGGCAGGCTCTCAGCTCACTGTGAGTGGTGCCACCTCTGGGCTGGTGGCCCTGGGTTTTGTAAGAAGAAGGCTGAGCAAGCCAGGAAGAGTGAAGCAGTAAATGGCATTCATTCTTTCGTGGACTCTGCACCAGATCCTGCCTCCAGGTTCCTGCTTTGGTTTCCTTCAGTGGACTGTGACCCAGGAAGAAAAAGCCTAATAAACCTTTTCCATCCTAAAATGCTTCTTCGTCATCTTAGTGTTGTAGTACAGCAATTTAAAGGCTAAACTAAGGCTAAATATGAAAACTATGGCCACATCTTGGTAGTTGTAGTAACAACTAGTTCCATACACATGGTAAAGATAAGGGAACTTAGTGACATGTCTCAGACACAAACCCAGAGCTCTCAACAAAGGCTGGAAATACTCACTAGCTCAAACCCAGCAAGGAAATTTCTAATCATCACCTGGCCATTGAGCTAATGCAACATAAACTCCTGTGGCCATGCCTGACAAAAATAAATTTTTATAGCAAATAATTTCAACTTTATTTATTCTCAATTAGGTTTTATAATTAACATATTAAGTGATAGGGTTCATCATGTACCCTCATTTATGTCATATTATGAACAGACTTTGATGGGCAATTTCCAGACTTATAAAGGGAAAACACCACAGAGCACAAAACACCCTGAGGAAAAGATACATAGCTTCACAAAATAGCAGATTGTACCAATTTGCGTGGCCTATTTAAAAAGATTATTATAATGTATTCAAAGAAGTAAAAATATCCAAAGGAAAAGTCAGTAAAATGTGTTTCTGAGAAAATATCCAGGCTTTTAAAGTCAACTATTGCAAACATATTCAAAATGCTAAAATAAACCATGCCTGGACAATGAGAACCAGAATAAGTAAAAGAGTCCAAGACGAGGCCCAGGAATCAGGGTCCCATTCAGTCACACACTCAGGAGACCCCCAAAAGATATCAAACTGAAAGTAGACCCCTGTAGGCCTTGTGCTTCAGTCTCTGTGAGCTCATCTGAGCCTTACTCGGCTGATTTAAAAGGCCTCATTGTCCTGGTGTCCTCTGTCCCTTTGGTTCTTACATTCTTTCTGTCTCCTCTGTCAGGGATTTCCCTGAGCTCTGAGGGGAAAGATTTGTTAACGATAGCCAGTTTAGAGTTGTATGTCCCAGCCCCCCTGTGTGTGTGTGCGTGTGTGTGTGTGTGTGCGTGTGTGTGTGTGTGTGTGTGTGTGTGATGTCTGGCTGTGGGTCTCTGTATTTGTTCCCATCTGCCACAGGAGGAAGCTTCTCTGATGATGGCTGAACAAGACACTGATATATGAGTATAATAGACTATCATTGGGAGTCATTTTATCACTACACTTTTCAGACCAGTAGTAGCATTTGGTTTGATGTTAGGTCCCTCTGATTCTTGGTCTCCCAAGCAGTGCCAGGTATGGGTTCCACTTCGAGGAGTGAACCTTAAGTTAAGTCAGACATTGGTTGGATACTCCCAGAAGCTTTGCATCACTATTGCTCTAGCATACTTTACCGGCTATACAGATTGCAGGTCAAAGGCTTTGTGGCTGGGTTGGTATTTGCATTTGCCTTTTGGTCGTATACAGAGTATCCCACTCCAAAGACACTAGCGTGCAGGGGTAAACGTTTTATGTAGGCACCAGTTCAACTTCTCTATGTTCAATGAATTATGTGAGAATTGTTTCAGCAATGTGGCCTTGCTGTCAGTTTGTGGAAGCAACCTATTGTATTGCCAACAGCCTGGGTTGTTTAGAGATTTCCATGGAGCTTCTATGGCCAACAATTCAATTGGTTGTAACCTGGTCCCACTACTGGACGCTTTGTTTGAAGTCCATCTCCCTCATTATTTGGATACATAATTAAGATTGCCTATTGGATACGTATTTTAGGAAGTCTTCACTGCAGTAGGTTTCCATACTGCCCCTCAAATTCTCCTCAGTTTCAGCTGTCTCTCCATGAACTCCCTTCCTCAAGTCTATCTCCCTTTCCCTTCCCTACCAGATCCTCCTATTCGTTCCTCACCCCCTCCTTGCCCCTAGTCCATCCATAAAATCTATTCTATTTCCCACTCCCAGGGAGATCCATGTGTCCCCCTAGTCACCTCTCTGGGTCTATGGATTTTAGTTGGGTTATCTCTTATTTAACAGCTAATATCCATATGTAAGTAAATATATAACACGTTTATCTTTCTGTGTTTGGATTACCTAACTCAAGATGATTTTTTCTAGTTCAATTTATTTACCTGAAAATCTTTTGACAAAATTTTAACAGATGAATAATATCCCATTGTTTAATGTATATTTTCTTTGTCCATTTTTCTGCAGAGGAACATCTAGATTGTTTCCAATTTCTGAATATTATGAATAAAGCAGCAATGAACATGGTTAAGCAAGTGTAGATTGATGGGTTTGTGCTTTAACTTAATATATTTCATTTGGTTATGTTTCATTGTTATATCTTATAAGCCTGTTCTTTTCTAATGAAAGACAGAAAGGAAGTGGATCGGGTGGGAAAGGAGTTGGGGAAGAACTGGGAGGAGTAAAGAGAAGGGAAAACTATAATCAGGATATATTGTATGAGAAGTGTTTATCAATTCTAGGAGTTTACTGGTGGAATCTTTAGGGTCTTTTATGTATTAAATTATATCACCTACAAGTTAGGTATATTTTGAATTTTCTTCCTATTTGTATCCCAGTTCTGTCTCTTGTCAAATTACTCTACGACTCCAAGAACTGCACTGAACAGAACTGGTGAAAGTGGACATCCTTCTCCTGTTTTTTGATCATGGTAGAAATGCTTTCAATTTTTCCATTTAGCTTGATGTTATACGTTTGTCATATATAGACGTTACTGTTGAAACACGTTCCCTTAATCACTAGCTCCCTTAAAACTTCTATCATAAAGAAAAAATAGAATTTTTCAAAAGCCTGTACTATAACTACTAAGATGTTCACATGGTTTCTGCTCTTAAATCCATATGTAATTAATTGAATCTATTGATTTACATATGCCGGACAATTCCTTAACCTCTAGAGTGAAGCCAGATCAATGATGATGAATGGCTTATTTTTATATTCTTGAATTTGGGTTGCAAGAAAATTTTCACCTGTTTTCATCAGGGAAATGATTGGTCTCTAACATATTTTTTGTGCCCTTTTCTGATTTTGGCTTTATAAGGAGTTAGAGAGAGTTATTTCTTGCTTTGTTTTATGGAATGATTAGAGCTGTGTTGGCATTCGTTAGTCTTTAAAGATCTGGTGGAATTTTTCAATGAATCCTTCTAGAGTTTGGCCCTTTTCCGTTGGGGAATATTTTATTACTACCTCTATTTCATTGTTATAAATCTGTTTACATTAAGTATATCATCCTCATTTAACTTTTTAAGGTCATATTCATCTAGAAATTCATCCATATGTGAAAAATATTTCATATTTTTCCAATTCAACAGAGTATATGATTTTTTTCTATTTAGTTAATTGATGTCTTCGCTATTACTTGTCTGTTGAGTTGGTCTATGAAAGATGGATGGCTGAGCCCTGGGTCTACCAGGGCCCAGACTATGACACCTAAGCACTCTACTGTCAGAAAAGATAGAAGCAGCAGGAGGAGAAGACTGATCATTATTCCTCATCAATCAAGAATTGCAGCAGAATGTTTAGGGATAACACTAGCAGCTGTGGCAGCCCCAGAATTACAAGAGAAGCTGATATCCTGGGATACGACCAAAGTCATCAGGGCAGCAAATGCCCTCTTTTCTCTCCCGAGCGCAGGCCAATGTAGTCAAGCTTATCAGGATGCTCTGGGCTCTCGGATGTGGCTTGCTCCTTTGCAAATGGTGCTTAGGTCTCAGCCAACGATTATTGTTTGGACCAGATAGGAAGCAGGGAGTCATATCCAACCTTGGATCTTTCTGAGTCTGAAAAGGGTTCTGTCAAACGGCATGGGCAAGCTCCCAAAGTCTGCTCTATGATTCAACCTGCAGTTACCAATCTGGAGCGATCTGCAGCTCAGTGCAGGACCAGGTGTAGAGTTCAAAGGGTTTGGAAGCCCATTAAAATCACTGCATTAAATAGGAAGGATTCCATTGCTCTTATGAGACTTTCTGTACTTGTGAACTGCGAACTGCACTATCAAGAAGTGTGATCTGGTTCTAGATTAAGTGTAGATTTCTCCCTTGTTGACGGAATGGGGCTTTCACTGCTTGGTCTGACATAATCTCTTCTGGTGGGAGAGTGACAGACATTCAGGGAATCAGTACCCAAAGGAGCCTTTTCATCAACTGTAAGCAACTTAGTGATTGAGAAGGGGGACGTTTTCGTCTGAGCTCAGCTGGAGTTGATAGCTTCTCGGGATCCTGTGTATGCTTTTAGAAGCTCTGCCCTTGTATGCTAGCAAAGGTAATCATCACAGAGATTTTAAGGAAAGCTTAAGACAAAACAAAGAAGGCTTAGAAATTTATGAAATTTGTGCTAAGACTGTTAGTCTGGATAATGTTAAGTTGGTAAAACATCTATAAACTTTATATTTATAGAAGATGTGTACCCCAGGGGATAATAAACATGTGAAGAAACCAGTGTTAATTAGCATCTCTGTTCTTTTTCTAACCTTCTATACATTAATGTAGCATTTATTCTTGAAGGAAAATTTAGAATCTTTAAGGTTTATCAGTTAAGACAACAATACATGACTTACGACCTCATGCACAAATTTATCTCACTTAACCATAATTCTATTTAACCAGAGCCTAAAATGGCCATTCAAAGACTTCAACTCAAATACTTAAGTGAGCACCTAATTGTAGAGGCCAAACAAAATTCAGAGGAAACACAAGCAATTGTTTTAACATTAAACCTTTTATCACAGTTATATCCTTTATAGCTTTCCACAACTGAAAACTTTCACAATTTGCATAGTACCTGTAAAATTTCCATAAGATAAAAAAAAACACATCCTGGAAATTGGAGAGCACATACATGTTATCAATACTCTATTGTGTATTTCAACTCTGAATTATTTTCTGTCATGCAACGGACTGCATATCTGTGATGTAATATCATCAGTGCTAAATGGACAGAGCCAGGTGGATCTCTAAGGCTCACTGGCAGCAAGCTTAGCCTGGTTAGTGATCTCTAAGCCAATGAGAGAAAGCACCAAGGAGACAGCCATTAAAAATGACACCAAAGGTTTACCTCCAGCCTTCCTAGTTGTGTGCATACATATCCCTGCATACTTGAACATACATATGCAGTGACATTAATGTGCACACATAATGAGAGCCTTTTGGGATCCAGTCCCAAGGCATTCTTGGGGTTCAGAAAAGAGGTTGCAGCCAACAGAAGGCTCAGGATCTGAGGGCAAAGTTAATCTCTCTGTACTTCTTCTCATCAGTTTCTTTGTCTGCCCAAGCTGCAAAGTTTCCAGTTTATATACACACACAACCAGCAATTCTCTAGTAATAGCAAGGTTACAAGGCTTTAATTTCTCAGGGTCATAACGTAGATAAGAGCTGCACAAAATGGCACTGTCAACTTTCTTTATGGCTCCAGGAAGGCGTGGCTAGAGAAATGCCCAGGCAACGCTAAGAGGTAGAAAGGTGATTTAGGGAGCTTTGGATTCTAGGAAGGGAGAAGGGGAATTCATGTGCAATATTACATTCTTAGCTGTAAGTAATTAAACTAGAGGTTTGTGATAGATAGATAGACAGATGATAGATACATAGATAGATAAATAGATAGATAGATGATAGATACATAGATAGATACATAGATAGATAGATAGATAGATAGATAGATAGATAGATAGATAGATGTAAAAAGGAGGGAGGAAACAGTGATCAGCACTCTCTCTGCCACTGGAGATGTGGTATCTGGGAACTCATCAGTGTCACCATGGTGACCAGCATAACCTGCTGAAGAAGACATGTGCAGCTCAGTTCATGTTAGCATTTTCGCTTATGTAGCTAGCTAAAGGGAACCTCTCAGATCTATGAGTTACAGCTGTCACCCTAAGCATTAGAACAAGGGGAATTTATAGTTATATAGTACAAAATCTGGGGACTGACGAATTTCACCTGCCCATGTCAAACAGAGGTGTTTGTTTCCAAGGGACTTGTGTGAAAGAATTAATCTTTTCCGGAGCTGGCTAAATGATCAATGGCATCCTCCTGCTATTTCTCAGGGTTAAAATATATGCTAAAGTACAGTCAATAAACCAGAGTGAGCAAGGTGCAGGGTATTAATAGCCTTTTTTAGAGTTAGAGCAGGGTTGACTAAGGTTACTTTCCCAAGTCATCTGTGAATGAATTCGGGGCACCCTGTCTCCTGATCAGGAAGGACTGTGAATCAAATAAGTTCAGATGTGCCACACCCCTATCTTTGAAAGTCCAAAGTGTGATCTACTTGGAAGACTCCTCTCCTGATCAAATGTCCTGCCAATAAAAGCAGGGAGCTGGCCTCTAAGTTTTTCTCAGTAAATGGAGAGGAGATTTGACTGGAAGCAAAGGTTTTCAACTATGTGACTAATTTTCTCACCAGGGTCCCACAGTGTGGGAGGAAGTCACCCAATATACCAGTACATGGGAAAGATTGTGCCCAGTAATTTAATACACTGCTGAATCTTTTGAGATAGTCCCACTTAGAGAAGGAGGGTGCTGTGGCTTCACAAGAGGTTTACTGTAAGAACAGCCATTATTCAAAAGGTAGAACTCTTAGCATCTTGCATATGGGCCTGGCTCCATCAGAATGCATTTATTCTGGAGGGCTGACCTTATGATTTATCAGCTGAAATCTCACTAGACAATCCTGTGGACCACAGCAGGCATGCACACACTCCCACTCCCCCCACACGCACATGTACAAAATACACACACACAGATCTAAAAACAAGCAGTATAAATGTTTAAAAAAACCCACAAAGTACCTCTTACTTTGTCAATAGACAAAAAGAAATTTAAAAGATGATAAAAGTGAAGTCAATACACACACAAGATCCTTAGCAACACTAACAGCTCATTTCTCATCTCGAGCCATAAAGGCTAGAAGAGAGCGAAACAATATGCTTAATGTGGTATAAAAGAAGTCAGTGGTATTTACCTGCAGATTTAACAAATCCCATTAAACACACTCTTCTTTCTTCTTTTGTAATTGTAACCTCACACTCCTTGATCTTTCTTTCTGGAAGGGGTCCTAGAACTGATTTGATTTCTTCTTATAGGACTGCTGAGATCTTCCTTTTCTTCTTGTGTCACTTTAAGCTATTTGTTGTTTTGGAAGTTTCTCAAAAAAATCAAACATATGTTTAGAGCTCACAATCCCATGATAACATTTATAACCAAGACAACTGAAAGCATACACACACACACACACACACACACACACACACACACATTTGAGTGTTATATAACATTTCACCTGGAAACACTAACAAAATATGTGCACTCCAGATATGACACTGCACAGACCAAGCCTTCTTCCACCTTCCAGGAGGGAAATGACTGCAATGGATACTTCTTCCCTATCTCCAGCTATCATATTCTTTCCACCTACTCCTCTACACCATTTCCTGAGCCCATAAGGGGCCAATATAGGTATCTAACTAGATTTTCCCATTTAGAATTGAACATTGGGCTACCATGCCACAGTAAGAGTTATTATTGGGGGTCATGTAATTGCCAACCTGATTGAATGTGAAGTCACCATTAAATAGCTCTCCAGGTATAACATGAGGGCCTGCTAGTTGGGGGTTTTGTCCTGCCCAGTTCCCCCAGTCTTTAGGTCCCAAAGAAAAATCACACAGAGGTCTCCATAAGTTATAAACTGATTGTCCCATTAGCTCAGGCTTCGTATTAGCTCTTATAACTTATAATTAGCCCATTATTCTAGTATATGTTAGCCACATGGCTCAGTACCTTTTTCAGTGGGGTAAGTCACACCCTGCTTCTTCCGTGTCTGGACAGGACTGCAGAAAGAGCTTCCTTTTTCCCAGAATACTCCTGTTCTCATTGCCCCACCTCTATTTCCTGGTTGGTTGTCCCGCCTATACTTCCTGCCTGGCTACTGACCAATCGGCATTTATTTAAAATATAATTGACAGAATACAGAATTGTCCTACACCAACTGGGCATATAAAGAATGGCTCTTTCAAATAAGGTGGGTTGACGTGGGAAGATGTACTTTCAATGTGAGCAGTGCCATGTCACGGGATGTGATCGAGAGTAAATACAAGCGGAAAAGTGAGCTCAACATGAGCTCCCATTATTCTCTGCCTCATGGCCATGGATTCTGTGTGGCAGACCAGCCACCTTCTGCTCCAACCACCATACTTCTGTTGTCATGGTAAACTGGATCCCCTGGAACTCTAAGCTGAAGTAAACCTTCTCTTCCTTCCTGCTTTTGTCAGGAATTGCATCGCATGTGCCTCTGAGATGGCAGAAAAACGTGCTGCTGTCGCATTAAAGAACAATTGATATTTCTTCTTGGTTTAGTTGGATCAAGATGGAGCCCAAATTTGAAATCTCCACATCTCTTAGTGCTCCATCTGTCTGTAGTTTGTATTTAGTGATCTGTCTGTTGTTTGTCTATCTGTTATGTATGTCTGACCTGTCTGTTCCTGATGTATGTGTCTTCTGTGTGTATCCATCCTGGATCTGTGCCTGTGTATGCCTGAATCTGTGCCTATTTCTAATAAAAAAAGATTTGCTCTGTATTTACTGAACAACATAGAAACATGGTGTGGGGAAGGAATAAGGGATTCTTACAGAAGTCTTATCAGTGTTTTCCAGGAAGAAGTCACCTTGCTGATCCAGACAGCACTCAAACCTGCAAGCAGGTATTGTTGACCTATAACCATGTACTGATTCCAAAATTCACTGGGTGTTCATTTTGTTTAAGTGTGGAAGCCCACAGTAACTCTATTCTATCTTGACTTAAGTTCAAGCTTATTTTTGCTTCTCGAGGCCAAATAACAGGATGTTCGGCAAATGCATGGTACTAGATGCTTTGAGAATTAAGGAGGTGATTATATTTGTTTGTTCCTTGAGGTCTTTTGCCCTCCCCTTTTTAAAGGGGTGAAAAGAAATAAACTTGAGGCTTCTGCAGTATTTTCTGGAAGCCTCCTGAGTCCATCTTCTGTCTGTTGTCTCTTTCTCTCTTTCTTTCTTAATCCTCACTCCCATAATTAGACCCTGTTCAACTGGTTGGCTGACCCTGACATTTAAGAGAATTTTCAACAATCTGATTGTTTTCAGAAAATGATTACCCCAAAACACATGTACACACAAATATTATTCCAAGTCAGGGCATTTGAAGGACATAGCAAGGTTAAAGCTAGGCATTTAGGTTAGGTGTACAACTGGTTGCATGGGAAACCAAGGCACAGCAGGGCTGGTTTCATTGTTCTCTTAAAGGCAGGTTAAACCTAAGGAAGCTGAGAATACAGTAAGAGTAGATTAAGTATGCAGCGTTAAATGATTTCAAGGCACATTATTAACTTGACTATGAGGTCCAGTGAAAGTTCAGTTTCCTTGGAGTCAAGAGATATTTTCAGAAAAATGTATCACCGCAGTACAACATCAAGACACATTATAGTCAGCAGTGAATCCCTACAGTAAGCACGCCCCACAGCAAAGCTGAAGTCTCCCTCTGTTAATGAGACTGATGGCAGCAATGCATGGGAATAAACATGAATGTGGTAGAAGTAATTAGATTGACATATCACATCCATCTATCAAAATTACAGTGCCTGCCCACTGATGCCTATAACCTTTCACTTCCTCGGATACAGGTCTCTATATTGGCTTCTACTTCCAGGGAGGAGTTAATTACTATGGAGTGAGCCTTACGTCCAGTCAGAAACCAGTTAATTGCACAGATAACAGTCATGCCATTGTTGAAATGCTGAGTAGAAATTGCGAGGCATCGTGACAGTGTGGTATGCAATGACCTCATCTCAGCAGCACTGTTGGTTACAATGCTCTCCAACAGTCTGCCTGGAACTTTCTAGAACTATGAAAGGGAGCTTATAACTCAGTCTCTGCTCAATGTCTCCATTTTGTTCATAGCAAAGTGTGTGGTGTCTTCACCTAAAGGAGTCTGCATCTTTTTCTGGCATATAAACAACACTGTCAAAAAAAAGCCCTTAATATTTCTGAGGCTCAGGGGTCTACCTTGTCAACAGCTCATGGAGAGAGCCCACCTTTGGCACAGGGCTTTTACCTCTGAACCGTCCAGCTTCTAGGAGTGTCTTCTCGCACTCTCTCATGGGTTCTTTTCTTAAACACCTTACATGCTCTATCAGTGTTGACTTTTTGAAAATATGCTCTTAAAAATCTGTAAGACACTTAAGTATGATACAAACTCATTTTATAGACAGTTGAGAGGATCCAACTGTTTTCTTCTCCAAGAAAATACCAGCTAGTCTTAGATGGCACAATAATAATAATAATAAATAAATGAAATGCTAATAAATATAGCATGTAACAATCTCATTACTGTGTCAATCGTTTTATCCAAAGAGCACTGTTGGGTACAGCAACATATTTGGAGAACGCTATCCCATCTTGACCTCTATAATACAGTTATCTTCCACGCACCAGTCTCTTCTTGCTAGAGTACTAGCACTATCGCTACAGGATTACTGTGCAGCTTGCTAGGGATGGCCTGTAGCCTGGCAGTGGCCCAAAGAAAAACAGAGTTGTGTTCTAGACTCTCAACCTACCAGTTGATCCGGATGCCATTTTCTGACAGGTGCCAGGCCAGTACTGTGGCCCTGAAGTTTACACTAGTTTACATTCCTAACTGCTGAAAATTCACCCAACTGGGTGAATTACCTTCACCCCCATATACTTTAGTGAAAGAAAGGAGGACAAACTTAATCATTTTGTGTGCACTATTTTATCAGTTATGTCTTCTGTGGCCTGTTGTTCATGCTTCCCAGCTTTGTAGAAGCTCACTAGGACAGCACTTAGCTTTCAGTTCAGTTATGTTTTTTAGAGAGAGAGAGAGAGAGAGAGAGAGAGAGAGAGAGAGAGAGAGGAGGGAACGAAGGAAGGAAGGAAGAATTAATTCTAGGGCACATTTGCCTTTCAGGAACCCAGGCCTCTTTGCTGCTTTGCCATTCTCTCAAGTCTTCTTGATTGCTTTTGGCCAATGCACATGCCAGTCAATGGCTTCTCTCACCTCATCATATTACTTATGCCCCTTGTTCCTGGGACAAAACACTTGACAATGACAACTTAAGGAAGAGTTTATTTTGGCTCGCAGTTTGAAAGCACAATTCACCATGGTGGGAAAAGTGTTATGTCAAGAAGATGGGGAAGCTAGCCACGTTGCCTCCACAGTCAAGAAACAGAAAGAATCTTTATTGTGTTGATCTCATATTCAACTTTCTGTTCAGTCCATGTTTAGGTGGGTCTTCCCACTTTAATTAACCCAATACAGAAAGTCTCTCACAGACACAGCAGAGGAAATTCCCCCAATGCCATTCTTAGTTTAGACTCTCCTTTTAAGGGAATTTGGACTTCCATACGATGGAGCCTTCAGTGGATGGGATCTTACCTTCTAAGCCCCTTTTTTATTGTCCCTGAGCAACAGGCAAGGTGTCTCCCCAAACATGCTAACCACATCTAACAACTGCTTCTGCTCTCAAAGCACCTACCTTGTCTCTGCAACTTGATGTTTATCTTTTCCTACCAAACCAGACATTTTCCATGTATTTTTGTACTGGTGTGTGCGTGTGTGTGTGTGTGTGTGTGTGTGTGTGTGTGTGTTTGCTGTATCACTGTAAATCTATGTGTGAGCAATAAGCAGTAACTGTGACAGAGCATGAATATGACTCTGACTTGCGCTTTCCTCTGCCAAAAATGTGAGTACATTACTTTTGAATTCAGCCTCATTCAAACTCTCAGCATATGAGCAGAGTGCAGCCATAGCCTGTAGCCCGGTTCTTTGCAGATCCCTTTTTCCTATATGAAACATCATGAGATGAGCCTATTTTCTGTTCGTGTAGGGTGTTTTGGTTTCCTGAGCTTCTACAAAAATGGCCTGTTAGTCCCTACACTTAAAATTGAAGTAACATCAATAATACCATCTTGTCCCTACTATATTTTGTGTTTGCTTAGACCATTCTTAGCCCTCTAAACCCACACAACAGTCATGTCTCCCTTGGCAACACATTTAAGACTGCTATGGCCTTGACTATAGTCCAGATGTATTAATGAAAATGATTTGTGTTTATAGAAATTTAAACTAAAATAACTGAAGAAGGTATAAGTAAAAGCTAATTTCCATGGCTGACACAACTTCTTCTGTCCCATCCCCCATGAGTACTTGATCCTCCTCCATTGTCTGTGATACTCAAGGTGCTCCCCTTGTGATAACTGTGTCTCAGATGAGCCAGTCCATAAAGGACTGATTTCTCAGGTGGCTTCAGGTCATGCAGGATTTCTCTCAAGGAGGGATGGGTGGTTACGTTGTTCAATCTCTCTATTTCCACAGAACAGAAACTGATCCTTTATGAATTAAGAAACAAAGAACCCCCTGCACGGTATGTTGAGCTCTGATTGTGTCTAGTTTGGGTTTTCTGGGATGGTCCCCATTTGCATGAGGAAAGGATTCTTGCTCATATGTGGTTGTCACACTTACCTGCAGGTATATGGATAAGATTCAGAATGTCATAAGAAATGATTCCTGCTTACCAATATGGCAGTAGCAGGTTCTTTTCTCCATGACCTCACAAGCGTGGAAAGCTGGCTAGGTAACCAGCTCTGGGCCTGATTTATGTCCTGTTGAATGGGCCTTAAGTACAACAGAAGCTGATGGTTGCCGATGGCATGTGAGTGCCACTTACTGCTACTTTATGGATATATTATGATGCTGATAACTGTCAGAGATAAGCCTTAAACCCGAAGGTTTCATTCCTACCCTCCCTTGACAGCTTTCTTTTGGAACCATGGATACTAGACTACAGGAAAGAAACTTTCAAGCCAGATCAAGCTTGAATAATGGGTTCTAAGTGTAGCATGTCTTCAGCAATAGGGGCCTGCCTTTGATCCCTGACAGGCAACCAAGAGCTCCATTATTAATCTATATTCCCTTGGAGTTCACTTTGACTGCACTGACCAGCCATCTGAAAGGCAATTTCTCATGCCTACTACTGGGTTTTTATTACTCAATGGTTCTTGTAGAGAGTACAGTCAGCCCAACTGACTGAACTTACTTTCTTTAATACACACACACACACACACACAGAGAGAGAGAGAGAGAGAGAGAGAGAGAGAGAGAGAGAGAGAGAGAGAAATTTTAGGTCAATATAAAATAATACAATTACTTAAGGCTTTAGCAAACAACCTTTGTGTGTAATTTTTCCCTCAAAACTCCTACTGTATGACCTCCCTCCCCTTGCCCATTTGGAGCCTTTCCCGGTTCAGTTTCCCCTGTCAAAACACCTGTGTTACGCCAGTCCTCTCCCAACCTCCCCTCACCACTGGTTCCCTTCATACTTTCCTGCTTTCTGGGGCTACCTCATGTTGTGTGCTGTCTGCTAGATCAGCATTGATGGAGGTGACAGAAAGAAAAGCAGATAGGCATCTCTGACAGCAAACTGTCCTTTAATTAGAACAGTGAAGGACACCAGTCTCTCGGCAGGAGTGAGGATTGCCCATACATGGTGCAGGGGCTTGGGAGTTTTCCAGGGCAGGAAAGGGGACTTTGGGGAATGAAAGATTCCATCTGCAGTTCCCCTGCAGCCTGGGCATGGCAGATTGCACCACCAGAGGGTGGCATGCTGAACTTTTGGCCAGAAACTGCCACAGGTGTTATCATCAAGTCAGCTTCGCTGTTTGGAGTTTCTCTGCCCACCTGAAACTTTTAAGTTATACACCCTTCCCTCACACCTGGGGGTGTGGCGCTAGGAACCACAGGTGAGGGAGAACAGGCCGTGTTTGCCCTTCTGGGTCTGGATTACCTCACTCAATATAATCTTTCCTACTTCTATCCTCTGGCCTGAAAATCCCATTATTGGAGTTTTTCTTTACATCGTAATAGTATTCCACTGAGTGTAATGTATTTATTAATTATCCATCTATTGACAGATTTAAGTGTCTTTTATTTGTTTGCTATTGTGAATAGGTTGGCAATGAACACTGCTGAGCAAGTATCTGTGGAGTAGGACGTTGAATCCCTTGAACATATGCCAAGAAGTGATAGAACTTGGTCATGTGATAGATTAATTTTTAATATTTTGAGATTCTTCACGCTGACTTCCAGAGTAGTTTGCCATTTACACTTCTACCAACACTGAATGTGGGCTCCCCTTTCTCTACAACCTCGCCTGCATTTTTTCTTTGTTCTTTTACTGATCTCAGCCATTCTGACTAGAATGAGATGAACTCTCAAAGTTGTTTTAATTTACATTTCTCTATGCGCTAAGGACAATTGACACCATTTGAAGTATTTCTTCATCATTCTATTTCTTCTACTGAGAACTCTCTATCTAAATAGAGGCAGAAATCCATTTTTATTTATTTATTTTACATCCAGGCCACAATTTTCCTTCCCTCCTCTTCTCCCATTCCCTGTCCCACCCTCTCCATGCCTCTCCCCATCTGCTCCTCCTCTGTTTCTATTCAGAAAGGGGCAGGCCTCCCATGGATATCAACAAAGCAATGCATATTAAGTTGCAGTAGGGCTAAGCACCTCCTCTTGTATTAAGACTGGGAAAAGCTTCTTTAGGTTCACCTATTGTAGACTCCGTGGTCCTTATTTATGGCTAGAAACCAATTATGAGTGAGTACATCCCATATTCATCTTTTTGGGTCTGGGACACCTCACTCAGGATAGTGTTTTCTATTTCCATCCATTTGTATGCAAAATTCGAGAAGTCATTGTTTTTTACCGCAGCGTAGTACTCTAGCGTGTATATATTCCATACTTTCTTCATCCATTCTTCCATTGAAGGGCATCTAGGTTGTTTCCAGGTTCTGGCTATTACAAATAATACTGCTATGAACATAGTTGAACAAATGCTTTTGTCATTTGATAGAGCATCTCTTGGGTATATTCCCAAGAGTGGTATTGCTGGGTCCAGGGGTAAGTTGATCCCGAATTTCCTGAGAAACCGAAACACTGACTTCCACAGTGGTTGCACAAGATTGCATTCCCACCAGCAATGGATGAGGGTACCCGTTCTTCCACAGCCTCTCCAGCAAAGGTTATCCTTGGTGTTTTTGACTTTAGCCATTCTGACAGGTGTAAGATGATATCTCAAAGTTGTTTTGATTTGCATTTCCCTGATTGCTAAGGAAGTTGAGCACGACCTTAAGTGTCTTTTGGCCATTTGAACTTCTTCTGTTGAGAATTCTCTGTTCAGTTCAGTGCCCCATTTTTTAATTGGGTTAATTAGCATTTTAAAGTCTAGTTTCTTGAGTTCTCTATATATTTTGGAGATCAGACCTTTGTCTGTTGCGGGGTTGGTGAAGATCTTCTCCCAGTCAGTAGGCTGCCTTTGTGTCTTAGTGACAGTGTCCTTTGCTTTACAGAAGCTTCTCAGTTTAAGTAGGTCCCATTTATTCAATGTTGCCCTTAATGTCTGTGCTTCTGGGGTTATACATAGGAAGCGATCTCCTGTGCCCATCTGTTGTAGGGTATTTCCCACTTTCTCTTCTATCAGGTTCAGTGTGTTCGGACTGATATTGAGGTCTTTAATCCATTTGGACTTGAGTTTTGTGCACGGTGAGAGATATGGGTCTATTTTCATTCTTCTACAGGTTGACATCCAGTTGTGCCAGCACCATTTGTTGAAGATGCTTTCTTTCTTCCATTGCATACTTTTAGCTCCTTTATCGAAAATGAGGTGTTCATAGGTTTGTGAACCGAAGGAAAAACATATAGTTGTCCTCTTCGCTAAGGGAAGTAGACCAAATTTCCGGGGAGAAAATGGGATCTTGGGGGGTGGGGGTGGGATGGGGGTAAGGGGAGATGGGGAGAGAAAAGGTAGAAGGGAAGGAGGGGGGACCTGGGAAACGGGAGAATTGGGATAAAGGAAAGGTGGATAGGGGAGCACGGAACCACAATTCTTAGTTAAGGGAGCCACTTTAGGGTGGGCAAGCGACTTGACCCTAGAGGGGCTCCCTAGTGCCCAAGATGAGGTTCCCAGTTAGTTCCTTGGGCAGCTGAGGATTGGGAACCTGAAATGACCCTATCCTAGAGCAATACTGACGAATATCTTGTATATCATCATAGAATCTTCATCTGGTGATGGATAGAGATCGAGACAGTGACCCACACAGGAGCACTGGACTGAGCTCCCAAGGTCCCAAGGAGGAGCAGAAGGAGGGAGAACATGAGCAAAGAATTTGGGACCACGAGGCGTGCATCCACCCACTGAGATAGAGGAGCTGATCTACGGGGAGCTCACCAAGGCCAGCTGGACTGTGACCGAAAAAGCATGGGATAAAACCGGACTCTCTGAACATGGCGAACAATGAGGGCTGATGAGACACCAAGGACAATGGCAGGGGGTTTTGATCCTACTTAATGTGCTGGCTTTGTGGGAGCCTAGCCAGTTTGGATGTTCACCTTCCTAGATATGGACGGAGAGGACCTAGGACTTAACACAGGGCAGGGAACCCGGACTGCTCTGTGGACTGGAGAGGGAGGGGGAGAGGAGTGGGGGGAGGGGGAGAAGGGTGGGAGGAGGGGGAGAAGGGTGGGAGGAGGGGGAGAAGGGTGGGAGGAGGGGAAGGGAAATGGGAGGCTGGGAGGAGGTGGAAACTTATTTTTTGTTTATGTTTTTTTTTTCTTTTCGCAATAAAAAATAAAAAATTAAAAAAAAAAAAAAAAGACTGGGAAAAGCAACCCAGTATGAGGAACAGGTTCCCAAAAGCCAGTCAAAGCTTTAGGGGCAGTCCCTGCTTCCATTGTTAGGATCCCCACAAGTAAATCAAGCTACACAACTGTCACATATATGTAGAGGGCCTAGGTTAGTCCCATGTAGACTTCCTGACTGTTGGTTCAGACTCTGTGAACTCCTATGAACCCAGGTTAGTTGATCCTGCGAGAAATCTTGTGCTAGTCTGATCGGTTTTCCTCTACATGAGAATTGTGTTTATTCTCTTGCAGCTTTCAGTATTTTTCTTAGTGCGTTATGTTTAGTGTTTTGAGTATAATACACCATGGGTTTTCTTACTTTATGTCTTGTCTAGTTGAGGTTCTGTGTAGTTCTTTTATCTATATGGGAATATCTTTATTTGGGGAAGTTTTTTTTTTTCTATGATTCTGTTAAGGATCTGATCAATACCATTGTGTTTAGACTAGTCTCTTTTTTTCTATACCATTAATTCAAGGATTTGGTCTTTGGACAGTGTCTTGCATTTTCTGTATGTTCCCATCCTGTACTTTAAATTTTTCACCTGCTTTGCTCTATTTTTCCAGATCCTCTACTTTATCTCTGAGTCCTAATATTCTATTTCCTGCTTGACTAATCTTACTCATAAGCCTTTCCACCTGAGTTTTCTAAATGGTACACCAAGGTTTTCAATTTCACCTTCATTTCAACTGTGTTCTCGTCACTGTTCCTATCTCTTTGTTAAATTCAGTTTTTGAATCCTAAATTGTCTTCATTAATTCATTTGGATGTTTATTTGTAGTTTCTTGGACATCATTCAAGTGTTTATTGTTATCATCTTGGAATTCATTGAGATATTTGTTCATTTCTTCTTAAAGTTTATGATTGTTCTTTTCAATGCTGTGTTGTTGGGATCACCCAGGGATTGACATTGCCCCATGGAGGCTCCATGGCCACACGTTCAAGCATTTGTTTCATGTCTCAGTATCCATTTTAGGGGTCATGCAATTAGCAAAGGACAGAATTCCCACAAGTGTACTATAGTGACCCACTGAGTTTGTTGGAGTTAGCTTTGCAGATATCATTGAGAGGTCACTTACCCTTGAGCATGGAAGACTCTAAGGCAGCTGCATTTCTGAAAAGCCAAGCCCAGGCTGAGTGAGAGATCCTAAAATGCACGTGCATGAACTTCTCTGCATGCACAGGCTGCTCAGTGATGGCTGACCTGGGAGTTTCTGCCCTCCCCGCAGTTGTTTATAACCTTGGTGAGGGTCTTTGGAAGTCTTAACCAGTTTCAGGAACTTCCTGTGCCTTGTAGTTTTTATTTATTCACTACAACTTGTGAGTCTCCTGCAGTCAGATGCTTCTCTCTCACCTGCCTGCCCCCAAACACCCAGCAGAGGCTTCCCAATTAATTGACTTCAAGGCTTAATATAAGTTATAAATGCTTAGCCAAGAGCTCACTCAGGCTTGTTACTGACTAGTTCTTATGTTTGACATTAAACCATAATCCCGATTTACACTCTGCCACATAGCAGAACCCTTATTAGTATGGCATGTTCATCTCCTGTTCCCTCTGTGTCTGGCTGGCGACTCCTGACTCTGCCCTTCTCCTTCCCGTCATTTTTAGTTTGGTTGCTCCGGCTACATTTTCTGCCTGGCTATTGGTCTGTTAGTGTTTTATTAAAACAATTCAAGTGACAAATCTTTATAGTGTACAGAAGTCTCCCTCTAGGAGCTAAGAGCAATGCAATAGTGAAGATTCCTGTAAGTGATACTTATAATGGAAAGGAGGTAACTATTGTCTATACTTCCATAAAGGTATAGATGGATAAGCAAATATGATTTAACCATATAACAAATTGACCCATGAAAAGAGAATAAAATGCCAATGCATGCTATAGCATGGATAATGCTCAAAAGCATTTTACTGCATCATATATGTCAAATATCAAAGTGGTGTGTATGATTTCATTTATATGAAATATACTGCATAAAAGTAGTTGATAGAAATTGAAAAGAGATTAGCATTGTCCTAGACTTGGAAGTTGTAAAGGAAAACAAATTAGGCTATATGTTCAAGGTGATGAAAATATTTTAGCATTCAATGGTGGCAATGCTTACAGTTTTATGACTGTTAAGACAATCAATTTGTGTACTTTATGTTTGATGGTATGTGAATTCTACATTATATGAGCAATCAAGATAGAGAGGAGATATCTACAGAGACAATAGACTCCTTAGAGTTCAACTACCTCAAAGTGAGTGACAACCTTGAGATGTGGGACTCCTCTGATTTACTCTATTTTCTATAAAGAATAAAGTCCAAGACAGCATCCAGGAGTAAAGCAAAAAGAGAAGTTGAGGAGGATCAGGGAAAGAAAAGGTGAATAACACCCTTGGGAAAATGAGTGGACTTTGACAAGAACCGACATCAAATTTCTGACCATAAATTTAAAATGAGATGAGGCATATTGATTTTATGTTTTTTCTTAGTCACATCTGACCAATTGAGTCCAGTGCAGAGTAGGTGGATATTTAACCAGGGTCGGCAGCTTCAGAGCGAGTGAAATAGACTCTCGAGGCTGTGTCAAAAGGCAGTTATAATGATGAATCGTGGAATCCTAGTGAGATACCTGGAGGAGCAAGGATGTGAGGAGGTTAATGTACGGAGAATGTGGTGGTGTTAATGGGCTGTTACTGGAAGGTTGGAAAATCACTGGAGGGAGAGCTGAAGGGAGACTGAGCTGGGAAGTTAGGAAGTGGGGATGGTCTGATATTTGATGGCGACATTGAAAGTGTACAGCTATTACTAATGGCAATGTCCAAGGTTTGTCTCAGAAGATGAATGGCTAATCTGAGTAGCTGCAGAAAATTGATTTAAAGTATCTTAGGACTATTAAGTGCTTCTGCTTAAAAACAATGTGTGCTTGAAGAGGAAAGGGGCTCATGGGTGTTAGTCTTTCTCTAGCATGAGAAAGCAATGTCTACTTAGAGAGCACCATAAGTGACTGAAAGTCCTAGGTCAAGGGCCTAGGGGGAGAGTAGTAAGAGAGGTTAAGATACCCACGGAATCCAAATCAGACCAGCCCTTGCTTCCATGATGAAATAATAACAGTTTAATGAGGGCCCACGAATCACAGACAAACCATGGATTCAATACTTTTTCTGGGAGGCAGGACCTAATTTTGTGGTCCTTTCTGCTATGGGGCAACAAGACTTGGAAGACAACCTAGGACAGAGTGTGGTGCACTGGAACAGGTCAGAGTGTGGTGCACTGGAGCAGGTCAGAGTGTGGTGCACTGGAGCAGGTCAGAGTGTGGTGCACTGGAGCAGGTCAGAGTGTGGTGCAGTGGAGCAGGTCAGAGTGTGGTGCACTGGAGCAGGTCAGAGTGTGGAGTCCTGGAACAGGTCAAGATGTGGTTCACTGGAACAGGTCAGAGTGTGGCACACGGGACCAGGTCAGAGTTTGGTGCACAGGAGCAGGTGAGAGTGTGGTGCAGTGGAGCAGGACAGAGTGTGGTGCACTGGAGCAGGACAGAGTGTGGTGCACTGGAGCAGGTCAGAGTGTGGTGCACTGGAGCAGGACAGAGTGTGGTGCACTGGAGCAGGTCAGAGTGTGGCACTGGAGCAGGTCAGAGTGTGGTGCACTGGAGCAGGACAGAGTGTGGCACTGGAGCAGGTCAGAGTGTGGTGCAGTGGAGCAGGTCAGAGTGTGGTGCACTGGAGCAGGTCAGAGTGTGGTGCACTGGAGCAGGTCAGAGTGTGGTGCACTGGAGCAGGTCAGAGTGTGGAGTTCTGGAACAGGTCAAGATGTGGTTCACTGGAACAGGTCAGAGTGTGGCAAACGGGACCAGGTAAGAGTTTGGTGCACAGGAGCAGGTGAGAGTGTGGTGCAGTGGAGCAGGACAAAGTGTGGTGCACTGGAGCAGGTCAGAGTGTGGTGCACTGGAGCAGGTCAGAGTGTGGTGCACTGGAGCAGGACAGAGTGTGGTGCACTGGAGCAGGTCAGAGTGTGGCACTGGAGCAGGTCAGAGTGTGGTGCAGTGGAGCAGGTCAGAGTGTGGTGCACTGGAGCAGGTCAGAGTGTGGTGCACTGGAGCAGGTCAGAGTGTGGTGCACTTGAGCAGGTCAGAGTGTGGCACTGGAGCAGGACAGAGTGTGGCACTGGAGCAGGTCAGAGTGTGGTGCACTGGAGGAGGTCAGAGTGTGGTGCACTGGAGCAGGTCAGAGTGTGGTGCACTGGAGCAGGTCAGAGTGTGGAGTCCTGGAACAGGTCAAGATGTGGTTCACTGGAACAGGTCAGAGTGTGGCACACGGGACCAGGTCAGAGTTTGGTGCACAGGAGCAGGTGAGAGTGTGGTGCAGTGGAGCAGGACAGAGTGTGGTGCACTGGAGCAGGTCAGAGTGTGGTGCACTGGAGCAGGACAGAGTGTGGTGCACTGGAGCAGGACAGAGTGTGGTGCACTGGAGCAGGTCAGAGTGTGGCACTGGAGCAGGACAGAGTGTGGTGCAGTGGAGCAGGTCAGAGTGTGGTGCACTGGAGCAGGTCAGAGTGTGGTGCACTGGAGCAGGTCAGAGTGTGGTGCACTGGAGCAGGACAGAGTGTGGCACTGGAGCAGGTCAGAGTGTGGTGCAGTGGAGCAGGTCAGAGTGTGGTGCACTGGAGCAGGTCAGAGTGTGGTGCAGTGGAGCAGGTCAGAGTGTGGTGCACTGGAGCAGGTCAGAGTGTGGAGTCCTGGAACAGGTCAAGATGTGGTTCACTGGAACAGGTCAGAGTGTGGCACACGGGACCAGGTCAGAGTTTGGTGCACAGGAGCAGGTGAGAGCGTGGAGCAGTGGAGCAGGACAGAGTGTGGTGCACTGGAGCAGGTCAGAGTGTGGTGCACTGGAGCAGGTCAGAGTGTGGTGCACTGGAGCAGGTCAGAGTGTGGTGCACTGGAGCAGGTCAGAGTGTGGTGCACTGGAGCAGGTCAGAGTGTGGCACTGGAGCAGGACAGAGTGTGGTGCAGTGGAGCAGGTCAGAGTGTGGTGCACTGGAGCAGGTCAGAGTGTGGTGCACTGGAGCAGGACAGAGTGTGGTGCACTGGAGCAGGTCAGAGTGTGGCACTGGAGCAGGTCAGAGTGTGGTGCAGTGGAGCAGGTCAGAGTGTGGTGCAGTGGAGCAGGTCAGAGTGTGGTGCACTGGAGCAGGACAGAGTGTGGTGCACTTGAGCAGGTCAGAGTGTGGCACTGGAGCAGGACAGAGTGTGGCACTGGAGCAGGTCAGAGTGTGGTGCACTGGAGGAGGTCAGAGTGTGGTGCACTGGAGCAGGTCAGAGTGTGGTGCACTGGAGCAGGTCAGAGTGTGGAGTCCTGGAACAGGTCAAGATGTGGTTCACTGGAACAGGTCAGAGTGTGGCACACGGGACCAGGTCAGAGTTTGGTTCACAGGAGCAGGTGAGAGTGTGGTGCAGTGGAGCAGGACAGAGTGTGGTGCACTGGAGCAGGTCAGAGTGTGGTGCACTGGAGCAGGACAGAGTGTGGTGCACTGGAGCAGGACAGAGTGTGGTGCACTGGAGCAGGTCAGAGTGTGGTGCACTGGAGCAGGACAGAGTGTGGTGCAGTGGAGCAGGTCAGAGTGTGGTGCACTGGAGCAGGTCAGAGTGTGGTGCACTGGAGCAGGTCAGAGTGTGGCACTGGAGCAGGACAGAGTGTGGCACTGGAGCAGGTCAGAGTGTGGTGCACTGGAGCAGGTCAGAGTGTGGTGCACTGGAGCAGGTCAGAGTGTGGTGCAGTGGAGCAGGTCAGAGTGTGGTGCACTGGAGCAGGTCAGAGTGTGGAGTCCTGGAACAGGTCAAGATGTGGTTCACTGGAACAGGTCAGAGTGTGGCACACGGGACCAGGTCAGAGTTTGGTGCACAGGAGCAGGTGAGAGCGTGGTGCAGTGGAGCAGGACAGAGTGTGGTGCACTGGAGCAGGTCAGAGTGTGGTGCACTGGAGCAGGTCAGAGTGTGGTGCACTGGAGCAGGTCAGAGTGTGGTGCACTGGAGCAGGTCAGAGTGTGGTGCACTGGAGCAGGTCAGAGTGTGGCACTGGAGCAGGACAGAGTGTGGTGCAGTGGAGCAGGTCAGAGTGTGGTGCAGTGGAGCAGGTCAGAGTGTGGTGCACTGGAGCAGGTCAGAGTGTGGTGCACTGGAGCAGGTCAGAGTGTGGCACTGGAGCAGGACAGAGTGTGGCACTGGAGCAGGTCAGAGTGTGGTGCAGTGGAGCAGGTCAGAGTGTGGTGCAGTGGAGCAGGTCAGAGTGTGGTGCACTGGAGCAGGTCAGAGTGTGGCACTGGAGCAGGTCAGTTATTTGTTTAACATCTGTTTGGTTTAACAATGCGTTTCCAGAGTGATGTATTGGCATCACTGAAGTGGTTTGATCTCTAATACTCAGTTGATGAAGCTGGAGAACAATGACAATATTCAGCTCAGGGGAGTTGTAGACCTGATGCGGCCTGAACATTTCACAACTAGTTCAATTACAAAGATGCAGCTTCTACCTCAGGAACTGCTGGGGAATCCAAGAGATAAATTGATTTCTGCAGTTTTGAAAGCTTAATGGATTAAAGCTAAGAACAAGTGGGAATGGACAGTAAACAGAAACACATTTTGAAGAATTCTTATGACCAGTCATCCTAGAGTCGCGGCAGGTTCCCCCAGGCTTGTACTTGTCTGATCACATGACCATACAGCATTATTAATTTTTGTTTTACAGTCTGAGCCTGAGCCCCAATTTTCTTACCTCAATAACACTGTTACTGAGTTCAGGCAACAAGCTGGGCACCTGTTCTAAAGCTTAAAGATACATTCTCATGTTTTGAAAAGTGGTTAGAAAAAGAAGAGTGCTCCATTATTTTGCATTATCGGTGAGGAATTTTGGTGTTTTCCTTGTAAATCGAATATTCTACTTTCTAAGTGAAGTGTAATTATACTTCCTCAAGCAAAATGTTGATGTGTTAGACCTTTATTTCTTTAGCCATCTGTCATCTTCTACAGTGGCTCGTTTGGGATGATGGTCTCAGAAAGCAATGGAAGGGCCTTTGTACTATAATTGATTTCTTGTCTGGAGATTTTTAGTAAACATTGGCAAGGCAGTGGTATATGCTCAGACCCCATGAACGCAGGGAATGCAGCTATACAGTTATCCAAATTCTTGTCTTTGATCTTTTGGTAATTAGAAAAAAAAAAACTTCTATTATCATATATTCATTCTGGGAGAGGCTGTTTTCAATGATGCCTGGATTCCCCAGAGAGACTTAATGGGGATAAATGGTACACATTCTACCCGGTCACTGCGTTTGGCATTGCTCTGAACTTACAAGGCCAATGTTTTAATAGCGGTTTTTATTGTTGCTTTTGCAAGCTTAAAAATGAGGTGGGAAATGGAACTTTTTGCTCATCAAATGAACCACCATCTAGTCAAGTAGGACTCACTCTAACAATTAACCAAAGCGGTGCTCATTTTCCACCGTCTGCTCAATAAGACAAGCAAGCCCTTGCTAGAAATTGGCTTCCCTGCTTTCCAGACATTCTTGGAAAGGGTTGGCTTCTAAATACGCATTTGTGTTCAGCTAATAATGTATTGATTCCCTAAATGAAACCATGTTTCCTAGTCTCATGCCAAGGAGAGAGGAGATAACATCTGCATTAGCAAATGGGTTTATGCCAATATCTCCCATCCAATACTTTGTCTTTGAAAATGCTCTTCTTTCAAAGAATTGAAATTTTCATATGTATCTCATTGTTGTCAAGGCCAGTGTGTTGCCAAGCCCTTGAATTAGCCATCACTTTATGAGGCAATTGATCTAAGACCACCATGCAGAATAATAAAAAAGCATCACATGATATAATTTGAGACAGCTTTAGCTGCTCTATCTATCTATCTATCTGTCTATCTGTCTGTCTGTCTGCCTGCCTGCCTGTCTGTCTGTCTGTCTGTCTATCTATCTATCTATCTATCTATCTTTATCTCATCTCTCTCTCTTTCTGCCTCCCTTTTTCCCTCCCTCCACCTACTTCTTCTTTTCCACTTCTCATCCATTCTTCTATATGAATGCTTTAGAGCTTCCTTGGCTGAGGATTTCACTAGAGCTAAAAGGAAAGTAGGCCTCTCGAGAAGATAACATTGTATTTCAGAAGCCTAGCAAAGAAATTTAAGCTTTTTGTGGGTGAGGAAATAGAAGGGAAATTGTTGATGGATGAGGATGAACAACAGACTCTTAAGACTTGGGGGTCTTTTCCCATGAGGCCCCTCTGCAAGGATGACTGAGCCTCACCCAAGCATGCCATGGATGATGCTGGATCTAATGGAGTCATGTGGTTTTGTTTTGTTTTTTCAAGATTACCAAGGAACTTGATACCATTCCAAAGGTGTCTACATTTACTGCTGGAGTGAAAGAAATGGCAGTTGAACAATGTCTGCAGTTGAGATTTCAATGCTTGAAAATATTATGAAGGACCCTCCACGTCGGAATTAAAATAATAAAGAGTAAATGATGAAACACATGGGTTTTTTTTTTTTTGCACCTATGTTTGTGGAATAAGATTCATTCCAATGTACTGCCATCACACAGGTTTGGTAATTTGCAAAACTATTTATCTTAATTGGTTCCTTAAGATAAGCACTATATATATATATATATATATGTGTGTGTGTGTGTGTGTGTGTGTGTGTGTGTGTGTGTGTGTGTATGCAACATCAGTCTTGCTTCATAGCTTGGAGAATTAAATTAAAATTTGGAGAAGTCAACTAGCTTTCTAAGAAACACAGCTAGAAGCAGGCAAAGGTAAGACATGAAATCAGCCCCATCTCGGTTTATGTTTCAATACCACTTTGCCTGTCTAACAAAGAATCCAGTTGCATTCTCTAACTGCTATTGAAAAGACAACTGGAGTTATTTGAATAGGCTTAATTTTATAATTTATTTAACAATGAATAATTAAAATCTCAGAACTTGATCCTAGTTCTCTGGGTCCCTGTGAGATATGATTACTAGGGCTCTTTTCCCCACCTGACCACAGACCTGGGCTCTTCCTTAGATGCTGAACATTCATTCCTTCTCAGAAGATGCTGCCATGATTCAAACCACTAAGGCTGTCCCACTAATATGCTGTGGAACACTGGCTTCAGGTTCCTGCTTCTTTATGCCTCAAATAAAATTATAGTCATCTGATTCTTCACCATGGAGGGATAATTTACAAGGAATCAGTTTGTGGAATCTTCAAATAGGCATTTATTATAGTGTCTTATAGCCTGGGAAGATATCCTCTTAGCCTGATGTTTTCATCTTTAATATGCTTCCCAGATAGACTATGAAGTGTCAATATCTCCACTCCATTCCTTTTCCATTACTGCCCCCTTGGCTTTACTTCCAACAGCATCTGCCCCAGGAATGTATTAACAAACTCCCCTTTTCCATACTCTCCTCTTTCTCTTCTTTTCTAATGAACAGCAACCTTTCAGGAATCTCTTGTTGCCCCATCCTTTTATCTACACAAAGGTGAGTGAACACAGCTGCACTGAATCTCACAGCTCAAGACCTAAGCTCCAAGTATGCCTCCTGAGCCTTCTCTAAGATGCCATGCTTTTAGTGCCCAGACCAAGAGTTTTGTACACTAAAAAAATAATTATTTTAATATACAATCAGACTTAACCATCCCACACCTTAGTAAAACTCTCAACTATTTCTCCCAAAATAGAACTGTGAAATTCTCCTAACCACAGGAAATCATCCAGTGCTGTAGTCCGTATACTGTTCCTTCCTCCCATTCTCTCTGAAATCCACTCTGTTCCCTCTGCTCATCATGATGTCTATATAGAAAGGGCATTCTTCTCCCAGAGCTGCACACAATCCTTCCTGTTATAAAAAAAATTAGGTCCAGTCCCCTTCTGTTTTGTAAAACCATTTCAGCTAGTGAGGAGAGGGAGTCCTGTAAATGGGAGACTGAGGTCTCTAGGCATTCTATGTCAACATCTATAGCTTCTCTCAGAGCGAAGTAATGTTCTCTTTGGGACAGAAGAGAGGCAGTTCCCAGCACTGTGAGGCTCGCTCCTAGGAGGATACTGAGTGTAAGGGGGCTTACGAGCTCACTTTTTGTTCTAGTTAGGCCAGCATCCAGCTCCATCCTATCTAGGAAACCTTGCTAGTCATGGTAAAGGAGCCGGGATACCAGTCTGATGAGGACACAATATCAGTTGGAGTTAGAACTGTATTATGTGCACAAAGAGTTAACCCCGAGGAGCACGCCCACCAGGTATCATTGTGGGGATTAAGTACACTGCAGTGGTTGTGAGGGGATAAGTTGAATTGCAAAGAAAAGCCTTGGCAGTGGAAACTTTACCTATGAAAAGTCCCTGTCCTGTTACTTATTTTAGAGTTAGAGAGTGTGGTGAATGCCAGTGACATTCATCAGACTTAGCTGCTTCCCGAATAAAGCCCTGGACAGCAATTTCCTCATAATAAGGGAGAGCTGTGACATAACAGAGCCAACAAGAGTTGGTTAGGGCTGTGAGGAGTTTAGAACCATCTAAATCTTAGTCAGAAGCTCCAGGAGAGGATGCTATTCAGGGGCTGAAGGCTTGGTAATAGCTAAAGTATCTGGGGCCAGTGTTTTAGGGGAAAGTGTGGTTAGAGCCTGTTATTGGGGCACCGGTCTCTTTGTGGATAGGGGAGTAGGGTTTGGGTCCAGTGACTTACTGGAGCCTATTATTGCTGGTTTTACTGGTTCTATCTTAAGCCAAATCAAGGATGGACAGAACATGCCCCCCATATCTATAGTATATTACACTCCAGCGTAGGCCTGATGACCATTGTGTGTTCCATTTTCCCAGATCAGTGAAAGTAAATTTTACTTGGCCTAAGTCACCTGTTCTGCAAAGCTTGTCAGGATGAGGAAGAGGGGAACCATACCAGATTTGTCTTACATATTTAAAAGTGACTAAGTCTGGTCTGCTTACAGCCCATCGCCATTCCCTCTTAGAGGTGACATAGTCCCAACGTTTTTAGAAAGAGGATTCCAGGCCTCCACACTGCCTTTTATTTCTGATATGACCTGGGCACACGTAAAAGCCATACCTCCTGGCCTCTGCCTGGCCTGTTGCTCTATAATCATAGTTCAGGTCATGAGAGCAGAAATATAGGTCAGGCCACCAGGTGTTCAATGGGGCTGCACGGGTACTCTGGTACAGAGTTTTGTATGACTCCATCCTCGAGAACCCAAATCAGTTTAAAGGGTACATGGGGTTGGCTTCTTTAGCAGGAGCAGAGGGAACCAGCATCAACATCAACAGGATCAGGAACGATGCTTGAGCTTGACCTTTAGGGGTTGGTGGGATGCCTCCCAGGTCTCAGCAGCGATAGTCCTCTTGTAGGGTGAAGGGACCCGCTGGGTGAGCATGTAATAATGAGCCCAAGAGGCAATGCCATCTACTTTGAGGGCGGTTGGTGTTGTCAGGACAACCATGTAGAGCCCCTTCCATCTCGGCCTCAGAGATTTTGGGTGATACCTTTGGATAAAAACCCAGTCTTCAGGCCTGAATCTGAGAAGGTCTGGAACAAAGGCAGCTTCATAGGTCATCCTAAGCTTAGGCCATATGGTTTTATGAATCGATTGGAGCCACTGAATTGCACTGAACAAGTACTGATCATCTAAGTCCGCAATCAGGTCAGTTTGTAAGCTAGAAATCATGGTGAGGGCAGAGTGCCCATACATAATTTCAGAGGGAGTCAGGCCCATTTCATTTCTGACTCTAAGAAGGGCAAAGGGAAGGAGAGCTGCCCAGTCAGCACCAATCTCCAAGGCCAATTTAGTCGAGGTCTCTTTTAGGGTCCTATTCATCCTTTCTACCTGCCCTGAGCTCTGGGGTCTATATGCACGATGAAGTTTCTAGTTAGTCCCCAGTGCAGTGGCTAGTCCCTGACTTACCGAAGAGACAAAGGCAGAGTCATCGTCTGACCCTATCATGACTGGGAACACATACCTAGGCAAGATTTCTTCAATTAGCTTCTTCACCAGCACCGTGGCAGTTTAGTGCTTGGTGGGGAACTCTTCAGTCTATCCAGAAAAAGTATCTATAAACACTAAGAGATATTTGTATCCAAATTTTTCAGGTTTGATTTCAGTAAAATCTACTCCCCGGTATGTACCTGGCTGGTTGAGTTCCCCGCTAGTGGGCCCTGGGTTGAGGGGGTGCTCACCGCATTTGCCAGCTGGCATGCCTGGCATTATGTCACTACCTGTTCAACAGTCTGGTTACCATCTTGAATTTTGACGTGGGCCCTTTGCAACAGGTCCTGAATTCTACGTGTCCCCAGGTGTGAGGAGCAGTGTATTTTCTAAGTATTTTGTATCCCAGCTTTTGGGGGAGGATGACTTGCCCACTAGCTTTTCCACCATTCCTCCATTCGCTGGACCGTGGGGAGAGTGTGTATGCAGGCTAGATCTTCAGGTGTGGACTTGGGGATCTGTGGCAGACCCTGGCTCCTGGGTCAGTTAAAGCCACCCTAGCCCTGGGGGCTGAAGCCACCTCTTTTACTGTTTTATTGGCCAGGTTGTTTCCCAGTTGTTTTGTTCCAGAGCCTTTTTTATGTCCAGGGCAATGTATTATTGCCAACTCTGTGGGCCCCTGCAATGCTTATAGGAGATCCAGAGAGTCCTGTTTGTTTTTAATAGTTTTTCTTTCTGCTGTTAGCAACCCCCTCTCCTGGTAGATAGCCCCGTGGATGTGGGCTGTGGCTAAGGCATACCTGCTGTCTGTGTAGATGTTTAGCTTTCTGCCTTTCCCATCTGTAAGGCCTCTGGAAGGCCTATTAGCTCGACCTTTTGTGCCGAGGTCCCCTGTGGTAGGGGTTCAGCCCATATTGCCTCTGTAGTCCTTGTCACTGCATCCCCCACATACTGTCGTCAATTCTGCACATAACTGCCGCCATCAGTGAATCAGGTGACCTTCACATTGGGGATAGGAATGTCCTTCGGGTCAGATCTGGTGCTGTGGGCCTCAGCCAGTATCCCGGAACAATTTGTGGTGGGGCCTCTAAGTCCAGATCTTGCAGTAGAATGGCTGGGTTTAAGGAAGTTGGAATATGAAAGGTTTTTCATCTGGGGTTAAACAGTAGTGCTTGATAGTGGGTCATTTGAGCATTGCTCTACCACCTCTCTGGGGTTTCTTCAGCACTCCTTCCAATGCACAGCATATTTTGGCCCAGCATCAGTTTGTCTGCATCTTTTACCAATAGGGACACTGCAGCTATGACACTGAGGCAAGTGGCCACCAGATGCTACAGGGTCCAGTTTTTTTGACAAATAGGCTACTAGTCGCCTCCAAGGCCCCATAGTTTGGTGAGCACTCCCTTTGCTATCCCCTGCTCTTTTCTACCAACAGAAGAAAGGGTTTGCTCACATCTGGCAGGCCAAGGGCCAGGGCTTCCAGGAGCTTGTGTTTTAGAGCTTCGAATGCCCTTCGTCTCTCCTCTGTCCAGCTAAAGTCCTGACCTCCTGTCGTGGGATCTTTATCACAGTCTCTTTACAGGCCTCAGACAACCATCTCTGCCCTTCCTTACGAACATATCCTAAATAGGTTGTTACCTGTTGTTAACAGATCTGAGCCTTCTTTGCTGATGCTCGGTATCCTAGTTCTCCAAGGGGGTGCAACAGATGCTCAGTCCCTCTCATGCAACTTTCTTGATCCTCCGCAGCAAGCAACAGGTCATCCACATATTGTAATAGACTACCTCTGGGTTTTGGAGTCAGTATTTCCCCAGGTCTCCATGCAGGGCCTCATCAATGATGGTGGGGGTGTTTTTTGTAACCTTGAGGCAGGCAGGTACAAGTCAGCTGGCTGCTGATTCTAATCTCTACGTCCTGCCATTTGAAGGTGAAGTCAGCCTGGCTCTTAGGGGATAATGGCAGGCTAAAGAATGCATATTTGAGATCCAGTACAATGTACCATTGCTGGTCAGGAGGCAAGGTACTCAACAGTATATAAGGTTTAGGAACAGTAAGGTGTATGTCCATTGTTGACTTCCCTAAGCCCTGTACTGGGTGGTAGTCATTAGCATGAGGCTTTTTAACTGGCAACAGGGACTTGTTCCAGGCAGACTGGGTGGGTTTAAGGACCCCAAGCCTCAGTAGCCTCCGTATGTGGGGGATGATGCCTCTTTTTGCTTCCAGTGGTGTGGGATACTATCAGACCTTAATGGGATTCACTCCTGCTCTGATTTCAGTGAAGTCCGGGGTCCTGTGAAGGGCCAGTCCCATGCCTCCTGGCTCTGCCCAAACCGGAGGGAACCATTGGAGCCAGTTCTCTCTATCAGGCTCTGGTGTTGTTGGTTTCTGTAGAGTCCGTATTCCTCAGCCAAGTCACAAGTGACCAAGACCCTGACTGGCTCTCCATTCTGATGGACCAGTTTGGCTCCTTTCTCAAAAAAATTAGTTTGGGCTTTCATTGTGGATAAGAGTTCTTGGCACAGCAGAGGGTAGGGGCATTTAGGAAAGAATGGGTTACCCATCCCATTCCCAAGTCCACTGTTGTTCGGGTAGTCCATCAGTAAGATTTGGTCCCTGTGGCCCCTTGGACCCAGGTAATTTTGGTGAACGTGGGCCCCTCTGGTTTAATAAGACTGAGTTTTCTGCTCCTGTGTCTCCATAAAATCAAGAGGTTTCCCCCTCCACCTTTAGGGTCACCCTAGGCTCAGGGAGGGATTCTGAACCCCCAGTCTCCCCTAGTTGCTGTCTTCTGCCCAGGCCACGGGAAGCACTCAGGCCAAGTGGCCCCATTTGGGTCACTGTCTCCTTTCAGCAACTTGAGATGTTTGGGTGGTCTGGCACCTGTAGTAGTCAGGATTTCTTTCAGGTATTGTCTACATTGCTCTTGTTGCTATTCCAGAATCTGGGCCAAGCTCCTCTTCTGCTTTCTATCTCATTTCTCTCTCCTATAACTACTTCCTCTCTCTTCTTTCTTCCTTCTGTTCCTCTGTCTCCCTCTTATTGTAAACCTTTTCTGCTGCTGCCACTGATTCTCTGATTTTTTTCTCCTAGCCTTTCTAAAGATTGTAAATTTTTTCTAATGTTGGGAGTAACCTGATTTATGTAAGCAAACCTCACCATTTGGGTGGATTCCTCTGTTTGCAGGATCTATGGAGTGTATTGCTAGAAGGTCACAAGGAGGCGTTCTAGGTATGCTGCTGGACTTTTGTCTGCCCCCTGCCTAATGTCATAAACTTTAGCCATAATAGTCAGTTTGCATGCAGCCACCTTGAGGCCTAGCACAAAATGGAGTTGGTTTTGTCCCTTCACTCTAAGCTCTATCTACTCCCTGCCACAGCTGTCTGGGTTTTCTCTCAGCTCAATGGCCTGTTCTCCAAGCCCTACTTTCTGCCACAGAAGCCTGGGTTTTCTTTAGAGCACTTTTCTTATGTCTGGGTCTTGGTGCCATTGTTCTTTTCTGATGCTCTGATTGTTGTAATGTCTTTAATTCTCAAATCTTTAATTAATTGTCATTATATATTTGAATCCCACAATAGTAGTTCAGCTTTGTTGAACTGAAAGAGCTGTTCCTATTGAATTCTGTGTCAGAACAGCCACTGCATGTCTGAGCCAGAAATCTGCAGCTCATCCTGCCTCCCGTCCTCCTCTCATCTCCTCTGGATACGGAATCCTCTCTGTTCTGCTTCCAAAACCTGATTCCACTTTTGCATCTCTATTTTCACTGGCATCTTTCATCTGAATTTTTGTGACTATATTAACAGCTCTCTCTTCCCCCTCTCTACATCAGTCCTGTATAATGCTACTTCAAAGCAACAACCATAGTCTTACAGCATACATAAAATAATCTGACCCCTATCTTATGAATTTTTTCAAGGATTCCTCTTTCTAACATAAATGAAAGATCCTTTCATGTCCCACAAGCTGGCAGTGGTCAAACACGGCTCTGGTTCAGTTCCTTTCACACATTTTCAAGTCTCTTATGCACTGAACTTTGAAATTCCGATATAAATATGTCTTTTTCCCATCATGCCCTCTGCAAGTTTCCTTTTTTCTTATAGAAATTTTTTTCTTCCAAATTCATCTTTGGCTTTCAGTTTTCAAGTTCCTCAGAAAAGATCTTCATGACACCCATCACATACGGTTTAAATCTTAAGTAAACTCTATGGGCTTATGTCTTCATAGCTTGTTCTCCAACATTTGATGCTGGGGAAACCTTTAGAAGGAAGGTGGGGTTCAGAAGAAAGAAATTAGGCTATTGGATCATGTCCTCAACACAACAATTCCTCCTTCTCAAAGAAGTGAGCAACCTCCTTGACCATATGCTCCTGCCATGATATACCATGTAACTACAGATAAAAATAACTAGCCAAATCACTGAAAGAATTCTTTTCTGTAAGCAGGTTGATTTTCTCGGGCATTTTGGAACACTAATGAAAATATGACTAGCACACCATGTATTGTATTCAGAGCCTCACCGGATTTACTTCTCTCTTTGGACTTACCAAGATCTATAGTTTGTCAGTTATTTGTTCAATAACAATATGTTGTCCATTTTCACAGTAGGGCACGCACTCCATGGAAACAGTGAGCAAAGAAAGGTTGCCTATTCTTGTCTCCAGCACTGAGCACCGCAAAGGACACACTGAAATGCTTTGACTAATCCGCATCTCTGAGAGATGGAGGCCCCAACTCAACACGCAGCAGACCGGCAGTTCTTAGTTGCTTTCTATTGCTTTGAGAAACACCATGACCTAAAACAAGTTAGGAGAAAGGAGTTTGTTTGGTTTAACACATCCTGGTCTCAGTTAATTACTGAGGAAAGCCAAGGTAGGAACACAAATGGGGCAGCAACCAAGAGGCAGGAATTGAAGCAGAGGCCATGGAGAAATGCTGCTTATTGGTTTGTTGACTTTGAAGCTTCCAATTCATACAATCAAATAACCCAGTTACTTAAAATAAATCTGCTTCAGATAAAAAATATTCCAGTACAAATAATAATAAATATTCCAGTGGTTAAGTTACTTCAGAGAACTTACTTGAGAAAATTTGTGTGCTTAATATTTATAAAAATACACTTCTAGGGCCTGTGAGATGGCTCAGCCGATAAAAGCACTTATAAGTCTGAAACCTGAGTTTAATCCCGGAATTTACCTTCAAATTGTTCTCCAGCCTCTACAATTAGAACCTGAGATACATGTTCGTGGTTCCTTCCCACAAATAAATAAATACATGTCAAAGTGGCAGAATTGGAGAGATAGTTTGGTGGCTATACAAATACACACTGTTCTTTAGGTTAGGCCTGTACTCTAGCCCCAGAACCCATATCAGAAAACTCACAGCTGCCTGCAGCACCAGCTTCAGGGGCATCTAGTATCTCTGACCTCTGATCCACATAGGCATCTACATTCACATACACATAGCCACATACACAAACATGTATATGTAATTAAACAACAATAAAGAAATGAATTACTAGTTAGGGTTACTATAGCTGTGGTGAAATACCATGGCCAAGAGCAAGTTGAGAAGGAAAGAATTCAACTTGACTATATTTCCACATCACTGTTCATCATCAAAGAAATCAGGGCGAGAACCCAGGGCAGGAACCAGGATGAAGGCAGGAGCGGGTGCAGAGACCACAGAGCAGTGTAACTTTCTGCCTTGCTCATCATTGTTTTCACAGCCTGTTTTCTAATAGAACCCCAGACCACCACCCAGGGGTGACACCACCCATAGTGAGGTGGCTCCTCCCATATTGATCACCAATTATTAAAATACCATAAAGGCATGCCTATAGGCCAGTCCTATGGAGGCATTTTCTAAATTGAAGTTCCCACCTCTCAGATTACTCTAGCTTGTGTCAAGCTGACATAAAAACTAGCCAGAACACTAAATAAAACAACAAAAACCCAAAACAAACAAGTAATACAAAACAAGCAGTAACAACAAAACAGTCATGAAAATGAAATGATGCGAAGGTATCTGGTTGTAAACCACACTGGATAGACATAGTCTTCTGCAGGAAGAATTACTGGTTGGATTTGTCAGTGCATTGGTGAGTACACTCAGGTAGGAAAATTAAATTTAAACTCTCTTTTGCTAAAAATGCCCTATATTCAAAATGCTGTGCTCAGTGGTTCCAGAAAATAAAAGTAAACAGAAGATGTTGTAGGAGCCCACATGTTTGTTCCTGGCTGTGGCTACCCACTGTCTCTTACTCTGCCTTCTTTCTCCCAGCATTCAGTTTAGTGTTTCCGCCTAGCTTTACTCTGCCCAATCACAAGCCAAGGCAGATTCTTTATTCATTAACCAATAAAAGCAACATACAGAAGGACTTCACAAACCATTTCTTCCTTTCTGTTTAATTAAAAAAAGATTTTAATTTTAACATAGTAAAATTACACATAACAAAACAGGTATCAAGCAAGAATTACAGTTATAACATTTATATTTACTTTATCTTTTATCATAACTCAGGAAAACTATAATTATAGCTATCTATTCTTTAACTCCTTCAAAGACTCCAGAAAGATATAATATTACCAAAGTAAACAGGAAGTACATTGTAAGCAACTTCCAAACTCTAGAATTAACAGAGACATCTTGCTTCCTGGACAGGCACCCAAAGTTCTTCTGTATTGCTGGAGTATCCATCTTCAGCCTACAGGCCCATAGTATCCAGCAGATTTTTCCATGAATCAGAAAATTTCAAAGGCAGTTCTATTTATATTGGCAGTTTGTCAGTCGTTTTCTTCTGTATTTTGCACAATGTCTGGCAGACTCTTTCGTAAAGCAAGAACCCCAAAGGACTGTTTCACCTTCTTTAGGTAAGTTCAACAATCATTTTTCTGGGTATCCTGCATATCCAGTTCATACAGCGTGCCATTAAGCAGTCCAGGCAAGAGCAACTTTTTGCCCAAATGGCTAACAAACTTCATAAGGAGCCTCTTTGATGACCATCATCCTCTTGAAGTAGATTGGTGCTGCCAGGAACAGATGTGTCCCATTGTCATGAAAAGTCCTAAGTGTTAAACATTTTAAATGCCATACTCTGAAGATCTCTGAAAATGTGAAGAATACCTATCTAACTGAAATCTCTCTATATATATTTAGAAAACCTAACTAACATGACTACAACCTTCACTATTATAGATGATTACCTATTTTTCTTAATTATACATTACATTTTTAAACGAGTTGCACAAACACAATACCTTAATCAAGAGCAGAAATATATATATATATAACATATATGATATATGTATAACACAAAATTAACCTTAAATTTGTATCAATGAACACAGATCCATACCAATGCAAATCTCTATAGCATATCCGTCTTTAAATATAAACAAATATTTATAAACAATCATTTAGGGAATTTGGGAGAATTTCTCTTTAAACTCCTGCTTTTCGTTGGGTGAAGTATTTGGGGGGATGTTTGTGGCAACTTTTAGGGGTTCTTGGTCTATCAAACAACATTAGTCTGGAAGGATTCCACATGTTCTCTTTTATGGAAACAAAAGAAAAACCTCTTATCCAAATCAACATATTCTTAGACTCAAATTCTGAAGTCAAGATACCTTTATGTTGGTTTAACTTAACAGTCTATATAATGAAGTGTCTCTCATTACATAGCTCTTTAACAGTAAAAAAAAAAAACTCAAAGAAAACACAATAATATAGATAATTCTGACTCTCTGTGTACATTCCATCTTTACATGGCTTATTTTTCTTGCTCTATTATTTTTTCACAAGTTTAATATTTATTTTATTGATGTGGGAAGATTTATTAACCAATAATCTTTAAGAGGTGGAATGTAGCTAAGGCATGACTTCCTGGAGCCCAAGGAAAAAACTGGGGCACAGACCAGGTTCTCTCTCTCTCTCTCTCTCTCTCTCTCTCTCTCTCTCTGTGGTACTCCCATGACACAGCTGATCTTGGACTTCCTGTTACTGTTTCATGAGTTTTCCCTTTATAATAAATAAAAATATAATTGTTTCATTTTTTAGCTAGCCTGTTATTTCCCATATTGAGCTAATTTCTACATTTGATTATATTTACTCCTTTAATCTATGACTGTCTATGCTCTTATATTACATTTACTATTTCTTTACTCTTTTTTTTTCTCTCTTCCAAGCCTACGTACATTTTTAAACACACTGTGATTCGTTTAGAGAAATAAACTCAGGGCTGTTTGGTATTAGCTGCCAGTCCTCCCAATCTATCCTATGTTTATGCCTTCATTTCTCTTAATCTAACCTTTCCTCAGCCTCAATGCCCCTCCCAGATTACCCCCAGCTGATTTCCTGCCAGAGTGGCACCAAATGTGCAGCTGGGCAGTGGGGTAGAACTCAAGGACACTGCTGGGTAAAAGAGTACACTCAGTAAAGAGAGATCCGTGGCAAGCTTTATCGAGAGCTGTGTGGTATAAATACAATGGTAAATGAACACACAGGTGTACATACAAGAAAAAAGAGGTTGGCCATGCAGCATGAAAAATAAGTAAGAAGTAACTCAAGTATAAGTGTAAAATAAGAAAGGAACTAACTTTCATATAAGTGTAAAAAGTAATTGTGGGACAAGGATACAGCAAACAGCTGTTTGTACATTTACTCAGAAATACTGAGAACTCAAGAACAATGGCAATGGGTTTTTGATCCTACTGCACGTACTGGCTTTGGGGGAGCCTAGGCAGTTTGGATGCACACCTTACTAGACCTGGATGGAGGTGAGTGGTCCTTGGACTTCCCACAGGTCAGGGAACCCTGATTGCTCTTCGAGCTGATGAGGGAGGGGGACTTGATCAAGGGAGGGGGAGGGAAATGGGAGGCGGTGGTGGGGAAGAGGCAGAAATCTTAAATAAATAAATAAGTCAGAGGGCTAAGGTAGAGCATCAACAACTGTGTAAATTTCTAGAGTTTCTAGAGTTCTACAATTACTTAGAGATAGTTTAGTAGTTAGAATGGTTAGGCGTATCAAGAAAGGACAACAGCATGGCTCAGCGGTTAAGAGCATCGCCTGCTCTTCCAAAGGTCCTGAGTTCAATTCCCAGCAACCACGTGGTGGCTCACAACCATCTGTAATGAGATCTGGTGTGCTCTTCTGGCCTGCAGGCATACATACAGACAGAATATTGTATACATAATAAATAAATAAGTTTATTTACAAAAAAGAAAGGACAACAGCAATTGTTTCAGTTTTTAAAGTGTGTAAAGGATATGTGCCTTTCGTTCCCTGCAGAAGAGACCATGTATCTAGAGATTTAAAAAAAAAATGTGAGTGAATTAACTCTCTTTGTCTTGATCTGGAAGCAATTTGTTCATTCCCAGCTTCCTAAAAACAAAATAATCACACAGAAACTATATTAATTATGATACTGTTTGGCCAATAGCTTAAGCATATATCTAGCTAGCTTTTCCATCCTAAATTAACCCATTTCTATTATTTAGTGTATTACCATGAAGCTCATGGTATACCAGCAAGATTCCCAGGCACACCATTTCCTTCAGCAACTACGTGGCTTCTCTTTGACTCTGCCTTCTTTTCTTCTCTATCTATCTTCATGTATTCATATATTTGAAAAGTTTAAGTAGTACCAGTACCAGCTTGTGTGCCATTATTATCTGTTTTTGTCTATTGACCTTCTTTGTTGTTCTAGAAATGAGGCAGGTAGCCTCTTCCATTAGCCTCCTATGCATTTTTATTGTATCAGTTCCAGGACTTTGGCTCCCGAAAGAAAAATTTCTCAAAAAAGAGGCATGGCAAGGGCCACTTCCCTTCGTTCTCTGGTCCACAGTCAGTCAGCAGCTCCTTCAGGGGGTGTGCATGCTCATGTGGGAGAGAGGATACTACAGGGAGACATGCTCCTATGAATAGATCAGCAGAGAACTGACTGCTTACAGTTGAAAAACTGCACAAATGTGTAACAGAGAATCTCTGATTGTGGCTGGAAAAGTTTACATTTTTTTTCAGTAATACTGGCATCCAAGACACACGCTGTGCCCATCAGCACTGCTCCCCCTCTTTTCCTTCCTAAGCCAATCTCTTCTTCACTGTGATAGAGTCAAGGTCTCTTCTGCTGGCCAGCAGTTTCCCTTCTTAACCCTTCTCTGTCCTGGTACTACTTGAAAAAGTGCTGATTTATACCAACCTATTTACTTTGGGAAGTGTTGCTTTAAAGTAAATGTTAAAGATGCATTATGTTTGGGAAAAATTAAGCTTTTGTTTCCATAGGAAAATAAAAGTATATGGGTTTTATTCATTTATATCCCATGGGTTACGAATAATTGTCATCTTTTTAGGAAAGTGACTACAAATTATTATTGGTTAAGATATATATTTCTGCTTTTGTTTTAAATGTTACATCTATGCAATGTGCTTGGTGGTTGGAAGAAATCACAGAAAAGACTTTAATGGAAATTTGCACACTGTCTGGAAAATGAGAGGGAAAACAAGAAAGTTGGTAATGGAGGTTTTTATGTTGTTTGGAAAACAGGAGCAGGCAGGAGGCTTGAATAGTAAAGAGAAGGAAAGGAAAAGAGGAGTTTGTCTAAAAATGTCTGGCTAAACCAGAGGAACAAAGACAGAGAGAGCCAGACTTGAAAATTGTAGAAGGTTTATGAAAGTCGTAGAAGTTATGTGAAAAGTTGTGAAAGGCCGGAAGATGTGAAATATGTTTGCTATGGTTTCTTGTGCTGCAAATATTAAATTTAAAAAGAAAACATAAAATAAGCTAAATGTTTGACCGTGCTATATTAATTCTGTTTGATTTCCTTCATTAATAAGGTTGGTGAGTCTTCACTGCAGAATATTTATGTTAATAATGGGATCATGTTCTTTAAAAAAAGGACTGAGGTCCTAAATACAAGTTAATGATTAATTATCATATGTACCCCTCTAAGTTATAGGGTTCTATATGGTCAGTCTACTATGAAATGACAAGCTATATAGCTCTTAGTTATTCCGACTTTCATAGAAAAGTTCAAATATGCTTCTTAAAAACTTCAACATCGTATCTATGGTTGGTAGATGAAAACTGCAGTCTCACTGATCCTATGATGGCTAATAACAGGACAAAATGTTTATATTGTGGGTTTATATAAATTCTGAGGGTCTAAAGATATAAAGGCCTGAGGACATCAATATAGGTTATAAGGATCTAAAGGCATAAAAACTTGGGTTATATGGGTCTGAGAAGATATTCTGAAAAACATAGATAAAATTTATAAAAAATAGTGCCTAAAGATATATATATAGAGAGAAATTATTACAAGATTTCTTTCCCCTTCTACAATATTATTATACTAGAATTTCAAAAGTTCAGAGTTTAGCATTAATAGAGTTCTGTCAAGCTAATAGAGCAATGATTACTTACTCTTTGGGTCACAAGATTAAGATTTGAAATTGCTTTTGGTTGTCTTCTGAATATAGACTTACATGTGGTTTAACCTAAATCTATAGCTTTTGCTAGGACTCAAGGATGTGAGTCTAGTCCTGCTGTTTCACAGATACCTGTTATCTGCTTTTTCTACAATATGGATTTCAGTACACATTAATAATGTTGATATCATCTAAAACTTTTATTTTTTATAAAATGGAGATACATGCAAACCAGAAAATTGAGAGAATTATAAAACTTGGATACACTTCTCACAAGTTAAAAAGATTACAATATTTTTCTCTCTCCTTGGACTTGAGTCTTGGGACTCTTCCCCTTCCTTAATCATTGATTAATTATTGAAACTATGAGTTTACAATTTTCAAATGAGTTCAGAAATTTTAACTTCTGTTACTAGTTTGTATCTGTCTTAACAGGTTCCCACTCGGCTGACAAACACATCCAAGCGTTAGTTGTTGATAGCAACCTGCTCCAAATGACTATGAGTCCTGAGCTGTCTGAAAACTCATATGGACCAAGCCAACCAATGTGATTGCTGTCTTTTTAGCTTGTTAATGAACCCGATGCTTCTAAGTTCCCTCATTGCCTTTGACTAACATTCTAGCCTTCCAGGGCCCTGAGAACGATGTCCTACGGTCAGCAAGAAGTAATAACGTCAGCAAAAAGAAATGAATACGTCATCCCTGATCTCTCTCAACCTGCCAGAATGTTAGACAAAAAGGGAATTTCCCTGATATTCATCAAAGATATTTTGGTCATTGGGGCCTTTAATAAATGATAATTACTGTCTGGGTACCATTAAACCAATGATGCAAAAACCCCAATCTTAGCCTCTGGAACAAATTCATCTTAGGGATTAGAGATGATGTACTTGCTACTCAAGGGCAAGGAATTTTGAAAGGGCACATGGGAGACTTAAGACTCAATTAAAAATAAGATAAAAAGGGGGAGTTGGGGTTATACCCACAGTCACTATATATGTATTTTATTTTAAAATTTAAAATTTTTTAAACGTGGATGTCTGTAAGAAATCTTTCATGAATAGATTTTGACATGAAAGCACCACCACATGATTTGCGCATGTCTAATGGAAAGATCCATCTACTGGTTTAGTTTATAAGAGGGTTCTAATCTTGTTTTGGTATTAGGAGAGGGCATGTTTGTACTTTTTCACAGAATGAAAATAAAGCCCATTGTTTGCCAGAATGATTGGTATGGCATGAGGAGCAGAGAGATGCTAATCTTGATGCTTAAGATCATAATCCAGAAAAGCCAGATTGAGACCTATTGGAACTATGTTCCTGATCCATCAATTTTAGATCCTGTTGTGTGGGAAAGAAAAGAGATTGTGGTTACAGCCAACAATACACGTCTTTTGGACTGACCTGCCTCATAAGAGTTCCAGATTGTTCAAAAATTTTCCTATATTGACAGACTCTTGGTATCAAAGACCGTCTGCTGGAATTTGGTATCCCAGTACAAAATTTCCACAGGCTTATGCTTGGAGACTTGATGCTGCCATAGGAACAGTGGCAGGAGAATCCAGTTCTTCAAAACCTGTTTGCCCCCTGAAAGGAACTGTTGCGACCTGTGTCAAAATGCCCCTTGTTATTTTGGTGGGAAAGATAAAAGTGTCCATGTATGGTTTTGTGTTTAATTGTATTTTTATGAATTGTATTTCTCGAGTGAATGACCACACTCATATATTAGTGTTAAAACAACCTTCCTTTGTATAGTTGCTGTGCGTGTAAATGATGTGTGGTTTGATGTCAAAGAGTTACAAGTAATTGAAGAAATCAGGAAAGCTTTAAGTAGACAAAAACATGCTGCTGGATTGGTTATAGCAGGAATTTCTGCCCATTTTGTGATGCTTACTACTAGCAGTTGCTTCAGTGGCTTTGTCTCAGTCTATTCAAAATGCAGGACTTGTTATTCAATTGTTTCTATGACATTGAAGACACAAAAAGATATAGACGTAAAAATGAAAAATAAATTGAATGACTTGTATGATGTGATATAATTTTAGAGAGACGAGCTCCAGATCCTAAAACCCAGAGTACAGTTGAAATGTCATGCTAATTACGAATGGATTTGTGTTACATCTTCTGTGTATAATGAAAGTCTTATCATTTGGAAGAGTTAAAGCACATCTTGAGGGAATCTGGCATGATTCTAATGAATCTTTAGATTTGACTAAATTACATCAAGAGATTTTGGAATTGGAAAAGGCTAAATTGGATTTGAATGCAGCAAAAAGCAGCTGAAGATATTTTGGAAAAATTTAAGAAGGCTGTCCCATCATGGTCAGCATTTATCTCATTTCTTAGTGGTAGTGCAGTTGCTGGAGCTTGTGTTCTTTGGCGCATGATTTGTTTGCCTATAGTTTTCAAGATGATTGGGAACTCACTGTGGAAGGTGGGCTTGGAACCTCATGGCATAAAACTCCTCACACTTCCCTAAAAACTTGATACCAGAAACTGCCAGTCAAAAACTGGTAGGTTTTCTTTGCCTCTTTTTTATCTAAGACAGGAACTGGGTCTTTTAGATTCATCTTCCCACAATGGGTTAGATTAGAGTGTGGTAAGGCAGATGCAGTCTTCTGAGGGACTCTGAGGAGTCTTTTTTTTTTTTTTTGATTTTTCAAGACAGGGTTTCTCCGTAGCTTTTTGGTTCCTGTCCTGGAACTAGCTCCTGTAAACCAGGCTGGCCTCGAACTCACAGAGATCTGCCTGCCTCTGCCTCCCAAGTGCTGGGATTAAAGGTGTGCACCACCACCACCCGGCTTGAGGAATCTTTAAAAATAAAATAAAATAAAAATAAGGGAGAGTGGAAGCTCACGTGTGACTCAGTTTCCACCTGGAGGATTTCTGAAGTCATTTGAGTTCAAGCTTGCCTGTTCTGCTTTTTCCAGGAACCTTGAGGGCTGTCAAAAAGTTCTGATTAAACCCTTGAAAAAGAGCATTTTTGCCCAGTTGAAAGGGCACATTTTTCTATTAATTTTTGGGCTGGTATATGCCAGCCAGAGGCACTCCTTGTTAGAGATTAGAAGCTGCTTAGTGAATAAGATAATACACCTGCATGAACTTCTTCCCAAGGACTGTGCATGGAGGTGGTTAGTTTACTGTACTGACCTTTGTTCTGTCGTTTGCCTGTAGTGTATATGCTGCATGAGAAATAAACTCAGGGCTGCAGTTGGAGGCTGCTCATTTATTCCTGGCCACTCAGACCCAAAATAGTATTATATTATTTTGCAATACTGTTTGGACAATAGTTTATGCATCTTTCTGGCTAACTCATATCTTAAATTAACCCATCTCCATTAATCTGTGTGTTGCCATGAGGCTGTGACTTATGGGGTAAATTTCCAGTGTCTGTCTAGATTCCTCCTCCTTCTCTTCCTTTCTCTCTCTGGAAATCCTGCCTATACCTCCCAAGCTATTGACTGTTCAGCTTTTTATTACACCAATCACAGCAATACACCTTCACACAAAAAGAATCAGGGAAAAATATCATTCCCAATAGCCTTGTGAATATAAAAGAAAATATCTAAGACAAATATAATCAAGTAAGTGATAGATTTCTATATTTAAAAATTTAAGACTATGAAAAAATAAATTAGATAGTATAAAATAGAATGATACCCCATGCTAATGGATTGAAAGAATTAGTATTGTGAAAATGGCATGTTACCCAAAGCAGTCTATAGATGTAAAGTGTTCCGCATCAATAGCCCAACATGATTCTTCACAAATATTGAAAAGATAATTTTAAATTTGATATGAAAATAAAACAAAGACAAAAACAGGATATCCAAGACAATTAAAAATAGTGCAAGTGGTATGCCCATCCGAGATTTCAAATTATGCTACAGAGCTATAATAATAAAACCAGCTCAATATTGGCATAAAAATAGAATAACTTGTTATTAGAATGGAATAGAGGCCTCATACATAAGCCCACACTATTACAAACATCTGAGTTTTGACAAGGGGTCAACAATACACACTGGAGAAAAGACAGCATCTTAAACAAGATACGCATAGAAGAATGTAACTGGATCCTTGATCTCTCACCCTGCATAAAACTCAAACCCAAAGGATCAAGGACCTCAACATTAACACCTGACTCCTGAATCAGATAAAGGAATATGGAATATGCTTTAACTCATGGGCACAGGAAAGGATTGTCTGAACAAGACTCAGACAGTTCAATGCACTGAAGTGAACTATTAAAAGATGAGATCTCAAACCAAAAGGCTCCCATACAACAAAGGAGACCATCGTTTGAATGACAAGACAGTCTAAAAAATGGGAAAAATATTCCCAGCTGTATGTGTCAGAAGGTTAGTATCTATGATATACAAAGAACTCAAAGAGATAAACTGCAAGAAACAAAGAGCCCACTGTCAAATGGGGCATAGAACTAAGAAGAGCTCTCCAACGGTGAGATACAAGTGGCTGAGGAACAGTTTTTTAACTGTTCAATATCCTTAGACTTAGACCTCATGGAAATGCAAATTATAGTTAAGATAAAAAAAACAGAAAGAAAGAAAGAAAGAAAGAAAGAAAGAAAGAAAGAAAGAAGAAAAAAATAAAAGACAAATTCTGGGGAGGATGTGTAGAGATGCGAACATTTATTGCCTGGTACTGGGAGTGCAAACTGGTGTGGTGCCTATGAAAATCAATGTGGAGGTTCCTCAAAAAGCGAGGGATGTATCTACCATATGTACCAGATAAACCTCTCTTAGGCATGTACAAAAGGACTTAATATTCTACTATGGAATCAGCTGAGCAATGGATAATAATAATCTGGTGTATTTATACAATGGAACATTATCCTTTATTCAGCAGTAAGAAAGAGAGGAATTATGAAACACAGGTAAGTGGGTGGGTCTGGAAACAATCATTGTGGTGAGGGGACTCAGACCCAGAAAGACAAAACCACATGTTTTCTCTCAGTTCTGGATATATTTTTCATTTGGAGTAGAACGTTTTCATATGGTTTTTCTTTTTTCAGAAAGTCTTTTGTGTTAGCTATCCTCAGTATTCCCTCTTCTACACTGCCCCCCATTTCCAAGCACATTTAACCCTTCCTATTCCATTATTCCCTTTAGATGTTAACCCTAATCAAATATTCTCTTATTTGTAATATATGTTGATTACCACAGAGACCCACAACTGGTCAGCATGTACGAACTAAGAGACTGGGGAATGTTGAGTCCTAAATGGGAGCCTTCTTTTTTTTTATTTATTTATTAAAGATTTCTGCCTCCTCCCCTCCACCGCCTCCCATATCCCTCCCCCTCCCCCAATCAAGTTCCCCTCCCTCATCAGCCCAAAGAGCAGTCTGGGTTCCCTGCCTTGTGGGAAGTCCAAGGACCTCCCACCTCCTTTCAGGTCTAGTAAGGTGAGCATCCAAACTGCCTAGGCTCCTACAAAGCCAGTATGTGCAGTAGGATCAAAACCCAGTGTCATTGATCTTGACTTCTTAGCAGTCCTCATTGTCTGCTATGTTCAGTGAGACAACTTTAAGATACCATCTTACAACTGCCAGAATGGCTAAAATCAAAAACACCAATGATAGCCTTTGCTGGAGAGGTTGTGGAGTAAGGGGTAAACTCATCCATTGCTGGTGGGAATGCAAACTTGTGCAACCACTTTGGAAAGCAGTGTGGCGGTTTCTCAGGAAATTCGGGATCAACCTACCCCTGGACCCAGCAATACCACTCTTGGGAATATACCCAAGAGGAGCCCTATCATACAACAAAAGTATATGCTCAACTATGTTCATAGCAGCATTGTTTGTAATAGCCAGAACCTGGAAACAACCTAGATGCCCTTCAACGGAAGAATGGATGAAGAAAGTATGGAATATATATATTAGAGTACTACTCAGCAGTAAAAAACAAGGACTTCTTGAATTTTGCATGCAAATGGACGGAAATAGAAAACACTATCCTGAGTGAGGTAAGCCAGGCCCAAAAAGAGGAACATGGGATGTACTCACTCATATTTGGTTTCTAGTCATAAATAAAGGACATTGAGCCTATAATTCGTGATCCTAGAGAAGCTAAATAAGAAGGTGAACCCAAAGAAAGACATATAGTCATTCTCCTGAATATTAACCTTCATCAGGCGATGAAAGGAGACAGAGACAGAGACCCACATTGGAGCACCGGACTGAAATCTCAAGGTCCAAATCAGGAGCAGAAGGAGAGAGAGCACGAGCAAGGAACTCAGGACCACGAGGGGTGCACCCACACACTGAGACATTGGGGATGATCTATCGGGAACTCAACAAAGCCAGCTGGACTGGGTCTGAAAAAGCATGAGATAAAACCGGACTCGCTGGGAGCCTTCTTGTAAGAAAGAGGTGGTACAGAGATTATAAGAGCCATAGTGATCAGTGACTCTAAGGAACGCCTTCCAGACACAACAGACACCACACACATGAACTCTGAGCAGCTGTGACAAGCAGAAGACCCACTCAAGATCAAGCCGGACAACTCCTGCTGTGAAGGAGAGAAACGTGCACGAAGTCCTCCTAGAGAAGCTGTGGGTAACTGACAGCTCTCGTGAGAGGAGGAATCAGTTTCCTTTGAGTGTGTACCCATGGGATGATGACCGAGCTCCACTGAAAAGCCATACACCCAAGAGTATATGGGCAGCACAAACTAGAATGGAGAGAGGGCTCAGAGGTTGAGAGTACTTGCTGCTCCTGCATAGGACTCATGGTCAGCTTCCAGTAGCAATGTGATGGCTCATGACAATCTGTAACTCGAGTTTCTGAAGATCCAGTGCCCTGTCTGACCTCCATGGGCACCAGGCACATATGTGGTACACGTATATACATGGTGCTAAAACATCATATGCATAAAATATATCTTTAAAATGTTTTAAGTTGTACTTGATGGCTTAAAAGAAGAGGACATAAAGTTGAATGCTTGTTTTTTTTTACTCTTTTGCTCTTTGGGGACCTGCTACCCAACTCCCAAGTAAGTCACACAGAGGCTTACTCTTCCTTATAAATGCCCAGCCTTAGCTTGGCTTGTTTCTTGCCAGTTTTTCTTAATTTAAATTATCCCCAACTACATTTTGCCACTAGGTCTTTTTCTTTCTTGCTTTCACTCTGACCCTGTGGCTAACTGGGTGGCCCCTGACATTCTCCTGTCCTTGTTCTTTCTTGCTCCTTCTTCCTCTTCGGATTTCTCCTTCTGTTTCTCCTCTCCACCTGTCAGCCCTGCCTATCCTTTCTCCTGCTTTGCTATTGATGGTTCAGCTCTTTATTAGACCATCAGGTGTTTTAGACAGGCAAAGGATCACAGCTTCACAGAGTTAAACAAATGCAGCATAAACAAAAGCAACACATCTTTGCATCACTAGAACAAGTTTTCCACAGAGTAAACACATGTAGCACACCTTGAAATCATTTTCCACAGCAGTGCATGGGCATGAATGTGGGCGAGGTAGTGACCATAATGAAAATACAGCTCGCTGAATTCTCAAATGATAACATACTTTCAAGGTCGCACCACAAGGTAAGCAACCCCAGTGTTCTTATTCTCTCATGGCAAACACTTCAGCAACACCATGAAGAGTCATAAACTCCGATGTAGATCATGGAGAAAACATCAGCAAGACAAAGAGAAGTTCTCAAATATAATGGAGAACATTTTTATGTGGGAGAATTAAAAGTTGTTTTTAAAGCAGTCCATGAAAAAGGAAGGGCATTTTGAGAAGCTAAAGGGGAGAGATGGCAGAGGTTATTTCAGGAACAATGGTGACAACAGAGAGAGGAACAGAGAGTGGGAATCACATGCCTTAGAAACTGGTGATGAGAAGGGTCAAAGCCATAGTAATTGCAAGTTATTGACTTATCCAGTGGACATTGTTGAGGGTTGCCCACACACCAGTTTGGCTAGAATATAGAGCAAATGTAAAACAGAGAGTGAAGAGATAAACATGAGGAAGGCCCCTGTGAAAACACTGGATCGAGGAAATGAAACTAGAGACAACTTTCCAGTGCTTCATGTGAGGGGCAAACAGCCCAGCTGTGGGGTAGGTAGCCCTGCTCCATAACACCTAAAATTCACTCTGGCTGTTATCCACACACTGTTAAATGTCCAAAGTCCTCATCGAGAGGTTTGTTGATTCATGGGAGCTAAGTCACATGACTGCTAGATTTTACTTCCTGTGGTTATGTGTTCTGGGTTTCACACTGTATCTCAGATCTCTTCCTGTCCCTCCATGCCCTCCAGCCATTTTTCCATTTCTCCTCCAGAACAGGGCTCCTACAATTTTGCACTCATTCCTGAATCATTAATTTCCCTTCAGTGGCATATTAGTTCACAGTAGTATTGCTCCTGCAAATGTGAAAGGCTTTGTTTTATGTCCCTCTTAGGCTACCGCCCTTATTCTGCATTCCTGCTTGTGGAAAAGTAAAAAAAAAAAAAAAAACCACCATCCTCATTCAGTGAATCTACTTTTTTTATATTACATTCCTGCAACTTAAAAAAGCATTTATCAAAATAAAGAATGCATTCGGCCTAGTGGCTTAGTGGGTTTAAGCTATCAGACTGTGCCCTGAGGTCCCTAGCATCTGACTTAGGATGTGGATGTTTGGGCATTTAGACAAGACAACCTAGTAAGGTTGAACTTGCCTGCCATTGATCCACAAACAAATCAGAAGGGCACAGTGAGGTCTGTCTTCCATGTAGAGACTAACCCCAAGTCACTCACTTTGCCCAAGGCCCCTTGTTCTAAAGTCTTTTTTGGTCTTACTTCTTTAGGAGTGTCTTTGTCTCTCCTAGAAAGCATATTCAAAGAGGATTAGTGTCAACACACGGCCTGGAGTGAAGAGGAAAGCAGCACGAGGATCAGAGCTTGGCAAGCCCTCATTTCTACAGAAGGTCTGTGATTAAGAATAAGAAGCTGTTCCAATCCAGAAGGATGAAGAAATGGGTTGAGTTCTGCTGTCGGGTCTCCCGGAGGTGCCTGAGGAGCAAGCAGCCCAGGCCTCTCTCTGCAGAGGCGCAGGTGCCCAAGTGTTCACCAAAAACAGAAGACCTGGCTCCCTGCCTCTCACCTCTTGGTCTCCTGCTTGCCTCCCCTTGACACAGCACCTTTTGGCTCCTCTAACCTTTCCACTAATTTTATAATAAATACAACATGAAAATACACTTCACATAGTTTATGATCAGTGTTCTGTGTTTTATAATCAATACCTTAAACACCACAGAGTGATCTGGGCATACATCGACAAGGTTTGAAAGCAGGGTCCCAAAGAGGTGTCTGCCCTCTCTCTCAGCAGCACTGTTCACAATGTGGAGTGTGGAAGCCACCCCACTGCCCTTTGTGGATGAATGTGTGGGCAATGTATAGCTTATACACAGATATCATCAGCCTTTGGCAAGGACAAAAGGACAGCTGGCTCATGGTCCCACCTGGCTGAACCTTGATGACCTTATCCTAACTGAAATGACCCTGCCCCAAAAGGACAAATATTGCTCTCTGATCTAAATAATACAGGACATTCAGGTTAGATAACTGTGAGAGACTGCGAGAGCAGTGGTTGCCAAGGGCTGGAAGAAGAGATAACAGGAAGCTACTTTTATAGGTATAGGTTTACAAGTGGGGAAGAGTTATGAGGTAAATTCTGGGACAACAACACTATTATAAAAGTATTTAATACCATTAAATTATATCATTAAAAACATCCAATGTGGCAAATTTTATGTGGTGCCAATTTAATCAGGAAGTTAAAATTCCCTAGCCTGGCTTCTATTTCTTGACTGAATACTGGCATCACACACGCGCGCGCGCGCGCGCACACACACACACACACACACACACACACACACACACACCCTGTTGCTCTAGTGCACACTGATCCAGCAGTTTCGATAGAATTTTGAACTGTCTGAATGACCTTGTTGACTGATGTCTACTTGTTATTCTACCGCTTTTCCCCACTCACAGCATGGATGTAAGGTATCAATAGTCTATTATTGCTGTTTGTCCCTCTGTGGTCAGTGATGAGTAACAAAAATTTGCCTCACAGAAGACTTTGATAAATATATATTGAGAACAAATAAATATGAAAACGAGACAGATTTTTTCTAATTTCTGTAAAAAATAAGCTGTGTCCTTTTTGACTCTATCAGCTTTAGTGATGTCTTGAGGTGATAGAGGCTACCTGGTTAAATCCCTGTAAGTCTCTGAGCATACCATTGCCCACCCCATCTTCTAGTCTCCTCTAGCCCACTTCCCTGTGGCTACATTTGTAATTTTCTCCCAGAAGTTTCCTTCTCTCTAGCCCCCAGCAGCTTACTACATCAGACCCCGATTGATGTCACACACACACACACACACACACACACACACACACACCACAAGGGCTCTCTGGCTTCCTTCTCGTCTTCAGAGAGAGCAGTGGATGAGTTTAATTTCTCCTCTGATACTAATTATACATCTCATAGAAGACAAAATACCTACAATTTGTTTTTGTTTAAGCTGCATTTTTATAACTGATTGCTTTAAATGGGTGTTAAATTTAGGACTGTGTTCTCAGTTACAGAGAACAGTGACATGTAGGCATAGCTCTTTCCATATGAATCAAATCTTAAAATCCAAAGGAAAGTGGATTTTAAACACACAGCTACCTGGCTCTCATCCTAAGGGCGTGGACTCCAAGGAAGGGAAAGTTCTCTCTCTCCACCCTGCCTCTGTCCCTCCTGCCTTGATCAGTTCCATCCATCCATCCTTCCCTCCCTCCCTCCCTTCCTCTATCTTTCTTTCTCTGTGCCTGTGTCTCTCTGTGTCTCCCTTTCCCTCCAAGGAGGGGTGTGTGTGTGTGTGTGTGTGTGTCTGTGTGTCTGTGTGTGCAAGCGCTGCAAGCACTGCCTTTCTGGCCTTGATATGAAGGCACTTCGTTTTTAGGAGTCAGGCTTGAGAGTCACCTTCAGACAAGGTTGGAGGCCCGAGCTCCTTTGTGGGACATGCCAACTGAAGGGGGGGGGGGCGGGTGCTGGCAGACGCTTGTGGAGGGAGAGAAAGACACCGTAGAAAAGAGAAAAGGGACATGCGTGACCACCAGCTCTCAGAGCGCTTTGAAGAGTCTGGCCACAGAGTTTCCAAATCCAGAGGCTCAGCGGGCAGCTGCTGGGGTCCAGCCCTGCAAGAAAGCTGCCTGGCATCCTCGCCTGGGCAGAGACACGGAAAGCTAGCCTGGAAAGTCTTTACTTGCATAACCGTTATAATCCGTCCTCATTGCTTCTTTAAATGAGAGCTGACATTTTAAGCAGAGAATTTTGTTAATCAAACCAAATTTGCTTGAGGAAGGAAAGCGGGTCAAGTGCTGATCAAGTCCCAGGTTTTGCCTAAGCAGGATGTCATGGGCCGTCGCCCCCTGGTGGACAGAGAGCTGCTCCTTTCACTCCCAGGCTTCATCTGATGCAGAGATGAAAATTCGCTGCAAGAGTTCAACTAAACTGAGTTGCTGTTTGAAGTTCGTTCCCTTGACAGCATCCTTAACTTGGTTCTTCCCTTTGCTTTCTCTTCTTTAATATATTTTTTCTCTTTTCTTTCTATTTTTAGGCGAGAGGCCCTGCTGGAAATTGAACTCAGAGCCCCAAACACATGCTAGGCAAGCATCCTATCACGTGCTTATAATCGATTACATAACAAGCTACCTATAATCCTAGCCCAATAATTTGTCTTGATTCATCGAATATGTCTAGTGTCTCACTACAGTGGAGAGTGGCAGGTACAATATGCTTTTCTAGGACTAGTTTTTAAAGTCTGAAATCCTGTTTGAGGAGGGAGATAAGCAGAAGTGACAAATGAATAGAGAAAGACAACCCTCTTTGCCTAGACGAACCACATCCTGCAGTCTCTGACCCGAGCACATACAGTGGCACATGGGCCACCCTCGGGAGTTGGTGGGGGTTTGTATCAGTGTTCTTTGCTGCAAATACCCCTCTTCAAGCCATCAGTCATACGCTCCACCCTTTGAAATTTGAATGAGAATTTTCCTCTCCAGGTAATGTCTTCCAGTCTCCTCCAGTTTTTCTAGCTCTTTCCTAGGTTTTCTAGTAAAGAAGCTCAAATAAGTCTGGAATAACCCTGAGGAAAAAAAGTGATCTTGAGGTGTATGAAGACCAGAATCTGAACACGACACACAGATACACACTGGTATACCACAGTTATGCACACACAGGTGCACACTGGTCTGCCTCAGGTGTGCACACACGGGTACACACTAGCACACCACATTTGTGCACACTGGTACACCGCCAGCGAAAAGCCTCATTCCATTATTGGTACATAATGTTTCTTGAGTCCCGGACGCTTTTACAACTGGGTGTATTCTGGTTTTCAAGCTTTAATTGAAAAAGACAGAAATGCACACTTGTGTACTGACTTTTAGATCTGGAACATTCCGCAGCTTCTCTAAGTTTCATTAGAAGGATGGTCAAACTTTATTAACAATTAGCACGTGTCAAGCAAGTTGGTATGCATACTACATTCCACATGACTGTGTTAGTTCAGTTTGTTAAATTCTGTTGTTATTATTATGTGTTGTTATTTCCATTTTACGGAAGAGGGAACTAAGGTTGAAGATGCAACTGTCTTCCTAAGGATTCCAGGGTGTTTGAACTTAGGGAACCTGACTCTACAGCCCAGCTGCTACTGCTGTCATGGCCTGGTAATAATAATGCAGAATAATAGCAACAGAATATAACACATTGAATTAACATATTTATGTGGTTTGCAGTGTGTGTACCAACTTGCTTGTTACATGCCAATTATTCAATAATGTTTATCCATCATCTAAAGAAACTCAAAGAAACTGTGGCATAGTCCATCTCTAAATGTCAGTTGAGGCAGCGTGTATCTCTTAATAATGTCTTAATAACTTTTTAAGATGAGATGGAAACTTGTTTATATCATTTGAAAGGAAGATATGTGATCTCTTTTGAAAATTTTTAGCATGTTTCCATATAGGTTCTACATAGGGTAATGAATTATATTACAATGTTATGTGGTTTTAAAGTAAATAGAGACTTGAATGATTACACAGCTGATTCCATTTCATAGATAAAACAATGCAGATGAGCTATGAAAACTTGGCTGTCCCTACCATCTGGATGCTGTGACTGCAGTCTAAAACCTTTTCATTCGAGGCTGATTTTATCAAGGCATCCAAATTCCTTCTTAGCTGTCTTCTTTTTCTCCGTCTTCTTTCTCATCCTTTTCATCTGTTTCCTCCTCCTCTGCTTAATCTGTCCTTATCTTCCGCCATTTCATCAGATTCTCAAATGTCTATAAAAGAAAAGGCCAAGAGGCTGTCTCTGTGAGAAGCATCCTCCCATCAGAACTGCTCAGAGGGATCAATCCCAAAGCCTGGGTCCTCTATCAGAGGCGCAGTGTGTCCCAGTCCTTCCCTGCTGTACTTGATGTGGAGATGCAGTTTACATTCTCTCTCTGTGCCACCGGATCAAAAACTTCTTGAAGCCAAGAGCATGGCCAGGCCTCTGAGAGACCATGACAAGATGGTGTTTCACGGGGCAAGCAGAGAAGACACAAAGGCATTGAAATGTAGTGTGTGAAATACGAGCGCGCCGGGGCTTTACAATCTCCGGGTGCCCTGGAAAGGTCATTGTGTATCCTTGCTGCTTCTTCCTCTCCCCGAGAGAGCTGAGCAGACTATGTCTAGGACCAGAAATGGTAGACATGGCCTAGAAGAAAAAAAATTCAAAGTCCTTTCATATCTTGGGGACAGGGACTCCAAAAATCCAAAAGGGCATGAAACTCAATGGCACAGTCCTGGATATAGGTGTGACAGGGGCTTTTCCATAAAGAAGGAGAAAGACTGGCTCCTAGATGGGAACTGAGACCTTCGCCTCAACTAGAAGTGAAAGCCTGGAACAGAGCCTAGCCAGAGATAGACAGACCAGACCAAGCAGGACCTTATCTCTGGACATAAGGGATGCTATCGGTTCCGAAGACTGGAAACTTGTCCAGTGGAACTCAGACTTGGCATTACATCTTCTCTTCTCCCCAAGCACCAGTATGTCAGTTGTGGCTTTTAAAGTCATTTTTTCACTTTCCCTCCTCACTGCACCTTCACTGAGCCTGTGACAGGTAGCCACACATTGACCAGAGCAATAATTGTCCAAACAGAGCAAGTATTATGGGCCTGGGCTTCAACAATACCGCAAGGATAATCGAAAAGAGGTCCCTTGGGGCATTCCTATGTCTAGACAGAGTATTTGTAGATCTGGGGAGTGTTTTAAGGAGTCTCTAACCCATAAGAAGTGAATGATGCCTGCTTTATGGCCTCTAATGTCTCCCCTCCTAGATAAAACTGCCAGGGCTCACTCTAGAAGGAAGAGTCTTTGGAATCTACTTCTGGACTTGGGGTGTTCACAAAAGAGATTTCCCTTCTGTCAGAGACCTGCCGCAGACTCCAGTCCCTTAGAGAGGGCTCTCTGAAGTGACTGCAGATTCAAGGCTGTCACCGGAGGATGCTGGATTTCTGAAGATACAGATGCCTGATAATTCTAAAGGGCCTAAGTAATTCACTCACAAGAGCAAGCCCCCCGAGGTACACAGAATGTCTGACCCAGCGCTGTTCCTTTCCCATCTCAGCCACAGGAGCCTGGGGAGAGTCTGGGTAATACACTAACTAGGGATCATTAGGAGACAGGGGCTACTCATTTTCTTCAGATCAGGTTTTGATCTTGACAGAGGGCAGAAGTAACCTGCCTTGTTTTATCTTTAAACCATCTGGAGCCCAGCTTCACAGTCACTGCTGAGACTAGGCAAGGAGTTTGTCTTTTTGACCAAATGAACTCACATCCCAGAACAAAGGACTACCATCATGACTCTGCTGTTCAGCACCAGAGAATTTACAGAGTGTTGTTTGAGGTCCAGGGGTTAATTAAACACTAAGAGTTCTCTGCGAGTAGCAGTGATTTATTTTCTGTGGTTCTTCGATCTAGTCTAGCTTATAGTAAATTGCACATGTTGCCCAAGAGAAGCAAAAGCAGAGGCAGGCAAGGCTAGAGGCTCCTATTACCTTTCTCTCCATCCTCCTATCCCTGCCCAAATGACATTGTGGCTGTGAAACCAAATGACTCTGTAGCTATAGAACACTGTAGCCTTGTGGAAAAGGGAGTCAAAATGGAGACAGAATGTTGCCTGTGAATCTGAAGAGAAATGAGCCCAGAAGATGCCGGGCAAGCCCCAGAGAGAGGAAGTGATGGTGTTCTGCCTGGCAGCCACCCTCCCCTCTGTTACCAGACAAACTTGGGATCTGTAAAGGTTAAGAAACAAATATACTTTCCAACTGTTCTCAGTAGATGATCAAAAAGTGCTAGATCTCTCTCTCTGTCTCTCTCTCTCTCTCACACACACACACACACACACACACACACACACACACACACACAAACACACAATCCTAAAGATGGCAACTCTGCAAATCTGTGCACTTGTTTGCTTTCACCTTTTTTCCTTTGTTCCTCTTGAAGCTGAAATAGGATGCTGAAGGAGCAGTCACCAAAACACACATGTGGAAACGAATCCCACACTATTACAGGCTGAGCAGAATTGTAGGAGTTACTGGGGTGTTGATGGCATCCTGTGCCCCAAATCAGAACTTCTTCCAAGTCTCTTCTCTCTAGAAACATCTCAGGACTGTGGTCCTTTCTCTGATATATTACTGACTATAGGTGCTGGCTCAGTGCTGGAGATACTCCAATGTCTCTGATTTCTCATCAGAATTCCTTTTCCTACTGAAGAAGCCAGTCACCACACATGCTCCATAGCCTAGTTGGATTTAATGGCCTCCCTATTTCCTCTGCTAGATAAGATGGCTGGACTTCAGTCATGACTGGTGCAAAGTTGAAAGTTGATTAAACCATGTGTTTGTGGACTCATGAATTTGAGTGCACAACCCAACTTGATGCAAAGGCAGCCATACAGAAGTGTCCCTTTGAAATGGACTTTGGAAAACAGGTAAAACTTGAATGCATGAAATGTGACGGAAAGGCAGTCTAGCAAGGAGGTAAATCAAGAGGGAAGTGTCAGAGAGGGAAACTGCAGCATGTCCATTCTGTGGGATCAAGAGCTGGATTTTAGCTAATCCGATTGAAGACTAGCGCCTGTGTTAAATCGGGGCTGGGCATAGTTTGCAGGTGCACTGAGGGCAGGTGGGGATGAAAAGAGGAAGGATTGGTGGGGGAGGGTAGTAGGAGAGATTCTGGCATTGGGGAACGTTTGAGGGATGGTATGGAAATCCAGTGATGAGGAAAGTGCCTTGACTCTATGACGGTGACCTTAGCAAAGCCTCCTAGTACCAGGGGATACAGAGCCCAAACTGGCCTCCTTCTATAACCAGACAAGGTTCCTAGCAGTGGGACTGGGACACCAACCCAGCCATGAAACCTTCGACCTACAATCTGTCCCACCTGCAAGATGTGCTGAGGTAATGGTGGTGCAGAACCAATGGCTGGTCCAACTTGAGAACTTGAAGCCCACGCTGCCATGAGAGGAGCCCACAATGACACTGCCTGGATGACTAGGAACCAGAGAAGGGCAGTCTAGAGACACAGGATAGAACGAAACATGACTGGCAAAAAAAAAAAAAAAAACAATGAAATGATTCCTAATGATATTCTGCTGTACTCATAGATCAGTTCCTAGCCTAATCGTCAGCAGAGGAGGTTCATGCAGCTACTGATGGGAGCAGTTGCAGAGACCCACAGCCAAACACAAGGCAGAACCAGGAACCCAGCAAGAGAGGAGGAAGAAGGATTGTAGGAACTGGGGGATATAGGACACCACGAGAATTTGGCCCAAAGGATCAACTAAGCAGGGCTCTTAGGGGTTCACAGAGACTGAAGCAACAAACATAGATCCTGTATGGGTCTGCATATACCTAATGGTGTGTAGCTTAGTGCTCTGTGGAATTCTCAACAGTGGAAGTGGGGGTGTCTCTTTTGCCTATGCTTGGAACCCATTTCCTTCAACAGGGTTGCATTGACAACCAGCCTTGATATGAAGATCTGTGCCTAGTCCTGTTATAAGTAGCTAGGCTATGTTCAGAGGACATCCCTGGGAGACCTGCTCTTCCTGTTTTTTGTTTTGTTTTGTTTTGTTTTTCTTCAAGGAGGAGGAGTAGATCTGGGAGATAGGAGGTAAGAGAAGGGACTGGGGAAAGTGGAGGGAGCAGAAACTGCAGGGGGGCTGTCATGTATGAGAAAAGAATAAGAGAAAAAAAGAGGTAGCTAGGCTTTCATTCTTTGTGTTTCTCCTTCTCTGTAACCAAAGGTCAGGAAAAGGGCCTTGTGGGAAAATGGAAGACAGTTGAAGAGAGGTTGGAAAAGGAGCTTGTGGCGTAGAACTGTGAGAACTTGCTAGATTTTCTATGAAGACCATTGCATCCTAGTACATGGGTCATTAATATCCATACAATTATGTGTGTGTTTGTAGACTATGTACACAGATAGTATACATGATATTATTGTTGCATATATGTGATATATATATATATACACACACACAATTTTATACACACAGTATAGAAACATACACAGAGATACAAACATTTAACTAGGTTTATATGTATTTTTCTCTCATTATCAAGGTTAGAAGAAATTTTGAATTTATTTATTTGACTGCTATTTTAAATATGTTTTATAATCAGAAAAAAGTGAATAAAATTTTCAATATAAAGGAGAGCTAAAATTCATAAGCTCTGACTTTTCCCCACTTTTTCTTAATTTTCTAGTATATTAAATAATATAGTCTTATTACAGGAAATAAAAGTTTGAAATAAACAGAGTTCTGTAAAACAAAGTGGTGCTTGGTTCTCTTTAATGGTGATATCAGGGAACACATGGAAATAGAAATAATGCTAGCTAAAAAAGAGTACCTATAATATGAAGATTATATAGTGAGATCTCTTTGGCTGCATTTTCCAAACAGATCCACTGAATCTTTAAAAATCCCAACTTAGCAGCTGCCAGAGGTCCCTGCCACATCCAGAGTAACAAACCAAGAAGAGGCACTGTCAGGTTTATGGTCTCTGTTGTTACATCTTCACCCTCACCGTTACCCCTGTCCACAGTCAGGCCATCTCTGTCTCCTTGGTGATAGAGTAGAGGTGCATGAGCGGAATCCTAGCTGCCTAGCATCCCTGCGCATCTCTGGCAGCACACCCGCACGTTGCTTTACCTGCAGCTTGAAGCCTCACCACTGGTCAGAGTCGTTTTGCACAGCGTTACTCATGGTTCATGAGACTTAGAGACAGACAAGATAAAAAAGAAACCACGCCGCACATCCTTATAGGTTTGGATGAAGAATTTAGCACTATTCTAAATAAAGTACTCAGCAAGGCGGTGACATGGTCACCGTTCCTATTTGATACAGGACTCACTGCAGTGAAACAGTAGAAACAGCAGACCAGCCTGGCCCCAGTGGTCTGAAGAGGAGCTGCTGGTGTCACATACATCCGTGTATGACTCTGCACTGATTAGCCACTTCCTGTGTCACTGTGACAAACACCTCACTAAAACAATTTAAGGGGGACAAGTTTACCTTGGTTCACGGTTGCAGAGAAATCTCAGTCTGCCACAGTGGGGAGGATGGCAGATATGTTCCACTCATGACCCTTGGGGTGTGAGGTAGAAGCTTGTTTCCATGAGATACAGGCTGGATGAAGGGAAGGAATAACCTACAAAGTCCTAATCCCAGCGATCAGCTCCCACCATCAAAACCCTACCTCCCAAATTCTTAGCAGCCTTCAAAAAAGTTCTACAATCTGGGGACCAAGCATATCAAACATGAGATTATGGGGGAACTTCTATATTCAATTCATAACATGTGTATGAAAAAGCTGGCTGATGCTGTGAAAAAAGGAAGAAAAAAGCCCATACCAGGCCCAGTGTGTCTCTCCCTCTCTGCATACTTCCTGTGCAACAGGATATAAAGTTCTCAGCTACGACTCCAGCACTATGCCTGACTGCTTCACACCGTGATGATAATGGACTAACCCTCTGAAACTGTAAGCAAGCTCACGATTAAATGTCATGTTTTATAAGAATAGTTGCCTTGGTGATGGTGTCTCTTAACAGTGATAGAACAGAAACTAAGACACCGGTTGCAGCCTGCTTAGGAAAATAAGGCACCAATGGTCATACCAATATATGAGCCCTATACACTATAAATGCTGGGCATGGTGTTCCCACTGGTACAATAGTGGTCCAACTGTTATAGGAGTGACCAGACATCTCCATATTAAATTTGATGCCTGCTCCATGAAAGGGAATATTTGCCTGATACTAAATCCACTAAATAATAATAATAATAATAATAATAATAATAATAATAATAATAATAATAATGATGGAGGTTACAGATCCTAGGTGTGCCCTCACTACTATTGTTTAACTAAATTGACAACTTAAATATTTGCATTTATATCCATAGAGAAATTCTATTCTTCTCCATAATCAAAGAAGCCACTTTTAAAAATGAACTTTGGTTTACAAAGAAAGCCATGGCTCTTCAAGATGGTTAGAATGAATGACAGTCCTAAAACAGACACGTACACCTCCCTTTCTGAGAGTCAGAGAACATTCTGCAAAGAACACACGACCCGGAAGACAGACCACTGTGAGATGCTATGTTCATCACATGACATGACCATTACAGTCTCAGGGCTGCTGTAGTTACCTGCATGAGGCCCGCCTAAGATGGATGGGAGAGGAGCTCTTAGGATCCCAGTTCTCCCTGATGACTTATTTGGGATTGATATATTCTGGGGAAGGGATAGTCATTCTGTTCAGTTGTGCCCACAGTGAGCCCACCAGGCTGCAGCAGCTCATAAAAACCCAAACCAACACAACAACGTAGGAAAGAAACCTGAAGGGAGGAGATGGGGGTCACTGGGATAGGAAAGGAATAAAACAGGGTGAGGATTAGAGTAAGCAGAATGTATTAAATTATCAAACAAATAGAACCTGTGTGTCTGTGTGTGTGTGTGTACACATTCACATACACTTGTAAATATGAACAAGTTTCTGCTTACTTTCATCAAATGGCCTTATAAATCACTTGGCCTTTATAAAATTTTTCTTGGAAAAGGTATTTTTCCTCATCTATTCTAAAAGTTATTTATGATAGGAACATTTTATTTGAATAATTTAAATTATTTGAAATTTTTCTTAAATAATTTCACAATATATTCATATTATAGCCATTTTCTACATTTTATTGTTAAAGATAATAATTGCAAAATCATCCATATGTGAGATTGTTGAGCATGGCTCTAATTATTTCTTTAAGTGTTTTTTTAAATAATCAGAGCTGGTACAAAGTTGTACACCCTCTGAGGGTTGTGTTGTAGAACACTAATCTCGCTACAACACTTGTCAGCTCACAGTAATGCCATAATTTTTATTACATTGCTGTTACAGAATAAATTTCTCAAGGTAATAGCCAAGGTATTAGAGGTATTTAGTTAGAATTCATTTGATAATCTGCAAAACTAATGTAGCTGGCTCTCCATATTTGTGGGTTCTGTATCATTGGGATCAATTAAGACTGGGTAAGAAATAATTGGAAAACAATGTACTAGATATTTACATTTTCTTTTCATTGTTGCCTAAATGATAAAGAAACTGTTTGCATAGATTTATATTTTATTAAGTTTTATGAGTACTCTAGTGATTATTTAAAATACATGGAAACAAAGCACATTAACAGAAAGTAAGGAGTTTATTTTGTGTTGATCATCATCTATTCCTAGGCATAGTGCCTGTCCTGGTGTATGGGTGATATGCCAATAGAGATTCCATTGGAGAAGAGTGAATTGTGTTTAGCCAGCGGGTATCAGATAGCTTCTGGTTTGGAGTGGGATCCTATGTCCACTTCGCCTTCTCCATGCTAGGACCCATTCTGGCTTGAGTCTGTGCGGCCCTGTGCATGCAGTCACAGTCTCTGTGAGTTCGCGTGGGCATCAGTCCAGCTGTGTCTGGAAGACTCTTTCCTTGGAATCATCCACTATCTCTGGCTCTTATAATCTTTCTGCTGAAAATAAAAATCTGATCCTTACTTCATTTTGTCTTTTTTTTTTTTGAGGGGGAGCGGCATAGTTGGTTTTTCTTTGCTTTTTTGGTAATTTTTTTGAAGGAGGGAAACAATATAAAGGTGGGTGGGTAAGGACAAAGGATCTGAGAGGATGTGGAAGAAAGTAAAATTAAAAACCTATTTTATTAAAAAAATAATTTATTAAAGAATAATTGAATTAAAATAGAATATAAACAAGTCTTGCATTTGATCATTAGCAAAGCTAAATTAGCTGCCTCTTCATATGTGTGGGTTCTACATTGATGGGGTCAACTAACAGCTGATCAACTGGAATGCTACATCAGTTTATGGGAGGTTGTGGGACATCTGAGGATCTTGGCATCCACAAGGAGCCATTAAGTCTACCTTATCTCTAAACTAGAGCAGAGTTAAAGATCATGATGGTTTCCTTTACTCTAGGCTTCCCAAAAGCAAAAATTCTCTGTTTGTTTGCGTTATTTCTTTGATCTGTCTGCGATCTCACCTGCTGCTGTATCTGAGCAGGAGGCAACACTGTAGGGGGTGTGAGTGAAAGTGGGAGCTCTGAAGGCTGATCCGTGACGTCATCTGCTTATGTTGTGTTTCACAGATGCTTCCGGAACACTGGCCAGTCTCACACCGCCTCACTTTAGAGTTCATTAGCAATCAGAATTTGTGCTTCTCTGGAGAGAGAAGGAAACACACTCTGGTAGGCAAGCTGTTAGGATGAGAAAGTTGTGACTTCAAGAGTCATGCTAGAGAAAACACATCTTTTAAAGTGTTACCAAGAATCGAGTCAGTCATCCCTGCAGCCAAGCACATGAACACTCTGTGGGGTATAAATGATGCTTTGTTAGCCGTAGGAAGAATGGTATCATGTTCACCTTTTTGTTTCAGGCATCAAAAATGCAAGGAGTTAAAAGAGGCGATGGGTTAGCAGGAGTAAAAGTCAAGAACCTTTAGTAAGTAAGTGAACAAATCTCTCATTTCATCTCCAGCATTCAGTCTTCAGCTTTCATCAATTCCACGGGCGAGTATGGCTTTCGCATTTCCACAGCACAGCATAGATGAAGGCAAACAATGGGGCTGGGCATCTATCATCCTCCTCATAAACACGAAAAATGTGAAATCCCCTCTCTCAACCATTTTTCCTTATCAGGGTCTATGCGCTCACCGAAAGTGAAGTATGTTGTGTAATTTTATTCCTTCATGCAATAAGGAGCTGTGGGTTGCAGGCCCCTGCTCCAGCAGTGAGTTAGAGTGTTTGTACCGTATGCCCTTACACTGATTCACTTTCTCCTCAAGGGCAAATTTTAAGGACTATAACACATCAGGCTACATTATGGGAAACTTACTGTGCTAGGATTATGTGAACTGTTCATTCCCAGGGGAGATGCAATAAAGTCTTAGAAGGATAGAACCTTCTAGAAAGAATAAGAAAAGAGACCTTATTCATGGTGCTCCTTCTATGTCCTGCCTCCTCTGTTTATACACCTCACATTTTACTGAGGTCAATTCCCATAACAAGCCTTTGGTTTGTTTTTATTTTGTCTTTTTAAAAATTAAGTCTGCACATTGTAGCACAGAGTATCCTGGATCTCAGCCTAGCTTCAGATTCATGGTAATCCGCCTGACTCAGCCTCTCAGAGTGTCCTGGAGCTCATTATGTAGCTCAGCCTAGCTTCAGATTCATGGTAATCCGCCTGACTCAGCCCCTCAAGTGCTGAAATTACAGGCCTGAGTCACTACAACGAATTTCTTAACAGAGAAACTGTGGCTGCAAGAAATTCAAAAGCAGCTCTTAGTAGCCATAGTAATAGTAAGAGTAACTTTGTGAGGCTTGAACGTCTACAATGTTTTATCATCTGTTCATATTTTAGATTTCTGAGTCCTGGAGAAAATTATTATTTACTCAAGGAAGAAAAGAGAAATGGTTGGAGAAAATAATAATGCTATAGAGATTTGCATTGGTATGGATCTTGATTTACTGATACAAATTTTTTTTTCTTTTCTTGGGCTCTTGTCTTTCTTTCTTTTTTTTTTATTTATTTTTTAAATTTATTTATTTATTAAGGATTTCTGCCTCGTCCCCACAACCGCTTCCCATTTCCCTCCCCCTCCCCAAATTACTGATACAAATTTAAGGTTAATTTTGTTATACTATTTCTGATCTTGATTAAGGTATTATGATTGAGATTGAGCAGCTCATTTAAAAATGAAATGTATAATTAAGAAATATAGGTAAATAGAGAGTTATTTGTGATAGTCAAGCTTGTAGTCATGATATTTAGATTTTCTAGACGTATAGAGGTGTATTTCAGATAGATAGGTATTCTTCAAAGCTTTCAAAAACTACAGATTATGTCATTTAAATGCTTTATAAACTTAGGACCTTTCATGACAATGAGACATATCTGATCCTGGCTGCACCAATCTATTTCAAGAGGAAGATGGGCATCAAAGAGGCTCCTCATGGTGTTGGTTAGCCATTTGGGCAAGAAACTGTTCTTGCCTGGACTGCTTGATGAACTAAACATGAAGGACCTGCAGAAAAATGATTGCTGAACTTACCTAAAGGTGAGATGATCCTTCTGGGTTCCTGCTTCATGATAGAGTCTGCTAGACATTCTACAGGATACAGAAGAAAGTGACTGACAAACTGACAATATAGGTAGAACTGTCTTTGAAATTTCCTGCTTCATGGAAAAATCTGCTGGATACTATGGGCCTGTAGGCTGAAGATTAGATGCCCCAATGGTACAGAACTTTGGGTGCCTGTCCAGGCAGCAAGATGTCTCTGTCATTTCTAGAGTTTTGGAAGTTGTTTACAATGCACTTCCTGTTTACTTAGGTAAAATTATATCCTGTTGGAGTCTTTGATGGAGTTGAAGAATTTATAGCTATAGTTTTCCTTAATTATGATGAAAGATAAAGTAGATATAGATATTGTAACTTTAATTCTTGTTTGATAATTGTTTTATGTAATTTTACTATGTTAAAGTTAAACCCCTTCTTTTTTATTTAAACAGAAAAGGGGAGGTGATATGAGATTTCCCTCTGTATGCTGTAGTTACTATTAATAAATAAAGAAACTGCTTTGGACCTATGGCAGGGCAGAACTTAGTTAGGTGGGGAAAACTAAGCTGAATGCTGGGAGAAATAAGGGTGGAGTCAGAGAGAAGTCATGGAGACACCATGATAGATGTGCTGAAACTTTGCTGGTAGGTCACAACCTCGTGGTGATTCACAGATTAATGAAGATGGGTTAAATTAAGATTTAAGAGTTAGCCAATAAGAAACTAGAGCTAATGGGTTAAGCAGTGATTTAAATAATACAGTTTCTGAGTGGTTATTTCAGTTCTGGGAAGCAGGGAAGAACAAGTAGACTTCCTTACAACATAATAATTCACCCAAATCTAGCCTTATGACAGAGGGGATAGGGTGGTTAAAGTATTCCAGCTCCTCTGTAGCCAGGAACAGGCGTGAAAGCCCAGGGTCTCAGCCTGAATCCATAGAAGCAGTGTCTGTGATATGGATATGTCTGAGAGAGTGAAGAAGTAGACTAGGGCAGGAGGAGTCAACCACAGACGTAGAATATATCTCTGTCTGACAGATAACAGCAGATTCCACACTTGTGTGGAGTCATTTTGGATGCTTAGGATTCACACGAGCCTCTGCAGTAGGTACCATCGAGAGCACGGATAGGCCATTCTCACTGAGCCGAGTTAAAATCTCTGGCCTGATGGATCATGGGCAATATCATGAGTTTTGTCTTCCCTTAGCTTTACAGACCTGACTTTCCCAGGCATACATTAAAACCTGAGTGTTCTCTCAGTGTCCTGTCCCGAAATTCTGCTTCTAGGGATAGACATTTGGTAAAGCCAGCCACCTGTACCCAGGGACTGTTTTGTCAAATCAGCACTTGGCTCTGGAATGTTTTCCCAGGAGTTTTGTGTCTCTGTACTGATGGGAACAAAAAGATTAAAGCCTCTTGCAGGGGGGAGGGGGGGAGTGACTTTTCAAGATACATCACATCTGGTTCCCCCAACCTCCTTCTGAGGATGGATTAAGGAATTTCTTACATTCTAATCCTGGCTTTCAATATATTCCTCAGGAGCTTTAATACATAAAAAGCTTTCACTACTACTCAAAGAATACAGTCTTGCAGTAGAGTTCTAATTTATCACATGAGGAAACTTTGGGCTCAAGAAATTTAATTTAGCTGCTCAAGATACATAACCAGAGTCTAACCCAGGGCTTCTAACTCTTGGTCCAATGCCTTCCCTTCATCCCTGGGGAAATTCAGCCCTGAAACAGAATTTTCCTTTTCTAAATAAAAAAAAATGATGTCAAAAATCAAAGAAGGGCAATGACATTTAGCATCCTCGGGTACAATGCAGGGTCTGGATGTCTAGGGCAGGCAAACTACATCCTGTTAGAGATGAGTGATCTCTGTCAGTCTAAACCACTGATTGGGTAAATTGTGATCTTACAGTTTAACCACAAAGAAATGTATTTGTGCCCTTCAGTCTTAGGGTTTTTATTGCTGTGATAAAAATATCATGATCAAAAGCAACTTAGGGACTAAAGATTTTATTTCAGCTCAGAGTTCCACAACATTGTCCATCTGAGGAAGTTGGCATGGTCCTTCAATAAAGAAAGGAACCTGGAGGCAGGAGCTGATGCAGAGGCCGTGGATGCAGAAGCTGCTTACTGATTTGATCAGCCTGCTATCTTGTACATCTTTAGGACCTTCTATCTGGCAGTAGTCCCACCTACCATAGTCTGGGCACTCCCACATCAATCCTTAATTTTTAAAAATTCCCTACAGGCTTACCTGCAGCTTGATTTCCTAGTCATTTCCCTATTGAGGCTCCCTCCTCTCAGATGGCTCTAGCTTGTGTCATGCTGACATAGAACTATCCAGCACACCTCACTCAGTCCATCTCAGTAATGAGAGAGCATCTATTTTATAAGGAAGGTCGTTAATATGGACATGTATCGGCCCATTTAGTAAAAGTCCTCAATAGTGAGACAAAAGCCTGGTGATGCATCCCAGAAACTACAGAATAAAACAATTGATAACTTTTTTTTGGGGGGGGGGGATTTTCGAGACAGGGTTTCTCTGTGGCTTTGGAGCCTGTCCTGGAACTAGCTCTTGTAGACCAGGCTGGTCTCGAACTCACAGAGATCCGCCTGCCTCTGCCTCCCAAGTGCTGGGATTAAAGGCATGCGCCACCATCGCCCCGCACAATTGATAACTTTTAAAAAGCAGTAAAAACTGTGGCTGCTATTGATGTATTCACTTTCAGGATTAAACTGGCTTCAGCTTTCATTCGGTTTTAGTTTCTAGGTCAAAGACTATTTCCCTTTTTTTTTTTACTGAAATTTATTTAGTGTATGTGTGTGTGTGTATGTGTGTGTGTGTGTGTGTGTGTGTGTGTGTGTGTGGTTTGTCAGGAAGGTATGTTACAAACTTAAGACATGAACCCTATTCTTCACAGAATGCCTCAGGGTTTATCTACAGTCTTATCTTTGTAGTTTCTAGTTATATTACATTTTAATTTCTGAACTTCTAGCCCTTTCATTGAACAATTAAATAGGATATTGGACATTACCATTTCCCATCTGTGCTGCCCCCTTAAGACAGTATTACCCTTGGTGGTACCAAAGCTCTCTGCCTTCTTAACTCACAGGTCACAACAGAGAAGCAAAGCAAGTTTTTCTCTCTTCCATTCATTTCTTCCATGAATGCTTATGAAGAAAATCCTGTGCACTAGGAATGGTGCTGAGATCAGGGCATTCAGAAAGTGTCTAGGCAGATCCTGCTCAGCCTCTCATGTGTCCGGTGCGTCAAAAGTGCCATCAAACCAATAGGGTTGTCACTGAGGCCCATCACTCATTCTGGTCACATGTCTTAAGAGGAAAATTGCCTCACAGAACAGAGACAATAGCAAATGAAAGTCCTCAGTGTCTGGGAACAGCATGGAGGCCATGCGACATGGGCTGGTATCTCGAGGTCAGCTGGCTACTTTTTGTTCAGCTTAACATGCGCTGGAGTCATCTGAGAAGAGGAAACTCAACTGAAAAAAAAATGTTTCTATCAGATTGACTATAGGCAAATCTGTAGGGTGTTTTCTTGATTAATGCTTGATAAGAGAAGGGGGATGGGAAGATGAACCAGCAAAGCAAAAGCTAAGCAAGCCATTAAAACAAGCCAGTAGGTATTGTTCCTCCATGGTCTCTGCTTCGGTTTCTCCCTGTAGGTTCCTACCTTAGCCTCTCTTGATGATGTACTGTAAGGTGTACGCCAAATAAACCTTTAGTTCTCGGGTTGATTTTGTTCGGGTGTTTATCACGCAGTAGATAGAAAGCTAGAACAGGAACTTAACTTTAGCTCTGATTTTACAAAATCAGTTTTGTGAAAACTAAGTAACTAAGGCCTTCGGAGCTTTGGTGTCTTGGGTTAATTAAATGCATTCCAGATAGTCCCAGATGCACTAGAATGCTTAGGTGTGTCTTTAAGAAAGAAAGGTCAACACAGACATGTGTATTAATTTGACCAAAAGTGAATATCAATTCTTCACTTCTCTTTCTGTGTCTAAAGCATCAGATAGGGAAGAAATGAAGAACACAGAAATCTTCAACAGAGTTTTACAAAGGATGAAGTTGCTGACTCCAGCTGACCCCAACTGACCCTGAACCACATGAAAAAGCAAATACTAGTGCAAATACATGCTAGCAAGTTATACCCACTCTGATTTCAGCCTTCATAGCAGATACATATTGCACAATATTGATTGTCTGTTTTCGGCAAATGATTACAATAATTGCACCTACATACACACATGCATATACATACATACATACATACATACATACAAAAATACATGCATACATTGATCTGAGCCAGGGAAAGGAGGAGTACAAAATTTAAGATTAGAGTTAAGTAATAATTCAGGTTGTAAAAGCTGCGCACATGAGAAATCAAGGCAAGTGAAGTTTGTTGTTCTCTTAAAAGCACGCTAAACAAACAGGCTGGTGCACAGCAGATGTCAGTCTTACGTGATCCCAAGGTAGTTATTAATTTGGTTGTGATATCAAGCATAGTCCAATCTCTTAGAATGTAAGAGATGTCTCATAAAATGCACCCCCATTTTGCGTCTGAGATGTTTCTGAATACGTGGAGAGATGGATGAGTCGAAATCTAAGTTTTCCTCCAGTTCTTGAATTCTGCAGCAAAATGCAAGGTACCACTTTCTTTAGTTTCTAACAAGAAGGAAAGGCTGAAATTAGGAAGCTAAATTGCAGGGAGTGAAGAGATGTAGTTCCACTTAGTGAGAGTTTAATGGGAGGTGGAATTGTTCTCAAAGACCAAGCCAGCCTCGTTCAGGATGTTTTAAAACACATCCTGCCAACTCAACGGCAAAGTCTTGGGAAATGACTAAGAAAATGAAGGAAGGGAGCAGATAAATAAGCGGACTTTTTCTTTTAGTAACATCTGTCATTGCCTAGAACTTGAGCAGTAACCAAAAATAAACCTCCCCTGCTTCTTATGTAGAATCATAAAAAAATAAAATAAAATCACGGCAGAATAGATTTGTTTACTGTTCAGAGTAATAAATTTACAAATACCCTCCACTCCCATGACTACAGCTTTAAGAAATCAAACATGTTTGCTCTTTGTACAGTTCACCTGCATGCTATGGAGACTTGGGAGTGAGGTGTAGGTCAACACAAGGGGAGGACTGAGTGACAAAGCAATTGAATGGAAAGAAAACATTTTTGGGAGCAAAGTGGTAACAGCTGCAATAAGGCATGAGATAATTGAGCAGGATCCCTCAGCTCAGGAGACCCAAGTGAGGAAGGAAATAGGCATTAGGTGTAGCATCAGCTTCCACTGTGTTCAAGTCCAAGGACTGAGGAGAAGTCTCCAGGCCATGGAGGAGGATGGGAGAAGCTAGCTGGGACTCAGGAAGACCAGGTTCCTTCGCGGGCACATGAGCAGCACACAAAGAGAGCCAGAGAGTCAGGGCAGGGCTGCAGCGTAAGATTCCCGGGCTGTTCTACTCTTTTCAAAGTCAGTGTTCTTCCTAGGAAGTCTGTTCTCTGTGCCTGGATTCAGCCCATTAGTTTCACAGGAGAATCAAGAACTGGCTCCGAGGAAGGGATATTAAAGGTAGCTGTCCAAAAATGAAGCCTCGAGTGCAGACAGCTGTGAAATACAGCAGAGGCCTGAGGGGCTCTGACGGTACGCAAATCCATTGCAATGTGCAAAACTCAGTTAGCTTAGAGTATGGCGGTGTAATGTTACACCGTAATCGGATTGAATTCGAGTTTCCACAAACATCAAGGTAGTTAGGCTGTTAAAGTGTAGGCCGAAATTCAAACCTATGACTCCCCGGGCTATAATATCTCAGACACCTTACCTGTAAGCTTTATTTCATATCGCTATGATAACTTCTAGACTTTTCTATTTGTGAAATGGCCAGCCCTGAATTGGGATGATATTTCACTAAACCTTCACAGAGACATATGAAGCATGGTAGGATTTGTGGGTGAGCTGAAACAAACGTTCAAGACGGACACTTTACAGGGACATGGGGCTTTCTTCCTGTCCTTGGCTCAGTGACAGTGTGTTGGAGTAGCCCGCACTGAAGCAGCAGAGGGAGATGTTGTGGGTGGAGGGATCATATCGGCTCAGGACCCCTAAGACCAAGTTCTCAGCACAAAGGAGATTTAATTGCTCCAGAGGGCAGGGAATAAGACGCAAAGACAGGAGATAGAGGGCGAGGGAGAAGAGGAAGGGAACAAGGGAGAGGGGGTGGGGTATTTGTCCCAAAAGGACAGAAAACTGCTTCTGATGGAGAGGAGACAGACGTGAGTGACTCAGCAGTCCATAGGGAAAACGGAAGTTTATGAAGGTGAAAAGGGGTAACCCTGTGTTAGGATGAGGTGTTTAATTGGGCATGTTAATTAGGTGAGCCAAAGGGGACTTCTGAGTGCTGGATTCAATACTTTGGTAGCTGGACCTTGGTAGTGAGCCTCAGAAGGAGGAAGTGGTCAAATAAGGTAACAGACCTTGGTGGCTAGCTTTGGAAAGTAATCTAACAGCTTCTAACAAGGCCGAGGGAATGGGGGAGAAGGGCAAGGCCTGCCAGAACCATGTTTGCCATGCTCAGGCTGGTTAGAGTCCCTCTGGTGGGACCAGGGATGAATGACTTAGCCAAGCTTCTGTCCTGGCCACAACCTCAATGGGACTAGGAAAAGCTGCGTGCATTGGAGACATCTGGAAATACAGCAGAACAAAGCTGTTCACAGGAAAATGACAGCTTGAAAGCCCATTGGAAAAGTGATGGCTTGAAAGCCCATGAAAATGCTATTTGCGTGGGCTAGGTTTACCATTTGACAGATTTTCTTTGAAAACTTACCTTTCCCATACCAGGAAAGTTCAGAGATTTCTCCTGACAAGTACCCTTACCAACTAGAAAGTAGGTGTGTACCCGGGTGTTATCAGGCCACAGGAGGGCACATTCTAGTCTGTTGCCTTCTTTCTTAATGGAGTGGGATCTTGAGCACATGAGAAATGAGTACCATTCACAGGGGTTATGCTAATACAGCCAGAGGAACTGGCTACATGAAGACTCGTCGTCACGGTCAGGGAAGTCCTGATCTACCCATCCATGACTCTTCTGAGGCAAAGGGCTTCAGAAAGAACAATATCTTCTACACAGAGCACACAGTGTAGGGAGGAGAGGAAAAGGAAGTCAACACGCTTATTAATCACTGACTGTATGACACTGGGCCAGTTAACTCACAAAATTTTCATCTCACCCCAAGGAGTGGGTTTTATAGTTTCCATTTTATAGATCTCCTTTTATAGCCGAGGATCAGAGTTGAGAGACATTTCCGTCAGAAGGAATGGAGCCAAGATTTAAAACAAGTGGGACTCATGTCAAAACCCCTGATTTCCTCCACATCATGCTTCCTCATCTATAGCGTGTGTATTTGCATGTTACAGATTAGATATGTTTTCTCAGTTCTGACATCACGGAATCTGAAGTCCAGGGCCGGTGTCTGGATGTGGGCTTTGACCTAGGGATTGTTGGCAGTAACCAGGGGTCAGAGGAAAGCCTGGGTAGGGAAGGAGGACACAGCCCCTTCCCCTGTAGTCAGATTTCTAGTCCTTCTGTGAAGAAGAAACATGAACTGTCCTTAGCAGCCATCTCTCTTTCGTGTTTTGTGCCACACGGCTTATGTAAACAGTAGCTGCCCAACACAGCTGACAGTTCATTACAGACTATACTTCAGAGAGGAGGGCATCCGTTCTCTTACAGGGCAAAGAATTTTCTCTCCAGACAATGGTAATCACTTACTTTGTAGGCCAAAAACAACATACTAACTTCTGGCTAGTTGGAGACCATTTTCTTCTAAGAAACATTGGGAAAACTGTTACGCTGAACTTCGGGACTCAGCATAGGAACACGGGCATGGAAAATAACCTGAATTGGTAGAATCTGACTGTTAGGCTCTTATGGAGTATTCCTTACCCCAACCTGTCATCTTTTGCCCATACTGTACTATTTTGAACAATAAAGCAAAATGGAAAAATGAGTCAGCAATCCACACGGATGAAGTAAACAATTGTTCTCTGAAAGCCTTCACCCAGTTAATGCTAGCTTCTGTTACTATCTCAAAACATTAAAGGCCCAGCACACGGAAAAGTCTGTCTCATTCACAGCCAAATGAAGATCAGGTAAGGCCTTGTCACACACTGACTTGTGACTTCAAGTGCATCCTATTTTGTGGTCCCTAATTGTGAATCTCTCTGAACCACACCCATTTAGTTCTGAGGGAGGAATGTAGGAGAGTATTGGGAAAGCACGCTTTTAACTCACCTCCTTGTTGCTAAAATGTCCCTTTTGTTTCATATGTCCAGCCTACTTGCAAAGGAAGCCAGCAGGGATGTGTAGGGCTCGATTGACACCATGTGTTTTTCTTCGTCTCAATACAGGAAAGACACAAGCCCTGACCAATGGTTTCATCAAGATCTTGCATTCAGGCAAAGCTTGAGATGAATAGCAATGTTCATTTTTTTTCTGCAGACCTGGACATCATTCCTCTCATTCTGACAATCTATGAGCTAAAATGGCCAGCTGCCTTTATCTTACCGAATGCACATTGTTGAAGCAAGAAAAAGATAAAAAAAGAATCACGGGTTTCATCAAATTTTGAAGGCATGACACCACCATCTATCACATCTAAGGTGACTCTGGGCAGATGCTGGGAGCACTCCATTGCAGGCAGGGAAGTGACCTCTAACACAGACTGATTTTGCTCTCTGTAGAAAGTCCATTGCCCAACAACCTGAAGGTCCTTCAGAGACAAGCTTCCTTGTCCATTTTCTTCTTTTCAAATTCTAAAATAGTTTATGGAGCATCCCTTTGAGGCTATATTGAAGACTGCCCAACTAATAGAAGTTTGGAAGGCCAATATCAATCTAAAACTCCCACAGACAGAAGTTTTTGTAACCGGTTGTATAGTGAGCCCTCTATATCTACAGGTTCTGCCTTGGTAGGTTCAATCAAGTGCAGATTGTGTACACTAAGATAGTTGTTGTTGCTTGTGTACTGACTGGTACCTGCCCTTATTCCTAAACAACTACTTACACATAAGTTACCTTGTGCTAAATGTTGCAAGCAACCTAGACACGGTGGAAGCATACAGTGAGGTGTGTATAGGTTATATGCAAATACATTCCTGTTTTCTGCAAGAGGCATGAACATGGAACACACTGAGATGATTGAAGGCTCTCAAACAACGTGGTTTCCTCAGAAATTTAGCAAACATCCCTCAACTTCTTTCTGTGCTCCTGAAAGTCTTTCCTAGAAGCAAACTTTCAGAGGGTAACAACCTTCCCCAATTCAAGCAGAAATAAGTTCCCTGAAACTCAAGCTACCACTGATAAACCTTCACCCTGAGAAGCTGGAGAAGGTAACCCAGGGTGAGTTCATTTGTCTTCTGGGATTTCCTGTCTTCAATGTAGTAGCCCTGTCCTGAGGCTCCCTGTGGGATGCTCCTGCCCTGAGCAATTTTATCTCATTCAGGTAACTTCAAAATGTAATCTCTTGCTCCTCTACTTTCTTATTCCAGGAAAGCCTCCATGTTTCTAATATTTTTCAGTATGGCTGTTAACTAGATATGATATCGATGCACACAAACATACACATACATACAGACAGACAGACAGACAGACAGACAGACAGACAGATAGATAGATAGATAGATATTGAGAGGTTCTTTAAAATCCCTTCTTACTATGAGAATGGCATATAATTTTGTCTTTTGGATAGAATTATAAGGGCTTTGTACCACCTTACAAATTTTACTGATTTGTAACCTACTTTTCCTGATTTATTTGCATCTGTATAAAATGTATGGGCTCGGTTATTGGTGCGTCACATACAATTCAGGGAAGAATCCAAGTAGTTCTCTTTATAAGGTTAATTCTATCACTTTGGGGATAGGTGCTATTAATTTCTCCCAAAAAAATTATCACAAGCTCTTTGTCAGGATTCACTGTCTTCCTATAACTTTTTAATTTCATCAACAGTAAAAGGAACTATAATCTCTGCTGGGTCTATACTTGCTAGTTGATGAAGTCTCAATTTTTCTTTTATAGTTAATTCAGAGACATTTTTCACATAAGGTTTTAATTTTTTCTTAGTTTGTGTGGTAAAAAGATTCATTCTAAGATAATATCTTCCCTCTGCATTAAAATTCCTATAGGAGAAATTCTGGAAGGCAATATGACTAGAATACAATTAAGATTTGGATTCATTCTGTCTACATGTGCCTCTCCTCAATGACCATCAATTATTTTTCTGTTTCAGCTGTCAATCTCTGGGACTATTTAAGTCTCTATCACCATCTAAAGTTTGTCTAAATGAACTATTAACTATTAAGTCAGGTGTTGTCGAACAACCAGTCATAGATTGGAAATATCTTCTAACAATCTTTGAAAGTCATTAAGAGTCCTCAATAGGTATCTCCTAGTTTATGCCTTTTGTGTTCTAACTTTCTGTAAACCTATTTTATAACCTAAGTAATTGAGAGAATCTCCTCTTTGTATTTTTTCAGGAGTAATTTGTAATCCCCATTTAGGCAAAAACTTTTTTTTTACTTCTTCAAACATTCTTTCTAAAGTATCTGCATTTAAGTATAATAACAAAATGTCATTCATGTAATGATAAATTATAGACTTAGGAAATTGTGTATTATTTCCAATGGCTGATTTACAAAGTATTGGCACAGGGTGGGACTACTGAGCATTCCCTGTGGGAGGACGGTTCACTGGTATCTCCTAGTAAGTTAAGAATTATTGTAAGTAGGACTGTAAAAGCAAATTTTTCTTGATCCTTTTCTTGTAAACGTATAGTGAAGAAACAATCCTTTATATCAATAAGAGGTCATCCTTAGGGCAATGGAGAAGTCAGAGGAATTCCAGACTGTAGAGGGCCCATAGGTTGGATAACCTTGTTGACAGCTCTTAGATCTGTCACCATTCTTCATTTTCCAGATTTCTTTTTAACAACAAATACAGGAGAATTCCATGAGCTGGTTGATTATTCAATATGGTGAGCATCTAATTGCTCCTGTACCAGCTGTTCTAAATCCTGCAGTTTGTATTCCATTAGAGACCATTGTTTAACTCATATGGGTTTCTCAGTTAACCATTTTAAAGGCAAGGTTGTTAATATCTCTAAAGGTTTACTACTTGATTTGTGTTCTTGTACAGCCTGAATGGCTGGTGACCTTTGTTTATAATATTTTATAATATCCTTCCCAGAAACATGAGTTTGGAGGGCTGTAGGAATTTTAACCTGAGTATCCCATTGCTGCAATAGATCATCGACCCATAAATTCACTGCAATATTAGTTACACATGGCCTCAGCCTTCCTTTCTGCCCTTCTGTCCCTATGCATTAAACCCACCTTATGCTTTATTTTACTTAAATAGGGTTCCAATTCCAAAGAATTGAATATCTGCCTCTTGAAGAGGCAAATCTGGATGCCAAGATTCTGGAGTAATGATAGTCACATCTGCACCTGTGACCTATAATCCTTCAATTACAATGTCATTTATATGCACTCTAAGCTTTGGTCTTTGATTATTTGTAGAAGTCTGCCAAAATATATATTTACCACTTCCTACTGGAGTTTTTGACTGATCCTCCAGTTCTATTCCATCATCCAGAACAGTACATTTTTTTACAGTAGGCACTAGATTGTTTAATTTTCCTGCTGAGACATGTTCTTCGCAGTGACTAGGAATGACCGGGCCTTGTTTGACATCGGGGCCTGAAAGAGGTCCCCCAAGGTGTTTCCTGGTGGTATCAGGTTGCCTTGTCTATCTCTTGTCCATATACATTTATTCGTTCAATGTCTGCCTTTGTGACATTTACATATCCCAGAATGCTGAGTCCTCCTATTCTTGCCATTTCTAGAGGAGACATTATTCCTAGGAATTCCTCGTATACAGTTCGTTCTTAGATGTCATATTCTTCCACAATTAAAACATTTGGCATTTTGGTGCCCTCTCATATCATTGGAAATCACTTCTCCAATGATTTCCTACCCTAGCTTCAGTACTATAGTCAAATGTTCCAACATTCATTGTATGCAATATCTATTCATCTATGGGTGCTGATCCTGGCCCAAGGATCTTCTTACATTCTAAGTTGGAATTTTCAAAAACCAAGGATTCAACTAGCACATGTCTAGCTTCAGGGTCTGTCACTCCTAATTGTACAGCCTTAGTTAATCTTTGTAAGAAGTCAGTAAAGGGTTCTCTCTGACCCTGTTTAACCCTAATATATGACTCAGTTCTCTTTCTTGGTTCCTGAATCTTGTCCCAAGCATTTAAAGCTGCTATGCTACATAGGGATAAAGTGCATTCATTGTAGTGAGCCTGTTCCTGAGGATCAGAGTAATGACCCTCTCGAACAATTTGACCTTGGGAAGTTCTCAAATCCTTTTGCTTTACCCTGATGATCTAAAATTTTTGCCTCTTCTCTCCAATAGCACTTCCAAAGCAGATGAGGTCCATTTTCTAGGATCGCTGATATTAATTGAAGCCAACCATGTGGGGTTGCCTTAGTGCTTGAAGCCCATGTTTTCAACAATTCCCTGACAGAAGGTGAGTGTAGCCTATAAGAAACCATTGCTTGTTTTATTTCTTTTAAATTGCTCATACTTATTGATTCCCATGCATATTCTTTGAATCTTAGGGCACTTTATGCCAGATGGTCTTTTTGAGGCAAATACCGGATATGCAGTTGAAACTCTATGTAAGTCATCCCAGGATATGGCACATACTGCTGAGGCTAAATTCTGTCCTTGTACCTTCTGTCCCTGCTCATCAGTTTCATAAATTTCTTAATCTTTTCAAATGTTTTTACTACTGCCTCTTTTAAAGTCTGAATCTCCTGTCCAGTGTTTTGTTCTAAGATATGAAACTTGTCCAGTAAAGATAATGTCTTATCCTTAGACATATCATAACTTTTCAACAGATTTGATAGTTAGATTCAATAGCACAGATTCTTTCAGATAATTTTGTCAAATTGATGCTATCCCACTCTGTAGTATTGCACCATTTTTAATGAGATATTATTGAAAATAAAGCTAATCCCTAGAATCAAATGAAGAGAAGGAAAATAGCATAAGTCTTTCACTATACCTTCCATAGTATAAGCAAAATAATTATTGAACTCCTGGATGCTATCAGTCATTTTTTGTAGTTTTTCAGATCTTACCTGTTGTAAAGTTATTACAATGAATTGGAATAGATGTAATAATCATTGTTGGCCAGCAGGAGTTGCAATTGCAGTCATGTGGCTGAGAGATGCTAGCAGCAGTGAACAGTATGTGTTGCTTACTTAGACACTGAAAAATATGCTTTGTTTAACAAATTAAGAGCAGTTATTAAGGTGATTGAATGATTCTGAGAGTTGGGACCCAGGGGGGAAAAAGAAAACCCAAAGTTTTCCATCAGTGTAGGTTACAGACTGTGTATTCCACAGGGATCATAGGTAGCAGTGTGTGGGCTGGTACGTAATGCACAGAGAGACAGTGTGTGGGTTGCAAGCTGGGGAGCACTGAGCAACAGCCTGCTGTATCTGAGGGCCAACTAGAGTCATAGGCAGGAGAGTCAGTGCCCAATGCATCATGCATCTGGTGGACTGATCCCAAAATATGTGGACTGGTCCCCATGTTCAGGTACCAGATGATAGTGGAAGTTACAAAATAATCCCACACTAGTTTAGAACTACGTATAATAAAGTGTTGTCTATTTAGGAGAGACTTACAGATCACTGTTCTAGATCACAGTCCTCTGCATGAACAGGACCAGAGTCTAGCAGCCAGAAGTGAGAGCCAGAAGCAAGAGAGCGAGTGGCTCTCTTTACAGTTGCATTTATAGTAAAAAGAGACCACACCCAGTGAATTAGTATCTTAAAGACTATTGGCTAAAGGAGCAGAAGAAGCTCCCATAGCAAATTCATACCAAATTATAGTTAGAAAAAAGAGATAAGTTCTGGTGATCTGTACAGTGTGGTGGCTGCAGGTAATTACATGGTTTTACATATTTCATAACAACTAGAAAAATGTATCTTATGGTTCTCCAGACACACGTACCCAATAAGATAGGTATAATTATGAAGGAATTAGACTTGTAATTGTTACCAGACTCTAGGGTGAGTAGTTCCACAGTGGCCATCTGCAGGCTAAAGAGTGGGAGAAACTGGCAGATGCTTATTCCAAGAAGCTATAAGCATCTGAAGACAACAGGCCAATCATGCGTCCCCAATTCAAGGCTCAAACCCCAACCTCCCTGAAGTGTCACTAGAGCAGCCTGTATCCAAAGGAGCAAGAACCTGAAGTCTGATGTCTGAGGCAGCAGCAAGAAAATAACCTGTTCCAGGAAGGATCCACAATGGGTCTAAGTATCCTCTTCTGCACCTCTGCTTAGCCTTGACCTATAAGATGGTGCTGCCCACAGTCCAGTAAGTTGCAGGTCCACAGTCCAGTCTTCTGGTGACACACCCAGCAGTGTGCTTTACTATTTGTTGGGTGCCCCTCAGTCCAGTCACACTGACAATCAAAATTAAGCATCACAGAGAAGTCTGAATATTGCAAGCAAAGAGACAAATGTTTGGGGTAATGGATCTGCTTAATTCTCTGACTTGAAAATCATACAATGTATACACATCACAAAACATCACACTATATTTCATTAATGTGCCAATTAAAATTTAAATTTAAAATATATAAATGGATGTTGACTGAGGTGTCTGTTCTGCCACTCCTGCAGCCTTTCAGTCCCAAAGAAACACACAGAGGTCTACATTAATCATAAACTGATTGGCCAAGTAGCTCAGGCTTCTTTTTAACTCTTATAACTTATATTAGCCCAAAACACCTGTCTGTGTTAGCCATGTGACTTGGCATCTTTTTGGCAAGGCAGTCATATCTTGCATCCTTTGTATCTGGGTCATGACTACAGACACAAACTTCCCTCTTCCCAGAATTCTTATTGCTCTGCTCTACTTACTGCCTGGTCACTTCACCTATACTTCCTGTGTGACTATTGGCCAATCAGCATTCATTTATAATACAAGTGACATGATACAGACCATTGTCCCACAGCAAGTGGATAAGTATTTAAAGTTGAATACAAGGGAAACAATTACATAATAGGAAAATTCTAGAGATTCTTTGATTCTTTCTCCTTTCTCTTTTCCCTTCTCTTCTCTCCTTTCCTCTTCTCTTCTTTTTTATTTTTTGACAGGGTGTTAATTGGAAGTTAATGGATTTTTTTCAGATCATTAGCTTTAAGTACTAATATACTACCACTTCTGTAACTTAGATTATAAAACTCTAAAATTTCTTTTTTTAAATTTGGTACAGTGCAAGAAAAAGGAAAGCTTGGTAGGAAATGCAGTTTAGAAGCCATTTGTAATTTGAAGGGCCTGAGGTCATGGCATATACAAAAATTCACATATCACAGTATGATATATAATTTAGAGATCGATTATATCTTCACACAGGGTTAGGTATTGATGGAGAAAAAGGAAATGAATTGAAAATATAGCCTCAATCCAGAAAGGAATCTTTTAAAATTTTGGTGAATTTCCTCATGGTGAAATACATATATATGTAAAAATATGCAATTATCTTTGTGTGTATGCAATTGAACAAAAAGATGCTTGAAATGCCTTTGAAATCTTAGCCATTTTTTTTTAAAGAAAATGCCTGCCTATTTGAAAATGAGAACATCTTTTGATTTTAATGGGCAATTATTTTGTTTCTAGTGAGAAAAATAAAATTTAAATTCCTCATTGGCTCTGTGTGTTTTTTCTGTCAATTAATTATGAATATTTTTACATATTTTAGCTGATGTACTTTACATATTTCAATTGGCATTTTGAGAAATTTTCTAATGATTATAATGTATTTCCACTATTAACCCTATGCTTGCAGCCAGTAATCAGAAACATTTGCTATCTGATAGGCTAAATTCCACTTCCTTTAACTATGTCCTATTCTGTAAAATGCCTTTTCCTTCCTTCTCTCATTTCCCAGTTAGTTCATGTTTGCCTCAATCCATTGTGCTAACACCCTGCACCATTTTCTTCTTCACCTTTGTAAGCCCCATCCATTTCCTGGTTGTCTGTTATACACGAGGATCACACACAGGCATCTATAGAGCATCAGTATAGCTTGTCTGAAGAGGGGCTCGTAAGCATTATCCAAATTTTGATTCTGAGACCGCCCCCAGCTTCATTTATCAGGGTAATTATAACCAGTTAGATAAATGATTCTCAAAATGGGGTCCTAGATCATTTTTAAGGTGGGTAAATTAGGAAAGAATGATATACAAGTCTGTAGATTTTTGTCTTAGCTACTTAAGAATGTCTTAGAAAGAATTGTTGGAGTTACCAAAATCGATGTGATTGCTATAGTTTGTATGTGCACCATTCCTCACAGGCTCATATGCTTGAGCACCTAGGACCCCAGCTGGCAGCATTGCTTGGGGATGTCAGTGAGCCTTTAGATGGGGGAGGCATATATGGAGAAAGTGGGTTACTGAGATTATAGAGCAGCCTTGCTTCCCACTAAGCTCATAATCTTATAGCTAACATGTTCTCTCTCTGTCTCTCTCTCTCACACACACACACACAAAGTTCTAGCTGCTATGCCTTTCCTGTCTTACTACATAGAATCTCCTAAAACCTGAAACACTGTAAGAAAACTATGGAAACCTTATTTGGAGAATATTTTCAGCCTGTCAATCAAACTGTGGTGTGTTACAAAACTGCATTGTACATCATGGCTCATGTTTGAATGTTAATTTATTTATTTTTCTATTTAGAAACAAAGTCAAAGAAAACATTGCCTCTGTGGAAACGTTGTGAGTAAAAGATTTTTTTTAAAAATCACAAATAAATATTTTAGCTATATGATAATGTTAGAACAATTGTCTATTTATTATTCTGTCTTGAATGAAACTCATTTTCCCAAGGACACGCATTAATAAAATCATATTTATGCTCAAAAATAAATGTTTTTATGAGTCTACAATAGGAATTGGTTGTAGCAGTTTTGGCTAAATGACAGGAATATCTTACTATTTCAATGAAACCACATATGAAAGTCTAGAAGAACACACTTAAGCTTTTAGAAAAACACCATGCTGACATAAAATACTGAATTGGCAGTAATGCTTTCAATTGATTTCTTTATATTTTCCATCCTATTCAAATGGGAGTTGGGTTTTAAAAACTTGTCTATGTGAAAAAGTATGGGATTATTTATGAGTGTTTGTTAAGCTTTCATAAAATGTAGCAGTAAATGAAATACTAATTGGAAAACATATTCTTTTGTTGTGGTCAAATGTTTTCACTCTTTAAAATCTGAGAAAAGTCTGATCATCATATTACTTAAAATATTGTTTTATAAAACAGGAATATAACAGAGTTGTAGATGTTCAAGCAAATATGGTTGAGGATATACACACATCAGTTACGGCTGCAACACAGAGTAGGACAAACTTGCCAGTGGAGTCTCCATCACTCTGGGAGCAATCAGACTGATACTAACCAAACAAGTACTAAACAAACCAAACTAACTTTAATCTACCCCCATGATGAAGACTGAGCAGTCACTACCCTGCTGCCAACATGTTCCCAGCTCTCTTCCTGCCTGATACATAATTACAGCTAGTGAGTCCTGTGACAGTTAAATGACTTTAGTGTCGTCTCGGGTATATTCTTCCATAATTTGTGGGAGCGATTCAGTACTATTATTGCAACAATAAACACATTTTATAATAAAACATTGACAATCTTGATTTCCTAGACCATGATGCAGCAACTGCTTACTTAGAAAATGGATGTCAAAGCAACACTACAGTAGCACCATCATATACTGCAGGAAAAGGAAGAGAAGTTACAAGTCTGACAATGCTATCGTCACTAAGACTCTGTGATCAGATTAACTGTCTCAGCCAGATTAACCAGATGCCATGCACTTGCTGCTACCATCCACAGCGAGTTTTACATCATGAGTAACATACACCTTATCCAAAAATATTTAAATGAAGCTATGAAGCTCAACGCCAGCAAAGCCACATGACATCATGAAGGTTCAATCAGAAAAAAACCCTTAACATGAGGTATATTGGAGAAAAATTGTCCAGGATTCTTCTCTGTTTATGTTTTCAAACAAATAATTTGTAATTATTTACAGATGACTAAGTCGATAGCACTGAGAAAATCATTCTGTGTGCTACATCACATGAGGCAAAGTGGGAGAACAGGCACAGTGGAGGACACCTTTATAACAAATCTGCTCTCTCAATAACTAACTCATCGTACAGTAATTAATTCACAAACCAGAGTCCTCACAATATTAAGCCCATGTCCCAACACTGTTGCACAGCAACAGTGACGTTGACAGTACATGAATTTGGGGAACACATTCAACCTGTAACAAGAATTGACTCAAAGAACGTATAACATAGGTATTAAGTGAACTAAACATTTCCTATAATTAAAAGGTAGAAATATTTTTCTTTATAAATCTTGAAACAATATCCTTACAGTATACACATGATGGTATATAATCAAATTTAAATGGTATTGTATTAGTCCCATTTAGACTAAAGCCTATGTTCCCAGACCACAACAGATTCTTGAAATGGTGACTAGTATCTAACTTTATGTATTTTTTTTGCTTATACAGATACATCATGATAAAACTTATTTAATAAATCAGGCAGACAGAGTACAGATTACCAGTAGCTAATAAGAAATTAAAATAATTACAATAATATAGTGTGATTAACTTATGAGCATATGGATATATCTCAACTTCTTATTCTATGATACTCACTCTTTATGCACCGATGAATTGGGGAAATGTGGTGACTGACAGATCCATGGTGACAAACATCAGGTCACTAGGCACTGTGCCACCTTGAGAATTGGGGACCACTGAGATCTCTACCATGTGGCTAACAGGCAGGTAGCCTATGCTGAAATGGGTATAACAGACAGAAGAATGGTTCATGTCCCAGGTTGAGTAGAACAGATAATACAGGGGTTTTGTAGAATATTTTTTAAACCATGTACTTTAAAACTTCTGAATTATTTATTTTTAGTATTTTTCATTTAATTTTTCAGATTATAGTTGGCCACTGGTAATTGAAATCACACACACAAACACACACACACACACACAGCAACCTCACAAACAAGGAAAAATTACTGCTAATACAAAAGTGTAAGAAGGTGGAGATCAAATATTTTAAAAACTTCTCCTGATAATGTTAACTAATTGTTTTTCAGTTTACATGTAAAAAAAAAGAACATAAAATACTCCCCCCTAGTGTTACTTTTAGATGAAATAACAATTTTTTCACTGATCTTTAAGACTCACAAGATTCGCAAAAGCAGTTTGCTAAGCTGCCATAGTGCTGAAATTCACTATTGTGAACGCTCATTAAACGCGTCTTAACTTCTCATCGCTTAGCCGGTGGGACTTGATGCTGACCCATGAGCAAAGTTCCATCTGCCACCTTTGAACTGCTTCCTGTCTCAGTGATTTCATGGTATTAGCAATAACTTTCCTGCTTGTAAACCAGCAGGCATTTGTTGAGAAAACTTAATGTCAGATGCAGGAAAATTATAGGACATTGCATCCATATCCCCAAAGTCAAAAAATAAATATTTGTTTTTCAAAATTACAAAATATTTTACAGATTCTACTAAAAGCATGTTCTAAAGAGCTACAAAAGTTACATGTCTGGAAGAATATTTTAATGTTTATCGATTCTTTATAAGAAAGCTTAAAATTTAGTTTAAATAGCACATTTGCGGTTTCTGAAGAGAACTATGACAAAGTAATCAATTAAACTATTTTGAAGCATGTGAAATATGCTATGCTAAATTATGGAAACCACAACAATATGAATCTGAGGAGAAAAAGCAGAGGAAACTTCCATTAACATTTATACATTATTTGTTTGAGATAGGGTTTCTCAATATAACCCTGGCTGTCCTTAAACTCACTCTGTTGACCAGGCTGACCTCAAACTCAGAGTTCTACCTACCTCTGACTTCCAAGTGCAGTGATTAAAAGTATGAGCCACTACACCTGACTTGAATGATTTCAAAATTATTTTACTAGTTTGGGTGTTTTTCCAGCATTCATGTCTTACATCATGAGGTATCCTTGGAAGCCAGAAAAGGACATCAGATCCTATGGAACTGGAGTCACAGGCTGTTGTGAGTTATCATGTGGATGCCGAGAACTGAAATAGATCCTCTGGAAGAACAGCTGGAGATCATAAGTACTGAGCCATCTCTCCAACTCCTTTAAAATTTTTAATGAACGAAAAAAGATATCTAAGTATCTTGGTGTTCTATTTCTCTGAATTTATCACAATAGTAACACAATAATTATAGTAGAAAATGTCAACATTCACAAAATGCTAGAAAGGATAAAATTTTATGCACTTTAACATTTATGTTAGAAATGTAGGTTGCTAAGTTAGACTATGTGACATGCAGCACAGGATTTGTAGAGCCATTTTCACAAATTGGAAAAGTACTGATGTGCACAAGCACTCATACGCACAGCGAGAGTCAGGAACACACACTCTGCAAGGGGGACGACCACATAGTTCAAGACAAGGACTGGAATCCTACTGTGCCTTCATTTTGCTAAAAAACGGTAGACACTGTGTTTAGCTATGTGGTTACATGGCTAAAAATCTATCTTAGCTTTTTTAAATTTTGTACATGGCTGAATTATAACATTTGGATATACAACCTCTGCCAAACATTTGTCAAAATCAGGATATTGATCAGAAAAGAATGGGATGATATTGGACAACTGGGAAAAATGAGAATTCTTAAACACAGTTCTGAGTCTCCTCTGCCTACTGACACTGAATTGTTCCCTTCTTACTATTTCCATATCATAACTAAAGTTAGAGTTTAACATGACCCTGGAGATCACCACAAAAAAAATTCAAGCAAATAAAAACATATAAAAAGAAAACTTATCCCTGCACCTGAAGTTTGGATTAGGCTATATAAGGAACACATACTTGTCAAACGTCACTACCTGTGTGATTGAGTTCTGTGCATTGCATATAGATAGCTTTCACTTTTAGGAAAGAGTTCACAGATATTTAATACTGTTCACTGATATGCATGCTAAATTATTTAAAGTATGCCAGGTCTGCAATGTACTTTGAAATTCATTTTAAAAATAGATTAAAGAGACAAAAGGCTTGGGAAGTAAATGTGCAATAAAACACAATAAATATTAATGGTAAATCTAAGTAATGAGTGTATACACATTAGCCAAAAAATTATTTCATTGTTCCTTTACAAGTGAAGTGCTCTATAATGAACTTCTAAAATTTTAATGACTGCTAATTTTATAGATAAGAATAAGAAGTATTTATCTTTTCCAGGGGTGCTTATACAAAGAGGAAGAAAATCAATTTCAGATATCAAGTTGAAGGTAATTTTAATCTACACAATTAAGAATACGAGGCTCAAATTCCAGGAAGGCAAAATGGAAGATCAAAATCTGCCTCTGAATGAGCAAATGGCAAAAGTTGAACTGAAACACAAAATGCAATATTCTTACCAAAAAAAGACACGAGGAAGACAGAGATGAGGCAAGGAGAGAATTTCTCTCTGAGAATCTGGACAGCTACTGACATCTAACTGACTCTCTGTGAAAAGCAGCTCTGTTATGCCCAGATCACAGAGTCCCCCAAAGACCACCAAGGAGTTTGCATCGATGCAAAAGCAAAGAACCTTTATTCAAGCTCAACCTTGGGCCCTCCCTGTGCCCAACCAGTGGAATAAGATCAGAGAGTTGAGCTTAGTTGGGGTAGGATTTTTTTTTATCCTAGCTGAGGTTCGGGTGGGGGATTTCTAAGGTTCAGGACCACTGACTGGCTGACATTTGTCTAGGGTGTCTTGGTGAAAAGAGAACAGTGTGTGGCGGCCTAAGGGACACCTGGTGATCCTATCTGTGGTGGTTAGAACATTAGGTGTTTCTTTTGGAATTTTAGGTATTTTCCCCTTGGATGCTGATTGGTCTGTTCCTGGATGGTGCCTGAATGATCTCAGTTTATGAACTTTCCTGGAGTCAGGCATTGCCTCAGAGTAATCTAAAACTCAGGCCTACTTCCTGGTTCTTTGGAACATATCATGGCAGCAGGGTAGCCAAGATGTCCCAGGTCTTACAACGCCATCGGTCAGGAGGTGCAGGGTGGTCAGCAGTGGCCTCCAGTAAAGTGCTCCCACAAGTCAGTGAAGGAGTTGCTAGAGGTAGGGCAGACCCAGAGAAAGACACAGAAGTGTGTCTCTGAGACGTGACACTGAGACCCAGTAATCACCAGAGAAAATGGCCTCACCTCCACTGTCCAGAGAGCTACACAGGGTAGCAAAGAGCATGCTGTGGGATGCAGCAGTACCTCACTGGTGCACAGAGGATCCCTCACACCCCTCAGAGCCTGAGGCACATAGTCCTGCACGATAGTGTTCCACCCTCCAAACACTGGAGACTAGCAGGAGGCTAGAAGGACACAGAGCAAGAAGTTCTGACTGGAAAGCGACTTCGGACACATGATTCCTCTGATTTGGAACAACATGCTGACCTGACTTTGAACTGCTGGCACTAGCAGTTCAAATCTAAACAGAAGCCCATCCAAAGTGAGGGAGAAACCACATCCCAACAAGGAGAAATAAATAGTTACTGAGGTTACAATACCTTTGATTTCATGTGACTGTTGGGTTTATTTTCTTTAATTTTGTACGCTTTTTTCAATTGAAAAATTTTTTTCTGTACAATATATTCCAATTATTATTTCTTCCCTTGAGTCCTTTCCAGACCCTCCCTACTCTCCCACCCAACCAAACCCATGTTCTTTCTTTCTCTCTCTCATTAGAATACATACAGGCATGTAAAATAATAATAATAATAATGAAAACAGAATAGGACAAAATATGCAAACAGAAGTAAAAACACAAAAAACCTATACAGATGCTAAGAAACACATTCCCACAGGCCGAAAAATCCATAAAAATAAAATTGGAAGCCGAAGCCTCAATTTTCTGACTGGTATGAATAGAAGTTGTATTCACCTATAACAAAGTTGATCTTGCAGAGAGACTTCAATCACAGCTGGGAATTAAAGCAGCAAATATAATCGTGCTATGTGGTATGCAATTAATAAACTGTCAAATAGTTCGAATGCTTCTCACTAAATGGAAGCAATGAAAGCCAGTATGCTTTTACATGATAGGGACATCAGTATATTTGCCTCAGGTTACATCTCCTCTGCAGATAGGTATATAATATATTCATGAGAGATTTTACCATTCCACCAACTTACAAGTGAATAAATACATTGATCTCTTATGGGAATAAAAATATCATTGGAGATGATACTATTATGAGAGTCTATTAGGAGAGTCAGCAATAATTCTGTTGAATGAGTAAATGGCAAATTTGGCTTTTCATGCCATTAGATGTCAAGAAAGGATTGAAGTGTTAACTGCAATAATTGATCATAATTACCAAGAAAATAGAGAGGTGATTTTGCTTATTATGGATGTAGCATAATATAGGAAAACTCAGGTGATATCCTCACATTACCCATTTTAATGGAGAACCACTGCATAGATACAGAAAGAACTACTAGGTGCTTACATCTCTATAGAAGAAAGGTTTGGGCATTTCCTTGGTTAAAGAGAACCAGTCAGCTTATATAGGAGGTGGAAGCCTAGAAAAAATCTACCACAGAAGAATGGAATTATACAAATTCAGGCAGTCAATGTAATGGTCTATCCTTTCCCTTTAAGAGATAAGCTGTGTCCACCCCACCCCACCCCCACCCCATCCCACCCCCTACCCCCACCCTCTGCCCCATTTCCAGCCTGAACTCCTTCCTGTCTCTCTCCCAAAAAGGCAGCTTCTGTCTCTCTCCCTTCTCCCCACTTCTCCCATCCCCTTCTCTCTCTCTCTCTCTCTCTCTCTCTCTCTCTCTCTCTTTCTCTCTTTCTGTTTCTCTTCCTCTCTTTCTCTGCTCTTCTCCCTTATCCCCTTCCCCCTTTCCCTTTCCTCTCCATAACCCACTAAATAAATATTCACTTTCTCTGCATGGTGTGCTGATAGGTCTCTGTCTCTCACCTGCCTCGTGGCTCCCTGCCTAGGTCCAGCTGCCTTCGTGGCCTGCTGTGATCTATGGCCAGGTGCCCACTGCTGCCACTTGGGGACCTGCAGCATTTTGCCATAACAACCAATGCCTCAAGATCATTCATTTAAAGCTACACTTTATCTGAAATACTTCCCTTACAATCTCAAATATATATACATATGTAAGTATTAAACATATATGTATGGATTTATGTATATAAATATGTATTTATTTGTTTGTATATTCTAGTCTGAATTCTGTTTTGCTTCTCCCGGAGTACTAATGACAAACATTATCACTAGTTGTCTTGTCCACTATCATAAGACCCATGAGGACAGACATGTGAACACAGCCCGGAGAGCACAAACATGGCAGGGAGATTCACCCACGGGGGGACTTCTCCTTTGAGAGCCATGTGCTGTGCATTGTTGTCATAGGAAGATAACAGTGCATGAAGGGCTGGGCCAGTAAAGGACACGGAGACTTCCTAAGCCACAGAAGTTCAGGTCACTTTTCAAGGGGGTAGAGGAGGTCACTGGGTGTTATAGCTCTTCATATCCATGAGGTCCTGCTTGCATTGCTAGCACTAGAGAGAAAAATATTTCACTTCTTGATACACAGCAAAGTAATGAAGCCAGTTGTTCCCTTTCCATATCTCCTCCTCAGTGGGAGAGAATTCATCTGAAGAGCACACCCCATGGAAAGAGACCAGAATGTATGAGTGATTCACAGTAGCAGTAGTTTTGAAAGTTGAGCTTTCTGTGTCTGAGACGACGGCATAGGCGGAGAGCATCCTGACACCCTTTCTTCTGATGTCATCTAAGCCCATTTCCTACAACTTTTAGCTTCTTTTGTCTCCTGTCAACCTTCTAACAAGACTCCAGATTTTGAGCAATTTGATATCATTGCAATACATTCATTTTCTGAATTGATCCATCATTAGTGCTCCAAACTTCAAGCAACAGGTCATCACTTTAAAACAGGTGCATCTAATATATTCTTCTCAAATGAATTATTCCACAAATGTGGAAGTATGTAAGGAAGCAGGATATTAGCTTTTCTAACTCATTTAACAGAAGAATGTCTCATCTTTATCCAGATGTTTATAAGTTCAAGGGATGAGAAACTGAATTTGTAATTTTAATGTGTATTTACTTACTTGTGAATTAATTATTTTCATAAATTTATTAACACAATGTATTTGTTTTCTGTAACGTATTTATTCATAACTATCTAAGATTGAATATCTATCAATATATCTTCAAAAATCCATGATGCTCCAATGCTATGGGATGTCTTTTTGTATATTGTGAATATGCTTTATTGCCATTGATTAATAAGGAAGCTGATTTGGTCAACAGCCAGGCAGAATAGAGCCAGGCAGGAAATCCAAGCAGAGACACAGGTAAAGAAGGGCAGGGTCGAGAGAGATGCCAGTGAGCAGCCAGAGAAACAAGATGTACTAGAGAACAGGTAATACCATGAAGCCACATGACAGTACACATATTATTAGAAATGGCTTAATTTAAATGTAAGTGCTAGCCAATAATAAACCTGAGCTGGTGTAGGAGGTCCTCCTGCATTTGTGTTGATTTCATTGGTTGAATAAAGAAGCTGCCTTGGCCTTTTGATAGGGCAGCCCTTAGGTGGGTAGAGTAGACAGAACAGAATTTTGGAAAGAAGAAGGCAGGCAGAGAGAGCCGCCCACCATGAAGCTGCCAGGTCAGACATGCTGAATCTTTCCCAGTAAGCCATGGCCTCTTGGTGACATACAAATTATTAGAAATGGGTTGAATGAAATTGTGAGAGTTAGCCAATAAGAGGCTATAGCTAATGGGCCAGGCAGCAATTTAATTAAGACAGATCTCTGTGTGATTATTTCAGGCATAAGCTAGCCGGGTGACCAGGATGACAAGCAGCCTGCCAGCCTGGGAGCAGCCTGCTCCTCCTCATTATAACACTGAGCCATCAGCCAAGCACTTATAATTAATAATAACCCTCTGAATGATTATTTCATAAGTGGCTGCAGGGACTGGTGGGTGTTGTGATAGGGACCTGCAGGCTGCGTCCCGGCACCTGGCTGCCCGCATGGCTAGCCTATGCCCCGAAATAATTACATGGAAACTGTATTCTTTTAAACACTGCCTGGCCCATTAGTTCCAGCCTCTTATTGGCTAGCTCTTACATATTGACCTAACCCATTTCTAATAATCTGTATAGCCCACGAGCTGGCTTACCAGGAAAGATCTTAACCTGTGTCTGCCTGGAGTGGGAGAATCATGGCAACTCAGTGACTCAGCTTCTTTCTCCCAGCATTCTGTTCTGTTTACTCCGCCTACCTAATTTTCTGTCCTATTAAAGGGCCAGGGCAGTCTCTTTATTTAACCAATGAAATTAACACAAAACAGAAGACTCTCCCCCATCAGGTGGGTGGGAGAGAAACAAGTCCAGTGGGACCTGACAAGACAGAAAAAGGCTTTCAGCTATAATCCAAATCCCACCTTGAGTTTACAGATTTGCCACAGCCAGAACACACTGCAAAAAAAAAAAAAAATCATCCTTTCATACTATATTGTATAGCATACATGAAGACAAATAAATTCTATGTTCAAACCTGAGTTCCATCCCTCAGATATCTCACATACATACAAATATTACAAAATCTGGAATACAAAGTATTTCTGGACCTAAGTGTTTCAGATAAGGTAAACTCAGTTTGTCAGCCTTAGGTTAAATTTTTATGTTTTCATACCAACCTGTGCTGCAGTCAGGCGTACACACATAATTAGTTCAAGCCTCTGAAATGTGAGTAGGCATGACATAAATTACCTTCAAGCATGACACTTCTGCCTGTTTGACAGGTTCTCAAAGGTAGCCCTGTGGAGTTTGAAGTAACAAGAACAAAGCCCGGTTGTTGGTTGCCGGGTGCAAATTACAAGTGCTTGTTTTGAACCCCATGTGAATAAGAAGATGACTTCTTCCATCAGTTTGCACTGAGCAGTTTTGTGTTGTGCAATTTGTTTTTTCCACAGATGGATTTATTATCCTTGCTAGGAAATCTCTTCAGTAGAGAGCAAAGTTAATAGGTTATGAGCATATGGGTAACAGTTCCACTAAGGGGCCTGACTTCTTCCATCAGGATCTCTGCGTAAGCAAGAGACAGGATATAGGTAGATTTTAATTTTCACCTTCATATTCCCAATATTGAAGACATATATTACACATGCATACACATATATATGGAGGAGAGAAAGATGAGAGAGAGAGAGAGAGAGAGAGAGAGAGAGAGAGAGAGAGCACTGACCTCGGAAATTGGCAGTGTTTGCCTCAGACATCAGCCATGTCTGTTCTGTGTTTACACTCATGGAGGCAGACATACAGAGAGCGATCATTGGACAGTGAATCAGGAATCAGGACAGTCTCAGAGTCCACAGTCATCACCATGTTCCCTCCTGGAAATGTCTCTGAATGCAAGACACACCTGTTGCTCTAGCACAGTGCTTCTCAACCTTCCCAGTGTGGTGACCCTTAATACAGTTCCTCATGTTGTGGTGGCACCCCAGCCATAAAATTATTTTCATTGCTACTTCATAACTGTAATTTTGTTACTGTTATAAGTCATAATGCAAATATTTTTGGAGATAGAGGTTTGCCAATGGGCTGTGACCCACAGAGGTTGAGAACCGCTGTTCTAGCAGACACTACAATCTAGTCTTCTCTAACGCAGTGAAAATTTAGAGGCATTTTTTTCTCCCCATAACTCAAGGCCCCTTTACTTCTACTGGGAAGGCACTTGTATGCTCTGGAGACAGGAGGTCCTCTTTCCAACTAGGTTCATACTTGTAAGGAGAGCAAAACCACAGAATAAAGTCCCATTGAGACCAAGACACTGTGTGAGCCTTTACTAGGGTACATGATCTGCAAGTGAATTGGGTCTTGCCTGTCTCCAGGAACTGTATGATCCATTGAACCAGAATGTCCCACAGAGATCTAGGGATTCAAGCCTGAGGAAGGAAACACACTCTATGTTGCCCCTGTTTCTGCTTTAATGAGATACTGATCAGGAGCAATCCTATTGTGCCCTTGTGGGCTACAGTTATTTCATTCTACCAGGTGGGCCCCAGGAACTGAATGCAGCTCACCAAGTCTAGTGGTAGTTGATGTTAGCTGCTGAGCTACCTCACCAGCTCAAATTTACTTTTTTCTCTGTTCATATCGAATCTTTGCATTTTAGAGCTTAGCTCATTGCCTAGAGGAAATCAAGACTCAAATATTGTAGTTGTTTTCCTAGGCACTCAAATAATTTATAGTAAATTATCAGAGCCATGATTAGTTATATCAGATGTTTTCATATGGGAAACATGTTTAAGACAGTAACCAATGATACAAAACTCAGAAATGTTAAACATGAACTATCCCTCATCATTTCCCCTAGGGCTCAGAAAGTGTGATTCAGCATAGATGTACAAAGCAACCGTTGACAACAGAACATAGGAAAAGGGTCAGAGCAGGGGATGTGAAGCTGTTCATAAGAGTGGAGAAATTTCATCATCTTGAAAGTGGTTTAGAGGTGACTCTGGGAAAACGAAGCCAGTGGCTGACATACTGTCTGAAGTTTTTAAGACCTTCACAAACTCTAAGAAACACATTAAACTAAGATCTAAATGTGGACAAGTCACTCAGCAAAGAATTGTGTGAGACAATGCCCAGAGTTGTCCTGAAATAGACAAAGAAGACTATTGGGGTAGGATATGACTGAACAGAGCCAAGTTTCACTTCTAAGAGTTATAAACTTTCAGAGGAAGAGAATATTTGAGAACCTTCCTTCTTCACAATATCCATTCTGATGAATGGCTTCTCGAGCCCCAGAGACTCACTTTCCTCTAATAAGTTCACCCACTAAGGTAAACATCCTGGACATCCCGAGCTCTTGGTTTGGAATGAACCCTGTGTCTTCATCACAGCCTGCACTTAGTGGATATCAGAGAAGACCAGAAACTTATAAACAAACAGACTAGGACAGATTAGCTCTGGTGAACCCCAAAGGAGCCACCTCCCATGGGTTGAGAACCACTGCCTTAGAGACCGTTGCATCTGAGACCCAGCATTCCGTGCTTCTATCTGAGCCACTTCTGCATGTCTGTCAAGGCCTCCTGCTTGTATTTTTGTTTGTTCCCCTAATTCAGAGTTTGGAGTCCATAGGATCGGAAAACATAAATGATAAATGCATAACTTGGTTCTCATTAAAATGAATTCATTTAACATAGAAAGGGAAGAGAAATGATTTTGAGAAAGGGACAGCATCACTTATCCCCAGAGAAATGAAGTAGGATGAAAACTAAAAAGCCAATTGTCTCTGCCTCTCCTCTGATCTGTCAGCTATGTGAACAAGAGGCCCAGGATTCCTAATTGAGTCAACAGTGACACTCTGAATACAAACCTAGATTTGACATGTTTTCTTTTGAAAGGACCTGGCAAGAACAGTCAGTTCATGTGCTATAAGGGTCACAAGTGTAAATTAACTTACACACTGGTCACAGAAAGTAAATGTGTGGAAGGCTAGATACAGCAATACCAGGGCTTATGAGGAGTACGATCTGTGCCTAGTTTAAAGATTGCAAATTCAATTGATTATATCCTATTGTCCTGGGTCAATGCATGGGTGGGTCATTTTTTGCCCAATGCTGGTGGTCTGTGATCTCTGTAACCTGCACTCAGTCCAGGTGACCAGACTTTCCCAGATTCTGATGGACTTCCCAATCGTATTTAAGGAGCAAAATATGTTTTGCTGAAAACAACATTTAATATTACATAATTCGCTACACATAGAACAAAGGAAAATGTGTGAGTCTATTGGAAAGATTGTCACTCTCAGTATTATTCTCCTACCCCATGGCCTCAGCCTAAACTAGCCACTCTTCATGCCTGACGAGCCCAAAGATTGGAGCCCTACTATGCTCACATCTCTGTGCAGTAATTAGGTAATCACACCAGACTGTGAAGTTGAGTGTCAACCAGTGGGATGCAACACCCTCATGACTTGTGTCAGGGAAAGAAGCTATGCACCATTTTGGCAAAAGTGTCTCTTAGCCTTGTGTGAGTTCTGGTGTACCTCTTTTTCCATGAGGATAAGTAGCCTGGTCAAATTATTTTCATTTTGATCTTATGTTTCTTGGCGCACCTCTGAGATTTTCCTGTCCATTGATGTTAAACTTGCACTCTTCTCCCGACGTGTGTCCTGGTCTGACATTCTTGCCTCAGACTCCTAAACAGCTGGGAGGACAGTGCTGTGCTGCTGGACTGCCTTCCTGTGCTTCTGGCGTCCTTTCTAGCTATGCATAAGAACGATAAAGAATGTGGATTCTAATAATTCTGTTAATCCAGCAAAATGAACACTTTCAACAGAGTTCGTTTTTTTCCTTGAGTGTTACATAAAATAACATCACATCTTACTGTCAGTGTGTTTTCAAATTTGGTTGGAATAGAATATTCCATTTTACCTCATTTGCCTCCATACCAGTATCATCTACCTCATTGTTTTAAGAATCTACCTGCTTTTCTGGCTCTGATCATTCCATTTACTGAAGTTCTGGTATCACCCATCGAACCTCCACCTGTTGAAATCATAGTTAAGCATTCTTCAAAAACTCAACTTATCCCATGAAGTCTTCCCATAACACCCATTTACTGTGATCTCCAGTCTCTGCAGTTCTACGGTGGTTAACAACAGTGGGGTTTTAAATGACAATGGCCCTTATAGGTTGATGAAGTTGAATGCTTAGTCCCCTGTTAGTAGAACTGTTTGGGAAGGATTTGGACTGTTGGACGAAGTATTTCACTTGCTAGAAGTGGGCCTTGAGGTTTCAAAATCCCATGTCAGTCTCTCTCTCTCTCTCTCTCTCTCTCTCTCTCTCTCTCTCTCTCTGTGTGTGTGTGTGTGTCTGTCTGTCTGTCAGTCTCTGTCTGTCTCTCTCTGTCTCTGTCTCTGTCCCTCTCTGTCTGTCTCTGTCTCTCTCTCTCTCCCTCTCTCTCTCTGCCTGTAACTTCCTGATCAGATGTAAACTCCCAGCTACTGCTCCAGCACCATGCCTGTCAGCTGTTGCCGTGCTCCCAACTATGATAGTCATGGATGCACCCTCTGAGACTGCAAGCCAACCTCAATTCAAACCTCCGATTGAATTCTTGCTTCTATACGTTGCTTTGGCCATGCTGTCTCTTTACAACATAAAAGAACAAAAACAAAACTAAAAACAATAGCAACAACAAAAACAGTAACTAAGACAAACACCTATTGTACGGAAGCATTTGACTCAGAATTCTCTCTCACACACTGTGCCTGAGCACAAATGATAGGCATGTGGCAGATTTAGGATGTTGTTGCTGCTCCTGAAGCTGCCCTCACAGTAGCCCCTGAGGTAGGGAAGAATCCTCATTCTGCAGATAAGCTGAACCAAAATTTACAGGGAATAGCTGGCTTTTATCCTTTCCTGCAGTTAATAGGTTAGGAACAGGATCTTCTGACTGAAGTTCCGTTTTATTGGCTAGCATAAGCTTTCTTTCCTCTGCAGCCTCCCTCCCCACAAGTATGCCCTCCCCACACGTATGCCCCCCACCCAGGTGTGCCTGACCACACTGTTCTAAAATAAATTGGAAATGTATAAAAGCATTCCAAGCTGAATTTCCTTGAAAATTGAGTCTTCGAATTTATGACAAAAACAACCTACAGTATTTCACATTTTACTTTTTCATTATCAAGCTGATATTCTGTGTTAAATCCCATTTGTTTAAGAAAAATTACAATTATGGTTCATTGTATAAAACAAACTACAGAAGCTGAGCTCAGAAATGCCATGATTATTTTCCTTGTTCCTTCTGTTATTTTCTTGAATAATAACGGAGAACAGCTAAAGATTCAACCATGGCAACCAGCTCATATGCAAAGTTATTAAAATGTGAGAAGAAAATATCTCACTGACCTTGGAGGGGAAAGTCGTGATTAAAATCACATACAGGATTTAAAAAAAATAAAGGGGATCTGGGCGCTGGGTCCGAGTACCCGGGGCTCCCGGGCGGGCAGCAGTTCCTTTGTTTCTGTGGCCTGCCTGCACCAAGCGGGGTAGGCGCTTTGTCTGCGAGCTGCCCAACCAGCATGGAGGCCTGATCTTTCGGCGCCAGGAGACCCAGCATTGTGGTGAGTTTCTGGCCCACGGCGCCAGCCTGGGACGGGGAGCTCGGGGGTTTCTTGGCCCCCTGTCCTGCTTGGGCTCTCTGCTGCCTCTTTCTTCCTGGCCCACCCAGCTTCCGTCCAGAGCCCTCCCCACTTCGCCCCCACTGCCCTCTTTTGGCGCGTGGCATCGCCCAGCGCAGCCTATCTGGGCGCTGGGTCCGAGTACCCGGGGCTCCCGGGCGGGCAGCAGTTCCTTTGTTTCTGTGGCCTGCCTGCACCAAGCGGGGTAGGCGCTTTGTCTGCGAGCTGCCCAACCAGCATGGAGGCCTGATCTTTCGGCGCCAGGAGACCCAGCATTGGGGTGAGTTTCTGGCCCACGGCGCCAGCCTGGGACGGGGAGCTCGGGGGTTTCTTGGCCCCCTGTCCTGCTTGGGCTCTCTGCAGGGCCTCTACTCCCCGGGTGCTGCCTCTTTCTTCCTGGCCCACCCAGCTTCCGTCCAGAGCCCTCCCCACTTCGCCCCCACTGCCCTCTTTTGGCGCGTGGCATCGCCCAGCCCAGCCTATCTGGGCGCTGAGTCCGAGTACCCGGGGCTCCCGGGGGGCAGCAGTTCCTTTGTTTCTGTGGCCTGCCCGCACCAAGCGGGGTAGGCGCTTTGTCTGCGAGCTGCCCAACCAGCACGGAGGCCTGATCTTTCGGCGCCAGGAGACCCAGCATTGGGGTGAGTTTCTGGCCCACGGCGCCAGCCTGGGACGGGGAGCTCGGGGGTTTCTTGGCCCCCTGTCCTGCTTGGGCTCTCTGCTGCCTCTTTCTTCCTGGCCCACCCAGCTTCCGTCCAGAGCCCTCCCCACTTCGCCCCCACTGCCCTCTTTTGGCGCGTGGCATCGCCCAGCGCAGCCTATCTGGGCGCTGGGTCCGAGTACCCGGGGCTCCCGGGCGGGCAGCAGTTCCTTTGTTTCTGTGGCCTGCCTGCACCAAGCGGGGTAGGCGCTTTGTCTGCGAGCTGCCCAACCAGCATGGAGGCCTGATCTTTCGGCGCCAGGAGACCCAGCATTGGGGTGAGTTTCTGGCCCACGGCGCCAGCCTGGGACGGGGAGCTCGGGGGTTTCTTGGCCCCCTGTCCTGCTTGGGCTCTCTGCTGCCTCTTTCTTCCTGGCCCACCCAGCTTCCGTCCAGAGCCCTCCCCACTTCGCCCCCACTGCCCTCTTTTGGCGCGTGGCATCGCCCAGCGCAGCCTATCTGGGCGCTGGGTCCGAGTACCCGGGGCTCCCGGGCGGGCAGCAGTTCCTTTGTTTCTGTGGCCTGCCTGCACCAAGCGGGGTAGGCGCTTTGTCTACGAGCTGCCCAACCAGCATGGAGGCCTGATCTTTCGGCGCCAGGAGACCCAGCATTGGGAGAGCCAACATTGGGGAGAGACAGCGTTTGGTAGGCAAGGAGACCTAATCCGGTAAAAGAAGATCCATAGGGAGCATTTGAAAGAAGAGATGGGCCGACGTCAAGGCAAGAATTCGCCCAACAAGCTGAAAAGCAACATGAAGCTACCAGAAACAAGCGACCTCACAACGGGAGGACAAGAACCCCTTAATCAAGAGGAAGGAGAAAAGATTGACTTCATGAAAGTGATTGACACCCTTAAACAGCATGTAAAAAAACGCCATTATAGAAATGGATGAGAAATATAACAGAAAGTTTGAAGAATTGAATAAATCAGTGAATGATACCCTAGAAAACCAAGGAAAAACAATCAAACAGATAATGGAAACAGTTCAAGACCTGAAAACTGAAATAGAGGCAAAGAAGAAAACACAAACAGAGGGCCGTCTGGACATGGAAAATCTAGGTAAACGAATAGAGACTACAGAAACAAGCATAACCAGCAGAATACAAGAGATAGAAGAAAGACTCTTGGATTCTGAAGATACCATAGAGAAAATAAACACACTGATCAAAGAAAACAGCAAGTCCAACAAACTCTCATCACAAAACATTCAGGAAATATGGGACACAATAAAAAGACCAAACCTAAGAATAATAGGAGTAGAAGAAGGAGAAGAAGGGCAGCTCAATGGTCCAGAAAATCTATTTAATAAAATTATAGAAGAAAACTTTCCCAACCTAAGGAAAGATTTTCCTATGAAGGTGCAAGAAGCATACAGAACACCGAATAGGCTGGATCAAAAAAAAACATCCCCTCGCCATATAATTATCAAAACACAAAGCATACAGAATAAGGAAAGAATATTAAGAGCTGCAAAGGAAAAAGGCCAAATTACTTATAAAGGTAAACCTATCAGACTTACACCTGACTTCTCCATGGAAACCATGAAAGCCAGAAGGTCCTGGATAGATGTACTGCAGAAACTGAGAGACCATGGGTGCAAGCCCAGATTACTATACCCAGCCAAGCTTTCATTCACTATAAATGGAGAAAATAAAATTTTCCAGGATAAAAACAAATTTAAACAATACGCAGCCACAAATCCAGCCTTACAGAAAGTAATTGAAGGAAAATCACTAACCAAGGAGTCCAACAATGACCACAATAACTCAGACATCTAGAGACCCTTCACCAACACAAAACAAAGAAGGGAAACACACAAACTCTACGACTAAAAAAAAATGACCGGAGTTAACAACCACTGGTCATTAATATCACTTAATGTCAATGGACTCAACTCACCTATAAAAAGGCACAGGCTAAGAGATTGGATAAGAAAACAGGATCCAACATTCTGCTGTTTACAAGAAACACACCTCAACCACAAAGACAGGCACCTACTCAGAGTAAAGGGCTGGGAAAAGGCCTATCAAGCAAATGGACCTAAGAAACAGGCAGGTGTGGCCATACTAATCTCTAACAAAGTTGACTTTAAACTTAAATCAATCAGAAGAGATGGAGAGGGGCATTTTATACTCATAACAGGAACAGTTCATCAGGATGAAGTCTCAATCCTGAACATCTATGCCCCTAATATAAAAGCACCCACGTACATAAAAGAAACATTGCTAAAATTCAAGGCAGCCATCAAACCGCACACACTAATAGTAGGAGACTTCAACACTCCTCTCTCACCAATGGACAGGTCAATCAGACAGGAACCTAACAGAGAAATAAGAGAATTAGTGGAGGTAATGAATCAAATGGACTTAACAGACATCTATAGATTATTCCACCCAAATAGGAAAGAATATACCTTCTTCTCTGCAGCTCATGGAACCTTCTCGAAAATCGACCACATAGTCGGTAACAAAGCAAACATCCACAGTTACAAAAAAATATTAGTAACCACCTGTGTCTTATCAGATCACCATGGATTAAAGTTAGAATTCAACAATAATGCTACCCCCAGAAAGCATACAAAGTCATGGAAACTGAACAGTCAACTATTGAACCATAGCTGGATTAAGGAAGAAATAAAGAAAGAAATTAAAGTCTTCCTGGAATTCAATGAAAATAAAGAAACAACATACTCAAACTTATGGGACACTATGAAAGCAGTCCTAAGAGGAAAGTTCATAGCACTAAGTGCCCACTTAAAGAAAACAGAGAAAGCTCACATTGGAGACTTAACAGCCCACCTGAAAGCTCTAGAAAAAAAAGAAGCAGACTCACCTAGGAGGAGTAGAAGACTGGAAATAATCAAAATGAGGGCTGAAATCAACAAAATAGAAACACAGAAAACAATACAAAAAATCAATGAAACAAAAAGCTGGTTCCTGGAGAAAATCAACAAGATTGACAAACCACTATCCAAGCTAATCAAACGGCAGAGAGAGAATTTGCAAATTATTAAGATCAGAAATGAAAAGGGGGACATAACCACAGACACAGAGGAAATTCAGAGAATCATTAGATCTTACTACAAAAGCCTATATGCCACAAAATTGGAAAATGTAAAGGAAATGGATACTTTTTTAGATAAATATCATATACCAAAGTTAAATCAGGACCTGGTGAACAATCTAAATAGACCTGTTAGTCGCGAAGAATTAGAAGAGGTTATCAAAAACCTCCCTACCAAAAAAAGCCCAGGACCAGATGGTTTCAATGCGGAATTCTACCAGATCTTCCAAGAAGATCTAATACCTATACTCCTTAATGTATTCCACAAGATAGAAACAGAAGGGTCATTACCAAACTCCTTTTATGAAGCCACAATTACTCTGATACCAAAACCACTCAAAGACTCAACCAGGAAAGAGAACTACAGGCCAATCTCACTCATGAATATCGACGCAAAAATCCTCAACAAAATACTGGCAAATCGAATCCAAGAACACATCTGAAAAATTATCCATTATGATCAAGTAGGCTTCATTCCTGAGATGCAGGGCTGGTTCAACATACGAAAATCTATCAATGTAATCCAGCATATAAATAAACTGAAAGAAAAAAACCATATGATCATTTCATTAGATGCTGAAAAAGCATTTGACAAAATTCAACATCCATTTATGTTAAAAGTCTTGGAGAGATTAGGGATACAAGGGTCATACCTAAATATAATAAAAGCTATATACAGCAAGCCGACAGCTAACATCAAATTAAACGGAGAGAAACTCAAAGCCATCCCACTTAACTCAGGAACATGGCAAGGCTGTCCACTCTCGCCATACCTCTTCAATATAGTGCTTGAAGTTCTAGCAATAGCAATAAGACAACATAATGGAATCAAGGGGATTCGAATTGGAAAGGAAGAAGTTAAACTTTCGTTATTTGCAGATGATATGATAGTGTACATAAGCGACCCCAAAAACTCCACCAAAGAACTCCTACAGCTGATAAACAGCTTTAGTAATGTGGCAGGATACAAGATCAACTCCAAAAAATCAGTCGCCCTCTTATACACAAAGGATATGGAAGCAGAGAGGGAAATCAGAGAAGCTTCACCATTCACAATAGCCAAAAACAGCATAAAATATCTTGGGGTACATCTAACCAAGGAAGTGAAAGATCTATTTGACAAGAACTTTAAGGCATTGAAGAAAGAAATTGAAGAGGATACCAAAAAATGGATGGACCTCCCTTGCTCTTGGATTGGGAGGATCAACATAGTAAAAATGGCAATTCTACCAAAGGCTATTTATAGATTCAATGCAATCCCCATCAAGATCCCATCAAAATTCTTCACAGATCTGGAGAGGACAATAATCAACTTTATATGGAAAAACAAAAAACCCAGGATAGCCAAAACAATCCTATACAATAAAGGATCTTCTGGAGGCATTACCATCCCTGACTTCAAACTCTATTACAGAGCTACAGTAATGAAAACAGTGTGGTACTGGCATAAAAACAGAGAAGTCGACCAATGGAATCGTATAGAAGACCCGGATTTTATCCCACAAACCTATGAACACCTGATTTTCGATAAAGGAGCTAAAAGTATAAAATGGAAGAAAGAAAGCATCTTCAACAAATGGTGCTGGCACAACTGGACGTCATCTTGTAGAAGAATGAAAATAGACCCTTATCTATCACCGTGCACAAAACTCAAGTCCAAATGGATTAAAGACCTCAATATCAGCCCGAACACACTGAACCTGATAGAAGAGAAAGTGGGAAGTACCCTACAGGAGCTGGGCACAGGAGATCGCTTCCTATGTATAACCCCAGAAGCACAGACATTAAGGGCAACATTGAATAAATGGGACCTACTTAAACTGAGAAGCTTCTGTAAAGCAAAGGACATAGTCAATAAGACACAAAGGCAACCTACTGATTGGGAGAAGATCTTCACCAACCCCACAACAGACAAAGGTCTGATCTCCAAAATATATAAAGAACTCAAGAAACTAGACTTTAAAATGCTAATTAACCCAATTAAAAAATGGGGCACTGAACTGAACAGAGAATTCTCAGCAGAGGAAGTTCAAATGGCCAAAAGACACTTAAAGTCGTGCTCAACTTCCTTAGCAATCAGGGAAATGCAAATCAAAACAACTTTGAGATATCATCTTACACCTGTCAGAATGGCTAAAGTCAAAAACACCAAGGATAACCTTTGCTGGAGAGGCTGTGGAGGAACGGGTACCCTCATCCATTGCTGGTGGGAATGCCATCTTGTGCAACCACTGTGGAAGTCAGTGTTTCGGTTTCTCAGGAAATTCGGGATCAACTTACCCCTGGACCCAGCAATACCACTCCTGGGAATATACCCAAGAGATGCTCTATCATATGACAAAAGCATTTGTTCAACTATGTTCATAGCAGTATTATTTGTAATAGCCAGAACCTGGAAACAACCTAGATGCCCTTCAATGGAAGAATGGATGAAGAAAGTATGGAATATATACACGCTAGAGTACTACGCTGCGGTAAAAAACAATGACTTCTCGAATTTTGCAGGCAAATGGATGGAAATAGAAAACACTATCCTGAGTGAGGTGTCCCAGACCCAAAAAGATGAACATGGGATGTACTCGCTCATAATTGGTTTCTAGCCATAAATTAGGGCCACGGAGTCTACAATAGGTGAACCTAAAGAAGCTAAGTAAGAAGGTGAACCCAAGGAAAAACATACAGTTATCCTCTTGGCTAAGGGAAGTAGACCCAATTGCCGGGGAGAAAATTAGGATCTTGGGGGTGGGGTGGGATGGGGGTAAGGGGAGATGGGGAGAGAAAAGTTAGAAGGGAAGGAGGGGGGATTTGGGGAATCAGGAGAATTGGGATAAAGGAAAGGTGGATAGGGGAGCACGGAACCACAATTCTTAGTTAAGGGAACCACTTTAGGGTGAGCAAGAGATTTGACCCTAGAGGGGCTCCCAAGTGCCCAACATGAGGTTCCCAGTTAGTTCCTTGGGTAGCTGAGGATTGGGAACCTGAAATGACCCTATCCGAGAGCAATACTGACGAATATCTTGCATATCATCATAGAACCTTCATCTGGTGATGGATGGAGACAGAGACAGAGACCCACACTGGAGCACTGGACTGAGCTCCCAAGGTCCCAATGAGGAGCAGAAGGAGGGAGAACATGAGCAAAGAAGTCGGGACCACGAGGCGTGCACCCACCCACTGAGACAGTGGAGCTGATCTACTGGGAGCTCACCAAGTCCAGCTGGACTGTGACCGAAAAAGCATGGGATAAAACCGGACTCTCTGAACATGGCGAACAATGAGGGCTGATGAGACGCCAAGGACAATGGCACGGGGTTTTGATCCTACTTAATGTGCTGGCTTTGTGGAAGCCTAGCCAGTTTGGATGTTCACCTTCCTAGATATGGACGGAGGGGGGAGGACCTAGGACTTACCACAGGGCAGGGAACCTGGACTGCTCTGTGGACTGGAGAGGGAGGGGGAGAGGAGTGGGGGGAGGGGGAGAAGGGTGGGAGGAGGGGGAGAAGGGTGGGAGGAGGGGGAGGGAAATGGGAGGCTGGGAGGAGGTGGAAACTTGTTTTTTGTCTATGTTTTTTTTTCTTCTTTTCTTAATAAAAAAAATTATTAAAATAAAAAAAAAATAAATAAAGGGCAGAAAGACTTTCCTCTTCCCAAATATAAAGAACAGATCGGATACTGTTAAAAATGAACAACCTGAATCATAGTGTAGATGCTTCTTAACTTTATGACTTTGGGAAACTTATTGAACCTTGTTGGACATCAATAATAACTTCATTTATAAAGACAGAATCAGTACCAACTATGTCCAAGTATTGTTTTAGGACCAACTGATGATGATACATAAATTCAAGAGTATTATCAGCATAGAAGACAATCCATCATTTGGCCATCTCCAGGAAGAGGGCTACGGTATAATTTGACTGATACTTAAAACAAACAAACAAAAAGCACCTTCAGTCGCCACACAGAGATTATATAAGAAAAGATAAAGAGTTAGACTGTGGGTTTCCAGCTATGACATTATGCCAGCCTGTGCCAAAATTTCATGTGTTTACATTTGAGACTCTAGAAGATGCAATCCCCGTACACTGGACCCGGACTGCCTGTGAGAGGATGTGAAGAGGTAAGGACTGAGAATCAGCTCCAGGTCTGCAGACTGAGCAGCTGTGCGTGTGTCAGCATCCTTTCTGATTCAGGGAAGCCCGGGTGGAAACTGTAAGCAAGGGCGGGCAGAGTGAAACCACTAAACTAGACCAAGTTTTATTCAGGCTAAAACTGCCAAGGCCATCTACTTGGGAGAGAGAAGGACAAAATGGAGGAAAAGCAAGCAGGTTCTATGCCAGCAGCATCAGTCTTGGAGCTGATATAGGCTGTTTGGATTGTCTGGGAACCAGTTGTCCTTGCTGGAGGTACTTGACCTTTGGTCAGATTAAAGGAGGCTTATGGGGGATGGGTTTAAAGGTTTCAAAATCCTTTCTCTCTCTCTCTCTCTCTCTCTCTCTCTCTCTCTCTCTCTCTCTCTCTCTCTCTCTGTCAGCTACAGCACCATAATATTAGCTGCTGCCGTGCTCCCAGCAATGATAGCCATGGATGCACCCTCAGAAACTGCAAGCCAAAAGGAACCCTGTGCAGTCCTGTCCTCTTCTCCAGAACAGCAAAAAGAGAATTCCAGCTTTCCAACCTGTGTAAATTTCCTCTAAGAATGACAGGAACCAAAAAGCTACAGAGAAACCCTGTCTTGAAAATCAAAAAAAAAAAAAAAGAAAGAAAGAAAGAAAGAAAGAAAAGAAACTGCAAGCCACCTCCAGTTGAATGCTTGCTTCTTTAAGTTGTCTTGCCATGTTGTCTCTTCACAGCACACACACACACATACACACATACACAAACACACACAATAGCATGAAAAAACAAAAACAAAATTAGTAAACTGCAACCCACCTCAGGCCTCTGTTTATCCAATGACAATCCTTCCGTTTACCTGGCCAAACTCCTATTGAGGACACTGTCATCAAACCTGCCATTTGTACGGGTGGGGCAACTTTGGACCTAACATTAATGTGGATGTGGCTCTTTTGGGAGTGTAAGAAGAACAATAATTATGATTAGGTTGGTGCTTCCAATCCGTGGAGATGAAACTCTATAGATGTGTGTGTTGTAAAAAGGATGTGGGTGCTGGTAGTCTGGCTGGACACATGCCGAATGCATTATCAGAACCACAGGAAACCCTACTCCACACCCACACAACACTAATAGTACAGTTTTCAAAACTGAAGTTCCCATTTTCCTTTTATTTTAAGGGTTTCCTTATCTATGTCCAAACCCAAAATGCTGAGCCAAGTAAAGGACATTGTCTTTCCTGCTCCCATCACAGGGGTAACAAGCAACACCCAAGAGACCTTCTTATTAACTATTAACTGTTCCCTTCCCAGGAACCTTGCCTGTTTCTTCTACCCTGCAGGCTTCTTTAACAGTAAGAACTGAGCCAAACATCTTCACTAAATTTCAAAGTCTCCCTCTCTATTTCCCCTGCAGGAGTGACAATTCTGATCCACAACTTGGGTCTTCATGGCGGTCTTGCTCCTTTGTCTTGGAGACGGTGACTCCAGGGTGTGAAGTTTCATCACAACCTTTATTGTGCCAGGAACTCTTCCCAGGTTCTTCTCACCCTTTGGAATCACGTTCTCTACAAAACCCACATTGTTCTGTTCGACAAACCCGTTTCAGACTGGCAGGTGCATACCTTGGTTTGTGACATTATAGAAGGAAACCATAATCACAATCACAACTCCTCTGTGCCTTTTCGATTATAGTATCACCACCACAACTTGGATCTGAAGGTCTTACACTTCACCTATCAGGAATTGTTCAAGCAGTTGGTACAAATGACCATGATTCAATGAGAAGTGGAATAGCATCACCTCCAATAAGATTTCCCTCAAATTCTGCATTTAATATTTATCAGAAAACCAAGTATTTGCTGCTCGCCAACTATTCTAATTTATTGAAGTTTTCTGATTCTACCAAAATTGTATTTGATCTTATTGAGTACAAAAGCTGAACAAGCAGAAATAGTCTCAGATCTACTGTGAAAGAAGATATTGCTGCCAACTCTTAGTTACAAAGATTTCCCTTTGTGAGGGCACCTGACTTATCCTGAGAGGGGCACTTCCATTAAGGAGGTAAAATGCCAAAGTAGAACAGGATATAGATTTGGATATTGTTTCCATTCTGAGCCTAGACAGCTGTCTAGATTTGAATAAAACATTTCACATCTGTGAACCTCAAGGTCCTTTAACTCAAAGATGAACACTTGTTCTCAGACTCTGAATTTTGTCATTCAGGGCCAGATAATTCTTTATTCTGGAGACTGCCCATATATTCCAGGGTGGTGACAACAACCACAGTATGATCTGTCCTTAATCCTCTCACTTTCAGATTTTAAAAAGTAAGACTAGTTCCAGACATTCTGTTCCAGATGACTCAGAAAAAAATTTCGAAATTAACATTTATAAACCAGACAATCTGCAACTTCTACTGGTGTCTACTATACACTTTTGTTTTTCTGTTTTAAACATAAAGGTGACTGCTGTTAGATCAGGACTGATCAAAGAGATGTGCAAACAAAAGAGAACAAACTCCAGGGAAGCACATGTCCTTCATTCAGAACAGTGATGGGAGGTGGTTTCCCTGAGGGGTGCAGACTGTGCCCGTGCACAGGGGGCTAGAGATTGTATACAGAAGAAAAGCAAACTTTTGGGGTGCCAGATTCCATCTGCAGATCTGTCTGTCCATTACCACCCCCCAAACTGTCTCAATATCGTGAACATTGATGGAGGTTGGTATATGCATCTTACCAGGAGCTTCCCAGAAACAAACACATGCACGAACTGTCATCAGTGTCCCAACTTTCCAGTCTGGAACTTATCAGTTCACCTGATGTTATGTTTATTCTGGGATGTCAACTTGACTACATCTGGAATTAACTTAACCCCGAGACCTGGGCACATGCTGAGTGATTTTTCTTGATTGGATAATTTGAGGTAGGAAGACTTATTTTAAAACTGGACCACATCTCCTGGTGACAGTCTATTTAAAGAGCATGGAAGAAGGAAGGTTTTGCTTTTTGCCTGCCATTGTTGGACCGCGGCAAGCAAATCACTCTAATAAATCATTATATATGTAAATATTCATTCTATCAGTTCTGTTCCTCTAGAGAATCCTAATACACACAAATCTTGCAAATTTCTTAGACTTTCAGCTGCTATATGAGCTTTCAAGTGGATGAATACCTATTACATTCATGTATAACATAAAAGTGTACATACCCGTTGTTTTCTGAAAATAGATAGCAGTCATCAACAACCAAAATAGGCTATGTAGCATCTTCTAGATTTGAATAGTCCAGAGAATGTCCTAAGACAACATTGAATCAATCACCAGCTATTACAGAAATTTGTAGCTGGATTCATCCATTAAAAGAAAATGGCACACACATTGTTTTCCACAAGATTGAGCAAGATTTGAGCTGTAATATGTATGAGAAATGGTTTAAAACTTTATGAAAAAGAATGGTATGATGTATTGGAAAAGAAATAACTAAAAAGACAAAATAACAAAGTAAATTTTAAGCAATCTTCAAATCAAAAGCTATTCATCTGAATAAATAGCATTTCTTTTTAATACAAAAGTATTATTTAGAATGAAACTGTAAAATAATATGAAAATAAAAGCCCATATTTGTTCAGTGACAGAACTTCAAACAACATGAAACCGAACTTTTATAAAAATCACAATAATGATCAGAAACCTTAAACAATATAGTTTCATTATCGGACTGATCAGTGAGAACAAAATCAAGAAGGGATATTAAAAGATTACATAATATAATTGAATTGTGTTAAATGAATTAGCACTGAGTATTTTAAGCATTATATAATTACATCATGAAACTGTGAAGTAATTATTTTCTTTAAAAATGTCATTAAGTCAAAAACTTGACTTGATACATTCCAAAACTTGAAAAAGTCGTGCTATTTTATGGTAAGATAGTATGAACGAAAAACACATTTTAAAGAAAAGCACAAGAAAGTAGTTCACTAAAGGCACTAAGGAAGCCACACTCTTTGGATTCAACTTGATACAAACCTAGACATATCTAGGAAAAGGGAATCTTAACTGAGAAGAGGCCTTCCATAAGATTGTCTTATGGGAAATTCTGTGGAACATGTTCTCGGTTAATTACTGATGTGGGATGGCCTAGCCCACTGTAGCTAGTGCCATCCCTGGGCACACAGCCCAAGGTCTATACCAGAAGGCAAGCCACAGGGACAAAGCCTCCACAGTTTCTTCTTTAGTTTCTGCCTCAAGGTTTCTGCCCTTCTTGAGTCCCTGCCCTGACTTCCTTGGAAGTCAGATGAAATAACCCTTTTCCTTCTTAAGTTGTTTTTGGTCAGTTTTCTTTAAATCACAGCAGCAGAAAGCAAAGGCAGACAGTGATGGCAATGAAAATGGCATATTAAAAACGTGTGTGGCTGAGAGCACCCATTCCAGAAATACTAGAATCATGGTAAACACCTATGAAGTTGGACGAAGAATCTGTCTTAAGTCCTAAATAGAAGCACCATGTTTCTTGTCACAAGAACACACAAGTTAGCTCTGTATTCCCACCAGATTTCTTCTGGAACTTTTCAGTGAAGGGAAAGACTTAACACAAAGCCACTTATGGGTAGGGGAAGCCACCAAACATGAGACTGCTAAATTGCCTGGGATTGGGGTCAGGGTATCTGAGGGAAAGGAATCATTGAGAAGGGTATGAGAGGGTTCCTCATCTATGTAGGGTCCAAAATTATGAGAAAAATGTTGCTAAAACACAGAGGACATTCGGCATGCTTCATCCAGCTCCTTGGAAGATCTAACAGAGTATGCAACTGGCTTCTAAAGGTTTCAAGTTAAAATCAGAGCAGGTGCTTATGCCAGTTTCCTTGGGTGGCATTAAGTTATGCAAGATTTGTCTAGATCCAAACACATAATGATGCTATGACAAACAGAAAATGGATGATTGTGAGTTCTTAATTGAAGCATCACACTTAGAAGTTCTATTTATTATTTTTTAAATTAGGTGGACACATGTCTGAGCATGTGTGCATGAGAGCCGGTGTCCTTGGAAGGCAGAAGAGGGTTGGATCCTGTGCAGCTGCAATAGTTGTGAGCTACCCAACAGGGGTGCTGGGAACTGAACTTGGGTCATCTACAAAAACAGTACGTGTTCTTAAACTCTGAACCAACTCTGCAGCCCCCAGAATAATTCTAAAGGAAAACTTTGGTTCTTTTTTTTCCTTTTATTTTCTAGAATGAAAATGGTTTGGTTAATTTTTGAGATAAGCAAATATTCTTATTTAAAAATTTCTTTGCACTGAAAGACGTTAACAGAAAATTTAATTTCTATAATAATAATAGGCCAGGTGGTGGCAGCACATGACTTTAATCCCAGCACTCGGGAGGCAGAGTCAGGTGGATCTCTGTGAATTTGAGGCCAGCCTGGTCTGCAAGAGCTAGTTCCAGGACAGGGCCCAAAGTTATGGAGAAGCCCTGTTCAAAAAACCATATAATAATAATAATAATAATAACAATAACAATAATAATAAATAGCTGTCTTAGAGCTCTCCACTGCTAAACTAAGATGAATATGGGAATGCTTTCATGAGAGACACGGGAGTCACCGGAGCCAAACTGGATGTTGCTCATGATTTTTTCACACCCAAGTCCCTGTATTACAGACTTGGTCCCCAGGAGATATCATGGGCAGTGGTGTGGATTTCAAGAGAAGGACCTGTGGGAGGTCCATAGGTCACTGGGGACATTGTTTTTGGTAGATAATTAGGTCACTTCCAGAGCTTTTGCTCTCATGAAAATGGCATTTAAAGGAAGCATTTGTTATAAGAGAGAGTCTGACCCCTGGGTTTATTCTGACTTCCAGTTGTGTGACTTTTGCTCCCATGCACATCCCTGGCATCCACTGTTGGCCAGCCCAGCCCAGTGTCCAACCATGATACCACCTTTCCTAGGGATTTCTGATTTCAAAACTGAACTAAATAGTCTTCATAAAGCTCCCTTGCTGTAGTTATTAGAGTAATCAAAATGTACATGTATACATAACTCAGCACTCACGCGTACTCACACATACATACGTACACACACACACACACACACACACACACACACACACACACACAGGTCAACGTTTAGAGATTCTAAGTACCAATGAGTTTTTCTGTCATCTGCTGCCATGTTAGTCCCCTAAGCACTCTCTGTTCTACACAAACAACCTCGTGTATCTCTTTATATTAATTTTCTGGGCCATCCAAAACAAAATACTAAAGACTGTGCAGCTTACACAATAAAAACTGATTTTTTTCACAATTTTGAGGGGTAGAAGGCCAAGCCCAGGGGACATTTCTGGGGACCCTTCTTATTTCTCTCCTCAGACTGTAGGTAGCATCTGCTTGCTGTTCTTCATGGGGCCTTCCTTCTATGCAGAGATATATTTGGCCCCTCCTCAACATTTTACTTTCCTTTTTGTGTTGTGCTTGAAAAAATAGTAATAACATCAATCTTAGTGGGTCAGGGCCCACATGATAAACCTTTTTTTTTTACTTTAATTGCACTTTTAAAGTCCTTATCTCCAAACATAGCCCCACTGTGAGTTGTGAGAGGAGCTGGGGCTTCAGCATGGAGATTATAAGGAACACAAATTAGTCATGAACATCTTCCTAAGCTAGACAGCTAAAGAAAAGAATGTACATGGGATTTGGAAGGAGTTATTTTAACCATTGCTATTAGGAGTTTTATCCATGCAGTCATGGTGTTTCACAGAGTTTTTCATAGCCCTCTAGTCCATGATCAGGCTGGGGCACTAAAAGGCACAGTGGTTTCTCAGAATTCTCAGCCTACATTCTGCTTCAGGCTGAGGTCACTAGTGTATACTTCTGGTTTTCTAGCTATGATCTTCTGACTTGCAATACAATGGGACTTCCATTAAACATGCTTACACAAGGTGTTAAATGAGTTTGAGTGGCAGACACAGCAATGTGATGGGAAGGTGTCATCTTCATGCTCAGAGATTGCAGGAAGCATCAACCAATCCCACCTGGCACCCAAGTGAGCATCTTCTCTATCTGATTCTTTCTGGGTTGTATTCTTAAACACTTTTTCTATTTTTAATCTTTAATTATAAGTGGGGGGGGGCTATGTGTGGCTCCATGCACACGACTATTGGTGTCTGTGAAGCCCAGAGGCACTGGATGCCCTGGAACTGGAATTACATTAGGCAGTTGTGATCATTCAATATAGGTCCTGAAAACCCAACTAAGGTCTTCTGTAAGCCTCTGAGTCTTCTCCTCAATCCCCCCCTTTTCATTTATAATCTTGAGATGCTTCATTTTCTTTCCACTTCATTTTATATCTCTCCCTCACTTCCCCCGCTTCTAACTCCCTCCAGAACTTCCAATGACACCTCCTTCCCAATTTCATGCCCTCCTTTAAGAATCAATCTGTTATTTATTTTGTGACCTAATGAGTCCTATTAGCTCTTCTGCTGGGAGTGGAGACCCTTTTATGCTAGACTCTTTAACTGGTTTAATCCTTTACTACTTTCATTGAAATCAGCTGATGTGCATTCACGTGTGTAAGCCAGTGCAGTGAAACCAGCAAACCAGACCCCTCCACAGGCAAAGGTGTCTGTTTGGGAACAAAGTGCTGGGCTGTGTCACATGAATAGAGAGCAGCCTGGTGGAAAAGCAAGCAGATTCTATCTTATTTTATATGACAATCAGCAGGATGGGGATTCTTGAGATAATGAAAGCTATTCAGGAACACTATGAACTAGACACACTTTGCCCATGGTAGCCAACCATTTGGGGTAGAGAGAGAACAAAAGTAGTGGCTTTCCTGACAAACAGATTATCTAGTAAGAATCCAGCCTGGGTTGGATATAGCCCATTATCTTAGGGCGTCAGCAACAGCAATGTCTATTTAGGGCCTGCTTTCTGGTGACCCGACGGTTTATTCAACAACCATGTCCTATCCAGAGGACAATGTTTCTGTCCCTTCTTCTGCAATGTTCCCCGGGGCCTTGGAAGGTGGGTGACACTGATGTCTCCTTCATGACAGCGCACTCACCGTCACTTGTTCTTAGCACTTTGAACAGTGAATGTATCTCTGTGTTACCAGTACACACTGCAAAAGGAAGCTTCTTTGGCCAAGGTTGGGAGCAGCATAAACAAATGGGTATAAACATGAGCGTTAAGAAGGCGGTTTGACACAGTTAGGAAATTTGAAACACAAGTTAGGACACAGCGGTGGATTCTCCTTTGCAGCTAAGACTTTAGCATATTCACCTTACTTGTGGAGCAGGTCTTAAACACAGCTGAAGGGTAGCTGATTTCCACATGAATAATCTGGTCACCGACACACTGATGGGCACATCTTGCCTGGAAGGTCAGTACTGTGTCGTGCAGGGCTCCATGCTGGGTCCACTGATGTCCTCACTCACTCAACAGCCTTCATAGCACCTATAAGAGACAGCCAAAGACTAGGAGAGTTTCCTGGTCAGTGCAAGACGGGTTGCTCTGTATCTACAGAGTGAGGTGTCTTCAGTAACAGGATCTAGTTATGGTGGGAAACCAAGAGCAATGGCAAAAGCCTGAGGAATTCTGGTACCTTCTGTGCCAGGAGCATATAGGGAGAAAACATGCTCCTGGCACTGAGACTTTAACTGGATATAGCATGCCTTAGGGAACAGCATCATTCACTAATGTATTCTGTTACAACTCTTTTGTTAATTTGTTCACACACTAAACAAATTCATTTAAGGATAAATGAAGCCTTCTTCATTTATCCTTAAATGAATTCATCCTTCTCTCCCTTTCTCCATCCCTGCCTATACATTTAGCTCCTTCTTTACTATTGTATCACATACCCTCTACTATCCCCTTTTACTGTATGTTCCCACTTGGATTACAAGATCATAGGTTCCCAAGAAGCTTCTCCGTGCAGACTTCATTTTGGTTCCGCCATTCTTTGGCCCTTCATTTCTCCATCCTCACTGCTTCACTTGACCCACTGGAACTCTCTGCACTAAGTATTCCCTACTCATTTCACTTGTATCCTACTTTCCCCTCTCTTTAAATGAAAGCCCCATGACCTATTTCTAGTGTCCTAACTCCTACATGTAACTGCACCTTCACACTGAACATGGAAAATAGAAGATTTGAAACCAGAACTCCTATCTGAGAGAGAACATTTCTTTGGGTATTTGCTGAGCTCACTTAGTACAATTTTTCCATTTCCACTCATTCATCTGCAAATTTCAACTTTATTTACAGTTAAGCATTATTTCACTATGTATATATACCATGTTTTCATTACCTATTCCATCTAGATTGGTTCTATTTCCTGCATATGTGAGCAGAGAGGCAATGGCTTGCATAAGAAAAGGTCTCTGTAGTAATGCATATAGGCATACAGCTGAGTCATAGGTTAGATCTGTCTCTAGTTTTTTGAAAAGAAAAAGGCCCACACTGATTTTCAGAGTGGATGTGCTACTTCACACTCCCAACAGCAGCATGTAAGCGGTCTCATGTCCTCACGTTCATCTCATCATTTCTCATTGCTTGTGTTCCCGATGAAGGCCATTCAATCCAGAGTGAGATGGAATGTTAAAATAGTTTTAATCTGAAGCTACCTGATGTCTAAGGATGTGAAACACTTCGTAAAGTATTTACTAGCCCTCTGTATATCTTTGGAGAGCATTCTGTTTCCATTCAGAGCCCATGTTTAATTGGGGTGTTTGTTTCCCTGGTGTTTAGGTTTCTTGTTTTGTTTTGTTTCAGGTTAATATATATATATATATATATATATATATATATATATATATGAATATATATAGTCATATTCTAGATACTAATCTTCTCCATCCAAATATATATCTGGCAGAGGCTTTCTCTTTCTATGAGCTGCCTAGAAAACACCACAAAATCAGCAAAATGACCATACATTTTTGATTCATAACTCTTAATAGTAACACTTCCAATTCTTTAATACGAAAGGCATAAATTGGCAGATGGGGTGAGAAAATAGGATCAATCTTTTTTTTGCTTCCTCTGAGAAACATACTTGTGATAGGCTTTCTTAGTTAGACTGCCAGCCCCCAAATCATGACATGGAAACTTATAAATTATGAGAGCTCAGTCTTAGCTTAGGCATGTTCCACTAGCTCCTATAATTTAATTAAACCTGTTTCTCTTCATCTGTGTTTTGCCTTGGGTCTTTTTATCTTTCTTTCATTCTGTCTGTCCCACTTTCCTGCTTCTTCCATGTCTGTGTGTCTGTCACCAGACATCTCTTTCTCACTTGTTCTTTCTCAATCCTAGGTTCCTCCTACTTATTCTGTCTGCCAGCCATCCCCACCTATCCCTCTTCTGCCTAGCTATTGGCCATTTAGCTTTTTATTAGACCAGTAGGAGGCTTGATCCAGTAAAGTAAAGATGATGTGGGATTCCCCTCTGTATTCTGGGAATACATTTTATTACCACTGGTTATCAAAGAAGATGTTTTGGCCTATGGCATGGCAGAACAGAGCTAGTTGGGAAAAATAAACTGAAGGTAGGGAAAAAGAAGGTGGAGTCAAGCAGACAAATTATAGATGTTGAAGGAGAAAGACACTGGAACCTTGTGGCAATACACAGATTAATAGATATGGGTTAATTTAAGATATAAGAGCTAACTAAGAATGCATCTAAGCCATTAGCCAAACAGCACTGTAATTAAAATACTTTTTGTATAATTACTCAAGTCTGGGACTCTAGAAACAAAAGTGCAGTATCTATTTCCATAATGGCACCCAAGGTGGGGCAATGCACATCTGCATAAAGCCTAAGAAAACTTTAAGAAAGCGCCTGTAGACCCACAAAAAGCAGGAGTCAATTGGAGCTTCTTGGCAGCCATATTTTTTCAGATAGGCTCTGTTTGCTGGCTGCAAACAGAGGCATAACTTCTTTAATAGCAGGCTTCCTGGTTTATGCTGGTGGCAAGAGTGGTTCTGGCTCTTTTTGGAGGTACTATTATGGAGAGTTAACTGGGGTCTGTTAGCAGAGTGTTAAAAATTGCTTAATGGCAACATAGGCCCTGCTATGTCCCTGGAGCTGGAATGATGAGCATGGCTTTCAGAGGCAGTGAACACACCTCCGCCATACTGTACTGGGTGGAGCCAACAGTCAAAGCCATATCATTAATCCTAGGCACACCTACATAGCATTTCAGAAAAAAAAAAAACCTCTCATGTTCAGAAAATGATTATAGACACAATAAGACAGATTCAGACAAAAAAAAAACTCTGCATAGGCCACAGAGTTAAATAAATGTCCATAGGCTTAAAAGAGAGAGGGAAGAAAAAGTACAGACAGTCAGATTAAAGGCGTAAAGACAATAAAAATAATATTAAAAAGTAATAGAGAAAAAATAAGCCACATAAAGGTGAAAAATATACAGAGAATCTGGATTATGCATATTATTGTGTTTTCTTTGAAATTCTTGACTATAGAGAGATATTTGATTTGGGGATCTGCTAAGCTAGACCTACATATGTATTTTAAAGGTATCTTGACTTCAAAATTTGAATCTAAGAATATGTTACTTTGGAAAGAGATTCTGTTGTTGTTTCTACAGAAGATGAGAACCTTCCAGGCTAATGTGGTTTGATGGAACAAGAACCCCAAGAAAGTCTCTGTAAACCCTAAAAATACTTCAACTGACAAATAGCCAGAAGCACTTTGAAGAAAACTATGCCCAAATTCCCAAAATGATTATTTATAAATGTTTGTTTTCATTTAAAGTGGTATGATATAGAAATGAATACTTTACATTGGTATGGACTTTGGTTTATTGATACAAATGTTAGGTCAATTTTGTTATATGTATATCTTTACTCTTGTTTAAGGCATTATGTTTTTACAGTTCATTTAAAATGTAAATTATAAGTTAAAAATACAGATTAATACGTAGTCATTAATAATAGTCAAACTTGTAGTCATGCTAGTTAGGTTTTCTAGATACAGAGATATATTTCAGTTAGATAATCTTCAACATTTCAAAGATTTACAGAATATGACATTTAAGATCTTAGACTTTTCTTGACAGTGAGACATGTCAGCTTCTAGTAGCACCAATTATTTCAGAGAGGTTGATGGATACTGAAGAAATTAGTTATGACATTTGCCTTCAATGTGACAAGGCTAGCCATTTGGGCAAGAAACTGCTTTTGCCTGGACTGCTTGTTTGTATGATGTATGGACTAGACATGCAGGACCCACAGAAAAATGACTGCTGAAGTTTCCAAAAGAAGTAATGAACCTTCGGGGTTCCTGTTTCACAGAAAAAACTGCCAGGACAAAAAAAATTGTACCGGACACAGAAGAAATTGGCTGTTAAAATGCTAATACAGGCAAATAGTCTTTCAAATTTCCTGCTTCATGGAAAAGTCTACTGGATACTATGTGGCTGCAGGCTGAAGATGAATGCCCCAACATTACAGAATAACTTTGAGTGACTGTCCAAGCATCAAGATGTCTCTGTTCATTCTAGAGTTTTGGAAGTTGCTTACAAGGCACTTAGTGTTTACTTAGGTAATGTATCCTTCTGTGGCCTTTGATGGAGCTGAAAAGAGACAGTTATAGTTTTCCTTAGTTCTGATAAAAGATAAATTAGATATAAACTTCAGACTTCCCCAAAATATTGTAACTGTTATTCTTGTTTAACACCTATTTTCTTATATATAAATTGTACATTGTTAAATTTAATACCTTCCCTTTTATTAATGCAAAAAGGGGGAGATACTGTGGGATTCCCTCTGTACGCTGGAAATACATTTCATTATCATTGTAATAATGAAGGCTGCTTTTGCATACAGCAGGGAAGAAGAGGGTTAGGTGGGGAAACTAAACTGAATACAGGGAAAAAGAAGGCGGAGTCAAACAAGTGCCATATAGCTACTGAAGGAGGAAGATGCCAGAACCATACTAATAGGCCACAGCCTCATAGCAATACACAGATTAATAGGTTGGGTTAATTTAAGATGTAAGAACTGGCAAGGAATATGCCTAAGTCATTGGCCAAGCAGTGTTGTAATTAATATAGTTTTATGTGATTATTCAGGTATTGGTAGCCAGGAACAAAAGTGCAGGCTCTATTTACAAAAAACAACAGCACATTTTTACATAGTTAAACAAATGCAGCATAAACAACTATAATGCATTTTGACATAGTTAAGCAAATATAAATATTCTATTCCACTGCACGTACTTCACCATCAAAGTTAGGCACCACCTTTAGGATAAAAGGGTAAAAGGAGTATCTTAGGTTTCTATTGCTGTGAAGAGAGACACCAAGACCACAGCAGGTCTTACAAAGGGAAACATTTAATTGGGATTTGCTTACAGTTCAAAGGTTTATTCCATTATCATCATTATCATCATGGTGAGATGCACGGTATTGTGCAGGCAGACATAGTGCTGGGGAAAGAGTTTTCCATCTTGATCCACAGGCAACAATAGGAGACTTTGTGCAATACTGAGTGTAGCTTGATCGTAGGGGACCTCATAGCTCACCCTCACAGTAACACACTTCTTCCAGTAAGGCCATACCTACTCCAACAAGGCCACAACTCCTAATAGTTCCACTCCTTATGTGGCCCATTTTCTTTCATAACACCACAAGAGATATTTCAAGCAAATGGTACTAAGAAACAAGGAGGTGTAATCATTCTAATATCTGATAAAATAGACTACCAAAATTAGTCAGAAGAGGTAAGACTCATTGAAGAAACAATACACCAGGAGGATATTACAAAGCATATATGCACAAGTGCACTCATTTTAATTAAAAACATACTAGTAAATGTAATACCTCCGATTAACCTCAGCACAGTGATTCTCCAGTCTCATAAATACATCATTCAGACAAAAACTAAACAGAAAAGCAATGGAGTTAAATGATATGATTTATCACATGAATAACTCTACAAATCAAGCAGACCTAGCACACATCTACAAAACATTCCACCCTAATGCTGAAAATACACATTCTTCTTAGTAGCCCATTGAACTTTCTCCAAAATTGATCACACTAGTATATAAACTAATAACATGATCACACCTTGGTTGAGGGGAGACCAGATTGGTCTTTGGCATGTAGGGGAGGGGAGGGCAGGACAGCACAGAGAAGGGGAGGAGGAAAACAAATAGAGGAAGACAAAGAGTGAACATATCAAAAATAGCAAAGTTATAAGGAGAATGAGTAGCTAGAGGAGGGAAGCCCGTAAGTTGGAGAAGAGCTAGGATGCTTGCATGGATTTTGAACTGTGTAACAGGTACTAGGGGAGCCTACAGGCCAGCATGGCCTTTGATATGCTGATAAGGCAGCCATTTGTCCCTTGCCTCTGCATTTTGGAATTTGGGAAAATGAGGTTTTTCTTGGCCTGAAAGTAGGATAATTAGCACACAAAATCTCACCAAATATAGCAAAATAGAAATGAAATCATGCATTCTATGTAAGCACCAAGGATAAAAACTGGGTATCAACAGCAACAGAAATTGCAGAAAGTACACCCACAGAAAATAAACAACACACTATTGAATGATAATTGAAACAAAGGAGAATTTAAGAAGAAAAAAAAAACAGAATTAAATTTACCCAACATACAAATTCCATGGGGCAAAATGAAGGCAGTCCTAGCAGGAAAGTTCACACTGAAAAGTGCCTACATCAAAAATTTGAGAGTTCTCGAATTAGTAAATCAATGATGTGCCTTAAGCCCTTTGTAAAAACAAACAAACTCAGAAACAGTAGACAAGGAGTAATAATCAAAATCAGGACTGAAATTAGTGAAATAGAAACAAACAAAAATAAAAAGATTTAATGAAACAAAGAGCTGGTTCTTTGCAAAGAGAAAAGAAACAGAGAGAAGATCCAAATTAATAAAATTAGGAATGAAAAGGGAGACATTACAACAGATACCATTGAGGCTTAGAGAATCTTAAGTGAAGGAACCTTGTAGTCTGCAGAGAACACACCCAGACACCAAGTTCTCAGCACAAAGGAGACTTATTTCCCTGGAGTGTACCAGTGGGGGCTGCCTCTGGATCCAGCAGGAGTTCTGTAGGTGTGGGTTTTAAGGAGAAAGGGGGAAGTCTGTGCATGGGTGAATTGTTAAGACCTGACTGGACATTTTAGTCAGTGTAGCCAAATAAGGAATTTTGATTGCTGGACCTTGGTGTTCAACCTCAGGAATGAGTTACGGAAGTGGCCAGATAAGGAAATAGACCTTGGTGGGTAGATTTAGTGATGTCCTCTGCTTAGCAAGGGAGAGGAAAGTGGGAAGGGCAAGATTGTTAGTGCCATTTTTACAGTGCTGGGGCCTGTTAAGAGCCGTTCAATCAGGGATGCATTGAGAATAAAATAAATGTTTATTAATGTAAAATGATTTTAAAAAATGAATACGTCCCATGTGGGTATTGCCATATCCATTATAACAAACTGTTAATTGCAAATAAAATCTTTTCTAAGTCTTTTGGGCCATTATGTATAATTATGAAGCTTGAGCATTGAGAACTCTTGTTATAACCAGTTGTTTAGAAGTCCAGGTGGGAACCCAGGACTGGCAGCTGATGCCTAAAGTGGGAGCCGTCTTGAGTGACTCAGCCTTACCCTGCAGGGTGTGCATTGATACCAAGTGCCAGAATTAATATCAACTGAAGGGAATCCAGCCGGTGCCCAGAGAGTTGGAGAATTAGTTGTTCATATGGAAGATTTGCTATAAAATGTGTTATGAGTATAAATGACCCAGTGACCCTAGCCAGCCCCAATATGGGAAAACAACATTAAAGTTATTTTGAAATCAGGTATTTCATTTTATAAAAGAATTAATCATTTATATTTTGCTGGTGTTCATCTTTTACATGAATTTTACATAGTTTGAAGGGAAGTTTGCTTTTACATAAGAAATTATTTTGGCAATAAATGAAGAATAATGGTGGTACATAATCATTCACTAATTCCAAGTGAATTAACAGAGTAGGGGAATTATTGATAGCTGTCTACATTTCAGAACACAGAGGGAATCAGGCATTATCTTTTGTCAGACACACACAATTCCACCTAGCCCAATATTTAGAAAATTTAGAAAATACAAGGCTATTTCAAATGTCAATGAACAAAATGAATACTGGGGAAAATGTAGGTTTTCCCTCAACAATAAAGTGTATGCTATGTATACCCGAAAAGGAAAAAAAATCAGGAACCATAAAGGAATCTAAAAATGTTGATCTCGCAGAAGGACAAGGTAGGTGAGGAGGACTGGGGTGATGGGGTGAGCAGAAGAGGGGAGTCCGTGGGTAGCAGAGTCAGCCACACAAAGGAAATGAATTCTGCCTCCCTGGTACACAATAGGGTGACTAAAGAACAGTAATTACGTTCACTGTATGTGTCAGAGAGCTCTAGATGAGTCTGAATGTGATTCCCAAGAGGATGTGATGTATGTTTGGGATGATAAGTATGCTAAATATCTGATTTGATCATTACAAAGTTTATATATGAATTAAGAGGTAACATCATATACATAATACAGTTACTGCATGACAACTACGTTTAAGATTTTGAAAGAGTAGTTCTTCTATTTATTAATGTATGGATCACATCTAGAATCCAATTAAAATAAACAGAATCTAATCAACAGAAGATTTTCTCTGGCAAATGGATGATTGGATATTTGATGATATTAAAATTATTTCAAGCATAGCAATGGTCTTATGACTTTTTGAATCATAGCAATCCCAACTAATCCACTGGAGAATTTGCAAGCTAAATGAGGCGATTCTAGGATTTGGGCCAATGTTAAAATAAGGCTTCTTTGAGCTGCTAACTGCTACAGGCGGTCAAAGGGCACATGTGAATTTGTTAAACTCCCTTCTCCAGTCTTACATATTTTTGAATTTTTATAAACCTTTCTATGACTGAAATACATTTTGTAAGCCTGTAGAACATGCTACACAAGCTCCCTGAGTTTCTGGGATATTCCATGAAGACATGGAAATGTAATCTCAGAAGAATGCTCACCTCTCTACTAAAGACAATGTTATATTTGAATGCTTGGCTTCCCTCTTCTTAAAGAACACAAGACCCCCTGAAACTGAAAAATAAGTGAAGCAGCAGAGTCAGAGCAGGCCAGGGAGGGATGGGGCCACAGTTCAAGGAAGAGCACCCAGGAAGGAGAGACCTATAGCTCCAGGAACAGCATCCAGGAAGGAGGGGCCCACAGCTCCTGGAAGAGGGTCCAGAAGGGATGGGGCACAGCTCCAGGAAGAGTGTCCAGGAGGGATGGGACCACAGTCCCCCAGGAAGAATTTCCAGGGGTGTTGACACATTTCCAGCGAGACCATCCAGGTGAGGCCACAGTTCTTGGAAGGGCCAGGGAGAAAGAAAATCTCCTAAGAGGCTCCTGGTGAGAGACAACAGTTTCTGGGATTGTATGTGAAAAAATGCTCTGATATTCTTCAAGAACTTAAGAGTAAAAATATAGCATTCTATTAATTTTTAAATCCATATACTGACATCCCTTGTAAGACAGGAGAAAGAGCAACCATGCTGCTTGACTGAGGTCTGAGCTCCTTCGAAAGGAAAAGTCTATTTCCTTTGCCAGGAACACAAAGATGATAGTCCTTTGCACCATGGCCAAAATAAGAAAAGCAGAGAGGAAAGACCAGTGTCTCACAATGCCTTTGAGGGCATGCTCCCCATAACATGAAACCCCACTCCAAGTCCTCAGTGAGCAGAGGAATCCTTGGGTGAGTCAAGCAAGTCCCGAGCGAATGTGTATTGTTGACACGGGCGGGCAAGGCCATGCAAGGCCTGCAAGTTCACAGCCTCAGCAAGTGGTAAAGCCCCAGGTGACATACAAGAGGGACAGCAAATCTGTCCTCGGGAGTCTATCCTCGGAATCACTGTAGCTCCCTGCTCATCCACAGAGACCTCCTGCCAAAACTAGCCAACCCTGCCCAGCGCAGAAGCTAATAATCACACTCAGGGTCCAGGCTGCAGAACTAACCAGTTTTACTGAATGTGTGCTGTGTGTTTATCATTTCTTTATATCATCACCACCACTACTCAGGGCTCAAAGACCCAACCCACACTTATATGGCAGGACCCCGTCCTTTATTTACTTCTATTACATTTCAATAATGCCAACCTAGGGACTAAGTTTTATCTAACGTTCCACATCTGAGTTATAGACAAGTGGATCACTTGTCGCTTTGAGTTTGGTTGTAAAAACAGGATTCCAAGATATCTAGGCATGTAGGGTGTCATATGAGAGCAAACGTCTTCTGCCACCACTGGGAGAAGAAAGGAGAAAGACTGAGGATGGTTACCCAGTACTCAGTGCATTGGGTGCTTTGGAGCTCAGTCAGGCATCCAGAAGGCAGGGATTTCCAAACTCTTGCTGTCTCTGGATCTCTCAGTGAAGTGAATCATTTTCGTTTGCTCCCCAATATTTTCACCAAAGACTCCAAGCCACATATCATGGAGATGATTGCATACCAGTGTTTAGCATAACACTATTCATGGTAATTATACTACTATCCATGTGTCCACCAGAGGAATGCATTTAAAAATATGGTACATACAAACATTTGCAGAAACAATGGATCCTGGAGCTATTCATAATAAGTGAATTGAGTCAGTCTCAAAAGAGAACTATCATAGTTTACCATTTGTGGGTTCTATATTTATATAGACACAAAAATGCATTTACAGTTGATATGAAAGCATAAGGGAGAGGCCAGAGAGGTGTCTCAGTGGCTAAGAGTGTTTGCTGCTCTTCCAAATGACTCAAATTCTGTTCCCAGAACCCATGCCCAGTGGTTCACAACCATCTGTAACTCCAGCTCCAACTCCAGCTCTGGGAGCTCTGATCCCCTCATCTGGCTTCCATGGGTACTTGGGGTATACAGATACACATAAATAAATAAAACTAAATCTTAAAAAATAAAACAAAGTCTAGTGGAACCAGAACAGACAGGAGGGGAAGCAGAGAGCAGGGTGGCAGGGAATGAGGAGTGTAGAATGCATCACATACGTACACGAAATGGACTTTACCTAACCCAGCTCAACTACAACAAAATCAACATTCCGCTCCCAGGCGGAGGCTCAGGTCTCCTCTCTGTCTCCTGCCAGCCTTGTACCTGCCTGCAGAGGACACCAAGGTCTCTGCCTTCCCTGCCTCCTGAATCCACACGGGTTTCTTATGTTCAGAAAATTTTAACTTGGAGTCGTCCACAGAGACAATTCCAGTGAATTCAAGTCCCAGTTTCCCCTGTACAATGTAGAGGACATATTAAAAAGAACGATGGTGAGGTCAATTTGATGATGTAGGAAAACTTGGTCCAGAAAATCTTTGGTGGAAAGAATAAGAAACGTTAAAAGAGAGTGGAATCATTTCTCCTTCACTCATGCTGACCAGGATTTATATTAATTATGAAACTAGAAATTAAAATAAAGAACTGTGTCTTTCACGCACATGCATGTCACCAGTTATATGTGTGTGTGTGTGTGTGTATACGTACCATAAAGTAATTAAATTTATTGTTCTTCTATTTTGCTTTGTAACAGAGTACTCCAAACATAATGCCATAATGACTTAAAATGATGCTCATTTGATTATTAGTCCATAGTTTCCTTGTGGTCTGATGTGTTTTCTTGGTAGAGCATGGCTGAATGCTCTACTTAGGATCTCAGAAAGCTGAACCTAAACTTTTGCCCATCCTTATTCTTGCCTGAAGGAACTGGAAGAAAATTTGCTTAGAAACATTTCCTTTTGACTGGAAAAGTTTGTTCCATGTTCCTGTAGGACCAAATTCCCTATTTCCACAGTGTCACATCTCCCAAAAGCCACTTTTTTTTCTCTCTCTTCAAATCAGCAACGCTGCACGAATCTTTCTCATTCTTCCAATCTTTGATTTCCCTTTTAGAGACAAGGCTAGAAAAAAATATTTTCTTTTTTAATAATTAAAACTGTAAAAAAAATCAGTGAGATTAGCCAAACTAAAAGTCTATGCATTGCAAAGAATTTAGTTACAGTAAGAATAACCATTCTGAGGCTGTGAACCTTCTTATCTCTATACTTCATCTCTCACTACAAGTTTTATTTTTGTAATTATCCATCACCAAAAAAGAAAAGTGACAATGTTAAAACAGGAAAAGTGAGCCAGGTGGGCGTAGGCTTTAATCCCAGCATTCAGGAGGCAGAGGCAGGAGGATCTCTGTGAGTTTGTGGTAAGTCTGGACTACAAGAGCTATTTCCAGGATGGGTACCAAAGCTACAGGGAAACCCTGTCTCAAAAAAGCAAAAATAACAACAACACCAAAAAAAACCCCTGGAAAAGCGATTAGCTTTAATGCTTCTTTCATGACTCATGAATTCATTACCTGCATTTGGCCCTCCTCATCACACAGTATTTACCCTTCCTGATTCTCCTCTCTACATAATGTAGTGTGTCTACATTTCACTAGTTTACACACAAATACATACATATATAAACATATATCATACATGTTACATACTATATATATATATATATATATATATATATATATTCAGGCACCTTCTGAGATTCTGTGACCTTGAATATTATCATATACATCTATGACCTTCCATTACATTTTATACAAGTGCCAGATTTTCATTGTCTGCCATCTCTTGATGAAGAACTAGGTGGGTTCCATTTCCTTGCATTTCCATAGTGAATAAAGTAGCAATAAAAATGGGGTACAGATATTTCTATGGGGAGTGTAAAGTTCTCTAGATATTTGTCCAGAAGTGAAATGAGGTGGTTCTTAAGTTGTTTTTTTTTTTTTGAGAAGGGGACATTGAAAAATAGTTGTATTAATTTAAATTCCCACAAAGAGTGACTAAGGGTTCATTTTTCTCCATGGTCTCTTCAAATTTTGCTGTTAGATTTCTTTTCTTGTAATTGGTTGGGGTTTTTTTTCCATCCGATGTTTTCTTTTTTTTAAATTTATTTATTTATTAAAGATTTCTGTCTCTTCCCCGCCACCGCCTCCCATTTTCCTCCCCCTCCCCCAATCAAGTCCCCCTCCTTTGTCAGCCCAAAGAACTATCAGGGTTCCCTGCCCTGTGGGAGGTCCAAGGACCACCCACCTCCATCCAGGTCTAGTAAGGTGAGCATCCAAACTGCCTAGGCTCCCACAAAGCCAGTAAGTGCAGTAGGATCAAAAACCCATTGCCATTGTTCTTTTTTTTTTTAATTTATTTATTTATTAAGGATTTCTGCCTCGTCCCCACAACCGCTTCCCATTTCCCTCCCCCTCCCCCGATCAAGTCCCCCCCCCCTCATCTGCTTGAAGAGCAATCAGGGTTCCCTGACCTGTGGGAAGCCCAAGGACTGCCCACCTCTATCCAGGTCTCGTAAGGTGAGCATTCAAACTGCCTAGGCTCCCACAAAGCCAGTACGTGCAGTAGGATCAAAAACCCACTGCAATTGTTCTTGAATTCTCAGTATTCCTCATTGTCCGCTATGTTCAGCGAGTCCGGATTTATCCCAGGCTTTTTCAGACCCAGGCCAGCTGGCCTTGGTTCTTGAATTTTGCATGCAAATGGATGGAAATAGAAAACACTATCCTGATTGAGGTAAGCCATACCCGAAAAGAGGAACATGGGATGTGCTCACTCATATTTGGTTTCTAGCCATAAATAAAAGACATTGAGCCTATAATTAGTGATCCTAGAGAAGCTAAATAAGAAGGACAACCCAAAGAAAAACATATAGGCATCCTCCTGAATATTGGTTGGGTTTTATATATTTTATTTATTTGTATTTTATGTGAATTGTTGTTTTACCTTCATGCCTATGGGAGGTTGTCAGATACCCTGGAACTAAAGCTACAAACAGGTTTGAGCAACCATGTGTGTGCTAGTAATTGAACCTAGATCCTTTCAGAGAGCAGACACGCTTTTAACCACTGAGCCATCTCTCCATCCCCTGCTATTAGATTTCTTGATGGCAGTCATTCCCACTGAGATATGGCAATATCTCAAAGCAGTTTTAATTTGTATCTCCATGATTACTAAAGATGCTGAACACTTTGTAAAAATATCTTTTATTTTATATTTTAAAAAGAAAGCAAACTATCTTTTTCATTTTACATACCAATCCCAGTTCCTACTCTCTCCCTCCTTCCATTCCTTCCACCCTACCCACACCCAGCCACCCATCCACTCCTCAGAGAAGGAAAGGCTCATTGCTTTGAGGAAGGTACAAGGCCCTACCTACTATATCTAGGCTGAGCAAAGTATCCATCCAAAGAAAATGGGTTCCAAAAAGCCAGTCCAAGCAGTAGAAATAAATCCTGGTGCCACTAAAGTGGCCCCACAGTCTGCTTCAGTCATACAATTGCCATCCACATTCAGAGGGACTAATTTGGACCTATGCTGTTTCCTTCCCTGTCTGGCTGGAGTTGGTGAGCTCCCATTAGCTCAGGTAAACTGTTTCAGTGGATATTTCTATCATGGTCTTGACCTCGTTGCTCAAATTTTCACTCCTCTGATTCTTCAACTGGACTTTGGGAGCTCAGTCCAGTGCTCCAATGTGGGTTTCTGTCTCTGTTTCCATGAGTTGCTGGATGAAGGTTCTATGGTGACATATAAGATAGTCATCAATCTGACAAAAGGGTAAGATCAGCTTGGACCCCCTCTCCACTATTGCTTAGCATCTTAGCTGGGGTCATCCTTGTGGATTCCTGGAAAATTCTCTAGTGAGAGATTTTCTGCTAGCCCGATAATGGCTCCCTTAATCAAGATATCTCTTTCCTTGTTCACTATCTCTGTTCTTCCCCCATCTTGACTATCCTATTACCTCAAGTTCTCCTCTTCTGTCCCCTTTTCTCTTTCTTCACCCCTTCTACCCTTCTATCCCCACCCCTATACTTCCAATTTTCTCAGGATATCTTGTCTATTTCCTCTTCTCAGGGGGACTCTATATGTTTTTCTTAGGGTTCTCCTTGTTAAGTAGCTTCTCTGGGGTCATGGACTATAGGTTCATTATCCTTTGCTTTACAGCTAGTATCCACTTATGAGTGAGTACATATCATACTCATCTTTCTGGGTCTGGGTTAACTCACTCAGGATAGTTTTTTCCTAGTTCCATCCATTTGCAGACAAATTTCAAGGTGTCATTGTTTTTACTGCTAATTAGTACTTCATTGTGTAAATGTACCACATTTTCTTTATCCATTCTTCAGTTGAGGGACATCTAGGTTGTTCCCAGGTTCTGGCTATTACAAATAATGCTGCTATAAACATAGTTGAACAAATATCCTATGATTGAGAATCCTTTGGGTATACACCCAAGAGTGGTATTGCTGGGTCCTGAGGTAGGTTAATTTCCAATTTTCTGAGAAACCACCATACTGATTTCCAGAGTGGTTGTAAAATTTGGCATTCCCACTAGCAATGGAAGAGTGTTCACCTTACTTCACATCCTCTCCCGCATAAGCTATTGTGGGTGTTTTTGATCTTAACCATTTTGACTGGTCTAAGATAGTATCTCAGAGTTGTTTTGATTTGCATTTGCCTGATAGTTAAAAATGTTGAACTTTTTTTTGGGGGGGGGTCTAGGTTACCTCACTCAGGATAGTGTTTTCTATTTCCATCCATTTGCATGCAAAATTCAAGATGTCATTGTTTTTTACCGCTGAGTAGTATTCTAATATGTATGTATTCCACACTTTCTTCATCCATTCTTCCATTGAAGGGCATCAAGGTTGTTTCCAGGACATGGCTATTACAAATAATGTTGCTATGAACATAGTTGAACAAATGCTTTTGTCATATGATAGGGCATCTCTTGGGTATATTCCCAAGAGTGGTATTACTCAGTCTTGGGGTATGTTGATCCCAAATTTCCTGAGAAATTGCCACACTGATTTCCAAAGTGGTTGCACAAGTTTGCATTCCCACCAACAATGGATGAGTGTACCCCTTGCTCCACAACCTCTCCAGCAAAGGCTATCATTGGTGATTTTGATTTTAGCCATTCTGACAGGTGTAAGATGGTATCTCAAAGTTGTCTTGATTTGCATTTCCCTGATCGCTAAGGAGGTTGAGCATGACCTTAAGTGTCTTTTGGCCATTTGAATTTCTTCTGTTGAGAATTCTCTGTTCAGTTCAGTGCCCCATTTTTTAATTGGGTTAATTAGCATTTTAATATCTAGTTTCTTGAGTTCTTTATATATTTTGGAGATTAGACCTTTTTCTGTTGCAGGGTTGGTGAAGATCTTCTCCCAGTCAGTGGGTTGCCTTTTTGTCTTAGTGACAGTGTCCTTTGCTTTATAGAAGCTTCTCAGTTTCAGGAGGTCCCATGGGATGTACTCACTCATAATTGGTTTCTATCCATAAATAAAGGACATTGAGCCTATAATTTGTGATCCTAGAGAAGCTAAATGAGAAGGTGAACCCAAAGAAAAACATATAGTCATCCTCCTGGATATGGGAAGTAGACAAGATTGCAGGGCAAAAACTGGGAACTTGGGGGTGAGGTGGGATGGGGGTAAGGGGAAATGGGGGAGAGAAAAGTGAGAAAGGAAGGATGGGGGGAGTTTGGGGGAATGGGATGGTTGGGATAAAGGAAGGGTGGATATGGGAGCAGGGAAGTATATATCCTAATTAAGGGAGCCATCTTAGGGTTGGCAAGACTCTAGAGGGGCTCGCAGGTGTCCAGGGAGATGTCCCCAGCTCGTTCCTTGGGCAACTGAGGAGAGGGAACCTGAAATGACCCTATCCTATAGCCATACTGATGAATATCTTGCATATCACTATAGAACCTTCATTTGGCGATGGATGGAGATAGAGACTGAGACTGACACTGGAGCACCGGACTGAGCTCCCAAGGTCCAAATGAGGAGCAGTAGGAGGAAGAACATGAGCAAGGAATTCAGGACCGCAAGGGGTGCACCCACCCACTGTGACAGTGGGGCTGATCTATTGGGAGCTCACTAAGGCCAGTGGAACTGGGACTGAATAAGCATGGGATGAAACCGGACTCTCTGAACATGGCAGACAATGAGGGCTGATGAGAAGCCAAGGACAATGGCACTGGGTTTTGATCCTACTGCATGAACTGGCTTTGTGGGAGCCTAGCCTGTTTGGATGCTCACCTTCCTGGACCTGGATGGAGCAGGGGAGGACCTTTGACTTCCCACAGGGCAGGGAATCTGGACTGCTCTTCAGACTGGAGAGGGAGAGGAAATGGAGTCGAGGGAGGGGGAGAGTAGTGTGGGGAGGGAAGAGGAGGGGGAGGAGGGAGAGGGAAATGGGAGGCGGGGAGGAGGCAGAAATTTTTTCAATAAATAAATAAATTAAATTAAAAAAAATAAAATAAAAATGTTGAACACTTCCTTAAGTGTCTTTCAGCCATTTGAGATTCTTCTGTTGAGAATTCTGTTTATAATTATACCCCATTTTTAAATTGTATTATTTGGAATTTGGCCGGCTTTATGTTGAGGTCTTTGATTCATTTGGACTTGAGTTTTGTGCATGGAGATAGATATTAATTATTTGCATTCCTTTACATGTTGACATACAGTTATGCCAGCACCATTTGTTGAAGATGATTTCTTTTTTTTCCTTTGTATAATTTTAGCTTCTTTTTTTTTTCTAAAAAAAATCAGATGTTCATAGGTGTGCAGATTAATATCCAGGTCTTTGATTAGATTTCATTGGGCAGCCTACCTGTTTATATGCCGTTACCAAGCTGTTGTCATTATTGTAGCTCTATAATAGAGCTTGATGTCAAGGATGTTGATGGCTCTGGAAGTTTCTTTATGGTACAGGATTATTTTGGCTATCCTGGGGTTTTGTCTTCCCATATAAAGTTCAGTATTGTTCTTTCAAGGTATGTGAAGAATTGTGTTGTGATTTTGATATGGATTGCATTGAATCTGTAGATTATATTTGGTAGGATTGCCATTTTTATTATGTTGATTCTACCTATCCAAGACCTTGGGAGATATTTACATTTTCTGGTATCTTCTTCAATTTCTTTCTTCAAAGACTTAAAGTTCTTGTTGAACAAGTCTTTAACTTTTTTGGTTAGTGTTATCTCAAGGTATTTCATGTTATTTGTGGCTATTGTGAAGAGTGAGGTTTCTCTGATTTCTTTCTCAGCTTCTTTGTCATTTGTATATAGGAGTTCTACTGATTTTTTTGAGATGATCTTGTATCCTATCACATTACTGAAGGTATTTATTAGCTGTAGGAGTTCCCTAGTAGAGTTTTGGGGGTAACATGTATACTATCATATCATCTACAAATAGCAAAAGTTTGACTTCTTCCTTTCCAATTTGAATCATTTTTATCTCTTTTTGTTGTCTTATTGCTCTCTCCAGAACATAAAAAAACTATGTTTAATAGATATGGAGAGAGTGTACCACCTTGCTTTGTTACTGATTTTAGTGAAATTGCTTTGAGTTTCTCTCCATTTAATTTGATGTTGGCTGTTGGCTTGCTGTATATTGCTTTTATTATGTTTAGACATGTTCTTTGTATGCCTGATCTCTCCAAGACCTTTTAAAATATGGTTGTTGGCAGAGTCAAAGACTCTAGGATAACACTGGATACACTGAACTTGATAAAAGAAAAAGTGGGTAATAATTTTTCATACATTGACAGAGGTGACAACTTTCTGAACAGAACAGATAGCACCAGGCACTAAGATCAAAAATTAGAAAATGGGACCTCATGAAACTGAAAAACGCTGTAAGGCAAAGGACACCATCAATTGAACAAAGAAGCATCCTACAGAATGGGAAAAGATTTTTACCAATTCCACATTTGATGAAAGGCTAATATCCAATATATATAAAGGACACATAAAAGTAAATAATGAAAAACAAATAATCTCAAAAAAATGATGTAGAGATTTAAGCAAAGAATTCTTAGTAGAGGAATCTCAAATGGCTGAGAAATGTATAAAAAGTGTTTAACATCCTTGGGCATCAGGAACCAGGAAAGGAAATTACAGTCAGAATACATTGTATGAGAAAAAAAAAAACTACCAAAAAAAGTAGGAATTGACCCCTTAATGGCCCCTTCTGTGCATTTTTTGGAAAACTATTTATTCAATTCATTTGTTGATTGATGATTATATTTCCCTGATGTTTAATTTCTTTAATGTTTTGTAAGTTCTATATGAACCCGTCTGAATAACAGCTGGTAAAGATTTTCCCCAGTTCCATGGGCTGTGTGCTCTGCTGATGTTTTCATTTGCTGTGAAGAATATTTACTTCATGGAATCTCATGTATTGATAAGTGGGGCTAGTTGTTGGGCTATTGGTGTTCCATCAGAAAGTTCTTATCTGCCTCACTGTCTTGGTTTCCTCTAGCAGTTTTAGCATTTCAGATTTTAATTGAAGGTCTTTGATGCACTTTGAATTGACTTTTGTACAAAGTGAAAGACAGAAATGCAGTTTTCCTCTTCTGCAGGTGCATATCCGGTTTTGACAGTGCCACTACTTGAATAGGTGATCTTTTTTCCAATGCAGGTTATAGTTCCTTTGTCAAAAAAATTAAGAGGACAAAGTTTTTAATCTTGTTGCTGGGTTCTCTATTTATTCCATTGATCTTCCTGTCTATTTTTGTGATTGCACCAGGCTGTTGTTGTTGTTGTTTTTATCATGGACAGGCTGGGATTTTGGTTCGAAGGTCAGTGGGTATGGGTGTCTGACTTCTCAGTTTCCAGTGGTCAGTGCAGGATTCAGAGCCTATACTGCTGTGATTATGTCCGGTCTGTGGCTTTAGCTACAGTCCCACCCAGATAATACACAGACCTCAGTGGGTCTGAAGTTTGGTATCCTGCTCCAAACAGGTTCACAGAACCCATGGGGTGACTAAGGTTTTAATCCCCCCCTCCCGTTGCCTGGGTGCTTAGTATACAGCCCTCTCCTCCTGTTTCCACACAGCAAGGCAGGATCACTCAGTGATGACATTTAACAGTCAACAGCACATTTCACCAGTCCCCATAGTTCAACTTCATGCAGATATCCCTCTAGGGGGAGTCACAGAAATTAAAAAGCTCCCTAGTCTCAGAAGAAGGGATAATCAAAATGGAAAGTCAATCCCAGTCCAGCCGATGTGCAAAACATCACTAAGAAACACTAAGAATATAATGCAGACAGCACCCATAGCCAGTCTCCAACAGAGTAATTCTTCCATAAGGTGTTTCCCCTCCAGAACCATGAAGATAGATGAACTGTCTGGGAAAGAACTGACTCTAATTCTTAATGGAATTGATGATTATATACAGGATTCAAACAGCGAGATACATAGATGAAGGAAACCTATCCAAGACTATGACAAAACAGTGTGCAAAGTCAAAGTCATTTAGAGCCAATAATCGAAAGCATGGAGGGAAAGTTTAGCAAGGCAATCAAACCCTTAAAAACACACTGTGAAGGCAGCTTCCCCCAGTAAGTTATCCTCCCGTCATGTCAGCTAATTGGGTCTTTGTGTACTTTGGGAAATTCTTTGTTTCATTGAGTAACTAGAGAATGCATGTGTTCCCTAAAGCTCTGGAATATGAAGAGTGTCTTAGAATGCAATCCTCCATAGTATCAAAGCTAAAACGACAGAGCTGTGTCAGACTCTTAGGGTGAGCCTGGCAAATGAATCAAGTCTGCCTTAGCATACAGAAATCCAGAACGTCAGAGTAAGGCAGTACCCTGCTTCATCTGTCTTTGTGTGGAATCCCCATTTCCCTCCTTCACTTTTTCTGGTGTAGTTTTCCTTGGCTCTCAACCCCATCACTCCTTTGTCTGACTCTGATTACATGGTGTTGTTCCTGTGAGTTTTGATCTAATTTGCTTCTTCATATGAAGATATTAGTTATATTCAAGGATCCATGTCAAAGACTTCACTGATTTGATTGCTTCTTCAAAGAACGTGTATCTAAATAAAGGCTCACATAGGTAGGACTTGTGGATTTAGACTACAACAAAACTTGTATAAGATGTAGTGTGTGTGTGTGTGTGTTCATCTGTTTATCCATTTCTCTAGCATTAACGTAAGTGTTTTGAAGACAAAATTCAACTCAAAAGAGAAAATAGCCTAAACTTTAAGGGACAGTAGAGCTGTGGATGAATGAAAATGTCCCAAGTTGTCAGGACAGGGTGCTGTAAGTGTGGCGTGTGGGCTGGATACCTTCAGATCATAGCATTATGATTTTTATCAAGAGCTTGAAAGAGGCAGTGAAGATTACATATGTCATTAAATCATCCTACCTTGTGCTTGCAAAAAATAAAATATCCAGTCCACCCTACAAGGTTATTTGTGTCAGTGGTTCCTATACCTGACTTCATAACCAGATCTTTCACAGTGGTTATCATATTACAGTCATCAACATATCGATTATGCAAATTAATATGGCTGACTGGTGTTTTCATATATGTGTGAGCGTGCATTGTATCCATTCAACCTTTCTAGCTCCCCTCTCCATGACCGCTGCACCCTTTCCAACACTCACCAGTCCCATTTATATTTTCAAGTCATGGTAAAACTTTTATTTTAATGTTTCTAAGTTTGAGAGAAAGCATGTAATATTTGTCTTTCTTCTAAGTTTGGCTTATTTTGCTTAATGTAAGATCTTCCGATTCCATTCATTTTTACATAAATTGATGAGATATTATTTTCTGTGATTGAATAATGTCCATGAATGTACATGCCTGGGAGAGTAGATATATTTTTCTCAATTCATTCACACATTGATACATACCTAGGCCTATGCTATTGGGAGCAGGTCTGCTGCAATAAACATGCAGGTTCCCTGACCTGTGGGAAGTCCAAGGACCACCCACCTCCATCCAGGTCTAGTAAGGTGAGCTTCCAAACTGCCTAGGCTTCCCCAAAGCCAATACGTGCAGTAGGATCAAAAACCCATTGCCATTGTTCTTGAGTTCTCAGTAGTCCTCATTGTCCGCTATGTTCAGCAAGTCCGGTTTTATCCCATACTTTTTCAGACCCAGGCCAGCTGGCCTTGGTGAGTTCCCGGCGGGGAGGAGGCAGAAATCCTTAATAAATAAATAAATTTTAAAAAATAAATAAATAAAATCTAAACAAAGAGTTATAAAAAAATAAACATGCAGGTGCAGATACCCCTTTGTGTGTTGACTTTATTTTTTATTATAACCCAGGAGTGTTATAGTAGAAGCATATAAAAATTCTGTTTTAGTCTTGTGAGGACCTTTCATGCTGTTTTCTGAAGCGGTTGTACTGATTCGCAGCCCCACCAATGCTGTAGAAGAGTCTCCTTTGCCCAATACGTCTTTGCCAGAATTTATTATATTTTGGATGGTTGGTAGCAGTCGTTCCATGTGATAGCTCACTATATTTCTGATTTGCATTTTCCTATAGATAATGAAATTGAAGATTACTTTCAGGAATATATTGGTAACTTTGTATTTCTTTTTAAATATCATTCACAGGTTCCTTAAAAAGGTGTTCATATAATTAGGGTCTGGGCATTGCTATTGTTTTAAGCCACCCTACCCTCCAAATATCAATTGCTTCCACCCGTGAAAACCTTTTATGGACAAACCCTCTCACTGAGAGCATCTGTGTAAGCTGAATAAGCAATAAGTAATAGTTCTTACTTTAAAGTCAGCGAGGACCAGTTAAAACAATTAAGAGTTAAGAAAAAACCCACGAATATGAGCAGTGCATGGAGGCAGGTAGCTGAGAATGAGATGGAGCTTGGATTTAGTATGTAGCTTGACAGGTTGTTTGTTTGTTTTTTTTTTTTACCATTTTTACTTATTTACCATTTTTATTACCTGATCTCACCTGTAGCCAAGTCTCAAACTTGTGACAATCCTTCTGCCTCAGCCTCCTGAGTCCTGGGATTTCAAGTGTGAGCCACTGTGCCTAGCCATATGGCCTTTTAAAACTGGCTTATTTATGATTTTTCTCTTGGTCGCTTGAATTTAGTCATGTCCTTACAGAGTACCTAGGTTTGTTTTTATTTTTGTTTATGTAGATTGGGCGTAAAAATCAGTCTTGAATCTGAGGCTTTATAATTTTTGCAAATTCAGAGGAAAAGCAGAGAGAAAGGAAAAGAGTTCTAAAGACACTTACTTAACATCAGACAATATAAAAATTTTATGACAAGGATGATTACTAGCAATAAAGGACATATTCATGACAAAGATTTCAGGTGAAGATTATGATATGAATTTGTATGCAGCTGTGAATATAGCAATATTATGATCTATAAACAAGGTTATATTGCATTCTTATATCACAGAATAAATCTCAGTGATAGGATGTTAATGGAAAAACAGGTGCAAAATACCTTATACTGTTTATTCATTTAGGTGAAGTCCAGAAATAGACATACCAGCCTCATGATAAAGTATGTTGGTGCTCCATAAGAGACTGTGGATAATGGCTGGGAATTTTCACAGGGTGCTGTTCACTTTCTTTATCTTGATATCAGCAATAGGCCAGGCCACCTTGTAAATATCTGTGCATATGTGCAGGCAAATTTTCTATTCCTGACTGAGTATGCATTGTGTTTCTATGTCTCTAATGGACATGGCTTAGGGTTGAGACCCACCGAGCTCTGTAATACCGGTGCTTGTGTTCAGTTTCTGGGTTTAGGTCTCCACTTCCCAGCCATACTACCTGAAGCCTTTGCAATTCGGGAGGTTTCAGAGCTCCTTTTATATCAGTGTAGGTGGAGACTTCTTCCCTTCATGTAGGAATCCAGCCCTCCTTTGATCTATGGAGTGTTGCCTTCCATTCTACCCATAAAAGTTTTCTACTATGAAATATAGAACATAGAAAATATATAACCCATTACATCAATCGTTTCCTCTAACAGGAAAAACTGCAAGAGCTGTAGGACCCATGTGTGCCAATTTTCCACAACCCTCACTTTGTCTTAGGGCTGACAGCTGGCACTCTCCTGGCCTATCCACACTTCCTTTCCTGCTCCAGATCCAAGACCTCTCATACTGGCCACTCTTGTCATTTTGTGGATGAGCAGGCACTGTTTAATTCTGGTACAAATTGGGAGTAAGTGGCCCTATTTCTGACTAAATATATCATTGGATTAATATGGAATCAAGACGTGTGGGCTATCATGTAGTGAGATCTAAGAAAATGTCCTCACACATAATGTAGGAGCCAACCTGTTGTTTTCTGAACATGGCAAGAGTTGCCAACCTGGCTTGCCTTGGACTGGGGCAGTAACTGGACATATCTGACCTATTCCTAACATTGTGTTCCTTTGATGACAAGCAAAGAATTCCAGTGGAGCTGGGCCAGTTCCTCCTGATACATGATCAGTTCATTTGTTAATGTGTAAGAGCTGAAGCGGACATAACCTCCTTCTTCTGCACTTGAGGACAGGAAGGACTTCTGACAAACCATGTGCCTGGTGTTTCTGCTCAAAGAATTTATTTTATTTACTTCATGATAAATTGCATGGTGTTTTTTGGAAAATTGAAGTGGTATGTGTTAAAATATAAGAACAAAAGGGTGGAACTGGCTGTGCAAGCAGTGGCAGCATCTAAAGATAAGATGAAAATACAGAAATGATTTCTGAAAGAATTATTCTCCTCTTCATCATCTAAACAAACAAGAGTGCATCTCTCAGGACTTCTTGAAAAGTAAAGTCAACAGTGCCCATGTTCAAAGCAGTTTGGGTAATAGATGGACCTCTAGGCGCTACCACTGAATGGCCTGAGGTCCCAGTGGACCTCTAGGCGCTACCACTGAATGGCCTGAGGTCCCAGTGGACCTCTAGGCGCTACCACTGAATGGCCTGAGGTCCCAGTGGACCTCTAGGCGCTACCACTGAATGGCCTGAGGTCCCGAGCAAATTGTTTTGCTTCATGTGTCGCAGCTCCTGAACTTGCTGTAACGGTGACCCAAGTAGAAATGAGCCACACAGGCCATGGAGCATGCTCCTACAAACACCTCATCCCACAGGCCTCCCTCTTTAATTCCCTTCCCCATTAGCTCTGCTTTACGAGTTCTTACCCTTCCTTCAAGTCCTTGGAAACTGCCTTTCCTTCCAGAAGTTTCCTTAGCATTCTAGGCAGTTAAGTCACCCTTTAAAATTCACACACAGCTTAACGTGAACCTCTGTAGAGTATTTGTTATACAGTCTAAAAAGGTATCTTTTCCTCCTGCCAGACTCTGGAGCAAAGAGACTGAGATTCTCCTTCACCAGCACAGGGGATTAGTGGCACCACCCAGAACTCTGTAGCAAAGGAAGGAACACTGGTGGAATTCATTTCAAGTGTTTGCTGCTCTCTAGTCATCTTGGAACTATTCAAAGACAGACACCACATCTGATTCGTAGTATCGTAGTATCTTTGGTTTCTCACTTAGCATCTTGAGCAAAATAGTATTGCTAAGTAATGGTGGAGGGGAATGACTTTTAGCTTAAAGACTGTGGGTGATATTTAGAAATATGGGAAATAAAAGGAGCCATTCAAGTCATGACTCCTTCCAATCTCTAGTTAGCTTATTGGAGTAGCGGGGAAAGTGATGTTTAATGTGATTGAACATAGGTGGTCTTCTTGTCCCTGTATTACAACACAGAAGCAGTTTCTTATGGGGGTTACAAGGTACAGGAAGGTGGCAGCTAGACAGTGGTCTATGAGACTATGGACCACAATTTCCTTTAGCTCTCTTTGCAAGTCTCAACGAAGGCCATCACCTCCTTTGCTCATATACTGTTAGGGCAACAAGTTTTCTGGATCTACATTCGTCTTGGATATAGAAATACTGAGTCTGTATAATCATCTCCTCAAAATTGAAACATTTCCTACTAAAGGAAGGAGGAAGACAATTAACATATTTCTCATTCTTAATCTTAAAAGAAACACAAGCCTCAAAATGTTCCTGAAACTTACAAGACTCAAAACACCCCACCCATACTATATAAGCAGTAGAAATTTCATGGAAGGAGGAGAAACTCTCCACTTGCCTCCTTGCATATAGTTCATGCAGATAGCTCTATGGATTCAGTCTTCATGAGTCATCACTCCTGCTAATGTGGTCTTTTCAGTTACACAGCTGCTTTTGTGTTATCTGGCTCAATATATTGTGACACCAAAGTATAAGTAACCCCTTACTTATACTTCTGCAAGTAATACTAATAAACTCACTGGTTTACTTAGCTAAAGTTAGGTAGAATCATTTCTTTGATCTGTCACTAATGTGTCATATCTAGGGCAAATACACATTTGTTTATGTCTTGTCAGGAAAAGTCAAACAACAGTTTTATCCAGAAAAGAAAAGTAGGGCCAATAAGATTGCTCAGTTCATAAAAGGGCTTGTCGCCACTCCTGTTTCTGCGAGCCACAGTAGAGAACAAACTCTAACAATTTGTCCTCTGACCTCCACACTCAAGGCTATGGCATCCAAGAACTTATGTACACTAAAATAAATATACAAATAAAACAAAAAGTAGGCTCTTTGGTCCTTTTAATGTGAAGAGTTACTTCTTTGGATGAACTCCAAAACCTCTTTTTCTAAGCTGTTATTTGATAAGAAAATGGAGTCTGGAAAGGCATGAACAGCTAGAAACATATTTCTGTGTCTTCTGTGAGACCATAACCATGGAGACTGTTTCCACTCAAGATGCCAGTCTCCCAAACCTGTGTCTCACCAGCTGATTTTGCATCCCAATCCATAGAAGGCACGAAAAAGTCTCAATAGAGAAGACAGACATCAACAAAAAGAGAAAGATGCCAAAGGGATTGGGTCTTTGTGACAACAAGTAAAACAGCAGCTACGTAACACTAAATGCAAGGACACAAGGCTGGTCCAGGTTTGACGGGATGGCAAAGAGGAGGAAGTATGAGCTCCTGAGAAGACTCTACTTGTAGACCTGCTGAAAACAAAAGGCCCTTCAGACATGCAGACATCACATCTTTATGCTATTTTTAAAAAGTGAACTGTGACTTTTTATATTTTAATTGACCAAAATTTTAATGGATTTACTTTAAGCCAATTTGCTAATATTCTTCGAGATCCTTTGCAATTTTCTTAATGTTCTTTTAAATTTTATTTTACTTTTGATTAATTAATTAATTACTTTTTCCAAGACAAATCACACTTTCACCTTCCTACTTCCCTTCTCTCCTCCCAGTGTCTCCCCCTAACATCCCTTCTCCCCACACATTCACTCCTTCTCCTTTCTCTTCAGAAAATGGCAGGCTTCCCATGTGTATCAGTCAGTCATGGCATATTAAGTTGCAGTAAGACTAGGCACCTCCTCTCCTCAAGGCAGGACATGGCTACTCAGTAGGAAGAAAGGGTCCAAAAAGCAGGTAACAGAGTCAAAGACAGCCCCTGCTGTCTTGAGTGCCATAAGAATGCTACAATAGTAACATATATGCAGAGGGCCTAGGTCAGTCCTATACAGGCTCTCAAGGTTGTTGGTTCAGTCTCTGTGAGCCTCTAAGAGACGAGGTTAGTTATTTTGTGGGTTTTCTTGTGGTGTCCTTAACCCCTCTGGGTCCCATAATCCTTTCTACAGTATTCCTTGAAGTCTGCCTAATGTTAGGCTGTGGGTCTCTGCATCTGTTTTCATCAGTTGCTTGGTGAAGCCTCTCTGATGACAATTGGACTAGTCAGCAATCTATGAGTGTAGCTGAATATCACCCAAAATAATTTTCTTAAATTTTTTCACTTTTGACACTCACATTTAGTTCTGTATTAGATATCTGGGCTGTCCAGTCTCTGGGTCCTAGACCTTCAGGCAGTGTCAGGAGTGGCCTCCTTCTCAGTCTGGGTCTTAAGCTGGACCAGTCATTGGTTGGCCACTCCCAGAATTTCTGTGCCACCTTTGTCCCAGCCTATGTTGTAGGCAGGGTGAATTGTTGGTTAAAGGTTATGTGGCTGGGTTGGTGTTCCAATCCCTCCTCTGGAAGTCTTGCCTGGTTACAGGAGATGGTTGGTTCTGGCTCCATATCTCCATTGCTAGGAGTCTTAGTTAGAGCCACCCTAATAGATTCCTGGGAGTTTGCACTGCACTGGGTTTCTAGTTCATTCTAGAGGTGCCACTGATTCCAGATGCCTTTCCCAGTGTTCTCTCCTTCTCTCCTTCCCCCACCTGATCCCTCCCATTTCCATGCCCACCCTCCCATCGAGACCTCTTAAAATATGGGGCACAGATCTAAACAGAATTCTCAACAGAGGAATCTCAAATGGACAAGAAACAATTAAAGAAATGTTCACCATCCTTAGCCACCAGGGAAATGCAAATTAAATGACTCTGAGATTCCATTTTAAACCTGGCAGAATGGCTAAGTTCACAAACATAAATGACAGCTCATAGTGGAGAGGGTGTGGAGCATGGGGGACACTCCTCTGCTGCTGGTGGGAATGCAAACTTGTAAAGCCACTTAGGAAATCAATGTGGTAGTTTCTCAGAAAATTGGCAGTTAGCCTACCTCAATACCCAGCTATATCACTCTTGGGCAAATACCCAAAGGACACTCAACAATCCACAAGGATACTTGCTCAACTATATTCATAGTGGCATTATTCATAATAGTCAGAACCTGGGAAAAACTAGACATGCACCAACTGAGAGAAAATGCGCCAGATAAAGAGGAACGGGGATAAAGTAATCCCACACTAGCTCCAAATAGGGTATAATAAGAGGTTGTTTAAATAAGGAGGGACTCACAGATTACAATGGGGAACAGGAACAGAATCCAGCATCCAGGTGTGAGAATGAAGAAAGAAAGTAAGCACATGGGCAGGCCAGCATCTTTTTGGTACCCAAGTCCATGCCCAACCTAGTCTAGCCTCTCACAGGCCATTGGCTGAAGGAGATTTCCCATCTTTATCCAAAAAAAATGGATAAATAAAATGTTATATATTTACCCAATAGAATTTTGCTTGTCGGTTAAAAACAATGGCATCATAAAATTTTCTAGCAAATGAATGAACTAGAAAAGACCATCTTGAGTCATTCCCAGAAGAGATATTATTCCTAGAAATTCTTTGCCTGCAATCCCTTTGCAAATGTCCTAATTTACCACAATTAAAACACCTGGCAGTTTGATGTCTCCTCACTGCTTTGGAAATCGCTTCTCCTACCCAAGATTCATCATTATAGCTAAACGTCTCAACATTTATCGTATGCTGAATCCATGGCCCAATTATCTTTTTGCATTCTATGTTTGCATTCTCAAAAGCTAGAGATTCAAGAAGTATTCATCTAGCTTCTGGGTCTGTTACCCCTATGTCCAGAGCCTTAATTAAACTTTGCAAAAAGTCAATAAAAAGTTCTCTCAGTCCCTGCCTAATTCTGGTATATGATTCAACCCTTTTTGCTGGATCTTATATCCTATTCCAAGCACTCAAAGCTGCTTAGTGACATAGACACAGTACTTCATCATCATAAAGAGCTTGGACCTGTGGATCAGCATATTCTCCTGCACCAAGAATTTGATCTTGGGAAATCTCCACACCTTTTGCTCTTCCTTGCTGTACCATATGCTTGGATTCTTCTCTGAAATAGATTCCAAACATCAAGGAAGGTCCATTATCTAAAACTGCAGACACTAACGGATGGAAATCATGGGGGGTAGCTCTAGCATTGGAAGCCCAAGTCCTTATCATTTCCTTAACATATGCAGAGTGCAAGCCAAATTAACAATAGCTTGCTTAATTTCTTTTAGATCATTCATTGCTATTGGTGTCCATCTAGCTTCTCTGACTCCCTTTGAGCCTTTAGAAGTTGACGCTTTGTCAGAATAAATTACAAGGTATGTCGCTAAAACCCTGGGTAAGCCAGTTCTAATAGCTGGTGGTGGCATTATATCCTGTCCTTGTGCCTTTTTACTCTGTTCACCAGCTCCAATAATTTCTTCAATCATTTCAAGTCTTTTTATTATTGTCTCTTTTGAATCCTGAATCTCCTGACCTGCATGAGTTTCTAGTAAAGATTGTATGGTTCTTAGGAGTGCCATATTCTTCCTAAATGATAGAATATTCAAAGGAATACTGAAACCTAGTAACCAGTAAATTAAGTTATCCCCATAGTCATAAAACCTTGCATGATATGACCCATTGTATTAGTAAACAAAACAGTAAAATTTGTTGGAAACGAAAACCGCCATATTACCTATTATCCAGCAGGCGGTGCTGTTGCCAAGTCACGACGAAAAGGAGATCCTGTTTCAGTGTCCGCCTAGTATTTGTTAAAAACTGGGAAATGCAAGTTGCTCAACAAAGTAAATGTAATTGAATCAATTCCATACACGGAACCATAAACCCAGAATCCAGGGGTAGAGAAGAGTAACCCAGAAGCCATGTATGCCTCCACATGACAGAGTCGCCCCGAGGGGTTGCAGCTTTTGGCAACCAGCAACCGTGTGCTCTGGTTCACGCCGCTTAGAGCTGCCCTTGCAAGGGAGAGTTGAAAATGATTCAGAAAAGAGCAAACCACGTGGGCAGAGACTACGTGAGCCTGTGGAGTTTAAATCCACATGGGGAGGCAAACGATAGGGTACGTGGGGACTTGAAGTCAATCTCAGGTGTTTAAAGGGAAAATACAAAGAACTGCAGCAAGAAAAGCCACTGTGTGATAATTTATATTCAATTTCTGGCTCCATGTACAAGGCACAGGCCACAAGGCACAGGCCACAAGGCACAGGCTGTGGCTAAGGGAGGGAGGGCTCGTGCCAAGCCAAACCGGCTGCAGGCAGCTGAGCGGGGGAAGGAGGGGTCCTAAAACCAAACGTTGGGCGCTAGATGAAGGTGAAGGCATAAGTCAAAAACAATCCCACACCAGTTTAGAATTATGATTAATAGAATGGTTATTTATTTAAAGGGGAAAAAACTTACAGATCACCATCCCAGACAACAGCCCTCTGCACAATCAGGAAGGGAGTCTAGTCGCCAGAAGCAGAGCAGGAAGTAAGAGAGAGGGAGAAGGGAAGTGGCCACTTTTTTAAAGGGAGAGAGACCACACCCCAATGGGCTGGTATCTCAGCAGATATTGGCTGGAGGAGCAGAAGGACCTCACGCAACAAGAGAGAGAGAGACATACTGAAATATTACTTTGTATGTTCACTAAAATTAATAAAAATTAAATTAAAAGTAAAATGATGAGAATTGAATGTTAGTCTGCAGTGATTGAGGACACTACTCTACCTACTTCTTCATGGTCTACTGTAGTGTAAGAGGCTTCTCTAACTCCCATCAGGGTCTCCGCTTAGAAGAAGTCCATCTCTTACCATGTTAGGAACACAATTCTTTATCTATACTATGATTCATAACCTCCTGCTCATATCTTGGGTACATGCAAGTAGCCCTGAAAGAGCCCTCTGCCAAATTCTTCATTTGACAGGAGATAGACACAAATATATAGAAAGGAATGATTGGGTCATCACTCATGGGAGTGAGCACAGCTCTTCTGGGAAGTTGCTTCTCTTAATTGGAATCCTATTATATACTCAAGGTCCATTTGGAAGCTCCCTTCCCCATAATACTGGGTTTTTTTATGGTGTGTGTGACACTGATAACCATTGGTACAACTCCTTAGCAGCTTAGAGTGGCATTCATTGTAGCAAAGGGTCATATACTATTAAATACCAATCTGTTCTTCAGAGGTACAAAGAGGACAGACCATTCTTTTCACTGTCCTCCTACACAGCCCCACATCTCAGAAAACATGCTGAAAAATATTGTGAAAAGATAAAAATGAGAAAGTTAAGACTGGGGAGTGGATCACAGTGGTGGAACATTTAGCTGCCATCTGCAGCCACCTAGGCACATTCCCAGGTACCAATGGGATAAAACACAGAGCTTGTCACCACTCACAGCAGAGTATTGTGAACTCAGGAGGTCATCCTATTAATTATTCTCTTTTCAGGTGAACTACATACATTTCCTTTGGTTTACATACAATGTTACTAGAGCATGGACAAGCATGACTTTAAATTTTTAAATAGATGGTCTATATTTCCAATATATCAGTCAGTAAATCCAATTCAGTAGCATTTATTAAAATTCAATGACCTTAGACCATAGTTTAAAGGACAGCACTTTCATCCACAAAAGAGACTGAGATTGGTATGACAGAATGTAATTTAATTCAAATATTTATTGAAAGCCCTCTGGGACCTCAGAGATGTCTATCTCAGAACTGTTCAAGGTCTTCAGCACTAAGGGTCACATCAGCATAGTGAGAATAAAATAAAATTTCTTAGTAGAAACTAGCAAGGATGATGGGGAGGAGCAGGAAGCAACCATCCCTGGGAATCAGAAGCAATGGTGCTGATGTGGAAAGCACTAGAACTGAGGGCACAGTGAGCTGAGGTGCTTCCTCAGTAAATGGTGGTGGAAAGTTTATTCTTCTTGTCTTAGGACCAACCATCCCTGACAAGGAACACTAGTCTGGGATGTTGTCACTTTCCTCCTGCTACCAAACCCTGAGGATAGGGGTAAGATGGTGCAGAATCAACAGCACAGACTCTGGGAGGCAGGAAAGTGGTAGAGCACCCTTATTTATTGCTGATGTTAGGCAGACCTTTACATACCAACCCAGAAACCAAGGGATGGCATCATCTGGAACACTGTGTTGTCTCTCCCTCGCTGACTCTGGCCATCTGATATCATGACATCATCAGTCTCCAGGCTCCATGATAGGCTCCCCATTGACTCCAGGGGAAGTTAGCACTGCACATGCTCTTTTTAGCTAGTCCAAAAGGATTTCCACTTGGGGTGTGTTACCGGTTGAAACTGGCTTTCTCCTACTTATCCCCCCATTTTTATTATTTTTATTGGGAGGTCAGTATGAGTTGGAGTACCAGTGTTCTGGCCTAGTTTCCACCCCAGGGGTACCCAGCAACTAGACTGTACCTGTTTTTAATTGACTTGCTGAACAAGAGCTTACCTATCAATGACATCCAGCCCTTGAATGGTGTCTTCCCTGGAAAGCATTCCTGGGTAGAAGGGACATCTTTAGTGGAGGCCTTTCAAATCTCCATGAGCCATGCTTGTAGGGGGACTATTAGGAGGTTGTCTAAGAGCCATTAGAGCATGAAGTGTCACCCTCTTGACTAAATGCTGCATCTGATGTGCAATGGGATGTAGGAGGGAGGTTGCTTGTTGGTTCCCAGCTGCCTGGCTAGCTTAGACCCGAAATAATCACATAGAAACTGTATTAATTAAAGCACTGCTTGGCCCACTAGTTCTAGCTTCTTATTGTCTAACTCTTATATCAATTTAACCCATTTCTATTAATCTGCGTATTGCCACATGCAGTGGATTACCAGCAAAGTTTCAGCATGTCTGACTCTGGAGGCAGTTCCATGGCTTCTCTCTGACTGCCCTTCTTTCTCCCAGCATTCAGTTTAGTTTTCCCTGCCTAGCTAAGTTCTGTCCTGCTATAGGTCCAAAGTAGTTTCTTTATTCATTAATGGTAATCACAGCATACAGAGGGAAATCCCACATCACCTCCCCTTTTCTGTTTAAATAAAAAGGAAGGTTTGAACTTTAACATAGTAAAATTACATATAACAAAGCAGATATCAAATAAGAATTACAATTACAATATTTTTATCTATTTTATTTTCTATCATAACTAAGGAAAACTGTAACTATAAATTTTTCAATTCCAGCAAAGACTCCAGAAGGATATAATATTACCTAAGTAAACAGGAAGTGCATTCTCAACAATTTCCAAGACTCTAGAATTGACAGAGATATCTGGCTGCCTGGACAGTCACCCAAAGTTTTTCTGTATCATTAGGGCATTCAGTCTTCAGCCCACAGGCCCATAGTATTGTCAGACTCTTTCATAAAGCAGGAATCCTGAAGGATTGTTTCACCTTTAGCCAAGTTCAGCAGTCATTTTTATGTGGGTACTGCATGTCCAATTAAGTAAGTCTAGGCAGGAGCAGTTTCTTGCCCAAATGGCTAGCAAACTCTATAAGGAGCCTCTTGGATTTCCATCTTCCTCTTAAAGTAGATTGGTGCTGCCAGGAGCAGATGTGTCTCATTGTCATGAAAAGTTCTAAATTCTTAAAACATTTTAAATACCATATTCTGTAGTCTTTGAAAGATTTTAAGAATGTCTATCTAACTGAAATATATCTCTATATATCTAGAAAATATAACTAACATTACTACAAGCTTGATTATTATAGATGATTATCTATTAACCTATATTTCTTAATTATAATATATATATATATATATATATATATATATATATATATATATATATATTGGTTTTTTCGAGACAAGGTTTCTCTGTGATTTTGGAGCCTGTCCTGGAACTAGCTCTGTAGACCAGGCTGGTCTCGAACTCACAGAGATCCGCCTGCCTCTGCCTCCCGAGTGCTGGGATTACAGGCGTGCGCCACCACCATTTTAAATGAGTTGCACAAACACAATACCTTAATCAAAAACAGAAATATACATATAATAAAATTGACCTTACATTTGTATTAATAAACCAAGATACATACCAGTGCAAATCTCTCTAGCACATCCCCCTTTAAATATAAAGAATCATTTATAAACAATATTTTGGAATATGGGCATAGTTCTGTCCAAACTATTTCCTATTGTTTATTGGGCAAAGTAATTTTGAAAGGTATTCAAGGCAACCTTTCAGGGGAGCTTGGTACATCAAACTACATTAATCTGAAAGGATTCCAAAGGATCTCATCTTCTGTGGAAACAAAAGAAAAACCTCTTTTCCGAAGTAACATATCCTTAGATCCATATTTTCAAATCAAGATACCTTTAAAGTATATGTGTTGGTTTAGTTTAGTAGCCCATACAATAAAATATCTCTCTGTACTTAGCTTCTTCACAGTCAAAAAATTCAAAAGAAACACAATAATATATATAATCCAGATTCTCTGTGAATTTTCCATTTTTATGTGGCTTATTTGTTTTAAATCTATTACTTTTAATATTTATTTTATTATCTTTACTCTCTCCCAAGCCTATGTATATTTACTCAACACAGTGATTCATTTAGAGTTCTTTCACATCTGGATTTGCCTTTATTGCATATCTATAATTCTTTACTGTCCAGGAGCACTTTTTAAAACTTAAGTTGCACCATTACTAGGGTATATATTGTACTTTCTGCTTGCCCTGTTCAGTCCAGCATGGTGGAGCTGCATGCACCACTCCACTTCCAGGCACACAGCAAACAAGCCACTGCATGCTGCTCACAAGCCCATCCAAATTCTCAATTTCCTGGTTTCCTGAAAGAGTGAGAGTTTGTGCTAGCAGCAGGGCCCATGGCTGGGAAGCTGCCATTTTAAAACATTATGCCTCTTGCTCATTCCCAACTGTTTAGCCTAGAAATAATTACACAGACACTGTATTAATTAAATCACTACTTGGCCCATTAGTTCTAGCTTCTGATTGGCCAACTCTTACATATTAATTTAACCCATTTCTATTAATCTGTGCATCACCACGAGATCATGGCCTACCAGCTAAGTTTCAGCACTCTATCTTAGGTGACTCCACGGCTTCTGACTCTGCCTTCTTCCTCTCAACATACAACCAAGTTTTCCCCACCTAGTTTTGTTCTTCCTTGCCATAGGCTCAAAAATGTACTTTATTCATTAACCAATAAAAGCAACACATAGACAGAAGGACCTCCCAAATTAGTAGGAGAGATGTGAGAAGGATGAATATTAATAGTATTGTGTTACCCATTACTGTATATGTGATGATCCAAGAGGGATTGAGGAGTCTCTTAAAGTTTTTCTAAATCTTAATGATGAAACTTGTGTCAAAAGTCATGGGAGTTACTGTGTCATATTGAGGCAGGAAATGTGTTATTGTAGGAAAACAGATAGTTGAGAAACTTTTCCAACCAAGAGCCCTTTATATATTGGGCAAGTTGTATCCTGTCCTAGGAGAAGCTGGACATCTGGTAAGGAGCTAGGCAAATTGACCTGGGTTGAATGCCAACAAGGCCAAGTCATGGACAAATTCTATTTCTTCTGAGAACAAATTCACCCTCTGTTGCAAAACATGGATATCCCATTTTATAAGAAGGCACACATCACCCATATGGGGAGGGCTGTGGAAGAGCAGGTTCCTCAACCCATTGGTGTCCCTCTGTGGCTGGCTGAACCTTGGGTAGGCACCCATATGGGTGTTGTTGAGCTCTGTGGGAAAGCACAATCATATCCTCTTCCCTTAGTCAACATTGGGCAGGTGGTTGCCATTGGAGGGTGGTAGGGTCCCTCCATCTTACTAAAAGGCAATGGTGTGACACAAGGTAGATATGTCCAGTGTTTTTAAGCAGGGCTAATGCCCCATTCATCAAAGATAAGAAAATTCAGGTGGAATATGGCCTCTTTTAGGGCCAGACAGGGGCTCGCTTAGTCTCAGGCAAAATAGATTTAGAAAGGATATCTTTGTGTGTTTTATGGGTTATCTCCACAGTGAACTGGCCTTGAAGGCTTTAGAGGATACTAAAAATATGGCTTATTTTCCAGGAACTGAGGAACTTATTGAGCTTTTGGAAAACATAAGCAGGGCCATTATCAGTCTTTATGGTCTATGGCACCCCCTGAGAGAGCCACAGCATACATGAAGACAGAACAGGTATCTACCATGACAGGAACATAGCAGAGACTACCAAATGAGTGGTGGTGAGTGACATCCATTTGCTGGGTTCTATTGGGAAGGAGCCTTCTGTGTTTCACACCCACTTAAAGAGGGGACCCAGGGACACCAGAAGAGCACAGGCAGTGTAGGATCTAACTAAGTGTTTACATTGAGAAATAGCAAGCTCTGGGAGAAACTTGTAAAGGTTCTGGGGGGACAGACGGAATTGTTGATGAAGCATTCTCATTTGTTCAAGGAGGTCAAGGTCTAGCATCATAATCATGGTGTCAATTTGATTTTGTCCCTGGCTAGGGTACCTGGGAGTCCAGTGTGTGACAGGATGTGAGAAATATATCAGGCACATCTGGGCTAATGTGCCTTATATGAACAACATGGACATTTATAAAGGACTTTTTTAGTTTTTGACTTGGGGAAAGGGTAGGGTATGAACAGTCCGGATTGCATATAGGATGTCAGAGAAAATATTGACAGGCTCAGACTGACATTCCACGAGGACCTTCAGGAGGGCTAGCAGTTCTCCCAGTTGTACAAAGCCAGGGTTGGACAGTATGTAGGTCACATGTTTCACTCCTAGATGCTGAATTAAGACCCTGAAACTTTTTTGTTAGAATCTGAGAATGAATGCCAAAAATAGCTTTAGGAATAGGAGAAGATGAAGGAGGACTGTGGGGCCTGACTTCCAAGGGAAGCAGGGACAGTGAGGCAAATCTTTTATCTTGTGGTGGGTGGTTTTCCAATGTCTCAGGGAAGCCCATAATCATTTCTTGGAAGCTAATAGAGTCTGCCCACAGGAGCTGAGAATGTTGAAGGAAAAGGGGGAGAATAATTTTGTCTGGCTCCAACCACAAATTCTTTGGGCCAGCATCCATGCCTTAATGGTGAGGCAGAAGGTCATTTCAAACTTTGAGGTGATTTTCTTGTAGATCTGAGGATGTTTGGTGTATCCACATTGATGAACCTGATTGCCAAGAAACTTCCAAAATATACATGATAGTCCAAAGTATGATTGCCAGGAGAGGCCTATAATGCTTGTTGTCTATCTAAGGAGGTGACAGAAGGGAGGGCACCCTATGAAGGAGGTCTTTGGCCTCTCATATAAGACTGATATTTGCTGAGGGGCAGGTAGGGCCCTTCAGTAGAAAAACAAGGAACCCATCTCTTGCTCTGGAATGGGCAAAAATGGCTTAAGCCAATTAATAGAGCTGCGGGGTTGTTGGAGCATAGGGAAGAAAAGACTGGAGCTTTGGAGCTTTGGAGCTTTTCAGGGACTACCTGGATGTTGATAGTGGCCAAATCTTCTAGGAGGGTCAAGAACATCCTTTTTAAATAATGAGAATCAGGGTATGCCAGGAAGATGTCGTCCATGTAATGAACCAGAAGGATATCCTTGAGAACATTGTGAAATGCCTGGGAAACAACTGGCAAATAGTAGGACTATTTTTAATTCCTTGGGGCAAGATCATCTATTGGTATCTTTGGGCAGGTTAGGCTTCCAGACTGGGAAATGAAGGCGAAGTGACATTTATCTGCTGGTGCTAATGGAGTCTGAAAAAAAAATCCTTGATGTCTAAAAAAAGAAGTGGTGAGAAGCAGGGGAGGTTGGCAATGGGATGAAGCAGAACAGGCTGTATGATACTCATTTTTACCATTTGTTTATTAACAGCACACAAGTCTTGAAGTAACCAGTAATGGCCAGACTTCCTGTGGATGACATATATGGGAGTGTTGTGTCTGCTGGGGGAAGGTTCTAGGTGTCCCAGTCTGAGTTATTCATTGACTAGTTCTTTAAAACCATTAATTTAGTTTTATTATAGACTACTGCTGCACCCAGATGTCATTATCTGAGAGCCATGAAAGGACAATAGGATCAGGGTCCCACTTCCCTGAGGGCTCATGGCAGGCAGTGGCCTTTAGAATTGGGGTATGCCTCTGGATGGTCAGTGGGAGAGGGGTGCCCTGAGATGCCCAGTTTGTCATGGGTCATGATATCATAAAAGAAGGCATGATCATCAGTATTTATCCCTTATCCACTAATATATCCTGTCCCCAAAGATTGTGTGGGACATCGACCATGACTGGAGAGAAGGAGCCTTGGTTGTTATCTATGTCCATCCAGTGTAGAGAACAGATAGTAGTGCAGGTGTTCTTCTGTCCTTCCTCTCTGCTGTTGGAGGGGGGCAGGTCTAAACTTTCAATGAGGAAATCCGAGGGCTTCTGTTTCTGTGATGATGGTGACATCTACCCCAGTGTCCACAAGACCCTTCACTGTCAGCCCATTCAGATGTACAGTTATCATAGGAAGGTGTAGGAAAATGGGCAGCATCCAAAATACCCTAAGGGTGTCCCCTCTTAGTGGTGAGGCTGAGCTATGCTTCTCTTGGGCTTAAAAGGGCAGGGGACTCAGTAGTCTAAGAGGGGCAGTCTTTAGCTCAGTGGGAGCCTTTGCTGCACTTAGGACAGAGCATCTTGGGACATGAATTAGGGCAGTCCCAAGAGAGATAGCCAGGCTTACTGTACTCCCAACAGGACTAGTTGAATGAAGGATAACATCTGTGGTGGTCAGTAGATGGCTGCCTATCAGACAGCAGGGTGTCAACAGGTTCCATTGGGGCAGCAATGGGACCTGCGCCTAGGTCCAAATACCTAGTATCAAACACCCACTTGTGAACTTCATCATTATGGACCATGGCCACTGTATTATACGTGGGGGAATTGAGGCCCTCCCAGGACAACTGCTTAATTAGCATCTTCCTAATGTGTCCCAAGTTGACTCTGCTTCACTGCCATAGTGACCCTGGTGAAGAAGTCAGTGTATGAGTCCCCTGACTGCTTAACAAGGTTATGAAAATGGGCTGAAGGTTTACTGGGGGTACATTACTTGAGGACCTTGAAGGCCAGGTCTCTGACTTGCTGGAAGTAGGCCAAATGACCAATGGTGTTTTGAGAGACAGGGTCAATGTATTGACCATGCCAGGTAAACATGTCACAGGAAATGGGGAGATTGTATTGCAAATTGAGGCAGTCTTGAGCCTTTGCTTGATCATCATAAGTAGAGTGTTAACTGAGGAAGACCACTGGCTCAAAAATAGCCTTAAGAGGATGGTACCAGTCAAAATAAGTGTAGAGGTGTTATGTTGTCTCTCCTTCATTGGCTCCAGCTACCTTATGTCATGGTTTCATCAGTCTCCCAGCTCTGAGGCTGGTTCCTGATTGGCTCAAGGGGAAGTTACCAATGTGCATGCTCTTATTATCTAACCCAAGGGGATTTCCACTTGAGATACATAACCTGTTGAAACAGGTCAACAGGCTTCCTCTTACAGGCTGTATTGTCCAAATAAATGGGTAAACAATCTAAATGTCAATATCGTAGGATATGTGGAGGTGAGAATAAACAAATGGCACCAGGAAGGAACCATACTAGCCCAAAAGAGTGAATGAATGGATGTTTGGTCTGATTCTGCAAGTTCAATGACAATGGAGAACAACTTATTTTTCAATTTGAGGTATAATTGTCAGAATAGCTTATATACAAATATGTGTATTTTAAGAACTGCTATACTCAGATTGTTCCCTAAGAACTCGCATCTTAGACACTTGATCCCCAATGAGACATGTTGAGATTGGGCCTGGTGGAATAACCTTAGGCTAAAGGGGACACATTCTTGGAAGAATAATGTACCCTACCCTACCACTTCTCTCACATATGTTTCTACATGTGATTTCTTCCTCCCCAACACAAGCTCTCATTATTCTAAGTCCATCTGCCATAAGGTCCTCATCAGAACTTGAGGTAGGTCCTTAGTTTCAAGATCTAAAAAGCTAAATATATCTATCTTATTTATAAAGTTAGCTTACCTTAGGAATTTCATTATTTGTAAATCTTTTAAAAATAATATTTTAGTTAGTATATATTTGTTGTACGTGGTACTTATTTTCACTAAAACCAGCTTGTGAAAATACATAATATACTTTAAGCACACAACCCCATTCCATCTACTCTCCCTTCTAATACTCTCCAATTAGTCCTCTTTATTTTGTAGTGAGGAGGCAAGCAGGCCTGCTTTTCATCCCGCCCAGTTCCTGCATGGCTAGCTTTACACTCGAAATAACAACATACAAATTGTATTCTTTTAAACACTACCTGGCCCATAATTTCTAGCCCCTTGAAATTATTTCTCACATCTTGATTAACCTATTTCTAATAATCTGTGTAGCACCACAAGGTGGTGGCTTACCGGAAAGATTCTAGCCTATATCTGCCTCGGGTCGAAGAATCATAGTGACTGCCTTGCTTCCCTTCTGCCCAGCATTCTGTTCTGTTTACTCCACCTACCTAATTTTCTGTCCTATCTAAGGGCCAAGGCAGTTTCTTTATTAACCAATGAAAGTAACACATAGACAGATAACCCTCCCACATCATGATTTCTTTAAACGATTCCTCTTATACTGTCATGTCCAATATATATCCATGATTTTACATATTTACAAAAATCTAGGACCCATAACCAGGTATAGTTATTTTCCCTTCAAATTGTTGGCCTGGGGATTCTAAGAGACCTCCATAATTGCATAGGCTATTGCTATTACCTTAAGTTGCTTTCAGAATGTGAAAGTAACACACTGTTGCTATTGATACTACATACTTTGAACATAGGACTTGGCGGTAGCAATCTGGAACTCTCCTGGAAGCCTCATCCTTAGGGACTAGCTATCATAGTATCTGAACGGGTTATGCAAGTTGCCATGGGAGAAACACAATCAATAGTCCTGCCCAACTATAAAACTTGTGAACCATAATGACCAGCATGGAACAGTACCCCAAAGGGTAAAATAGTGGCTCTTTTGTACTAGGGGAAACTAATAGTTACCTAAATGAACTTCAGGTCTACTCAGGAGGAAAGTCTTCTTAGTACTGCAAACCTCAACAATTACCAGGGATGTAAGGTCCTGAGTCCTAGAGGTTAACCTGCTACTGCCGTATTCTTACATCAATGTAATTTCTAATTGCATTCTACATATTTATCCTTATACCCACAAATAAGTGTAGCTCTCACCCCTCATTGAAGAATCTTTTTATTGCAGTAGATGGAGATTAGTACAGAAAACCACAATTGGACAAAATGCAGAGAAGAGACTGTGGGTACCCAAATCCAATTAACCCAACCCTTACACCTAAGACTCAGGGAATATTGTGGAAGAAGGGATACAAATATGGTGTAAACCAGAGGATTAGCGTGTCTGCTGTGAAATAGTGTCTTCTATATTTAAGAGGGAAGATGCACCACTGTAATCTCAACAATAAGGTCACCTAAATAAAACCATAACAACGACATCAGCTGAATGCCAATGCAGATAGGAGAAATATCCTAAGATCCTGCCCTAGATGAAGAAGTATGGGTAATTAATGGCTGCCGCTAGGAGAGCCAGTCTTCTCTAGTGTGAGCCCCCGATAAGTTATTCAAACCCAAATGATAATCCTTAAACAATACACATGTGAACAACACTAGATGGATTCAGTGGGTTGTATTTATATGAAAACGAATGTATGTGTACATAAGTAGGTACATAACAGTCACAATTAATGAAGATGATCTCATAAATTTGAGAAGGAATGGGGCATGGGAGGAGTTGGAGTTGGAGAATGTAGGGTTAAAAAGATGCGAAATACAGTAGTCATGTTTGAAATTCTCAGAAACAAGGTTATTTTTAATTTAAAAAATCTAGGATCCATACGAAATATTTTTTTCTAGATTTGTAAAATTTTAAGGCAGGAATGAAAGCTGTTAAGTTTTCAGGTTGGGAAAATGGAAGGATTTTGTACTGACAAAGCAGGAGGTGAGAGAGGAATTCTGGAGTTGGCGTGCTAAGAATAGGCAAGTCTGGGTAAAAACAGATGGGTTTTCAGATGAGATGCTGGATGGATTTCAGGATAGGCAGCTAAAGCTAGACTCAGGGGTCTAGATGAGGAGAATGATTTTGTATCAAGAGAGATTTATTCTATCTTCCCCCTAAACCACATGCTTATTTTTTCTCATCAGGCCATGTTTTATGGAAATGTGGACAGGACCAATATAGAGCATAGTTACACATAGTTACACTGGAGACCTCTGCCTCCAGTGATCTCTTAGCTGCCTTGTTTCAGGATTTATAGGTCATTCAAACTCAGATAATTAATTTATGAATCATCTGTGAACAAGGGCTCACTGTGAACTGAGAATTCAACCTTAGAAGAAAGGGTTGGGTTTGTCCCATATTCACACCCAAGAGATGATAAAGACTTGGGGAATGAAACTAAGGGAAGGAACATTTACTCTCCTCACCCTTGTGACTCCTATGAATTGACATGAAGCGGTTTGAGTTTCCCAATACTTGTACACATGGGAAATTGTACAGAACATATAGCTTTCCAACAGTAGATCAGCATCTGAAGCTGAAGTCTACAGCTCATTCTACTCCTCCCAACTGGACACACCTTCATCCCACTCCTCCCCACCACACACCCTCATCCCACTCCTCCTAACTGGACACACCCTCATCCCACTCCTTCCTACCACACACAACCTCATCACATCTCTTCCCACCACACACACACGCTCATCTCACTCCTCCCCACCACACACACCCTCATCCCACTCCTCCCACCACACGCATCCTCACCTCACTCCTCCCCATCACACACACCCTCATCCCACTCCTCCCAACCTGACACACCCTCATCCCATTCCCCACCACACACATCCTCATCCCATTTCTACCTACCAGACACACCTCCTGTCTTATCCTAGTGAGCATTAGAGTGACTTGCTTCTTCATCTCTGGCAGGACTGGTAGCTTTTTTTGCTAGTGAAGGAGAATCTCTATGCTGCTGACTTACTATCATGCCAAAACCATAGAACTTGCCTGTCGTGGCTTTCACATAAGTAACAATCAACTTCCTTCCTTGTCCGTTGAATGCAGACCATTCAGGCCACCCAGTTCTCCCATGGTCCCCAAATTATAGCTGTCTTAGTGGCCATGGCCAGTCTCTCACGTTCAGAGCTTTCAGTGTGTCGTAGTGCTTTCTGTCTTTCCTGTCATAGGCATGGGGGTGGCGGGGAGTCTACCATAGTGCTTCTCAGGCTATAAGCTCTAGGTCTCTGTGGAAAGGCTGTCCCACCTCAACTCAGACATCCTTCAACTGAGTCTCTTCCCCAGGACCTCAGAAGGCATCTAAAGCTAAAGCTCCTCCACTCAGGTATGAGCACTGTGTTTCTGGTGTTCTCTGCCATTGTCCTGCACTTGGGTGTGAGCACTGTGTGTCTGGTGTTCTCTACCCGTTTCCTCCCCTCATGTGTGAGCACTGAGTGTCTGGTGTTCTCCTCTGCCACTGTCCTGCATGAGGTTAGAGCTTAGAGCCATCGCACAGCTTAGCCCACGTTAATTCTTCTCCACAAGGCTAGCAGTCAGCTTCTATGTCCACTGTCGTCTGCTCTACCCAAAGACTCATGAGTTCTGTCTTGGAAGAGAATAGCTGAGGCCCACTTCTCCCCTCATACAGTGTCTGGATGCTGTGTTTAGTCACACAAGGCAGAGCTTTGCCACATAATAGTAAGAAGAGTAACAACAATCTTAGACTTCACACGATGGAGAATCAAGTTTTCGTTTTCTAACAAGGACCATGTGTTTGGGAGATGCCAACAGCAACCAGACAGAATTACTTACCTGAACTTAATTGCTTCATTGTATGTGAAACAGATCCCATTTTCTTTGAAATCCCTGATATGCACTGGGAGTTAGTTTAGGATAATCAGTTTCAAAATAAATGGTAAACTATAATTCATTTTCCTCATTGAGCCCCAAGTTCTCTGCTCAGGACTCGGTCATTTCCAGTCATGTGCAAGAGACAAGACCTTGCTGCTTCGGTGACTGCATTGATGATTTCAAGCTGGGCTTCATGTGAAGGAGAAGGATGCTGGCTCCAGAGTACGTTCTGACAGACTGATAGGTCCAACATTTTATACTGCCAGTAAAATAAAAGCTTGGAAGAGAGCAAAGGGAAAATAAATCAAAACTATAAGCTGTGAGAGTAAGTTGGACCGTACCTCAGAGTGTCTGATTTGGCTGACGATCTTCCAGGAAGTGAATCAAAATGTAACTGGAGTGATGTTGATTCTTCTCGAACACAGTGTGAACTGTAAGAATCGAAAAATACCCCAAACACTGAGAAACAAGAAGTATAATTCACGTATCGTCATTTGGTGCCAATTGAAAGTAGAAAGTTCTGCCCAAAATTGTTCCAATTTTCCATACTCTATAGCATGCCTAGGTAAAAAAAATAAATAAACGGCTGCTTCGTGCTCAGAATTTAAATGGAAGCGAGACTTTTGAATGTGAGCTTTGGTTAAAAGGTCACAGCTTTAATCATATTCAGGGAAGCTGCGACAAGAGATAGGAAGAGAAGGATCATAGAAAAGGGAATGAAAACGACCCCAACTGGCCCCGAGAAGCCTGAGGGAAGTTCACAGAACTGTCCTTGAAGGAGTTACAGTGTGAAAACGAAGTGCAAATACTCTCAATGCTGGTGGTGTGGGGTGAAGTGGGGAGTACACTCACAACTGCTCTGAACTCTGACATTTAGAAGCCTGTAAAGTCATATTATCTCTGACATCTCTGGAAGATTCATTACACACTGCACAAAATTTCCCAGGAAATATCTTTGATTCCAAGCTTGTCACCCTCATCCACGGCATTCCTGATATATGCAAGATCAAGTAAAAGCCTCCTTGCACAGTTTCGGAGATCACTCACCATCTGCTACTATTTTTCTAGTCTTATCTTTCCTGGCCTCGCTCTACACCGATTACATAAACCCTCCACACTTTATGTAATGAGATTGTAGTTTCCTAATCAAGTAATGCTAATTCCCATGTGGATATGCTCTCCAGTGTGGCTCTTTCTGCTTGAAAATGCCTTTCAGCCTCCAGTCAGTGCGCCAGAACAAGGCTGAAGTTTCCAACACCTTGGCGGTTTCTCCCGTTGGATCTTGTCGAGATTCCCTTTGCAGGAATCAGTCAAGTGGAACTAGCTCCCTCTACTGGACCGGACCCAGAACTGCACATACAGCTAAGGGATTGTTTGGACACTAGACTTAACTCTCAAGGTTGGTTGTGTCAGAATGCACCCCACTAGAGTCGACAGAAGATGCCTCTCAAGTCAAAAAGAAAATGAAGCAGTAAGGTAAACCCCATGGCTTAACAGGCTTAAAAGGCCGGAATGGGAAGGAGAATCCAGTAAGATACAATTCATTAAGAAGGAATTCAACGTGGTCCCAGAGGCCAAAGGCACAATCATTATCCCCTCCCCAGTCATACTGCATATCAGTAACTGTAGGCACAGGTAGCCCCTGGGGACTTTAGCAAATAATCGGGGGTCACACTGTAGATTCTAGTGAAACCGCCCATTAAGCAGCTATAAATAACTCAAACTATAAATTTAATTCAAAGCTATACTTTTAACACTCGACTCAACATGTGTATTGATTCTCTGTTTCCATGTTGGCTCCCTCCAGCAAGTCCCTCCCAGTGATCACAATGCCTCTCTTGATATTTGTCTGCTTGGAATCCCAAAGGTCTTCAGGTGCTGACACTTTGGAAGTGGCCTCAAAGAGTACATGTCACTGTGATGCCTAAACTCCAAGAGTTCCATTTCCTTAACATGTGTTGCAAGGCCACTTTTCATCTTCTGGAATATGGGGAAAAAACAGCTAGGGCCGACTGGCCAAGTCTGATATTAAAGCTCTAGAGGAAATAGAAGTCTCGAGAATGTAAGCATGGCGGGGATGGGAGCCAAGACCCTCTGCTCACTTCTGGCTCCGTCTCAACTCCCTGAGAAACTAGAGCAGGCTGGGCTTCAGCATTATGATGTAATCTTCCCATCAGTTATAGCAATTATTTGTGGCAGCTCAATATTCTGTGTATCTCACGGTGCCGGAAATGTCGGTGTCGCGGCTGTGGGCAAGCCCGGAGGATGGAGGGATGGCGCTCTGCTGAATTACAGTGTTCCCTACAGAAGGGAAATTTGGTTTCATTTGATCACAGCTTTTTCTGAGGGTTGATGCCTTGACTTGGCCCGTGGTATATAATCTTCTCTGAATATAAACTCACATAGCTGCCCCAGTGTTCTTAGACTCATAACTGGAATCAGGTATGAGTATTAAAGACTAGACTAGAACAATGAATGCTCGGGTTATATTCATTGAATTACCAGTTGAACAGTTACTGGTTTTAAAAGTATCACGAGGAAACCAAACAATCAAGGCTGGCTTAGCAGTGTGGCATACAAACAGATTTTAGGAAAGAATTCAGCAAAACGCATCAATTGTAGTTCAAAACGTAAACCTTACCCCCTCCCCCCCAATCAAATGCTAACTTCTTTAAAACACAGACATAATAGCAAGCAGCTAAGAAAGGACCCAGGCGTGGTAGTCATCAAAGATAAAGGCAAATGGTAGGCACTAGCTGTGATCCTGGTGAGAAAATCATGGAAGGTCATCTTTTATCATGAGCCTGGGAGACTCATCCTTCTCTGCTGCTCAGTTCGAGGGCAGCTTTGGGATGTTGCTGATACAAGGCCCTTATTCTGTTTTATTTCTAGACAGCATTTGTACTTTAAAAAATTCAAATTTTAGCACACGTCCAGCAAATACCACATCCTGTCACCAGGAAGTTCACATTCAACAGTGTCCTCCTTACTGATCTGTGGGTGTAAGCTCTGTTTCTCTCCTTCAGAGAACATCGCATTGTTCTGTATTGGTCTGTCACTAGCCTCTGACTTGGTATAACATGAGCGAAGCTGCATTGATCTGAGTTACTGACATTTTTACTGCATTTCTTAGCAACAGTATGAGAATCCAGGTTGGTAGAAATAGATGTGTGATGGATAAATAATACACATTCAGGACAGTGAGACTCAGAGCCATCTTCTGGACCTGGTTTCTTTTAACTAGTATCTTAGTAATTGGATTCTCCTTTTAGGAATGTTGTTGGAAATTGTGTGCCTCTGATATTAATTATGAATGGTATATGAGTGGGCAAAGCATACAGTGTGCATTGCTATCTGATTATTGCAAAAAGGAACTTATCATATTGACTTTAAGCCAAAGTTACTTAACTTGAAAGATATCATCTAAGATCCCCAATGGATTCACATTTACTTCTCTATTTGTAGGTTAAATTATTAGATTAGACTCTGTAAGTACATTTGTGGAAGTGCTGGCCATGGTTGAAAGCTACAAAGTAGCACTATGAGTTTTGTTTGTTTTATTTGTTAGTTTGTTGAAATGAGGTGTCCTATGTAGTCTAGGCTACTGTGCCCTAGACTATTGAGTATTGGGACTAAAAGGTATTTACCTGCATCCAGAAGTAGATTGGTTATTAATTTTCTATTTTGTTTGCAGAAATTCCTGGCTGAGTGCCAATCCTGAATTCATACCTGATGTCAGGTGAAGGTTATGCTATGACAGCACTGATGATGGTGACAGTCATATACGCATCCTTTGGTGCTTCAGGAACTGCCCTTAAAGGTGTGAAGATTCCAAAGGTACAAAGCATTAACATTAACTATCCATGTGATGCTTCTCTATCACATATCGGGTTAGGTTCGAGAGCCACCGAAGCCTGGTCATGGTTGAGGTGGACTCATTCTTGGAAGTTTGACCAAGTTATTCACAGTTGGTCAGGCAGATTTGCAGTCATTGCTTGATGGCAGTTGATCATGTGGTTCCTTGGATATTCTCTGGGATGATTCAATTTTTTAAAAAATGAACACAGAATGCCTTGCCCATACCTGGACAGGAATAACAGGAAGAAGAAGCTTCAAGCAGAGAGTCTCAGGGCGCAGAAGTACAGTGGAGGGCCTCCACAACAGAGCGGATAGGAGACATGAAAGCAGCAGTTACAGAGAGGGCAGTCTTTTGTCACCAGGAGATCCTGCCAGCTGCCACCTGGACAACAGAGCTGGAGCAGCTTCATTGAAGGATTTTATAAGCAGGGAAATTAGCTTCATTAACTATCACCGAGCACACGTTCCCTGTCTTGGAAATGTCCCCATTATGATGCAAGTGCCATCATCACAGGTTGTATTAAGAGTAACAGAAATGATTGTGGATGCAAGTCAACCATCTCAAGGTCAATTAGAGGCACAAAGGCTTCCTAGATGACCCACAAATTTGCGTATTCATTGGATTTCACTAATCATGGATGCTAACTAGGTATTTAATGGTACATAAATTTAAAGAGGTAGTAGCCTGTGCTAGGCCTTTGAGAAGTATCATCTAATGATAGTTCCATGGCATTGTGCTGTTACTAGCCGCAAATTGAATAGCAGAAAGAAAACAGAGGTTAATTAAGTAAAGTTGTTCAAAATGCACAGGTACTGAATGACCTCGTGGAGACTCAAGCTCAGTGGTTTGGCTTTAGAAGCTGCACCATCAACCATAGGCTCTGAGGGTTACTGACTCAGGATAAAAGGTCACACTGTGAGTTCATGACGTGCCGTGATAGAAATGACCCCTCATAGCTCTCTTGAAATGTCCTTCTCTGCACGCTTTGGCCAAAGCCTCCTCAAAGCTCAAAGGTCTCATACGTTTCTCCCTGGCACACCCACCCTAGCTTAGCATTGTGGTGGTTTGAAAGATGATGGCTCCCAGACTTCTGTAGGGAGCAGCACTATTGGGAGATACGGCCTTAGAGGAGTAATTGTGGCCTTGCTGGAGGAAGTGTGCCACTGTGGGTCTGAATTTGAGGTCTTATATGATCAAGCTATGCCCACTGTGGTTCATAGTCTCCTTCTGTGGCCTGCACATGAATACAGAACTCTCAGCTCCTTCTCCAGCACCATATATGCCATTATTTTCACCATGACAATAAAGAACTAAAATTCTGAAACTGTAAGCCAGCCCCAATTAAATGTTGTCCTATATAAGAGTTGCCATGGTCACAATATCTCTTTACAGCAATAGAAACCCTAACTAAGGCAGCTTGAGACAGAAAACTCAAATTAATTCCCACGAGAACTTTTTTTTTTAAATTTATTTATTTATTAAAGATTTCTGTCTCTTCCCAGCCACCGCCTCCCATTTCCCTCCCCCTCCCCTAATTAAGTCCCCCCCCCTCAGCCCGAAAAGCAATCAGGGTTCCCTGTCCTGTGGGAAGTCCAAGGAACCCCCCACCTCCATCCAGGTCTAGTAAGTTGAGCATCCAAACTGCCTAGGCTCCCACAAAGCCAGTACGTGCAGTAGGATCAGAAACCCAGTGCCATTGTTCTTGAGTTCTCAGTAGTCCTCATTGTCCGTTATGTTCAGAGAGTCCGGTTTTATCCCAGGCTTTTCCAGACCCAGGCCAGCTGGTCTTGGTGAGTTCCCAGTAGAACATCCCCATTGTCTCAGTGTGTGGGTGCACCCCTCATGGTCCTGAGTTCCTTGCTCGTGTTCTCTCTCCTTCTGCTCCTGATTTGGACCTTGAGAATTCAGTCCTGTGCTCCAATGTGGGTCTCTGTCTCTGTCTCCTTTCATCGCTTGCTGAAGGTTAATATTCAGGAGGATGCCTATATGTTTTTCTTTGGGTTCTTCTTATTTAGCTTCTCTAGGATCACTAATTATAGGCTCAATGTCCTTGGTGTATGGCTAGAAACCAAATATGAGTGAGTACATCCCATGTTCCTCTTTTTGTGTCTGGCTTACCTCACTCAGGATAGTGTTTTCTATTTCCATCCATTTGTATGCAAAATTCAAGAAGTCCTTGTTTCTTACTGCTGAATAATACTCTAATATGTATATATTCCATACTTTCTTCATCCATTCTTCCATTGAAGGGCATCTAGGTTGTTTCCAGGTTCTGGCTATGACAAACAATGCTGCTATGAACATAGTAGAGCATATACTTTTGTTGTATGATAAGGCCTCTCTTGGGTATATTCCCAAGAGTGGTATTGCGGGGTCCAGGGGTAAGTTGATCCCAAATTTCCTGAGAAACCGCCACACTACTTTCCAAAGTGGTTGCACAAGTTTGCATTCCCACCAGCAATGGATGAGTGTACCCCTTTCTCCACAACCTCTCCAACAAAGGCTATCATTGGTGTTTTGGATTTTCGCCATTCTGACAGGTGTAAGATGGTATCTTAAAGTTGTCTTGATTTGCATTTCCCTGATCGCTAAGGAAGTTGAGCATGACCTTAAGTGTCTTTTGGCCATTTGAAGTTCTTCTGTTGAGAATTCTCTGTTCAGCTCAATGCCCCATTTTATAATTGGGTTGGTTAGCCTTTTACAGTCTAGTTTCCTCCTGAGACTGAGAAGCTTCTGTAAAGCAAAGGACACTGTCGCTAAGACACAAAGGCAACCCACTAACTGGGAGAAGATCTTCACCAACCCCACAACTGACAAAGGTCTGATCTCCAAAATATATAAAGAACCCACGAGAACTTTTATCTCTCAAGCTCTTCCAGAAAGTTATGAGCAAGCTGGCATAGCTGGCCACCAGATTTCTTCTGTCAGTCTACAGCCCCACAGTGCTGAGTGCTATGAATCATTTGGGAATGAACAAGTAACTCTTTTGTAACCCACGGCAACCAGGCTTGCATCTTCCTTACCCCTCAGTCACACAAGAGATATCCCTGGCCTCCTCTTTGCAGACAGTCCTTTATATCTCTCAAGAAATTCTTAGTCTTCTTCTGTATAGAAAGTTGTTCTGTATTCTAAGTTGTTCACTTGCAGTGTTTGAACAATAATTATATTTCTTAAGCCATTTGAACATCTTACATATGGATTTTGGGAACTGTTACTTAATAATGGTAGGAAAAATGTTAAGAAGCTGACAGTTGTTAAGAATTACTTTATGTCATGAATTAGAGGCCACCAATCAAGCTGGCAAGGGCAAAATCCAACCGTGTTCGCAGTTTTTATGACTCCAGCAGTTTCATTGATGCTGACAAAGATACCCAGAGAAGTCCAGCTACTAACACTGTGTGTACAGATAATAAATTGTGACACAAAGACTGGGCACAAACTTCACCTCAAAGTCATGATCTCATAGTGACAGTGTGCTTCCCACTGAGGACTCATCCCCTGGGGGCTTCATCCAAACACAGACTCCCATACAGAGGTTTGAACTGGGTCTGAGATTTTGCATAAGTGACACCCTTCCAGGTAAGAAGAGGATGCTGGTCTGCAGAGCTCACTCTGAATACAGTGCTCTGCTAAGCCTTGTTTCACAGATCGGGAGAGGGCAAGCCTTAGGCCATTGACTCCAAATGCCACAAATCTCATGAGGGAAGTTCTGTGTATAGATTTGATGAGAATATGCAATTAAAGCTGTCTTTTCTCCAAGTTTGTTCCTCAGATCGCTTGTACAGAAACCCTTGTAATGTCTTCTATGTGCCACGTCCTGAGCATCATCACAGCTCTATTGGACCAGACTAGGAGAGGGATGAAACTGCGAGGCTGCTGAAGGATGCTACTACAGGCTGCAGTAATGACAATCTCCCTGGAACCTTCTAATGCAATTTAAGTTTGAGACAAGCTACAGGTAACCTTTCCACTGGATGGGTAGAAAGGAAATGAATGATGTTAATGATGACAGAAACAATTTGGAAAAGGCCCACAAACAAAAGATTCCAGAGGCAAGAGGAAGCCTTTCCCTCTACTGTGTCAAATGTGAGATTAAAACTGAAGATCTGAGCCCATAAAGTTTTAGAGTTGGAAGGAATCCAACAGGCAAAGGAAATTGACAGGCGAAATTGCATTTGAGATCTCAAGAAGGAATCTATCTCTCTTCTTTGCAGGGGAAAAGTCTCACTCACCTATAAAATCTGATCAGACATTCCACATGGATTCTTAGCATGCTATCTTGGCAGTGTAGAAAAGGAATAGATAAAAAGCTCTTACTTTGAAGCATGCCATCTTGTGTTAATATTCATGACATAATCATTCTTATCCATTGGCAGAGAAGATATGCAAACATAAGCCCTGGCTTACTCCCACCTCTGAAGTGAGCATGCTCACCTCCAGGAAGTGGTTATTATGTCAAAGTCAACTGCTGATCTCCAACTTCATGACTATATTTGGCAACAAGTTTCAGATCTTTCAGATATAGCTTGCATCAACCCATTAACATGTCCCCACCCCAGGCCATTGAGTCAGAATCTTGAGGACTAGGCTTGGAAATCTGCATTTCCAAAATCAATATTTTTGGTGATTCTTCCACGATCAACCTAAGGAACCATGTTAGGAACTGTTCACCTAGCTTATGTGATTAACAAAAATGTATCTTCTTACTCCTCCAGGGGACATCTGTAAGTTAAAAAGTGATGGGAATGGGACCTGTGACCTTTCTGAAGATCATAATGGTGGTAAGTACAACTTAGGGCCTTTGCTGGGTTTCAAATGTTGCTTGAAATGGTGAGCTTCCCAGAGAGGCTCCCTGATTCCTGGAGGTAGGAAGCTTTCTGAGATTCTCTTTTAAGAAACTGAGGGAAAGAAGTCATCACTCAGAACCATGACAGCTTCATTATCAATCTTTTAAGGTTAATGGACAAATTCAAATTTCTATAATTACAAGACATGGACAAAGTCAAAGAGGTCAGTGCAGAGTTAGATTCCAAAATGGCTCCTGGTTTGAGTCTTTATTAGGTGGATGGCCTGGGCTAAGTCAGCTAACATCTGGGATGTACAGACTCCTTCAGAACATGCTAACATAGTCGGGGTGGTGATAGGAGAGAACAAGAATGGGAAAATAACACAAAATAGATGCTCTTTCCATCTTAGTTTGTATCAAAGCTGAGTTTCCTCAAAAGGTTTAAAACAGGAACAAAAATTTGAGATTCCCTGTTCCTACAGGCAAGATCCAAGCCGCTGAGCCTCTAGGATCTAGTCCTTCTGTCAGATGGCACAGCCTTCCTTCCACATCAACAGGGAGGGCATCAAACCAACGAGTGTGAATGCTAAGTTTCTGAAAAGTTCCTAAGTAGGGCACTGTCTTAAAATCTAATATTTAAGCATGTGGAGACTGTTCTTTCAAAAATGTAATGCTTCTCTTTGAGAAACGAGAAAGCTCCAATGACTTGACTTTGTTCTAACATTAACAGCCCGCTCTTGCCAGAGGAATGACAAGAACACGCTGTCAGCGAACAAATGCTTCTCTCTTCATCAAGAGAGAAGGGGACACAGGGAAGTAGGGTTCCAAAGCCGGGTTCCACTGGATTCACAGAAAACAGGTACATTATGTGAGAAGAGAAACTCAGGTGCTATGGTGAAGACAGGTGGCCATAAAAATGGAAAACCAAAGCTTTGCTACCCGGAGGAATCTATCTGCATCCACTCTCCTTAAGTGGAGCACGAAGGCCCTCTGTTAATGGAAGCCATTTTATGACGGCATTCGCTGAAGGAGACAGTCAACTTCCTTAGATTGGGGGGAAGTCTGTTTGGGCGAGAGGATAAAATGTGAAGTAGTCTCACTGATAAAAGCTTTGTTTCCTCATAAACAACTCTCAGAAAGTCTATTTCTGGCCTCAGGCTGAGTAATAAAAAGCACCCGATAGGGGCAGAAAGACACAGGGTGTGCTCAGGAGGAGCTGGTCACACTCATGCTGCCTGAGATGTTCCTTTGTAAGACTTCAGCTGTCCAGACGTACATAGTATCCCTCCATCTGCAGGGTCTTGGGACTAAAAAGCCACAGACACATTTCTTCTCTAGTCAGATGACCTAGGGAAGATGGACCACTTAGCAGAGCATTTGGAGAATATGAATGCTTATCAAGCAGAGCAGGCACTTTTGCTGTTTGATTATGATGGGATGGATTCCATCAGTTCTTACGGAGTCACAGAGGTTCATCTGTCTCTTGCCAACAGACAGGGACATCTGTCTTTTTCTTTGTCATATTTAGACTGTACAGTGGCCACTGTTGTGTATGGAATTTGCTGAGCTAGCTCATCCATACCCTTTCATCTCCCGAGTTGCACATATCCTGCCAGAATGGCAGTGTAAGGATAGATTTAGCGCCTCTGGCGGCCCAGTATTGGCCCCACTGCCTTCAGCTTCCTCCTCTGAAGCTGTGGCTCTCCAATGTGCTTCCTTCATCAAGCAGGGTAAATTCTCTTTCAAAAGCAGCTTTCAGTCCTGGCAACATGACTCCTGTCACTATAGCTCCCTTGGCCATACTTAGGCCCAATACATTTACAGAATTCATTTTTTTTTTATTTTTTGCCATTCTCTGTTTCATTCTTCTGTATCAATCACCAGAGCCAACAGGCACTGTCGAGTACAGCACTCCACTAAAATTCAAGCTATTTCCAGCCCTAAGGGATTTTTGTTACCTTAAAAGAAGTTAGTCTCTCACCAGCACTGGCTCTAAGAATTGTGCAGTCTGAATGTTCTATGGTATAGGATACAGCAGAAGAAAAATTTAAGGACTGTTTAGGGGAGAATTGGGGAGCTTAACACTCACCCTACAGAGGAGAAACTGGCTGTACCATTATAGAATCCACTCCAACAATGCCAGCCTTGGAGTGGAGGTGGATATAAAGGCCAGCTCTGTGCAGTTGCTGAGAAGCAAAAGATAATAGCGTCTCTGGGAAGGATGCCAAAGCTTGTATGGGAAGCTGCTCACTGCGGTACCCATTCTCAGCTTACTGCAGGACAGAGAGCTCGTTTAGGAAAACAAGGCAGTTGCTCCGGCAGTCATAACAGGTGAAAAAGAACACTCACTTGCCTGACTTGGGCTTGAAAGATAAATTCCTTAATCCAGTAGGAAACTCTGTGCCACCTCTCCTAAGTCAGTCTTCTGCCTTCTCACAAAGGGGTCAAGACAGTGTCTACAAACAAGACCCCACTAAAGCTCTCCTTTCATTTTATCTGCACCTGAGCTAGTTGACAACAATGAAATTACTTTAATCACTAAGTGAAACTACCTCATCTTGACCAGGAGAAAATGAGATGATGACTCATTTAATTAAGTTGAACCTCTAAAGAGAAATTCTCCAGTATGGTTAGGACTTAGTAGGTATTATGAACTTAAAGGAGACACACATCAAAACTAAGCAGCATGCCAGGCAGCCATGAACATGTATTCCTCAGACCTGCTGAAAAGCATTGCCCACCCCAGACCTTCCCTGAGGTACCTAGCCAGGGCTGCACAGGTCCATTCAAGACCCGTGTGAGAATTAGCATGATACAGTGTAACTCAGGCTAAAGGACATACCAACACAGCTTCTGTAAGGGCTCTTATGCCTGGGTCACAATCTGGAATATCGTGCACTCTCCTGAGCAAACATCAGACCTCCTGCCTGAGAGTATTTGCTGCCTCTGCTCCTCTTCTCTACGGATTTTCCCTTAAAAGCCCTTCTGCACCCTCCGGTTGCTATCCTGGTATGTGTGCAGAGCAGAGGGCCTCCACTGAGACAGATGCAATGTGTCAGCTGGCATTTTTATTGCTGAGACTAAATGCCTGAGATGAACAACTTAAGTGGCAAAATATTCATTTTGGCTTATGATTCTCATAGGATTTCAGCCAACGGTTTTCCGACTATTGTCATATGCTGGAGGCAAGGCACCACATCTTCCAGACAATGTGTGGAAGCAGAGACACTCACTCATCATGACTGCTGGAAAGCAGTAACAGCAAGGAGAGCTCGGTGGTGAAAGACACACCCTTCACAGGCACGTCGGTGATCTACTTTCTCCAGCCAGTTCTTTCCCACATGGGTTCAATGAATGAATACACTGAGAAGGTGAAAGGAAATTACAACCAGGATCCAATTATCTCCCAGAGCAAAGCTCATCAGCTAACAGCCAAGTGTACATCACACGAGCCCTTTGGAGGCATTTCATATCCAAAACCATAACATGAAACAAGACACTAGAAAAATTATCAATGTAAAAACCATAACCCAAGATCTTGGAAGACTACATTCAGATGACAAACACAATTGGCTTCAATGGTTTCTAATAGAATCAAAGCAATACACTGAGTAATGGGCACTGTTAATACAGCTTATCTGAAGACTGATTTGCATTTGGAGGATTTGAGAGAGTTGAAGTTGGAAAGGTACAGAGAACAGATGCAGATAGCACTAAGTACATTGTAGCTGAGCCCCAAGAAAGTCTATCATGGAGACACGTTAGGATTAGTCACTGCAGAGGTGAGACAGACATCTTCCAAAGTCTCCAAGATTAAAGCTGTCACATTCCTGCTTCAGAGCAGACAGTGTAAGCAGCACAGGAAACCGGGAATGGAAAGCCAGCCCCAGTTGCCTGAGGGCTGTGATAACTAAGCAGTCCTGGGAGAACTCAGCTGCCGAGTGCTAAGCTGCCAGGTATGCTTCTTGTGAGCTTTAGGTGCAATTAGGTTTCCTAACTTATCTCCAAAAACTATCTGTTAAATGACAGGATGCACAAATTTAAGAAATGACATTAACAGTCATCAAGTCTAAGCTTCAAAGTGATGAAAAACCTCAACTCTGTTGGCATATTAGCAGCCCAGACCAGCCAAATTAAAGGCTGCAATTTTATACTTTCTTTCAAAACCTGCATTATTATATTTTTAGAACTTAATATGAGAGTCTAGTCAGGATTTCTAGTGAGTCCATGTAGAAGAGGAGGAGGAAGAAGAGGAGGGAGAAAGAAAAGAGAGAACAGAGAGAAAGCCGAGGGGTGTCTTCTTAGCATGCCTTCTCTTGAAGCCTTGCTGATATTATAAATACATGCCTTGAAGATGGAGAGATGGCTTAGAAGTAAAAATGTTTGCTACTCTTCTGGAGACCTGACTTCAACTCTTCGCAGTCACATGGGGTGACTCCCAACAACCTGTGACTCAAGTTCCAGAGGATCCGATGCCCTTTTCACTTCCACAGGCATGATATAAACATGCTATATGTTCACACAGGCACATATGCCCGCACATAAATAAAAATAATAAAAAATAAATATTAAAAAATATGTCTGGCCACACAGAAATAAAGTACTAAGGAGTTAAAATATCACCACCATAATGGACTCTCTATATCCAGTCACATGCATAGCCCAGATGTAGTTCTTGGTTGAAGTAGAGTCCCCACTGTCACACTTCTTTAAAGATAATTGAGATTCTATACACTCAATATCTTGTGTTCCCAGAAGAGAAAGAGCTAATTGATAGTCATTGGCATCAACATTGTTCCTATCCTATACCAGGTAAAGCTGCATGTGGTCTAGCCCTTACCAAGAGCTAATAATGCTTTGATTACATTAAAGTGTGTATGTCGAATTGCAAACACTAGCATACACATGTTCATTATCTGAAATGAACTGAATAACACTTCTAATAAATTCATTTAATTATGCTCTGTATTCCAATGCTATACATTACAGCCCGTTATCATTGACTTTGAGAAATGTTGCAATCACTTCCTGGTGGATGGAGCACCCTGGATAATAAATATCAGACATCATACACACTATACAGCTGTTACCAACTCTCAAAGAATGGGATGACATGAATTTAACAGAAGAAAAGGTAAGCATAGGAAATGGGTCTCTTGCATTCATATTGCTCTGGTGATCTCCAGTCTTTGCCTCTTCCTATGAGCACGGCCATGATAGCTGTCTTGTGCTGTGTTGGGAACACATGGGTCTAGGGAAAACAGGAATGTTAAACACAAAGTTGTCTTTTCAAAGAAAAAGATGTTTAACCTGTTTTCCCACCCATAAGGTGAGGAATGGAAGTGGTTAATAGTCTGTTGATCAGCCTTATCTGTAGAGCCAGGCCATACCTAGCTTCCAGATGCAGGGGCAGAGGTGGTTAATAGTCTAGGTGACCTTTATATTACATATGGCCAGTGGCTCTCCCAATCTCCCACCACCAGGACTAGAGATATTTAATAGTCTAGGTGACCACTGTGTTATCTCGATGGGAAGGGGATTCCCCCAGCCCCCCATAAAGAGGACAGGAAGTAGCTAACAGCCCAAATCACCTCTGTACTATCTGAATGACCGAGACCACAAGAGCTCCTCTCCTAGGTCCTTAAGGTAACACATGTAGCCATCTCTAGAACCATCTTCATGAAAGAAGTGACAAGTGCTTTAAAAAGAGTTTTGATGTAGGTATGCCTTTTTGTGCACAGGGGATTATGATATACCAAAAACCTTTTTTTTCCAAATTGTAGTGTACTTAAATATGTGTACAAAAAACTACCCAGGGTCAGAGTCCAGAAGTTTGAACCAACACCAGCTAACTAAGTTGTGTGGAGCTGGATTTCCTTCTTGCTTCATGGAAGTCATTGCTCTGCCAGCTGTAGCATTTACAGAAACTCCCACAATGTTTTCTTATAGATGGATTTTGCCTAAGGCGACCAACTCACAAAAAAAATACATGGAGATTTATTGTTAATTATGAAAACACGGCCTATAGCTTAGGCTTGTCCCACTAGCTCTTGTAACTTAAATGTTTTACCTCATGGCCTTTTACCTTTTTCCATCTTGCACCTTCTATTTCCTCTCCATGACCTCTGGCATGTCTTCTCTCACTCTTTGCCTGGAAGTCTGACCTAACTTCTTCCTGCCTAGCTATTGACCATATATCTCTTTATTAAAGCAATCAGAAGGTGCCTCTGCAAAGATACATCTTCACAGAGTATGGAAAGATTACTCCACAACATTTTCATAGTAAATTTTTTTTTCGAGACAGGGTTTCTCTGTAGCTTTTGGTTCCTGTCCTGGAACTAGCTCTTCTAGACCAGGCAGGCCTCGAACTCACAGAGATCCGCCTGCCTCTGCCTCCCGAGTGCAGAGCTTAAAGGCGTGCGCCACCACGGCCCGGCCTTTAGTAAAATATTTTTAAGTTGTGGTTTAGTTAATAAATATTTTAAACCATTCTTAACCATTCAAATGCTTTCTTTTATACAAATATTTTATTAGATCTGAATTTTAAGGAAGAAAAGGAAAGAATTATATTTTATGATTCATTAAGATGCCAGTACTGCACTTTCTGAGGTGTGTGTGTGTGTATGTATGTATGTATGTATGTATGTATGATGGGGTATTTGGTCTTCTGCATGTGGGATTCAGGTGTCTATCTTCCATTTCTCTTCACATTTCAAGAGAAAACACCTGGGATCTTATGATAGCATACGTCTGAGTTAGGAAGTCTTACATGAGACCTGGATTGGGGATTCCTAACAAGCATCTGGGTAAGGCTGATGCTGGCAGATCTCAGCCACACAATGGGAATCTTCATCACATTCTCTTGGTCATTTTCATTCCACTTCCCTGTTTTCAGTTCTATATCCAGACTCTATTTATGAATTTCCTTCTGAAAAATAAAATACTAGCTATTTTGGTATGCCTGGAAGTGATGGGCAAAGAGAAATTCTACATTAACCACACTGGAGATTTGTTTTTGGTGGATAAATACCGGGAGTCGACATGACCTCCTCTCTACTCAGCTACTCAGTACTTGGTGTTTACCAGTAAGAGTTTCCATTAAAAAGTCAATATGTTGTTATGTGAATTTAGGGAAAACCTTTTTAATAACAATTTTCTCAATAAGTACCTCAACCACACTATAATGAACATTGCAATTTACCACAAAAATGTTAGGATGTGAGTGATCTCTTTCCTCCTAATGTGTGGATCTTGAGCTGGAAGGGAAACATGTCAGATGGGAGTTAAGCCAATTTCATCGCTGTCTGAAGGCTTCCCTCTTGTCTATTCTTTGCTTAAATGTTTTATTTAGAAGCTCCAGGAGACAGTGGGAATGAATCATCTCCTGTCCTCAGTGATGGCTATTAGTCACACTCATGTGAAGCAATGGCATCCGAGGCCAGCAGGAGGGCCAGTCCAGGTACTCACGATGTAATTACAGCATTAAGCCAAACATCTCTGGACCAGGCCAGTGATGGATGGATTTCCTGAAGGCAAACAGGATAAGAGCATTTGGCAGTGATGGGTGCAGCCTCTTTCCGATCACCAGATATCAAGCTGAGTTTTCTGATGGATGAGGTAGATAGTCTATGAGACTACCGAAGCCATGTGTCACAGGAAGCAACTAAGGGGAGCTGACTCTGATTCTAAACTTTCTCCAGATGAGTGAGGAATTTCAGGAATAGAAAAAGTTGGAACAGAAGTAGATGCTGGCTGATAACACACATTAAAGAGAACACACTAAATAGACTGGCCTATCACCTAATAATACGAGACAGAAGAAGGAGAAACTAAAGAATTAGCTAAAGCACAGAAAAGTGGGAGGGTTTCAAAGTTAGCTGTTTTGATGGAACCAGAGGAGAGGGGAGCAGAGAAAGAAAGAGCGACTCATACAGGCATCTATAAACAAGACAAGAGGTTAGGCAAACCAACTTCTTAGGAGTGTGTTCCTCAGTGAGGTAGGACCATGGAGCACATCTGTTATATAGCTGTGTCCTCTTCATTAAAACATTCCCTATTCGGGGCAGAGGGGGAAGATAGGGGCTCAGTAGACTCACAAAATACATAGAAGAAACATGTAAGACTCAGGCAGCTCATGAAACTTCCAAGACACATTAGGCTACTTCCTGGCATACAACCATACACAAGGACATACAAGCATCAGACAACTGCCAGGGAGAAGGCAGAAGACTCCATAGTGGCACAGCTGTCTGCACACTACATTGGAAACTACAGTGGTGCACCATTACTGACTTGTCATCCGTGTTTGGATGATACAGCTTCCAGAGAGTCACCTCTGCTATTGTAAGCATCCTCATAGACCCATTGCTCACTAAGCTGGACATATACAGAATTGTGTACACAGTTTTCATTACCCTCTTTATCTAGCATAAATAGAAATGGGTTTCTCAAGAAAAGAAATGAAGGCATTTTATATCTATATTGATTTGTGCCAACTTCTTGTTGAGAGACCTTAGACTCCATGGGAAAATGCTTCTTTTTTTAATGGTGCTTTGGCATAGTTTTGAGAGAAGATGGTTATGGGATAAAAATAAACATAAGGTGTTTGAAAAAACTTGAATATTTACTAAGGCATGGCAGCTTTTGAATTATAAGGAAAGGAGAAAATTCTAACGAGAAAAGAGAGAGGAGCAGCAAGAAGTCAGGTCTCCTATGGAGGGGCACACTGGTGTGATTCACTCTGGTTTCAAAGACAGGAAGTAAAGTATAAGGAATTACAGTGCCTGCTGATGGCCTACAAGCTGCTCCAGTTCTTGTGCTGCAAACCCTCTGATACCCCCAAATGTTTACAGTATGAGTCTATCAGGCACTATTGCACATATTAATGATGGTTTGCAAAAGTAATGAAAACTATGCACTCTCCACCACAGGCTGAAGCCAGAGGACCTCTACCCCAACAGCAGGCATGAGCCATGGCTTTTGAAAGGAGAACAGGAACTCCCCAGTAGGGAGACTAAGCATTAAAGACTATTTCCACAGCACTAACTACATATTGGGAGCTTTATAGCCCCTTTGGTTTCATTATTTTGCTTTATAACAAATAAACACTATTGTTAGTACACATGGAGGTATGAGTTATCAAGGTTTATGTTGGGGTTAAGCCCCACTAAACCTCTCAGGATTCAGAAGGATCCGCTATAGCAGGCAAAACCTGACTAATAAGGTCTGAGGGCAAATGAAATAAATTACCTCACATAAGTGTTTTTATCATGTCCTATTCATTCTTTCTATGCTCCCTCTGATGTTCTCCTTTCAATGTTCCTCCTCAATGGTGGTTTTCTTTTGATTTTCCTCACTGTTCTTCTCATCCCACCATGTTCCCAGTTTATATACCCACACAGACATAGTTAGCATTCCTTAGGTGATAACAGTGGTACCAAGCATGCATTTCTTAGGGCTAACAAGATGGATAAAAACCTGACAAGGTAGGCGCCTTATGTGTCAGAAGGGGCCTGACTGTGAAGCTCCCTGGCAGACACCAGGAGGATTAGGATGGAGGTCGGCCTCCCCAGGCTAAGCATCAGGGTACTGTGTATGCTCACACCCAGGTGAGAAGGAATTTCTTTCTCTGGGTCTGGTTTAGTGGCCCAAGCTTTTTTCCTGTATATTTTAGGGATAAAGGCACAAACAGTTAATTTCCTAGACTAAGACCTTGTGTCACATAAAAGGTGAAGGTAATTACAGAATATTAGTTAGGGTAGAGCAAAGGCCAGTAGGTTATACTCTCCTACGTTGGCTGTTAGAAAATTCAGGGCCACCCAGACCTGTTTATCAGTAAGAGCAGACATACTGTCTCCCCTGCTCAGGGCTCCTTTCTTGTCAATAAGTCCTGGCAATAAAAATAGTTGTGGGGGACTAGTGTAACATGAACAGGGGCCTGCTTGTTGTTGGGGTTTTTGTCCTGCCCAATACCCCACAACTGTTTAGCTCCCCAAAAAATCACACATAAGTCTCCATAAATTATATGCTGATTGGCCCATTAGCTCTAGCCTCTCCCTAGCTAACTCTCACATCTTTATTAACCCATTTTTCTTATCTACATTAGCTATATGGCTCAGTACCTTTTTTCAGCAGGGCAGATCACATCCTGCTGCTTCGGTGATCTGGGCAGGAGTGGGAGGAATCAACTTCCTCCTTCCCAGAATTGTCCTGCTCTCATTACATCATTTGTACTTCCTGTCCGGTTTTCCCACCTATATTTCCTGTCTGGCCAATCAGCATTTATTTATAACATGATTGGCAGAATACAGACAATTCTCCCACAGACTAGCTTTATGTAGATTTGACTATGAGAACAAAGGTTTGGCTGAGTGAATACTTTCACACCAGGGCCCCACATGTGGCAAAAGTTATCCAGTAGCCCATACAGGAAGAAGTTATCTTAACAAATGATTTATACACTGCCAGAATGAATCCTGTTATGGGAGGGAGAAGAGTCATGGCTTCCCAAGATTTCTACAGAATTGACAGTGACTATCCAAATGGCAGGTGTTCCTGTCTGCAAACTGGGCTCCTCATTGAGTGGAATACACTCCCATGAGTTTGTCTAGGGATCTGTCAGCTGTACTTTTACTGTATAATGCTTGTGGCTCATAGCAGTGAGTGTCCTTTCAGTGACTTTCAGTCACTGAATATCTTTAGCCCCAGACCTCAGACTGAAGAAGATGCTCAATAAAGAAAAAAAAAGTACTAAAACAATAGAAACAAAAAACGCTCTCCCCACTGGCACAGTGTGGCACGGATGAAGCAGTGGCATTGGAGCACAGGCTGCCAGACAGTGTTTTCAGGGAGACTGTCAGCTTCAGGAACATGAAATAATAGTTACTAATAGCCAAGGCAATCAGCAAACAAGCATCCTTAATGATTCCAGTTTCAGAAAGTATGGAGAGTTACTTGGCAAGCAGGTGAGGTAAGATAATATAGGAACCAAAGGGAAAAGAAGAGCCCAACCTGGGAACACGAGCAGAAGCGGAAACGGACAAGCTCTGCGGGTCAGGGGAACGCTAGAGACTGACCTACCTGACCAAAGGAAGCTTTTAGAATTCCTGGTGGAGTCAGAGAAATTCCTACTAGAACTGCCTTGTCTTTTATAATTTGTTGTGAAATCTTGTTTAAAGTGTCTGCATTGTGAACAGTGCTTATTGGTCCTGTGCCAGTATCAAAATATAGGTTCTCTAGGTTTAACATCTGTGCCCATATCACACATGCTGGAGTCCTAGAAGCCTTCCAGGAGCTGAAACAATGGCTCCAGATGTAGCATGAATTCTAGTTGGTCTTAATAATAAAAATCCAGAGTCAGATATAGGGGTTAATGATGTGGGATGTCCTTCTGTATATGTGTTGCTTTTATTGGTTGATGAATAAAGCCATTTGGGCCAATTGCTTAGCAGAGTAAAGCCAGGCAGGAAATCAGAACAGAGAGAGTGGGCATAGTTGGAGAATATGCCATGTAGCTGCTGAAGGACTAGAGTCATTGGCCAAACAGTATTGTGCTTAATATAGTTTCTGTGTGATCATTCAGGTCTGGGTGGCCAGGAAACAAACGAGCAGTCTCTGCCTACAGGTTAATGCTGGGGATCAGAGAAGCAGAGAGCCAGTCACTAGACAGTACCAGTGCTCAGACTGGGCAATCCTATCCTCAGACTGCTTCTCCAGACTCCATCTGTCTCCACCAAACCTCAGACTGCAATGCGCTCCTTTCTCTTCCCACCTTATATTCCTCTCTCCCCATACCATATCGCTCTTGTTTCCACCTCCCTAGCGCTGGAATAAAGGTGTGGGATCCCGGGTGCTGGGATCTCCTTAGTTTGAGGGCTGTTTCTCTTTTAGACAGATTCAATCTCATGTAGCCCAGGGTGGCCTTGAACTAACAGAGATCCCTCTACCTCTGCCTTCTGAGACCTGGCACTGGCTTTATACCTCTCCACCGACATGCCTAACGACAAACAGTGTCCCCTGGAGACTCTGGCGCTTTGCCGGTGTTTTAACTTACATGAATATTTATTCTTAGCCCCAAACTAGCTGTTCAAGATTATCTAAAGACAAAGGGGGTAGATTCACATTTCTAAAAAGGAGGAAGGAAGTGGCAAAGAAAGAGGTGGAAGGAGCTGGCGAATGTTATTGCTTGGTATTGGGCGCATGAGGATGGCTCACCTGTTCTCAGCAAGGAGAGGTGCATAAGATAACACCAATGCTAAGAAAACCTGAACCTTCATATCCTAGCCAAGCTAGAGAAACTGCTCCTGAATATATTTACTTAGAAAAAAAAAAATACTTCAAAGAAAAGTATCACAGAAAAAAAAATGAACAAAGAATGTGGAACCCACATTCACAATGATGTCACACCCTTATTTCCTCCATTAATGTTAACCCAGTGGGCAGGTCAGGGGCCTGGTTAAGTAGCCATGCCCAGGAAGAAGGGTTCACCTGCAGATGATGTGTGTTTCCTGTCCAGAACTGCTGCTCAAGTGAAGTCCATGAACTCGGCCTGGCGGCGGAGCTGGCTCTGTCGCCTTTCTGAGGCCAGACACAGAGAGGCAGAGAGCATGCGCAGTTGTTTTCTTCTTTTCTGCCTGTTGTTTTCTAATGCTGGCCAGGACTTTTAAGCTTCCTAACTATGGCGTTGGGCTTCTTTGCTCTGCTCCTCTTCCTGCCTTGCAAATGCCTGCTGCCAGGGGGGAGGGAGGGCTGATGTTCATGCAGGCTTATCTCAAGCTGCTGGCCATTCTCCCTTCCTTCCAGGAGGCTGCAAGCTTTACATCTTGCCTAATTTGGGATTTTCCTTTTAAACTCTAATAAACTGTCCTTGAGTTTCTGCTCATGGCTGTTCTTAAAGTCTTATTAATGAAACTAAGGACCCTAAGAGGGGACCCTGACTTCCCAGGTATTCTGGGATGGCTCTCCTGGGACTCTCCAAGACCTCCAGCAATGCTTTCTTTCCTGCATATTAATTCTTTAGTTGGCAGAGGAAACAGACCCACTCCTGCACCCCTGGATCACTTCAACAACAACATATAATAAGCAAAATGCAAATGGCTAAGAAACATATGGGGAGGGAAAAAGCCTTTAAGCACACCACCAAGCAAGAAATGGAACGGATACAAAATATCATTTTAACATCTCAAGCTGGCAGAGTTCTAAGTGAAGAAAAATGCTTATTGTTGGCAGGGCTGTGGGTAAAGCGGTCTCTTCAAGAACTCTGCAATGAGCAGCACCTGCAGGGCCTCTGAAGCTGCCCGCCTCCTTCTCAAACACCACAACATGTGCATATGCTTTGGCCCACAACCCTGCTTCTAGGAATGCTTCCTAAAAATGATCAGAGGAGCTAGGAAATATGTTGCTTTATTCTACAGGGTGATTAAGGTGTTCTAAGCCCCATCAGGGAGGAAAAGAGTCTGTTGGCCAGAGTGAGACATGGTGATGGAGAGTGAGTAGCTGCAAACAAATCTTAAAGCCCTATAAGAAAATGTCACAATAAACCGATTAGTTCATAAAATCAACATATGCAAATAATAAGAAGGAATCATCGTTTTAAGTCTCAGCAATAGAAATTGTTTAAATAAATTATGGTGCGTTGGTACAATGGAATGTTAATTCAGCTGCTTAGAAACAGGACTTAAGTAGAACAAAAAGATTTCCACAATCTATTTCTATCTAGGTCAACAAGGAGATTCAGAAAGGTAGAGCTAGCAGGAGGATGAGCTCCTCCTCCTCCCCCTCTCCCTCTCTCAACCTCACTCTATCTTTCCCTCTCCCTGTATGTGTGAATGTCTCTCTGTGTGCATGTAGGAGGGGAAACACAGACATATAACACATGTATATGTGTTATAACCCATGTGACAAAGGAAACAGGAGGAATTTGCACCGAAGTTACTAATGGTCTTCTATCTCGGAGCTGGATTATAAGTGAATTTTTCTCTTATCACTTATCTGAACTATGTTTCTCATAATGAACATGGATTACTCACACAGTGTTCATAATAAAAAGAAAATAGCACAGTCTTTTGTTTCCATCAAAAGAACTGGATATTTTTGTAACTGAATTAGTGCTATTTTATTTGTGATTTTCTTAACAACAACATAACATTTTACAACCATATGTGTTCTGTATCCACCAGAGCCTGTAAGAGGCTAAATACTTCTTCCCACCCATCTTTGTAATGAAGTTGAACAAACAGTATCCCTCTGTTGAAGAGAGGGAAATGGGGCACAGAGAAGTCTCAGCATCACCTCTTCAGTTGAAGGAGAAAGCCAGATCCGAGAAAAACAGTGCAAAACTCCCGACTCTTTCAGGGATTTTTTTCCATTTAATAAAGATTTTGCTTCCTCTGTTATCCAGGGCCTTGTGCACTTCTGGACAGCAGAGACACCGGTGTGAGTTGTATCTCAGTACAGTGGGTGTCTCCCCAAGGATGCAGTCTGGACCCACTCTGTCCCCAAGAAGATCTTGCAATCCTTTTCCTGTCTGAAGCTTCCCCCACAGGAAGGCTCTCATGATGCTAAGGAAGGAAGCCAATGCATGATCAAGTGTGATCTCAGCATCTCCAGGTCTTATTTTCCTCTAAAATGGAGTGGAGGGAGCTGATTTTGAGGTTAATTTTATATGCCAACTTGAGAAGGCTATAGGACACCTACATAACTGGTAAACATTATTTCTCTATATGCCTTTGGAGGTGTTTCCAGAAGCATTTGGATTGCTAGACTACATGAAAAAAATCTAACCAATGCAGGCAGTTCTCCACCATGCTAAGGATCTGGCTAGAACAAAATTGGAGTAATCAAAAATGAGGGGAACATTCTTTATTGTCAAAAGCCAATGCCTCATCTTCCCCTGTCTTAGACATCAGGACCCCTGGTTCTTGGGATTTCTGTCTCAAGAGACTGTCCTGTACTCTCTTCTCTACTCTTTGGCCTCAAGTCAGGAGCATTTTTAATACCTTGTCAGTTTGTTGGGTTTCCAAATGTCAGATAATGTAGTAAGACTTTTGGTCCTCCAAACTTCTATGAATCAATACCCGTGTTCTACTTTTCTGTTTATCTGCCTGTTTGTCTGTTATCTATCTCCCTATTATCTATCTATCTATCTATCTATCTATCTATCTATCTATCTATCCATCATCTAGCTAGCTACTGTTGACTCTGGAGACACTGAGTCCTGCGGAAGAAGAGAGAGTACTGTGTGCGCCAAGTCCGATGATAGACACATAGTTAGTATTTAGTAAGAGCTGGCTCTCCCATCCTAATATCCTATGGTTCCCTGCAGGTTGCCTGGCACTCTATGAAAGAGGTGCTCATTCTCTAATGATATGTCTGTTCCCACAATCCCAAATACAGACAAAAGGGAGCTCAGCAAAGGAAGTCATGTTATAAAGTCATGAGGATTCAGCTTCATGGTTCTTCCTTTCAGACCCTTTAGATGCCGAGCACTTTGCTGGGAGTTGCAGAATGTTCCACGTGGAAATATGAAGATGTGTTACATTGACAAAGAGCTTCCATGTGGACATATGAAGATGGGTTACATGGACATAGTGCTTCTTCCATGTGAAATATGAAGATGGGTTACATGGATGAAGTGCTTCCATGTGGACATATGAAGATGGGTTACATGGACGAAGTGCTTCCATGTGGACATATGAAGATGGGTTACATGGACGAAGTGCTTCCATGTGGACATATGAAGATGGTTGGTTACATGGACACAGTGTTTCTAGGTAAGTGTCCATAGTGAATTTCCCGACAATATCTCAGAAACATAAATCTCCAAACCCTGGGAAACTATTCCCGTTTGTTTCTTCATTATAAGTGTTCTCCTTTGTATCTAAGGTGATATTTGTATTGTATTGTTTTGGTTTGTGTTTTTTGTGTTTTGTTTGTTTGTTTGTTTGTTTTTGGGGCAGTGTCTCAATACTGTATGTATTGAGGCTACATAAAACCTGTATCATCTCAAGCTCTTAGTTTATCTGATATTTAAATTTTCTCTCTATCTGGGATGGGGATATAGCTCAACGGGAGAGCACTTCCCTCCCATGTACAAGGTCATGGGTTTGATCCTTCCCACCACACACATTAAAAAACACTCTTATCAATCCCCCAGGCCAGCCTCTGCTTGGACACAGGCTCACTCCTCCAAAGTAGTCTACTCTAATGAGAAGCAGTTCTAAACTGTTTACCAAATACTCAGGTGTACATTGGGTCTCTAAAGTCGGCTTAGAGGTCCCATGTCCATTTCTTGCCCCAACACAGCATGTATCTTATTTTCAGTGGTGCTTGCCAGGCCATACACCAAAGTCTTCATCTTCCTTTCAACTGACTGTGTCCACAGATTGTCGTGTATCCTCTTCTGATGGGCGCCTCGAGTTAAACCCAAGCTTCAAATGGAACTCACTCCAGCAAGGAGTGCTAGACATTGGCTATCATTGAGACATAGTGACTATTTTTATAATATCCTCGTCAAACTCATCTTTTCCATAAGAAATATTAGTGATGAGCTGCCATGGCCTCTTCTAAAATGAAGACTCACCATGATTTCACAACACATCGCATGATCTAGGAAGCTAGTGCGGGTCTGACCTCTCAGGGAAAGGAGAGCACTGAGTCTGAGCCTGGAAGAGGTGCCACACTAGGGGAAGTGCCGGGAAAGTAGGTGTTCTCCATTAGTCATGTGCACGCTCAGAGATGAATCAAGGATGGAGTCAGGCTTCATGGTAGGAAAGGGTTGCAGCCTTGAAGGAAGATCTGTGTGCACACCATGAGAAGAGGAGAATGGTGTTCTCAGTGGTCCTCGTGCTTCGTGGCCTGGCTTCCACGCTGCCTTCCCTGGTTCATAGTGGCCTGGCTTCCACGCTGCCTTCCCTGATTCATAGTGGTTTTAAAAACTGACATAACAGGGCCTCACCTCAAATTGTGGAGTGATTTGGAGGAGACATTCCCCCTCTACTCCTGCATATCCACAACTCCTGCCTTCCCTAGATAAAGGGGGCATGCAGCTGCTCTGACTCCAGAGAGTAGTGCTGGAACTGGAGAAGGCTTTTCCGGCATCTTTGCCCCAGAGTTTCCTGGTGACAAAAGACCCCTCCTGCTGTTGTGAAAGATATGTGTGCTAGTGACCATATCTGACAGAAGTAAGGGAGGAATTGTTTAATTTGACTCATGGTTAAGAGGGTCAGTCATCATTTGGTCTCGTGTTTCTCTAGTGTTATGAAGCAGAACGTAAGAGAGACAGAAAGAGGGACAGAGAGAGTCCAGTTCACAACAGACAGGAGGAAGAAGAAAGAGGTACTGGAGAAGACCAGGGCAAGCTATAGTCCCAAAAAACACAGACATCTAATTCTTGCAACTAATTCTCAGACCTTACCTTCCTTTACTTCCCATCATGCTCTGGGCCCAGCATGAGATGAATCATTACTGAGCTCATGACCTAATGTAAGTGATGGTACAATGAGACCACCAAACCAGACAACTCAGTAGGTACAAAGAAGTGTTTATGGGGCATGGGTGCATGGCACTGCCATGGGATGTCTGCTGGGTACAAAAACAGTTTACTGGGGAATCAAACTCTCAGGGATGCCTTTCAGGGCCAGAGAACAGCAGCCGGGAGGGAAGGCCTTGCTGGTTTTAAGAGGACAGGCAGAAGGAGGAGAGGTGTAGGCAGAGAAGACTGGTATTTAGCACAGGGGCATGGACAGGGAGGATTTAGCTTTGATCTGCAGTTAACCCGGAACTACAGTCCTTGTTAAAGGCAGTTGATCATTAGGAGGGATAAAGGAAATAGTGACTTTCCTAGTAAAGAGAAACCTCCTTACAAGATTTCAGGGAAATACTGAGTTTATGTTTCTGTTGACCCAGTAACAATCCTTCTGTCCTTCTGGTCAGTCTTTCTGGTTAGGACATTGTCACCAGCACTGCGATGAGTGGGCCACTTTGAACCTAACATTTCAGTCTTTTGTTGATGGTAGTCCTCTGGCCATTTTCTGCTGAACAGGGACTTAAAGGGGGATGTCCAGAATGCTGGTCGAAAGCAGAGGCTCAAATATGCAGGCAATGGTAGGAGAGCTGAGGAAATTTTCTTAGAAGCGTCCAGTTCCTGAGCATCAGATTGCTTCACTAGTTATCTTATGAAGGAATCTGAAGAGACTAGGAGCAATCATTATTCTGAGGAGGATAGAACCCAGTGAGCTGAGGAGGGGTAGGAGCCAGCGCCCCAGAGACAACCATAGCAAGAATATCACAGTGGAGACAGTAGTTTGTAAGTCAGTCCATGCAAGTTTTTAATCCCCACTTCCACTTGGCAGGACTGGTTCATAGTAACAACATTCTTCATTGAGGAAGAGGCAAGTACTCCCCTTTGTAGTCATTAGTAAGTCCAGGGTTTGCCAGTTCTGTGGGGCCACCAAGACCCGTAGGTGAGCTGGTCTTGTAGAGGTTGCAGGGCCAAGTCAAGTTCATTGAGATAGACAGAATCTGACCCAATCCACCCTTGGGCAAACCCACAGAAGACACTGAATCAGTCAAACTGATCTCATTTGTGACCAGGAAAGGCATGGCTGACTGGGAACAGTTGTTGAAGAGCCAGTTACCTGGTGATGCTAAACAGTAAGGAGGTACCAGAAATGGTTTTGGGGTTACAGAGTGGAGTTTAGAGTTACATGGTTAAGAGGGATACCCTCTGGTGATGGTTGCAGGGAAGTGCAAAGAAAACATTGGGGTTACATTAAGGAACCCACAATTTCTACATTAGTTGTGGAGAAGACTCGGGAAGTCATTCATTACAATCTTCCAGAAGGCCGGGCTAAGTGAAATCTCACACAGCCTGGACTGCAGGGTGGACATCTGATGGGACATTAAGGATCTTTCTCTTGGGTGCATATTTGAAACGCCCAGGCCTGTTGGGTGGTCTTGGTGGTTGGGACAGTGAAAAGGAGGCCCAAGACCAAGGGAAGGAAGGAGCCTGCTGTCAGGGATGAGCAGCAGGTAGAAGAGCTTACGTTTTAGCTATCCCGTTGACAGATAGGAGTACTTACCAGACAAGGAATTTCATCCAGCTATGACAGATAGATCCAGGTTGTAACCCTCTGGAGCTTACATGAATTTTTTCAATTTGACAAAAAGCAATAAAATGTTTACTTGTATCAGGAGGGCCACTGTCTATTTGAATCTGCAATGAAATCCTTATTGTAGAGAAAGCAGTTAATAAGGGCCTGCAAATAGCGCGAACAGACTCATGCCTTTGAGTCATAACAAAAATAAAACCTAAAAGATTATCAACATAAACATGAACAAGTTAAAACAACCAAAGGAAATTTAAATTTTGAGCCTGTGGCTACAATAATTTTAATTCTTTTTAAAGTTTTAGTGGCTGTGCTCACAACTGTTGCCAAGAGTGGGCTAGTTATTTATGAAAACTCTATTGATTTAAATGTCTAGCACTGCTGTGGTAAGTTTTGAACTTTGAAATTTTAATATATTATCATCTTGAAGTCTCATTTTCACATACCTTAATCCACTTCCTCAGACCTCACAACTTGCCTAAATCTTCTATCATCTTTTCTATGCTAGAAACATCTCATCATTTGCCATAAGACATAGGTGTTGGACCAGTGAGAGCAGTCATTGAAAAATGAGTCTCTTAAAAACCATCATGGAAGCATCAAAGAACAGTAAAAAGAAAATTTTAGGTCAGTAACAACCTCATGGTAGTTTTGAGGTTGCTTTTTTCATGGAAACCATTTTATGAGTTTGCCTATCTCAGGAGGAAGCCTGTTAATTCTAGAAAAAACAAGGCCCGAGTTTTATACTTGAAGCCAATTTAGGCTGACAGGTAATTGAGCTTCAGTTTTGAAGATTTTTTTTTTTTTTACTTCAGACACTCAGGTAATTTAAAGTATTCTTTAAGCCTCTCTAATTTATATCATCTGGAAGCAACATGCCCATCTTTTGCACCCAAAGTTACTATGAAGCCAAAACTTGCTAAGTTGAAAGTATGCTTTTAACCTTGGCCAGAAACACTGAAAGGCACTTGGTCAAGTGCCCCTAGGGTCCCTTCCACAGAGCTTGCATAATTATTTACTTGATATAAAGTAGGAAAACACATGCACATTCTATGTAAAGAAAGCTAAACCAAGGAGTTAATTTAGCCAAAATATCCCTGCCCAGTAACAGAGTGTGGCAACTATACATAATGAGGAAGGAGTAGTCAATCTGTCACCTCTGTCACTCAGAGGTGACAGAGAGGAAGACTTGTAGCTCTAAGCTGGTGGAATTTGCCATTAGCAACCATGCCAGAGATTTGAGAAGAATAAGATTTACCAGAGTAAGCAAGAAATGTAGACCAAGTAGCCTCTAATCTATTTAAAATAACAGAAACTTACCCAGTACCTGGGAACTTACTCCAGGCTCCTCCATGGTAGTTGATGGTTTTGAATGGGAGCTGAGGTCCTGGGGCAGCATCAGTCTTCAGTCTTCAAGCCCAGCAGATCTAAAAGGTTTTCATATAGAGCAGAAGCTCAGGGGACTGACCTACCATGGATAGACAAACGGAGCAATTGACCCTTCAGTCCACAGTTAGGAAGCTATTCACCCAGTGACCAGTGGGTGAGGAACTTGGAAGTATTTCCATCTGGACTCTGGGTGACCACCCCCCCTCAATATGTCAAAATTTACCACCTTCTGGAAGGTCTTTTGGAGTCCAACCAGGAGACAAGTTACCATTTTATCTCAGGCCACCCTGCTAGGAGACTAATTTTCAGTGTTAACCTGGTAATTACACAAGAAATTGCCTCAGACCCCCAGGCTAGGAGCCATCTCTGAGGTTGGCATCATTTGCATGGGTTTTTGTGGCCACCCAGACCCTCTCCTTTTCCTCAGGTGTAAGAAACGTAGAGAATAACATAAAGGTCGTGCAGGGTTAGGTGATAGGCCTGGGTGAGGTACCTGAATTCTTTGGTGAAGTGAAAGGAGACATTTGTGAAAGAACAGAGACATTTGTCCACTTCAGAGAGATCAGCCATAGAGAGAGGCAAATGTGCGTTGATTATATCACAAGGACCTACCTGAGGGTTTAAAAGCAATCTGTATGGTTGTGGGTATGAGTGGCTGGAGGAGTTAAGAAAGCATGCATGAGGCTGAGTTGGGGTAAGGAGGTGGAGATGGCTAGGGTGGTGCCCTCAGAGGATGAGGATGAGGAGGTGTCCACAGAGGGGCCACATTCTGACTGAGACACAAGAGGTAGCTCCAAGAAGATGCTCAGGTGAGAAGAGACAACTGGCTGAGCAGGTAGAGAAAAGCAGAGGAATATATATGATCTAAATTTGGAGCCAAATATGGCAGGTGGAGGAAGCCAGAATAGGCAAATGATCTGTTTCTAGGGGGCCAAATTGGCAGTTTGGTTCAGCCAGGATTTGGAAACATGCCTTTAGTGGTTCAATTGTCTCTTCTGGGTTTGAGCACCAAGTGAAACAAGGGTGCAATGGAACCACCAAAGTGGAACATTTGGTAGCTACAAAGCAAAGATTATTTGGAAAATCAAACTTTCAGGCTATCTCTCAGAGAACGGTGGCCAGCAGAGAAAGCCTTGCTGGTTTTAATAGGACAGGCAGCAGGAAGAGGAGAGATGCAGGCAGAACAGATGGGATTTAGGAGGGAGGTTCTGATCTGCTGTTAATCAGGAACTAGACCATTGAGGTATGTAAAGTAAATAGTGATCGTCCTGGTAAACAGATACCTGACATACTAGATTCTTCAAGAATGTTGAGTTTAGGGTTTTATTTACCCAAGAGCAGTCTTTTTTTTTTTTTAAGACCTGGTCCAAGTCCTTCAGTTAAGGACATTAATTACCAGCACTGCTATCTTGGGGTCCCATTTTGAAACTAACACTAAATGTCTCTAGACTGCTGCCATAGAGCTGAGCTTTGCTAATTTCCTGGGCTTTTCTCAATCAAATCAAATGGAAAATTGGAAAAGATATACCACACCATATTATGGCAAACCTGAGTTCTGCAACAGGCCTGAGAGAAAAAGCCTGGCACCAGAGGTAATCCTAAATTCACCTGACTCTAACACCCCTCTACACAAAGGAGAAAACATGTATGTGTAAACACATAACATTTACATGCATACACACATATTTGCACACATCCATGCACATCCGCACACATGCATGTGCACTCTGACTGATAGTAGCCTGTGAAAGACTTTTCCACCTGACTCAGGACTCCCTAATGAAAAGAGAGGCACCATCACAGATGTAATAGAGAAAGGAGTAAGAAGGGCATGTTAACAGAAGCAAGAAACTATAAGCAGCACAAGCAGTTACACACACACACACACACACACACACACACACACACACGCATTTCTATTGTCAAGTAAGAAAACTTTAAACAAAGAAAACCAGTTCTGGCATGTTCCTACCCCATTTCCCTTGATGGTGAATGTAACTTAATTTTGCTTCATTTCCTGGGCTAGACAAGGTACCAAGCCAAGTGTCTTCATAGGCTCACGGTTACTCTCAGCTTGTAAATATTTGTGCTATGGAATCACACCATTTGTGATCTACCATGACCTGTGAAAATTAAGATTTGACTGAAAGAGGTTTAATAGCTAAAGACAGAAAAAGACTAAATTTCACATTTTGGAAATAAGCCAGAATCAATTAGACGGACAGATTGGTTTTGACAGCTCCTAGCTCGAATGTCACAAAACAGACAACACTGGCTAATACTTTCTTTCTGGAAGAGCAAGCAGATGATATTTCATGGTTTTTAGAATGGATAGAATAAGATTATAAAGCAGTACCCTGAAACAACCATCAAAATAGCCTCTCTCTTATCCCAGTAGAGCTGAACAAAGTCCGGCTGAACCATCACCTCTTTTCCCTTTGGCTCATTACCAACAACCCACATTTCCAGCCACACTCTGGTCCATTCATCCAGGACAAAGAAAGTGTTTGTTTACACTTCCCTGAGAAACGTATTAGGAGGGGTCATCTTATCGCACCTTCTCCTTTATCTCTAAGTTCTGGTCATTATATGGAACATTGCCTTGGACTGCGAGATGCATGGGTGCCATCAAGACACTCTGTCAAGCTTAGCTTCTTTCTGGTTTAATGTTTTTAATTTTATTTTATGTATTTTTCCTTCATGTATGTATGGGCACTTGGAGCATGTCTGTTACCCTCGGAAGTCAGATGACGGGGTCACATACCACAGACCTTGACATACAAATGGTTGTATGGTACCATGCCAGTGCTGAAAATTGAACCCAGGTCCTCTGCAAGAGCAACAAGTGCCTTTAGCCACTGAGATATCACATCAGTCCAAGATTAGCTTCTTTGAAACATTCCTAAGTGAAGCATCAGGAACCGTAAGGTGAGTTGGAAAGTTACTGAAATGCCAAGCCCAAGGGATACCATTGGGCAACAATATCAGAACCTGGATTTTGATCAGGATTAAGCAGCAAACAATAAAGGGCACAAACTTGGGGAAACAAAGTCAAGGGGAACCAACTGAGTTCAGAAAAATGTTTTATTATTATGAATAAGTCTTTTGAGACACACTTATATTGGTACTCCTGGGTCTATCTAAGGTATTTTCTATTTAACTGGGGAAAAGGAGTCTTGGGAAGCTTTGTTTAAAAAACAAGTAGACATGATCACAATAAATTTGGTTAGCTTGAAAAATTTCTGTATATAAATAATTTTTAAGCAGCATAAAAAGATCAAAAATAAGCATCATTTTAATTTGTTTCATGTTACAACTAAACCAAAGACCATTACTATTTCCTGATTTGATACAGGCTCCTCAGATGCTTTAATAGCTTGGTTGTAAGCCAGATGCCTTCAAGTCAGCCTTGCAGGACTTGACAGTAATTACCAACGTTGAAGCAAAAACCAAGACCAAAAGAAGACAGAGTAATTGGTGTGATTTTATGAAGGATATAGAAAGAGAGCATAGAGGACTTTCTGCTCAGGATTCCCAAACTTCAGCAGCTAAGTTACAAGACAGGGCTGGACAGCAGTTCTACATCTTACTTGGCTGAAATCCCTACTACAGCTTCAGGCACGGACATCAAAGCCTTTATGGAAAGGAGAGTTGTCTATAGAGCCACAGAGCTACAGAGAAACATAGAGGCATCTTCAAGGAAGATTGACAATTTGTGTTGAAGATGAATTCACACCTATTCTTTATGGATTTTGAAAGCACATCTGACATACTGGAGAGTCTGTAGCCCCTCTAAGTCATCTCCCACTTGTTCTAAGGCTCAGTAAGCTTCTGTGGAGCCAGAGGCAGGTCCTGAGTAATGTAGTCCCTCTAGATATGGCTTGTGTCTGCTCTGAGGTGCAAAAGAATCCACAGAGTATATAATCAAATGTGTATGGCTATAGCCCCATAATATTTATTTACATCAGTACAGTACATAGAAAACCAGATTTAATCCACAGACCATACTTTCAAGGTCTCAAATATGGTGATATTTATGAGATATATAGATAGCTTGCAGGTCTGTAAATCAGTATGTATGTAGATATTTTGTCAAAATTTGACAAATAAGATAGGTTTACTGTTTATCCAACTATGTTGTTCTGACAGTACCTATGAGTTAAAAGCATATTTATTCACTCAACAAATGTTGCTTCAAGGCTATCAGCTACCAGCATATATTCCAGACACAAGGGTACAGCGATGAATTGGACAAGTGCCTGCTTGAGTTTCAATGGTGTTGAGAAGACAGGGAAAGAAGACATAGTGAAGAGATGAGAACAGGAAAGAAGTGAGTTGTCAGTTGTGATATGTGTTGCATAGAAAATGGTTTTCTTAGGAGGCTACAGTAACGAAAATGATAGTGTGACCTTTGGAACAATGCTGAAAGCAGACATATTAGAGTAGGTGGCATTTATCCGTAGCATGAAGGAAAAGGAGTCACCCATGCCAAGGTTGGCAGGGAGCATTTTAAGCAGCACTGATAAGGAAAGATGCCCTAGGAAAGGAAGAATTGGGAAAAAAGAAAGACATGTTAAAAAGAAAATAGGCTCACTGTCTTGTGTATTTCTCAGGTTGGAAATACACTTATGCACTCACACCTACATTCACACATAAACTCATACCTACTTTCACGCCTGCACTCACACCTACATTCATACCTGTACTCACACCTTTATTCACACCTGCACTCACACCTGCATTCACACCTACTTTCACGCCTGCACTCACACCTTACATTCACATGTAGACTCATGCCTGTACTCAACACCTACATTCACACAGGTACTCACACCTACATTCACACCTGCAATCACACCTACATTCACACCTCCAATCACATCTATATTCATACCTGCACTCACACCTGCACTCACACCTACATTCACACATAAACTCACACCTACTTTCACGCCTGCACTCACACCTTACATTCACATGTAGACTCATGCCTGTACTCAACACCTACATTCACACAGGTACTCACACCTACATTCACACCTGCAATCACACTCACAGTCACACCTGCACTCACATCCACATTCACACCTGCACTCACACCTACATTCACACCTGCACTCACACCTACATTCACACCTGCACTCACACCCACAGTCACACCTGCACTCACACCCACAGTCACACCTGCACTCACACCCACAGTCACACCTGCACTCACATCTCCACCCACATGTATTTTCAAATGTGCACTCACCTCTACATTGAAATGTTCATGCACACCTGCACCCAAACCTCCATTAGCATGTACACTCACACATGTACACATGTGAAGCTGATTTTAAAAGATTTTTATGCATTTATTTAAGATATCTAAAATAGTATTATTACAGCTACTAATGGTCCTAAGAATATTATGGAGATGTTTTACACAAAGCGTCCTGAGTTTGCTGTGCATCACACACAGCATTTCTCAGTATGAAGCAGCTCCCATGATGCTCAGTGGCCACTTGTGGCTAGTGGCTACTGAGAGTTCAATAGTGAGTTAACAGTTTTCATGGTAAAAATAAAAAGCTCAAATTATTACTCCAAGCCATTAGAGGGTCCCCGTGGTGAATGATATAACAAAATTTTTATGGGGGTATTTGTAGTGACGAGGCAGCAGGCCTGCTTTTCATCCCGCCCGGCTCCTGCACGGCTAGCTTTACACCCGAAATAACAACACACAAACTGTATTCATTTAAACACTGCCTGGCCCATTATATATTTAGCCTCTTCTTGGCTAACTCTCATATCTTGCTTTAACCCATATCTAGTAATCTGTGTAGCACCATGAGGTGGCAGCTTACTGAGAAGATTCTAACCTACGTCCATCTTGGGCCGGAGCTTCATGGCGTCTGCCTGACTCTGCTTTCTTTCTCCCAGCATTCTGTTCGGTCTACTTTGCCTATCTAAATTCTGCCCTATCAAAAAGCCAAGGCAGTTTCTTTGTTAACCAATGAAAATAACATATAGACAGATGACCCTCCTACATCAGGTATTCACTATAGAATGTTCTGTGGAAAATGGATTGGGAGGCATGGGAGGAGAATGGGAAAGGTAATTTGCAAGAGATTGGCATATTCGGATACCAGAAGTGTTCAAGGAGTGGCGGGGACACTGAGGAGGGGGTACAGAATACAGATTGGAGAGGTGACCCAAGAGTGATGTCCAGGTAAGAGCAGCAGATTTTCCTGATGGTGTCAGCAGCTGTATGAAAAGGATACTCACTAACATGGTCACACAGCACTTCAGAGTGAGAAATACCACCAGGACATCATGACTTTTGCTGGCTAAAAGGTCCCCCAAACAATAGCAGATGAATGAAAATTGATTGTGGCGATGGTTGAACATTCCTGCAGAGAAGCTAAAAACTACTGAATTGTTTGAGTGGACAATTCATGTGATACATGTATTATAACCCAACAAAGGTCTTTTTAAAGGAACAATGGAAGAAAGAATTGGTGCAGGAACACAAGAAAGAGAAGATGGTAGCTTTTATTAATGTTGACCTAAAATAGTCTCATCTCCTTCCAGAAAAGCCAGCAGACACCTGACCCACCTGTCACCATAACTGAATCCTAAACAATGACCTAAGGAAAAGAGGCACATGACAAAGGTGGATGCTGGGAGAGGGGTTGGGCAGGCTTGGAAGCATGTTAGGAGGCAAGAATGCCAGAAGAGGCACCTATGCGAAGCAAGAAGCAATGCAAGTCATCTGCAGAATAGCAGCTGCCAGCTCCTCTTCGCTCTCAAAGCCACTGTCAGAGTTAGAACCAGCCTCTTGTTGAAAAGCCACTAACTTACTGCAGTCCCTTCCTTTGTCCGTGCTCTTTAGTCTCCAGAAACATCCTGAAGGATTTTTAGGTCATTTTCAGATGATCTTCAGGTAAGAGAGCTGTGCTGAGCTCTGTTTCTGAGATCACATAGGCCGAAGGAAGGGAGCCAGGAGCCCAGAGGAATCTCTAGTTGCTTTCACCCATCTAAAGCAGCCCTGAGTCTCTACAGCCACACCACGGTGTCAGCTACCCAAAGCCACACTACCAAGTGCACAGAGAACTGGAACACAACTGGGGCTCAGTATTCCCGCATCATGTGTGAAGTCGCTGGAAGCCATTTAGCTCATGTCCTGTGGACACCAGGCATCTTTTCTTAATTTGTGCCCCCTTGCATTTGGGTTTCAGATACTGTCTTTAACTAAGTGAACCCTATTTTGGAACAAGAAGATCTGCAGCATCCAGGATCACTCCTGGAGTGAGGAATCTGACTGAGCAGGAAGGAAAATGTTTCCCATCATAGTTTTTTTTTTCTTTTTTAAATACTTCTAAGTTAAATTGACCAATCTTGAAACTTGAAATGCCGCAGAAAGACAAACAACACTCAGGGCCTTAAAAGGAGGGCGATGAAGGCACTGAAGCTGTTTATTTCCTTTGAACAGAAATAAAAAGCTCGTCTGGATCAAAATAAGAAAAGATTGTTATATTGTCTTGCATTGCCTCGTCTCCGTCCATCACAGATGTGCCAAATGGAGACAAATCAACAACAACCCATGCAACAACCTATGTCATTTTGGGAGGCCATCACTCCTAACGTACAGCCTCAGCTTTGCATCAAAAGGCTGCACTCCACACCTGTGACTTGCAAGCTGCCTTTGTATGTTAGGTCACTCATTCCCTTTCCCATCCTTTCTTCTGCCTCCTACCATCTCCACATCTATGGGCCTAGCTGTAGAGACTGGCTTTGCCTGGCCTAGGCTCAATAAAGCCATTCAAGTAAGTACCAGCTTTCCGTGGTCTACCTTTGGTGTGCAGAACCTTTAATCTACCTCAATTTAAGACAGATCACATTCTCACATCAGACACACAAGCAAAGTCAAAGAAAACATAAAAAGCCAAGACAGCATGTCTCCCACAAAACTCACCAGTCCAGCAAAAGTGTTATCTAGCTAGTACTACCTAAGAGATTCTCAGGACCCAGAATTTAAAGGAACAATCATAAGCTTTATCAATGAATTTGAGGAGTTTAAAGAAGACACGAACAAGAAAATACCCCACTGAATGAACTTCAGGAGGATTATCATAAGTACTTGTTGTGATGCCCATGACAATAGAAATCCACAGCTGAACAAAATAATGAAGACGATTCAGGATTTGAAAACTGAATTCAGGAAGCAAAAACATTGATGAGAACTCAGTCTGAAATGAAGATGAATTTTTTTCATTTGCACATTCTTTACAATAAAGTGTTAAGTAAACACACACATACACATGCATGCACACACATACACCTCTCCAGTATAATCTATTAGTGTCATTAAGACTGCTAGGCAAAACAACCCTGTGATACGTTACTGAGGGAAACAGCAATGCCCAGTGATGAACAATATGACCCCTCGCTGCTTTTGTATTAATCTGACTTAATATTCATTGCACTGCCTGACAACCATTATTGAGCACTGAGCAAATGCAGAGAGTGCATGTACACAACCTGCTGCATGTGAGCCCAGCTTTGGTCAATCTCACTGCTGGAGGATGCTGCTCTGGTTACTCCAGGCCTGAATTGGCTTGGTGTAGCCAAGAGAGAAGGGAAACGGGTATGGGATTCATAGACTGTGTGTTAGGCTTTGCGCTCAGCACTGCCTTGTTCATCTATGGCTCACTGTTGCGCCATGACATAGGTTTAAAAGTTCAGTTAATGAAAGTGGAAATGCTATCAAAGGAAACTATAAAAAATAAAACCTACATACTATTTCATATGTCTAAGCAAATATTAATGACAACAGGAAAACTAGTCACAAGTAAAAGTCTCTGGACTTGCCAAGGTCTAAGCTATGTATAACAACATTCCTTCTACACTCCCCCCAAAGGAGAACAACCAGTTATCAACTAGCACAAGATAAGTTGGACAGAAATTCAAGTCGTATTTCAAATATTTTTGCACCAACCGATCTCCCTAGAAATTTTTGCCAGGTTAATAAATCCCAGTTCAATAGAAAAGCCACATGAAATTTATGGGGAATAAGATTCACATGTGTCCTGCATATTCATTTAAAAACATTTTTAAATCTTTTCAAGAGTGCTTGTCTGTACAAATCTCTTGAGGGTGTGTCATTGATATCCACCTCCAGTTTGAAACAGGAAAGAAATACTTTTGAGGTTAAGATTCTGAAAAACAGGAAATCCCATCTGTCACAAGCCATCTTCCAGAGGTTCAAACTGGTGACTCCAAACTGGGAATGTATGTCTTTTTGAATCAGGTTCAAAATCAAAACATTTCCTAAACTAACAATGAATAGAAAGTAAGGCAGAGATGGAGACAGAAAGAAGAGAGGGCCACAAACAGGCAGCCCCTCCCTAGACCTCTCTGCCTACACTGGCATTCCGGAGACTCTGAGAAGCAACCAGTGGCATCTGTCCTCTCCTGAGACAGAGCTTGAGCAAGGGAGGTAACCTGGAAAAGGAGAACTTAGGATATCTTTCTAATTCTGCTCTGCCCTGTTCTGTGCACATGTCCTTGTGTCCTTCCCAGAGTGCTGACTTCCCCCTCATCATGTGATGGCTCCCTCCCTTTCAAACACTGTTTATTATTATTAATAATAATAATAATTTTTAATGTATTTTACATACCAACCACAGTTTCCCCTCCCTCCTCTCCTCATGTTCCCTCCTTCACTTCCCTTCTACACCCCACTCCCCATCCGCTCCTCCTAGGTCTCCATTCAGAAGTGGGCAGGCCTTTCATGGGAGTCAACAAAGCATGGAACATCTACTTGAGGCAGGACCAAGATCCTCCCCTGCATCAAGGTTGGGCGACCCAGCATGGGGATTGGATTCCCAAAAGCCAGCTCAAGCACTGGGACAGGTCGGAGACCCACTGCTGGGAGCCTGGCTTTCACTGAATTCTTGGGCCCAGCGCCATCACCCATTTCATGCATTTCGCCATCCTCACATGCTCATTCACTTATTCATCAAATAGTTTCAAACTTTGATTTGAACCAGCTGCTCTGCTGGGGGCTGGGGACACGCACAGGACGGCCTTGTGATAAAGCTGAAACCAAACCAGGGCGTCTTCCAGTTCATTCTGTTTTCTCTTCCAAAAGCTGGTGTTCAGAGGCCAAAAAGGGGAGCACGTGACAGAGGTAACTAAATGGGATTTAAAGCCTTTCCCCCTGTTTTTAGTGAGATGTTTCTACATCTTCCCCTTCTCCAACAAGAAGCCATTTTCTCTTACATTTATACCTGCATCCATGTATCCATTTAACCAACGGTAATTAAAGTGTTAAGTACCAAAGAGCCTTATGATGCAGTGTGAAATATATCAGCACCAGAGGCAAGCGGCTCAACTTCCCCTTTCCCAACAGACTGCTACTGGGAAGATGTATCTACCTCTTCTATAACATGGTTCTTACAGGAGGATCTGCCCCTCAGGATCATTGGGAGAATGAAACACAGCTTTTACATTGAGCTACATACAAATGTACCAATAAAACTGTAGCTATTATTAACATTGTCATTATGATGTTACACACTGTACTAGGAGCAGGACAACCAGACAAAATTTGCAAAGGGACGTTGGGAGGACAAGTACCCCCAAAACAGTCTCTCTCTAGCAAGCATGACTCAGGCCCCATGAGCATAAGACACTACCTCCGCCTGCCATGTCTCCCTTCCTCAGAAGGTTTTGTTGCAACAACTTTGAGACACTTCAGCTTGGAGCACCCCCTCCCGATTTCTTTTGGCCTGAGTAAACTAAACACTATACATAATTGATCACTGTGCATACAGCATGCCCAAGAAAGCTGTTATTTCAATAATTCACCTTGTCTCTTCGCAGAAAACAGATGTGAGCCCTGCCGCTGCCTTGAATATCCATTAGTCAACTAGAGGCAATACCTGAAAGCCACAGAGGATCCCGAATGAAGAGCTCTTCCCAGTGAACTCTCAGCCCAGGCAGAGGATAAATCCCCTCACTGTTTGGGCTCACAAGAGTAAGTCTTGGCAAGCGAGGTTGCCTGGGAAGGTAAACAGTTCCCTAATGGACAAGAGAGAATGTCCCTGTTCTGCGTGTGGTCGAGTTATTTGTCTCAGTGGTAAACAATAATGCAGATAGCTTAGTGACAGATAGAAAGGTAAGAAGGACACAGGAAGTAATCCAGATAATCACTTCTGTCTCTGGAAGTCCTGGCAAGGCCTCTCCTGACTCTACTGAGTTACCCACCGTAGCCCCTGTTCTATTGCTAGGTAATTTTGCCGTCACCCATCCGTTGACCTGTTTATCAGCTGTTTCAGGGAGCAGTGTTCCCTGTGATGTCTGTGCATACGCACATACCTGTAACAGTTGTCCAAAAGCACAGAGCAGACAGAATAAAAGTGTCCTTCTGGAGGAAGCTTTGAACTCTAAACCACAGCCAGAGCCTAGATTCCTTCAATGAAAACCAGTTCTGAGCCACAGACAGGAAGCTCTGGCTGCTTGAAGTGGCCCTGGACTCTTGTGTCTGCCACTCTGTCTGAAGTTTCCTCCAAAGCTGGAAGGGGTGTCATGGTTAGCTCTGAGCATGCACCTGACCCTTGGTTCCTGTGGGCTGTGTACTCATGCACCTCTGTGAATGTTTGTTTGATGTTTTAGTCTGATTGGACTTTCAGAGCCTGAGGGTTTTGCATTGTCCCATTGAGAGTACCCAAGAGCAATGCAATTGTGGTTTATTGATGCTCACCTGCTATGAATTCAGTCCTTAACTAAAATTCTGTTCTTTCCTTAGGAAGTCCCAGGGCAAATGTGTAGTATTTACTTGTTCATAATTCACACTTCCCTCCTTGCTATGCTGTGACTGTTCTGCAAAGAGAGTGTAGATTGGTCACGTGACTTGCACTGAAACATAAAACATAGCAGTGAGTGACAGAGTGTTTCAAGTTGAGCTTTCATGAGGATGAAATGTTTCCTTTGTTCCTGCTGAATATTTGAATGCTCGAAGGAGCACAGCTCAGTAACCTAGAGCCTGAAGCCAAGTGGAGGTGAGCGCTACAAAGAACTTCAGAGAGCTAGCCCACTCACTGGCTGGAAGTGAGGGAGAGCAGTGTGTGTTACACACTTGTAACAGAGAATTGTTGTGGCAAGACTTGACTAACACAAGTCCCAAATTAGAGATGTGTCATCTAATACCATGGATAGGTTCAACCCAGCTGATGGTTGCGTTCCAGCTCCCAAGGACGGAGAAGCAGGACCACTCAAGCAGCGTCTCCCTGCCAAGATGACAAAGCTATGTTTTAACTGAAATCCAGAAGTCAGGATGAAATACACATATGCTGTCATCTTGGTCCATTTAGACTATTTTAACAAAATATTATGGACAGGGCAATTCATAAATAACAAAAACGTGTAGTTCACACTTCTAGAAGCTTGATGTCCAAGTGCAGGGTACCCCAGATTCTTATCTGGAGAGAGATTGTTCCTCACATATGACACCTCCTCACACACTAGTATTGGAAAGGACAGTGACATTTACAGACTTCTCCCAAGACTAGATTAGGTATCTGGTCAGGACTTGCTCCTGGTTCATAGAACTACTTTCTCTCCCTGTGGCATGTCAACAGAGTAAGACAGCGCTGTGGGATAAGGACACTAATTCCATCCATGAAGGCAAAGCCATCATAACCAAATCACTTCCTAGAGGCACTGCTCTGGAATTCTTTCATGTTGGTGGGTTGGGAGTGTGAACTTCAGGGAAATATGAGCATTCAGACCATAGCAGTGATGATCTATGAAAAACTGATAACATTAACAAGCATCATTAGCCGGGCGGTGGTGACGCACGCCTTTAATCCCAGCACTCGGGAGGCAGAGGCAGGCGGATCTCTGGGAGTTCGAGGCCAGCCTGGTCTACAAGAGCTAGTTCCAGGACAGGCACCAAAGCTACAGAGAAACGCTGTCTCAAAAAACCAAAAAATAAATAAATAAATAAACAAGCATCATTTACTTCTTTGTTGGTAGTAAAGACGCTGCTAATAAAATGCTCCCTGCCAAGCCTTATATACCCCATCCCATTTAATCTTTACCACCAAATAAGATTCACTATTATCCCATTTTATTTCCCCACCAAAGCACAGATGGGTTAAGAAAAGCACCCCAAACCACAAAGGCATAAGCAGTGAAACCAACACTTAAGTGAGGCGATTCACCTTTCATGTGTATAAAATGGCTTCTTTTAGAACCCATAATCCTTGTGAGGCTGAAAGATTTTGATTAGACCATATCATTCATTGGTAATGCTTCCTCCTTTCCTTTGTTCCTGTCAATTTTGTCTATTTAGGGTGGTGACCACATTTCAGGAGACCATAGGTAGCCAAGTTCTACTTGCTGTTCTCACATAAATAAATGTCAGCATGCCTCCCCAGCAGCCCAGCCTACAGCAGAAGGTCCACATTCATGCCCACCATGTAGGGTAGGCTGTGATTGGTGTCTTTCCTACTTTTATGGGTTCTCAATAGAGCCAAAGTTGAAACATCTTTTCTTTGCTTGGAAAGCTGTTTCTTCACTTGTCCATGAAATCTTCCACAGCTCTCGTTTCTGGTTTTCTCTTACTGGTCTTTCAAGTGTGTGTGTTTCTTTTGGCTTTTGCCTCCCTCAGAATCTCTCATGCACTCCTGGAGGCTTTTTCTATTTTCACAGGATACAATGAAAGACATATTTCATTTAGGGAGATCTGACAGGGTAGCTGGGAAGGAACCTGGCCTTTCTGTGATGGTGTAACTGAAAGAGTGAAGGCAGGTGAAGGCGATGCACACGTTGTAGAAAATCTAGGTGAGCAAAGTGAGGGCCAACCAGTGGGGCTTCACAGCTCTCCGAGATCACCGCTTTAGTTTATATGTTAATATCTTGATCAATTTTGCTAGTCTCTGAAATATATGTAATCATGATTCTTTTTTTTTTTTTTTGCTACATAAAACTTTATAGCTTGGTTACTCATTTAATGTCATAATGCAAACACTTTTTCCAAGTCTATAAAAAGTTACTAGAACAGCGATTGCCAAAGCATGGGAAGGGTGATTGACTTTCTAAAATTCCTGAACAAATATGTAAAGCTCATATAAACTCACAGAGACTAAAGGGCTTGCATGGGTCTCACCAGGTCCTCTGAGTATATGCTATGAATTCTGGTTTCATGTTTTTATGGGATTTCTGAGTGTGTGAATAAGAGGGTTTATGATTCTTGTGCCTTCGCTTGGGCTCTTTTCCTTCTATTGGTTTGTCATGCAACTTTGATTTGACAGTTTTTGTTTTATCTTATTATATTTTTTTATAGTTTTGAAAGAATGGATGGGTGGATGGATGGATGGATGGATGGGTGAAAGCCTAGCCACTAGAGTAAAGGTTAACAATTGAACTGTTACTTATATGGCTGGGAGAGGGGAAATCAGTTTCCTCTAATACAGTAACATTGTATATATCAACCACTCCAATACAGGCTTCATATTCAGGAGTATTTGACCAACATATAATGGAGTTCATAGTTTTCTGTGTGCTTTCATTTGGTTAAAATTTGGTGTTTATTTGGGGAGGACTATTATTTTGTTTTATTTTAGTTTGGGGGATTTCTGTATTGGATTTGGTGGAGATTTTTGTCTTTTTTTTTTTTTGAAAGAACTGAAAGAAGGTTGGATAGGGAGAGTACCTGGAAGGACTTGGGGAGGGGGAGAATATGATTAAAATATATTTAAAATTGTTTTAAATAATAAAAATATAAGAAAAAAGAAACATGACAGGATTTTGAGGAGACTGTTTCCTTGTCTTTGCTTTCGTTCATGTTTGCTTTGGCTACAGACAAGATTTATGTTACCTAGGCTTGTCTGGAATTCATGATCGTCCTGGCTCAGGCTTTCAAATACTGAGATATAGTCATGCATCATCACACCTGGATTGTCTCATGGATTTACTTAGAGTTTTATCAAAGCCTTGGACCACGCATCCTACCCTGAAGAAACAGTATTAACAAACACAAACCTAATGGTTGCTGGGCAATGGCCCTGACAAAGGCCCAGTGATGCTTTCAAGGCTGGCAATCATAGGCCCTCAAGGCTCTTACTTGAATAGGTTTGTGCTTAACTCGGGGTTCTGAAAACAGGAAATCTAGCTGAGGTCAAAAGGAGAAATGGAAGGATTATTGACTGAATTCAGGTTCCTAAAGCATTTTACTGTGCACTGGAAAGCCGCATGCTACTAGGAGGAAGACCCTCATTACAAAGCTAATCAGGGTATATGATTGTGCCCACTTTATAGGTGAGAAGACTGAAGGTGAACGAGAGGTGGATGTAGGGTACAGTTGGTGAATGAACTCAAGCCTTCTAAGATCGCAGTCTTTTATAGTAGGCTATCTGCTTCATCTTGTTTTCTTACCACACACAGCAACAGGCATAATAGCTTTCAGGCAGGGCTTGAAACGTGTGGTTCACACTAAAGCAAAGGTTTCTTCTTTGTAGCACTGACCTTCTCTTTAATTATCTCCTAACACAGAGCTCCTCTTTCATCCTTATCATTTAGCAACAGCATCCTCTGAGCACACAGCGCGGTCTGGGATATTTCAGTCAGGAATTGATTCCTTGTCTCATACATTAAGATCATTTAATATATAGAGTTCAGTCCATTTCTTCGGTAGCTTAGAAGGTGGCGGGAATGCAAATTCTGGCATTTATTTTAATGAAGGTGATTGAGTCACGGATCCCAGGCTGTCTTCCTGTGAGAGGATAAAACCTGAACATGTCTGGTTAGCTCAGTGTTCTTTGTGATGAAAAGATGGGGGAGAAAAGAATCTTTGAAGTATCCCAAGTCAATGCTTGCATGTGTTGCCTCCCTTTTGAAAGTTGTGTGGAGGGGGAAGCTGAGCATCATCCACCAAGCTCCTCCTGATGTCATGAGTTCACACACAGGTTAGGGTGTTATATCCAGCTAGCACTTCCAAAAGCAATGCCCCAGATATAGCCCTAGCCAAGAGAAGATTGCTCCAGACTGGCTGCTAAAAGCATGATCATGATAAGAATACAATGTATGCCTAGACGATATCGACTTTCTTCTGCTATTATGTTACAATTACTAATACCCCTCCATTCAGAATGATAAATTGTAAAGAGCCCTCAGATTGAATGGCTGATCTTTGCCCCAGGAACAAAAATGATAGCAGAAATCTAGGAGGGTGTGGAGAGTGTGGCTCCCGCTTCATAAAGAAGGAGTGTGCTGCTACAACCAAGGGTCGTGGTTAATTTAAAGAAGCCTATCTTGCCTGACCAGAACTAGGTAAGGACCAAAACCAAAGCAAAGGAAAAGATGGAGAAACGAATGCCTCTCAATTGGAAGAGATGGAGGCTTGAGAAAGAGAGGGGCACAGAAGTTCATAAGGAATAACAGAATCATACAAAGTTCTAAAAGAGTCATACAAAGTTCTATAAGTCACAGGAACTTGAGTTAGACCACAGGAGCCCTGCAACACTTGAAGAAGTCAGGGTAGGCCCCAAACCCCTCAGCCGGAAGAATTGGCATGACGCAAAGAGAAGCCAAGCAGGAATTTTGTGCCAAGGCCTGGAAGAAAGCTGTGGGTAGCATCAGGAGACCCGGGCACGTGCCGGAGAAGCTGTGGTGTTTGAGCATAGCACAGAGCAGGGCTGCTGAGGGGTCCACGTGAAGACCACACACTGGCAAAGAAGTCAAAGGAGATGGAAAGGTGTGGGCAGAAACGTGGTGCACACTAAGGGCTTGCACTCAGCCATCAGATGGGAGGCCCCTGTAGTGGTGAGGTGTGAGGACAAGAGACCGCAAGGAACTGGTTTCCAGCTCCTTGTTAGCTTAATGATTCTGCCAGGATTTTAAGAAGGGCTAGCACTTGGGATTTCATTTTCTCCATTTTCACTTGCTTTTATAGTCATTTATTGTTACTGTTTTAATTTAAAAAAAACAACTTTAACAATTTAAATATTAAAATCCTGTTTGAGATTTAGTTTGAATTCCTCCTACTCCAGCACCTTTTAATGAATCTAAGGGGACTTTGATCTGTTACAGGTTTGTCTGAGTTAATCAGAAACTAGATACGCCATTGCTAGAGGTAGCTGTTGTAGGGGTGGATAGGGGAAGCAATGGCTCTTATTTTTTTTTTTTTTTTTTTTTGACAAACATAAACCCACTTCACAAGGTTTCTGAAGAATGCTGGTTTTAGGCTCTTGTTTATCTGCTAGCAATCCTTCTGTTTACCCAAACAGAGCCCAGCCTGAGCTGAGCCCAGGCTGTCGTTTACAACATGCCCAGTGGCACTGCCATTTGGGGTACCCACTCTGGAAATAACACAGCTGACCTCCGCTGACTGAAGGTAGTCGGCATATGACAGTAAATTTTCTTTCTGACTTGGTCACTCACTAAACTTCACGTTGCTTCGGCTATCATAGCTGACTAGTTTATTCTGACCAGAGATAAGGGAGCAGCCTAAGGTTTATCAGTCTGGGTAATAGAAGCCGCGCTATTGACCCCATAGCCAATGCCAAGCTAGTCTGGGCTGGACACATGAGTCCCCTTCAGTCTTCAGTACAGTTCCTGAAGTTCCACAGACTGTCACTTTCTGTTCCTGAGCCTTCTAAACACCTGCCCATAGACTGCCCGCTGCTTCTGAGATCTGCATGTCCTGCTTCTGGTGGCTCCCAACACAGGGCAGAGTGCAAAGAAAAGCGAGGAGTTTAGTTTGAGCCCTACTATGCATGCCGAGATCTGTGAGGAAACAAGGAGACAGACATGCAATAATAAGACCTCAGCTATGGGGAGATCAAGATCTAGAAGACCTCTTTCTGGCCTACAGAAGCTCCCCATTTCCTCCTGTGGCACAGCACCACAAGTTGGCATCTTTAGCTTTCTTCTCCTTACTATTCCCAAGCAGCTGTCACCCAGTTTGCCTGGAGCCTGGCATGGACATGAAGAGTGGCCATGGCCAACTTCATCTGGGGCTGAAAAGGCTGTCAGACTGTTTCTTTGGTGATCACTCCCAGGCATATTTAATCATATTTCTCCATCAACTTGACCCCAGGTTGCTCTTTACCCCTTCCTCTTGTGTCCCTTCAAGTCTCCCTAAATGTTTTTCTGCCAAGGAGCTTTGATTTCTCCAGCTCGTCTCCTGAAAGTCGTATGCACCCCTCTCCCAGATGTGAACTGGAAAACCTCTCTTCTCATCTCACTACTCCTCAGATTGCAAATACTTAAGTCCAAACTTCTCTTCAGGCCTCTAGATACAAATAAAGACCCGAGACAAATTAAGACCGGAGAAGAGAATTCAGTAAATGGGATGCATCAGCAGCCAAGCAGCAGACATTACCAAGGTCAAGAGAAAGACAATCAGAAGAAAAAGGGATGCAGGTAGGAAGGGAACGAAAATACACCTGGAAAGTAACAAGTTGGTTGCTGTTTTATTAAAGTATTGTTAGACGATAATCTTATGGAGCTTCAGTTGGATGTGGCTACCTTCTATTTCTGTTTCCCTTCCTGTGAAAGCCTTGATAAGCCCTCTCCTCTCTTTGATTCCCTGTGAGACCTAGCTAATGAATTGAGAAACATGACAGGGGGAGGGGGTAGAAAACTGGGAGGGCAGAGGCGGTTCATAGCAAGCCTGGAGGATAGAAAACTTGAGGTAAAACAGCTCCATGTGTGAAAGCTAATGTTTCCTCATTAGCGGTCTTTGTCTGTGGTAATTAAGCTTCCACATTCGACTGCAGATAACTGCCCCTCATTTGACACCATTGCTTCAGTTCAGTGGAGACTGGATTGTGGCATGAAGAGGAAAAGAGACTTGATTCCAAACGTTCTGTGTGTAACGTTAGTCATAGGCTATGGAGAGCAAGCTGGAAGGAGGTTTCCTCCCTGCTGGGTAGCTTCCACAGTGCTGGGAGAGAGTGTCCTCCAACTGCACACCCTGAGGGTGACAGTAATGGCAGGCTTAGCCAGCTGTGCCCACAGATATGCCAGAGGCATAGAGGTTCGAGGTTGAGTGCTAACCACTTTCTGATTGGATTTAAAGTCTACTGCACAGAAGGAACTCAGGCTTTACTAAGGACCCGTGGCTGTGGGTGGGGCTAGGTTCTAAGGAAGAACCTACAGTTGTTGAACAGATATCCATATTATCACACACAGTCTAAAACTAAACTGACCTTCCCTCTCCCCAATGCCGCGAGGCCCAGGGAGCATCATGGAAAAGGAGGCCGAGAGAAGGTAAGAGCCAGGGGCTGGGGAAGAGTGCTGTGAAACGTGTCTTCTGGACGTGAGAGAGACAATACCCTCATGACCTCACCTCGCTGTGGTTACCAGTACAAGACTAGGCCAGTTTCATTACTAAAGATGGAAGGGCTCATGAGCGCCACCCTATGCAAGGGGACTATTGACAGCTCATAGCGGCTTTGGGTACAGCTGACTTACTTCATTGTTGCAGCCACTAATGAGTGGCCCATGCTACAATAAATAACCCCCCTCCCCCACCCATGCCCATGTAGGCAGCACTATTTAAACTCAGAGACATGGAAGGAGGTGAAGCGGGGTACTAGGAAGCAGCAAGAGAAGGTGGTGGGATGAGACAGGGCTACCAGAGATGAGAAGAAATAAAATCCTTTCTATGCATGTGTGAAACTGTCAAAGAATAAAAAGTAAACTGATTAACAAAGAAAAGATAGGTTAGGATTAATAAAGAAATGACAATAACCATAATCAGCAAACCGTTGAGGGCTACAGTGGACAGGGAGACAGTCACGTGCACTTTAAGCAGTTCCCAATTGTTGCTGTGGTCTGGGAGGGCTTTACTAGGGAAACGAGAAAATCTTAACCCCAGGCACCAAAGGAAGATCAATGACATGTGCACCCCACTACATATGCACAAACATGAAGCAGAGGCTGTGCCTCTAGCTACTCAGGCTGAAGCACCGATGTCTTAATATTCTTAGAGGAACAGAAATTATAAAATGAGTATCTCTCTATGGGAAGGAGATTTATAAGAATGACCTGCAGGTTGCAGTCCAATCAATCCAACCATGGCTAGCAGTGAACAGAAAATCCAAAAACCCAGTATTTTCTCAGTCCACGAGGCTGGATGTCTCAGTTGGTCTTCAGTTTATGCCGGAATCCTGAAGGAGTCGGCTCTAATGCTACTGGGAAAGGACCTGCTGGCTAGACAAGGGCAAGAGACACAGAACGCAAGCCTCCTTTTCCCGTGTCCTTATTTAGGCTTCCAGCAGAAGGTGTGTCCCAGATTAAAGTGTGTGTTTCTACCTCAAAGCTCTAGAGTTCGAAGTGGATCTACCTACTTCAAATTAAGCAAAAATCTCTCACAGGTGTGCCCTCCATTTTTGGATTTTAGCTCATTCCAGATGCAGTCAAGCTGACAACCAAGAAGAGCCATCAGACCTGCCTGTAAGGCAGACCCTATGTCCAAATAAAGAAATGAATGAGAAGCCCTAGCAATGCAGCTCAGTGGTCGAATACTTGCCTGGCACACTGATCACACTGTTCATGTGGGGTTGGCTATATTCGTGGTTCCCTGGTTCAAATCCCAAGTACTAGACAAAATGTTCAGTGGTTTTCCAAACCATGGTCTCCTCATCGCCTGTATCCCAGGAATTCCAGCTCCAGCTAAAGCCACCCTATCTATTCTCCTCCCAGTCATGTGCTTGACCTGCTTGACCTCCTTACCCTGCTTGCTCTGGCTGACTTGGTTCCAAGATTGGACCGTACCCTTGCCTCTTGGCTGTGCTGGCACATTCTACCTTGTAAGAAGGCGATGGTAGAGGGTGGGATCTTGCTCCTGGCTGAATTACATCCTGGTGAATTCTGTGTTTAATGAGGGCCACATCCTGCCTTGTAGACAACTGTCTTCCTGATTCTGTGGCCACAAAATGCTGTGCTATAGAGTTTCTCCATAGTCACGTCCCTCCTATAGACCTGACCTCCCACTCTCACCTTAATTCTACCGGGTCCTTTCTTTCCTAGAGATTTGTTCATCTTTAACTTTTAAGATACAACCCAGAGGATTTTGTGTATCTCCTCATGTAACTAAAAGTCTTTGTTCTCTTTTCCTCCCTATTGAATCAGCCCATTTTTGATTTAAAACTCAGCCACTTTTAAAAATCTTTCCCACATAAAATCTTAGTTTCTAAGAAACAAGATGGACTCCCTTAAAGAACAGAAGTGCTGCCAAGTGGTGGTGGCACATGCTTTTAATCCCAGCACTCGGGAGGCAGAGGCAGGCAGATCTCTGTGAGTTCAAGGCCAGCCTGGTCTATGAGTTCCAGGGCAGGCTCCAAAGCTACACAGAGAAACCCTGTCTCAAAAAATAAAAAAAGGAAAAACGGAAGGAAGAAATGAAGGAAGAAGAGGGAGAGAGAGAGAGAGAGAGAGAGAATGAAGAGAATGAATAACGTGCCTTCATCAGTTTAGGCTACTGCAACAGAAGTTTGTAGACTGGGTGGCTTAAATTGGAAGCATTTATTGCTCACACTTGCAGCCACTGGGCAGTCCACAGTAAAGACCCTGGTGAATCCAATGTTTGGTGAGGGCCACATTCTGCTTCTGTGGCCAAGAGAAACTCTGCACCTTTCCTGTCTCTCATAAAGCCACTAGTTGGGCATTGGACAGTTGTTCAAGGCTTCCACCCATGACCTAACCACCTGTCACAGGTGCCACCTCCAAATAGCATCACCTCAGGATTGGGCTTCTGCAAAGGTCTCAAGGGAAGGTGAGGCGTAAGCACTCAGTGCCCAGCAGCCAAATGCCTTTTCTTTGTGATCAGTCAATGGCTTCCTCTGGAACCATCTGAGATACTCAAACTTCCAAGGGTTTACTGGTTTTGGTTGTTTGTTTGTTTTAATTTTAGAGTTCCCTGACACACTATAACTCTGCTAACTTCTTCCCATGGCTTTTCTATATTCCTGTCATCTCACATAGTAGAAACCGTCAATGCTATTTTACACAGTCAGTATTTACTTGTCCAGAACTTATATGTGTTTTTACCCATATACCATTTTTCCATTACTTTCTTCATTTTCTCTTTCTGTCCAGTCTGAAGGTTACTCTCTGCTTGAAAAGCTGCTTTCAGTATTACTTTATTTTGTTGGAAATAAAAATAGCTCAGATTTTTATGGAATATTATTTTAACTAGGCAAGGATGCTGTTTTTTTTATGCTGGAGAATATTACTTTAACTGTGTAAAGATGTGTTACTTTTGTTTATGCTGTATTTGTTTAATTATTAAAAGATGTGTTGTATTTGTTTCACTTTGCCTGCCTGCGGCACCTGATTGGTCTAAAAAGGAGCTGAACGTCCATTAGCTAGGCAGAGAAAGGATAGGCAGGGCTAGCAGGAAGAAAGAATAAAAAGGAGGGGAAATCTAGGCTCAAAAAGAAGAAATGGGGGCATGAGAGAAAGAGGGGAGAATGACGAAGATACCCAGGGCCAGAAGCCAGGAAGCCATCAGCCAGTCAAGCAGCAAGACAGTAAGAAAAGACAAAAGACTCCGAGGCAAGAGGTAGATAAAGAGAAACGTGTCAACTTAAATTAAAAAAACTAGCCAGAAACGTGACTAGACTGAGCATTCATAACTAATAACAAGTCTCTGTGTCATGATTTGGGAGCTGGTTGATGGTCCAAAAGAAAAATCCTGGTGCATCAGATTTATTTTGCTGAAAATACCTTTTTATACTTATAACAATATATGTGCTGTTCATAGATTCTCGCGCTGTCACTTACTCTCTTTCAGCCCTGTGAAACTCCTGTCCCATTGTCCTGTCTGTGTGGGGAGGTCACCTACTCATCTTAGCGTTGCTCCTTCCCAGGTGGCTGGTGTTTGGGAAGTCGTACGGACTGCTCTTGCCCAGCTCTTTTCCTCGTGTTCAGAACCTGCCATGCCCCTCACACCTGTAAACTAGCGCTTTGCTCCAGTTTTAGAACATTCTTCACCGTCACGCTCAGATGCTGTTTGAGCACCATGGCCTCCCCATTCTGCTCGGTGACACCAACCACCTAGGACAATGCAGTTTGGCCAGGCCACTGAGGCATTGCTTTTTCCTTCATGCCGGATTCATTTTGTGCCTCGATATGTCTGCTTTTCCATGACCTGTCTCATTTACTAATCTTCACATCTGTCACCTCTACTTGTTCCCAGCTGTAAACTAGCCATTTCTGATACTGAATTTCTGAAGACTTAGGATAGTACTTTTGTTTGATTTTATTTTAGTCTAGTGATTTCCAGTTCTCAGGTAAAGTTGTCAAACTTCTTTTTCAGTTAAAAATAAAATTCCAAAGAAAGTTCATTTTTCCCTTTTCCAGTGAGAAAAATGAGGAGGCTGCCTAGCTCAGTCCAACCGGGAGCAGAGGAAACACTGGCTGCTTTGCACGCTTCCTGATGCTTATTGCACCCTGGTTATTCCTTGTCTGGGAGTAAAACTTTGCACAGCTTGGGTTTTGCCAATTGACACCAATCTAGACTATTTGACAAGAGGAGATCTCAGTTGATGAATTGCCTCTATTAGGTTGGCCTGTGAGCATATCTGTAGGGAATTTTCCTGATTGCTGGTTAATGTGGGAAGGCCCACAGCATATCTGTAGGCAATCCTGTTTCTGGGCAGGTAGCTTTGGGCTAGATAAGAAAGAAAGATGAACAAGTCAGAAAGCATGTTCCTGCCCAGTGTCTGCTATGTTCCTGCCCAGTGTCCACTATATCCCTGCCTGTGGGTCCCTGCCTTGACTTCCCTTAGCAGTAGACTGTGATCTGGAACTACAACCTGCACAAACATTTTCCTTTCTCCAAGTTGCTTCTGGTCAGTGTTTTTTTTTTCAAATCAACAGAGAAGCAAACCGGGAAGTTTCAAGACCCTGAACTGTGACTTGAACCCCCATGTCACCAGGAAGAATCTAGATTCCAGGACCTATTCCATTTCCTCAGCACGATATGTGCAATCCTTGCAGCTCAGACTGACAGCTATCCTAGCAGTTAGGAGCCACAGTATACCACGAAGTCACTGTAAATGTAGCAGCTTACAGCTAATGCTCCAGGAAAAGGTTTCCACAATGTAACAACTCTGCCCTAGCAGAGAAGGTTTTCCTAGCTAAAGTGTTATAGCTCTGCTTAGGTCCCCCAGAGTGCAACAACTGTGCCCCAGCAGGAGAGGGTTTTCCAGAGAAAGTGTTACAGCTCTGCTTAGATCACCCAGAGTATAACAACTCTGCCCCAGGTTTCCCCAGCTAAAGTGTTACCCTTCTGCTCTGTTCTCTCCTCTGGTCCAGGGAAAGTAGTTACTTCTCTGTTCCACTTGCAACAGAAGGTCATCATCCAAACCCCATTCAAGAGATTTATTGGGAGGAGGAGAATCCAGGAGGGAGGCTGCCTCTAGGGTGAGGCAGCAGCAAACTGAATAGGGTACAGAGTTTATATAGGGTTCCTTGGTGGGGCGCAGACCTTTCTAGAGTAGCTTGAAATTGGTGGATTTTTGTACTCAGAGTTGGTGGGATGCCATGCAGAGGGATTGGCAGGGTTTTGTGCTCAGGGACCTCAGGGATTGGTGGGATTTCAATCACTTTTCCCAAGTCATGGTCAGAGTGTATTTTCTCGACCTTTTTCACCCTGCAATATGACTACAGAAAATGTGGCTTAAATGTGTTATTCTTAGATTTTTTTAACCTGCTTCCCCATATTTAGAACTTCAGAATACTACATAATGCTTAAGAGGAAAACTGAACTTTGTTCAAAGTTCCCAAGCTTCTAAGTTTTCACTGAAGCAGCCCCATATGATCACACACACACACACACACACACACACACACACACACTTCTCTTTCTATCTGAACTGAGATGGATTCTCAGTCTCTCTTTCTTGTCCATAATGGTTTAAAGAAACCACAGGGAAAATTCATCAGCTTATTCTTAGCTTTTCTCTCTGACCACTCAAGAGTCTCCCACTTCCCCTCTACTCCTCTGACTCTTCCTTCTCTTCCTCCTGTTCTTTCTTCTTCTCCTCCTCCCCCTCTTCCTCCTCCTCTTCCTGCTCTTCCTCCTTTTCCTGTTCTTGTCTCCCCCCCCCTTACTCTGCCTGTATCTCATCATCTTCTTCTTCCTCATATTCCTCCTTTTTATCTTCCTTCTCCCTTTTTATGATGCTGGGTATTAAACCCAGGCCTCACAAATGCTATGTAGTTGCTTTACCACTGATCTATATATTCCCACCCTAAATCCTCTAAACAAATTATTCTTATTATTTTCATTTTGATGTGTTTTATGCTCTTGCAGAAACATTGATCTGTTTGTAGAACCTTACTCCACATACTTTTAATAGCACATTCTTTTTCTTCCTGATATATGGGTGTTCCCATATTTTCCCACTTTATTGCTTTGCTGAATTTTTCCAAATTACCCAGCCTGTTATAGATATTCATCGATTATCTAAACAATACTATGACAGTCCAACCTGCAAACATACAGAAATCTGGGCCTTTTTTTTTTTTTGGATCCAGAAACTTTCACATTTAAAAAGAATCATCCCTGAGGTCAAGGTAATCCTTAGGATATTTTAGAATTATATTGTTCCTTTGAAGCTTTAAAAAGCTGAGGTCACAGCCTTAGCTGAAGATATGATTTGGTCTATCAAAGCCTCCCTTCCCTTGTACATGCCCAGCTTTCCACTCAGCCCTTGCCAGTTCTGAGAACCCAGGTCTTTTCTGAATCTTGGAAAGAGTCCAGCTCTGGGGAGGGAGAAAAGGAGCATGGACTGTTAGAGTCTATCCCCTCTCCCTTCTAGAGACCTTAAAGACAGTCCCTGTTCCCATATTCTTCTGTCACATATGGGAAATACAGAATTCAGAGAGGTCTTGCCCAAATTGCATAACTAGTAATAATTAGCAAATTATGAATCTCCACACACAATCCACCCCTTAGATACCACACACCAATCCAGATCAAGTATGACTTTCACCCTGGGTTGTTCTCTGAGAATATTATAAGGAGAAGGGGCATGGGAGGCGATTCAGATCTTTCCTACAGCTATCTCACACTGGAAAACAGCACATACGTGTACTGAGACCATTCAGAAATGTCGATTTTAAAGATACCATTTCTCTCTAAGTTTTCAAGCCACCAGAGAGTCCCTTGAAACAGGAAGCACCCAGGCAGCTGGCACAGGGTTACTTTTGGCACAAGGTTATGAGTCCCACCAAGCAGGGGCACGTGTACCGTGAAGCCTTTGGTCTCTAAAGGAAGAGCGCTGTAGGAGCTGAGAATCCTCCCCGGTGTGGAGAGAAGAGAGCTGAGGAAGGAAGCAGTGCTCTGCTCCTGTGGAGGAAGAAGGAATATCCCCAAGAGGATAAAAGTCTTCCAGTCACCTTCTTGGGACCAGGGTTTCATTTTGAGAAAAGGGGTCTGAAGAGTTCTTTGGGGCAGAGACCTACTTCCACTGGTCAGTGTTTGACTCGGCAATAGCTTCTGTTGTTGTTTTAAACTGTGTAGACCTAGACAATGTGAATGGTGTGGATATGGCTTATAATAGCAATACCATACACACATATGGTCTATAATAGTAAACCACATTTCTCAGCTATTGAGACTTATCATGCTGACTTTCTAAGTGATTTGCATAAATTTCAAATCTACCATTCCAGTGACATTTGACAGTATTATTCCAATTATCAGGGAAACACAAAAAAAATGAAGCTCCTTGCCCAAACTCACACAACTACTAAAATCTAAATGAGGTCAGAAAAGCAGTGGTACATACTCCTTTCAATTCTTACTTTCCATCTTGTGGCTTAATCTGTGTATGACTCTTGGTGCAGAGAGAGAGGTGACAATAGAAGACTCACAAACTGTAGCCTGCCATCGTTTGAAATTGCAGAGGAACCAGTGAGAGTTGGTGATAGTACTCTGTGCACACCACACAACCTCCATTTTTACTACATCCAGAGAGCCAAACAGCAGTTATAAATTACAGAAAGTTTTTTCTCACAGTTCAAGAGAGGGAGTGTGGTCCTGCCACTTGAACTCATGGGGCAGTGGCCCTGCTCACACAGCTGTAGAGGCCCCACCCCACATTTGACTTTGGCAGTTGGCCCATCTCCTCAATGACTCCGGGCCTGATTTGCTTGCACAGGGGTCATCCCAACTACCTTTCAGCTGAATCACACTCTGGTAGCCTTGCTGCTATGGGATTGCAAGGACTGCCCTACCTCTGTGATGTCAGGCCCTGATATGGACTCTCTACAGAGATTCAACCACCAAGTAAATCCTCTTCTTAGATGTACAGCTCACATGGGCATGCTTTGAGATCCAGATGATCCCTCTCCAGAGATTTGCTCCATGCATTTTATATCATCCCAGGGCTGGATAGAAGTGCACATGAAGGGCCAAGCAGCTGAACAATGGCACAGGAAGGGACAAGATCAAGTCCATTTCCTGGTTCATAAATAGGTACATCTCCATGGGGCCCTCACATGGAGCATGGCAGCTTTCTGAAGCATCTTTTAAAATGGCACTCATTCCATTGATGAGGGAGGACTTTGTTCTGATGGTTTTAATGATATCTTTTGCAGAATTACAGCAATGATCAGATTCTGGAGGAATATAAGCACCAAGTCATCATAGATATGCAGCCTACCTTCTCTGTACCTGGCAAATGCAGACTTCAAAGAGTGCAGGTTCTTCACTCCCCTGCTGCAATATCTAAAGTCCTGGGTGAATGAAATGAGGGCATGACCACTTAGCATATGCTGGAGGAGAAAGATTTATAATAGATATGAAGGAGAGGATATCCAGAGGCTCCTGAGAGGGTCCAGGGTGAACTAGCCCATGAGAAGTGGGGAGAGGACAAGAAAGGAAAAGAAAGGGAGAGGAGAGAGAGCAAGTCAATCAGAAGAGGAGACGAGGAACAGGAAGCCAAGAGTGGAGCCAAGAGGCCAAGAGAGCCTGTAGTCAAAATGGCTGGACTGTGCATGAAAGAGAAGCCGGCGAAAGGGATGCAAAACCCAGGCTCTTGGCTGCAGAGAAGTGCTGAGTGGAGCCACAGGTACTGTGCTGTACTTGTCCCAGGCTTACTTGGGACCTCACACTAGAAAACTATTTCTTTCCTTGAATTCACATTAATCCACCATCATCTATCTACCAATAATCTATTATCCCATAGTGGCACGTAAAAATCATGAATATCTAAGCATTGATTATTTTTTTCACTGAAAATGAAAATCAATATGAAGACTAGGAGGAGAAACTATGAGATTAATCACTAGCCACAAGTTCACATGGTCTGAATCTCAGTTCTGTCTGAGAGTAGTGTGATTCTAGGCATGTCATCCCCTATAAGATCTTTATATTCTTCAGTAAGAATATAGCGGAGTAGCAGGACTCCTTTATTCCTGATGAAGATCAGAGTCACAGAGAATGTAAAAGAATGGTTGAGGGCGGGTACCATCAACAGGAAGGATGGATTGATGGTCCCGGGTACCTAGAATAAAAACAGGGATGCACTAAACAAGATTTCACAGGAAGGAGATTTTATGCTGAGTGTAGTGGTGCATGCCTGTTATTCTGGCACTTAGGTGGCTTAGGCAGAAGAATAGTAATTTTAAGGCTTGCCTGGACCACAAAGCAAATTTCAAATTGGGCTGGACTTTAGAACAACATCCCATTCCCCCCAAAATCAAATAAAAACAAAGGCCAAGGGAATTTTAAAGGCCCATTAGCAGCTTATAGAGCTGACATTAATGTCCTCCTTTGAGTAGACACATTCAGGAGGCAACAATTCTTTCAAGGCATCAGGATCCTTCTGCTCAGCCCACAACTATATTTAACTAAACTAGAGGGGAATTTTGGGCTGAAAGTGCTACAAGCAAAGAAAGGTTGTTTTGGAATAATCAAACTATCTTCTTTGAAAGTAACAAGGAGGGAGACTGATTCCATTAGGAGCAGAAAGTAAGCTGCCTTAAGGAAAAGGCGGCAGGACAGGCTCATCGCTGAGGTTCTCTGTGCATCGCTCTGTGCAGCACTAGAAGTGGTAGAGCCAGGTGAGCGCACTGGAAAATGGCTCCTCCTAGTGAAGGGAACACTCCAGTGATAACTTGGGTATTATTTTAATCTCCCCTTCAGTTTCTGTGATTTTAATTGTCTTCACTATGCCTGGAGAGTGACCACAGCCCTGGGTAGAGAGCTGGACTGGAGAGCCTATCAGATGATAGAAATCACCATTTAAAGTCATTTGATGGAGGAAGGTCATTGGATAATAAAGGAACTGCCTTGGCCCATTTTATTGGTTGAAAGATAGGTGGGAGGAGTAGGCAGAACAGGACGCTGGGAGGAAGAGGAAGTGAGGTCAGACTCCACAGCTCTCCTCTCGGGAGCAGACGCCTGAGAGAGACACCATGCCCCATGCCCCGCTCCCGGGCAGACACGCGCCATGAAGTTCCGACCCAGGATGGACATAGACTAGAATCTTCCCGTTAAGACCGGTTCTCACAGATTATTAGAGATGGGTTGATCGGGATATCAGAATTAGCCAGTAAGGGCTAGAGCTAAAGGGCCAAGCAGTGTTTAAATGAATAGAGGTGGGCAGTCCTTGGGCTTCCACAGGTCAGGGAACCCTGATTGCTCTTCGAGCAGATGAGGGAGGGGGACTTGATTGGGGGAGGGGGAGGGAAATGGGAAGCGGTTGCGGGGACGAGGCAGAAATCCTTAATAAATAAATAAATTAAAAAATAAAAAAAAATGGTATCTAGCATAGCTCTTCACTGATGTCCTGAGAAGGCTGGGTAAATAAAGGATACCTCAAGTCAAAAAAAAATGAATACAGTTTGTGTGTTGTTATTTCGGGTAAAGCTAGCCGTGCGGGCGGCTGGGGTGCTGGGGACGCAGCCCCGCCGCCCTTATTACTACAGTCATTAAGTGTTGAAGTCAATGACCACACAGTAGTCAATAACGGGCATACTCTGGAAGATGATTTCTGTGTCTGTGGGAAGTTCTCCGGCCCGCGAACCTCAGCTGGAGATTCCAGTAACGGCAGTCCACCAACCAGTTATCTCACCTTTGAGAGTCACTCAGACTGAGGATCTTTTTTTCTATGATGTCCCTGTTGGGGGCCCTGGTACTCAGGGCTCTAATCTCTTGCTGGGTCATCCATTATATACTTCTTCTTCCTCTCTTCACTCCTCCACTTAGCTACACCACTGGCTCCCTGCTAAATCACCTTTGAAAGCTATTTCTACAATTTATAGTGGATCTACATATGTTTTCTCGACTTCCAAATTGCTCTTGTCCCAGCTCACGAAGAAAAGATACAACACGTAGTTTCAGATGTATTTATATCATTTCTTCTTTTCTTTTAAAATTTTTCTTTACCTACCTACTCCATTGGGTTCAATTCACCTATTTCAAAAAGGTAATCCTTGAAGGATGGGTGAATTGGAACTATGCTTGCCAAAAGTTTTTTTCTTTGTCCTTTGAGATCATAATATTTTGTAACAAATGAATATTTTGATAATAACTTGGATACTAATCTAATGGCCTCTTCTCTTTCTAAGTTTTTAATTACCACGGTTGCCATTCCTTTCTTCCCATGCACAGTTGACAAGGTATAATAACAACAACCAAATACTCGTTGTAAAAATATATAACAAAACAGATGTAGAAAAACATATCCTTAAAGCATGCCTACATTCCTAGTGATAAGCATAGACCATTGGGGTTTTATTTATCTAATTATAGCATGTTTTGACCTGTAGTCTTGAAGAACAATTTTTCTAATCTTCAACACATAAAGAAAGAAAAAAACAGGGAAGTCAGAACACTCAAGGTTATTATTCCAACTCAGGGGCTAATTAGTTTGTAACCAGCCGGGACAATTAATTTTCTTGTTTAGATACAGAAATGCCGTTGCACTATGTTTTTGGAGGACTAAATGGATGTTGCTCATAAAACACTGTACAGGTTAAGACAGTATAGATGCAGTGCCACATTCAACTCAGAGGAGACATGTGACAGGTGTCAGACACAGTGGACCCTCAGTTCCTCAGCTCATCATTTTCAAGTCGGTTTCCTCACTTATAAAAATAGAATCCAGTAGTCCTCCTGTTGCCAGGGTCTGTGTTGACATCCTTGGTTCCTGTTGCCATTAAGGGCCATGCTGATTCCGGTGGTCTGGCTGCCACCTAGAGCCATGTTGGTGTGCAGGGATGATGCTATCACTAGGGCTGTGCCATCTGGGTGGCCTGAGCTGCTCCCTGGGTCAATGGTGACATCTAGACCCTGCTTCTGCTGTGGACCATGTCTGGGTCCATAGTCCTACAGCAGCTGGGGTCTGTGCTGAAGTCCGAGTCCCATATTGCCACCAAAGGTCACAAAGAAGTCCAGGGTTGGGTCCTCAACCTGAGGCCGAGGTGTTGTCCAGGGGCCATGCTGGTGCCAGAACCATCCCAACCTGAGTGGCCAGTGCTTCTACCCAGATCCACTGTCATCTGGACCTAAGCTGCTACCGAGGGCCACATTTGGGTCCATGGTCTAGCTGCAGCTAGGGTCCGTGTTGATGTCTCTGGCCTGTGTCACCTCAGGGGGTCGAAGGAACCATGTGAGAAGAAATAGGAGAGCCATGCTCAGCTGGCCCCGCCCTTCACTGGTCCAGGGAAAACTGGCCTTGCACCTGGCTGGACACTGTACCAAGAGAACTGGTCCAGACTCTTACAGGGGAGCTGGTCCTGCATGCAAGAGAGCTGGCCCCACTACTCACCACAGGCAAGAGTAAACCAACCCTGAGGGGAGGGGTGTAAGGAAACTGACTCAGCCCCCTTGCCTGAGGAGGGTGGCCCCAGTGGTTTGGACTGACAGCTCAGCTACTACCCACAGCCACCCTAACATCAACCCCAATAGGATCTGAAGAGACTAGTCCTGTAGAGCAATACCCACAGGATCTCCATGACTCCGGGCAACTGCAGGATGTCCCAGAGGAGTTCTGGTGAGGATCCAGTGATGATGGTGGACCAGAAACCAGAGGCCTTGAGCCAGACCTGTGACTCGTTGCAATGAATGTTTGCTAGTAAAACTGATTGGATAAAAGGGTGTCCTCTGTGACACTGAGGCCCCGGTGACACCAGGAAAATGAAGAGGCGCTGGAGAGTCAGGAAAGGACAGCCGAGAGGTCTGGGTTTTGTTTGTTTGTTTGTTTGTTTTTGTTCATTTGCTTTCTTTCTTTCTTTGTTTTAGTTTGAATTGATTTTTAAAAAAAAATCTTTTCCTTTGTGGGGGCACTGCAGGAATGAGGGGAGGATATGGAGGAACTGGGAGGTGAGCAAAACTAGGGTACATGATGTGAAACTGCCAATGAATCAATAAAGAAGTTAAATTTTTAAGAAAAAATTGAATCCCTGCTCAAACAAATCTATGCTCAGTGCAATTGTAACCAACAGGCAAAGGATTTCTTTGTTTCTTGTGACATGTTAATTTGACATTTATCAAAACAGAGGCTCAACAATCACATAAACTAGAACAGATTCTAAATATATAAAACATTATAAAATAGAATTGTACAAGTACTGGAGGAACTGACTGGGTACATGTTCAAGACATAGAAGAAAATTCTAGAAGCTAAAACAAGGAAGCAGACAGGCTACAGCCCTTGGGACCCAGAGAAAGACAGAAGAGGAATTGCCCTGTTTCTTGAGCTTCCCTTTTGCCCAATACATATACTGAGAGCTGGGGAGACTGGAAACCCCAAGGACTGATGGGAGCAGATGGAACAAGAAGAAAACGCCTTTCCTCTGGAGCCCAGTAACAAAATGATAAACAGGCAGGAAATAACAGTCTTCTTCCCGTACAATGAGATGAGAAATTCAGGATTTGACACCATCCAGGAACTCACCAATACAATCCAATTGGGGCACCTAGAGTTTACAGTCACTAGGCTACAGGATGGTTTCATAAGTGCCCTGCCAGAGTGCTTTCTGAGAAGACTAAAGGAAGCCTGGGACTTTCCTATGCACTTGGTAGTAAAAAACATATCAAACCCCATATATTGGTGGATATGAAGTCCTGCTAGGTGGATCTCAGCAGAGCCCTGGCGGGAACCTTAATTTCTTCTGAGCAGCAGTGGGTATATGGAGCCTCCGTCCAAGTGGTATCTGTGGAGGCTAAGTGGGGAAGATGGCCTTCCCAGTCTAGCAGTAATGACTGATGCCTCGCCCCCTCTGGCAGTGCAGGTTCAAAGAAGGCCAGGGACTCTTGGCTGCATGGTAACCCCCACTCGTCATTCATTGCTGAAGTCCTAAGGCCAGGACCTTTAAATGGCACCTTTACCATGTGGAGAAGCAATAAAAATAATGGTAGATTTCCAAAAGTACCTAGAAGAAAAGGAACACACATTTTTCAAATGGTCAAAGAGAAAACAAAAACTATATCCCCAAAACAATAAAAACCCCAGTTACCTCAAATTCTGTTTCCAGCCAAAACAAAAAATTAAAGTTTTGAAGTTAACAGGAAATCAAGATAATTTCACCACAAAAATAACAGAGAAAATGTGTGACAGTGGGCCATTCAGAACGGCTAGAGAGAGGCTTAAGGCTGAAGATTTTACACAGCCTTTAAGAGTCCTTACTGCTCCCAAGTTCCATTTTCAGCTCCCGCATCGAAGGCTCCCAACTACCTACCTCTTTAGCTCTAGGGATCTGATGCCTTTGGCCTCCACAGGCACCTGTACTCACTTGTACAAACACCCCACACAGGCACATGCACACACACGAAAGAAACAATAAAATTAAGGGCTGGAGAGATGACTCAGCAGCTGGAAGCTCTGGCTGCTCTTGTAGAGGACCTGGGTTCAATCCGCATCAACCACATGGCGGTTCACAACCTCCTCTGGCCTCCAGGGCACTGCACACACTACTTTACTTCTTCCTTTCCCATTTATGGCCTTGTTATGTCTTTCTGTTGTCTAACTGCCCTAAGACTTTAACATGATATTGAATCAGATTTAAAAAAGTGAACACACACATACATGTGCCAAAGCACTTAAGCACATAAACGTAAATAATTTTTTAAAAAAATTTTGAGTTAATTAAAATTTAAAATGAAAGTACTTGCTATTGTAGCCATTATACATCAATTTTTCTAATCCTTAAATACTGGAAATTCATTCTATTTTCTAGCAACTTCTTCCATTTCTTTTTACAGTGTTTTAAAGTTTTTGTTGTAGAGGCTTTCCAGCTCCTTGGTTGGAATTATTTGAAGATTTTTTTGAGGAAGTTTCAAGTGTAGTTTTTAAAATTTTCTTTCTCAACATCTTTCTTCTTAACGTATAACACAGCTGCTGAGTTTTGTATGTCAATTTGTATCCTGAAATTTTGCCAAAGGCGTTTTTAGATATAAGAATGTGTTTGTCTTCAGGGTCTCCTATGGGTAGAATCATGTCATGAACAAATACGGATATGTTTATGTCTTTGCCTCTTCTTGCTGTTGTCTAATTGCCCTGGCAAAGACTTCAACACTATAATGAATAAGAGTGGAGAAATAGACACCCTCGTCTTATTCCTAATTTTGATAGAACTACATTCAGTTTTTCCCATATATTGTAATGTTAACTGTATGATCATCAAATGTAGCACTTACATTGAGTTATGATTCTTCAGTTCCTAGTTTCTTCAGGTGTTTTTTTTTTTATGAAAAAAAGGAATGTTGGATTTTGTGAAAAGATTTCTTTACATCTATTGAAGTGATCATGTGATTTCTGTTTATTTGTGTGATCCATTATATTTATTGATTTGCATATATTAAACGGCCCCATGTCTTTGGAATGAGGCTAACTCGGTCATGTTGAATGACTTTTCTGATGTGTTGTGAGTTTGTTTTGCGAATATTTTACTGAGAATTTTAAAAATTTCTGTTCACTGGGGAAATTGTCCTGTAATTTTCTTTTTGTTGTGCCTTTATTTGGCTTTGCCATCAGAGTGATGGTGTCTTTGTGAAGAGTTTGAAACATTTTTCGCCTTTCTACTTTATGGAGTAGTTGGAGAAGCATTAGTAAGTTAGCTCCTCTTTAGAAGTCTCATGAAATTCATTAGTGACTTTGTTGGGGGAAGCTTTTTATTATACTTCAATGCTACTGCTTGCTATGAATCTGTTTAGGTTGGTTATTTAATTTTCATTTAACTTTGACAAGTCATATGAATCTAAGAACTCATCCATTTCTTTTAGAATTTTCCATGTTGTTGGAATTTAAATTTTTATGATGTGTGTCAACTACATTGATATTTACTGTGATATCTTCATTTTCATTTTTAGTTTTGTGAATTTGTGGCACTTTATTTGGGTCATTTTGGAGATAGGCTTGATGATTTTATCTTTTCAAAAACTAGCATTGTTTCCTTGATCCTTTATAAAAAATTTTTGCCCTTTACAGAAATGAGAAAAATAAAACAAACAAAAACAAACTTAAAATTTGCAGGAAGGCTCAACAGACTCCAGATAATCAAAGAAATTCTGAGCAAAAAAAAAAAGTTTTTTTAAATTTAAAAATCATGAAGATATCATTATAGCTGCTTTCAAGTTATACTACAGAGTCACAGTAACAAAAATAACAGGATACTGATATAAAAACAAACATGTAAGAACAGTGGGGTAGAATAAAAGATCCATATAGAAAAACAACTACAACCACTTGATTTTTGACAGAGACAGAAAAGGAAAGGTATTGAAAAAAAAGATAGCCTCATGTTGTTTAGGTTACTTTCTATCACCATGATTAAAACCTCATGGTCAAAGCAACTTGGGGAGGAAAGGGTTTTTCTGGCTTACACATCTAATCACAATCTATAATGAAGGGAACGCAAGACAGGAACCTAGAGTCAGGAACTGAAGCAGAGGCCATGGAGAAATGCTGCTCACTGGCTGACTCAGCTTATACAGCCCAATACCACCGTTGATAGTAGCACCATGTACAGTAGGTTGGGCTCTCTAACGTCAGTCATTAAGACAGCACCTCTACAAATTTTCCTACAGGCCAACCTGACAGCAGCATTTTCTCAAGTGAGATTCCCTTTTCCTAGATGACTCTAGCTTGTATCAAGTTGTCAAAAAAACTATTCAGTATACATGTCCACATGGAGAAGAATAAAATTGACCATTATGTCTCACTCATAACAAAATTAAATTCATCAAAAATTTTAATCTAAGACCTGAAACTTATAGAGAAAAATCTGACAGGAAAAAAGTACTTCAATATGCAAGTATAAGTAAAGACTTTCTCACTAGATCTTCAGTAGACCAGGAAATAATGTTAAAAATTTACAAATGGGACTTGATGAAATTAGAAGTTTTTGTATAACAAAGGAAACAATCAAGTGAAGAAACGACCTAAAATTGGGAGAAAAATTTTGCTAGCTATGGTTCTGATGGATATTTTGATTATAAGACTTCAAACAACCCAGTCAATACATGGACTGGTAAAGTGAATGAAGAGTTCTCAAAGGATGAAGTAAAATGGATAACAAACATACTTAGAATGTTTGCCGTCATAGACATTAAAGAAATGCAAATTAAAACGACACGCAATCTGCTTCTCACCTTGGTTAGAATGGCGATCATTGAAAGAAAATGGCAAGTGCTAATGAGGATGTAGACAAAAGGAGTCCCTGATACAATGTTGATATGAATGCAAATTAGTCCAGACACTATGGAAATCAGTATGGAGGGTCCTCAAAAACCTAAAAACATATCTAGAATATGACACAGCTATATAACCCTGTGCATTTACCCAAAGGACGCAGGGTCAACATGTCACAGAGGTAGCTGAACGTCAGTGTTCATTGCATCACAATGGCCAAGTCAATGCATGTCAACAGAGAAATCCAGGTGAACTGAACAGTCTCTCCCTCTGTCCCCCCAAATCTAGTACCCCAGTCTCATCCCCAGATCTGCAGCAAAACACCTGTGGCAGCCTTCCCTACCCCTTTCCGTTCCCATCTCTGTGGATCCCAAAGATCTTTCTCTTCTAAATCCCCTGTCCCATCTTGTTGCTTATTCCAGTCCCCACCCCAGAAGACTCCCTGCTAACCCAAGAAGCACTCCACTCAGGCCAATGAGTAATCCCACAGCAAATCCACACCTCTCCTTCTCCCCTTCCAATCTCACAATCTCATCATTGTACCCATGCTTACACAATGCAGACATGAATAAGACAGCCACTGGTGTATACTATGTGCATCCTGGTTTTGTTGTACACTACCTCTCCACAATGTAGCCATCAAGAGAAGCCAGGTAGAAAGGGTACACAGGGTCTCTCTGATAATATTTTGTAAAAAAAATTTTAAACCTTAAATTGTTCCCAAATAAAGATGTTTTAAGAAAAAAATATATAAAAATAAAACATGCAACTATTTATGAGTTTATTGAATGTACTACACTGGGTAGGTTAAAACAAGGGAATGACCTTTTATTTTTCCCTAACGACCCCTAAGCAAGCTCCATGGGCGTCTCCCTTTACCTGCTTTGTTAGCGTATTGAACAGATACCTGTCCTTTAAAAACTTTTGGGAGTCTTAAGTCCTACTAAGAAGTCTAGTCCATACTAACTTAAAACTTTAGTTTCTTATTTCCTCTGTCCCTCACCTCCTACTGCCATGTTGGGCCTGGCCTGGCTCCTCAATTCTGTTGAGTCAAGGTCAGCTGGAGGAGGAAGCAATGAGACACAGAATGGTTCTAACGGAAGCACCGAATATCCTTTGTGGCAGAACGAGTACTGGCATTGGTACACCCTTAGTTATAGAAGGCTCTCTTGTATGGCAAACACCAAAGTTCTGGGCTATTCTAATGCTATCACTTTAATTTGGTAGAAAGCCAAACTCTAGGCCCGTATTATAAGGTCATCTGCACAACCCTCACTGCCCTCGATGGTGTTCCTTTAGCTGCTGCTCTCCAGCACTGAATGGCTGCCTATCTCATCCTCTGGGGCCCTCAGCTGGAAAACGACCCTGGAAAACTTAGGATGGTATCCTTTCTTTCTCTCCAACTCGAAGAGGCAGTAAAGAGGGAAGAGTGGGTCTCGATGCTTTGGGAGGGGCCCGTTTGTCCCCACCTTTAGTAGTAGCAGCAGCATTTCCATGCTCTACTCTTCCATGTGGTTATAAGGTGTACCAGTTATTTGTCTCACGATCTCCTGTGACATTCTGCATTCTCTCTCTTTTTTAAATCTAGTCTTTAAAAAAAAAAAAAAACAGAAAACCTTTTATTTTGGAACAATTGCAGATCTATATAAACTTTTAAAAATGTTACGAAACAGTTCTGTGTACCTGGCCTGCTTGTCTCAGGTAACAACAGGAGGTTGAACTCAAGACACAGTTTCCTGAGATGCATACTGCTGTGAACTCAATGTGACTAGGGAGATCATCTGAGTGAATGGACTTGATTCCTGGCTCTGCCATCTAATGGTCACGGATGCTTTCAGCTCACACACATCCTTCTAGCCTACATTTTGCTCACCTGGAAAGTATAGAAACAAATAGTGAGAATGATCATGGTCCAGAGAATGCTGATATCCTACAGGAGGTTTCTAAGTCATTATTTTGGAGGAGAAAAAGGTTTCTGGCAAATAAAAAATAATATATTCCTTTTTCTGCCATTCTCGATGTAATCCAGTAAAGACTTCTGACCACTCTGCGCTCCTTCCGGCAGAGACCATTCCAGGGGCATGCAGGAAGAAAGCTAGAACCCGCCCGATTCTGAGCCATGCCCTCTTCTAATCGCTTAGTCTTCCCCCTGACTTCACATGAGGATTTTATCCTTCCATGCTCTTTATATACGTTTAAATATGTTTCTGTTTTAAAGAGCTTCAGACCTGTGGGAGCTTGTTCTAAAAGAAGTGGATGATGAACGCCTCCTTATTTTCTATATATAAATGTCAGCAAAGCTTAAAAAAAAATCAGGCACAGAGCCTGCCAGGATTCATCTCTTGGAAATGACAACAGAGGTTGCCTCTGGCTTCAGAGCTTCTAATTTGTAAGTTGTTCAACCACTTTGTTAAAGGGCAAGCGGGGAGGGCTGCTGGAAGGGGTTATCCAATCGCATTAGCATTTTCACAGTGACTTAATGAGGATGGATTGTCTTCATTTTACAGCCCATGAAACGGGGGTTCAGAAAGATTAAGCAACTTTTTCAAGGTCATATTAGTTGTTAATAATGAACCGGGAGGAGAAAGCTGACTTTTTCTGACTGCCAATCTTAGGCTCTCACTCAAGCTGCAGGAGGCTAATGAGTTAGCCAAGAGTAGATAGGAGCACTTTGAGTAGAAAACAATATAACAAAATGAAAAGAATCGGTTAAGTTGTACATCTAGAGAAACTAAGTCCTAAGCTGAACAAAAACCACAGAAGCAAAGGACAAGTGGCATCAGATGGATCCATCCACATCTGCCCCGCTCTGGCTTTAGTTTTTCTCAAGGTCATCTGTATGACTTGGAGTGACTTGAAACCTACCCTCCTCCTCAAGTATGGTAAATACACCATGAGAGTTAATACTAATCGTCACTTTGACAGCATCTAGAATCACCTAGAAGACAAACCTCTGGGTATGGCTAGGAGGGAGTTTCTAGACTGAGGTGAGAAGACCCAGACTAAATATGGACAGCAGCATTCCAAGGGAAAGGATCTAGACTCATTAAAAAAAGAAAAAGAAAGAAAGAAAGAAAGAAAGGAAGGAAGGAAGAAAGAAAGAAAGAAAGAAAGAAAGAAAGAAAGAAACTATGGAGTTTTGCCAAAGCAAAATCCAACATGTCAGAGAAATATGCTGCTATGGAGCCTGAGGGATATAGTACCTGGGCCTCCCTTCTTCCTATTCATACACAGGAGGCATAAGAATTGAAGAAGCTTCTCTCTGGGATAGTGTGTCTTTGTCTGGTTTCCCAGCATATAAACAAAACTCTTTAACAGAGAGGTAGGTCATAACAAGTAATTGTGGGTGGGATAAAAAAAGGATGCTGTTATTTCTCTGGCAAGCATGGAGAAGAAAACCAACTGGGTACCAGTATTCATCTCTTCCTGCTTCTCAGTGGCAGAGCTAATGCAAGTAACTGTCTCATATTCTTGCAACCATGACTTCTTCATCCTCAGACGGTGAGCCAAAAAAACCCTTCTTTCTTAAACTCCTTTGGTCAGATATTTTGACACAGAAATGAGAAAAATAATTAAGACACACATTAAGGTTTAATCTAGGCTCTGCATCAGCTTCCTGGACTGGGAGAAGGCTGCCAGAGAGGGTGCTATCCTTCTCCTCACTCATAATGTGTAGCAGGAGACACACTGAAGAAGTCTATTTTAGGCTTTGTCTTCCATGACACCAGCAGGTTGTAGCAGGCCTTCAGGAGGTCCTTACGGTTTACTTCATTTGATTGCCTCTATATCCCTATATTATTCACAGAACACTGAGAATGCTGCCACCACAATTCAAGGTCCTATTTTCAGTTATTGTTTTTCAACCAGTTTATACTGTTAATCTTCTTTTAGGCTAGGAATTTCTAAGTCAACATCAATCTGTGCTTATTAACCTAGATCATACCGCATATGCAAAGTTAAAAAGACACGGCTCTTTGAAGGTAGACCAGTTGCTCATAGTAATATGTCTTAAGTTACAGACCATAGACCAGAGTCTGGGTCAGTTAGATTCCTGTCATATAGTTTTTTTCCCACTAGTCCAGTGGTCAGTCACTTTATCTGTAGATTTCCAGATGGTAAATATTTTAGGCTGTATGGGTCACACTGTGTAATTACATCTACTCAGCTCTGTCCTTATACCACAAAAGTTACCTCAGACAATTTGTACATAATAAGCTGGTTTTGTAGCTATGGAACACTATTTATAAAACAAGCAATTGACCAGATTTGACTGTCTGCCTTGTTTTATCATCATGTAGTAGAGCACAATTGGTTCGTGCATGTCATTGTCCTCAGTTGGCTTTCATATTGCTCTATCACTCCTCCAGAAGCCCGGAGCCAAAGCACCTGTCTGCCTTTCCCTTTCCTGACAGTGCTGTTCTGCACAAGAATCAGAACTCTAACATCAGTACTGAATTCTACCTCTGTCTGCTATCAGAGTAAAATTTATTATATTCAGAAAAGTGAGCAAGATCCTCCCAAAGGAGGTACTACATATGTACTAAGAGACACTGCATGAGGGTTAGGGGGTGCTCCAGAAGGCTCTCATTGGCATTGTGGCTCTAACAGTCAAATTCTTGGAGAAGAAAAGGACTTGGGACTTTGGGCCAGGATGTGCAACAACTGGCATCTTCTTGGCCAACCTGGACTAAGTACTTAAAGGATCTGAAGGACAGAGAGAGAGACCCAAAGCATGACATCTTTTAGGACATATGCCAACTCTGGAACACTCCACTTTCCTGCTGATATCTTCTCCATGAAGACCTGATAGACTGACCAACTAGATTAGTTTGCTCCCCTTCCCTTTGCAGGATCCTCCCTGAACATTGTTTTTATCTACTGTGAGTCAGATGCTATTCTGAGTACTGGAGAAATGCCATGTAATAAAACAGAATCTTCACTGCCATGAAATAATATTTAGTTGGAGAAAAGGAAAGACAAAAGCAACTGAATAGATCTATTATATTTTGTTGTTTTATGGTAATTATGGTCTGTGTTTCCAAGTTGATGTTTTCAGTTCCATGTCCTCTTGAGGGAACAAATGATGTGTGTTCACATAATAGAAGAAAAAGAAAAGACAAACTTTCTCATTCGGTCTCTCCAGAAGTCACTAACAAATTCGTGAGGGCAATCTCTCAGGACCTAACCACCACCTAAAGGTTTGACATTTTAGTATTATATTATTTTTCAAATCTTTAAAAGATTTATTTTTATTTTGTGTACTTGACTACTTTGATTGCATGTTTGTTAGTGTATAGAATGTGTGCCTGTAGCGGCCAGAAGGATGTATTGTATCCCATCTTAGTTAGGCTGCTCTTGCTGCTGTAAACAGACACCATGGCCATGACAATTCTTATGAAGAAAAAAATATTTTTGGGTGGCTTTCATTTTCAGAGGTTTAGTTCACTATTATGGAGCAACACTGTGATATGTAAGCAGACATGGTACTGAAGACAGCTGAGATTCCTACATCTTGACTTGTAGGCAGTTGGAAATAGTCTGTCTTACTGGGAGTAGCTTGAGTATAGGAGACCTCAAAGCCCACCCCCATAGCCATACACTTCCTCCAACAAGGCCATACCTACTGCAACAAATCACACCTCCTAATAGTGCCACTCCCTTTGGGAACTATTTTCTTTCAAACCAACACAGATCCCCTAGAACTGGAGTAAGAGACAGTTGTGAGTCACCATGTGGGGATCAAAATTAAGCTAAAGTCCTCTGAAAGAGCAACCAGTGCTCTTTGCCACTGAGCTATCTTTCCAACCCCTTAATATTAAGGGTTTTGTTGTTACTGTTATACATACATACATATATACATACATACATACATATATTGATATTATAATTACATCATTTCCTCTTTCCCTTCCTTCCCTTCAATCCCTCTAATATACTCTAATATATTCCCTTGCTCTCTCCCAATTATCTATCATCTATCTATCTATCTATCTATCTATCTATTCATGGAATATATAATATGTATTTCTAAATATATAAATAGAACCCACTCATTTCACATATAAATAGAACCTACGCATGTTATATAATGGTGCTGACAGAGGTTTTCTGTTCTGCTTGGTCCCACAGCCATTTAGTCCCAAATAAATCTCACAGAGGTCTACACTAATTATAAACTGATTGGCCTAGTATCTCAGACTGCTTACTAATTCTTATAACTTATATTAGTCCACAATTCTTGGCTGTGTTAGCCACATGGCTTGGTACCTTTTTGGCAAGGCAGTAACATCTTGTATCCTCTGCATCTGGGTCATGATGGAAGACTGAAACTTCCCTCTTCCCAGAATTTTCTTTGTCCCACCTCTACTTCCTGTCTGGCTACTGATCGATCAGCATTTTATTAAAAATAATACAAGTAACAGGATAAAAGATCATTGTCCCAGAGCATAATGGCACTTGTATGTATATGTTTTCAGGGATATTAATTTTTAACATTTTAATATGAATTTGGGAGCAGATATCAATATTTATATGAGAAAGGGAGGAAAGTATTAAGGAAGTCAAGCTTTACTAGTTCTTGGAAGGGACCTGGGATTTTATATCAAATGGGAGAAACTGGGCTTTGGGTTTTGATAACGGGAGGGTCATACCATGATAGGAGTTTTACAGGATTAGCCTGGCTGAGTTTTGTAGTGGGGAAGGGGGAAAGGAAGCAATGACAGAAATGAGAGCCTCATCAGGACACCATTACCATAGTGCAGAGAGGCGATATAGATGGTTTGATGGTGGCTATGGGGATGGCGAGAGGTGACCAGATTCAGAGACACTGTCTCAGTTGCTCGTTTTATTGTGACAGAAGATGGACAAAAGCAGTTTAAAGAGAAGGGGTTTGTACTGGCTTACAATTCCCAAGCCATGAGGCAAAATATAAATTAATATAAATTGGTTAGTTTAAGTTACTGCCTGCTGCTTGTGGACAGTAGTCAGCTTCTGGTGCCATGTACAAGCACAATGTGCTAACCTGATCACATGCTGGCTGACATGGCAGTTTAAGACTTGTCTTACGTTCATAGAACACTGAAGTATTCAGTAAAGAAAGATCTAGACAGAAAAAAAAACCCTCTAACAGGTTACAGTGTGTTTAAAAAATGCATATAGGCTTAAAAAAGAAAAAAAATGGGTATAGATAGTAGACTCTGTCTACTTTCTCTTTATATCTTTTCGAGCCTGGCTATATTCTGTTAAACCATTGGCTGAAAGCAGCTTCTTTATTCATTAACCAATAAAAGCAACACATACACCGAAGGACTTCCGGCACCAAATGATAGTGTGTAGCCCAGATGATCCAGCCTCTCTGGGTGCTTCTGCTGCACTTTCCTCAGAGTTCTATACTGAGAACAGCTTCAAGGCTGCTGACTGAGACGGTCCAGCCTCACAGACTACTCTTGCTAGGACTACAGATAAGTCTTACGTTTTCCCATTGTACAGAGACCAGAAAACAATTGTTATGGCAGGTGTTCCCAGGACTGACCATTATCTCAATTTTCTCATATTCCCTAAAGATGCCATTACCTCCAGACAACAGAAAATAGTCTACAGAATATGATGCCCACATTCCCAAAGGACAGGGTGTATGGGTTTCAGTCATATGATGGGTTATAAATGTTTGTAATTGTCTAGGGGTATTTATGACAAGTTGTTATTGACCATAGGCAGAAAAAAAATCTGGACAAAGGACATTTATTAGATTCATGGATCTCTTTTTGAAGGGAAAAAAGAGGTATATAATATAGAAATAATGGAATAAAAGAGATTTTTGAAACTACTTTTGAGCAATCATTTCGTAGGCTGATACAAATTGAAGTTTATTTTTGTTATACTGTATATATATATATATATATATATATATATATATATATATATGTCTCTATTCTTGTTTAAGGTATTGTACCTATTCAGCTCATTTTAAAAAGTAATGTAAAGTTTTATCTTTGAAAGCAATTTAGGATAATAAGTACAAGTTAATATTTATCTATAATAATCACATTTATAACCATGTTAGGTATGTTTTAAAGATCATACAAAGGTATATTTTAGATAGGTGATCTTCAAACACTTCAAAAGACCTACAGAATATGACTTTTAAAATATTTTAATAACATAAGGCTTTTCATGATAGGAAGGACTTCCGGCACCAAATGATAGAGACAGTGCTGCTCCTGGCAGCACCAATCTTCAAAAAAAGATAATGGGCATCAGAGAAATTCCATATGGAGTTTGTTGCCTTTGTGGCAATAGTTAGCAATTTTGGCAAGAAACTGCCCTTGCCTTGACTACTGACAGTATGACAAGCAGGACACAAAAAAGTGACTGCCAAACTTTGCCAAGACAGGGTAGGACATTCCTCCAAAATCGCCTGATTCACAGAAAAGTCTATCGGGTATTCTAGGCATATAGCCCAAAGATGAATGCCCCAAACATTATAGAGAAATCTTGAGTGACTGTTCAGGCAGCTAGCCATTTCTGTCATTTCTATAGTTTTGGAAGTTGCTTGCTCTGCACTTCCTATTTACTCAAGTAATATTATATCCTTCTTGGATCTTTGAGAGAGTTGAAGATGAGATAGTCTTAGCTACAGTTTTCTTTGTTACCAAATTCAAAAGAGAAACTCACAAAAGAGGCTTAAAATATATAAGGCTTAGAGACATAAAAGCTTAAATTGTTTTTCTAAAAAATATTTGAGGTCTAAAAATATAGTCTGGGGGTGTTGATAAAAAGTAGTATAAAAAGTAAATTGGTTATAAATTTTGGACTCACAAAAAATAGATAATGGAATATTTTCTCTGAATTTCTCTAATGTAAAAGGACTGGGCATTGTGAATATAATTCTTATTTGATAATTGTCCTTATGGTTTATAGTTTTGTTATGTTAGAGTTAAAAATGTTTCCTTTTATATAGACAAAAAGAGGGGAATGTTATGGAATAATCTTTTTGTACACTGTGAAGATGTGTCTTTGCCAATGCACCTTCTGATTGGCTTAATAAAGACCTGAATAGCCAATAGCTAGGCAGGAAGAGGTTAGGCAGGTCTGGACAGATAGAGAAGAGGAGATGAATCTAGGCACAGTAGAGATGCAAGAAGATGGGGAGGAAACAGGAGGTATAAGATGGAAGAGAGGTAAAAGCCATGATTAATATAGATGAATTAATTTAAGTTATAAGAGCTAGTAGGACAAGCCTAAACTATAGGCCAGGTTTTTATAATTAATAATAAGTCTCTGTAACATTTTTTGTGAGCTAGCCACCCAAAGAAAAATTCATCTACAGGCCATCATGGCTGGGAAAGTATGTTGGCAAGAGCAGGAGGCAACTGGTCACAGAATGGTGAATATTTGTATGTTTTCTCCTTTATTCATTTAGGAATCTCAGCACATAGACTGGTACCAACCACATTTAAAGTGGCACTTCCCACCTATCATTATTTAGACAATCCCTCACAGATATATCCAGAGGTTTATTTCCATGGTGAATCTAAATTTCATTAAGTTCTCATTCAGTAGTGGCCATCACTGGTATATTTTAAAAATTACACTCCTAATAATTTACACATGACTGGAATGTGGGGTAGTGATAAAGCACAGTCAAGGATGACTCTTAGTTATTTCTAGCTCTCATATCTCCTCACAAGACCTTTTCTTCCAACAGTTGCTGTGGCAACTGGCTCCATGGGTATGGGCATCCAGTTACCTCTACAGCTTCCATTTCTTATCCCCCACATGAGAGCTTTGTGGCCACTCTATAAGACCCTTTCCTTTCCAGATACTAGTTAGTTATTCAAATACCTGTAGAACTATGTAAGACCCAGGAAGTAAATCTCTCAGAGGTTATTTAAGTGCAAGTTTGGTAATAGATGGATAATGCTATCAGCCAGGTCTTTAAAGAGTGTGAACCCACCAGACCCAATCCCCATATACATTCCAGGGATACTGAAGTTAGCAGTGTAATCATACACTTCCAGATTGCACGTGTCACTTCCCATTTCACTCCTCCTAGTGTCTGTCCATTGTTCCTTGGGTTCCCTTCCAAAAGGAAACACAAACTCCAAGAACATCACGTTCTTCTTATGAGCATGAAAGTCTGAGATGTTCATTAGCTACAAGTAAAGGGCTGATGTATGCCCAGTGGTACAGTGCTGGCCTAACACATGTGGGACCTTGGGATTCAACCCCTATACACACACACAAACAAACACACACAAAAAAAACCTCACACACACAAAAGGACACACACACACACATTTCCTGGTGGCAAAGAGGCTGTCAGATATACTGAGTCTGGGGTTCAGAACCAGTGTGTAAAACAGGCTACTCATCTTCAAAGGTCCCTTTATTGGCAAATAGTTGGGACCCTACTCTCACTGGCTCCAGCAACAAGGTGGCCTCTCCATCTCCCACTCCCTTCGCAGGCGATCCTTCCTGCACCACAAAAGGAGAGGAATGCAACACACCAGCAGTGGAAGGGATCAGTGTTCTCTGCTAAAAGGTGATGTGATTCTCTCTCCTCACGGTGTTCTAGCTCCAATGGCTCTGTGTTCTCACAGCAGAGCACAGTCGTAACAGCATGAAAGCTGGCGTAAGGTCAGCATGGCCACCGTCCACGTACAGAGGACATATCTGCTGGAAGCCTTTCCCATTGGCTAAGATCCCTTCTGAGCTGTCAGAGAAGGAGACTGAAAAGTGAACTGAGAGCTGTTGGGAGGCAGAATGCAGGGAGAATGAGCACTGTGGTCTCCGAGCTTTCACAGCTCTCCTTACAGTCCCCCATCTTGTTCTAGCCTGAGCCCTGACTTTCAAGGCATTGCTGGGGCAGGACGTGGCTTTTGTTTTCCTTTCTATTTAATCTGCTCAAATAAAAACTTCAATCACGAGCTGTTATGCATCCCCATGCTTCAGGCATACTTTGCTATCCCCATTAGGAAAATTCACCCATAAAAGCATTAGATTCGCCTGCATTGTATGCAGAAATCTGAAATACCATCCTTTGTGCGAAGGATAAAAATTCACCCTAGGGTACCAATTTTAATAAGGCGTAATTAGACCAATTTGTAGTAAGCTGAGGTTTCCACTCTGCAATTTGACAAGCAGCTTGAGCTATTTCACTACATTCTTACGCTCATGAATTTCTGTGTCTCAAACAAAAGGTCAAATGGAACATAAAATTCTATCCAAAGAACCCCTGGTGGAGTAGTGAATTTGCTGTCATACATGTATGTGTGTGCTTCATCTTGTTTTGCTTTTCAAAATGGCATTATTGATACAGAATGGATGGTGGTGAGGGAACCTCTAAGTCAGATCCTCCTGCAGTCAAGTACCCAGCAAAGCACAGGAAGGCACACGGGATGGGCTCTCTCCTATGCAGATCTTGACAGGAGCACAAGGGCCCTCTAGGGGGCTGGCAAGTGTCTTCACAGCCTGCACACCACAGAACACTGACAGTAGCTGAAATGGAGAAGAATCAGGATGTAAGATAGGCCACCTTACCTTGGAAGGGCAAATGCATTTTATATATCACTACCTTACTGTGACCATGATAAAATATTTCAAATAATCAACTTTTAAAGGAAAATGCTTATTTGGGTCTGTCAGTTAGGAGGCTGGAGCCTCCAAGCTCTGTTGTTTTGAGTCTGATGGAAATTGCTCTCCTGGCAGAGGATATAGCAGCTCACTGTGTGTCCAGAAAGGAAAAGAGAAAGGCTCTGAGGTCCCACCTTCCACAAAGTCACAAAGATGTCTGATCTCCCACTAGTCACAACCACTTCAACATTTTATCACCTCCAATATGATCACCTCCACTTGAGAGAGTAATATTTTCACAAATTGAGGCTTTCATTGCCATTCAAAACCCAAACTTCAGCCTGTATTCTCCCGGTCCTGAAATACTATTTCCTGCCATTATATCTTAAAATGCACAGCACAATGGATGTCACCAAGCTGCTCTTTGATGGCGTATCTCTGACATCTCATCCGGGAACATTATCAGGAGAAGCTTTTAATATTCACTCATTTTCCTGCAGGGAAAAACTGAGGTCATGTGACATAAAAAATGGGGTGTGGGTCAGAAGCAAGAGAAAGCAGAGCTGAATAATACTTTCTTTTCTGTGAATTCTAGACCTTTCTCCTCAGAGTGGAGTTTTGACTGTCGGATGAGTCTCAAAGGGTCCACAGCAAGCAGATCCTGCCATCAGTGCTTGTCCACGGGGTGGTACACATACCAAGTCTGCGTTGCTGGGAGCTACTACAGGTTTACCAGACCTCTTAATAGTTCCCTTTCCCGTATACATCATCTAAATGCCCAGATTAAACTGAAGCGCTGGTTAAAGATGTTAAATGTTGAAGACACAAGAAAACAAAAACCGTGGTACTTTATTCTGATAACGTAGAGACCTCCTAAGACCTCAAATAAATTGCCAGCAAATGGCTCTTGAAGAAGAGGGTGTATTTTAACAAACAATGTTTTTAACAAAATGTCAGAAAAGAACTGAAGACTAATTTGCTGCCAAGAGGGAGAGCAGCTTGGAAGCGGTGCAGTAGAGGACGGAGGAAAACCCTGGAGACACCTTCTGAGGCGAAGAATAGCAAAGGAAAGGCCGTGTGTAGAGGTTCAGGAAGGGCACTGAGAGGCAGGAAGCACAATCTAACAGCTGACGTGAAAAACACTCCTATCTGGGCAGTGGTGGCGCACGCCTTTAATCCCAGCCTTCAAAAGGCAGAGGCAGGAGGATCTCTGTGAGTTCAAGGCCAGCCTGATCTACAGAATGAGTTCCAGGACTCTCTAAAAGAAACCAAACTCAAACTAAAACAAAACAAAGTAAAAAAATTCTTCTACCTTTGTGAGCAGTTCTCTAGAAGCTGCACCGTGACTGTTTCTTCCAGTGACAGAATTAGTGTTGGCCCCGGACGTTGTATTCTACTTGCTGGTTTCTTCTGGAAACACTAAGATCCTCTTGTCTGTGAGGGTAGTCTGTCTCTATGGGGGGCTCACTTTCTACTCAGAGTAAGGCCAACTCCGTAAGATTCCTAGATATCCAGTGTAACTTCATTGCATGCACGTGCACACCGAAGATAATGACCTGCCCACCTGCTCAGTGCCCAGGAGCCAGACATCTAGTCAAACTTGGCTCGCACATTTCCAATGTTCGTTCCCTCACTTCAGTAAGAAGGCCAAACCCGCTGGAAGGGCACCTCACTCCCCAGCAGCCTAGTGCGCTGCTTTGTTGGAGGGCAGAGACTACGTCTTAGACTTTGGGACCCTGCTCACATGAGTCATAAAAAGCATGATATGAATCAGACCATGGAGGATGTGGGATCAGAGTCTCTGAACTACATTTCTTTGCCTTCCAGCGGCTCGATGGTGACATAGATAAAGCCATGTCTGTCATAGCCCCTCTCAGGCTGACACAGAACATTTGTGTGGCTGTATCAGTGCATCTCAGCTGCTTGGGCACCCAGGCTCCTGTCCGGCTTCATTTCATAGTAAAAACATATCATGGTATTCTGTATGGAAGAGCAGAAATGAATGGATGATGTTGCATGCTTGACAGATATAAAAATGACAAATGCTGTATTATGTGGGACAGGTAACGTGTTTGTATTCAAGCATCTGTACTGGCCTGACCTTGGGGTTTACTTCCTCAGCTGTAGCCACTAAGAGCACCTCCTGTGCACATTCACTAGGTTTCCTTTTAAAAGGGCCCTGCCCACCTCCCATCCCTTCCTTCTTCTCTGTGTCTGTCTGTCTGTCTCTCTCCCTCTCTGCTCTTCTATCCCCAGAGGCCGGTCTCCACTCTCCCCTTCCCCCTTTCCTCCTTTACTTTTCTCCAATAACAAAACCCTCCACCTGAGCTCTGTGGCATGGCGTCTTTTTCTCGCACACTGCTTTTTCTAAATTACAACACTGGTTCCCTGACCGGGAAAGGCTCTTCTGGCATTTATTTCCTGTCCACAGGCAGTTTAAGGCACAAAAGCATCCTAGAACTCGGTCCACGTTTGACAGCCTCACTTCTCTGGATCACTGGGTCCCTTCGTCTGTCATGATTGGTGAGCCACGTCTTTTTCCCCACCTTTGGCATTTCACGAGTGAAGACTTGTCTGTCTCTTGAGCATGGTTTCCCTCATTTGGGCTTCATTATAAGCCCCAGTACCAGACAACCACGGTTCCTTCAGGCTCAGAGCCGTTGGCCCCACCCTTTGCGTGAGTACCCACTGGGCGGCCTGTGCCAGCTTTATTTCTTGGACCCTTGAGTCCTTCAGTTCCTGACCCTTGATTGACAGATCACGGGGCAGTTTATGCCTTTCTCCTGATCCTCGCTTGATTAAAAAGCCATTGGACCTCATTCTGCCTCATTCATGGAAATAAGCCTACCAAAAATCTGCTTCCTGGCATTCTATATCCTGATATTTTACAGGACCTTAGTTAGCAACATCCTGCCAGCCATCCTGATCTCTGTTGCATGCAGCATGTTTGCTCAGTGGCAGAGCTCACCCAAAGTTACCCACTTCATGCTGGGGCCCTGCCCACCTGCTCTACCCTCAATAGATCTGCTCTTTTCCATTGCAACAAATCTGCTTTTCTGTTTACTGGTGGCTTTGCCTTCCATTCAATATTGTTAACTGGGGCTACCTGCCTCTGACCATTCCCCTGGATGTGAGGCTTCCTTTCTTGAGCTCAGTTTTCTCCTTACCTTCTGGCTTTTTTCAAAATCCTGGTTACCAGGTGACTGTATTTCTCAGGCTCAGAGGCCTTGGTCCCCCGCCCTTTGTGTGACAATTCAGTGTGTGGCCTGTGCCTGTCTCATAACTGACCCTCTCTGATTCCTGGGACACTAGGAATTGCAGTCCCTTGGTTCTCACTTCTCTGCCTCGTTCATGGGAACTGTGCCATGGTCTATACCTCCTTGCTCCCATTGGGATGATTTTTAGACCTGCTGACCCCTCCTAATCAGCTATTGTTGCAGGACGACCAGCTATAGGCCACAAGCTGGAGGCCCAAGACTATCAAACGTCCTGGTGACGCTGTGGTGAGGGGAAAGGATCAGGTGCTGTAAGCCCTAGGGAGTCGACTTGGCTCTTCCTCAAACAGCATTTTGCCAGGTCCAAGCATCACCTGACAGTTCTACAGAGCCTAGACAGTGAAGTGAAACAGTCAGCTACTCAAGGATGTGGCCAGCACCCAAGCTTCCCAGGCCCCCCAAAGATGAACGACTCCCCCAAGTCAGCAGGAAGTAGCCTTGAGAATACATCTTCCTCATCACCCGCCTCACCTGCTACCCATTTCTAACTCCTCGCCTTTTCATAATAAATAAAAAAGGAGGAGTATTAGCATTCAGGCATCTGTACTGGCTTATTGGGGTTCTGACAGGCCATGTCCTCAGCTGCAGTCACTAAGAGCACCTCCTGTGCACATTCACTGTGTTCCCTTATAAAAGGGCCCTGTCTTCCTCTGGCTCTTTCTCCCTCTTCCTCCCTCCCCCTCTCCCATTTCCTCTCTTCTTCCCTCCCTTCCTCCTTCCCTCTCTCCCTCTCTCTCCCTTTCTCCTCTTTCCTCTTCTATCCCCAAAGACAGGTCTCCCCATCCCCCTTTCCCATTCACTTCCCCAAATTTAAAAAAAAAAAAAAACAAACCTCCACCTGAGTTCTGTCACATGGCATCTTTCTCTCGCTTTTTCTAAATTACAACATGCATATATATTAGTTAGAGAAACATTTCAATATACTTGTCCTGAAAAAATAGATAATTCAAATAAACTGGCCATACAAATAATAAGTCTTGAATCCAATTTAAAAACAAAACAAAACAACTTCTCCTTTGGAAAATTGCAATGAAAGTATATGCACTTAGAAACAATTGGAAATAATAAAATCTACTTTCAAGAAATGAGGCTAAATAAGAATTGGAATCTAAGAGAAGGTAAAATTCCTCAAATTTGTGAACTATTTTATTATCATCTGTTTTAAGATCAAAAGTTAAAATGGGTTGCACCATATTATTCCCAGAGACTTGTATAGTTCTTCACAAAGAAAACTAAAAGGAAAGAAACATAATTTCATGAGCATTCTGACGTAGAAAAGAAAATCTTCCATCTTTTGCTGTCTTTCTTTTGTTATTCTCTTTTTTTTCAATTTATTTATTTATTTATTTATTTATTCCTTGACCCAGGAGTGGTTCAACTGAACATTGTTCAATTTCCATAATTTTTTTGCAGATTTATTTATTTATTTATTTTTTAATTTATTTATTTATTAAGGATTTCTGCCTCCTCCCCGCAACCGCTTCCCATTTCCCTCCCCCTCCCCCATCAAGTTCCCCTCCCTCATCTGCTCGAAGAGCAATCAGGGTTCCCTGACCTGTGGGAAGCCCAAGGACTGCCCACCTCTATCCAGGTCTCATAAGGTGAGCATCCAAACTGCCTAGGCTCCCCCAAAGCCAGTACGTGCAGTAGGATCGAAAACCCACTGCGATTGTTCTTGAATTCTCAGTATAGGACTTCTTGAATTTTGCATACAAATGGATGGAAATAGAAAACACTATCCTGAGTGAGGTAAGCCAGACCCAAAAAGAGGAACATGGGATGTACTCACTCATATTTGGTTTCTAGCCATAAATAAAGGACATTGAGCTTATAATTCATGTTCCTAGAGAAGCTAAATAAGAAGGTGAATCCAAAGACAAACACATAGGCATCCTCATGAATATTAACCTTCATCAGGCGATGAAAGGAGACAGAGACAGAGACCCACATGGGAGCACCGGACAGAAATCTCAAGGTCCAAATCAGGAGCAGAAGGAGACGGAGCACGAGCAAGGAACTCAGGACCATGAGGGGTGCACCCACACACTGAGACAATGGGGATGTTCTATTGGGAACTCACCAAGGCCAGCTGGCCTAGGTCTGAAAAAGCATGGGATAAATCTTTTGTTATTCTCAAACTAAAGGGAGATGTTACAGATTCCTGGTGATCTCTGGAGCCTGCAGAACAGGAGCTGTGTCCCCAGGCTGACACCAAGTTTCTCCAGAGTGTCTCTCTCTCTCTCTCTGTGTGTCTCTCTGTCTCTCTCTGTGTGTCTCTGTGTCTCTCTGTCTCTGTCTCTGTCTGTCTGTCTCTCTCTCTCTCTCTCTCTCTCTCTCTCACACACACACACACACACACCTACCTTTATTTTCTAACCTAAAGAACCTGGTCATTTAAATCAAACTTAGGAAAAACAAAGACAAGGTACTGGGATTTCAAAGGGCAAGCCAGGCCCTGTTTGCACTCTATATTCACCAGCAAGGACCCCTCTGTGGGATGCCCAGCTACTCCCAAGCCATTGGGAAGACCCTCCCCATCACAGTTGAGAAAGTGAGGGACTCGGGACAGCTGTGAAGACGAATTGCTGAGGCTGAATGGCTGTACTGAAACTACATCCTCAAATATCATCCCCTCAACAGAAGGGAGAATGCTTGGCTGGATGATCCCGTGGTCCATCCCAAACTCTCCCTGAAGATTAGGGTGTGTTGTGGTGACAGAAGCTGTGGAGAAACCTATCATCCACTCCTTCTTTTTCCTTCCAACTCCCGTTTCCTTTTCTCGGGCATTCACCACTGAGAACAAGTGAAGGGAGCAGCCGGGCAGTGGTGGCGCACGCCTTTAATCCCAGCACTGGGGAGCAGAGGCAGGCGGATCTCTGGGAGTTCAAGGCCAGCCTGGTCTACAAGAGCTAGTTCCGGGACAGGCTCCAAAGCTACAAAGAAACCTTGTCTCGAAAAACCAAAAAAAAAAAAAAAAAGTGAAGGGAGGGAGCATAAAGGATTAGTAGAAAGTTTCCCCAGTCGGACTGTTTTCAAGTTACAGAATCAGAATACATAATGAGTGGAGAATTCCCTTTAGAAAAGTGTGTGAGTGACAGACCCCGCCTGAAAGGATTGGATGAAGAGGTGAGTGAGTGGTCTCCCAGCTGGACAGTCTCACCCCACCGCTAGGCCTTAGGCCCCAGGGTACCAAAAGCTTGGGGGGTGGGGTGGGGGGTGGTGGCAGCTGTGAATTCATCTGGTTTCCATAGTCATTTTTCCATGAGTGTATTGCTTACAGAAAGACATCATCTCCATCCTAATGTACACGATGACCATTTAATTAATGGGCATCACCTATTAGAACCTTCTGATTGATAATAGAAATTCAGGAGCCAGAGACAGGCAGATCTCTATGAATTCCAGGCCAGCCTGGTTTACAGAGCATGTTCCAGAATGGCCAAGGCCAGAAAAACAGAAAAACTTTGTTTCAGAAAAAAAGAAAGGAAGGGAGAAAGAAAGGAAGAAAGGAGGGAGGGACAGAGGAAGGAAGAAAGGAAGGAAATGACTATCAATTTTCTACTGCTTCCCTGATAAAATGGCACCTCCTCCACTCACTCCCTCAAGCCAGAGACTCTCCTAATCATCAGTCAGTTGGTCCTCTGCCTCCTTCCTACCAGTTCTGGGGCCCAGAGAAAATCCCGAAAGAAGATAATGAGTTCTTTTGGACTGAACCCCACTTCTACTGCACTATCAGCAGTCTTCCCGAGACCAAGGCCCAGGCATGCTTCCTCTTTGCTTGTAGAGTTCCACCTCAGATCTGTACTGTGCAGGCCCAGCGAGAGAACGACAGGTCACTCCTTTAAGTCTCAGGCAGCTGAAAAGACCTGAGAAGTCTAAAGATGTTCACTGTAGCCGCAAACAATCTTGACTACTTATCCACGACATACAGGACTGTGGTTCTCTGTACTATAACATAGAGAGTTCGGCTAGTTAGTCCCACCTTAGAGTTTTCCCCAAGGACACTTAGGATGACTGGGGTGCCCTTCTAGCTCCAGCTGCCTGGTACCTTCTCTGCCATACCTCCACACACCTGTGCACTCTTCTCCTAGCCACGGGAGGTTCAAAGCTGTTTGCTGTCTCAATAACTTCTTTCCATCTGTCTGGAACATTCTCCCTACCTATCTAACTAAAACTTCCCCTTCCATCTCCCGCTCCTTCACCTTTCAAATTTAGCTTGCTCAAAGTAACACCCGAGGAACCCACCAAGAGGATGGCTCTCTTGTGTGTTCGTGTCATTTAGCTGTGGTTAAACTCACAGAGACACAAGTCTGCGGGACCGAGGTCAGGGACAACGTCATGACCAGCAATGGTGTCTCTTCCAGCCACTCCTCTCAGCCAGCTGAAGGTTGTCCTTTTCTCAGAACTGAAATCTTAGATTCCCCACAAGGTTTGCGTGGAAGGCTTTAGAACCAGAATCTGCTTTTCTTTGCTCCCGAGAGTTACTTTGGGAGGAGACTGTTAATTAAAATGTCCTGGTGCTTGTCCCCCAAGGCGGTTAAGTGCTTCCCAGAGCACATGCTCTTGCCTCTCAGATCCGGGTGAACGTGAGCGAGGATGGGAGTTCCACAAAGCACAAAGTCAACGGATTCCACACAGAACTGTCGCCAGCACGGGGCTGGTATCCATCAGGTTTTATTTATTTATTCAAGAAAACTTTACTAACCCTGCCAGTTAATTACAGTAATGTATTCACGGATGTTTGCAGCGTGATTGTTGATCCCTTCTGTGTGTCTGAAGTATTTCATAAGCGTTTCCTGTCAGAGTGGTGTATTCCTACTCAAGGTCGGTGGGGGTGGGGAGGTGCCAACCACTCTGTCTTTCCTATGTGTGCTGGGAGGAGTTTTTAGCATCCTATGTGCAATCAGCAAGTTAGGACAGGGAGAGGCCTTGAACCTGAAAAGCTGGAGATTCCCAGCATGCTGCTGTTTTGGTAAGAATCGCCATCAGTCATGTTAAAGAGCCTTTACTTCTTAGTGCAGACATTTAGTAAGGATTGTACAATCGTCTTGACAGAAAGAGGAAAAGTACAACCTAAGCCCCAACTTGAATCAGAGCCGTGTGTGAACTTCATCAACGGGTGGTAAGTTTCCATCAGACTCAGTCTCCACAGCTAATAGCACAATAAAGAATTCTGCATGCACAGATAGAGCAGTTTTGACCCATGCTTAACCTCTTTCCTTACCTTGGGCCTGCTCTCCCTGCCCACTGGATGGAGCACTCAAGAAGGAAGCAGGACACTTTTATTTTATACCATCAAACTTTGGCATTTGGGTTTGAGAATATCCATCTAAATAAAGCAGGCCTTCTGTTAGTGAGTACTTGGTAAGCGTTAGTGATGGCCAAACTAGAGTCTGCAGATATAACCAACTCTCCCGAGCTCAGCTTCTCCCATTAGACAGGTGTCTGATTCCTAAGCCTATTGAAAAATCCTTTTCTCTATCTGATGCCACTGCCTTCTTAGATGAATTTTTTAAATTGTACAGGAGTTAAACTAATCCCTGGATATGTCACACAAACATCACATCAAGCCACCCAAAATGATGGAGTTGGTTTGTATTAAAGAGCCTTCCTCATTCGTCTACCACAGCTGGCCATGATTAGAGTGTTGGGAAAGAGGTCGGTTAGCCTTGGTGGGTAAGTTACTCAGTCCGGGAATGCATCACGAGCACTAAATAACTGCCCCCAGTTTTTCCTCGTGTATCGTTTTCTTTCCACAACCGTCTTTCATGAAGGAAAAACCCAGAGTGACCTAGAAAAGGGCTTAACCTCAACCTGAAGGAAGCCACTCAGTTTCCAGCAGGAGAACTCACTCCATCCTCCATGTCAGAAAGTACAATATACATCGTCTGAAATGTTTGAAAACTTCAGTAACCCAGATTACCGTTTACGAGTTTCTTGGGTCCTTAGTGACAAGGTTGGCCAGAGAGGTAGGAGTGTTCAGGTCTGTGAATCTCCACCCTGCTCACAACACAATGCAGCTGTGGTCCAGATAAGCAGGAGTGTGGCCTAGGTGCTGAAACAGCGTTTCCCAGGTAACAAACAACAAACCCCAAACACATTAAAGTGCGTCACTGCATTAAGTCCTGGACCGAGTCAGGCTGCATACAGTAGGGGCTGTGGGCAGGTCAGGAACAGAGTACAACAGCCAGCAGCGATAGGGCCAGATGACCTGGTGCCATCAGTCACATGACACTGAGATTAACTGTGCACAGACTCACACACAAGAAGTATTCCGGGGGGAGAGATGCAAATTAACACCTCAAGTGGCAGCAATGTATGTAAGATCAACATATGTGCCTTTGATATACAAGGAGAGTGCTTTAACAAATTTTCGCTATTTTCTATTATCTATTCAAAATGTGGTTTCTTTTAAAAGAAAGCTGATGTAGGCCATATAAGTGATATCTAAGTAAAATTATTTAAATGAAACAACCAGAGTTAATTTAGCTAATTTACAGAATACAATGCAGGACATCAGGACAGAAAAAAAAATGCATTTGCTTAAATCTTAAGCCCTTTATTGACTACAATGCAGAACGTTTTACTTTTTGACATCGGTGGGTTTGGTGATTTTTGGTTTTTGGTTTTGACATTTTTACACATTCAGCAGAAAACAAGAACCAATAACTCTTAGTAGCATCAGTAAATTAGAGCAAATATAGAAACAATTCTCTTTTGGAACGATGCTTCAACAAGCGGCCAGAAAAATCCCTCTTTCTTGCCCCAGACCTGCAACCCATGACTGTCCACAAGCGACAGTGGACAGCGGTGGTGCAGAACAGCCAAGGCTGTCACTCTGTACGTGCGATGGTGACAAAATGGAGATTGCCTCTGGCTACTGAGTGGATTTGCCATCCTAAATTGTTCTGGGTTTCAGAGAAATGACTATTTCCTTATGCATTGCGCAATGATTTTTCCAACTTTCTCCTCATGCTCAATAAAATGTCATCCGGACACCCTTGGACTTCAGTGCATGACATACCAATGGCCACATCCATCACACACGCATAAATAATGAGGAGACTCATGGGATATGCAAAAATGAAAGGAAATAAATTGGATTTTTGGCAATACCCTATTGAAAAAAATACATATTTCCTGGCAACTGTCCAGTTTTGGAAACAATGTCCAGCTATGACCCAGTGAGGCCTGAGAGCCTCCCCCTGGGTGTGCACTCGTTAGGGCCTGCCCCCAGTCGTTTTTCTCTGACATACAATCCAGTCTTTGGAAACATGAAATGCCCTTAGACAATGTATCCTTCTTCAAAAACCATCCCACTCAAAGATCCGGACCCAGTTCTTAAATTAATGCAGGCAGGCATGAGGGCTCTCAGGAAACGTCCTCAGAATGACACGATTGCAATGTGAAAGACACCTGATAGGTCTGCATGCCACCTTATTAAATTAAAAGCACCTGTATATTTATATGATGCATCCAATGGCTTAGATATTAGGATTCTAGAAATAATACATGTCTTATAGCAAAAAATATACATATAATAATCCACCTATAGTTTATATAAATGATGAAATGTTTTGAATATATCTATATATCTATATATATTTACACACATATATACTCTGTGTATTTGCGGAATCGGGCACACAAACACTACAGTCCTTCATTGGCTCTTCCACGTCAGTGTCAAAGACACTAGATTTCAAAGTCTTATGGACTGGAACAAAGGTCATCGCTGGGGACAGAGGACTGGCTTGATGCATCTTCCCTTATGAAGGACCAAGTTTGCTGGGCAGTGGCAACCTGCGATGCATGGCTTATTGCATGGGCCAATCTCATTCCAGTTGTCACAGGTCTTCACACAGCCCGGGCCACAGGTATCATACACAGCACCGTGTTTGCACTGAGTAGCTAAAAAAGAGGAAACAGGGTTGTGGTGAATAAAAGGTCATGCTAGCTCACCGTTCTTGAGACAAGTCTTGTGGGCTCTAGGCAACGTATAGACTCTGCCATAGTCGAAGTGCAGATTTCCATTGCAGTGAGGGGATAAGGAACAGGTAGCCTTCCTATGACCATAGACTTCACAACTTTTGGTTTTTTACAGACCTTACCTGGAGTCTTTTGAATGATATATTTAAAATTACCATAAGCATTGGCATTTGTCCATATTTAACTAATAGTGAACAGTATTACAAGTGTAACAAGTATTAAAGTGTAACAAGTATCACAAGTGTTACAAGTGTAACAAGTTCTGTGATGGCCCCCAGAATGCCTACAGCTCTAGTAAGAACCAAGCAAGCAAAGACATGGCTGGTCAAGCGTGATCAATTGTTTCCCACACGTGCTTCCATATGAGCTGTTTGAAACAGATTTAGGAATCATTTGAATGTTACCAACTACAGAATATTTTACTCTGGGGCAGGTGAGCTGGTTCCCCTGGGTCAAGGGATTGCTGTACAGACATGAGAGCTTTAGTGAAGGTTCCCAGCAACCCAAAGCTGGCTGTAGGAGCTCATGTAAGTAACCAAAGCACTAGGGAAGAAGACAGGCAGATCTTTGGAGCTTTCTCACCAGCCTGTGTAGCTGAGATAGCTAGCCACATAGAAAGACACAGCATTGACCTCTGTCCTTCACACACACACACACACACACACACACACACACACGTGCAACCACACACATAACATCTAGTGTCACACACTAACATTTGACTTCAAATTTGTTTTTTCATGGGTCCCTATTAAACCATGGTGTGTTTACTTAGTATCTAGTCTCTTACGGGTCCATATGACCAAACTAAAAAATTATTAAATATGAACAATTATCCAGCACTTGTCATCTGTCTGATTCAGGTCAGAGGTTGAGTTACTAGTGGCTGTTACTAGTTGTTACACTACACTGAAGCTTTGCTGACTCCCATGCCTGGCTCAGCCTCTTAGCTTTCTGAGGTGTCTCCTCAACTGTGACTTCCTACCTAAAAGAGCGTATTCTCTACACTTTTACATGGTCTTCTCTTCCCTTCTTCCTCACACCTACTTTGACCTGAATGCTCTAGTATAATGTAATGTAAGCTTGCTGAGAACAGAGCTTTCTGCCTGGCCTGTCACTGGAGCTTGAGAAACTAGCTCATTTAGGGGGATACAGAGCATGTGAGCTGTAAAGGCCATCGATAAATACTTGCTCAACAAATGAAGGAGGCTGGCGAGTGGCCATTTATGTTTGTCCCTATGAATCCTACCATTCCCCATTTTTTCTGTGCTGTGCTCTGTCCTCTATGGGAGGCCACAACTTCTTTCTGTGCATAGTTACCACCACCGTGAGATCAAAGGGAATAGAGAATGGGGAAGGTGCTCTCACATTGACTTGCAGTTGGTTGTCATAGGCCATCTCTCCTTTCAGAAAGTCTTCATTACAGGACTCTCTCTGTCCCCAGGTTTCAAGAGCTAATTTCTCGCTGGCCTGATTGGGCCAGAGGAGGTAAGAGCTTCTCTGTTATTAGAGCAAGATACTATGCTTCTCTATTTCTTTATAGCATATCCATAACCTCTAAAATACTTTGTCTGTTAAACATACTCCCTTCGATTTGAGTGTGCCTAGATGCAAAATCATACAGGGAATAAGAAAGCCGTTATTCTATCCCTTAGTGTTATACTCCCTGACATGACCTCTGTCCATGGTGTAACTTAACAATCCATTGGCTAAACTTTTCACAATTTACTTCTGCTCCTTCGGCTGTCAGAAAACACTTAGAGTCATCCACCATGATTCTAATCAAGCATTGAAATCATCAACACCACTGACCCTACCACAATCCAAAGAGTACAAATCCTAAATTCCCTCATCCCCCCCATATACATACACATATTCTTCCTTTGCCCTATCTTTCCCCCTTCACTCAGCCCTCTTCTCTCTTCTTCTCTCTCCCCTCCCTTCTTTTTTCTACCTCTGCTCTCTCTTCCTTCTCTCAACCTCACACCCCCTCCAGACTGTTAAAGGAAAAACTTTTTCTTCATTCTGATGTTAGATAATAGATGAACTGGGGAATAAGGAGACCAGCACTCTCTGCCTATAACACTAATGATTTGTGCATCTGTGATACCTTTTCCACTGAACTTTTCAAAGTTCTTTTTCCACTGATTATCAGAATATTGCATCCATTGCACATGCTTAATAATTTGGGAACACCCTAGCAGAATATCAGCCCACATGTGGTATGCATCAGTGTAGTTACATTTCTCTGAAACAATGGTGATCATAACTGGAAATGACAATTATTGTAGAGCTTCTGGATCACAGTTTAGATAAACTCAATTAGACCCTCTAAAGGTAATGAGGCGGGACCAGGATGTCAGTTATTTAAAATAAACGCTCCCCTGCCCACACAGACAGACTGGTGATTTTAACAATGCCATCAGTATGGAGATTTGCCTGTAAACAGCTTTTACACTCAGACTTCTGTCACCGCAGAGATGGACAGCCACTGCTACCAAAGTAGGGGCAAAAAGGAAGTTTTCCTATCATTGTCCTCCTCACACTCCACTGGGACACATCCTGGTCCACAGCATGAGCACTGTTGGTGTCTGGCTTGCATGGGTCATGAGCCTTCTTAGCTCCTCCACACACCTACTTCTGGCCTCTCATTGCACCCAGCCCTGTCGACTGTAGGTTTCTCGCCTATCCCCTCCCGTAGCTCCCTGTGCCATCTGTCTGCCTGCACATTCATCTTCTTCTCTGTTTGACAGAGCCATCCCCATGCTAGCAAACTTACTTTTCTCCTTCTGTTAAATGGCAAAGTTTACGGAAAAAATTATAGTCATTTTTCCCGGTTCTGTAATTCATTAACATTACAGACCCATCTCCCTCACCCTCCACTCTATTGAAGCTGCTCATTCTAGAGTTTTCACCAGTCCTTATATCTCCTGACATCCTGGCAGCTTTCATTCCCCCAAGAGCCCACTCGGTCATTTTGTCTATTAGGATTATGACCTTGTGCCCCTCTGGTCCTCGCCAACCTCTTACAGATGAGATGCATTTATCTCTTGGATGCCTGTGCTTGGTGTTGGCACTAAAGACTAAAATTGCCTGGTACCCTGTTCCCCTGACATTCTCTCGTCCTCTTCCCTTTCCATCTCCAACTCCAGTTTTAGCCCTGTTCTCCAGTTATACAGCTCTATTATCATCGGCTCGAACTCTTCACCTAATCTAATTTCTTATCTTAACTCAAATGTCACCTCCTTCAAATAGCTCCTGAAAACTGCCATGTGCTTCTTGTCACTGTGTCTCACAGCCCTGCAACTGCTCATTTGTTTGAACTGTCCAGCAACAGTGCAGTTCTGGTGTGTATGTGCATAGGTGTGTGTGTGTGTGTGTGTGTGTGTGTGTGTATGTGGGTGTGTTTGAGTACGGAACTATGTGAATGTGAGTGAGTGTGTGAGGATTGTGTGTATGCATGTGTATGTAAGTACGTGTTGTGTGAGTGTATGTGTGTGTGTTTTGTTTAAACGTGAGCTGCACTGTGTTCCAAGCTCTGCAGATGTGATTCTAAGAGAAGCTCATAGGATTCCCCTGTAGCTCTTTGGAAACATATCAGCTTCTAGTCACATGTCTCATGATTTGTTCTGAGTGTGCAGCGAAACCCGCACAGGTATACACTTCAACCATTCTAGGAGTCACCATGACACACAGCTGAAAGGCATGAACTGCTGATGTCTGGGCTCCTGAGGGCAGAGCCCTTACCCACTATAGCCCAGAGTTCTGACACAGGACCGAGTATAGGCAAACACTTCAGTGAGCTCCTACTACATTGCTTGTTTATCTATTCTCTCCTTTGATGGTTTCATTCTAATGGTATCTAACTGTTAACTCCATTCCAGCATGGGCTCCCTTTGGCCAATGTTCAAGTTCATTTCCACACTCCTGCTTCCTTGCTGCCTTTTAGATCTCATCCCCTCAATGCCTTGTCCCCTTCAGCTCTTGCTGGAGTTCTCTTAGAGGGACATTTCTCAGAAGAATTTCCTCTTCCCATGGCCTCCCTTCCTTACAGCTAGGACCTACTCCGTGTCTTCTGGTCTGTATTCCCAATTCTTTTTTCGAGCTCCACCACTTTGTTCCATCAATGCCCCTTATCTTTCCCATATCAAGAACAGAAGTATTTTGCAGTCTTAGAGTAGAAAGGAGACCGCAGAGAATGAAGTAAAAGGACCAAACAAGATGTATCATAAAATATCATCTTAATTTCAATTAAAATAAATCAACAAACACCTATCGGGTATCCACTACATGTATTCTTTTAAGCTTGGAGAGCAGATGTGATCCGGATTTCATTTCTGACATCAAGTCACAGAGCCAGGGGACAAGGACACAAGCAGATTCGTCATATGATGTAAGATGCGCAGTCCTGGATAGTGACACCAAAAATACTGACTCAATATTGAGGGTCAAGCGGGGATTGAGGGACACTAGAGAAAACAAGGCCACTGAGGTACTAGAAAGTGAGCAGAGGGCTGGAGACATGGTTCAGTGTGTACCTGGCACATGCAAGGCCCTGGGGCTGAAGACCAGCAGTAGGGACTTGTGAGACCACAAACATTAGAAAGAGGTTCCCACGCACAGAGGGACAAGAATCAGACATTAGCGTGGACAAGATCAGGAAGCAAGGGGGCAGTGGTTGAATCAGTGTGCATGGGAAGAGGGGACGATTCTGACTTGGGAGGTGAGTAGGCTGAGGAAGAGAACTAGCCCGAGGCCAGAGAAGACACAACGCCCTGCAAAGAGAAAGCTTTGATGGCTTATAACCTGCAGGATGACACTATCAGGTTTGTCTTCATTTCAGCACTGCGGCCAGAGGATCCTAGAAAGTAGGTACCCACTGGAGCCCTAGTTTACCCTCTGTGAATCCATTTGTTTTTCAAGCTCGTAAAAGACAATTTTAAAATACACATATGATTTGGTTTGTACAAATGCCTTTGCAAGATTTCATTTAGTTAAGTCTTTTTTTTTTCCTTCAAATTTGGAAACTGCCAACTTATCAAGACTTAGTACTCCTGTATCCCCCAGGGACATCCATCAACTACAGGACACATAAAGGTGTTAGTGCAAGTTTATCGATCTGTTCAATAAGCCACTCCCTGTGATGTCTGGAACTAGGCTGCTTCTTGACTCCACTCTCACCTGGATGCCAAAGGTCACAATGCCCAACTACACCTCTTGAATTCACAGGAGACATCCAGTCAGCCACAGAAAAGTTTGAGATTTAGCATCAGAGCAGAGTGGATGTAGGGGAAGAACCAGAGACAGCTGTGAGTTGTGGAGTCAAACAAGGAAGAAGAGAAACCACTCAAACAGTGGTAAGGAATGTAACGCTGCTCTTCCCAGCACCTCTCCCAGCTGGCAAACCTGCTGGCACATGTACAGTGACAACCACTGTCCGCCATAAGGTAGGTGGCAGATAGCCTGCTAAGGATGGCAATGTAAGATCGGAGAGACAATACCCTAACACATTTATGGACTTAGAGGGTCCTAAGAAACAGCTAGTAGTAATCAATCGACTAATGCTAATAAAGTCCCCGCTGGCACCCTGCCTGGGCAGCACACTAGAGCTGAGCCTGTTGTTGGGCCCGCAGGTGAGCCAGCCCTGAGGGCATGCGAGGTGATACCCTCTACCCCATGTACCCTACAGCAATCCGGAGAGGGCCTTGCACATTGACTGGGCAAAACAGTAAAGTAGGCCCTGGAAATGTGAATGTGCGTAACCCGGATCTGAGGGCTAAGAGCAGGAGAACTGGCCCTGCTCCTTGCTGTAGGCTGCATTGGGTTAGTTAGCTGATGCCATGCTGAAGATTTCCTCCAGGTAGTGATGATGAGGGAAAGCAAGCAAGCTGACCACCCTATCTACCACCCAGGCCCAGAACCAGGGCTATGAGGTGGCCCACCGCAACATCTACTGAATCTATGAACTGTTGGAGCATGTGAAGGGGACGAACCTACAGATCCAAAGCAGCAGGATCTCCACAACACAGGAAACAGCAGGATATCTAAGAGGAGTCCCAGTGAGAGCCCATTATGGGTGGAGTAGAAGAAACCAGAGCTCTCCAGCCAGACCAATGACTGACTCCAGGCAAGGACAGACGAATGGACTAAAGGGTAAACTGTGCCTCAACGGCCACACTACAGCTTCCATGACAAGGTTCTTCTTTCATCTTTGGTTTTGCTTTGTTTCTTTGTTTTGCTTGGTTTTGAGTTTTTCTTTTAAATTTGGTTTTGTTTGGTGGGAAAATCTGTTAAATTTTCTTTTAAGGTCACAGGGTGGATGTGGAGAAAACAGGAAGTAAGTGGGATTGGATTACATGATGTGAAATCCACAAAGAATCAATAAATGTGTGTGTGTGTGTGTGTGTGTGTGTGTGTGTGTGTGTAAAATCAGATCCAGCTGTATTCACCCTCATGCTTTAATTCTCTTGGTCCTCTGTATTCCTACAATGGTATCTCTTAACTTTGGAACCCTGCTTTCCCATTTTCTTCTTCTATTTCTATAAAATTTTTAACTGTTCTAAGTCTCAATATCTTTATCAATAAAACATGGTGGAGTTCATAGTGTTACCACATCCTTTTCATGGGCATGAGATAAGATAAAATACAACCTAAAATTAGAGTACACTCCTCAGCACAGGGAAGGTGCTTAGAAAATAACAGAATCTAAAGATAGTTGTTACTAAACATGTAAGCATTCACTCTAGCTTGTAGCACTTCCCAGGCTGGCTTGGAATTCCAGCCTCCTTCTTGGCATAGGTGAAGGCAAGCCAGCAGGAGGGACAGTGTTAAAATCCAGGGGGACTTTTACAATGTCACTTGTTCACTCTGTTTCTTGCCTCATTTGTTTCTTATTTCTTCAGCTCTCAAGTTTTTCACACTAGAAATCACTTTTCTGCCTTAGTAGCCTTAAGTGCTATCATGAGTCAGACCTGGAAGCTGAAAACAAGTAAACTGCATTTTCAGTCTTCAATGTTCTCGATGGATTCAAATAAAGCTCTATGAGAGATGCATCAAGCCCTGTAAGTCTATCTTTTCAATGTGCCTACTGACAATCTGTGAAAGTCTGTGGATGTGTGCATGCCTTTGTGTGTGTGCATGCATGCCTTTGTGTGTATGCGCGTGGACAGCATTGTCTGCTCTGATGGAGTTACATTTCACATAGATGACTCTGCTAATTTTGAAAGGTAAATGGAACCTTTCAGGTGACAAGCAAGCCTGCCTCTACCCTCCTAACAGCAAACACAAGCTAGATTCATTCCTGTTTATAATTCAAGTTATTTCCCAAGGATTAGGATTTGCCCCACCTGTAACCTGAACTTCAAATCGTTCTGTACTATCTCTTCCAGGAAATGGTAACCTTTTATCTCAAAGGTTATTATGATAACCTGTTGTTATGACCAACTTGTTATGACTACCTGACAGCCATGTCTTTGTTTCAGAAGGCTACTATGACCAATTTGTTATGTTTATGTTCTGCTACTGTAACCCCACCTATTTGCCCACCAAATTTCCTTTTGGACACCCCCTACTCCTGAACTATAAAACCCCTCATCTCATCTGTGTCTAATGCTGATCTCTTGAACCCTGCCTTTTGGAAAAAATAGACCATAAACACAAATTAAGGGAAAAAAAAACTTGGTTTGGCTTGTTTGTTTTACTTAATTTGGCCATAAGCTGGATCAGTGGTCTTTCTCCTCAAATCTGTGGAATTAACACTGAAACCATATTACTTTTCTATCACTAAAATGATTTTAGCTTCAGAGATTCAGTCCCTAAAATAAAAGTGTGTAGGGTTAAGCCCAGCCTTAGGGGGCGTGTTTGCCTCGGGCTAATGTTTACCTATAAATTTGCTGAGGGTGCGCCCAGCCACCCCTTCTGCTTCCTGTTCTCTGTGGGAACCGAGGTACTGTAAGTATTTCCCCCATTAAAGCTGTATATATTTTTTTACAATCTGTCTGCATTCATTTACGCCGCTACAAAAGTGTTGACATGAAAAGTGTAGTCCTCAGAAGCAACGTGTGCACTGAAATGAAGGGAAGGACTGCCCTGGGCCAGAAGGAGAGGGTTCTTATACCCTGTATAGAATAAGATCCAAACCAAAGCCCCACAACAGCTAAGACAATGGATAGAACCCTGCCGAGCCCTCTATTACACCAGGATGGAGAGGTGCTTGCCTCCATCTCTTTTATTCATTTTCCTGGATGATTTAAGAAAAGGAAAAGTCAAAGGAAGGAGGCCAAGATTACTAATGATGCCTCGATGGCTAAAAATGGCCAAACCTAAACAAGTATCATTCTCATATTTGACGTAGCATAGGAGCCTTAGATTAGAGGTCAGCCACGTGTATCTCTTCTCATTTGCCTCAGCTGTACTATTATGTGAGCTACTCTTAGCGTGCCAATACATCCCTAAGATAAGGAGCACCGAGAGTGGACATGAAACTCTGATGTAAAAGTTACACTTGGATTTTCAAAGTTGAGAGCAAAACTGAAAGTATATCAAAGGTAGAGAAAAGACAAGATCTCTTTCTGAATCAATATCACCCAGGAGTTGAACCACTAGAATATCCGTCACCCTATTCAACAAGACTGCCTAACAAAGCATTCAATTAACTCAATGGCTTCAACTAGTACTGCAGGTAAAAGTCACCTGCCTGGGAAGTTCTTAGAGGTATGCAGGGCAACTGAAGTAGGCTCTCTGTACATGGGGCTTCTCATGTGGCTTTTAACCTCTCAGTGATTCTAATTCTAGCTAGTTTGAGATTTACTGTTTTAAGTTAGCCTGGGGCCTGAGCACTGCAAACACACACTCAAGGCAAAACTTGACCATTCTTTGAACCAGACTGCCTCTCCTATGTTCTACTAATGAAGACATTCCGAAGCTAGCAGTGGCATAAAGTGCCTTCTTACTGGAGCTTAGAGCTAAGGTTGTTAGGACTACCTGACATTACAAAAATTCCATGCTTTTTAATTCTTGGCAAATATGGCCCTTTACACTGAAAAGTTCCCGAGCAGTTGAGCTTAGATGACACATATTCAGTCTTGCCACCTTCAATTGCCACTGACTGTCACTGACTCTACATATGTGAACTGGACACTCTTCAGGATGCTCCACACACTTATCACCAATAGTCACATCTTGATAAGGTGAAACACAATAATATCCCCTTCTCTTCATTATCTTAATCCAAGACAACATCCGTTTTACACCACACCTCATTCAATAGTTCTTCCTCAGCCACCTGTGTTCAATATGGGCTCCCTTCACTCTAGTTCTATGCACTAAACTTTGTAAAACAAACTTTCTTAGACACCCCTACTCACTTCCACTTTCCCTAAAATAAAAGCTCGGTTCTGTTCCAAGGTCTGGAAAACTTGTACATTCCAGTCTCCTCCTGACCCCTTCTCATCTTTGCTCCCCTCTCTTTGAACCTCAGATCAGTTCAGAACCAACTCCTTCCCAGTGTGAGAAATCCTGGGTCGGTTGGTTGGTTTGACTGCTTTTGCTGCCTTGTGGATGTTCAGCCTGTTTCTCATGCAAGGAACTTGTCTGAACTCCCTCAGTCCTTCAGCTAAAGCATCATCTTTATTAGAACGCTTTCCTGTTTACATTGTCCAAGTAAGTTATCCACCCTTTTTCCACTTGCTCTCTACAGCTCTGCACTGTCTGTCTCTCTCTCCACACTCAACTATCATTTGTAAGTGTTTATTATAAGTTATTGCTTTTGTCTTCTTTTCGCACAAGAGAGCTGCACTTCAATGACGAGAAACTCATCACTTAATACTCATCAAAGTGCCCACAGCATCAAGCACAATGCCCAGTGCTTAACCACTTTGCAGCATTTTAGGATGAAGAGAGACATCTATTTACATATATCAAATGAGCTAATTAATGGGGACAAGGAGCTAATAAGCACTGCTGGAGGAATCCGTCTTCTCCAAGGGAACGAGTAACTGTCCTGGGGTTTATTAAAAAATCTATAATAACTGCTCCTATTTCTCCTGAAGACCTTAGATGACTGTGATGATCCTGAAGCTCCTTCATTCCACGCGTGATCTAAGCTAATTGTGACTGTCCATGTCCTAAGCACATCCAGCTGTTTGCTTGAAGTTGGGAAGATTTTGCAACAGTGGAAATCCTTAAATTGGTAAAATGTGCATGTCACGAAGCATTTGTCTTTAGTGCTGTCTCCTCTGGCCCATGGGAAGCTCCTGTGTTTTATCAAGTTGCGAGCCAGTTGGATCACCAACAGGCTTCCCTTAGGGTCAAGGAGGAATGTGGCTTGTTCATGCCAGCCTCTACTTGCCCCTTTCCATTGTTATCCTGGCCATGGCAGGGACCTCCTGTCAGATGGATCTTCCAGGGCTTTCTTACCTGCACAGCTCTGCTGAGGCTCCCAGTGGACTTTGATGCCCTCTCTCTGGCAGGCACGGGTGTATGCCAGAAACGACTCACAATAGCAGTTTTTATGAACTGGACATTCACACATATCTGTCACACAGGACCTACGGGGTCATAAGAGAGAGAAAATATCACTTTAATTCGTCAAATTATCAAACACTTGAAATAATAGCTGTAAAAACAGGTTGGGTGGATATGTAAAAATTAGTATAAAAATTCTGTAGGCAATCTTGGTACTTAACATCTCTGAAGGCCGTGAATCACTGTGATGAGCATTTTGGTACTAAACACCTCTGAACACTCATTTCTTTGAGAGGACTATCCAGAAGAACTTGTTGCCTTGCCAACAATGTTCTAATATTCCTAATGTTCAAAGTAGTAGCCACTGCCTGTATTTGGTGACTGAGGACGTGGCATATGGCTGGAGCCACTGAGCAACTGAATATCTGGTTCGACTTTATGACTATGGTTGTAAACAGCCACTGAACCTAGAGACTACCCTAGAGACAGGGCAGCTTGTGGAGCACAGACATCATCAGCATGCTGTCATTTGTGACTGTAGTAACACAAGAATGGCTCGGTCGGTTCTACTATAACAAAGCCAAGAACACTGAGCAATTTGACAAAAGCATGAAAACCCATGGCTTTGGGGTGTGCAATTAGCATTCCCTCTTGCAAGGTCTTGCATCCCAGTCTCATCTGCATGAGGCAGGATAACACAGCCTCAAGAAAGCAAGCCTTTCTGATGCTTAGTTAGGTTGAGCAAGGAAGAGGATTGAAGTTGAACTGTGAAAATGAATGACCAAGATAACAATTAAGCTGAAATGTGTTTAAAGGCAAACAAGTTCTTAAACATCTCAACTAGACAGACAGAATAATGAATTTGCATCAGGATAGAATGTAACAGATTACAAAATGCTCTGGCAGATTGTCTGTCATAGAATAATAAACAAGGCCCGTTGAGTAGAGCTCCAGCGTTCTAAGTGAAGGTTTGTTTTACTCCAGTAAACAGATGTGCTCAAATTCATACTCATAAGCAGGGAAAGAACAAATCAAAGTTGGCTTCCTGACTTTGAGCACACTCTCCTTGTTATATCATGCTAAAAGCCTCGGCTCTATAGGCAAATGAACCACTCAACAATTTTGAGTTGATGTTTATGTAAGAGAACTCCAAGATTAATAAAATTAAGCTAATCTTTAATTATTTCAGGTCTTTGTTCAGCAAGTTCATTTCTTGCTGAACCAATTTCAAGGCTGAATGAATAAAAATAATCAAGATTTTAATGATACATATGAACCTGAAAAGTGCTTGGACCATGGCCATCCAGAGTCAACACACAGATGTTTCTCGTGGTATGGGGTATGTAATCTATGGGTTGTAGACAAAGGTCACTTAATACTGGGTACTACTTGGGATGCTATCTGGTTATGATTAAGAATGAAAGAGCAGAAGATATATTTTAAAAATCTATAGTAGTGCAGTACACCTGGGTAGTCCAACGTTCAAACAGGCAGTCTTGAGAAATGAGACTAACAGACAAATGTGACACAGGGCAGAAACAAGAGGAGCCTTTTGCACATCACTGATGACTGTTGCGTCAGATGCAAAGGCCACAACTGAGAAATGAAGCTCTCTCCTTTCTGGAGGGATCAAAGCTGCATTTCTTCATACTTTAACCCAGCTTCACTACTGCTATGTGGAATTATATTCCAGCAAATGTATCCAGGCTCTGAGTGCACATGTCTTTGGGCTGAACGGTACATCTAGATTTCCAAGGAAAAGCCAGATGAATCTCGTTCTTAGAGTACCCACTCCATGTTGCCTATGCATCCTCAAGGACCTCGTTTCCTTTCGTGTTTCACTGTGCATTCCAGAAAACGCTACATTTATCCACTTCACACTCCGACTTTGCAACCAGCCTTGCTGGCAGTTCTACCTCTATTGTCATTCCTGCTTTAGGCCTTTCCCCTGTATGCACACCTCACTGGCAGGGACCAGGTAGAATGACATCTCACAGACCTGGTAAATGATGGAGTTATGTGGAAATGGCATGGGTCAAATAAAGATTCATATTTTTCAACAGGGAAATTGTACACCTAAAAGAGTAGTCGTGATCCATGTGAACAGAGACTTCCGGTACAAGGATTTTCAGAGCAATGGACTACGAGAAAAGAGGCAATAACCTACACTGTCCACAACAGGGACCACTTAAACAAACTCTGGTGGCAGTCCAATGAAATGCTCTACAGTCATTACACTGTTTTGGGAATATTAAAATTATGGAAAATATTCAGGGTAGATTAACAGGGGGCAAGCAGTTTAAGATTTGATATGGTATAATCACAGAAACAAAACAAATTAAAACAGATATGTCTAAGTGTTCATAATGGTCTGCTTGGGATGGAGAAATTATAGCTCTCATTATTTTTTTAACTCTTTACAATTAATGCATCTTATGACTAAAAAAAATCAAAAGCAGCATGTATTTGTATTTAAATCACAATTTAGGAACTAGAATTGGAAGAGAAGGTAAGCAATCAGAGAAGTTCACAGTGTTCAACCTATTTATTGGTCTTAGTTTTTTAAATAATTCCACTAAAATATTTCTAGTCTATATTGCAACTGCCGGTAGACTTTGATTAGATTCACTTTGTATCACCCTCAACTTCTCTCCTGATACTATGAACTTGACATCCACACAGATGGAACAGATAACCAAATGATTATACATACTTTTGCTTGTTACAAAGGAATTTATGACCAGAAAACTAAAAGCATATTGAAAGGCACTTTAAATCATCTTCAGGAGGGGAATGACTGTTCCTCAATTCTTCCATTCATGTTTAACACACATAATAATTCAGTACAAGAAAAATGTAGTTTATGACATGTGGCACTGTACTGATAGGAATTTCTTGGTTGTTACTATCATTTCTTTAATTGATATGCATCAATATTATGTGCACATATATATATGTATATATATATCTTAACTAGCAAGACTTTCATAAATTTTGGTGTTGCTGTGATTTATAGATTTTATAGATCTGATTTTACAACATTCCCTTGTCATGATTGTTTTCTAATAAATGAAGAGTTTGTCAAGAGACTTGGCTCTCATTGTGCCAGCAGGGATACCGACTGCCTACACTGAGCTTCGCCAGAAAGGCTCTGACAGTTGAACTACCTGACCATTCTTCAGGTTTTCTCTGTAAAGGACTTAGCAACAACAGGGATGTAGAGGACAGAGAGGGGGGGAAAGATGCCAAAGTTTCTAGAAAAAGAGAAAACAAATTCGTGTAGTACTTCTAAATTCTTAAAGGGAGAATTCTTAAAGAGAAGCTCTGGCTTCTCTCCTAGAGGAAATAGACTAAAAATAAACGTTGGGTCTGTCAACATCCCAGCCAGTAGAGGAGGAACCAGCCAAAGACCAGGCATCCTCAGGAGGCCCCTTGCCCTTGGTCTGACAAGATAGGGTCTTGGAGGGTCACTGCTCTGAGATTAAAAGCACTCCAGGCCAGAATCCCAGATGTTGTTCCTGGGATGAGGAAGCCCCCAGTGCCAGCTGGCTTCCAGCTCGAACACAATCATCAATGGGACAGAGACTTGAGTTAATCTTGAAGATGCAATCATCAAGATTCCAGAAACTGCCAGCTGCATTCATCAGTCCTGACTAAAACCTTCCTTTCCAGATGAAGTGTCTCCCATAGACCCTTGGGAAGCTCAATACCCAAGTGACCTTAAAACCTGTTCAAATGAGCAGATAAATAAGAGTTTTGCTGTTGCTCATTCTCTGCTAAACGCTATGCCTTGCTAGTCTGTCTTTTGTCCAGGGACATTTGTGTGTTTACTGGTCTCTGACTTACAATATGGAAATGGAAATTCCTTGCATGGACCAAAGACAATACAAAAGGTAACTTTGGGTGAGTGAGCTCATCCCTTGTTTCAGAACTTTCTGATTTCCATGGTGGGCAGCTCTTCTTGAAGGGGTCTCTACGAATTGATTACAGCAGCATATTAATTCCGCCAAAGCTAGTTTCTTCATCTTAACTTAGGTTGCTAAGTGGGTATTTTCTTAAGGCCTGGCTATGAAGTAAACTTCAAGCCATGTCGACACCACCATCCTCTCTAGCAAACAGCAGCTCTAGATTGGAGATTCCAGTTGTCATGGTGAAGGGGTTACACTCATCACAATCTCAGTAGTGGTTGTTGAAGCCTCAGACCTTGTGTGTCTAACTTCTGTCTTATTATCTGCTGTCAAGTACAGTCTGCTCAGCTTCAGATGATCCTTCAGCAGTCTGATTCCATGGATTTGTGTCTCTTTGATCATCCTCCAAGGCCTGCTAAGTACCAAGAGTGGTACTTATTAAACCCTTCAATGCCCATGTCAACCAGAAGCAGTTCAGATGAACTTGACTTCCAACTCCTAAATGATTCTGAGTTTCAGTTCTTAATGGGATTGGTTAGATACCCAGTTTGATTTAGCAGGATTTACAGCCATTAGGGCTACACCCCCTTTCATAGTTAATAATTTGTAACAATCAAAGACTGCAACTATAGGACTTGAAATACTACTCAAAATAATAGGGTCTGTGTCATATCCCTGACCCAGAAGTTCACTAACAGATAACCCTATAAGCCTTATAAGAATACTATCTAGCTGGAGGTTTCTTAAATAACAAAGACTCCCCATGTAAGACTCAATTCAAATGGACTTGTCAATCAATTTCACAAAAAATCACCCCCAAAAAGTTGTCTACTTTGAGTGTGGATCAGCATGACGGTCCTTTTGGACACTGTCTACTCTCACTCCCTGAGAGTACTCTCTTTACTCTGCAATAATCTTCTACACTAACACACACACACACACACAAACATCTACACAAAACATATATATATATATATTTATATATGCACATTTACATACATATTATATTTATGAAACAAATAAAACAACAAAGGAATTGGGCCTCAAGCATTGTCTTTACAATGTACTTTGCATTCATTACATTCATCATTTGTAGTGTATATAGAAGTAGTTTTTTCTGATTCATCCACCTGGCTCCCGGTATGTTCCTGCAGGTTCTGTGTGCATGGTTCACACAGTCAATCAGCATAGCAAAATGGCGAGAGGGCACCAAGAGTGCATATTGGCACAGGCCATCTCATGTGTGTATGTGGGGGGGGGGGGGCAGTTGTAGTTCAATGTCTCCTTGAAAACATGTTTTAGCATTTCAACTCATTGTCAACAGCAGATCTGAACCCTATGATCAGATCTCTCTCTGAAGTTGAATTTATTCCAATTTCTTGTCAGGAAAGCCAGCAACTTAGCTACTTGCTCCAGTAAAGCTGGAAGGTGGTAATAGCTGGCCACACTAAATAGCATAAGCAAATCATAGAGAAATAAAGTTTCAACCCACTTATACAGCCTTACTAGCACACATGGCTGGTGACCACTACAATGGACAATTTAGAACCTTTTATAAATATAGGAGGTTCTTGTTGACAGAAGTTTCTGTCCCTCCTGGTCCTGTAGTCATTTAGTACCAAAGAAATACACAGAGATCTACATTAATTATAAACTGATTGACCTAGTAGCTCAGGCTTTTTATTAATTCTTATAACTCATATTAACCCATAACTCTTGTCTTTGTTAGCCATATGGCTTGGTACCTTTTTTGGTGAGGCAGCCACATCTTGCTTCCTCTGTGTCTAGGTCACGACTGCAGAATGAAACTTCCCTCTTCCCAGAATTCTCATTGCCCCACCTCTACTTCCTTCCCGGTTGCTCCGCCTATACTTTCTGCCTGGATACTAGCCAAAGCATTTATTTAAAATACAAGTGACAGGGTATAGACCATTGTCCCACAGCAGGTTCTCTTGGGTAGTGCTATCCAGAACTCAGCTCCATTACAACACGAAGTTACCCAATGTAATCATGGAAAGATCCCTAATTGTAGTTAGATTAGAATCAAGGCCACTCCTGCCTTTTGACTGGTACCTCAAATGGAAGCTCATCCTAATGATTAGAAGCAGAAGGGGCACAAGTTCAAGGCCAACCTGGGCTACTTTGAGGGATCCTCTCTTAAAAACAACAAAAAGGAAAGTGTATTTTTTGGTATCAAATCAGAATCCCTGGAAATCTAGAGTTTGACCTTCTCTTGCTCGTTTACGTTCACCAGATCACAGAGACCATCTCATCAACCCTGGGCCTCTTCCCTCCTTTCTAGTCAGCTTCATTTGTTTGTTTGTTGGTGTCAGTCCTTTCAAACTCAGTTCAAATTCCTCTCATGTTCTCCTTGACTAGCCTGGGGGGGGGGGAGATATCCACACCCTCCTGAACTCTGGGCTCATGGCACCTGCGGTGTTTGAACTTACATAATTTCTTTTTCTCTCAGGGATGAGGAATGTGTTCAGAACTTCTACATCCAGCCAATATCTTGAACATGTAGGTTGGTAAATGTCCAGAAAAGCATAAAGCACAGATGAAAGGGGTGTGACCACCTTGCACAACTCACAAGGTTCAGCACTTGTCTCACAGACCATGGCTAAACATGGGAGGCGGGGCAGATGCACTCACAAGGTTGAGAACCTGCCTCACAGACCATGGTTACACACGGGGATGGCACTCACATGGCTGAGCACCTGCCTCACAGACAGTGGTTACACATCAGGGGCGCTCACAGGGTTAAGCACCTGCCTCACAGACCATGGCTGCACAATCACCTGAAATAAGCTGCTTCTATGAAAATCCTTTCTGCTCTTGTTTTCATTTGGAGCTTCTTACACCCCTGTCCTGTCTCCTAGGTGATTTTTTTTTAATTTAATGATTGTTGGAAAACAGGACTTAATGAGATAATTATGCTTTAATATATTTCCAGAAAAGCACATGCTCATTGTGGTAAGAATAACCTATAGCTTTTTGTGTTATTAAAAAGCTTCTTGTACTGCTAAAATAAATACGACTGTGCTTCCTAGCAACGGCAAAGCCAAGCTGTTCCCCCTCTGCCTTCGCTGGTGTGAAGGCCACTTGCGATGCATGGAGGTGAGTGTCTCTGCTTCCAGACCAAGTGATGAAAGGGGAGAAGGATTAACCTTTGGGAATCTCTGACTGCTTCCAAGAGCAGAGGAGTCAAGCCAGCAGAGCAAAATCAAGACAGCAGCCAAAGACAGAGAAGGGCTTTCTCCTCCGCCACCAAAGAGGGACTTTGGCTGGTCTTTATCTGTCAACCATAGGTCACCTTTCCGGAGGCGAAGGGCTAATGGATGACACCTAACAGCAGCGTGAGAACAAGAGTGCTGTACTAGGCCATGGCTGCTCTAGTTACTCACGTTTGTGAAGTTCTCAGAAACCGGTAACTATCTGAGGCTGGCTGGTGCCTGGGAAATGAGGAGAAGAGGCCAAAGAGACCACTAAGAGCCTACCTGCACTTTAATTCTTAAAATTCTGCCCTCATAGCTCTCACCCAAGCTCAAAGAAGCATCTTAGACTTGGTAACAAAGGTGAGGTGACATATCCATATTACATTAAGCGCTAAAAAAGAATCCAACAACAACAACAAAACCTCATTCAGGTAGCATTCTCCTTGGAGCTACACAGACACTTACACGTTTCTGCTTATTCATCCAATAAGCAAGATGGAAACCAGCATCAGCACTACGTTATGAAAATTGTGGTTACTGGCTTCAACGACATGGGCCGAGGTATGAACTGCTTTATTAGGCTATGAATGAAAGGACAGAATAGCTTACAGAACCAAACAGGAGGACATTTCTATTCTCCTTCCAGGTCCTTTCTGGGCCAACGACAGTGTGGCACCCTTGTGGCATTTGTCCACTGTGGCTTAAATACTGGTCAGAATATTACAACTTCCATGACTGTCCAAGATTGCCAGGACAGCGCTCGAGGGCCAGGCTTCTCTGCAGGGTGTGAACAGAGCCATGGAGTGCTGAGAATGGGTGTCTACTCAGCTTCTCTTGTTACAGGCGCAAACTAATCCTGGCCCAGCCTTGCCCCTTCTCTCCTCCACCATGCCCGCAGTTAGACCTTAGGCTGACTCCTGTGGAAAAGGAAATAATGCATGGAGCCTGTGCTTATTTAGGCAGAAAGCAAGACACAGACTAAGGCAGATGGACTTCACCAAAAAGGAGAGGGGGAGAAAGAGAGAGACAGAGACAGAGACAGAGAGAGAGAGAGAATGAAGAGACTAAACATCAAACTCTAAACCAAGCCTGGTGGTGGTGGCACACACCTTTAATCCCAGCACTCAGGAGGCAGAGATAGGCGGATCTCTGTGAGTTCGAGGCCAGCCTGGTCTACAACAGCAAGTTCCAGGATAGGCTCCAAAGCTACAGAGAAACCCTATCTCAAAACAAAAACAAAAATAAGATAAAACCCTAAATCAAATAAAGTAGATTATGACAGAAAGCCAGTGCAATTGGGAAGCTGTGGACAAATTCCTTGGCGTGTGGCCTAGACACACAGAAGGCCTTCCTGTTGTAAGATACATGAAATGGACCTTAAGCATCTGTGGAATTTTCTCGGTTACAGAACAAGGACAAGGAAATTCCAAGAAAAGGAGGCATGGGGTAGGGTTTCCAGATCATTACATTCTGGATTGGATAGTCGCAGGGTCAACCTCCCAACACACACACACATGCACACACACACGCATGCACGCACGCACACACACACGCACACACATGCTCACAAACACAAACACGTACACACTCATACACACACTAAGAGTCTCACCAGGCAGTTGTGTGTCCTAGGACAGCCTGGCACACCATCTGACTATGGCATTTCTTTCTTCTAGGGATCCAGTTGTGTAGGATTCAGGTCTGCCTCCTGGAGCAGCACAAGATGATCCACTGTGTGCCGGGCTGCTAGGACCCTTCCATTACTTCTGGGGGCCTCACTCAGGTCCTTCCCAGAAACCTGCCCCATTCTGGCTCTCAGAGGGGGGAAGATGATACAACGAAGCGAAGAAAAGCCCTGCCAAGCATCTGGACCAGAGAGTTATTTACAGACGTCCCTTCTGTCACCACAGACTCCGGTGCATGTCACACTAGCTTGCACACAGGGAACTTCTTTTAAATCTCCCTTAGACCACGCATACTGAGGAATCCTGCTTTCTTTCCTACTTTGTGAGACAGAGCCTCACTATGTAACCCAGGTTGCTATAGAGCTCTCAATCCTCCTTCCCCGTCTATTGTGTGCTGCAAATACAGGACGTGCTCTGTTGCACTTCACACAAATTGATTTTTTAATCATCGTAACATTGCCGGGGAAATAAATGGTGTTGCCTGCATAGCAAACACCAGCAGAGCATAGAAACCCCCCACTGGCCATATCCTCTGATCTGCATTGGAAGCTGTTTCTTTTGTGGACTAATGTAGGTTTCTGTGATTATAGACACTTATTTTTAAAGGTGACAATGCTTGCTATTTTTTTTAGCTATTTATAATTAATTAATGTAATCATATGAAATAACAGGTTTCTTTATAAAACTTTCATATATGTGTGTCATTGTACTTTGCTGATCTGCATACACACCCATTCATTACTTTGCCTTACTCCCCAAGCCCGTTCTGCACAGGAGAACACATATGTGTCTCTCTTTCCCCTCCCATTACCTTATCTTGTCCCCTCTTCCCTGTGGATTGCGTCCATCCTCGTACAGCACCTTCTATTTTTATATTAGGATGTGAATTTTAGAAAGACATTCTATATACATCTATCCATCAGTTGTGCCTTTAACAGCCATCACACCTATTCTGAAACCTAAAATGTGTCCCCTTATCATAAGTTAATGTGTCAGACCACATGTGCCTATCAAGACACTGGTCACATCGTTAATGCTGGTATAACATGCCATTTGTCCCATACTTAGGCTACAACTTCAAAGATTCTCAGATCAGGGACTCTAATCCAACATTCTTGATACAAGAGGTACTGGGACTTCAGATTTTTCCAGACAGTTTAGAAATACATAATATTTTCAGACATAAAAGCCAAATCTAAAACCCAAATTAATTTTGTTTTACATAAACCACAGGGCTTTATATTCCCCTTAGTATACTTGTTTAACTTAAATCAGTCCTACACAGTAAGATTTGGAATTTGTGGAACTTTCCATTTGAGGAATCACACTGGCGCTCAGAAGGTTCAGATTCTGAAGCTTGTTCACCCTGTATGAACTGTAATATGGTTAAGCAAAGCCCCTTAGCTGAGGACTGCAAACGGTTGCTTCAGGTGGGGGGCAAGTGGGGAGCATCATTTTTTTGGATGGCGTTGCCACTGGGGGAAGAATAAGAAGGTCAAAAGGAAGTGAAGGGGATACCAGAGAGTAAAAGGATGTGAATTATAACGTGTATATATGGAATTGCCAAGTGAATATTTAAAAAGAAAGAAATGCCTCTTGGAAGATGAGCTGTCTTTGCTCAAGCATGAGAAACAGCTGTACCAGGAAGAAACTGGCCATGATTGCTGACATTTGCCACAATGTCGCTTCTCTAGAGGTAACTCACCAGGTCTCATTGACTCTTGGTAGGGCCTGGCAGAGTTTGCTAAAGGAGGGTCTCACGCACCAGTCAGAAGGAAACCTGGTCACTACCCCCCTCTAGTGGCCACAAGTTAGAGTACCTGGTAACAGTAAATTTTCATTACAACATTTGCTTCTAAATCAGAAGTCTCACGTTTTTGGAGGATGAATGATAAAGGACCACATAAAAATGGCTGTCTGGCAGGAAATCCATCACTGTTCTCTTAAATTCATGTCCAATCCATCACTGTCACTCTCACCGTAAAACAATCGCAGGACCAATTGACTAAAGCCTTGTAATCTAAGAGCCCGCCCCTGGCACCTGCCAAGAAGGCTGTGTTGGGAATCTCCCGGGCTCCAGCCTCCAGAGGGCAGAACAAGTGCAGTACAAGCGGAAGAAGCCTAAACTCTGTCTCTTAAACGATTTCTCTTTGCTAAAGCGTTGAATTAAGCTTTATGCATTTTTGTTTGGAAAGAAAACAACACACATCCTCAAGTACAATCTGTCTAACCTAAGAGAAACATCTTCCACTGTAGAAAGAAGGGAAGCCAAAATGCCCACGCTACTCTCGTGGAATAGCACGTCACTTCCGGCCACTATGTGGGGGAATTTTTTTCCCACCTAAGGTTCTCAGCTCTGTCCTCTACTGTAATCTGGTTCTGGCCCTGCCCATCATGATGGCTATGAGAGGCCACCAGATGGACAGTCAAAGGGAAGAGATCCACAGTCCCTAATCCTGGGAAGGGGAGGACACAGAGATCTTTCCCATCCTGTGGGGTCACCTTCTAGGGAGGGATGCACAGCTTTCCTGTCCTTCTTCTGGGGCACCTAAGGACTCCTTATACCTAGCAACGAGGAAGCACTCTGAGTCCGACCTCTAGGGGCTTTGCTGAGGCTTACACAGGTGTGACCCATTGCATCCATTGCCATTGGTAGTCAGCTTGCAGTCTCTCATCTCATCCTGGAACTTGTGGTACAGTGGTGAGAGAGTCAGGGCCAGGACAGGGAAGAGTCCTAAGCCCAAGATGTAAGGGAATACGTGCTCTCAGACTCCAGAAAGGGCTGGACAGACATCTGCAAGCAAGTGGCTTCTCGGTCTCCAGGAGGAGAAGGCGGCAGCAACTGTACTTTTGCCTGCAGCGCCATCTCTCAGAAAGGTAAGCTGCTACATTGTATCTCCATTTATTTGTGGGAGCAAGAGGGAGATGGGGGAGCAGCTTGGATGGTATAATAGAGCACATGTGATGTGAACATGGAAAGGAAATACTGAAGGTGTGAGGAGACGGGCGGGTAGATGGAGGTGGGGTAGAATCAGCCAAAGCAAAGATGTGCTGATATTCCATAAGGACGGGTTAGGAAGGTGGCTCAGTCTGTAATGAATTCACCTAACAAGTAAATTGGCCTGCATTCACTACCCAGAACCCACATGAAGCTATCAGCATGATAACAAATGCTTGTCATCTCAGTGCCGAGGAGGCAGAGATGGGAGGATTCCTGGGGCTTGCTGGCCAGTTAGTCTAGCTAATTCGTGAGCTCCAGGTCACAAAGGGAGGCTGTCGTTCCTAAGAATGATAAAGAAGGTTATTCTCTGGCCTTAATGTATACCACAATCACCTGAACACAAGCATGCCCTGCACAAGGCACACAGCACACACACACACATACATGTGCACACATGCATGCACACACAGACACACACACACATGAGTTTCCAATGTCATAGAGAAACCAATTACTTTATATGCTAATTAAATGTGAGATGCATCTTTTGTGAGAAGTGGGGTAAATGGCACACTGGTTTCTCTGAACTGTCTCAAACAAAACGAGAGAGGGGAAAGGAGACTGGAGTATGACCCAAGGAAACAAAGAAAATAAATATCTGCTATTTTCAGCCACAGACGGAAAAGCACAGCCTGTTTCCATGCAACAGAAGGAAGGAAATACACGTATGTGCCTAATGCTTGATCAACTCCATGCCTGATTATGTGCCCAACATAAATCCACACAAACTTCAGCAACACGCAAGATTGCTGATGAGGCCACCTTTAGAGCAAGGGATGAATGGATAGAAGGGCCAATAGGTAGGTGGATGGATGGATGGATGGATGGGAGGACGACAGACAGACCTACTGACCCAGTTATGTGCTCTTGGGAACACTATCTTCCCTCCTTGTGCAATCACTCACTTTAGGTTCCACAGACAAGTATATAACAAGATATATTGTCCCCAGCTGCTAACCTCTAACAAAAACAGAGAAAAAAACCATAGATATTACTAGAGAGGTATAAGTGAGGGACAAGGTGGAAGTCACCTGCCATTGTCCCAGCTGAGTCTCAGAGACAAGCGCAGGCAAGGCAGGCCATTATGCCGCCTTTCCTACAGCCCCAGGATTTGTTTCTTTATTCCACTCTCTGGGGCTTCATGAGATTAGCCTCTTGATTCACAGCAAAGATCTCACAGGTCTGGCAGCAGTCGGGGTGTGCTCAAGGACTGGCGGAGTCATAGAGAGGAGAGGGGAGAAGGCATACAGTATCCCTGGCCACACCCCAGCCACATGCAGTAGCTGCCTCCCGCCTCTGCTTCAAAGAACTGGTCCTCCCATAGGCCTTTCTCACATTAGGCCGTGGCTGCCTGCCAAGCCCCACAACCCACAGAGGCACAAATCCTCCACCGCGTGCCTTAATAAAAGGGCGGTGGTGGCGGCTGTTCCCGGAGGATGTGGTGCCGGGCTGAGCTTTTTCAGATGTTGGGGGCCTTTCATCAAGACGTCTGTGTCTTTCGGCTCCAGAATAAACCAGTATTTACATCCATGCACTTCACGAGGAAAGAAAGGCCTTTCGCAGCCTGTGCTTTGGACCGCCGTGCCTGCTACCGGATAATCAGCCAACTGGACCCAAAGGGAGCTGCCCATCCCAGAGCCTATCCCCACCCCAAGCCACAGAGCTGAATCTACTGTTCTCAACTCACAGTGAAGGAGTCCAGCCATCAGAGGGTCCAAAGGCAAATCACAAGCACCACAGCCACTGTCCTGAGGGCCTGCCTCTTGATAGGCCCCGGAAATGTAGAAAGCCTGTTTCCAGAAGCAGCTAAAAGAGGCCTGAAATCCCCACAACTCTTGCCCATGGAACAATGTGCTGAGGTAAAGTGTGCATTCAAAGCCTGTCTCTTTACTCCCCTAACTGTCCTCTGCAGCACATGGTGTTCCTAGATTATTCTTCTGTTCCCTCTGGATAAAGCGTGTCTGGTCTTCAGTAGTAGTCCAATAGGTTTCTCAGAGAAGGCGTCAGAAACATCCCTACCAGATGAGGTGGCCCCCAAGACTGCCCCTGACACTCCTGCCTGAATCTTATTATATCAATGACTGTGCTCTTACCTGACAGGCCTCACTTGAGCCCCAGGTCAGACAAGTTTTTGCTCCCCAATTTCCCTAGGCCTGTGCAGTGCCTGATCCAGGGTGGATGTTCACAACCTATTTCTTGAGTGCACAAATCACAACACAAACTAGTGAGCATGTCCACGAGGAGGGCTGTGAGAACCAGAAGGTAAAGTGGTGAGAGAGAGAGAGAGAGAGAGAGAGAGAGAGAAGTGAAGTCACCACAGCTGACACCCCAGAGAAGGAGAGCTGAAAGCCTGACAAGGGGCCAAGCTGGCCGGCTGTGGCCATCACAAAAACAGTTTCATGGCAGTGGTGGGGACAAGAACAAACAAACAACAACAATAATACCATCAAAAGTGGAAAATAAGCAAGGTACCACACACACACACACACACACACACACACACACACACACAAACCCTAGCAGTGTGAGAGGGAATACAGGGAGATACTCCGAAAGAAAACTCCCAGGCCTGGTAAATACAGATTAAGGTGCCATGGATACTCTACTGTTGTTCACACCCCTCTGTGAATAAGTGGTAAAGTCACAATCAAGGAGAGGAGACGTGCAAGAAAAGGTGGTGGAGCTGAAGAGGTAAGGAGACAGGCGACTGGCTGAATAACGGCCGGGGGATGGAGGAGAAAAGGGGAAAGGTCTAAAATTCCTATGCAAGGAATATGAATATTTGCTTTACTGCAGAGGACAGTGTGACAATTGAGTCCAACATCTAGACCAATAGTTAAAGGAAGACAATTATCCCAGTGCAAATTTGCAGCTGAGAGAGCAGAAGTGAATGAGAGTCACAGATGTGGCCAGCTGAGGACGGGCTGGAAATGTTAGACCTCCAGAGAGTGATAGCGCCCCTCCCCTAATCTCCCTCCCACTTGGAAACCCAAAGAAGACAAACTAAAATACTACCGAGCTAGAGAGTTAGTCAGATGAGGGTCAGTAAAGTTGTCCCCAACTCAGATGGAACATAGTGACATGGTGGGTCCTTAGTTTTAGGCTCTAACATTTGTGACGGTATATTTTTTTCCTCAAAGCAGAAGAACTGAAATTTAGAAGCAATTTTCGGGTGAGGTTGGGATTGGCCTTTAGAAGTTTTTCTCCTCAGTTTTCTCAGTTTTTCCTCTACAGAGTGAAGGTCTTAACAGTAGCGATCAGGGTAACACACCTTGGCTCAGGACAGCAAGAGTTCAGAACCAACCACAGGCTAGATGGTGCAGTTATAGAACCATGGAGTCTCAACAGGCTGAGGGACACAAACGCCCTGCAGCGGTGGCTTCTAGAACCTGCCTGAGAGATGGCCACCCTCCTGCATCCTCTACTGAGACACAAGCTCAGTGTCTTTTTAGGAATCTCATTCCCGTGGCAGACAATTTCCACATCCAGCTCTCAGGAAGTCGCCTCGTATTTTCATATTTGAAATGAACATGTGTTCTGCAGCTCCCACCTATTTGTTCTGATTCCACCTTATGTTACATTATAGAATTATCCTAGTCTAGTTCAGATTCCATACGACATCTTCCTCAAATACATGACATAAAACAAAAATGTTCCACTTAGAAGCAAAACTTTTAGGATAACATCCAGAAATATTCTATTTTTTAAAATTTCTATACTTTAATTTCCTTCACATCTAACAGTTAAGAGATGTCTCACTTAAATACAAACTTTCTTTGCTTTATTTATTTATTTATTTTTTCAACAGAGCAGAGCACTGTGCTCACCTCCCAGGAAGGGCAAAGGTGAACACATTAGGGCTCCTACTCCAAACTAACAATGTGTTAATAAACTGTAGAAATAGAGAAAGGGACAAAGATGATGTATATTATAAAAGTAGCACAACATGTTCATGCGAGTTAAAAAAAAAAACAGATTATTCTGGAATGGTTTCAGAGAATAGGAAAACTTAAGAAAGACGTCAAGAAAAAAAGGTTTACTTGAGTGTCATGCCAAAAGAAAGAATAAGATTCACCCAGGCAAGAAGAAAGGAAGGACTTTCCTCTGAACCAGTATACACATATGAACCTTTGTTTCAACCCTCACGTCCCATTTGTGAGTAACAGGGAGAGAAGGAAAGCAAGACATGGAGGATGGATGGATAGGTACACAATGCGGTCCTCCTTGCAGGCTTAGCTATGGAGTGTGGATGATACACTTGGAATCATGAGTTAGTACCCCAGGACCCCAAGACAGAGGGGAGGAGAGATGGTGCATGCCGTCGAGATTAATCAGCTGAAGACTCAAGGACTGGCTTTGGCGGGGAGAGGATGTGCCACAGCAGCCAGGTCCAGGTCCAGCTCAAAGACCAAAAGTTACAAGAGGAGAGAAAGTCTATGTGGAGGCTGAAGGGGGGGGGTGTTGCAGGGGTGTCTCTGGGCATATTGTCTGCTTTCTGTCTGCCCATAGATGACAAGTATGTAGGGGAGGTGCTGATCTTAGGAGAAGCAGAGAGGGTAAACTGTGTTTACACATGCCCAGTGTCTGGCAGGAGACCCAGAAGTGCTGAGAAACATTTACAACCGGACTCTTCAGTGCAGACAAAAATGCAAATTTTCCATTTTTAACATATCAGTTTCAAGGCGACAAACCCTCCGTGTGACAAGTTTTGATCTACCAGAGTGATACCACTGGTCTCTGAGGGCAGAGTCAAACAAAGATTGTAACCATTGACTGCTAAGAGGCAGGGCACCCTGGCGCACCCAGGTGAAACAGTCAGCAGTCATCGAGGGGTGAAGGGTTGGGTCAGGCATGTTTCTCCCTTAGTGCTTCGGAAACACAGCATCATTCTTTGCGACAGGAAGTCAGGACTGTGACAGCAGGCAGACCAGAGCTCCGCCAGTGATGTGGTTTCAACTTAAGCTCAAAGCATAAACCAGTTCTCATTCTCTCTATAAACAATCGTATAAAAGCCATAAAAATAAGTGCTGACAGCAACCAATGAGTTTTCGGTAGTTATATTTCTCATAATGTCCTGGGATGGTTCTTCCTTAAGATTTATTACTGTTTTCCCTACCGTGAAATAGTAGCTAAGTGTTTTTGCTAAATCAATTTAAAGGTTGCTTTGTTTCATTGCTACCTCTGCAAGTAGCTGTGGGCTGCCTACTGCTTGATAATGGCTCAAAATGATGTTGTTCAGTCAATCATAGAATACAGTTTGTCTGTTTGTTCTTTTTTAAGAACTAAGAGGGAGCTTTAAAAAAAATCTCTTTCCAGATATAAAAACCTAACAATGTGATTAGACTCTATTGTGGGGGTTGATGATGTTGTGAAGTTGGCGAGAAATAGGTGAAACAAAGCATGTAAGAAAGTTAAAAAAAAATAGTTCATATAAAGAATGGTTGAAAGTCCCACCCTGGGGAAAAGGGAAAGAAGAATGAGAAAGAAACAAAATTAAAAGAGCTGTAATTCTCTCGTGTACATTTCTGTCTCCAGCACAGACTTCATCCTATGCCGTCCTCAGGGCAAAGCCACCAGTTTGGGGCAAACACGTTACAACAGTGCTTAAGGGCACAAGAAAACGTCTTTGTTCCCCCACAGCAGTGGGATGATCCTTTACATACACTAAACACTTTATAACACCTCTCTAATTGACTCATTCCAAAAATATTTCATCACACCCAAAATACAATTTCCTAGTCTCTCATGTGGTCTGCGAGCACCTGATGGGATGAGTACACCCTGCTCCTTGGCTTCCTGTCTCCTTAGCAGCCCCAACTTCCCCCTTTCCAGACAGGCTGGCCTTCCAACACTCTCCTGAACATCCCATGCTCACTTCTACCTTTCCTGAGAAATTCCCTAGGGTAATGGAGGGGTCACTCACTCACTCACTACTTCTCAACTCTCAAGCCAGTATGGCCCCTCTGATGTTCCATCCTTGGCCACTGGTACCTAAAGAAATTCCCTCACTCCCACTTTATCAGCCTCTCCAAAATTAGACACCATTGAATGTAGTTTCACATCGGTTCATTTTTGGCCACCCTCTCCAACCATAACACGAACATCACGAAAACTCTGCCACAGTAGCTCAGCTGCAAGCACACAGATGTTCAGGGAACATCAACGACGTGTATTTTTTAAATATTCATGAAAGAATGGTCCTATGCCTACCATTTTGGCAACCATTATGTCTAAGTAATACACCCTGCTATGATGGCACAAAAAGAAATACAAAGGATGGAATCATTCAAATGCATGTTTGGGGTCCTGCATAGGCGCATGGGCAGGCAGGCAATTTTAAAGAAACACAGCTGAGAGAGCTGGCCAGTTTCTCCCTGTGATTCTACAGTTCCTTGCAGTACCTCGGTAGTCCTGCAGCTGAGTGAGGTCAGCCTCTGTATGAGTTGTCTTTTGTGGCTCAGTGATGAGCTAGTGTTTCCTGAACACCTGCTATGTGGCTGTATTATGGGCAGACCTGATGACACAATAGGAATTCAAATCTCCTTCGTAAGTGATTAAACTATAGAGACAGTTACAAAGAGAATGCCATTTGATTTGTTTTAAAGCAGAGGTATGAAAGCAGTGTAGAGGGAACCACACGGAGAAACATGAGCAACTGAAGCAACAATATAGACAGCTGGTTTAACATCATTGAAGGCCCAGTGACCAGTAATGTACATTCAGTTGGTTTGACGTCATTGAAGGGACCAATCAGCAGCAGTGGGCATTCTCGCATGAGCCTAAAACTAAACCAGAAAATGAAGTATAACCAAGGGACCAACCTACACAATGATATTAAGCCCTGAAGGTAGAAACAATAGAAAGCTATTGCTTCCCTATTCATTTAGGGATTTATAATTCATCATATAAGGCACAAATGGCTGCATAAGTGAGACAGAACTGAAGTCTTACCAAAATATAACAAAAGCAGCAAATACAAGAGAAACAAATGCTAGCTATTCATAAGTGCAAAATTAAAATATTATGTAAAATATAATTAAATAGATTCCAATACCACATTATAGGAATAATAGCATAACTAAGAAGTGCTTCTTGTAGGAATGCAAGTTTGGATTCAAATCAAAATATTTAAAGATAAAATTTGTAGTGTTAATAGGTGGAAATGCTACTATTCACTCATGTTAATAGATAATATTCTAATTAAACTAATTCTATTAATTTACTATTAATCTCAAATTTAAGGTTTTTCCAACATAATGGAGCAGAAGCAAAAATGCTTATTCAAGTCTGTGAAGATCTGGCCTCCATAAGAGTCCAGAATGAGAAAATGATAAAGGCATGTCAGTAAGTTCGAAGTCACGACCATCAGTGTTGTTAAAATTATAGCTTGTAAACTTAAGACCCCCAAAACCATCACAAATAATTGCTGTGAATTTTAAACATTAAACATTAAGGCTTATAATTTTACTTGTTTACTAATTACATGTATTCATAACAGAAACTTGGGGGGACTAGCAGCTGTAGAAATATTTTCAAAATGCCAACAACACCCGGTTTGGAGACATCTCTACAGAAAACTCATACAGCAAGCATTCAGTGTAACAAGAAATAGACCTTAGAAACACAGAAGCTACATAAAGCAAATGACAAAGTATGTTTCTGTAGATGGAGGGGTTTTTTTCTGGATAATATATAGAATTTGTGTTTTTGTATTTTAAAACATTTCTGTATTATGAAAGTATTACTAATATGATAAGAATCAAAATTAGACAATGAAGAAAATACTCTGCTTTTAAATATACACATTTGTGTTTTTAATTAACTATAATCACATCATTCCCCCCTTTCCCACCACATTCATGCCCATCCCTCTCCCTTGCTACCTCTCAAATTCGTGGCCTCTTTTCTGTCAATTGCTAAAATTGTTAATTCATTGTTGTGTAAATATGCTTTTAACATGTTTCATAAAATACTCGGAAACTTAAAGGCTATGGCTCAACACTCTATGGGAAAACATTCACAATAGTATTTGACCAAGAACTTCTTCAGGCTGGGCCTGTTGGTACACACCTGTAAATACCAGCACATGGGAAGCAGATGGATCTGTAAGTTTCAGAACTACAAGATTATTTCAGAGAGACTCATTTTAAAATAAAAAAAAAATGTAAAAAAAAAAGATCCCCTTGACTGTATAGTGAAGGCTGAGAGAAGGGGGCCTGTGGGGGTGGGAACACAAGCCTATCAAGGGAGGGTGAAACACCTAGGAAGAAGACCGCAATCCATGGGTAACAAGAAAAAGATACTGGGGTCTACCCCAAGGCCATGGCAATTACTGATGATTTTAACTGTGCTGGAGAGCTTATGTAAGAAGGTTCAGAAACTAATGAAATATTGCAGTATGAGAGTTATAAGAAGGGATGAACCATTTACTCAGAAAAAAAAAATCTTGCTAAGTTCTTTTCTATGTGCTAGCACTAAATTAGATGCTAGGCACCACAGCTAATTAAATGAGAAGATGCATTAATTTACCAGCCTCCTAGGAAACAGGAGAGATTAAAAGATGTGGTTTCAAATACAAGAAGTGATTTTTAAGTACAAACAAACCAAAACATCAACATGAATTCTAATTAGCTGGAAATGCTTATGAAATGCTTTCTAGAGAAAGAATAAGACACAGGAGAATCCAAATGTGTTTAATTAATGAAGACGGGTGTAGAACCACAGAGAAGCGGGGAGGTAAAGCCATCTTCGAACCTGGCTCAGGCTAAACAAACACGCGGGAGCAGAACAGGAGTGACATGGAGATGTGAGAGGGACCTTGCAGTCACCTGCGCTGTCCTCAGCTCTGAATATAGACTCGCCAGGGAGCTTTACACACTGCTGATGCCCAGGCTGCAACCTGTAGAGATTCTTATCTGCTCTCTCAGGGGTGGCTGGAGAGATCATCAGGAAATTCCCAGGGTACCACACTGCAAACCTCAGCCCAGTTCCCTCCTTCAGAAAAAATGGAGCAATTCAGATTCTTAGGGTCATCTACAACTAAACAGCTTTCCAAGAGCAAAGCACATTGCAATCAAATCATTTTCTTCTACTTCTGGACAAATGAAACTTAGGGGTTATAATAAGAACCTGTTCCCTCTAAATGTACTTTGAAATGATTGACCTAATAATCACTCTTGTAAATTTACACGTCCATAAAATCCTTTTTGAAAGCAATGTATGATATTTTAGACTATAATAGTTCACTAAAAAGTTTCTGTGAAATTGAAGCAGAGCACTACATGTTCCCAGTGGCCTTTGCAAAGAACTAGGTAAATGCTAAGATGGAATTTTATTTCAGATCTTATATGAAAACCATCCCTATGCAAACATCATAAACTTAAGGGAGAAAATGAACAATTCAGCCATTATTGAAACCATCCAGGAAAAGAAGAAGTGTATGATTTTTCCTCAAAGTGTTCTACTTGCAATTATTCTACAGCTGAGGATCATGGGAAAAGCAGAATTGTCAAATGGGAAAACTGTAACAAGGGCAGCTGAGAGGTCACAGAAGGTCTCCTATGAAAACTAAATTCTCACAAAAGTAGTCTCCATTTCTGCTGGCTTTATCCTAAAGGACGGGATTATGTACAGGAAAATCTACTAAGGGCTCAGGGCCCAGTAAGAAGCTGTCTTTAGGGCTATGTTTCCTCCACTGGTAGCCTTGGCTTCACCTGAAATCACTGAATCATGTCACATTTTGACAGGATCTCAAAGGACTTGAATGTACATAAAAATTAGAGGGGCACTGTTCTACATCTGAGTTAAGTGTGGTCCATATAACTGCAGCAATCGACCACACCCAGACATAAAAAGAACTGTAAATTACTGGGCATAATTGTAGCCACTAGAACAGTCTCTAGAGGCAGAGCTAGGCTCAAGCCTCAGCATCTTACCAAAATTGGCATGGAATTTTGTGTGCAGCCATGGTAAATAGGTAACAGTGCTGGGCATGGCTCCACTCAACCCCATCTGCAGGACCTGTAGATGGAGTGGCAGGCTACGTCCCGCCACCCGGCTAGCTTTACACCCGAAATAATTACACGGAAACTGTATTCTTTTAAACACTGCCTGGCCCATTAGTTCTAGCCTCTTATTGGCTAATTCTCACATCTTGATTAACTCATTTCTAATAATGTGTGTAGCACCATGAGGTGGTGGCTTACCAGGAAAGATTCTAGCCTACATCTGTCTCGGATAGAAGAATCATGGTGTCTGCCTCACTTCCCTTCTTCTGTCTACTCCACCCACCTATGTTCTGACCTATCAGGTCAAGCAGTTTCTTTATTAATTAACCAATGAAAGCAACACATCGAGGACCCTGGCCTCAGAAATCCTAAAATCAGACTCCAGGGCACAAGCTCACCCACCAGACAGAAGGAAGGGGAACAGATCTCTATTCCTGCGTATTGTTGTTACCTTTCCAAAAACGTTTGTATTTTATAGCATATTTAATGTGCTAGTTTCAAAATACATTTATAGTTTATGGCTGTACATATATTGTACTATTATATACATTATAATGGATATTAAATATAAATTAAATAATCTTTTATATAGAAGGGTGAATATTAAAGACATTCAGAGGCTGACTATTGACCCCAACAAAACACATTGAATCCCAAAAATATGTTGAAATCATACTTAGGGAGATGTCACAGATAATGATTCTAATTAATAGCATAAGGGAATCTATAATTCTTATTCATAAATTATAATGAAAAGGATGTTCAAAGTTATCATCACCATAGCAAAACATTCAGTCACATAGATCTACCACACTCATATACCCATCATTTATCGAGACAGCCATTATAAGCCATTACTCTGTGTTTATGAAATAGTATATTCCTGGCACTGGGAATAAACAGATATGGTCCTGACCTACATGACCCCAAAGCAGACCAACCATCAAGCAAGTCCAGTCATCTGCAGGGAAAATTAAAGGCTGGCTTGGGAGAACAGTACATCTAGGATGTGTTGGGCCCAGGAAAACAGAGCATCTAGGAATACCAGGCAAGAGAGTAAATGCAGTCTATAAAGTGAACTCCAAAAGTAGATAATTTGGCCTAAGCCAAAAGAGGAGAAAATGGAAGTGAAATGAAGGCCTACATGTGGGTGATGATCCCACTGCTCATCAGAGCAATAGCTAGAGGTCGCTGCATTAACTGAGCATGAATACTGGGTTCTCATGCCTTAAAAGTACTAGAGAGGTATTGATTTTACAGAGCACAGTTTATACTTTTAGTATCTGTTTATAACTCCTCCTCTTCATCTTGCTTTTCAAGACAGTCTAACAGTCCTGGCATCCTGGAACTTGTTTAGACCAAGCCGGCCTTGAACTCACAGAGATCTGCCTGCCCAGGCACTAGTGGTGCATGTCTTTTTCCTTTTATGTAAGTTCACTGAGTACAATTAGCACTGCCAGTTTCTTTGGTCTTCCACAATGTTCTTCACTCAAAGTTCTATGCAGGACACATCAGAGACACTCAGTAAGTGTGCACGTGTCTTGATGGGAAGGCAAAAGTTGGATGAGACGGTTCTCTTAAGACGGGGAAATGACCAAGAACGGCGGTCAAACCACAGTGGAGTAGAGTCAGTGGGTGGAGAGAGTAAATTTGTTTTACAGACTTAAAGTAGTGCTCCTCCTCCACAAAGGAAGCAAAAGTTTACAATTCTTACTTGTTTAATATGATGGGAATATTGGGAAGTCAGGGGGAAGGAGGGTAAGCATGCAAATGTGCTTGGCCTAGTGGCACACACCTTTGATCCCAGCAGAGGCAGGCAGACTTCTGAGTTTGTGCCACCCTGGTCTACAGATTTACACAAAGGCAATAGATTAAAGTATTACAGTTTATCTACCAACAGGCAATAGGTAATCATCAGAATATAACATTATTATATAATTTTACTACATGTAGCTGTTGTAGCTACAAATTATATAATTTCTTTTTTAATAATTTACTTAATTTTATGTTTTATGCATTAGTGTGAGGGTATCAGATCCCCTGGAACTGGAGTTACAGACTGTTGTGAGCTGCCACTTGGGTGCTGGGAATTGAACCTGAGTCCTCTGGAAGACCAACCAATGCTCTTAACCACTGAGTCATAGGATAGTCTGCTATTTTAAACTTATGTAAATGATATTGTGCTGACTATAACTTTTAAAGACCTATGATTAGTGTTCTATATCAGTTTTTTAGGTTAGAATGCAGGTGATGGACTTCAGTCTGGAATTCTCACACACTCTCTGTACTTACTCCCTTCCCTCCTCCCTTCTTTTTTTTTAATTTATTTATTTATTAAAAATTTCTGTCTCTTCCCTGCCACTGCCTCCCATTTCCCTCCCCCTCCCCCAATTAAGTCCCCCCCCCCAGCCCGAAAAGCAATCAGGGTTCCCTCACTCATATTTGGTTTCTAGCCATAAACCAAGGACATTGAGCCTATAATTAGTGATCCTAGAGAAGCTAAATAAGGAGAACCCAAAGAAAAACATATAGGCATCCTCCTGAATATTAACCTTCAGCAGGCGATGAAAGGAGACAGAGACATAGACCCTCCTCCCTCTGTACCCCCATCAAGCTCTTGCTATTCATGGTCTTCATACACTTCCTATTCTACCTTCCTATCTCATGCATCCATTACCCTCCCTTTCACCTGGGCAGCATTAGATCTTCAGAGTTAATATGTGGATGTGCAATACAACATTTCTTTCACCTTCAACGGTGTCTATGTCCTTTTAAGTTATTAAATCACAAACAATATAGTACCTCTAACTCACAGCTACTGTTTAAAATATTTCAAATCATCACCCTTACTTATGGAGATTTTTGTTTTTGCTATAGATTGTAGAATTCTTAAGATTTTTAAGTATAAATAAGCTTATGAAGTATAAATAAATACTTTATGTCAATTGTTAGAACACACTGAGGCCTTTGGCTATGTTTAGTGCACACTTGAACAATGAGCACTCTTGGTCTTGATGAAGTCTTCTACAAGTCTGTGATATCACACAATCTGCTTACTTAAAGCTTGCATATTTAGCAATTTTCAGCCTACCTATCCATATCTAATAAAGGCTTTCTTCATAATTAAGAAGCTGACAAAGGCTCCATGTAATCTGAGTGGTTTTTGACTCAAATGTGAAATAAAAGTATTAGGGATGTCAAGTTCAAATGCAGGAGGAATGGCTGAGGTGTCTATTTAACATAACAAAGTGGGCCTGACCTCCCAGATCCCCCAGCATCCTTCAGTCCCTACCTGTTTCTCAGGATATGGCTGGCATACCCACCCGCTACCCTGAACTCTCAGGCCCAGGGACTGGGCTGCCCTTCCCACAGAGATTCTTTGCTACATAATCCAGACATTTTGGTTATCTGCCCCTTCCATTTTGTACCTTTGATTTCCTGGCTGCTGCTCCTAGTTCCCCTCTCTCCTCTCTCCTTCCCCTTCTCCCGCAGGGCCCAACTCAGTCTGGCCAAGTCCACTCTGGACTCTCCCAGAAGTCCCTGCCATGACCTATGCTCTGACCATATGTCTATAAAAGTCATTTTCCTCCACCATACCTAGGAGCAATCACGCCCTTTCCTTTCTTTTTTGTTTGTTTATTTATTTATTCAGAAAGGACATGAATGCTGTAGTGTTTTATTAGCTCCCATGTCCAACAGAACTTTTTACCTTGAATTTTATTTTATTTTTCTGACATTAGTGCTGTAACTTTACTGGTTATTTATTCCATATTTTTATTTTCAGATTCTCTGTGTAATTTCTGGGAGGAATTCCTCTTGCAGAACTCATCTACAACTTCATTTTGCAAAGCTGAACTTGAGACTCTTCCATTTCTAGAAGCAATCTCAATCCACTTACATGGCAAGGCATCACTGTATTGGATTTTTGTGTTGCATGTTTTTGTGTTTCCTATAAAGAATTTTATCTTTTATTATTCCACTTTCCACCTTCTGTTTCTCATAGTAAACAAAATGCTCGTGCTGTCTGATCTCCCAGACCTGTGACTAAAGGGCCAAGATGCATGCACAAGGAAATGTTCCCTGAAGCATTATCTACAATGCTTTAAAATGGTTTGATGAGCCAGGAGCTGGTGGTGCACACCTTTAATCCCTTTAATCAGGAGGCAGAAGCAGGCGGATCTCTGTGAGTTCCAGGGTAGCCTGGTTTATGAGAGCTAGTTCCAGAACGGCCAAGACTATTACACAGAGAAGCCCTGTCTGGGGAGAGGGATAAATAAATAAATAAATGGTTTGATGTTTGCTGAAATACTTAGAAATCTGTAACCCTATGTAGCATGATTCAAAATCCTGCTAAGGGAAAAGGAAAAATACGTAATTCTGTAGACATTAAACATAACAAGATTCCAACCATATAACATCCAATGGTGTTTGGTTGACAGATGTTTGCCCCATCTGTTTCCTCTGAGCTACAGTGCCTTCCTCTGTTATGGGCATGCTGAGGCTACCCTGGCACACACAATGCAATGTTTTACTTAGTCCGTGTAACACATCACTCACTGATTCCATTTTCAGAAATCCCATGTGCGGATGCATTGCCCATCAAATCTTCCTGCACTCAGTAACCACTCAGAGTTCTCTGGGCGTGACAATCCACAGGGCTCACGTGCTAATCTATTGTGTGCACACACAGGGTAATGGGTTGTTTTTAAGGAGTTTGCTCACAAGATTCTAGAGAATGACAATTCTTACATTTGCAAGGTGGCCCAGCATGTGGGAGACCCAGGGAAGAGATGCCCAAAGGCAGCCTGACGTTGGACACCCTTGGGTTTGAGGGAGGTCATTCTTTTCCTACAAAAGCTTCAAGTCATTGAGTAAGACCTACCCTCGTTACAGAGGCTGAACTGCTTTCCTAAATGCTTACTCACCTTCATGTAAATCTAACATAAAATATGCCTGCAGAAACACCTGGGAAAAAGTTTGGTTAAACACCTGGGTACTGTTGCTTGGTTAAAACTGATAGCTAACGTGAGCCATGAGCTGTCACTCTTACTGTGTGCACGACAGTCATTCACCGCCCTGTCCGAGCAGTGGGTCTTTAGTGAATATCAAATATGGCCATCTTCCCACTCAGAGCAATAGATCTTAGGGCAACGGGCCACCCTTTAGCCCACCAGTAATCTATTCTGGAAATGGTCTTCCCCTTTGAGCAAGGAAGGCCCCGTTGGAAAAAGAGTTTAGTAGGAACAGTAAGGAGCGGCAGATAGTGAGGTGGTCTTTTACATTTCCTTGCGAGGCTCTCGGTTTTAGCTTTTAATGAAATGGAATAAATGAACTCAAGGAATTACTAACAGAATGGAAATGGGAAATCCATCACGAAGGCAGTATGCAAGGTAGAAACTCGGTTCTCAGGGATTTTCAGAGGTTTATGCTTAAGTCTTTAACACAAGAAATAAACGTGATGGAAAATGCTTCTCGTCCCCTCAGGAGGCCTGCACTTATTACATTAGCAGAGCGTCTTTTACTGGCCTCGCAGCCTCCTCCCTGCTGCCAAATTGGCAGAATCTCTTCTATCCCAACCTTCTGTTTCTGGGTGAAAAATGATTTTTGAAGTAAGTTTGGCTTATGCTATGCAAATGCTTCTCAGAGACTTACAGCTTCCAGGGTATTAAATAACAGCTGGCAAAAATGAAAATACGGGTAGTAAACAAAGCAATAATAGTGTTTCGGAATATCTTTCTTCTAGCCTTCCTAAAGATCCTGGGGTTGGGAGAATGATATGCATTGCTCTCTCTTTTTAGAGACACTGCCTATGGGGACGATTATCAAAGTCGCAGCTTGTTTGTTCATTTCCTATTACATGTGACCTTTGACCTAGAAGGGTCCCGGGATTAGATGAGCCTTTTGATCCACCCTTCTTGGGAGCTGAGGTCGGGGCTTCTGATTGCTCTGGGAACCCTGATGCAAATGTGAGTTTAGGTTGTTTGAGTCTGGTAGTCTCAGAGGTCAGTGGCTCAGACAATGGAGAAAGCAAAGCTTGCTCTTCAAGAGTGCGGAAGTTTCTGAGATAACTTTCCTCTGGTGAGTACAGCATCTCGACTGCTCGTCAAACGAAGGAGCTAACATTTCACCGAGTTAGAAATAACTTCCCAAGATCCGAAGTGTCCCTTGAATATCCAGTAATTGTTATTGTCATGCCCCCCTAAAGGAAAGCGGTGACTTAAATACACCAAGTCACTTCTGAGATTTTGCTAGGGGTCACTTGACCTAGGTGCTCTCTGCAATTCTGTTCTTTGTTGGACATTTTTTTTTGAAAGTTTATTCTTAACTTGCATGATTCTGTAAATCTAAAACATGAGACATTCAGGGGTGCAAGGGCAATGAACACACCGAGCTCGGAAGTATGGGCTTCTTTCTGGATTATCTGACAATGCTGTTGGTGATTTTCTCTATAAACACACGATTAATTGAGCACCTTACATGAGAAAAAGAAAAGGCAGATTTAAAAAAAAAAGTAACACTACCTTTTAGAAATCATTATCCTGCTTCCATTACCATACAGAGAAAGCCACAGCCAGCCTGAGCCGGCCAGTCCCCCTTCTAGCAGCATTCCGGCCTGACCACACGCTGCCTCTGCCTGCCACTAGAGTGTGGGGATTCTGGCGAGGAGTAAGACAAGGAGCCCTGGTGTTGTTCACAGCCTAGTAATCTTCATCTCCCCTCCGAGCCTGCGCTGAAGAGCATTCATTACTTTCTAATACCAAACATTAAAAGACGCTTGACATCACTATTCACAGCACAAATGTAAACCCAACCCGTAATGATATCGTCCCATCTTCATTAGGGAGACCAGAGCCACAAGGTCAGATAATGGCAAGCATTGGCACAGTCACGTAGGGAGAAATCAGAGTCCTCCTACTCTGCTAGTGGGAAGGGAAATGGCAGCTATTTGGGGAAAGCATTTAAGAAGTTCCTTGAATGACTCAACACGGAGCAAGCTTGTAACCCACCATAAACCCTGAAATGTATCTAACAATTCATATCATTGCTATTTATAAAAGCCAGAAAGAAGGAACAGCCTAGCTAACAAACAAGATGTGTTATATTTATATGGTGGGATATTATTGTGAAAAACCAATGCTTGCTATAAAAGTGTATGAACCTTGAAAACATTTTTTTCTAGATGAAAAATGTCCTTCACAAATGAGAATTGTATGAATATAGTGTATACAGGCAAGAAGTGGCTGTGCAGGGCTGGAGGAGCAATGGCTAAAGCACCTCAGTGTTCTTATTGAGGAAATGCATATGTTCTAAAGGAAATGATGGCGCTTGCACATAACTGGGACTACAGGAAGGTTTGGGGAACTATAGTTCTCAGTGGCTAATGTTGTAAATGAACTTGATCTCAATGGCACTGTTTCACAGGAGAGAAAGAGAAGCAGCAAGGGTATGGCTCCTGTCTCAATACATTGGCTACCTCCTAAACACTCGTCTGTTTCTAAGTATTTGTACTATGTGCGTTATTGTCTTGTATCATTTGTGTGAATGGCTAGGGTCCTAGGCTAGATGTGAGCACTTTGAAAATAGATATATCCCCTTCATCTTTGCTATCCTTTAAGCTCCTGATTTATGGTCATTTATATTGAAAGTGTTTAATAGGCTTTTGAGTGACTGGGCCACACAGTAGTTAAAAAATTTAAAAAAAAATTTACCACTTAGTAACCACTGCTCCTTGGATAACTTCTTGAAAAGACAGGGAATGAGCACCTTTGTCACTTGACATACTTTGGGCTGTGACTAATAAACTTCATCCCACCTACTATCTTCAGCTTCTACCTGGTCTCCTCTGGGTTCTGAAATGTGTGCTGTTCTTTTCTACCCTGGGGTTTCTGCATGGACGTTCTCCTGCACTGCCCTCCACTCGTGACTTGCCTTTCCACGTCTCCTCCTCAGGACACCTCCACCCCACACCCCACCCCGTGACCCAAGAAAATAAAGACCTAAGGGACTCCTTAGCTCCTCCAACCTTTACTTGTGACTGACTTTGTCACAATTTGCAAAGAAATTTATTCATTTCCCCTCTACACCATAAAGTCAGTGAGGACAGCGAGCCTGCTGCTTTCTTTGATTTGCATGGGCATGCCCAATGCATAGTGCAGGCCTTAGTACTTACTAAGTACATAGGAAACCTTCTGAGTGAATCAATGAATGGAGTTATTAGTGGTCAGTAAACAAGACAGAATTCATGAGGATCTCAGGGCTAACATGAGAAACACCACATACACGACAATGTATGTGTCACATTTACTCTATAGAACAGAAATAGAAGGGCAACAAGAAGACATGAAGTGCAGCTGCAGGCCAGAAAGCAGAGCTCCATCAGGTCTTGGCTGACTGGACTCAGCACAGTCTGAGAGCTAAATTCCTGGAGCCTGCAGCGGGCCAAGCCGGAGGTAAGCGCCTGGGATCCTGGAAAACACATGCAGATGGTGCTGCCTGCAGTGGAGATTTTAAAGGATGGGTTGAAGCACACAGCCACATGAAGACAGTCGCCTAAAAATGGAAACCCGGTTTATTATGCAGGGATTGTCTAGATTAAAAGCAGAAAGTCAATAAAATGCCAATCATGTCAATAAACCCTGTCAAGAAGAGAGATGCTGGTACCCATACATAGTCTCAGAAAGAGCCACACTAAAACAAAACAAAACAAGCAAGAACCCTGGGAGAAGGGTCCAAAGGAAAGAGACAGACAGTGGAATAGAAGAGACAGTGGTATTGGCCAGATTATTGTTCCAGAGCACGGTAGAAAGACAAACAGGAGCCTATCAGAGAAGTCGTGTTTTTGGTTAGGTGGCAGGTCTGACGCCCAAGTGTGTCACATGCTATCTGGGAAGCTGGCTCATTACCAGACACACTTGATCAGCCTGGGACACTTTAAACCAAGCTGGTGATTTGGCTTGTGAAATAACATATACAAAGCGGTTGGTTACACTTAACAACACATATGAGAAGTTACCATATGACAATTTTAAAATTATTATTATTGCTGCTAAGCCCTGGTTTTATGCTTCATCATAATGTTTATTCCAAACCACATAGATGACATGTGCTTGTATGTACTTGAGAGTATTCTAAGTGATTGCATAAAAAAAGTGCTGATCAGAATAAATTCCAGATGTATTAAAAATGTAAAATAAAGTAAATAAAACCATAAAAGTATATGGAAAAATATGTATATGCTTATATACATAATGCATGCAAGCCCCCACATAAGCATAAATGCAAACAAAAAGTCATAAATCACAAAGAAAAAAATAGATATAGTTGACAACCTGAAAAGTAATGCTTTGCATGGGATAACTACTATAACCAGAGAAACAAATGACCAAGGGGAAATGACAGCGGATTGTCAAAAGGCAAATGCCTTACATTTCCAAAATTCTTGCAAAAACATTAAAAAAAATAGATGCTATCACTAGGAAGTTCTTTTTTCCAGATGATCATGACATCTTGGACCTAAAAGCCAAGATTTATTTGGAGGCTGAGGCAGGAAGGTTGCCATAAATTCAAGGAAAACCTGGGTTAAACATTGAGTACTAATTTTCTGGGCCTACAGAGTGAGATTCTTTCTCAATAAAGTTTTCATTATTTTAATAATATTTTAGATTTTCATTGCTTGTTTAATGAGAATTCTCTAAAAGAGTCTGCTTGTTCACATGTTGCTGTTAAAAGTATAATATTGGCAATTAGTTTGATCATTCTGAGGACAGTATATTTAATAACACAAATGTGTGAGCATACACGCACACTCCATTAATTTCTGCAGGATAAATGAAATGGCATGCATTAACACACATTTTTAAAATAAAGATATTTACATATTTCACTGTATGTGTATATATAAAATGTATTTAAATGACACATAAATCTTAAATTTTTTAAAATATGTATTTTTGTATCTTGTACTTTATACTTAAGGTGTGACCTAGCTAGTCATCTTCTGAAAAATTACTCTAAAGTACTGAGAATTAGCTTCTCTGAAAGGCTCATTGCAAGAATACTTAGAATTGACATGGAATACCTAAAAGTTAAATGTTTGCAAGATGCTAAACTATAGGATCTGGCTTCATATCTGCAATTAATATTTATAAATAATGTTGGACAAATAATATATTCTATACAGGTATTCACTAAATAGAGATAAAAATAAAATAATACAGACATCTAGAATAATACTACAAAGATAAGAAGATATGCACAACATGATCTACCAGATGTAAAACAAGAGTGTGTGTGTAATACTCACATACATGTACATCTCAAACTAGTGAAATCCAATTATCATGGTAAGATGGGTTTTTTAATCCATAGTCCATATTTTTTTAATTTCTTATAGCATTCATAACACTTTTTGAAACATACTGAGCTTGCATTTTAATTTACTAAAAGGAAAAACAATCATTAATTCTATAAATTCTCCTAAAATTTTAAACATAAAACTTACACAAAGGTTTCCATAAATTCTATGACAATAGCTATGTAGCTCTTGAATGATTGCTTATGTAACTTGAGAATTTTTCTTTTTTGGTTCGTTTTAGAATTGACAGCCGTTCCCACAGACCATAATTTTATCATAATTTATTTTCTCTTTCAGGGTCAGAAAAGGCTCTTAGCCCACAAGATTCACACAGATTACCAAGGAAATATTTATCAACTTCCTATGCTAGCTGAGATCCAAGGCAAACTCTTGACTCCAGACTTGCTCCACCTTGTCATCCTCCAATGAGACTTATTTTCCACAGACCACCCAACTGCCTCCAAATGGCTGTAACATTCAGGTCGTGGTCAGTCAACAAAGGCTTTACAACCCAACTGGAGAAGAGCAAAGCACATCTGATGGATTGTGCAGACAAACCATATCCATAGAGAGGGAACTGGGGACACATTAGAGGTGAACAAAGGGAGCTGAGGTAGGGCTGGGAAGGACTGCCTTGGATAAGACTCACCGGGAGTAAACCTCTACTAACAGCCCTTGACAGAAAAACAGTCTCTGATTTCCCATTTGAAATTCTATGAAACAGCAGGAGATTCCATAAAAGCCTTAAGAAAATAATAGAAAGCTGTCTCTCTTCAGTAATTGTCCCGACAGGCTGTTAACAGCTCTATGTCCCTGACACTGATTTCAGCATCAGTCTTCCTGTGGAAACCCCAGAATCCACTCTTGCTGCTCTGCTTATAAAGACTGAGCGGCTTAAAAGAAAACCATGCAAGCAGCAGGCCTTTTTTTTTCCTTTCCACGGAGATGCAAAGTTTCTCCTACACCTTTACCTGGAGGTCTACACAGTTCTCAATACGCTCTTAGATATCAATTATCCCAGACCTAATTCTTTACACTTTTTGCTACCTTATTCGATTCGGCTGCATTTCCCACTCAAACTCTAGCTTTCTAAACTATTAAGCAATGCCATCTGGGTTAGGAGCCAGCACCTTCAGTTCCCATGGGAAACCTTCCCTGACGCAGCTCACTCCGGATCTCCAAGCGCCACAACTAAACCTTTATACCCAAATCCATTTGTACAAATTTCCAAACATCACGGGAACACACAGTCTATAATGTCTGGAAGCACACGGAGCGATGATGAGAAAAGTGACAAACACCGCTTCTGTGTTTCCAGACCGGCGGGCCAGATGTTGTTCTCATCACGGCATCCCTTCCTGAGCCTCGGGAGGCTTTGCAATCTGGCACCCTCAGTGCTCCACTAACCGACCCAACAGGAAGCTAACACTAACCTTCAAATTTACTGTCCTTCTCTCCCTCCTGCCTGGTGCCCTCGTTCCCAACAGACCCTGGGCAAGTGGGGAAACAGGGCTGGGAGAAGACTGAGCAGAGTAGGTACTGAACTGAGTAACTCAGGATGGACTAGCTCAAGGACTATGTCCTTTGTACTTAAAAAGCCAGGTGTCTTTTGACTACGGAATGACCAAAGATAATAAAAACGCAAACTACAGTGTCGAGCCAATGGATGCATGGCCAGTCCACTTAACACAAAAGCCAGCAAAGACCTAGAGCCAGGGTTCAAATTCAGGCCAAGCTTCAAAACCCCAGAAGTATGACCTCATCTGCAAAGCTCTTGGGACAGACCAAGGTTTTCCACCAATGGCATTTGCCACTACCTGTCTTCAAGGAAGAGTAACTGTCAGCAAGGGTCTGCAGAATGTTAAAAGCCAGGGGGAGAGCAGCCCCTTCTCAGAGGAAAGACCTTTGTGAGGACAAAAAATTAAATTGAGCAACTAGAAAAGCCCAGTCGTGTTGGCTAAAACTGAGTGAGTGAGATTCAAAGAAATCTTTAAATATTGACATGCTTGAGATTAAGTAGAATGAATTTTAAAAACTAGGTTGGCAGTGGACATCTGGCATTTTTAAAAAGCACAGATGGAAATCATGTAAGTCAGAAAATTCTTTCAATCCAGACTCCAGCTAAGGCTCGAGACATGACTGAAGGGAAGTTTGAACTCGTGGAGTTGTAAGTCTTAGGTGGGAAGTCAGGAGCCATGAAGACGGGAAGCCATTCAGGAGCGGCATCAGAGGTAAGCACATTTCAGTGTGACACGCTGAGGTGTTACTCAAGCTACGAGGCTTTCTGACATTATTTCAGACAAAACCACTCTGTAAGATTGCTGACCAAGAGGAGACACTAACGAGAATGAGCAGAAGGACTCTGAAGGAACCCCATGCAGTAGTCAGCGCAGATACTACGCAGATAAGGCAGCTTCCATTTGGGGAATGACACAGGACTCTGCCTCCTACTCCTACCACATTCTTCATGGACTTAACTCACTTATATGCAGTCTCCTGAGCCCAGAAGTCTCCCTAGAGTAGGAAGTGTAAATTTCCACGAGGCCCAGTGCACTGGGGACCAGAATAAAAAGGTGAACCATCTCCACTCAGCCAGTGCCTTCACTGATGATCCGTCAGCCCAGGTCTCTCCGTGGTGTTTCTAAATCTCTGTAAAACCTTGAATGTCAGTTATAATCTGACTTTTGTTTTTGTTGTTTTGTGATATTCCCTGTCTCCAACACTGGCAATGAATTATGCCACATTTAAAAAAAAAACTTATAAACATTTGTTAAGCATCTACCCCCTGCAGAATTTGTACTATTTTAAACATATTATTCCATGTAACTCCTATAAGCATCTTGTGAAGAGATATCGATACTGTGTGTACTTTATAGATGAGCTTGAGGCCAGCTAGCCAGTCTTCTTTTGCATATAGTAATGGCATAGGCAGAATGTGAGCCCCACTTAGCCGTTACCCCAAACATCAGTACACCAGAATCCCAAATGCGTGAGCACCAAATATGTGTCACAAAGCTTCTAGCAGACAAGGCCCTGGGTGACACGAACTGCAAAGGAGACCCACGGGTAAACAGTCGAGAGCACAACTGCCCTGGATGGAGTGTTTAACGAGCAGAACGTGGGCCAGAGCAGAAAAACACCTGGGCCTGAGTCGGTGTTGTCTTTCTATTTCACTTCCGAAAAAAACGAAATCTAAGTCCAAATTACATAACACTCTGACTGGCTCGCCTAGCCAGTTGCCTCTGTTCCAGTTTAGTCTCCAGAGGATGTCAGGCTGAGCTAGGCTCTGGGCTTTGGCAGAAACCAGAAAGTCTGCAGGAATTAGCGTTGTGATGTCCGGAGGATATGGTGACAGATTAGCTTGCATATGCAGCTCGGTTAATAATTGACCCAATTAGCTTCTTCCCATTGAGATGAAAATTCTGTGTGGTGCCTTGCCACACTGACTACTCATGGACAATAGGAAGATTTATTCTACTTACGATTCCATCTCTTTCCTATCAAACCAACTACTGAAGTCTCCAGCGCAAAGAACCTCATGCTTGGGATATGAATATTAATATCTACCGTCTTCGACTTCATGGCACTTACGCCTTCTAGGTAAGGAGTCAGGATGAGACAAAGACAAATAAATTCAGATAAAAGACCACAAAAGGAGCTAGACAGCTGGGTGAACAATCAAATCAGCAGGGTTAGCAGTTCAAGCAAGAGTTGTGCAAGGTGGCATGTGGATGCCCTGAGAGGTGATGTGCTAGGTGCGTGGTCTGGTGCTTCTTGCCATTACTGATTGGCACTAGAATGTGGCAGGGCAGGACCAACTGACAAAGGTTGACTGTAGGCACTGATTCTCTCTCTCTCTCTTGCTCAGTGTGTGTGTGTGTGTGTGTGTGTGTGTGTGTGTGTGTAGTGTATCTTTCTCTTCCTCTCTTCCTCACCTTTCTATATTATGATATGAATAATACCCTCAGCTATATGCACCTGCCATGATGTGCTGCCTCCACCACAGAGCCCAAAGCAACAAAGCCAAAAGAGCATAGACTAAAACCTCAAAAACTATGAGGTAACATCAGCCTTTCTTCTGGATAAGTTGAATTGCTTATCTCAGCTATTTCTTCTCTCCCCACCCATGTGTGTGCATGCATGTGTGTTGTGTGTGTTCATGTGTGGTGTGTATGAGCCACTACTTTGATCTGTTGTCAGAGGTGAGTGATGCTTACACACATCTTCCCAAGGAATGTCATACAAGGCCAATGATCACCCTCAGGTGTCTTCCTCAATCAGTCCATACCTTATTTTTTGAGTGAGGGTTTTTATTGAAGCCAGAACTCACCAATTCAACTAGGCTAGCTGGTCAGAGAGCGCCAAGGATCTGTCTTCCCCACACTGGGATTACAGACACATACCATTGTTCGTGACTTTTATGTGGCTGTTGGGAATCCAAACTCCGTTACTCATATCTAAGCGACAAGTTATATACCCCGACTATGGGGCATTTATTAATTTACTCACAGAACATTAAATAACAACACTTTAGAGGGAACAGAAATATTGTGTCTGGTGAATAGAAAGTTTTTTTTTTTTTTTAAGTCATGAAATTCAAGATGCACCTGGAAAGACAAGTAAGATCTGTAGAGACAGGGACAAAGAGTTGTTGAGAGAGGCCTAAGGCTTAACAGAGACTGTCCCTGCACCCCTGCCTGGAGCCTGTCAGCGCTGTTGGACCAGAGGTTGGAGAAACGAACTCTTTATAAATATAGTTAGGTAGGTTAGATTTGTGGGGAAAAAAAAAAACCTTAGAGGCCAAGTTCAAGAGTTAGGAATTCATACTGTATATAAGGGGGCTATTTAAAGTTTTAGATGAAAAACTCCAACGAATCTCCAGCCAGAAGTCTGGTGGAGAAAGCACACTAAGGTTTGAATGTCTGCACACCCCCTTGCTTACCCACCCCACTACCTGGAAATTGAATCACTGATGAAGTAGTATTGAGAGCTAATGAGTTAAGAGGGTTCTAATTCCAGGAATGGACTGATGTCCTTATCAAGGGAGTAGGGTGGTGATTGCAGCAGTGGCCTTGCTCTGACAACCTCACCTATGTTTCCCTGCCCTCCATTGATGGTTTCTACCATGGAACGGTTAGCCACGTGGCCTTTGTCTGGTGGTGGTGGTGGTGGTGCTATGCTCTCGGGATGACCAGTTTTCCAGAGCATGAGCCAAATAATCCTCCTCCTTTAATATTTTATGTTTTATTTTTCCAAACTTGTGGAGCTAGCACTGAGCTAGGAGAATCCTAACAGCGCTCCTTTCTCCAAGAAGCTGACAGCTGTCCCTCCATTGCCCACTCTTCCCTTGTTACGCCCCGTCATGTGTGACAAGCATTTATCACCAGATAGCTCCACTAGGTTATCCCCAGGAATCCATAACCGATCCCAAATGGCTGGGCTACTGCAGACCCCATCACTATTTTTATCTTCAATAAAGTTCAGGACACAGCCACAATCCAAGGGATGCACCAGGTACAGGACTGACTCCATTTTTTAAATGCCCACTCCATCTCCAGCTCTGAGGAGTAAAGTGGCAGGTGGAGAGCTGAAGTGATGAGATTAGAGAGGAAGTAGGGCAAATATTTAAATTCTAACAGTTTGAAGATTGGGATGGGAATAAGAAGAACTAAGTGGCCATATCCACAGAGTGGACTGAAAAGTTATTGGAAACATCTCCAAGTAAAGACCGCCAAAAGAGGGCCAGCTCTTGCATTCCTCTCCACCTCCCAATTCCCCAGTCCTCCACCCCATCCCGCACCCATCCTGATCTCTGAAATCCTATGAAGTCACAAACACTGTACTACCCAGTCTGGAGATGATGGTCACAAAACCTGACCTCAATAATGAAAACAGACAACAATAGCAGCCGCTAGGAGGAAATTCCTAAATAAATAATACCCGTTTACAAACAACCCAGGCTTGGGTATTTTGGTATAACAACGCAAATGCAGCTAAGCATAGACATTCTATTAGACTGTCTCCATCGTGAGGCTGTGGCTGCAGTGCAGGCTCAGGGAGTTGGTGGCTGGAGTGAGTGAGGGATTGAGAACCGAACTATGGCAAGGAGTGAGAACGGCAAGCAAGGAACCAGTGAGAGGACCATGCTACCGCGTCATACTACACTGCTTTTCAGCTCCCATCTCACTGGGTCTCACAGCATCTCTGAGAATAGTTCTTATCTGTCCCACTCTGCAGATGTGGAAAGCTCAGGCAGGCCACCTAGCCACGTGGCCAGTCAATACAGAGAAAGTCATCTGGGGGTGGTTGTTTAGGCTCTGGAACTCGTTGAAGAAGGCGTGAAAAAGCAGGTGGAAACAATTATATCTATAAGATCCCAATTTTTAGCTGCTGAGCTTTCCTAATTAAAAATTACACACACATACAGAGAGAGACAGAGAAAGAGAGAGACACAGAGAGAGAAGAGCGTGCGCACAGGGGGTGATCAGAGACAGAGATGGGGGTGCCAACCACCAGTGCATCAGAACCTTGAGCTGCCATATTAAATAATTATGGAGTTTATCCATCCCACAACATAGTTCTGCCGCATCCACATTCTGCTTTTCCCCAGACCTGAGTCAAGCGCTTCTCTTGGCATAAGCAGTGCAGGCCTTCTGTTGTGGCACCCATGCTCAGGTCTACCCAGCTCTAGTCTTCTAAGAAGTACCATCTCGAAGCCAGGTTTTGATGGCTGGGGCGCTCAAGGCTCTCATAAGTGTCTTATGCTCACTCACCTTTTCCAGACCGGATGCCCTGGGAAAAGCAGGTCTATATAATGTCACTGCTCTCCTCCCCAGATCCATTAAGGACAATGGTGAGAATTCTTGCTCTGCCACTCCAGCTCAGAGACAATGCTGGTTTGAGTGAGGGTGTCCCCAGTGCATGCGGAAGAGTTAACCTAAGGTTAAATGACCACTTAAGATAATATACCGTCCCTTTTCCTAACCGGGATTTCCATGTCATATATACTTGAACATTCAATTGTTTTTCAGTCTAGGTTTAAAAGGGATTGACTTCACTTACTGAGGAGTCTACATGTCATAAGGTATTACATTTTCCATTGGAAAAAAATAGCTAGACTTCTGAGGCAAAGATCAAACTGTTCTCATCCCCGGCAGGTCCAGACAGCCCCTGCTGGCCCTATGGCAAACCTGGATTCTAAGCATGGATGTGATTGTGTGTGGCAGGTTCACGGGTGCTTTTAGTTTTCTTCCAATATCATCGGGGGAAGGGGGCACACACAACCCGAATTGAACCTGTCTTCTCGGGGCTCTCTGAAGAAAGTCCAGAGCAGGACAACGAGCTGCATTATTCCAGTGACATGCTCACAACATGCTGCCAGAGCTGCGGAGGCCAAAGAATGCGTCTGGAATTCACTTGGTGCAATGGCCCTGACAGCTCCCATCCTACACAACATGCCTCAAATTAAAATACATCTGTGAGATGAGATTCACATCAAATAAATAGCAGTTGGCGAAGCCTGAGTCTCCCTAACATGCTATGTAGAGCTAGGAAGACAGACAGGAGGCACAGGGCATCCCTTGGCTGATTTCTCCACTCAGGACTGGGTACCTCCAACCCTCACACTCACAGTCCTCATTACAGCTACTTGTTCCTACACAGGAAGCGATTCCTAGCAGAGAAAAATGAAGATTGCTGAACTAAAGAACGTAGGCAAGACTACTTGTGCTTAGGCAAGGACATCTCTGGGACACCCCTGACCTGAAAAATCAACTTTTCCTAATCCACTTTATAAATGGAAGTGTTTCAATACCCACCCCACATGGATCTGTCAGGCTGGTGACAGTCCTACCTCGGCAGTGGACAAGGGGAAAAATGGTTCATCGTGGGAGGTCAGGGAGGGGAGACAAATATGTGGGAACAGAAAGTGCTTGAGCTTGCTTGTGGCCTCTCAGTCATCACAGTGTGAGCATCACCCCCTTTAGAGGAAGACTGTGTGATTAATTTGGCTTCGGAATCACATTACCATTTCTCAGAAGTTCTAGAAATTTCTGAAGAAAAGGAACCAAGAAGGAAAGTGGTCCCGAATCAGAAGTTACAAAGCCCCGTGAGTATTGTTACGACATCAAGGCTGGCGTCCCACACAGCAGTGTGCTGCTGCTGCTCTGCTTAGCGTGTCCTCTGGCATATGTGACGCGTGCTGGGAGAAGAGGGACACAAACACGAATGACAAATGGTCTCTTTCCCCAAGAGCTTATCTCTCTGGAGGGAAGCTGTCACTTAGAGGAATCATGGTCGCCTGTCTCGGGCTAAACGGAATAACTGAGCACTGCTGGGAGAGAGAGAGAGGAGGGGACTCACATCTGTCTCTATCCGAGGTGGAGGACAGAGAGATGGCTCAGGGTGTAGAGGAGCTTCCTGCGCAAGTCTGGTAATCTGAGTTCAATCCCTGGAGCCCTCCTGGTAAAGCAGGAGAGAATTGATTCCACAATCAGTTCCCTGATTCCCGGACTTCCGCCAGTGCTTGAGAGTGCACGCACACGTGTGCAGGCACCCACATACCGAGAAATAAAATGGGGGGGAGGGGAGAAATGATCCCTAGATTAAGACGAAAAACTAAGCATCGAGGGCATTTTCAGCAAGTGACATAAACAAGGTGTGATCCTCATTCCTCAGAAGGCACTGCAGGAAGGCAGGGAGGGCACTAGACTGACAGGGATAGGAAACTGTCAAAAGGACAGTCAGAGTCACTGCTTGATTGGGGGTATACCCCTCCATCACAGCTTCAGGGTGAGTGTGCTGGCTCGGGAGACTGGCCCCACACACCCACGCTCACTGTGAGAGTCAATCTCATGATTCAGGCTTTTGAAGGGCTCAAGGGACCTTCCTGTCTCTCATCCTGCAGGACTGTCTGTATATCCCCTGTGGTCATGCCTGCATTGTTTAATCAGGCTTATGCAGTGATATTCCATTTGTATTTTAATAAAGCTTGCCTGAAGACCAGAGAGTAAAACAGCCACACTGACCAGCCACACAGACCAAGCAGTGGTGGCACACACCCTTAATCCTAGTAGCCACACTAGAAGGTGAATGGTAGTGGTGCACACCTTTAATCCCAGCCCTAGAGAGGAATATAAAATGGGAGGAGAAGGTTCTCAGTTCAGTCTCATTCTGAGGATTCCTGGAGGCAGGATCGCCATTTTGGTCTGAGGTAGAGGTAAGAGCCAGTAGCTGACTGCTTGCTTTTCTGATCTTTAGGTTGAACGCCAATATCTGTCTTTGGGTTTTTATTATTCATGCTGCAGCCTTACTTTTTCATTTTTCCCTTCTTCATTCAAAGGGATTTTTTAAAAATATGATTTTTAAACATATTCCCTGACAAAATCCAATAGCAATTTTATTTCCCTTCAAGAAGGAAGAATGCCAGAAATGGCTAATCTATAGCTTATGTGATACTAAGTGTGCATAAAGGAAAGAAATCTGATGTTAGCCATGACTAGAAAGGCAGACAGGCTGGGAATTCAGGGGCAGCCACCAAAGGCAAAGGGGAAGGCATCACTGTTCACAAATTATGTAATTTTAAAACGTACAGTTGCAGGAAACTTTTGGGTTAGAAAGCAAAGACGCCAGGTCCACTCAGAGCCCAGCACTGGGTTCTCAGGTCTTGGGTGCCAATGGAAGGCAAGGCCCAGCTCCCTCTGTGACAACACACTTTCGTCACCTCATTTCAGCTCTGTACTTCCACGTGTGTGCTGACATCCCAGGCATGTTTCTCATCTTCCCTGCAATAAAACCCAGTGCTCTCCCCAACCTGGAAAGCCCCGTGTGCCCCTCACAGCCATCCTCTCTTCCTCTCACTTCTTCTGCTCCTACAATGTGGGAGTCATTGTTCCTCAAACTCTGCAAGCTTTTTTGGCCTACCAGCATTTCCACGCTCAAACTTAAGCCTTCAGGTCTCAGCTATGGGACAACCTGGAGTTGTCTGAGTAGCCTTGTCTCAGCCCTTCTAGGGGAGTCCTGGAATTCCCAGCATGGTTCTCCATCTCGTTCCACATTCAGTTTCCTTGTCTACATGGAATCATTCACACCACTATGTTAAGGAAGGACATAGTTGGTCTACTGTGTCTTTGGGCCTACTAGACTATTTGATACATACTGCTAAGGATTTGTGATTAATAAGAGTGGACCGAGTGCTCTACAACAGGAGGAGGTGTGAGTTTCCATTCTCCTCCCTGCAGAGCAACCAGCATCACCACGTGAGAACACCTCTCTGTTCTCCCTCCCTGTGCGATCAGGATGAGCCTTCGCTGGTAAACCAACATCCTCGGACCTAGATACCTGTGATAAATTCCATCACCTACCTTAGACCTGCTGAACTAGAAACTCTGAATGCAGCATGGGCGGTTTACAGACCCTTGGGAGCAGCCTGCTCACGTGTGAGAGCCACTCACTGAAAGAGAGCAACTTGTTTTCTTTCCCCGACTACCATGTTGGTTTAGACATGATTGTAAGGCCCAATCAGAAACACCGTGAGTTTGTGGGGAGAAAAGACACCCCAGACTATATAACTAAGGTATAAGCTGGCAGAACAGAAAGATCAAGCCTCTGTTTAAAACAAGGCTCAACCCTGAGGAAGCAGAGTCTAGAATGAGAGAAACACCAACTGACATGACCCAGCTGAAAGCCCGAGTTAAGCCTTTTTTGCTGTGATATCCACCTGGCTGGGTGAGCAACCCAGCACAGCCAACTTTGATTTGGGATTTTATTCTAGATAATGAAATGTTACCAAGTTGATACAAGCCAGCAAAAGTACTACATGCTGCATTAATCTTAGGAAGTGGGACGCGTCGTCAAGGTGTAAAGCAGAGGTCCTGTTGCACACTTTCTGTTGTGTGATATTTCATTGTGTTCTGACAAATAAAGCTTGCTTGAAGTCAGAGGGTACAGCTAACCACTAGCTGACCTAAATTAACCATAGAGGTTTGGAGGACTACAGACAGAGAGGAGACAGGAAGTAGTAAGGTGGGGCAGAGAAAGGAGCTCCAGCTTTGTGGACAGAGGAACAGTAGAGGTAGGAGGTGACTGATGGCTGTTCCCCACTTCTCTGATCTTTCAGGTTCTTACCCCAATATCTGACTCCCAATTGTTTATTGTAAAGAATAATTAGATTAACACTTCAACTTCCTGAGCAGGAGTCTCCATCATCTCAGGTACCTTGACCTGAGACTGATGTAAGAAGGACATTTTATCTAATAACACTGTGATGCTAAGCCCAAGACAGAAAAAATACGCAACAACATGGTGACCAGGTGGATCAGCAAAGCAGCAGATAGGTCAGAGTTACAAGGAACTGAGGGCAGGGCTCAGGAATCAGAGGCAGGACTAATGGGTCCAGGAGGGACATGAAGCTCAGTAATTTCATTGTAATCTTGAAGCTCACCTCTCTAAAAACCCTTCCAGAGATACATAGCATGAAGCAAGGCCTTACATTCACAGGACTGAGCAACGTCCTTGTACAACTGCCTCGTTCAATTTGTGTATCATCAACTAGTTCTTAAAAAAATGCTTTGTCTTGTTAAGAAACTTTCTACCTGAGATAAACAATGAAGGATGCCGGTGACAGACAGGTGACCAGGCCATAAAGGCTACGCGCTGCTGGTGGAGGTGTGAGTGTGCTTTGGGACCCTGCACAGTGTGTATCTGTCACTCTAGAGTCCAGTTCCAACCGTCTCACTCAGCATTCACCCGAGATCCTTGTTTCTGCTCGAACAAGACAATAATGATTGTATTAAATATAGGTAATTTAAAATGTTGGTGTATTTGCAAGCCTTCATCGAAGTATTGGATCAATTCTATTCTGCAACAGATGTTCTTCATAAAGGGCATTGTCCCTGCCTCAGCATATCACATCAAGCTAAACAAGCTAGGGCCTGGGAAGGGGGCTCACTAGGAAAGACACTTGCTGCCAAGCTTGATCAACTGAGGTTGATCCCTGGAGCCCACACAGTGGGAGGAGTGAGCCAACCCCTACAAATTGTCCTTTGACCTCTACACATGTGTTACGGCAAAAAGAGAGAGAAAGAGAGAGAGAGAGAGAGAGAGAGAGAGAGAGAACAAATAATTTAAAGTTAAATAAAATAAAATCAAGTCGTTATTACAACCCAAGACACCTACTTCATATGGTGCAATACAACAATCAACGTCATCCATAGAGTTATGTCTCATAGTTTCCCAGTTTTCCCCAGTCTACTTGTTGCCAAAAGAATGGTTGATATTCCAGAAATAAGCAACCCATACCTTTTCAGTTGCTCCCCTTCAGAGTAAGGTGGTAATGTTTCATGGAGTCCCCTACATTTCCCCCAAGACATAGCCCCACACTGCTCGCTCACTGGCTGTTCAGTTATCAGATGGACTATGCAGTACTGACATACAAGAGGGACGATGTAGAGATGTCCAGGGCAGACAAGGCAGTTTAAGGTCATTGTGTGCAATGCTGTAGTATGTGGAAGGGAATACACAATAGATTTAGAGTCCAGGGCTATCTGCAGATTCAGGCATTCACTTGGGAGTTATGGAATGTACACCCTGCAGATAAGCAGGGGTAGTTTATTATAAAATCCCTTTGCAAGCAAAGGAATAAATCTCCCTAAAGTTCCAGAAGAGAAATCTGTCTTTGGAGGGATTACGATTTGGTCCATGCCATAAATGAATCATTGGCAGAAAAGAGTCTGCACAGGGGACAGATGAACAGAAAGAGTGTGGTGTGGAAATGTCAGGGAGCATGGAGGGACAGGAATACAGGTGGCACAGGCAGAACCACCATTTCAGGTGGTCAAAAACACAGAACAACAGACCCTAGGAGGGCCCTCTCCTCCTGACCTCTACACTGCTTTACCCCATGCAATTAATATTCGCTCTCTCCACTCAGCTATCATGTCTTCAGTGAAGGAGGAGCACTGCCCATTCTACATGTGATGCCCCTGCTCCACGTGATCATACACATCAGCCTCCCTGTGGAACACACATGTTCCCGAGGACTCATTTGTCCTCATTCGCTGAACTGTTAGCTTCATGAAAACGTGAACCAGGTCTACTCCTGCCATCACTAATACAAAGCACATTGCTGGCATCTCACAGTGCTCAAAAGTATACTGAGACATAGAAGAGGGGAGGCCAGAAAGGAAAGACACAGCTTCCCTAACCTATTCAGAGATGCAGAGATTACTATGGATGGAGATAACATTAATGATTGCTGAGTTACTAATATACCAGATAGGGACATTTTAACTACAATGTGGAACTAAGGTGCAATTTTTTTTCTTTAGAAATGTCCAAAAGGAGAAAAAAATTTAAGAAACCTGAGCCACCTCTAAAGAGAAAAAAGAATCTGAAGGAAAGTAAGACAGGAAATGGTTTGAAGACAGAAAGCATTATGAACTAAGCCTGCCATAGTGAGGCCAGAAAACAACGTATACCATCCACAGACTAAATGACATGAAACCAAGAAACCTTTATAAATAAGGAAAGGCCGCCATTTTGAAATATACATTGCATATTTCTCTCTAAAAGGATGGAATTATTCAACATCTAGCCAAAACAAACCACAGCATATTTCTTCCACTGTTTGAACAGAAAATTTGGATGAAAGAAAATATTTTTTTAAAAAAATTCCTCCTTGGCTAGGAATATGCCTCAATGGTAGAACACTTGCCTAACAGAAGCCAGGCCCTGGGGCCAATCTCCCTCACACACACAAGTATCTTTAACAATAAAAGTGAATTATAGTATTCCAAACATTGGCAAAAGCCCGGTATTTGAGATGAATTTAGGAAGTGTAGAAAGTGCGGGGTCAGAGGTAGGTCTTCAGGAGGAGCTAGGACTATGGTCAGAGGCACAGGCTCCAGCTCAATGATCTCTGACTCAGACCCTGGATCAACCAGGTTCTGACCTGGTAACCCTGACAAGATCGTTAGCTTCTTCGGGTTTGGTTTTCTTAGTTGCACAAAGGAAAACATGTATTCAGGGACTGCCTTTGCCCTCTGCCTGGTACTCAGCAATCAGAAAATGTGCTTGCCATTACATTACCACTGTTATTAACACTGAGGCTTTTATGCTCTGCCCGCAGGTCCTAGTCAAAGAAAATTCTAACACTCAACAGTTGCTCTCATCTCCAGTTCTGAACGCAGGGACCCATTATCTAGAATGATAGCCTTCCATTGTCAGTCAACACCTGAAGCCCCTCCCCCCAACTCCTGAAGTAAACATAAACCCAAGCTTTCCGTGTTTGTTCAATAAATCCTCCCAGTGGCCACAGAACTTTGGGTCAGTATCTGCCTGAAGCCTTTTCTCTCTGGCTTTGATCACAAAGACAAAATGAAGCCTCTAATTTTCTGGTTTCCTTTTCATATGAAAAAGCATTCAGGGTTTCTGCAAGGTCTTCTTGCCCATGTGCTCTGAGCTGCCGGAGCACATGCTACCTTTCTGTCTGTACACATGGCCATTCGCTAGGATGCAGCCTGGCAGCCAGCTCCCCACCTCTTCAAACTCCAAAGCTAGGTCAGTCAGTCAAGGTCACACAAAACGGCCCTTTCATGTTAAAAGGAATGAGCCTACTATTGACACCAGATTTCCCAGTTTCCTTGCAAAGCATTTATTTCTCTACTCTCTGGGCTCATTGACCAGACTCTAAAAGCTTGACACCTTGAAAGAGGAAGTGGGCGACGGTGATAGGCACATCCTGTAGGCTGTTCTGAATGCACAGACCAGGCCTTCCTGTGTCTAACAGGACAGCTGGGGCCCAGCTACAAAGCCCGTTTGTGTCTAGCATTCCTCCACCTCCCTCACAGGTCCTGGGCAGTTACCAGGATGTCCCTGCACTGGCTCCACTGTGGGAAGCAGGTTAATAAATAGGAGAACTCTGCCTCTGGTTCTGACTCTTGTATCACTATTTTGCAACTCAGCCTAGCTAACACTTCCTCTGGTCATAACCTAGTGATAGAGGAGGCGGTAAAGCGTTTTGCTTAATTATTTAATAAATTAATTAATTAGTTAACATAAAATAACATAAAGGGGTTTACTAGAGGACCTGGACTTTAAGCTTTACACCAAGTAACTGCCACTTTAAGTGGTAAAGTTTAGCTCCTATCATTTTACGCAGGAATTTCATCACAGAGGGACAAAGGAAACCTAGTCTTCATCAATCCAAAAAAAAAAAAAAAAGTCTTGCATAACTGAACTCTCAGGGAATTCAGCTCCAGAGTTCCCATGTGAAACTGGACAGACTGCCCCTGTGGCCCCCGTACCAGGAACTCAACAGAAATGCAAATGTCTACATCTGTCACCTGCACCCGCTCAGCTCTGTGAGTAGTTTGCCTGCATGCCGCTCACACTGCCAACCTAACACAGAATACGTACCAGGCACTTAACACAGCTGTTTGGTATGTTCATTGTACAGCAATGATATTATACAACCTGCCCCTAAATGCTGGCAGCATCAGAATGCCCCACCATGCCTGATGACTGCTGGGGTGCTGAACTAATGACTCATTCTCTTTTCTTGCCTTTGAACTTACAAAACCCGGAAGCTCATGGCATGCCCCCATCCTTCCTCTGTGGTTCAGAAGAAGCTCTGCCCAGCCTCCTTGTCTTTGACCACGCAATCCATCTACAATGGATGGAATATTTCCCTTGGTGTTTTCCCCAACCACACTCTTCCTTTTGCTAGCTAACCCAGCATATGTATGCTCTTGATTCTAACTTCAGAAATCGGCTACCTTCTCCAGGAAGTCATCGCTTAGGGGCTCTAGATTCTCACAGCGTGCAGCATGTCCTCTGTCAGAAACCACACCGGGTCTGTGGACCCGTCTGGCCACCGTCTTACCCCACACTGCCTGGTGTGAGCCTGAAGACTGGTTTATCTCATTCATTGACCCACGCCCAACACCTCCAACAATTCCTTGTTTGTTTCATCAATCAATCTCGACTACAAAATACTGTATGCCCATTTTACCTTTTACAAAAGTAATATATAACTACATTACTTCATTACTAACCAATTATTAGGCATGGATAATTAACCATTTGCCTAGAAAATAAGTCAATGAATACAATAATACCACTTTCTCAATAGAATTGCTGCTCCTGAACATGAGGGGACAGGGAGATGAGTGGGATGAGGATGCAAGATGTGAAATCCACAAAGAAAAAAAACTTTACAAAGATTTTGCTGTCATGAATAGTTGGTCCCCAACTACACCAGAGCCCCATCAAATGACAGAAACAGGTAGGTATATCACTGACCCCCGCCACCTGCACTGATTTGGCCAAGTTAGAGAGAAAAAGACACAGTCTTAAAATTTTATATAAACCAAAAGCAAAGTGCTGGAGCTTCTGAGAATACAAAAGCCCCCACCCCCCATCTTCGTTCATTTTTGCACATGAATTAAACCACATGGATTTAACTTTTATAAACTCGATCGGGAAATAGAGTCCTGGATGACTGTCAGACACAGTCAACATGAGCTCTTCCCTGAGCCCTCCAGTGCTCCTAGGGCAGCAAGGGGCCGGCGTGCCTTCTTTGAGAAGCTCATGGGGCTGCCAGAATGCCAACTGATTTCACAAGAAGCTGTGCCTGTCCATGTGGTTTCACTGAGTCACGATGCTGAACTCAAAGCACATGTCAGTACCAGCCAGTCTGTATGTGGCCCAATGGAAGCCAACCCATGCATGCCGACTCTGAGAACACCCATCCCCAGGTGCTGTTGATCCTGAAGACTGTTGCCATCCTGCTGGTGACCTCAGTTTTTCCAAAGGGCAAGCTGTAACCACAGGCACAGGCCTGTCTTCATGAGAGCAAGTCCTCATTGGCACCATGGCCCATGCGAGTGATCCCTTCAGTCATTCTGTCTGGGATTTACAAGAAAAACCTCATGTAGTCTCATGAGAAGCAATCGGGTAAAGATACTATCTCTCCTTCACAATGAAAACTATGCAGATTCAGAGGAGCTACAGCCTTACTCATGACCACTGTCACTTATTCTCCAACTTGTTCCAGAAAAAGTCAGCTTCCACAGTGACACGCACAGTGAAATAAAATGCAAGTCAGTGAACGGGAAAAACAGGAAAGATAAAAATAAAACCAGGCTTGAGATTAATTTTTAAAAATAAAAGCCATGTCCGAAAGTTGTGTACAGTCAATAGAAATGGGTCACAGACTTGGCCCCGAGTTGTCCGATAACCACTGAGAAAATAGCAAAAGTGTTGCCTGTGCTTTAAGGTTCCAGACCTCTTCTCATGAGGGAAAAACCTTGGATCCTGCTCGAGAACCTTTAATACTTACTTTACACACAATATCTGATACCATCGTTTACTTCATCTGTGAGGAGCAAAAATAACCCAAGGCAATAAGATAGACGCTCATACAAAGAGTCAAGGTATCACACAGAAGCTTCTTCTCCAACAAGAAGTCCTTAGGAAATAAACCACCAGCTGCAGTTGGACACCAATGCTAACCTCAAGTTATATAAAGGGATAATGATGCTCATGTTACTATTGAAGAAAACAAAGAATATTGGCACCAAAAGGGCTAAGATGTATCAAAAATCCTTTCTTTCCCCACCCCCCAAATTATATTCCTAAGGAAAAGAATTCAAAATGCATGACTTCTCTCCTTGGCCCCTGACCTGTATAGTCTGGTAGGGACAGGTCCAATATTCTTTAAGTGGGTCTTTATCTAGTCGGTCTTAAGGATTAGTTATCCCTTCTGCACCTTCGCCTCAGTTCAATCCCACCAGCTGAAGTAATTTATGAAGAACACATTGCAGAAATTCTAATCCATTCCAAAGTAATGTCTGTTTTTGTTTTATTTTGTTTTAGGACAAGTATCAATTTCTGCACAAGATAGGAAGTTCTTCCAGATGGTCTAGAAACAACCATGTATAATAAAAGAAAAACACTCCCTTCAAGTGTACGCACCAGAAGGCGCAGGTCATTCAGAAGGCAAGCTCCACACCAAGTGGTGTTGCATTTCAGTGAGTGAAATATTAATGATAAACTAGCTTGACATGCACTCATCCTGTGCCAGGATGGGCGAACGCCCAACATACAGAGTGCCAAATGGGACTGTCACCACAAGCCGCATGGCAATGTGATAGCCCCGCTCCCCGTCTCTGCTTCCACTTGGGTCTCCACCCAAGGCTGTGTGAATTCAACAGCCCATTGCATTTATTTGTAGGTAGAGGATCTCAGAAGGCGACTAGCCAGTTTAGTTACAAGATGTATTTGACAGCTCGGCCATACCACACACCCCGTTATTTTATACAAACATCAGGTAGAGCAAATTCCACTTGGGAGCTTGTCTTCTCTACCATGGGGACATTGATTATATCCTTACCAACTCTCCTCATGCTGACAGTGCCAACTGACAATCTTCCTATTTGCTTAATCCAAATCATTCAAAGTCAACTGCCTTCATTCCTACCTGTCACATAACCCTGTTTCCCCCATTGTGCCTACAGGAGCTAGGGATAACCTCATTTCCCATTTTTCACTAGGATTTCTATGAAGAGCTTTATGTCTCTTGTGCAGTCCATGGCAGTCTTGCTGACTGCAGTAGACATTCATCTGAAAGGTGTGGGAGGGAAGTGAACCAAATCATAAATTCCTATGAAGTACAAAGCAAAAGCGAGACATGAAACCTGTGTCATTGGGGGTAGAATCTGGAACATCCCTGGCCACACTCTCCCACAGGGAACTGGAGCAGGTATCCCTGCCATGCCAGACACTCCAGCCCCACAGGAGACTAAAGTCCCTTCCCCCTTCTTGGTGTCTCAAGTCACTCTATCGTGAAATGAGAAAGTTGCTACTTATTTAGGCCTTGTTATTATAGATTCCCACCTGCAATAATGACAATAAATGAAGCTACATCACATTGCTGCCTGCTTACCAGGAAGTAATCAAGCCATTCCCTGGGAAGCCAGGAGAGATGCTACAAAATAATTAGTGTTTTGTGTGCCACGATGACACTCATTCAAATCTGTGTTCAAAAGCCTCTTCTAATTGCATCTCAAAGGTAATTTTCTGAGAAGAAACGTGATAAAGTTCTAGAATGTTTATGCATAAAATAAATTCACAGCTAAAATTATAAAATCAAATTGAAAGTGAACTTTACCTTGGGATGGGAAGGTCAGGTAAAGGATGATTAATCCTGCCCAGGGAGTCTCGCCGCTGGAATATCCTGTTTGATACTGACATTGTCTAGCTAAGGTCTTTGATAATCAGATAGGCTAAACATTGAATTTAGGATGGGAGAGTGAAGTCATGGAGAGTTCCACCTTCCAGAGGAATTAGAGACAAAAGGCACCATGTTAGACTTCCAGGGAACCAACAGGAAAGGTTCTTCCTATGGCCTAAGTGGAGAAGAATGAAGCAAAGGCAGAAAATACCCTAAGATTTCAAGTAAAAATGGGAACAGGCTCAACGACAATAACAAAGCAGAAGCAATGTGACTTCATGTGAAGAAAGTTGATTGCTACCAAGGTAGAAAGCCTGCTGGTGCATCTAGGGCACACTGTTGTGCTACTAAATTAAGGGTCTAATTTAAAGTCCTAAAACCAGACAAGAAAGGCCAGGACAGAAACATCCATGGATGAAATTACTAAATAAGTTGTGAGGTGAGGCTGAAGGAGGGGTGTAGCCGAAAGTCCAAGTGAGAGTGAACTGGAAGTAGGCACTGCACTGGACACTTCTAGGTCAACTTGACACCAGCTGGAATCATTTGAAAGGAGGGAACCTGAATTGAGAAAACGTCTTCATGAGATCTGGCTATGGGGCATTTTCTCAATTAGTGACTGATGGGGAGGATCTAGTCCATTGTGGGTGGGGACATCCCTGGGCTGGTGGTACTGGGGTCTAAGAAAGCCGGCTGAGCAAGCCATGAGGAGCAAGTCAGAAAGCAGCACCCCTCCATGGCCTCTGCATCAGTTTCTGCCTCTGGGATAGTACCCTGCTTGAAGTTCCTGTCCTGACTTCCCTTGATGATGAACAGTGATATGGAAATTTAAGTCAAATTAGCCATTTCCTCTCAAGTTGCTTTTCATCATGGTTTTTATCACAGCAACAGAAAGCAGACTAGAACAGACGCAGAGGCTTGTGCTCACTGGGAGCACTACCGTCCCTCAAAAGACCGGGGGTGCATTGCTGTGGAATAATCCTTCTGTACAATGTGAATATGTGTCACTCTCACTGGTTAATAAAAAGCTGACAGGCCTGGAGTTGGGCAGGAAGTTATCGATGAAAGCCAAATGAGAATGACTGGAAGAAGAAGGGCAGAGCCAGAGTTGCCAACAAGGCATAGAGGGAGCAAGATGAACATGCCATGATGATAAAGGTACCACCATGTGTCACAGCGTAAATAAAGAATTTAGATTAATTTAAAATGTAGGAACTAGTTAGTAATAAGCCTTAGCTATTGGCTGAGAATTTACAATTAATATAAGCCTCTGTGTGTGATAACTTAGAAGCAGCTCCTAGAATGGGAAAACTCCACATACTCAGACTGGGTGTGATAAATGAGTCTGAAGATCAAGACCTTGAACAAAGGCAATGGAAATCCCAGCAGAAAGGATCAGATCCAGAAGGAAGGCGTGCTAGGAAAGCAACCCTTCGAAGGGTGGTTCTGTGCGAAAAATAAAAGTGTAGAAAAGATTCTCCAAGAACCTAAAATTCAGGACTGAGAAAAAAGACAATATAGTATTATAGTATTGTGTATGGGGGGTACACACATGTCTCTGTGTGTGTGCCTGTGTGTGTGTGTGTTACATGACAAACAACATCAGGAAATTGGAGCCTGTGAGGGCGCATTTACAGGGACCCTGGAAGACATCTGAGCTCTACTTTCAGCTTAAATCAATGAAACAAACAAATAAACAAATGAGGGCTCACCTAGCAGGCAGGAGCATCGACAAGGACCAGATTCTGGGTCTCTACTCTGTGTTTGGTAGTCTAGGCTGGGTTATGGGGCTGGTGCTGGGGTTGGGGGAAAGAATGACTATTTCGGAAGGCCCTAATACCAGAGAAAACATTTTGAATTTTTAAGCTGGTTTTCTAAGCCTGAAATTGTTAGTTTGAACAATTGGTGTCTGGTGCCACCTGGTGACCTTAATCCCAGAGTCAATGCAATTAACTCATTGGAAAAGCTAAGCTAGGGAAAGTCAGAACTATAACACCATATTTTTTAATTAGTATGACATTTAACACAAAACTCCAATTTCAGTGGTGGCTCTCAACAGTCATTGCAAAAGTACCAAAAATATACCAAGCATGCTCTTCTCTGATATAATGGGAATTGACATGGTTTTTATTATAGAATATAGTAGGTTGCTTGATATGATTTTTGCAAGCAAACATGACGTCCTTGCTCCTTACATATATACCCCGTACTATTTTTACAATGAATAGTTACTTTCATTTGCTATGAAAATCAGTGTGGGCCATCAGGGCGCTTGTGGTTGCAACTGAAAGAAAGCCACTGGCAGCCTCACAGCACCAGTACAACTGTCCCACTGTCCTTTCATAGCCCATATCCTCCTGTCATGCCTCGTGAGTTCTGTCTCCCAGCACCTCACTGGGAAGGGACACACCTGTGGGCCTGCCAGGGCTACTCAGCTACTCACAGCTGTAAAAAGCACCGTAAAAAGGAAGTAAAGGGCACTTCCTAGTCTTGGAATCTCCAGAGGGTTCCCCAACATGAACATACAAACAAAGCCTGTACACACTGGGCTCCTCTCAGTCAGCCTCCATCCCCTAGGAATTCTATCTATTGATGTGGGGCCAGTGAGTCTTGGTTGGCATCTCTATTGCTGTGAGGAGACAACACGACCAAGGCAACTCTTTTTTGTTTCATTTCATTTTTTGTTTGTTTGCTTTTTGTTATAATTGTTTTATTTTTCCAGATGATTTCTCTGGGTAGTCCTTGCTGTCCTGGAACTCCCCCTATAGACCAGGCTGGATTAAAGCTCACTGAGATCCAACTTCCTCTGCCTCTGCTTCCTGAGGGGTAGGATTAAAGACTGGCACTACCATTGCCCCGCTACCAAGGCAACTCTTATAAAGGAAAACATTTAACTGGAGCTGAATTATAGTTTCAGAGGTTTAGTCCATTATCTTCTTGGCAGAAAACATGGCAGCGTACAGACAGACAATGCTAGGGAGGGAGCTGAGAGGTCTACATCTTGATCGGCAGGCAGCAGGAGCAACTATGTGTCACCAAAACCCAAAAGCCCAACCACACAGTGACACATTTCCTCAAACAAGACCACACCTACTTCAACAAAGCCTAATAGTGCCACTCCTTAAGAGGCCATTTTCTTTCAGAGCACCAAATAACTTTCCCCTAGTTCTTCCCTGGTACCCCTGTCGCCCATTTCTATTTTTTGCGGCACTGCTGACCCTGAGACAATTTGTCTATGAGGGACCTACAGTGGCTGCTCTGGGTTTGGACTCAGCATGCACAACAGCAACCAAGAAAAGAAGACACATTCAACAAAGACGAGACCAGATATTCACACCAAGAAGTACTTGAAGCATAACTCCAGATGTCTAGATCCCAGAACAAAAGCAGAAACATGAATGACCAAAGATTATATACTTCCTCCAGAAGTCAGCAACGCTACTACAACAGGTCCTGAGAAAAGCAGTTTAGCTAAATCACAAGACAAGGACTTCAAAATAGCTATTATGAATATGTTCAAAGACTTTTAAAAAGAAATGAATAAATCCCTCAATGAGGCATGTGCAAACACAACAAGTGGTTGAATGAAATATGAAAACAATTTAAGACATAAAAGTGGGCTTCAACAAAGAAATAGAATCACTTTTTAAAAAAAAAGCTGAACTATAATTGGAAATGAAAATTTTCAGATGCCAAGCAAAACCTCAGAGGTAAGCCTCACCAGCAGATTAAGACATGGAAAAGAGAATCTCAGGTCTTAAAGACAAGGCAGAAGAAATGGATAGGTCAGTCAAAGAGAACGTTAAAGCTAAAAATATCCAGGCACAATACTTTCAGGAAATCTGAGACACCATAAAAAGGCCAAACCTACACATAATACTTATAGAGGAAGTAGAAAAAGTTCAGGTCAAAGGAAGCAAAAGTATTTTTTAACAAAATCATGAGAAAAAATTTCTCTATTTAAAGAGATACCTATCAAGGTACAGGAAGCATACAAAACACTAAGTAAAAAGTTTCAGAAAAGAAATTCTCCATAACACATAATAATCAAAACACTAAATGTGCTGTAAAGAAGAGAATATTAAAAGTTACAAGGGAAAAAGACCAAGTCACATATAAAAGCAGGCTTATTAGAATAGCATCTAATGTCTCAGTGGAGACTCTGGAAGCCTGAAGGGTTTATACAGAACTTCTACAAGATCTGAGAAACCACAGATACCAACCTAAACTTCTATACCCAGCAAAGCTTTTCAATCACAATGATGGGGAAAGAAAACTATTCCATGATAAAAGCATATTTAATAAATTTCCATCCTCTACTCCAGCTCTTCAGAAGGCACTGGAAAGAAAGCTTTAGTCTAAAGAGAGGGTTACATATACTCAAGACGTCGCAAGAAATAAATGATCGCAGAACAGTTAATCAAAGGAGATGGATAGGGATACACAACAACAAAACAATAGTAATCAACACACACTTAGTAACCCTAAATTTTAGTTGCCTCATTTACCCAATACATAGGCAAAGACTAACAGATTGGGTTAGAAAATAAGATAATTTTTTCTGTTGCATCCAAGAAACACAACTCACCATCAAGGATAGCCATCACCTCTGAGCAGAAGGATGGAAAGAGGTATTCCAAGCAAATGGAACTAATCAGGAAGCAGAAGTAGCTACTTTAGTACCTGACAAAATAAATTTTAAATGAAAACAAATCAGAAGAGATAGAGAGGATATTACATACTAGCCTAAAGCAAATCCACCAAGAAAGAATTACAACCATAAACATTAATGCACCAAACACAAGGAAAAAAGAACCAGTACTACAGCTAAAATCACATATGGTCCCTCACACAGTGATAATGGGGGCCTTCACTACCCCACACTCACCAATACACAAGTTATTCAGACAACAATCAAACAGAGCTGCTGGAGTTAAAAAGCACTGTAGATCAAATGGACCTAATGGATACATACAGAACACTCCACTTCAATACTAAAGACTATAATTCCTTCTCAGGAGCTTTTGGAACTTATCACAAAATTAATGACATACGAGCAGACAGTGCAAGTCTCAATGGATATAAGAAAACTGAAAAAACAGACTGCATCCTATCTGGGCATCATGGATAAAAGCTGGGTATCAACAACAGAAAAGGCGAAAAGCATACAAACTCACCTAGACTGAACAATTCACTACCAAATGAAAATTGTGGGAAGACAGAACTCAAAAAGGAAATTTAAACATTTTCAAGATTGAATGAAAACAAAACACAGCACACCCAAATCCAGAGGACATGATGAAGGTGCTTCTAAAGGCAACGTCACAGCACTAAGTGTCTACATAAAAAATCCAGAAAGACCTCATATTAGCAACTTAAAGATACACCTGAAAGCTCCAGAAAAACAAGAAGAAATAATGTCCAAAAGCAGTAGATGGAAAGAAATAACCAAACTCAAGGCTGAAAACAACAATACATACAATCAATAAAATGAGATTGACAAGCTCCTAGCCAAATTAACTGAACATGGAGATAGAAGATGCAAATTAATAACAGTGGTGTTGAAAGAAGAGCTATTACAACAGATACTGAGGAAACCCAAAGAATCATAAGGATAGACTTTAAAGATCTCTTTCTGTTGGAAACCCTAAAAGAAAGAGTGTCTTGATATATGTGACCTATCAAAAACAGACTGAGATGAAACAAATAATTAAACAGACCAATAACCCCCAGTGAAATAGAAGAAATATCTGAAAATCTCCCAACCAAAAAGAGCCCAGGATCAGAAAAATTCAGCACAGAATTCTACCAGACTTCAAAAAAGAGTTAATGCTAATACCCCTCAAAAAATTCTATAAAATAGGAACTGAAGAAAACTGCCTAAGTCTTTTTATGAGACCACAATTACCCTGATACCCAGACTACAACAAAGAAAGACAATTACAGACAAATTTCTTATCAATAAAATACTAGAAAAGTGAATCCAAGAACACATCAAAAAGAATATCCACCATGACAGAGTAGGCTTTATTCCAGAGATGCAGGGATGGTTCAACATATGAAAAATCAATAAATGTAATCTATTAATAAACAGATTAAATGACAAAAAACACATGATCATCTCATTCGATGCAGAAAAGGCTTTTGACAAAATTTCATGTAACTTTATGATAAAAATTTCTGAGAGACTAAGGATACAAGGAACATACATCAATGAAATACTGATGATTGACAACAAGCCACAGTCAACATCAACCTAAACAGAAAGAAACTCAAAGCATTTCCACTAAAATCTGGAACAAGACAATGTTGTCCGTTCTCATTACCTTCATACCTAGTAAATAAAGTACTTAAAATCTTAGCTAGAGCAACAAGACAACCAAAGGCCACCAAATGGACACAAATAAGAAAGAAAGAAGTCAAACTACCTTTACTTACAGATGACATGATTTTATATATAAAAGATCCTAAAATCACAACAAGAAAGCTTATACAACTGACAAACACTTTTATCTGAGTGGCAAGATACAAAATTAATAAATGAAAGTCAATAGCTTTCTTATATACAAATGATGAACTGAGAAAGAAATCAGGGAAATAGTACATTTCAAAATAGCCTCCAAAAATATGCTTTAACCTAGCAGGTGAAAGACTTAATAAATAAATTAAATAAAAACTTTAAGACATTAAAGAAGATACTGAGATGGAAAGATTTCCCATGTTTAAAGATTTGTAGGATTAATACTGTAAAAGTAGCTATTCTACAAAAAGCAATCTACAGATTTAAAGCAGTTCTCATCAAAATTCCAACAGTATTTCACATAAATCACAATGTTCAACTTCATATGGTAACAGACAGAGAGACAGAGAGAGAAGACACACACATACACACACACACACACACACAGAGAGAGAGAGAGAGAGAGAGAGAGAGAGAGAGAGAGAGAGAAGACAATCCTGAATAATAAAAGAACTCTTGAAGTATCACCATCCCTGATTTCAAATTGTATATCACAGATCTATAGTAATGAACGCAGCATGATAGTGACATACACATTGACCAATAGAATCAAACAGAAGTGCACACCCGAGTTTTGACAAGGCAGCATCTCCAATGCAGTAATAGTGGTGCTCACATTGTAGGGCTGTTTGCAGAGGAAAGAAAATAGAGTCATATCAATCATGCCACGTAAAACTTACCTCCAAATGGATCAAGAACTGAACAGAAGACCAGATACCCTGAACCTGATAGAAAAATCAGGGAGTGGGCTTGAAATCATTGGTAAAGGAAAGGACTTTCTGAACAGGCATGGGCATCAAGATCAACAATTAATAAATGGAACCTCTTGGGAAGCTGTTGTATGGCAAAAAGTACCATCATTACAGTAAAGTATGAGCCTACAGAATGGGCAAACCATTTACCAGTTTACATCAAATAGAGAGTTAGTATCTAGAACATGTGAAGCATTGAAAAGAAACTGAAGATTAAGGAAACAAATAACCCAATTTAAAATGGGGTGCAGAACTCAATAGAGAATTCTCAAGATTAAACACAAATGGCTGAGAAACACTAAGAACTGTTCACTATCCTTAGCCACCAGAGAAGTGCAAATTAAAATGCTAGAGATCTCATCTTACCCTAGTGAGAATAGCCTAGATGAATAGAACAAACGACAACACATGCAGGGGAGGATGCAGGGAATGCTCATTGCTGGCAGGAGTGCAAACCGGTTCAGTTGCTGTGGAAATCACTGTGTGCTTCCTCAGAAAGCTGGACAGTAGTTTACCTCAGTACCTTGGGCAAGTGGACTTTACATCCTACTACAGAGACACTTGTTCATCCATATTCATTGCTGCTTTATCCATAATAGCCAGAAATTTGAAACAGTTTAGATATCTATCAACTAATGGATGGATGGATGATAACTTATAAAAATGAGGTACATTTGCAGAATGGAAGATTGTTCAGCTGTGAAGAAAAATGAAATTCCCAGATAAATGGATGGAACTAGAAACAGTCATCCTGAGCGATATATATAACTTAGACCCCCAAAGACAAATATACTATGTATTCTCTTATAAATGGATGTTAGCTTTTGACTTTTGATATGTATGCTACAATCAAAATAATCACAAAGATTGGGTCCATAGTAAAAACCAGGGAAAAGGAAGGTTTCTCCTAACAGTAAATAGAATATGGTGTTATGGAGTGGCAAAGGGAAAACCAGAATCAGAGGATTAACTGAGGGAGGGGAGAGCAGGGTGAAGTAGAAAATATGGGTAGGGGAAGTACATACTTAAGGTCTCTTGGGAAACTCTATGGAAACCTATTACTGTAGAAGTTTCCTAAATTACATACATATATAAAAGCAGTTTAAGTGAAGCACTGTATTGTGGGGGAGACAATGCCCCAGCTAGACATCTTATACCGCCAAGTAAAACCTCCAGTGCCAGGAATGTTAGACATCTTGTTAGGCCATTGACCAAAGGGGTCCTGTGGAACCACCCAAACATCATAGGCCATTTCCAGGGCTATTGGTTGCTCTTCACATCCTAATGGTAAGGCCCTAAGTGCTGAGGACAACAGTTACTTATGCCATGGAACATGGCTAAGTCCAGCTGGTGTCCAACTAGCAGCTATACCCTAGATGACTAGCATCCGTCCAGATCTTATCCATGGTGCTGGAAGATATTCTGTACACTCCCAGAGGAGAAAGGCAATCATCAATGTCACCAGTTACAAACCCTATAACCTACAACAGTGACCTGCCTGCAAGATATCCTGGCTCAACAGTGGCACTAATGTTATGTGAATAACTGCTTTTTTTTTTTTAAAGAAAATGGATTTAGGGCCAATTCTATGAGCTGGAACCCATACCTGACACAGATAAACTGCCAAAGAACCTGTAACTAGAAAGGTCAGGGGCCTGGAGGAAAGCCCACTGCTATTCTTCTGCTAAAGGAACATGGCAACAACATGATTCCTAATGACATCCTGCTATGTGGTGGTTTGGATGAGACTGCCCCCTCCCCCCCCAGGCTCATATAGCTGCAAGTTTAGTCCCTGGTTGTTGAACTGTTTGAGAAGGATTAGAAGAATTAGGGGGTGTATCTTTGCTGGAAAAAGAGTGTCACTGGGGGTGGACTTTGTAAAAAGCACAACAAAGTGTCATTCTTTCTGCCTGCTGGCTGGGGATCAGGAGGTAGCTCTCAGCTACTGCTTCGGCATCATGACTATCTTCATGCCACCATGGTCTCCACCATGATAATGGATTAACCCTCTACAACTGTAAGCAAGCTCCCAACTAGATGTTCTATTTTATGAGTTGACTTCATCATAACGTCTCTTCACAGCAACAGAACAGTGCCTAAGGCATTCTGTACCCATGGTCAGTGCCTCACTCAGCTCTTATCAGGGAAGTTTCTTCTTGTAGTACTTAGAAATTAATACAGAGGCCCACAATAGCACAACGCCCAAAGAGTAAGAGACTTTGGAAATTTAGTACCAAATGGAATGGCTTCATCAAACCCACCCTGCCTCAAGACTCAGGGATCTGGGCAGAAGAGCAGGTAGAAAGGTTATAAACGCCAGAGGTGGCAAATGATGCCAAGGAAGCAGTATCTTGCAGACACAACAGGACTGATGCACATGTGAACTCAGAGATCACGGTAGCACAAACAAGACCTGGACAAATTGCAAATCCCAGCACTGGAAAGCGGAAGCAGAAACGGAGTCCCACCCATAGCCAGGAAGCTATCTGTAAGTGATACCTGCTGGGAAAGGAAAAAATTGTTTTCCCCAATGCATATTGGGCATATCAGCCACACTCCAAGGAGGGCCCCTCACTCAGGAGTGGTTGGCCAACACAGAAACGCAATTGTTCTAGTTGGGTTCTTTGGACATTTTTAAAATCTCTTGTTGATTTGTTTTGAGAGAGAAAGCATAAAGTTGGGTGGGTATGGAGGTGAAAAGCATCTGGGAAGAGTGTAGTGAGGGAAACATGATCAAAATACATTTTAAATAATGTTTAAAGGCTTGTACACTGGGAATCACGCCCATTAAGGACCGTGCAGGAATGCCATGGCCTCTAAATACCTGGGTTCCACTGTACTTCACCTTCTCATCTTGACTTCTCTGTTCTGGAATATGATTCAACCATGACTTCAGAGTCCTGTACACAACACCAGGGATGTTACCTTTCTCCAGGTTTTCCCATACTGTTTGTAGTCTGACCTTTGCCTTCAGGCTGCATGGGCTGTGTCTCTCTGGGAAACTCAGTTGTGGAGGGGAGAAAGGTTGACACTGGCTGCTAAACATCGTAAGGAGCACTGTGAGAGGCAGAGGTGCCAAAGCACCTTGGGTTTCTCAGTTGGCATCTGGGGGAAGCTGAAGGAGATGTGAAGGCACGAGACATGAGGTAGCTGCCTTCACCACTTTCTTCACTGGGATCTCTGTGTGAAGTCGAATATCATTCAGAGCGGTTGCCACTCCTCTCAACTCTACAAGCCCTCAAACTACAAGAGTGTTTCAAAAACACCCCAGAATAACGCAAAACATTACTACATGTGACTATTGTTTGAGGAAAATGCAAATAGGAAAGTTAAGACCTAAGACACATTCTTAGCATTTTTACATAATTTGATACTAATCATTTTGGGCCCAAACATATTCAACTGGCTATTTAAAGAAACTTTCTGTGATTACAAGGGATTTGATCACATCTCGAAATTCTGCATCAAATTACCAAAGAGGTCAAACTGATGTGTGAAGAGAAACAAAAATTAGCAAAATCTTAAGTTTCCTAAAGGATAAAAAAAGCATTGACTGGTATGCATTTACCTTTTATTCTTCTATAAGGTGGTAATTTTCAAATGTTTAGACAACAGTTTATTAGAAGAGATACTGAATTAAATAAAAGATCAAAATGAAATAGGTTACAAATCGTAGACTTTCCAAAAGTAAATAGTTCACAGAGACCAAATTATTTTGGCTTTATGGAAAAAATATCATGTATAGAATCTGCTTGTTGTAAGCTTCATAAACTTAAAGACACTCAGAAGAGGAAACACTGAGAGACATACACTTCACGTTCTCACAAACACATAGGTGTGTGTGTGTGTGTGTGTGTGTGTGTGTGAAAGAGAGAGAGAGAAACAACTTTCTTCTTCATCAATAAGAGATAGATACAGAAGGATAAGAAAAAGACAAAATAAAATTCCAACATAATTCACACTAGTGGTACCTTCTGATATAAAGGCAATAGTTCCTCATCCTATAATAACTCAGAAAACACATCAAAGCCATGATTCTGAGCACTTGGGATGATTTCAGAAATTCTACCTGTGCTTTCAAGTACACGATGCAAAAGCTGTGGTATGTCAGGTGATTGTTGCTTCTGTTTTCCTTCTCCAACAAACGAATGGCACAACAATGGCCATGTGGTCCTAACTAGCACTTCTTTCAGTCTCAAGAAAAAGAAACAGTTCATTTTCAAATGGTTCATTTTTAAGTTGTTCAAGGTTTTTGCCAGCAAGAACCTAAAACTTGAGGTTGCTGTAAGAGATCAGGAATTACCAGTGACGAGAGAATTAAAGAGCTGACTGGGGCTCAGGAAGGTCCCCATGGAAAATCAGGCACGTAGGATGGGGACACAATGGACTTGAGCAATCCGTCTGCCACGTGCCCGTACCACACTGCCCATCACCTTCACTCCTCAGAAAGACTATGAGCTTGCTGAGGCCAGATGGGGCCTGTGGAGCTTTGCTGGCTTCGCAGTGGTTACAGCTGGGGAGGGACAGCCTTCTGATTGGCTCCAGCTTGCTCTCACTGGGTTAGCAGCTTATTCTCAATCTCCTGCTTCAGAAAGTCAACCCCAACCCGCACAACTGTGCATCTCTTGAGCATCACAGAGCAGTTGCCTTTCTATGTGGGACTTCATTTCTGTTCTTCTAAGAAAGGAGGAAGACTCAGGACCCTTCCAACATGGTCCCTCCGACTTCAGAGTGAGGGAGGACACACCCTTCTGTGGAGTCAGGGTGGTAGTAGGCTGTGTGACTGGCAGGATTGTTTAAATCTCTCCTGCAAACTGTTACTGTCATTTCCAGAGAAGAGAAGAAGCCCCAAGGCCACTCCACACTACACCAGGCCGCTGACAGGCAGAACACAAGCCAATTCCCCAATATACCACCTTAGTCTGTGTGTTCAAAGGCCTCAAGAGCATGCCTGACTTGGCCCAGGCTCACTACATCAAGCCCCTGATACAAACACTATGTACTATGTTGCTATGGGTGCTGCAGACCTTTTAAAGGACACAAGGGGGCAACCACCTGGCCACCGAAGGAGTCAGTTCCTTCTGGTTTTGTGCACTGAATTAGTTCCTTGGGATATGTGCCAAAGTGAAGTTGTTCAACTGCTGAACTCAAAGGAGTTAGCACTAATTAAATCACCAGAGGCAAATGACATGGGAATTTGGAGGGAAAAAAAAAAATCTCCATGTCCCTGATCTCTGATTTTTGTTTTCAGTGAAATCCTTTGATGAGATAGGCAGATGAGGCCAAATAATGGTACAGCCACTCCATCCCAGTTTCAGCAGGGAGAAGAGTCCAATCCAAGCCTTCAACTGGAGTGGGAGCACTTCCAAAGCAGGCCCTTTTCATCTTTGTCGTCTAATTGGTAGTAGAGGACATGGTGGCAGCCAACAATTCCAGCACCTTCAGCTCTGTGGTTCAAACCTCATTAAATATCAATAGCAGCTCTTATTGTCCCAGCTCCACAGATAGAGAAGCAAGGCTGGTAAAGAAAGGCTGAGCGGCCTGAAAGCAGGGAGTCCACAATACAGATACTCTCAATAACTATATTCTCCCAAGTCCCACCGGACATCAAGATTCCCAGTAAAGTCTGGGACGTCCAGGTGGTTAACTCATTCACAATCTCTAATTAGGACTCAGGAGGAAAGGGGTGGAGCCAACCTCAGGGGCAGAACAAGGGGTGGCGGGGAAGCGAACCCAGAGGATTGGAATTATAACAGGAAAATGGCTGAAGGAATTGAATTGTGACTGAAGCCAAACGGTTTGGCAGAGGCAGCCATGCTTGGGGATCTGTGATGACAGGGACAGTCTTTTTCCATCCCACTTCGAGCTGGCTTTATAGAACTTTATCTTTTATGTCCAAAGATCAAATTAAAATAAAAAGATCACATTTAATGAGAGCTAAGGGAAATAAAGTGGTGGCAATTAAAGAGTAAAAATAACTTCTCTGTGGTTGCAGACCACAGGAGTTTCCTAGTTTTAAGAGGCCACAGGCAAATCACTTACACAAGGCCTTTTGGGCTGCATTCCTCTCGTGTTTCCTCCCACACCCATGGCGGCTAAAGTTAGAGGCAGCGCTTGAACTCCTGGAATGGTGTAGTAACCAGAAGAGCAGCAGGCCAAACTCATCAACTTACAAACGCAGCTTTGTTGCAAGAAGTCAAATGCAAGCCCCTATGCAGTGTACCATGGCCGTGACCCGAAGTTAACGGGGGTAAAAGACGAAGCCCTAATCTTAATGAGATTCTTTTCTTTCCCTGACCTCAAACAGATCTACTGTCCCTGACTGGGGACATTCAGTCTCATAGTTGATCTACGTCCAGGGAATTCTCACTCGGCGCCTTAGTTTTCCACGTGCAGATTGGATCTGAACTAGACCACGAAGCACATGTGAATTGTCTGTCAGACCTAGGATAATCCAGCTCCCTCAAATACAAAACAGAGGCCTGTCTGATCTGAGATTCCATTTCAGTCAGGACCTGTACTCAGGAAACTTGCTATCAGGCAGTCGTCAATCTTCAGATCGGGCTAGGTACCAAAAAACATCTGCAGCTTAGGGATGGCTTCCCAGGACACCTTCAGACAAACAATCGCATCTTCCTAGAGAAGACAAGCTTCCCAGAACACCTGGACACACACACGCATCTGCCCATTGAAGACAAGCTTCCCAGGACACCTTCAGACACACAATCACATCTGCCCAGAGAAGACAAGCTTCCCAGGACACCTTCAGACACACAATCGCATCTGCCCAGAGAAAACAAGCTTCCCAGGACACCTTCAGACACACAATCGCATCTGCCCAGAGAAGACAAGCTTCCCAGAACCCCTGCAGACACACAATCGCATCTGCCCAGAGAAGACAAGCTTCCTAGGACACCTGCAGACACACAATCACATCTGCCCAGAAATGACAAGCTTCCCAGAACACCTGCAGGCACAGAAGCAGATTTACCCAGAGAAGACAAGCCTGGTAAAATTTAAAATTTACCAATTCTGGACAAGATGAGTTACTTAGCAGAAAGAAGTGGGGGGGCTACCCTATAATTTAAAGCCTTATCCCACATCTGATAGAGGATTAATATCCAAAATACATAAAGAACTCTAGAAACTAAATATCAACAAACCAAACAGTCTAACTGAAAAATGGGGTATGGATCTAAACAGAGAATTCTTCATAGAAGAATCTCGAATGGCTGCAAAACACTTAAACGTTCAACATCCTTAGTCACCAGGGAAATGCAAATCAAAAGCACTTTGAGATTCTGTCTTCTACTTGTCAGAATGGTTAAGCTCAGTAACACAAGTGACGGCTCCTGCTGATGAGCATGTGGAGGAAGGGGATCATCCTCTACTTCTGGTGGGAATGCAAACTTGTACAGCCACTGTGGAAATCAACAGGGCAGTTCCTCAGAAAACTGCCAATCAATCTACCTCAAGACCACTCTTCACTATATACCCCCAAAACACTCCATCCTACCACAAGGACACTTGCTTGACTATGCTCATAGTGACTTTATTCATAATAACCAGAAACTGGGAACAACCTAGATGTTCCTCAGCTGAAGAAATGCATAAAGAAAATGTGGTACAGGTACATTTACATGATGGAGCATTACTCAGCTGTTTTTAAAAAATAACATCTTAAAATCTGCAGGCAAATGGATGGGAGTAGAAAAAAAGTCATCCTGAGTGAGGCAACTCAGACCCAAAAGGACAAACATATATGTATTCACCGTTCAGTGGATATTAGCTGTTAAGTAAAGGATAATCATGTGTAACCCACAGACCCAGAGAGGCTAAGTAGCAAAGAGGGTTCTGGGGGGATGCATGGATCTTTCTGGGAAGGGGACTGAAGGTGGCTGGAGATAGAAACTGGAGAAATCAAGTGGGGGAGGAAGGAATGGAGGGAAAGAGTATGGGGAGAGACAGCTGGAACTGGGGGGCTGAGCAATGTGGGAACCTAGTGCAATGGAAATTTCCTAGACTCTACGAGGGTGACTCTAGCAAGGATTCTTAGTAATGGAGGTATGGAGCCTGAACTGGCCATCTTCTGTAACCAGACAAGGCTTAAAGGGATGGAACTGGGACACCAATCCAGCCACCAAACCTCTGACCTACAACCTGTCCTGCCTGCAAGATGTGCTAGGACAATGGTGGCCCAGAGCTTGTGGCCAACCAGCCACTGATCTGAGACCCATCCCACAGGAGGGACCCCATACCTAACACTGCCTAGATGGCGAGAACCATAAGTTGAATAGCATAGAGACCCAGAGAACCAAACATGACTTTCCTCCCTAAAAGAACCAATGAAATGATTCCTGCTATACTCATAGATCAATGCCTAGCCCACTTGTTATCAGAAAAGCTTCCTCCAGCAGCTGATGGGAGAAGATGCAGAGACCCAGAGCTAAACATTAGGCAGAGCTCTGGGAGTCCTGCAGAAGATGGGGAAGAGGTATCTGAGAAGCCAAAGGGGTAAAGGACACCACAAGAACACAGCCCCCACTATCAATCAATTGAGCAGTAATTTAAAGTAGTAACTCAAAGACCGAAGTGGCAATCACATATATGTTATGGTTGTTAGCTTGGGTTTTTTTGTGGGACTCCTAACAGTATGAATGGGGTATCTCTGACCTTTTTTTTTTTAACTTTCTCTTGGGACCCTTCACCTCCCACTGAGTTCCCTCATCCAGCCTTGATATGAGCTTTTCTTTTTTGTATTTATTTTGTTTTGTTTTTTTACCTAGTCTTATTGCAACTTGTTATGACATATTCAGTTGATATTCCTGGCCTGCTCTTTTCAGAAGAGAAACAAATTAGTGGATCTGGTGGAGAGGATATTTGTGGAGGGAACGGGGAGGAGTGGAAGGAGGGAAAACTTTGGTTAGAAAGTACTGTATGAGAGAAGAACAAATAAAAGAAAGACAAAAAGATGGGACACACTTGGTTCCAAGGCCAAGCGTACTCCCAGTCTATAATCCAAGCATGGGCCTCAGCACACTGAACTCACCTGTAGAAAGTCGTATAGTCCATGGTTGAGTGGCAGGTCTGAAACTCCCAGGACTTGAGTTTCTGGCATTCTCGATGGGCTCGCAGCTTCACCTTCACTGTGCCTTGGCACAGCTCTGGCACTGGTTTTCTCTGTGGCCTGTTGCAGAATTCGTTGGACTCCACCCTCCACGACTCAGCAAAGTCATCCACGTCGAACTTGAAGTTTCCGTCTCCACCAATCAGGTCATCGCGTTTATGCCCATTGTAGTTGCCACAGAGACCACAGAGCTTGCCCTTGAGATGGGGGGCAGCCATGACCTCCACAAAACTGTCTCCATCCCAGGATATCTCCAGACCTAGAGGACAAGAGGACAGAAGGATCACCCACCCCAGAACACACCAACAGTTCCCAAATGTATGCATCTTTCTCAGTTCGCTACCTTCAAATCAGCCTTCAGTGAGCAACCCTGACTACTGTCTCAACCCTTAATGGCCTTTAATCTCAATCTACATTTGATCACATTCATTCTTACATAAATTAAATAAATGATTTTATTTAGAGAGCTTAGAATTTATCAGCTATATAAAATTTCCCTTTGTGATATCTTCTGTAGTGTCTGACTTCCATTGAAAACTACTATCACTATAGTATGCTAGAGTTTATTATTTTTAATTTTTCCAAAAGCAGTTGTGTTTGTCCAAATTGTGTCCTTGCTTCTTCAATAATGACAATAATATGGAAACACAAAGAAATAAGCATAGTACCCCTAATGCCTTCTTCATGTTATTATCCAAATACTCTCCTATGTACCTATTCCTTTAAATATCAAGGGATATTTCTAAACTGTCTACTATAAGGAGAATATTAAAAGAACACATATATAAGCTGTGCCTGTATATTCAGAAGATGATACTTGAATTCTTGAAAGTATTCACTCCTTATTATGTGTAGACTCCTGAGACACAGGCCACCAACAGACATTTCCTGGAGGTCAATGGCTGGGGCCTTTTACTTCAGTGCCTCCATCCTGGGATGCATACAGTATCTGAGGAGGTACTGCAGACCACCAGGATGGGGGCAAAATTCTTCTTGTATATCTACCATCAGACCAGTGCTTCCTTTCTTGCTCACAAAGTCTTCACTCCAGAGGATAAAGAACACCCTTCTTGTTTTGCTGAACTGAGTAAAGGATTTGTATGAAAACATGGAACCAGAAATGCTAGGCTAGGTTTTGAGGAACATCTCTAGCCAATGACATCTCTGAACAGTGAACTTCTGAGACACATGTAGGAGAGCCGGGCTATATTGTAGTGGCATGGTCCAGGTAAGTCTGGCTAGGCAGTCAAGAAGAAACCCCCTGCAATCAGCTCCGATACTGTATGTGACGCTACTGCCCTCAAGAGAAAGGAGAATTTTGTGTGAAAAGCCGTTAAACGTTTGTCATAAAGAAAATGACTAACTTTTTCTTTTTTTCTAAGTGCCCAGTGGCACCATCTTGCCTGACTAATCTCTAGCAGGGCCTGAGCCCCATGGTGACTGTTGAAAAGCCACCGTAGCATGAACATCCCAAGTGCCTGAACAACACATTTGTGTGATGTCTGTCCTGGACATCTTCATCACGGACACTGTCTGCTAAGAGCAGCAGTCTCAGAGGAAGCCTTCCATACAGGAGGGTCCCTGCCCCCTCCTGATTTTCTCATGTATAGACCCTTGTGCTCCTAATAAAACTAGTCTTTCATTTTGCTTGCCCTGAGCCTCTAGAAAGAGAAGAAATGACTTTCCCCCTAAAATCTACTGTCTTCGTTCCCAAATTGCCAACTAGGCAGACAAGCACATGTTTGCAGATGAGATGAGGGTGAATCTGAGGGAGGAAAAGAAAGGGAGGGAGGGAAGAAGAGAGGGAGGGAAGGAGAGAAGAAGAAAAAAAAGGAAGCAAGCTAGCTAGGTAGATGGAGGGAAGAAGAATTGGTCTTTCACAAGGCAATGCCTTCAGGGTACCAGAGGAGACATGAGAAAGAGATCCGGAGGACAAATCGTACACCAGAATTTCCTAGGTATGAACGTGCTCACAGGCGGAAAGAAGGCCAGCCAAATGGCTTTCCCATGAGGAAGCCATGCAGATGCCACAAGACAGAGTTACTCTATGGAGAGGTATTGGCAAAAATTAGCCAGTGGCCCCAAACTGAGATCCATAAAGGAAAAACAAAAAACAAACAACAAACCACAACAACAACAACAAAAAAACCCCAAGAAAACCACTGTGCACTAAATTTAAGGAATAGAGCATTCTAAATCCAAGGCAAATGGTTGAATAGCTTCTTGGTTAGGAGAACAGGTTGAGTTCAGAGAAGCAACTTAATAGATTGAGAAAAGGAAGAATTAAAGGAGGTCATAGACAAAGTGTCTCAGGAGAAATTTGGTGAATATGAACAGAGAGAAGGGTCATAGGACTGGAACACCCACACTGCTCCTGACATGTGGTACTGTGTAACACAGTGCCAACCATGAGAGCCATAGCTCTTCTACAACACCATGTCCATGTCTCTACACTCATCTGAGTACCTGGCTCCCAGAATGCACGCTGTAAATGAAGGCATCCACCCTGGGATGCTAATCCATTGACTCTGTAAAGCCAACTAAATTCTGAGTTTCACGCTAGTTAAGGCACTGAAATAACTGTTTTGAAAGAAGGCAAACACAGTTTAAAATGATTTGCAGTATGCTCTCCAAGGTGCAGAAGAAACCTGATGTCTCAAGCCTGCAGCCAGGCCGTTACTCAGCAAGAAAAACGAGGGGAGAAAATCAGTTCCATCCCAAGTCCAACTTTTAAAGCACAGTTCCAAAGATTTTCCATGTTGCACAATTTTCCAAACTGCAAACCTCTTTCTTAGACAGCAGGCAAATACTGCTCTTCCAAGTACCACAGATAGTGAGGAATTTACTCCCAAGGGGTCCATTGTCACCACTGACAATGGTAAAATTGACTCTGAACCTTTGGGCAACTTAGTACTTCAAATCCAGCATGGAGAACAAAAGTATTACTGTGTTCCCCTTCCACAAGGGCCTAGTGGTCTGCACATACCTAGAGATGTGTGGACTAGCTCTGTTCTCTCTCAGCAGGGCCTAGTGGTCTGCACATGCCTGGAGACATGTAGACTCACTGTGTCTTTAATAAGCTCTGCTCAAAACTCATGACATCTCATTCATAAAACATGGTCCCCAAAGTGTTCATCTTTCTATGTTACTAGCACATTGAGATTACCCCTGGCCAGTGCCAGGCTTCATCCAGGGGGAAAAGAATTTTCTACAGATGTCTTTGTGTGTCATGCGATCATTTCTGTCTGTGTCTATGTGAATGCATTTACCCTCTATAAGAGTAAAATCCCTCTGGCGCAGCAGAGTTATGAGAGGCCAAGAGCTAATCAGCTGCAATTGAGGGGCGGACTCTTCTTGATGGGCTTTTAAATGGGGGTCTCAAGAGAGGAAAACATCAGGACAGGGTTCAAGGGGCAGGAGATGGCCCCTTCTGCAGCTGGGATGACTTTCCCAGTGTTCTGAATGAGAAACTGGGTAGAAATATCTAGCTAGCCATGAGCGGGCGAAAACGGAAGCACACACGGTGACATCCAGGCCTGCAAGCAGCAGCCACATTCCTTCCACTGTAGGGAGGGCCTTCCCGCTGGCCCTCCTCACCAGTGGGTCTTTCCCAACCTGCTTTTTGTATTGTTTTGGTTTTTGGTTACTGACGCTTTCTCTACAGTCCACTTAAGGAGAGCAGGAGCTGTAAAAGTCTGTATATATTCCAGAGTGAGTTAGAAAACCTGATGATTCTTCTGTTCAAGTTTAATACCAGGATACATTCCAAGTTCGACGAGTATACAGCTGTACAGAAATATAGTTCAAAGCATGTTCCTCGTGAACGGACACTTTCGGGCAGACCTTATGTACTCAGGGAGAGCTGATGAAGAAAACTGATGACAGAGAAAAGAAGTTTTCATTTCCATTATTGGCTAAGAACTCAGTTGGGAGAGGGTGTGTGGTGACGGGCAGCGATGCAGCTAAGACCAGTCATTAGCAGGTAGGCAGCAGCAGCCTGATTCCGCCACATTGCCACCACCTGGACAGCACAGCCAGATTCCATCATCAAGTGCTAAGTCTCTAAACCACAAAGACAAAAGCAGCAGCCTCTCTTCCTGCCCTGTCCCGGCTGAGGGCCGGGGGTAAACTGCCATTCTGAAGACAGGACCCTTTGATCTAGACTAGGAACCAACACAAAACTCAGAGGAAGATGAGCACTCAGAGGAAACGCCATGCTATTTGAACTAGACAAGCAATGGGTGATTAAGGTGAAAATATCCCTAAGGGGTATTCAAACTGAGATGGCTAAATCAGAGTGGGAACACTACGGTCTGGAAAACCAGTCATTTCATTCAAAGCCCAGTGCAAAGGAAGTTCAGTGCTCAGAAGAAGGAGCTCTTCTCAGGGGAGTAGGCTCGTGTGATCTGTGCACTGCAATCGTTCGGCTGGGTGTGAGGGGTGCGGGACAAATCACTTGCATCATGGAAAGAGAGATGGAAACATAAAAGAAATTGGAAGATTGAGCTCCAGGTCCAGTGTAGTAAAATTCACTAATCTGATTATGATATTTATGAGCTATCATTATTTTCTTAGCAGCCCTGACTGTCCTTTTACTCATTCTTTACAACATGGAATCCTACAAAAGACATACTTATTCCATAAGGTTTTGCCAGCCGTACATGAAACAGGACTGAACCTCCTAGGCTGTTAGTAATCTTCCAGTACTTCTTTGAGAACTGGGCCATGACTGACTAATAATTTCCATATCAGTACAATCCATTGTGTCTCACTGGCTTGCAAACAGATATGCAGGATGCTTCTAATTACTTCTGTGTAGTAACAGCCCATTTTGGATATACTTTACAGGGAGACAAGATGTCGGCTCCTTTAAAGGAAGGAGCTGGGGTCTGAGTTTTAGATATTTAGAAAACTAGATGATTCCTGTCATTTGGATATAAGAAGAGCTGTTTAGACTTTCTGAGTAGGGCCTAAGTGCCTTCATTGAATGAGTGCAGCCCTTCACACCCGAGAGGGATATTTTCTTCTTTGTTCAATGTCCCTATACATTAACATTTAGTACCTAAAAGTTCCACGTTGGCCTCGTGCCCTGCTTAGGTGAGCTGGCATTCAATCGATGTAAGCCAGTTTATCAAAATATATACTTGACTTGAATTGTAACAGTTGCAATGGTTCTGAAGCAGCAGCAGCAACAACAAAGAAACCACTGAATAAACTAGAACTCAGCTGATGCTTTCCATTATTAAATTCTCATCAGTGAGAAAGAGAAAAGAAAAAAAAAGGTATGCCATTCTTTAAGGTATTATGCTTAAAGAATTGGAGTCTACCAGGAGACCTCACAAGCAATATCTAACTACTGCCATGCACTAACCAAAGGTGGCATGCTAGGAACCACACAGATGAGGTGGTAGTGCAAACTAATTCTCTGAGGATGATAGAGAACACACTAGATTCTGCTTCCAAAACAATTTCCTGAGGTGGCCGAGTAGACCACTGGCAACTGTGAACAGCTTGATCATGGGTTGGAAATTCTCAGCACACTGGGCCTAAGGCTACTACTGCCAAGAAAGGGCCTCAGTCATCATCTCTATGCTTCCGAGGTTCCGCTGGGGATACTCTTCCAAAGCCAGCCTCAAAGTGTCGTGTAGCAGAAGCAATGCTCTGAGCCATAGGGTAGAACATCCACTCCACGTTAGAGCACACGGGCCTGCTGAGTACACGTGGCCCCGTCACTATCTCTCAACTGCATGCGCACGCAAGGTTGCTCTATTCATCCCAGCACAAGACAACCAAAGGAAATCGGGCCCTGAGAACAAGCCCTTCTGTGATGAACACTCATAGGGGCCTTCTGCTGTTCAGGTTTGTTTTTAAGGCGCCAGGAACTGAAGCTGGGGCCTCACAGAAGGTAGGCAAGCACTCCACCATAAAACTGTGTCTCTGTCTCTCCTTTTACCTTTTCTCTTGACCTCGTGATTCTCTTTCGTCAGACCCCCACAGAGCTGGAGAGCCCGCAGGTGGGGGCTGCCCCTGCTCTCTTTTGAACAGCAACAAGGACTAAAGCTGTTTACTTCTGAGAACCCTCCCACCCTGTCTGGACAGTTACTACCAAGAAAACCCTCTTCCTCGCAGATGTGAAACTGCACATGGCTGGCTGATCTAAGAGACACTTGACAGTTCCAAGCTGGACATCAATGCCCTAAAATAGCAACAAAGCTGCAGGGAGGTTACTTGGAGGGTACCGCTGATATTTTTAGGACGAGAGTGGAAAGGTTCTGGGTGTCCAAAAAGTGCCAAGACTGCTGTGGCTGGTGGCCAGGTGCAAGGCTCTGCATGGTACAAATGCCCATGGTAATTTCATAGCCTTGTCAGGGTGTGCCTCTCCCGCAAAAGTGCAGGAGACAAGGCTGGTTCCCCCGCGCAGGAACAAGACACAGTCCAGAAGCTGCTCTTGGCACAATGAGCAGAATACAGGTCAGAGGGAGGCCACAGAAGAAGCCCCACCTGCTCTGGTGGTCACTTTCAAGAGGTAGCCATCCAGGTCGATGTGGAAGTGAGGCGTGTGGCAGGGCAGCGCAATGCGGGAGCCGTTCCAGCGCACAGTGAGGTGCTGCTGCAGGCTGATGGTGCTGTCGCCCAGCACCAACTCCACAGATTTGGTCCAGGAGAAGGAACGGGTCCGGCGGGCGTCGTTCTTCACCAGTACCTGAAAGGGTGAGGCAGGGGAGGAGCAGTCTTTTGTCAAAACGTACTGACAAGTCCCCTGAAAGTTAAATGTCCGTCCGTCAAACGTGTTGTAGTGTGGATCTCCGAATACTGTGCAAACGCCGGGCTCTGCGAATGAGAGAGACCAAAGTAGGGTCACAACCAAGGCAGAGGTGCAGAGAAATCAGAGATCCCTAAAGTTAAGCTGCGAGAGCGCCTACCGGCAGCAGGCTTGGGAGGGATTCATTAAAGTAATCAGGGTTTGAAACGGGCTGGGTGTTATACAAAGTTTTGTTTGTTTTCCTTACACTTCCCATCGTGTGTTCACATTTAAAGAAGATTCCTAATGCAACAGAATTCTCAGAACATCTCTCTGCTGCAGCCTGGCGTTCTTCGGTGAGTAAAGGAATTGCACTAAGGCCTTACTCCATAACACACATAAACAAGAAATCAAACATTACATAAACAGCAGCAAAACTATACCACGCGAAAACTACACCACATGAAAACAAGAAATATCAGTTGTATTTCTTAGGTTGAGATTCTCTCTCTCTCTCTCTCTCTCTCTCTCTCTCTCTCTCTCTCTCTCTCTCTCTGTGTGTGTGTGTGTGTGTGTGTGCAGGACAGTGTTGCTGAAAAGGCAAAGAAAGACTGTTGGATCTCATGGAGCTGGAGTGATGGAGTTTGTAAGTTGCCCAGTGTACGCTATAGGAACTGATTCAGGTCCTTTAAAATAGGTCCTCTAAAAGAACAGTACATGATCATTTTTTAAAAAATATTTTATTAATTAATTAAATTTTATTATTAATTAAAATTATTTTATTTTATACTATTGATGCTTTGCCTACATGTATGTCTGTGTGAGGGTGTCAGAGCCTTGGAAATGGAGTTACAGACAGTTGTGAGCTGCCATGTGGGTGCTGGGTATTGAACATGGGTCCTCTGGAAGAGCAGTCAGTGCTGTTAACTGCTGAGCCATCTCTCTAAACCCATAGTATATGCTTCTAACCACTGAGCCATTTCTCTAGCTCCAAAATTATGTTTCTTATAGTTTGATCCACATGCCAAAATCTAATGTTAAATAATAAAGTAAACTGGAAAATGCGTTAGTACATTTAGCCCCATCGACTCCAGACACTCTGAAACACAATTAGCACATAATTATGAAGGCAACATAAAGTTCGGTACTCTGAGGCATCTCAGCAGTTTTATAGAAAATTAAATATTTTTAAGAATAAAAATTGGCAACGGTTTCTTTTCAAGGGAAGGATTTGTTATCTCTTTTTACCAATGCACAAACACCAGGAAATTGATTTCGAGAAATGGGCCCAAATAAAGAAAGGCAGCTGGACATATGCTCACAGCACAGTGCCCAGGAGGCTGAGGTAAGGAGATGTCAAGCTAGAGGCCAGCGTGGCTGCACAGTGAGATCTCATCTCAGATGAAAAGAAAAACAACATAAGCGAAAGCCGAGCAATTTCCAGCTAACACCAGAACAATCATCAAGTCAAGAACAACCGGGACAAATGATCGGGTCAGGGGTGTAGGACTGACATGGCTGGAAAGGACCCACTGAAGCTACTGAACCTCCTGAAAGAGATGGTCCAGGCTGTACGAGGTCAGAACTGAGCCCAGCTGAGCCGAGCTGGTGACAACCATGGCACTCGATGCTCCCACAGTGTATGGAGAACAATGCTCGTTCAGGATACACTTCATCGCTACTCTCAAGAGAAGTCATACAAATTACACATGTTAGGAATTTACAAAACAAATTGCTGTATATGTCTTTTTGTCTATATCTGTCAGAGACAAAATTGAGAGTTTCTGAAATATAGAAACATTTCAATAAACAAGAATATCTATAAGGCACCATCATGGCCATGGAAGAATTGGGTGGGTTTGTCCATTTTCATTGTGACCCCAGTTTTATCACTGTTACATGTTGGGTGTACCCCTCACTATCCTAGGTCCCCCAGCTAGTCTCCCCTCACTTGACTTCTCCATAATGCTTATCTCAGTCCTTGCTGCATGGAATGGGCTCCAAATCTGCCTTCTCACACTGGCCCTCACTAACTAACGGAATCCATTGCTGGTATGAAAGCATTGCTTGTTGACAGGGCGAAGGCGGTGTGCAGCCCAGGAGATAAAGGGTTCAGAGTTAGTACTCCCCTCTCATATTGTGTACCAAATTCAAGTTTGTTGCTTAGTCTTTAAGGTTCTTGGTCCCACCTACCTGTTCAAGTTAGCACAGAACCTGCTGAAGTTCTTGAACCTTCAAGGCTGAGAGAGATGGCCTCGGGTTAGAAAAGGCAAAACACTCACACACTACCAAAGGGGCTGGCTTTCTGCTCCTAAGGGTGTCCCCAAAGTTGTAAACAGGCCCGGGGCTTTCCATGCCTGGCACTACATTCTCTTGTGACCGTTTTACTGCCCCAGTAGCAACTGTGGTTTCTCTTAATGTCCTGATCATTCTTGCAATGAAATGATCATTAATCAAAACATTAGTAACCAACACTTGCCAAAAGTTCACACCCTGTGGTAGTACTCCTCTGCCTGCCTACTAACAACGGAGGCATCCTGAGAAAATGAAAGATTGTCTCTGAACACTAGACAAACAGCTAAGCATTTCACAGTCGACCCAATAATAAGGGCTGTCATCTAGTCATTGAAAACATTTATGAATGACCCTTAGGACTAAGGAAATGTTTTTGTTGTGTAAGTAAAAAACCAGTAACAATATTCTTTGATTCTGGGATAATCTTAACTACCTTACACACACACACACACACACACACACACACACACACACACACACAAAGCAACCTTTACTTCTTGATGGAACCACAAATGAAACTTTTTATCTTACATCTGTTTTCCTAGTCTTGTTTTGTTTTTGTTGTTTTGCCTTTAACAGTGAAGGGTAGATAAAGCCAATTGTGGAACAAAGCGAATCCCAAAAGAAGCAATAGAAACTGGACTACCCTGGTCTGGCCTCAGAAACCCTGAGTTTACTCTTGGCTGAACAAGAAGCCATGAGGGATATGCAGAAGAGACCCAGAAAATAGAAACTGTGTGTGAACAGGCCTGTCAGGAGAGATATTTTTTAAGAGTCTTTAATTTGTAGGAGAGAAGAGTTTGGAAGTTGGTATGATTTCCTGTGTGACTGCAATATAGAAGCAGCCAACAAATTTTCAAGACTATGAGGAGGCTTGAGAATTATGTGCTACACGTGGGAACATTCGAATCATGAGCTGAAATCATTGTGAAATTTTGGCCCCTTTTCCTGGCACCCAAAAGTCTTCATGCCAGTTCCCAGAGGAGTGGGGTGAGACACGTGCTGTCAAATGCCTAGGTAAGATGGCCAGTGTTACAGAAAACTGGGTCCCCAGGACAGAAGCACCCAGACAGCGGAACAAAAGTGAACAGTGCACCCTCATGGCTATTTTCAGGAGAGCCAGACAAAGGTGCTGCAATCCAAGATGTCCAGATGTCTGGTCACACTATACGGGAAAGCTTGGCTCGTGGTTACGGGGACAGACAGGGAACCGTGGAAACAACTTGTTTGAATGTGCATAAAGCCAGAGATGGAGAAGGACATTCCAGTTTTTCTCTGTGGCACATTGTTTCACAGTCTTAAAGTCAAATCTTTATCTAGGTTTGTGTTGTTGTTATTGTTTTATTTTAAATATATGTAAATTAATGCATATGTCCAGAGAAAAAGATCAAAACTTAAAAACTCAAAAACTCAAATATTTAAATTTTAAAATGATTTAAAAAATTCTGCTTAAGCAAAAGAATTACATGTGGCATTTCTTTTCTTTTTCTTATGATATTAGTACTATTTATATTTTCGTTTCTTATGCCCTTTCAGAAAGGAATGTAGACTAGAAAACCCAAAATTCCTTCATTAATATATAGTGCATTAATGAAGCATGTGTATAAAGATTGCCGCCTCTGAACACACGGTCCTGATGTTTTCCTCTTAACTGCCTCTGATTGCTTTATTTTACCCTGGATATACATATTTTAATGAAATGCCTTTTCTCTGGGAGCAGTGTTCTCAAAACATCTGTCAAAGACTATTAAGTGAGAACTATAGAATCCCAGGCACAGCGGCAAAAAACAAGAGAATCTGGGTAGACGCTAGTCTAGCTTTTTCCCCCCGAACAACAAAACAAAGCAGAAAAAGTGCAAGAACGAAACAAAAGCCCCATTCGTGTTCTGTCAGCAAGCAGTAAGCAGTGTCTACAGATCTGGGGGGGTGTGTATGTTTATTTTCACAGAGTTAAGACAACCCTGTACATGAAATTTTATTTCCCATATTTCACTTAACATGTCATAAGATTTCCGCAGCCGTTCAAGCATGTTTTCCTTTGAAAACCCAAAAGGGAATTTTCGCCTCAGTTCTTTACGGCTGCAGAGAGGGAGGTCTCTCCAGCACCTCGCGTGGGGATCAGCACGTTTCCGGAGGGGCATCCTAACCACACATAAACATGGCTTTAAACATTTCTGGGCACAAGCTTCAGGGAAACAGGGCCTGCAGGACTCTGGGCCATGGAGTCCTGCTGAGCCTCTGGGACTTTAGTAGGGTCAGAGATGCTGAGATGCCAAGTCTTGGGCAAGATTTAGGAAAGGAGGGGATTAGAAATACTGCCTGAGACATGAGCCAGCTGCTCTTTGCTGAGCTGACTTCTGACCATAGTAGAGTCTGGAAAAAAAAAAGAAGCCCCCAGTGTCTTCTGCATGCAAGAGCTGTGGCCTTGCACAAGGTGTCAGTGACAGCTGTTAGCCCACAAGGCACATGAGAGCCAACAGATGCTCCACCAGGTGGCACCTGGATACCTGGAAGGATTTGCACGTCCTCTAACTTTCCTGTAAGGGGTGGCACAGGGAAAGGGGTGGTGGCTCCATTCCCATCAGAGACAGCAACGGGTCTTCATTAAAAAAGAAAACACCCTGAGTTTTTAAAAACAGTGACATAGGAATTTTGTCTCATATGGAAATTTGTTTCCCCATATTTCTGTAACTACATGGACTCACGAATTTATTCCCTAACTTCAAAAAAATCAAACCTAAACTGACTGTAGCTACCAAGCCACAGGTGCCATTCCAGGCCCCACCTAGCATATCCTGTCCTAGTACTTCACACCTGTTACCCAGGGCTCAGCTTGTCCCACCCATGTGCATGCATGCCTATATACATGCACACACAAACACGTGCACACAAGCGCATATACAAACACACATACAAATACAAGGACACATGTACACACAGGTGTGCACACACATCACCCCACCCCTTCAGCTCTGGCTTCAGTACCGTCTTCCCCAGTAATATCTTCAACACCTCAGCCAGTGCCATTTTTCTTTCTTCTCAATTCAAAGAACAAAACTGATCTTTACCATACAGAGTCTTTCATTGAGCCCTGTTGCAGACGGGCTCTCTGGCCAGTAAGCTGCTGGGATCTTCCTGTCTCTGCTTCCCCAGTGTTTAGACACAGGGACAGCTCTTGACACAAGCTTTGCAGATCCAAACTCAAGCTTGTAGGGCAAACACTTTATCGACTTCTCTGTCTCCTGACAATGTTAAGCCACTTTTTAGTCCACCCAATGCTTATTATAATGTGAATTCCTCACTCCTAAGTCTGGCCTTGAGCTCCTTCAATGTATATTTCATGTATACTTCTCAGGGCCCTGAGAGCTCACTGCTATATTGGATGCTCTAAATGCACACACAGATATGCATTAATTGCATTACATCAGTGCATGACATACTGCCCATTAAATATCAACAAATATTTGCTGAAAATGGGATAATTATTTAAACAATATATTTGGCTAAGAAGAAATTGTCTATATGGTATTTATTAAAATAAATACAAATAATGACATGTGGCAGGTAGCCAGCAGAAATTTGTTTAATTAATTAATTGAATTATTTATGAACAAATTAAGAATAAATACACTATTAGGGAAAACAGAGAAGTGAAAAATATTAAAGGGGAATTATATTTGGTGGCAAGAAAACCACCTTGGAAATACCAGTCTGGGAGCTCAGTGCTCAGGTGGGGAGCAATCCTTCTACCTTCCAAAATCAATCCCTTCCGCTGAATAGACATGTAACCTACTGAAAAACATTCTCAGAATCACAAAACTAGAACAGAACTTAATTCTGATCCTACACTGACCAAGGATGACAAGCTGATCTTGGTTACTGAAGAGAAAACACAGCCTGATAACCAGAACCTGTGCCTGTGGCATCAATAGCCAACGAATGGGAGGAGTCAGTGGGACCAGGCTTGCTAACCTGCAAAGGGGGATCTATCCATTATAAACAAGGGAAAGGAATACAAGCCCTTTGCTGAACAGTAAGGCAGGATCATGACACACATTTTCCAGGAGAATGGGATCAACTGTGACTTTAAAAAGAAGAGCCAAGGGTGAAGTGATGCAGGTAGCCTTAGAAACTGGGAAAGGCAAGAACTGTTTGAGGATTTCCAGGGAGCACAGCCTCAATAGTGTGATGTGGGATACACCACTGTAGGCTGTGAATATGTTTTATTTCCACTGCTTAATAGAGAAACTGCTTTGGCCTATGGCAGGGCAGCTACATAGTGCCTCGTTGACTTTGCCTACTCTCTCTCTATATATCTCTTTTCAGATTTGCTGCCTGGCTTTATTCTGCCCTGTTGAATAGCCAAGTGCAGCAGAACCAACAGCCAAAGCAGCCACTCTGGTCCTAGCTACTACTGCTTAACAGTTTAAAACAGTGGTCAGAAAAAGATTACAGAAACACAATAAAAACACATTCAGACAAAAATAAACCTCTAAATGGGTCACAGAGGGTTTAAAAATGTGTATAGACTTGGAAGAGAGAGGAAAAATTGTTTAGGAAGTTTTAAAAAATAAAAATAAAGTCTTCAAAAAGACAGTAAAGATAATATAAAACTATAATAAGCCATGTAAAATGTATGCTATGAATATGTTTTATTACCATTGGTTAATAAGGAAGCTACTTTGACTTATGCCAGGGCAGAATAAAGCCAAAAAGGAAATCTGAACAGAGATATAGAGAGAGAGTAGGTGGAGTCAAAGAGATGCCATGTAACTGCTGAAGGAGAAATATGCCCAGAATCTTTATGGAAAGTCACAGCCTTGTGGTGGTACACAGATGAGTAGAAATGGGTTAATTTAAGATGTAAGAACTAGCTAGAAATATGGCTGAGTCATGAGCCAGGCAGTGTTGTAATCAATATAGTTTCTGTGTGATTATTCAGGTCTGGGCGACCAGGAAACTAAAACAGTCTCCTTTTATAATTGTTTGTAAATGTTTGTTTTCATATGAAGGGGATTGGTTATAAATGATTAATTGATGTAGTCAATCTCTTCCTAAAGAAAAAGGGGGCTATGACATAAAATCGATGAAAAAAGATTATTGAATCTAATTTAACCCAAAAAGCAACTGTTAATCTCAAAATACTTTATATTGCTATGGATTTTGTTTTTTTTTGAGACAAATTTAATGTCAATATTGTTATACTATATTTCTACTCTTGTGTATTATATTTTATATTTCTACTCTTGTTTAAGGCATTATGTTTATAAAACTCTTTTAAAAATGTAATATACAGTTTAAAAATACAAATAAGTAGCTATCTATAATAGTCAAACTTATAGTCATGCTAGTTAGGTTTCCTAGATATATGGAAATATATTACAAATGGATAAATAATCTTCGAACACTTCAAAGAAATATGGAATATGGCATTAAAAATGTTTTAAAAACAGACTTTTCTCAACAGTGAGACATGTATTTCCTGGTAGCACCAATTACTTCAAGAGGATGATAAGCTTCAAAGAAGTTCCTTATGGAGTTTGCTTTTAATGTGGCAAGGCTAGCCATTTGGACAAGAAACTGCTCTTGCCTGGACTGCTTGCCTGTATGATACATAAACTACACATACAGCTAAACTTTGTCAAAACAAGGCTGGATAGTCCTAGCACAGCGAGGCCTATTTCTGACTTTGACCTCCAGCATATATAAGACAATTAGTAGTATTAAGCCATGATTTTGTGGGAATTTGCTACAGCATCCATTGGAAACTAGTAGCTTAGCACAGTCAAAGCATCTAGTACAAACTGCTTGTATCAGGCACCATGTCAGCGGTGCTGTGTTCTGTATTTTAGTGTCTCATTCCAGCCTTACTAGGTCTCTGGACATCAAGCAGTATTTTATTAACTCCTTAGTAGCAAGCTTGCAGAAAGTGCCTGTGGCCCACAGTCACTCAGCCAATAATACAACTACAATCTAGTCTCCGTGGTCCAAGGCCAATGCCTTCCCCACTTGGGGTTCTACTGACAGGAAACACAGCACCATTCCAGCAGATTTGCTGATGGCGCTGGAAAAGGGAAGTCACACTTCAGGAAAGGCCTCTAGGATGTAGAGGCTCTTAAGGCTGGTCCATGACCTCCCAGGATTGTCTGAATTACAGATTAATTATATCTATCTAGAAGTCAGTTATAAAATTTAGTATTTCATTTCCCCAACTTAATTAATTTATTGTACAGAACTAAAGCACTAAGAAGCTTGGAAGAATCCTGCATTTGAAACCCCATCTCACCTTGCAATTCAGTCCCTAAAAGAGCAGATACAAGCTCCCTATGTGATGTAGGTTTGTCTACCTAAAGCTATTGCTTTGCAGATCTGCTGCGAAGAGGTCAAGGTTGGAGCTGCTCACATACCAGGACCATCGTTTCTCGTATTGTGAGAGAGACCACAAGAGGCAGGGAAAGAACAGAGCTGGTGAAAATATGATGAGTTGAGTCCATCCAAAAAAGACATACACAATGTAGATCAGGGGCCAGAATGGAGTTAGCCCTCAAGGCCGCAGGAAGCATGCCAGTAAAGTACAAACACAGGAAGGAAGCAGCTTGCACAAGAAATGCAGAGACGGGTCTGTCTGCAGCAAGGACTTGCTTCAGGGGACATGAGACACTCACACTATGTAAATAAATTGGCCTGAGATTCATTCGTTGCCAGTCTGAGAAGTTTAAATGTATTCCAAAGAACCAACATTTCTTAATGTGTTTCCTATGAAATATCAATCCCACCTGTTGGATTGCCACAGTAAAACTTTAAAAGCTCTTCAAGACCATTGGGTGGGTGGTTGTGGGAAGGAGTTCTGTATTCTCTCACCCTCCTGAAAGCTTACAATGCCCAGTGTCACAGCTAAGGTCCTAAGAAGTTCTGCAGCAAGGAAGTGTGTTTAAGTCTACCCCATCCAGTATTCCTTATCATATGCACTCAGAGGACCTGTCCTGAAGATGTTACTCAGGGCTGTTCCTCAGCTCTAAGGTTTTATAACATAAACCTTGGAAAGCTCAGCAGTGAAGGAAGATGGCCTAGGTGTTCATGAAGGAAGTGTGTGGGTTCTGAAGTGGTGTACATAAAGGAGGGGGACAGGGGTTAGCAGAAAACAACAGGATGAGGGTACAGCTGTCATGGGAATAAAAAACATTCCCATTTATGCTATTAGAAAAACAGCATAAAGAGGTAATCAGCTAGACTTGATGACTGATTAGCAACAGGGGAGAGAAATGCCAGAAATATGAGAAACAACAATCGGTCTCCAAACCTGCACAGCTGGGAGAACGTGGAGGCCAAAATTGAGTCAATGAATAGGGCTTGGAAACGGCCACTAGCCCCTGCAACCAACGCCAATTCAGATCATCGGGTGAATCTAAGGTAGCAACTGCAGTACTCAGCAGGCGAATTATTCCCTTGGAAAGCTAGAAGCTAAGGTTCGCTATTTTTCTCACAGGACATAGAGAAGCGAGGCTGGTACTTTATCCTTAGTGACTAGACTTCATGGTGCTGTGAAGTATTACACACACTACAAAAGGAGCCAAGGAATCATCAGTATCGTCTGTCTGCATACCTGTGAACTACAACAGCAGCTGACCCGACGGCATATGCCCACTGATAAAGTAGTAGTACAGATGCTAAGTGGGTAACCAGTCACTTTCTGGATCAGATACAATGCTTGTTTTATGAGATAGATCCCAAACTTTGTCATTGTTAAAGGAGCCAAGAATCTGTGGCTAGATAGGTCATAGGCACTCGGAAAGAATCCAAGACTTTTATTCCGCTCAGAGGACATAATACTAAAATGATTCTTGATGCCATTCTATACCTATAGATCAGACCATCTCTCAACCCTCATGAGAGAAGTTTTCTTTGGCAGTAGATCTGAGACTCACAACTGGTCAATGTGCAGAAAATAAAAGACAATGTAGTCAGTCCTAAGTGGGACAAACACATCACACTTTTCCACACAAGACTCTGGGGGCTTGGTGGGAGAGGGATGATGAAGATTGTAAGAGCCAGGGGTGGTGGATAGAAACAATGTTTTCCGGACCCAAAAGGGAAACAGGATCTCACCACAGTTGTGAGCACAAGCATAGGACCTGTGCAGACAGACAGGCCAGATAAAATTCCATCAGAGAGTATGGGAAAGTAGGCATGAAATGCAATCACTAGCTGAGGAGCTATTGGCATTTCATAGCTGTTTGGAGAAGGAGGGTTGGGGTTTTTTGGTTTTGTTTTATGTTTTGTTTTTAATAATTTGATCCCTGGTATGTTCAGCACACTCTAGGGAAGGCCTTACTCCCAAGACTAGTTGGGCAACACAAACTGGTTTGAATGGGGAAAAAAAGCAAAAGAAGAAGGAAGAGGAGGAGGAGAAGAAAGAAGAAGGAGGAGGAGGAGGAGGAGATGGCAAAGAAGAAGAAGAAGAAGAAGGAGGAGGAGGAGGAGGAGGAGGAGGAGGAGGAGATGGCAAAGAAGGAGGAGGAGGAGGAGGAGAAGGAGGAGGAGGAGATGGCAAAGGAGGAGGAGGAGGAGGAGGAGGAGGAGGAGGAGGAGGAGGAGGAGGAGCAGATGGCAAAGAAGAAGAAGAAGGAGGAGAAAGATTACACCCAAATTTGGATAGGAAAGGATCAAAGTGTAGAGGATTGCTGTGAGGAGTTGAGAGTGAATATATTCAAGATGCACTGTATGGAATTCTCAGAGAATTAATAAAAGTATTGCATAAATAATTCAAAGTTTGAACAACTTTGAAGCCAGTGTTAGAAAAGAACACCTGTGGTTGCATACAAGAAGAGACAGGAAGTTCAGAGGACAGATGTATGTACTAAAGACAGACGCCCTGGCCCTGCAGAGGAAGGAACGAGGACTAGGGTGGAGAGCATGAAGAAGACGAATGCAAATCAATGAAAAACACTGGGTACAACGAGCCATTTCTTCTCATCTCTGTAAAGGTGAGTGCCGAAATACTATATCTCAAGAGATCACAGAAGTTGGAGTAACTTCACAAACAATGTTTCTATAGGCGAGTGGACACAACTGATTGCAAACAGAACTCTATGACATATGTAACAGAAGGAAACAAGAAAATCTCCTCTATTTGGAGGCAACCCTCTAAAATGAGTCAACATAGAGTTAAGAGAGAACACAGAGACATGCTAAAAGTTTGGGTTCCAGTCTCCCAGATTACGGCATTAACCGCACTCTCTCTGTTTAACTTTTCTGACCTTCGGACCCTTTACTTGTAAGATGGAGTAGATGGTAGCTTCTGCTTGGCAGAATCATCTTAGAAACTATGTAGCAGAGCGTGTGACTTGCATGTGCTAGAAGCCCTGCTCCAGGGCAGCGTGAGCAGTAACACCAGCAGAAGTCTGTGCTTTGATGGCCTTATTTTACTTGTCGGAGCTGAGACTTCGAAGAGCAGGATGCCTACCCCCATTCACATACAGAGCTTTTCACAAAGCATCTTTCTCAGGTGTAGTAGGGTGTCTGACTTACTCAACTGTCCTGTTCTTTGGTCATATTTCCAGGGGGTTCTCACTAAGTGTATGTCTCCAATATACTCAGCCACAACTGGATGCTTACATTTCTTTAGATTCAGGAGAACAGTGTGCCTGGTGTAGGAGGTTGTTCTGTATTTGTGTTGTTTTCATTGGTTGAATAAAGAAGCTGCCTTGGCCTTTTGATAGGGCAGCCCTTAGGTGGGCAGAGTAGACAGAACAGAATTCTGGGAAGAAGGGAATTGTGGCAGACACCATGATTCTCCTGCCTGAGACGGACGCTGGTTAGACTCATGCCAGGAAGCCACAGTCAAGTGGCGATACATATTAATAGAAATGGGTTAATCAAGATGTGAGAGTTAGCCAATAAGAGGCTAGAAATAATGGGCCAGGCAGTGTTTAAATGAATACAGTTTCTGTGTAATTTTTCGGGTGTAAGCTAGCCAGGCAGGATGGAACAAAGGGGCCCCGTGCTCACTACTACATGTGCCTGCAAAAATTTATATGTATCTTCAAAGGAAATAATATATTAATTTATATGTAGACAAGAATGCATCTCTAATGGAATGATTTAATAGTACTGTATCACTTAAAAATAATTTTAAAAAAACAAAAAGCAAGAATCAACCATATTTCCAAAGCAAACCCCAAAGGGGCTTATAGAATGGATACTCTATTAGGGTTTTTGAAAAGGGTATGGGTCTCATCCCAGCTTTCTAACTTGGTACTCTTGGGAGCCTTAGTTTCCTTCTCAACTGAGGACTGGAAGGGAAGACCCTAGAGAGAAGGTCCACAGATGCATAAAATTTTATGGCAGTAGATTATTAATGAATGGAAATGCAACTTTGAAGGTGACATTGCTCTTTTCCCATGCCTACTATCAATTATGCAGAGTTCTTTCAAGTTGAATACTATATAGAATATTTATGCACATGTGCACACATATGTCCATGTTTATAAACACTCCCCTCTAATTGCCATGGTAGAGCGGGAGGAGAGGGACTGGAAGTACGAGTGGGCATGGAAAAGTAAGCTGGGGACACAACTACTGCTCTGTCTTCTGCAGATAGAAGAAAGTCTGGGCTAGCATATCCTTTTCTCCCAGGCTAGGGTAGAAGAGAGAAACGCTATTAAACTGAAGAACATTCTTCCGATTTCTTTTCTAATCCATAACTCCTAGGGACTATAAGATCCCCCAAACCTCCCTGCCCCTTCTTAGCTGTTAACTATGTACCAAACTCTAAATGACAGGGGACTCAACACAACTGACTCCAGCCCAGCCTCTGGAGCCAGACAGCGCAGGGAGACTCAGGCTCCATCTTTGACCTCCACATCTCTAAGCCTCAGTTCCCTGGCTGTAAAACTGCAACTAATAACATTACTTGGCTAAAAAATAGCTATGAGATGAATATGAAATCAAATGGGACAACCATGACAGTGTTTTGATATATAGCAGATGATGGTAAAGAAATGTTGGCTACTGCCGCTGCCATCGCTGGTTCTGCTGGCTAGCGATGTTGACACTGATGACACAGTTTACTCATCAACGCTAAATTACCAAGAACTTGTCAAGTACTAACCCTTATACCTAGTGTCAGTATGCCACCCTTGTCTGTTTCCACAGGGTGTTTGTAGGCGAGAAGCATTACTGCCTAGTCCACCCTAGAAACTGACCAGACATGGAGAATGACTTCAGTATTATCCCTCAACTCTGCAAATTTGGAGCAAGACACTTAAAAGTGGTAGCATCTCCCAGAACAGAACAGCACAGCCAAAGGAAGAACTCATTTCCCCATCACTTCTCCCGTGTGGGTTCTCCACGGGACCACTGTTGGCAGGTGGGGCTTCACTTTCCACCGGCCTGCCAGCCAAGCTTCAGAAAGTATCAAAGCCAGCTCCACCAGCACCAGCAGAAAAGTCAGTGGCTACTAAGCTTAACACCTCGCTGGCGGGGCTAAAATCAACACCGCAGATTCTTCTTCTGCAAGCCTCCTGAGCCTGGTGGCCAGTTTCCTTGCTTGCCTGGGGTGAGGACAAACTCCAAGGGCTAAGACAACTGGAGTCCCAGAGGCAAGAACCCTGTTCAAACATGGAGTTACTGATGTACAGAGGCTCTGTCAGTAGACATTTTATACATGCAAAGCACCAAGATCACTCTTTATCATGCATCCTGCCCCCCACCACCTCCCCATGAAAGGAAATTGTTGTCCTGTTTGCCCTTTAACATCACTCTGTTTACTGGGACATATAAACAGCCATCAGACATCCAATGGGCTTAAGGTAGAGAGACTTGCCAACAAACCAGCTAGGCAATTTCTGCAAGAAGCTGTGCTGGGTACAGGGCCTGCTATGAGCTAGTGTAGGTCCAAGGACCTTCACAGCTAGAAACTAACCCCTTGGGGTCAGGTTAAAGAATCGCCTGGCAACCATGCACCTCCTGGCACCCCGAGCTGCCGAAATTCAGTATTTCCTGTGACTTAAGGGTTATGAGGCTGAAGCTATTTCAATCACACGTACATATGTGCTCAGTAGACCCTGCCAGCTTCAGTGTTACAAATCACATGCTTGCATTTTGAGTTGGGGGTGCCACGGGCTGAGTATGAGGTAAGTGAAGGGTTTAAGTAATGTGTGAGACCTGGGGGTAGGTGACCATATCCTAACGCCTGTGGATGCCTCTGACCTGATTAAGAGATTAACTTCTCTCATAACCAATCTCTAAGCCCCCCCTTCCTCCACCGCCCCCACACACCTCGCTTATCAGTGAAAACTTTGACACTGAAGTATTATTTCCAAGTTTGGAAAGAGATCTGCTGCCAGCATAGAATTGATCTGATTCTGGTCTCTGTGGGTTGGTGAGGTCAAGATTCCACGCACTACTTGCCAGCACACTATAAAAGAGCATTTCACATAAACCAAATGCTACAAGGAATAACAGAGTGGCCCTCCTGGGTTCTGATGCTTCCTGGCACCTAACTCGTGGTCACATGACAAGCAGCCAAGCAGAGGGACTGCCTTCCAGCTACAGCCTCATACCTTGGCAAGAAAGCGCTTTTGCCAAGAGTTTTATGGAGTTTGTTTAGCTCACTTCAAATATTTTACTTTAAGTAAATCATCCAAACCAAATTCAGTCCTTTCTGTTGAGAAGGAGAGCAGTATGTGTCGGGTGAGTTATTAAGAGGCGACTATGCATGCTCTTTAGACTGTCCTGGGGCCTGATTCTAAGAGGACTCCCCATGTGAGTAGAACCCCAGCGCCTGTTCAGACCAACCTTACCCATTGTTCTGATAAGGGGGCATGGATGGTTTCCTGTCCTTGTGACTGCTTCCTACCTACATAACAATAAACTTGCATGGTTACTGACTCATGCAGAGAAGGCCTATAAAACATGTGTTTCCTCTTTTCTGGGGGAAAAAAAAGATCTCAACTTCTACAAAGACCAAGACAAGTCCAGGCAGGAAGAAACTCAGGGTTTTAGTGAGAGTCCAAGCAGTGCAACCACTGCTGGAAACAGCCCATTCTTCACTTAATATCTATGATCAACATGCAGCCTTGAGTATCTGAGGGCTGGAATCAACTTCATATAAATATGTATGCATGCATTCATGGAGATATATAGTCTTGCCGCCTTACAGCACAGAGTAAAAGGAAGACATATATGTTGAATAACATGTTGAATAATTCACATTATAAGTCCGATCCTATGCAGTAAAGACAGACTTGAGCTTATGCAGGCTGTCTGGTATAGCCAGCATTTTATCTTTCCCTTCCAAGCAATGGAAAGCAATGGCAGCATTTTTTAAGCAACCAGGTTGTCTTCACAATGACTTGTAAGCTCAGAGAATTAAGATGTAAAAACATAATCAATAAACCCAGAAGCCCTGGCCTTTTGATTTTAGGCTAGAAGGGCAACTCCCCTTCACGCTCCTACTGTGCTGTGTCAGCAGTACTGGTCATAAGTCAACATTGCTAGTCCTACCAGTGTTCCTCTCTGCATTCACCGGGGCAGCTTTCTCTGCTTGGAGTATCACTGGTTGACCCCAAGGAGCATTTGACAACGTCTAGAGATGCCTGTCACTTAGAGGGAAGGGTTACAGTTAAATACTCTGCAATACACAGGACATTCCTAAAACAAAGCCAATGGGTGGTGTGGGAGAATTGTCTATATTCTGTCAATCATGTTATAAATAAATGCTGATTGGCCAGACAGGAAATAAAGGCGGGAAAACCAGACCGGAAGTAGAAATGATGTAATGAGAACAGGAGAATTCTGGGAAGGACGAAGCTGATTCCTTTCACTACTGCCCAGACCCCCGAAGCAGCAGGATGTGATCTGCCTCAGTGAAAAAGGTACTGGGCCACATGGCTAACATAGATCAGAAAAGTGGGCTAATCAAGATGTCAGGAAATTCGGGATCAACCTACCCCTGGACCCAACAATACCACTCTTGGGAATATACCCAAGAGATGCCCTATCATACAACAAAAGTATATGCTCAACTATGTGCATAGCAGCATTGTTTATAAAAGCCAGAACCTGGAAACAACCTAGATGCCCTTCAATGGAAGAATGGATGAAGATAGTATGGAATATATACATATTAGAGTACTACTCAGCAGTAAAAACCGATGACTTCTTGAATTTTGCATGCAAATGGACGGAAATAGAAAACACTATCCTGAGTGAGGTAAGCCAGACCCAAAAAGAGGAACATGGGATGTACTTACTCATAATTGGTTTCTAGCCATAAATAAAGGACATTGAGCCTATAATTCATGATCCTAGAGAAGCTAAATTAGAAGGTGAACCCAAAGAAAAACATATAGGCATCCTCCTGGATATTAACCTTCCTCAGGCAATGAAAAGAGACAGAGACAGAGACCCACATTGGAGCACCGGACAGAAATCCCAAGGTCCAAATCAGGAGCAGAAGGAGAGAGGGCACGAGCAAGGAACTCAGGACCGCGAGGGGTGCACCCACACACTGAGACAATGGGGATGTTCTATCGGGAACTCACCAAGGCCAGCTGGCCTGGGTCTGAAAAAGCCTGGGATAAAACCGGACTCGCTGAACATAGCGGACCATGAGGACTACTGAGAACTCAAGAACAATAGCACTGGGTTTTGATCCTACTCCACATACTGGCTTTGTGGGAGCCTAGGCAGTTTGGATGCTCACCTTACTAGATCTGGATGGAGGTGGGTGGTCCTTGGACTTCCCACAGGGCAGGGAACCCTGATTGCTCTTTGGGCTGATGAGGGAGGGGGAGTTGATTGGGAGAGGGGAGGGAAATGGGAGGCGGTGGCGGGAAGGAGGCAGAATCTTAAATAAATAAACAAACAAACAAACACATAAATAAATACATAAATAAATAGATGTGAGAATTAGCCAGTGAGAGGCTAGAGCTAATAGGCCAATCAGCTTAAAATTTATGAAGACCTATGTATGATTTTCTTTGGGGCTAAACAGTTGTGTGGTACCAGGAGGGACGAAAACCCCAAACAAGCAGGCCTGGCCCTTCATGTTACAGATGGGGAGACTCTCAGTAAAACAAAGTCTGAAAACCCTGGCATCTTCTAGAAAACACTGGCCTTGGCTTGACATTTTGGCCTAGGTTTCTCCCTCTAGAAACCTGTATGCCAGAAGAGGTTTTATAACTAATAAGACAAGGAAAGAATGGGCCCAAAGGTTTGTTCCAGATCTTGGCTATAATAACAATGGAATTTCAAAGTAGGAGGTCTTCAGGCCGTAGCTAAGGGACATCAGGAAAAGTCTACCTGGATGCGGTATGGAAAGCTGGGCATCACCTAAAAAGCTGGAGGCTATCCCACGTCTTAAGTGAATCTGAGCAAATGAGTCTCGCCAAGAAGAATGAGTTTTACAGCAGGGATGGAGAACTGCTGGAGAGCAAGCGAGGGGAACAGATGGAAAGAACACTAGGGGAAATTGAGAAATAGCCATCTGATGATATAATCCAGACTTGGGCCGAGAACTGCCTGCCTGAATCCTTCCAGCTCTGACCTGCAGGTGCAGGTGCAGCGGGTGGCCTCCCGGTGCCCCTCCAGCTGGGTGGCTTTCTCTAGTTGTCTCCCCGGGTGATGGGAGGGACGGATCATCAGATACTTCCCACAAGACAGCACTCCATATGACTGCTTACAAATTTTCTTCCTTTGTCTTCTCTTTTCCCCTTTTTATTTCTCTTTAAGTTACCAGACTTCTAGATATGGAGAGGCCAGATTGCAATGGATAAACTAATAAAATCTAACTTTACTTGCAAAAAATGTCACTAATCTCACCATTGTGACACTTAGAAATTAGGGGAGTTCCAAATTTGCCTTGTTTCTGTTTCTGTGTAAAATTCATGATCTTCCCCCCTCCCCGCCCAGATAGGATTTCTTTGTGTAACAGTCCTAGCTGTCCTGGAACTTGCTGTGTAGACCAGGCTGACCTCAAACTTACAGAGAGCTGCCTGTCTCTGCCTCCCAAAATTAAAGGCATGCACCATACCACTTGGCTAAAGTCCATGTTCTTGTGAGGCTGAAAACCAGGTAACTGGGAAATGTGCACATGTGTGTCATGCAAACAGAAGAGATGACCTGCAAAATATCAGAAGGCCCGGGGAGGCCTGCCTCTCCTCCATAGTCTCTCTCTGCTTCATTATCTATAGAGGAATGCAAACAAGCCCACTGACGTGGCTACAGAGGAAAATGCTACCAGGGCATCCTGGAGATTGCTCATACAGAAGGAAATGGAGCTGATGGCGGCCTCCAAACCAGCCACACATAGAGTCTCTGGATGAGGACTCAGGGGAACAGTCCAGGCACATGCTTCTGAATCACCTGTGTGTCAACCATCGCTGCTTCTCCTTTCTGCATTAATTTCTGAATTAACTGTCATGCATCATCAACCTCCTTTGAGCTAGTTTATGACTTCATTATCTTCAAAGGAAGGTCTTTTATTAAATCTATAATTTATTTTTTGCTAATTCAATAAGCAGCTTCATCCATTGTACAATTTCATGGCTCTCTATTTTTAAGCTAATAGTATCTATTAGACATGGGTAATATAGACATATCATACATTAACATATAGCAGTTTCCCATGTATAATTTCATATAGATACAAAACAACACATATTTATGTATATAACATGAAATAGTCAAAGGAAGGAAAACCAGGAGCAATATAAACCCTGGTTTCAGATAAATAAAAGAACAAACCTGATGCCATAGGAAAGTTGCTTTCAACAGCATGAAAGTCCACTTCTGTCAGCCTGACTGACTCATAAAACAGTTTCTAATCAACTTCCTGACTCTGCTAATGCTGCCCCCCCCCCATGCATCAGAAATAATAATGTATGTCTAACACCACTATTTCAATCGCATACTTCAGGAAGCTGTCTCGAAGCCAGGTGTATTTCGGGACTAACACAGTGATTTCCTGATAGAGGTAGGCAGAAGTCCCCGTACGGGGCTGATGTGAAACCCAGCACCTTGCTCTGCCCCAGAGATTAACAGAGCAACCGCAGATGGCTCTCCAAATTCAAGACTTTTAGAGAGACTCTTCAGGAACTCAGCTAAAAGTGTCAGGATGAAAACCACATCAGAAGTTCCCCGGAGAAAGGATGACGGGGATGGGGGAGGGAAGAGGAAGGGCAGTTGTTTGGTGGTATAAAGAGAAGGAGTGAATCCCTGAGCGATTACGGATGTCTGGCTTTGCCGGGCATCATTATCCTAGCCCCAAGGACTGCAAATGCTGTTAGCCTTTTCAAACGTGCATTAATTTATTTGTCTTTTAAAACTCCATCTAACCACTCTTCTCCTGAGCTCTCCTGACAGCAGATTCTGATGGAGATACCCACACTCCAGTGTCTGTGAAAGGGCAACAGCTGATTACGGGTGTCGATGGGGAGGTGGACATGTCCATCTCATACCTACAGAATTGAGTCTACAGAAGACTCACATCAGGTTTTTCTATTCATCACAAAATATCAAACAAATAGAGCACATTTTTTTTTTCCAAAGAATGAACTTACTTTCAGTGCAAATGGGACAGCATCCTTTCCTGTTGAGAATCTTACCCTGGTCAAGAAGGGGGGAAAAAGAAACACCAGAGTTTAATGTTAAGAAATGGTCCTTTGGGATAAATCTTTTTTCAAAAATCTAATATCAGCATTTAAAATCCTAAACAACATCAGCCCAGATTGTACTTGAACTTGATGGTGATGATGGCAGTGACAAATGAAGTTTCAAGCATCAGGTTCCCAGGGCAGGCAAAATCATTCCAAAAACCTGTCCTGTTTTTATCCTTTACGAAACAGGATACCTCAAAGTACGGTGTGATTTTTCTCACATGGAGACAGCCTGGACACAACTTCCTCACTGATCGCCAAATCAAGCACTGTAGAGGTCAAGTGCATTCATACACAAATGGGCACCACGACCACTCTGTCCCCTGCTGTGCTCAGCTAGCTCCCCTGGATGCTGCAATCTAAGCTCGGGATGCAGGCATCCTCTGGATACAGGGCACTACAGACCAAACTCAGCTCGCCTTCTTCCTCTGTAACATCATTCATACTAACTCACTGCTCTATCATCAAAGCCAGGGAAGCAGCAGAGAGTTCTGTAGTAGGGAGTAAGTTTCCATCACTGCTCTAAAAAATGCAGTGCAAGTTCCTAGTCAAATGCCTTTCCGCTTCTTCTAAAGCCTGACATCTAAAGAAGTAACCATACTCTGCAGACCATGTCAGAAGACGGCCTTTTCTTATCTCTGACTCCATGATAATGTGGAAGCAGATTAACATCCAAGGAACTACTCAGTCATGTGACCTTGGGCTGCTTATGAGGATTTAATGAGCTACCACTTTAAGGCTCAATGATATGATAGTCACCGTTACTAAACAATGCAAACCCTTCCTGAGCTGAGTATATCACCTTCCATAGGTGAAGAAGCTGCCGCCATGCGACACGAGGGTGCTAGAAACAAAACGTAAACTTCATTTCAGGGGCGCCACAAGCTACATTCTTTTACCAGATTTTGATGCCACAGTTCTTCGAGACATTAATTATCGCCTGCATTCAGTACAGGCTGCAGTGTGTGCCCCATGCTTCACCTCATTTGAAATTCACGGCCACACTCAGAGTAGGGATGATTTCATCCCCTTTTGACAGAGAACAAGGAAGCAAAGAGCACCAAAAGGTGGCCCAAGACCCAGGACAGAGACCTACAGCTCCACTCCGCTCATTCAGTACCGGCGAGGGCTGTGCAAAGCAGGTTGGAATATTTTCAAAGTAAGCAATCCATTGGCTTTTCAGATGACATTTTGCTACTGAAGAACAAAAGCCATGCCTCACTCATGCCTCACCAACTAAGCCTGTGATGGCACATTAGACTCCATAATGCCAAAGGCAGTGGTTCAGCCTTGCAAATGCTGCAACCCTTTAATATGGTTGCTCAGGCTGTGCTAGCCCCCAACCATAAAATTATTTTCATTGCTACTTCATAACAAATTTTCTACTGTTATAAATTACAATATAAATATCTGATATGCAACTTTTGTGACAGAGTCATTCGACCCCACAAAGGGATCATAACCGTGAGGTGGAGAACCATGACCATAGGGAATCTCATTTAACTTCTCAAAGACAGACTCTTCTCAAAGAAGACCAGCCCAGTCCCGTGGAGGGGTCTCTGCAGAAGCTGGTCCGAAGCACTCTGCCCCCACGGAATTGAGGGTTTAAAGCGAGGTTTCTAACCAAGTGTGACCGAGCAATTCTGTACATCTGTATCTCAGTGGATACTACTGTTTCCCTTGTTCAGCAAATGAAAGTGGAGCTGGTCCTGTTAGTAAATTAGTGGGAAGCGAATAAAGCACACACTGGAAGATCAGAGAGCCGGGCTGTGTGTCATGAGCTGGAAAATGCACACGCTGTAACCTCATCTGGAAGAAGACTCTAGTCAGAGCCTACCTCGGCAGAGAAGTCTTGGGGGAGTGAGGATGCTTCTGTGACCACAGGAAAAAAAACCTCAATATACAAGGATACTATTTAGGAGAAAGGGAGCTGATGGGCTCACCCATCCCCAGCGGGACTCCCAGAGCCTTGGAAATTACGTAGGAGGATGTACAGGGAATACAACCACAACCCCCTTCTGAAAAAAAAAAAAAGAAAAAGAAAAGGTGCGGTACCCGAAAAGGATGTAGAAGCGGACACAGACTCTTTCCAGGATTTTAATTTTAGTATTCTTTTTTAAAAACTTCCCGAGTCAATCATGGGAAGGTGAAATTACTGTTTAGTTTTCATTCTAAAAGGGCTTCAAGGTAGAGCTAACCGATCTCCAAAGATCTCATGCAGGCTCTGAGAAGGAAAAGTGTGAAGGGGAAGGCAGGTTGGAAGGATGCCTAAAAACTAAAAGCTGGTTCTGGAGGCTGCAGTCACGCCAGGGTACTGGCATTAATTGCAGTGGGGGACGGATGAGCTGGGCAAAGGCTTTCCTGGGAGGGATGGACGTCCCGGCCTGAGTGTGGGACACACAGCGTGATCACTAGGGAGACAGACACAGGCAAGAGAGTTGTTTCCCAGCAGAAACCACGGACCCAGCTAGGAGCGAGGGAGCAGCAGAGCTGGCGTCAAGCTGGAAACACCACAGTGGCCTGCTCAGGCGAGTTACAAGAGCCACCAGCTTGGCGCTGCTCCCCAGTTTTGTCTTGTAGAATAAGGAAGCCCATTATTACTACCATGTGCCGGGAGGGTTCATTAGCAGCGAGGTTCCCCGAGGACTGGCAGAAATGATGGGATTCCATTTTTCCCAATGAATATTTATAAGTGGTCCATGTTCAAGTCTGCTTATTGTACCTACTTTTTTTTTCTTTTATGGGAAGTTTTCAGTTTTATGTCTGAGGCTTTTTAAAGCAAGACTAATTAGGGGAGGTTTTTTTTTTTTTACCCTTGTCTCCTCCCCTCCCCCAATTCAGTTGTGCAATGGCAACAGCTGTTGTTTTTTTGTGCCTCATTTGACACTCAAGTAAAAACAGCAACTTTTTGTTTATAATAATAACAGATGTGAATAAAATTAAAAGCTTTCTATAATGGAGACTAGCGGACATGTTCTGAATATATGGATATGTTTTCTTCATTCACTGCAAGGTACTGAATAGGTTTGACATTTTCCCAAAATGCACAAAGCCTTGAAAGGTTTCGAGTTGCTGAGGTGAATTCAATGGAGCCCACGCTTCAAAGATAATGGTGGCTTTATTCAAGCCTCTGGGCTGTGGGCTTTTCAAAAGAGCTATTTCCATAAGGATGCTATTTCCATGTGCGGCTACAATGGAGGCCAGGGCCAGAGAAGAATTTTCTGCAAAGGAGTTAGGGCTTCTGCAAGGCAAGGAAATCCTCCTGGGGAGTTTACTATTAAACAACCACATATTACCATGGCTATGAGAAGAAAGCTGAGATCTCCGAGAAAAGCAAAGAAAGAGAAGCAAAATGTAGTTATAATGTTAAATAGAAAATCCAACAACAGAAAAACAAGGTCTAGGCAGAGAAAGTGGGAGAAGGGTTTACATAGACGGATGAGAAGTCAATCAAGAGTAGGAAGACTGCAGCGAGAACTGGGAAAGAGTTTTGTCACACAAGGCTAGACTCCCAGGTGGGGATAGCAAGAAGGAATAGCAAGCTACACAAGAGGCTTCAGCTACTAGGGTCTATGTCAGCCTCCGGAGTGCCTGGCTGTCTTTTTAGAAAATGGCGTGGGCCGTGCATTTCTGAAGAAAGTAAAGCTGAATTCCCAGCATACCTGTGGGCAGCTACTGACAGGAACGCACTGCTTCTTGCGACACTCTGTCTTCCCCTTCACACAAGCGCAGATGCTACAGTTGACGGAGGACCACATCTCCCCATCCTGCGGGACACAATACAGGATTCTGCTATCAGGCGGAGACCACAGGAGCTGAGTCAGTGTGTTGTGGCTTCCCGATTGAGAAGAGCAGGCCTAACCTGCTCGAATCACACAGCTTAGCTAGCCCAAGTGACTCTGGGGCATCTATAGGTCTATAGGTAATCAAATTGGGGTGGTGGGATCTTGCTCTAAAGTGCAAAGGATTCTCTGTATCCAACCACGCTGTGTTTGCATCTCACCTCTCATGTGTTTTCTACTTTCACCCTGGAAGATGAGGAAGTATAAATTTTCACTCACAATGCATGAATAAAAACATTCCTCTGTTTAGTAAGAGTGAAATATTTCCTATCTTGGACAGCACAGTTCATTGAGGCTTTTACATAGGGTGATGTAAGCCAAACCCAGCTGTGCCATACCACTGAGCCACCCAGGACTTGAAAAAAAACAGAGGATATCAAACAGTTCCCAGTGGCTAGGCAGATACCTGGGTGGCAGTCATCTGAAATCACAGAGCTCAGACAGAGCAGCCTAGAGACATGCATAGCTTGTACACTGCCTGGCTGGCACTCTCCTCTGAAGATGTAGGATGCCATTTGGGGAAGCATTTCTGAGACTAAACTCTTGTTCAGCTAGAAGGCTGCTTGGTCAATGTATTGGGCTCATTGTCTTTATAGGGTGCAGTTATCTGGTTCTGAGCCAGAACCCATCAAGCAGGGACATACTGCACTGAGGTTGGGAAGATCAGACAACAGGCAGATCTAAAGACAAAAGGGGGATTCCTTTCCAGGCCCGTGAATTCAAGACCTTCGGTGCAACCCCAACCTCTTGTTTCTCAATTTTTGAAGCCCTTTTAAGGACTGCCCACCGTCTGCTTCCTTTCAGGTGAGACAGAACTCACTGGATCTGCCTTTAAAGGGTGTTGAACTTATCAGTGTTCTACGAGCAAATATTCCCAGGGCTTACAATCTCTGTAAAGAACTTTAAACCCCAGGTACTAAGAGAAACATTTTTATAAAGTGACTAGAAAGTTTTTATCTAAAGCACTACCAAGAGAGGAGTCTATTTTACCTTGGAGTTCTAGGGGAAAGTGATGACTTTGAATAAAGAGGATATCATGTATGTGTCTCTGAAAACTTGTTATATGACCCCTCCTACAAGCTTAATGGGGTCCCTAAGAATCCAGACCTCTCTTCAACCACGTCAGCGGGAAGGAAGCCTTGAGGAAGCGTCCACATCCGACATGCTGTTAAAGGTCTACAGGCTCATGGCTGTCATCAGGCGTGTCTTTATACAGAATCTCTCTTTCATCCTCAAGGAAAACTTATCTAAGAGAGGGAGACATTCTGAACTAAGCCGATGCCTACTTGTTGAAGTGAAATGGTTACTATCCCACTTATGATCACCAGAAAACCATGTAGAAGGCCAGTAGGCAAGCCTTTGAGTACCAGGGGGTTGGACTCTCAAACCTACACTGGCCACTTACATGGTAAGCAACATCATCTGAACACCTCGACACAAGCCATTTGTGTTAGGAATCTGTAGAATGCTGCTGAAAGGACCCAATTAATCACAGATCCCCCAGGATCTGGCCAGACAATGTGTACTGAGCATCCCCAAGTGAATAGGATGCTCTCTGTCAATTAGGCCCTATAGCCACACCAACCACGTGGCTTGCTCAGCTGAGTTTCAGGCAGTGACTGATCACATATAGAAAGAGTAATAACATTGATGCATTTGGAATCTTTCAAATCCTTGTTTTTAACATATATATATATATACATACATATGTAATCACATACATGTACAAATTAATATATTAAATATATGTGTGTATTTTTAAATGTATAAATGAAATAAAACTCTAATCTGCATTATGTCTGGAACCTTTTAATGGCCATCATAGGATAATGGATCGCACAGCTCACGACACTTGTAACGGTCTATCTCATACATACCCTGAAAATCTTGCTACCAAACTTGCACACTTTGACATCGTCTTGGGGCACTCGCAGGAGACACTCTTCACAGCAGGCATCCCCATTGCTGTCACAGACTCCAGGCTGGGAGCATTTCTTCTTACACACCATTGTAGAGTCCTGGAAGCCCAAAGGCAGACTAGAAATTAAAAATGACGTTTACCCCTCCTAGGCAACCTCCTCAGCCCTCCTTTAACAACCCTCAGCGGCTCCACCTTGCACTCTCTTAGCCCCGTGCTTTCCTGTGGTGCAATAAACATTTCCTCCACCTCAAAACATGTTTCTGGACTAACACCTGTAGCAGATGAGGGTGTGGCACGCTCCCGGTCTTGTTTCTACTGGCCTATAACTTCATGCTCAATGTTCTTGCTCAGTGGAAGAAATCCCAGATCACTATGGCCAACACAATTCCTTCTTCCTGCCCTTCTTTCACTCTCTCCATAAATAGAGCTTGTTCAGGCTTCTTGTACCTTCCTTGGAAATTAGGAGGAGGATGGTTTGAGGCTTGTTGGAGAGGGAAAGCCTCAAACAGAGACAGAAAGAGATACTGGGTATCACAATAAATGCAGGCCACCTTTGGTGGCTTGAATGAGGACACCCTCCCTCCAAGACTCATATTTGCATTTTGAGTTCTCAGTTGATAAGCTGTTTGAGAAAAATCAGAAGGGTTAGGTAGGCGGTGTGGTCTTGTTGGAGGAATTATGTGACTGGTTGGGGTGGCCTTTGATGTTTAAAAAGTCCTGCCAGGCCCAGTTCCCTGCCATTACTACCCAAAGATTATTTTGTAAGGCTCTCAGCTACTGCTCCAACCCCATGTCTTTCTGCTTCCCACTGTGATGACAGTGGACTCACCCTCTGAAATTGTAAGCAAGTCTGAAATTAAATGCTTATATAAGAGCTGCCTTAGTCATGGAGTATTTTCACAGCAACAGAACAACAATTGAGACATGACTGTCCTTTTAAGTATCCACTTTCCAAAAGATATCTACAAACTGAGACTGTGAAAAGCCCACCATTGTCAGGAAAAGTATTCATTCTAGTATTCTAGCTAGAATACTGGGACACATTGCCTGATTATGTCTCAAAGATTCCTTGAGACCCAAAGGGACCTACATGCTAGCATAACTAGCTCCCATTTGAGGCTGTCCCTCAAGCAAGAGAACTGGGAAGGCCACATGTTTCAGCAAAAACTCAGTTTCAGTTTCCAAGAGAAAGCTGTGGCTTATGAGATTTCTGGATGGATATGAAATCATGGGCGTGGAGCCCAAGCTCACAAGGAGCTGTTCTGTGTGTTTACATGAAGCAGTTGTATGTTAGCACAGGATATATATATATATATCCATATATATATATGGAGAGAGAGAGAGAGAGAGAGAGAGAGAGAGAGAGAGAGAGAGAGTTTTATGGATAGGTCAGGATCATGCAAACCATGGAAGGTGGGCATCACCTCAACAAAGTATTTGAAATTGATCAGGTTTATCACTGTAATGAACTATAAAGCTATGCCTTTTTCTTCTTTTGAATACAACAGAAATTATTTTTTATAGGTCTGCTAAGGAATTCATTTCAAATAGGTGGAGCTCTAGAGAAGGGTCATCTGTACTTGTCTGACTATAGAGAATGTTTAGGACAGCCTCCAGATCATCTCTAAAACACCGAGTATGATTATATTCTTCAAACGGCATCAACAATGATTCCCCCAATGAATACAATGCCTACATTTGCCTATGATTCCAATGTAATCCGAGCTCACTGGGTAATGGCACAGCCTCTTAGAGCCCCCTTACCTTGCACGTGCATACTGTGCAGTTATCATAGAGAAAAGAAGATCCATTGTCATAAACATCACTACGAAACAGGCAGCTCCCAAAAGGAAGGTCAAATACTTTCCTCTGACCTATAGAGAAACAAGAATAAGCACAGAGTAAGCAAGACAGAAACCAGACATATCCCATTTTACATCTCATCAATAGGAATTACATCACAGAGCTGTGGGACAGTCTCGCATGACCAGGTAAAGGTGATGTACAAAACAGAGCCTTAGATCAGATACACCAAGAATTACCAATGGAAGAAGCCATTGCAGAAAAGTTTGAGTCCACAGAGAATTTTGCACATTCACCACACTATGTTTACCCTAGTGGACATATGCTGCCTTGTGGAGCTTACACAGAGTTAAGATTATTGCAACACAACATGGTGAGTTCTAGAAATTGTGCCTGATTCTGCTGCCTCTTAGATAAGCGGTAACATGATCTCCTCAAGCAGGATCAGTGAGAGGGAAGCTGTAGATAGAAAGAATCAAGATGCCCTCAGGATTATCATGAAATATCATCTGTTTTGGTCTAAATGGTTTGTGTTCCCACAAAACTCATACACTGAAACCTAAGCACTGAGCCATCATATTAAGAGGTGAGAGCTTTGAGAGGTGATTAGCGCAAGTTGGTGGGGGTGGCGGTGGCTCTCACTAAAATGTCTTTATGTAGCAGACCCAAGAAACAATCCTTGTTCCTCCCACCATCTGAAGAACAGCAACGGAAACTTCTATGAGCTACGAAGAAAAAGCTCAAAGAATCTGTAGGAAGCTTGACATTGGGCTTTGCGGGTTCCAGAAGTACATTGCTGGTGTCTGAAAGTGACCCAGCCAATGACAATTTACTATAACAGACCAAACAAATCAACACATAAGATCACTGAAGAAATTACACAAAGGCATAAAAGGGGAAGTTAATTCAAGGGACACACAGGGTGACTCCAATTCCATGTGCCATATCCAGCTTCTGTGAGGACTGGACTGGTGAGCAAGGAGACAGCACACTAGGCCAAAAAAGAATATGATCTGATTAATTTCTTTCAGCACTTGAGTTTCTACTCTTAAGACAGCATGGAACCATCTTCGACGTGATTTGTTTCTTTAGTTAAAGACTAAGTTAAGAAACTAATCATTCATGTTCACAGAACAAATTTATAACCACATTCCTCTTTCTTTTTAAGAAATATTAGCATTCATCCTCAGTAAGCCCAATGGAATCTTCATTAGTAGACCTAGAATCGCTATATGCATACCAAATGTTATTCTTACAAATAGAGTTGTCAGAAATATCACCAATAGGAGTTAAGGAAAACTATTCTCTTCCTATGGCAGGTCAAGGGTACAGAACAGGCCCAGCATTAAATTAATTGGGTCTCATAATGAGGAGGAAACTGGCCAGACATCAGAGGATAACAGTGAGCTACGTGTGTCGGATCCCATTTACAGATCCCTTCATGACCTTGGGTAGGATCATCAATAATGCCATTGCCTTGTATTATCGCCTCTACCTGCAATGCTAATGTGAAAGCATATAATTAAGACTAGCCCATGGTTAGACAAAATTTAGCAATATCATTGCTTTTCTTGGCTTGTATACTTGTATGTGTAGTAGCCATGAATGTTGTTGGTGTGTGTGTGTGTGTGTGTGTGTGTGTGTGTAGGCATGCATATGAGTTTTATAGGTCGATATTAGGTGCCTTTCTCAATTTCTATCCATTTTATATGTTAAGGTATGTTCTCTCGGTTGTATCCAGATCACTGATTAAGTTAGTGTAGACAATTACTTCCAAGAGTCCCCTATCTCTAATCCCATGAAGATGGGATTGAAAACTAGCCACAATGTTAATCTGCTTACGCCCTGAGTTCTGAGGATCTAAACTATGGTCCCCATACTTGCATAATAAAAACTGCTGCCCAGGCCCACTGAGATATCCCCCTAGCCCGAAACCACTATTAACATCCCAGTCAACAGAGGCAATTCTTATGTGCCCAACCACATTTTGAGGCTCTTTAACTTCCAGAAAAATATAAAATTCATCCCTTCCTGAAGTTCTCCTTTAACGCCCCCGGGATGTCATTTTGAAGCATCCGAAAACCGTTAGCTAAATCACATGGACTGGCCCATCCCATTATAATCACTGCTGCCAAAACACATCTTAGATTTAGAACATTATAGTACAAGAAACATCTGGAGCCACTTTTAAAAATATTTATGACAACAATGAAGTTGGTAGTTTTTCACAAATTGAACATTATTCTCTTTATCAATCCGTCAGAGATATGCTTCTGTCTTTGAAAAAACAAAATAAAACTAGACTCTAAGTCAGTATTTTCTAAAATTATGACCTGGATGTCCTTTTCCATACTTTATCTATGTGTACTTCAAGTATCTCACAACTGACCACAAATGGTTTTGGCAAAATGCAGACAATTACTAAAATCAGACAGACAGACAGACAGACCGATGATAAATGAATAAATCGTGTCCCATAGATTTCGGCATGTTGTGTTTGTATTTCTATTCACTTCTAGGAAATTTTAATTTTCCTTTTTAATTTTTCCCTTCACCTGATTTTGTCATTTCTATTGTTGTTGATATCCAGCGAATCCCATCACTTGTGGGAAGAGGCAGTCCAAAGAATGGAAAGAAATCTTTTCCAGCTATACATCTGACAAAGGGTTAATATCTACAATAATACAAGTAACTCAAAAACTTTAACATCAAGAAACCAATCACCTCAATTACAGAAACGGGGCAAGAAACTACAAAGAGAGTTCTCAAATGATGATATATAAATAGTTAAGAAATATTTTTTTAAAAATGTTCAACATCTCTAGCCACTAAAGATATACAAACTAAAAATTGCTTTTTTTTTTATGTTTCATCCCATCCCAGTCAGAATGACTAAGACCAAACAAAAAAAACAGGGGCAAATGCTGGTCTGAAGGTAAGGAAAGGTGAACACATATCCACTGTTAATAGGGATGCAATTTGGTACAGCTGTATGGAAATAAGTGTGGGTGTTCCTCAAATAATAAAATAAATCTATCACATGATCAGCTCTACCACTTGAGTATATCCACAAAGGACTCCATGTCTTAATACAGAGATACCTGCTCATCCATGTTCATTGTGCTCTATTCATAATAGCCATGAAATGGAGACAGGTAGATAGATGCACATCAACTAAGGAAGAGATAAGGAAAATGTGGTATATTTATATAATGGAGTAATATGCAGCTGTGAAAAATAAAATTTGCTAGGAAATGGATGAAAATGGAAGCTATCATTCTCAGTGAAATAACCCAGACCCATACAGAGAAAGGGCTCATGGTGTCTCTCATATACGAATGTTAGTTTTGAGTCTTCAGATACTTGTATCTCATTTGGAATAGCCACAGAGTTAAGAAAATTACTAAAGAGCCATGGCAGTGGGGGGATCTTTCTAAAACAGGGCACATTAAAAAGTATTAACAGGAATAATGGAAGGGGAAGGGCTAACTTGGGGTGGTGGAGGGGATGGCAATTAATATGGGGAGGAATACATAGCATTAAAGTCTTTTCTAAAATTCAGATGGAAGTCTACTTCTGTATACACACACAGGAGAGAAAGAGAAGGGGGCAGAGAAAGAGAAGGATAGAGAGAGATGGGGGCAGGGGAGAGAATGGATTTATCCTATAACATGACAAAACTTCTATTAAAAACCAGAGACTAACTAACAAGAGTAGTGCCAGGAATAGGTTACTTATTGTGGGGTTGTTGAGTGGTGAGGTCTCATAGACCTACCTCCCCCCCCCCCACCCCCACGAGCAGTACAGCCTATTGCCAGCACTCTTGGTTAGCCTCTAGAACTTGAGGAATATGTTGGCACCACATCCTTGTCTCACGTACTGTGAACCAATTAAGCTAGTACTAACTTGGATGCTTCATTCCTACTTGCCAGCTTTCATGGTACTGGACAATGCTATTCACACCACTAGAGAAGAAAACTAATCATTAATCGTACCCAACTGTAAATCTACATCAAAGACCGGCCTGGCAAGACAGTCCTACTGGAGCAATAAAGTCATGAGCGCCATTGAAGTAACCAAGTGTTCTCTGATTCAACTTTAGTCATACTCCATAAGATGAAACCAATATCTGGCACCATTATCAGGCCAAACCCTTAAGGCTAGACTGTCACAGACCCTGGAGGAGAATCCACTATTGTTATTTTGTCGAAAGCACATAGCATTAAGTAGACTTCTGATGACTAATCATTATACCCACAGATTAACGCATCTGTCACCTCTCATCAGAGAAACTTCTGTCTGCAGCAGATAGTGATAGAGACCCCTCAACTGGCCAAGGCACAGAAAATAGGTGACTATGGAATGCTCAACTCTAAATGAAACATATATACTGCACCCCCTTCTCCGAAGGCTAAGGGCCCATAGAAGAAGAGGAGGCAGAAAGAGTGTAAGAACCAGATATGATGAATGACTATGGGGAAAAAGTATTTTCTGGCTTAGCAGGAAACTGTCCATACAAATTCACAGAAGTTTGTAATGACAAACACAAGACCTGTGCAGGTCAAAGCTAAACCAAATCCCAGCATGGAGAGGGACCCTGGGCATGAAATCCCACCCCAAGAATGAGAAGCTACTGGGAATTGTTAGCTGCTGGGAGCAGAGTCAGTTTTCTCTAAGAGTGTAACCCCTGGTAAGACCACACACCCAATAATATTTACACAGTACAAACTGGTCTTGAATATTTTTTTTAAAGGACACAAAGTTGAATAGATGGCCAAGGTGGGAATTGATCTGGGAAGAGTTGCAGAAAGTGGGGGGAATATGATCAAAACACACTGCACAAAATTCTCAAATAACTAATAAAAACAAAAATATATACAGGGCTCTATGTGGAGCCGGGCATGGTGAGACATGCTTACAGTTCAAGCACTTAGGAGGCAGAGGAAGTAGGAACACAAATTCAGTTGCCAGTCTGGGCTATAATGGCAAGAATCTGTCTCAAAAATGAATAAAATTTCAGTGTCTTTGTGGAAGCTTGCTCATAAACCAATTATAATACCTCTTCTTCATGGCTGGAGTCTCCATTTCCTCCCCAGAGGTCCTTCCATCTCTTAGCCTACATGGCCCTTTTCAGTCATTGCACAGCCTTTTGCTTATTCTATTATTACTGTACTCAATACTATTGTATAAACAGATATTGTATACATGGTGGGTAGATGGATAGATGACAGATGGGCCTATGAATTGACTGATCTATTGATTGATTCCTGAACAAACAGATACTACGACACTTATTTCCTGCATTCGATGTGACCACTGGCTTAAACCAGCCTTCAGAAAACTGTACATTGTACCTAGAACTATGGCAATAAATCTTTATGATGTGTCTGTCTCTTATTTGAACTCCTAGCAGATGGCAGATGATAACTATTAGCACCGTTAATGGTGATGTAATGTCAGTATTATCTTGGGTTATGCCATCTGGAGAGGTGTCTTGGGTACTGCTCTGCGTATCCTGATCTTTGATGAGATGCTCCATTGAAAATGAGCAAGGCAGGGAAGGAAAATTTTGTAATCCAAGCGGTGGCAGTGTTCCACGCGTAGGCATCCCGCTCAAGAGAAAAATCTAAGAGCAAATCAGTATCCATTCAGTCAGAAGCTGAATGTCACTTAGTCTTCATCAAGCAGTTTCCCAGCGTCTGCTTTTATATGTTGTTTTGCTTTTGTTGTTGTGCATAAATGTTTCTTTCCACCACAAAAGAACACAAAATCTCACTTTAATCCCAAAGTCATCACGGGCCAACACAAAACATTCTAGGGAGTGGTTCAGAGGCTGAGTGGACAACTTGATGTAAGCCATTTCCACACCATTCCATTGTGGTTTAGAGCAAAGAAGGAAAAGGTCTCATTTGGCGGGATTGTGATCTTTAAGTTTGCCACAACTTACTGTTCTGTATGTGGTCTATCTGTAAAACACATGGTCAATAAATGTGTACTAAACACAATCGCCACGGCTCCTGTGCGAAACTTCTAATGGACATAGCACACCCACAGCATTTGCTTCAGAGTTCTAACCATAATTATTTATCTGCAAGGCCTTGAAAAATCACCACTTCCTCCTTGATGGACTCCCCTTGAGATGGCACAGGTTCCACCATTCCCTTGGCTTGGCAACATATGCTACACTGGTTTCAATTTGGGGCGACGCACTTGGATTGGCAACAAACAAAGCACAAGTACATGAAAATGTCTTTAACCCAGTGCACCTCACAATTCTCTCCTGTTCTTCTAATTATTCCATATCTGCTTACAAGTATGTTTGTACATGAAATAGAATGGCAAACGCTGCTAGATGAAATGGCAGTAGAATCCCTCAGAGAGGAGAAAACAGTTGGACAGCAATGCCTTTATTTGGTCGTTTGGTTGGAAAGAGAAGCTAAGCTGAAGGTGTTATAATTTGTGAAGGGGGAATCAAAGTCATTTGAGTTAGAGGAAAGAAACTATGAAAGAAAGGGGAGGGCTCCACAAATGGCATGCGTGGAGCTGACAGGAGCTGAAACCTAATCAAAGAGACGCTCAGTGAAAATCTCCCAGAGACAAAACAATTAAGGCCTTCCATCACTTAGGAAGCTTCCTATTTCAGTTTAGGATATTCATTCTACATCTCTGTAAAATAATCCCCTTTGCTGGCCGTGAGCCTTCAGTGAATTGTGCCATATGAGCTCTGGTTCAATTGTTCCAAAGGATGTGAAGATTGCTGGGGGTGACAAAAGAACACCCAAAATAGTAACAAAACAATAGAGAGATCCAGACAGACCACCAGCAGGTCACACCAGAGGTGTTCAGGGACACCACCGGCCTTTCCCTGGGGGTCTCTGCAGAAGAGTGGAATACCTTCTTCTCAGAGGGTTAAAACTACTAACGGTGCCAGTGTGATATATGGTTCTATATTCCACAATTTCCTGAGAAGATTCATTGAGAAAAATCATGTAACCTGTGAGCAGAGCCTGGTCTGTCTGTTGTAAAGGCTTGATGGAATAGCAGATACTTCCTTCCAATCAAGGGTCAATTGCTGTTCATTGCAAGCTGCTCACTTCTGGGCATCCTGAGGGCTTTCAGCTCTCAGGGAACGTTAGTCCACATTCCAAACGCCTTTTCTACGCGTTCCTAACAGTCACATGTCCAGCTGGAGACTCTTTCTTCAGCACCATTCTTACCCCCACCGGATATTAGCCAGGTTGGAGCTGGATGTCAGGCTCCAGAAACCATGAAAGCCAAGAGACAGGCAGCCTCTGAGCAGCTCTCAGGTAAGAGCCAACGCCTCTTCACACAGTTAAAAAGAGCAGTTGTCTCCACGAGGCCATGAAGCAACATACATACATACTCAGCAGAAACTTCGAGAAGGCATCACATTGTCCTTTGACCTGGAAATTGTCACTCACCCAAACATTTGGGGCAGCACTGTCCTGGGGGTGTGTGACTAAGGTGCTGGGGACAAGAGAGAATGGGGCAGACTTCTCTCACGCACTGTGTCCTGCCTCCCTGAGAAAAGAGAGAGAGAAAACACATATTTAGAAAAGTCGGTGCACATAGATGATACACAGCTAAGATGTCGAGAGCAAGCACAAGGCCTTTCTTCAGCATCACACTGGCTGATCAGTTCCCTCTGAGTGATAGACTGGGGTCCCTCACAAGCTTTTCTTTCATCTTCCCTGTAGGCCTTACAGACTCCAAAAACTACGAAAAGATCACTTGCAGCTATCTGGTTGTAGACAACATCCCTCCCAACACCCACTACCTTTCTTTACCATTTCGTTTCTCAAACCTAGCTTTGGAGTAGGCTAGGGTTAACAACCATCTCAGATGTCCTAGGATATGAAAACAGTTTTAAAATGAAGAAGCTAAAACAAAGACAACAACAAAAACAAGCCAGCAATCCAAGTGAATCCATTTCTTATCCAAGCAAAGTGATCCCATTTGCCGAGACTTTTTTGATCTCTCTAGTCCCATCTTCCCCATCTTTCTGCAGATATCTCCCTACAGTAAGGCTTCACCCTCAGTCTCAGCTTGCAGAAGCTGGAGGTTGTCCCATTGACGGTTCAACCAGAGAAGGCAGCGCACCTGCTGAAGGTGTGTGCTGTGGACGCCTATGTGCCACAGGACCTTCTCGCTACCAACACAACCTGGCTCACTAGCTATAAGGCCGTAATGGCTGATACCGGAAGAGCTGGAAGAGCCTAGGAAGCCTACAGTAGGAACTTTGAAGATTTTAGATATGGTTTGCATTTCCTTCTACTAACCCTAAGAACCTCTTATCCCCAACATTCTTTCTCATCCTCTTGCCCCAGCGGCCTCCCCATGTCTCTGCCTATTGGTCTCTGTATTCCCTTGGGAGGCAGAGACGTAGACTCCACCCCCCACCCCCTACCCCCCTTTCTTGATGGTGGTGTTTCAGTGAGCTGTAACCGTATATTCAGAAAGCTAGAAGAAGAAAAACTAAAAATGTTTCCCAGTTAGTTCACATCTAACAAATCATCAAGGCTGGCATGAAGACAGTTCCAATGCCGTAGGTCACTAATATAATAAACTTTATGAATGAAGTCTTATTTTTCAGAAGTAGCTAAATTTGGTAAGTAGATCACCAGACAAACGGGATTATCTTGAACTGGTACCAAGTTCTTGCTAGGTGTCCAGAAGTGAAGGAAAGGTGGACAGGTGAACACAGAGACGCAGAAAAGTCACGTGGTCTGGGCTCTCAGCTGGAGGAACTGTGAGGCCATACAAATGCCTCATGTTTACTATGTATAGCTGAACAGGAAGGCAGGATTATTGTGTAGAGCTGGACAGGGAGATGGGTTATCACACACGAGTAAACAAGGAGGAAGGGTTTGTGTTTTACAGCTGGATCAAGGGGCGGGTTTTGCCAGCCTCAGCAGCAACAGCCTCTGTAGGGGAACAGTCTTCAGACCACAAATATCCCGGGACAGAAAACTACAATGGACATTTTCTGCACGCACTATCAGCACCCGCATACAAACCAGAAGGGAAGACTTTGTCATTTCCTTATGAGCCTCAATCCCACCCTCACCCCCCATGAGATGGGACAGGGGTGGCACTTAGCCATTCCTCAGTGGGTCTGAGGCTCTGGGATCCCTGGCATGACCATGTCCCAGGCATTCACTCATGACTTCCTCTGCTTCCCAAGACTAGGTTCCTGGGATTTGAGCTGCAGAAATGCTAAAGGACTTATGGTTCCCCATTACCTCAGATGGAGAGTTCATAGCTCAAGAGGCCTTGGTCAGTGAGAAACAGGTCCAAGGAGCCCTGGCCCAGAGAAGGAAAGCCCAAGCTGCAGTCACTTCCTCTCACCCCCCCCCCCAGCCCTGTCTGCATGAGCAGCAGACATTACTAGCGTTGGCTGTGGGGAACTTCTTGGCAATCACCTCTCCCTAGCCAAGTCTACCCTGTCCTTTGTTTCTGCATTCCCTAATTGTTGTAGTCACTTTTATTATTACAGTTTATTTTTTTGGTGGGGAAGAATTTAAAAAGAAAAGAGGCCATGTTAAGTCTTCATAAAGATTTGTGATTTTTAAGTCTTTTTAAATGTTGGATTGTTCCCTAAACCAATACAAAACATGCAAAAAAAATCACAAAATACTCTCCTGTTTTTATATTATTTCCAGATCAAGAATCATTAAAAATCTCCCAAGGATCATGGGTTGTCCTGAGAATTCTCACTCAACTCTGCATAAGCCTGAAGGTAGAGATCTGTCATCAGACTTCAGGGGTAGGTAACAGGAGTCTGGGCAAGTCGCTGACACAGCCCAGCTTATGCATAAGACCCAGAGGTTACACGCAGAGGGAACACAAGACGATGCTGACCCTTGATTTTGATTTTTATGGAATTCATCTGTGAGCATTTTCTTACACTCTAAGTTGCTGGCCGTACAAGGCTGTCTGTGTGCAGGCCTCTCTTAGGTGCATGAAAACACAGGCTTTTCATTGATATCCTCTGTTCTTGTTGGATCGACATCTATTTTTAAAGTATATTTTAAAATTAGAAGTTTTAAAATACTGCATAATTTCTAAAAGTTAATGTGTCCAACACTTTGCAGTGCTGGCAGAAGGCTATGTGTGCACTGGTAACTTTCCTTGCTGCAAGGTCAAAGAGCAAATTTTGCATAGCTAATACAACTGCACTTTGTGTTTCCCTAGAGTCTGTTAAAGTAACTTGAACTTCAGTCTGGGTTTGCTGGCTTAGTCAAGTTTTATTTTGTTTGGGTTGCAGTCTTACAGAACAGCCCAAGTCCCCAGTCTGATTCCAGTTAATTCCTCCAAAGAAAGGGCTGGCCCTTGTTAGGAACACAGTTGCAGCTCACAACCTGCTTCTAGTGTTTCAGCTCAGAGGAGATTCTGACTGAACAACCTGTGACTAAACTATACACTAACTGGGTTAAAATGTCAGAAGCAAGCATTTCTAAAAACCAACATATTCAAGGGCAACTGGTCTACCTCAGGCTCTACCAAACATACACAAGCACTTTCAATGTGGCTTCCCTGATCTGACTCTCTTCCAGGACTCCTCTTTGGTACCTACCCTTTTATTATATATTTGTTTGAGACTAATATATATATATATATATATATATACATATATACATATATATATATGCTTAGAATGTAACTACGAAAATAACAATGCTTTTTATAGAACTTTCATTACCAATTAGCACACTCTCATCTTTGCTAAGACTGAGGAAGACTCAACACTGTGTGTAGCAGAAAGTTCAACTTACTCAAACTCAAAGGCAAGATAGGAGCCACATGTCCACCAAAACTGCTTCCTTAGTCTCTCAACAAACATTTCCAGACATCCATGCAGATAGGCCTTGTCACATGACTCATTTCTAATCAGTGGAAAGAACATAAAACATCTGTAGGTCTGATGCCATCATCAACCCCTGTTGTAATCCTGTGTCAGCCAAGAACAAAAATTAAGCCTCTTCTCCCCGTGGAGCCTTCTGGAACCTTCATTTCTCAGGAATGCCCCCCTTTCCATATCTTCCATTTTACCATTCATTCTTCTATATTGGGGGCTTATATAATTTTGGGTGCAATTATAAAAGCTTCATCTTATAAGGTAACAGAGTTTTGCCTCCATTGTAATGTCTTCTTGGAGGCAGGTCCAGTTCTGTGCTCCTGATGTCCTAAAGAAGAGTGAAAGTTTGAGGAAAACCCCATCCAAGAGTTGTTCATTGAGAGGTAGAACATGAGCTCCAGATTCTGGAAACCGTTAGCTGTAGAACGCTAACGATGAGCTGGTAGATCTGGAGGTAGCCTGTGTCCTCTTACCTTTGAATCTCCTTGGTTTCTATATTCTCATTGGACTGACCGCACATCCTAGTTGCTAACTAAATGCCTCTGGATGTTGACAATATTCAACCTCAAGATGTAGAGCTCTTGACACAATTCCTTCCAAGCAATTGAAAGCCTGGTGTTATAAGCTAGTCACGAAGGACAGGAGTACCTCTGTGTTCTGACCCTCACCATCTACCTTTCCTTGAGAGAAGCAAGACTGTTGTCTACAGTCAGCTGTTTGTTACAACTGCATAGTCAAGTACTTCTCTGTCAGAAGCCAATTGTTAACAAGGACCTGAAACCTACCTCAGGTCTATTTCCTAGGCTTTTCTACTTGGTTTAGATGATCGAGTCAAGAACACAATTGCTTTGTGTCAAAGTTTACCCTGCAGCAGCAATTTTGCTGCATAATAAAAATCTGTCTTCGAAGCAGAATTTGGTGATGAATGCAAGATGAGAAAACCACAGCCATGTGCATGTGGGATGCCTCTGCATCCCCCAAGGGTCCACAGAGTTGGGACTGGAACCTATCTTGTAGCATATGACATGGCATCGCTCCCTTGATTGGGATGCAGAGCCTGGCTGCCTGACTAGAAACTGGAAGCAGGCTTGCTAAACAGCTTTTAAAAATCTCCCCAGGATGTGATATATTGTGGTTGACTCATTGCTGAGTTGTTACAATGAATCAACAATGCTCTCCCACATCTAGAGAGATTTTTTTCCCTATAACCAATTCTTTGAAAAGAATAGGGTTGATGCTAAAATACTGGTAAGAGAGAAGGGAGCAGCTGAAAGGCCAGCGAAGAAATAGATCTTGAGTAGAATAGATTTGTGTGGGGTCCCTAAGTCTTACACCATCACAGCCAGTGGCTCAAAGCCAATTAGCAAACAAAGCAACTGCCCTGAGTGATAAACAGGATCAAGACACTGCACACAGAGAGATGGATTTTCTTAGCCATGTCTCTCTTTGTTCTAGAACTTAATTTCTGAACACTCCAAAGCACAACACTTCCTAAGGTAAAGGTCTTGGTTTTTGGGTTGTTCTATTCGTTTTCCACAATAGTAACAACAAACAGACCAGTCAAAGGTGGAGAACAGTGTAGGTGTTGGGCTTCTGGGCTGAGGGAGCAGAGGTAGAGAGTACAGGAAAGAGAGCACACACACATACACACACACACACACTAGGCAGTGATGGCAAGACCAGGTTGTGTGAGGCCCCCATGGTGGCACTGTTAGCACCCTAACAAAGCCATGGGTGAGCTGCCTGTATCCCACAGTAAAAACTGGGCAACTGAACTTAATGCACTTAGGGAAACTTGCCACCCAAAAAACACAAGATAGGAATGAAATGTGAATTCCATCCTACAACCGTCTGATCCTACAATCTGCAGTCCAGTTTCCCAGCTGGGAGGTGCTGTCAAAGCAACTGAATGGGGCTTCTTCTCCCTTGAGCTCTGTCTTATGCACCCCTGGTCATAGCTTTGTGTCTATTAGAAATGACTTAGATGAAATGTTTAACCGACATTCTGTTATGAGGACAAAAATCCAAAACATGTATATACTTTATGTAACTCCAGGGCTTTCTCCATCCTGTTTTCTGCCCCTCCCCCACCCCACACTGCTATTTTTCATCTGAAACAACATGTGACTGGTGTAGAAATCTGAAGTTCCTCCTTTTCGCTGAGGAGACTGATAGTATTTGCCATTCATCCCCACTACTGCAGGCCCCATACCTGCTTCTTCCTTTCTGTCAAAGACTTAGCTTTGGATCCAGCCATGAGTATATACCATGCTCATTTCTGAAGGCCTAAGACGGCTCCTCCTTAGAACATGGGCTTCAAGTCTAGGATGTGGGTCGGAAGCACCCTTACAAATCCTGAAAAAGAATACTGAAGTGTTCATTTTCAGAATGTTGCTGCAAGGCCCAGGCACTACTACCTTGTCTAAGTTACAGTTATGTCCCAGATACTAGAGGATCGTCTTCCCACTCAAATCCCTACGCATACTCTGGGCTTCCTGGACACTTGAGAGTTCTGCCTTGTACTGATTTAAGATTGAGCATGCTGGTGGGGCACTAAGCAAAGGGACAGGTTACTCTGGTTGTCTCCATACTGTTCTAAGTATATAGAGAGAAAGAAAAGAAATACACACACACACACACACACACGTACATACAGAAATACACATACTTGCACACATACAGTCACAGTGCCTTAATGAGACTGATACTCTCCAAGGGATGTATCACTGGGCACTGGGCATCATTGGGCAATTCAGTCATTGTGCAACCTTGATGGAGTGATTTTGAATTAATGTGACTTACAACATCACTGGCTGATATAATCTCAAAGACAACTATCATATATGCACCACACTATTGACTAAAACACCTTATATGATGTAAGAATATATGCACATTGCAATCTTGTCAGGCTTATCACTGTAGTCTAACAATTTGGATGTATGCATCAGACTCATGCAATTGATAGCAGTGTCTCAGACTTTGACCCATGGACATTTGAGGTAAGGGATGTCCTCTATTATAGCAGGCACACTGCAGCACTCCTGGCTGCAACAACCAAAAGTCTCTCACCATGCACTTCCTGGGGCCTTGGAATCATGTCTTGATGAGAACAGCAGAACTAGATCAATATTTCCTCACATCCAGGACCATGGATTTTTTTCACATGGACTTGAGGATTCAGTCCAAGACAATGTATTATGCAAATTGCCTCATTGGAAAGCACTTACATATATGAGCATGTCTTCTCACATTGTTTAGGATGTGTGTTCCTGGTGTAGGAGGTCCTTCTGTTTATGTGTTGCTTTCATTGGTTAATCAATAAAGAAACTACTTGGCCTGATAGGGCAGAACTTAGATAGGCGGAGAAGACAGAACTGAATTCTGGGAGGAAGAAAACAGAATGAGAGAGCTGCCATGGAGCCTCCAGGTCAGACATGTTGAATCTTTCCCAGTAAGCCATGGCCTCGTGGTAACATATAGATTAATGGAAATGGGTTAAATCAAGATGTGAGAGATAGCCAATAAGAAGCTAGAGATAATGGGTCAGGCAGTGATTTAATTAATACAGTTTCAGTGTGATTGTTTCAAGAGTAAGCTAGACAGCCGGGACAGAACAAAGGGCCACCCCGCTCTCCTTGTAACATGTTCTGAGTAGTGTGGTATTCACTGAAGGAAGAACCAGGTCCAAGCCACTTCCACACGTGGGAAGGAAGATATGAAGAGACATGGGAAGTGCTAGAGGTGTATACAATGGCACCTTGAGAGAGTGTGTGCCGAGGCTTCTTTGCTGTCTTCTGCGCAAGCCTTGGGTGCTTTCGCCTGAGCATCAGGGCTCCGTGTGAGTTTCTGTTTATGAGTGATAACATAAAACTCAACTTTGATTTTACACACAGCTAGTCACATGTCAGAAAAAACTCCACCAAGAGACATATTTTGTCTCATAAAAACCTTCAGCAATAATGAGCCCTGAGGGAGGCCTGCTGGACTGACACAAATCAGATCTGCTTCTGTACTCACTGATATTCAAAGAGCCATGTGCCAAAGCTCTATAGAGGGAGCCATCCTGACATTAATTCTTTCCGGTTTTCCCATGAATGCTTGTAAGTCTGATATAAATGCTGTATATATTATTATTACTATTTTATCTTCCTATTGCTTCTCTAACAAATAACCACACAAATAGGGTGACTTAAAACACCATATATGTGTCATTTTATAACTTTGAAGGTCAGAGGTCAGGAATCAGATTCACGGAGGTAATTTGGAGGCTGTATTTATTTTTAAAACTCTAGAGGAGAATGCTTTCTTTGTCATTCCTTAGCTTCTAGAGGTGGCCCTGTTTCCTTGGCTCATGGCCTCTTCAATCATCCTCAAAGCCATTAGAGTAGCATCTTCCAATTTGCCACTGCTGGACCTCTGTGTCCATCATCACATCCTGACTCTGCCCCAAATCCTCCTTCATTATAGACCTTGGTAAGAGGTGGTCAGTTCCCATTTACCATCCATGTACAGGAAGGCTACTGATTTCTTTGAGTTAATTTTGTATCCTGATACATTACTGAAAGTGTTTATGAGTTGTAGAAGTTCCTTGGTAGAATTTTTGGGGTCGGTTATGTAAACCATCATATCATCAGCAAATAGTGAGAGTTTGAGTTCTTCTTTACCGAATTGGATTTCCTTTTATTGTCTTATTGCTCTAGCTAAAACCTCAAGAACTATACTGAATAGATATGGAGAGAGTGGACAATTTTGTCTTCTTTCTGATTTCAGTAGGATCTCTGGGAGTTTCTCTTCATTTAGTTTGATGTTGGCTGTTGGCTTGCTGTATATCGCCTTTATTATGTTAGGTGTGTTCCTTGTATCTCTGCTCTTTCCAAGACTTCTATCATGAAGGGATGTTGTATTTTGTCAAAGGCTTTTTCAGCCTCTAAAGAGATGATCATGTGGTTTTTAATTTTCAGTTTGTGTGTGTGTATAAATATATAATATGTTGACAGATTTTCATATGTTGAACCATCTCTGGGATGAAGCCGACTTGATCATGGTAGATGATTTTTCTGATGTGTTCTTGGATTCAATTTTGCCATTGTATATTACCATTACAGATGTTTATGGGTTTTGTTTTTGGTCTTTTGTTTTATGTTTTCCCTTTAAAAAGGAAAATTCAGAAATTCCCACTTTTGCCCAAACTCAAATTTTCTACTCCCAGAGACACAGAAATTATGAATATCTCAAGTTTTATTCGATGGAAATGCCAAGTGATTTTGAATATTCATATATCTGAATAGACGTGGGAAAATAAGCCCACTCTATAGGACCAAGATCAGATAATATTTCTCACAACATGCCCCACAAATAAGAGGAAGAAGACAGTTTTAGGATCCAAACACCTTTCCTAGCACTGGCCTGACTCTGTTGTACAGAAGCAGGTGCTGAGGGACAAGTGCTCTATCTCAAGGATGACACTAGGCACATGGATGGGACTGTGTTAGAGAAGGGGGTCTGAGAGTCTGTCCCCTCTGCCAGCAAGCATGGATGCTCTGGCTCCTTTAAACCACTGATATATAAACAAGCAAACCCATGAAGAGACCCTGAGGATAACCCAGGTAGAACATTTTAAACATCAGAGAGAGAGAGAGAGAGAGAGAGAGAGAGAGAGAGAACAAGCCCAGATGGAAGAATATGATCTCCTTTCCCCATTTTCCCATTTTTATAAAAGTTTAGCCTTTCATCATCACATAAGTGGTCAAAGCTGTCACAAACCCCCTGCTGACACATCAAACGCTCCCCTCACAGCCTGGCCTGGATCCAGGGAGATGAAAAGAACAATCATTCAGAAATCGCACCTCCTGTGAGTTACAGCCATTCCCCAAAGGAAGGAAATAGCATCATTGTGTAGCGTGAGGGATGCTTTACAGGTTTCTCCAGCTTGTCCACACACAGCAAGGCGCCCATGCAGCAAAAGGAAAGCCTCAGGCACCCCTCTGATGGGTCAGAGGTCTAGAGATACCCGATAGCAGAAACACACCACATTTGCCACCAGTGAATCAATTCCCAAACGCTCTCCTCCTCAAGTTTGAGCACCTGAACCAGCCCATCGGGGAAGAATACTTTATGCCCTCTGGTTTCATTACTGCACTTACTCACATGAACACAGTTTGTTCCGAACTGGACTGGGAGCTCAAGGAGGACAGAACCATGTCTGTTTCCTCTGTCTTCTACAGCGGCTGGCCCTACAGTGAGACCATAGTTTCAACAGAAATATTTGGGGTTTTGGTGAAATGTCTACTCATTTGAGTTGTCAATTAAGGCTGAAAATAACTCAAAGATATTTGTGTTCTAGTAAGGTTTCTTAATGCTACAAAAATATTGGTTGTCCTGAAATGAATTACTCTTAACTGAGATGTATCTAAAGGACAAAAACACCCTCCATACACACACACACACACACACACACACACACACACACTTGTGATAAATCAGATTTAGAAGTCTTTGAAGGTTTCTCGGGTTCAGTATGCTGGAACACATCCCTAAAAAATAAAATTACATCTCAACTTCAAATTAGTTACTGAAAGACAATCAAATCCTTATCAGGAAATCTAGGCCTAAGAATTCACTAGGCAGAACAGACCAAGGAAAATATCTCAGTCCCTCGCTGGGACCCCACAAAGAGTGGACATTGGTCACTGCAGTAGCATTGACTGTCATCTGATAACCTGTGTGTGAGTCTCAGGCAAGCAGAGAACTCCTGGCTGTCCATGAGCCTTGGACTGGCCTGCTTGGCGGATATCTGTCTACCAGCTCACGTTATCTGGTCCTGGACCTCCACTCTTGCTCCAGATCAGTCTCTGAAGCCAATGACATCTTCTCTTTCCACGCTGACTCCCCTGTAGCCTGAGGACAGCTTCTTCTCTGCAGATGCTTAAGTTCACTAGCTTATCAGTACACACACTAGATGCATCTTATGCAGCTCCCTTCTGCAACCCCTCGAGCTCTGCTGTAGTTTCTAATTTGTACCCATCCTGTGACTCAAATACATGCACAGATAGATACAGTTTCTGTGTGCTATGTGATACGAAAGTTAATATTAGTAATTAAGATTGAAAAACACAAACAAACAAGCAAGCAAGTAAGCAAACAAACAAACAGAAAACCCTGGCATTCACTTTGGCCAGATTAGCAGAGTAAGCAGAATCATATGACAAAACAATGCCATTATAATCACTTCCCCTTGTGAATTTATTTGTATTCAATAAATTCTGATGTCATGGAGAGACACAATTGTGTTCATCTATTTCCCTGGCATAATGAGCTTATGACACCTGGATTCCAGCAGTCCAGAGAGACCAGAGGTTTCTTACATTATTAATTCAAACTAGTGGCACTCGGGGTATAGATGTTGTCGACCCATTTTAATGTTGTGCTTTTTAGAGATAGTTAGGCTGCAGCCCAATCTTGTCAGATGTTCAAGGTGATCCTAATTGAAGTCAAATAAAATGAAAAGAAGTGCATCGTGTACATAGTGTGCTCAAGCCCTATGTGGCAGATCCCAAGCCTGACCCAAAGCTAGTACAGTAACAAGGCTGGGCAGGTCTAGAGAAGGGAGGGGCACTTGAGGGGAACCCTTCCCAAAGCTGGGAATGCCGAAATGCTTCACTGAGCCTGATGTCTGAAGAAATCACCACTGTAGCACACTATTTACTCCTATCATCCTAAGTCGAGGGAGGGCCAGGGATGCTGGAGCAGATGTTGCAGGAGAAAGAATGCTGGAGCAACACCTCACGGGAGCTGTGCCACTAAGACCCTTGCAATAAAACCCTGCAGATCTAGAATCTCTGTGATGGAATAACACACATCAAAAGCAAAGTTATGTTGGCCCATGCCACTTCCCCCTCGACCTCACAGTGCTTCGTCACCTGATGCCTTTGGGAGATAATGGCAGTGAATAAATCAAGAAGTCAGAAGTGGTGTCTGTGCCAGGGAAATGGCCTGGGAGAAATGGGAGTAGTGCCAAGAGTGAAGGAAACAGAATGTAGAAACGGGAATCTTTCTTGGTGCGGGAAAGAAATACGTCCTTTGCCGTGAATTGGACATCTTAGGAAGAGTGGCGCCATCCCACAGTGAGATCAGCATCAGCAGCCACAGCGTGTGTCAGTACAGAGTATTTCACAGCCACAGGCATCAGTGTGCAAACAGCCTCATAGATTAGAACTAAAGAAAAACCTCAAAGTCCTCTGAAAAAACAGTGTGCTATAAGGATCAAGTTCTCCCCAGAATAATATCAAGTCAGGGCTATGGTCTCAATTTCAAATGTCCCCAAAGGCTATGTACTTTGGATTTGGTCACCAACTTTGGCCACTACTGGAAGGTGATGCTTTCAAGTCCAAAACTCATCCCCAACCCTGCGTCAGAACAGTGAGACCACAGTGAGTGGCCATCTCAGTGGGAGTTTGCCTGGCTGGACATGGGGTCTAAGTGGACAAGGGGCCCACAATTCATAAGTTGCTTGGCCATCTCCAAAGGATTAGGAGCCTGGTCGTAGATAGGTTGAATTCTTAGCTTTAAGAAAAATGGTGGAAATTTTTATCCAAGAAACACAATGACTAACTTACTTTAGAAAATGACACAGAATTTGTGGCAGTTTTGGATATTTTCGGTCTATAGCATGTTGGGTAGACACTCAAGGGTTTTCAGGGTTGCCCTACGTGCTGAAACTCTCCGTGACTCGCGGGAAGTCACTAGAAGAAGGGTGCAAGGCCATGTTTGACCGCAAATGAAAGGATGCCCAATGCAAGTAAAGAACTACCAGAGCCTGAGTGGTCAGTGACCCTGGGGCCAATCTTTCCGAGTGTGATGAAAGCTCCCCTAAAATCCTAAAATCAGAGCTGCAGAGGGGCACCCTGGGAGCAGTGTCCTGGACACAGGTAGGCAGCTGTGCAGGAAGATCCTCCACATTGTTAACCAAGCTAACTAGAGGATGGGGGTGGGAAGATGATCAAAATACATTGTATGAAGTTGCATAGAATTAATAAAATATTTTAAGATTTTTTTAAAGTATGAACAGCTTTAGTACGATTTTATTTGAACAACTGCTGACTAAGTTTTGAAACTAGTTAGGTGTGGAGGTACATGGCTTTAATCCCAGCACTTGAGAGGCAGAGGCAGGTGGATCTCTGAGTTTGAGGTCAGCCTGATATACACAGTGAGTTCCAGGACAACCTGTATCTTTGGGAGAAAAATTAATGTAGGAAATATTTTTAAGCCATTTGAGGGGTCTGCCATTAAGAAAGAAGGTCATTAACAAATACTATTCAGTTGCTAAGTTCAATGAACTGATGTAAGGGAGTATCCCAATGTCATAGAATCATAATTCAAAGCCATTTTGACTTTAAATAAGTAACAGTCAACACTTAGCCTTTGTGCATACTGAGCCCTGGATTAATGTCTCTAAGAACATTCTCCTGTTTTTGTGTGATCTCTTGCCACAGGAGTTTATTATTTATTTCAATTTATAGGTGAAGAAACTAAAGCTTGAGGAGTATTTCCACATAGTAAGGGATCTAAGACCTGAAGGAGCGCTCAGCTCCATGGTTTCTTCCTTTGTGACATATCTGCTTCTGGATTTCCTAAACTCAGAACCTTCAAATGTTGTCCTGGTTTCTATTCAGGTGGGACATGAGTTTGTTCTTGTTATAGGGAAACAGGATTTCACAGACATTTTAAAATCACAGCTTTCCTTCAAGTGTTTTATTTATTTCTGTATACAGTTTAGACTCTAAGTTCCATACTCACAGATTCTTTTACGTGTACAAATTTCATAACAAAGCTATTTTGGAATATTTAAAAGAACAATGATGCAAATACTTTACATCTAGCAGTTGGGTTAATGAAATAACCTTTGTACAAAGTTCTCAGCTTTTTTTCTTATCTCCAACACTGAGCTACACATACAACTACGATTCTTCAGCTAAGGAACTCCTGTGAGGGTTTTAAAGGTTCTACAAAGAACTTTAATTCATACACTGCTTCTTTCATTCCTACAGTTTGAGTTTCTGTTTTTGAAGGAAAATACTACAGACTCGGCAAAATACGGATTTTTGAGGCTCGTGCTCCTGAGATTGCCCAAGTTTCCCCACAAGGCACACCTTACGTGCTTTACGCTCTTACGCTGATGAAGTACGGGCGGCCATTTTCATAGCACATTGATTCAGGAGAATGCCCCACTTATGTTTTCAGAGGCGCAGACTGCCAGGAAGTCTGGGAAAGAGAGGGGCACCTCCACTCAGACGTTCTGCTCTAGAACACCAGAAACACAGACTAGCCTTTACCTACAAATGCCCTCGCATAAGGCACACAATACCATCTACCTCGTCAACATGTCAACATTCAGGGGTATAATGGAGACTTTCACCGTGGAGTTTTACTCAGAGTTCATGAACAGCTTCATTCAGGTAGCTACCACTCCAAAAATGCAATATACTATTACTACATTAAGGATAATATTTGGGCCCCATGTACTGAAAATCTAGTCAAATACCCAAGGCTGGAGATGCCATAGACCCGGGAAGAGAAGCTCCTGCTGCTGTATGGTTAAATGGATGCAGTATCGACTGCCTTATAAACACCCATCCTTACACCATAAGTGAAGCCCTCACGTCATCCAGGAAGCTTCTTTTCGATGCAGAAGGAGACTGTCTCAGAGAGGGACACATCCAATATTAGTACCCAAACATTTCAACCAGTCAGAACTGGCTGAGCTCTGGTCACTAACTGATTAACGTGTTAATTACTGCATGTACTTAAGAAATTTATTTTCACATGAGACTTGTCTATTTTATATGTAAATGATAGTGTTTACCTCGTGTAGCTGTTGTGAGATTTCTAAGCACACACATGCTTAAAGTGCCCAGCACAGAACCCGGGCTACAAGGAGATGGAGAGACGTGAACTTTCGGCCTTCCCAGCCCATTGCTGTCTCCGGGCTTAGTCAGTTAAAGCATGTTCCACTGGGGGAGAGAACAAAGCTGCGGAGGGTACAGGGCTGCAGTGACTTTTTCTCCCAATAAGTTGGAGAATGTTTGTGTTTCATGTTTTCATTGGCACAAGAAACACACGGGGCAGTCTTTGGGGTGTGCAGTAGTGTATACATCAACCGTGTATTTGCATAAAATTTCAAAGCACTTTCTGAATATATGCAGTGTGACAGCCGCTGTCACAATATATTTCTGTAAGTTCCGCACAGGCTTTCTAAAATAAACTTACAAGTGTTTGTTTTCACAAGAAGGGATTTGTTTGGGGGCGGGGTAATCATTTCATCTCGCTATACAAAGTAACACAGGCTGACATGCTTCCCTAAACCAGGGCCACAAACAGGCTGCTGTTCTCTGGAGCTGCGTGAGGCAAGGCTGAGGACATAGTGGGCCACTGTGTTACCTTTTCCTTTAAAACACACTTTATGGTAAAAACCAGCATTGAGAGGTCCAGCAGCTCCCATCGGAAGTGTGATGAAGCAGATGACTGTGACCCTCTGGCTAGTTGTCCTAGCCTCAGAGTTGTTGTTCATATTTCCACATAAAGAACTTAGCCAGCTACAGAAGACAATGACAGGTCCATACCAACTTATACCAACCTCTTCCTCATTCTTCCGAAGATACCAGGAGGTTCAATAGCTCCCAGCTACAATACGAATTCAGTTGACATCAGTAATCAATAATGTATTCTATCATAACAGGTTAAGGGGTCTCTCTGATATAAAATGCCCATTAAGAAATTGATAAAGTTGGGTTTTAAAAAGTGAAATAAGTTCTTTTACTATAAAACATTTATTATTATTTAATGCAATCCAGAGAATACAGGACAACCATAAACATATTTTGGGTAAACTTTACCAGATTCAGTTTATTTTTGTAAGCCAATCCCATAGATTTACAGCATTCATCTGAAGTCCGTTGGCCATGGTAAGCCACAGATAGCTATAAATACAGACCAATGCAAAAATCATAAGCTGATATAAAATTATGAGGTAGTTTTTTCATTTTAAACCTCAACTGTACAATTCCTGATCATGAACTTTGTAGATGACGATGTCAAAAGGGTTGAATATGTCTAATACACCTACAGGGTCTTCCCTATTTGAGGGATACATGCTGAGAATTTTTGCTTATAAAGTCTTCATGAACAGGTTTGTAATGCCAGGATTCACAGAGTCTCAGGAAGAACCACTGTGAATCCCAGGACTGCTTGGTGTCTAGAGCAATACAGTGTTTCAAAAACAACAAGCAAATAGATTTTATATTGAGAAACCAACAAATTGACAAACCCAAATATTCTTTGTTTTTTATTCTCATGTACAAATATTATGTTATATTATCTGAAAGGATCTTTAAATCCCGTGAAAAATTATGAGACATATCCCAAAATTGACTTAGTGACGTTCAGTTTTACTGTGTTTGTCCAAAGGTACTGTCAAGTCAAGCTGCCTTAGGATTCCTGTTCTCTTTGTTTTGTTTTCTTTATTTCTTTCTTTCTTTGGAATTATTTTGATTTCTTTTCAGAATTTTTTGTATCTTTTACTACAAACAAAAATCTTCAATGCAGTATATAGCAATTGTGCGCACCAGGTCGCCCAACTTATGCTTGACATTTTTTTCAGACATTTAGAAATACTGCTGGGGGAAAGCTCTCTCTCCCACAGGCTCTGAAAATAGTGCTGTGCAAATTCCCTGGGGCAGGTTATGTGGGCTCTGTGGTTTCCACGCCTTTAAAGGGGCATTTGTTAGGTTATTTCACCTTCTGCTTTTTAGTCCAGCATGTTTGCCTTGAATCCCTGCCTCAGGGAGGCCCGTAAAAGTGACACATTGTAAATAGGAAGCTCTCTCATAGAGTTCTTGGTGGGTGGGAGGGCCAGAGCAAAGCGGGAGGAATGGCTTCTTACTCTGAGCCCTTCCAAGTGTGTGGGCTGCCACAGGGCCACAGTGAGTTTGAAACTGGGCTGCCCAGGTCAAGAGAGCTGAGCAAACAGTACAACCAGGCAAGAGGTATGGGGTTCCCACAAGGACACCAACATGGGATCAGGCCTCGCCTCCCTGGCTGTGGTGTTTAAAGAGGCAAGGAAGGCAACGACAAGGATGTCTTACCCGTGTCTCTGTCTAGCCACTAGCCCCTTGACACTCAAATCAAAATGACTTCCTTTTTATTGGGAGATGTTTGAAGCAGTTAGTCCAGTAGGCATTATTTATTTTATTTAGGATTTTCAAATTTGACTCAACATACACAAATAATTTAGTCGAGAGCTATCTCTCACTCACCACTATATCCCAGGATGCAACGCAGTATGGTTTTCTGTTCAGTAGTTGGACTCCGTCACACATTTTTCACGACTTTCCATAATTAACATTTACTGCCCATTTGTGAGTTCATTATAATAATCAAAGTCTTGGTGATGAACTCCAAGCCGCTAAGAAAGGCTTCTTTTTTTTTTTTTTTGATGAACTCAAACAAACTATAAAAGGTCTCCACAGCAGTTTAGGTGAGAATCAGCCTAATCACGGGCTAATTGGCATCTCCTGGGCCTGGCTGTCTGATGTGGGAGGGTCTTCTGTTTTGTGTTTATTTCATTGGTTAATAAAGAAACTGCATTGATCATTTGCTAGGCCAGCCCTTAGGTGGGTGGAGTAGACAGAACAGTGCTGGGAAGAAGGGAAGTGAGCCAGATGCAATGGAGCCAGCCACCTGGTCAGACATTCTGAATCTTTTCCGGTAAGCCACCACTTCATGGTGCTACACAGATTATTAGAAATGGGTTAAGCAAGATGTGAGAATTTGCCAATAAGAGGCTGAAACTAATGGGCCAGGCAGTGTTTAAAAGAATACAATTTGTGTGTTGTTAGTTCAGGGCATAAGCTAGCCAGGCGGCCGGGAGCTGGGTGGCAGGAACACAGCCTGCTATTCCTTCTATAGCTGTCATTCTCACCACATGGAGTTAGCCAGAGAGACTCAGGCTCCTGTCTTCCATGTCAAGTGGGTAGGGCTCATAGTACATACCTCCTACCAAGAACTCATGTCCTTTGAGCTCAGAGGCCAAAGGAGAGAAGGAAGTGTCTCCTGGCCATTTCTAACACATATGGGAACCAAAGGAAAATAGAAAGGCTGAGTAAACCTGGGGCAATGGGGGCGGGAGGGGGCATTGTTTTATAGGTTAATTAGATATAGATTTTTTTTTGAGACAAAGTTTCTCTGTGTAACAGCCCTAGCTGCCCTGGAAGTAGCTCTTGTAGAGCAGGCTGGCCTCGAACTCACAAAGATCTACCAGCCTCTGCCTCCCAAGTGCAGAAACTGAGGTTCCACAGCCACCCGGCTCTTAGATATGGAATTTTAATCTATGCCATCATATGTGCCCAATGGTGGTTTTTAAACTTTTGGAACTCTAGCAGTTTTTACACACTCAAAATTCCTGAACACACCAAAGTTACTAGCATTGGTTGCACCTTTTTATTGCAGTGCTGTATGAGAAGTTAAAACTCAAATATTATAAGACCATTCACTTCAAAATAATAAAAACGCATCACATGGTAACATAAATAATCCATTAGCTCTATTTTCCAAAAACTAGTAAGAGTGGCATCTTTTAACAGTTTTAAAACTGTCATTGCCAGTGTTCTCTACAATTTATCATACTATGTAGCTTGTAGCATGGTATGGAAAGAAAATATAAGCTTTCCAACAGGCAAAAGAGAATTTGATCACCGTTCCATATAACCGTGAGTAGTCTTCTCAGACACAACATCAAAATTTATCACTCTTAGGTGTCAGTTAAAACAAATGGCAAAACCAACAAGCTATTCTCTACTACTTCAAAATTTACTGCCTGTCTTATACTTTAAATGGTCAGTCCATCTTTTCTGGGTCATTTGGAATACACTGATATAGACAGATATACCAAATATCGATACATTTCACTAGTAATATCAAAATAAATCACATTGTTCAGAAAGCATATTATTTCTTGTATTCAGAAAGGCCTTTACACATTAAGAAGTTGTCAAACTACAGTATATGAAAATTTTCTGAAATTCTAATTTTCAGGAAAAAGTTCAAATTTTTTTCTAAAAACGAATTATTGCCACTTGTTGACTCTGAAATAACACATTTTTTTTCAGTTTTGACAAAATATTTCTCTGCCAAATACCCAACTCTATAGAGTCATAATTTTTCTGTCTATTCTTTCTTTCAGTTAAAAAGTGGAATTCCATGAAAATAATAATTGGATAAGTTCATAATTCAGATGAAAACACAAACTCTTTCCTACAAAAATCTACTGGACTTCGGCACAGCAGATCTTTCTGGCAAATATTCTCTGTCAAAAGGATAAACGATTAAGGGTAACAGTAATAAAACCTAACAGCCTTCCAGTTCATCAAAGAAGTTCTGTTTCTTTCTCACTCTTTCATACGTAGTGAATATGCAGTGGTCACTGGGGTATATCAGGATCATTGTCTCATCCATGTTGAGGCTCTAACACTGTTATACACCACCCAAGCAAATTGAGCACGGTGAAAAAGACCAATACATAGTGTGCTCATATTGTGAAAATAATAACTTTGTCCCCCAAGTACCCTGGAACGGTCTGGGGATTCCCAGGGAACCAAGGACTACACTTTCCCAATCGCTGGTTTAAATGCCTTGACTTTTTTATTCTTGAGGTCTACGGCCATGAAGTGGATCTCACAACCATGACAAACAAACCCAAGCACAGCAACACAAGGGTCATGGACATGAACTCTATGGTCCTGGGAAACAGAGCACATCAACACTTACACCAGAACATTCACTTAGCAGACAGTAACGCCACATGCGGGCGGTACAAGGCAATAGGAGTGGGGGCAATTAACAGTCACCCATCTTGCCAGCTAGATATGGGCAATCAGAGCCAGTAAAACTGTCAAGAATCCTTATTAGTTGTGTACACTAATATTTTTAGGTATTTACTAGAAAAAAAGAGAGCCCACTGTATGGCATAAAGAATGAAGTCAGAGAGTGAGAAAGAACAGATGTTTGGGACTCCACAGTGTGTACCCTTTCTCTGAAAGCCCATCTGTCATCAACCTCAGCTGAGAAGACCAACAAAGTACTTTTGTAAATAAACACAGTGGTCATTTTCATTTTTACTAACCCCAAATTCCGGCCATCAGTCTGATGGCCCTGGGAAGCCTGAGAGCCATTCTCTAGAATACTTTCTGCCCAATGGCTTCTTAGAAGTTAGTTGTAAACGAGGAGCTGAAAGCACGGAAGTTGGAGTGCTAAAGCCCACGGCATTGCCATGTTAGCTGCTTGCATAGGTTTTGACCAAGGAAGCAAAAGAAAAATTTCCATTGCCCCTCACACCCACCCAGGACTCCTTTGTGATAATTTGATCAACAAAGAAGATATAGCCCGCTGGAGAATCTATGGCTCCCAACAGTGTGTATTGCTCAATAAAACCATAATGTGTCTCAGGACCCCAAGACTTAGTCCCTTCCCAATTGCCACTTAGTAAGGGGTCCCCAGTCTTGCTCCCTTTACCATCCTCCAAACTCCCCAGCGAGACCTTTTACCTGAGCTGGGTTGAGGGACCAGGTCTCACTCCTGTGTGCCTGCCCCTGTGCATAGGTGAATTTCAGCTTTTTAAATAGAAACAAATCAGTTCCACACCCACAGCCAACACTTCCAGACAAATATAAAAACATACTTAGAAATCAAAGAAGGCAATTCAGAACACTATCATAAGAATTATAAATCACCAGATTAAAAGATCAAGGTAAGGTTTATGAATTCCTTGGCAAAGTGTCTTAAGGAAACCATATTTATTATGATGGAGGAGCAAAATATTCTGAAGCTTATTGTAAACAGAATTACAAAATTGTATACACATAATGTGTATAGAGCCCGCACATTCATTTGTCTGTCTGTTAGGATGGAACTTCTGGATTATTGCATACCAGTTGCTATATCTTGTATCCTCCACTGTTCTGGGATACTATAGACCTAGGAAATAGTCAAAAGCTAACCAGACATCGGAGTCTCCTGCGTGGAGATATTGTCTTCCCTTGGGTATTTACATCAGAAGTATCCAAGTCAAGTCCCAAGAACACTTACAACATAAACACAAGCTGCTCCTGACACTTCTGAGTAAGAATGAATGAACAAGAAAAGCTTTGAGGAACTCGAAAACATTCAGGATTTGTGTCAGAATGTGAAATATCAAGACATGAGTGTCAGTAAGGAAAGCTAACAGCCTGCATCTACTGTTCCTGCAGTTGTCAGGCAATACCTAAAATAGACAATCAGGAAAAAGCAGTAAGCCAGTTCTACAGACTAAAGGGGGAAGGATGCCAGAGAAGCAGGCACTGGAATCAGTCACTAACAAGATGAGGACAGACAGACCAATGACATTCTTCCTAATTTGTCTTTTAGCTCTGCTTTTTAAAAAATCATTACAACATATTAGTTTAATTTATACACAAAAATCCATTGAAAACGAAGAAGGAAAATACTGACTTGTAATTTTCTTATAATACCATTTCTAACCTATTTATGTAAAGATGAACTTCTAGAAAATAATAACAAGGCTACAAGAAGAAAGGGAGACGTCTTTTTCCCCCTATTTTGATTTACTTTAACAAAAGACAAAGTATACAGCCTATTAATTTAATCTTAAGGTTTTGAAATCTGCTTTAGTGGCTGAGCAAAAATATTTTACAGAAACTTTTCTCTCCATAAAATGTACAAAAGCAGCAGTAAAGAAATTAATTCCAAACATGGTTAACAGACCAATGCAAATGTTTACTGTGTTGTGGGAGGAGCAAAGTGTTTTCAAACAGCAATTGCATATCCCATGCAGATGACTTCTCACAGCGGTGATGGACATTCATCTTCTATAAAGGTACCATTTCATACAGAATAATTCAATATTCTCCAGAAGTTTCCAGGGTTTCCTCCTACCTGACATTTATGGTAAATGTCTCTAATAGGAATTGAAGGAATGGCGAGATCTTCTTAAGTCTAATGATGCCTTTGGAGTTTGGAAGATGATGTTGGAAGCTAGGAGGAATGAGCTCGAGACAGCGAAGATAGAAACACCAAGAGAGACAGAGAAGAGGAGAAACATTAATGAAAGAAAGCTAGGAGGAGGCTCCTCTGAAATACGTCAACAAACTGTCTCACTTCTAGAAAGAAAACACAGTCCCACGCCCCAGTCACAGCAGGTTCACCAGGTTCACATCCCCGTAGACTTCATGTCATGATAATGGCATAACTGGCACAGGCTCCTTAGGTAAAGACAGTTCTATTTTCGCTCCCAGCTCTAGAGACGCCAACTCAAAGGACAGCGTCTCCATCAAGCTAGGCCTCTGCTGCAGAAACACACCATTGGACAGGATGTTCACCTATTGAACTAGGTCAGAGAGATAAGGGACAGGTAGTGGTCCATTATCCCTTTCGAGTTATGCCCCCAGTGGCTTACGTATGTCCATAAGGCCCCTCCTCTAAACATCTGTACACATCCCAGTAATGCCATCCTAGAACCATGTCTTAACATCCAAACCATAGTACCGAGTAGTTAATGCTCAACTGATGGCTGCGGTAAGAACATGTTTTAAGTGAACAGTGTGGATTCCCAAACACATGCAAAGACAGTGAAGGAAGCGATTGACAAACTACAACAGATACAGATATCGGGACAAAGATGTTAAACCATAATCTCTTCTTGGGTCAACTGGGAAAGTCTAAAGGTATACAATATGAGGGTAATGAATCTGGTACTTCCAAGGGGATGCTGTTTGCATGAGAAGTATCACTTGTATAAAGTGAAGCTCGGGTTTCTATAGTATAACTTTTCCTCTGTGGTACTGTCGAAGCAGCTTGAATCTCATTTAACTGCTAGTTAATGTATGCGCTTTATTTGACAGGATGATACTAACATCCAATAGCTGCTGTTAAGAGTACCAAAATCACTCACGGAAATGTTCATATGTAGACCTTGACATATATCTAGCTTAATAAACACAGCTTCTCCTCAAGGCCATGGCAGTGAAAGAGTATCATCAATTTTGATTATACGTTAACTCACTGTCAGAGTAAAATCTTTAAACAGAGGAACTATGTTACAAACCAAGAGATTAAACAAGGAAACCTTCATTACAATTGGTCGTTCAGGGTTGCCAAAGAGTCCACAAGCAATAAACATCTGCAGGTGGAGGTCAGTGAAAGGCCTGCCAGCCTAAAGTGTTTTTCAGAAACTACAATTTATAGAAATCTTCCCATATTTCAGTAGCTATGTCCAAAGAAAGAGCCACTTCTTAGACAAGACTGTGACCTTCTTACATCAAGCCTGAGGCCCTATTACATCAAGACTGTGTCTCTATTCACTCAACGTTGTGAGATATCTTCCTTCACCTCAAATATGGGTGGAGTTCAACTACACTATCATAAGCATTTGCTTTTACACACACACATACACACATACCTATAGCATATGTTAAAATGTAGTGTTTGAAATAATGCATCCTTCAGAAAGGAGAAGTAATTTGGGAAACTGTGTTTATATAAAAGGCAGCATCCTGTGGAAGAACTCATGTTACTGGCGGAGCACACTAGAATTGTCTCCTTTGTCTCCATCTGTCTGAACAACACTAGCTACTTACCGAAGGAAATGACCTTGAAAAGTTTAGCCATGCCTCATATCCATCTCTAGGTTTGGCCACTCTGCCCCCTTGTTTCTCCAAACATGGTCTATGTTTAGTCCTTGTGCATCAAAGACTTACCAACCAGCACATGCACCAAATTTCAGTTCCGAAATTTGCAGGAGTAGGGCAAGGAACCCTCATCTCAGTAATTAGAACTTGAGGATTGCTGGTCTATCCAGACTTCCACAAGTGATTGCTATCAATATTTATGAACATATCAAACACAACCCAAATCTCGAGTTTCAGGCATGCCCCTGCCTCCATTCCCTAAAGCTGTCAACTGACTCCTAGGTCTGATGTGCAGGCATCAGGCTAGAGAAGTAACCATTTGCCGTTGATCTGCTCTGGTTTTTCATTTCTTAAGTCTCTCGCTGACTCCTGTGTGCCTTTGTGATAAAATCAGCCAGCAAGGGACAATGTGCTTGCTTCTCCCAAACTCATGATCCCACTGACTTATGACATCACATGTCACCTCTCTAGACCAGGACCCTCCCCCCGTGGCCATGCTGACCCTTGCTTGACTTCCAAATCCTTCTTGCCTCTAGCAAACCTACCTATATTTCCCAGGTTCCAGGTTTTTTATTCTTAGAAAATCTTCCAGTAGTTTTGCCTCTACCCTCAACCAAAACCCACACTCCTCTTGTGCAGGTTCAAGGCCACCTTTCACCAGTGTCTGGACCACCAATTACTCATACAGATATTCTAACACACCTTGTTCCGTTTTAAGTCTATTTTATGTAAGTTATTTTTAATTAGACATCTAATCAGATTAGCATTAACTGATCTGATTAGCAGGAACCATATTTGCCCCACCCACAGCGGCACCATGTGGGCCACCTAAGGTGTGCAGACAGCAGACAGCCACATACACTTGTAAACTGTGAATGAATAAATTATTGATCCTTGCTGAATGAGCTCTCTCATATATGAAAGAGATGCTTTTATACCTGCTACCTCGCTCCAGGGAGTCCGTATTTCACACTGTCAGGAAACCCCACGAGGATGGGACAAGTTCCTCCTCTGTGTAGCTTACTGAACTTGAGAGTACACATGACAGAGATCAAAGCAAAAGGATGCTGGGAGCGTGTGTGGCACCCGTAAATACACTATGCATGTGGACTCTTGAGACAGAGTCAGCCGCTTCTCTAACCGGCATGGCTCCTGTCTGGTGACAAGGTTTTTCCTCCTGTCCCCCACTGTGACTTATAAAGGGATGAAGACCCAAGTTTCTACTGCACTCAAGCTGTTCAGAAGAGGAAGAGAAAGGGGATATCTTGTTCCTAGACAAGTATTGCAATTGACACCCCAAGTCAGCGCCTTCTTGAAAATCAGTCTCTCTGTCTCTTGTAGGGAGTAAATGGGCAGCCAAAGTCAGGAGTTAGAGCTCAAACCTAAAATCCCAGGGCGAAAGAGACCGTGGCAGGGGAAACAGATAAAAAATTGAGGCCAGTCATCTGTATAAGAAGTCAAGACCAGCCGGGCGGTGGTGGCGCACGCCTTTAATCCCAGCACTTGGGAGGCAGAGGCAGGTGGATCTCTGTGAGTTCGAGACCAGCCTGGTCTACAAGAGCTAGTTCCAGGACAGGCTCCAAAACCACAGAGAAACCCTGTCTCAAAAAACCAAAAAAAAAAAAAAAATAATAATAAAAAAAAAATAATAATAATAATAATAAAGAAGTCAAGACCAGCCAGGTTTGAGAGCGGAAGGAGGAGGCAGAAGGAGCAGAAGAGGAGGAGTTGTCAATTAAACCACTTATCTGTACTATTATTGGTGCTCGCTGATCCTCTGAAAACCTGCAGTTTTCTCCTCCGATCCTGAACCACAGCACCACAGAAAAGCCCATGCTTCATGCCCCAGATCATTTTCTGATTGTAACAAAGCAGCATATGCCAACCAAAGGTGAGTCAAAGGAACAGGAGGCCCAAGACATGTGGGCAGTAGCGATTCTCCCTCTCTCTGGCTTTTCCCTTCTCCCCCTTCTTTCTTTCATTCATGTCTTTCCTTTCTTCTTTCAGTTTTATTTTGTCACTCCAGCTTACTGGAATTTGTCTTTTGCGCAAGAATTTGTCTTTCATCTTCCAGATTTACAGGGGAAAGGTGAGACACCGTCCAGGGAGAAATCAATCCCTCTCATCTGGCCACTCTCCAGCATGAGGCAGCTCAGGAAGGATCTGTGATAAAGTCAAGGCAGACCCGCATCAAAAGGATCAGAAACACAAAAGGCTGAACAAGTGTGAGCCACATTTGGGCTTGGTAATGAGCATGCACTCGGGCCATCTTGTCTTGGTGTCTGCTTTCATCTCTAAGCGTTGTGAGGTATGCAAAGCCTCTGGAAGGGAGCGATGAGATTCATACTCAGGTTTTCTCAATGTGATGCTCAAGGTTGTAAAGCTGCAACCACCTTTAACTTTAGAGCCCTGCTTGCTCATTCTCACTGTAAAAGACTAAAGACTTCTCAATGTGTGCAAAGGCAAAGTTTCCGGCCAAAGATTACAGCAGTGGGGATGGAGAGCAGGGAAGTGAGCAGGTTTCCATTTGGTTGCTAAGGGAGGAAATATTCTCTTACAGCCTGAATCTTCACACTGTTTGTACATATTTTCCTACAGGTCATAACTGAAGCCCACAGACTAAGGTGTTCTCCTCTGTTTTCTTGCAGCGAAGAAAGCTGGCTGCAGACTCGGTATGCTTGCTGGGGGCTCTGAACTAGGCCAGTTAGGCCAGCCTGGTTTGGGATTGCAACACCAATAGGACTTGGAATGGGAGTTTAAACAGATTGAAGCCGATGAACTCTTGCTTGATCTTTATTGAAAACCCAGTTACTGATCCCGGCTGACAAGTGGAAGGATAGATGAAAGGGGCACTGAAGAGGAACTAGATGCTTCAGAGGAAGCAGTACACATCCTGAGATGTTAGAGTCAGTGAAGTCAGGCATCTAGGCAAACCAGTGGTAGCTCAACTCGCCATCTCGGTGACTCTCAGGGCAGAGTAACAGTCTCAGCATCACGTGACACCACAATGAAATGAACACCATTGGACCTCAACCACATCTTCAAACTGGAGTCTGTTGGTGAGATTCAGCAATTTGTGTTTTTACAAGCATATCAGGTGGTTGATCTTGGAGAGCCTGGGCTTCTGATAATGATTCAAGCTACGCAGCTGCATTGCAATGGAAGAGTTTGAGACTTTAGGACTCTGTATCCCATCTCAAACTCATTGGCCTGTCATTTCCCCAGAGACAGATCGTCAGGCTTCATGAAGACCACTGATGGGGACTTCAGCACTCAGCACATGCACAGGAGCAGAAAGGTCTTCCGGAGCGACTTCGTGGAGTGACATCTAGTCACTGCAGCCCAATGCCCAACAGAACGACTCAGAGAGGAAAGAGTTCCCTTCAAGGTTTCCGAAGATCAACATCATGTCAGGGAAAGGGAAGCACACAACTCATCCTGTGTGGGTAAGGGAAGTCAATGGCAGGGGCTTGTTTACATGGCTGTGCCATCAAGTGGAGGGCACAGCGTGGAACCAGAATCGGGTAGAACCTATAAAACCCTGACTCTAGGAACCTGTTTCTCCCAGCTAGACTCCACTCCCCCAAGTTCCACCACTTCCCAAAACAATGCCACCAACTGCGAAGAAGGGTTCAAAATATGGGAGGCCTTTCAGAGCCTCTCTGAACCAAACCCCCAGAATGGAGTTATATTGGAATGCTGCAGCTTTTCCAATATCTTTAGCAAACAGATCATGATTCAGATCATGTTAGTAATAGTTTCCAAATTCCTCTAGGTTTAAAGAAAAGTCAATTTCTGATACTTAGAATAACTTGAATTAACAGCAACAGTTTACATGAAAATTACGAATTTAGTGTGTATGTGTGTTTGTGCTTGCGTGTGTGCACATGTGTGTTCATATGTGTGTGCACGTGTGTCCGTGCCTGAGTGTGCATGTGTGTGCACTTGTGTGTGCATGCATGGGCTCTTTCATGTGTATGTGCATGTATGCAAGAGTGCATGTGTGTATGTCTGTGTACTTGCATGTGTGTGCATATATGTACATGCTCGTGTATATGTGTGTGCATGTATGTATGCATACATATGTGATAAATAATCCCACTGCTCCTTCTCCTCTGACCTCCTCATTTGCTGTGTTGCATAGACTCCTTCACAAACACATCCTCCACGTACACACACAATGTTAAATTTTCGAATATGGTCTAAACCATAACACCCCAAAAATGTTTTGTCGGCATAATAACGGTGATTATTATTATCTGTGAGCCTTATTTACGTTTCTCTTAAAGATGAAAACTTGACAGTGTGCTCCTTTTCTCTCTGTATTTAAAGTTTGTTTTGGCTAGCTTCCTAGGAACTACCAAAGTTAAGACAGGCAACTGGATGAGTTCAGAACGGCTGCTGCTTCCAGAGCACTAAGGCCTGGCTGTGGTGCACACTGCAATCGCCACCTCAGTATCACTGGTAAATTCCACAGGTTTGGGGGGGCTGCATCTTCAACAGAAGCTTTTCCAGTTAACATCAGTAGACAGTAGAAAAATATTCTTCCATATCCAATTTTCCATGTGCAATAGGAATGATCATTTCTGCCTTTGTAAAAAACAGCCGCTTTCAGATTCCGCTGCTTGCATCTGGATCATGGAAAGCTTGGAGTTCCCCCACCAGTGTAATTGTCAGGTGGCTTGTGTCTACAAGCACTTTCAGGCTGCCAGACATGGCGACCGCCCCTTACTAGACTAATACCCTAGAGAGAGTCTCCCCTGGTGACAACATCAGTCTGAACTTATTCCTTCCCTGAAATTTTCCATAGCTCTTTTAATAAAGCATTTGATCTATGTGCAGTTCGGTATTATTATTTTTCTGTTTTACAGATAAGGAACAATGCCACAGAACAATTAAGTAACTTGTCCAAAGTCATAGAGCTAATTTGTCATGCAACTTGAAGCCAACGCCAGGTACTTTGGCTCCTTGAAGACAATTTCCTTAAGGTCTACAATGCATTCAACTGATGTTTAGTTGCACGTATTCAGGTCTTCACCTAGGATTTCAGTCTATATTTAGATGAATTTTCAGAATGCATTTCTCTGTGCTGTTGGGAGTGTGAAGTGAGACATCTCTCATGAGATCACAAGGAGATGCAATATCCAGCCCCACTCTTTGTAAGGGGTAGCACCTATTCTCGATATAATGTATATAAAATATGCAGATTCGCTACAGATCTGAGAGATGATTTGGGTTGGTGAACATATAAAATATTTATAGAGTGTTAAATTAACTTAACAACCACAATGCCTCAATATCATTTTGCTGTGAGACATCAGTTTGCCCAACCACAGTTTCTTCTGCTATAGGTGTGCTCAGGGCTTGAGTTTCTCCAGATGGGGAGGAAATGCCACATTCCAAGCTGCTGGCCTGGAATAGTACGGCACA